>NC_064419.1:24393533-26998533 GCF_023375975.1 Astyanax mexicanus | reverse complement strand
AAAAGCCTTGTGAAATTGTTCCATTTGTGTAACCCAGAGGTTATTAAGAAGGGGTCTTCATAAGCCAGTCCTACAGATAGTAATAGTCCTACCTTAACTGCAGCCTAGATTTTGGAATGTAACTGAGTTTGAGGGGAATTTAAGATCAACCAGCTTCTGCTCACTGAATTTTGGTTGCTACCAGCATTAGTTTAACCAGCATGCTAACCTGACACGCCAAAAAAAAAAAAATAAATAAATAAATATATATATATTTGTGGCGGACTCAGGGACAACCTAATTCACATTTTCTTGTTAAAAGTCTCATAGGCTAACAACATTGCAGCAGAGAACACCTACCTGCCTTCCCCCCACAGTCAAATTTACAGCTCTAAAACGTAAAAGACAAAATAAGTTACATGCTTAGTTAAAGGTATAGCACTAAGTGCTAGGTAAAGTTAACCCTTAAACTTCACTTAACGTCAGGCCCAACACTACTATTCCCATAGACACCCTAACGTCACTCTGATCGTATTTCTGAGGATTTCTTTTACTTGCTACTGCAGCAAGCTGAAGCAAGTGAGCCAGTGGATAAAAGTGAGGAGTATTGTTGAGCTTTGTAAACTTCCGCCGATGTACATGCACGATACGTACTTTAAAATATCAAATGGGGATCTAATCGGGTACATGTGTTAACAAAGCTATTATACTTCTATATAACGGATTATTTACAGGATTATCCACCTTGTTCGAAGGTTGTTGAAAGAAGGCGGCAGCTGACTTTACATGTTTTGGAGGAGGCATGCACTTGTCCTGAGCCTTCTAGAGTTGAGGAGCAAAACTAGAGGTCCTTTACACCACTTTTTACTCTCTTTTTCAAATGTGGTTCTTAATTGGAACCAAAAGCTATTCTTTAATGGCATCGCACAAAAAAAATCTTTGATTTTATGCTTATATAAGAATAGTTGTTTGTTTTCAGATTGCTTTTTGTATGTGTTCAAATCACTGCTTATTAATACTGTATAAGAAACCTGCTTTCTTGATACAAACAAAATCCCACTTTTATCCCAGTCAGAATTCCCGCCAAGGTGAATCACGTCTTGTGTTTCCTCCTTCCCTGCGTGGGAGTGAAAGCATTACGTCACTGAGTCTGGATGTTTGGTAAAGCTGGGGAAGTAAGTGGACAGACGTGCCGTAAACATGTTTACTCTGTGCAGACACCTGTTGGGAGCCGGTACTTCATGTTCTTACTTAAGGAGAGAACCGGAGATGATCAATAAAAAGCAGAACTGAAGTTTTGACACAGTTGAATTATTTCCAAACAGGGGCATGAGTCAGCTGACAGCAATTATCCTCACAGCTTATGTTGAAAGCAGACAATCATGTCAAGACTGGGAAAAGCACTCACAGGTTCATTCAGTTTACATGGGAAAGTCCCTCAGTCTGTAAGACGTTTAGCAAATTTCCAGGTGGATTTTAAGGGCTTTAACATACATTTTGGACTGGACGTTTACATATATACAATACCAGTCTTCATTATTTTAAAATGTTCTGCATTGTAGATTAATACTGAACTCATCCAAACTATGAAGAAACATATATTAAAATTATTTAACAAAAAAAGTGTTAAACAAACCAGAATGTGTTTTATTCGGTATGGTATTGGAAGTTATAGGCTTTGTTTGTTCACATAACAAGCCACATTGCTCAATTTAGATTTTTCACTTACATTTCTGAATGTGACTGTTCACATTCACAAATGTAAGTGACCTGTATCTGTGTGTTATGTGAACAAATCTGTCCCTGAAATGCCTCACATGCGCACATTGATGTGTATAAACGTCGCCTTTTTCACCACCAACAAAAAAAAGACATATTTGAGAGACGACTCGTAGCTTTATAAAGGGAAATAGATGAGTTAGCAGCTCATATGTGGAGCATCTTTTGCTCGAGTGAAGATTAACAGCTGGTCTGAAGTACATGATCAGGTTGAGGAAAAAAAAAGGGCAGGTGGTTTGCTTTTGCTGTTTTTGCAGCTGTAGCTGCACAGCTGCACCAAGAGATGTGTGGGTACGAGAGAGAAGAGACAATTCATTCACATTCATGTTGCATGTCCATGGATCGGATACATATCCGATTTAGGACCACATATGAAAGTAACTCAAATCTGATAAAAAAAAAAAATGGATTTGGCAAGTTCACACAGCCATGAAAAAATCAGATTTGAGTCACTTTAGCCTGGTAATGTAAACGTAGCCATAAACACTTCATGTCATGATCTAGGAAAATCTGTCATCCTTAGCTGAGAGGAAATTAGGAAAATTAGAATGGTCCCAAACAACCCAAGAACCACCAAGACCCCCCCCCCCCTCCCCCCCATCAACTGCAAGCTTCTCAACACCAGTGTCAGTGTCTGCGAGTTAACAGAATTCTGCATTGCCATGGACTGAGAGGCTGCCATCCAGCAAAGAAGCAACTGCTCTTAAATAAACACATTCAAGCTTAACTACAGTTTGTTGCTAATCAGTAGAACGAGGAAAAAAGCCTTTTGGACAAAATTATGATTAGGCCTGTCATAATAAGATTTTTTGGTAGACAATATATTGTCCCAGAAATTATTGAGATACTTAAAACGTAATTTTAAGACTATTAAATGCCACTGAAATAATGACAAAAGAATGGCATTAAAAAGCAATTATACACTTTTTAAAGACAACATAATTTTAATTAATTATTTATTATAATTAGTTTGAAAATTATATACTTATTTTTTCACCTACTTTAGTCCACACTGTGAGTATGGAGTCACAGTTATTGAAGCATGACTGAATAATAAAATAAAAATACAATACTGTTCACTGTTATATATGTGAACAAACATACAAATAAACACAATAGACGAATCACAATGATCAAAAATTGAGGTCATGTTCATTTATTGTACGATAAATCGATATTGCAATTATTGTGACAGGCCTAGTTATGATCAGATAGGACAGGTAAGGCTCTCAGATCTCAAGGACCCTTTACCAACTGTTAAGCATGGTGGTGGTAGCAGCATACTCTGGGGCTGTTTTTGGACAGGTAATGTTACTTTGCACAGAGTGGATGAAATAATGAAGAAGCGAGGCTACCACAAAATTCTTCATCATACCCTAAAATTATAAACTAGACAACTTTCTAACTGGACATTAGATCAATAGCAGAGATACCTGTTACCCTCTAGTGGGCCCGCCGGCGGGCCCGTTCTGACTACGTAAACTAGAATGCTTAAAAACGTCAAATATTCTAAACGGATCAAATTATTTTTTTAGAAGTACAATTCAACCTGCATGCAAATTTTCAGCCATCTATAGAACCAGTCCCCAGAAATCTCCAACTGAAAACAGCCTGTTTTTTCACATTATTTACATTGGGAACACGTCTCCCAACCATTGAGCCTTTTAAAATAATATTAGTATGTAAAATAACATCAGCTTTTAATATAGAAAATTCACTTACTATCACAGCATACACAATACAGCACTGAACTGCAGATAAAATATCCATAAAGTCCTTTATTCGCTTGTTAACTTCTCCTCACAAACATGCGTTTATTTTCAGCGCAACCGGAACGTCATATTCTCAAGCTCCTAGCGACCACGCAGTGTAATGTTTTCACGTAAAGTTGTACGTGAATACAAAGCTAAGGATGTCCTCTTACAGATTCTATGTTTTTTTATTGGCCCACAAACATCTATTTTTGTTGAGTGACAGTCTTTTGCACCAATGGCGTGAGTGCTGGATCACGTTGGTGTTCAGGGGTGTCCAATCAAATCAAGTCATAGCCTTTCTCCAGGGTCACAAAAGTGATTGACACCTATTTTATCCAATAGACCACCCTCAGACGAAAACATTGAAACGTATTTTGCCCTGATTTGTCTCATAGGCTGGGGTGGGGAAGACCAAACCGTCACCACGTGGTGTGCTGTCACGAAAAAAAACCCCATATATATTACAAACTCTTGTTGTATAGTGACAGATGTCTTCTTTGTATTTAAAGAGGTTAGGACCACTCTGGAGCGGTTTTAAATCCTTTGGAGACACCCAGTGGACACCTAATATAATGCTGTGTAGCTTCTCAATGCTTTCTTGTATCTTTTTAGAATTTTGTCATTTTTTTGTCAAGACCCTACTGAATCAGGAAATGTAGAGAATGACTGATTTTTCATCACCAACATCCATACAAACAATGTAAACTCCAAATATAAGAGGCACTTTTTTTTTTTTTTTTTTTTACATTTTCTTCTGCAATTGATGTTCTCAAATGGAACCCAAATAATGGAAATAAAAGTCTGAAAGTGAATTATTGTTTACTTCCAAGTGTCTACTTAAGTTTAAGTCCTAAATGATCATTGTGCTATATGGAAAACTTAAGCTATCCAGTGTTATAGCGTAGTAGTGCCAATCGCACAATTTATTGTATTGTCGATGATTATGGCTTACAAGCTAATAAAAACCCAAAAATCAGTGTGAAATCTGCATCTCTATAAAAGAGATGTAGTTTTAATTTTCCAGCAGGACTTGGCACATGGCCCACACAGACAAAAGTACCAGTAAAATCAGTGAACATTTAAAATATATCACTCTGTGTGTAATACATCTATATAACATGAGTTTCACATTTTGAACTGAAAAAGTAACTTTTCAATGATATTCAATTTTTTTTGAGATGCACTAGTATTTAATCTAGTATTCACCACCTTCCACTCTAGATAAAGCTATCTTTCTATGATAATATTTATGTATCTCTCATTATGCAGATACAGCGTCATTTTAAGTGCAAGCTTCTGTTCTGTCCCGAGTTCAGTCTGTTTCGATGTCGAGTGGAAGCTGCCCTTGAAATAATGGTGATGATTACGATAAGCACACTGATAACAGCTCTCTGTGATTGTAATGGCACTGCTGTGATTGTAGTGTAATTAGGGGATGGAGGGAGGACGGGGTGAATCGTCTTTAACCGAGAGCATGCCGAGGATGCCATTAATTCACAATTCATGGGCACATCAGGCACTTAACCTGCTACCTGCCGTATCAACAACATTAGCGTGAACACTAGCGCTTTGGCTCTCAGCAGGAGTGTGATATATAATCATTTGCGACAGCGGGGGGCAACATCATTCTACTGTACACAGCACGCTTTGTTTCTATAGGAGCGGAGTTAAGCCATGAGAGGGATGAATAGAGTTATTGTCTGTGCAGAATTAATCCTGTCTGCATTCACCTCTTTATATAATCTCCGCTTTTGTCTTCAGTCCTGCCCAGATCCTCCCTGTAGTAAAGAAAGCTGAAAGAAAAGAATTAAGCATTCACTGGTGCTGTTACAGTATGTCTAGGGCTCCACCACAATAGACTATAGCATATAAGCCAAGAGCTCTTGTCAAGTGCCCTCGATGTGTTTTTTTTTTCTGAAGGGCCCTGCCGTTTTTATATGGTTTGTCCTCAGATTTGTCTCAGACAAGCTAGTGTTAGCATCTTAGTCTAGATATTGTTAGGCCTTGAACTTATCTTGTACTTACTGAAGTATTTGTATTTTTACACATGTTTTGGACTAGATTGAGTAAGTATTTCGACTGTGGTATTTGTACTCAAACTTGTCTTAAGCTATATTAAACTATACTTCTTGGACTTATCCTAGACTGTAGTATTTTGAATCAGATTTCTCCTAAACTAGATGGTGTTAGTACTCGGAGTTTCTATGCTCTTCCTGTGTCCTTGTGGGTCATCTCCAGGAACTCCTTAAAAGAAATAGGTTTACTTACACAGTCTAAAACATGGTGATTATATAACAGACAAACCAAGTCTCCCTGGTAGGGTAACCTCCCTGAAATCAACTTTTGCAACTCGGGATGTCTGATATAAGTTGGTTCCTCTCGCATGTTTCAGAACAGGCATGTGTTTGTTTTTACCCTCCTAGTGCTGGGAACATTGCAACTGGTAGATGGAGTCCAAGTGAATGGGTTGGCTATTTGGCTTAATTGAAGAAAATTAGATAAAAACTAAAAGCATTGTATTTGTACTTGTTCTGAACTCGCATTTATTTAGGTCCAATCCCATTTCATCCCTTGGCCCTTTCACTTATTTCTAACCCTTCTTTTTGAGTTTAACCTTGGAACAAAGTTACAAGAAGAAGGGGTGAAATCCTCCCCCTAATAATTGGGACAAACCTTTAAGCACCTGATACATCACCAGGAGCACTAAAGTTGCCTAGCTGCTGCTTAACTAGTTAACTTTAGGGCTTTATATGTCTTCAGAAAGGCGGAAGATGGTGCAGAAATTAATTATTATTGTCCATTCCTTAATTTGTCTGTGGTGGGGGCTGAATTTAGCTTTGATAAGCTTTTGTTTTATTTGGAACAGGGAAGTTAGCTAGCTAGCTAGCTACTGAGACAAACTACTAGGAATCTTTCTTATGCTTGTTATGAAGAATTCTGCCATAAAACATTGAAACTACACACTAAACTATGGTAATATGGTAATGTTAACTGTCACTTTTAACAATGAAAATACTCATATTTGTGGATTTCTTCGGTCGCTTGTTTCGCTGTCTTACCACTGATTCTCACACCCCTTGGTTAGGTAAGTGGTAGGGCCAAGTCTCCACTATATATGTAGTCATGTATCATGCTTACATGACTTATTTTTCCCTTAGATATAAACTCTGCATACTTTTTAAGGCAGTTACGTAAATATGTTCTGTTTTGTTTGGCTGCTTTTTATAATGCCTTGTTTAACAGTCTGTGCTGAGAGGCAAAGTAATAACACATTGTCAATTTAGTGTTGTGAGTGGGTGGGCCAAACTGCTGTAGGCTGAATGGACAGCTAAATGCAAAGGTGTTTATGGTAACAAAATGCCAACTGGCTGGTTATGTGGATGTATTTACACACTTATTATATTAATTAAATTTTACAGTTCAATCCTTGCAGGTGTTTACATAGTAGTGTTTTCAGTGGTTAATATACAAAAAAGCTCAGTAAAACTACAATATAAGGATAACTAGGTCAGAATAACCAGGCTTTTAAGCTGCTGCTTTATGTGCTAAGTGTACTTTTCATTGGTAAAGTCACAAAAAGTGATTTGCCTCTTGACTCAAGAGGAAACCGGAGGTCAACTCTTGAGTTTGGATTATAAACAGAGTGAACTGGGTCGTATGATTGTTTAAACACCGCATGAAATTAGGCATAGACAGCATTAGGATTTCCTGGCCACTAGTGTCATTCACATCTCCGACTGACTAATCATTGACTCATTTGAGTAAATATTACACTCAAAGTGATTATTTGGATTATTCGGATATGAGCTGTGTCAGCATCTGCACAGGAAGGAGCCTCTTTGGTGGGGCTTATATTGTGAAATTGTGTACTGACAATCTTTATGTCCTGGGCATCATTGTGTGAGTCAATCTTATTTAACCACCAAATTCCTGGAAACCCAGCTATAATGAGGAAGGTGGTGGTGTGAGGTAATATTTAAACGAAATATATTTGTATAACACTTTTTAAAAGAAAAAGTCCTAAATTTTATTAAAGCAGAAACCTTGGGACCTTATCACCTTACATCATATAAATCCATTGTTTTGCAGAGGTGTACATGAAATACATTGACATGCCAAAAAACAGAGCTGGACGATCAGTATTTTAGGGGCCGATACCAATCACCAATCATCTTTTTGTACGATTAGCCAATCAATGATACCAAAAAGGCAGGGCTGGATGCCACATTAACTTTTTCAGACAAATTTGATACAGCCTTTATAATGTTCCATACATTCTTAAGCAAGATTAAATGTACTTTTCAGTATCAACCATATTTACAAATCTGTCAAGCAGTAACTGAGAGTCTCTGTGAATTCCCATCATAAACAGCTAGAACAAACTATTCTCTCTGTGACAGTGCAACTGTAAAGGACAGATGGAAAAATTGTGTAGGCATCTAAAATTCCTCACATAAATATGTCATAGAAGGCATTACTACACCAAATGCAGTGGACATGAAGGTCCTTATTTATGTTCAGTAATAGTGCTGATGCTGGATCAGATCCACCCTGGTGTACAGTGTTACTGTTCCTTTAGGATAGGGAGGTAGAAACAGCTCACATTACTGCTACTGTTCCTTTAATTTTCCAAAAAAATAAAAAATAAATAATAATCAGTGTGCCTTTTTTGCATGTTTTTACCAGTCAGGTTGTAAGGAGCAGCAAAGCCACTCTGCTGAAATACAGCGTTATACAGGATTTTAGTTTAGTTCTCCAGCAGCGGGGCTGAAGTAGCATTAGCATTAGCCACTAACTGCTAGTTCCCTGTTCAAAGGTGAGTATTATCAGCCTGTAGCCTGCTGCTAACCCTGGCTAGCACTGCAGGAGCAGTTAGCCACTAATGCTAATGCTCCAGCCTAGTAGTGCTGGAGAAATTCGGGAATCCAAGCTTACTGTAAATTAACGAAAGTGCTTTACTCACCCAAATAAACAGTTTTCAAAAGTTTGACTGAAAGTCTTTTTATTACAGTTTTGTTTACTTAGCTTAGCTTTACTTAACTTATTTAGCTATCCCTCACCACCACCCAGCGGCGAGACCTGCTGAATTAGAAGTTCCTTATAGTGTATAATCCGGTGCGTTTTACAAAAGAAAACAGACCAGAAAATAGACGTTTATTGACAGTGTGCCTTATAGTGTAAAAAATATGGTATGTGGCGTCACCACAAGAACTGGTTACCCTGCGTTCACACTGACATCACATGGTTAAAACCTTAGAATAGCTAACTGCCAATTGTGTCCCAACTTTTCTGTTCAAGTGAATCTTACAATGCGATGTGGGCGAGAGCTAATTTCAGGCAGAGTAAACGTTGAAACAACATGCTGTTTTGTGCAGCTCCTGCTCCGATGACTCACAACATGGAGACAAAACAGCGAAGCAAGCAGCTGGACCCTGCTTACACTCAATCTGTGCTTTTAAAGACTGGGTACGGAAGACACAGTTCTTCTCTCAGGCTGTCTGGAGTGGAACTGAAGACTGTATTTAAGGGATGAGCTGGTTATATATGGCTTTAAATGAAAGCTGAGGTCGCAGGTCAGGCTACAGGCCGGGGACACCGTCTGTCCAAATGCAGTAGACATCAAGGTCCTTATTTACGTTCAGTAATAGTGCTAATACTGGATCAGATCCACCCTGGGCCTACAGCATTACTGTTTCATTAGGATAGAGAGGACAGAAAATGATCTTAGAAACAGCTCACGTTACTGCTACTGTTCTTTAACCACAATTTAAATGATTTCAGCCTCTCAATGCCATAATGTATAATGTATAAGACATCATTAAGTGTATTTACAGGAATTTCATGGTGGATCATATTCTGAGGGGGAGCTTTTTGAGACACCTTTGCACCAAACTTACTCTGTTTACATCTTAATCATTGAATTTAGTAGAACATACACAGTTAAAAAAATAAGCCTTGTTTTCCTTAATGGGATTTTTAAATCAGCTGAACAAAAAAACATTAAATTGCACTGTAAACTATAGCAAACCAATTGCAAGTTGCCTTAAAATTTAAAAAGTGGAGAGTTTTCTCCACTTTGACAGTGTATGAAAACATATTTAAAGGGTTTTCACTTTAAGGACATAGGCTGTGTTCGAGTTTTAGAGCAGATCTGTTTGAGTTTAGGTATGCTGGGATATTGGTCTGTCCTTGGCAACACGCTGCAGACATAATCACTTTCAGACCAGGTCTACAGGTCACGTCTCATTCGGTTGAGGTCACTGCGGGACTTAACCTTTGAACTTTTCACCCTGATGAGATAACAGGACCAGCGTGGCCTCAGAGCGGCTGAGGTAATGAAGACTCGGCTAATAAAACACCCTGCCTGTCTGACACCACTGTGATCATGCTTTTAATGCCACGTATCAAGATCTAATTCCAGTGAGCAACAGCAAAACGAAATTCACATCATAAATGATTACACAGGGGTTCAATGACCTGATCAATATTTGTACAAGTGTGTAAATAGTGCAGAGGTTGGTAAAAATGTGACTTGTAATATGTATTCAGACTCATTATATAACATATAGAATCATTTACTTGCTTCAGTTTATTATAACACACATTGACTTCCATTTAAAATGTAAAAACTATAAAAAAATATTTTAAAAAATTACCCTCACTTCTGTAATTTTTTTTTAATTCAGTGATTTGTGACAGTGATAATGATATGGATGGCACAAACTGAGCATTAAATTTCTCCTACATTTTCTCCCAAAGTTGGAAGGACATTTATAATCCACATCTCCATAAAAGTTGTCAGCAGAGGAAAGCAAAAAGTGCTGTAAAATCTTGACTTGATATAACACAGTGGACCAACACCAGCAGATGACATGGCTTTTCAAACCACTGATTGTGGAAATTTCACACTAGACCTCAAGCAGCTTGAACTGTGTGTCTCCCCACTTTTCCTACAGACTCTTGTCCCTTAATTTACAAATTGAATGCAAGTTTTACTGATGATGAGTGATGGTTTGGAGAGTCATGTTATCTGCTGCTGTTGGTCCACTGTGTTATATCAAGTCTAAAGTCAGTGCAGTGTTTCCCACAAAATCTTACAGCACTTCATGCTTCCCTTTGCTGACAACTTTTATGGAGATGCAGATTTCATTTTCCAGCAGGACCTGGCACACTGCCCACACTGCCAAAAGTATCAATTGGTCTTATATAATATTTCAATTTTCTGAGATAATTTTCTGAGAAACTGTATCTAGTGGTATCATGGCCTCAAAATCAACACAAATTGAGTCTGCACCATTTTTTCAGCTTTAATGATACTTCTACAACACAAGGTACCACATGCTCATGAATAAAAATGTGAACAAAAATAAAAGAGGTTGCTTTGGGGCACCCAAATGCTTTGAGAAGGCCCTGACCACACATCAACAGTAGAAAAGCTTCAGTATTATAGTTTTAGTACTTCTATCTGTGTCTTATTAATCCAGAAACATGCATTGTATTGTCCAACTTCTATCTGTGGATATGTTTTCATAGTGTTTGGATAAAAACAGGACATATTTTGGTTGGATTCTCCAATACACTGCTAATGTCTGTCATATCATTTGTTCTAAACTCTTTAGTTAACTGTACTTTTTGGGAATGTTTTTAAATAGTGTTAAAATAATGAAATGCTGGAATGCCACCAACTTGTTATGTCAATCCCAGCTCTGACATCTGAATTGTGAGCTAAACAGAAAGCAGCTGGAAGCGGTTTGGCAAAGTGGATCTCTTTGAAATTTGTGTAATTTCACAAGTTTACTATGATTCAGAGTTAAGCTGATTCAGAAAATTACTAGAAATGTATACAAACAGCAACTGCTTAACTACTACATTCAGTCGGATGTTGTCTACAATTTATATAACTGACAATATACTCTCTAAATAACGGTAAATAAATACTTAAGTGCAATTAAAGACAGTACAATAAATTGCTTATATTGGGCTTAAACCATTTAAACATAGTGTCTGTCAACCTCCTTTCTGTTGTATTTGGCCCACTGTAGGACTAGAGGTAGGTGAATTTGACTCATTATATTACATTACATTACATTACGTTTAGTGGATACTTTCAATCACAGCGACTTACAAATAATGATATACATTAGCAATAGAGGACATCGAAGTTCAAGACAAAAATATTTTTAGGAAAATAATGGGTTAGAGTAGGAAAGGAGGGGAAGAACTGAAATGGGGTTAGAAGTAGTTAGTGTGTTAGAGGTGTTAGTAGAGTAAGTGCTCTTTGAAGAGCTCTGTCTTCAGGACTTTGTAAAATGTAGCGAGGGATTTTGCTGATCTGGTACTGGAAGGTAGTTTGTTCCACCGTTGGGAAACTCTGTATGAGACTCGTCGTCAGCTTGGTATATGTAAACTGCAAAAAACTACAGATACAAATACAATTAAGTTATTCTCAACATATTATACAAAAATACTGAGAACATTACATATGTCAATGCCATATTTTTCCCTAGAGGAAGTGACAACAGTGGTTGAGGTTAATTTATTTATTTAAACTTTTTAGACTAGGTACAAAGAAAATTAACCCAACCATGTGCAGTTTAATGGTTGAATCAGGAGCTGAATACATTCAATAATGGGTGTGTGGGAGTTATTTAGGTCATATTTTACATAAAGATCTGGCCTATAATATATATATATAAATTAGTCAAAACTGATTTAATAAGGTTTAAACCATTTTTATTTTTGTAAAAAGAAGAGAATAATACGGTTTGTCTCTGAGAAGAAAAGATATAGGCCTAAAAGATGATCCACATTAACTATAAAGAGTAGGAATTAGTGCTTTGTTTGCACATGTCGATGTTATGTGAGAATACAGAACATGTTGTGCAATTCACAAGCTCACATCACTCCTTCTAGCCCGAGCACTCCGTAAAAGAGCATCGACTTCGGACGCATACAGACTAATTTCACACAGCATCGCAGCATCGATTAATGCTATGAACACAAAGCTGTAGCTATGCGCTCAGATAGTGTACAAGAACATCAATATCACACACTCCGGCAGATCTGTCAGCGGATCAATAGGGGTCTACTATTGCTCTGCATACTAATCACCCTGGTGGCACTCTAACGATACTCATACATTAAAAAGTGCTCAAGAAAGTGAGCAGAATATCTGCTGGTTTTGGGGTGTGGCGCCACATTATGCATTCTATTCAGGCCCAGTTTAGCATTGACTTTGTGTGCCTCTTCTCATTGTTTGCCAAATTGTACACGAATACAATTTTTCTAGAGAATACAATTTCTCTGGTAACATGCTTCTCTTAGGGAAAGCCTTCATTAAAGTTCATTAAACTACTAAACATGATTGTTCATGGGGTCTGTAATATAAAGCACTATCAGCTGTGTGTTACTAAGTTTCTAACTATAAAACAAAACAAACAAAAAAATATTTTTATGCTAAGTTCCTCTTCTCATGATGTCCATTTACAACATTTATGCCAGATTGTGTTGAGTTTATGTGCCAGAACTAATTTTACATCATAAATCATGAATCCCAAAAAACTTTGGTATGTAAATTAGCTTTTGTCTGATTGGTTGCAGTGAACTTTACCTTTTTCAAAAACAGGTCAGGCTAAAACCCTCTTTTTATCCTGCTACAGTGCCTTGCAAAAGTATTCGCCCCCCTTGACCTTTTCAACCTTTTGCCACATTTCAGTCCTCAAACATAAAGATATGAAATTGTATTTTTTTTTTTGGAAAGAATCAACAACAAGTGGGCCACAATCGCAAAGTGGAACGAAATATATTGGATATTTTAAACTTTTTTTTAGAAAAAAAAAAAACTTGCGTTAAAACGTTGTAGTGCCACCTTTTGCATTTGTGAACAGCAGTTTTCAGCTTTTTCCACAGATTCTCGATTGGATTCAGGTATGGACTTTCACAAAAAATTACAATTCCATATCTTTAGGTTTAAAGCCTGAAATGTGAAATGTGAAAAGTTCAAGGGGGCTGAATACTTTTGCAAGGCACTGTATAAACTGGGTTATAGGCTGAGTAGGTGTGTATATGTAAATATGTAAATATATGTAAATTACTTGTTTATGATAAATACAGGATGTTCCAAATAGAGCTGCCTTTGCATAGGTTACAGTATGTCTTTAGCCCTATCTGGATGGGATTAGTCTCTCAGGGGGATGGCTGTGAAAAATATTTCACAATTCTACTCAGTAATAAAACTATTGCATCTGGACTGCAACTGAAAAAAAAGGAGGACGAGTGACTTGTTTGGCTTTGTCGGTCACATGACATCAGTAGCTTCTCCATTTCCACTGTTGTGTTTAAGTGAATCTCCGTGGAAACATGCACCATGGCAGTGGAAAATTTTATTAAAGGAGAGGTGACGAAACTCTGAGATATGACCACAATGTTCAGTGAAAAACAGTAGGTAATTCTGCCTGTAATTTTCTCAGAAGACGTCTGAGGAAAACACATACATGGTTGTTCTGGACGGGAGTTTCACTCGTTACCCACTGGGGTTCCCCAGGGTTCGGTACTGGGACCTCTTCTCTTCTCAATATACACCACCTCTCTAGGTCGGGTTATCCGCTCACATGGTTTTTCCTACCACTGCTTTGCTGACGACACTCAGCTATACCTGTCGTTCTCACCAGATGATCACTCAATCTCTGCACGAATATCACAGTGTCTCTCAGACATATCCGCATGGATGAAGGAACATCACCTCCAACTAAACCTCTCAAAGACTGAACTTCTGGTCATACCAGCAAAACCTTCTATTCAACACAACTTTGCCATAACCATCGACTCTCTCTCTCTCTCACCGACAAAGGTTGCTAGGAACCTGGGTGTCATGGTTGATGACCAGCTTCTCTTCACGCACCATGTGGCCTCAGTTGCTCGATCCTGCCGCTTTGCGCTTTACAACATCGGAAAAATTTGACCGTTTCTGACGCAACAGGCCACCCAACTCCTGGTACAAGCTGTGGTAATCTCACGCCTCGACTACTGCAATGCCGTACTAACTGGCCTCCCGGCCTGTGTAGTAAAACCACTACAGATGATTCAGAATGCAGCAGCACGTTTGGTCTTCAACCAACCAAAACGGGCACATGTCACTCCGCTGCTCATTGAGCTCCACTGGCTACCGGTTGCTGCTCGCATCAAATACAAAGTGCTTACAATCACCTACAAGGTGATGACAGTACAGGCTCCTTCCTACCTGCACTCGCTCCTGAAGGCTTACGCTACCTCCCGGCCGCTGCGCTCCTCCAATGAACGTCGCCTCGCTTTGCCAAACACTCACACAAAGCAATCCATACTGTTCTCATACAGAGTTCCCCAATGGTGGAACAAACTACCTTCTACTACCAGATCAGGAGAATCTCTCGCTATCTTTAAGAAACTCCTGAAGACAGAGCTCTTCAAAGAGCACTTACTCTCCTAACACCTCTAACAAACTAACTAATTCTAACCTCATCTCCTTCTTCCTCTTCTCTACTCCTCTATCCCATTATTTCCCTCTGACCTCCTTAAGGCCCTATCTATAGATGCTTTATTTTTAACTTCTATTATTTTTGTACTTAACCTCTTCTATTATTTGCACTTCAATATTGTAAGTCGCTTTGGACAAAAGCGTCTGCCAAATGTAATGTAATGTAATGTAAATGATCTTTAATTTAGTGTCAGAATTTCAACATTAAATCAAAATGCCTATTAGACAATGTTATATAAAGGGTGTTTTTTCCATCATCCACCTTAAAAGATGTAACTCAACCAAAAAATGTGTGTTTATTTAATATTATTTGCTATCAGAGAACAGTCATCCACCTTAAGGTGGATAATCCTATAATAAAATAAACCTAACAAAAACACTTCGATATTTAAATGAAAATGTCCTCCACTATACAAGTAACTACAGCTCTGGAAAAAAGACAAGAGACTTAAAAATGAAGAGTTACCTTAATTTTACCAAATTAAAAACCTCTGGAATATAATTAAGAGGAAGATAGATGATCACAAGCCATCAAAGCAAGCTGAACTGCTTGAATTTTTGCACCAGGAGTGGCATAAAGTTATCCAAAAAGTGTGAGACTGGTGGAGGAGAACATGCCAAGATGCATGAAAACTGTGAAATAAAAACCAGGGTTATTCCACCAAATATTGATTTATATTGAAATATTGAACTCTTACCGGAAAGAAAACAAATTCCTTTTTGTTATTTTAGCCATTTCTCATTTTCTGCAAATAATTGCTCTAAATGACAATATTTTTATTTGGGATTTGGGAGAAATGTTGTTCGTAGTTTATAGAATCAAACAACAATGTTCATTTTACTTAAACATCTACCTATAAATAGTAAAATCCGAGAAACTGGTTCAAAAACGGTGGTCTCTAAATTCAGAATTCAGGCGGCAGGTCTCTGAACTTGGATAAACAAACAGTACTGGGTAAAGTGAGAGGTAGATCAGCGCGAATCTGCGCAGCGGGTCACGAGCTCAGTCACAGTTGTTTAAATTACTGCGCGCGCTTCCCGCGCTGACCGTTAACCGTCAATTCACTTCAGAGACTTCTCCTCGGTGAGGAGCTTCACATCAGGGGTTTCAGGTAGCTAAAAACGCTAGAGCTAGCTATGCAGGTTGTAATTTAACTTTAAAAGTTATATCTTAATAACTCTTGCGGGCTGAATATGTCATTTTATTGTTTATTTTTTGAGGAAATTCGTTGTTTTCTTCCAACTGTTTATGTTAACCTAGTTGGCTAGTCAGGTTAGCTAACAAACATTTAACGATAACCAAGCCGTATCCTTTAAATAAATGTTACTGCATGATATAATTAACTGCTATCAGAGTAATTCTTTTCTATTTAAGAATAGACAATGTTTTTTGGGGGTATGAAAGGTTAAATAAGTTAAACACACACAATGTGTGGACTGGCCGATACTCTCTCTCTCTCTCTCTCATTTATATATAAGTTATATGAGAGCAAGCAAATGTCTGTCTACTGAGATTCTCTCTGGCAGCTTCTATATGTAAAGATGTACAGTCTTCATTAAAAGAGTAATTTGATTGATCACATTCATTTGGCCTCCCAGGACTTATAAATATGTACAGTGAAAAAGTATTTGCTCCCTTAAAGAGTTCTTTTATTTTTGCATTTTTGTCATACTTACATTTTTCAAATTATCAAACTATATATATATAATATTAGATAATATAAATATCTAATATAATATATAATAAAATATATTATAACCTGAGTAAATATAAAAAAGCACTTTTTAAATTATGATTTCATTTATTAAGGGAAAAAACTATTAAAACCAATATAGGTCTTCATAAAAAAAGTGTTCGCCCCCCATTAATTAACTGTCATTAATCACACTTTTTGGATAGCTAAGTTTAATTTCATTAGCCGCCAGACATGTAGAATCAAGAAATCACTTAAATAGAAATTGTCTGACAACATGAAGCAGCGAAAAGATCTCAAAATGCAATACATTATAAATGAAGTTCAAACACAAATGAGAAAACAAAGTCATTGACATCTTTCAATCTGAAAAAGGTTACAAAGTCATTTCCAAGGCTTTGGGACTCCAGTGGATAGGTATTATTCACAAATGAACACAACATGGAACACTATTGAACCTTTTCAGGTGTGGCCGGTCGACCAAAATGATTCCAAAAAGGCATGGACTATGCATCCAGGAGGTCACAAAAGAAGCGAGAACAACATTTAAAGAAATGCAGATTTCACTGGCCTCAGTTAAGGTCAGCGTTAATGATCCAATAATAAGAAAAATGTCCAAGGCAAATAAAATTCAGAGCAAAAAACACTGCTGAACAAAAAGAACACAACAGCCCATTTCACATTTGCCAAACAACATCTTAATTATCCCCAGGAATTTGGGTAAATATCCTTTGGGCTGACGTGACAGTTTTTGGACGGTGTGTGTCCTGTTACATCTGGCGTAAACTTACACATAATTTTAGAAGAAGAACATCAAACTGAATGTAAAACTAGTGGTGATAGTGTGATGGTCTGGGACTGGTTTGCTGCTTCAGGGCCTGGACAACTTCCTGTAATGGTTAGAACCAGAAATTCTGCTTTTTACCGGACAATACTGAAGAAGATTGAGATGCTGTGGCATGATCTTAAAGTGGGCCAAAATTCCTCCACAGAGATGTGAAAGACTCATTGCTAGTTATTAGTAAAGCCTGATAGCAGTTGTTGCTGCCAAGGTTGGCACAACCAAGTTATTAGTTTTTTCATTTAATAAATAAAATGATCCTTTAAAAAGTGATTTTTTTATATTTACATTCATCGTTGTCTGATATTAACATATGTTTCATAATCTGTATGACAAAAATACAAAAGCAAAAGGAATCTGTAGGGGGAAAATACTTTATTTTCTTTATACTTTATTGTATACCAAAACATCCAATTTAAAGTTGGATAAATAAATAACATGATAAAGTGAAATAAACAACTAAACTACCAGAAACATTTGAACTGACGTTAACTTAATTGGTAACGTTTTAACTAAAGATACATTACAGGCATACATAAATCATATTTGATTGTTCATCCACCTTAAATACAGTTCATCCAGAGTTTATCATTATGTAGGTGAGGTTAAAGAGATTGTGTGTGTGTGTGAGGCTCGTCTGGTTGACCCCTGCCTCTGATCCCTCTCCTGTCCTCCGCAGGTCACGTCACTGCAGCCGCGGAGCCCCTGAGCTCGAGCAGGATCTTCAGGCAGAGAGAGGAGAGAAGCGGAGAGGAGGCAGAGTCGTGCTGTTAGAACCCGCCCTCCCCGCGGATCTCATTTCCCCCCCTAAAACCAATCCCCCTCCTTCTCTCCTCCTCCTCCTCCGCCTCCCTCTCCCTCAGCTCTCAGTCCTCCACTCTCTCCCCCGCGCCGTGTGTCCCACTCTGTCGGCTGAATCATGGATCTCGCCGCGAGCTGCGCGCTGCTGCTTCTGTTCTCCGCCCTGCGCGTGCTGCTCAGCGTCGAGCTGGACGCGCTCGAGCCCACTTACTACGAGGAGCCACCGGATGCCATCGACTACAAAGACCCGTGTAAAGCAGGTGAGAGCTGCTGAGCGAACGGTGCTCTTTTTGCTTGCTCTCTCAATGTCTCTCTCTCTCGCTCGCTGTCTCTCCCCTCTCTCTACCTCCTCCTCCGCCGTGCACAGCCACGTAAATCTGGAGCGAGGAGTGAGTGCTAACTTTAATGCTTTTACTGACAGGCTGTAAAATCGCAGCTCGACTCGCTACTTTTTTTGTTTTGTGTGCTTATCTGTGTTGGCTTGACTTGGTACGGTGCACCTAGCGCGTGCAACAAAACAACAAAGACAGTCAGTGCAAAAAAGCAAGCGAACAAACACATATCGATCGTGAAAGTTCACTTTTCTTGCTCCGGCTGCTGCTGCTGTTGTTATTGTTGTCGAGGTTGTTGTTGTCATGTGCAAATACAGTACAACACAGCGTCGACTTTGTGCAACCGTCTTAAGCAACAAATAAAACTTTAAAAAGCTTTAACGCAGTGACGTTGCACGTTGTTGTTGTTTGTTTATTGTTGTTGTGGTGGCGACTGCGCTGCTTTGCATGATTTTGCAATGCAAATGCCACTTTTCTCCTGCATTCCGGCTCTTTAAGTTTGTGCAGATGGGCTTTCCTGCTTGAGGTGCTTGACGTCACATTTGGACTGTGAAGCATAAGTTTTGTCAGTTTTGTCAACCCTCAGAACTAGTCTAATGTTTGTAGTTATTGAAATGGTTTTTGTTGTTTTTTTAAGCTGTCCAATTGTTTCAAGACTAACTTTTGGGGATAAGTCTGTGTCCACTGTAAGGAAATGAGGTGGTGTGTTTTGCTGTCATATGATCTACAGTTATATTTGGGGAGGGTTTTTCAGAATTTAAAACTGTAAAAATTAGGCTGGCCTTAAAGGGGAGCTTCTCTAATTTCTGTTCTATTAAATAGTTAAGATTAGAGTGCATGTTGTTATCGCGATAAAGTGATAAATCTGAACAAAGAACCAAGTTTTCTCCAGGGACTATTTTGCTGTACAACACCCAGAGTTAACTCCTCCACAATTAAAACCTTAAATAAATAAAACATTTGGGCACTTACTTTTTTATTCTCTAATCTGTCATAAATCAGTGTCTCAGGCATCAGGCAGTGTATTCATAACAGCTTAATTTCATGTGATGTAGTTTAATTAATGTAATGTAGCTTTTAGAGGCCTTCTCTTCCCCATCACTGTAAACAACCCTGATTTGGGAAGTTTCTTTAAAACTTTGTCTGTCTCTATACGCCTCCCTTGCTCTTTCTGACAGGGCTGCTCAGGAGACGAGTGAAGTCTCCTAGACCTCCATCTCTATTAACTCCTCTCCTCTCCTCCTCCCACCCCTCGTTCCCTCCCTCCCTCTCTTTCATCCTGCTCTTTTTCACTCTTTCAAGGCCTGGCTTTCTCCCGTGTCCTAATTTGCAGCTGAAAGGAGCTCTTGGCTGTTCATTTTTACATTTTCACCCCTTGAGAAAGGCACAGTCCCCCTACAAGTGGCTCAGGGACAATAATCGCAGCCCACCGGCTCGTATTGGTATTCCGAGCAGGTTACCCTGGTTGACCTGCTGATGCTCTGGTGTTGCTGATCTTTCATGCATTAACTTTGAGGATAGCTGCCTTTATGTATTATTTTAGAAAGAATAATGAGATAGAAGGTGTCCAAAAACTTTTGCCAACGATATAATGTGAGAAATCTTTTTAGACTAAATTTTACTGGAAGTTAAGCAGTTTTCTTATGTTGTTTTAATTACAGTATCACTGTGATCGTGTGCTGCTAATTGGGACATTTCTTGTGTGTTAGTGAAAAAATAGGTGTGTGCTTGGAGCCCTTTAGCGCCAGACACGATTAACGTCATTGTTTCGTAAAAGAGATAAACACGTTTCCAGACACTGCAGCAAGTGAGTCAGGAAGACCTCTTTGACGTTAAACTCGTAGTATGAGCAGTTTCTCACAGCTGCTGCTCTTCTGACCTGTTCTCTTTTCCAGTGTAAACAAACAAGTCCTTGCGGAGCATCACTTTCAAACAGCTTCACTCCTTACATCATCAGGTCTGTCCAGGCCTCTATTACCGGTTAGTAGCTCTACAAGATTTAGATAGATGACACATGCAAGGGGTAGGGAGCCCTGAATTTCACAGCTGAGGGAGCTCTAGAGCAGCCAGACCCCAGTGGGCCAGTAAATGTCAGCCATAAGGGATTTCAAATGTGGCCCAATTCTTTTACTATGTTTCAAACCAACAAAGCAAACAGAGAATTAGGGAATAACAGGCCTCTTGGGTGGCTGTGTTGGAATATGAAGTTATTACAGCCTTTTATCTGTACTGTTCCGTGGGGCTGATGGGGAAGAAGGGCAGGGTTTGGCTTCCTATAGAGGTTCAAGTGTATTTTCTGTGCAATATGTAAAGTAAAGGTGGACTTGATGTCTAGCTTTAGGAGAAACCTTTAATTGGGGCAGGACATTTACATTTTCCGAATGTTTTCTAACCGTAAAGAAATTTGTGAAATCTATCAATTTAATTATCAAATAACTAACTATTTTAATGGCGTATGTAGTTCTTTGCTTCCACACTTTTTGGTGTTTTTTTATTTATTAGCGTAACAGACTTTAGAATGAGGTCCTGAACACAGATGCTGTGTTTATACACTGCTCAGGGGTTAGTGAACTGTTCTCTTTCTCCTGTTTGTTGTACAGCCTTATTGATCTGTTTATGCAATAATGTTCCTGCAGTTTTAGGAAAAACGAGGACTTGTTTTTTTGGCATTGGAACTCAATTTTAAGACTTTATGTGAGATTCAAATGTAATCTTGCTTTTGTAAATCTGTTAATAAAAAATGTTAATACTTTACTCATCATGTGTAGTTTACATACTGTTTTTTTACAATGATGATGAAAGGAACCGGGGTTGCGATGCTCACAGATTATTCAGATCTGCTTTATTTGTTTAGCCTCTTCCTGCGCGGTCCTAAAGATGGTTGCTGTTTTCCGTGATTATCTTTCTCGGACACGGATCATGTGCCCAGCGACTTTGTGAGGCAAATGCATTTACACTGCTATAACCTGGTTTAAATGCTTCTCAGAGAACTTCCTGAAGTGGTTTAAGTGACTGGCTCTGTTTAAACTTGCATTTTCATGTGGCTTGGCCTTATACATATATAATTCTACATATGGTGTATTACTGTAACTGTACAGTGGATGGCCAATTAATATTGGTTTATATTGAGGCTCCAACGATTTACTGGTATTGGTGAAAGCCCTGCAGACACAGCAACATATATTAAGACATTTTATATGGAGAACTGACACCTAATGGGTGACATTTTTTCACAGACTGTGCTCAGATGGACTTTACTTTTACCATAACAGTAGTAGAGAGTTAAATTATTTCCATCTGTTAAACTGATAGAGCTGACGAGAGCTATGCTATTAACGTTATAAAGAAGACAGCCGGTCTTCATCTGTTCCACAGATGTCCCCACAGTGGCTTGTCTTCAAGTTTGCTTTAATGCTCCAGACAGCACAGATACACTTATATGCAATACTTACTGTCCCTTAAACTGTGCCAGTTCTTACAGACTGGCACAAACTGTACTCATCTCCCCCAAACACACACACCGACAAACTCAAACACACACAGACACACTTTCCTTGCGTGGTTTCAATAACAGAGAGAGGAAAAGACTCTTTGACCTGAATCCCTGTTGCAGCACTCACCCAGAATGTGGTTCTTCAGTCTTGTGTTCTTCCAGATGCTCAGAAAACCACACGGGGCCTGTGCCATGCATGCAGACCTAGTGATATCACACAATCCCACAGTCCTCTCTGTCTGCCAGAGTGGCAATGCAACTAGTGAGAGAAGAACTGTTAAAACGATATTCCAACAGTTTTTGTTAGTGAGCAACAACTTGCCTGAGATGTTCATGGACTTCCAGTATTGAATCAGGATTAAATTTGACCACAAAAAGATTTTATTGTGAGAACCATGGATCAGGATATCAACAATACAAACAGCCATTTTAGTAACTATCTGAAATGGCTATTGAATGTTTCTAAAAACATTCAGCATACAGTAATTATTTTACCTTGTAGTTGTGGCTTGAAAGGCTCCCATCCTTAAAAAACACATCGCCACTTAGCATTCAGTTGAGGTTCTCCTCCCCATGACAAACTAAGAAAGACTACCACACCATTTTGTTTAACATGGTTCAAATGCAGGATGGCTAAGTGCTATAATGAAGTACATTTATATTGAGCACACAGCAAGTTGTAATAATAGCAAGCATATGTTTGTGTCTGTTTTTTATTCATTCTTACAATATCATGGAAAAGTGTTTTGTTCTTCATTAAATTTGTTAGAGCTGTTTGTGTATGCAAACAATTTAGACAGACTTCGGAAGGGTAAAATACATTAAGAACTGTTGAAGCCCGTTTACACCCTTCAGTTTTGCTGTGCTATCCTCCTGCTGATGTGTTAGAGTCTACAGACAGAGAGAGGAACAGTGCGTGCCAGAGAGCGTGAGCAAGAGAGCGAGGGAAGCTAATATGATTAAATAGTAAAGTAAGCATGGCTTTTTTCTATGCTGAATTCCATTATGTCATTCTCAGGAGAACTGCATTCACCAAATAAAACCATTGTCTTCTTTGTGCTTGTGTGTGTGCGTGTGAGAGAGGCTGTGAGTGTGTGCTCATATATGGGCAGATAAGGAGGGCTAGGAGATAAAGATGTTAAAGAATGCTAAACGCAGCTCAAATGTTGAACCTTAATTACAGTCTAATCAAAGCTGCACAGTTTGGGGTGGAATCCAGAGCTTTTGTTTAGTTTAAAAACCCTCATCTCCACTTCTTAAGACTGAGGCTGTATTTCGTGACATCTTGTTCGTTTCGAAGCTTGAAAGCAGCTGAGGAACACTTTAAAGACAGGACAGGATAATTAGCTCTTGTAAAGTCACTGAAAAATGGAAGTTAGTTGCTGTTTGACTGTGTTATAAACTTTCTAAATGGAGTGGAAAAGTGTAGCTTTTTGTCTGAGAGTTGGAGGTGGGTTGGGGGTTGGTTGGTGCTGACATTTAGCTATAATTGAGGCTAAATGTCACAGCACCAAAAGTGTCCCTACACTCAGTGTGAGTACAATGCTAGATTTTGAAGCTAGCTTTGGGACACCTGGTCAAATGTCATGCTCAACTTCAACAATTTCAGAGCAGATTTTTAAAAAGGTTTTTTTTGTTTAATTTAATATATGTTTTCAAAAAGGTGGATACACTTGTAACTTTATACGGCTTTAATAGAAATTAATTGTACAACATTTTATCAAATAAACAACAGTAGGCCACAGTTACATTAGCGTAAATGGTAAAGTAACACAGAAAGCTCTAGCTTTGTTGGATTAAAGTGATTGCATTTTCACCTAAAGCAAATATACCTCCATTTCTAGCCACTGTGAAATGTGTTTCACCCCCCGTGGTCAATTGGTGCCATGTTTGAATGATGATATATTGAAACAACACAGAATAATTGATTAACAGAAACTTTAAAGTAGTTGCTTTACACTTAGTTTGAAATGGTGCTCAACACGCTTTAGCACAAAAGCAATTATTTGCCTCTGCTGGTCAAACAGAATGTATATATTCCACCAAAAAATTACCTGACCTGGGCAGTAATGCTAAGACTAAGTGCTGATCACATCTGATAACAAATTGCCACAGAAACTAATGATCCAAAACATGAATGTTGTAGGTGTTTTATTCTGCACTTACTGAAGTCCTGCAAACATCTACCATGGATGAGATGTTTTGTCCATCACTTGTAGTATGCTATGTTACGGGTGTAATGTAGTGTCAAACTGAAATCATTTATTTTCCTCACAGTGTTAATGTTGAGTTTAATGTTGTTTGATTGAATTTGAGCACAACTTTCTATTTTATGGCTCAAGTAACTTTGAGTGTTTTTCTTTGGTCTGGTCCTGACGAGTGTGCTGATGGATTTAAAGTTGGCTACTCGCTAGTCATTTTAGCTTGTTTTACCCATCAGATGTTTGTGTCTGCAGAATGTAGGTCTGATTCACTCTAGGGAGATATAATGACTTCCATGGCCCAGTGCTTCCGCAAGGCTTTTCCTGTTTGACTTTGGGTGTTTGTTTTTTTTTGGTTGGGGGGGGGGGGGGGTTGATGAATTCTACAGAATATATTTGATTGTAAACATGAATTGGAAGTATCATTGCAGTTTGCAGTGGTAAAGATGATACCATTTTTATGTTGATAACTATTTTGATTATCTGTATTTTGTCTGATATTTCTTTTTGAAGCACCTCTGAGCTTTAAAATGGACTGAAGCTTTTCCAAAAGGGTTCCAGGTGGTTCTACTATTTCCTGTGCTGATACGAACTTGACATGAGTCAAGTGAAACATGATTTGTGATATATCACAATGTCATTGAACTAGATTTACAGCTAGATTTAAAAACTATGTCAAGTACATCAAGTCTAGGCCATAAAGCTAGGTAGTCTTCATCTGGATACATCTGGATTTCTAAAAACCAAATGTCTAAACCCTGCAGAAGAAAACAACATTAGATTCCCTTAAGAACCTCTCAATTGAGGGTTTTCAACTGAGGTTTTAAAAGAAGCTTCCTCTAAAAGGAGAGTTGAGTGGAGAGTGTTCTGTTCTCTTCTCAATTCTTCTCTGTCTGAACAGTTCCAGAAGCATTTGGATCAGTTGGAGAAGGCAGTCTCTCGTGATGTGGCAGGCAGTGAGTCCAGACGTGGGCTTCAAAAGAAAAAAGCAGGCAGTGAGTAAAGAGACAAGTGGAGGAAATAGAGAGAGAGAGAAGGTTGGTTAGTGGGGGTGGTAGGAGATGTCTGCAGACTGTAGGTCATTCAGCATGTGCCAGGCCTGGCCAGTCCGGCGGTCTGAGGCACGCAGGACTGAGTCGGCGTCGGCCAGCTGATGTGACTGCAGGTCATTCAGGGTCCTCCTGGCTAGCTCGCCGCAGCCTGTTTACACTGCTTAAAGCTGCTGTGACTTTCTACTTCTGATCTGGCACCAGTTATTTTCTGTTCTGATTAGATTTCTTCACTTTATTTTTTAATGGAAAGAATGGTAATTGTCACACAGAGGAATATGGTTATGAACAAAGCTTCTTTACAGTTGTACATGGTTGTAGCGAAAAATAAGAACCAGACAGTTTGAAACAAGGCCTGCGTGTCTTGAAACTCAAATATAAACACAACAGGGGAAGACAAGAAAGATCAAGGAATGATAAAAGCCAACGTAAACACAAAAGTGGCCTCTGCAAGATGTTATTCAGATTTAGTAAACTGGTGGTACTATAATGTCCAGTTTATTTCTACATTAATGTCCTGCAAATGTCCATTCATTTTCTGCAAAAAATACTAAAACAGCTGCCATGTATGATACCGTTTTGTATCGTTTGCAAGTGCCTCAATCAGTCATTTCTAGATTAAGAACAGTAATGGGTCCTTTGCGATTGTCTACATGATATGAAGTTCTGCAGTATATAGGTTTTGAGGTTTTATACCTGCATTTCATTGGCTACCCCTTTTAGGTCATTGGGCGAGATCCTTTCTTAACCCTTTCTGCTATATGACTTCTGTATTGTGGCTTTCTTAACTGGGTTTTTCAAAGAGAAGAATTTTGTTGTACAAGTGTGTATATTGTGTATATTGATAAAAAAAAACACAATTGATTTTTGCAAGGATTGGGGGCAGGAAGTGGTTCATTTTGTGTTGTGTCTAAACTCTAAGAGTGTTTTACTCTGCAATCTGTACTTTCTCTGCTATTTGATTAAACAAATTTGGCCAGTACAAAACACTAATTCTGATGCAATCAGGACACAATTCAGTTTTATTCACAGTACAGGGTTCACAGGTTATCAACTTAGTATTTGTGCATAACACAATTGGATTTCTGACCATAAAAACTGGAGTTCAGGAGAGGACAAGAAATATTGAAACTAATAGAAGATGAAGGGCTACACTTGGTGGTTGATTTTATGAGGCTACATGGATTAGCAAGTTTGTCAGCATTGGCTTTAAAATATGAATCCCTAGCTGTGTATAATTTTCATTAGGTGTCTTACACAATTGATCTAAATTCATATCTTGAAACACCTTTTCTGCAAAATACTTACTTCCTCAGGCCATATGTTTTGTTAAAGCACTAAATCCTGAGTGATTCATTCAATAAAGGCGTTGATGACATAAGGCTAGATTCTGACAGGGTACAAGTTAGTGTGAAGATAGAGTGTACCTTAAATTAAAGAATAAAAAAGTTTAAATGTCAGTCACTAGTAAAGGCCCGGCCTGCTATGTATTCAGAAGTTAACCAGACAGAAATCCAACATGATCCTTGTAGATCTTTTCAGCATATGTGTGTTGTATTGTGGTGGGGGAGGGAGAATTGGGTTAAGTAAGGGAAAGACAGCACCCGAAAGAGAGAGACCAAAGTTTTCTAAGTGAGAGTGAAAGAAAGAGTGTGCATAGCGATTGGTGTGTGTGTGTGTGTGTGTGTGTGTGTGTGTGTGTGTGTGGAGTGAATTTGTCAGCACCAGCAGTATATGCTGACACTGAGTAATGGGGTGATATAGAGAGTGGGTAAACCTGAGGACATTTCTAATCTTTGCATTAACTACAGACAGAAATCTGTGCCTCCTAGAGATGTATGATGTAGGAATTCTGGGCCTGAAATTACATATATGTATATAAATATGTAATTTATGTATGTATCTTCAGATAACGATATACATATTTATAACTTACAATGAGACTAGACACCATGGTATAACTTTAGAAATAAATGCCTTGCATTTTAGCTTTAAAGCAACTGTATGCAAACAATAAAATACAAGGTTAAATAAAACAATCAATCTGTTGAAATAAAAAAAATACAATAATAATTAACCTTAAAGTTGCATAGACATTGTAGTACTGGGGCCAACATTGCTTGGTCCTTTTAAGGCGTAAAAAAAGTATCACAGTAGACATAGACATCTAGACACAGATATAATTCCAATATTTTTGTGCATCCCAAGTGTTTTCCCATCAAGTTATGATTGAAGTGATTGAAGCATATATCTGCATAAGGGCAGATTTATCAAACTTGCAATAAAAGCCACATGACAAGCCACATGATTTGTCTTATTGTCAAATACAAGTTGTCTGTTTTATAATTCTACACTCTAAATGATGCAATTTACTGTACACAATTTTGTAAAAAAAACTTTTTTTTTGGGATATGGGCAACAGGTTGGTTCGCAATGGTCTGCAGAAATATAATCTGTTGGACTGGGCTTGGGTAAATAATTAATAATATATGCATTATCCTCTTGACAAACATAAGTTGTTTGTGGTGAATTAACAGGAACAATATGGTTTAATGTTCAGTGTAAAGCAATCCTAAAAGCTGTGGGATTGCTTACTCCAATCACCCCTCTCACGCTCAATTAGGCCCAATAATTAGATCTCAAACTGAGGAAGAAAAGTGGGCATTGAAACTCTCACTACCGCTGTGAAAGAGGACACCTCCAAAAAGCATCCATTTTCCCTGATAAGGTAGAAAATTAGTTCCAGTAGAAAGTAAAAGAGAGAATCCATTTAAACTCATACTTGGTTATGTGGGTTTACTGATCAACAAATTGTATAACCTTTTAAACAGTATAAAATATTTTTAATAAAATAAACTTTACATAAAAGCTAAAATATTATTAAAAAATCATAAATCAAAGTATTTTTATATTAAGTTTTGCAATTCTGCATCAATTCTCAAATAAAAAACCATACACAAAGCTTGGATTGTGTTTATGCGAGTGACAGGCTTAAGATAAAAAGTAAACCTTCCTTTTACTCAGAATTTATACATTTGATTTTAATACTGTGACTGTTATCATGATATTTAAGTCATAAATAGTGATGGGTATTATATTTAATACTCAAAGAGAGGGTCCTTTTTTCGATTTAACTGATAAACCATAACAGCCCAGAACAGGCTTCTGAAAGGAGACCTGTGACTCAGCTTTGAAATTCAGATAAACATAACCCTTCCGTGAAAGTCGTGTCGCTGTGGGTTAATTGTTGCCTGGTGTTTTGGAACATTTGTCTACTTCCCCCAGTAAAGCCAGCCTTTAAGCTCATCAGGTATCAGGAACACACGTGTGTGTTTTTGTGTAAAAGTGCATGTCTGGTTTGGTGGTGGTGTGTTGGATCAATAGCTCCTTGTGTTTGCAGTAATTGGGTTGTTAGGGTTTAGCTGACCGCAGCCACTCTGTCGACCCCCTGCTACCTCCACAACAACTGTTTCCATTTATCACACTCACTTCAGTGTGTGTGAGTGTTAATGTGTGTGTACACGCATATTCATTGTGGGTGCTGCTTCATGTTGCTATATCAAAGTGCAATATGTGTGCACCTTATATGATATGGTTTTGGAAATGCTGAGCTGGGGCTGTGATCTGTAATGCATTAAACATTTGTTAAGCATTAAAATTGTAGCATTGCTAATCTTCAATTTGATGTATATTTTTGCAAATGGTGAAGATCTAGGAGATCTAACATTATTTACACCGCGCTTTTTGCTCTCTAAAAGTTACCACTGGACTCTGGACTGGGCTTAACGGGGGAGTTGTCCTTATTACTCATATGAGACCTTCTAAGTATTTACTTGCAATTGGACATGTATTTGGAACACACTTTCATGCTCCTGTGCATGCAATTGCACTGGAAATATACTGTAAACACAAAACATAATTGAACCACTGGCTACCACTCCTAATATAATTGTATTGCAAAATAATATATCACGATATGATACAATATTGCTATTTCCTTACACCCCTACTGACAGCCTCACAAGATATTGTAGAAACAGGCTAGCTACTAAAGATCTTGAGACTTTAATGGCCCCTAGAGGCTCTTGGCTGTCTTTTGACACCTCTTCTCTGCTGGTAGCCAAAGTTGCCAAACGACCTGTTTGTATTTCGAATGACAGGCACCTCTCTGGTCGTGTGGCCTCTGCGGTCTTTCTCCTGCCCTCCGGCTGTCTATTAGACCAGCCGTCTGTAAACCCCCCTTCAACTCTTTCTTCCCTGGCGTCCCTCTAACAAGCCCTAAAGGCACCTCAGCACTTGTTATGGAATAACCCCAACCCCCCCAAGGGCTCGTCCGGACCCAGGCTGTGTTTATGGCTCTGAGAAAAAGCAGCCGCATGAGCTCTCAGTTCCAGTAGCCTGGGGTTCAAACTGTGGCATTAGAAAATGTTGAGGTAAGCATTTGCTAAGAGAGAACAGCTGGAGCAGGAGAAGATTGGGCAAGGGGCTGCTGTTTTGAGGAGATGAACCAGTCCTCGTGACTGAGAGTGAGAGACAATGACCATAATCAGTGAGGAAGGCTATTTTCAGTTAGAGACTATGCAATTACTGTGATTTGGGCTTGAGTTTTGTATATTTGTATATTAGCTCAGATCTCTACCGAGCTAAATTTAATGTTAGCTTTACGTTAAGCACAGAAGGCTAGTGCGCTGAACAAAATACATGGGATAGTCACACTTATTATATAATTGCCAGTTATTTCTTACATTACCATTACTCACAGTGCTGCTTAAGGATTGAGTTAACTTGTATTTTACTTCACCGAACATTAATCTGTGTCTTGCTTTCTGCTAACATACTATTTGAAGTTCAGTAAACTCAAAGCTAAAGTAAACCTTATATATGTAAAAGTTTAAATGTCATGAAACATACAGATAAACAAAAAAAGTAGGCTGAGTGATGTTTACTCCTTTCACACAACACAAAAATTTCAGGTGAGCACAATATAGTATTAACTAGTAATACTGACAGCTAGAAAGGGCAATTGCTAATAAGGTGGGTAACTGTTGTAGGCTTGAAGCTGCATAAAATAACCAAAAAAACTAAAACTAATCTGAACTATTCAAATGACAAATCATTTTAAAAACAGTAACACAGTCTTACATGTTTAGTCAGAAATAGTGTTGCTTAGAAAAAAATATATATAAGTTCTACACCATCTGTATTTTTTCTTTAAGCAATATATTGTCTATTGACAGATTGAAATGTCTTTTCGGTGGGAGAAATGTTTAGGCATTCCACACTGTCTTAGATGTCAGAAACCAGTCAAGTAATCAGTGAAACTTAAGCTTCTAGTCCTTTGTGACCTGTGATGACTGTCCCGCCTCTTTCACCTAATGCACTGCTTGCAGTTTAAGTGTAAATGCTGCGTTCGTTTTAATGGGGCTTAATAGTCATACTGGTATTGTCATGCGCAAGGATCTTGTCGTCTAACTCAGCTCTCCAACCCCCAACAGCTTACCTCAAAGCTGCTTGGGGGGTAGAAAAACTCTCATTTTGTAGACAGCAACTTTAAGTACCTGTCTAGACTCTCTCACATTATGCCTATGGGCCACTTTAACAGGAACTGTTCTGTGGGTAAAGTAGTCGTCTGGATAGCTTTTGTATTTGTTCTATAGAGAAAGCTTTGGGAGCCAAAGGTAGAGACGCTGGAGTTTTACCAGTTTACTGCAGTGATGAAAGTGAGTGCAATCTAAGGGGAAGTGAAATACCCTGAGAATCCTCAGGTGATTTGGCTCATCATGTGTTAAATGTATTGTGGTTTGTGTCCCGTGAGAAAAAGTTCCAGACGTCTTTTCCTCATCTGGCAAAGGCTGGATCATAATTCACTCTCAGAATGCTAGGCCTGCAGTCATGCTGTGCTTTAATGTCTTTACAAAGATATTGTGTTGTCTTACATACCTATATGAATATTTGCAATCTATCATACACTAACAGATATAGATGCTGGTGCACACAAAGAAAGCTCAGGAGTTGCTTGAGGGAGTTCTATGGCTACTTGGAGTGTTTTTTTTTATAGTTGCCTACACAGCCTATACACAGGTAAATGGGACTTAAAACCTAAAACTAGCACTCCTTAGTCTTCTCAGTTTCATAGAATTCACAATTTTGTGTTTTTTTGTGTTTGTTTTTTTTTTTGTATCACATAAAATGTAGTAGAACCACAGGACTCCTCCCAGTGATAACTTCTGATAATAATGGTGATAATTACAAAAACTTATGTTATTTGTTTAGCCTCTAAGACTCTATCAAATCTCATCTCTAAAATACATCATTAGGAGGAAAAGGAACCAGGTGGTCAGTATTAAGGATATTGTGGCATATCTGGAGGATGAGAGTTGAAATTTTCTCAGCAGATGTATCAATGGTTACAGTGCCCCTTAAATGATTCTGGCCATGTACTTTAATACTAAACTAATGCTGTGGTCATTTGGACATTTTATTTTACCATTAATATGTTTCTTCACTCAAAATTTTATTTATAAAATTAATTCTTAAAGAACCAGTCATTAAAACATTTTGCTCCAGAGAACCTGTTTTGGGACAGTCCCATCTCATGCAGAGTTATCCTCCAGGCACAGGCATCCCCTTTCAGTAGCAGTTCTGTCTAACCCCTCAGCTAAATGACTATATGCCAGCTCAGTGGTGAATATTTTAAACTGTGTAACCAGGGTATCAAAATCCCCAGGTCCTCTCCCAGACTCCAACACAAAATCCGGAGAATTCCATGGGTGCCAGCGCTAAGCTGCAGCTGTTGAGTGTTTTGTAATGAATGTGTCTGGAAGGCAACCAGCCGTACCAGGCTCCCCATCTGCCACTCCACTCGTTTGTACTCTTTCATAAAGTGTTCCATCCCTTATTCCCTTGTTCGATTAGCGATTGTGATGTATTTACTCAAGTTCATTACTTTGTGGTTGCCATTGGATTTTGCTTGGTGTTCTTTTTGGGGCCCCGTGCGAAAGCGATCGTACTTCCCTACTTTAAATTCTCTGATTCTTGGATAAGCCACTTCTGTGTCGTTCTTGCCACCAAGCTTCAAGACTTCAGTTACCGTGATCAAGGATCAAGAGTACCAGCTGAAGTGATGGAGGGGATTAATGGGGGGGAGACACGGCGTCGCCACGACAACCATGCAAAAATAAGAGAAAAGGAGAGGGAGGTCAGGCTGGTGTTGGGTCGCCTGTTTGTGCGCTTGTCCTCGCTGGACTTGGCCCCAGAGAGAACAATTACATGGCAGATTAAGAGCTTGGCCCCAGTGGAGATGTGGTTGGTGGGGTCTCACCTCTGGGGAGGGTTGGATTTGCCCCCCCACCCCTTGAGAGTTCTAGGGGATAAAAAAGAAAGGCAGTCTGTGCCAGGCAAGAGGACACAGTCTGTCCATGCCGTGTGTGGTTGGCGGTCCGCCTGGTGTGGTGGCGTCGGCCTTGGCATCAACAGTTGTTGCTATCTGGAGAGTTCAGACCCAGAAAAAGTAAGCAAGAGAGCCAAGTCCTGGCGAATGTTTGTTTGGGTTTTCAGCCGGACCGTTGCTTGGATTTTTAACCTTTTTAGTTTGGTTGAGGCATGTTATTTGTAGAAAATGAAATGTATAAAACTTTTGGCCAAGAACATAATGCAAATAGTATTGTATGAACTGTATCGGTTTGAATTTTATTGTGTTGTTTCATCGTGTAGCAGTAAGCTTAGTATGTTGAGACACAGGGTGTTTGACCAGGAATCTGTAAATATTAATAATAGTCTGTATTGTGCCTTGTTGTCTTATATGTCATTGGTTAAAGAAATATTTGACGTACCTTTGTTAGTATCTCCACCTCCAGTCAATCCACCTCCAGCTGAGATGGGATGTCTGAAGTGTACTAGTGTTTTAGTGGAGCTAACATGTAATTGAAGCTTCTAATCTATGTAAAGACATAAGTTTATTTAAATTTACATGGAAAAATTTCCAACATTGCGTTGATTGTTAGGTATATGTTTTTTTTTTACTTATTCAGCTAACAATTGAAGACCTTTATTGACATTTTCAGCCGAATATTTTTGGTTGTAGAGAATTCAGTGCATTCCTAAAGGTGATTCTAGAAGTCTCATAGCTCCAGTGCCAGAAAAGGCAAACCTCAGTGAGTTCTTACCAGCTGCTTCTACACAGTTACATCCTTTATCTGGAGTATATTTCATCAAAGACTTAAGATTTAATTGAGGAGTCTGTGTTCCTGGTTCAAGAATGAGTCTCCTTTTTGAAATAGTGTAGGCCTTGCACCCAAGCCAGAAAGCTTGAATTCATTTCTTTCTTGGCTTTCATGTAGAATTCTGTCCTCAGTGACATCACCTCCCCCATCACATTTCTCTGGCATGAACTAAATTTCAAGGAATTTCCTATTGTGGAGCTGCTCCACGTTCAGATGCGGACATGTGGTAATCTTCTTACTGATCTTCAGACACTTGTTATTTAAGACAGATCCAGCTGCTGTTGTGTCGCATCCAAAGTGGGCAGGATAAAGGACATAGAAGGAAGTGCCCACCTGCACCTTTAGCTGCTTCTCCCGCATGTGATGGCTAGTTCCTACAGTTGCTTTTTTTGGTTCCTTCTTTTTGTGGTTTGATTTGTATTTATTAGTTCTAGAAAATGTATTAGTGTGATGTCTTAAACACAGTGGAAAGAACAATTTTGTTTAAGAGGTAAGAAGAGGTTTAAAATGTATAGGGATGGATTATGACCATTAGGCCCTGTTGGAAGATAAAACACACAAGCAAAATGCAGAAATTAAAGGGTTTAAGAAAATAGATATGGGCTTTGTGATAACAATAGTCTTGTAACAAAACAAACAAAAAAAATATTTTTCATGGCTTAATAAAGTCCTGGGGGCATTTAGGTTTCTTATATTAAGTCATTATGTAGTGTAGCCTACAGGCTACATACATTTTATGATGAAGTGGCTTATCATATTTTTGGAGGTGACAGCAGTGTTTAAAGCCAATCTGAGTCATTCATGCCAGTTATGTCTAAGATATGTTTGTAACATGTCAGATCCTGCAGGAGGAAACCTACATCTTTTAGCGTTTTCACTCTGCTGTTGCTGTTACTGACCGCCTTTGATAACGTCTTGTGAGGCATGCACTGTTATGGTAGATCCCACCCACAGACTGAGGAACACAAACCCATCCTCCTTTGGTTTCTGCAACCATATGGTATCTTTCGTATTTTTCTGAACCTCTGTTTCCTGTAGTCACTTGCCTCTCCCTTCTTTTCTGCTCTTGCTATATCACTCTCGCCTTTGTTATGACAACCTTAAAGCCCAGTTAGCCTAGCGCTGTCCGGATTATGAGCAAAAAACATCCTTCTTGCTGCCGTTCCATCTGTAGTTGCCCACTCTGGGATTAGCCAGGATTGACTCTGCCTGTCTTTCTTGCCTTGTGTGTGTATGTGCGCACGTGTGTGTGCGTGTGCACACGCGCATTGGCTTGCAAAAGTAAAACCCTGTCATTTCAGGCCTGTCAGCCATATTTAGTCAAGGCCTGTGCTAGATTGCAGGCGCTGAAAGAACTTTTAGCAGGGTTTAGAACACACAAAGAAAGAGAGAGAGAGAGAAAGCCTGAGTCAAGGGCTGCTCATCATATATCGCTCCTGAAAGGGGAATTCCACTAATTTTAAAGTTGGAGCCTCTTTAAGATAAAAAAAGTCATTCAGACCTGTCAGGATTGTTCAGAGTATTGGTGAATAGAACAAGATGTCTGAAGATATATGTCTCTGAATGTGTTGTTAGTTTAATACACAGTTTTAGTAGTTAGTTTTAGAACAATTAGTTGTGAACTACTGTGAATGTTTGTCTGAACTGCATTTTAAACATTTTTTATAACACTTTTTTCAACTATTATATTTTTCAACTTCATCCATACAGTGTGTCTCATAAGGCAATAAGGCAAATTGCTGATTTTCCGTTCAGGATTTCCCCAATTATATACGTAAATATCAGGATTAATTGGGAATAGAAACAAGTGCTGCAGCTAGTTTGCCAATAATTAATGTTAAATTGTAGGTAATGTTTTAAAGTAATGTTGTTGAAGTGTAACAGTGGCAACATAATACAAATAAGTCATTTGTTATTAGACTAACAAACTACTGTTTATAACTTTGTTTCTGTAGACCATTATAAAAGTTATTTACACCCAAATATTCTCTGAAAAAGAAAAAAAAATGGAATTCATGATACTACTTTTTATTTTGATACTGATACTAGTAACGCAATCTTGAGGATACTCTTGAGGATACTGTCATTTCAGATACTGCTACCAATATCAGTACGATATTCTTTTATCAAATTATTTTTACTTTTCTTAAACTAGGCTGCTAATAGCATGTGTCTACATGCACTTCTGCCATGTTAGCTGAACCAGTTCTAGGGTTAAGAATTTATGCAATGGTGTAGGCAACCGATGTTCGAATTCAGTGATTTTTATATCAGCGTTTTCCTGTTCCAGTGTCTCTTAGTTCTAGTTTGAACTGGATCTAGAGCACAGACAGAGAGTGAAAGAGAGAAAGCGAGAGAGCTGGAGAGTGTGTGTCTTGACAGCAGACTTGGCAATGCAGGACAGAATTCTGTTTGTACAGGAAATAACAGGTCCATGCTCCACTACTCTGCACCCTCAGGCTGGGGTTGTGAGGTGAGCAGTAGCTCTTTTTTGATGGCACTCACAGATCCCACATCTCTCACATTCCCATTCCTTCTCCGGTAGCTGTAAACTGTGGTGCCTGGGTGTTAAAAACAGTAATGAGAAACCGGCAACCTTAAAACCTTTCTTACACATAAACACACACAGCCGCTGGCATAGAACATTTAGTAGAAAATTTAGTAAGCCCCCTGTGTTTCTCATATAGCCTGGCCGGGGTAATCGTCGCCTTCTTGGCTTCGTTAAGGGAAGGAATGTGCCCTACTTCCCAGGTGTGTGCTGACTAAACACTGTAGTGTGCTTTTTTCCCTCCTCTCTTTTATCTTCTTGTATCTTTTTGGTGACTGAGTTGTTTGGGTGCAATTTCTGTGAGGGTTTGGCAGATGAACTAAACCAGGTATGAAAAAGATCCCCGGACACATTTAGAAAAACAATTCCTTGAGGCAGTTGCAGACGTTTAGAATGACTAAAGCTGCTGGTGCTGGTGGAATATGAGGGACTCCTGCTGTTCCCACTCATGGGAAACCATATGTGTGCATTCTTTTGGGTACAAAGATGCACATTTGAGTGGAAACACCAACAAAGACCTCCGTTATCAGTAACAGCTGGGCTGCTTTTTCTGTTGAAAACAAATAACATCCAGCTTGGAATTATCTTGTATTTACAGGTCAGAAAGTTAAAGTAAAGTGGATAACAATGATTATCTGTATACAGTCGTCAGTGGGCTGTTAAGGGTATCAGATCAACGTATTAGGCAGCAAGTGAACAGTTACTTCTGGAAGTTGATGGGTTTGAAAACAGGAAAAATGGAAAACCTCTGCCAGAATCTGAGACACTTGACGACTTGGTCAGAACATCTGCAAAATGCCAAGCAGGTATCTAGAGCTCATTAATGCCCATCCTCACAACTTACAGGACTTAAAGGATCTGCTGCTAACATCTTGTTGCCGGAGGACACCTTAAGATGTCTTGTGAAATCCATGACATATTGGGTCAGAACTGGTTTGGAATCACAAGGGGGGGCTGTGAGGTGGTTTTAGCATTATTATTATTATATAGCTTATTGTTTATGTTTTGAACAGTTTATTTTGGGGTTTATGAGCTGTTACAGTGTAAACAAGACATTTTAATGGCTTTGTACATTAGCATGACAGTAAATGAATAACCATATAAGAAAAAATGCTATACAGTTGAACACACGTTGGTTAAATTAGGATCTTATTTATAACAAAGAATTTAACATATGTTTAAATTTATCATTTTGATACAATAAAGTTTAATACAAAATGAAGCAGTTTAACACAATAACATAAAATATCACATGATCTGGCAATGCAGTTTAATAGAATATAATACAATATGATACAGTACAATTTGATTTGGTATGATCTAATTTATAACAAATCCCATGATACTGGATATAATGCTATACAGTGTCATACAGTAGAGTTCAGTACAATACAATACAATGTGATAAAATATGAAACAATCCATAAGTACTACAAAACAAATTCATACACAATGATATATATAGTTCTACATAATATATGTTATGTTCAATCTCTGCTAACTAGTTTTTTATTTGTAAGATGACTGATGCACTGTGTACACTTTTTTATAATAAAGAGAAATACAGTTTCTGACCTAAAAGAGATAAAAAGCTTCATCACAATGGTGATGGTATGTCATTTGGATGCAATTGAACATTGTGCTACATGAACATACTTATAAAGAGTTTCCAGTGTAATTATTGGTCTGAAGTGGTGCCATGTTCGCCTGTCTGCTGTCGAGACAGACTGAGAGGGCAGTGTGTGGACATGTGTGTTTCAGGGGAGGGGTGGAGGGTAGGCTGCAGCTCTGAGGGTGTTTCTGAGAGAGCCTCTTGTTCTGTGAGCTGTTATGAATGAGGAAAGGAATCTATAATTCATTAGCTAGTTCTGAGGACAAGTTCTTACTTGGCACCGGTATAGGTGGCTGGTAGTAAGTGATACAAGAATGGTGCAAATATTCTATATCTAAGTGCATTGTAGAATATGTAGTGTAAGAAGTGTGATACTGTTCGCAGTCTTGGTTATTACCTCATCTGTGAAAGGAGTAAAGAAAAAAAGAGGAAAAATAATTTGGTTATATTGTTTTACCCACCAACTCATGTAGTTACATGTTATCTAAACACTACATATCCATGGATTTGTGATATGACTGAATAACCTGCAGTAAAATAACATACCGCAAAATGGTTCACCATCTTCTGGCATTACCTGCTACACCTTTTAAAACCCCACAATGACTTGTTAACTTCACCTATTTCTGGCCAAAAATCACAAAAATTCCTGAAATAGAACCCTGCCATACACTGAGGCTTCTAAATCTTTCCATATTTTTTTTAGATTTTTTTATGTCTAAGGCCATGTTATGATATAAAGTTGAAATTAATAAATAAGTCTGTACTTTCAGAATTTTTTTTATCCACTGATACAATAATGTCTTTTTTCTGCTTGTTAACATGCAGCTAACAAGTATATACAAACTGTTTTGTCCTTGCTGTCAAAAAAGAAATCATCAGAGCAACACCCATGTTTCACCATTTAAAGTAGTTGCATTGTAACTCCTGACTCTTGCCCGTAAAAGCAATTGAACCACAGTCTGCCACTGAGTTTATTGGAGGTTCTGTTATCCACCATGCTTTACCACATTGCTTGGTGGAATAATAGAAGCTAATATTGATATTAATTTGTATTGTGAATACTGTATGTATTAGCACCCCTCAGTTTGTGTTATGTTTACTGTAACACACAGATTATTGACTTAATGCCCAAAAAGACAGAATTATATTATGATAGGAGCTTAACATTTCCTTGACAGTGAAGGAATTGTTATTTATGTAACTGTTCAGTGCTTGGCAGGATGCTTTAATTTACTATTCTTTTATGTTATGCATGAAGAAGAAATTATTATTTTCTTAGTTTTGGGTTTTTAGTGTAGTAGCAGCCAGGCGAACTGCATAAAAACTGGACGACTTGGGTCTTCTGCTGTGCACAACGGGCTTTCGAGCGCATCCTAGGCTCTTTTAATTAGCTCCAAACTTATGTCAGTCTGAAGGACGTTCTGCTAGAGACGTTTGGCTGCTTTTCTCCACCGTTAATCAGCCCAGCCACACTTCCGGAGAAGATTAAATTAGTCCCTGACGAGCTAATTAAAGTCTATGCATATGCATACATTTCCATTCAGGTCATGGGGACCACCGCGACAGCAGCTTCAGAGTTTCTAATCATCAGAAGGGAAGTCAGAGTGTTGCAGCACGCTTAAACTGCTAACGCTAATAAGCTCCACGCTCTCTCAAGATGAATTATTGAATAGGCTTTGGTATGAGCACTGAACCCAGCTATATACGGTGTCACAAATGATTAAAGAGTGATGAGATGTCACGCTGCTGGGAAGACCCGGACGGCTTGTTTTTGAATTGGCTTTTTGAGTGACTAGCACTCTTCACCGCGAGCCTGCGGTAATTATAGGTGACGACTGAATGACGAAGAATGTTGACACTGTACCGAGAATGTGGCCTTCTTTTACAGTGGAAATGGGATAACTCATAACTCATAAAGTGTTCCTGTGTCTTTTTCAGTGGCCTATCTGGGGGACATAGCGCTAGATGAAGAAGACATGCGAATGTTTAAAGTGGACCGCATTGTGGATGTGGTCCAGAGAACCGTCATAAACCTCAACCAGACAGACACAGGTAAGCACTTATAAAGCAAATTGTAAAGCAGAAATATGTAATATGTTACCCATGCATACTAACACAATTTCAATTCCCCTCAAACTTAGTAAGTCTAGTCTAGTTTTTTTTGCTGAAGCTACAAGGCTACTGTAGCTTACATGTAACAGAGATTCAACCTAAATATCTCAAAGTTGCATTGTACAGTATTGAAAGCAAAAAAAGCTGCTGTTTTACTTATGCTAGCCATTAGTTTGAGCTTTTGATTTCACATGTGTACCTTTTTCATGTACCGTCCTATCATAGCATGGCTTTAAAAGACAGTTGTAACAATTTAACAGGCTGGAAAATACTTTAATAGGGTTTGCCGCTAGAAGCGCTGCATATCACTGTTTGGAACAGCACAGCCAAATAGCTGAGGAACAGCATGCTAGCTAACATAAGCCAAGTTGGCATAACAAACAGTCTGTTAGCTTACAGATGAAAAGAGGCTCTACTGCCTGGGAGAGGTCTGGAGTACCAATCGTATTCTCTACCTTTTTATCTTTTATTAAAACACACTTTCACTTGACTAGAGTGAGGGTACTGTAATAAGCTCACTTATGTGGAGTGATCATCTTCTCATACAGAAGTGATAAATGGAATTGCACATTCAATCCACATTTCTGAAAAAAGTTGTGTGTTAAAACAAACCAGCCCAAAAAGCAGGATTTGAAGTATGTCTTCCAGGGGCAAAAATAATTCAAGGATAGCCCTTTTAAATATATTAATACTCTGCCTTGAAGTTTATATTAATGCACTTTGAAATGTGTGATGTTTTATTTAGTTAACAGTTAACTGGAAAACCAAGGAAATTAAACTGAACAACATTCATTTTAATAATTAATGCTTTGGCTTCAGGGATAACATATTGTTGAGTCATATTAAACTTGACTTACTTGTGCAATAGAACATTTGAGAAATATTTCTTTGAATGCTTGATTTTGGGTTTGTTTATAGTGTTTTTAAAACTGTCTTAAAATGAAAAATGATGCAGTGTTAAAGTTGATGGCATAGGTTAGATTTTTAATATGTTGCAGTACATAACATTTTTTTTCTGCCAAGGCAGACTAATTCCTTAATATATTGTGTCATTTTGTGGGACACAGTAAATCCTATATTAATCAAAGCCTTAATTTAAAGCTTCAAAAAACAGTGATGTAGTAGAAAACTGCAAGAATCTTAAATAAAAACACCCAGCATTACTGGACATGCAGTCAAGTTTTCTGTGATGTTAGCTTACAACTAAATGTGGTTTGGCAGTTGTGTGATCATTTGTGCAGTTAGTGTAGCTACATTAGCATCATTGCTTTTATAAATGATGTTATTCTGCATTTACATTTTAATAGTAAAAATACCTGTGGGATCATTGATATTTCACGTTATTACACTTACACTTAAAGTATTGTATTATGTATTCTATATTTTTAAAAGTATTGTTTTTACCACAACATCCATCTTGCTTTTTGTACACCAGTACAGGGGAACGATTATATGGCTGCATGAAACAGCATTTATTTATTTATTTTATTCCAGCACCGTAAGAGTGAAATTACTTTACTTTGAGTTTTGCTGATGTGTCAGGTTTCTTGAAGCTGTCTTTGAAGTGAATTGGAGATGATGGAGTGATGGTATCTGGGTTTATAGATGACTCGGCAGCATTGGATATAATAGCTAAAATCAAGCAAGATGGTAGGGCGCTCATATTACTAAGATTCATGAGCTCTGCAGTTCCCTCAGTTTGTCTGTCCTTCAGAATAGCACTTAGAACTGAAGAAGATACCTTTTCGTGAATTCTAACTTTCTACAGGAAATCTTTTTCAGCTAGTAAGGCAAAACAAATGCACTTAGATGACTTCAATATATGAGCTTTGATCCCCTGTGGAGATGTAAATGTAATTCCCACACTTGGCAGATTAGGGGTCTGCCATCGTATACAATAACCGCCAAATATCATGACACAATAAAAAAAAACTCCATATCATGATATTGCTATTTTGTGTTTGTTTTGCTATTTACTGCATTTACTTTAAATGGTTTGTTTCCAGTTTATATGCATGCAATACATATGGTGCACTTTAATTTAGTGGTATGGTTTTGTTGTTACATTATTTTTGTTTGTTTGGTTACACTGTTATTATTTTATTATTATTTCTACTGAATGTGTTCAACAATCTTTTTTTCTCACAAATATCTTTTATTAATTTTACAACCAAAAATCCCTCAAATGTGTGAAACTATTTATACTTAAATAAACTTTACTATTTTTTTTGTTGCAGTAGTATATTATATTATAAAAAAAAAATCAATGCTTTATCGTATCGCACACATACCCTGACATATTGTGATATAATTTTTGTGTCATTTTGCCCACTCCTAGTACAGATGCAGCTGCTGTATGTGTGCGCTCATGTTATAGAAAGGCCAAACAATCAACACACACAAAGTAGTGATAAGAAAATGCTTATAGGTTTTATAAATAAATATCATAACGAGTAAAATATTGTCTGGATAGTTCATAGACCATTTCATATGAAGTTTGGGACAATAAATTGATTATTTGAGGTTTATGAATACGTTATAAATAATTATTTTAATGTTAGAACTCATTAGAATGGTTTGCCTTGGTCCAAAATGCTTAACCTAAAATCAAACTGCACAACAGCAAAGGGGGTTCAAGCATGCTATTCGAAATCAGGTCGGCACAGGTTAAGCCTCAGCCTAAAAAAACACATAAACTGATCTGATCAAATTAGGACAATCAGCTTTGATGCATAAAAACAACAAAAAAACGTAATTTTCCACCTTACCTAAGTGACTTTGCTTTGGTCAGTCATTACTCTAATGCTACTATCCTGCAGCTCACAGCAGAAAAGGGTACAATACAACTTCAAATAACTTGTCCTTTAGTCTGAAAACAAAGCGTTCAGTCGAATGGAAAGAACAAAGTGCACTTGGAGGAATTGCAGTTTTTTAAAGGAAAGAAGCAAAGTAACTTTGAAAGGTTGGCTACACTCCTTCAAACAAGCTCTTTCTGCCTTTCTTTAATTATGTAAATATAGTTCTGTGCAGAGAACAAATGAAAATTTTATGTTCTGTTTGGGTTGTAAAATATTGTGTTGCCTGCCTAAAAGGTTGTGATGCATTATAAATGCTTTCTTAAAGATACTGCTACAAGTCGAATAACTCTTCGTAATACATAAGCTGTGCTAAATCAATGTAAAATTAGTATTTTATTTTATGCCATTTTCTCACTGCTCTTTTTTCCCTTTGTGTTGTACATGTGTAATAATTTGTAAATATATCACAATAAATTGTGGGTAACCTCTGGTTAGAAAGGATACATTTGTTGCATCCTTGAAATCACTTTGAATGTGGGCTGCGTTTCTAGGCTGTCTGTGGAAGGTTAATAATATTAATATTGACTATTTAAAGCATCAACAAAACATCCTCAGTGATAGTTTGTTTCAGGCTGCTAACACACAAAGCATCCCAGCTTATTTTAGTAAAATATGGTGGCTGATTTTCAAAGACAAACTCACAATGTTTAATTTAATGTTGTAAATGACAGGTTTGTCTGGCAATGAGACGAGTCCAAACACTGCGGCATCCAATCGGCAGAGTTCCCGTCGTAGGAGGAGGGCGGCAACATCTAGACCAGAGAGGGTGTGGCCCGATGGAGTCATCCCTTATGTCATAAGCGGGAACTTTAGCGGTAAGTGACCCAATTAAGTGTACACTGTCCGTCTAGAGGCTGTGCGTACATGCAGAAAATCTGTTCTGTGTCTTTAGCGCTGACCTTAATCTGCCCTGAATACACGCCTGTTATTATTAGTAGGACTATATCTGCATGGCCTTCTTTGTTTTCTTCTTCAGAATTGGGCATTACTGTGTTTGTGCTTGTGTACATTAAACTTTGCACAGTGTACTGTTTGTCAGTTGTGTTGGCCTTTGTGGTACTAACATTGAATATGGCTTTAAAATATGACATTGTTTCATATTATTCAAAAGAAACAATAATACAATTCTGTCCTGAAAAAAAATAATTTTGCAAAATAACCTACAATAATTGACTCTTTAAAATAGACTTTGGTTAACAACTTTGATAACTTTCTCAATAGCTAATATAGATTACATGGTCAGATAATTTTAGTATGTTAAAACAAAAACTGTGGCATACCCTTTGTGCAACCCTTTAGTAGCATATTGATTGGTTACAAAGTGTTCTTTGCTTGAGCAATATCGCTAATCTAATTAAAATTGTGTGTTCTTTGAAAATGTTGTGTATAACGCTAGTTAGCATTCTGTACATACTACACAACTCTATCTTAAATTCTGACACATTTGCACTATATATTGCATATATATTTATACATTATTATAGACAAAAGTACAGTATGTCTGTGTGTCAGAAACCATTAAATTAAGTCTAAATCTCTATTTATATATTTCCACTTGATAGAATTTTCATCAATTAAATTTCACGAGTGGACCAATAAAATTGCTTTTAAATGACTTATATGAAGTTTTGTATGACAGCAGCGACTGTAAGTATAATAGTGTATAATACGCCTGTTTTTATTATGTCACACTGATATGTTTTTAGCTAGACGGCATATTGCAGTCAAAATATGTAGAAACATGTTACTTTATCCATGTTCTTTAGCCCTGTTGTCTTTGTCTCTGTTTACATGGAAGTGTTTTCATTGACCTTAATCTGACCTGAATGAACTCAGTCAGTGCTTCGGGGGCATGGCCCGCCTGAGTGACCCCGCTGGCGGCGGTGTGGATTACAGCTCTAAAGCTGCTCAAGTTTTTGCTGTTTGGAAAAAGAAATTCGACAAAGTGAGCATTACACAAGATCAGCATGGCTTGGAAGTGCTGAGTCAGCATCGCATTCTTGCCCTCTTGCTCACTTGGGTACTTTTTCTGCTTTGGTTCAAAAGAGGCTTGTGAAGGCTCTGAACACAGCTTTTCTCTGTGCCATTTTACAGGCCGTGGGATTTCTCCTTGTTTATATATAAGTGACCTGGTTTAGTAGACATAGTCAAAGCTTAGCCTTGGACTAAGGTGCACTGTCAGGGAGAAGCTTATAGAGAAAATCTGTTTCAGTATAACATTGTGTATGTTATCATTTATCATAACACTTCATGTTCTCTCTCCTCTCTATATGTGTGTGTGTGTGTGTGTGTGTGTGTGTGTTTTGCAGGTAGCCAGCGGGCTATATTCAGGCAGGCTATGAGGCACTGGGAGAAGCACACATGTGTGACCTTCATCGAGAGAACCACAGAGGAGAGTTACATCGTCTTCACCTACCGGCCGTGTGGGTGAGTGAGTACTTAAATTCTGAGGATCGGTCAATACCAATCCGATACCGATCTGATCTGATATTTGTGTTTGTATAAATTGTGTCTATGCAAGATGCATTATCTGACCATTTTTTAGAAACCATTACAAAGTGTGATTTAAAATCTTATCCTATAATCCAGTCTGACTGACCTTCCTAATCATTCATCCCACAATTACTTTAACCCCTCAAACCTGTAAGGGGAGTGAAGGATTTGTCTTTGATGACTGCATTACTGACACAATCCTCATCAGTTTATAATGCTTAGAACAGAATCCCCAACTCCCTAACTTATCCGAAGATCCTCTACTCATCCCAAAAGTATTTAGTGGATCATTCTGGAGAATGCTGGTTGACTGCCCCACAGTTACATGCTGGGGGCTTTATACCCCTATAGCCCACACCTGGCATTAGGCATGGTGCCAATTGGTTCATCTGCTCCAGAGGTTCCTAATCTTTTGGTGTGTGTGTGTGTTTTTATATGTGCCCATGTAACTCCAGGAAGGAATCATGCTTGTTCATGCGTCTCTCTCTCTTTCACTTTTCTTCCGTTTCTTCCGTTCCCTTTCTCTCCCTTTTTCCTGATTTATCACCTAAGTACTTTTCCTTCCTCTTCCCCATTGTTCCGCTCTTGCTTATCCTCCTTATGTGTGTGTCTCAGTGTGTGTGTGGGTCACTATAATAGCAACCCTGCCGGCTTGGCTTACGGACCATTCTATTCATTGCCGGAAAAGGTCTGGCTACTTTGTCTCAACACTTGGACCTTTAATTTGAACACACATGCTCTATAAACCTCAGGAAAAGCCTGTGGAGAACCAGTGTGCATGTGTGTGTCATGAGTTCAGACCTCAGTCTGTCAGAACAGCCCCCCTTAAGAGTTCAGTCGAGCTTTGCTCTGCCTCATTATTTTTACTTAAGCCCCAGTTCAGCTAGTTCAGCCTTGCCGTTGCTGACCACTTTCTTAATCATAAAGAATGTTGTCTTTTCTGGAGCAGCCTGCATGTCCACAGACAGTAATAAATAGAGTGCAGGAAATTAAGAGAACATAAATAGGAAAAGCTGTGAAAAAGGTCAGACAAGAAAGGTTTTCTGCCAAGAGAACAAAGTTCACATGATATAATTAAGGTGTAGGCTGTTATAACCTAATGTAATAAAGTAGTCTCGCCCTAGGTGTAGCTGAAGTTATGTCATGTGGGTATTTGTTGTTTGTAGAAAAATGAATTTTCCTCACATTTCAAACAGGGTTGGCAAAATATTACTTTTTCATGCGCAATACTGATACCAATACTGCAACCTTAAGAACCTGCTAATACTGAAGTCCAAAACAATATTTTTCCTCTTTTAAACTAAGCTGTGAATAAAACCTTTTGACTGAATCCACTTTGCGTAACATAGCCTTCTACATTGCATCCTGCTCCAACTGTGAAATAAACATTCTACTTCCATATGAAGTCAAGAGTACTTGCATGTAGTCTTAAACACATGAAGGCTTGGATCAGGCTTGGAAGTTAATGCAGAGTACAGGCTCTTTGGCATTATAGCTTTAATACTCATCTATTTTTTTCTTTTTAGGGTTACAGCTAACTACAGAGTAAATCTTTACAAACCGCTGTTGTGTACTATTAAGGCCCCCCCAAGTACAATGATCTTTTATCTACATGGTCTTTGCTGTGTTTAGCTAAGGATGCTGGTGGCATATTGTATCCTGGATGTCACTGTAATGTTCAGCAGTTTAGTCTAGAGAAACATAACAAGAGACAATATTCATTTAAAAAAATGTCACTGAACACTAATATAATAAAAGGCATTTTCTAATATCCACACATGCCTCCTAATGCTGTTAAGCCATTCTTATTCCTTTCCTTTGCTGATGTTGGAGGCTGTGATGTGTAATTACTGCCTGCTTTCTCCAGCACTGCCACGCAAGTGAAACTCCAGGGGAGACAGAAATAATGTGCTGTGCATTAATTAGCTGGGGTTATTTATTTATTTAACCTTTAACATAATTCAAAATAGTCGTTTTCCCCACAAATGAGCTTCATAGACATTCACAAGCAAATGAGTCCTTGCTAAAATGACTGTGTCATGAAAAACTAATTAGATGTTTATTTTCTTACTTTGTGACAGTGCAGTCGGGATGTAATGAGCTCTAATGTGGAATGTTAATTTTCTATTATCCTGTTAAAATTGTTCAAGGTTTTGGACTGATAATATTTAGGGTTTTGCTGTGATGAGCAGATGTTAAAGTTGTTTAAAGTTAAATAACCTTGGATAGAGGCTAATCAGACATTTTACAGGTTTCAGTTTGATACAAAACCCAGAAGTAATTATTAATAATGACACTAATAATTAACATATTTATTTGAGACCACTAGTTCTAAGATTCTTGGAATGTTCTGCTGCACAGCTTGTTTAAGGTCTAGTCACAAGTCTTCTTCAATGTATAAGTCAGGGAACTGTGTGGACAAAACCAGTGTGAGGATTTAGATTCCACAGATCATCCACAAATTTAAAAATACAAAATTGTACCATGATTTCTTGATCATGGAAAATAGGATTACCTGCACTGGCTGAGTAAAGATTTAGAAAACTGACTTCTTAAAGTGCACCAGTGTGTTTCCGCATGAGTCATTTTTAGCTCTGTTGAGCATACAGGAGGCCTTTTTCTCAGACTGCAGTCTATATGGCAGGTGTGTGTGTATGTGTGTGTGTGTATGGTTATGTGTGTATGTGTGTGTGTATGTATATGTGTGTGTATGTATGTGTAATGTATATGTACATTACACAGAAGGCCTTTTCTCCATGTGCAGGCTCTGATGAGTACTTTAGTCTCAGGGACTACCACGTGGTCCAGGTTATACTCCAACTTCGGACTGGTCGATATTACTGACTAAAAACTCATATTTCGGTACACACTTATAAGAAGTTGCATTATATTATACAATATGATTCCAAACCATTTCCACAGAAACAACGTTTGCACAGTTTTATTTAGTTAGTTATTTATTTAATTAAATAACACACAAATGATACCTATGACATTACAATGTGGTTGTTATTTATATATTTTATATATATATTTTGCAGCCCTACTTGCAATGCAGAAACAAAACAACAAGTTTAGGCAACGTGACTGCTACGTTTGTAAGTGTATGAAAGTACACAGTCAGTGTGTGTGTGTGTTGGGGGAACAGTTTGTGAACTTGTGTCTCTGCTGTGCAAAGTTCAAGTTCAAAGTTTTCTGGACCAAGCCACTGGATGCTCAGTAATTAGAGAGTGGCCTGTTGTGCCCACACAGGCACTGTGTGTGTGGTTTGTGTGTGTTTGTGTTATGGTCCTGCTGAGTTGCAAGTCCAGAATTTTGAAACATAACACACTGAGTCAAAGTTCATTAGATTGGTGAGGTTTGTAATGGCTGCGCATTTTGCAGTTTTGAAGATATCAACATCGTTCCAAATCCAGATTGTTAGTTTGATTGTGTGAGGTTTGATTGTATACAGCTTTGTGAAACATGCACTGATTCACCTGCTACTATTGTTGTTATCCCTTTTTCCTAGCATCAGATTAATTTTTGCCATTCATGTATTGTCCTTCTGCATGACTGATGCACACCTTTTCTTAAAATCTGTTGCAGCGCATTTTCTTTTCATTCCTTGTTATTCCCAATAACTCCCATTCATTTTCACTCCTACCAAATTCCAAACAGTTTGAAAGCCACCAAACATGCGTCTCTACGATCTAATGCACAGCTATACTGCCATATACTCGTCTATTTGTCGTTTTCATCCCTCATTCTTTCTATTCACTTGCAATAATTTCCCCTAGTTTAAGACTGATTATGCATGTTTTTTGAACCAGTGTGTTGAATATGTTGATATGTTTTATATGTATGAAGAGTAATAATGCTACCAACCTGACTCTCCTTCTAGGTGTTGTTCGTACGTGGGCCGCAGGGGCGGGGGGCCACAGGCCATCTCCATTGGAAAAAACTGTGACAAGTTTGGAATCGTGGTGCATGAACTTGGTCATGTGATTGGGTTCTGGCACGAGCACACACGACCTGACCGAGACGACCATGTCAGTATCATACGAGACAACATTCAGCCAGGTAAGAGTGTGGCCAAACAGTGGAACTCTCATCTTAATTGTCTGCCACGCAAATAGTCACTGAGTAGAATAGTCATTAATACTACAGTACTGATTTCCTGCACTGTTTAAAGGGTGCATATCAAAGAAAACTATCAATAATACTTTTCTAATTTTTCTTAAATATGTGCTTCAAGGCTACTGCAGGAGACCTCACACATATATTCTATATGTCAGTGCAGGGTTTGTTTTGTAAAGTCATGGGACATGGTACCATCGCCTGATCTATGACGTGTCATATGTCAGTGTAAATGACTTAAATATTTAAGCAATACCATAGAAGATCCCGCTTATGAAATTAATTACACTGGTTAACTGTGTTCTGACTGTCTGCCTTGCGCTTTTAAAAAATCAGGTTCCTTTAAGCTCCTTGGTTCATTATGTGATGCCACAGGTTTTTTTTATGGAACCAAAAGTAGCTGTTCTGTGGCATTGCAGTTCATTTTAAAAGATACAAAGAGATGATGAATAAATTAATGTTTGCCCATAACAGAGAACACTTCTGTTATGTTCAAGACAAAAGAGACACATTTTAGGCAGCACATCTTCTGCTTCTGTACCAGTAAGAGAACGCTGTGCTAATGCCCATGAACATTTCTCCAGCTGTTACACCACAGGCCTGGAATAGCTTGGCTACTTTTACAAGATACATTCTTGGCAAATGGCATCATGACAAATCCACCAGCATACCTAGTTCTTAGAGTTTTTTAATCCCAGCATTTAGGAAGATGGACCAAAACCTCCACTCTAACGGTGGAACCTACCTACCATGGCCTTAATAACCTATTGCTCATGATTATGTGGTTGAGTAACATCTCAATAACGTCTCATTCGTGGGCACTTGGCTGCCACTTTGTGCCAAGATTTCTGACCTTAATTCTTAGGTGCGACCTGTATTTATTTTTTTATGGGTGTGTGACTCATTGAAGCAGTGTGTCTAAAACCTGTCAATGTAATTTTGGGTTTGGAACACGTATATCGGAGATTAACCTTGTGGATTTATTGTGCTGACTTAATGGAGTTCCATATGTGGTTGTAATGACAGCTTTATGAAGGTTTCACTACTAAGTCTTTGCTTTTTTCTGTGCAAAAACCCACTGAACATGAAAATTAAGATTAGAATTTAACATTGATGGCATTAAGAAGCTCAATGATCATTATGGGCTGAGTGAAACAAATATTATTTTCATAAAGTCTGCTGCATTTATGGACTGCTTAAAAGCACGTTATAATTAGCGGTGAGAAATAAGTTTCAGCTAATCTCTTAACAGTACTTTTCTGAAACTGAATCGTATAGGAGTCTGGCAAAGTATTGATCTTTTTTTATTTTTAAGAAAACACAGATCCAAACTTTTAAGAATTTAGTTTTTAATTTCAGGTTATTTTATTATGAAATTATAACACCATTTAACAAAGAATTGCCAGATTCACATTATGGCAACTTTAGTCAGCCTGTGTGATCTTATTTTTTAGATTGATGGTGTTTCATTTTCTTCCTGTTGAAGCTCCCACCATATAGAGAGGATAGAAATCAAGTAAATGATGATAGAGAGAGACTGTTTTCACTGTCATCACTGTTTTAAAGCGTCACAGTGATGCTGGTGTTCTAATAAGAAACACCTTGCATGATTTTGAATTTCCAAAAATACATTTTGTAAGTATTTGTCCAGCATGGCCATTAAACTACATCCCTGTTTCTTCTGCTTTCACTACATAGGGCAGGAGTACAACTTTCTCAAGATGGAGCCTGGTGAAGTGGACTCTCTTGGGGAAGTCTATGACTTTGACAGCATCATGCACTATGCCAGAAATACATTTTCCAGGTAAGGGGCCTTTTCAAACAGCTTCCGTCCAGTTTTCTTTTTGTCTGACCTGTTTTGTGAATGTGAGTCAGAGTTAAAATAGGTTTTAAAGTGTATTCTTTTTTAATGCTGTGAGCTGATGGCTTTTGAGTCAGCTTTCTGAATGGAATTGCCAGGAGGTTAATAATTTCAACAACAATATGGTCAGGTCACTAATTTACAAATGCTGTCAAAAGCAATAACATATGATCAGAACAGCTGGATGCAGGAGCCTTTCATTTTCTCCATTGTGCACTTGTGCAGGTTTTAAAATGAAAGAAATCATGTTTAAAATGGTTCCTTTCTTTGCTCATCTCATTTGATATACTTATGCACCAATAAAAAAAAATATTATTTACTAACTATTGTTTTACAATTAGTGCTTAGACCTCGACCAGTCATCCTTTTGTTGGCACAGGAGGTATCAACACAATATTAGGCAGGTGGTTTAATGTTATGACTGATTGTGTAGCTCTCATGCTTAGTGTTATTCGTACAAGAGGTTCCCTCAGTGTGACTTTTGAAATGTGGCGTCAGCAGTTTCCCCAGACCAACACAACTATCCTGCCATCTTTCTCTTCTTACGTTTTCCTGCTGAGCTTTTACAATGCAGCTATTGTTCTTCTTACGTGCTGGCCCACACTGAAGAGTAAGCTAAGATAGGCGAGATCAATTGTGTGTCTACGGGCTTTGAGGTGTGTGTAAGCATGAAGGAACAAGGCATGCACGAATGCAGAGTAAAGTGCGTTGTCACATGTAAAAGTAAAAAGTTGGTAACTAAACTGTACTGTAATGCCAGAATTTAAAAAGCTTAAACTAATATGTAATATTTTTGTGAACAAATTGCAAATATTTGTCACATTAAATTATATGTTTAAAAATATTTTTGTTTATTAAAATACACAGTACTGAAAAGAAAAATAAACCTTTGCAGATCCAGTATGACCCACTAGGGCGTCATGACTCGCATGTTGAAAACTTCTGCCCTAGTCAAAGCTGGTAAAATAGTTAAACGCATTGCCGTTTAACTATTTTAAGAACTAACTATATAAAGAACGTAATTGTATCATATTCCTCCTTAAGAGCATCCCACATTTTTGCCTCTGGCTTATTTTATGTGCTCACATCCTCTGTTTGCTTCTGGCTTGCTTTCATGGCAATGTGCCAGTAAGACTGGCTGTTTTTAATCAGGCCCAGTCACCCTCATTGACACCAAAGCTTCTACTGGGCCATGCCTGGCTCTTATACTATTACATTACTCCGCTATAGAAAACCTCTTCTTCATCTCCTTCTTTTTAATGTTTTTTTTTTTTTTAAGCTCAGTGTGAATGGTCCAGTCACTGAACGCAGCCTTTGAAGCCGGCCTTTGAAGGTCTGCAGTCACCGGGCGCCTACACCGGGCGTTTAATGTGGCCTCCTGTGTGACTGGGCAGCTGCTTAAAGCTCAGCGCCAGCGTGGAGACAAATGTCATGGCTGCTCAGCTGGACCATTCATTTCCCTAATCAGCCAGGCTGATGATGTGATGATGTTAGACAGGTGTTAGACAGGTGCAGAGGTGACTGCTTCACAGCACACACACCTCACACCCCCACAGAGCTCCAGCCACCCTGAAGAAGAGCCATGATCAGACAGTGTGTTTCCAGTTTATTCCACATTCTTTTGAAATATGAAACATGGTGGTCTCCACCTGCACCTGCACCCAAATCCCAAACACTGCATATACACATACACAGGTTTCTGCTTTTTCTTCTGTTTCTCCTTCATTAATTCTTTCATTTTAAGTAATCATGTATGTTGGAGACTGTATTCAATACTCTCATTTTTATCCAAATTATTAATGACTAATAAAAGCACGTTTGAAGGGCCACTGCTCACTAAGGCCGCTTTGTGCTGCTGAATTAGCGTGAATGCTAAGAGCCCAGCACGTGTGCTTCACTAGCCATAATAGGCTGCAGGCTTTCAGAAGTGTTTGAGAGCATTGCATAATCCTCCATTACCATGATCCTTCAGTTTATGAGAACACTCGATTTCACTCAGGAAAAACCTGTACTTGTGGAAAATGACACAATGTGGCATGGGGGCGAATGTTGTTGTGACACTAGCTCTGAGAGAATGAGGTAATACCTTCTGCAACGTGCACCAGATTTCGCTGTGAATGTTCAGTCAGCGATAACAATGATGAGGAGCTGGTAGAGAATTGCTGGACCAGCTCAAACTGGAATAGTCAGAGATATTAGCCTAAGCCCCTTCTTCTTAAATCTAGAAAAAGGGTTTTTGCTTCAGAATTTAAGACCTGTTTGGATTGTATGGTTTCATCCCTTAGTTCAAATATGCACTGAGGGTTATCATTTTTGTTCCTCTCTGTCCATTTTTCATATTTTTAAAAAGGCCTGAGCTCACAAAAAAACATTATAATGATCAAACCGTAAAAAAAAAAATAAAAACAGGGCTATTTTTTTAATGTGATTTTTCTATTTGAATGTTAGTTAGTGTACCTCCAAGGTCCAAGGTCTCCACTTGACCATCACAAGAGTAGAAAACAGGACGTTGAACCTGATTTATGCTAACATTAAACAAATGTCCAACCTGCGGTGTACTCTACATAAGCCTGTTTCAGTGGTATAACAGTCATTAGTTCTTGTTATATCCAGAATTGTGAACTACTCAGGTAAAAAAAAGTCTTATTTGAGGATAAACTAATTAAAGCTCGATTAAACATTAAGCTTTAATAAACACTGAACTTACAAATTACATAAATTACTGAATACTGAGTACCTTGTCTTTATGGCTGGGTCACTCTCTCCCTACAGATCTGAGCAACCTCATTTCTCATCCACACAGACAGAGGTGCTCATTCATTTCTCTGTATGACATCTGTAAATTTTCTGGAACAGTAGGCCCTTGTCATTTGCAAGCCGTTTTCCTGGGTCAGAGTGATTGTTAAAGGTGTCAGTCAAGGCAATCTGCTCTGCCCTTTATCATACAGAATTGGGGTACTTCATCCTTAATGGCTTTAAGCCCTTCAGTAGAAGTATTGCTAGAAATAAAGGCATATGCCAAGAGCTTGTCTGAGAAATACGTGGAATCTCTGCTGAACTGATAAGGAATTCTGGGAGAGCGTTTCTCTTGGAGGGATGATCTTCTCTTCTACTGAATGTTTTTGTCATCAAGAAAATAAGGGGGTTGTCCAAATATGGAGAATGGCGTGTAGCTCTTTTTTAGTAGAAGAACGTATTATATGTGCTTATGCAAGCCAAAGTAGCATATGCCTGCTACTTGCATGTGAATTACCCTTGGATCTTCACTAAGGCAAATAATGGCATATGACTGAGACTCTTTGGATTTTGAAGCAAAAGCAAATTTTATTCCTCTTTCTATTCTCCCCAACTTCTCTAGTCTCTGTAGTAAAGCATTGTGAATAGTAGAGGACACTCTGGAGCAGATGAACATCAACCTATAGGCACCATAGTGGGAGTGGAGTGGGCTAGAGGTCTATAAAGCCCCACAGCATTAAGCTGTGGAACAGTGGAATGAAGGTGTCTCCCAATATGATTGTGGGAGAGCTTTCAAAATAGATGATGATTTATCTCTTGAATTTTCCCGGTCAATCTGGATAGACTGGACCCAAAGTTCCACCAAAGCTAGAGTTATGTGAACTGAGGCACACACAAACACGGCCTTAAATGGGAGAATGGGGGTGGACTAAGACTGGAATTATTCCTACATTGCCTCTATATGGGAACCAGCTGTTTCCTCTTCTTTTGTTCTGATTTTTTTGAGTCATTTTACACTCCCTCTCTCATTCTCTTGCTGTGTCTGGGCATTTCCCAACTAGATTTCAAGTACATTGGATTCTAATAACTTGGTGAGATTCTGTGAGGAGGGAACAAATTTGAAAGACCTTATTTGACGAAATCTGTATTCAGATTGATCCATGATATAGTATATGATGACAAATAAGTTATTAGGTTAAATTGTACATTTGAAAAAGGATTTCAATCTTGTGATATATTTGTATCTCAGAGAAAAACAAGACAAAGGCATGGGGTAGTATTATATAAATTGATTGTGAAGTCATACATGTGTGGGTGTTCCCAAGCGGTCCTATAAGTTTTGAGATGTTATCTTGTGAGTGCATGTTCATCTTTTTTACCACAAGATGGATTGATGGGCCTTTGTACTTCGAAGTTGTGTAAGCATTAAACATCCCCGATTTTAACAATGTTAAATATTCTTATGTCAAGGCACCTTTTTAAGTGCTTCTTACTTTAATGTAATGTTTGGACACACCTTCACATTCAATGCATTTTCTTTATTTTCATGACTATTTACATTGTAGATTCTCACTGAAGGCATCAAAACTATGAATGAACACGTGGAGGTATGTAAAGTGAAATAACTGAAAGTTGAAATAACTGAAAACTGTTTTATATTCTAGTTTCTTTAAAATAGCCCTTTTCTCTGATTGCTCTGATTACTGCTTTGCACACTCTTGGCATTCTCACAATGAGCTTCAAGAGGTAGTCACCTAAAATGGTTTTCCAAAATGGTTTCCCCCACACCATCACAGCTCCTCCTCCATGCTTCACAGTGGGAACCAGGCATGTGGAATCCACCCGTTCACCTTTTCTGTATCTCACAAAGACACGGCGGTTGACCCTGATAATGCACACCTGAAAACCATTATTGGTGACTACCTCTTGAAGCTCACTGAGAGAATGCCAAGAGTGTGCAAAGCAGTAATCAGAGTAAAGGGTGGCTATTTTGAAGAAACTAGAATATAAAACCTGTTTTCAGTTATTTCGCCTTTTTTTGTTAAGTACATAACTCCATGTGTGTTCATTAATAGTTTTGATGCCTTTAGTGAGAATCTACAATGTAAATAGTCATAAAAAAAACACATCGTATGAGAAGGTGTGTCCAAACTTGGCCTGTACAGTAATTAAAAAAAAAACTGCATTGTATCAATAAATATATTAGATTTAATGAATCGTACACTACCAGGTTAAGGTTGAGGACAGTAGAGTTAGTTCAGACAGCAGTGCTGCTGACAGGAGTGCTCCTGAACTGTCTTGCTGATTATCCTCAAGCTGTCTTCTGGGAGTTTGTTCAAAACCTGAGCTAAGTATGATGTTCATACTTCATCCTGGTTCTCTTTCTATTTGAACCCCAGTATTCTGATGTGGCTGCGTTTGTTAGCTTTTCTCAAGTCAACACAAGGTGTCTGATCTCATTCCTTCTTCTTCTCTGACTTCTTATTGGCTCCCGCACCTCTCGGAGTGTCAACAGTGCTCTTGGATTTTTCCCATCATGCAGCTCTGTGTTTGGAGAGTGCTCCTACTGTAAATCTCTGTGGGAAGATGGCTCGTTTACCCGTGCCTGTGTTAGGAGGATTTCATGGCATGCCCTCAAATTTTCAACCTTTCCTTTAGGCGAGGCAGGTTTGCACTCATGGGTGTTTGTCTAGGCCATGGTTTATGATCCCCTCAGCTGCCTCTTGCCCCTCATCCTTCCCATTCTCCTTGGGGATACTTTTATTCCCGGGACTGGTACATATGGTGCCAAGCCAAAGCAAATGAAGAGCTACCAGCTCGTCCTTTGTGTGAGCTGACACCAGCTAGAGCGCTAGTGTTGAGCCGCACATCTAGCACCAGTCTTTGAGTGTGACTGGAAACAGACCAGCAACTTGCAACTCCAACAATCTCTGAACGACATAACTTCATCAGATTTAACAACTGAGCCTTTAGCCTTAGCTGACCCACTAACACACGGTTCCTTTTCAGCTGTTATTTTGAATTGACTATTGCACCTGTTTTTTTCACAGAATGCTTAATGCAAATGTTACCTCAGATTGTAGTTCTGTCTGCATCTCTTTTGCAGATTAGCTTAAACTTTGAAGCTGTTGCTTTTGCTCAGTCGGTTAGCTCAGCCTGCCTGTTTGAACATGCCTTCCATTGATAGGATGGTTCCCATGGGAACGAACAAATGAGCAAGCCTTTGCCAGCGACAATACAGAGAAAAGCAGGACGATAAACTAGCAGAAAGTGTCAAAGTGAGAAACGGAGGGTGAGGAAGGGAGATGTTTTTGCTACTGAATTATCCTGTTTTACTGTACAAATGTTTTTTTGTTACAGCCCTTCTCGGACTAGCATTTCCATTTTCTATATTTTCTATAGTTAGGTTCTTGCACATTAAAAACAAACTGTTTAGTAGTTTCTTAAAGTTGAATTTTAATAAATCATTAACTTATTTTCAAAATTTTGTATAAAAGTCTGAAAAAAAATCTGATTCAGAATTCAGATTAATTCACTTTTATTTCAAGTAAAAACACTGTTCAATAGCAACATATCAAGTAAAAAGGAACATAAGGCAGTGAAATAAATAAAAGATATATTGCCTAATACTGTGTAGATCTCACTTATGCTGCCAAACCTCATCCTCATCTGTGGAGTCATGGACCTCTGACTGTGTTCTGTGGTATTTGGCACCAGCAGACACCAACAGATCTTTTTTTAAGTTGTGAGATGGGCAGTCCATAGATTACATTAATGACTCCTGTCTGCTCATGACCCTGCCGAAGTTCACCAATTTTCTTGCCTTCCACCACTTTTGGTTGCACCTGTCTACTATTTTACTATTTCAGGAACACTCCGCAACAGTGACCTGTCTGATTTTTTATTTTGGAGATGCTCTAACCTAGTAATCTAGCCGTCAAAGTTAGATATTTGTCAAAATATTTTTACCTGTAACAGTTCAAATTCAAGAACGGACTATTTGCACTTCCTGCTTAATAGACACTTAGAGACGCTTCAACACTAATAGTCTTTAGAACATCATGTTTCCTGTTACCGACCACAGCATAAGAGTATAATAAGGGTCAGTAAGCTCATAAAAGGATAGGTTTGCATGCAAAAATGTACTCCCATGTAATCACCAAGGACACGTCCTGTGTTTCTGCCTTTTTTCAACACATTTATTCTCATGAAGTTATTATTGACCCTTCAAGGGTCCTAAGATGTCACCCAAAGGCAATGGTGGCTTCAGAGGGGCTGTAGGTTCCCTACAAGGGACAATTCTTGAACTTTACTGATTGTTGAATCATGCTTCCAGTAAAACCTATTTGGAATATTGACAGTTTCAAGTTTTTTTCAGGGTCATGTGGTTGTGTTGCTGTAGTCTGAATGCTGACAGTCTAGGACAGGGGTCACCAACGTGGTGCCCGCGGGCACCAGGTAGCCCGCAAGGACCTTATGAGTAGCCCGCAGGCCTGGTCTAAAAATAGCATTTTTGTTGCTATTCTTTTTTTTTTAAATCACAGTTGCATTGGTGTAATTTTAGATTATATTAGATTAATATTAGCTTAGAGATAGCCTATAGTTTATATATTATTATACAATATAATGTAATATAATATGTAATATTGTCATTAATTATTAATAATAACATATAATTAAAGGTAAATTGAGAAAATTTGTAATTTCACGAGTGTGTATCAAACTGGTAGCCCTTCGCATTAATTGGTACCCAAGAAGTAGCTCTCAGGTTCAATAAGGTTGGTGACCCCTGGTCTAGGATAACCAGTGTTGTGTTCTGTTTGGACATGAATTGCAAAGTTCTTTTAACTCTTAATGGTCTGAAATGCACAGGAACTCTCTTTTTTGGCCCACTATCAATTATCTCAGAAGGACATAAGAACAGTTGAAGAAAAAATACCTAAAAAGTACTTAAGGTTGTGTATACAGTCAGTGTTTTCTGTTCATCTATTACATTTTTGTAATCATTCCTTTCCTCCGTTTTTTTTAACTGCAGGGGCATATTCCTTGACACTATTCAACCACGTTACGACATAAATGGAGTCCGTCCACCCATTGGCCAGAGGACCAGGCTGAGCAAAGGAGACATCGCACAGGCACGCAAACTTTACAAGTGTCCAAGTAAGAACAACAAACTTGTGTTCAGATACACAGGCATGTAAAACGTCTGTAAAGTTTGAAACCAAATTTATTGAGCTGAAAACAGGTAAGTAAAGTATAGTCTATGTCTGAAACTTGATAGATAATACAGAGGGAATTGCAAGTCATAGAGCAGAGCATCTCCAAACATCAGGCAGGTCTGGTGGGGTGTTTCCTGTATGTAGTGATCATTACCTACCAAACTCCAAATAAGACAACAAGGGAACTGATGACAGGGTTATGGGCAGCCAAGGTTCACTGGTGTAATTCATGTAGGCTACACCTCGCAACATGCCAGATTTCACAAAACACCTTCAGAGGTCCTGTCAAGTTTGCTTGTCCTTGCAAACTTTCTAACATTCTTGGAACATCATCAAGCTAACTTCTCAGTTACTAGACAGTAGGGTTTCACCATCATGCTAAATTAAATGTGTTGCACCCACCAGCTGTAGCTTGGTGTACCTTTGGCTTATTTTCCAATATTTTCTATAGTCTATGCAATGTGCCACAGTTTCTGCTGGAGAAGGAAAAACCCTCTGCGAGGTTTCCCAGATGCAGTGTACATTGTCTGGAAATAGCCGAGCATCCGCGATTGATGTGGTGCCGTATCTTGGCGACGGTCTCCTTGGCTCCCAGGCATGGGGAAGGCCGAGTAAACATTGGCCAAGCACAGGAAGTTTGTTGTCCCTCTTTTTTTCCCAGATTAAAAAAAGAAGAAGAAGAAGACAAGAGAGCAGCTGCTCTCTGGGACATGGTAATGCAAACGAGTGCAGAGAGGTCAACACATTTACAATGTAAACTTTACAGAGACGTCCTAACAAACTGTACTGGAGAGCCAAGCAGCTTGTTATTCAGAAGCGAGTCAGAGCTGAGACATGAGGGCGGTATATCAGTCAGTAGGCTAAATACACACTACATGCTTTTTCACAGGGTGGGAGCATTAAGTGCGTTCATTTATTTGTGAGAATAAATCGGATGGCCATAAATTTCTTAGAAGTCCCTCCCGAGAAGAGCTTGCGGTTCTCAAACCACTTAAAGAGATTCTAGCAAATAATTGCAGTCCCGGTCGTGGCTCATGCTATAAATGCTCACCCGTATTTAAAGTTCATTGCTTGGACCCGTGTCAGGTGACTGATGTTTCCGTGGAGTCAGTGCTAGCAGATGATGTGGCGCACGAGGGGGTGATGCTGGAAACTGAGACGTGGAAAAAAAACAGGAGGGAAAAACTTCCCTGTGTAGCGTGGCGGATCCAAATTTTGCACAGCATTCCTTGCGGCATCAGTCACTCCCCGTGGCTTGCCAGGCCACTTGTTAATGGTTTTAAACATCACGGGCCTCTCCGGTGTGCCTTGCGGGCCCGGGCCCACGGCAGCCTTGCTTTTTATACAGCTGCAAAAATACGGCCTGTAGGAAGGTAATGAGTGTAAACAGAGAAATGAGACCCATTTATGAGCTCTCCAGTGGGACAGAAAGCAGGGGAAAATGAGCCGCTAGGTGTTTTTACTATAAATGCTCCAGTTCCAAATACACTGCTTCTGAAAGTATGACATTTTTTGCAGATTGTGCTTCTTTTGATGAGCTCAGTTTAGTGAGGATTGAGGTATTATTTGGGACTGTAGGACAGAAGGTGCCCTTTGATGCCCATGAGCTTTACAAACAGGACTTCCATAGTCTTTTCTGTTAAGTGAGTGATACATTTATGTAGTTTTCAGGACCAACTTGACGCTTCTTTTACTTGGTAAAGGAGATTCAGAGGCTTGTCCAGTGTGTGGTATTTACCAATAAAAGACTCGCTGAAGCAGATTAATCTATTGACACATTGCCTAATGCCATGTGTGGACAAGAGGGGTATTAAAGCTCCTCAGCCTTAAGCTGTGGAGCAGAGGAACTGTGTTCTCTAGAACGATGGTGCGCCATAAAGTATTTTTGGGATGAGTCCTTAATGCTCATGCCATTTATTACTACTAGATTCTCACAGCAAAGCTCCAAAATCTAGTAGAATGTTGTTTCTAGACAGTAGAGACGGTTACTTTAACAACAGAAAGATTATTGATTGACCAGGTGTCCCAATACTTTGTCTTTAGATGTTGGTTAGCGCTGACATGTCTTTTCTGCTTTTTGTTGGCACATTAGCTATTACACAGAAATAAAAGCAGCATCAAACTTGGATCAAACTTATTGTCTAGCTCTGCACTACCATAACTCATAAGGCATCCGCCATTAATATCTTAACCTGGAAACAATAATGAAGTGTATTCACTTTGTTGTTATTAAAAGTGTAGGTATTTTGTCTCGTTAACCCTTTTAATGCCAAACTAATCACTCTATAAAGTAAACCCACATCTCTGCTCATTAACTTATATGTTACATTTAGATGGAATGCACATTCCTAGTAACAGAGCACAGTGTGCTTTGTTATGAAGCCGTAGGTGTCTTTGCTATTTTATGAAGAGCTGTTCTAATGAATTTGGATTGCTATTGCTGTATTGATGTATTCTCCAGCTGGCCAGCAGTGTTTTTCAGTCTGCAGCACACTGTGTGCTGAGCAGGGCCTATCCTTAGGGATGTTTTATTTATAGTTTTCATGGTTCTATATTTAAAGAGGTTTCAGTTTCATTTCTTCTTTTGTTACGTGCACGTTTGTTACGTGTTGTTCGCCAGGCATGTGTCTCAAATGTACACTGAGGACATTTTTTGCAGGAAACCTTATCTTCAAGGGGAAGCAATGTGGATCATGGATAGGATGGAAGTCAGTGCTAAAGAATTACTTAAAAATTAAGCTTAGGGAAAACAAATAAGCCTCTCCAATGAATAACCATATATTAACCATAAAAATATAAAAATGTGCTTTATTTAGGCTTTAAATTTGTAATTTATGTAGGCACTTAAAATTTACTCATGTGTTTGATGTTTGCCTTTTTAGTTTTGAACTTAGGCTAAGTTATGCCTGTGGCAACCCATGAAAGCCACTGCTGTTTCTTTTGTTTAAGCCACAGTATACATTTGAAAAGAAAAAAATAAATAGGACACCAAATGAAACAATTTGTCATTTTAACAAATGCAAATATATGGACATTAGATCTTCATTTGGACAGTATTAAGAAATGGTGGTAGCATAAACTCGTACGACTGAAGAAATTTATTTTAAAATAATTGGTAAAAAGTAAATTATAAAAACTCTGTTCTTGTAGTTAGAAGACCCCCCCGTGTTTCTTAATACTTAAATTGCAAAGACTAAGCTGCAGATGATTAAAACATGGTTGCTGAAGAGTTTGGAGGAGCCTCAGACATAAATTTGGTTTGCTCTTGATTGTTAAAGTCAGTGGTTTCACCATGACAGGATCCAAAGAGCTCTCTGAGCCGTCAAAAAGAATAATATCTGGAATATTGCACAATCTGCCAGATCAGGTTGTCCTAGCAAGTTCAGCTTGAGATCAGACTGCAAGATATATAAAGTAAAGAAGTCTCCAACAGTGCTAAACTATCATCACCTACATGATTCTCTTGCCATTATTTATGTGGTTTCTGGGAAGGTTAAACTTCATTCTTTTCTACCTGGGTCAATTTAACTGTGAGCATTTTAAAGTAGAAGTCTTTAAGAATGTGGCCCATTGTATAGTGTGACGGCCTATATGAAGAACAGATGTTCTTTAGTTACTTTCAGTTATGACTCTGCTTTGTGAGAATTGTCCCACACATTTCAAGCTTATCTGTTTGGGTTTCCTTAATCTTTTGTACAGCGGCAAGCAAGACCCGAGTGTATACTGCACTCCCTTATAGCGATAAACAGTTCAGTACGCTGTGATCGGGGCTCGTTCTCATGAACACTGACTGTAAATAACCCCTGACCTGAACTAACTTTCTCCCCCCTTTCCTTCTTGTCTGTCTCTTTCTCTAATAGGATGTGGAGACAGCCTGCAGGAAAGCAGTGGCAACTTCTCCTCCCCCGGGTTCCCTAATGGCTACTCGGCGTATATGCACTGTATCTGGAGAATCTCAGTCACGCCAGGCGAAAAGGTGAAAATACCAGACGGACTGACTTATCTGTCTAATTAGGTGCTCACGAAGTGTTCACTTTTTAACAAGCTTCTGCTGGTGACATCCTGCCAATAATGATATCAGAACCTCAGACAGTTTTATTTTGATTTAATAAGATGGATGAAGAACTTCGCTGTTACTTGAACCAATTAGTAGATGCTGCGAATCAGTCAACCTTTTAGTAGCCCTCAGTTGCTAATTGCTTCCTTTTATACACAAATATTATAAGGTCAGTGAACCCAGTCCTTAGAGCCCAGCAGATTTCCATAATTCCCCCTTAAAGTTGTTAGAAGAATCATTTAAAGTCTAAACTTACTCAAATGTATTGTTTTTTCACAGTGTAGCTGCTAATGACATTGTTTCATGCACAAACATTTCATATAGTCATTGAACCAAGTCCTTTTGACCTGTGCAGATTTTCATAATTTTCCTCCTTAAAGCTGTTAGAAGGTTGAGTTGGACTTACAGCTTACGCAAATGTATTGTCTGTTTTCTACGTAGATCATTCTGAACTTTACCTCTATGGACCTCTATCGGAGCCATCTGTGCTGGTACGACCATGTGGAGATCAGAGATGGATATTGGAGGAAAGCTCCCCTAAAAGGTCTGGATCAGATCAGTCTCATCACAACCTTATTAGATATCCTCTAGATGACCTCAGACCTCTTCACTTGGCTTATCTTGACTTTATATGACAATGTGGAGATCAAAGATAGATATTGAAGGAAAGCTCCACTGAAATGTCTAGGTCAGATCAATCTCATTACAGCCTCATTAGATAATCTCTATATGACCTTACACCTCTGACTTAACTTGACTTCTTGAGATCTGAGCGTAAATTAAATTGTCAGCCTTATTAAATATCATCTATATGACAAGTGATATGTTTGCTTTGTATCAGTGAATGTTTTTTATGAATTTTACCTGAATAGATTTATCCAGAAACACATATTTGCCAGCCTTTTTAGACAGTTGGTAAACATGATGTTTGTTTTTTCTAACCCTGTTACTGTTGTTTTACAGTAAGTTAGCATAGTAAGGACTATGTTCGTTTGCACTGGCAGATTTGACTTTCACAGACATGATATTGTTTAAGGTTTGTAACCTTTTGTTGTTTGTGTTTTAGGTCGTTTCTGTGGAGACAAGCTTCCTGAGCCAATTATATCAACAGACAGCCGTTTATGGATTGAGTTCCGAAGTAGCAGCAACTGGGTGGGGAAAGGCTTTTCTGCTGTTTATGAAGGTATTATTAAAAACTATTCTCAAAATATAAGTGGTTTGCCGCTGGTTCTATAGGCACACTGACACAACAAATTGTGGCAGTTGGTGCTTTTCTTCAAATGTCTTGAATTTTTTGCATTAGCTGCAGTTCAAAAAAATATTTGCATGTGAAGTTTTAATTAAAATCAATGCTGTGTTCTAAAAAATCTCTATAATATTGGTGTAACACATAATATTGCAATATTCTATGTTTATTCTGACAGTCCATTCATGTTAATTGTGATGTGCATTCTGGCTTTTATTTTGATAATGTCTCATTGTAGTGCAACTCAGTCACAATATTCATGTTCATGTTAATGAATTCATGTGAATGCATGGCAAAATGATAATAATGATGTTAATGATGAGTGCTACTGTGTGTTACCTTTCAGCCATCTGCGGTGGTGAAGTGAAGAAGGATAATGGGCAGATCCAGTCTCCGAACTACCCCGATGACTACAGACCGAATAAAGTCTGTGTGTGGAAAATTACTGTTGCCCAGGGATACCATGTAGGCCTCACGTTCCAGTCATTTGAGGTAAATATGGCTATACATGTTAACAGTTCTTTATTACACATTCTGTAAACAAATTATTCTAAAGACTAGTTTTGGTTGTTATTAAATTCATCAAATGAAATATCAGAAGTCATAGTTATGCCAAAGTTTGTCTTTACTTCCTGCTCTTCTACTCTGTTCATTCTGTTCACATTGTTCCAGCACACTCCGAGTCTTTGAGTTCATTCTAGCTTGGAACCTGCCTCCAACCAGCTGGTGCAAATAAAGACAAAGCTTCATGTGATGATATGAACGTTAGGAGCACATGCTGTTAAAATTCTGTTAGCTTCAGTATAGCTTTTACATTTTAGGAGTGTTACATCAGAGTTTAGCAGTTGATTTTGTTCTCATTTGCACTTTTGTACCCTGCCATTTTTCTTTTTCTGCAGATTGAGAGGCATGACAGCTGTGCGTACGACTATCTGGAAGTTCGGGACGGCAATTCAGAGAACAGCCCCCTGCTGGGCCGCTTCTGTGGCTATGACAAGCCTGACGACATCAAGACCAGCTCGAACCAGCTGTGGATGAAGTTTGTGTCTGATGGCTCAGTCAACAAGGCCGGCTTTGCTGCTAACTTCTTCAAAGGTGAGCGTTCAGACCACATCAGGGCAGCAGACATAAAAGCATATCTTGTTATGACTGGTGTGGTTATGTTTTTGACATGTGCGTTTACTTATGTTTTAGACGTTCACTGTGAAAAGGGTAAGAATTAATATAACTAAAGCCACAACATGTCTTTGTTGTTTTGGAGGAGTAGTTTACTACATGACATGCTTTGACAAAAGTTAGGACTACACTTGACATGTTTACATTCTACTTCTCTTCTTCATGAAAAAAAAAATAATAAATAAAATATTCACTTTATATATAGAAGATTTACACATACATATACAGCTCAGGAAAAAATAAGAGACCACTTAAAAAGCATGAGTTTCCACATGAAAAAATCTCTGGAACATAATCAAGAGGAAGACAGATGATCACAAGCCCTCAAACCAAGCCGAAGGTATCCAAAAGCAGTGTGTAAAACTGGTGGAGGAAAACACACCAAGATGCATAAAAACTGTGTTTAAAAATCAGGGTTTTTCCACCAAATATTGATTTCTGAACTCTTAAAACTTTATGAATATGAACTTGTTTTCTTTGCGTTATTTGAGGTCTAAAAGCTCAGGGGTTAAGGTCTGGACTCTGTGGTGGCCAATCCATGTGTAGAAATGATGATCATGCTCCTAGACCACTCGCTCACAATTTGAGTCTGCTGAATCATGGCATTGTCATTTTGATTTATGCCTGGAAGAAAAATCCATTGATGGATTCGTTTAGGATATTCAGGTAGTCAGCTGACCTCATTCTTTGGGCACATACTGTGGCTGAACCTAGACCCGACAAACTGCAGCAACGCCAGATCATAGCACTCCCCCTCTCTAGACCATATGATCTTCTTTCATTGCTCTAGAGTTCAAACTTAATGCTCTCTAGCAAATTGAAGCTGTTTTTGCTGGTTAGACTTCCTAAGAAGCTGTTTAGCCCCCAATCCATTGAGTTGCCTTCACTATTCACTATTTCATGTTTAGCAAATAAGAAGCTACTTCCTGCATCAGTACTACAACTTTCTGTCACCTGAAACATAAGCACTCATGCAGTAATTATCCAAAAGGAAGCTCTTACCTATTTGCTTAAATGCCATTTTTTAGTAAATCTCAATGTACATCCAATGAGTAATTTTGAACTGCTTTGCTCCTTTTGCCTTGCAGAGATGGATGAATGTTCCAGACCAGACAATGGTCGTTGTGAGCAACGCTGTGTCAACACACTGGGCAGTTACAAGTGTGCCTGTGACCCAGGCTATGAGTTGGCTGCAGACAAACGAAGCTGTGAGGGTGAGTACACCATGATTGGCCTCAATATGGCAGACTAGTCCTAAATGTCCACATTCAAATGGTAGCTTGGGGAAGGAATGTTGAGGTGCATTTTTTTTTCATTTCAAACTTATAGACCATCAAGTGTCATGGTATAAATGGATACTTTCTTTGGAAGTGTCTGGATGGATGTAAATCAATAACCTCACAGTGTTAAGAAAAAAACTATGAAAGTCAAATAAAAAATAAATAACACCTAATATATAGTATAGTATAGCACTGTCTGCACATTACAAACCATTGGCAGACAGCAATAAATAAAAAAACAACAACTTACTAAGTACTTAAGAAAACAAAAGATGGATTGATACAATAAATATAGAAAAAGGTAAGTAAACAAAGTAAATAAATTAAATTAAAATAAAAATAAAAAAAATGAAATAGGAATAAATAGAAATGTGATAAACGCTAATTGATCTGTAATAAATTGTAAATATAAAACAAAAAATGAAAAGAAGTCAACTAAATCAAGTACCTTTAGAAGTAGGAAGTAGTTTTTCTGTGTTCCACCTAAACTCATGCAGGCAAAAAAAACATGAGCTCAGTAGTCCAGGATCTCCCTTTTAAACTGTGACCACAGACTGCCTCTAGTGGCCATCTTACCAACTGCTTCTACATCCTCTCCCAGCTTTTACCATCTTCCACATTGTGCCTTTACAAAAGTTGGTAAAAGCATGCAGCTGATTTTGCTGATTTGATTGATGACAGTGTCATCAAAATTGTAAACCTCATTTGTAAAGTAACTGTGGAGGCTCGCCCTTTTTACTTGCTAAAAAGTACATGTGAACCTTTTTTTAATGTCCTGTATTTCATAGTTAGACATAATTTAGTGTTATATAACATAAAATTGTAATATACAATCAGTCAGCACATACTAAACTTCCTAAATCCTCACACACTTTCCCCAGTGTCACAATGTTAAATAATCTGTTAAATAAACATGATTATTTTCTGTCTGACAGTTATTCTGTAAAAGGTATGGAAAGAAAGGTTTATAGGACTATTTCTAGCTGTGTAAATATTTTTTTTAAAGAGAACAGTTTTTCACTGGTCCTGGTGTCCTTAGCAGTTGGAGTGGCTATGTTGTTTTGCATTTACAGTCATGTGAAAAAAAGACACCCAATGAAAACCTATATATTATGTACATGTACTTATTGTTTAACTGTTAAAAAAACATATGGACATTTAATCTTCATTTGAATGTTTCTGAGTGATGGAGGTTATATAACTAAACACACAAAACTGTATATTTAAAGTGGTATTACCCTGTTCAGATCAACAGAGCTTTCTGAGGCCTTAAGAAATAAAGCTGTAGATGCAGATAAGTCTGGAGAAAGATGAATAAAGATCTTGGAACAATTAGAGAACACCCATTTCATTGTCCATTCAATAATTTACAAGTGAAGAACAATTTAAAACAAATGCCTTCATATTGTACAAATTAAGATCATTTTATGGGCCATCTTATTATTTTTTTTACTGTAGTTATAAGCGGTGAAATATTCTGCTTTACTGCTCTGGGGCTAAATGGACTTCTCTGCTGTGCAGGCAGATTCTGGGCTTTAACCTAGTCTACTAGCAGTGGTGCGATAGAGGAATTATCTACTATTATGTGAAGGGATGATTCACTTGGCTTAGCATGTTCCCCGAAGCCTGTCATATCAGTGCTATAGTCTGACACGGCCATAACTGCCTCCGAGGGGGGTCCTTCCCGCTTCCAGGCCCTCCTGTCTCCTCAGAAATGCATGCGCCGTGAAACAGAAGGAAAGCTGGAAGCGGGGATGCTGCGTGCTGGGGGCTAAATGTAGACACGTCCACAACTTCAAGGCATAGACCCACTGATGGCATTTCTAAGTGGCATGGTGGTAACCATGGAAACTCCTTAGCTCTCACCCAGCTTTGCGCAGTCCTCTAGGATGGCCGACGGGGACGCTCAGCGTTAATTGATTTGGATCAGGCTGCAAATAAATGCCTGTATAGAGTTGGATCAAATTCCTGGAGGGGGATTTGTTTTTAATAGTGTTTTAATTAAAACGGGACGGTCTTGATTGCACAATGTTTTAACGTGAAGGCCAGTGTTTCGTGCCAGGCTGTTCTCAAGGGAAAAATGACAATCGTTCATATTCAGCAAGCTTTTGTGAAAGTGTTGTATTGTTGGTGCCTTCTGAATGTCTTTGCTAAGTTTAGAGTTTTTGTTGTTGTTCACTGGATGCAGCTGCTTTTCAGCTTTCGCTCACCTTCTATGTTGCGGCCTCAGAGATTGAAGGTTCAGAGCTATTCCAGCTCCCTATATTACAAGCTGCACTGTTATGTAAATCATTCATCTTTCTCATTTTGTATCTCTCCCTGGTTTTCTAGCACGACTCCAGCTGCCTTCAGGGTGTTATCTTCCATCTTCTTGTTATCTGTGTGGTGTTCAGCCACCTAACATATTTAAGCTCTTGTATATAGAGAGAGATTTCGCTTTTCCATCTGTACCAGTATGTATACTGCCTTGATAAGGAGGCACTGAAGTGTATCTGCAGCGGATGTATAATGTAGGCTAACAGTACATGTTTAGAAATGCACACCAGTGGAATTCATCTTGTTGAAAATTTATTTACAGCAAAAGTTATTGTGCTAGTAACCAATGCAGTACAACATGTTTATATTGATATTTATATTTATATTGACATTATATCTAGCATAATGATCTAGTTTATCTATTTTAACATGTTGCTTTCGTGTAAAAAAAAAAGAGGAAAGTGACAATAAAACATATTAGAGTGTATCCTGTGTATTGTACAGATTTACATAAATTTAGATAAGTTTGCTTTTTTCAGCATTCAACAGTTTACCACAGTCTATTTCCACTGCAGTAATAAGCAGTGTTTGTACCTCAAGGGATAAAAGAAACAAATATATAAAAAATTCAGGTCATGAGTCATTTAATAAATATATTTCTCTGTGTTTTGTTTTATACAAAATGCAATTATTTGTATTTATTTTGGGAACAAATAAGCTTACAGTTTTCCAGCGTTGAATGTACCAAGTCTTCACCTTATCTCTAATGTTCACTGTCTCTGCTTCTTTCTTTAGCTGCCTGCGGCGGCTTCATCACCAAGCTGAACGGTTCCATCACCAGCCCCGGCTGGCCCCGGGAGTATCCACCCAACAAGAACTGCATCTGGCAGCTGGTGGCCCCGACGCAGTACCGCATAACGCTGCTTTTTGATGTCTTCGAGACCGAGGGCAACGATGTGAGCACTAGGTTTTTGCCTCGACGTGGGGTGGGTTTGTCCGGTTCATTTCCATTGAAGTTGGGTGTCCAAGGGACTGGGCATTAGGGGGAAGTTTCACAAAGCTGTTAAAAATTCTCTGTTTTGTCCTGAACTCTAACTTAACCTTTAAGTAAACTCTTGGCTGTGGGTGGTGTGGGCAGGTACAGAATATCCTCACTGCATGCACACACAGCATGTGGTGCTGAATCACTCAAATAGAAGACAGAAAATCTAGCTATAGCAATTTTAGGCAACTACATGAACATGTTGTCTGACCCTTTCTGTGCTGTTTCTTTCTTAGGTATGCAAGTATGACTTTGTGGAAGTCCGGAGCGGGCTCTCTGCAGACTCCAGGCTACATGGGAAGTTCTGTGGTGCTGAGAAGCCAGAGGCCATCACCTCTCAGTACAACAACATGCGCATTGAGTTCAAATCAGACAACACCGTCTCCAAGAAGGGCTTTAAGGCACAGTTCTTCTCAGGTATAGTGATTTGTTTGATGAGAATCCACTATGTGAATTTCAGAGATGAGCTCCTGGCTATAGTAGTGGGTGTATATCCTGTATGTATGTATACAACTGTAAAAAAGTTAGGACATGAAAATTCTTTTTTAACATATTTGATGTTTATTTGAACATCATTTTTGAAATGATTTGTAAAATGTAATTAATGAAATGCATTTATTCAATTTTAGAAAAATTAGTTAAACCCCCCAACCAATTACAAGCAGGTGCAGATGATTATAACATGGTTAGAAAGGATTTTGGAGGAGCCTGTTTTATTTAGTGTTAGATTTGTTTTTGATCTGGTCTGAACTCTTGAAATGAGAGAGATGAGGCCTTTTGAAAGAATGTTTTTGATGTAGATCAGTCTGGGAAGAGCTTTAAAAAAAAGTTGTTTTTGGACAATAGGGTTTCCTCCTTGCATACACTTTGAGATATATATATATATATATATATATATATATATATGTATACTGTATTTGTACTGTGAATGTGTTTGTATAGACATATTGCGTGGTCACTGAGGTTCTTGTCTGTCTCCTCACAGATAAAGACGAGTGCTCGAAGGAGAACGGAGGATGTCAGCACGAGTGTGTGAACACTTTTGGAAGCTACAGCTGCCAGTGCAGGAGTGGCTTCGTACTGCACGAGAATAAACACGACTGCAAAGAAGGTATATATACACACACACACACACACACACACACACATACACAAGTAAGAAATAGCATTATGCAGAATCATTCAATCATTCCCACCTTCAATTCAGACTAAACTATTTAAGGAGACTTTGCTCCACCGTTCAGCCGGCAGGCTCTGAGAATTTTACTTGCCTTTTACTACCTGCTTTAGATAAACCTATAGCGTTTATTTGTTAGATAAAGAAGCTCTGTGTACGCTGTTGCTCTCTAGGAAGATAAGAACGGTGCGCTGAGGGTTATTTAAAACCTACGCCATCGATTTCAGCTCGCTGACACTAATTGCCAGGAGGATATTTATAGAGAATCCATCCCTATTGTGGTAAGGCAGAAAAGAAAGGGAGAGAGCACAAGAGAGAAAGAGGAGAAAGAAAAAGAGACTGAACAGAGACTGAGCAGGGGTAGGCAAGTGCTTGCCTCAGGATGCCAAAAACAGCACAATGGTTTTAAGCAGAGAGACTGAAGGGAACAAAAAACAAGAAAGAAAATAAACAGTGAAAGCATGAGGGACTGAGCCCTGGATGCTTTATTGACGTTGTTGGTTTTGTGTTCTGCAGCCGGCTGTGATCACACGGTGAACAGTGTGAGTGGGACCATTACCAGCCCCAACTGGCCCGATAAATACCCCAGTAAGAAGGCTTGCACCTGGGCCCTCTCTACCACACCAGGACATCGCATCAAAATCGTACGTTCACACTGGTCTTTTGTGCTGCATTCTACTGTGCAGCCATTAGGACTATATGATATGGGCTTAATATCTTTGTTTACCCCTTGTAGTTTTTAAATATTGTAATATTACAGTTGAGGGCACACATCATGTAAATCCAACATTTTATAATAGATGATGCACTAATGAAAACAATGTTTCAGAACATACCATACACATTCCAACCCACACAGTTCATGTATGGAAACTAAGCTGCAAAAACAAGTTAATTATTCCTTTGATGTCATCCAAACCAACACATTTACAAAAATATGCCATCATTTTTTGTTACAAAAATACTAAAGCAATTACATAAACACACCTACTCCGTATACAGCAGTTTAGTTCCACTCAATCATGCTAAATGTATATGGATGATTTTACACCAAGCTAGTCTCTGAGTGAGGCACATTTGAAGTAGCATCAGAGCAGAGCTAACTGACATGCAGGGGTTGGACAATGAAACTTAAACAAGTGATTTTAGTGTGGATGGTTTCATGGCTAAATTGGATCAGCCTGGTGGCCAATCTTCATTAATGATATCTAAGTTGAAAAATAATGTATTTTGCATAGCCAAATCAGTTAGTGTGAACTTCTGTGGGCTTATTAATGGTTACTGGTTCCCAGACCCAATCTTTCATTACTTCCTTTCTGCCTGTTTTAGTGTTTTTGCTCGCTGTACAACACCTGCTCCAACTAATGAACTCTTCAACAAGCTCTTCCAGAGTTGACATTTGATTTGTCAGAGCAGGACACTAAACACTAAACTGTGCAGAACATTGATCTCAGGACCCCTTTTCCCCTTCAAGGCAGAGTAGCAGATCTAACACAATATTACCACCTAACGTAGGTGAAGAATCATCTCACACTGTGCATCTATCAAAACCTGTCGCTTGCAGGCTTTCAATGAAATCGACATGGAGCCTCATTTAGAGTGTGCCTACGACCACATTGAGATCTATGATGGACGGGACGGTAAAGCTCCCAGCCTGGGACGCTACTGCGGTTCCAAGAAACCTCCTCCGGTCATGTCAAGCGGGAACAAGATGTTCATCCGCTTTTTCTCCGACAATTCTGTGCAGAAGAAAGGATTTGAGGCCTCACATTCTGCAGGTGAGCCGAAAGTTTTGTTTCTACCCGTTATAGGTCCACTTTGAAGGTGGAAGATGTTTGGGTGTGGGTGTTTGCACATGCATCTCATCAAACGTTAGCCTAGTATAACCATTGCAATACCATTATAAGTTGTTTTACAGCCCTAAGCACCAATCTGCACAATTATCCACTTGTTAAGGTCAGCTTGCAGTGACCTGCTGCAACCATAATTTTGTGTTGATGAATTCTTACAAATGCCCATACACTAATTGTTTCCCTGGACTGTCTCCAGAGTGTGGAGGTCGACTGAAAGCAGAAGTGAAGACAAAAGACCTCTACTCTCATGCCCAGTTTGGGGACAACAACTACCCTGGTGCATCAGACTGTCAGTGGGTGATCTCAGCTGAGAAAGGCTACGGGGTGGAGCTCATCTTCCAGACATTCGAGATTGAGGAGGAAGCAGACTGCGGCTATGATTACATGGAGTTGTTCGATGGAGCTGACACCAAGTCCCCGAGACTGGGCCGCTACTGTGGATCAGGGGTAAAGACTGAAATGTGTTCACATTAAAAGTCTGTTTGATTTAGCCATCACTTTTTATATTCTTAAAGTGCCCATAACCTATAGTTTTATTGAATTTGTCCTTAAGTACTTGCAACATGTTTTAAACTAAGATTTCTCCAGGAAACATAAATTACATTATTTGTTTTTTATTCGCTGCCATAGATTTGAGAAGCAGAAGCAGTCTAGGTTAAGCCATATCTGTTCAGTCTGGGCTGGGAAATATATGCATAGGCCTGCAGGCTGTGCACGTGGGGCCTCCTGCTTTGAAGGTGGATGTTATTTGTACCATATATCTCCATACGGAGAAAGCCAGACATTGGTGGTTACAATCATTACCACTTATATGAAATCTGTTTTTTTTTCTGTTATTTTTAGGTTTTTAATAGTGCTTTCAGTAGTATTGTACTGTATGTAATCTAATTTATTACATGCTCAGTGATTCATTTGAATTAATCACATTCATCATGAAAGTATTTTAAACTGTACAGTTCAGTAGAATTTTAGCTGAGGAACAAGTGCATGAATAAATAACTTAAAGACTTAAAAACAAATGTTGTAAATACTGTATATCTCTTACAACTCCTGACCATTTTTATAGATTTTTTAAAGATTTAATTTAAGAAGACGGTCACACATGCCTGAGGTTATTTTCAGGAGATTTTAGGATACTCAAATATGTCTTAAAGAGTAACTATACTCATTTTACTACACATTTCTTTACTTTAATATCTGAAATATGTTGCTCTGTAATTATAAAATATACCAGATGCAAATATGAACAGAATTTAGATGTAGATCATATTTTGATCAAAAGTTTACTTAGTATTGTCCAAATCTATAAAAAAATTATGTTCTTTATTATTTCAGTCAATACAGTTATTGATTTTAGTAAACATCTATTAATTTATATTTTTATTTTTATTTTCTGGCCTGCAAAAATGGTGGATTAGCCCTTATGGTTAACATCTAAATGGCAATGCCAACTGTTTTCCGAGCTGAATTAATGGCTGGTGTAACTGATGGACGGCGCTGTGCTGGTTAGATTAGTAAGTTCTGTGGTTTGATATATGTAAATTATGGCTAATGTTAACTCAAGTCTTTGGATATTAACCTCAAAACACAGCCAAACTTATTAGTAAGACTGGGAGGGTGGAAGATTGAATGCTGTATTCTGAGATTAATTAATCACAGATTTTTGATATCAGACTAAGACTGCTATGCTGGTTAGATATGATTGTGCAGTTTAATATGATATGTGTATGATGTCTGTACATTAATCTGGTCTTCAGTAATGAAGGTTAGGTCACCAGCAGCAGGCTATAGTGCCAGTTTCTGCTGTTTAGATTTTCTAATCCTGTGTATTTCTGCATATGTTGTGTGTTTAAATCTGAATCCCTCAATTCAGTTACTTTATCTATATTTATTTGTATTATTACATTTTTTTTCTATACTAAGACAAACATTGTCTCTGACTACATGTTACAAAGTGCCGTATGGTTGTATTACTGTGTCAAAGCCTTGACTAGGGCTAGCAGGATCATTTTGCCTTGATTTCATATCCTTCCAGAGGAGCCACTGTATCTAGCTTCGAAAGGCTTTCACTAGTGGGTGGGGTTATGGAAATGTTGGGGGTGTAAATAAAAAGACTGAATAAATCAGAATGGTATCTGCCAGGTATGCTAAAATAAATATAGGGTATTATTTTTGGACACCTTTAAATTTTAGCAAAATGTTCTACAACCAAACATAAATATAGAAAGTTTCTGGAGTGACAGCGATTGCAAGTTAAGCAGCCACTGCTACCTCTGTAATTTATTCAGAAATTTTTTCATCTGTCACCTGAATATTTAACCTTTTTGGGGATACTAGGTTTTCATATTCATAGAATTTTGTCTTTACGGCATGAACAATGTTTTTCTAGATGACATTAACAAAAGATTAATTACAGTTGCCTTTTCCTGCTTGTATAAATGGAAGTGGAAGTGCACTTTTTAAACTTAAAATGCCTCCTAACATCAGTATCAGAGTGTGAAAGCTGCTGCCCTGTCAAACTCTAGATCAAAAGTCCAGTATATTACGCTGAAGTGCTTTTGCAATGGCAGTTAATTCCCTTCAGGCCGGAGGAACAGCATTTGAACCCAGAGTCTCTTGCTTATGCTCTCTCCGTAAAGCCACTGTTAAGCTTGTCCTGTTTCTGCAGGCTGCTCGGCCTTATTGTGTTGTGTCCGCCAGCTCACAGAGCCGGATAAAGAATGGCAAGGCAATCTGCAGCGTTCTGCTTCCTGTCTCTGGAGCCGTCCAGTTGAGTTAATAAGCGTTGAGGTGGCGCTATGCTAGGCTACGAGCTATAAGGGCTCAGGGGGGAGAGGGGAAATGAGAGAGCAAGCTCAATAGGTTGCCGAACAGCTTGATTCCATTTAGCTGGGCTCAATAATAAAGGCTTCCTCTCGGCTGACGACTGGGTTTTTTGTTCGATGGGATCCATCAGAGACTGAAGGGCGATCAGAGCTTGTATTGGAATGTGGAGGCTGTTCAGCCGTTAGGAAAATCTCCTTCATAAAGCAGGAGTCGTTTGGCTAATGAGGAGTGTGAAGATGAACGAGGAAATGCTGAGATTTATTGGAGGATGAGGATCATTAATCTACTAAGTGTGTGTGTTTTTTTCTGTGTTTTCCTTTGGTTAAATATCTGGTGCATAGTTAGTTCGTGTTGATCTCTTTAAGAGTGTTGGTTTATTGCTCCTGCTTCAAAGCTTTAGCCAGCTAACCCAGGGCAAGGTTTAATGTTGGATTTAGTCACTTAGACAGGTAAATTAGAGGTCAGGACTGACTAATAGAAGGAGAGGTTAGCCTTGAGTTGATTAGTGTACTGAGAAATCATCCATTGCTATTTTATAAGCAACCTCCACATGCTCCACTCTGCTTCTCCCAGAAATGAAACAAAAGCAAATTTTGTAATTATAAGGTTCTTTTTGCAAAATTATGTTTTGGGTTTTATATTGTTCAAACCAGACATGCTTCCCCACCTAAATACAATAAAAATCACATTAAAATCACCTGCTTAATATTGAGTAGATTCCCTTGTTCTAACAAAATAGCTCTTATTCATTGATCCATGGTCTTCACAAGACCTCTGTGTCTCAGATTCTTATGCTCACCCTTCTTTCTTACTTCAAACACAACTATTTTAAGAACAGGATGTTCTCTTCCTTCTTAATATGTAGATCACACTTCTTGACAGGTGCCATTGTAAGCAGGCGATCAATGGCCACTTGTCCACTACATGGTCAAATGGTTACTGAGGCTACGAAATTTGATGCTGGTGTGGACCAGTAAAGGCCTCGGCATGCTTCATGCAGAGACGACGTTCACGTGGCTTCTGCAAACAATGTGACAAAATTGCAGAGAAAACGATCAGCTGCGAACGTCGCACAGGGGCTTCATTCGCTGTGTAGTTTAGTTTTGTTATGAGGGAGCAGACAATAAAGAGAAGAGAGCGTTAGCGTTTAGCCTAGCTTTTTTTTTTTACCCATCACTTAGTCATGTTCCGTTTTCCCATCTCTGTTTGATTTGAAGGAGGAACGTGTGAGGTTTAGTGTGTCATTTCCATGTACTGAAATTTCATTATTCAATGATGCCTGTTTGTGAAATACTGTTCTGGTAATGAACTTTTTGCATTGTTGTACATTAATTCAGAGTTAACTTAACATCTCTGTACTTTTCTTTTCGCTTTCTCCCTCTTTGTGTGCACGCTCTTAGCCTCCTGAAGAGATCTACTCTGCCGGTGACTCCATCGTCATCAAGTTCCGCTCAGATGACACAATCAACAAGAAGGGATTCCATGTGCGCTACACCAGCACCAAGTTTCAGGACACTCTCCATTCACGTAAGAAGTGACCCCTAGTGGCCGGGAGGGGCCGAGCAGGGCCAAGGGGGAGGAGCAGGGGCCCCAGGGGGAGGGTCCGGTCCGTCGCTCGGAGCCCCCCGGCCGCCAAGACCACCCAGACTCGACGGACCAGCCGCAAGAACGCCAACCGCACCTCAGTAGTTCCCAGGGGCTCTGGTGCCCCCTACTGACTGTGAGGAGTAAAGCCATTCCGCAGTAGACCTTGTTTTTAACTTTTTTATGATATTGGTGGGATATGAAGGGTGGGTTTTTTGGGGGTAGGAAGAAAAGAAAGGACTGTATCCAAACTAGATGGATAATGGGGGGGGGGGACTGGGGTGGGCACATGGCTAGAGGAGTATAGATCATATACTGATCACCATTGGAGTCTTCTTTTTTGTTTTTCTTTTTTTAAATGAGCCGAAAACATGAGCAAACACACACGCACACACTCAGAGGGCCCTCAGGATCTCAAGTAGGATAATGAAGCGGTCAGCTCATACTGAGCCAGGCAGCCACATCACACCACACCACAAACGAAGACTGAGACAGGCAAAAAAAAAAAAGGTCAGATCAATGAACGTATGGATGGATGAATCAAGTGATGGGTCGACATTGTGATTTTTCCTCAGCTCATTACAGGAAATCTCAGCCTTGTTTCCTGGTCGTTCTCACGTTCCTCATTCCTAGTCCACACACAGTGGCACCCAACTGGTTTCATATCATCTGATACTTGAGTTAATTGACACTGTACGAAGTCAAAAAGATACATGTAATAACAGCTATCAGGACAAAACAAACTAAAACACCACCACCAGCTGCACCAGCATTTGTAATGTTTTCCTTGTTTTTTGTTTTTCCGTTTAATTGTTTCCTTGGTTAGCCATCCAAGAAAGCTTCCTTCCATATTACCGTAATCGAGGAAAATTAAAAGAAGCAGTTATCGTATTAAAAGACTAATAAACAAAATGTGGCCCATGTCTGCTGGCTGTTAATTGCTTTGCATAAAAAAGAGAAATCAATGCCCAACAGTGTATTTAATTATTATGACCTTCAATGTACATCATTCCCCATGCTCCTATTAATGTGTCCCCAATTCACACTGGTAATGCAATCTGCTGTGGGTAAGTGCTTTTCCCAATCGAGAGCAAATTATGTCCCTTCATCCGAGATTCGGTGGGGCTAATTTCTTTAACTGTCTTCTCTCGTCCTCACTTGCTACCCTGGTTACTCTCTTTTTCATTGTTTTCCTCAGTTTCTCAAAGTCACACTTCTTTCTATCCTTTTTTTCTCCACTGTGTCTTGGAAAATGGGTTACACCATGTTTTAACGGTTTTTAAGCTATTTTCTTGACCTCTCTGCATTCAACCCATTTTTATCCCTTTAGGTTTTTCGCTCCATCCTTCCCTTCCCTCACGTTAACACCTCGCACATAACCTGGTCATACCTCACACAAGTGGTTTAAAAGCTCTCGGTGTAGTTAAGATGTCTTAGTGTCTTCAAGTGCCCCTCTGAGCCTATTGTAACTTGAAAGTGAAAACGAGTGGGAAAAGGTGTAGGGGTGAACTTCTATTTTCATCTCCCACCATGTACTTAGTTGCCTTTTGAAGATCTCTTTGTTAATACCTCAGACTTTGAGCAGTAGCCCCCTTTTTCACTGTTCCACAGTCAGTAAAACGCATTGCAAAAGCAATAGTTCCCAGTAGTGGTCCTTGAGGTACACATATTCGACTTATTTTAGCATTTTCCCTGCTCGACCCATCTACTTCTGCTATAAAACGCCTTTTAATGAGTTTTAATAATAAAAAGTTATTGTCATGTACAATATCTTATTCTTGACATTCTGCCACATTTCTATCATTTCTTAACATCAGATTTTACAAAAAAAAAGCCAGAAATTGGCGCTTGAATATGTCAGTACAGAATGTAATTAATTCTGTACATGCTATTATATTAAACATGTGTTTCAAATGTTAAGCAAACCAAAAGTAGTATTTACTTTGGACTTATTACCTGTTTGATGATCAGTTGGACCAAAATATTACAAAACAGAAATAGTACAAATAAAAATAACTTCATGGTCATGAAATGTTGTTTTTTCATATAGTAAAAGTTGCCATTCTGGAAATATGTTTCATCGGCATCTGCTACTACATGTAGAACAGAAACAAATCAGGGCCAGGCTGGGAACCACTGCTGTAAGGCATTAAAGCATTGTAAAGACACTTGAAGCTGATCTGGGGTCAGTGAGAATGGATCTTTAACCAATGCAGTACCTCGCAGAGAATAGGATAGAGGTGACTGGTGCTTTTGGAGAAGAAAGCATTGTTTTATATCTGAATAGCAGTTGTATATGTGATGTGTTTTTATTACTTTTAATGAATGAATGAAGAAAGCTATGTCTTTATTTACCTCAGTAAAACACTACAGGATTGATTTACTGGGGAAGCCTCAGGACAGTATGTCTTGATTCTGAGCTGAGGTTGGGCAATATGATAATATATTTAGATTATCATACTAAACTACAGTTTTGGGTAGTGGCTTAAACAAATCAAAACGCTACTGGAAATAATAAACGGCAGTTTATTAGTTAGTAGTTTTAAAAACTCTCTAACAAGTAAATATACAAATATGTGAAAATGTTGGTTGGTGGATTCAGGTTGATCTGATTGGCCCCTTTACATAACTGGTGAGTGCACCACGGTCAAATAAGCACAAATATTAACAAATATGAATAATGTCCAGCAAACTAACTGACCTTCTAACTAGGAAAAAATAGGGTAAAATTAGAAACAATAAAAAATGTACTTTTCTTGTTGTGTTGATAATATAATTTGTAAAGAAAATGTTTATCAAATTAGAAGGGGAATAGCAAATTAAAGCATTTTAACTTGAGTCTCATTATAGTTTAGACCCCATTGTATTACTTAAATGCTACAAAACAGAATTAGCAGTTATAGAGAGCCTGAAAAGATCCACCATTAAAAAACAAATGCTAAAATCTGACTGGATAAAGACCCATTATTATGTTGTCTTATTTTACCATCCCAGCTTGTTTGGGAACCTTAGAAAAAAAGTAAAGTAAAACTTGTGAGCAAGTATTGTGTCTTTAAATAGCACGATACATTTTTGCCGAATCGTCCACCCTCAGCACAGACGCTGCATTTCTTAAACTTTGTGTTTCAGAGCTTGGCTAATCCAAAGTCCATTTTCAGCCATAGCTGTCACCAGGCCAGTATTTCCCTAGCACACTTACGTAGGCCAGTATTTTCTTAGTGCAGTTATGCAGGACTAACTAGCACTGCAGTGTTTTTCAGACTCTTAACTCACCTGAGGCCCATCATCAGCCAGTGATTAAGCTAAATTAGGGCCAAGAGAATGGGGAAACTACTATTCCCTGATTGTAGTAGGCATCAAATCACAACCTTTTTTTAAGTTGCTTCACTTTTTACATCTCTGTAGTGATTCACTTGTCTGTAGATTGTGACAAATGTTGCTTGCCATCCTCCAATAATGGTGTGTGGCAATGCTTGTGTAAACTGTTCCATTTCTCTTTTCCTCGGCTGGAATTCTCCCTCAGTCCAGCCTTCTCCAGTCATCCAATCTGACTGTAATTTGTCCAAGCCCCTTTTTCAGCAAAGGAAGCTGATTACAAGGCCTGTCAGGCTGGTGGAGAAAAGGGAGAGTGTGTGTGTGTGTGTGTGTGTGTGTTTATGTGGTCCTTGAAGGTACACATGACTTGCCTGATTGGTCTGAAGCATTCCTCCTCGGCTCCAGCTTGAGAATAAGCCTCCCTCTGAATTATTTACCAGACGTCACCTCGTTCCCTCTCGCAGAAATCTTTAGAAGGAAACTGGCATTTTTTCCCCCCACTTTCATCTCACGCTATGATCTTATTTCCCTCCCTGTCTTTTCGGAAGCCTTTTTAGTCTCAGGTTCAGGGCATTTGCTTTATTCCCCCTCCAGCTCGCTCACTTCTTATCACTTTTATGGACTCGCTCCATTTCTATTTGCGTGACAGTCACTCTCTGGCTGTGAGCCGGCACACCGGTTTGAATGAAGTTAAAGGTGTTTTTAAGAGGAGCAGTATGCTTTGAATAATAAAGAAAAAATACAGGCAGGAAATTCAATTTAATGCTACTCCCCTTAACTTGACCCCCCTTGTGCACTACAGCGTTTTTCAACTGTCTGTGCTCTGCCTTTTGCCGGTACGACATTGGCTCACTAAACATCAAGCAACAGTCTGATGCACACTGACTACCAAATAGGTTTTTCTCTTGATGAGACTTTTCAAGTCAACTTGATGTCTTTAAAGAAAAAAAATGTGTTTTATTCTGGTTACTGTTTTCGTTTTGTTTTTATTTTGTTTAGTTTTTGAAGCGGTGGAGCACTTGAATGTTTCTGCTAATCGAAGCAGGTCCACCTTAACCTTGTGGCTTCAGTAGAATGCTAGTGTTTCTAATGCCTCTCGATTTGTAGATAAATCATACGATGATGCAAATGATGCAGATGTGAAACAGATGTGCTGTAGGTAGTACTTAAAAATCCAGCAAGGACAAGTAAGACACGTTTATCTACTTTTAATATGTGTGTGGTCGTGTATGGTTGATCTAGTCGCCCTAATTGTTTGAGAACGTCACTTATGAAACTATGGGATATGTTTATGCCTCTCTCCTCATTATGTATGTATGTAAATATGTTTTAATTGTTGTATTCCAAGTTACACTAAAATCCATAATAACCCTGTTGAGAAATAAGGCTATGTGTAATTGCAAACAGAAGATGCAATTTATTTATATTGTATAGCTGATTATTGCTGATGTATTGCACATAGTATTAACAAGTGCATCTATTTCATAAAATGTTATTTTCATTTTAAAAAATGCCTCATTTTCTTGACGTGTGGATGTGGTAAATACAGAAGGTATCTTTTGTTTGAATGGTCTTTGTAGTGCTGCACTGGTTTTTACAAAACTATGAACACACATTTGTGAATATTGTTTCTGCAAGATAAGATCATCTTTACGCTGGTGAAAATACCAGTGTTGCTGCTCCTAGAACACAATTTCAGAAGTGCTGGCAGGGTGAAGACTAGCTCATGCTTCCTACGATTCGAAAGAAGCTACATCACATCTTTTCATACTGTATCTAGTATGACTCTAGACAGCTGAACATATTTGAAAAGAAAACTAATTGATTGTACATTGTGTACATTATAACAAAATTCTTCTTGTGTGGAAATGATCTTTACATATTCCAGCTCAGAAAGCCGGGGTCAGAGTGCAAAGCCAGCCATTTTAACAGCAACTTTACAGCAGAGGGGGTTAAGTGACTATTCTCAAGGGCTTAGCAGTTGCAGCTTGGGGAACCTTTGTATCCCACAACTCTTTGATAAATAAACCAGCAATCTAACCACTGATTCACTACTACCCTCAGTTAAAATGGTACTTTTTGTATATCTGAAGTTTGTCAGATATAGAACACCTGAAGCAGAGAAGGTTAAGCACCTGGCTCCAGTGCTCAGCAAATGACAAGCATCGAACCCACAGTCCTATGATCAATACAGCAGCACTGACCCACCACACCACTGCTGTGGTATAATGATAGAATGTCGCTGTGAGAACAGAACTGTCTGCAAAATAGTAACTAACAGAAGAATCTAAATGGTCAAAATCAATAGAATAATAAAAAAAAAAAGGAATATCACATTTTACTGTGATTACTCAAAATGAATTTCTTTTTCCCCTCTTAACACAGAAACGGTTTATAATGCAATTTAAAAGTAAAATAAAGAAAATCAGAGTCAAATAATCAGAGGGATTGTATTTACAAAAAAGGCAGGAAAATTTCACAGTGGAAACTGACAGCTGAAATCTCTGAGATCTCCATGATGTTGAACAAACTGTGTTTCAGGTCATTTGAGAGTTGTGTTTTGAGGCTCCCATGTTGCAGCTCCTTAGAGAAGATGCAAAGAGTAGGAAAAAAAATGGTTTCCTTAACCCTTTTCTCATAATTGGATTCACATGTGTATGTAGGTCAAGGGTCAATGAGCTTACCAAACAAATTTTATGTTCCAATAATTAGAGCTAAAGAGATTCAAATCAACAAAACAACAGGGGTGCCCAAATTTATGCACCTGTCTAATTTAGTTTAAAGAATTTTTGCACACTTTCTGTAAATCCTAGAACCTTAATTTAAATCAAAGATTTGTAAAGCAAAATCATGAAAATGATCAGGGGTGCCCAAACTTTTTCATACCACTGTATAACATATTTAAGACTGGCATTGAAATAGATGTGAAAGGTGCTAACTGAATACATTTTGATGTTTTTTTTTTTAACAAAAAATTCAATAATGATTAAAAAGCATGTACAAGGATCTTGCATCACATTGTCAAAATCTACATGAGGACTTTGAATTATGCCACTGAAACAAAATGTTACCAGACATTTTAAAGTAAATTTTTTGCACATCCAATTTACATCTTGAACTATTGGAGAGAACTTGCCACCCATTCCATCAACCAGCATAGAAAGACCTAAGTTTAAGTCTTTACACCATAACATCATCAGTTCACTCCAGTCTCCTCTGAGTTCTAGTTCATTTAGCTCTATTCTTTCATTAACCAATAGCTTATTTTAGCTACAGTTTGGGTGCATGGGTCTCTGTTAGTGCTTTTCCACCAACGTGAAACTGGCACCGTTCTGGTTTGTGAATATAATTTTGATGGAACGCTCAAAGCATTTGTTCACAGCGGGAACTAAAGAGTTGTAGGTTCTTTAACACAAACCGTGACTGCATCTGTGGGCATGTCTGTTTGTACAGGAGCAGCATTGCTGTGCAGCGCCCTCTGTTGACTAAAACTGGTGGAAACGTGGGCTGGGTCGCTGAAAATCCCCACTAGCGTTTTCCACCAAAAGAACTTGGGCTGTTCGGGCTTAAAAGAACTATGGTGCTTTTCAGCCAACCAAAACTGTCAAAACATCAAATCACACGTAATCAACAGAGGGCCCAGTACAGTGTCGCTGAACAGAAGCGGTCACTGTTCGTGCTGAAGAACTTAGTATTCTTCGTTCCCTGCTAAAAGCGAATGTTTCTGGTTTCAAATCTACATTTGTTGGTGAAAACGTGGCAAACCAGTTCAATGGAATGGAACTGGTTCAAGAATCAGTTATTTTGGTGGAAAAGTGCTGTTTTACCTGCTGCTCCAGACTGAAAACTGGACACTTTGCAGATCATTTAATGTGTCCCAGCCAGGGGTTCACTAGATTTGTTAAACTAGCACTAACCAAAGTGGGACCTGTTCTCAAATAGATTCAGAGAATTCTGGATTCATCCAATCTGTTTAAACATTGAGCGTAAAGGTGGCGATAGAGTGGCTGAATTTGGACAGGAACTTTCTCAGAGACAGAAGAACTGTTCACCGGCAGGTTAGATGCTGCTATTATAATTTTGTTTTTTTTTACATATGATCCAATATTACTGCATGTGCACATCACAAGCGACAAACCATTAGCGCCTCAAAGTGGGTGAATTCAGCGACACCCTCAAAAATATACCTCAAAACCACTCCGCTGGTTTGGTTTCTGCTGAAGATTTGTTTCTTTTGAGTAAACTTTAGTGCGCCCTGAATTGCCTTAACTTTGGCCTTAAACTTCCATATTTAGAATCATGAAAAAGGGGGAGTTCTACTTTTTATTTTTTAGCAATTTTGTGTTTTGTACCAAAAAAATTTTTATTCTAACACGTGGAAAATCAAACTAATTACTGTTTTTCATTTTCCGATTATAAACGGACATCGTTTGGCCATTATAAAACCGTGTTTCTGATTGGTGTGTAAACAGTCGTGCTCTGTGTTTTGGGCTTTAAAAGGTGGGGTTGGTCAGTTTTGTCAGTGGTAAATACATCATATGTTTGTAAAGTGAGAACTTTGTCCACATCTTTTTTCTATTTTTTGCAGTTGTGTTCTGTGTATTGTTTACATGGTTGGCTGGCTGTCAGTTTTGACATTTATGAAAGTTCTTCCTGCAGTAGAAACAAACTGCCAAAGAATTCATGTTTCATTTATGAAGGAATAATCCAACAGTTGCTACCGAGGCCTCGCCGCAGCGTTCGGCTGTATTCCTCACAGCACACCTAGACCTGAAGACCTGAAGTCTGAAGTCAAGGCTGAGAAATACCGATTATCCGGCTTGAGTGTTTTGGAAGCTGCACTGAACAAATACCTGAAGAACTAGCGCCTCGCCAGGGGTCACTAAAAGGAGGACTTAAGAGCCACTCTACCAAAATCAACATGTTCTGCTCTCCTGTCAAAAATTGGTTTGATGCATTTGGGGGTCTCTTTTTCACAATATTCACAACCATTGAAAACTTTTCTCCTTTTTCTCCTCTAAACCTTTTTTTTTGTAACAGAAACAAAACCAGTGCTGATATCTCATGGCCCACTCTTCAGGCATGAGGCATCAATGAGAATTTCTAATGTCAAATCATGACATTGGAGTGAAATCGTTTTAGCGCAGCCAGCCCTCATCATTGGCACATCCATTATAGATGTCCTTCAGGTTGCATTATTAATGGCTGTCTACAGTTTCAGGCATTAAATATTAATCAAAATTGATGGAAAAGTCCAAATAAAGTCAAGTAAGCATTTTACTTAATGTGGAGGGGATGAGAGATCACTGACAGGCTGGACCTGATTGTGTAAGTTACCAGTACAAATAAAAAGGGGCGTGAACTCAAGGGCAAAGGAATGGTGCACAATTTTTTTTTAATCTGAAGACTACTGATTAGACCCAGAATAGGCACAAATCGGGCCAAAACAGAATCAAGATGATGCTTCATCAATAGCCAAGAAACCAGAAATGTACATTTTTATATATTGTCATACATTGGAAAAAAAATAAAACTTGTGTGACTTAGGACTGAAGATGAGCTGCTTTTAATAAATCAAGGTACTGATCAGTTATTTATCACACAGGAACTGATATCTAATAAAGCATGAGTAGACTGATAAATAAATCACTGTGCTGATCAGTTTTTTTTATCTGTTTTACTGATATCTAATAAAGCATGAGTAGACTGATAAATCACCGTGCTGTGGTCTTGGTTTCTCCCATCATGCAGGATCATGCAGGAAGCGCATGATCTGGATTTTGTATCAGATCACTTGTTTATTGAAAACAGTTTTCATAACAACAGCACTTAAAAAGGAAAAAAAGAACAAAATCAAATTTTACAACATAAATACAAACGTGAACGCACTAAAGCATGACATCAGTTGAGCATGTAAACACTCATCGGTGGGCTAGCGGATCTCTCTCTGTGTGAGGCAGATGAATCCTCTATGATAAGAGTGTTCTTTGTGGTGATTGTGTGACGGGAATCTCTGCCGAGGTGGGAAGGGTTCTGAGACCGAGGTTGAGTAGCTCTGAAACGGCATATCATCTCCAAACTGGGTCAAGTCCTCCACGGGTCAAGTCGTTCCGAGAGGGGGGGTGGCACTCGCTGTTTGTGCGCATCTGTTTTACGAGACGTATAAATCACAGCATACAAAGGGTGAGCGCGCCCTTGAAGTAAATGAATGGCGGTTTGGTGAGAGAGAAACGAAGGCGCAACAACATATCGTATAAATGGATTTTAAAATGAGAGAATTAACACAAACACTTTCTTTTCTTTTTTTTTTTTAAGTGTGACAACTACTCTGGACTACAGTTTACAGCAATTTCAAACCATTACCATTACAACCAATGTTTGCCACAGTTTCACAAAATGAGCCATTGTACAAAATACTTCCGCAGCCTGTTTTCTCCACAACAGACTTCAGAATGGAGCTGTTAACCTTTCAAAAGAAATGCTGTCAATTGCCAAGGCATATTTCGTAAACTATTCTTTTGCCAGTAATTGTTTGTAAGCCTTTCACTAGATGGCCTGCAAATAGAACCATCATCTTCCCACAAAAGGGAAGGAAATATTACACCGTCTTCAGCTGGGAGAGAAAGTCATTTCTTTGCCAGATCGCCTTTGGACTTTATTACTGGCACTTTGCCAGCCTAACATGACGTTAGTTAGGCCCGGCAACACCAGTGGTTTTCCGTTTCTTTTCTGAATGCACAGACTGGTGCGTTATTTTAAAAGGACATTTCTCATCAAGCCTGAGCATGATCAGTTATTTATCACACAGGTACTGAGATCTAATAAAGCATGAGTAGACTGATAAAATCACTGTGCTGTGGTCGACCCATGAGGGGGTGGGTTCCTCTTACTGAGTCTTGTTTTTTCCTAATGCCTGGTTCACACTAGACGATTTTGGGCCAGTTTTTCCTGTTGCCAACAGTTTTACGTTGATCGATGACAAAAACTCTGCTTGGAGGGAAATCAGGGATCACTCTGCGCTCGCTCAGTAGCGTAGTGTGAACTACTGAAAGATCCTCGCCGATCCGTCGCAGATGCCTGGCAAATATTGAACATGTTTAATATCTGACTCAGTCGGCGACAAGGAGTCAGGAGCAGATGAGACAGCCAATGAGATCACAGAAAGAGCTGTTTATAAAAATTCTGACCACTTTCTTTTCCCTCTGTTATATCATGAAATAAATGTTAAACTCTAGAGGGAGCCCATGAATGAGTCCTCTATGAATAGGGGTGAATGGAGCTAAAAGCTAAACACTTTTAATTAAAAATAATAATGAACTACTTGTTCTGAATATTTCTTCAATTTTAGAAAGTAGAATAATGTATTTTACAAAAAAAATCTAAGAAGGTTTGACTTGCGATTACAGCACAGTCAGTCATGTAGTGTGAACAGCACGACTGACAGCTCAAAAAGTCGTGTAGTGTGAATCTGGCATAAGGATTCTTCCTCTTAGTAGGAGGGAATGTTTCCTTGTCACTGTTGGCCCTGTCACTCTGGTGCTTACTCAAAAGAGGTCTAGACCTGTACCTTGGATATTTGTTGAAAATGATTTTACCCTTGTTAACCTGTTAACCTTTCAAAAGAAATGCTCTCACTTGCCAAGGCATATGTCTAAAGATATTCTTTTGTCAGTAATTGTTTCACTAGATGGCCTGCAAATAGAACCATCATCTTCCCGCAAAAGGAAAGGAAATATTACATCGTCCTCATCTGGGAGAGAAAGCCGTGTGTTTGCCTCATTCTTTTAGCCCCCAGCTCCCACCACTTCCATGTCTCGGGACCACAAAAGGTACGCCACTGTCAGAGCTGATGTATGTTAGAGTGGCATTTTAACAATATTAGTTCATAAGACAAACTGCTGCCGATGTCCCACAAGCACAGAGCTGGAGAATAAAGGACCTGTTATTTCTCCTTCTTTCCAGATCTCATTTCCTGCCTTTCCTTTTCGCCTCTCTCCTCATCTTCAACATTAATTCCAGGTCAGGTTGTTTTCTGAGTAATCCGAGGTAGATCTTTGGATAATCTGAGATAGACCTCATTCTATGGCACATCCGCCACCCCCCAGGACCACTCGTTAATTCTCATTTTAAAATATGTAGACAAAGCACTTAAAGAACCATGTCTTTTCTTTTTATGCAATATCTGAAAATGTCTAGGTTTTGGCATTTATGTTCTCCAGTGACGCCTGGACTTCCCTACAACTATAAATAGGCTGTTTTACCAGTGGTGTTCCTTAGGTATGAGATATTTATCTCAGTGTTACTGTGAGCTCTAATAAAGCATGAGTAGACTGATAAATAAATCACTGTGCTATGGTGGGGTCCCCAAAAAGTTTTTAGCACTAAGATGATTCTTCACACTGAACCCTCTCTTCATGTTAAGATGTTTCTGATGCTAAGATGCTATTGGGAAACTGGGCACTGATCAGTTATTTATCTCATTGTTACTGTGAGCTCTACTAAAGCCTGAGTATACTAATACATTTCAACAGTAATTCTAGGTCAAGGTCCTTTTTATATTATCCGAGGTAGATCTTAATATAATCTCAGATAGACTCTCCAAAACATGGTTAAATTTCCATTCCATTCAATATTAAAAGAAACCTGTAAACCATGTTTATCCTATGTAGTACCTGGAAAAGTCTTGAAAAAAACACCTTTTTAATGTCACCTTTTGCATTAATGTTCTCCACTGTCTCCACGTCCCCCAATGTTTAAAAAAAATGGTTTCTTCACCAGTGGTGTTCAAGTATCACTATTTGGTCCATTCTGATTTTATTGAAATAGACATTCTCTACCACATATCTTCTTAATATATACAAAATACAGCCAAAGCACAGTCTTTTTTCAACATCTGCAAATCCACCAGAAAAAAACTGCTGCACTTCCTCTCCCCAACTTCATTATCTTTTCATCATCTTGACATCACGCTGTTGGTCTGTCTGATGGACCGGTTTAGGTAATAAGTGACTTCCAGCCTACAGGAATGAACTGTGATCCAGTCCACCAAAGGACACAACCAGTGGCCCCCACCACCAGCACCACCAGGCTGGCTTTGAGAACTGCTCTGGGGGGTCGGGAGAAGTCAGAAGGCCCTATCGTGGCGAGCAGGGCTGTGGTAACAACCAGAGTGAATAGTATTGAGATGGCAGTGTTAATAGCCACAATCTGGCCAAACTTTGAGAAAGGCACGATCACGCAGAAAAAGAGCGGTACTGTGGAGATCACCGTGGTGACGGCGCTGGATACGATGGCCACGCCCACATGATTGACTGCCTCCACTGTTCGTTCTTGCCGTTTGGTTGATGGGTCCTGTGAGACACAGAAACAGGGATACTTGCTTTAGCTCCTATAAGAAAAAAAACTACAAATTTAGTGCCCTATTTCATCGATCTATAGCACACCGGTCAATTGCAGATTGCCCAGCTGCCCAGCTAATCCTCTTAATTAATCATGGGTGTGTTTTGGGCAAAACATGAAATAAGCCAATCAGTGTGCCAGTTGTAATTCCCTTTAAGAGGCAGGTGCACTCTGGCACGTTGGTATCTTACAGAGCAGTGCTTTGTGTGTCTCAGCAGAGGATACTGACTGCACATTCACGGTTTCAAGGTACACCAGCAGCTCATTTAAGGGAACAGAAATGATATTTTATTATTTATTCTGTTTATTGTTGAGTTAAAAGTCAGGTCTGCGTGGTGCAGCGCGTCTGTGTGTGTGTTTAACGAGCACGAGTGTTTGTGTGCTTGGTGCAAGTATAAGAATGGATGATTGACTGTTGTCTAGGTTCATTTCAGTCAGTGGCGCACCTTTGTTTTCTGCGGCCAAAATAGCAACACACCAAAAATGTACTGGAACACACCTCACTTCCAGATCACCACGCCCATCAGTGTAGAATTATTTCGGACGCAAGGCTTGAGAAAAGTCTGTTGAGGAGGTGTAAGCAGGGCCGTTTCAAAGCATTTGGGGGCCCCAAGCAAAATGGAAAATGGAAGAGCTGGCGTATATAAATACTGCTGAACATGTTCCAGTCTGGTTGTAACTAGTGGAAGGGACCTTCACATGTAGTCCAGCTCCAGCATAGCACATTTTGATGTGCTATTGTGGAAAAGTTTCCTGTGTCTCCCAGCACAGTCTAAAAAGAGCATGGAGGAAATACCAGGACACAGATCATTACACCAGGATAGCAGGATAGGGGAGTAGTAGGGCATCAACCTAAAGGCAGGACAGTATCTGCTCCTTTGTGCAAGGAGGAACAGTAGGAGCATTGCTTGACCCCTACAAAGTGACCTCCAGTGGGATACTGGTGTGGATGTTTCTGCAGCACCCAGAATTTGCAAATCAAACAGCAGCGCCACATTCTAAATGCTTATAGGTACCCAGATTAAATCTTCAGAGCCATTGTTAGACCTTGTGCTGGTGCAAAGGGTCCTGAGTTCCTCCTGGCCGGAATGTGTAGGCAGTTCCTGGATGATGAAGGCATTGACGCCACTGACTGGGCCTAATGTACCCTAATCCTGAATCTAATTGACTGGGACTGCATGTGTAAGTGCATCTGACTCCTCCAGTCATGCCACAGGCTGTTCCGTAGCTCACTGATGCCCTGATCTACAGTAGGTATTGGAGGACACTCCTCAGGACACTACCCACCATCAGTCATTTATCTTAGTGTTATTAAAATCTGTGTAGACTGAAAAATCACTGTGCTGATCAGTTATTTACTTTAGTGTTGAGCGGATATATTAACTGATTTTTTTCAGGGATCCTGGGCTCAGATAAATCTGAAGAAATGTCACGATTACTTATTAATTCATTGCACCTAATCAAGCAAGCATTTCTTTGAAAAAGACCCAATACAGTGAGCTAAACATACTTTGGTATATAAATGGATTCCTCAATTTTTAGAATTTCCAAACAAAACAGGAGAACAAATCTGTTTGCCTGGCACATTTTCTATCGGCAAATGTCTACAGGATGTTCTTTCCGCATTTCTTTCATCTCTTAAAGCCGCCCACTGCAAACAGTGCAGCTCTGAGATAAGTGTTCTGTTTTCACCCAAAGCAGTGCATCCAGTTCAGATCTTAGAGATCTCTAAAACTCCAAGGCACGTCTGCAGCCATTTCACTTTGCTGCTGGTATTCGATAAAGGTCATGTAATTGAATGCTCAGTAAGTGCTTACATATATTTACATATATATTTACATATATACTAGTGCATCTCAAAAAAAATTAAAATCATTGAAAAGTTACTTTATGACAGTAATTCAGTTCAAAATGTGAAACTCATATATTATATAGATGTATTACACACAGAGTGATCTATTTTAAGTGTTTATTTCTTTTATTGTTTATGATTATGGCTTACAACCAATGAAAAACCCAAAAATCAGTGTCTCAGAAAATTAGAATATTATATAAGACTAATTGGTACTTTTGGCAGCGTGGGCAGTGTGCCAAGTCAATAAAAGAAATAAATGCTTAAAATAGATCACTCTGTGTGTAATACAGCTATATAATATACAGCTCTGGAAACAAATTCACTTCACTCTGATTTAACTATTTATAGGTAGATGTTTGAGTGAAATGAACATTGTAGTTTTATTCTATAAATTAAAGACAACATTCCTCACAAATTCCAAATAAAAATAATGTCATTTACAGCATTTATTTGCAGAAAATGAGAAATGGCTGAAATAACAAAAAAGATGCAAAGCTTTCAGACCTCAAATAATGCAAAGAAAACGAGTTCATAATTATAAAGTTCAGAAATCAATATTTGGTGGAATAACCCTGGTTTTTAATCACAGTTTTCATGCATCTTGGCATGTTCTCCTCCACCAGTCTTACACACTGCTTTTGGATACTTTTATGCCATCTCCTGGTGCAAAAAATTTAGCAGGTCAGCTTGGTTTGATGGCTTGTGATCATCCATCTTCCTCTTAATTATATTCCAGAGGTTTTCGATTTGGTCAAATAAAAAATTATTTTTTTAATTATTTATTTTTTTCCAGAGCTGTACAAGTTTCACATTTTGAACTAAATTACTGAAATTAATAAACTTTTCAATAATATTCTTATTTTTTTTATATGCACTAGTATAGTACATATATTTTCCCTCTTAAAAAAGGTTCTTTTAAGAGGAACATGCTCTGCTCCAGGCAAAATATCAAAGGAGAACATATGTATGATGCAATGTTGTAACTGACCATTACTGTCATATCTCCAGCGAGAAGATATCCCTCCACCAGGTGCAGGCAGTAGTCCACAGAAGAGCCCACCAGGATGGAAAGCGAGATGGCCTCGACCGCTCCCATCTCCCAACCTAACCAGTACATTACTGCGACCACCAGACACACCACACCTGATCAGATACAACATAAAGATCAAACAGGTTACACTGCATTACAACCAACAGCAAACAATCACTCTTAATTAAACATCAACCTTTGTCTTATCAAAACTCATTATCACTAACCTTTTTTATATGGTATGTGAAAAGGTTGAAACTGACAAAAAGTAGCAAAAAACCTTATAAAAAGTCTTACTTAAAAAAATAAAAATAAAATACATTAAAATGAATGAGTAAAAAAAATAGTTAAATAAAAAAAATTATGTCAATGTAACACATTACAAAGGTAAATTCAGACATACATAGTGGATAACAACACTACTAAGATGAACTGCCATAGAAGAACAAAATAAAAAGAAAAAAATCAGTTTATTAATGTTGAACATATTATGCCGGTTCTGTATAGGGACATGAACTAACAAGGGAAAAAATACATTTTGGGATCAATGTTAGAACTGCCCCTATTAGCTAAATGACGTCCCCAGACTAGAGAGCTTAGCCTTTACTTGTATTTGAATTTAAGGTCTTCTCATATTTTTTGAGCACCAGTTAGACCATATGGCCATTCATAAGCTGTAAAATAACACATTTAATTAATTTACATTTTAGTTCTTTCGTAGATGCAGAAATTTTGATGGTTTAACAGCTATAGGGTGGCGTGACTGTCTAACTGTCTGCTTGTCAAAAACCGAGGATGATCCAAAGTTTGAATCCCATCAACACTACAGCCCTCCATGGTCAAAAATTCTCACCAGTGCAAAGAAAATACATATTTTTATCAGACTAAAAAAGGAAAAAGATTAAACATCTTACATATCATAGATACTTAAGCAATTCAAGCTTCAGCTTATTTACGTTAAGATTTTTGAGGATCAACTTAAATGCATTGTTAAACAATCTCATATGCAGAAGCTCGAAAATGTGAGTTAGTAGGACTAAATGTGAGTTTTGACTAGATATTTTTTTTTTAGTTTACCCAAAAACACACTGTAATCAGTTACTGCATTATTTTAAGCTGACCTGATTTTACATTTACATTTAATAGTGTATGCAGGAATGGAAGCACACTTTCAAGGGGGTAAACAATGTAGAGTAATAGAGAGGTATCACAAAGTAAGACAAGGTTTTTTATGTCAATTTTGTCGCAGGAGATGAACACTCTAGTCTATTCTGTTTATTCCTATGGCTGCTTCTGCATTACTTATTATCTTTCATTGTGTTGCACGTCACTGTACTACTTTCTAAATCCATGTTCTCCTTATTTGACTTGTGACCACTCGGACTGGCTGATTAAAAGTGTCTATTCATTTCGAATAATTTATGAATTCATTACTTTTGTGTATTCGCCTGTTGGAATTATATTTCCAGCACTCATTACCATTTGGTTTGATATATTGCATTAACATATAAATGAGCTGGAAATAGGCAGAGGCTTCAAGGGCAAATAGTCTCTATCATCAGTATGTTTAGCCTAAGAGTCACTTAAGTCCAATGGAATTGCCCATACATTGGTGAAATTTGACCCACAGAATGCTGTATAATACCCTGCAAGAGAAACATGACAGGACTTTATTAAAAAGCACTATTGGGCACGTATCGTACATTCAGAGTTATAAACACTCTTTAAATCTTCCAGAATTCTAATGCAGTTGTGTTAACGCTTTCATTCATGTATCACTCTGTGTAATCTATCATTTGTAACACAGCCCCAGAAAATGATGCTACCACCACCATGCTTAACCAAATCAAATTGACCCGTCTTAAAGTTTCAAGATCTAGGAAAAACAGTTAAAAGTATTTTTTCAGTATGAAACTTCTTCTGCTTGCCCTAATTAGTGTAATCAACATATAATTTGAAAATGGTTCATCTCACATATTTGCAACCAAACCCTGCAAAAATAAAAACTAAAACTAAATTGCAATGTTATGTTTCAATGTTATGTAAAACTTTTGTTTTATAAGTTGGTCTTTCAAAAGTAATAAAGTAATAAAACATTTAAAAAAGTTAGAACATGATTTTTTCATAAAAACGAGTGAATTATCCTAATTGAACCATTGCCTGTTATAGGTGAGGAACATCACTGCACTAAATATTGACTATATTGATAATAATTAGTAATGGAGTTTGTATTAAAATATTCACACTGCTTGTTAGGACTTTTTCAAACATATTTTGTATAAATAAACATGCACCAGGTCAAATTGACCTGGGAACACCACTGCTGTTCCTGAAAAATGAACATAATAGGAGGGTTAACAGCTGTTACAGTGTTTTTGGGGTGAAATGCCTCATCTAATGTCTCATCTAATCCTAAACCTGACAATTACAATAGAACTCACTTGACTGTACAGAGTGATAGTGATGTTCTAGCAGCTTCTGGTTCATGGCAGGCTCTTGACCTTTTTGTGTTTTTGAGGTATTCCAGACCATTAGATTTAAGGTTTCTCCCAGCAGAGGGTAGCAGTTTGGGTCTTCTTCCAAACCTTAGCCAAGCGGCTGCACCTTCCAATAATCTTTGCTTACATTTTCAAGAACATCTGTTTTAATTGCTGAACTTGAAAACTGTGTGTTTTGTATAGAAAGTTTCTTCGATTGCCTTGTAGAGGCACATGAAGCAGCCAATGATTTCTCACAAAGAGGTACACTTACAAAGAGTAGCCTCTGAGAGACACCAGTAATCGTTTTTATATCTGCCTGTTACATTTTTAAGAATGTATGGTTGAACTGATGATCTTGGGATGTACAGTTGTTTAGGAATGGCTTTGAAAGACATCCATGACTTTGTAAATTTACAATCATAGTTCTGAGCTCTATGTGTTCTGCTAGCTGGTCAATCCAATAAGTGCTGCTGTCAAACACTTTTAAACCCTTTTAATGACGGTAGGAAGAAGCTACGAACTGTAGTCAATCATGGTCACTAGCAGGACATTAGGAGGCATTGGCTGTGGCTGGTTTTAAGACATTTTATATTTTTTATATGTACAATTGTGACCCTGTATTAATTTTAAATAAACTAATAAATAAATAATTGAACATCTATCATGAGTGTATATAAGCGGACAGCCACAACTGTAGGTGTTTCTGCAACTGCAGACACATAAACAACAGAATAATTTATCTGAGACTCCAATAAACAGAGGGAAAATGACTATTAAACTGGAGGGCAGAGAGTCGGGAGAGGAGAAAATGACCACAAATAAAGTGAAAAGCGTGAGAGGTATGAGAAGGACAGCTCAGATGATGAGGAAACGGAGCCCAACAGTAATAACCAGGGAGATACATATCAGTTGCAGCGGTGATGCATTAAGATTTATTTTCTGATTTGTTCGCCTCCCAAAAGCGCAGTTGATTCTGCACTTTTTTATTAGTTTAGCTTACTGCCTGCACTCCTCCGATTAAGGTTGGGATGTGTTTTTAAAAAACAGCACACCTCCCACTCTAAACATGTGCTGTGGGGGAGGTTTAACACCACACACCCAATTTGGGTAAGCACGAATCTTTATCACTGATAATAAATAGTCTATATTTAGTACACCGTTCAAGCCTAATATTATGACCACTTACTGTACTTCATTCAACACCCATTATATCTTTTTCAGCTCCACTGAATATACAGGAGCATTTTGAAGTTCTATAATTGCAGACTGTGGGCCACCTTCCTGTTCTTCAAATGTCAGAGCACCACAGGGTCACCACAGATCAGGTATTGGTTGGGTGGTGGGTCACTCTTGGCAGTGCAGTGACATTAACATTTAACAAATGTGTCAAAAGTATTCACATTTACAAATCAGGTAGAAGTGTAAATACTAGGATTTAAAATACTTCTGTAGAAGTTGAAGTATCAACTCTAGCTTTTTACTCAAGAAAAATTGTAAAAAAAGTACTGTTTTCGAAACCACCTCAAAGTATAAACGTAAAAGAAATATAAGGGGCAAAAAGGACAAAAGCTAAGGCAGCACTTATTGAATTGACAACACAGAGTACAATTAGGGATTTTCAGTGCTTCAGTGCAGATCTGAGAAGAGTGATCGACGATGTCTTTTCCCATAGGAAAGAAAAAACAAATAGGAGATCTCATTAATTTATCTGAAGTTTCTCCTACACTGTAAGCCCGGATAAGTTGAATTTACTTTAAAAAATTGAGGAAACCGGTTGCCTTAAAAAGGTTAAGTAATGGGTAATAAAAACTTTAGTTAGTATATAACTTAGAACATCAAGTTATTACAACTAAAGTGGAAGCTGATTCAACTTTTTTATTTTTGCTATACTGTAAGACTGGATTATTTGAGTTTACTTAACTTTTTAAAGGCTGGTTTGCTCAAATGTGTTAAGTAATGGTGAATAAAAACTTGAGTTAGCATAAATTAAAACATTTTATTAGTTATTACAACTAAAGAGGAACTTAATTTATTTCTAAGGTAGCCCAGGGGGGATCACGTTCTGTTGTGTCAGAAACTGTTGGACACACCCAGTATGCAAATAGATAATGGCAACAGACTAAACTTTTGTTTGAATGTATATGTGCCCACAAATGTTCAACTAACTCAAAATAGTTGAGTATTGTTTAGAAATATCCAATTTTATGTAAACAGACTTAAATCGTTTGAGTTCAAACTACTTTTGGGTTTACAGTGTAGACAACCATGAGGTCAGGTGGAAAGACAAAAGAGACTTTAGCCTAAGAGCTCAGTTTTCTCATGTTTCCTCTTGAGCAGAAATGTCAAGAAACTAAGTACTAATACTTACTAATAATTAGAATATTTCCTTACTTAAGTTGAAATGTTGGTTATCTATACTTTATTAATAAAGTCAACAATACATATCTCCATCCGGATAGAGTGAATTTCATAGTGTTTGGATGAGAAGTATAAACATGCAACAGAGTCCAATAGTGCATGATCCCCCTCAACAAAACACATTTTTCTAAAAGCCATAGTGACTGTAATGTTATATTAAAATTTTAATGTTGAAATTAATTTGGGATGCACTCGGCTCCCTGTTTCCGCTGCATATATGCCCAAGGAAAATTAATGCATATGTTAGCAGTGATTATATGTAAGAAGTAGAAAGTACAGATAATTGTGTGAAGATTTAAGGAGTAGAAGTAAAAAGTAATCTGAAAATAATTACTCCAGTAACATATAGATAACCAAGTAACATAAGGTAACAAAGTATTTGTACCTCTGACTGACAGTGTGGTGGTGGTGTGTTAGTGTGTGTTGTGCTGGTACGAGTTGATCAGACACAGCAGAGCTGCTGGATTTTTTTTTTAATTTTGGACTGAGACCCCTGTGGGGTTCTGGCCATTACAGAACAGGTAGTAAGTTGTATAATAACGTGTGCAGAGAAACAGATGTAATACAGTCTGTAATTCTGGAAGTGCCCCTATATGCTCAGTGGAGTTGAAAACTGTATAATGTTATGCTTGATCTGTGTATGGAATAAATATAAATACTTAAAACTATGGATATCTTGCTTAGTTTTATTTCTCTACATTTAATCTCCACCAACAGTATCATGACTGACAGCTGGTAGTTTCTCTGTGCTCACATAAAACAGTCTGTCTGACAGCACATATTGAATTGACAAACATGGAGTACAATTGGGAAGTTTCAGTGCTTCAGTGCAGATCTCAGAAGAATGATTGTGAATATATACAAGTGAGAAATGTCTCTTCCTATTGGAAAGACAAATCAAAAAGGAGATCTACTTAATATCTCTGAAGTTTCTCCTAGACAACCATGAGGTCAGAGGGAAAGACAAAGGAGAATTTAGCCTCTAAGCTTAGTATCTCATGTCTCCTCTTGAGCAGAGGTGTTAAGTAACAAAGTTAAGTGCAAATATTTAGTTTCCTTACTTAAGTAGAAACTTTAGTTATCTATACTTTATTGGAGTAGTGTACTATGGGCTCATGTGGTGCCTGGGGTGAGTCCTTAATGGCATTTTCCCCCCTTACAGTACATTACTTTTACTTTTATACTTCAATAATGTTCAGAAGTGTAAAGGTGAAGCATTCAACCCAACAAACCTTTAAATATGGTTGAAGCAACGATTTCTGGCACGGTTTTAAAACGTATTGTATTGCTTTATCAGCATAACCTCAAACCAGCAGCTAGGAAGTGAAACTTTGGACCATGGAATTGGGCGATCCAAAATAAGAAAGACCCGAAACGCAAAACAAAGAAGGTTGTGTACTACATAAAGCGTGCAATCATGAATAATATATGAACCCTGGCAAAAGTTGGTTGATGGCCACCAAACGAGTCTGGTCAATGTGTTACTAGCTAAGGGACATGTACCCAAATATTAGTCATGTTATATGTATATTTCTGACCCTATATGTATATTTTGACCCTGTGGTAATTACAGAAAACCACCAAATATAAAATCTGTGCACCAAATTCTTGCTTTTTCTACTAAATACATATGTTGTACACTCATACTAAAAAAAAAGAACTCTGAAAGCCCAAAACTGCCATCTCATTCTACTCTGTGATGAGTGTACACAAGCTTCTAACTACAGCTGTATCTTTAAAAAGTTAAAAAGTCCTTCTGAACTTTTAAATAATGATTCCAGAATGTGTATAGCAGTGTTTATAGTTAAGCGTGTTTAATTAAATTAGACTTATCTGCATGATTCCCACAAATAATTAGCATACTGCGTTTACACAGTGGTTACAACAGCATCTTCTAAAAAAGTGATCAAAGTGAAAAAAAACAGGGACGTTCATCAGTACAGACGCTGCTCATGCGAATAATTGCTCTGGTAAAAAAAATAAAAAGTCTGACTAAATTGGGGGAGAGTGATTAGTGTGGGATATGGGTGAATGTGCGTAGGAAAGTGTTTTGAAGCAGGAAACCATGCTGAAACATATTAAAGGGAAGAACGAGTTCCTTACCCAGAATGCTAAGTAGGATGGGCAGCAGCAGTAGGGGATGCGCAGTAAACACGGCCACGGACGCTATACAGATGGCCAGGGACAGCAGCAGACTGTAGAGGGCGCTCTCCACACCTAGAGTCAGGAAATCAAAAGAGTGTGTGAGAACTGAACTTTGGTTTCCTACTTTTTAATGCTTTCCTGATCCATGCTGATATTTATCTAATACACTCGATCACACATGCAGTTAATAAGCAAAGCATGTTTGCTTTTTTTGTAATCAAGTTTTTATCGAAAGTTTTGTAGACAACAGATGTAATAACACACAAACACACACCCAAACACACACCTTTCAATTTGTTGACTTAGAAATAGTTTTTAACCTAAGCTCTTCATTTTTTTAACAGCTGTTAGTGTTCAGCCTGGCTTGCACCCATTAACATATCTTTTTTCAATTACAATATACATTGACTTAAAATACTTGTAGTAAATCTTTTTTTTTTTAACGTTACACCATTAAAATGCAGCAAAATTAGGGCTGCAGCATTCATTAATTCTTTCGTCACAGATGCACAAAATGCCGAACAGTCTCTGCCTTATAGCTTAGCTAGGTTAGCTAGCTAGTGTTAAACCAGAAACAGTTAAAATAGCTTTTACTTGTCACCACATTTCAATATTTCGATATAAGTTACAGAAGCTTCATTAACTAAACACCATACATTTTCATCTGAACTACAAAACAAAAAAAGCTAACTTACTATATACTATTGTATTTATCATTTCTCATGGTTGGCCAAACAACGAGTAAGGTACTTAACTTAACCTAACTAGCTAAGCTAGCTTAACGCTAGTAACCTCAGGATCAGACTCCATCACGGGTCCCATTTTAACCTGATTTGGTAATAACAAAATATAAACTTACGCAATAAAAACGAATATTTTTTTTTTTCCCCTCACAGTTACACAAAGTGGTGGTTCCTCAGACGTATCTGGCCTTAGCCTTTTCCGGCTAACCAAGCTAGCATTAAGCTAGTTCAGTTAAGGTTACCTCAGGCTCAGAATTCATCATGGGTCCTATGTAACCTAGTTTGGTAATAATAAAATATAAAGTTAGAAAATAAAAACCAATAAACTGTTTTTTTTTTCCCCTCACAGTTGCAAAAAGTGGTGGTTTCTTCGGCTTTAGCCTGTCCAGTTAACCAAGCTAGCCTAAGCTATTTCAGTTACCTCCACCATAGGTTCTATTTAACAGAGTTTCTTAATACATGATAAAATATAGTTAGCTAAAGTTAAAACCCAATCAATTTTCTTTTTTCCCCCTACAGTTGCACAAAGTGAAGGTTTATCAGAATTTTGCCTTAGCCTTGTTCAGCTAACCTAGCTAAGCTAACTATCTAACACAGCTAGTGTTAAACAGGTTCAGTTACTACCTCAGACAGCGGTTTATCTTTCTTAACAGCTAGCTACACAACCTGGAGCCTGCTGTCTGTCTTACTCCCACTTTATTACTAACCAATATCTATTTCTACCTCTCATAGATATTAATTTCAGCTCTAAACACTACAGTGAAATAAAAGTAATTCTCACTTTTTTTCTGTAGAGAGAGTTAGCATCCGTCTGACCAGCTTACACAAACTAATATCCTGCCAGATGTTTTGGCATTTAAAAAAATCACTAGCAGCTGTAAAACCTGACTGGATGAAAGTATGATTGACACTTTAAATTAACCAATAAAAATCTGAAACTCGTGGGTAGCGGTCTCCCAAATAAAAACATAAGAATACAAAAGGAAATATAGCTCACATAAGCGCACTGAAAATTTTGAGTTTTTTTTTGTCAGCTAGGAATATTTTATTGTCAAATAGCCAGATGCATAATTTAGACGCCCTGTACATCTTTCTACTAATATCTAAATTTATACACAAGTGTGCCAAAAATGCTAAGGGGGTTTTAAAGTCAGTTATAAGTATTTTCAAATGTTCACACACTGATTAATTCATGAACGTCACCTCCAGTATTGTTATGCAGCAATGCCTCTATTAAAAAACAAAAAGATTAAAAAATCTGATCTGACCACTCACAATTATGCCACATACACTATATTGGCAAAAGTTATCCGCTCACCTGCATTGCCTTTAGTGTTATGAGACTTGGTTGAAGTTTCTTTCTCTAATGTTTGTAGAAGCAGTCTGCATGTCTATTGGTGCTTGGGTTTATACACCTGTGGCCTTGGAAGTTTAATGATTTGGATGGATAAGTGAATACATTTGGCAATATAGTGTATGTACAAATTGTATTAATTTCCAATCTAGGACCATGATTAAATTACCAGGATGAAATTACTGTAATCTTATTATTTTTTTGTTTTGCCTTAATCTGACAGATATCTGGGGTTTTTTTCAGGGCTATATAGTCTTGTCAAATCTGAGCATTTTAAATCACATAAAGTCATTTTTATATGTGGGCTTTTGAATGGGATTGAAAACAATAAGATCAGATTTCATACATCTTTTTGACTTTTTCTTTTTTGAGTAAAGAACAGTTACAATCAGTAAACCTACCAGATCACGCTGTTTCTTGAATGAATATATTATATGTTGCAGGGATGGTTAAGCCAAAACACTAATGATAATAAGTAGAATATTTTATCCCCAACTCAGGCAAACTACTACTTTATATTATGTAATCGAAACAACCTGAGGGACTGCTGCTTTAAGAGTGACAGTCTAGATCCAGTGTTCTAAACTAAAAGAGTCTGGGCTACGAAAAAAACATTAGATTTTCACTGAACTATAAAAATTATAAGACAAACACACAATTTTTGGGTCAACATCCAGAAAGTAGATCATTATTGCAAGATATTAAGCTAAAATTTCAACATTTGACATTTTGCTGCCAGCAGGAAATGGGCTTCTACATCATGACTACACAAACATCAGTGCTTACACAAGCAATGCTACGTTACTAAAGGCCTCATTATACTTCTTGTGGATTCAGGCTTCAGCAAATGCCATAAACGCAGAAAAACCAGCAACCGCAGACATCGTACGGAGGCAGAAAAGCGCTAAAGTTGCAGCCCTTAATAACAAGCAGTCCTCCTGTAATGAGCCTGAAAATTACCATAAAATGTCATAGCGCCACCCCCAGTTCTGTGCATACTGACAGCCAACAAAACCACTGGGTATGAAAACTCATTTGGGAAAGTTTGGGAATGTGGTTTTAAATCTGAGTAACTCAAAAAAGTATACCAAAGCCTCTAGTCCTCACCTGTGATTTCTGTCTGTGTGATTCCAGTGTCAGACCGGTGCTGACATAATTATAATAACAAAAATAACAATAAGTATTCCACATTTTTTCTGATGAATAATACATAACTCACTGACATATTATGCATCCTTGAAAACACTGTAAGAATGACTATACAAAGTCTCTCTCTCACTCTCAAGCTCCTCCATTCACACAATGACACACACACACACCTATGATCTCCATAAAAATCTGCTTCCAGTGCTGGCAGGTCTGGAACCCTCGACGCAGCGCTGACGATTGCGGGAGTGATGCTAATTGCTCCTGTAGGAAGCTCTCCCATTGGACGAAATCAGAGTGAGTCTGAAATGAAGACTTCCCTTTATAGGTGGTCTGGGTTTTCAAAACAAACAGAGAAAAGAAAAAAGAGATTCTAATCAAACAGGGTTACTAATGACACAAACACCTGTTAAACATGGGGGCGGCGCAGCACTAACACCGCAGGGAATCCGCATGTCTGTTCTTCCTCCTGCCTCTCTCTGTCTTTTATAAGCTAGACTGCTTTAGCAGATACTACACTGAAAGAAAATGTTTTTATGTGACTGTTGGTTTATATATGGAAAATATGCTGGTATGACAGCATGGTCAATTAATGGAGGTATAGTGTTTTTTTACCCTAAAAATACTTAATTATTTCTTTTAGACACAATCTAAATCATTTGCACAACTATCAGTATTTTAGTAGCCACTGACATTTTGGGGCTTGTGAGCACGTTTCCAGGTGTAGTGATTAATTATCGTCCTGGTTCCATACTGGGCACGTCCTCTGTCCCTCACACACCATTACTGTGTAATCTTTACTGTGTAAGAACAAATGCTTTGTGGTGCTCCTCCACACAACAATTCAGTATGTCAAATTATTGACTTCCTATTACTCCAAACTGCTACAGTAATGTCACTTGAAACATCTACCTTAAATACAGGAGATCAAGACTATTGTGAATATAGTGGTGTTATTTGATAAACCCATGAATTATATACAACCAAATAAACATTATCTCAAAATTTTCCATCCCATTACTCCACCTTCCTACAGTAACATCAAAAAGTTGATTTAAGTTGATCAGCAGTGTCGTTTGATAACAGTTCGATTTTAAAGTCTTAATAAAAAGAAAATCTAACTGTTATCAAATGACACTGCTGATGTCTTAAAACAACGTTTCATAGTATTAATCATGTAAGTTTTAAAGGATGTTCATGTAAAAATGTGGAATAATGGGATGGCATTTTTTGAGAAAATGTTTATGTAATGTTTAAAATATAGTGGACTTAAAGACATTATACCACAAAATTTGAAATGGTTTAGAAACTATTTAGTTGCACTCACTGACTCAAAGGCCATGGAGATCCAGTGCACTCTGCCCCCCTGCATTCCCACTGCACCATGGGAGAGCTGACCGGGCAGGAGGTTTGGTTCAGGAAGTGAGTGACAGTCAGGGTGGAGAACAGGAAGAATGGAAGAAAGACTGTTACCTGAGAGAGAGAGATAAAAGCAGGAGAGAGAAAGAGCACGAGAGAAAGATATTGAGCAATGAAGGGAGGATAAACGCAGGGCTGAAAACAGGAGAGGAACAAAAGAGACAACAGAGAAGAGTGACCTCATGTCATTTGATTAGCATATGTGTGTGTGTGTGTGTGTACCTGAAGGTAAACACTGGGCTCCGCCGGGCTTGACGAGCTGTGTGTTGGCACTGATGGCTTTGCAGAGTTGGCATAAATGACCGATTTCATTGAAGAGATCAAAGTCAGGGTCATAGATCACACTGCCCTTTGTGGAAAAAGTCAACGAGAAATCAATCAGAATGAACTGAAGCTGGAATCCACACACATTTTACACTTTATTTTGTTTCCATATACAATACAAAAAACAATATTAAACAAACTATTCCAGAAAATTGTCCAAACATAGTGACATATAGTTTATACAGGGTGTTACAACATTTCATGTTTTCTCCATTTATGGATAAAGAACACAGCACCTTTTCCAAATAAGCATACGCCCAGTGATAGCTGAAATAGAGCAAAACTTTACCAGGTTTTTTTTTTAGCTTTTGCTCGACTTAATCCCCCAAGACCTAGACCACACACTGCAAGTCTATGCACATGACCAAGACTCCCAAACACCAGGGCTATCAGTCGCATCTAAATCCTATTTCCTAAATCCGATTTCGATAACAATAACCAGTGTTTGGTATTTTTGAGATATATGACTCCCAATTTTAAATATAAATCAAACGCACATTATATTTCATATTTCTGAACAGTGATACATAGCGCTTATTGATTTTATTATTGATTTTTGACCAAACTATACCTTACAGTAGGAGTCCTGCTACTGTAAATACTGAAATCTTACTGCAGTTAAAGTGTTAATCAAGATACATTACCAGACAAAGTTTGGTGTTTTTTCATTCTTTTAAAAGATTCTGCACTGCAGATTAATAACAGTCATCCAAAAAAGAAACAAAAAAAACCTTGATATTATTTAGTAAACAAAAAAGTGTAAAATATATTATTATATTGGAATCTATATTATAGATTCTTTAAAGTAGGCACCTCTTGCTTAGATGACAGCTTTGCACATCTTGGCTGGATTTTCTCAGTCAGCTTTATGAGGTTGGCTCTTACGTAACAACTCTGCTGGACTTGTCAAGTAAAATTTTTGTTTCTTAATGTGTGTAAGAGCATCAGTTGTGTTGTGAAGAGATACACAGAATACACAGAATTGCTTTAAAAAAATGAATGTCAGTTAATCGAAAAAATGTCAAAAACTTTGAAAATATCCTCAAGTGCAGTTGCAAAGACCATCAAAAATGTTTTGATAAAACTGGCTCTCATTAGGGCTGCCCCAGTAAAGGAAGATCAGGAGTAACTTCTTTTGCACAGGATAGGTTTATCATACTGTATGAATTATCTTAGGACATGAGAAACTAGAAGGAGTAAATAGTTCAACTAACCTTCAGTAAATAATAATATGCAATGTTTCGTCACATTGAGCGAATAAACATATGAGTATATTCACATGGTGAGTAAAACGGTTGGGGAATAATCCCACGAGCCAATGGGAATGGTTCTTTCATTATCAGGGTTGAACTGCCCAAACATAAGGCACACCTAACTTTAACCACGTCATTTAAATGACCTCTGCAGCTGAATTAATCGAAATGAGTGTGTATCCCAATTGTTCACTATTAAAAGAGAACTCTAAAATGGTGTAAAATGGACTTTTGGTGTGGTAAAACATGATAAAAAGTACTTACCTTTGATGAATAGCACACCTCTTTTTCCCATAGCTTTCCGAGATTAAAAAATTTTAACGGTTTGTCCAAACATCCTTCAGACTGGGTGACATGGGGCATAATTTGCTCCGATAAATCTAAGCTTTTTCCACCGTTATCCAGCTCAAAGTAGCTCCACACCTCCTTGCTAGAATCCGAAGAGCCCTGACATTTAAAACGAGGCATTAATAAGTTAAAAAGTGCATAAGAAGCTTATTAAAAGTCACTGTTTACATCCCATAATGATAGCTTCAGCTTCGAACGCCGCCATCACAGACCTGAAAATAACATAGACATATATGTATAGATTCCACAAAGCCTGCCTCCTGATGCCGGCTCCTACTCTAGGCAGAGTCTATATATATATATTTATGTCTATGTTACTTTCAGTTCAGTAATGGCGGTGCATGGAGCTGAAGCTAGCATTATGGGATATAAACAGAGCTTTTTAATAAGCTTCTTGTGCAATTTTTAAGTTAGTAATGCCTCATTTTAAATATCAGGGCTCTCTGGATTCTAGTAAGAAGGTGTGGAGCTACTTTGAGCTGGATAACAGTGGAAAAAGCGATTTATAGGGGCAAATGGTAAGTACTTTTTTATTATGTTTTACTACACCAAAAGGCCATTTTACACCAGAGATCTCCTTTAAGTGATCCTGGATTTCTGTAGTATTTAAGTTGTGTTAACTTACTTTAATATGTAAAGCAGTTATTATTATTTTATAGCATACTGTTTGATTGCAGCTGCCACAGTTCTGCTTGTTGATGGGTTAAAACGTTTAACCGCTCACTTTCACACAGTATTTAAGTGACAGGAGCATCTTCTGCAGCTTGTCAAATATCAGTGTGTCAGACGACAGCAGTGATTCTGTCAGACAGCTTTTAGAAACGGCCTCAAAAAGAAGACGCTGTTGTTGTATTGTGTTTTAGTCCTTCAATAAAACGCAAACTCAACCACAGCAGAAATACAAAAGCAGCACAGAACAAATCTCTGCTGTCCAAATAAAACACTACATATATCTCCATAATGTTTCCTTCACAGCAGAAGGGAAAACATTCGTAGTGTTGTATTGTTGTGTGAATTAAGGTAATTTTGGAGCATCTCTATTGACCAACTCATTAAGAAATGTTCACACAATGTTAAGAGCAGCTTGTTAAACAGTGCAGTGTAGATGTCACAGTTGGAGGAAGCTATCGGCAAGAGGCAGGCAGACAAAGAGCAGGAGCGTTTATTAAAACAGACAAACCAAACAACCAAAACCAAACAGCAAAACAAAGAGATAAAGGAGAAAAAAAAAAACGGAATACGCACAGATAACTGCAATGACAACACATAACAACAGAGACAAAGAAAAACTCCTGCACTGAATGTGGACGTGAGTCGTGTATCTGTTCTCATGGACATTTCCAGCCAGATGTCGCCGGTCACGATCATTACTACCCAATGTGCTGTCCACTATGGGTGGTAATGCTTTCTAATAAAGAGTCTTCCTCAGTAACCTGTTGGTCACATGTATGGAACAGTCTAACGAGGTATCATGGTGATAACGTATGCTAATGTCACAGGATGACACTGTGTGTGTGTTTTTTTTTTTTACTGCTTTTTTTGTGTATAATAACCGAGAGCAGCAAAGAATATATCAGTTGCATTCTTTAAATCATTCTGACCATAACTGTATAAAAAGGATCCTTTCACATTGGATCACAGAGAACGTTATTAGAACATGCAGCAATATTTTAATAAGCTTGCATTAAGGTTAAACGAACGTTCTGAAAATATGTGGGGTAATAATGATTTGCATCACAGTGTTATTAGACAGTTTTTCACATAACTTTCCCATAAACTGTTCCTTACACTGTTCCGAAATTTCTTGATGAACGGACCAATACAAACTCTTCAAAATGACCTGAAATAAACTCTTTTTACATTGACTTCTATTGAAAGTTTACAAGGTTTTTTCTCTCTCCTGTAAATTTGCTGTTTTGGAGATAAGTCTTTTTCATTGGACAGCAACGATATAATGTATAACATATAAACGGTAACATTCAGAAAACATTTGTTTGCGTTTTCATTGTCTCACCAGGTCTCCAATCACGTGGTTGTCTGCATGTTGAGTGCGGTTAACTCCAAGTATCCCAAACACCACAAACACCATGGCTCCAGTGTCCACCAAGGGGCGCACTGCTGGCTTCCCACACCCGCCTCCGCTACAGGGGTTAAAGCCGGACGTCACGGAGCTCTTCACCTGTTTAGGAGCTAAATAAACAGAAGTACATATCAAAAAATGTGAAATATAATAACTGCTTTTTACACTAAGTGAAATGTTTATGATAAATGGATCAGAAGAAATCCTCCAAAACATGATTAAGTAAAAGTCTATTTTTTTCTTCTTACTATTTATTATTTACTAAGTTACTAATTTTAAAATTCAATGTTTAATTCGTTATCCATACCAGATGTTGTGTCTCATGACTGTTGCCATGGCCCTATAAGCTAAAAACCTGCGCGTGGATGTGAGTTCTGCCACAGTTGCTTGGTCACAATCACTATCACCTACTGTATTGTCTACTGTGGGTGATGATTGATACCTTGTATTACATGTTCCTGGTACCCATGTGACACTGTGGATCAAGGAATGTTAAATTCCCACACAACTTTAGAAATAGAATGTCCCATTCATTGGCACTCATCAGGGCTGTGCGGTATATATCCCGATATATCCCGATATAGGTCAATTCATATCCTAACAACAATATATATCAAAATCAAGATATAACAAGATTTAGCATTTTCTATAGATTCAAAGATTTTTTTTTATAAACTATCTTTTATTTCTCATTTTATTGAAAAACTTTATATCTGTGTTTCTCAATCCTGATCCTGTAACCCACCTGCCCTGCACATTTTCCAGACTTTCTCTGCTTTAACTCAGCCCTGCTACTCTCAAAGCACTTCATTAATGATTATTAACGAACTGATTATTAATGAACTGATTTTTAATGAGCTGATTAGTTCCTCAGGTGTGGAAAAGGGAGCAGGAAAATCACTAAATGTGCAGAGTGTGCATATCTATATTCTATATCTCAAAAAATAGAATATCACTGAAAAGTTACTTTATTTCAATAATTTAGTTTACAATGTACATTATATACATTATATAGCTGTATTAAATCTATTCTGTAGATCTATTTTAAGCGTTTAGATCTTTTATTGTTGATGATTTTGGATTACAACCAATTAAAACTCAAAATTGGTACTTGTAGCAGTGTGGGCAGTGTGCCAAGTCCTGCTGGAAAATGAAATCCACATCGTCATAAAAGTTGTCAACAGACGGGAAGCATGAAGTGCTGTAAGATTTTCCAGGAAAACACTGCACTGCACTATGGTCCATTGATTTCCAGATGGAATGCAACATTTACTGATGGTCAGTGATTGGAGAGACATGTAAGCCATAATTATCAACGATAAAAGAAATAAATGATTAAAGTGTTCAGTCTGTGAGTAATACATCTATATATTTATATAATAAATTAATTTTACATTTTAAATGAATTACTGAAATAATGTAACTTCTCAATAATATTATTTTCTTGTGAGATGCACTAGTATATATATATATATATATATATACACCTCACTGCACTTAATAGACCTTTCTCTGGCAATGTTTATCCAGCAGGTTCTGTCTTTATGACACATGTCCTCGGCTCAGTGGTGGAGCCATGGTGGAATTGACTGCTCTCTCCATGCTTTCTGTCAGTCTGACGGCTCCTGGGTGCATTGGCTCTACGCAAATCCGACGCTGTCCAGTGTTGAATAATGCATCAGTCGCAACACTTGCTGCACATTTGAATAGGTTTCATCATGTTGTGTGTGTGAGGGTATGTATGTGTGTGTGTGAGTGGGAGTTTGATGTTGGTCTACCTGCAGGCAAGGGGGCGTAGAAACTGCCCTGAGTGGGTCCGACAGGCCCAGAGCCAACCATACAGCCTGCGGGCCCATCACACACACGGCTAGGGTACGGGCTGAGTGTGTTCTGGGCAAAATAGAGCTTCCTGTGGGAGAGGGAAAAAAAAGAGAGAGAGAGAGAGAGAGAGAGAGAGAGAAAGAGAGATACAGAAACTACTTACATGGCCGTGAATGAACATATGGTAAGTCCTCTAGAGAGAACTGACTGTGATGCAAAACATGGCATTTCTGCTCAGTGCAGAAAATTTAAACGGCCAATATCACTGACGGAATAACTTTACCTGTAAAATGATTGTATAAATTCTAGATCAATCTAGGATATACAATTTAATTCATATATGGAAACTAAACTATGAAGAAATGTGCTGTTTTAATTCACCATTGTTGTGATGTCACAACCAGGAGCAGATTATCTTACATGGCTTGGAGGATCAGAGCACATAACTGGCCTCTCAATCTTTAGCTGGTTAGGATAATCCATGACAACAACATAACAAAACAATTTTGGATAAAATTACAGACACAGTTGCATTTTTTAGCAAAGATATTTATATTTTGTGGTTGGGTTTCTAAAAATGGCCAGTTAAAAGCTGTTACAAAAAAAAAAAACATTTTTCACCCTATCTAAATTCCCATACTTACTCCATCCATATACAGCTCCAAAAAATAAGAGACCACTTAAAAATGATGAGTTTCTTTGATTTTACCAAATTGAAAACCTCTGGAATATAATCAAGAGGAAGCTGGATGATCACAAGCTATCAAACCAAGCTGAACTGCTTTAATTTTTGCACCAGAAGTGGAATAAAGTTATTCAAAAGCAGTGTGTAAGACTGATGAAGGAGAACATGCCAAGATGCATGACAACTGTGATTAAAAACCAAATACTGATTTCATTTCACATTTTCTGCAAAGAAAATGCTGTAAATGACAATATTTTTACTTGGTATTTGGGATAAATGTTGTCTGTAGTTTACAGAATAAAACAACAATGTTAATTTTATTTAAACATATACCTATAAATAGCAAAATCAGAGAAACTGAAGTGGTCTCTTATTTTTTTCCAGAGCTGTATGTCATAGAATAACTTAAAAACTCAGTAAATGCATGCTTTAGTATATTTTAAAGCAAAAAGTAGGAGAAACAGTAAATACAAGCCCTTTAAAGAACAGCCAAACAGATCAATTACTGGTGTTTTAGCTCACACAGACCTGTTCACCTCACTCCACTCCTCCACTCACCTGCTGTTCTTCTGCTCAGCCAGCGCCACAAAGAAGCTGAACTCTGACCTCCAGCCGTGACGAGGATCGCACGACCCCCGGGTCAGCATCCACCGCGGCCGAGGGTGGTAGGCATGGGACACACACACCGTGAGCTGTGCGCTGAAGTTGCCATGGCGACTGCTATAAGCCTATTACCGCGATAACAAAACAATCATAAGCTGACAGTTTACACCGAGCAGAGACAGCATGAAGCTTAGAGAAGAGGCTGAAGTATAAATGCTGCATTTCTCAAACCGATCTCAGATTACCAACCGTTTAAAAGTCAGACGGTTGGGTGGGTGGTGATGATATCTACAGTCTGTTCTCAGTCTCAAAACAGGTCTTAGGTTCATAAACAAAATATCTGTTGAGGCCTGATAGGTTCATTGTGTCTGTTTGAGATAACGATTATTAAAAACTGTTTTTTTAGGGGTAAAGTCAGAGATCATTTCAATTCAGCTCTTCCATTATTCAGCTTTTTCATTTTTTAAATGATTATAGACTGGCATATTGCTGATTAACATTTTTTAACAGTTGTTCAAAATTGACAAAAGTGATGCAGTTTAAATTTACACCGGATAGCAAAAATCATTCGGGACATTTCAAAGCGGTTTGAATCTATAGTATAAATATAGTACGACAACTGTCCAGAGGTGCATGTGCCAACACCCTGGTTGTTAAGTATAATATGGCAAGCGCCCCCAGATGCATGTTCCAACCCCTCCAGGTTGCCAAGTATAATGTGGAGTCTGGCCAGAGCCACTTGTGTTAATACCCCGTTTGCCAAGTATAATATGGCAATCGGCCCAAAACCAAAGGTGTCTTCAGCCCAATTGCAGAGTATAATATGGCAATTGGCCCAAACCGCACGTGCTAAAACCCCGGTGGCAATTGGCCCAAGTTACATGTGCCAGCACCCCGGTTGCCGAGTAAAATGTGAGGTTTGTCTGTCCTGTGTCTTGTTATCATGATATGGTTACAACGCTTCAATCAGAGAGGATACATTAAGAACACAACAAAAGAATTTGGTAAGAAATAATAACTGTGTTTATTATATTGGTCAAAAACAATGGTGTTATATGTAAGGTATGTGAGAGAATCTTTCATTGCTGTAAACTAAAGCAATGCTTGTAATTTTTAAATAAGCTCTATGCAAAATAAAAAATAGTGTATTTCATTCTGAGGTAAAACAACAGGGATAGGTAAGTTGGTTGCCAAGTATAATATGGCAATAGTCCCAAGTCGCATGTGACAACACCCCAGTTGCAGAGTGTAATATGGCAATCGGCCCAAACCCAAAAGTGTCAACAGCCCGACTGCAGAGTATAATATGGCAATCGGCCCAAACCACATGTGTTAAAACCCTGGTGACTGCCTATAATAAGGCAATTGGCCCAAGTTACATGTACCAATACCCCAGTTGTCGAGTATAATATGAGAATCGGTCTGCATCATTTTTGCCAACTCTCCAGTTGCTAAATTATTGACTGCCCACCCTTTCAGGCCCAATACAGATGGATATTGGACCCTCAGGCTCTGATGTTCCCTGTCCAGCCAGACTGATGGGAGTTTCTAAAAGACAGCCTTTCCCATCACCCACCACAGTTCAGCTGTACATTATCCAGTTTTTGCAACATGCCTCGAACTAGCTGTTCACTCCCCACTACCAATAACATCAAAGTTGCTATTCACCTGTTTGTATGTTTAATGACTTTTTAAACCTTCATTCAGGATGGTCCCCTCTTATATGTGGGCCTTGGTCCTCCCCATGTTTCTTCCTCCTCCAGCTCTAGGGTAGTTTTTTCTAGCCTCTGCGCTCACTGTAGGTTCTGTGTCGTACATTCAGTGTTTTGTCTGATTCTCTGTCCTGTAAAGCTGCTTTGTGACATCAGCTGTAAAAACGCTATACAAATAAATTTGATTTAAAAATCTAAATGTATTTTTATTGTTCTGCACAAGAAATAACAATGAATGAACAATGAATTACACAATTTTTCTATCTTTTATTTTTATCTTAAAAAAAAACAGTTCTGACTTGGACTCGCCTACTAAAAGTCATGGTTTTGACTACAACACTAGTTTGCAGAGCTAAAGGAAGAAGTAATGAGACCTATGGATTTTTCCAAAGTGCTGCAGTCATTAAGCTCCACTGAAAGTCTATTTGCTCTTGCTATAAAAGATGGCTTTTATTGTCTTCTGTGGCAGATTACTGACTATCTGGTCAAACCTGTGATTGATAAGGTGATATTAAAGCATTACACAAACTCACGTAAAGGATTTCCATTAAATCTCATTGCTTCTAAATGATGTTCCTCCTCAGCGCTGCGTTTAAAACATTAGGCTGAAATATTTGCCCTGAAACTGTGTTTACCCACCAGCGCGTCGAATTAAGCTACTCGTTCTAATTTCCTTGTGTTATAATGCTCTTTTGTATTAAAGAGGCCACACCACTTGAAAGTTCCTGCTATCTGATATGTTTGTTCCATTAACACATTAAAACCTAAAGCCAAATAATCACATTATTCTTCAGAAGTATCTGTATAATTGCTGCTTTTTAATAGAGCTATAATGGTTTCACTGAAGCTTTTATTTTGGAAGTTAAACTGCTAATCCCATTATATCTACTGCATTACTCCCAACACTACCGATAATTATGTTTCCAGGAAAAGCTCGTCTCAGTGGACAAATAAACTTTATATTCTGCTCGCTCACAAAAGCGAGAACAGTAATAAAGTTATTAAGCCTAATGTTTATGAAAGTGGGTTTAATGCTGAAGGAAATGTACGTGTGGAGCTCTAGATTATATAAAAGCACATTCCCTCAGGTAAAAAAATAAAATCAGCAACTTCTGCTTTTTCTCCTTCTCTGTTTCTGGCAGCTGAATGTGAACATTGTGATACTGGATTCATCAACATTTATATGTAGAATCTCAATATAGTGGCTCACTAATGCAGAATAATGCCTTATTGATTAAGCATTTGAATTAATAATAGTGAATTCCTTTTTTAGAAATTACCGTACTATCTCAATTTTTTTTCTTCAGTGGTTTGATTTAAGGATCCTAAAAATGTACTTAACATATAAATTATTTATTTTGTTTTGCTGACTTTTTGGCACTGCAAAATAAGGATCATTTATTATATTTTAACTTAGAATTTTGCAATGATAATGACAAAATAATAAATTATTTTCTTATTTAGATTTCTTATTTTTTGTTTATTTCTGATTTAGTGCAGCAAAATAATAACTTTAAAAATTATATTTATGTTCTTGATTTTGATTCATCTCAAAATAATAACTTTTAAGATTCTGTCCTAATATCTTGAAGGGTGTCATTAATAATTTACAACAAGTGTTTATAAATGAACAGTACTTATGACTCAGCTAATAATTAATTAGCACTAGTTTTCTACTAGTGTCTATTTATTTATTATTTATATATGTCTTATGCATTAAAGTGTAGTAATGTTTAATAATGTCATAATAAGTGTCAATTAATCATTTGTTGAGACATTATACAATGCTTATTACTGTTGTAAGTACTTTGTTTGCTAAGAACTGTTATTTGTGACCCTTATTGTGACTTATTTTCTACTTTTTCTATTTTCTCGTTAAATGTTTCAGTATCTTAACATTTTATTCAGTATCTCAAAACAATGACTTCATAAGTAATGATCTAAATATTATGACTTATTATCCACCAAAAACTTCTTTCTAAATCTTTAATTATTTACTCTTAGGGAAATTTCAAGGAAGAACATCATTATTGCGGAATGCTAAGTTGCTGACATTCTGCTAAGAAAAAAAAAAAGAAGAAGAAAGTGTTGTTTTTTTCACAATTATCTAGCAGGAGTTGTCATCAATTGTTTTATGTGCAGAAGTCAGCAAAAAGTGTGTGTGTGTGTGTGTGTGTGTGTGTGTGTGTGTGGACCTGAAAGGATGGAACGTCTCCATGTCCAGTGGTCACTGCCCTCCAGGGAGCCTCTGCACTGCCGTTGAGAGAGTAGCGGTAGAGCGTGATGGGCGTGTCCACCTCCAGCTTAAACACATAGACAGTAAGGAGACCGTCTGTAGAGAGAACAGAGCAGATCTGCCATTATTACCTGATTATGGTCATAATATCTGAAACATTCCTTTATTCAAAAGTAAATTAATGTAATCTAGTAAAAATGTTGAGAAGCAGCTGTAGAGGCTGTTGAAGATGCTTTCTGTCCATCATTATTAAGTGCCCTTGTTACGTTATAATATATACAGTATAAAGTACCAGTCAAAAGGTTTTTTCACCTGTATTCCAGACTATGGAGGAACACATAAGGAATCCTGTAGTGACCTAAATGTGTTAAATAAACTAAAATACTCTGTGAAGCATTTAGGTTCTCTTATCTGGGGTCTTGCTTATCCTTACCTGGGGTGGTCCTGGTGAGAGCCAGTTTCATCATAATGTTTTTGATGATCTTTGCGACTGCACTTGAGGATACTTTCTTAGACACATACCAATATATATATATATATATATTATAATTTTATTTCAAATTTTTCCCATTTTCTCCCCAATTTACACGGCCAATTACCCAACCCACTCATTAGGACTCCCCCTATCCTAGTGATGCTCCAACACACCAGGAGGGTGAAGACTAGCACATGCTTCCTCCGATACATGTGAAGTCAGCCACCGTTTCTTTTCGGTTCGACTCGGTTCTGATACATCAGCTCACAGATGCCCTGTGCTGCAGACACACCGTAGGAGTGACGTGGGGAGAGCGCCCGGAGGGAGCGGGGGCCACCCGGAGGGAGCGGGGGCCAATTGTGCTCCCTCTGAGCGCCGGCAGCTTAATGGCCAAAATGTTTTTTACTGTTAAAACTCCTGGTCACTTTACAACAGATGCGGGTAAACATAACAAATACAATAAAAAGTAAAAAAAATCTATTTTTTAAAAAAGGGGTTAAGATTTTGTGAGCTAGTTTGGAGAATAAAATGTGGTTCCATGATTTTTCTGGAAGCCACCAGGCATTAAGTAGATGTATTTAATTTAATCACCAACTTTGAAGATATATCAATGAACACAGTGATGTAAAATCAGTACTTTTAGAAAGAATATTATGCTGATCATCAAAAATACAGTTACACTCAGAAGAATGTGTCAGATTGCAGTACAACTTCTTTCAGGGTGCAAAAATCTCATTTGCTTGGGTGTTTATTCTAATATTAGTGTTTCTTAATATTAATCGTCAGGTCAGTTTTCTCCACTGAGACACGCAAAGCAATGTGCAGTTAAGATATCAACGCTTCCAAGGCAGAGCTCACCTGCCTCTTAAAGGAAATGGCAAGTGAAACGCTGATCTTTTTTTTCTTGTTACGCCCAAAACACCCCCATCATTAATTAAGACCATTACATGCTTTTTGCGCGTTTTGAGCTGCACATGCCTCGTGTTTCTGTCTGAACCTGCTGTAGAAACTCTTGACTGGGATTCCCAGCATCTTGTTTTTAATCAATTGAGTGTTGTCATGTTGTCATGTGGCCACTAGATATACTGTACACACTAATAAAAATAAATACAGATTTGTACTTAAAAGAGTATAAAACTTGTCGCTGGGGCTGTATCTTATATTGAGGTTCAAAAAAGTACCTTTCAGTGAAAGTATTTTTTTTAGTACCCATGTTTTTTGTGCCAGTAAAGATTATAAAGATTATAAACATTATCATCAACTGAATATGTGTCAAGAACTTGATGATCCAAAATTGTCTGGCTTTCAAATAAAAAATGTGCAATTAATATATATATTGTTTATTAGTACAGTGACACAGAATACAGAATGTAACTTTGGACTGGTCAAATGGTACAAATCTGTACTTATTGCTGTTAGGAACGACTTTGTACTTCAGAGGTAACAAATCTGACCCTGTAAAGATCAATATTATACCTTTAAGGGTAAAATTATGAAGAGTGTACCTTTGAGTACAAAAAAGTACTCATATCGTACCTCTGTTTGTAAGAGTATATGAGCCTCTAACATCTCCATATGAGGCCAAAGAATCAACGTTTTAAAAAATGAAGTATCATGGTGCAGAGAAGCAGGAATGTAATGTCAACACCCATATGAGGAATCAGCAGAGTCTCAAGAGGATAAACAGGCTTGAGTTGTAAGTTATTAGGAAGGTAAAATGCAGCAGTATCATCAGTGCAGACCTGTCAGTGTGTGTGTGGAGTTCCTGGGGTCAGGCTGTCTCTGGCTGCCCTCAGTCTGGCTGGAGGGGGAATGCTGCTTCCTGGAGGTGGAGCTCATGGAGTGGACGCTGTTGTGGAGGCTGTGTGGTCTTTCCATAAACACTCCTGTGGGACGCAAAATGGGAAAATTACGTTGGAATCCCTGCAGTCTCAGAGCAGAGCCGTTACGTAAGCAAAAACGCAACTTTTAACCAGATTAAACATTCATGAAGTGTCGAAGAATGTTCGGTCAAACACGCCTCGCCTCGCCTCGCCATGGAGCTTTTTAATGACATTTTCCGAGGCAACTTACTCACGCTCATGAATTATTCAGGGCTGTTCGTTCTGTAGTACGTTTCTTTCAAGCGCATGTGCTACACTTACGTTCTGACAGGCTAATGAGGCCTCCTGAATACGGGAAGAAAAGAATGGGGCGAACTCTCCAAAGGGGAGCGAAAACAGCGCAGAATTCCAATGAAGGAGACGGATTTGTTCGGAGAGAGATAATGGACGGATATGTTTAACTCTGCTCATGTAGGGCAGGCTGTGGGTCTTCTGGGCCTCTGGCTCACCTGAACACATGTGGCAGGAGATCCCCTGGGCGCTCAGGTTGCTACGGAGATCCAGCAGCCGCTGCAGGTTAGTGTCCCGGTGGAAGAGCACGGGAGCGTGACTGGCTGGCTTCAGCAAACTGCAGCAACACGCCGAGGCCAACAGCACCAGAATATACACCACTGAAAGAGAGAGAGAGAGAGAGAAAGATCAGATCATCCACATGTCTTCACTGTTCAAAGAAAAACATCAAAACAGCAACTTCCTAGAAAAAAAGAGACAAAAACTTAACTTTCAGTGGAAGTCAGTGTAAAAAGAGTTTATTTTAGGTCATTTTTGAGAACTTCTATTAGTCCACTCAGTGTAAGGGACAGTTTGAGTAAACTAAAAATCTACAAAAATGGAGATACTTGTTTTTCATTGGACACTACTAACATTACACCAAAACTGGGAAGGACCTTTCCTAAAATAGCTGCAATCCTTTCTAGCATGGATTTCACAACGTATTGTAAATGTATATGTGTGTGTTGTTTTCATGTCTTTAATATTAATCTATGACGTAAAAAATAAATTGAATAAAGAAATGAAGAAAAACAAAACTGAATTGTGCAAAATTATTGCCACTGCTGCTTGAGATTTTAATAAAATGTCTTGTAGTCACAATTACAAAATATTGCAGAGGACTTTTAATTTGACCGACCTATTCTGGCGTGGTTTAGCTGCGATGCTAGCTAACTGTTTTTCTGAGCTGTATTACATGCTGAAAGTTGATGACAGAGTTAGGTCCCAGACCCAGTGAGAGTGAGTGATTCACACTGCCTTGTGGTTATAGAGAGCCCTCCTGTCTGAAACCTTCTTAACTTTCAGTGGGGGTCATTGTAAAAGAGTTTTAAAAATGTCAGTTACTTTTAGTCCACAGAGTGTAAGGAACAGTTTGTGTGTTCATATTTTGGACTTATAAACCAAAATCAACAAAAATAGAGATACTTTTTTTTTTCATTGGACACTACTAACACTACACCAAAACTGGGAAGGGCCTCTCTTAAAATAGCCGCAATCCTTTCTTTTTTTTTTAGCATGGATTTCACCACATGTAGTAAATTTTCCTTGCAAATTTTGCTCCATGAGATGATTGCATCATACATTTTTATTTCTGGAGCACCTTCAAGCACTGAATCTTATCTTCCAACTACTGGAAAAAACAAGAGACCACTTACAAATGAGGAGTTTCTTTGATTTTATCAAATTGAAAACCTTTAGAATATAATCAAGAGGAAGATGGATGATCACAAGCCATCAAACCAAGCTGAACTGCTTGAATTTATACACCAGGAGAGGTATAAAGTTATCTAAAAGCAGTGTGTAAGACTGGTGGAGGAGAACATGCCAAGATGCATGAAAACTGTGATTACAAATCAAACATTGATCTCTGAACTCTTAAAACTTCATGAATATGAACTTGTATTATTTGAGGTCTTAACGCTTTGCACCTTTTTTGTTATTTCAGCCATTATTTCAGATTTTTTTCCTACATAAAATAAGAATTATTAAATCTACTTTTACTAACCAAAAATCCCCAGGCCTTCTCTGAACACCTAGGATGCCAAAACAATCCCTTCCGTAATAATGACGTGATTATATAATTACTCTAAAATATTAACGTAATGTAGATTGGAAACAGCAGCAGAAAGATCTGATCAGTGATCTGCATTATGAAATGCTAAAATAAAGCTTCCTCAAGCTCTGTTGTTGCAAATCTTTTTCGGGACCAATGAGGCTCCTGCCAAATTCAGTATCACATCACTGCGCTGGAGCTAAATCAGCTTAGCCATTCCAAGCCTTTATTGTTGAGAGACATGAAAAAGTAATAAAGATGATATGAGCATTGGAAACAGCTGGAAATGAGAGGCATTAAAAAAGAAACGTGATCTGATAAAGCTTCCACTGACAGCCACTCAGGAGCACCGTTCAGAGTTACACAAAAGATTATAAATACACAGAAGATGAAAGCCTGGAAATAGAAAGGAATCTGGATTTCTGCTGCTGTGATATTTTGCTAAAATGATTGATTGCAGTGATACACAATACACCATGCTGCATAAATGCTGCGTATTGTGGAATCATAATTGATATTTTCCTTCTATCACTGCAGGCCAGACGGATGATGGAGGTGACTGGATTGTTTGGAAATGAATATGGAAAGGATTCTTTCATTTATCTTGTTGACATGAATGTATTGTTGCATATTCTTCACTTGGTGGTGCAGCAGAATATAAGCAATATGCATGTTTATGAGTGCTTACATTTATAAATAACAGCAGTTTAGACAGTGAAAAAAAATCACTCAAAGAGAATTTTAAAAGACAACTCTTAAATAGAACTCTTTAATAGAGCTCTTAATGAACGCAATGATAACTCTCAAATAGCACTCTTAATGAGCACTCTTAAAAAGAATTTTCAAATAAAGAGAACTCTCAAAAAGAAAATGCTAGGGTTAAAAAGTTAAAAGTGGTCTTAAACAGAACTCTTAAAAAGCGGTCCTAAAGAGAACTCTTAAAAGTGGTCTTAAACAGAACTCTTAAAGACAACTCTTAAAGAGAACTCTTAAAGAAAACTCTTAAAGAAAACTCTTAAAGAAAACTCTTAAAGACAACTCTTAAAAGTGCTCCTAAAGAGAACTCTTAAATAGCACTCTTAAAGAGAACTCTTAAAAAGCGCTCCTAAAGACAACTCTTAAAGACAACTCCTAAACAGAACTCTTAAAGAGAACTCTTAAAAAGCACTCCTAAAGAGAACTCTTAAAGAGAACTCTTAAAAACAACTCTTAAAGACAACTCTTAAAAGTGCTCTTAAAGAGAACTCTTAAAAAGAGCTCCTAAAGAGAACACTTAAAAGTGCTCTTAAAGAGAACTCTTAAAAAGCGCTCCTAAAGAGAACTCTTAAAGAAAACTCTTAAAGAGAACTCTTAAGAAGCGCTCCTAAAGAGAACTCTTAAAAGTGCTCTTAAACAGAACTCTTAAATAACACTCTTAAAGAGGACTTTTAAAGAGAAATCTTTAATAACACTCTTAAAGAGAACTCTTAAATAACTCTCTTAAATAGCACTCTTAAAGAAAACTCTTAAAAAACGCTTCTAAAGAAAACTCTTAAAGACAACTCCTAAACAGAACTCTTAAAGACAACTCTTAAAAAGCACTCTTAAATAACACTCTTAAAGAGAACTCTTAAATAGCACTCTTAAAGAGAACTCTTAAAAAACACCTGTCACTGTCACGCCTGGCACCGAAAGTGCTACGGTCTCTTCAACTCTCAGCTCTACCTGCGATCTCCAGTCTCCGGACTACAACACCCAGAATGCACTAAACACTGACATCACTTCTGATTATGATCACATGACACTGCACACCACTACCTGGAAGCTAATCACCTGAATACTGATTTCACCTGTTACACACTTTATTTACCCACCCACTTCACAAACTCCCTGCTGAGTATTGCCAATTTTCCTTGTACAACGCGTTTTCCCTGCCTGTGTTAACTCTGCCTGCCCTCTAATATTGCCTTGCTGTGTATGACCCTTGGACTGTATTACACTTCTGGTATGTTTACTCTCTCCTGCTGCTGTTTACCGATGTTGACCTTGCTCGTTTTGACTACCCCTTTGTCTGACAGGGCTACAACAACAACAACAGATGACCATGTCAGGTTTCACTTCAGCCAGCATATACATGCTCACCAAAACAGGACAGAGCAGTTGAAGATTGGAGGAATGTAGTCAGATCTGATTAAATTTACTGAGAGTATGGTCAGAATTTAGATAATGGATCAAAGCTAAATTTGTGTCAAACTGGCTTTATGAAAATGAGACACCAGATTTGAATCCAACAAAGTATTTTTGGGGTGTGGCAGAAAGGGAGATTAGCAGCATGAAATCCTTATGAACCTCAAAAGAGTGTTTTAAATATATTTTGTGGAATCCGTGCCACACAGAACCGAAGCTGTTTTGAAAGCAGGAGAAAGTTATCTTAATAAAGAGTTTGGTTAGCGAACACACTGAGGAGAATGTTGAATGAAGTATGAAGTATTATTTACACACCAACATCTCATTTCCAAAAGATCTGCTTTAAAGAACCGTCCAGTGAAATTTCTTCATAGAATAAAAATTGGTTCTTTTATGTTGCTGCCTTCAGAAGAGAGCTGAAATAAATAAAGCAGTGAAATTTCGTCTAGCTTTGGAGTCAAAGCCCGAAGAAAGCTTCCACACCTCCTTTATCTTTCATTTAGCCGCCCTGACCTGAAAGACCCAAGTCTACATTTTAAAAGATACTCAGTTAGTCAGAGTCTGAAGAGCAGCCAGATGCCAAGTCTATGCTTTGTGTATGCAGAGATGTATAGTTATGAAGTAGAACTACTTTAGTAGTGTACTTAAGTACTGAAATGCTGTATCTGTATCTACTGGAGCATTATTCTATTATATCCTACTGCAACTTCTACTTCACTACATCTTTACTCATCACAATGATTGAAATGTTAATGATCATTCCAAACCCACAGTATCACTAAAGCCAGAGCGCTAGATGATCTGCACTGTCACCGGGTTTGATAAAGCTCCTCATTGTTGAGTGAATCAAGAGATTAAGCTGATCTTATAAGAATACCTCGCTGCTCCCGTTTTGCCTTTCACTCTGAGAACTTTCCACTGCTTTCAATGAGATTTTATTGTCATTCGCATCACACGTGGTACATGAGGTGGAACAAAATTGTGATTTCACGATCCAGTTTACGATCCATAGATATTTAGAAAAAATAACGAATACAATAAAAATAGAATATACAAAAAAAGATAAAGATAAATACCCCAAAAAATTAAAATAAATAAATAGAGAGATTAGACAGGTAGCAGCAACATGAAGTGCAGAGTGCAAGTGTGCTATAGCAGCATGATAATAGAATTAGAGCAGTAGAAGATAATGTGTCTCAGTGTGGGTAAAGTGACAGTGTTTGTAAAGAGTTATTTGTCCTTGTGTGTCAGTGCAGTGGGTTGTCAGGTTTTTAAGAGTTTAAGAGTCTTACAGCTTCTGGAATGAAGCTGTTTCTCAGTCTGGTTGTTTTGCACTTAAAGCTCCGCAGCCTCCGGCCTGAGGGGAGCGGGACAAAAAGTGCGTGTGTTGGGTGGATGGGATTCTTCCTGATGCAGGTGGCCCTTTTCCTGCATCTGGAGGTGTAGATGTCCGTGGTGCTGTGGAAACTGTCTCCAACAATCCTCTGTGCAGCCTTCACCACCCTCTGCAGAGCTTTCCTGTCTGCAGCAGAGCAGCTTCCATGCCACAAGATGATGCTGAGGCACACAACGCTCTCCACCACACATCTGTAGAAGGAGGTGAGGACTGCGCTCCCGAGTCCAGCTCGTCTCAGCCTCTTGAGGAAGTAGAGCCGCTGATGTGCCTTCCTGACCAGAGTGGAAGTGTTGTTGCTCCAGGTGAGGTTGCTGCACACCTGTAGCTGTCGACCACTTCCACCGCAGATCCTCCAATGTGCAGGAGGGGGAGGTGGGCATGCCGGCTCCTTCTGAGGTCCACAATCACGCTCCAGGTGTTCCACCTCCTGCCTGTAGCTGGAATCATCTCTGTTCATGATGCATCCAACCACTGCCGTGTCGTCCGCAAACTTCACAATATGACAGCCTGGTTGGAGAGGTGAGCAGTCATATGTGAGCAGTGTGAACAGGAGGGGGCTCAGCACACAGCCCTGAGGGGAGCCAGTGCTGAGGATTAGCACTTTGTGCATGTCTGTGTGTATGTTCGAGTTTTATGAGTGGTTTTCCATAAGGCGAAAGGCAGCGTTGGGAAGTAAACACTTGAAACTAGTACAAGCCATCAATCAGTGATTTGATCAGAACTCACAGCAGCTATAAGAATAGAACCTGTTTCTCACTCTACAAGATCCAGCATCGTCTGACGGAGGATTTCAAGAACGTGCTTTAAAGGAAATCACTGGCTTTCAGTCCTGAGGGATTTTAATCGCGAGGCTATTTTACTAAGCTCCATCTCATTCATTTCACTAGAAGCATCCATGATATTAGGAACCGCTCCAGTAGTCACGGAATAAGCTACGGCAAATTTAATATTAATGACTGATTTTCTTCACACTCTGACAAAGACAACTCAATGCAAGCCTTAGTCACCAGGGAGACGTTTAATGGCTGGTAAAATCCGGAATGTATCTACGTCTCTCTGCTAAAAGGCCTACATCCTACATTCTACATCCTGCCTGACCATTTTCATACCTATTTTTATCTCTCGGAATTAATAATGGCTGTTTTTTTTGCGGCTGTGCCGTTAATCCTTTAGCAGGCACAGTAGCTACACAGCAGAGTTTTTCTCAATTCATTTTTGTTCAATAAAAACTCAGTGAAACTCAACCTCAAACCTTCAGTGTGTCTCCAATTACACAACCAACACAACCAACTACTTAAAGCTATACAGAATGTTGATGTAAAAAAAAAAACAATTATAAAATTCATTGGTGAATGCAAATGTCAGGGTGCAGCAGGGAGTGGAGACGGAGAGCGGACGCAAATGCAAGTCATTTATTTACAACACGAACAAACAAACTATAACCCAAAAACAGGAACACTGAAAACACTAAGAACACTGAGAACACAAAAAAAATACAAGCAACCTAAACGGACATAACACTGTTCATGAATCGACAAAGAAAACAGGAAACGGAGAGCTATAAATACACACACAAGGCGGGAAGGGAAACAGGGAACAACTGGGGAAAGGTAACGAGGGGGCGGAACTATGAGGATGATGAAATACAGGTGAAGGCACTAGATGGGGTGGAGACACGGAAGAATACACTGCAGAGCACACAGGGGAGATAAACAAAAAGGAGGGCAGTAAAAACACAGAAACACAACAGGACAGACATGGAACAGGGCCAGGACGTGACAGCAAAAAAGTCCCAAAAAACATTGAGTTGCTCAGTTAAGTTAAATATGTATAAATATGTAAATACGAATTCCTTGCTAAACTGAATTGTATTAGGATTTTGTTGGCGTACGTTTACCAACATTTTTTTTTATAATACAATGAGACATGAGCTATTAATATTCATAATTTGTGCCATAGCCATTATAGCTGAACTCCACTGAAGAACACTGTGCACTGAAAAACTATAACTACAGCTATCTACTGTATACAGCTAGGTTGCTATAAACATTAACTCTGACATCTGTACATGACTGTAATTAAAGGAATAGACATATTTGTCCATAATTTGTGCAAGTGCAAGTAAGTGAAATGCTGAAATGTTTCCGGTTGACTGACCTTCATTTTCTTTTTTTTCTTTTTTTAGTTAGTTGAGCAGTTCTTGCCATGCTATGAATTAGAACATTACTCAAATAGCAGGCATGCCGCTATTCACTGTATAACCAACTCTACCTCTTCAAAACAGAACTGATGCTCTAAAACACATTAAGAAGCAAGAAATTAAAGGAATTGACTCCTGAGGAGTTCAGCACAGCTGTTAACTGAGAGCCATACCAGGTGCTTCAACCTCATAAAGTTGACTGAGAAAATATCAAGATCTGCAAAGCTGTCATCTAAGCAAGAGGTGCTACTTTGAAGAATCTAAAATATAAAATGGTTTTATGTAACACGTTTTTTGTTTACTAAATAACTTCATATGTTTGGATGCAGAATATTTTAAAATAATGACAAAAACTAACCACTTTTAATTTTAAGATTTCTTTCTGTTTTAAAGTTACCTTGTATTGTGCATCATTCATGAAGATCATTAAAAAGGTGATTTTCAGGGTTTTTTTTATATCAGTCTTACCTACGATTGTTTTTCGTTTCTTCACTACGGGTTCAGCCACCCACTGTCTCAGAGCTCTTTGGAGTTTAGCGCTGACCACGCCTACATTGCCCTCTGCTGACCTGTCTGGAGGAAGCTCCACTGAGAGAGACAGCAGAGCTGCATCAGCTTCAGCTTCATGGAGGCCTGTAACAGAACAGTTCAGAACAGGGTGTATGACAGTATGTACTTACTCTTATCATGATGAACACAAAATGCATCGTTTAGATTTGAGTTGAAATCTTATTGTTTTAAAGGAAAAATCTGCACTGAACACTGATATTTACTAAACACAGATATTTAATGAAACACGTGATCCAACAGCAGTGAACGCACCAGGCTCCATCTCTACAGTCAGAAGAGCCACATCATCGTCCTCATCGGAGAGGGGGCTGAGATTGACGGAGAGCTTGGTCAGAGTGCTCCACCTGTTTCACGACATTAATAAAGAATAAAGCAGCATCTTTATCTTTGGAGGTTACGACATGTTTACACAACATGTATTTCATTTCAGAGCAAAAGGAGAGAGAAGTAGATAGCATCTTACCATTTTGAACAAGCATTTGCTTGGACAGCACCCCACTTATCCCAAACGCAGAGGGCAGCAGGCATTAGAATGGACACCCAAAGCCAGCAGCAGCTCACAATGAGGGACATGAAGAGGCCGAAGTCGTGCACCGCCGGGATCTGATAATGCATCGGTGTTAAAAGGTCAGAGATTTTATCATATTCTATTATTCATCCCGAATTAGCTTTTAGGTTCCCTCTATCCTCATTATCTAGTCATTAAATAAACATGAGCTTGTGGCCCCAAGGAGAAGCCCTGTAGTTAGCATGTACGCTCTGCCATAGATATAGGCTCTTGTTTTTTTTTTTTTAGTGCTGGTTTTACTTAGAGGTTGTTACAGCTCATTTCATCATTCGCCTCTTGTTTTCTGAGATGCTACTAAGTGTCTGTCAACCTGAGCTTCAATTACACCCCCTGAGCTTATTCGTCACTTCAAAACAGCGAACGCTCACAACTTTTGACTTTGTGTTTCTTACCCCCTTCATCACGACACACTTAAAATGATAGTTTTACCCTTTGTTACGAAGCCCCGGCTTTCTATACAAGAACATCTACGGGTATCTGAAACGACACTGTAACTTTTGTTCATTGCACAAAAGAAATCACCATTGGAATGGCGAAAACCGTTCTTCCTGTAATTGTGCTTGTCGGTCAGGTGTCAGGAGCTGTGAGAGAGCGGTGTTTTACTACCTGGGAGAAGGCGTTAGCTGCGTAGGCAGCTGCTGTGGTGAAGGAGGTGAGGAAAGTGGCTCGGCCCGCCGTCTTCACCGTGTAGATCATGCGCTGCTCGGCACCTGACACGTGAGCTGCCTGTCTGAACGTACTGATGAAGACAAACACATCATCCACGCCTAGCGAGAGAGAGAGAGAGAGAGAGAGAGAGAGGTCATTTGTTTGATCATCTATAGCAGGGGTGTCCAAACTTTTTTTGTTGGGGGCCAGAAGGAGAAATATATTTGAAGTCACGGGCCACACTCTGTTATAAAACAAATAATGAAATATACCACTTTAAATAATACATTTTCCTGATTATTTCATTTACACACCATTTTACTTGACTTACTATCTTTATCTTTGACAGTGTTGTGTAAACTAAGATTTTTCAAATTGATGTTTCATTTCATGATGTCTCTTAATATAAAACTCCTTAATTACGGCAACTTTTAGACTCTTTGCCCCGTTTTTCTGCGCTAGAAATGTGCACCCTCTCCGCTTTTAGACTCTTTGCCCCGTTTTTCTGCGCTAGAAATGCGCACTCTCTCCGCTTTTAGACTCTTTGGCCCGTTTTTCTGCGCTAGAAATGTGCACCCTCTCCGCTTTTAGACTCTTTGCCCCGTTTTTCTGCGCTAGAAATGTGCACCCTCTCCGCTTTTAGACTCTTTGCCCCGTTTTTCTGCGCTAGAAATGCGCACTCTCTCCGCTTTTAGACTCTTTGCCCCGTTTTTCTGCGCTAGAAATGCGCACTCTCTCCGCTTTTAGACTCTTTGCCCCGTTTTTCTGAGCTAGAAATGCGCACTCTCTCCGCTTTTAGACTCTTTGGCCCGAATTTCTGCGCTAGAAATGCGCACTCTCTCCGCTTTTAGACTCTTTGCCCCGTTTTTCTGCGCTAGAAATGCGCACCCTCTCTGCTTTTAGACTCTTTAGCCCAATTTTCTGAGCTAGAAATGCACACTCTCTCCACTATTAGACTCTTTGTCCCGATTTTCTGCGCTAGAAATGTGCACTCTCTCCGCTTTTAGACTCTTTGGCCCGATTTTCTGCGCTAGAAATGCGCACCCTCTCCGCTTTTAGACTCTTTGCCCCGTTTTTCTGCGCTAGAAATGTGCACTATATCCGCTTTTAGACTCTTTTGCCCCTTTTTTCTGCGCTAGAAATGCGCACTCTCTCCGCTTTTAGACTCTTTTGCCCCGTTTTTCTGCGCTAGAAATGTGCACTCTCTCCGACACCTAGCATTCAAACTTTGAATCTCACATTACAAAAACCTGCTTAACAGCGGGCCAACTTTTATTCTATTTCTAAAATACCTCGCGTAGTTTGGACACCCCTGATCTATATCGTCGCTGTCCAATGAAAAAAACGTATCATTTTTGTCGATTTTTAGTTTACTTTATAATTTGAACAGACAAACTGTCCCTCACACTGTGCCAAACTTTCTTGATGAACAGACCAATAGAAACTCTTCAAAGTTACCTGAAATTAACTCTTTTTACATTGACTTCCATTGCAAGTTTACAAGGTTTTTTTCTCTCTCCTGTAAAGTTGCTGTTTTGGAGATGTTTGGAGTGTTTTTCATTGGACAGCGACGATATATATACAGTAATAGTCAAAAGTTTGTAATGGTTTTCAGTTAACAGCTGTGCTGAACCTGTCAAGAGTTAATTACTTGCGTTTCTTGCCTCTTAATGTGTTTGAGAGCATCAGTTGTGAAGTTGTGAAGAGGTAGAGTTACAGGTATACAGTGAATAGCTCTATTTGAGTAATGTTCTAATTCATATTTCATATATTCAAGAACTTTTTACTCAACTAAGTAAAAAAAGTTACTTTTAAAAATAAAGGTCAAGTCCGGTCAATCAGAAAAATCTCAAGAACTGTGAAAGTATGCTTAAGTGCAGTCGCAAGACAATCAAAAACATTATGATGAAACTGGCTCTCATCAGGAGCGCCCCAGAAAAGGAGCACCAAGAGTAACCGCAGTTGCACAGGATAAGTTCATTAGAGTCACCAGCCTCAGAAAAAAATGCTTCACAGAGTATTTTGGTTTGTTTAACACTTTTTAAGTTACTACATGATTCCTTATGTGTTTATGGATGTTTTTAGTATTAATTTACAATGTAGTATAAAAATAAAAACATTTAATGACTTTTTTTGACATTATCCATGCATGGGAATCTTGCAGTTGTCCTTTACAATTTCTAAAATTTATGATGAATGATCTAACAATACTCCAGAATGATTTGGAATATATTTATATATATATATATATATATATATATATATATATATATATATATATATATATATATATATATATATATATATATTATTTATGTTTGTGAATATGTATCTGTGAATATTTAATATTTTAATGAGCAAAAGACCAAACAGTCAAACGCTCATAACAGAAACATTCTTTTTAACATTTTAATCAGAATTAGTGGTTATTAGTTTTGTTTTGTTAAATTTAAAGTAAAAATAGTAGAAATAGAAAATTAGAACACCATGCAAATGTTTGGGCACCCAGTGAGATTTATGCTCTTATATAATTTGAAACACGTTCTCAGACATTACAAAGCTTGGTAAGGCTCTGGCTTGGGCCAGGAATGCAAATATCAAACCAGACCCAACAATAAGCAGCAAATGGCTTCTCTAAGCAGCTTCCCAGCATTCTGACTATTTTAACTGATGCCCAGAAAGTCATGCCCCAGTTATATGCTATTAAAAAAAATTAAGCAATGCATTCTTTGGTACTTCTTAAGTCTTCAAAGTAGTTAGGAAACGGCAGGGTAACAGGAATAAAGGAGGCCATGAAGCTGAGCTTATACAGCTCTGGAAAAAAAATAGGAGACCACTTCAGTTTCTGAATCAGTTTTTCTGATTTTGCTACTTAAAGGTATATGTTTGAGTAAAATGAACATTGCTGTTTTATTCTATAAACTATGGACAACTTTTCTCCCAAATTCCCCAAATAAAAATATTGTCATTTAGAGCATTTACTTGCAGAAAATGAGAAATGACTGAAATAACAGAAAAATGCAGAGCTTTCAGACCTCAAATAAAGCAAAGAAAACAAGTTCATATTCATAAAGTTTTAAGAGTTCAGAAATCAATATTTGGTGGAATAACTCTGTTTTTTAATCACAGTTTTCATGCATCTTGGCATGTTCTCCTCCACCAGTCTTACACACTGCTTTTGGATAACTTTATGCCACTCCTGGTGCAAAAATTCAAACAGTTCAGCTTGGTTTGACGGGGTAGTTTTCAATTTGGTAAAATCAAGGAAATACATCATCATTAAGTGGTCTTTAATTTTTTTCCAGAGCTGTTTTATACAATATCTTCGCTCCAGTTCTATGAAAGTGTGGTCATTTGAGGATAAAATGATTATAAGGGAAGTAACGTGATGAAGTGAAGCGGCCACGTTCAAAAATGAACCCATCACACAACCGCAGACATGGCACCAGGAGAGGATAGCTCCACTGATTTTAAAAGAACCAGAGATCGGTGCTCTGGACCTTGTACACTTGACCAAACATACCAAGCCCACAAAGCTAGCGCTCCCGGGTCTAGAAAAAAGGATGGTCATAATTTACCTTTCTACTGACGATGACTCAAGGTCAGCAGGACTAATGCCTCCACCTGCTTCTGACACTGCTGGTCTACTACAAAGGAATTAGAAGGCTTTTCATGTGGTACATCACGCTTGGCAGAAGGCTGAATGTTGAATCACTCTTCTCTTGGCAATCCAGACCTGATCTGATCTCCAGATGATGTTCTACAGTATCTGGTGCTGGAGTACATGTTCACCCTCCCAGCATGCAAAAAACATTACACTGCCAAGGCTTCAAGCCGGGTGAAGCAGCGGGAAACAAAGCGGCACTGCAGCAGACAGACGTTCAAGGTTGTTGAGCAGTAGAGCGGGTATAGGTATGCGCATAACCTCAAAAGAAGATCCGGACAGAGATATTCAAGACACTGCCTCTGCAACAGGTGTTTGAAGTGATCTCCGAGGGAACTGGCTAGTCCCCTAAACAGTCTGGCTTAGGTGACCGATAGTCTGACAGTGAGGGCAGAGCAGCAGGAAGCCAGAGACTGGAGAGCAGCAGCTACTCCAGCTCCTGTGGGGAAGGCTACAGGGGATATATCAGCCAGCCAGCAAAGCTGTCAACACCATCTGAGCCCTAATGTGTTTAGAGTACTTTGTTTATACTTAACAGGACTGCAGTGAGAGAAGCACATTTTTCAAAGCGAGAAGGGCTTTAGTGTTTTAGCCAAAATCACTGCACTTAATTTATGTACTAACAGGATGTGAGGGAGGTAATGTTGCCTTAACCATCTGCTACATATGTTAGATAACTATAATAAAGAGTGCATCACTTCTGGATACACTCTTCTGCAAGGACTCACCTTCATCCATCAGGTTTGTTTCAACATAATTAATGAATTTTACTGCTGCATTCTGCCTCAGTTTTACCTTAAAATCATATTGATGCTCCATTAATTCTGAATTGTAACATCTCGAATTGTGCTACTCAAGGCTTAATATGCTGCTAATTGCACTATGTAACCTTGGCAAAGTGAAAGTGAAAACCCTAAAAGAACCATGTAATATTGTGAAATCCTGTATTTTACTATAATTTTCACAAAATTCCACATGATTTTGTCACTTCAGATTATAGTTCTGTATGTCTAAGCTTTTCTCAACAAATGCATGTGAAAAGCATGTCCTTCAGTTCAGAGGGGGCCTCAAAGTGTAAATGTTACTTCTCAACTGTATGAAAAGCTCATTAGCAAGAAATGCTAATTATCCTACAACGCTATAATAACTGATTTATATACAACCCCAAATCAGAAAAAAATATATTAAAGCAAAACAGAAAACGAAAAAAAGTGAAAAAAAAAAAAACATGAATTAACTGTGATTAACCACATCTTTTGGAAAGCTGAATTTAATTTCACTACCAGCCTCACTCAGGCCATTTAAATAGAACCTGTCTGACAACATGAAGCAGGATAAAAGACCTCAAAAAGCAACACATTATGCCTCGATCTTAAGAAATTCAAAAACACATGTGAAAACAAAGTTATTGGCATCTATCAGTCTAAAAACTGTTACAAAGTCATTTCTGAGGCTTTGAGACTCCAGCAAACCACAATGAGAGCTGCTATTCACAAATGGAGATAATATGGATGGTGGTGAACCTTCCCAGGAAGGACCGGCCTACAGAAATTACTCCAAAAGGGCATGAACAATTCATTCATGAGGTCACAGAAAACCCAGAACAACCTCTAAACAACTGCAGGTCTCACCTGCCTCAGTTAAGGCCAGAGTTAATGTTTCAATAATAAGAAAGAGACTGGGTGAAAATGGTGTCTATTGGAGAGTTCCAAGGCAAAAAACATTGCTGACCAATGAGAACACCATGGCCCATCTTGACGATTCGCAGGCAAGTACTTGTTCACATAGTGCCAAATTGGTTTGGATGGATTATTTCCCTTTTTCTTTTTCATTAAATCATCATATAAAAACTGCTTTTTATATTTACTCATGTTGTATTTGCCTATAATTAAAATGTGTTTGTTAATCTATACAGAGTTGTGTTTACGTCTACTTTCAGTTTTAGTTCATTGCAGACAGCATGAAGCCAATGTGTATTTTATTCAATTTTTGGTTTAGACAACTAAATTTGATTAATTAATAAACACCCATCCCAGCATTTCAGGCTTGCGGCACATTCAAAAAAAGGGACATGAAATGTTGCTATTCCTCCCTATAACACTTAAAAGACATTTTGGCACTGAGGAAAATACATGATGAAGTGTTTTAGGTTTTTACATTACATTTAGGTCAGGACTGCAGGCAGGCCAGTCTAGTATCCGTAACCTTTTTTTTATTCTACAGCCATGCTCATGTAACCTGTGCAGCATGTGGTTTTGCATTGTCTTTTTGAAATAAAGGAAGAATGGATCTAAAAAAGATGTGCAAATACTCACCAATGCCAATGATGACGAAAGCGGCCACACCATTAAGAATGCCCAGGTACTCCACCTTAAACACCACATGATAGACGAACAGAGCAACCAGGCAGCTGAGGCCAATACTAGCCAATCCAACGAAGGTCAGAAACACTGCGCACAACACAGAGAAAATACATTGGCAGAAGAACTTAATAAAACATTTTATTGGAATTTATGCAAGATTTATATGTACTGTACAGGCCTAAGAAAGCTGCTGTAAGGGAAAGAACACGAACATCAGCATTCTCTGTGGTAATGTTGTATTGGCTGACCTTGGAAAGGGCTCAAAGAAGTGCAAAGGGAATTAGACCCATGGGTTATGCTATAAGAACTTTTCAGAGCATGCTGACTGGCGCTGGTGCAAAATCTATTAGAGTGCCCCCTAATAGCTTTCCACCAAAAGCCACCAAGTGCTGAAACGCTCCCTTTGCAAACTTGGTTGGGAATGTGAGAAAGTGCTCAGGTCATGCTCGACAGTTCAAGGAGGCTTTTTAAAAAGTGCAGAGGCCAGGTTGTGTAATTCTCTAGAGGACGAGCGAGGCTTTTATAAAACATATGTTTCGCTTGTTTGTAGCATCTGTTGCATTAATAGCGTATAGCTGAAGGAACGAGGGTCTGTTAGGAGAAAAAAACTAAAGAGAATAAAGGGTGATTTTCTGTTTTCCATGTTCTTATTTGTAAATCGGGAAAACGAGTCGTTGTCAGAGTTAAAGTAACACTTTTCTAGGAGTAAAAGTTCAACTACTACATCACACAAGGAAAGTACATCTTTCTTTTTGGCTCCTGGCATTGTTTATTTTCGTTATGTGCATGTCATCCCACTCCTCAGCAATACTATACTCATCAGAGTGTAGTATTACTGACCAGGACTTCCCATTGAGTATTTAGTTCATTTTTAAAAAGGTGTGTAACGGGGGCTCCTGAGATGCCACTATGACTAGGAGATCACTGGTTCGAATCTCGATCATGCAGCTTGCCATTAACTGCCAAAGCTCTGAGAGAGCACAATTGGCCTTGCTTTATGGCATCGCATCAATGTCAAAAGTTGAGGGGCGCAAAAATGCAAGTTGGGGGCGCAAAAATACCAAGTGAAAAAAATTAACCAAATGGAATCATGTGCACGCTGAAGAAAATGTTGCTCTCGCGCTTCATTTTTCTCCTCTCGGGTGTTTTTTTTCCTCGCGCGCTGTGTAAATTACCTGCAGCAGCAGTTTGTGCTCGACTAAGATTTTTGCGCTCGAGTTTTGAGAGGGGTGGTTTTGACAGTTTGGGGGCAGGGTCTGGCTCTCCTCCCTCAGCGAACACTATTGGCAGATATCTCCAGCTTTCATGACGGACCGCCTACCTCCACAAGCCGGAGGAGGGCGGGGACAGAAGGAGGGCAGGAGAGTTAGCTAGCTGGCTATGCTAACATCCAAACAGCCCGTTCTCTGGCGCGACCCGCTCTGTCTGCCCAGGTTTACTGCCCAAAGTGATCGCTTGCCGGCTTCGGGCTGACAGCGCCGGAGAGCGGGTTGTTTGTATGTTAGCATAGCCAGCTAGCTAACTCTCCTGCCCTCCTTCTTTCTCCGCCCTCCTCCGGCTCGTTGAGGTAGGTGGTCCGTCAAAAACCAATAGAGTTTGCCGAGGGAGGCGACCTGACCCCGCCCCCAAACTGTCAAAACGACCCCTTTCAAAACTCAAGCTTTTGACATTGATGTGTCGGCATAATTGTGTTTTTTAACAGAACATCATTAAGCAGTTATTGACTGTATGATTTTACTGTTAAAAATGAAGAAATTGGAGACAGACTAACTTCAGAAAAAACTACAAAAATCTAAAACTTTCAGACATTTTTCTCTAACTCCAGATTACCCAACTCAACTCAACTGTCCAGTTTCACATGATTCACAAATCTACTTAGTCTTACATGAGAAAGAAGTGAGGACGTAGACCAGCACAGTGATGCAGGCCCCACTGAATAACGCCAGCAACATATCGCTGTGGAAGGTCTTTCTGACCTCATCATCGAAGAGCTCCGTGCCCCCGTACAGCACCTTCACCTTGCTGGGAAACAGATGGAAAGAGAGAGGTGTGAAAAGAAAAGAACAGCAGGGACATGAAGGTAAGCGAGATCAACGCAGAGCAGATCGCCGAAGAGAGAAATGAGAAGTGACTCATAAGGACATGACGAAGGGTAGAAGAGTCAAAAAGAGAGAAGGAGACGGATCACAGCAAAGAATATTAATAGCTGGGCAGAAGAAAAATACACAGATTATCTTAATTACATCAGTGTGCACAGTGAGCCCATCTTAAAGGAATAATTATGTGATCATTACAATGATGTCGTTTATTATCTACTCAGCCTTTCAATCAAAGAATTACCAATGTCATCCAGAACACCACGTGATGTTCAAAGCTCAGGAGTCCCTAATGTTATCAATTAGGAAGATCTTTACATTCAAATGTACAGTAACTGACTGACATTGTCTTAAAAATTATAAAGACAAAGGTTTTAGGAAATCTGCTCACTCGTTTTGGCTAAAACTAAAGGTATTTATAAGGATAAAGGTTTTATCCTGCTTTTGGTTTTGGTTTTATCCACTGTCTCTACTGTGGGAAGGCTTTTAACTAGATTTTGAAGCATTGCTTTGAGGACTTGATTGCCTTCAGTGACAAAACTAAAGAAAATGTAATTATCATTATACCACAGACAGTTTCCCCCCTACAATGTCATTGGCTGAGAGGTGTTCTATGAGTTCCGTTATCAGCCGGTAATGCACTGTAACCGAAGCTTTCTATGTATTACTCTGCCACATACAGGTAACCTAGCAATGATTCAGTGCTTACAAGCCAAACAGCGCAGCTACAAACAGAGCAGCAATTAAAAAAATAACTATTTTAACAGTGAACAGCGATAATGGAACTGTGGTATAATAGCAATAATACACTCAATGTTTCTGCAATAACGTGTAACACTGACACTGCTTTGCTGACCTACCGCACTCAGCCTGCTGCCTCGTGCCTATGACCCCAGCACAGCTGTGCCAATATAACATGTTATAGCACTCCCTCTCATGTATTATGCTTAAATTGTCCTGTAAGGAGTGTCCATAAAGATTGGACATATAGTGCAGATTATGTAGAGTGATTTCATACGAAAATATCAGCATTCTGGCATCACATTTTACTAGACAATTAAACTTTTAATTAAATGTTTAACCCTAAAATTCACGTTTTTCACAAAGTATATAATATTCTAAAATTATATCTTTTCTATATATATTCAATATATTGCAGAATTTTTGTTGCCCCCCATAACACTGTAAATTCTACCTCTACAAATATTATGGTTTGATACTTTTGATGTTGTTTTTAGAACGTATATTAACACATTTTTAAATTTCAGATCAAGCTCATCAAGCTCAGGGTTTCCAACTTGTTTTCATTTAAAATGTTGGTTAAGAAATTTTTTCGTGTTAATATGTGAGTACATTTATATATACTTTATATATACAGTTACAGAAGTAGCCAGAGTTTGTCAATAATCCAATCAAAGGTTGTATGAACTCCGCTAATCAGATATTGGGAAATGAGCAGGTACAATTTTGATTGGCATAGGTAGATTTGCAACCAGCTAATTAATCATAAAATAAGATATGATGCATTATGTAAAACCCCAAGTTCATGCCCGGTTTCTTTTATTCCAGGGGTGTCCAAACTACGGCCCGCTGGCCATTTGCGGCCCGTTTCCTTTTTTGGAGCGGCCCGCGAGGTATTTTAGAAATAGAATGAAAGTTGGCCCGCTGTTAAGCAGGTTTTTATAATGTGAGATTCAAAGTTTGAATGCTAGGTGTCAGAAACGGCCAAAGAGTAGGAGAGGGTGTGCATTTCTAGCGCAGAAAAACGGGGCAAAAGAGTCTAAAAGCTGAGAGGGTGCGCATTTCTAGTGCAGAAAATATGGGACAAAGAGTCTAAAAGCGGAGAGGGTGCACATTTCTAGTGCAGAAAAACGGGGCAAAGAGTCTAAAAGTTGCCGTAATTAAGGAGTTTTATATTAAGAGACATCATGAAATTAAACATCAATTTGAAAAATCTTAGTTTACACAACACTGTCAAAGATAAAGATAGTTAGTTAAGTAAAATGGTGTGTAAATGAAATAATCAGGAAAAAAGTATTATTGACTTCAAATATATTTCTCCTTTTGGCCCCCAACAAAAAAAGTTTGGACACCCCTGTTTTATTCAGCCAAACTGTATTATGAACATACACTATTCTGCCAAAAAAATACCTGTTGGTGATGTAAGGCTTGGATGGAGCTGCTCGGCCATGAAAACCCATTCCATGAAGCTCTCTACGCTCTACTGTTCCTGAACTAAGTTTGGAGATCTGTAGTGATTGACTGTACAGAAAGATGGTGACTATGCTCCTCTGAGTCAGCTGCTTTCTTTTCCAATCACTTTTTGTTATAATATCACTGAGAGTTGGCTGTGGAATATTTATTAGTGAGGAAATTTCATGGCTGGACTTGTTGCACAGGTAAACGGAAGCGCCTTACTCACCAACATAAACAGTTTCCACACTAGAATTCAGCTAGAAGATGAAGTTTATCTGAGTCCTTCAGTTTTAGCCGTAGCTATGTTAAATGCATGTACATGCAGTGTAGTATGCAGTTTACATTACTAACTGTGGGATTAATCAGATAACTGCAAACATCTGTGCATGTAATGCATGTAAACGCAGTAAGTGTTTGCTAGCATACAACAGCTTTAGCAATTTTAGCACAAAATACTTAATCCCTGTCATTTTCAACCCCATAACATTTTTTTTATTAAATGTAATAAGATTGAAGGGCTTTTAAAGACATGAACGATAGGACACCCATCCCTGAATTCCTCAGTTATCCACCCATTAGCTATGAAAACATGGCTACTAAGCACAAAATTTGCATTAAAAAGGCCCTGATAATTCCTGCTTCATTTAACATCTTATCTCAAGGACAATATCTGTATCAGCCTTTAAACTGCCCCAATCACTGTGAGAACCACTTTAATGGTTCTCATCCTAATAAAGAAGGTCAGCTGAAGGTGGCATTAGCACTCAAATCATGACTAGCCTAGCTCAACAATAACAGCGCTCTAAAAGTTGCAGAAGTTTAGATTGTCTCGAAGTAAAGTCACTCTTTTATGGGGAAGACTGGAGGGAGAAAGAATAAATCACTTCTTTATACTGGAAAGCTGCTCGTAAATTAAAGTTTCTGACACTTGATGAGCGCTGGCAGATTTCTCGACTGGCTTTATGATGCGCGCCACTTTATTAGCAAGAATGACTAATGCCAAGAGAGCTGAGACTGCGAAACTGGCAGATGTCCATCGCTATGTAACTGGCATTCATCACTGGCACTGGCAGATACATAAATAAATTAGCCGAGGTACCAATTCATGTTGGATTAGTTTTCCGATTAATAATAAGGGGACTTTCAGAAACCTCAAAAGTGCACGCATTTGGCAGTTGCAGGGTTGGGTGCTAAAGAAAGCTTGGTGCTAACCATATGGTCGGAGATGCACATGTACCATCAGTGTTAGCCTGGAGATGATCAAGGGTGTCTTTGACTCTAAACTTAGTTTAATAATGTTTGGGGTCAAAATTAGAGCAAATAAATGAATCTATGCCACTTTCCCAGTTTCATCAACTAAGTACCTCTGCTAGTGGTCTCATTAGGATCTCACGGGACAAATTAAAATGATACAGTAACTGATTAGAGAGCTTTGTTTAGTCCAAAGTTCTCCTGACTTTTAATTCTGCATTAACAGTGTTTGGTTACCAATACATACAGTATCAGTAAAAAGTGTGGACACACCTTAAATTTTGTGTATATTCATTATTTTTACATTTTGCATTGTAGAAAAAGTGTTAAACAACCAAGAATATGTTTTAGATTTTAGTTTCTTTAATGTGTTTGAGAGCATCAGTTGTGAAGATGTAAAGAAGTAGAGTTGATGTACAGTGAATAACCATATTTGAGTTCCATATTATGGCAAAAAAACTACTCAACTTAATTTAAGAAATACTAAAAATGAAGGTGAGCCATGCAGAAACATTCCAAGAACTTTGAAAGTTTGGTCATCAAAATAGACCATCATAGACCATCAAAAACATTATGATAAAACTGGCCCTCATCAGGAGGACCCCAGAAAAGGAGGAGCAAGAGTTTCTTCTGTTGCACAGGATAAGTTCATGAGAGTTACCAGCCTCACCAGAGCACCAGAGTATTTTGGTTTGTTTAACACTTTTAAGTCACTACATTGTTTTGTATGTGTTCCTTTATATCTGGATGGCTTTAGCATTCATTTACAATGTAAGAGAAAAAAGTAAAAAGAAAAACATTGAATGAAAAGGTGTGTCCAGACTTTTTAGAGGTACTCTATCGATTTATTATCAATTTAACACTTATTTCCATCTGCAGGCCTTATCACACTTATTGTGTTTAGATCGAGAGGCTTCTGACAGTGGAGTGCTGTGCCATTAGGGTAGGGTTTGAACGTTTAATCTCCTCACACTTGATGAGCAGCAGTTAGACAGCAGGGCCACCCAAAGGCTGTAAAATTACATACAGTTCTGAGTAAATGTAACGTTTTGTTCTTTCTTGGATCTTAAAATGTATATGATCACAGCTCTGTAGTGGCACAGCTTTATAAGGATACATTCAGCTTCCTGTAAAAAGTGATGCAATATTCCCCCACAGCCACTTCTTTTGTTTGTGTCCTTGGCTCCATTAAACTTCTCTTTTAAGCTTTTTTATTTTCCTTTGACAATGGAATCATACCCTCTGTGACCATGTTAAGCCACTGCATTAGAAACATTGTGCAGTTGCAACATATGCTTTCTAACTTTCTTCTAAATATCACTTCTAAATATTTAATTTAGGAATGGATAATTTTCCTTCTGATTAAAGTCTTTTTTTTGTCTTTGACATAACATTTGTATAAATTCTGATCTGGCGGTTAAGAAAAAGTCTGCTGTAAACTATCTTTATATATATAATTCTGGAAATTATATATATCCTCTCCAAACCATCATTGACCATCATTAAATTTTGGATTTCATTTGGAAATCAAGGGACCAGAGTTCAGAGGAAGAGTGGGAAGAGACACAGTTCAAGCTGCTTAAGGTCTAGTGTGAAGTTTCTACAATCAGTGATGGTTTGGAGAGTCATGTCATCTGCTGGTGTTAATCCACTGTTTTTTATCAAGGCCAAAGTCAGTACAGTGTGTTTTACCAGAAAATCTTACAGCACTTCATTCTTCCCTCTGCTGACAACTTTTATGGAGAAGCTGATTTCATTTTCCAGCAGGACTTGGCACACTGCCAAAAGTACCAATTGGTTTTCTAAAATATTAAAATTTTCTGAGACACTGATTTTTGGGTTTTACTGGCTGTAAGCCAAAATCAACAGATTTAGAAATAAACACTTAAAATAGATCACTCTGTGTGTAATACATCTATATAATATATGAGTTTCACATTTTGAACTGAATATAATATATATATCAAAAGTCAACACCAGAGTCCTCCATAATCAGGAGCCTGAGAAAATGAAGGCCTCCCCTTATGTGAAAGCAGGTGTCCTAACCTGCAGATGAGAACAAAGAGTCAACAAAGTAAGGGGAGGAGCCAAAGAATAAACATCTAAATTTATATCATAAATATTTATGCAATTTCAGCTGCAATTTTTAGACATTCTTGTTCTCGTTTAGATGTTTCAATCTACAAAATCTATACTTTGCTAGTGGTGGTGATAAATTACCCAGCTATGATTAGCAAGCTCACTGAAGATCAGTGATTACCTGTAGCCTCAGCAGAAAAATTGCCAACTCACATGTTACCATGGCTGTAGTAAAATGTTTGCATTCTGTTGTCTATACCAGGCAAATGGGAGGTTGGAAATGGAACTGGGGGAATGGCGCTTTATATAATATAATATTACTGTATGATTTTACGTTGGTAATAGCCCTGGCTAGTTTAGTCTTTATTTTAACACACTAAATTCAGCCCACGAAGGACTTGATGATTATACTGTATAATGACTTGCATCAGGTGCAGCAGAGAAGGGGAACTAAACTGTCTAATGGAGGATCTCCTAGGACTGGAGAAAATTCATTTACAGCACAGACGCGACAGTAAGAAGAGTAATTTGTCTCCCACCTGGTAGACTGCTGAGCCAGAATATCTGCATACTGGACCACAAAGTCCCGAAATCTGCGCCTCTGCTCCAGAGGACGGTCCTGCAGAGAGTAGAAGGAAGGAAGTGGCGCGCCGAAATGGATCTCGCTACGGAGGAGAGACGAGTGTAGGCTGTCTGGCGTGAGCATCTCATCCACATACCAGTAAAACTGAGGATGGGTGATCGCCAGACTCAAAGCACCTGGAGAAACAAGCAGGAGTCTGTTTAAAAAGATTTTTCACAAGTTTCTTGTGTTGTATATTTATCCTGTGTTTGCCCTCTTGATGATTTCTTAGTATTTTGCATGTTTCAGATCAAACAAATTTAAATATTAGTCAAAGACAACACCAGTAAAAACAAAATGCAGGTTTTTATTATTAAGGGAGGAAAAAAATCCAAATCGTCATGGCCCTGTGTTTTGCGTGGACCATATCCCAAAACTTTGTTAATTCTTAACCTGCCTGACAAAGTGAAGTAGACCAAAGTATACTCAAAAGCTAGGCAGCTAGGAAAAATCTGGGACAAATAAGAAGTATTTGAGATCTATTAGTCTGGAAAAGGTTTTAAAGCCATTTCTAAAGTTTTGGACATCAAATCACAATGAGATCCATTATCCACAAATGTCGAAAACATGGAACAACGGTGAACCTTCCAAAAATTACTCCAAGAGTGTAGCGACAACTCATCCAAAAGGTCACAAACAAAACCACAATAACATCCAAAGAACCGCAGGCCTCACTCCACTATAAAGAGAAAGAAACTGGGCAAAAATGTGTGCCAAGACATAAAAAACACTGCTAAGCAAAAAGAACATTAAGGCTTATCTCAGTTTTGCCAGAAAATCCATAACATTTCTAGAATAATAGTTTGTGGACTGACAAGACAAAAATCGAACGTTTTGAAAAGCGTGTGTCCCATGACATCTGGTGTTAAAGTAACACTGCATTTCATCAAAACAACATCAGACCTACGGTAAAACATGGTGGTGGTAGTTTGAAAGTCTGGGGCAGACTGAAAGACTTTGCTGTGATAAATGAAACAATCATTTTCGCTGTCTAACAAAAAGGCCTGAAGGAGAATATCCAGCCATCAGTTTGTGACCTCAAGCTCAAGTCCACCAAACTATTTGACGCTATGTTTCGAAATTGATACGATATCGTAATACCAATATTTTGTCCATGACTCAATAATTACATTTGACAAAAAAGTGGAACATTGTATTACTGAAAGGCTAAAAGCTAATTAAAGGTTCTTAGGTTAAGACTCTTTAAAGCCAATCAGGTTTTCTGTAAAGACCTAGATATGATACACTTAAAAACACTATGTGCAAGATAAGTAAGCTCAATTCAACAAGTATAACAAACTAAAGAATGCAGAATGGGAACTGTTCAGCCGCTGATCCTCACCGCAGCACCAGGGCTCGTAACACGTGGCTCAACAGCTGCTTCTTTTCAGGTACATTTAATTTTTCCAAGTCAGCATCCTGCTTATGAGAATGTTTCTGGATGCTGAAACAGGGGGGCGAGAGCTGCATATTTTTGCATGTGTTTGCAGGTTGTCTGAATAGCTTGAAACTGCTTTCTGAGGAGCAGTCGGAGATGTCGTGGTGTATTCATAACCCCCTGGGTTTGGAAAAGTGCAGCACTGTATGGTTTCGTGACACAAAATAGGAACAGTTTCAACAGTTCTGATACGTAAAAAAAAATTTTCCTGAAAAACTTTTGGAAGGTTCTACCAGACAACCTTCTTAAAATTCTGGATTTACCTTCAACTAGGTTCTTATTCCAAGCACAGGAACAGTGGAATGCATCATTTTTAGTAATGGTGTACTGTCTTCTGTTTCACGTTTTCTGTAATGCTAGAAATCTGAAAAAGTAAAAACTTGAAAAACTAGAATTTGAATGGTGGTCAAACATGCTCAAAAGAACTTGCTATAGATATGTTTGGTATACAATACACTTAAATTTAAATTTAAATGTGATATATATGGTTCCTCGAGTGATGCCACAGAATAACCACTTTTAATTCTTTAAACTAAACAGTAAAGAATCTTTAAACTAGTAAAAAGAGAAACACTGCTACTTTAGAATACTATGCTTTTGAGCATTTTGACTAGATTAGTTAAGATTTAAAATTCTTTTGACATTTGATCATATTTCATAACTTTAGTACTTTAGTAATACACAGAAATCATTTATCCCTAGCTTAATTACTTAATTACTATATTTTTTACTTTTTAATTCCTGACATATATGCATCCACCCTGTTATAACATGTTTTATGACAGGGTGAACAATGAAAAGGTGCACAATTGTAGTAAAATTTGGCATTTGACAAAAACATAATTGACAAACACTGCAAACATTCTGAATTGTTCATTATGACATTGATTTGTTTCAAACACACATTCAATGGCTTTTTAAACACTATTTAATTACTGTGATACTTTATAATGAAAGAATATACAGCCTAAGCTTCACCTCAGATAAATTTGTAGAAATATTAGGTAAAATTATTATTATTATTATTATTATTATTATTAATGTCTAAGTGTTTAGTGTCTAATGTTTAAGTTCCTTTGAAACAGTGTGATTGTTGTGATGTCACTGATGTGAGGTTACTTTGTGGTGGAATTGATGCATATTTTTATGAATTCTTGATATATTCCTAAAAAAAAGAATAGGCTGGAGGCTGGAGCAGCATTAGCATTAGCCACTAACTGCAGTAAGCGCTAGCTCTTTTGCCATTCAGAAGTGTGTATATTAGACTGTAGCCTGCGCATTTACTGTGTTAAAACAAGCTACGCTGAATGAACCACTAGCTACTATCACCCCGCGCAACGGTTAGCTGCTAATGTTGCTGAACCCAGCCTTAGTGGAAAATGGTGTGGAAGATGGCCCAATGTGTTATGTTACCACTTAAAAGAACTCAAATTAACCAAAAGGTACTGCAGACATGGCAAATAAAACTCTGCACACCAAGAGTTCTTTAAAGTGAAGGTTAAAATTCCTTAATACGAAGTAAATCTTAAAACAAATATATTTTTGTTTGACGTGTAAACAACTATGCTGCAGACACAAAATTCAATTTAAATAGATATTGACCCAAATATCTCAGGTCTTTATAGAACCAATAGTTGTTATTTTATTGCATTACTCAAATAACAATTTAAAGCACCATTATTTTTAAGAGTGTATAAGTGTTTTATTAGGGCTGAAAATGATCAAGAATTTGGCCATACAATATGTATCACATTATAGGGGCTATGATACAATATATCACAATAAATACATTGTGATACTGTGAGCAAAATGAGATATCACAATATAGTATGATTGTTTAAATGAAAGATTTAAAGATTTTACATTTTTAAAGGAAAAATGTCTTATGTATAAAAAATTCTGGCTAAAAGAAGAATTTACTATTCATGCAGTCAGAGCAGTGGGCTCTAATAACAGAATACAACACTGTCCTTTAATGGAAAATAAATTAAACTCTGTCTACCATCAATCTGTACATGTAAATGAATATTTACAATTTAATACTGTGTTTTCGAAAATCGAAACAGTATTGTGAAATTAAGTATTTGCGATACTTCGATATAGCGATATATTCTTACACCCCTGGTTTAATTAAGTGCTTACAGCTATGCCTTTCTGATCTATTGCTTGCACAGAACACATTACAGTCGTATTACAGTTGTTTAATGGAAGACACTTCAGCTCAGTGTATCTATTTCCACGGTCTGGATCTCTCTCTCTTCTCTCTATGTCTAGATGTACTTCTTCTTTACATCTGTGCTCTGTCAGCAGTTTCTGTTTAAAAATATGCTGCTGCTGAAAGGCAAGGTTTTTAAGCTGTAACTGCAGGAGCTGGGTGAATGACTCACCATGTATATCAGCCAGATCCGGACCCATACCATCAAAATAGATCTTCCCGGCCCGCTCGCTGGGGAAGAGGTAGGAGAGGAGGGAGCTGGGAGGAGAGCAGTAGGAGGGCCCCAAAGGAAGGTCCCTCAAAACTTCAAGAGGCTTCCAACAGAACTGCTGGAATTGTGGATGCTGCATCAGCAGGCGCTCGACGTTGTGGATGGTGCGGAGGCGCTCTGGGGTGAAGATGTTGCTGTCCTTGTCCCCCTGAGCCACAAAGACCAGCTCTATCCTCCAGAGGGCTTGTGTCTGTAGGTAGGAATAGGTTGCAAATCTTGGTTTTCTTATGTGGGACGAGCTTGATTGGTTATAAGCTTCTGTCCTGGTGGGTTCCATGGTTGGATGTAGACTAGAACTTGTTGTACGTCCATGTTTTAGCCAGTCTTGACTACCTTGACTACCCAGATTTGTCTCGTTCGTCACTTTGGAGTCAATCCCTTGTTGTTGGTTTAATCTCCTCGTGTCATCCAGGGCTGGACTTAAACCAGAAACTCTTGTATCTCCATTTAGTCCAGAATTTGCACTTTCAACCTTTGAGTCTTTATCAATGTCCATCTCTTTCTTCTGGTTTGCTGCTACATTTCTAGTTCTTTCCTCTTGTACTGGCACGGGAGTTGCATCAGCCACAACTTGAGCACATGATAAGCCCCCTGGCTGCTTTGTTTCATTGGTTGCCTGAGGAGAATCTTTGGCTTGTCGGTTAAGTTTCAGCAACAAAAGATCCCTAAGGGCATTGGAGTCGAAATCGAAGCCTTCCGCATCGCGCCGGTGCCTGTCCCAGGACCCTAACTGACTCTTGAGCGCGATGGCGAGGGCGTCGAAGCGCTCCGCAGACGAATGGCTCCTCACTTCGAAGGCGCTGTAGGAGAGGTCAATGTCCAGAGGTTCACAGTAGAGGAACATGTAGGCTGAAAGAGCGAGTGGAACCAGAAACCCGACGACAAGAATCGCTCCACTTGCCCAAGGCTGAGTGTACACCCAACCCACTGCCCACCACAGTCCTCTACACACCTGTCCCCCCCTGCCTTCCACTCCACCACCACATCCTTCCTTTTCTTTTTCTTCTTCATCTTCTTCATCTTCTTCCTCCTCTGCTTGTTCCTCAAACTCGCCCAGGTCCCACACAGCCTGGAACAACAAGGGTTCATCCTCTGAATCCATGACTCCGAATCTGCCTGGCGGAAAGAGATAAACAGGCTGTTATTAGTTGACAACAAATCAAAACTTGATCAGTCGGTTCGTGTTTGGTGTCTGAAGCCTCTTATGTTATCTTCTGACCTGGAGCTATAAGCCAAGTGAAGCAAACAAGTGAAGGGAGCTTATTAGCATCCAATTAGGATCATTCAGACTGCCTGCCTAAGTCGTTTCATCTCATGTTTGTCTCAGACTGTGCTGAGATGTTCAGCGTAGTTCAATCTCAGAAAGACCTTCACAAGAGATTTCTGACACTAAATGGCATCGATCTCTTAAAATTCATGATTAATCATGAATAATCACACTTTTTCTTCTTAGGACTTAAACTTTTAATAAGGGATGTTTACATGGAAATAAAGAAACAAGTGTAATATATTATATTCATTTAGTGATGCCTAATTTTATCATTTAATAATCAATATCTGTGTTTAATCGTGAGTAAAATCATGATTTAAAAACTAGGGTGTTCCGAGTGATCCAGGGGTCTAAAGTGCTGCCTCTATGATTGGGAGATCGCTGGCTTCGAATCCTGGTCATGTTGCTTGCCATCAGTTGCCGGAGTCCTGAGAGAGCGCAATTGGCCTTGCTCTCTCTGGGTGGGTAAATGACTTTCCCCACATCACTCCTAGGGTGATGTCAATCAGCACAAAGCATCTATGAGCTGATGTATCAGAACAAAGACAACTCGGCAATGCTTGGCAATCAACAGCAGTTTGAAAAAATGGCAATGCTGACTTCACATGTGTCTTAGGAGGCGTGCACTAGTCTTCTTCTTGCTAGTCCTCTTTGTGTTGTGGCATCTCCTGGGGGATGTGATGGGGGATATATACAGTGCCCTCCATAATTATTGGCACCCCTGGTTAAGATGTGTTCTTTAGCTTCTCATAAATTGAGTTTTGTTCAAAATAATATAGGACCACGATGGGAAAAAAAGTAAGTCCAACCTTTAACTCAAGTAAATTTTAAGGGGGAAATAAAATCCTTGACTAAGAAATAATTATTCTTCATAAAATCACCTGTTCCACAATTATTGGCACCCCTAACAATTCTTAGGAAATAAATTTAATAAAAGTATTTCTGTCACTTCTACAGTAGTTTACGAAGTTGATCAGAGTATGTAGGAACATTTAATTAGTAATTCACAACTTCCTGTTTCCCTGGGGTATAAATATGACGTGACACAGAGGCCATTTCAACATGGGAAAGACAAAGGAACATACCATTCAAGTGAGGCAGATGTGTGTTGACCTTCACAAGTCAGGCAATGGCTACAAGAAAATCGCTACTCGCCTACACCTGTCCATATCTACTGTCAGAGGAATTATTAAGAAGTTTAAAACAACTGGAACAGTGGTAAACAAGCCTGGACGAGGACGCAAGTTTATTTTGCCACCACGCACAGTGAGGAGGATGATAAGAGAAATAAAAAGTTCTCCAAAGCTCACTGTTACAGAATTGCAACAAATGGTAGCTTCTTGGGGTCACAAAGTCTCCAAAACAACCATCAGGCGCTATCTACATGCCAACAAGCTGTTTGGGAGGCATGCACGGAAGAAACCATTTCTCACTCACAATCATAAACGCAAACGTTTGGAGTTTGCTAAGCGGTACTGGGACTTCAACTGGGACCGTGTGCTTTGGTCAGATGAAACAAAGATAGAGCTTTTTGGCAACAAATGCTCTAAGTGGGTCTGGCGTAACACAAGAGCTGAGTATGCAGAAAAGCACCTCATGCCCACTGTGAAATACGGCGGGGGATCAGTGATGCTGTGGGCCTGTTTCTCTTCTAAAGGCCCTGGGAACCTTGTTAGGGTGCATGGCATCATGAATGCTCTAAAATACCAGGACATTTTAAAACAAAATCTGGTGGCTTCTGCCCGAAAGCTGAAGATGGGTCGTCACTGGGTCTTTCAGCAAGATAATGACCCTAAACATGTGGCCAAATCTACACAGAAATGGTTCACCGCACACAGAATCAAGCTCCTCCCATGGCCATCTCAGTCCCCAGACCTCAACCCCATTGAAAACCTGTGGGGTGAGCTGAAGAGGAAAGTGCAGAGGAGAGGACCCAGGTCGTTGGATGATTTAGAGAGAATGTGCAAAGAGGAATGGTCAAAGATCCCTCTTTCTGTATTCTCCCATCTTGTGAAACATTACAGGAGAAGATTAGGTGCTGTTTTGTTGGCAAAAGGGGGTTGTACAAAGTATTAACATCAGGGGTGCTAATAATTGTGGCACACATGATTTGATGTTAAATAATTATTTCTTAATGTGGGATTTTTTTCCTACTGAATAAATTCACTTGAGTTAAAGGTTGTATTTTACTCTTTTTTTCCATCGTGGTCCTATATTATTTTGAACAAAACTCAATTTATGAGAAGCTAAAGAACACATCTTAACCAGGGGTGCCAATAATTATGGAGGGCACTGTAGCTGAGAAGCAGCTAAATGGGTGGGACCATTGATCTAAGGTGGGAAGAAAATGGAAAACTAGTAATTAAATTATAAAAAAAAATCAAATTCAGGAGTTTACCAATATTTTAATGAGGAAGCCAAAAATAATTGTTTACTGTAGTGCACCTGGCAAACAGACTAGAGTGGGTTGTTTTATTATTATTATTATTATTTTTTAAATAAAATATCCCAGCTGGCCACCAATGTCAATAGACATTAATGTCAGGTTGAATATTGGCCATGACGTCATATGACAAACATTTTGTGTCAAAATTACATCTAATACTGTTGCATGCCAGCAGGGATTTTAATGTGCTGAGTAAAAATTAAATGGAGAGCTTTTGCATCAAACATGAGGAAGCTCAGACACAAGGTTTAGTAGAAGAAAATTACCGCTAGTGTATCGCAGCTACAAATGCATGCCTAACAGCAATGTGTTAAATAAAACCTCTCATATGTCACTGGGCTCTGTAAAAGAAGTTAATTAAGGGAGGAAGTTAGGGCCAAGTTAAAAAAAGCGTAGGTTTCCAGTTTAACACACTCACACATTAACACTGACAGCAGACAGCAATAGCAGCAACTGTAGAGTAGCATGAATACTGTCCATACTTCTGTCCACTTTATCTTTATAGGTAACAAGGCTGAGGTGAAAGAAGTGCAAATATTTCCTGTGAATCACTGCTGTCCTGTCGTCTGTTTGCAGCGCGGACAGGTTAACTCTGCAGTAAAACAGGTGCTGATTTACGCAGCAGTTGCTGGAGAGCGCCAGGTTATTGGTAAATGGCGAGCGCAGAGGGGAAAGAGGACATGGACGTTAATTCTGTCTTTCAGCGAAGCACTGGAGCGCAGACTCTGGTCATTGTGTGCGGAGTAGAAAGGGAATAGGTGATGAGGGAGAAAAGGGAGGAACAGTGAAAAAGGAAACTGTGAACTGTGAGTCTCTGGGGGTAACAAACAGGCCTGGACTGTGGAGCCCTCGGTTTAAGATGCCAAACACAGAATGTGTGCGTGTAGGTAGGTGTGTGTGTGTGTGTAGATAGGTGTGTGTGTGTGTGTGCCTGATAATATATTCTTCTCACTTGCCTTTTGTCTGTCTCTCTCTCTCTCTCTCTCTCTCTCTCTCTCTCTCTCTTTGTGAGCAGACCTTTCTCTCTCAGCAGGGGAGCCCTACAAGCACTTTTCACACCAGCAGTGGACAGTTGGTGTGTGTGTGTGTGTGTGTGTGTGTGTGTGTGTGTGTTTGTGTGTTGGTTTTTGTACTTTTGGAGGACAGAGTCCAGCCTCAGGAAGACAAGATAACCTACCTACCTTTGCAGGAATTACAGCATGATTGCACATTACAGATACATTGTAATCTGATGTACAGTATATTATTTTTATATATTATTCCATTTTTTATATTATATATATTATATATTATATATATTTTATATATTATTCCATTTTTTATTTTTCCAGACCACTCGCCATCTTCATGTGATTAATCTGTTCAATTGGACGTTTTTGTGTAGCAGATAACAGCAATGCCCAACCAACCACACAGAGTTTCACCTGATACACCACAGCAACCATTGAGAATTCAATAGAAACTTTTAGAAGGCAACTATTTTGCTTCAACTTAGCAACCACCTCACATACTGTAACAACCACCAACCACACAACACTATAGCACCCAATTGGCAACCACCTGGCAATCCTACGCAACCACCTGGAATACCATAGCTACCACAGGAAACACCACAGTTGTCCATATGTAGGAACTTAGCAACATTCTAGCAACCACCTAAAAACCCAATAGAACATACATGGGATTCCATAGCACTCACTGAGCAACACCATAGCAATATCATAGAAATCATGTTGCAGCACCATTCCAACAACCTTGCAACACCGTAGCAACACCACAGCAACCACATGGAATACCACAGCAACCACCTAGCAAATCCATAGCAAGCACCTAACATAAACCTAGCAACTTTTCTAATCATTGCGTGTGAATATCAGGTGTCTTACTGTTACACACAGTTACTGTGTATATGGGTCATTCCACCAAATGGGTGCCATTTCTGTCCCCAGAAAATTATATGTATAAAGGTGCACACAAAATAACTTTCAGGGATAAAATACATTTTATCCCTAAGCATAGTGTCTTGTACATTTACCTAATTGCAAAGAAAGATATGTAATTAAAAACAATATAAACTTCTTAGAACACTGAAAAAGAAGCATTTGTTTCCTGTCCCTACTCTAACTATAAATTTTAGCATAAAATATAATTATTAAAATACTTCAAAGATGTATTATTTGCATTGTTGTGTGACTCCAATCTCCCATCTCTGCTTTAAAAATATTTTTTTCATATTAAATTCATAATCAATGGTCCCTCTTCTATAGAGGGACCATTGAGAGCATCTTGAGCAGCTGCATCACTGCCTGGTTTGGGACCTGCACCGTCTCTGACCGCAAGACCCTCCAGCGTATTGTGAGGACAGCTGAGAGGATCATCGGCGTCTCTCTCCCCTCCATCATGGACATTTACACCACCCGCAGCATCCGCAAAGCAACCAGCATTGTGAATGACCCCCCTCATCCCTCACACAAACTGTTCTCCCTCCTGCCTTCGGGAAGAAGGTACCGCAGCATCCGGTCCAGCACGACCAGATTCTGCAACAGCTTCTACCCCCAAGCCATCAGACTCCTTAACTGCAGAGACTGAACTGATGGTTTTTCTGTACATGCACACACATTCTTACCCCACTTACCCCAGAAAATGGAAAGCACTAAAAACCCTACTACCTCACTGGACTCTATTGCACACTGTGTAATAGAGTAATTACTACCTCACCTGGTCTTTTTTGCACACTGCAAAATTTGCACACTGTCTTGTTATTTATTATTCTTTGTCTGTATTGTGTTGTATTGTCTGTCTGCACTTTTGTACTGTTGCACTATTGTTCCGTCTACACTGTGTTTATGTGCACCATGGTCCCTGGAGGAACGTTGTTTCGTTTCACTGTGTACTCTGTATATAGCTGAAATGACAATAAAAACCACTTTGACTTTGACACATAATGAATACACATGTTAAAATACACATTTTAGCTGTGGCCCTGGGTTTCACTCAGTCCTGTTACCGTAACACATCACCCCATCTGAAACATCTGGAACATTCTATGAGTCACATCTACAATAGGAAGTGAGAACTGTTGGTTCTTCTGAAAACCAAAATTAATTTCCCTTAATTTCTCATTCTGAATATTTGATCTCATAAGTATTGTAACTATGTCTGTTACCTAAATTAATTCCTAAATCTTATCGGTTTATTTTTAAAATACAAATTTTGGGAAAATCACTAGAATGTTCTCAGTGTTCTCATGCTATTAGCATAGCCGCCATTTAGCTATTTTTCATGTTTTTGCTAATTCTATGCTAAAAACTCATTCCTATTATTTTCATTCCTGTTACTCAAAACATAAAAAGAGTGTCAGTAACAGGAGTGAGTTCCAGTAACAGGAATGAGTGCCAGTAACAGGAGTGAGTTCCAGTAACAGAGATGAGCGCCAGTAACAGGAGTGATAAATATCAGTAATTTGAACATTCAGTCAATCATTTCTTTAAAATAAAGACTTTCTTGAGAGAAAATCAGAGAATTAGTGGACTTGCTTTTAAACATTTTTTTAATTGTCACATGAGATTTGTAACCATCTTCGGCTTAGAAACCTTGTAAAAAATTAAATAAAATTCAATAAAGCTGCCTGAGTTTGATCAGTGCATGTTTTGAATAGTAAAACACGTGTTATTAGATTCTGAGTTGAAAAAAGATAATACAGTAAGTTTAATTTGGAAGTTACATCATGCAAATGGCACCCATTCAGTTAAATGGCCCATATATTGTATGTTTATAGGCTCTTGCATGTACTTTATAGAAGAATTTAAATACTGAAATATACACAGAAAAAAAAAACAGCACAGATTGCTAAAAATCTAGTCATGCACTTCTGTCTCAGGCAGATATGTAAATGATAACAGGTGTGGGCTAGTTAGACACTGGGTCTTGCCACAATAGGCTGCTGGACAATAAAAGGCTTGTGGAGGCCACTTTTGGTGAGAAACCATAAACTGCTAGACATGCCTCTACATTGTGCTCTAGGACATTTTGCCCTGTTGACAGATTTTAAGAGGGGGCGCATCGTTGGCCACCATCTAGGTCATCTGTCAGCCAGCCTTCATCATCTTTGTTTGCAGGGGTGTAGGAAATGAGATACAGTGGTGCCTTCAGTTGCTTAGAAGCTACCCTGGGGTCCTTTGTGACCTCGCCAACTATATTACACACCATGCTGTTGGAGTGATCTTTGTCCTGCGGGGGTAACAATGGTCTTGAATTTTCTTCTATTTGTACACTGAACTCTATCTAACTGAGGATTGGTGGAGTCCAAACTCTTTAGAGATGTTGCTCTAAATCCCCTTTGTTAATGCTAACATGCTAATCTTTTATAAACATGGATGTGACTTTAGAGCAGACTTTAATCTGACTCTAATTTGACTTTAATTCCACTTTCAAATGAACTGCTAATCCTAGAGGTTCACAGACCTTTGCCTATTACTTATTGGATAATTTATCCCAATAAATAAATGACCAAGTATAATATTTTGGTCTCATTTGTTTAATTATGTTCTCTTTATCTACTTTTAGTTTTTTAAAAAAATCTTATAATGTTTTAGGTCATATTTATGCAGAAATATAGAACATTCTAAAGGGTTTGCAATGTGGTTCAAGCACTACTGTAGCTTCTACAGACTTCTACAGTCTGGAACAATCTGTCACCTGTAGCAATAAAACCACCCCAGCATTCTGAAGTACAGCGCTTTTCAGCTCAAATTTTTTAACTCAATCACTTAAAATCAGGGAGTTTAGTGCCCCTCAAACAAGCTCAAAGTAGCTCCACACCTCCTTGCTAGAGTCTGGAGAGCCCTGACATTTAAAATGAGGCATTAATAACTTAAAAAGTGCACTAGAAGCTTATTAAAAAGCACTATTTACATCCCATAAGGCTAGCTTCAGCTCTGGGCGTAGCTCTATATATATATATATTTATATATATATATATATATATATATATATATATATATATATATAGGCTATGTGGAGTCTGTGTATATATGTCTATGTTATTTTCAGTAGCTAGCAAAGAGGTGTGGAGCTAATTTGAGCCTGTACAACAGAGGAAAAAGCAATTTATCGGGGCAAATTATGCCCCACCCAGTCTGAAGGGTGTTTGGACAAACTGTTCAAATTTCTGGATCTCGGAACACTGTGGGAGAACGAAGGTGTGCTATTCATCAAAGGTAAATACTTTTTATCATGTTTTACTACAATCAAAGTCCATTTTACACCGAAGTTCTCCTTTAATTTTCTTTAATTTTTTTTTTAAACTGTCTGTGCACTTTCAAAGTTCTCAGTGCCTCATTTTAAATTTTAAAGAATTCTACCAGTGAAGTGTGCAGATACTTTGAACTTGTTCACCTTCTATGCCCCTATCACTAGCACTGTAAACCTGTTGGGAGCATCAGCTCCAAGCGCTCTCATTTGGAATGCTAGCGGTGAATGAAGGTGAGTTATTTAAAAGAGGATTGTACTTTTTATCAGGTTTCACTAGCACCCAAGTCCATTCCACACCAGATTTATACTTTAACCCACATTGTAACATTGTATTAACATTGTATAGAGAGAGAGAATATAAAGGAAACTGGAAGAGGTACAGCACACCAGCCCATGCTCACCAGCAGCTGCTCCCGAAAATGAAATCATCCAGATCGTCCAGTCGCTGACGGGTAACAAGTGCGCGCCGAAAGTTAGAAGCTTACAGCGGCGCCAGCAGTGGCATCAAACAGGATACCCTTCTTTACTTTCAGCACATGCTGTCTGGCACAACTCCGCCTGCAAGCTTATAAGGAACCCAGCAAGGCCAGGGAGTCATTCACTTTCAGTGGAGCGTAGCCCCAGGGGTCCTGAGTGAGAGATAGACTGGACACAGCGCAGGAGAGGCAGACAAGTATGGATACCCAATCCCTGTATCGCTGTCCTGCAGAGAGCCTGCATATTTTACCCCAGAGATTAGCTGGCCTGCCAGAGGATCGATTGCTTGATTTAGGTGTTAAATAACAACCCCCCCCCCCTCCACCGGCATGCGAGTGGGCTGCCTGCAAAGACACAAATTAGCATTCTGGGACACATTTTAGAGGCCCAGGAACACTTTCGAAGTCACCTCTTGACATCTTCCCATAAAATGTTCACAAGCCGGGGATAAACCTTACACTAGCGAGCTTTCACAAAATGTTCATCAATCACCCTTAAATGTTCGATGATAATGGTTGTCCTTAACTATTATAGCATAAAAATGTACCATTACCTTCATAAAATCGTAATAAATTTTAAGCAATTAAAGAAAACACTGCTATCCAGTGGCTAGGATTTAAACTATGTTGGTAATATCAACATTAAACATTAAAGCATGTTATTAATCAAGAAACCTCAGTAGTAACTCATAACATGATCAGAAAGCATCATCAGATACTAAGGAAACATTCTGAGTAAAAAGCACTGGCAGCTCTTGTCAGCAGAGCTTCAGTTCAGTTCAGTTCTTATTTAAGCTTTGTGGTACATCACAGTAATCTGTGTGAATTGTGGCCTCCAAATCTCCCCACCGCTAAAACCCTAGTCCCATTTCCACACTTAGGGCTGCCAGGTATAGAATCAAACACACAAACAGTGTACTGGAGCCATGGAAAGATGCAAGCTGTCTATTTTTGTTATCTGCTGAACAGGACAGATAATCACTAGGCTTCAGCAAGGTTTGCTTATCATTTCTAGGTAATTTACAACCACGACTAGCAAAGTAAAGGAGGGCATTTTGGACATAGTATGAAAACAGACAATACAGAGTGAGACTCGCTGTCACTTGCCATTGTGTGTCAATCTGGCAACCTTCATGAGCATCGCCATCAGGGGAGAAGCAGGTGAGGCAGAACTGTATCTAGGGTTTGGAAATTGGACTCGTATAGACATTTCACACAATTGCTCAAATTTATTACTGATTGCTCCTTTAATGCATTTTTAAAATGCATAGTAATCATTTAACCCAAATTTTTCCCATAAATTATTCTTTGCAGAGACTTAAATAATGTAGATAAATATGTATTAAATCTCATAACTAACTCTCACTTCCTTAATCCTCCCTCCTCTTCTCATTCCGCTGCCTCTCTCATTCTCGTATATGTGGAAGAGAATTTTAGGGAGTACAAAAGGGAATCGGTGCTACGCTAAACGCTAATTGTAACCCAAAGTCACAACCGAACTACATTTTAACTACTAAGTTTAAAAGATTAAAACACTCAACAAATCCATGCTGTGGACTGTGACATACCATAAACCTCAAACATTATTGTTTCTAAATAAAAAAATAAAAAAAAAATTAAAAACTGGCATAAGTCTTGACCCCCCAGAATTTATATAAACTATGCCAGACTAGTAAAACCCATGGTCAAAGCGGAAGAAACTATCAACCATGGCTCAAAAAAATGGCGGGAAAACATTGTGTGTGGTTGATACTGGAGAGCAGCTCATTACCTCTAGACACATAGGTTGCTATGTAAACCAGGCCTCGAGACTGCTGCTTTTACTGTACCTGTGGCAGTGCTAATCTATAACTATTGCATATACTACAAATAACATTCATTTTGCCATTAATGTCCCAGAAATGTCCCGTCGTATGTAATATCTCCGCTCATTTCCATTTTTGACAGCTTTAATGCAGACAGTCCTCTTCGGGCCCTGAGGCATTTTGTTGTTGCCTGAGGCCAGACTACAGGAGTGCAGTATAGTTCACCTCCAGCCTCGCAGACTGCTTTCACTAACACTCATCTACCTGATGTCACGGGCAAAATTCCCACTGCCCTTAAAAAAACGATCACTTACATGCTAATTAGTCTATGGGTATGTGTTGCGGCTAACAAGGATTAGCTGGGATTGCTGTAGCATGGCATTCTCTCTAATCCAATCAGCCGAGTTCCTGCCCATTAAATCCTTCTTTATGATGCTTACGATTAAATCCTGCTTTACAACGCTGGCAGACAGGAAGTCTGGATAGGGACAGGACAGTTTCGGAATGTAAAGCACGGACTACGCTCAGATTGGCCCCAGGCAAATTTTATTGCTCTGAGAGGAATAAAACACCTTGAGTTTCACGGCAATCAGGACCAGAAGTTTTTTTTTTTCCCTGCGAAAAGTATTGGAAATTGGAAACCGCACTTTGCATTTAAATAAATCATGTGATTGAATCAGAGCGAATCGAGCTGGGTGCACGCTTCTCTTTGGAAGGTTACCTTTGCACAGATTTGATTTTAGCTAAAACTGAGGAAGATGAAAGTGTGTGTTGGCGAGTCCGAACACAAGTAGCGATGTGTGCAGCCAGTTCATTCCTATGGGAACAATGGGCTGTAATGATCAGCAACAGGATCAATATCATTATAATGTGCATTGTGTGTCAGCAGCATAGTTGTTTAAATTTCATACAAACACTGTGGATGTAACGCAGGAAGGTGAGAAGACGGACGTAATTGCAGTATATACATTTAATGTAAAGAAACAAGAAAAACAAAAGCAGAAAACAGAAAACAAACCATGGAAATGACTCATACACAGCAAGGTAGCACACAAAAGACTCCACAAGGAACACTGAAACAGAGGGGCTTAAATACACAAGGAACACCTGGGCCAGGACAACGAGGGGGTGGGGTTACAAACAAGACACAAGGTGAGATCACTAATGGTTAGGGCGGGGCTAGGGTGGAGACAGAACAACAACAAAACATAAAGACAAAACAAAAGAGTTTTATCATGCGACCCAACTTTTTAGTATCCAGGGTTAGTAAGTGAGACAGTGCCATGCTTTGGGCCACATGGTAGATAAATGCAATGTTTTTTTGTTTTTTTAGGTAAATAATGTTATTAGGACCCTATTAGGAGCCTTTTTTAAAGCCTATTTAAAGACACAGATGTAAGGTGTGAAAATGGATTCTTAGACGGGTGTAAGATAGCAATGAGCCCCATGACTCATCTTATTTAGATGCATTTTCCTTATTATATGTCATTTGGGCAGTTTATCATTTATTTCCATTAATCCTAGTGTTTCAAATCTGGATAAATCTTCTCCAGAAGAGTTTTGGAAGGGCATTATATCTTTATCATGTCTTTTTGATCCTCAGACATGCCCTATTACACTGTAATTGCTGTAGTTTCAAAATATGTGTTATACATTAATTTATTTCAAACAGAACTCAGCAGCTGCCCAATGGCCTCAATTAGCCTGTCAGGGAGTTTAGAGTCAAAAGAATTTGTGTTCAGTTTTACAGTGCTGAGCAACAGTCAGAGACCTCATTTATTTCATATCTAGTCAAAACAGCCATTTAGTTCAGGAATGCAGAAAATATATATTTTATATAACGCCATAGAAATCTCAACGCCTCGACAGTGGCGCAAAAAGGGGGTATGCAGTGTATGCGAAGCATAGGGGCGCTGCACTAGAGGGGGCGCCAAATCGATGCCGGAAAATTATTTCTAGTCTGCATTTCCTGTAAGAGCTGTGTGTTCGTGTATGATAATACACAGGGGCGTCATCTGGCCTGGGCTTTCGGGGCTTTAGCCCCAACTAAATTTCCAGTAGCCCCGAATCGAAACAGCCAATCAGCTTGCTGGTTTTGTTGAGCGCGGTGGGCTAGTAGGGAAGCCCCCGCCCAGCCCCCCCACCGCCTCGCTGGTGAGGATTTTCGAAGGTTTTTGTGTTCTTGCACCGGGTTTCAGCGCTGATGTTAAAACATATCTGGATATACGGCGATTTTTCTAAAAGAAAAGTAACTGAACTAACCATATAAACTGTGATGAGATGTTTCTGATAGCTGGTTAAAAAGACTCATCTCTGAATCAAAACACACAGATGAAGGTTTAAGAAAATAAAACTATATATGTTTAACTTGCCCTGATGTACCTGATCAGCCAATAACTATTTTATTTTCAAATTGTTTTTATTAATTTAGGATTGCAGGATTACTGTAAGCTATAATTAACGAACACTTATTTAGCTAACCAGTTAGCTAGAAGCTGGATGTTGTGGATAGCCAAAATTTAGTACTATGCTTAGTTTAAATGAGTTTCTTAATCCTGGTCTCTGCCCTAAAATTGTGTTTTCCACCGGATAAGCTAATCAACTAATATAATTAACTCGGCTGAGCCCCGGATTTTTACATACCCTGGCAATGACACTGATAATACACATCAAAAAACAGAAGCACAGCCTATAGTATGTTTGCATACACCTCAAAAAAGTATGTAGTTGCACCCCTGCACCTTGATTTAGCATACATTCCACCCTTGGTCTTTATTACCGCTTCCAATCTGTTCAGGAGACTCACTTTTACTGTTTCTATACCTTTTTATCCAAGTCATTTTAAACGCATTCTAAGATTTTGATGTCTGGTGTGGTTCGCTATTCTGAGATCAGCAGCAGTTTTAGCTGTTCAGTTTAATTAAATGTTTTTCATCCTTTCTCGTTCATCTCCACACCTTCCACATTGTCTTCTCACGCTTTAAAGAAGTACAGAAAAAAAAAAAAAAAAACATTTACCATAATTTCTGGCCTATTGAGCACATCTGAATGTAAGCCACACCCACAATTTTTTTCAAGAAAAAATTATTTGTACATATACAGGCTGCACCTGACTATGAACCGCAGTTGACCTCGTTATATAATATGATATATTTACACACAAAGATGTTATACAAAAACTGTTTTTTAAACTCGTTGCTGGTAGTGGATTTTTTAACAATGCTCCAGTCTGTCAGGATCCACTGGCAGACTTAAGTTATTCTTAGGCTAAAGTTGTTCTTCGGATGCAGTCGATTTTGGTAAATTATTTCGTCATTTTATTTTAAATAACTTTATTTAAAACTTTGATCCTATTTACACCCCAATTTTACAACAGAGCCAATTACCCAACACACTCATTAGGACTCCACCATCACTAGTGATGCCCCAACACACCAGGAGGGTGAAGACTAGCACACGCCTCCTTTGACAGTTTGAAGTCAGCCACCTCTTTTTGAGCTGCTGATGATGTAGAATTTCCGAGTAGCATCACAGCACACACTCGGAGGAAAGCGCAGCGACTCGTTTCCGACACATCAGCTCACAGATGCCTTGTGCTGATCAACATCACCTTTTGGAGTGATGATAGGAAAGAGCACCATCTACCCACCCAGAAAGAGCAAGGCAAATTGTGCTGCTAAAAAAAACGTTCTGGTAGCTGATGACAAGCTACATGACTGGGATTTGAGGTAAATTATTTCACTCATTAGCCATATTAGCCCATAAACAAAACATATATTAGCCGCACCGTTAAAAAACCCCGCAGTGTTCAAAGTGGGTAAAAAAAGTAATGGCTTATTGACCGGAAATTACGATTATTTTTCATATATTCTTCCTACAACAATTTAGGCCTGACCACTTCTACTGATGTTATAAGAAGTGTTTCAGTCTGGACTGTATTTTGAATGGAAGACTAATTCAGATTATCATGAAATCCGGTGGCATCCAACCAGATCAGGCTTAAAATTAGGCTAAAATCACACATTGTTCTCCTGGCTTAAAACAGTTTTTAAAAATATCTGGATATGTGTGGATGGGGTTGTAGTGGTCTACCACACCTTGCACTGATGTTCCAGGAGTCACTTTTCCTCTGTAGCTCCAGTTTTGGAAGCTGGAAGTAGATGATCTTAAATGTACAAATAAAACTATTTGCAATGAGCATCATGACTCACCTTGTTTAGATATATTTTCCATATTATGTGTAATTTGGACAGTTTATCATTTATTTCCATTAATCCCAGTCTTCAAAATCTGGATAAATCTTCTCTAGAGTTATGAAAGGGCATTATATCATTATCATGTCTGTTAGATCCTCAGACATGCCCTATTACATTGTAATTGCTGTAGTTTCAAAATATGTGTTATATATTCATTTATTTCAGACAGAACTCAGCAGCTGCCCAATGGCCTCAATTAGCCTGTCAGTAAGTTTAGAGTCAAAAGAATTTGTGTTCTGGTACTATTTGTACCAGAAATGTAATAAATAAATAAATATAGGTTGACCTTCGACCTTAGCGCAGCACTGTATTCGCATGTCTCACATGTTTAATCACTGAATTCAGCAAACGTCCAATAGCCCCTGTTAGCCTTTAGAAATGAGTTTTGATAGATCAGTGAATTTCTGCTCTTTTCCAAGCGCTTGGGAAATGAGTCGATACAGGTGTCCATGATAATCAATGATATGATGAAGGAGATTCTAACTCCCTTTAATTAAGGCTGCAGAAAAAGGAGTGCAACTAAAAGCAGTAAAATCACTACAGCAGAGGAGAATAGCATAACGTCTTTCAGGCAACACTAAACAGATTGGGCTCGAAGCAACAGCAAGAACAGCGGTGTCACAAAATCAACTTGATTTGCATCCATGCTTTTCAATGAAAAATGGGATTTCATGGCGCCTGATTAGCAGGAAACACCTTAAGAGGCGCACATCAACATCTGGCCAACTCTGTGTACCCAGTTCAACATCTGGCTCAGGCTCTCATTGCTGTAGAGGACGAATTCATTATCGCTCAGAGTGTTTTTAAGACAGATTTTGGAAATCTCTGGATGCAAATAAGGCCCATGCTTACACCCCTAAATAAACTCTTACAAAATTCTTGGAGCAATGATGTAGAAGAACCAATCTGGTTCTGTAATGAAACAATTTTTTTGTAAAAGAATCATGTGTCTGTGTGAAGAATCTCTAAGGCCCAACCTTATTTCACCCTTGGCCCCACCACTTTCCTCTACCCCTTCTTTTCAAGTGAAATCCTACCACTAAGATTTACAAGAACCCTTCAAGCACCTGATACGTCATAAGGATCGCTAAAGTTCAGTAACCTAGCTGCTGCTGGTTAGCTAGTTAACTTTAGGGCGTATTTTATTGTATTTCGCCAGAAAGCGGGGAAATTATTTATTACTCTCCATTGCTTAATTCCTCTGTGATGGTAAGCTGAAACTAGCTTTATTTTATTTCATTTTAGTTTTCCGATCCGCCTTAAATGCTGCAGCCCCTGCCATCTGTTGCAGGCTGTTAAAGATGGAACGGGAAAGTTAGCTAGCTACTGAGACAAACTACTAGCAATCTTTTTTATGATTGTTATGAAGAATTCGGCCATAAAACATTGAAACTACACATTACACTATGGTAATATAGTGTTAGTAGTCACTTTTAACTAGGAAAATACTTATTTTATATGCTGCCATCTTACCAGTGATTCTCAAACACCTTGGTTGGAAGTGTGTCTATGAAAAATCTCTGTATGAAGGGCTAACAAGCTCTATCTCTTCCCCTGATCTACCCCTCCAACCGGGGATCGAGAACGAGAATCGGGACACCCCAACCCCTCGGCGTGCACATGCAAAACAGAGGGAAAGGGGTAAGCGGTAGGGCCAAGGGGTGAAAGGGGATTGGGCCTAAGAGTAGCGATATACTTTCTGTTAACTTCACATCAACAAATATGCTTATTCAGAACAGCTGATGAGAGATCAGGATCAGTTTAATATATATATATATATATATATATATATATATATATATATATATATTTGATATCTTGGAAATGAAAACACAGCTGCGCCACTGACTGATGACTAAAACTCTGACAACAGTCAACCGTCAGACGTTCATTGCTACCTAGGCAACACAAACACACTGCATGCTTAGTGTGCATACACTCTTCCCACATTACACAAGGACTTGCAGCAGTGCACAAACCCAACTTTTATATTAACAATAAATCCGCCTAAGTCAGAGCACATGCAGGGCATACTTTTCCCATCATTATGATAGCAAAGACACACTGACACTAAATCAAGCTGCAGTTATTCACGCAATGTTATGTCCTTGTGAAGAATCTCTAAGAGTAGGAATACACTTGCTGGTAACTACACAGGAACGAATATGCTCATCAGAACAGCTGACGAGAGATCAGCATCGGTTTAAAAATCGATGTGTTAACACACCTAGCACACAGGCACAGATGCGAACAGTTACATTTACAACACGGCCGGTCGTCTATACAAATGCTTGGCCAAACAGCAAGTATATCTCCTCAGCATCCACTGACATTTCAGACTTTGTTGCTGAGATGCTTAAGTTTTTAGTTGCTGCCATTTTGTTCTAATATAACTGACAGTTAACTGTGGAATATTTACTAGTAAAGAAAAAAATCACGACTTGACCAGTATCACGATTCCACACTAGCACTAAACCTCATCCCATTCAAACTCCATCCCATTCAACCATGAAACATTGTTAAACATGAGTGGGTTCAATGGTTGTGACTTTTTATCTTCACAACAGGCACCCATTCCTGAGAATAACTCAGTTATCCACCCATTCAGCTAGTGCTGTGCGATATGGAGATAAATATGTTGGGGGCGATAGAAAAGTGTCTATGGTGCTACTTACCTTCTATCGTCCCTATTGTTTCTACAGTAATTTCATCAATTATTCATGCAAATATATAAAGTAGGCTACAATTAAATGTATTGGTGTGGTCACTTTGCATAAACTCGGTTTATATAAGTGATGATAAAGTAATCTTCGCAAAAAAAGCTTCATAATGTGGTTTTGCGACATGGCGCTGCTTTACGTTATTATTAAACTCATGAGAGCTGAACAATGGAGACGCATTGTTCTTTTGAAAAAATTAGCTACTGCATCTACCTCATCTGTTTTTGTTTGATACATATATATTGCTGCATTAAACGGTGGTAATTCTCATTTGTGAAAGTTTGGTTTAATGTCACTTTGAAATAAAGTTTGGAAAAAAGTAAGCAATAATATTTTTTTGTCATATTTTTTGAAGAATAACTGAAAACATACTTAAATGTGGTATATCACGATATATATCGTGGTATAAAAAATTCCATATCTTGATATATGATTTTTCCCATATCGCCCAGCACTACATTTAGCTACGATACCCAATGCTAATTTAAAATCTGCAAACAACAAGGACAACAACAAGGACGTTGCCAGTTCCTGCTGCATGTAACCTGCAATCTTGAGGACATTACTAACAGGCTATCACAAAATCACAGTGATTGTGGGAGCCACTTTATATCCCCATAAAGAAGGTCACGGTCAGCTAGCATCAGCACTCAAAACATGACTAGCCTAGCATAAACAAACACACTGCAGCTCTCTGAAAAATGCTGGGATTATTTTACCCTCACTAGAGGACGTATACAGGCTATGAACTCATGCATGCACGCACACACACACACACACACACACCCCGTTAACGTATGCAGCGTCAGTGCTGAGCACAGCAGCTTGCATTAGCCCTATGCTAATTATCGCTTAGACAGATGATGATAACTCAGATGCGAGAGGCTAACCACATTATTCCTCTTCATGCACAACCGTAAACTGCAATTTTCCACATCCCATCATCATTTTCCCCAATTTTAACATGTGGCTGCCAAGCCTATGCCAACAGAAACCTGATATAAAGACTAAGGTACCCTATTGGACATTTTATTAGGTACACTATTATGTGCTATGCATGATACACTCTAAAGATACACCCTAGACTCTACACACACTGTAATAAAAAGGAAAAAAAAAATCTAATTTTCAAGGCAATTTACTGCACTAGATTTTTAAATTTTATTTTTTTAAAGAAAACCACTACCAGTCAATTACAAATCTTTAGTTCAGAAAGTTCATTTTTCATATGTATAAAATATTATTCAAATGTTAAGTCTCGCCAACTTAAAAATAATGTAAGATGACATTTTTGAAATATGTATAGTTAGTTCTGCTAAATATCCTTAAGAATCAACTAAAAAAAATATCAATTGTATCAATAACACGTTTGTATGGAAGCCCATTTCCACCACCCAAAATAAAAAAAATCTTATTATTAAGTAAACTGCTATATCATTGTTTTGAGGTAGTAAGTCATAATTTTGAGCTAGTAATTCATTATTTTAAGATAGTAAGTCATTATACTGAGATACTAAGCCATTATTTTGAGATATAAAAAGTGTGTTTGCTTTTGGATTATGATTATGACTTACAATCTCCAAATAATGACTTACTTTCTCAGAATAATAATATAGTATCTTAAAGTAATGAATTAGTCACAAAATAATGAGAAATAATGATTTACCATCTTAAAATTATAATGAGATAGTATCTAAAAATAATGAGAGTATCTCAAAATAATGACTAAATATCTCAAAATATTGAGATTGTATCGCAAAATAATGAGACAGCTGTTTATTTAATAATATGAAAAAAGTGCTGGATTTTTTATTTTATTTTAGGTGGCAGGAATGAGCTAGCACACGGTTCACATTTATCACATTCATGTTGTGTGCGCAATACTTTATTTTTGGTTTATTCTGTCAATATTTTAAAGTTTTTATTAATACTCAGGAAAAAAAAAAACCTGTAGAGTAGTTGGCTTGGCCTCAACCAGGGTCCAACTACTTTTTTTAAAAAATTGCCAACCCAGATTATTTAGTTGGAGACCAACCAACCCTTTTTCTGTTATTAAAAGCATGATTTTGGCTGTATCTGGAAATATCTGCGAAAACTGTGCCTGACTGAGGTGCACAGCTTTCCACAGGCTGTCTGAAGCTGCGTTTATAAGCACGTGCCCAGCCATGTAGAGGCCATGCGATTACCTCGTGTTTACGCCTGCTCCCCCTCACGCTTCTCAGGCAGCAGAAGTCTGTCACGTACACAGACACAGAGACAGCGCTGTTCACTCTGATCTACTTCTTGTGTCAAGAATCAAAACACTGCAACATGACATGTTTGATTTATTTGCCTTAGGTGACTTCGCACGTCCTTCAATGTGTCTATTGTAAATGTGCACATCGCTTTTATGATAATGGTACCCCACACATAAATCAGCTCCAATCGAAATTGTCCAACTGGGCAATCTCATTGAACCCTTTCAATAGGTTACAGCTGTTCATGGTGGGTGGTAAAATGAGGGTCTTCCTCAAAAAGCCAGACAGAACTCAGCCCTGCCGTTCACAATAATCTACAACCTGAAATCCACTGAAAGAGTCCCAAGGCTAGGCCCATTTACTGTAGGCTGAGAAATTAAAATGATGAATGAATATGAACGCAGCAATGCTTGGTCAGATAAATAACATCATCAGCATTTTAATGATGGCTGATGATGGTTGAGATTGGTCTGCTGCGCCGCTGCCATGACTGGTCCCAGTGCGTGAGACGAAACAGAGGCTCCAGATGGCAAATTGCATTTCAGATTCAAGAATCCAAGGAGATGACTTGACTCGTCTTGGCTCAGCTCGTCTCAGCTCGACACTACCTGTCTCCTCTCCAAACAGAAAAAAAAAATGTTAGAAAGAAAGGAAGATAAAAAAGCTAGAAAGAATGAAAGAAAGAAAGGGCAAAAGAGCCGAGAGAAGAAAAAAGACAGGAGACAATCTATTTCCCCGTCTGGAGTGAACTCACTGAGAGCTAGCCACTTGTCTCCTGCAATCAGACCGATCCCTTGATCTCTATTTGTCTTCTCATTGAACCCAAGCAATCATTCAACAGTGCTAATTCCATTCCTGCTTGTTTACAACCATGCCAATATTATGTGAGGAACAACCAACCGGTGGTAAATCATGACTATCAGAGCTAAGCCTTCAATTTAGGCCCGAAATGCAACAAATAAGACTCTATATTAAGACTAATTCCTGCTAGCACATCTACAGAATTCTAGTAGCATGTTAGCACTTCTCTCTCCCCTCCATCATGGACATTTACACCATCCAGCACGACCAGATTCTGCAACAGCTTCTACCCCCAAGCCATCAGACTCCTCAACTGCAGAGACTGAACTGATGGTTTTTCTGTACATGCACACACACACTTACCCCACTTACCCCAGAAAATGGAAAGCACTAAAAACCCTACTACCTCACTGGACTCTATTGCACACTGTGTAATAGAGGTAATTACTACCTCACTGGTCTTTTTTGCACACTACATAATTTGCACACTGTCTTGTTATTTATTATTCTTTGTCTGTATTGTGTTGTATTGTCTGTCTGCACTTTTGTACTGTTGCACTATTGTTCTGTCTACACTGTGTTTATGTGCACCATGGTCCCTGGAGGAACATTGTTTCGTTTCACTGTGTACTCTGTATATAGCTGAAATGACAATAAAAACCACTTTGACTTGACTTTGAGCACTAATGCTGTGGTCGTTCTAGAACAACTTTTGAAGCAAAATTCCACATGTATCACGCTGCCAGCTGAACTCTGGCTAGGCTAGCAATTATATTCAAAGTCAGCAATGTATCTTTGAATTGAAATCAGCATGTTCTCACTAGGGATGTACAAAAAAATATTACGATAATTATTTATTTCTACATTACTTTTAGCAATAAACACATAAAAAGAGCTGTGAGCATGTAGGGAATTATAGCAAACAGAAAACACCTTTATTTTCATACAGCAAAAAAAGGAGCTCTTCACATTCTAGATTGTGTTTCCATGACATATTTAGACTGGAGGTAGAGTGAGGTAGAGGTCCACAGTATATAAGCAAACCCTAAACTAATTCTGAACCTGGAAAAAATGAGAGCAGCAAAAACAAGTGCAAAAAAATCTTTGAGGAGTTAAAAAAAAAAAACTTAAGCCCTTTTTTTACTTCTACGTCAAACCTAAGCCATAGCCTACGCTGTAGCTCCATGCGCACCTCCCTGGAAATCTAACTACGCGTCGCTGCAGCAGTGCATGCCGTTAGCATCGCTATCACAGCATTAGCCTAACTAAATATTGATACTGCAATATTAGCATCGCAACCACACCACCTGCTGGCCAAACCCAGCACTGTTACTCCAACAATAGTTTAAGACTATGTCAATCAGAGACCTTTACATTTAAAAACGAGTAAATATATATGGTCTATATCTCATCTGTTTTAATTTAAAATACTCATTATTTTTTTTAATACAAATCTGTAATTCTATCAATGTAACTAAAAAGTATGTTTTGTAAATAAACCTTAATTGATCATTGCTTATTCATGATTGATTAGTTTAATTAACCACGTAATACTTAATACATTTTCAAGTCAGCCATTGCTGCCTGAACCAACCTCTCAAAATATTAAGTTCATTGATTTTGCAGTCCCACCCAAAGTCTTTTGTAAATCATACAACGTTGCATGCATTATAGTGAAGAATATCATGTTCATTGTGATTATTAACCTTTTATGGATTCCTATTTGACTGCATTAATCACAGTATACATGTATACTACACACTGATGGTGAACGAGAATTGGTGGGACACACCCATTAGGCAGGTAGCTGCACTGTTTAAATAGCAATCCGCCAAAGTCAGATTGCACTTGACTCTTAAAGGGAATAACAAACCTGGTAAAAAATAAATATACTTAATTGTACTTAGAACATATTGAGAAATTTCTAAGTATGCTGTAAATAAACGGATTTCTGTACTTACTTAAAATATATTAAAAGTACATTAATATTATGCTTTTATCAAACGTTTGAAGGTAAACTTAGATTATATTTTTTAAATGTATATTATATAGTTTTTTTTAAATAGACTACTATGAAGTACACATTTTTATCTAATTCTTTTTTTATATATAATTTTATTTCTAATTTTCCCCATTTTCTCCCTAATTTACACAGCCAATTACCCAGCCCGCTCATTAGGACTCCCCCTATCCCTAGTAATGCCCCAACACACCAGGAGGGCGAAGACTAACACATGCCTCCTCCGATACAAGTGAAGCCAGCCACCGCTTCTTTTCGAGCTGCTGCTGATGCAGCGTTGCCGAGCAGCCAGCGCGCACGGAGGAAAGCGCAGCGACTCGGTTCCGGTACATTAGCTCACAGACACCCTGTGCTGTGGACATCACCCTGGGAGTGATGTAGGGAGAGAGCGCCCTCTACCCACCCAGAGGGAGCAGGGCCAATTGTGCTCCCTCTGAGCGCTCCGCTCATAGTGGCAGCGCTTTAGACTGCTGGACCACTCGGCGCCCAGTAATATAATATAATAATATAAGTCACTATACTTCTAAAATACTTATTTCCAAATATACTTTTGAACATTTTTAGCAAAGTGTGTAAAAAACAGCTATTACAGTAATTCACTTAAATTGCAATGTATCCTTTAACTTTTTAGGAAGTAAATCAAATTACTAAAAAAAAAATATAACATGCTAAAAATTCTAGTACAGTGTATTAAAATATATTTTTATACCCAACAAAGTATACTAGAAGTGTGTTACTTAAAAAAGACAGAAACAAGAAGCACATTTGTACTCTAATGTAAATATATTTAACATCATTCTTAGTACATTTCTAATATACCTGGTGTATAATAGGGATGCAGTTGTAATACTAATAAATTAAATGTAATATAATTTTACTGTAAACATATTAAAAATATGGGGTTACATGCATGCAGTTATATGTTTAAAAGTTACTTAAGTATTATATATAGTAAATAGCTCTATTTTAGTACAGTTAAGTAAACTTAGCACAATTTAAGTAAGACTTTAGTACTTTAGTACTACTTTTATACAATTAAAGTATAATAAGTACAAAAATAGTTGTTCAATTTTAGCACTCTTTAATTATACTGATTCATAATGTGGCTACAAGAACACTTTAGTGCACTATAGCATAATAATGCTTAGTATAGTTTATTTGACTTTTTTTCACTAGGGAAGTGACACACTGATTAGTTTATTGCACATTACGGCCAAAACACACCTGCAATTAAGTCATAGAATTAGTGCATGCCTTTTGTGCCTTTCGAGACGCACAAGGTGTACTTTTCCTGTTGTTACGTTTATGTCTTCCTATTTAACTGCATTAATCATAGTATACATAGTATGTATACATAGTATTCAAATACTATATATTTACCTTACAGGAACTATATGCTGTACGTCTTTGCACTGATTCTTACTATTGAATGTAGAAAAGCACTGTGTGAAAAAGCAAAGTGTGCAGAAAACTTCAGCAGAGATCTCTTGTTATCTTCCTCCAAAACTCTTTACAGCCTCGTTTATAATACGATCTTACTGCTGGATACCAAAGGGAGCGGTCCTAAAGCTGCTGTGGATCTACAGTATCTACAGTATTTATAGCACCCGGACCTGCCGCTCAAAAGGCCACAGCGCTAAAAAACGATCGTCACGCACGTCTGTTATTGATAAAGTGAGAAAATTGAAAACAGCATAACGACTGCTGCCGGTTTCGCTGTTGGAATGGAAAGTTTGAGATGTGCTGAATTTCCTATTCCATGACTTCACTTTGCATTTTAATCTGAAGTAGCTATGTGGAGAATGCAGCTCCTGTATGCGCTCTTCTCGTATCCTTTTAGCATCTCATTTCACACAGCCATCGCAGCTCTCGCACTTTTCACACAGATCTGTAATATGCATACAGCCCCTGATGGGATTTGCCCTTTAATGCCAATTTGGCACAAGGCTGCAGTTTTTCTTACCATGTTTAAGACTGGCCGGAGTCGACAGATAGGAGCAATTACATCTGGCCTTCATGTCCTTCACGGCCACTGCCTACAACTACTCACAGCTTTCATGCTTGCTTTACTCCAGAATCATCCTGTTTTCTCTGCTTTTCTCCCAAAACCACAGCCTTGGCTAAGTCATAAAAGCCTTTGAAAAGTCCAAGGCCTTGGAAATGTCGTTATGTAGTGTACTGTGGCTGTAGAACAACAGTCAGTGGAATAGAGTCTTCTGAAGGCTGTAGGCACCTCTTCAAAGAACTAATATGTACTTAATGACAGCAGGCATGTAAATTGGCTGCCGCAATCCAATTTCATAACACTGTAGAGAGTTATCTGCCCCGCCTCCACCTCCTCCTCAGATGTGAAGCTCGCTCGGGTTGCCAGGCTACGCAAATATGTGCAAGGCAGGGTTCAAGTTCAAGAACTTTAGCAATGACCTTCTGAAACAGACATACAACTTACCACCAAACTGCTAATTCCAAAATTTACAGCTTAAAGAGATTATTAAAGAAAAATGATGTAAAAAAAAATCAAGAACCAACCCTCTTCTACAACTGAAAATAAACTTTTCTCACACCATGACAACACCATTTTACCAATATTACCAATAGACAAACGGATCTCAGCCCTTGAGACCCGAACAAAAAAATAACTGGCAAATAATCTGTAATAACACATATTCACAGTGTGACCCAATTCTAACATACAGTTAATACAATACAAAAAATTTCATAGATAACATATCACTATCCATAAAATGCACCTGATGGGCCTTACTGACACCAACACCTGTACACACTGTCCAAACACAATAGACGACCACCATCATGCGTTCTGGAACTGCCCCCCTGTCAGACAGTTTTGGTCGGAGGTCATGGGAGAGTTATCCAAAATCCAAAATCAACCTCAAAATACCTGCAAACATTCATCTACAGGGCTAAAAAATGATTCTACTCAACTGGAAAGGCCAAATGAAAGCACTGGTACAATCTGCTAACTGAACACTCAAATTCGGAAAGACTTACATTTACCATAAAAAAACAATATCAATCACTAAAACAATATCTGGTCCCCATTTTTTTTATTTATCCAGAGTTATTTCCTCCACTTATGTGTTCGTATATGTAACTACTCTCCTCCTTCAACATACCTGCTCAATACTTAATATTGTCTGTTTTGTAACTACTTCTTTCTCCCTATACTGTTGCAAATTTGTCAATCTATATATGTGCACAAATAAAAAAGGAAGAATTTTAGCAATGGCAACCAAGAGTCATACTTAACTTTTAAAAAAATCCCAGTAAAATTAGACCCAGAACATCTGCCCCTGCTTCCCCTATCCCTACCTTTCCATCAGCGTATATTCTTGCCAACCAGAACTACCTCTCCTTGGCTACAGCTAAAAAAAAGGGAGGAACATTGTTGTCAGTAATACATTTGTGTCTTTGACTGATCATTGGATATTCAGATTAATTTTTAACACAGGCTAAAACAGACGGTTTTCTCCTCACATGGGAAAGTCACATGACTTTACAGTAATGAAAATGATCAATTACTTTTATGACCTTCAATACTGTAGGCAGCCAGTCAACCATTACATAAAATACAATAGCCAAGGTACCCAAAAAAAGGGAGGCCTGGTAAGCAAGACTACACACTGATGGTGAGTGATAATTGGTGGGATGCACCCATTATGCAGGTAGCTGCACTGTTTAAATAGCAATCCGCCTAAAGTTAGAATGCACCTGGTCCTTAAAGAGAAAGGCAAGTGACACACCGATTAGTTAATTGCACGTTACGGCCAAAACACACCCGAGATTAACGTTAGAGAATTAGTATAAGCCTTTTGTGCCTTTCAAGCCGCACAAGGTGTGCTTTTCCTGTCGTTACGATAGCAAAGACACACTGACATGCCCTAAATATGCTGTGAGTGCAGTTGCAGTTGATGGCTCGCCTAAATAGGGGCCCAAGTTGTCTTCATAAAACTCACATTTCAACTAATATAGAGGTCTTCAAATTCATAATGAGTAAATATTTGCAAAAACCAATCACGTTTTAACATAAAATATCTTGACTGTATACTGTATTCAATTGAAAATAAATTGAAAAGGATTTGCAAATCATCGTATTCTGTTTTTATTTATGTTTTACACAATCACGCACGTGTTTATCACGCAAAAGTAGTCTCAACCTGGTTTAATAAACATCACAATGAGTTCAATGTTCTTCAGAGCTGATTCTCTGGAATTGAACTCAGCAGAACACCTTTGGGATTTGATGAAATTGGAGATTTATACCCAGACAAAGTTCACCAGAAAAATCTGAAGGAATTGCATGATGCAACTCTTCCAACATGAACCAAAATCCCAAAGATTTTCTCAAAATATTTTCAACATCTTGTGAAATTCATGCCACAAGGAATTAAGGCTTTTCTAAGAGAAAAAAGAGCCTCTACTCAGTATTACAGGAGTGCAGTGTTCCTAATGAACAACCCCAATTCCAATTAAACAAAGTTGGGATGTTGTGTAGAAGATAAATAAAAGCTGAATACGTTGATTTGCAAATCTTTTTCAACATATATTTAATTGAGTACAATAATAAACTTCGTTGTTTTTTGCAAATATTCACTCATTTTGAATTTAATGCTGCAAAACATTCAGAAGAAGTTGGAATGAGGGCACCAAAGACTGGAAAAGTTGAGGAATGTTCAAAAAACACCTGTTTGTAAGATTCCACAGGTGAACAGGTTAATTGGAAACAGGTGAGTGTCATGATTTGGTATAAAGGGAGGATCCTAGAAAGGCTCAGTCAATCATAAGCAAGGATGGGACAAGGTTCACCACTGGAGTACTGTATTTTTTGCACTATAAAGCGCACCAGATTATAAAGCGCACTTTCAATAAACCTTTATTTTATGGTCTATTTTCATACATAGATTAGAGGGCGCATTTTAAGAGACACTATAAGGAACCTCTAATTCAGCAGGTCTTACTGCTGGGTGGTGGTGGTGGGGGCTAGCTAACTAAGTTAGGTAAAGCTAAACTAAGGTAAAAAAAAAAACTGTGATAAAAAAGACTTTCTTTTAAAGTCAAGCAAGCGCTGGATATTAATCCACACAGATTTCTCTTCTGAAAACTGTTTATTTGGGTGAGTAAAGTGCTTCTGTTTATTTACAATAAGCTTAGATTAACCACTAGCGATTAGCGGCAAATGCTGCCCGACAGAGCTATACTGAGGAACCCTGAGTGTTCTGGTAAGCCAGGGTGATATTAGCTAGCGGTTCTTCCCACTTAGCTTTTTTTACATGGAAAACGTACAGGCTACAGTCTGATAATACTCCCCTCTGAACAGCAAACGAGCTAGCGCGGTTAGCGGCTAATGCTAACTTTGCACCAGCAGTGCTATTCTGGGTTAGGAGCAGGCTACAGGCCAATAATACTCAACTCTAAACAAGGAAATAGCGATTAGTGGCTAATGCTAATGCTACTCCAACCCCGGTGCAGGAGAACTAAACTGCAACTCCTGTATAACACTGAACTTCAGTGGAGTGGCTTTACTGCTCCTTACAACCTGACTGATAAAATTCATACATAATGTGTACTGGATTATAAGGCGCTCTGACTATTTTTTGGGAAAATTAAAGGATTTTAAGTGCGCCTCATAATGCGAAAAATACAGTAAGTCCCGTCCTCCTACCCAAAGAGGAAAATCAGCATCTCTGATAGTATGGGGGTGTGTTAGAGCCCATGGCATGGGTAATGCACCAATAATGCTGAGTCTTTTCCAGGGACGTCCTGCTTTTTCCAGCAAGACAATGCCAAATCACATTCTGCACGTGTTTCAACAGCGGGGCTTTGTATTAAAAAAGTGCAGATACTAGACTGACCTGCCTGCAGTCCAGACCCGTCTCTCATTAAAAATGTGTGCCGCATTATGAAGCGGAGAGCACAACATCGGAAACCGCAGAAATTTGAGCAACTGAAGCTGTACATCAATTAGTGTTCTCAATTCCCAGACACTTATTGACCGTGGTTAAGAGGAAAGGTGATGTAACACAGTGGTAAACTACTTTGGAACACGTGTTGCAACATCAAATTCAGGGAAAATTTGCCAAAACCAGTAAACCAGTTTATCCATTTAAACACTAAACAGCTTGTCTTTGTACTGTGTTCAGTTGAATATAGGTTGAAAATGATTCGCAGAGGCTCTGAGAAGTCTGCCATTATGATCAGGTTTTTGCTGATTTGAATCCTGTTCATGTAGCTTGTCATCAGCTACCGGAGCCCTGAGAGAGCACAATTGTTCTTGCTCTCTCTCTTTGGGTGGGTAGATGGCGCTCTCTTTCCCCTCATCACTCCAAAGGGTGATGTCGATCAGCACAAGGCGTCTGTGAGCTGATGTATCGGAACCGAGTCGCTGCGCTTTCTCCCGGCAAAGAGTAGAAATTCGAAAAGAGGCGGTGGCTGACTTCACATGTATCAGAGGAGGCATGTGCTGGTCTACACTCTCCTGGTGTTGGTGTTAGGGCATCATGTAAATTCGGGAGAAAATGAAATAAAAAAAAGAAAGAAAATGATTTGCAAATCACAGTATTCTGTTTTTAATTATGTTTTACACAAAGTTCCAACATCATTGGACATTGGATTTGTATACTGAGACTTCAAGAGACTTCAAACATTGAACCACACTTGAATCACAACTGTCAGAACAAAGAATCACAATGAAGATGAGTCTGAATCATATGGCAAACAAAATTGCAGCTTATAAAAATGCCCACTACTACACCACTCACACTAAATTATACCCATAATGCCTGAACTTTTTTAAATCAGCAATAAACTGTGTGCTTGTCCACTGGAGGCCACTCAATTATTTTCTGTTTTATTTTCTTTTTTTATCTCTCACAGTGATCAGTTTTAATATCTTCTCTTTCCCTCCGTCGTTTCCTTCCTGTGCGGTGGAGCGATAGGTTTTAACAGCAGGCCGACAGCATCATTAACTAAACGTCCACCATAAAGCAGGGCAGATGATTCCTCACTCTTATAGCTCTAATAAAACCAGCAATCTTCATCACAAAGACCCGGGGCTCGGTGTTTGTTTGCACGGGCTTGTCATCACCTCCACCGCTCGTCATCATCTGCGATGACGCTCCGGTTATGAACAAACATGCCCCCCCCCCCCCCCCCCCGGCCCCCCATCCCAGCACCACCCCAGCAACTGCTGTCTGGGGACACCGGGTCGCAATTCAAGTGTCAGCATTCAATTCAAATTAATTTGAAAAGCGAAGCAGTTTGAAGCTATGAGAAATAATAATACGTTCAGCTCAGGAAAGATGGTGGAGGAGGTGCAGGAGCAGTTCACGTTTATGGGTCCTTCATTACATAGATTGTGCATCTCATGGTGGAATTCAACAGGCCAGTTAAAATAAAGGCCTCAGGCTAAATTAGCTGCTTTTTAGCAGAATTTCCTGCTACAAGTTGTGGTTGAAATGAATCTTAACAACCCGCAGGAAAGTAACGTAATGAACAAACGCACGAATTAGGCCCGTTTTAATTACTGTATGTGCAAACACGAATTAATCACCGGCTTTGTTGCCTTTAGTGCAGACATGCCTTCTTACAGCACAGCATTTCTGCTAGCGTATCCTCATAATAGCTTCAGGAACATTATCTAATTTTGTCAGAAGTTTCATTTTTAGCTGGCTGTTCATGTCGGATTCGTTAAGATGAAGTTGCGTGACTGCTCTATAAAAAAGAACATGCTGAGATTAGCGGAATCTGTCTGAGAGAGTCACTGAGGCAAAGATAAGAGTGAAGAGAACATCAGCATTTTGGCAAAAGCTCAGATTTATTTTTTGAAACAATTAAAATGTAGGCATTCAAATTTAGCTTGTAAAGATAAGGATTAGCCCCTCTCTTAATTTAAATGCCAAGTCCATATTTGTCACTGTATAATAGGTGTAATTGGTTCATGCCTTTCTGACTTTCTGACTTTTCATTTTGGCCCAAACCTTTTTCCATTCATGGACAAAAGGACCGTAATTTGGTCTGGTTAAAAGAGATGAGCACATTCCAGATCTACTGAACTTTGGTCAAGTTTGGTTGCAGTATTTACACATGTTTCTAAATGGTTCAGACTTTCAGACAACACAAAATATAATACAATATAATACAGCAAAAAATAAAAAGTCATGTGTTGAATTAACTCACTGAGAGCTGATTTCAGCTCTACTGCAGGGTTTATGTAGATCCACACCCTTTGGATGTAAATCATCCGACCCAACAGTCAAATATACTCCTTTTTTAATTTGAACTAAACTGCTGTTCAGGTGCAGTTTAACCTGATGTATTAGCTGTTTAAGCTGCTGCTCCATGCTAAGCTGTTTTTACACTAAACACTAAGCATGTGCAGCGCTTACTGATCACAGCCAAACAACACAGTGTAAGTCAGTTCTATGCTTGTGTAAAAAAACAAAACCAAACCAGGGGGAAAACACTCTAGTAGCGAAGTCATCAATGAACTCGCACCAAAGAAACGAACAACAGGTGTGAAAACATTCTTAGATGATAATCTTTAAAAATAGTTAGAGAAGTAGAGAAGTAAGGGGCTTTAATTAGGAGCCCATTAATAATGGCACAATGATGGGATTAACAATTTAGCATGCGGGGCGCCGAGTGGTACAGTGGTCTAAAGCGCTGCCACTATGAGCAGGAGGTCGCAGGTTCGAACCGCCGCTGATGCTGATGCAGCTTTGCCATCAAGCTTCCGGCGCTCAGAGGGAGCACAATTGTCCCTGCTCCCTCCAGGTAAGTAGATGGCGCTCTCTCCCCTCATCACTCCTAGGGTGATGTCCGCAGCACAGGGCGTCTGTGAGCTGATGTATCAGAACTGAGTCGCTGTGCATTCCTCCGAGCGCGCTGTGATGCTGCTCGGAAATGCTGCATCAACAGCAGCTCGAAAAGAAGCGGAGGCTGACTTCACATGTATTGGAGGAAGCATGTGTTAGTCTTCACCCTCCTGGTGTGTTGGGGCATTACTAGTGATAGGGGGAGTCCTAATGAGTGGGTTGGGTAATTGGCCGTGTAAATTGGGGAGAAAATGGGAAAAAAAAGAAAAAAAAAAAAAAAACAACAACCCCGCATGCTAACCACTGACAACCTAATACACCAAGCCTGATTCATCTTAATACAATAACATTACACTACTTTACAAACTAGAAATAAACTAGAAATATACGAGTTTCAAGTTCAACTTTACGCAATTTTATCAGCAAGTCCTAAATAAAGCATATTCATGGGCTGTTCTGACAACTGACGGATGAGTATTCCTGTACGTCTCGCAGTTTCCCAAGTTTTTGGGGCATCACAGCAGGTGATGTAGCACATTCTTATGTGTAAATTTGTGTGTTTAGGTGTGAAGTGTGTGTACTGTATCCCATGTCAGTGTGGTAGAATACATAACCTTCCCATCAGATGGCGGCTAAAAATAGACCAAACCCCCTCCACTGCCTTCCTCCCTATCTCCCCCTCCTCTCTCTCTCTCTCTCTCGTTCTCTTCTTTTTTTTCTTTTCCCCTTGCTCCCAACACTCCTTCCACCACAGCTAATATGGATCACCCCCCTTCCCTCCATTCCTCGCTCCTCTCCACACGTTCAATCTGGCATAAATTTGCAGAGCGCGCGACGGCACCGTTTAAAGGCACATTCGTCTCAATGGGGACCTGTGAAGTGCTGCTGGCAGGATGACACAACAGCAACTCATCCTGCTTCAGTCCAGCTCCAGCGCTGTGCCACTCTAATTTCCAACACTGAGAGGGGGAGATTCGCGGACCCCCGATCAGTTCAAACACGGCTCAGAGGAGCGAGGCGTTTGAGACATAGTGGCTTAGCTTTGAGAAAACTTTGAAAATGAGTTGAAAGTAATTGGTGAAATTTTATAAAATATCAGAAAATTTGAACGGTTGTGTAGCTGAATTGGTGGAATGAGGGAGGACAATACAACAAACAGATGAGTGTGTGTCAGGAGTTAGAATACATGCACTTTAGTGGCTATTGTGCAATTAAAACTCTACGCCGTAGGTCGTAAATGTAAATGATGAAGAATTTAAAAACAACAAATAGATGAGTGTGGGTCAGTATGGCTGTGAATTAGAGAATGGGTGTGCACGTACGTCTTCTTTGCTTATTTTAGAAAATGAAAATACCCAAGATGCTGTTTTAAGCCTTTCCCGTGAGGAAGTCCTTTTCCTGACGGGGTGCTGAATTTGGCAACATAGTAGTGCCGAAATCTGCAACCCCGCCAAAAAAGCACCCCCATCCGGCAGCGTGTACGCTTGATAAAAGCACTTTAATTTTACCTAGAAACATGCTCCGAGAGGGGGTGCTTTTCTTGGCGGGGGTGCTGAATCCAGCACAACATGGGCACCTGCACTGAAAAAGTACATGCTGTTCGATGGCTTTCAGGCGTTATTTCTAATTTTCGAATAATCCCCATTTTCTCCCCAATTTTGCTCAGCCAATTACCCAACTCACTCATTAGGACTCTCCCTATCACTAGTAATGCCCCAACACACCAGAAGGGTGAAGACTAGCACATGCTTTCTCCGATACATGTGAAGTCAGCCACCACTTTTTTTCAAGCTGCTGCTCGGTTCTGATACATCAGCTCACAGACGCCCTGTGCTGCAGACATCACCCAAGGAGTGATGTGGGGAGAGAGCGCCATCTACCCACCCGCAGGGAGCAAGGTCAATTTTGCTTCATCTGAGCGTCGGCAGCTTGATGGCAAATGCATGAGCGGGGGTTCGAACCGGTGACTTTTAATCATAGCGCCCTGGAGGTGTATATTTAAAATGAGTGTGTGTCAGTATGGCTGAGGATTAGAGATTGGGCACCTGCACTAAAAAAGTACATGTTGTTTGATGGCTTTCAGGCCTATGAATGAAAATTAATGGAGGTGTATATTTTAAATGAAAGATAAAAACTTGTGGATCTGTGCCAAATGAGAACATGTAATTTAGAGGCTGTCAGACAAAGGGAAGATCAGGATTGTGAGGAGCGGATATGAATGAGAGTGTAAGAGCGTAAAGTGTGATAAAAAAAAACAGTGTATTTGTTCTCAGTTGCCTGTTCCCCTTTGATTTTATACGAAAACTGTGCGTCCAAAGAAAAATCTTTATATAAACCCAACCTGTAATCAGACAAAACAATCTGAAGTTGGAACAGTGGCAGTATCTCGTGAACTGTGGAATAAGATAGACAATAAAATCTGGCAGAAAAATTAAAAGATGAAAAATAGACCAAGAAAAAGAAGAAGAATAGAAATTAGAAAATATATTGAAAAATATAGTTTTTCAACGAGTCTTGCACCATAGTATACTAAAGTAGGTAATAAGAAATCTCAAAATATATACATACATTTTTTTAACAGATGATGCGAAAATTAAGTACATTTTGTGGTACAATAACATTATATAAAATGTTTACTCTAAAATATTAGTTTTAAAATAATTGTAATGCTCCACTGACTGTAATAAGGCTAATTTATGTTTAGTGTTTAATACAGATATGGATATGATCAAAGCTTTCAGATATGGATGGAATGGAGCAGTCCCACTGGAGATCATGGGGGCAGTGTAAATAATCATTAAACATAAGCTGTATATCCAATTTTATTACCTCTTTTACCATCACCATGTTTGAAAACCTTTTTTGGATCGTTGCCTTTTTTCTTCAAAACTGCAACGTGTAAAGAACAAGATTCATTGTGTAAAAAATTACGCAATTAATTACGCCACCAAGTTTGACCCCAACTTCCTCAGCAAATTAAGTTCTAATTCAGAAATGCTTTTAACCAAGCTGAAATGTAAGGCAGTGAGTGGTCCAGTAGACTAAGGTGCTGCCATTATGATCGGGAGATCACTGGTTCGAATCCTGTTCATGTAGCTTGCCATCAGCTGCCAGAGCCCTCAGAGAGCGCAATTGGCCTTTCTCTCTCTGGGTAGGTAGATGGCGCTCTTTCCCCTCATCACTCCAAAGGGTGATGTTGATCAGCACAAGGCATCTGTGAGCTGATGTATCAGTACTGAGTTGCTGCGCTTTCCTCCAAGTGCACTGGCTACTGGCTGGCTTTATCTCCCCTTAAACATACAAGTATATACTAGTATTTTAATTGACACCACCTATATAAATTTGGAGGAGCTTCACGGTGAAACATCATGCACACCAAAATCGCTGTTCCTCACTGCTCAAGTATTTAGGTTCGGAAAAGTTCTCATGTTTAAAAGGAACCAAAAACAACAAGCTCCTCCTGCAAATGAGGCCAGAATTGGTCCTGGTTGTGAACTAATATAATCAGGATGTGAAAATTAAGTGTGAAAACTCCCTTAGTGTGTGTTGTGCTGGTACGAATGGATCAGACACAGCAGTGCTGCTGGAGTTTTTAAACACCCCAGTGCCCCTGCTGGACTGAGAATAGTCCACTAACAGCATCCTGTGAGCACTGATGAAGGTCTAGAGCAGGGGTCAGCAATAGACGGCCCACAAGCATGAGGCATGAGGTTGTTTGAACTATAATGAAGGCTACTGAAAAAAAAAAAAATAAATAAAATGCTTCTCGGGCGATCTTGTGTTTACAATCCTCCCCTGTCACTCTGTCGCGCTTTGCATGACTTAAATTTTTACCCGTTCTCATTATATCAATTGTTCCTGGGATCCCTATCTCTTTATAAGGGTGTTTATTTCCAGGCCGTGTCCCAATTTACTAGCCGGGGCAGTAGTGTATTGGACCGCAAGCAGTGTGTTTATTTTTTACTTTCTTCTTGGGTTTCCCTGCTTTGAGATCAACTGTTCTGCAATTGGGTTCAACAACCCTCTGGGCTGAAGAGGTACTAGTCTGTAGCACTCCATCCCATTACACTTCATTTTCCAATACATTTTTTTTTGTGGCCCACCACGTAATAGCTCGGGAGATATCTGGCCCGTGACCAAATTTAATTGCAGACCCTTAATCTAGAGGATGATCAACACAAACTTTGACTTTTTTTTTTTTTACTACTGTAGGTAGGAGTGTCTAATGGATTGGAAAGTGAGTGAACACAGTGTTTAAAAACTCCAGCAGCACTGCTGTGTCGGATCCACTCATACCAGCACAACACATGGTGTATTTTTAACAGCATAATGCAAGCCATCATTACCAAATTAGACCGAAAGGATATTTCAGATGAGCTCAAGAATGTCCTGTCCACCTGCAGTTTTCCCTGATCATTTATACATATATTATTTATTTCACTCCGTGCTAATTGTTGGAATATGACCTTCCTTTACTTGTAGTTTACATGTACTTGTAGTAGACATGTCTGTACTGACAGACTGCATTTCAGGTAAGGGAGGAATTGTGTAAATAATGTTTTTTTTTCCTGAACTACCGCTTTAAGGTTTGGACTAAGTGATGCAGGCTTAGAGCTGGAGATGGGCTCCCCACAGAGCCACCGTCACTGCTGTGAAATGCAGGTGCAGAGTGAGGGGAAAGGGGGGAGCAAATCGATGGGAAAGCAGCCGAGCCATCGTGCCGTAGCCTTGCTTATGGATTCTGTCCACTCTGGAGTTTCTGGGGATTAGAGATCGGGGCCATGGAGCCCCTCAGGTGAGGAGGTAGCACATGCATACTTTGTATATACACAGTATATATAGTTATAGAAGTATAAACAGCTCTGGGAAAAATTAGACCACTTAAAAATGATGAGTTACTTTGATTTTACCAAAATTGAAAACCTCTGGAATATAATAAAGAGGAAGATGGATGATCACAAGCCATCAAACCAAGCGGAACTGCTCAAATGTGGCATAAAATTATCCAAGAGCAGTGTGTAAGACTGGTGGAGGAGAACATGCCAAGATGCATGAAAACTGTGATTAAAAAACAGGGTTATTTCATCAAATATTGTTTACTGAACTCCTAAAACTTTAGGAACGTGAACTTGTTTGCATTGCGTTATTTGAGGTCTGTAAGCTCTGCATCCCCATCATACCAGACAATACAGTTCCACTGCTTCACAGCTCTATCTAACCCACACCTGGCATTAGGTGTTAGGTACTATATGTACAGTAGGTTCATGTTTGTTTATTTGCTCCAGAGAGTCTATTCTTCTCTACAGGAACAATATGAGCTGTGTGTGTGTCAGCAATGGATATATACAGTATATGTGAGTGTGTAAATTAACATATCATCTACATACATCCTGTAGATGCTCCTATATATGCATTTTGTCCCGTTTTCACATGTTTGTCATAATTTAAACCTAAGAGTTCAATAATTTTATAATTATTTGATCAATAAAAATTAAGTAAAAGGATTTGACTTTTTTTTTCACTGGCTTCGCCTGAACATTGAGTTTTTTTCCTTCTCGTTTAAAAAGTTACAATTTTGAAGGATTGATGATAGTATGATAATAAACATGTGTGTGTGTCTGTGTGTGTGACAGAATATACATATATAATAATATATGCAGCATTATATGTAATTATATATGGTTAAACATATTAAATGTAGGTGTGTTTGTGAAACTGATGGGTAGGGGTGTGTGTGTATGTGTAATACTGAGCATGTGCCAGTATACAGATCCTGCATATGTGTGTACCAATGCAATTTACATAGAGTGTGTATGTATGTGTCTGTGAGAAAGAGAGAGAGAGGGAAAGGGAGACCTGTGACTTTTCTCTTTGGCTTGTGACTCTGTCTTCTGTCGGTGTGTGTATATACTTGTGTATATATTATTTGTGTGTGTGTGTGTGTGTGTGTGTGTGTTAGAGAGAGAAAAGTGAGAGAGAGAAAAGAGAGAAAGTGAGAGAGAAAGATTCGAAATGTCATCTTTGGCTTTTGACACTGCCTTGTGTTCATGTCTGTGTGTGTGTGTATATATATATATATATATATATATATATATATATATATATATATATATATATATATATATATATATATATATAGACTCGCTCACACACACACACACACACACACAAAGGCTTCCTCAGCACATGGTATGTGTGTGTGTGTTCACAGTGAAGTGTAAGTGTTTTCTTACAGATGCGGCTGTGAAGGCATGCCGATTGATGCGTATGGACAGAGTGAGAAAGTGAGAGTGAGTGACCTGGAGAAAGAGTGAGCGAGAGAGGAGGCTGAGCCGGACCTGAAATCACATTGGAGATCCAGGTGGGAGCTGCAGGCTTTCGCTTTCATCTCTTTCTCTCTCTCTTTCTATTGCGCTCTCTCTCTCTCTCTCTCTCTCTCTCTCTCTCTCTCTCTCTCTCTTTATCTCTCTCTCTCTCGCATGCTCACACACACTTCTTCACACTCCCTCCACACACACACATTCTCTCTCTCTTTCTTGCACACACGCCTCCTTTCTCTTCTCTCTCAGGTCTGGATCCGCAGCGCTCTCAGGTGAAGTTTGAGAAGGAGGGATGAATGGACTGATCTGCTGAATGAATGGAGGGTCTCTGACCTGGGCTGGAGGAGTTCCTGCGCTCCGAAGGGAAGGTCCCGTTCCCGTCCTGTGATGAGGAGCTCGGGAATGAGGGGAATTGTCTCTTTTTCTCTTTTTTCCTCTTTTCCTTTTCTTTTCTGGGCTTTTCCTGAAGCTCTTTGTGGAAAACCAAGCAAACTATCCCACACTTTTCTTTCACAAGCGCGAGAGCTTGCAGACCTTTCTCTCTCACTCACATACTCTCTCTCTCCGTCTCTTTCTCTCTCCCTTTCTTTTGTTTCTCCGTCACTTCCCCCCTACTGCTCACTCTCTGTGTTCGGTTGTCCAGGCGACAGCTTCCCGTTCACTGAGGAAAAGCGGCTTGTGGCGCTCCTTCTCACTCTCTCGCTCTTCCTTTCTCTTCCCACCTCTCTCTCTCTCACTCACTCTGCCTCTCTTTCTGTCTGTCTGTCTATCTCGCTCGCTCTCTTCCTCCCTCGCTGTTTTGTTCAGTTCGGATCCAGGCTGGCTCACTGCGGCTGAGAGGGGCGAGAACAGGAGAAGCACAATCACAAATAAGGCAGAGCGAGGGATGCTGGGGGTCCGCTGGCTGCAGTGGGGGTCTCTCTGCTCTGAGAACAGCCTTCACTTAACAGTTTAGTCACCTGAACTCTACACTGAGAGCGCCGTCTAGCTCAGGTTAAAGAAACGCTGAAATCCCCCCCATTAGAGCACGGTGGTACAGTCTACAGAGAGAGAGAGAGAGAGAGAAGGAGAGAGAGTGAGAAAAGTGGGAGACATACGGAGACAGAGACACAAAGAAATGGGGAGAGTGACAGTGAAAAAGAGAAAGAGTAACAGAGGGAGAGATAAGGGTGGAGAGGCTGAGAGAGAGAAGGGGAGAGATAAAGTAAAATAAAGGAAGAGAAATAAAAAGGGAGAGACTCAATAAAAAGACAGGGAGAGAAAGAGAGTGAGAAAGTGTGATGGAGAGGGATTAAAAAGAAAGAGAAAACCAAGAGACAGATATAGAGAGAGAAAAAGAATAGGAGAAAAGGTTTAGAGAGCTAGAAAAAGAGAGTGAGAAAAGTGGGAGACATACAGAGACACAAATAAATGGGGAGAGTGACAATGAAAAAGAGAAAGAGTAACAGAGGGAGAGATAAGGCTGGAGAGACTGAGGGAGAAAGGGGGAGAGATAAAGTAAAATAAAAGAAGAGAAAGAAAAAGGGTGAGAGTGAAAGAGTGTGATGAGAGGGATAAAAAGAGTGAGACAGAAAAACAAGAGACAGACATAAAGAGAAGAAGAATAGGAGAGAGAGACAGAGACAAACGAAGAAACAGGGAGAGTGACAGTGAAAAAGAGAAAACAAAACCGGGGAGAGAAGACTGGAGATACTAAGAGATTAAGGGGGAAGGAAAATAAATTAAAGAAGAAGAGAAAATCAAGGAAGAAAGACATTAAAAAGAGAGGAAGAGAAAGAAAGTGAGAGAGTGTAATGGAGAGGGATGAAAAGAGTGAGACAGTCATAGAGAGAAAAAATAGAAGAAAGAGTATCAGAAAGGGAGAGAGAGAGATAAAGGGAGAGTAAGAGAGAGAGAGAGAAGTAGGAGACATACAGACACAGAGACACAAAGAAAGACTGAGAGAGAAATAAATGAAGAGAAAGAGAGAGTGTGTGATAAAGAGGAATAAAAAATCAGAGAGAAAAAAGAGATGAGTGAGGGGAGAGAGAAACAAAAGATGAAAAGCAGTAACAGAGAGTAGGAGTAATGAAAAGTAACAGAAGGAGATTAATAACAGAAGGATGAGAAGAAGTAACAGGGAGAGTAGGAGTAATGAAAAGTAACAGAGGGAGATAAATAACAGGATGAGAAGAAGTAAGAGAGAGAGTAGGAGTAATGGAGGGTAACAGAGGGAGAGATGTAACAGAAGAGGAAAATAAGTAACAGGGAGAGAAGCAGTAATAGAGAGTAACAGAGGGAGAGATGTAACAGAAGAGGAGAATAAGTAACAGGGAGAGAAGGAGGAGTAACGGAGGGAGGGAGATAACAGAGCTTGAGAATAAGTAACAGGGAGAGAAGGAGTAATGGAGAGGATGGGTAACAGTAAAAGGGGAAGACTAGCACAACACACACTCACTATACATCTATCATGCAAAACTAGAATACTAATAATTTTAGAGAGATTTAAAACTCCATTAGCCTGTAACTGGCAGTACTATTATTTTTCTTTTGATGCAGTAAGTTATACACACACACACACACACACACACACACACACATACACAATCCATCATGATGCTAAATGGCAGTATCTCAGAGAAGGCTGACATTTAGATCCCTGCTGGCTTTTTCAATTAAAGAGACTGACATTGTGGGGGGGTGCAAAAGCTGCAAGGCACACACACACACACACACCCTTGCTTGAGCACACACACACACTCCCGCACCCACACCAAGCCTCTATAAAAGTACCCAACAGACTTAAGCCCCATCTAATAGCCTGATAACTTACATTTAACCTTGGCATTAAGTGGCTAATGGCGTTTCCTCGCTTCTGTTGGTAAATCCTGTTTTAATATGAACGCTTGTTTATGGTGGTCTGCAGGTGGTCTGTGCAGAGATTAAGGATTACGTAGCATTCATTAAAAACTGCACTGAGACCTCTGAGAGGAGGTGGTCCTCTAGTTCTGTTTGTTTGTGGTGTGAATGTGATCCAACCCTGATCTGACCCAAATATCCAACATACAGGTGCAGTTTAAAGGACCACTATGTAACTAATTTTCAGTAGTAAATGATAAAATGATCAGGATGTATCATCAGATATTAAGGAAACATGTTGAGTGAAAGCACTGGCAGCTCTTGTCAGCACGGCTTCAGCCTGTACGTTCCTATTTTAAATGTGCAGGCCGTCCCGGGTTTTGTGTTTGTTTTGTCCTCTGACTCCTCCTGCTGCTCCTTCCCCAACACTAACTCCACCCCCTGAGGTTGCCAGCACGTAACACCACACTACAGCGACGCTGCAGCAGAGGAGCTAGCAGGGCTGGTTCAGTTAAACCTCAGCTGCTACACAGCTTAAAAAGCCTCAGCAAGTTTGAACGGTGGAGACTTAGAGCTCAAAAAGACACAAGACTGACCCAGAGCTGCTACTTTTCTCCTGAACAGGTAAGCTAACTGGCTAGCTAACTCAGTCAGCTACTTTCGCGGAGCCGCGATCTGGCACATCGCGGAGCCTCGGCCCGACACACCGCGGGGCTTTAGCTCTCCCTCGTGTAACAAACAGTCAATATAACTCTAGATATGGGTTTTAGAAGAGTTTAGAATTGCTGTATTTCTCCTCTCCTCTGGCTCGTACTCTCCTACTAGTCTTAACGTTGTGTAGATTCAGCCTGCTGAATTTGGCAATCCTAATAAGTTTCGTGGCTGGGGAGGGGTGGGCGGAGCTGACTACTCTCTGTGGTGTTTTGAAATTGGACTGCTGTAGCCATTTCACACACTCGCTCTCAGGTCCTACATAATGCACCTTTAACCTGGTAAATTACACAGATAATTAATACAGTAAATAACACATGCCATCTCTGCTGCTCTTCCATGTTAAACTACATAGAAATATACACTAATCCAGAACACAGGAACTTTTTACTGTATTTACTTTATGGTTGCCTCCTTAGAGATTTTCTTCTGTGTGAAAAAAAACAAACCAAAGGGAATGGCAACTGATTTGGACCAGAGCAAACAGGTGTAAAAGCATCTTTATATAATACAGCTAATTTATTTTTTTAATATAAGATAAAAAAGACACAAGTAAATACACAATTATTCGGGGCTCCGGGCAATCTAGTGGACTAATGCACTGCCGCTATGATCAGGAGATTGCTGGTTTGAATCCTGGTCATGTAGCTTGCAGTCAGCTTCCAGAGCCCTGAGAGAGCACAATTCGTCGCTGCACTTTTCTCCAAGTTTGCTGGTTACTCTGTAATCCTACATCAGAAGCAGTCTAGTCTTCCCCCCTTCTGGTGTTGTTGGGCATTGCTAGTGATAGTACAGCTGAGTGGGTGAGATAATCGGTATTGCTAAATTGGTGAGAAAAGTGGGATAAAAATATAAAAAAGAAAAAAAATACACAATTATTCAAAATCTTTATCAACCATTGGAAAAAGTACTTCACTACTGTATTTTTTTACTGTACTAAAATGCTCTCCTACTTTTACTTCACAAAATATTTTTTATGATTTTAAGATTTTTACTCTGATAAATATTTTATGTGCTGCATCTTTACTTGTTACAATTATTAAAATATTAGAATTCATTAAAACCCACATTATCACTAAAGCCAGAGCGTTAGATGATCTGCACTGTCACAGAGTTTGATGAAGCTCCTCATCACTGAGTGAATCAAGCTTTCAAGCTGATTTTATAAGAAGACCTCACTGCTTCAGTTCTACCTTTTGCTCTGCCAACTTTTCACTGCTTTCTGTAATAACTGCTAAACACAGTACTGCACTTTTACTTTTAGTACTTCAGTATTAAATTTTTGAATAAAACATGTAAGCATTACTTAAGTAAAAAGCATGTTAAATACTTTTAGTACTTCTACTACTAGTGTGGTGCTTAAAGAACATTTCAACCTCTACTCATTTTTTGATAGCACACTTGTCATTCATTTTTGATTAATCTCTAGAACTTTATGGATGTCTGGTGATGTTACACCTATGCCAAAATTTCCTCACTACACTGTGGTCTAGGAACAGTGGTGAACCAAAATTACACCAAAAGCACAATGACACATTGGTCTTTGTCACTGTGCGCACTTATATAAGTAGAAAAGATTGTAATAGCTCCCACTTAGGATCTGCCTAGCACCCTCGCTTACTTCATTGGTTCTGCTCAGGCTGTCACACCAAAATGTGCGTTACAACTTCCTTTAGTGGACCCCTTTTTCAAAGGGGCTTCACTTACATTGCTGGTTTTCTTCCTGTCTAACATTGCTTCCATGTTGCGTTTAGCCTCAAAAGACTTTCCATAGTCTAGCCTGATTTACACAGTTTTTGGGGTTATCTTTTTTAAAGGAGGACACAGCAGTGTTTGAGATTCAGATTAAGCCCTATCCGGATGGGCTGGGGTAATTTTCTCTTTTATGGGGGTTCCTCTGTGATTTTATTCCCGCCTGGAACGACCATGTATGTGTTTTTCTCAGACACCCTCTGAGAAAATTACAGGCTGAATTATCTACTGTTTATTGCTGAACTATGTGGTCTTAAGGTAATTTTAGTCAATTTAGTAGTTTCGTCACCTCATGTTTAATAAAATTGCTATTTGTCCATGGCCACGCACCATAGTTACACTTTGGTCATGCGTTTCCAACGAGATCCACGTAAACACAACAGCGAGTGGAAATGGAGGAGCTACTGAACGTGATGTCACGTGACCAAGAAAGCCTACAAACTCATTGGTCCTCCTTTTTTTTTTATTGTAGTCCGGATGCAAGAGTTTTTTCACTTAGTAAAAGTGTGAAATATTTTTCAAAGACGTCCCCCTGAGAAACTAATCCCATCTGGACAGGGCTTTTGTCACTTCCATGTGCCAAGGTCTGATTACATAACTACGGCAAGATAAATAAAGTCGCTTTTAAATCAAACTAAATGTGCAGAAACTTATATATATGTATAATAACTGCATACTTTCTTTGCTAGCTTGAAAAAGACTTTGCAGCAGACAGGTTTTTTTTTAGAATGGATAGCATTGAATAAATGTAGCCCGGAATCATAAGCCAAACGACAGAATTCAATTTAATTTCAGACCGACATTATCTATATAATAAGTATTACATGAACATGGTATAATAACTGACTGTGCGGATGTGTGGAAGAGCAAGGCGGAGAGAAAGACAGAAAGCTACATGCCTAAATCTCATTCCCACTAGAGACTAGATATGGAAATGGCTCTTCCACTTGAAAAGTCATTTTCATCATTCCACAAAAATGGAGCTTCAGAAGGAGAACGAGGGCCATGTGATTTGCTGTTTTTACAGAATTGTGCTTCAGGTGAGATCATTGACAGCAGTGATCATTTGTGGTTTTGAGCACACTGCAGCAGATACTGGTATACTGTATTATTAGCTCATCTTCACCACATCCAGTTCAGCACTGCTGTCTCTGAGGGCCTGGGGTGGAACATACTAGAGTAAATGTACTTTGTTACTGTACATGTGCATTAGGCCTTTTTTTAAAAGATGTTTCATTAAAAATATTTCCATAAAGCTTTATTCAGTATTTGGCTTTTATTTAATTTTAAAATAATAAGTATGTGACCTTGGGTGAAGAGAAAAATGCTGAGACGCAAAGTTTCAAGCATATAAACCCTATTTTCTACCCAATTTGGAGGCCTAATTACCCCCAACACATGAAATTAAACCACTGGCTCTTTTTAAACTGCCACTCGTAGGAAAGCGCAGCAACCCAGATCCAAAACATCGGCTAACAGACACCTGTTCTGAACAACATCACACTGCGAGCGACGTTGAAAAAAAGATGCCATCAGCCCACCCTTGAAAAATCAATGCCAATTGTGCTCTCTCGGACTCTGGCTGCTGATGAACAGCATAATCTGGGATTCAAACCAGCGATCTTCAAATCATAGTGACAACACCTTAGTCTGCCAAATGATGTATATATTTATTATCAGTTTTGACACACCTTCAATTCAGTGGCAATGTAGATCAATATGAAAGTCATCCAAACCATGAAGAAAAACATAGAATGGAATGGAATTCTTTAGTAAACAAAAAGTGTTAAACCAGAATATGTTTTATATTTTATATTTTTGTTGCTTAGATGACAGTTTTGCACATCTTGGCTAGATTTTATCAGTCAGATTTATGAGGCAGAGCCACCTGGAATGGCTTTCAGTTAACAGCTGTGATTTACTTGTGAATTTCTTGCCACTTAATATGTTTGAGAGCATCAGTTGTAAAGTTGTGAAGAGGTAGAGTTGGTATACAGTCAATAGCTCTATTTGAGTAAAGTTCTAATCCAGATCATGACAAGAAGTACTCAACTACGTAAAGGAGAAAAATACTTTAAGAAAACAAAGGTCAGTCAATCCGAAAAAAAAAAAAATTAAACTTCAAAAGTATCCTCAAGTTCAGTCACAAAGACCATCAAAAATGTTTTGATTAAACTGGCTCTCATCAGAAACACCCCAGGAAAGGAGGCCAAGAGTTACCTCTGTTGCACAGGATCAGCTCATCAAAGTTACCAGCCACAGAGACCACAAGATAAAAGCACCCCAGATAAAAAACCTCCTAAATGCTTCACAGAGTACTGTGAACTTTAAGAACTTTACGCACTCATTCACTTTACCAGCCTTAAGCTATATACCGTATTTGCACTATTGTTATACGGGTTCTATTTATACTGTCATTCCATCTCAATCACCATCAATATTGCACTATTGTCTTTCGTCTTACGTATGTCTATTGTGTTTTTGTTGTATTGTACATATAGTGTCTCCCACTCTTTTAGATTGTATATCTTATTTCTTTTTATTTATATTTATATATTTTATTTCACCCCCACCACTACTGCACCTTGTTTTTTCTCATGTATGTCTATTTGTGTCCCTGTTGTATTGAACACATAGTGTCTCCCATTCTCTTTTATTATATCTATTGTCTGTACTTGCTGTAAAATTTGGGAAGGAGAGTAATGTAATTTCAATTCTCTGTATGTCCTGTACATATGCAGTATTGACAATAAAACTACTTGACTTGACTTGGTTTGTTTAACACTTTTAAGTTACTACATGATTTCTTATGTGTTCCTTCATAGTCTGGAGGACTTCAGTATTCATTTATAATGTAGGAAAAGGTGTGTTCAAACTTTTGACTGGTACTATATATACTGTATATACATATGTACAGAGAGCTAGAATGTCTTTAAAAACACTTACCGCTGTTTGGCAAAACAAGGACACCCAGTGTCACTGATGTGAAGTACCAACAGCTAGCCTAGACTAACAGAGTACTAATCTAGCTCCCCTGTGGAAACACCTGCTAAATATGAGTGAGCGAGTGAGTGACCATCTTTTAATCATTGTGGCGATAAGTTTTAATCAATATTATTGTGTTAATCATTTTAATCTGCCAATCCTAACACTCCTACAGTCTACAGTAGGCCTCTCCTACTCACATTAACCTAAAGCCTTCTCACAGATGAAATATTTCACTAAATATATTCTCACCAGGGGGGAAATAGAAAACAACAGTGAGAAAGGGAATGAAAGGCAGTGAAAAAAAGAATGAAAGAGAAAGTGAGTGAGTGAGTGGGAGAGAGAGAGAGAGTTAGAGTTGACTGAACTGGGACATTGGGGAGATTCTGTGGATAAAAGGGTTCAGAACTTTAAAGGGGAGATGTCGAAGAAGGAGGAGGAACAAAGAAAACTGCTGAAGTTTCCAGCGGCTCCTGAAGAGGAAGCGTCTCAGATTCCTCCACGCTCTGGTAAGTAACCATCATCTGGTGTAATCAATGCACAGCTCCACCGGGGGAGTCTAAAACTGATATATTGTTATAATTTGGATCCAGAATGCTGGAAACAGAGTCATAGACGCCCCTTCACTTTGCTGAAAACGACGGAGTGAAATTGCCTGGCAAAGCTGTTAGAAATGTCACCAATCAATGTTCATCCAGAGGCTGGCAGTGATCTGTGCTGACGGATGTCTGAAAATGGCAGAAATTTGGGATATGTGCTGTAGGCAGCAGGTAGATGGAGAGAGGGAGTTTAATATTGATATTCCGGTGATTTACTGCAACTGCTATTTTTGTAGCTTCCTGTGTCAATGAACTCTTGAAAGAAATGAAATTTGTGCTCACAGCAAGGAGCTTCACAGAATGAACAGATATGAAGCAGAAAATGAAGGATTTACAATTTTCAAAAGTATTAAACCACTTTGTAAATTTTTTGATACTTGTTTTCATATTTTCACCTTCTTAAAAACAGTTAAAAATGATTAATAAAATATGGTGCAAATGTCTTACTTTACTACAACATTTGATTATTACAGTTATGTAGACAATTTGTTACATTTAGTCATTTTAAGAAATGTGTTACAGTAAAAAAAATCCAAAATACATCAAATATACAAATGCGACCTATAAAATTGTCACGCCTGGCACAGATATTATTCCACCCATATTCCACCCATTCAGCTGCTAGTCAGCTGTATATTCCGCATCAGTAGTGATGTCACAACACGAGGAGGGTGAAGACTAGCCCCCTCTGAAGACATGCCTCCTCCGATACATGTGAAGTCAGCCACCACTCTTTTTGCAGCGTTGCTGAGTAGCATCACAGCACGCTCAGAGGAAAGCGCAGCGACTCGGTTCTGATACATCAGCTCACAGACGCCCTGTACTGATCAACATCATCCTTCGGAGTAATGTGGAGAAAGGGCGCTATCCTCTGGACCTCTGGACTGAATCTTGTTTATGGTTTGTTATTGTTTGTCTCCGTTGCTGCTGTATACTGGCGTTGACCCGGAATGTTTTGACTACCCCCTGTATCACTACTTTCATTAATAAACCATCTTATTTGTATCTGAGTGTGTCTAAGGTCCTGTTTTTGCAATATTTACAATTTAAATACAGACCAAAAAACTTCTTACATTTTTTTTGCAATTTTATTAAGAGAGAGAGCGCTATCTACCCACCCAGAGCTGCATGAGTGGGGGTTCGAAGCTGTGACCTCCTTAGCATTGTATGTCTTCAGAAAAGTGGGGAGATGGTGCAGAAAATAGTTATTATTGTCAATTCCTTTATTCCCCTGAGCTGAAATTAGCTTATTTTATTTTATTTTTCTGTTCCACCTTAAATGCTGCAGCCCCTGCTGTCTATTGCACGATTTAAGGTAGAATGGGAAAGTTAGCTAGCTAGCTAGCTACAGAGACAAACGACTAGCGATCTTTTTATGCTTGTTATGAAGAATTTAGCATTGAAACTACACATTAAACTGTGGTAATTTAGTGCTAATCATCACTTTTAACAAGAAAAATACTTACAGTTGTGGGTTTTATTTGGTTGCTTGTTCCGCCATCTTACTAGTGTTTCTCAAACCACTTTGGATTGAAGTGTGCCTCTGAAAAATCTCCATATGAAAAGCAAACAAGCTCTATCCTTTTTAATTGAACTTAACCAAGTCAAATTAATTTAACCTGTTGTTAGTAAACTCAACATACTATCTGAACATAACTCAATAATGTTGCATTTCACTGACATCATGTGGTTAGAATGACTTATACTACATTGTTGTAATTAATTTATAATTAATTCTGAATTATAATCAGGTTTTGTTTGACCCGCTGAAATATATAGATTACGTTATATAGCATTTCTATTGTTTTGTTTCTATTTGTTGTTTATTTTAAGTTGAGTGTGAATTGATTCTGATATCAAAATCTGCAACTTCTATTGTTTCGAATTTTTGTAGAAAGCTGTTAAAATGTACATGTACATATAAAATATTGACATGACACAGTTGTATATTAATTGATAAAATTGTAAACATTGATATCTACTATGTGCGTGATTGTGGTTATTACGTCTCAAGACAGAAAAATCAGCAGGAAAATACTATCAGTTGGAAACTGCAGTTTTGACATGATGTATGACATCAACCTTAACTTTTGTTTTAAAAAAATCTTAAATCTAAAAAAATGTTTTAATATCTGGCTTATCTATGCTTAATATATAAAAATATCACTGAATAACATGACCAGTGTGAATTCTGAACAGTATAATGTTTTTTTTTTTTCCTTGAAGTTTTATTTCCCGAAATGACTCAGTATATTTCTATGAGAGGTTTAAAAATGTTTTGTCAACTGAAGGACGTGGCTGAGACCCCCGGAAGAACTGAGTCCTTCATACTGAAGTGATTTCTCAAGCTTAAAACGTCAGTTTCAGCTCAGAGCACAACGTTCAAGGCCTTTATGAGGTGAATGGAGTGTTAAAGGAGGAAAACAATAAACTGTACAGAATTCTGGCCTCTTTAAACATGCTGCTGCTTTCATTTTAGTTCTGCAGAATGGCCTCTTGCATATTTATGCTTTGGCTGTCAGAAATAAAGCACTTTACTTGATATCATCTGCATCTACAGAGCACTAAGGCACAGTATCTGTGTAGGGACAGAATGTCCTGGAGGAGAAAACTGAAGTAAATAATACAAAAACTTTACATCCAAATATTAAATTGCAAGTTATTTTAAAGCATTTGTAGCGGTTTATTCATCAGGACATTTTGACAAAATAAAAAGAACAACTGGTAGATTCAAAAAACTTTATTTTCTTAGACAAACAATACTTTCAGGGACGTATCTCCTTGGAAAAAGTAAGAAAAAAGTTTTTAAAAAGTACAGTATCTTAGAATCTCATGAAATTAACATCCAGCCTGTGTGAATTGTTTCCTATAACATATTTTACATTTTTTGGTTTTATATCAATATGTCAAACTATTAAAATGTACTGCAAAATTGGTCTTGGGGCCTAAATGTTTAGCTGTCCTCACCAGTAGGAAGTACAAATGGAGGGCATAACAAAAATATTCCCAACTAATCAAACAACACTGTGTTTTGTTTAATTTATGTTATGATGAAACTGGCTCTCATCAGGATAGCCCCAGGAAAAGAACACAGATTCATCAGAGTTCCCAGCCTCAGAAACCGGAAGTTAACAGCACTCATATGATAAGAAAATCTAAAGTATTTTTAAGTTTACTTTTAAGTTTAGTACATGATTCCTTGTGTTTCTTTGTATTTTGTATGACTTTAGTATTTATTTAGAATGTAGAAAAAAATAAACTAAAAAACCCTTGAATGAGAAGGTGTGTCCAAACTTTTGACTGGTGCTATCAAAAACATTTCTCTCTTGTACTTTTCAAATAAAGCCAATTAAGTCAATTAATAAAGCGTTAAAGGCTAAAAGAATGTCTAAAGCGGGACGTGCAGTGAAATATCCAGTTCATTCCAATACCTTTTTTTTTTTTTATGAACACTATTTAATATTAGATAATTATAGGTTGCGAAAACAGATCTGCTCTCAGTTGCTATTCAAAACATCACATTTCTGTTATTCAGACAGCAATAAGCGAATACCCTTGTTTTTAATTGGAGGGCTATAATGCTTTAGAATTTGCCCATAATGCCAACGGCTTATAGCTTACAGATTGAATGTGACAGAAGGTTGTTCATTTATGTGAGGCAGAAATTCTGTATTCTCCCCTGAGTGAATGTTTAATTCATATATTTAATGTGTAATTCTGAGAAAACAGTCCGGTCTGAAATATCCAATTAAGAACCATCCACACTTTTAATGTAATGTGCTATTAAAAATGGAAGATTACACATTGAAAAGTAGGTACCGGTAGGACCAGTAGCTCTCTGGTCATTTTTACAATGCATTATATTAAGATCCTTTTTTGCATTTCAGGCTGCATTAATTGAATACAGTTTCTTTTATGACAAGCAATAAAAATGTAGCGAATGTCCAACGTGCCAATGGCCTCTATATTGAAGTGCGGGCTAAGTGCCTCTGTTGCATTAAAAAGCCTCGGCTGTGCCCTTCAGAGACGGACATCTTTGATGAGGAGTGTTTCTGGGTGAGTCTTGGACCCAAAAGATTCAAAGCTCTTGGCAAGGTTTTTGTCCTGTCAATCTTCCTCCCGGTCTCTTTAACTGATCTAGGCTTCGGGACGGCCTTGGGTTTTCTGGTCTGACTTTGCTGCTAAATGTCCTGAAGTGTGCCCAGCACTGATAAGCCAATAAAGCTCTTTAAGTGAGGCAGGATGACTTGGGCTTAGAAAAGTACAATGTCCAATCTTCTCTTTCCTCAAGAAACTGAAAGCTCTATGGCTACGTGTTGCCAAACACACTGAGCTGATTTGACTCAGCCATGGCAACCTAGTGGTCCTCATTGTATTATGTTGTGTTAAATACAGTGGTTAGGTGCATCCTAACTACTAATACTTAAAGGACCAATATGTAACTAATTTTCAGTAGTAAATGATAAAATGATCAGGACGTATCATCAGATATTAAGAAAACATGTTGAGTCAGCAGGGATTCACCCCGTACGTTCCTATTTTAAGTTTTCACTCCGTCCCGGATTTTGTGTTTGTCTTGTCCTCTGACTCCGCCTGCTGCTCCTTCCCCAACACTAACTCCACCCCCCGAGTTTGCCAGTACCCACACTACATTACAGCGATCGGTGCAGCAGCAAAGGAGCTAGCTAGCAGGGCTGGCTCAGTTAAACCTCAGCTGCTACACAGCTTACAAAGCCTCAGCATGACTCAAAAAAGCTCAGTGACTAAAGAAGGAATATAACAAGAGTGAATATTGGCAGTGAGTTGAAAGTTGGAGACTTAAAGCTCAAAAAAACTACAAGACCGACCCAGAGCTGCTACTTTTCTCCTAAACAGGTAAGATAACTGGCAAGCTAATTTAGTCAGATAATTTATAACCACCACCAGGTTAGCTTACTAGGGACTAGAGCCAACCGTGGCGCTCTCTCGCGCAGGGCACAGCAAACCGCGTCGTTTGAGTTTTAAATTTTACATACTTAAATCTTGTCATTTTTGGGGGGTGGTCACTATGGAAACTAATATTTCTTCAGTGCAATGCATAATAGCTACTCACAATATTACTCTACAATATTATAAAGAATATTAGAAATAATTGTGGGTAATGTTGCAAGTGTTTTTCAGTGATATACTGTACGTTGGCATAGCAATGCATCTGTTAGTACAAGTAGGTTAGTACATTAATATTTTGTGTACTTACCTGTACTTACCAAACCATATATTAACCTTACAACATAGTATATGCCTGATAGTATTAGAGTGTGGTTTGCAATTGGATCACAGCCTTTGCGCCCTATTTAAGCTCTCTATAGGCGAGCCATCAACTCTGAACTTTGCAGGTTGATTAAGGACCTGTTAGTGTGACTTTGCTATCGTAAAGACAGGAAAAGCACACCTAGCACGCAAAAGGCATGTACTAATACTCTTACTACTACTCTCAACTAACGTGTTGTTCACTATGTGAAGGTGTTTGGGCGGCTCTTTTGCGGGAACAGCAATGTTATTGTTGATGTTAAAGTTGAGTCTGCGTATCCTTCTGTGTTGCCAAGATAGCAATGTATCTGCAGTGTGAATCTGACAGTTGTTTTTTACATTGTGTCAAAATTTCATAGCCTTTTATTGCATGGACCGATAGTGCTCATAAAAATTGCATGGACATTTTTTTTTTATTAAACTCACTTTTTACTCCCTCAATTTTTTTTTATATTTTCTGTTTTTGGAGATACAAAGTTTTAGGTTTCTAACTTGAGACATGGTGTTCCCCATTAAGTTTTTTTCTCGGAACAAACTGGAAGTGCTTGTTGGCAGCTGGGGAAAACACTTCAGGGAGTTCTTCAGGATCAGGGTCTGCACGTTGCTGGGATCCACTACAGTGTTCTGTGGGGTGGGGCTAATTTTTTGTGTCATGCATTAGAATGGGTGGCTGACCCGCTTGGTAGGGGCAGAAGTGGACCTTTTGTAATTACCTAGACTTCTGCATACACCAATCATAAGCATAACATTATGACCACCTTATACAAAAACTATCCATTTTTCAGTTCCATTTTCCAGCATGTAGAAATGGTTTGTACTGCTAAAATTACAGACTCCAGTCCTGTATCTGCGTACTTTATTATCCTCCTTTCACCCTGTTTTTCAATTATCGGGACCCCACGAGACCACCAGAGAGCAGCAATTATCTTGATGATGTTCATTCTCAGCACTGCAGTGACCATGGCATGGTTGTGTACATGTGTGTGTGTGTGTGTGTGTGTGTGTGTTCTGCTGATATAAATGGATCAGACATAGCAGTGCAGAGCTCCTATATGCTCAGTGGAGTGTAGAATTAAAAAGGTGGTCATAATGTTCTGCTTGATCAGTGTATATTACTAATACAACATGTTTTGATCCATATCTAAGTCACGAGCGTTTTGAGCGTTTTGAGCAACATTCATAGTGCAGGCTAGGCACGTAGGTGAATCTTTGAATTAATAACCTGTAAATCCCCCTTTAGCATCATTTAACTTCACCATTTTTCCCTGTATGTTTTCAAATATTGAAGAACAATTTCAGAAAATTCCTCCCTGCAGACATGTTTCAGTTCATCCTTATTTATGGAGTACCCTGGACTCTGACCTTCCAAAACACTAATTTTCTCCTTAAGCATTTTTTATGCATTTTGTAGTTGATTTACTCTTGTGTGCTTTGGGTCATTGTCTTGTTGCATCACCCAACATCTCTTTAGCTTGAGGTCATGGGCTGCTGCTTATTGTATTCTTCAGTAATATGTTTTGATATACAAACTGACTAATAACCTCTAGTCTGACCCCTCTTTAGCATCATTTACCTTCACTATTTGTACCCTGTATGTTTTCAAATGTTGAAGAACAATTCTGGACAATTCCTCCCTGCAGACATGTTTTAGATCATCTGTGACGCAGTTTACTATGTGTACATCTGCACTGCAAGTCCAAACATTGTGTCTGAAAACGCAGCATTTCAGCGCTTAGTGTTAAAGCACAGATATACACGCTGGAACACTATATGCACGCTATATTTACTTTTTTCGTATATTTATATTTACGTACATATACGTGTATTTATATGGTTTATTGGTGCACATTTTGGTGCGTTCAGGTTTATTCCTGTGTGAAAACAAACTAAACAAAGGGAGAAAATGCTCCAAATAAACAAACTCATAAACTAATTCAGACTGGAGAAACGAACTACAGGTGTGAAAACCCCCTTAAAGATCTCAAAATGTTCAGTTCCAGAGGCAGCAAAGCAGATGCCCCCTTCCCATGAAGCTCCCTTCACCATGCTTCACAGTTGTGAGGTTTTGGAGTTTTTCTTTTGCCTTCAGTGTTGTGCAATTGATTTGAAAATGTCCACTTTTGTCTCAACTGACAATCGAAGATTTTTACAGAAGCACGCCAGATGGCCTTGGGCATCAGTTTCAGTTTGGGCGAGCAGATTCACAGTGGAATGCTTTGTGTTGTCATTTTCACGAACACTATTTGACTATGCTAACTATGCTTAATATATTTTTGGAATCTGGCTTTAAAAGAAAATGCAAGTGTAATGTCTGTAGTTTTTGCATTATATAGTCATGCATTTGAAATGTTAATTCAGAGAATTCAGCAGCTCCCACTGGCATCACGTCAGCAGCTTTTCTGTCTCTGGTAATCTATGGAACACTACGGGGAAAGCATACAAAGATTATGATGAAAAGTGCTGGAATATTGCTTTTAAACTCCCCTCAGCAATCAGCATGTCTGCCGTTACCTCGGATTGGAAGGACGAGGACCCACTGTGAGCTCCAGCTCATTTTGTATTTTTTTCAGTGACTGTCTTGTTTACTGTCACGGCCAATCAGGAAGTGCAGTTCTTCTAACAGAGGCAGCAGCACATATTCATTTTCATTAGGCATCTCATTAAATACCTAAACATGAGCCTGCGTCTGTGTGCATTTTATCAGGTTAATGAGATTTCCCCCCAAACACTACAACTAATCACTGCACTCTGTCTAGCCGGGCTCTGAAAGAAACAGTACAGTGAATAATCAAAAGTAAACAATTTTCACCTTAATGCAAATGTAGCTGATCAGCCGAGACGTGTCTGAAGTTTCCTGCTCTGAGTTTGAATAGGGCCATGTTTTAGACTACGTACCACCCGGGATCAAACTAAACTCCTATATTACCACCTACAGGTCATTTCAAAGAACATGTGCACACACTCACTAATCATACATACTGATTACATGTTCACACAATGTTCTGAACTTTCTCCTCCTTACATTTTAAAAATAGCCTCGTTACTCTACCTATTTCATTTTAGCTTGTTTTTATTCTAGCTTCACATCTTTCAAAAAAAAAAAATCTATCCAGATAAATCTCTCCATCTAGATATAGTGAATTTGATTGTGGTTGGATGTAGAGAAGTGTAAACATATACCATTCCAACACCCTATTGGTTTATATGTGATCCATCACATCTGCACACACAGGTCACGTCACACTCCAGCAAGATAATAGCAGGCGTATGTAGTCTAGTATGAAGATGATCTATGCAGAGACTCAGGAGTACTCGAGCAAAATGTTCCAAGTAAGCTTTTTTAATATATTTGCATTGTACTAAAATGCATTAATTTTCAGTGGGAAACAGGGACACTAGTGCATCCCAAATTGTTCAACATTAGCATTTTAATATAACATTAAAGTCATTATGCCTTTTGAAAAAATGCATTTGATTGAGGAGGGGTGGTTTACTATAGGCCTGAGTGGCGTGGCCTAAGCATCTGTCCTTAATAGCACTTTTCCCCCTTACATCAGGGGTGTGACGAGACACTAATATCACAAGACGAGACACGATACTGGGTTCAAGACGAGACGAGACGAGTCTTACACACTGCTTTTGGATAACTTTATGCCACTCCTGGTGCAAGAATTCAAGCAGTTCAGCTTGGTTTGATGGCACGTATACATCCATATTTCTCTTGATTATATTCTAGAGGTTTTTATGTTGGTAAAATCAAAGAAACTCTTCTTTTTTTTTTTTCAGAGCTAAATATTCAGTCCCAGATCCACAGTACAGGAGCTGGCACAACCGAGCCACTGAGCAAGTAGGCAAGTAACGTAGAGAGAAGTGTAGTGGAATAGAGAGAGAGATAGCACAACTGTCTAAACACCAGCAGCTTAGTGTTAAGACACAGTAAATATTAATATTAAAGGTATTTTTCAGCTGATCAGACAAAATGACATTTAATCCAAAAACCTGATTATGATTAAGAGAATGAAGTGTCATGTGAGTGATCTTGTTTGGGCGAGAGATGGACTGATCAGTGTTTTTGGGGCCGATTCCGATCGCCAATCGTCTTTCACCTCGATCTGCCAATCGCCGATACCGATTATGGGCGGGGCCAAATGCCACATTAATGCCACACAGGTGCCAGGCAAACCTGGTACAGATTCTCCTATTTACGTCCAGGCCTAAGCAAACAGTGGTAATTTACACTGATAGAAAATGAACAGAAGAGTGTTACTGACCAAAATAAAAGCTTTTCAGGAGAGATATAAGTAATGTGTAAATATTTATAAGACACCTGAATTTTTGTATTTACATGTCAATACCGCAGGAATGTGTATCCCAACATGAGTCGCCTCAGCCTGTTTTGTCAGCTTACTGCTTAAAATATCTCACTTACTGTTAATATAACGTTATAGATAATAATACAATATTTTAATAAGAACAACAGTAATCCATCGCTCCAGCTAGAGCTTAGATATATAAATATCTAATAAACTGCCCGCCCTTATAAACTGTAAACTCCATATTAAACTCCATATTTTTAGTAAGTAACGTTGTAGCAATAAAACAGAGCTTTTAACTAAATTCACAAATAGTTGGAAAGAACGAAATCTGTTTTAATGATGTTAATAAACATCACTGTGACAGCACTAGTCACAGTTTCACTGCAGCAAAGGACAAGGACGTGAATCACTTATCTAACCAGCCTTTACTGATTTCTGGCCCCAATAACCTCCAATAGCCTTTAATAGTCTTCAGTCGCCTTCAACAGTCTAACCTGGCGGCCATGTTCACTAAACTAAAAGTTAAATGTTAAAAACATCATGAGGTTAAAAGGCGCAAACTGACCTATTTATAATGTAATCCGAGCAGTGACTCCGTGAGGGCTGCTCTAAACTGCTGCTGTTAGCTGCTTGGGCTGAAAGATGAACTGTAGAGAGCTGTATTATCCGGTTAATGGGGTTAAAATCTTTATTTCCTACACAGACGAATTTAAGAAAACTGAAAAACGCTCCTGACTGGCTGAGCTGAGCTCTGTAGCCCGTGGCTGGGCTGTAGCTCTCTGACTGAGTGAAGACAGCGGGGCTTGTGCTGCTGCAGCTCCGACTATTGGTTGGATGAGGAACTGCAGCTTCCTGTAAGTGAGTAGTTTCACCGGTTTCATCCACACACAGCTCTGATGAACTGCTTAACCCTAAACTCTGAAAATCGGCCAATACTGATACACTGCCGATCGATCGTCCCATCTCTAGTAATTGGCATTTCAAGCTTTAAGTGTGACAGACCTATCTTAATCACCCCTTTACTATAAACTACAAACACCAGCAAAAAATACAATAATTTATAGGTTCTGTTCTCCCTAGGCTCTGATGTCACATGATGACACAAAAAAATTGAATATATGTCCACAGAGTAAATCTAATCACATTTTTATTTTATTTTAGCATAATTCCTTTATTTCTTTTGCATATCCTCTTTTGGAAAACAAAAAAAAATCTATATAATGTGACTCTCACAACAAAACTTCAAATTAATAAATGAACTGTTGCACTGCACTACTTTCCACTACCAACTACAATATTACATGATGCTCCTGAGTGCTTAATTCTAAGTAGGTATCAGTATACAGTCTACATGGCATCCCCTTGAACCCTAGGATATTTATTCAGCTTTTAACCCAAAATTATGAGGCTGTGCCAAATAAAGCAAGTGGCTTACATTGTTGTGAGCATTTATACTTGTGTATTGGTGACAGGAATGTGTAGATGTAACTCGGAAGCATTAATTGGCTTTAATGCAAAACAATATTGTAAAATTCTTAGTATCTGGTTGGTGTTGTGGCGTCCCAAAGGCTTCTAGGGCCTGTGCTAATAATGAACTAATAATTAAAACATAATAAAATGTAATGAAAGTGTTGAGAACTAATGAACTAGAGCCTAAAGCTGGGTGGTAATGCCTAGTCCCAAGACAATCACACTTTGGATCGAGGAACATTAAATACCTGCACGACTTTGCAAATGGTATGTCTCAACCTTCTGGCCTCCCTCACAAGATAACACCTCACACCAGCGTGGTCACCTCCAACTCGTCATCTCAGGTAACATGCCATGATTATTTTATCCACTGGTAACTTTGCACTATAGTTAGCACAATGCTAACTGGTGGGGTACCATCCTCCACAGTTTGTTAGCTACATTAGCCACAAAGCTTCTAGGCAAACCTGAAGAAACACACCTCTGATGAATGTGATTTTGGTGGATTATTTAAACAACAGCACAAAGCCAAGGCTGGCTGTTTACAAAAGTAGCAGCGGAGAAATTGTGCACAGTTGCAAATAGATTCTCCTCAGTTCCAGAAGCCAAATTTTTCACCAAAGCTATTTGTCCAGTTTTTCTGTATGCAGTCATAAAGAGCCTCTGCCTCGTACAGCTTTGTCGCCTGGGACTCAGTGCGGTACAAAGCTACTGTAAAGATTAATGCTAGTCATTTTTTACCTTTAGCATAAGCGACTGAGCAACATCCAGCTGGTTCTAAGACAAATGTACACTGTACATACAGTATATTAGCGCATTGGCAAGCAGGGCACAGCGGGCCTCTCGAAGATAAATCACACCGGAGCAGCGTGACTCTTCAAGAGAAATCACGCAATAATATTCCCAGTATGAAAAGCGGCTGCGGCCCCACCGTGCACCTTTATCTCGGCTCATGACAGCTCATGTATTTGTTTTGTGTTGTAATTACTTTTCTGTGGCGAAGGCCTGTGTCGGCTGATGCCGTGATATTCAAAGCAGATTAATTGCCAGCGCCTCGCCAGGCGTGCCGACCTGCAAGCTTTCTGTGTCTGAAAAAAAAACAAAAGAACTGAGCCTCAGGTAAGGTTAAGCTACCAGGCGTGTACAAAATCGATATTGCATTATCCAGTATGAATTCACAGCAATGTAATTTGATCTAAATTACAGGACTATCAAACAAGGCTTTTTCTTGGTGGATGCCTTGGCTGAAGAATACAGCTTAGATCGGTATGAATTTCATGTTGAGAACGAACATTCACACTGTGTGGTTAATAAAACCTTACTTTTGAAAATAGGCAAAAAAAACACACAAAACAAACAAATATATAACTCGTATTAATTCCTAAAATGGGGCATAGATCAGTATGAATTTAATGCTCGTCCAAGCTGGTTTATACTGTTATCCAGTATGAATTCACAGTGTGGTAATTTGACAGTGTGCTGCATTACTCTGACATAAATTACAGGACTATCAAACAAAGCTTTTTCTTGGTGGATGCCTCGGCTAAAGAATACAGCTTAGATCAGTATGAATTTCATTTCGAAATGGACATTCAAGCTGTTTGGCCAGTAAAAAACCCTGCTTTTAAAAGTAGGCAAAACAAAAAACACATAAAACAAAACAAAAAACTATACAACCAGTATTAATTCCAAAAATAGGGCATGAATCAGTATGAATTTAATGCTTGTCTAAACTAGTTTATACTGTTATCCAGTATGAATTCACAGCAGTGTAAGAATGGAGCCTTATGTAAGGTTGAGCTACCAGGTTTGTACAATATCAGTATTGCATTTTCCAGTATGAATTTACAGTGTGGTCATTTGACAGTACACTGCTTTTTTCCCCCTAAATTTCTGGACTATCTTGGTGGATGCCTTGGCTGAAGAATATGGCTTAGATCGGTATGAATTTTAATGTTGAGAATGGACATTCACACTGGTTGTCTAATAAAACCATGCTTTTGAAAATAGGCAAAAAAAGAAATAAACAACCAGTATTAATTCCTAAATGGGGCATAGATCAGTGTGAATTTAATGCTTGTCCAAGCTGGGTTATACTGTTATCCAGTGTGAATTCACAGCAGTGCAAGAATGGCGCCTTAGGTAAGGTTGAGCTACCCGGCGTGTACAAAATCGATATTGCATTATCCAGCGTGGTAATTTGACAGGGCGCTGCATTACTCTGACCTAAATTTAGGACTAGCACACAAGGCTTTTTCATGGTGGATGCCTTGGCCGAAGAATACGGCTTAGATCGGTATGAATTTCATTTCAAAATGGGTATTTAAACTGATTGGCCAGTAAAACTTTGCTTTTGAAAATAGGCATAAAATACACAAAACAGAACAAATCATACAATCAGTATGAATTCCAAATTTTTCATTTCATGGCAATTTGTAGCTTCACTTATCCCAGAGTTTATTGAAGCCAATATGAATTTCATGCTAGTCCAATGTGGTTTACACTGTTTTCCAGTATGAATTCACAGCAGTGTAAGAATGTGCATTACTTTGACCTAAATTTGATGACTGTCAAATAAAGCTTTGAGTTTTATGTTGATAACAGACATTCTTACTGGTTGGTTAGTGCAATAGTAACATACAAAACAAACAAATGTACAACCAGTATGAATTCCAATTTTTTTATTTAATGGCAATTTGTAGCTTAACTCATCCCAGAGTTTTCAAGATATCAACAACATTCAAACTCTAGGTTTAGTTTGATTGTGTGATGTGGGTTTGTGCACTCGTTTACCAGTTACATTCCTTTTTTTCTACTTTATTTTTGATGGACTAGTACAAACTCCTGAGAACAAATTCACAGTCGTTTTAACAACACTTGATTAGTTGTTATTTTTCTATGTCTTTTTCCTCCTATTTACTTCCACTTATTCTTGAACACACAGTTTGTTTTATGTGTTTTGTTTTTAAGGAAGAGTGATTAAGGTTTATAGATTCACTTCTATGTTCCAAACTAATTATTTAGTTTTACAAAAATAAATGGTATACGGTAATTCCATTATAGTGATTCTTTAAAACTTTCAGGTTTTCTTTTTTCCTTTTACACCTCTACATAAACACAGCTAATATCATATACATTGTTTTTTAAGATCTCATGACCACAGGTGATGAAAAAAATCAGTGTTATTGATGGTACTGAATTGCTTTTATTTCTATCATCAGTATCATCAGTGTTCTTACAGACAAACAAATCCAATAGGCATGAATCTAAAGATTCAAACACACGCTGAATGTAAATTTCTTCTTGTGTTATTGTTCCATTGGTCTCAGTACACCTTTTAGAGTGCGATGTTTACCATGTTTACCGCCATTTCTTTTCGTAATTAGCGTCAAAGCTTTATCCCCACTCACTTGGTGTGGGTGTCTCGTCTTGGCCGTGCTCCGCTGAAGGCGGGAGATGCGGCTGTACTGGCAATCTGATAGTCTGCTTTCTGCACACAAGCGCCTTTTCTTTCTCCTCTTCTTTTGTTGGCAAGTGGCACTCAGCTACACAAACAAATCTCCTTCAGGCTGACGGCGCTCGCTCCTCTCTCCATTCTCCATTCTCCATTCCGCTGCAGAAAACTGCAGAGCAAAGGCCAACAAATATGAATCATTTGTTCCTCTGCTGTCGAATATGAAGGAGGAGAGGAAAGGCTTGCGTTCAATTTTTAATGATGTTCTTCCAAACGAACAGACACAAGTACATCAGTATGTATCACAAGAACTGAAAAAAAAAGAACTAAATTGGCAGGCAAGAACTCACAGGCATTTTGTGGAGATGTTATATTACATAAAATCAGAAGAACACGCACACATTCGCTTCTTCTACAATGAACACACACACATGCAAACATGTTTCAATATGGCAGGTCATAAAAAGGGGATGAAAATGAATTATATCAAGGAGATAACCTGGCAAAAAAAAAAAAAACAATTTACGCAGTTTTCCTCTTACAACAAAGTAGTATTTAAAAGTATTTAATTATAGCCATGTTTGGTGCTTTTGAAGGGTTCTCTAAATGATGCTACAGAATAACCATTTTTTTATTCTATTGAAAACTATTTTTGTATTTGAAGTATAAGAGTGAAGAATCATTAAATTGGTATATTCATTTTATAAAATGTTCTTCACACATACTGCACATTTCCTGAAAAACACTTTTTTATTGAACCAAATGTGGGTAATCTATGGTTTCACAGAAAGAACCCCTTTAATGCCTTTATTTATAAGAGTTTAAAGTCGTTTCATTCATTTCACTGCAGAGCTTCAAGGCTAACAAGGTTAAAAAGTAATGGAAGTGTAAGAGAAACGAGTAGTATGTAAACGGTATGCTCACCGTGGTCTTCAGATGATGCCTTATTTAAAAAAAAAGGATTTCAAGCAAAGCAGGGTTCACTTCTTATAGGGGGTGGGTGGCAGGTTAAAGCCTTTTATAATAGGTCAACAGCTATTTGGGAAAATACAAGGGTTATAAAGGGTTATAATAATAATAAATATCTGTTTTCAGGTTCATGTTGTGCAACAGCCTAAATGCTAATTTTGTGTCGAACCCATGCCATTAGCTTATGCGTACCTTGTGTGTAGACGTGTACCCGATGCCATGGCCTACACGTACCGTGCACTGGATGCGCAGCTCCACTGAAATGTAACTATGCGTTACACAACTCAGGCAGCAGCAGCTATGATTGGTCCCGTGGAGCACTGTGTTCCACACCTTCCCAATTTTGCTTCTAGATATGCGAAAGCAGAAGTATAAAAAAGTGACGCAGAGTGGTCCTGCAGCATAGGCACTACCACAATGATCAGGAGATCTCTGGTTTGAATCCCGGTCATGCTGCTTGCCATCAGCTGTCAGAGCCCTGAGAGAGCACAATTGACAGTTGGCCTTGTTCTCTCCGGGTGGGTAGATGACGCTCTCTCCTCACATCACTCCAAAAAGTGTCCAAAAAAGATGTCAATCAGCACAAGGCGTCTGTGAGCTGATGTATCAGAACCGAGTCGCTGCGCTTTCCTCCGAGCGTGCTGTGCAATCAGCAGCAGTTTGAAAAGAGGCGGTGACTGACTTCACATGTGTCTCTCTCCCTGTCTGTCTGTCATTACTACTGACAATGCACACGGATTATTTATAATGGACAATATCTATTCACAAATCTGTTTCATTGCTGAGAAACAGTAGAGGCCTTACAGATGTTTTGTTCATTGCATCACACACACATGGCGGCAGAGTAACACCCCACGCCAAGATCTGTCTATGTTAAAGAAGCACTTCTAATAGTCATGACTGAAATATGACCATAACAATTTTTGGAATTTTATTGCTTCACCTGCATCACAGGAATATACATGTAAGCTTGTAAAAGCTTAAAAAGCTTGTTCTCAGTGTTACACAACCTTTATGAGCTTTTTGCTAAAAGTTATTTGCATTAGTTTGATCCCTGGTGATGCTCTAGCCACCTTTTTACCCTCAGTCTCCCTCAAACACTTGCTAGGAGATTCCAGGCGGAGCTGGCGTCTGTTAGCTTGTGTAACACAACTGGTGATTAGTGCTCTCCCCCAAGCATGTTTAGCTGCCTAATGAACTATAGATAAGCTCTATATGTCCACATATTCTAGAGCTCTGTTATGCAGTACAATTTCACTGTTCCTTTGCTGAAACAGATCAGAATTGAAAAGAACCCTGTTATCAGATGTTTAGTCATTGATGAAGCTTATGCTTCGAAAAAACAAACATGGAGTATTCAGTTAATCTACAGTCTGTTTTTTTCTCTCCTTATTTCAACTGTATCTTAAATTCAGAGAGTTTGGACACAGTAGTGGGACTCATCCACAGAATCCAGAGGTCATCCAATATTCAAGGAAGAATGGTTAAATCAAAGGACGGGAGAAAAATCCACAGCGCAGATACACACTCATCATATATATGAGAGGATGGACAAGATGGATGTCCTTGTCTTCCTTACGTATATGTGTGTGTGTGTGTGTGTGTGTGGGTTTTGTCACTCAACTCAACTGCTTAATTGGGAAAAATACACGTATTGTATTCAGTTTAACTCTATTCTATTCAATCCGCACAGAAACCTGACAGACCAGGCTCTTTCTTAAAGCTTGCACACACACACACACACACACACACACACAGACACACACACACACACAGACACCTCAACCTTGTTCTCTCTCACACGCCTTCTCTCCTCTTTCTCTCTTATCTGTTCATTTCTGAGAGCTTTGACAGATCAGTAGCTTATTGTATGCTGACCTTCACCAGAACTAGTCTCTCTCTCCCCAGTACATATCCATCCTCTCTGTACGATCTGGGAGTGCAGAGACACAATCTTAGGAATAAAAATGTTACATTTTTCTTTTTTAATACGCTTACTCCGACTTCTGATCAGGATATGGAAGCCTAACACAGTGCAGGCCACAGTTCCCCCTCATTCTGGTTGCTTAACCCACCAGAAGGCAAAGCTCACCTCAACCCAGCATTAAACCGTCCACCAGAACGATCATCAGAACAGTACAGATAATCCACTGTCCAATGCATCTCACATACAGTTATGTAGAGACTTTAGGACACCCCATTAAGCCGTTATCTTAAATTATTTAAAAATATGGACATTTGAGATTTATCAAAAATGTTGGACAAAAATCATGAGATAGTAATATATAGAAATTGATCCGGAGGTGTTGCATTATTTTAGGAACATTTGGGAACATCGAAAATAAGTTGTGAGGGGTTATCTTGTGAGTGTGGTTAAACACTGGCCATCATGCTCATGGCAAGTCAACCTGAATGATTAGAGTTTGAGTAAGGTCTCATAGTGGGTGTCAGACGGATTGGACATTCCATTTCCAAATTTGTACAGACATGTTTATTTTTTTTCCCCCCCATTTTTTTTTCCCAATTTACTCAACCAACTCATTAAGACTCCCTATTACTAGTGATGTCCCAACACCAGGAGGGTGAAAACTAGCACATTCACAGTGCGCTCGGAGGAAAGCAGAGTAACTCGGTTCCGATACATCAGCTCTCAGATGCCCTGTGCTGATTAACATCGTCCTCAGAAGTGATGGCGGGAGAGCGTGCCATCTACCCACCCAGCAAGAGAGCATGGCCAATTCTGCTCTCTCAGGGCTTCGGCAGCTGATGGCAAGCTACATGAACAGGATTCGAACCTGCAATCTCTTGATCATAGTGGCAGCGTTTAGCTTACCGCGCTGGACCACTCAGAGCCCCCATTTGTGCAGACATTTAACATTGATCTACAAGGTCATATGTGTATTGGGAATATGTCATAAAAGGGCATAACCTACCACACCTGACAGCACAATAGATGGTAATGATTGTGACTGGCGGCATCTGGCTAGAACTGTCCATGGGAATGGCACATTCAAAGCAGAAGGAGCTGTAGGTCATTGTCGTTTTGTTTAGCCTCCATGAGACAGGGCAAAAGACATAAGACACTTTACTACTAGTTCTGTATCAGTGTAGTTTATAAGTGGATACCATTTGAAACAACTGCCATCACCACCAAATCGGGTCATCCTAGCAAATTTAATGCATAACCAAGTTATGTTCCAAAATCACAAATCAGCTTTCCATGGGGTGTCCTGATTACTAAAGACCACCATTAAGGAAAACAGGTACACTGACCAATCACAGTGTGGCTATTGATCATTAATCTAGGTATTAACACACTCTAAAAAAAAAAAATAAAGGAGCTTCATTTTAGAACCATGTTTGTGAAAGAGACTTTGAAGAACCTTTTAAAAGCCTAAAAAGCTTACACTTAAAGCAGCAGTCCTTTAAATGGAAAGCAGTAGTGTGCCTGAATGGAGAGAGAGCAAACTTTTATAATAAATGGAAATAATGTGCTCCTGCTACTATTCTTGCAAAGACATATTCATTCATTCTAAAAACAGGGCGCCTCGAAGGTTCCGGGACCTTTTTTCTGTTTGCAACAGCTTTTCCTGTTTACCTGACCAACTGTAGAGCTGCTAATGGCACTGATACAAAAGCTACTGTGAACATGGAGTCATCAGATATGAAAACTCAGTCTTTGTGTGCTCATTTATGTAATGTTAAACCAAAGAAATTGGTCAGAATTGGAACTGAAAAGAGCTGGCACATTAAAATTAGTAAGATTCATAGAGTCTGCATCTCAATGCACATTGTAAAAGTATTTTTTATAGCATGCTTGGTGCAATCACTTTAATAGAAAGTTTTTGGGTCTTTTTTTTTATCAATTCACAGGTTCTTCAAACTTTTAAACATCTCTACTACAAACATGGTACCCAAAAATGTTGTTGTGGATTGTTCCTTCTTCTATCTTCTATCTTCTGGTTTATCAAGGCCTCTGCCTCTGTATGGAGAAGAACACTTTAAAACTCTGTTCTTTTCCCCAAAACAAGGTGAATAAAACATAAGGGGTTGGTCATTCATCCCAAGGTGGTACAGTCCAACATAGTAAAGACTAAACAGACAAGCTCACCTGTATTAAAAACACATGGGCTGAGCACTCGCTGCCCCCAAAAGTCTGGCAGGCAATGTACGCTTCTCCACTTCACTGCTGCTATTAATAATACATACCATCTTCATATCTGAGACTGAATAGCCAAGACAAACGCATTCCTACTCAGCAGCCTACACCTGCTTTAAAACAGCTCCAGCACCAACGCTCAATCCCCAACATGTACTCAAACACACGCACACGCACGCACACCCCTTCTCATTCAGACTATAAATAGTCAGACATCCATAAATATTACAGAACAGCCAGGACCCTGACACAAGCAGACTGATTCCAATCGTTTCATTTTGGAGGTAATGATGAAAGGCCTTTTGTTCTTTGCACACTGCAGCCCACAGCTGTAATCTCATTTCTTTGATCGCCTATTTTCAGCTCATATCGGCTAATTCAAAACAAGCTAACGCTTTAATGATTCAAAGAAAGGGGCTCAGATCATTTGACCACTGATTTGAGCAGAATGGATAAATGGATAATGGATATACCTTAGGCTGTACCATTAGTAGTACCCAGAGTTTCTGGTCTCTTTATTTGATTTATCGTTCTAGGTGATCTCTATCTGGAACATCTGTAGCGTAAGGGGAAATTACCACATATGCACATATACAGTACTGTCTGATTGTTTCTCTGTTCGCTTTGGAATAAAAAAAAAATAAAAACAATTATGTTGACTTGAAACTCACTTATAATAGAAGCCAATGGACAGTGGCTAAATTTCATCAGTAAATCTTTAGTTTGGACCAACAGTAATATGCCAACATGACTTGATTTTCTTCTACTGTAAAGTTGCCATTTTTAGTCATTTATTACAATTTTCGTATTTTTTGTGCTATAAGGTGCACTTAAAATCCTTAAATTTTCCCCCCAAAAAATCAACAGTGTGCCTTATAGTTCTGTGCACCTTATGTATAATTTCTACCAGTCAGGTTATATAAAGCAGCAAACCGAACCCTACTCCACTGAGGTACAGCATAAATAAAAGAGATTCAGTGAAGTTTTAGTTCTCTTCTCTTTTTTTGGTGCTAAATACTGCAAAATGCATCCTGAAAGAAAGCAAAAGAATCGGGAACGACTCGTTTTTCCTTCTAAGGCAGAAACTGATACAACTTACAAGAAAAAGACAAAATATTCTGTTATCTGAATGTTCTGCTTTTGCTGCTTAATGGAGCTTTTTGCTACTAAATACTAAATTAATGACCCCAGTGGTCAAAACTGAGATTAGATAAAGACCAGCATTAATAGGGAAAAACAATTAGAACAACTTTTTTTGTTTGTTTATGGTGGTCAAACACGGGATAAAACTCTTTGAAGTCTCTATAAGGCGCACTTAAAATCCTCAAATTTTCCCAAAAATCATCAGTGTACCTTTTGTATGAATTTTACCATATAGGCTGTCAGTATTAGCATTAGCCACTAAGCATTAGTGGCACTCTTCGGACTGTAGCCTGCTGCTAACCCCGGCAAGCACTGCTTGAGCAGTATTAGCATTAGTCGCTAGCCGCGCTAAGAGCTAGCTCTTTTGCCGTTCAGAGAGGAGTATATCAGACTGTAGCCTGCGTGTTTACAGTGTTAAAAAAAGCTACATAAGATGAACCACCAGCTAATCCTGCTCTGTCTTACCGGAACCAAGTGTACGGTAATGCACCAAAATACATGTCCATGCTAACTAAGCACAGAGTACAGATTTGATTTGGTAGATGAAGACTCAAAAGAAAGAAGCAAAAATGGTTGGTTTTCCCTCTCACGAGTTACAGCACCATATTCACACAGTCACACAGCCCAAAAAACTGTCACAACCATTATTGTAACCCGTTTTCCATAAATAAACAAGTAACCAGCGAACAGAAAGACAACTGCACCTAACCGACAGCGGTGCCCTGAAAATCAGCCTATATATTTATATCCACCAATAACTTACAGACACCACATACTTTACATACTGTACTATATTTACAGTCTTAATTTACTGACACTTTATAAAGAACAATGCTCTGCTGCAATGATTTCGTTACTGTTCATCGGGCTCTATTCTTCATTATTAAACGTCTATATAAAGACTCCCCAGGCAGCAAACAGGACTAACTAACTCCCCCTGTGGATTTGAATAGGGACTCCATTTATTAAACACATGTTCCAGTACCTCTCCGTTTCTTCTGTAAAAGAGCAGAGCAGGCAGACGAGCGCTTCAGTAATATTCAGGACACTTTGACTAGGAGAATGGAATTGGCACAGACATTTTGGGACACAATTACATCGACGTGGTCGGTTCCAGTTAAGGGCGAGAGGATGATTGGTCTGTGTTTGGCATTGCAGGAAAGGCTGCTGCAGTCCATTTCAAAAGACATGATCGTTATCATTACTGCCAATCAAATAAATAGCTTTGTTCAGTCGAGGTCATGTTGAGCTCCCCAAAAACTGGACATTTGAGGAAATTTTCATGGCTAGAAATATGCAGCACAGTAGCTGGAGTCTTAAATAGGAATCTCTATAGGAATACTGCAGCGTTTTCCAACCTAATCTTGAGGTGCCACATCTGTAGAATATAATATATATTTATACATACCATACAGCTCTAAAAAAAAAAAAAAGAGACCACTTAAAAATGATTAGTTTATTTGAGTTTCTTTGATTTAAGCAAATTGAAAACCTCTGGAATATAATCAAGAGGAAGATGGATGCTCACAAGCCATCAAACCAGACTGAACTGCTTGAATTTTTGCACCAGGAGTAAAGGCATAAAGTTATCCAAAAGCAGTGTGTAAGACTGGTGGAGGAGAACATGCCAAGATGCATGAACACTATGATAAAAAAAAAATCATTTCTGAACTATTAAAACTTTATGAATTATTTGCATTATTTGAGGTCTAAAAGCTCTGCATCTTTTTGTTATTTCAGCAATTTCTCATTTTCTTCAAATAAATGCTCTAAATGACAATATTTTAATTTGAAATTTGGGAAAAATGTTGTCCACAGTTCATAAAATAAAACAACAATGTTCATTTTACTCAAACATATACCTATAAATAGCACAATCAGAGAAACTGATTCAGAAACTAAAGTGATCCCTTATTTTATTTTTTTACAGAGCTGTATATATAAATGTATCTAATTTGGCTATGGAAGAACAGACATTTATGTGAATAAGTGGGCACAAGACAGGAATACCACCTGGACACACCAATTTACTAACTCCTCAGGGGGCAATTTTGATTTTAGCATTGCCAAATAATGTGCCATGTGTATTTTTTCTTGTGGGAGGTGGACAGGATTGATGTGAATCCAGAGCCAACCCACAATCATTGGGTGTGAGGCAAGAATACAGGAATATAATCATCTGAACATGATGACACTCTATGGCACACATCCTGTCACTCATGTCTAGGGGGAAATTTAGCCCTGCCAATTCACCTGCCTTTGTTTTTGAGAGGTGGAATATCTGGAAAAAAGTACACAGACACCAGAGTACATACAAAACAGTGGGATATTGCTTTAACCCACAAGCACTGTGAGATTTTTCATTAACAGGTCTTCTGTTCTTCTACTACCAACTGCTGCAGAACGTACAAATTACTGGATATGGTATCAGATGTAGCACATTGAGATTAGATAGGAAAAATGGATACGTATTCCTTTAAAGCTCAGTGCATTTTCATGACATGCTTCCAACACACACACATACACACACAGATGATCGCAAACTCGCTTACTCAAATACATATTTAAAGAAGGAGGTGTATATACAGTAGAACCAAGTACCTGAAAAACAACAAATGTACAAATGTGTACATTATATATATATATTATATATATATTTGTTCTGATGATGCTCATTGAAATTCTTTAAATATGTATTTGATACAGATATGAAGAACTCACTTTATCCTCATTCATACATGTACACACACATGTAAACACACACACTCGACGTGTCAACATGTCTCCGCTGAGAAAGCTCGGCTACCACAGGTGAGTCTCTCTGATCTCTGAGATGATGTTGTTGGCTTTCTTCAGTGCCTGAGAAGAGAGGGAAAGAAGAAAATAAAAAAAGAACAAGATAAGTTAAACCCAAAACAGCGCGTGTGTTTCACTTTAGGTTAGTGCTGGGCGGTATGACTAGTGGTGCAGGTAAAAAAAAAAAAAAAAAAGCGATTCGATCTCGAATCGCATTTCTAACATTGAACGATTCAGAATCGATTCTCATTTAAAAAAAAAAAACATTTTTTTGCGGGTGCAGCTACTTTCGCACGGAGCCCAGCTACTGCTACTTTCGCGCGGGGTCCTGAAACTGCTACTTTTGCGCGGAGCCCAGCTACTGCTACTTTCGCGCGGAGCCCAGCTACTGCTACTTTTGCGCGGAGCCCAGCTACTGCTACTTTCTCGCGGAGCCCAGCTACTGCTACTTTCGCGCGGAGCCCAGCTACTGCTACTTTCGCGCGGAGCTTTTTCACTGTAACGCGGAGCTCACCTACTGTCGCGAGGAGCTTTTTAACTGTACCGCGGAGTTTATCTACTGTCGCGCAAAGCTTTTTAACTGTAACGTGGAGCTCAGCTAATGTTACACGGAGCTTTTTAATTGTACCGCAGAGTTTATCTACTGTCGCGCGAAGCTTTTTAACTGTAACGTGGAGCTCAGCTAATGTTGCACAGAGCTTTTCAACTGTACCGTGGCGCTCACACTGTCTCGCGGAGCTCAGCTTCTGTCGGGCGGAACTCGTTAACTATCCTGCGGAGCCCTTTAACTCCGCATGACAGTAGCTGAGCTCTGCGAGACAGTTAAAAAGCTTCGCGAGACAAATGTATATCACAGTATTTTTCAAGATTCTGACAGTTTCACAGTATTTTTTTATTTGTATTATTATTGTTTATTTATATATATATATATATTTTTTAATAGTTTCATAAACACTATAAACAGACCTAAAATACTCAAAATGTAAGTATTCATATATGTTTCTCAAAAGCTCTATTGCACAAGTAACAAACAAGTTTAATATTAATTTACAATATGTTATTATTGAAGCCATTAGAGGCAATATAGGATTTAAGCAGTTGTTTATTGGTTAATTACAATTCTCTTGGTTCTCCAATTAGCAAATACATTTAGTTTAGAGTGTATTAATATTATCCTTTAAGTAACAGTATTAAAATATTTAAACAGGGCTATAGTTACTCATATTGCAAGGAGCAGCAGCAGAAGCTCCAGGAGTTCTGTTCTAATGTTTCTCCAGACAGGATGGAGCGTTTGACTCCACAGAGCTGAGCTGCCATTACCAGTATTTTAGCTTGTTATGCTAACTGGCTAATGTTAGCAAGCGAGCTCTGCTAATGTGCTTCTTCAGCGCTCTGTAGTGTTGGATATCTCTTTGTTGTAGTAAAAAACAATAAATGAAGATCTTAATTAGTTTAAGCTCCTCAACGTTTTTTCGCCTTCTCTGCCTCACTTTGCCTCCAGTCTCATTGAAGAGCTCTCTTTGTTACAACTTGATGTCAGTGTTATTCACAATATTACTGCAGCTCTTTTGATATGTTTATCAAGAAAACTCATATCACAAGAACAATAAAAATAGTATCAATGCACAGTAGAACAGTGCACCACCACTTCTTCATATATTTTTAAATCCTTCCTGAAGTCTTCTATAGTTTTTTTTTGCCTTTCTACTAACTGCAAGAGCAGTTCTTAAACTTTTTTTTGGTCTTTTAGACCTTAACTTGACCTGCCCTGTTCCTGTAAGAAACTGCGATTTCTTAATTACATTACAAACTGAGAAAATGGCTACCTGAAAATGCTTTGCTATCTTCTCATTGCCTTCTCTTGCTTAGTAGGCATCAATTATTTAAATTTTCAGCATGCTAGGCAGCTGCGCAACACTCTGCTGAGTCAAAGTGCTTATAAAGCTTTGGAATTTGCATCACATGGCCTTTCCTAATGATGACTCTTAGCAGAACATAGCCCTAACAAGCTAATTAAGGTCTGAGACCTTGGTAGACATTAGGTGAGAGCTCAAATCTCCTGAGGTGCCTAAAGTTGTACATGGTGTTTCAAGGTTGTTGTGCCGTTTATCTTATTTAAATCTGCATTATTATATTCTAAATTATGAACCACAAGAAATGTTAAGATATGATTGTAATTTAAGGTGTTTTCATGGTTCATCGTGCACGGTTTGTAGAAGGGTGGCATTGGACAGCACTGGTAAATTGACTATCCAGGTGTTATATCTAATTCTGCCTCTGTGCCAAAATCTAACTCACAGAATTGATTACCCTTGGATTCCTTTTATTTATGTTTATATATAAGGGTTATTCTACAGTTACAGTAGATACAGTAGTCATAGATCGCTGTAATTGGCTTAGAATCTTTTTATAACCAGTCATGTAAGTTAGTTACCAACTGCTCCTATTGTAGCCGTTTTTTTTTTTACTAGTACAACTCTAATTTCCTGACTTTTGTTAACATGCCAACATGTGATGTTTCGCTACCATCATTACCAACGTTACTATCGTTAATGTTTTTCATCAAATAGTAAACTGTCTTCAATTCACCATCTGGTATGTGTTCTATGTTCTGTTGTAAATAAAAAATGTCTCTCTGAGATTTGGGCATAATTGCATTCTGTTTAATTTACATTTATCACAATTTTTGGAACCAAGGATATATTTAGAGTCACTTCCTGCCTTGAAATTTAATCACTCTTTGGGAACTCTGATACTTTCTGGATATAAATGTTATTAACTTACAACCTACTTTTTGATCAATATTTTAGAATAATCGACAGATCAGTCTGGACACATATTTTTTGCCTGCCATTATAATTACAACTTAACACACAATATATGAATATGGTCATTACGGAGTCGGTATGTCGACTTTGTTTAGAACACTTTTAATTTCAGTTCCAGTATCTGTATATTTAAGATAATTTTGTGTCAAAGTCCCTAATCTATTAAATAAAAGCATTGCTAGGCTTTTATATTATTACTTTTAAAATCTTTTTTTTCCATTCTCAAAATGGACATAATACCATTTACTACAATTATCTCTGGCACAATATGGCATCTATACAACAGAAAGCCCTTCACTTATTATATTTTCTTCTTCAGGTTCTTCATTTCCAATAAAGGCTTGATTTTCATTGGCAACTAAATTGTATTTGTTTTTATTGAAAACATTGATCCAAGCTTACCTCCAGCATCTGGGACACCTCTGTCCGTTGCTGCGCTGTGTCCTGAGACTCGATGAGAAGATCCTGCAGCAGAGGCTGCTTATAGAGCTGCCCCACAAGCTCGCTCTGCAGCCGCTCCTTCACAAAGTTCACCAAGAAATGCATCACTGTTTTGGGCACGCTGCAGAGAATAACAGGGAGGATGCAGAGAGAGGAAGAAAACATGGAGTAAAGAGAGCTGTACTGGCAGGAGGGTGCAGAGTGCAATTAAATCAATTAACTGCTGATTTCTTTAAAACAGAGTTTCTCAAACTAAAACGTCCATGTCCAAGTTTACGCAAAACACACACACTTATACAGAGCAGGCAAAACATGTGACCTCCACACATCATACATCCCATTTTCCAGTGTTTTTATACCAGTTGTGTGGAGTTTGACAGTTTTTGCAATCTGCAAGCTAGCTTTCTCTGGTATCAACTTAAACATGAAAAAACAATTGAGAGAGAGAAAAACAACAGGAGTGCAGTGCTGGAGTCCATCGAGTAACAATATATCAAAGTTTTTTTTACACTATTAATATTATTTTTTTTAGTTTTGAACATCATAACAGAAATCTTTAACTATAATCTTTAAACTATTCTTCAATCCTTAATATTTTAGTGCAGGCAGCTTATTTTTGAGATCACCTACTGAACCACCTTTCGGTGTTTCAGTTTGAGAACCACTGCTCTAAAAAAAAAAAAAAGAAAATAATGTAATGTAATAATGTTTCATTTTAAAAGACAGCAAATGTACTGGAAGATCATTTTAAATTTGACAATTTGAAGCATTTCTATGACCGTTTCTCAATACGGACTACACAAGTTTGGAACGAACTTGATAAGTTCGGCTCACGAGTGCATACTCCCGAGGATGGGAGGACGGGGGACTTTTATTCTGTAATTGGAACAGTTATGTACTTGATGACATCACCCTCTCAGGGGCGCAGAAAGCGTTGTTCTGTAAAAGTAGGAGCACATTTTCTCACCGGCGCTTTTTTACCACATAAAGCACATATCTGAAGTCTTAGCGTGCTTTCACACCTGAAAGTCCGGGCCGTGGTCCGAACCAAGGCTCATGTGTTTGCTACATTTGGTCCGCTTATTTTTTATAGTTTTCACACTGCAGTTTAGGGAGCGCACCAAAGACCTTTGTGTGATACTCCTACATGCTTTCATCATCACTTACGTATCGATGCGTTTTCCTTAACTTGACGCTGATTGGTTTTAGAAGGACATGCGTCTGACGTTGGCGTGTTGACAATTCAGCGGGTGGTTCATTCGGTGGAAAGCAGTATAGGGATAAAATGAATGAACAGATTCACTTAGTCTCCATTCGCGGTTTTTATACCAGCAGCAGCAACTTCAGGCACTTTTCACATGTTCATCGCACCAAATTTCAATTAAACATTTCGTAACATGTTCCTCCACGGCTCATTTTTCCTGCTTTTCAGGTTATTTTCTTCTTCTGCTGCCGTTGTTGAGGCTCAGCTTCCTGTAATTGGTCTGAAATTTCAGAAGATCCGGACCGAGACCACCTCTCTCGGTCGGACCAAAATCAGGTCCTTTGGTTCGGACCAAACTGAAAAGTCAGAAAGTCCGGACCAAACAGGGCAGGTGTGAAAGCACCATAAATCACAACATTCTCGTCTAAATAAAACTTCAAACTTTATTTTAAATCACACGGCATTACTGTACCTGTATACATATAACTTACAGTTATGTACTTTCTCCTCCACCAATAGTGGTGCAAAGTTTATTCATGCAGCCTCGATAATGTGAGAGGAGCAAGAACACATCCGGGTATTTGCAGTAAACTTGGCTATCCAATTCCTCTGGCACCTACTATAAGACCCCTAATGAACACTTCATGATCAGTTTCCATATTGATATCCCATGACTTTGGGCACTTCAGTGTATTAATGCTAAACATGGTGCGCTGCTGACCTGTCTTGGATGTTCTTGCGCACAATAAGGAAGTAGCATTTGATGAGGCGCTGGATCACCTCGCAGTCCCGCTGCTCTCGAGTGCTCAGCTTTCTGGAGATCGGCACAGCCTAAGAGACGCAAAACAAATGAAGCCAGTCAGTCAATCACAGAATCTCAATAAGCAACAATTTAATCACTGATATCAACACTTAAAGACAGCTTAGACTGGGTTTTTTAAATGGAGAATTTAAGACAAAAGTCAAGTCTGTCCAGGAAGGAGAGAAAGTTTGAAAATTATATCAAACAACACCTTCTTTTGCAATTCAACATAATTTAATCACCCTTTGGAATTTCCTAAATGTCTGCATTGATTACTAATCAAATGTGGTCAGACTGTTATTAAAGTCAGTAACTAGGCTTTTGTAAGCCTTTTATTTGATGAGAAAATTATTTATGATACCCATAACACATCTTTGGTATGTGTTATTAACATGTATATATAACATGAACTCAACTTTGTATGTGTTATTAGTTATATTGTAGCTTCAATGTAACTTTAGACCACAGTTTATAAGTAACTAATGTAGAAAACCAGGTAATTCCTAATGGTTCACTTATAAGTTACTTTACCGTGTCTAATAAGTTAACTGCTTTGCTGGGGCTTCCAAATCCAGGCACCGGGCCTTTATCTTCTGAGGGAATTTTCTCATTCTTCCATTTCCTGCCTCCATCCAGAGACTCAGTCTAAAAAAAAAAGAAAAACAAAAAAGCAATTCACGTATTATTATATGTATGTATAACGTGTCACGGGGTGAGGTGAGAAAACCGTGGGCCCGCCCCTATGCCATGCCACAGACCCCTCAGTGGTGTGCAGCTGAGCAAAATTTACTAATTACCACTAGCCGTGCACATTTAAAGGCCGGCTCAGCCCACACTCGACTCGGGAGAGGACTCTACAGGGCATAAGGAGGCCTGAGGAAACCCAGGGCTGATTTATGTTTTTCTACTATAAAGGAAGCTTACATCTATCATGATGCTTTATGTTTGTTTTGATGTACATATTCTCCAGGGATCTTTTTTTGCTGTAACATTACAAATGTACACACTGTGGGACTAATAAAGGATCTCATCTTACTGCAGAAATGATTGTGAATTGCGTGGTAACTTGTTGGTTTAGCATGTTGCGTGGAGTTCCACATGGTTTTACTCTAGGGCCTATAAAATTCAGGTCAATAAATACAGAACTGCAGTTATATTGAAATAAAAAAAAGTGGGGGCTTACTATTAAAGTTACATGCGGGTTAAGAACTAAACACAAACATAAGTAATGTTTAGACAAAAAGTCTACGTTTGAGTTAAGTGAATCCCTGTCTACTGCTTTCTAAATACTTGGTCACTATGAATGTCCCTAGCCCCAGGGGGAAGCTACAGATTGTTAATATCTAAAATAAACTACAATAAATCTTTTTATATATATATTGACTTCAACTGAAGCATTTTTACTGGTCTATTCATTCTAAAATCTTGAAACAATATAAAAGAAAAAATAGAGATAAATAGTGCCATTCAGATTCACCGACACAGTTGCGCAACTCGACTCTAGCAATTTGTCTAAGACAATAAAATCAAGCATGTAGATTAATCCAGGGCTCGCCAGAACAACAAAGTGTTTGCAGCTACTCGACATCAGAGTGAATCGTGCATTTAAAGTGGCGCTCTGAGATGAGTGGAAGGCTTGGATGAAAAGTGGTGAGAAATAATTTGCCATATCCGGCCGCATGCAAAGAGCAACATTTGCTCAAGTCCACCAGCAGATCTGGACAGCGTGGAGCAGTGGGTTTTGAAAGGCTGAACTGCTGTGTGATGAAGAGAATAGCACAACCTCAAACCACAAAGCACCACATTTCGCGCCGGGGGTGCCGAAGCCGTAGCGCAATACAGGCTAGGCTTTTTTTAAACCAGCCATGTCGCAGCACTGTTAAAAGTTAAAACTGTTAAAAGTTTCTTATAGTCAGATGCAGCCTGTATATTTACAAATTCCTTTTTCTTTTTAACATAAGTGGGTGTGGCTTACATTTAGGTGCACTCAATAGCCTGAAAATGATGGTAGATGTGTTTTCACTTCATTTTTTTTTTCACTTGGAAAATATGGAAATGTGGTGCTAATAAACAACAAAGGTGTTTTACACAGCCGTATATTGTACATAATGTGACTGTCAGTGTTTGTATACAATACCTGCTGGCTGTTGACTGAAGCGGACACTTGTGCAGCGTCAGTAAAGTCTGGGTGTTTAGTGTTGATGTAGGCCAGTTCTATTTGCACCAGATTATGGACCTAAAAGAGAAAAAAAAAAAAAACACCCAAAAAAAGTCGTTTCTGGAGAACAGCCAACTGAGCAGATGATCAGTGTGATGAAACCTGACTCCACATGAATCCAGTTTCTTACCATGTCGTTGGTGATCGGAAGACGTTTTCTGAGTAAGGTGGTCACAACCTCCACTATAGAGTCATGCAGTTTTGGAAACCGCAAAAGTTCCTGTGAAAATACACACAGAGATACACAGAGTGTAAGATCACAAAGTCAACACATATTCCCAATACGAAGCTCCTTCTACACACAAAAAAAAGACAGATTACTTGCAAATAAGTCAATTATTTAATGTGTGTGATTGACTGTACATTTTTATCCTCTCAGTACATTCTGAGTAACGAGAGCAAGCGTTTATCAGCTATCTGCACACCTGTACTCACACAGTCCCAGTCTGCTATATTGACACTGAGTCTGAATGGAAAGCAGTGAATAAAAGAGTGATAAATGTAAACAGTGCAGGCAGGAGGAACAGAACGATAAGACGAGGATGAAGAGCTGAATTTTAATGAAATGTCACCCCATGCAAACTGAGTGTCTGGGAGTATATCAGAGTGTAGGTCTACAAGGAATGTGAACTTGAGCTGTATGAATTTTAACACTACATCAGCCAATCTGAATATTAAAAACTAAACAAAAACAAAGCAAACAATTTTCATATGATCTCAATCATTTTTGCTGACCTTAAATTAGCCTGTTATGTTTTTTTCAGTTAGAACAGCTCATTAATGTGAATTAGCCAATATGTGCCAACCTTGTAAAAAAAAAATCAATTTTATGTTTTCTTTCTCAAATATTAAAAAAAAATATTTATACCAAGTGCAATGTCTGAATATTCTTAATAATTCAAAGTCCACTGGTTTTTAAAATGATGTAATTGTCTTCTTATGCTATTCTATTGTCATTTTTATTATATCAGTGGCAGAAAATGGTCTTAAGCACCCTATTATGTTCATTTGTCAGGAAAAGCAGTGGTGTTCCCGGGCCAGTTTGACCCGGTGCGTGTTTAATTAAAAAAAAAAAAAAAAAAAAAAAAAAAAAATATATATATATATATATAAAAAGCAGTGTAAATATTTCATTACTAACTCTTACTTTATTAATATTTATTGCAATAGTATTCCTTACCTCTAACAAGTAATGGTTCAATTAGGATAATTCACTCGTTTTTCATAGAAAAATAATTATTTTAATTTTATTGTTTTTTTAATGTTTCACTACTTTATTACTTTCATTTAATTACTTCATAACACAAGTTTTACATAACAACACTGAAACACAACAGTGCAATTTTGTTTTAGTTTTAGTTTTTGCAGGGGGTGGTTGCAAATATGTGACATGAACCATTTTCATATTACATGTAAATTACACTAATTAAGGCAAGCAAAAGAAGTTTCATACTAAAAAAATACTTTTTCCTAGATCTTTAAACTTTAAAACGGGTCAATTTGACCCAGAACAAAAAAGGAGGGTTAAAATGACTTTGATTTATCACTATAATTTAATTGTTTGTTAAGTTTAAACATTACAAAGCAATATAAAAAAAATAATTATAAGTATAAAGGTTTGTGCATCCTTCATGTCACAATGATACACAATCACATGCTTTTAACACCCAAACATCAATATAGCAACCACCTAGCAACCATCTACTGTAACACTATAGTAGTCACCTAGAATAGCAAACTAACTCCCTAGCAGCTGTGTAGCAACACCAAATACACCACTGGGAATACCCTAGTAACCACCTAAAATAGTACAATAACCACAAAAAAACACTTAGCAACACCACAGCAAAAACTAAGCCACTTGCTTGCCAAACATCAAAGCCAACACTAGAAATACCATAGTAACTACCTAGCAACGGCTTAGCAACACCACAGCAACCATCCAAGATGCTCTAAGCAACATATTAGTGACCACCTAGTACCACTACAGCTGTCTGTAAAGTCATAGCGAACAGCAGCGCACTGATCTCTGGTCCTCCTGAAATCAGCTGTCTAAAGGATGCTTTAAGCAGACTCTGGTCCACCACAGGTGTGGAAGCTATCTGCTCCCAGTGCTGTGTGTGAGGTTGTGTGATTGGTTCATATTGTAACTGCTTGTAATTTTTCACACCAGCATAATTTGACCCAGTTAAACTGGACTCTGGGTCGTTTGAACCCCTGGCAATGAACAAATGCTGCCTCTGCTGCTCCATGCAAAGCTGTTGACACTTAAGGCCTTATGTGCAGCATTCACTGCTCGCAGCCAAGCGTCTCTGTTTACTATGTGGACGTCTGTGCTGCATGTTCCATTAAAGACAAACACAGTGTTTTTAAATGATCAGCGTTCAGTTTTAAAGTAGCTTCACACTGCACAACAGAATCTTCTAGCTGTATTTAACTTCTTGCTCCCGCACCAGAAAGCTCTGGCCAATCAGAGAAGACAAAGTGTTTGCATGGTTTGTTGGGGCACATTTTGGTGCATTTAGGTTTGTGCCTGTCTGAAACCAAACCAAACCAAGGGAGAAAACACTCATAAGTCCAGGTAAACAGACTCATTAATAGATTCGGACCAGAGAAATTAATTACAGGTGAGAAAATGGCTTTAGTTTCCTACAGTATATTCTAATGAAAATACACATTGATAGAACAGGAATGAGGTTACTGTAATAAGCTGAGTTTTGCAGACTGAGGGCCGGTACTTACAGCATGGCAAAAAATGTACATCTTGTTTTGATTTGCATTAAAACCCTTTGCATCCGCGGTTAGGATGGAGTTCTTGTGAAAAAGAAAACTATTAATAACAAGTCATTTCCCCAAAGAGCCCAGAATGCGTCTTGGGTGCAGACAGGTGAAGACGCCCTTAGTTGCACCCAGTATCAAACTATCCACTGGGAGTTATTCTGATGGTTTCTTATGAACAGCATCTCTATTCCACTTTATACAAATTCTGGATAAACTGTGTGAAATCGGTCCGGTCGTTCTGCAGAAGAGGGTGTGTTTTAAACACCAGTCCTTTTTTTCTGGCGAAGCAAATAAGCAGAAAAAGACATGCCGAAGTGGGATTTCTTCGCTCTAAATCAAGCGCATTTCCCACAATGCGTTCAGCAGACCAATTATGCGCCTTCCACTCGATTTCACAGTGAAATCCGAGCGGAATCTGACAGGACGGCACTGCTGAAATGGAAACTAATTAGAGAAAGACTTGAAGGGACATAGTGAATTCTATTGTTGTTAAAGTGCGATGAAGACTGAGGAACTGAAGTCATTATGTTTTCTTGTCAGACAAGGCACACAACTAATGCTTCTGATGCAACTACTGTTACTACAGGCACGGTTACTCTTTCCCATGATACACTGCACTATAAAACACAGAGAAACCCAACCAGTTCCTAATTTGTCATATAATTAGTATCCATATAATTATGGAAACCAAATTTGATATATTTAATTTAAAATAAAAAGTCTATTGCTACAGTTTTACTGCCAGCACATTTCAGGTTGATTTGATAGATATGCACCACTTTATATTGTTAAATAAAAAAAGGCTTTAGATGTGAGCAAAATGACAATATTTGATTTGATTTGAAATAAATGTAGTGAATAATTGTTAGCACTTAAAGACCAAATATTTGTTTAATTATTCTCTTAAAAAAAGCAGTTTTTGAGTTACATTAGACATTATTTTAAAATGTAATTAACTGTTTAAAATAATTATATTAATATATAATATTTTTATTAAAACATTATTAATTTATTCTATACTTTACTTTTATTTTGTATTGCTTGTATTTTTTCTATTATTTCTTAGTTTCTTAGTTATTATGTAACTATTTATCTTTGTAATTTTCATAGGAAATGTTTGTTTTAAAGCCTGTATTATTTTTGCTCGGTCAATCACATTCAAATTTTAACTGAATTCAAAAGTACCAAAAAAAATGCAACAGATCATAGTTCCAAATTCCTAAGTCTCGAGATAAATAACCACCAGTAAAGTTTAAATTAAATATTTTAGTATTTATAGTACTTCAGTATATCATAACCGAAAAAAATATTCACTAGTTAATTATTAAAACAGTAAAAAAATAAAAAATAAAAAAAAAAGCACATTTGTAGCAGAGACACAAGCAGGCAGAATGTGTTCGGGAAGAACTGAGTCAACTGTGAAATGAGCTTTTAATTCACATTTTTGTGGAGCTGTGTCTCTGAAAACAGCTTTGCACTGTGTGCAGAAACTCTACTCTATTACAGTTCAACCTCAACAATGAAACTCTCCGTTCTTCTTTTACCACCAACCTGCACAGCTTACTTTTACAGAGAAGAGACTATCAGTCCCGTCTCACATTACATCATACTGCCTAATTAATGAACTACCTAACACACACACACACAGACCTGCATAAATTCTGCAAAAAAGAAATGTCCCTATTCCTAGTAACAATATTTGCTAAGCACTATATATTCTCTACCTCAGTAACAGCTGGGATCATGCATGACCTATACTGTATGTCACAGCTTGTTTCATATCTCTGCAACTTATTGCACAATTTGTTGCACGTTTGCACTTCCTTGCTGTCTTTGTTTTCTATTTAGTACTGTTTGTTCTATGTTGCACCAGGGTTCGGAAAGAACGCAGTTTTATTTCACCGTGTACTTGTATTTAAAGGAAATGATAATAAAAGCCACTCAACTTGACTTGACTGGCTTTGTAAGTGTACACATTTCAAAATTGCATCAGTGTGTAAAGACCTTTAAGGAGAGCTCTTGTGTGAAAGCACAAACTTTCACCTTTTTTAAAGGTATCTTTCTGCTAAAATCCACTTTTTCGTTTTCTTTGTGAAATACAGTAGATCTCTCTGAGTTGTATATGCATGCTCCACATGAAACTCTTCCTCAACCTTCATTGTCTGCAGTAGGTAGGTATTTGTCTATGGAACATCACCAGTGAAGTACAATTGAGATAGGTAGCTGTTTGTTTATAACAGTTCTGTTTACACTAGTTACTTAGCTAGCTAGCTATCTTCTGTAAGCAGAGGTGGGTAGTCCAGGTCCAGAAAGTAAAAATCCACACCGTCTCTGCTGCAGTTCAGCCAACAAAACCCCAGGCTGGATTTTTACTTTCTGGACCTGGACTACCCACCTCTGTGTGTAACTATAGTTTACATAGGATCTCCGGTGGATTTACTTTTTTACAGAGACTCTAAGACTAGATCAGTGGCTGAACTGCACTTATCAGGACATTACACATGTTGTAAAGTAACATATGACATTGCAAAGACTGCAATTAATGTAAAAATGTCTTTATTTTAAACAATTCCAACTGTTAATAAAATCCTATCGTTTTTTTCCCTGCGCACTTATCCACTAGACTAAAGCAGTCCTTTCACAAAAAAACAGCTCACAGGGCATTTATTTATATTATACATTTTAAAATGAATGAAATGAATGAAAACACAATGAAATGAGACCTTTAAGACCTCCGCACTTCATTGGTAGAACTCTAAGGCCCCATGAGGCACTGAGAACAGGTGGTGTGTATGAGGAAGTGTGTATATTGAGGTACTATATATCTGTGAAAATAATATTAATTAATATTGAAGATATATTTTCAGCAACAGCTGAAACTCACGCTTTTTTCACAGAATTCAAATGTGCAATCTGTTCCCTTATCCTACCTATTAATTTGTGCTTGTCAATCAACTTATCCTGACTTAATTTATTGATGGCAGCTTTTTCAAGGTACTGTGTGTATAAACACTCCACACTTATTTCCTTGTTTACTTCTATTACTTTTTAATAAGCTACCTGTGCAGTTTTAAAAGTTCATAATGCCTCGTTTTAAATATTAGGGCACTCTTAATTCTACCAATGAAGTGTGGAGCTATTTTAGGCTTGTTAATGGTGTAAAAATAGTGATTTTTGCATGGACAGCTCTATGTCCCCATCATCTGAATTGTAAGCCTTTTGGTAGAACCATTTAAGAGTGCTGTATGTCTGAATGCTGGGGTGAACGGAGGTGCCCTATTGGACAAAAAATTTGTATGGGATTTTATGGGATGTTTCACTACACCCAGGTTCATTTCACACGGGATTTCTCCTTTAAACAGCTCTAGTGGGATTTGAGAGGAGGTTTACCTGCGTACTGTAAGATGAGCAGTGCTGGATGATCCTCTGCAGCTCCTCATGAACAAGCTCCACACAGCGCAGGCTGGGCTCCTCCAGTCTTTTAATCTGTCTCTTCACCAGCAGCTCAAAGCTCACCTCAGGAACAAACAGTGCTGGCCGTGGACCCTGAGGTATGAGAAAAACGTTACCCACAATGCACCTGTCAATCGTATAATCCAGTGCTCCCTACGTATGAATTTTACCAGTCAGGTTGTAAGGAGCAGTAAAGCCACTTCACTGAAGCCCAGCGTTATATAGGAGTTTCAGTTTAGCCCGAGGCACCGAGGCTGAAGCAGTATTAGCATTAGCTGCTAACCGTTAAGTGCTAGCAATTTTTCCATTCATAGGTGAGTATTATCGGCCTGAAGCTTGCTGCTTACTCCGGCTAGCACTGCTGAAGCAGCATTAGTCGCTAACCGCTAGTTCTTTTGCCGTTTAGAGGTGAGTATTTGGTCTGTAGCCTGCTGCTTACCCCGGCTAGCACTGCTGGAGCAGGATTAGTAGCTAACCGCTAGTTCTTTTACCGTTCAGAGGTGAGTAATATCAGCCTGGAGCCTGCTGCTAACCCTGGCTAGCACTGCTGGAGCAGCATTAGTCGCTAACCGCTAACTCTTTTACCATTTAGAGGTGAGTATATCGGTCTGTAGCCTGTGGGACTACCATGTTAAAACAAGCTACATGTGATTAACCGCTAGCTAATATCGCCCTGGCTTACTAGAACACTCAGGTTCTCTCAGAGTAACGTGTCGGGCGGCACCAGTGCTAGCGGGTAATGCGCTATTTGCACAACTGCTTCCACATTCTCATCAGTGCTGCTCCAGCGTTTCCTGTTTGGCTTTTCCAATACACTCGTTATGGCAGTGTTTTCAGCTGGTGTTTACAAGAGCTTCTAAAAATTAACCTCAACGTCGAGGAGATCAGTAAAGCCTACCAATAGAAAGCTAGAGAAAGGCTTTAAACTATATGCATCTTCATACCTACACAACTACGAAGATTTTTTTCTTATATTTTACATTAGCCCACACAGCTCAGCATTAGCTAGTATAGCTAACTAGCTTGCTAGGTGCATTACTGATAGTTGTTAGTTTCTCCTGTTATTAAATGGAAGTCTAATAAAATGCTAGTAATAATAATAATGCTAACTATAATAATCATCATAAAAATAATTAGACAAATGCTAGCTATAATAATACATAATGCTAGCTATAATAATTCTAACTATAATAATAATGATGATAGTTAAAATAAATTATAAAAATAATTATTCAAATGCTAGCTACAATAATGCTAACTATAATAATCATCATAAAAATAATTAGACAAATGCTAGCTATAATAATAAAAATGCTAGCTATAATAATGCTAACTATAATAATAATGATAGTAAAAATAATAATCACTAAAATAATAAACATACACATGCTAGCAATAATAATATTAATAATAATAATAAAAATGCTAGCTATAATAATAATAAAAAATATAATAATAAAAATAGTAAAATAATAATATCTAGCTTTAATATTAATAATAATAAAAATGCTAGCTATAATAATAATAATAAAAAATATAATAATAAAAATAGTAAAATAATATCTAGCTTTAATATTAATAATAATAAAAATGCTAGCTAAAATAATAGTAAAAAATAAGAATACAAATGCTAGCTATAATAATAATATCTAGCTATAATAAAAATAAAAATGCTAGCTATAATATTAGTAAGAAATAAGAATACAAATGCTAGCTAAAATAATAATAATAATAATAATAATAATATTTAGCTATAATAATAATAATATCTAGCTATAATAATAATACAAATTCTAACTATAATAATAATAATAATATCTAGCTATAATAATAATAATAATAATAATAAAAATGCTAGCTATAATATTAGTAAAAATAAGAATACAAATGCTAGCTATAATAATATTTAGCTATAATAATATTTAGCCATAATAATAATAATAATATCTAGCTATAATAATAATAATAAAAATGCTAGCTGGTGGATCATTCAGGTAAGTATGTTTAGCTGATCTCCTCCCCCAAACACGTGGAACCTGGGTGCTGTAACGTTAATTATTCCATTTTAAAAGCAGTGGCACTGCATGCTTTGCCAGTCGTCTCCAAGCTTCTGACGTTTTTGGTTTAAGCAGGTAGTCTGGTATGAAATGTTTGCCACAGACCTTTAATACGGTGAAATGATAGTGTTCCCGACTGATGTTCATTAGCCACTGTTTATTAGATCACTCTGAGCAGGGAAGCTATGAAAGCCTAAAGCTTCCATAAAACTTAGCAGACGCCGTGCAAAAAGGAACACAGCAGTGCTTAAAACGGCTTGAAAACTTCACGCTGGATACTCATTTTGACCTCTCGCTAGTAAAAAATGTACGTTTTGCCTATACAGGCGAATGTAAACAATACAACTGGAAACGTCCGAGCCGCATTATTTGAAAACGGAAATGCGTCAGAGCCGTGAGCGCAAGGAGCCCATCCTCCAGCCTTAGTGTTTAGCTTAGCTTTTAGTTACCCCCCAACACCACCCAGCAGCGAGACCTGCTGAATTTAAAGGAAAACATGGCCTCACCGCTGTTCCTTACGAGTGTCGCATAATGTGCCTTATAATCCGGTGCGCCTTATGTATAAAAATAGACCAGAAAATAGACGTTCATTGATAGCACACTTTATAGTCCGGCGTAATAATAATCACGGTATATTTATTTTAACAATAGAGTGGTTTGGCAGCATGTCTTTTCATAAGGCATTCATAAGTTCATCTGAGCAACCTTGTGCTGTTAATGTTGCTGACAAAAGAGCTACTGCAAACATGGAGATATCAGAATGCCAAACTCATTAACACCTGCTTATTTAAGCATTGTTAAACTAAAGAAATGCAGAATTGAAAACATAGAGAGCTGGCAAACTAAAAGAGCATCTCAGAGTCCTTGTTCAAATTAACCTGCAAAGCACGTTTTAAAAGGTACTTTCTTACTGTGGCGTTTCGGATGGCAGTAAGAATATCCAGCTCGGTGAGTCCCCCCAGAGGATCGATGGACTGAAGGGTTCGCCCAAATGTTTCATGGAATATGTAGCAGATCCGAGCACCACCACACCTGTACAACACCAGCACACACACACACAAAAAAACAAGCACATGATCAGCATCTCCGCAGGCAAAGCGCTTAGCTTGATTGTGTCCACAGGCAGCACTTAACAGCAGTCATACACGAAGCTAATCAATATCCAGTGACACCAGTCAGGAAAAGAAAACATAATTGGGGCCCTCAGAGCACAGAGAGAAAGTAAAGGGGCTCTGGGCTCCAGCTCATTACCTGCCTGCCGTTTCCACTCAGCTACACACAGCAAACATGTAACATTCAATATCAATCAAATGCTTAGCAAAGAAGTAGAAGAAGACAGAATGAGATGTTCTGGTTATAATCTGGGACGGGGGAGGGAGCACGCTTTACAGTTTAGACATGGGTTTGTCAGGAACTGTGAAGAGTTGGAGATGTTTGCGGCACAATGGAAAAATGTTACATTATGCATCGCTGGAACAGACAATTCCACGTTCTGTAACTAGAATTCCGCTAGCACAGGCCAGAAAACCAGGGGGTGTAAGCAAAGTGCGGAGGACATGACAATAATTTTAGACTAAAGCCAATCACACAGTTGTTTTTTGATGTCTGACACTTTTTTAAGCCAATCAACAGCCAGAGTTAGCAGTCCATCATTTGCAGCCTCCTAAAAGAGTTTGTTATGGATCTGTTGTTTCTGATAAATTAAAAAATAGAACAGGACAGTAGACTAATACTTAATACTAGGGATGCAGCTATCAATTATTTTAATTGATTAATTGAGTAATCGGATAAAACTTATTTGTTTGCTTAGAGAAATAAAAAATACACAAGAGAAAACAAGACATTTCACTTAATAATAAAATGACCAATTGATTCCTTTTGTTAGATAAGTTATATTTTTAAATTCATAACAAACATTTCCAAACTGCAAACACATATAGATATAAATAAAGGAATAATGATTTAATAATTAGTCATTTAATAAATTAAGTTAAATAATTTTCAACAAGGATTTCTTGCAAGTATTAAAACTATAGAGCATTAATCAATAAAAAAGGCATAAACGTTTGCATTATGTTGTGCATCTTCGCGCTCAGCTCAGTGCTTCACATTGCTGTCGTTATGTTATTTAGGTACATTAATGTTATTCTCATTGATTTGTTATAAGTTATATTAACCTTCTCTCGGCTCCACCGCTAACGTGTCCTCGGCTGAGGCGGTGCAGCATTAAAACCTGCTGTTTTGGGAGGCAAGCGCGAATACGCGCTGTCCAGCCTAAAATGCTCCATTATTATTGCCCTTTTTCCTCATAAGTTGTCGCTCTTGTCCCTCGCTGCCTCAAAATATCCTCTTCTTAACTAAAACCTCCACTGCCCGCTCCTTCTTCCTGTGCGCGGGTGACGCAACATTAAGCGCGTTGTCACATTAAAAGCGGGGATTACCGCACGCTGAATTTTTTTATTAAATAAACGATTACTCAAAGCACAGAAAATTACTCGATCAATTTTTTAAATCGAGTAACTCGAATTACTTGAGTAATCGTTTCACCCCTACTTAATACAAAATATTACTTATACAAATATTTATACATGCAGCATTTATATCAGGAACATTGTTTTGACAGTTAAGAAATATAAAAAAATCTTTAAAAATGTAATTGTGAATCCAAAATCTTGTTATACCCCTAGTTTGTACCCCTCTATTTATCTTTATTTGGTGACTTTAAACTTGCAGCATGGCTGCAGCAGACCAAAAACTGCACAATGTCTGATGCCTGATCATAGTGCCTGATCATATTTGTGTAAAATCCTGCAATATTACTATACCACCTCAGTCTACATGCTTCTTTTTACTTCAGTGATGGTTCTGCATGTTTTACCTTGTCCAGAAATGCATGTGTACAGCATGTTCTTTAGGAGCGACTTTATATATCTTAATTATTATTAAGATCTTTATTTTTTACTATGATTTCATTGTAATAAATGTATTCAAATACAGTAATTATTCATAAGAAATGTATGATTACTGCATTAGAGTTATATTTCGTCCAACATCATAACATAATTTAACATTTTGAAAGCTCTAACTGGAAGCACTCACAGTTCAGAGGTCTGGATGTGCCTGGCCGTGCCCTCTATGGTGTTGCAGTAGTCACTGGCGAACTTGGTGACGATTTGAAGCAGGGTGGCGCTGTGGTCCTCCACAGGCTGGCCGTAGCTGCTGAGACGAGTCTGGTACTGGGCGCTCAGCACAGTCACGCGGGTCTTTAGCTCAGGAAGGCAGTCTCTGATGTGGTGCATTAGCAGGCGGCTCAGGGTTCGGGCCAGGTAGCGCGAGCCACAGCGGGAGGCCAGGGATGGGTAGTGGCGCTGCAGGAAAGCCTGCTCATCACGGGCAGCGTCCTCCACAGTCTTCTGGGTGTTTAAGTCGTGTTGGCTCCTGAGGTGGAGGAAGCGAAGAAAGAGAAGATGAAGAGAGTTGATTTTCTGAGGTGACTGAAGCTCTACATTGCTCTACACGACCAACAGCAGGACTGAAAACCCCCAAAAAAACAGCTTTATGATAAGCTACACACTGACACTCATTATGTTTCATGATGTTTAGCAGATGTGTTTGAAGTTGGGATGCACCAAAACCTCAGGTTTTTCTTATATTTGCCACCTTTTACACCACTGAATACATTACATAGCCTAACTGTTTTATTACACAGTTCACATTTTTAATATTCCAGCAGACACACCAACAAAGCACAACACATTTACTTTAGCTGTGGAAATCTAATCATAAATTGATTTTAGCAGTGCTGTACTAGTACACATTTAGCTAGCTAGCTACGACAGCAGTGCAATTTTGTCATAAATTTACCTCAGTATGCTAGTCTAATCATACATTTGCCTAAACAGTGCAAGTTTAATAATAAAGGAACCTCTGCAGTGCTACTCCAGTCACATTTGAGCAAAAGCCCTATCCGGACGGGATTAGTTTCTCAGGGGGACGTCTGTGAAAAATATTTTACACTTCTACTCAGTGATGACAGGAGGACCAGTGAGTTTTTAGGCTTTCTGGGTCACATGACATCGCTTTCAGTAGCTCCTCCATTTCCACTCGCTGTTGTGTTTACATGGATCTCAGTGGAAATGCGCAACCAAAGTGTAATTGCGGTGCGTGGCAGTGGACAAATAGCTATTTTATTAAAAGCGAGGTGATGAAACTTAAAGATGTCCATCTGGACAGGACTAAAATTACTGGAGGACCACGGAGTTCAACAAAAAATAGTAGGTAGTTCAGCCTGTAAATTTCTCAGAGGACGTCTGAGAGAAACACATATATGGTTGTTCTGGACCCCAATAAATGAGAAAATTACCCCAGGACCCACTAAGAAGCTAATACCATCCAGATAAAGAAGTACAGCCAAACTTCTGGCAAACAAAACAGATGCTAATGCTAAGCAGGCTAGTTGGCTCGGCTAATATTTCTTTCTGAACACACTCCTAAGGCTGATCCTCAGACACATGATTTTGCTCAAAAGGGAAGGTATTTTGTCATTGTATGGTAGTTCAATTTTCTTTCCTGTTTTCTTTCCAGAACTGTACTTTGATTTCCTACCTATTTCACAGAAGAGCACAGGAAGGATGTATTTTTGGATCAATAAAACTATAGTGCCCTCCAAGAGCCTTCCAACAGGACAAAAAAAGCTAATAGAACACTGCAGACTAGAGGAAAAGAAAAGCTGTTAACCAAGACTTCTCAGATTTTTTGATAAAAAAAAAAAAAAAAAATCTCTGCACCAACTTATGCACTCAATGCGGTATGTGAGAAATGCCTCTGTGCATTCTACAGAAAACTGAAAAAGCCAAGAATCATCTATTGGCATCTTGTTATTATGACCTCTAAAACACAGATATATTGGATTATAAATTAGTTACAATATTGAACCATTTTTCCTTTCAAACAAGCGCAAGTTCAGCTAAAAACCAAAAAATCTTGCCTCAGGCCAGAGCTGACCCACGTTATTTTCACTTGACTTTAACACTTTAAGTTCACACATTCACACATTTGTGTTACTGCAGCTTATTAAAAATGCTTTGAACTTAACCCAACCTAATTGTGTCACCTCTACCGATCAGAATAAGTATGTAAGGCTAATAAAATCCACTATAGGAGACAACTGTCTTTCAGTAGTATGCATTTTATGTTCTCATCCGTAAATCACTTCACACAGATGGAATGGATTTTTTTTTTTATTGTCATACCTACATTGGATTACAAGTCACATTAAGCGACTCTAATAAGGAACAGGTGTGTCGCTATGTTTTCCTTCTAATTCAGCAGGTCTTGTCGCTGGGTGGTGGGGGGGGGGGGGTAACTAAGTTAAGTAAAGCTAAGCTAAGTAAAGAAAACTTTAATTCTTAAAAAAAAATGTTAAGTTTTCTGTTTAGTAACTGTTTGGGTGAGTAATGGGCTTCCATTTATTTAGAGTAAGCTTAGATTTCCAGATTTTCTCTAGGCTGGGTGCAGCAGCATGGCTCCAAATTGTCATAAATCTCCTAAAGGTCTTAAAAATGGCACAGAGTAAATACAATTTTGTTTTTATTTTTTGCAATTATATTTTGTTTCAAATTTTGATAAGCAAGGTAGCTTACTGATTTAACTACAGACTGAACTAAGTAGAACCAACTGCATTATTTATGGCTCTGAGTGGTGCTATTTTCTGGTATGTTCATTAATTGTTTTTCGATAAGGAGAAACCATTTTCTCTCTAATTTACACGACCAATTATCCAACCCACTCATTAGGTCTCCCTCATCACTAGTGATGCCCCAACACCAGAAGGGTGAGGACTAGCACATGCCTCCTTCAATACATGTGATCTCAGCCACCGCCTCTTTTCAAACTTCAGCTGATAGCATCACAGCACGCTCAGAGGAAAGCGCAGCGAAACGGTTGTGATACATCAGCTCACAGACGCCTTGTGCTGACTGACATCACCCTTTGGAGTGATGTGGGGAGAGAGCGCCATCTACCCACCCAGAGAGAGCAAGGCCAATTGTGCTCTTCAGCAGCTGATGGCAAGGTACATGAATGGGATTCGAGCCAGCGATCTCTTAATCATGGTGGAAGCACCTTGTCCACTGGACCATTCGGAACCCCTAAATAACTTTATGTGTGCAAAACTTTTAATTCATGTTTGTTTACAATATTGGTTTGTCAGAAAATACAGAAATCACAGGTTTACTGTAATGTTTGTAAATTATTTTTAGTATTTTGTGCTTTTTGCCATTTTCTTATTGTGAAACTAAATCTTGATTATTAAAATCTCTCAGAAATATATTAAAAAAAGTATTCAAATAGAACACCTCCATACCTGCAGAAACTCTGATTAATGAGCTGCTAAATTAACTTAACTTCAATCCAACAAACCAATTAATTTGGATCAATATTTAAAATTGGGTCTGGACTCATTAATTTATGCGTTAATTTGTTGCATTAAAACTGCTCACAGATCAATAACACTACAGTGCCGTCTGTGAGGACAAAAAAAAAGTTTAACAGAAGAAAGATAACAGAAAACTGCCAACTACTTAAAAAAAAAAAAAACCTACTAAAGCTCCTAAACCAGGGTTTTTCAGGTCATTTGAGAGAGAAATCTCTGCACCAACTTAAACCTCCAAAAGCCGGATGTGTAAAACGCCCCTGTGCATTCTACTGGAAACAGCAGAAGCCAGGAACCTTTTACTGGTATCATGGTATCATGTGTTCCTCGTGAAAAAAGACTTTCCAAGTGGCTGGAGGAATAAAGTACCCAACAGCCTTCTCATTAAAGAGCAAAGCTCTAAACACAAAGACTGCAAAGCCTTCACTTTCAAATCCTGGACAGGACGAGAAGTCGAGCAGCAGTGTGAGGAGGAAGAGAGAAAAGAGAGGAAGAACGAAGGAAAAAGAGAGAAAGAGAGAGAGAGAGAGAAGGGGTTTGCCTCTGGCAAACAGCGATTATGTTAGCAGTGTGAGTTGTCATTGGAGGCAGGGTGTTTTCCGTGCTGCTAAATTGGGCCCGTTCTCCTTTAGGTCCCTGGAGGGGCCGTGTAAAAACCGCCACAGCTGGAAAAAAAAGCAAGCCCCCGCTGCTTATCTCAAACGCACTGCTCTATTGGTGGATATCAGTGGTGGAAGCTTTGCCCCGTGGGCTTGAACTACAGGGAGAAGGACAGCTGCTGGAAAAATACACTCCAGCAAGGGCATGGGATTTGAAGAAAAATGAGGAGAACATTCTGTGTACCAAGACACTAATGTTGCCAGGGACCATCCCAAATATTGATTCACAGTCTCTGAATGGCTGTAATAATTCAGAACATTGATTAAATGCTCCATTATAGAGCTGCTTATTGATATTGCGCAGCTACAAATCAAAAATGGGTTTTTCTCTAATAACGCTGCACAGCTATAACCAGTGAATTCATTTGTACTTAAAATAGTTTGCAATTCTGGAATTTCTATAATGCATCTGCATTAAAAAAGCAGAAAAATGCTTGAATTGTCAACTTAGGGTGTACTCACACTAGACACGGTTTGGTTGAATCGTGGTGAAGGATGGTTCTGCCCCCTCCCCATTCCTACGCTGGCACGCACTCACACTGCGTTTAAACAATCCGTGCCCGAGCACGCTTAAGTCACTCACTGCTCAATGAGCTTGCCGGTGGTAGTGCCGAATTCAACACCCCCGCCATGAAAAGCACCCTCTCTCTGGAGCATGTCTTTTTGATAAAAGTGCATATAATCTGCAATAACTTACTTAGATTAATGCGCAAAAAATCATGATTAGCTCAAGTCACGGTTACATACATTGCGACATAGCGTGCGTTCCCGGGAGGGGTGCTTTTCCTGATGGCGGTGCTGAATTCAGCACAATACCGCTATGTTTTCGAGACTGTCGCATCACTGACATCATCTTGTTCCGTGCTCTGGCACTCATTGCGCTCACACTGCATGCGTACCGTGCTCGAGTCCAAGTGAACCATGCTTTGGACCACCTCTTCAAGCGGTTCTGGGCACGGTTCGGAGCGATCACACTAGTCAATCGAGCAATGCTTTAGAAGGTAACTGGGCATGGGCAGGGCACGGATTGCCTAGAGTGGGAACACCCTTACTGTATGCAGTTTATTTACAGAATTTACCTACTTACACAGTAATGGTACTGTTCTTTTGAAAGGTAAAGAACGATGTGAATGTTCCCAAGATGGATAAAATATCAGTCCTTTTTGCTGTTTTTCACTTTTTAACAAAAAACAAAATACCTGGACCAATCACCTGTAATAAAATCTTTTTACACTGACTTCCAATAAAAATTAAGAAGGTTTTTTAACTTCTCCTGTAACGCTGCTGTTTTGAAAAGACAAATATAGGGCTCTATTTTAGCAATAAAAAGCGAGCCGTCATCCATGCAGTGTGCAGCTTGCTTTATAGTATTGTGCAAATGTTTTAGGCACCTGTGGGAATTTCCTATCTGTGTCTTATCTGTGCAGTAAGTGTAAGAAGCACTATAATAAATACAAACAGCAATTTTACAAAAAGCTGAGCTTTTACAGCAGTGTTTTCCTTAAAACATCTCCTAATCTCTCCTCATCTGAGTTTAATAGAGTTATTTCTAGTTCTCATCATATCAACACCTGGTTTGTTAAATATTAGTTAATGTGGTAAATCAGGTGAGCTGCTGACAGAACTGAACATATATACACTTGCTGGCTGAGGAGCGTCCAAGAGAAATCTGGAACTAGGGTTCATCTTGGCTCACAGGGTATAACATACTTGAATGCATGATTATTTGCATCTGTTCAAATCATGTGTGGGAGATAAATTGCTGAGATAAATGGATTAGTGTAATTTCCTTTGGAGCCTAAATGTTTTGCACAGTACTGTAGCGCATCAGTGTATCTTTGCTATCACAGCGATGGAAAAGTATGCCTTGTGCAAAACGCATGTACTAAATCTCTTAATTAGTGTAGGTGTGTGAGCAGGTCATTTAATTCCAGTCATGGATTAGCAAATACTTAGAGAATTAATATAACAATGACCTATGTTTGTGTTGATATAGAATAATATCTATTAAATTTGTATTTTGTTTATTGTTGATATAAAAGTTTGCATAGCTGGCAACAGGTACTGAGTCAATGTATAAGGAACAAGCAGGTTGTGCATGTGTTGTGCATGCACTTGTGTTGAAAAATCACTTCCAAGATAGCAATTAACATCAGTTGGTGTCAATATGGTGTCACAAGCTCTGTTGCTATTTAAATGATGCAGGGGGAAGGAATGAAAATAAACTGTTGGCAGGGTGCAAGATAGCAATGAGTATTACAATGCGTCTTGCGATAGGGCCCAAAAAAAATTGTATAATCCCACCAGGGTCATTTTTCAAAGTGAACACATTCTGAGTGCACTATCTGGCATCCTTAATGGACTCACCTGTTGACCACTCCGATGATGCCCAGCCTGACTGGGATGACCCTGCCCAGGAGAACCTCCAGTGCATCTGTTCCAGCATCCATCAGGTCCAACTTGCTCACAACCAAGAGAGATCTTCGACCTAACCACACACCACACACACAAACACACACACACACACAATCACAGAACTGCATATGTAAAGCCATTCCACCGCACTAAAAACTTAAGACTTAAAAATGTAACACATTTAAATTATATTTACCAGGTAATTTCATCATTAATAACACTCATTTAAGTGGGTGATATTAGAAAGACCTGAAACTTCAGTGTAAGGTTTTTTTGGCTCTCTTTTTTATATCTATGTTATCCATACAAAAAAAGAGTACATGTAATGTGGAAACAACCTTTTTCATTAAATTAGGTGTACAGTGCCACCTACTGGCTCAACTAGAATTTGTGCTTCAGGGTTCCAACAATGGAAATCAGACAATCAGGATGTTCCTGTCAAAAATATGACATATGGGATTTCATGAACTGATTTTCACTAAAAGTATTTCTCCAAAAATAAAAAAATAAGAGGCCACTTCATTTTCTGAATAAGTTTCTCTGATGTTGCTATTTATAGGTATATATTTGAGTAAAATGAACATTGTTGTTTGATTCTATAACTACGGACAACATTTCTCCCAAATTCCAAATAAAAATATTGCCATTTAGAGCATTTATTTGCAGAAAATGAGAAATGGCTGAAATAACAAAAAAGCAGAGCTGTCAGACCTCAAATAATGCAAAATAAACAAGTTAATAAAGTTTCAAGAGTTCAGAAATCAATAATCAGAGTTTTCATGCATCTTGGCATGTTCTCCTCAACCAGTCTTACACACTGCTTTTGGATAACTTTATACCACTCCTGGTGCAATCAAGCAGCTTGGTTTGATGGCTTGTGATCATCCATCTTCCTCTTGATTATATTCCAGAGGTTTTCAATTGGGTAAAATCAAAGAAACTCATCGTTTTTAAATGGTCTCTTATTTTTTTTTCAGAGCTGTATATGAAATTACTGTGACAACTCTTAAAAGCACAGTATTTATTTTAATAACCAATTTCTACAACAATTTTCCTAAAAAAAAAAAACGCAAGGCACTGGGCAAAAGGTTTGTAGTACTGCAATATTCTGAATTCTTATACAATAGGTAGATAAGAGTGTAGAACATGGTAAGTATCACATATGTGAAAATATATTTCAGCACAGCCAGATGACTGAGCATTTAATGGCTAGGGGCAGTCTGTCAAAGTGAAAAACTCCAGTGAACTCTCTCTCTCTCTCTCTCTCTCTCTCTCTGCTTAGCCACAGACTACAGACAGGAGAGTATGAAGCTGTAGAAGCTGTACAGGCCGTGTGTAGTAAAAGGCCTACATCAAAAAGCCCGCACACACAGAATAATAGAGTCCCAGAGACTGAGGCATCTGCCATCTGCCCCCGCTGAGGGAGACAACAGATCTGCCTAAAACGATCCTCACCATCTGGGTCCACTTCCCGGGCCAGTTTAAGAGCGTCGGACGTGGCCAGGTCAGAGTTAGCAGGGGACACGCACAGGATGAGGGAGTTTGGGTTGGAGATGAAGGACAGAATCATCTCTTGAACCTGAGTCTCGATGTCCTCCGGCTGGTCACCAACTGGAACCTGGTAAAATAATGCAGAACAATGCGGTCTTTAAAGGTAATCATTTTTTTGATGTATAATTTGTAAGTGTGTGATTTTAAAGAAAGTAGTTCAAGCCTTTTTACCTCCGTGTTTTTTTTTTTTTTTTTACCTCAGAAAATAAAAACACAGATTTCCTGATTTTTTTTTTTTTGAAGGAAAATTACAAGCTCTACTTTGATTGGTTGGTTTATGACCACGGCAATGGATCACAGAACCGACATATTACAACAAGGGCTTGCCAGTTATTTAACATTACTAAGTATCTCCATATAAACTGTTTCAATTATGGTAATTTGATTTTTTTAAAAAAAATTTGTATACATACAATATACATAATTTACAGCGTACGTACATTAAATTAATGGGATTTTTTTAACAAAAGTCTGTAGTTGGGGGCTCAGAGTGGTCCAGCAAACAAAGCGCTGCCACTATGATCAGGAGATCGCCAGTTCAAATCCTGTTCATGTAGCTTGCCATCAGCTGCCAGAGCCCTTAGAGAGCACAATTGGCCTTGCTCTCTCTGGGTGGGTAGATGGTGCTCTCTCCTCACATCACTCTAAAAGGGTGGGGTTGCTCAGCATAAGGCGTCTGTGAGCTGATATATCGGAAAAGAGTCGCTGCGCTTTCCTCCGAGCACACAGTGATGCTACTCAGCATAATATTGTATCGACCAAAATACAATTTAGATATAAATATTGGCCATGTTGTTCAGCCCTTGTTATAGCACATGGAACAATGGAACAATGGAACAAAACACTGTAATTGTTCCAAATTCTTTCCCGATAGTCTTATTGTGTCCTCTCAATGCAATGTGCTGTTGTTAGGGTTCGCTTTTAACTTTGTCCCCCTCTCACTTATATGAGTTGGTTATACTATATTATAATTGTTAAAAAAAAAACAGCCAGTGCTTTCCCTGCAGATGTGTGATTATGTCCAGTTTAATTCAGCTGAGGTAGTCCAGTTTGTTTATGAGGGAGCAGATTTCGTCTACTAGCGTTAGCTTTTAGTCTAGCACAGATTCAGGATTTCTCCTCCACAGCTCATTATATAACATGCCTAGTTTGAGCACAGAAAAAGCCATGGTCTGATTCAAGTAGCAACCCGTATTCCTATAGCTACAAGAGTCTGACATAGATGAGCTGCTCTCTAGTACCAAAAACAACATATTCTTGCAAAGTCACAGTGCTTTTGCATTTACTGTTTTGAATATGACTTTTGCTCGTATTTTAGCTATACTTCAATCTTTGGTGGGTGTAAATAAAACAGGTCAAGACTATTATGTAGCAGCTTTGGGGTATGGGGTTAATTTGCTGGGTTTACAGTTCTGTTTTGGTTCTGCTACATTTTAAGACTTTGAGTGTAATAAAATGTGAGGAAAAGTACTTATCTTTGATGAAGTGATCGAGCATAATTAGTAAAACATTTTGAGCAATGTTTATGGGATTTTTTTTGTTGGTTCTTTGCATTCTAATATTGACAGTAAACTGATATTTTCAGCAACAGCTAGAATTCATGCATTTCCAAGGAATTAATTTTGCAATCTGCTCAACTATCCTACTTATTCATTCATGCTCAACTATTGACTTACTGTGACTTAAATTTAAGATGGCGGGGCCTGGAGATTTAACTACACCATGGGATATAAACAATGGCTTTTAATAAACTTCTTGTGCAGTTTTAAAGGTCTCATTCCATATTTTTTTTCCAAAATGTCTAGTTGCCATTATGAATGAATGCCATGTGAGCCGTTTTTTGTGAAGAAAAAAAAATTGCTCATGTGTTTCTGTTTAGTCCTGCTTTATTTCACTGAATTAGTGATCTCTGAAGAAAGACAGAAAAGACAGAATAACCCAATCCACGCATTTACATGAACTTGGGTAATCAGACCATGGGAAAACATTGATTTTACAAGAGTAGGTCAATAATTGATCTGTTTTTGTCACCAACTTAAGGATGCTGTATTAAAAGCAGCTCACTTATTTCTGGTACCATGGTCTGTTTTCCCATATGTGCAAACAGAGAAATCTGAGAATGCTTCGGTGAAGAGTATACAAGCTAAACACTGCAAAATATGACTGCAGAGCTAAAAACTCAGCTCTGTTTATCAGATTTGTAGACTTTACTGCTTACTCTGGTTTGTCACTTCCATTGTCCTGAAATAAAGACAATTAAAAAAAGTTTTTTCTTTCGAGGGTCCCTTTAAAACAGGTCACATTGTTCATTAATTGATTTGTTTTACATTTTAGACCACAAATGCATAATTCAGATAATCCTGCCATGCAATAGTTCATGTAAAATGAAAATGAAAGAGTACCTTTGTGATTCCAGGCAAGTCAACCAAGGTGAGGTTCAGAACATTAGGAGAGAAAATCTTCAGGTGGATGGGTTCTGGACTGATACCCTACACACACACAAACACACAGGAGATATTAAGACATATAAGACTTGATCTAGCGGAAGTAGGTAATAAATAGAAGTGCCAGCGCCCTGAAATGGTTCTATCCTGTGTGTGTGTTTGTGTGTGTGTGGTCATACTGCCTCAGTACCTTGTTGTTGGTGACACGATCAGTCTCCGCTTCGATTTCACTGCGAATTTCTGAGAAATCTGTGAAAATCTGTCAGCAAAATAACAAAATCTATCAGCAAAATAGAACCGTCTGCAGGCGACCGGATGATGGGTTTACTTAAACCAGCCGACCTCAACACATGCACTGTTTACAATTTACAATCATCAACCAAAAACAAATGACCGTATAGTGAGCATGAGAGAGTATATAAATACCTGGTTTTTGCAATGAAGGAAGGTTCCCCATTCCTCTGCTTTGATTCCTTGAAGACAGAATGTAAAAAACAACACTTATCAAAAACTCTGCACGAATAAGCACTTTTGTAGCGCAGTTTTGAGCTTAAAATATGCTAAAAACCTTTCCTGACTAGACCGGACATCAAATATCATTGCTGTCTTTACCTAGAATTCTCAGTTTAAACCTTCTATGGTACTTGACCTATTAGTTAATTTAACGTATTTCTTTATAAAATGCAACGTTTTTCTTTGTAATTTGTTTTTGTCTCTATTTTTGTCTATTACTTACGTCGGCCATTCAGAGTAGGGGAAATCAAAGGGGAAATCAACAGGTATCGTTAAGCAAAAATGACACATACATTCATGTAAATTTATTTCAATTTGTGCATATAATCCACACATTCAGGTGTGACAAGAAATAAGGAAATAAATGTATGAATAAAACAAGATGAGACTAGGAAGGAATTGGGTTGTGGTCGGTTTTGCCAGGCTTAATATCTTGTTGTGCCTTGTCCAGACATTCCAGCTAACATATTTTCATGAGCAGACGTTTGTCATTGAATTCAGCCATTTTTTTAAGTCTCTTAACTTTATATGTTTAAGAATTATTCTTAAAGCAGTAACTAAACCTTAAGTAATCTAAAGTTTTTTAGTTGTTACTCTCTTTAATAGTGTAATCATGAATTTTTATTATGGTTACTTTTTCCAGTGTAATTTTGGACCAGCTGTCAATATTGTCTATTATTTACCAAAAAAAATCATACCTGTCAGATTTTTAAATGGTTTTCTTAATAGAAATAAAGTTACATTTTGACACAGAGTAGTCTGTAACAAACGGCACAATACAATTTATCTACAATATGATTTGTTTGTGAAAAAAAAAAAAATAAATAAAAAATGGTTCAAAAATGAAAAATGAGTAGAATGCGCTCAGGTCAATGAGGACAACAGGACACAAACAGCAACTAGACATTTAAAATTTAATATTCACTAGATCTTAGGCTGATTAAAGATTTATCAGAACAATTGGGAATTAAATATGTATTTGAAGAAATTTATAAATTTATGATCAGCTGTAATGGATCGATCGTCTTTGAACACAAAACTAGTTAGTATGAAAAGAACACAATATGTGTTTAACAGATAAAATAAAAAACACAATTTTAACAAGACCAGAATGTGTTATGTTGGAGCAGAAATAAATAACAAATAAATAAATAAGCCACAAAAAAACAGTAAACAATTAAACAAAGAAAATTGACAGACAGACGTCCAAACTAGAGGTCTGTTCTCTGCCCAGAGCCCACTGTGTGCATAGACATTGGGGTTCAGGTATGGGCTGATATATGGCCAATTTTTCTTTTTCTTTCTTTCTCGCTCTCTGTCTCTCGCTCTCTGTCTCTCGCTCTCTGTCTCTCGCTCTCTGTCTCTCGCTCTCTGTCTCTCGCTCTCTGTCTCTCGCTCTCTGTTCCAATTCTTTTAAGAAAAGATTTTTCTAAGGCTATACTAGAACATTTTCCATGAGTTTCCATACATTTCAAATTATGTAATGTAATATTTTTTACTCTTTGTACCGTTGTTAACTTTTTTTTTTTATTAAAATTTGCTATTATTTATTTTATTGCAATGGCATATTCTGGAATTAATAAAAGATTTTTAGTGTTTTGTCATTTTCTCAGAAAAAAATGTCATCATAGAATAATCATTAATACCACTTTGGCCTGATCAGCTTGTGTTTTAGATTTGAAGGTAGGTCTCAGGGCAGGTTTGGGCTCTGTCTATATCCCCACACAGACCTCTAGTTCAGACAGAAAGAAACATGACGAGTTCATGCAGATTAGAGAGTTTGTTTGTTCACACAGAGACCTGGATAGCTGCTCTGAGAGTTTGCTTTGGTTCCATTTCCTGTGAAACAGTGAAAAAGGTAGAAAATGGGCAATCCAGAAGATGTTAGCAGAAAGCAGAAAAGACTAATTCAGATCACACAGAGAAAGAAGGAGACACTACAGAGGAGAGGTATCTATAATTAACACTGTAAGTTATATTACTAAATCGATACAATAAGACACATGAGGCCTTGTAATACAGTGATATGCCTGTTTAAAGCATGGTAATATCACTGGAATACAGAGCTCAGAGTGACTTATTGCATTCTTCAAAACAAATAGGTAATTTATTATTAATAGCACACGCCATAAACAATTCCACCACTGAGTAATACATCTTCCTGACAACCAGTAATTTCGATTGATCGTACTACATTAACATTAGAGGAGTTAGTTAGTAGTATTTGATGCACAGAGACGTGAAATAAAGAGCTTTACACTGAATATCATATAAATATTATCAGTGTTGCTGTTAGTAGTTACCGTGCTCATGTTTCCGACGCTCCTCCAGTGGTGGGACATTCACCAGCTGCAGCACTAGAGGGCGACGTGTGACTATTCCTGAACCACGGGGCAAAAAGTCTCGTCCAACCAAACTCTCCAACACTGAACTCTTCCCACTGCTCTGTAGAGTAAAAAGATGAAAACATCCCCACATTTATTACTACTTAAAATGTGTAAAATCAGAATCACATGCAGCACATCAGCTCCAGATGATTAGATTGTGGCTAGAGAGGGTGTTGGTGGAGTACCCTAAAGCTGAAAATCAGCACATATTTATCTGATCTGACCTTTGTGTTTGTATTTACATCTTAGATAAGATATGCTATCAACTGAAACTTTGCAAACACTAATAAAATCAATGAATTTTAAGTGAGCACTTTATATAATGAGACAATTGGAACATATATATTTAGTTTAGTACACTTTTAAATTACTGTTTTTTTTTCTTTTCTTTTAGTTTTGTATTGTGTGTAATTTAGGGCTTTCAACATTAAAGTGTGTAATGCATGCAGTTATCTGGGAACTATAAAGCCTTAATTTTTTTGTTACGCAAATTAATCACATGACAAAACTGACATAGCCTGGGGACGCATTAGTGGGACCTTGATTTTTTAAAGTTTTTTTTTTTATTAAGCAGCAGAGTGCAGCGAGCTAACAATAAAAAATAAATAAATAAATAAAACATATCTGGATATACAGCGTTTTTTTTTAAAGAAAGGTAACGGAGCTTATTTCTGATAGCTGGTTAAAAAATACATGAATCAAAACCCACAAATCAAACCCACTGTGAGCTTAATAAAATACAGTTTGTGATAGTCATTGTGACTTGTAGACTAGGATTGCAGGATTAAAATATAATGAAGGAAAATTCTTTTAGCTAGCCTAACTAGATAGCTAGAAGCTGGATGTAGTAGCCAGAATTTAGTACAATACTTTTTTTTGGTAGTTTAAAGCAGTTTCTTAACCATGATCAGAGCCCTAAAATTGTGTGTTTTTCACCGGATCCATCTGATCAGCTAATAAACAATCATTTATTGAGTTAACATGTAAAAATCCCTTAGTCCCTTAGATTTACTAATGGAATATATCTGGTCCTTTAGTAAAAGCTCATGATACTAACAGACTACGATCTAAAAAACAGAGGTACGATATAAGTTCAGAACTGTAGTCAAAGGTACACTTTATATAAGTGTACCCTCAAAGGTACAATATTCGTCTTTACAGGGTCAAATATGTTCCCTCTGAAGTATAAAATCTTTCCTAAAGCCAGGCGGACACTGTGCGATTTTAGCCCGATTTTAAGCCCGATCTGGTCGAATGCGACTGAATTTCATGATCGGGCCGAATTTTAGCTTGATCGTGCGTCGTTTGTCGTGCAGTGTGAGAGGGGAAGCGATGTCCGATTAATTGCCCATACGAGCTGCGAATGAGCAGTCGAACGCGACCAGCGATTTCTGACATGCCAGAAATTTTGGTCGCTTGTCTCACAGTGTGAGCTATTTTGCGGGCCGATTTCTTAACGTCACGACCTGTTTTCCCAAAAATCTGCACAGTAACTATAGATTATTATTAGTCATATTTATTTCTGTCAGTTATAAGGATTTATATTTATGTTCGGTACACAGACTTATAGCTTAATATAGCAGACACAGGCGTTCTGCTGTTTAATCATTTCAACAGATGCTTATTCTCAGTCAATAGCTGGAGTTTTTGAAAAGATAAATTAAAAGAGAAAATATCTTTGACAAACATAAATTTATTTTATTTCACTTTGCTATTATATCTGAAAAATAAAGCACATTGTCAGCGTCTGGTGCTGTCCGTCAATTATATAAAACTTAAAACATGCACAGAAATATATAAAGCTATATTTTATAATTCGTTCCTTTTCGCCAGGGCAAATTTATTAAAATTATAAATATACTAATTTATTAATTAAAATCTCGTCCAGTGCTCCAGAATATTAGCCACGCAAAGCCAGCTTAGCGCAGCGCGTGGCATTGCGCGCGGCATTGCGCGCAGAATAACCTCTGTCTTCTAAAATAAACGTTTTAATAAATAAGGTCGGAGAAGTGTAGTAAAATTAATGCTATTAAACTTACTAAAGCTAATAAATGTACTGATAATTAATCAAGATAAATCGGACAAAATGCGCTGCGCCTCTCTCTCGCTCTCTTTCGCAACGCGGAGCTGAATTCAGTGCGAGGCTACAGATAATATAAAACTCAGTTCAGTTGAATAAAAATAAGTAAGGGCCTGTAAGTACAAGCAAAGGACCTGTAAGTAAATATTGTCAAATATAAAGAATAGTTTGAGGTTTTGGTGAGCTGTTTTCATGATTTGAAACTGAAACTAACTGAAACTTTGATTATTCTGCAGAAAGCCTGGGTTATTTTAAACGAATTTTTAATGAGTTTATATTTTATATTTTTTATTTATTCATTTTAATTATTTTTCTTCTTTTATTAATCAAATCATTAAATATATATCTTCATAAGATATAATTTTTTTACCTTATGTCAATTTTTATGATCTTTTTAAAAGGTCCTATTTTTCCTTTTTTACGTATATATTTTATTCGTCTATAATAAATGTCAGTTTTTATTTCTATTTTATATATATTTTTTTGATCCCTTTTAAACTGTTAATGCTCAGCGGCACTGTAAATGAGGGTCCCTATCCAGTGTGAATAATCGATTGCTTGTTTAATATTCAGTGTTGCAAAACCAGTTTTTACATAAACAATAAACAGAATAAAAAATAAAATTATTTTATTTTATTTTTCTATGCGATCTCTTTCTGTAAAACGGACAACCCGTAGAGTCCACGTCGCCTCAGCCACCTGCGAGTCCATGTAATAATAGTAATTCCGCGGGTCTTGCCGCTGGGGGGCGCCGAAGTAAACAAAACTTTAATTCCTAAAAACACATTTTCTTTCAGTCAAACGAGCGCTGTACGTTAATCTATACAGATTTTTCTCCTAAAAACCGTTTATTTGGGTGAGTAAAGCGCTTCTGTTTATTTACAGTAAGCTTAGATTTCCACAATTTTTACTGAAATGGCCGATAATGCAGCACTTGCAACCAGCTAAAGCAGAGCAGTAATGGAACTATTTTAACTGGCGGAGTGTTTATAACCAAACAGATCGAGATCGTATTTTCTCATACTGTTTAACTCAACCTCTTTCAATAAACAGTGATAATGAAACTGTGGTATAATCGCAAAAATACACTAAAGTTTCCTGCTATAACGTGTCAAATTGGCACTGCTGTGCTGATCTTCGGCCAATATGACATGTTATAGCACTCCCTCTCCTGTATTATTGCTTAAATAGAACACAGCAACGCATTTTAAAGACTGCAATCATGATTTTAGCCATGATTAATCACAAAATATTGTTGTGATTAATACAATTCTTTTTTTAAGGGTGCTGCACCAACAATACAAATTATTAATCACAGAATTGTACAGGAAAAATTTAATCGATTGACACTACTAATTAAATTATTGTAATTCATTCTGACAGCCGAACTGACCATTCCCAGTTACTTAAAAAAACTGTGTGTGTGTCTCTGTGTTTACTTTTATTAAACCAGAAAATTCCCTTTTACAAGTGAGACCAAATTATTTAAAAATAATCTGAAATGTATGGAAATTCATGGAAATGTTCTAGAATAGTCTTAAAACATCTTTTTCCTAAAAAGGATTGGAAACCCTGAGAGAGAGAGACCAGTTATTATAAGCTTTTCTATAGAGTGAGTGTATTAGCCACCTCCTCTCAGGCCACTGAAATCTACGGGATTGGGTGGAGCTACACATCATACTGCAATCAGACAGACACTTGATCTGTGGTGGCTTCACATTTGTGAGACATTATTCTGTCAGTCCTTTTCTACAGCTAATGGTTCAGCCTAAGAGTAGGCCACAAGAGATTCCCTACTGAAAGTGCTCCATCTTCTAAACAACCACTGCCCACAGCAATGACAGCAATGACATAACAAACCAGAGTTTTGTGGATAGAGAGAAATTGCTTTCATGCGATACAGCAGACCCAAATACAAATCCTGACCGGAGTGCTTCACTGACCTGTGATCCGACCACCACGATCTGCGGAAGCTGAATGATCTCTGCTCCAACAGTGAGGAAAACCTCCTGCAGGCGATTAATGATGGGTATTAGAGTCTCCATCTCTGAGCTGAGAGAGAGAGAGAGAGTGAGAGATATGAGAACATAATTCCACAGATTGTTTTCAGGGTTTCGACTAAGAAGCTTAGGCACAATCGCCAAACAGTGTGGATCAAAACAGGTACAAATATAAGTGCATTTCAAATCATATTTCCTTGTTTATTACTATAAACTGTGTAATAGCAAACATATTAAGCCTGGGGATTCAGTTACATAACTGAAGTCAGCAATGGGCCTCTGTCTCATTTAAGCACAATCCAGCTATTTTTAAGGAGACACATGTTCTTGTGGTCAGAGGCTGTTCTGTTAAGTCTGTGGAGGAAAACTGCTTCTCCTAGTGTTTAAAGCAATCACAGCTGGCTTTGGCACTGTGCTGCTCCTGGTGCCCTCATCTACCAGTGAAAGCATCTTGTCGGTCAGGTTAAAAATAACGCCAATTCATGCGTTACCTTCCGCCTTTACAGTTGTCAAACTGGTCCGAAATCAGATGAGATTAGTTGGAAGTTAGTCACTAGTTGCTTTGCTTTTGCTTTCACCCACACATCTAAGCAGGTTATTTTAGACATAAAATATCCTATAAAGCTTAAATTCCGATTCTGACAGATTGTACTAAAAAGCCTCACTGCACTTCAGTAGTCAGTTCAGGTTTTAAATTCATGTTTTACTCCTCTAGCTCTTTCTGACAGATGCTTTCACTGCTGCTGTAGTCAATATTTCACAGTAGCAGCAAGATTTTTCCTTTATTGATGCTTTGGTCAAACAACTCTGGCCAGTCTCAGTAGGGTTATGTTTACCCATATTGGAAAAAAAGGCTAGGGATGCACTGATCCAACATTTTTTATTTTGATACAGATACATAAACCTTGTGTATCAGACAATATGCAAGTCCACTCTGATACCATTGTTGAATTAATAAAACATTTTTATCACCACATGGAAGCAACTTCACATCTGCATTACAACTGATTTAACCAGTACTTAACTTTACCTAACCATTATGTACGGAATTGTTATTTATTTGTTATCAAAATAATCATCATTATTAATAATAATAATAATATTAATAATAACCATGATTTCTGATACTGTCAGAGATATCAAGTAATAAAGTACAAATACCCTGTTACTTTACTTAAGTAGAAATGTTGGTTATTTATACTTTGCTGGAGTAATTACATTAAACAAATAGCCTCATTACTTCTATTTTTCTATTTTTTTGTTTTCATTCCCATTTTTCATCGTTCAAAAAGAAAAACCCTTTTGAGATAAATCGCTCCATTTGGGGTGAATTTGACTACAGACACTCTATTGGTTTATACGCAGACTCCATCTCTCCTGCATGTAACATTACACTCCAGAAAGAACACAGCAAACATATTTTTTATATTTGCATTGTACCAAGCAGCCTAGTACATCCCAAATGTATCAACATAAACATTTTTTTTTATATTATTGTCATTATGGCTTTTATAAAAACGTGTTTTCGGGAGGGGGGTAGTGTAACATAGGCTACTTTTACTTTAAGTCGTTTTAAACCCTAGTATCTGCACTTCTACCTGAGTAATGAACATGAATTTATACCTCTGGATTAGGTTAATATTGGTTCCAATATACAATCCTAATTTGTGCATCGGTGAATCTTTAAAAACCCAAAAGAATTGTTGATAGTCTGTTAATTATAAGGATTACAAGGCCTACTACACAATGTTATAGAATGCCAGTAATGTTATTAAAAATGTGACAGAAACAAGCAGGAGCTCTCTGTTACCTGAATGAAAATGAAAGCATCACGCAGAAAACAACTAAAATATTGTTAGTTAGCTAAATGAGAAAAATAGCTTTTAAAAAAATAATAAACTCAGACTCTATACAGTTTTTTCTCCAGCTGTTTTGACAGCTGTGTTAATCACTATCTAGCTATTTTGACCTGAAGCAGCAAGTATTTTCCTGTACTGATGTTTGGCCAAATGACTATCCCTTGGGGGTTGTGCTCATGCATAATGGAAAATGGCTGCAACCCAACAGAGTGGATGACAGGATGTTAAGTATAAGGATCTATACAGCTACAAACATGATACTTAGCAAATACTGTTTAGTCACAGATAGTGAGGCTATAAGGCCTACAGTATGAAGAATGCAAATACAGGCTATTTACAGTAAATGTGATAGATATTAGTGGGAGCTCCCTGCTAGATAAATGAAAGAGGAAGCAGGAAGCATAAAACAGCTAACATAATAGACTGGTAAATGAGAAGAATATAGCTATTATATTTAAAAATCCAGTAGCACCACAGATTGCTAATTAGACTTTACTAAGACTAGCTAGGTAAGATGCTCCACTGCACTTCTGCAGTGATCCCAGGCTTTAAACTACTATTTATCTTACTCATCCAGCCTTTTCTGACAGCTGCTTTTATCTGTGCTTTAGCTATTTTTTTTACTCTACTCCACTCTGTTTAAAACTGATGCAGCATGATTTCTCTTCATGTGGGAAAAGGTTGTGTATCTCCAGGGGGTTAGTTAGTTAATGGTACTCCTCTTAATAGCAACAGTCCAACAGAGTGACTGACAGGCTGTTGAGCAGCGGCTGTAAGAGTTGAAACTCAACCATGCTGCTTAGCAAATATTGTTTAGCCACATATAGTGAGGCTATGAGCCCTACAATATGAAGATTGCAAATACAGACTATTTACAGTAAATCTGACAGATATACAGCTCTGGGAAAAAATACGAGACCACTTAAAAATAAAGAGTTTCTTTGAAAATCTCTGGAACATTGAAGGAGGAAAAACACTGATGGAGGAAAACATTCCAAGATGCATGAAAACTGTAGTTAAAAAAATGTATGAATATGAACTTGTTTTCTTTGGTTTATTTGAAATATGAAAGCTCTGCATCTTTTTTGTTATTTCAGCAAGTTCTAATTTTCTGCAAATAAATGCTCTAAATTACAATATTTTTATTTGGAATTTGGCAGAAATGTTGTCCGTATTTTATAGAATAAAACAACAATGTTCATTTTACTCAAAATATACCTATAAATAACAAAATCAGAGAATATATATATATTTTTTTCCAGAGCTGTAAGTGGGAGCTCCCTGCTAAATGAATGAAAGAGGAAGCAGTAAGCATAAAACAGCTAATACAATATACTGGTAAATGAGAAGAATATAGCTATTATTTAACAAAAATCCAGTTAGATTATCCAGCTAATTAGATTGTACTTGGTCTGGCTAGCTAAGATGCTACACTGCACTTCTGCAGTGATCCATAGCTCCTACCTAGCTACTACCTGTTTTTACTCCTCCAGCTGCTTTAATCTGTGCTTTAGATATTTTTCTATTCCACTCTATGATTTGAACTGATGAAGCATGTGTATATAGTTAGTTACTCCTCCTAATCTTAATGGAAAGAGTAACAACCCAGACCCAGAGTGGCTGACAGGCTGTTGAACAGTAGCTGTAAGGGTCCAAATACAGCCATTCTGCTTTAGCAAGTGTCGTTTACTCACACAAATATCTAGGAAACTCACAGCTCTGCAGTGTCTATAATCTGAGTAAAATATAAACGTAGTTAAATAACAGAAATGAGAGTAGGAGCTCCTGCAGGCTGAATGAAAGAGGAAGCGCCGGGTAGAAAACAGCTAACATGACGTTAGCAGCCCAGGCTAGCTAACCTAGCGTTAACTGATTAGCTCCAGATATAACCGCTCCTCCAGCTGCCCGAGTCTCCTTACCGAACCGCGCGGGGCTGTTTTTCTTTCTTCTGTTCGCTAAAACAATTCCTCACGGCTTCACTCCGAGCATTATCAATGAAAAAGAGGATAAACTGAAGCTACACTGCAGGTCTTAACACACAGTGAGCGCCTTCATCTTCCCTGCGCCCTTCCCTCAGCCGCTGTCAAAGAACACTAGGCGTGCTTCGCTTCAGCTACAGAGCACCTGATTGGCTAAGACACCGTTGACGTCCGTGTTTGCTGTTCGTTCATTGGATAACCTTGCTGTCATTCACTGTTTTGTCATTGGCGCCACGCCTGCCCCTGCCCAGAATTCATGACAATTCTCGTGGTTTTTACTATCAAAAAATAATGACTTAATTAATTTAAAAAAATTAATTATGTCGTAAATAACTATTTTTATAAAATAATTTTAAAATAATAAACCAGCGTGTTGTAGCTAAAACAGACAAGGAGGTAAAGCATAATGTCTCATTTACTAGCTTGCAATAATTTAACTAATTTTTTTATTAATAAATATTTTTTTTATTATTTATTTGTAATTTAATAAGCCCATAAGAGCCCATACACCTTTCTAAATACTGATGCCAAATTCAAAATTGGATCTGATCAATTCAGTGAGCAGCTCTTTCATGTTTTTTTTTTCTTATCATGGGCACATGATTAAATTATTTGAAATCCTTATGTAACAAATGTCACAACAACAATTTCATAATTGGTATTTTAACATCATAGTCTAGAAACCATGTCAGAACTTGTGATGTAAAACATTTAATTAACGCATTTAAATTGCTGTAATGGCCTCCAGCACTAACCCCTACATGATTACTCCTACATTCCACACACCTTCACACACTGTCTTGTGATGTTCTCAGTATAATCAGTGCATGTCACTTAATGAGTTAAATGATGCATAAGAGCTGTAAGGAACTTTATACAGCTTTTGAATGGTCTGTGATCCTCTGAACTACTGAAAATTCTTCCACTGTGGGTGTAATAAAGCACTAATTTATATTGTTTTACCTAATTCCATTTTGGGTGTTGGCCTATAATGACACATTTCTGCTACATAAGCAAAGTTCAGACACCAAACACAATGTGGTTGTTTGACAATGTTTGGGATAAGAAGCCTGAAAATTGTGTAAAATGTATATTTAGTGACCTGTCCCTTTACTAATGTAAACAGTGTGACCCTTACCAACCTCATATTTTGTACAAATCTCACATTTTTCCAAGAACATACTGAAGAATGCTTAGTGAGGTGTGGTTCAGACATCAGAAATGGAAGTGCTGTTACTAGGCTGGGTGAGGTCAGGACCACAAGACTGCTGGTTCCTTTTCCCACTTTTCCAGTCATAAGCAATAAAATATCGGATAACAACTGCATATTCTGGGATGTGATTGTGTATGTGTACACAAAATGTGTTAATTTGTTAAGCAAATAACTAGGCTACTACTTCTGATTAAAATAATAGGGTTATCTGCCAACCATTGTTTAAAGTTACAACAAATATAGTTACAATACATACAAAAATGTAATTTGTTGAGGGTATATGTTAGCCTATTAAGCCTATATGTTTGCCTATTCCAGATACAGTATCTTCAGGATAACCAGTACTCACAGTTCCTGTCCAATATGTAGCTTATTTAATTAATCTTTCATTAACATAAATCAGCCATGACTTGAATGAATATGCATGTCTAATGCTGTTCAAATATATTATCCACCAATCAGCCATAACATTAAATATTCCTGTCTAATATTTTTTGGCCTCCACCTCATACTGCCACAACTGCACTAAGCCATCAAGGAATAAACTCTACAAGACTTCTAAAGGTGCCCTCTATTATCAGGCACAAAGATCTTAGCAGCAGATTCTTTAAGTCCTGTAAGTTGTGAGGTGGACTTGGGCATTGGGTGCCAAAAATCTTATTGTTGATCACCCTGCTGTCCTTCTTGAACTTGTCCATTAGTGGTAGACACTACTGTATACCAGAAAATCAACAAAGCCTAATGTTATAGAGATGGTCTAATTTAAATCAGTTTGGTCCTTGCCAAAAATCATCTATAAAAACCCCCAATTGTGGAAAAATACCTATTATTTGAAGTTAAGTAATTAAACATTCAAACTACTAGGGTACAATTTTGCTGCCAGAAGCAAAACAGAGGAAAAAGCATGCTGGAATGATTATATGAGGTCTGTTTACTGATGTGATTTAAGTGTAATCATAATATCATATAATCATATTATATTACACTCCTAAAGAAGAAAAATCCAGACGATCACCTGGCTTTTTCAGGCTTTTGACAGTGTTTTTAACTATATATATAAAATGATATAAACGATATAAAATGTGCACACTTCATATTTTGAGAATCATCCCTACATCAACAGTCAAATATTCAAATACTATGGTAAAATGTGGTTACCAAGGTCAGAAAAGGAGGGAAAGGCATGTTTATTATCTTCTTCTTGGCAGGAAAGATTAAATCAGGTTCAGTGAATAGTGATGGGATTTAAGCATAAGCCTATTAAATCACACTTTTCAAGAAATAAAACTCCAAACACAAAACACCTACTGGCTGTTGGAGGGTTTTGGGCATATATAAACTGTGTATATTTTGGTAAATCAACCCTTTAATTCCAGCTGTAAACAGCAGTAAAATACCTTTCACATACCATGTGGTACAGTCACTGTAAATCCTGTAAGTTGTGAGGTTCGGCCTCCATGATTTACATACAGTAAACTGGGAACTAACTCTGTTGACAGTTTACTGGTTGCCCTTTCTAAAAGCACTTTTGATAGGTACTGACTAGTGCATACCAGGAACGCCACACAAGGCCTAATGTTTGGGAGATGGTTTGACTGTGTTCTTATTTGTCCCTTGTCAAAAGTTCTGACAAAAGCCCACAACTGTTGAAAAATTTAGATTATTAATAAAATAAGATTATAAGAAGTCAAACATTTGAATATTATGGAAAAGTTGAGTTGCCAGGGCTAGAAAAGGAGGGAAAAGGATGTTTATTATCCTCTACTTGGCTGGAATGATTAAATCAGGTTCAGTGATAAGTAATGTAAGCCTATTAAATCACACTCTTAAAGAGGCAAATCTACAGACACCAAACACCTCCTGGCTGTTGGACAGTGTTTTAACTAGAGGTAAACTAGATGCAAACTGTGTACAGTTTTTACTCCTAAATAAAGTGCCCTGATGGCTAAAGGAAAGTAGCAGAAAATTGCCACCTTTTTTGAAGGAAATTAGAAAATTAGAACATGCCAAGATCCATGAAAACTATGATTCCACCAAATATTGATTTCTGAACTTTATGAATATAAACTTGTTTTCTTTGCATTGTTTGAGGTCTGAAAGCTGTGCATCTTTTTTGTTAAATCAGCCATTTCCCATTTTCTGCAAATAAATGCTCTAAATGACAATATTTTTATTTGGAATCTGGGAGAAATGTTGTGCGTAGTTTATTGAATAAATCAACAATGTTCATTTTACTCAAACATATACATATAAATAGCAAAATCATAGAAACTTATTCAGAAAATGAAGTGCTCTCTTATGTTTTTCCAGGGCTGTATATATCCGATACATCTAGATTCAATGTATCTACATGTACTCTCCTTTTGTATTTATGTTCATATTGTATTTTTGTATCCTCCCTTCCAGGGGACAGTGTGCAAATGAAAATAATATTGTATTATTTTGTTACCAGAGGCAACAAGGGGGGATGTTTATCATCCTCTGTTTGGCTGATTAAATGATTAAATCAGGTTCAGTGATTAGTAATGGGATTTAAGTGTAAGCTTATTAAATCACACTCCTAAAGACTCCAAAGCTCCAGACACCGAACACCTCCTGGCTGGCTGTTTGAGGGGGTTTTAAACTAGCTGTAAACTGTGTATGTTTAACATTTGGTGGATAATCACTGTAAACAGCAGCAGAAAGAGCAGAACTGTAGACAGGGATATCATTTGATCTCTGACAGAAGCGCGAGCGGCGGTCGCCATATTGGAGCGGTAAAAGAGGGCGGGGCTTCCAGGCGGCGCTACAGTTCAGTGATGCGTCAGGGCCTTGTGACCAATGCAGCCATGTTCAGCTAGGAGAGGGAGACGGTCCGACACGGCGGAGGAACCTTTCTGTAAATCGATAAGGCTGGATATAAATCTGTTGAAGTCGTTCTGAGGGACATTCTGCTGGTAGAAAGGCCACAGAGGAGCCGGTAAACCCAGCACCCCGCAGCGCTGCCTGAGCTCTACTGGAAGAAGAAGAAGTGAAGAGGCGGAAGGTGAGGCAGCGGCTCTCTCTGTGTTTCAGACAAGGTTTGTTTTTCTCACTGAGGGAAAGAAAGCTGCTGTCAGACTGCTGCTGCTGCGGCGAATTAATTCCGGAATCTGGTTAATGTCGTCTGTACGCGCCTTTCATATCGACCTCTGTTTCTCTGAGGAGATATTTACAGCTTAGCTACACAGGCAGGCTGTTAATGTTGTGTTTCGGGCGTTTTTAGCTGTCTAAGATAACGCTAACACCAGCTTAGCTAAAAAACGCTAGTTAGCTACCTCACTGTCCTTGTCGGCCGGTGTTCTGTCCAGGTAAGCTACCTTGCCAAACCGTGCTACCCTAGTGTATATTTAAAGGTAAAAATACAGAAACAAAGCACCATATTAAGTTAGCTCCCGGCAGAAGTGTATGTAGAATATTTTGATAGCCTAAAATTACTGTATTGGGGTAATTTTATAACAATATAGTTGATGAGAACCTGTTTTTGTATTGCTATTACGTAATTATGATTTTTATTATTAATTGCACGTTAATGTACACGTTTGTAACAGGTGAGTTCAGGTTGTTTAAAACACCCGAGGAAAATAGAACTATCCATAGAAAGACGTAAAATAATATGGGTCAGCGCATGCGCAGTGCAGGTAAGAAGCACATATCGATGGGTAGCACAACTCGACAGAACACCGGTACGAGCACAACCAACTTAAGCTACCGAAATAAACAGGCCTACACTTGTACCTCTAGTGAATTGTATCGTATACTCCCCAGTTTAAACCACAGTTAAAGGCGTTTTAAAATATAGTTGAATTTTGCGGGTCGTTATTTTTAGTGTGGCGACATTAGTGTCACATGACTTGGAAATTGGGTTTAACGGTTTGTCATCATGGTTTAACATTTCTGGTTCAGTGCCAGATGGCTAGCTACGGTTAGTTAGCTAAAGTTGCAATTTTAGCTTTAGCAAACTAGACTGGGTTAGCTAACTAACCTATAACCTAAGACTGAGACAAAGTCCTGTACCCTACCGATTGCTCTTAGTTAATTTAGAGAACTAACCTAGCATAGCTAACATGTTTAAACTGTGTGTGTGTGTGTGTGTGTGTGAGTGCCCCTTCAAATTGGAATAGTCAGTGTAGCTTGTCCAGTATATTGAGTTGTATATATATTTATATAACGTATTAAGACCTTTGAGCATTCATTTATGGATGTATTGTGAACAAAGTGAAAGTGAGAAAAAGCAACTGGGCCTTTATTCATGTGTAAAATTTAGGGCTGCATCTAAAAACTAAATATTTGTCACAATTTGTTCAATTAGTCGTTTTGTCAGTAAATATTATATAGGCCATGCCCTCAATCACTGCTTAATGTGTGCACAAAGACTGTTCCTAGCTTTCTCTATCGCTTCAAAAGGATAGACAGCAGATTAGGTGGGATATAAATGAGCTTAAATGCACACAAGTCATTTAAATGTGAAATGTTCTGTTATTGGGTGACAAAATGTGTTGTGTGCGTCACTTTGGGTGACCAAGCTGTCCAAGTGTGAACTGAGTGATGGACATTTTCCACCAAAAGAACTGGTCTGGTTCTGGAACTGCTTTTAAGTGAACCAGAATGGGTTTGCACCAGTTTTAGTGGAACCAAGGATACATTACAGAATGTCATTAACAGAGGGAGTTGCACACCAGCTATCAGTTCACACTAATTAACCTACGGTTCTTAGGTTCCAGCTGAAAACAAAATTTTCAAAGTTTCTGTTAAAATCATTAAAAAGTGTGATCAATAACTGGCTAATAATTGGCTAAATTCCGTATTTACCCACTCCTACCCTGGTCAATGCTGTTATTATATCTCTTCCTCAGATCTGCTTTGGACATCATGGCCTCTCGCAAAAAGGTGCTGCTGAAAGTGATCATCCTCGGGGACTCTGGGTAAGGGTTGTTCGTCCCTGATACTTTTTTTCTTCCATTTTCCCCTCTCTTGTTCACCCACCACTTCCACTTTCAAGAGGAAACAGGCCCTGTGGTTTGAGCTAGAGTTGGTAGAAAAGCACGATCCTAAGAAAAAGGGCCTGAATTGAAGCCAAGAATGAGAGTTTACTTTCATTTTTGGTTTGATCTTAGAATAAACAAAATAAATATGACTATCTTACTAGGACAATAGCGGTGCATAGCTGTGGGGATTTTTTTTATTTTTTTTACTAGGCCTGCAGGAGTTCCCCCTTGTTCCAGTGTCCTGTTCCGCTGCCAGCCTCGCCTTTATTTTAGGTGTGGTAGTAGAAATCATCTAGCTGATGCCACTAGGCAGGAATGGTGTTACACAATCTCATCAAAAGGCCTAAGAGACTGAGAAAGGTGAATGTACCCAACAGCTCAAAACTGGTGTGTGGCCTTAAAGCAGTTTAGGCACACTGTTTAGGCCTAAGCTTTGTCTGTCATGGTTTAAATCTCAGCTTTACAATCTTTAGTGGAGTGGTATAACTGGAGTTAACTCAGCACTGTTGTAACCTCAAAAATTATTTGATAAGACAACAAAACATAGTAAAAACATTTACAAAAAAACAATTACATTTACAGTTTTAAGTAAAACTGTATTATTTAGCAGGGTTGCAGCTGTATAGCACAGAATGCTAATGCCCATCTGTAATACTGACTGCTCTTTTTCTTTACAGGGTTGGGAAGACCTCTTTGATGAACCAGTATGTTAATAATAAGTTCAGCAACCAGTACAAGGCCACAATCGGTGCAGACTTCCTGACCAAAGAGGTTATGGTCGACGACAGGCTTGTCACCATGCAGGTTTGTCTCGTCTTTTTGCAGAAGTGACTAAATCTAAATATGACTGGGATGCGGCTTGGGCGGCATTAACTTTTTTCATACCATCTCAAAACTTTAACATGATTTACAGTATTAGTATTGGGGGGCGGGGGGGAGAGATTTGCGTAAGTGTTATTGGTCGTGTTTGTTTTGCATCTGTGCTATAGGATTCTAAAGCTTACTTTTTAAGCTAGCCTCCAGAAGAGAGTATCAGATAGCTCAGTACATCTGTTTTTAACTAACTAACTAACTAACCTTAGTTTTATGTAGTTAGCTAGATAACTTGATAATGTTAGCTAACAGGCTAGCCGTTAAACAGCCATCTATGCGACCGTGTTCCACCTAAATGAGACTTAAATTACATGCGTCTAGAAGATAATGAAAGAAATGAAAAACTAAATTCAGAAGTTAGTTTGCACAATCCTTTTGCCAGACCACATTCAGTCAACTGTTAATGTGTGCTGGAATAAAATTGGTATGCTGTGCGAGGCCTGAGATGTCACTTTGTTGGAAGTTTATAACAACCATAATTTTGTTTTTTTGCAAATAGCCACCAAAAGGCGTATTTCCGTTCTCCATGCACTAGGGTGGCTAGACAGTGTTGGAAGATTTTTATGAACAACAATGATACTGAAGTTGCATATCTTGATTGGTTTATGGCACCTTATCTTGTAGACAGTAAAGTGTGTGTGTGTGTGTGTGTACCGTACTCTCACTAATCAACTGATTGCTCTGATGTGACTGCCTGTGTACAGTCCATTAGCCCTCAGTGGGCAGAGCCAAACATTGCTAACCCAGCCAGGCCTGTTTTCTGTGATGTCATCAATGCTCTTGTGATCTGCTCCTTCAATACATGCCAAGCAGCTTCCTGGTAACTTCCCAGAGGGCACATGGTTTATGAGAACATGTGTATCTCATGTGTCACACTGTGGAATGCTGACGTTTGGGTTGCCTGCAAATCACGTGAGTCACCAGTTGTACCACTGGGAGCAGGGCGGTTTTAAAAGGGAAGAGCTGGACGGAACATGATAGGTTCACCTTAAGCCAGAGGTGACATGTTTTCTTTCCAGTACTGATTAATATTGAAATATTGAGTATAGCAGGAATGCATGGAAAACTACACTCTTAAAAAGTGCAAAAGTTATGCAGAGAAGGCCTTTTTTGATTCCTTAAAGAATTTTGAATCTAAAGAACCTTTACATAAACTGTTGGTTAATTGAATATCTACTTATTAACTTGTCCATTTTACAGAAATAGTTATTTTTGGAACCAGCTCTTGTCATTCTATGTCATTACATAAATCTTTTGAATTACCTTTATTTTGCAAACAGAGCAAACCATTGCACTAAAATGTGAAGGTTTTGCTTGTAATTTACAATGTTAGACACCAAAACATGAGTTCTTTAATGTGAGTATGTAGCCAAAGTTGTGTTTTAAAATGGTGACTGAGAAGGCACCTGAGGTTGCTTGGTTGTACCTCTTCAAGCCGAGATTGGCTAGAAGCTGACTGCTCTAGCTCGATATTAGCTAGATGATAACTGTTCTAGCTTAAGTTAGATTTAACTGTTCTAGCTGGTCTTGGCTAAATGCTAACTGCTTTAGCTTGATATTTACTTGAGAACGTAACACTTTTATAGTTAGTTTTAGGCAGGATTGCTATAGTGTACATTTAGCTAGTGTGTAGCAATACCTGCTCTGGCTTGAAATTGTTAACTTCTGGAGCTTGATATTGGTAGCTGCTCTGGCTTGGTATTGGTAGCTGCTCTGGCTTGAAATTGTTAACTTCTAGAGCTTGATATTGGTAGCTGCTCTGGCCTGGTATTGGTAGCTGCTCTGGCTTGAAATGGTTAACTTCTGAAGCTTGGTATTGGTAGCTGCTCTGGCTTGATATTGGTATCTGCTCTATCTTAATGTAATAAATGCTAATTGCTCTAGCTTAACATTAGTAACTGCTCTAGCTCGAATTTACTTGGATAAAATAACTAACTGTTCAATATAAAGTTAGATGATAACCACTGTAGCTTTGTGTTAGCCTTATGGTAATACTTTTATCTTATGGTAGTTAGATGATTACCTGCTCTAGTTTGATGTTGGCTATATGGTAGCTAACTGCACTAGCTGATAGATAGTATGGATATAGATGGATAGTAACTCATCAAGTTGAAGTTAAATAGAAGATAATCACTCTAGTTTAAAATAAGCTAAATGGAAACTGTTCTATTTTGAAATTAGAGAGTAACTGCATTAGCTTGGTATTAGTAACCGCTCTAGCTTGATGTTAGCCAGCTGTCAGATGTATCTGTTCTAGTGGCAGTTAAATATATGCTCACTTCTCTAGTTTGATATTGGTAACTGCTCTAGCTCGATCTAGATCATCCATCTGAAATTAGACAGTCAGAAACTGCTCTACCTTGATTAAAACAGTTCTAGCTGCTGTTAGATGGATGGTAACTTTCTATTAGTAAATGTTATAAGCTGATAGTAGGTCTGGTAGGTAACTCCTCCAGCGAATATTATATGGATGCTAAAACCTTTAAAACTAGTACCTTTTGTAGAAAGATCTGTCTCAATAACTTCTTTACTCATTTAACACAAATGAACCGGTTTCTCTTAACTATTCCCAATTTCAAGTGAATGTCATTTTTGGGGCATTTTTTTTGCTTCTGTATTCCAATTCTACATACCTGCAGAATTTAATTTAATGCTTCATGCTTTCTTCATGAAAATTTTCCTTTTTCACAGTTAGTTGTAATTTTGAATATTAAAATATTTTTTTAATTAATCTTTATTTGAGAACTAATTTAAGCTGTCTTGCTCAAACTACTACTGTGTATTTCTGAAACTAATATATTATCTGAGAAATAATTATGATAAACAATCATCAATTTAATGCCACTGATATAATGCTAATGGACGAGCATGACAATGCAATTACCATTGTTTTTAAGGTCAGTGAACTTGGTAAACATTTTTTTTCCTAATCCATCACATTCTGTAGTCTGCTCTGTATGGAGTCACCAAGTTTGATGCTTTGTGATGTGGGTGACTGGCTAAAATATTAGTAAAAGTTATTTATATGTAAATGAGCATGAAAGGAAACACAATGGATGATCTCAGTGTCAGCAGATATGGCTGAGGTCATGTCTGTTTATTGTGTAATAAGTCGATAACGTGATTATTGTGACCGGTTTATTTACTACTACACCACAGAAATAAATATAAAAATAAATTTCCCAATCCTGATAACTGAACTAGCAACCCCATCCCATAAATCCTAAACTTAGATTGTTTTATCTTGTGGATATTAATAGAGTTGATGTAAGAATGTAAATGGATATTTGGGCGGTGATTCAATGATTCAGCTATTTTTCTGCTGCTAGAGCTGATTTAAAATCTTCATAATAAAATGATTAACATAATTTAAATTAGATATGTTTATTATTTGTCAAACTAAAAGCTTTATAAAGGATAATCAAAAATAGATAATCTAAATAGTTCCTTTATTTTTCTGTATTTTTATTAAAAAGAATATTTGATTTATTGTACTGTTGTAGCATACAGTTGGTAGCATTACCTGTTCTAACCGAAGTTAGATGCTAACTGCTCTAGCTTGATATTGGTAACTGCTCTTGCTTGAAATTGGATATATGCTAACTGCTCTAGCTTGAAATAGGTAACTCGCCTAGCTTGAAGTTACATATATGCTTACCGCCCAGTTTGCTATTGGTAACTGCTCTAGCTTGAAGTTGGATATATGCTAAGTGTTCTAACTTGAAATTGGTAACTGCTCTAGCTCGAAGTTAGATATATGCTAACCGCTCCAGCTTGATATTAGTAACTGCTTAAGCTTGAAATTAGTAACTGATTTAGCTTGAAGTTAGATATATGCTAACCACTCCAGCTTGATATTATTAACTGCTCTAGATTGAAGTTAGATATATGCTAACCGCTCCAGCTTGATATTAGTAACTGCTTAAGCTTGAAATTAGTAACTGATTTAGCTTGAAGTTAGATATATGCTAACCACTCCAGCTTGATATTATTAACTGCTCTAGATTGAAGTTAGATATATGCTAACCGCTCCAGCTTGATATTAGTAACTGCTTAAGCTTGAAATTAGTAACTGATTTAGCTTGAAGTTAGCTATTTGCTAACCACTCCAGCTTGATAATAGTAACTGCTCAAGCTTGAAGTTAGACATATGCTAACTGCTCTAGTTTGAAATTGTTAACTAGCTTGATATATGCTAACTGCTATTACTTGAAATTGGTAACTGCTCTAGCTCGAAGTTAGATATATACTAACCGCTCCAGCTTAATATTGATCACTGCTCAAGCTTGAAATTAGTAACTGCTTTAGCTATAAGTTAGATTTATGCTAACTACTACAGATTGATAATAGTAACTGCTCAAGCTTGAAGTTGGTAACTGGTCTAGCTTGAAGTTAGATATATGCTAACTGCTCTAGCTTCAAATTGGTAACTAGCTTGAAACTGGTAACTGCTCTAGCTTGAAATTGTTAACTAGATTGATCTTGGTAAAGGCTCTAGCTTGATCTTGGTAACTGCTCTAGCTTGAAGTTGGATATATGCTAACTGCTCTTACTTGAAATTGGTAACTGCTCTAGCTTGAAGTTAGATACATGCTAACCGCTCCAGCTTGATATTTATAACTGCTGAAGCTTGAAATTAGTAACTGCTTTAGCTTTAAGTTAGATACATGCTAACTGCTCTAGCTTTTGCCTGGATGGTAACTATTGAAGCTGAAATTAGAGGATAACAGCTTTATGTTAGCTACATGGTAACTCTTACAGCTAATGGTAGTTAGATGGTCAACTGCTCTAGTTTGATGGTGACTAAAAGGTATGTTGAAAATAATATTTGATTTCTTGGAATTGTGCACCACACAGATTTGGGACACAGCAGGGCAGGAGCGTTTCCAGTCTCTGGGAGTGGCGTTCTACAGGGGAGCAGACTGCTGTGTGCTGGTGTACGACGTCACAGCCCCGAACACGTTCAAGACTCTGGACAGCTGGAGGGATGAGTTTCTGATCCAGGCCAGCCCTCGCGACCCTGAGAACTTCCCCTTTGTGGTGCTTGGAAATAAGATTGACTTGGAGAACAGACAGGTCCGGTGTCTCCACTCTGCTGCTTAGTACTGCTAATACTGGTGAATTTCTTGTTGACTAAAAATCTTTGTGTTTTGAACAGGTTACAACAAAGCGAGCTCAGGCTTGGTGTCAAAGCAAGAACAATATTCCCTATTTTGAGACCAGTGCCAAAGAAGCAATCAACGTGGACCAGGCTTTCCAGACCATTGCTCGCAATGCACTCAAACAGGTACTTGTGCTGTGGTTTATCTCCGTGTGATCAGATGTCTTATCTTAATCTTGGTGCATATTTTGATTTCTGGCCTGCGCTTGCATACTTTCGTTTTCGTTTAGATCAAATTTCAGTGGTGGTATTGTTGTATTGTTGTTTCGTTTAATGAATTTACAGCAAGGTATTATATAAGTATATTAAAATGGGTATTATTTCCTAAAGATCTTGTAAATTGGGAATGAGATTTGGAGTTTGGATTATGTCAGTTTTAGACATTAATTGTATCATTAATGGATTTACCTGGCCTACTTCTGCCTCAAATTTATTTCATAAAATTACACAACTCCCCAGAAAGGTTACCACCCATCACAGACTACAGCAGCTACGATTGGTCTTTTGAGCTTTGTATTCCTGTCTTCACCATTTTTGCCTTTGTGGTGTAATAATAGAGCAATGCAGACACACACATGCACACGTTTTATACTCAACAGCGTAGGCTACATTGTAGACACAGTGTTGGTCACCCAGTTATATATTATACAAACATTTTTCCTTACAAAATTGTGTTCTAAGCTTCAACTTTCTACACTACAAATTCTGTCAAGAACTATTAGAGAAGGCTTTTGTTCTGTCTTGCTTAAAAACTGAACGTTCTGAGCAGAGACATTTACACATACAGCCCCTGTATGTACAGTAAAGTTTACTGGGTTGCACTGCATGTGAAAAAGGGTCTTGAGTCAATATTCTGACACCCAAATTCTCCTCTACATGTGTGTAGTTGTCCAGCTACTTTGTCATAATGGTACTCCGAAATAGAAGTATTTGACTGGCTTCAGGTCCCTCAGAGAAACACATGCTAGCCTTTACCCTCCCATTGCTGGAAGCATAATGTAATGGGGTGGGAACTAGAAATGACCAAATTGAAGAGAAAATAAGACCAGCAACTTGTTTGTAAGCTAACTAAAAGGCTAGGCGAGCAACTAAATTAGTAAGCTATCTAGCAACAAACCAGCTTTTTGCTCATAAACCTACATTCCACCGGTACAGCATTGTCGATTTGTGATCACTGATGATCCTGCAGAGAAAAGCTCTCTACTCTTATCATAGTTTCTTGAAGAACACCCGAAATGGAGCATACTGACACATAAGATGATTAATATCACTTTTCTGCACAACTGTTCTTGACTTCTGTATTTGAGCCAACTATACGAGTCCAGCCCCAGTCTTTGATTGACACAAAGCCTTATCATTATCATAAAGTATCATTTTAATTTTGCGTTTATTTATTTTTTTTGTCTTTTACTATGACAACATGTAAGAGTGACAAACATGCAAAAAGTCAGAAATCATGAAAGGACAAACACCTCCACCAGTCTTACACGCTGCTTTTGGATAACTTTATACCACTCCTGGTGCAAAAAATCAAGCAGTTCAGTTTGGTTTGATGGCTTGTGATCATCCATCTTCCTCTTGATTATATTCCAGAGGTTTTCATTTGGTAAAATCAAAGAAACTTGCAATATTTTTTTCCAGAGCTGTATCTTGAGATGATTTAGTTTAAATTTCAGCTCAGTAAAGCACTTGAAACACCCACACTTTTTCAGTAAGTTATATTTCTTGTAGAATTGTGCTTCAAATACAGAACTTTATGTTGGCCAGATTGTTAGTTAATCATTTACAAGCCAGTATTGCCTATATGGACAGCAATTAGAAAAAAGTAAACCTGAAAAACTGAAGTGTTAAATACGATGCCGTCAAGAATTTGGGTGCACCTAACTGCTAGGGGAAACCCAACTAAAAAAAGTTGGGTGCACCACAGCAAAAAGTCTAGATCCCTGTAGATTATACAATATGTTATTGTATTTTGAGCACTAACTGCCACAGCTAGTGCACATTAAATCAAAAAGTAGAAAAGAAAATACATTACTACTAGTCTTATGTCTGTTTAATTTTATTCTTCATTTCAGGAGTCTGAAGTGGAGCCATACGATTTCCCCGACCAGATCAAACTACGAGATGATAGACCCGCCTCCTCCAGCGACGGCTGCAGCTGCTGAAGGGGACAGAGCTGAGCGGCGAGGGGCCGAGAGGAGGGAACGATAGATGGCAGTGATCCAGCAGAGGCTGAAGCGTTACAAAAAGACGCCAACCACCTCCCTAACCCCTCCCCTGCCCTCCAGCCATGTATGCCCTCTCCTTCAAGACCTCCAGGGTATGAATTGCCACATGATAGCGTCGCCCCTCTCTTTCCACACCCCATGGAACATGTGGCATAAGAAAACTGTCTGAGGAAACGGGAGAGAGCACCTTATTTCCTCCAACATAACATTTACTTTTAAAACTACGACTCCCAGTATCACTACCGTACAAGTCTGAGACTGTCGCTGCGCCCACTTTTTCTTGTGCAGTTTTGGTTTTTCTTCTTTCAGAAACTGCAATCTGTTTTTGTTTTTTTTTTCGTCTGCCAATCATTGTGCCTTTCATTCTACATCATGCTTTCTAGAAGGCCATCAGACTCTCTGTTAATGTACTTCTTTTTCTTCTATATACTGATCATGCATTCCCTACTGTATAAATTGCACCACTGATAAAAGTATCAAACCCATCATCTGTATTTGCATGTCATCAATATAGATATATACATATATATGTATATGAATGAGTGATCATCTATGATCTTGGAACAAGGATATATTCAGTCTTAATCTGGACATGTTTTCTTTTTTTTTTGCTTTTTTAATTTAATAACGACTCAATGAATTTAAGATTATGGTTAAACGTGCTCAGGAGTTGCTCAAAATGTGTGGTGTAGATGGTGTTGACTAACAGAACAGTAGCCATAACAACAGTTTGCTACAATACACACCATTTTGTGCATCCTGAGCCTGTTAGCCTATATTACTTACATACATACTCTCATTGCTTAAACATTGTTTTAGCTGAATCCAGCACCTAATACACCTTTAGAAAATCATCATAGAAGTCCTATCTATTGGCTTAACCATTTTCTGTCCATAAATGCATTCTGTTACAGCAGCCATGAAAATGAAAAAAAAATGAAAGAACAAGTGTTGTTAGCATGTTGCTAAATTTATTGTGTTCCAGCCAGATGCTACTCTACAACAACAGTCTGTAGCTTGTTATCCTACATTATATTCTTTTTTTTTTTGAAGATGTCCACTGGTGTAGCTGTGGCCTAAAAGTTTTGAGAAGGTGACGAGTTGAGAAGGCGGCTTGGGAAGGTCAGAAGGTTGTGTTGGTTCAATCCCCTGAACCAGCAGGAATTGAAGGAAAAGGATGAAGGATGCGCCTACTTTGACATATATGATTGAGGTGCACTTATGAAAGTCACCTAACTGGTGCAGAGTGGGCTACCCATGACTCTGGTGCTAATGTACCATTCAGGCTTAAAAAAAAAAAAAAAGTAAATGACACCTTTTGTGATTGACTGCTCTGTATATTGTTTCTCATTAGAAACAACAGCAGCAGATCAAGCTGAAACACTACATGAATAACTTGAAATATAACAGAAATAGACAGGGATAAACTGCGGTAGGCTGAACTGACAGACATACTGACTCTATAGACACCATTCATTCAACTCATTCATTGTTCCTGTAAGGCAAAAAATAGTTTACCCATGCAATAGGCATGATGCCAGTAATAGATCCATGTTTATCTGCTCCTATTCAAGAGTCCTATTCTATTGGCAATACTTCTCTCTACAGGGACTAAACTAACTGTGTGCATTTTCATATTTGTCAGCAGTGGGTGCAACTGGAATAAGCTGTATGCATTCATTTAAACATTTAAACATCCTATACGAACACCGATAGATGTCAAAAAAACTTGATTTTTTTTTTTTTTGTAATTCAGGTAACACATTGTGCTGTACAAGTATTTTTATTGGTTTTGTTCTGTGGCAATTTTCTTTTCTGCCAAGCACCTGTAGCTACGAAAGAATGCATTTGTGGGCGGAGCATGGCTAGATCAACAGTTCAGTGGATTTGGCAAAAGCAGAAGCACAGAGTTTTAGATACATTCAAGTGTCTTCATTCATAGCCTGTCTTTTCATGTTTTGATTTTTTTGCCTTTTGTACATTTACATGTTGTACTTGTATTAATATATATATACATACCTTATACCAGAAAAGTTCAGTTTTATATGGCAAAATGAGAAACGAATGGTTTAAACCAGTGCGCCTTAATGCTGGTCCTGGAGTACCATTGCCCTACATTCTATATTCTAGGGGTCTTCAGTTCTATCCTTGGAGTCCAATATTCAGTTGCATCTGCTGTATCTAGGGGGTACTTCACAAAGCAGGATATTTTCAGTTTTGCTCAGATAACTTAAGCCTAAAGCTTAGCCTGTCCAGTAAGAAACTAACAATAATAAAGGTACAGTAAATTCCTACTGGACAGTCTTCTTTATTTAGACTCAAGTTACCTGGTTAACTTTTGTGAAACACTTACTGGTTATGATTGAGCAGAGACCTACTAACTATAAGCAAACTGTGTTGGACGCCTGCCATCAGGGGGTACTACACAAAGCAGGATTTCCCAGTTTAGCTAGATAATTTAAGCTTAAATATATGCATGTCTAATGAGAAAAAAATAGGTGCAACTGTATGCAAACGCTGATGCACACCTGCCATCTAAGTGGGGTACAACACAAAGAGGATTTCTAGGTTTAGCCTAATAACTTGAGCCTAAAGTTAAGCTCAAGTTTCAACTGTCAAACGAAAGAAAACAAATCTGGACAGTATTTGGTTCATGCCAAGATTTCTGGCTAAATTCTACTAAAATAGTATGAGTTCTCAGTTTAACAATGATCCTAACCATGATCCTAATATCAGATCTAAGCATTCCATTTGAACAACTGTCTGTGAACTTTGAGCTCAAGTTATCTGTCTAATCAGTGATTCTCCTGCTCACAATTGATGCCAGGCGTACCTTGGGACAAGAATGGTATTTCTCAAGGCAAAACTTCTTAGTTAGCCAGATAATGAAGATGATTGTTGTCCAGTATGAATGTCCTTCAGTTCTTCTCTAATTGCACAGACTAAATCCAGAGTCCAGGCCTAATCCTGCTTTGTGGAATATCCTTAGGATTGAGAACCACTGGTTTAAACACTGGTTTTACAAGTTGAAACTGGTGTCCTTGGCCAATATGCCATTTGTAACTTGTTAGTGTAATCTTCCAAGCCAAATAGACAAATAAAGCTGAGGATACATTTATGACCAAAGTGTTCATAGTGTCACAGTTCTTCCCCCATGAAGTTCAGCCTCATGGTTGGAGCCTGATGTTTTAATAAATCCAGACAAGTAGAGTTTTTTTTTAACCTTTTAATAATATAAACACAGTATTTACAAAGTCAGAGCACTTGCCCTCATATGGCCACACACATGTTGAATTGTGATCAGTAGTGATTAAGATGGATGTAACTCTTCTGACTACCATAAATACGTTTGTGTAGCAGCCAAAACTCAACTTTAAATTAAGTTGAAAAGACAAAGCTGGATGTAAAATACCGAATGCGTAGTGAAACTGTAAGTCATATGTTGCTTAAAGATAAAAAAGTATACCAAAATTGTGTGCAACTTAATTTTGGTTACATTTCTGCATGATCATCTTAGTATACTGTATATACCAGCTCTCAATATTGAGTGTTTTAGGCTTATTTATACAACCTCACCACTGCAGGTTTATAGACCATGTCCTCCATCCTGTGCTACTCAAAATAGCCTTGCTAAAAAGCCTCATAAAGGCATAAACAATGAGAACCAAGAACCACTGTAGAAGGTCGAGCTCAGTACTGCTGGTGGTCACCTTCTTGTACTTCAGCTCTGTAGGGTTTGGAGTAAAATGGGTGAGGGATTGTAATTAAAAGTACTGCTTATTACATTTACCATTACACTGCTCAAAAACAAAATGACAATGGACTTTTCAACAGACAAGTAAGGAATTTTCTCTTAATATTTACTGTCTGGCATACATGGTACCCACATTCGCCAACTCTGAAATACGCAAATATGATCATATGGCTCTCTTCTTCCTAAATGTCCTTACGCATACCTTCACCCTCTGTTCTGCCTTTGAAACCATGCAGCTGTTTCAATGTATGTCTCTTTCTGAACTGCTCGTATAAGTGTGCTCTTTTATTTAGCTGGTCTCAGTCCATGTAAGATGTATCCATTCCCTCTGTCTCCGGGTGGAGCAGACGTCCGGCCAGACGTTCAATATCGTCTAGACTGAGCTGTCTGAGGGAGCGTTCGTAATCCTGAAGAAAAGAAAAAAGGGTCAGTGACTCACAAAAATAGAAAAACCTAATTTGATAAATAGAGCCTAAAATTAAGCATTTATTTCTTTACAGGTTTTTGACAGAAGATGTCTACGGAGATTCCCTATGGCCGCTTCTATATGTAAAGATGTACAATGTTTATTATCCCATTTTCAAAATTGCATTAAAATGTTAATTCAATTAATCAAATTAAATTGATTAACCTCCCAACACTTATGCACAATATATTATTACAAGTCATTACAATGTGAGCATGCGCAATACTGCAGGAAGTGATTATTACTCAACATAGTTTTTTTTTTTTTTTTTTTACTAATATTGAATATACCCAGCGTGTTATTAATGCTCTGAAATGTTGGCTGGGGAAAATTCCTGTATTTTCAATTATCGCACAAAAAACTACTGCAATATTAGTTTTCTCCAAATATCATTTTGCACCAGTTCTATGTACCATTATTTGATTTGTTTTACACACCATTAGCTTACGCTACAGTTAAACATAGGCCAGTAGGGAGAGCTGTAGGGTGTTAAATAATGTCTACTCCCCAACAGTGCTGAATATACCCACACCTCATTGCCCAGTACTTTATCAGGGCAAGTTACCTTAATGAGCTGTTCCTGCACCTTGGCTGCATCCGCTGGACTGAAATGCCTGGCCAGAACCGTGGACAGAATCTGCCAAACTCCACTGCTTCCATCAGTGCTGCTACTACTACTACTGCTGCTGCTTACTGCCGCCCCGCTGCTCCTCTCTCCTGCTGGACGAACCACCAGGTTGAGCTTGGCCTCGGGACCAATGGAATAATCACTTAATCTGTATTCATCTGAAAAACACAACAGTAAACCATAAATGACTATTCAACCAAAAGTTGAAACATTTACAGCACATTGTACCAAAAGAACTGGTCCAAAATTCGGTCTTGCCCTGGCGTTTTTTGACAACAACTGTCCATTTGTTTAAATATGTTTAAAAAAAAAGAGTTTTCCTTGAGTGTCCCAAATTTAACAACACAAAAATTGAGTACATCTCAATCCTGGCTTCAATGAAGTACAACCCAAACAAAGTGCAGCAGTGTAGGAGATCAGACCTACCTGCAAGTGCTTTTCCTTTGTAGAGTAATCGCTGCTGGTTTGGTGGAATGTTCAGACGTTCAAACACTAACTCTTTTACTGTTGACACTTTCTCATTTTCTGTAACCTGTGAACCAAACACAAAGATTATGTAGGAAGAAAAGTACACTATGTCTTGAGGTAGGTAGATCTCAGATTTATTTATTTTTATACTCGGTAAACTAAAATTAAATAATAAGACGGTCAAATTGCCCAGCCTAATTATTACATTTTAACCATCATATGAAGCTAATATTATTATTTAGGATATTAGACCAACAGAAACACCTTAGGCTTTATTCACCCACTGTTTGTACGTGAATAAACTTTATTAAAACCAATATAAGCAGTTTTCACAATGATTCTGATGTTCACCAACTGTTTTCTTATTTGGGGGTTGCTGAATTTATGTGGCAAGTGAGGCACATTTTTACAACTTATAACAAAAGTAGGTTGGATTATATCATTAGACTTTTGTTACAAAATAGAAACATACATTTTTTTTCTTCCTGAAATTCTGATTAAGAGGCAAAAATGAAAAACACGAAAACATAAAACATAAAAATAATGAAAAAACATTTCTTCTTCACAATACCAAATGGAAAAAATTTAACAATGAAGTGTTACACCCAATTTTCTTTTTTTCAAATTCAGCCTCAAACGGTTGTAAGACTAAACTAATAAATGTTACAGTGACATAAAATTATATAACAGAGATAGCGAGATAAGAGAGAGGGAAATTCCATGTGAATCAAATCTAACTTATGACTATTCTAAATTGCTTTATGGATATGCTGGTCTAGTAATGTGTCTAGTCACAATAGCTTTATAGAAATGTAGATGGGATATTATTTTACAGCTGATATTTAAAATTAGTTTTCTACCAGTAAAAACTTCATGGCATTGATTTGTAATGTGAGAAAGTACTAGCTAAGTTAGGCTAAAAAGCATATACAAGGGAAAACTAGCTAGCTTAATTAGCTAGATAGGGACTTCATATTACATAGACTTTAAAACGTACAGCTGTAAGTGAAATGTTGATTAATCCAGACCCTTTTAGTGCATTATTTGGGGTTTCCTCATTCATCCTACAGTTGACTAAAATGACCAGTTATCTGACTGCCATCACCACTTTGTTGGCAAAAAGATTAATTTAGCTTAAATGTAAATCCCTTGCATCCCCCTCTCACGCTCTTTGGATTGAAACAATCTTACTGTGTGTAGAATTAGAAAAAATCTCACACACTTAAAGGGTACTCAAGAAAATTTTGAGAAATGCAGACCCCCTTTTTCTCTGATGTAAAAAGGGTAAACCTACCTGGCTTTCCTGAATGATAAAGATTCTTAAAAAAAAAAATCATTAATCTGTAAAGTCTGCAATTTCGATTGCATCTTATAAAAGAGTGTTTGTGACTCACATTAAGTTATGAGGCTATGTATAAGCACCAGGGCAAAGAAGGAATAGAAATTGAAAAACAGAATTTAAAGTCATTTAACAATTAAACAATCAGAAAGTTTCGATTGATCAGTTTCATAACACTGACACATGACAAGTCATCTGGCTACAGATGATTGATATCATGATTAAAACAATGAAATGCTGTTTTTGGTTGTACTATATATTTGGGAGGAAGACAAAATTAATGTATAATCATTTTTAGTGTAATTAATCATTAGTTTTTTTTACATTATAATAATACCTTAGAGTAGTTTTAATGCCTTTGTATGCGAGTGAGAGAGAAAGAGAAATAGAGGGATGAGTAGTGAAAGTTAGTTATGAGATTTAATCAATATTAAGCAAAAATAAATATCTACTTTTGTGGACTCCAGAGGGTAAATACAGGAGATTGGATACATTATAGGAAGTGAAAGGGTGGAGTAGATATTTGGCAATTGTTAAGGATAATAATTTGGTTTAGTTGCCTGTTTTTTTTTTTTTTTTTGCCTTTTCAGTACTAAGTACTTTGCATTTTGGCCTATTGTTTTTATTAATATTTATTGGTTATGCATTCATACTGTGCTAGTTATTAGCGTACTTAACGCTTGTAAATGTCCAGTAAATTAAAAGTTCAATAAAATAAAGCTATAAACAAAACTTACAGTTTGGCCGCTATTTAAACATTTTCAGTACTAAGTATATTAATTCTAGTATAGTAAAAACACACGCTCGATTTTAGGCTCAACGCCGGGGTGTTCTGTTGAGTTGTGCTACCCATCGATATATGCTTTTTACCACCATTGCGCCTGCGTGGACCTACAATTTATGTAATATTTTCACGTGTTTATGATTTAACTACCATTTTTCAGTTTACCTTCTTTGCCTGGGTGATACAAAAATGTAAACAGTAACTAACAATAAAAAATAGCAACAATAATAAGCAATTAAAATATTATATGTATTTATTTGTTTATCCTATGACGTCTTACTGCCTTAACTTTACTTTTTGATACAGAGAGTTAGTTAGCTTATCCAAATATCCTGTTGGAAGCATATTTCTAAAAGAGTGCCTATTTTTGTATTTGCACGTTTAAATATAACTTACACAAAGATAGTACAATTTGGCAAGCTAGCACAACTCGACAAGACACCGGTTAGCTAGCGAGCTAAAACCTCAAAGTTCACAATCTACGTAATTAGCTTAGCTTAGCTATTTAACGCTAGTAGCGCTGCTATTACAGTGTAGTGAAATGCTCTCTAAAATCCAGATAAAAACCAATAAACTATCACTATATACGTGCTATTATCCCTAATTGGACGGTCGAACCCCGTTTTCTGTGTTAAATAAGAACTCTTCAGTGGTTTAACACAGTGTAATCGGGCTGGCTCGCTGGGGTTAGCTAAGCTAACGTTACTCAGACAGCCGGCTGAAGAGGAGGAGGGAGCCCCAGAACAGAGAGCAGCGCCCCGCTCTAAAACACACAGCCCAGTCCAGCGCTCACCTGCACATTACACTCTTTCCCCTGGAGCGGCTTAACGGTGAGGATCATCTTCTCATTGGGTGTTTGTTAATAAAAAAGCGAGAAATAAATAAATAGACCAATTAAACAGAGGAGAACTCTCCAGCGTTAGCTAGCTAGCTTCTAATCTGTGGTATCCACGGACGTGACGTCAAAAAAACGAGCACCGGCTGTGTCCCAATCTGAGCACTTGTCCACTACACTAGATAAATGCTAGAGTCAGCTAGTAAATAAGCTGCTTGCCAGGAAAACCAAGGTCAGTGTAACATGTATCTGTTATTTTTGACCGTTTAAGGCTGAATTTAAAAATAGAAAATTTAAATTAAACATAATATTTAGTTTTCCTCATTTAAGTCTTAAAGTGCTGTCAAACAGACTAGACTGCACTGTTATCACCCTCCTTAGATGGCTCTGGTCTTTTGGTCATATATTTAAATAAACGTTTAAATCTGATTTGATTTAAAAGTAATTTAAATAGTTTTCCGATGTGGTTTCAATCCTATGAAAAGTGATTAGAATCAATTTTCAAAATGTTTTCAATGTTTGTGAAAAGTAATTTGAATCACTTTTCAAATAGATTTGATTCATTTTTAAAAATATTTTAAATGCGTTTTTTTGTTTTGTTTTCAAAAATATTTCAATCTTTATTCAGGTCACTGTTTAAAAGACTTTAAAATGCAACATTAACATATTTTGTGCACTATAAGGAACAAAACAGAAACGTCTGTATAACGCTGCACTTTAGCGGAGTGAATTTACTGATTCTTATAACCTGATTGGTAAAATTCATACGCAAGACAACTGGATTGAAAATCGCACTGGCGATTTTTGTTAAAATTGAAGAATTTTAAGTGTGAAAAATACAGTCTATCCTCATTAGAAAGCTTTGCTCATCTTTTAGATTCAAATATTTTTATATTGAGGTCACCCTTTCAAAAAGTAACACTGTAAATTAACTTTACTCTTACTTATACTATTAATATTATAGATACTAATTGGCTTTAACTTCTATATTCACTTCTATGCTTGTTTTAACTCACCTTTGTGTTCAGATTTAACGTATTATTTATTTATCTTGTTTATGTTTGGTTTTACAGTTAAAATCACTGATCTTCTAAATGCTTATTAATACATAAACTACTTTTGAGTATGAACTGCTTGATAGCTTATGTAAGAGCAGAGAGCAAAAATACAACAGAATACCTGAATGTAAGTAAATAAATACAAAAAGGTAGGGAGGAATTTTATTTATTTATTGACAAACTTTGTTTGCTTTATTCATACATTTACAATCTCCTTTTCCAATTTTTAAAGAAAAATTAATAGTTCATAAAAATATAACAGAAACAAAAAACCACAAATACCTTATAAGGTTTAAACAACAAATCAGCTATACAGAAAAGCAGACCAAGATAAGTATTATGTATACACAATTTTTCAGATTATGTACACACAGAAGACACCGTTGTGATTTACTATGCAACTTCACTGAAATTTCTAAATGTCCCTAATCTATGTAATGTAAAAGTATGTAAGAGCAAAGCCAGAAACTAAAGGATTTTATTGTTATGCGTGCTTGATTATGGAAAGTTATTTAACAATATGATAGGTTTAAAAGACAGATCAATGTATTAATGTCTTGGTCAGAGTGTTGCAATCCGAAGATATCGCTGAAGTCAATGCATAGTGAAAGCCAATTCTACTCCAACATATTGCATCAGGAATCTGTGGAGTAAAAAAAACAATTCATAATTTTTGATTATTTGAAACATGGAATTTAGGCTACTGAAATAAATTTTAAAAAGTATATATATTTTAAAGTACAATAAATACAAAAATAAAACAAATAATTACCAAGGCTGCAGATATTGGTTTACTCATCTGACTCTGCAAGGAAGAAAAAAACATGTTCACTGAAATCTTAAGCATTCGCCATAACTAATCCAAAATGTTATATATTTATAAAAAGATAATTATAATCTCAGGTTAACTAATTTGTTTTAATTAATAATGTCTTTACTTAAAACGAGCACTTAAAATTAAGATATCACGCTTAAAAAATGAAAAACAGCTAACATTACATTATGAATTTCAGGACATTATTATGGCAGCACTCTTACCCCAGTTGTAAGTCTTGGTGGTCTGCATGTGTCGGACTTTGCAGCTGTACATCACTCCAGATTTGGGAGTGAAGGTTACGCTCTTGGTCAGGTGGAACTGCCACCCCTGCTCAAAGGCCAGGTCGGTCTGTTTGGCATTGGGAATTGTAGCCCCATTTTCGAGCAGGTCAATGGTGATGTCTGGTGGGTGGAAGCCACTTACGTGGCAGATCAGAACATTTTCCTTTCCGTACTCTCCAGGGTTACGGCTGTAGACCTGGACCTTTGGTGGAGCTAGGAGTTGATAGATAAACATGCGTTAATGCAGCAAAGAGAAAGGAAAACCAACCTGTCACAATACTTTTTTTGTTTTGGTACTTGCCGCCATGTTGTCATTGTTTTGACTAACTTCTGACAAACTTTTGTTTTAGCATTGATCCTAAAGATTCCACTGTTTTTGGTAAAATATTTTACATACATTATTCAGAATTTATATTCGGTTAATTGATTTGATGAATTTTATTGGTCATTAAATAAATCAAACATTATCAAAAAAATAAATAAAATAAGAAATAGCATAAAAAAATATAATACTGGTTTGACAAGTTTTTTCTATCAAGCAAATGTTCATGTTTCAAATGGTATTAACATTAATTGATTCCTAAGCAAATAGATTAGCTAACTAGCTAGGATATATTTCCTTGAATTGTAAAGTGAAAGTAAAATGGCGAGGGGATTTCCGAAAACAACACAGGCCTCAGCTCAGTTCAGAACTAATAAACACGGTAAAAAAAAAAAAAAACTTAATTCTTCACATTGATAAACACACTTATAACTTACTACTGAATATGTTTTATAGTTTTATCAAAAGTTTCCTGTTTTCATATCTTTAGCTACAATTCACAGAAATAAATTAGAACGAAGTAGTTAACCAATAGTTAGCTATACGTTTGGATAAACATTTTACTGGAAATGTTTAAAGCAAAATAAAATATTATAGATAATCGTCGAGTTAAACCACACAGCGCTGTAATAGGCTCAGAAAGCCTGTTAGCTAACCTAGCTTAGCTAACGAACTTAGCTTAGATAACTATTTTGTTTACTGTCCTGGTAAGCTAACAGCTAACTAATATACTTACACTCCTTAGCGAAGGAACTGACGCCCAGGAAGGCGAAGACGACGCAGGCAAGCATCAGCTTCATTATTTCTCTTTGCTTATCCACTAATTACCAAATAAATCAGGTTTTTAATCGGACTGTTCGGAATGACGCAGTAAAGCTCCCTCTCTCCTCTTCAGTCGCCGCGTTTCTAAACCGAAAGTGTCAGCCTACGCCTCATAACTGCTGGTGAAGCGCCACCCCTCACTGTTTTCCAGCCAATCAAAAATCGCTATTCCTTGTCACTAGGTAAAATGTCCACCTGGACGTTTTCCTCTGTAGTTAAAACAGACGATAGGTTCAGCTCAGAACAGTGAAGCACATTTAGTGAATAAATGCTGTTTTTGTCTGAAAGCAAAGCAAGGATATAATATCAACGTCAGAAGAACCTCATATTGAGGAAGATATGTGATTTACATAATACATTAAGGGTATTAATATGTCTGTCTGTAAAATATTGTACCAGATATGAATATCCCAGATAACATGGACATGCGGTGTCTGTATTGGTTCTCCACTAACACATGTTGGCTAAAGATATGTGCTGTACTTTGTCATAATGGTGAGGCCCAACAGGATTAAATATGGTCCCTAACTGAGATGTACACTGCACACAGGCCTAGATGAGACACGTGTGAGATTAAAGGAGAACTCCAGTGTAAAATTGACTTCTGGTGTAGTAAAACATGATAAAGAGTACTAACCTTTGTTGAAAGCCCACCCCCACTCTATTATTATTATTAATACTCTAGTATTAACCATCACCGAAGACATATACAGTATACATAGACGCTACATAGGCTGCCTCCTGACATAGCAGCCAGCCACTATATTGAAGGAGTCAACCATGTGCCCCCAGTGCATTTATTTGTACTGTGGAAGGTGTATAATAACACCTATAATAATCACAGCTTTCACACGGTTTGGTTTGTTATAAACAGATAACAGAGATGTAGTAATGATTCAGGACACTGTCACACATTAGAAGTGTGTGTTTTCATGCTGAAATACTTTGTAGTGTGCTCTTCAACAAAGACAGACCTATAAAATGGCATGTTCTCCTTTAAGATGAGCTGAGGCTGTAATGATGAACCCAGTCTGGGAATCCCCACAGCGTCCAAGTAAAACACAAAACAAACACAGTACAAACTAAATCAGAACCCATGCCCACCTCAAACCCACCTAGCCCACATTTCTTTCAAATCCCATGTGAGCCCCACAGGAGTTGACTGGGATCTGCTGATTAAACCCTTTTTCATGTTGACTTTTCTCATGTGATTTTCCAAAACAGGAAGACTTACTGTCTAAGTGGTAAACTTCATTTCTTTACACCAAGTCTACACAGACTTGGATTCATATGAAATTATATATATATTTATGTTTTTTTTTTGTTGTGAATGTGTGTTCATAGATGATCATTTGGGGTAAGAAAGTCTCAAACCAAAACTTTTTCCTTCAGTAAAATCAAGCTGATGTCTCTGGGCCAGTAAAATCTGTTGACAGATACTGACCATTTATTCTTTATTGTTAATTTGTAGATGCATAAAAATATATTAAAAAACAACAACAACAACACAGTATTCAACGTTTTCCTGCCTTGTCTTGAGTGGAAAATTAGGGTATTACCTTGTTCAGCCTGTGACTCACAGATCAAAAAAAATATTCAGGACCAGTGCCAGTTTATGAGAAGCCTCGCCCCTTTCTATTCCTCCCATTAAACTACAAAAGTATTAGAGGGCGCTCCTGAGTGCTTCCTTATTGCATTTCGGTGACTGAAGAGACTTTGTAACATATTTTCTAGTTTTCAGGTGGGATTTACACAGTTTTTTAAACAAAAATAATGTAAGACATTTTGCTACATAGTGACCCATACAAAGCCGATCAATGAACTGCAAAAAAAAAAAAAAAAAAAAAAAAAAAAAATATATATATATATATATATATATATATATATATATATATCTAGTCTTTTTAAAATGTCAGAGTGCTTTACCTTTTTAAATATTATTTAATATTTCATGTAGCAGCCACATTGCAACAGCCTGACAACTACCTGGAACAGGAATCCACTTTAAGCAGCACAATTATTCAGTTTCTTAAGTTGTTTTTTTTTTCAGCTGTCAATGTCTTTTTCTTTTCTCATGTACTCTGGTATGGGATTTGAGCTGTCAAAGAGAAGCTTCAGGAGCTTATTATTATTATTATTATTATTATTATTATTATTATTATTATTATTATTATATTAGAAACTACAGCATTTATTTTACAGTGTTTGAAGCTCCTGAAGCTTCTCTTATTTATAGCAGTCTTAACCAAATTGTTATTATATACAATAATTAGTTACGGTAAAACACACAATAAATGTTTGTAACTTAAATACATGAAAAAGAAAAATGTAACCTGTGGGTCACTTGCGGTTCGAGGGGCGAGGCCACAAGAGCAATAGCCCCAGTTGAAATCTGATTGGCCCCCTAAAGTGCCCCTCTCCTGTCCCTAAAGGTGAATGCAATTCCATGCTCTAACACTAGTGGCGCTAATGAATCGAATAGGAATATCTTATACACAGGTAAAATAAGATAAAATAAGCTCCAAAGAACTCCAAAAAATACTAATTATAAAACTACTAATTTATATTTGCAACATACATTTTTTCCTTTTGATTCTTCATTTTTTTTTATTGCAGATTTAATTTTTTTGTGTAAAACTTTTTGCACAAAATTAACTCCATAGATTTTACTGTGTAAGCTTTTTTAAAAATTATTTTTAAGTGATTTAACATAGTGTGACTGGTGAAATAATACCTGGCCCCTCTATGGCCCCTTACTCAGAAAAATCCCAGATCCACCCCTGCTATGGGTTACAGTAATATATTCATTTTATTCCTTAATAAAGAAATAAAATTATACTGTAAACAACACTTTTTACAGTAGATTATTTCCATAGCAAATTTGTTACATTGAACACATTTAGCCAATGCACCACATAACTTCAGACACTACCTTCACTACTAGTGCCCTTGTTACTAGAGTAATACATATGGTTTGCCAGATGTTGTTCTGTATACTGACCCTAATATAATTTGATTCCCTCACATGCACTTTCTGTGCAGAATGCTTATGTAAAAACAGCTGCATTTCCTGGATGTATACTTAGGGTCCTTTAGTTCAGAACATTTAGTCTTTAATGTTATAAAGGCAGAGAAAGGAAGCCCATTTGGGTGAAGCCTAGACTTTGGATTGCAGCTAGAATCATATCTTTGTTCTACTGTTCAGTCATATTGAAAAGTGTTTATGTCACAACTCTGTCAGCTCAAGCTGCATTGGTTATTTTGATGGGCCGACTTTAGGTTCTGAACTCAGAGGGTGTGGCGGTTCCTGGTGGATATTTAGTTTTTCCTGATAAGAAAGACACCACCTGACTGCGACATCAGTTCCACACAGCAGCAGATTTGAGTTGTTTCTGTCTATTAATAATGGACACCCTTGAATTGTGTTTAACAGTAGAGAATACTGGAGTGAGAGCTGCAGGCCGCTGATTGAATAACACTGAGCGGCTGTTCGCTGGTTCTGTTCGCTGTGTGTTCCTGAAAAATCCCTTCACACTGTACAAGTGGCCTTCTAGCACAGATTGCATAATCATAACACACACTCCAACACTGTAATAAACATAATAAAAAGAGCACACACACACACACACATTCTTTCTCTCTATTTCTATTGTTCTATTTCTCCTCTTATCACACTCCCACGTTCACATTCTCTCTTTCTCTCTCCTCTTTTTCTTCTTCTTTTCCTGCACCTTTTTTCCATTCTTTCTCTTTCTGATTCTGTCCCCTTTCACTTTCTTCCCTTTTTCTGTTGTATTTCTCTTTCTTTTTTTCCTCTCTCTTACACTTTTACTCTGCCTTGCTTTCACTTTCTCTTTTTTCTATATTATAACAATAAAAGCCAACACACACACACACACACACACACATTCTCTCTCTCTGTCTATAATTTTATTGCTGTTTTTCTCTTCTCACCTCTCATCACACTCCCACGTTTACACTCTCTATTTCTCTCTCCTCTTTTTCTTCTTATTTTCCTAGACTCTTTTTCATTCTTTCTCCTTCTGATTCTGTCCCCTTTCACTATTTTTCCCTATTTCATTTTCTCTCTATCACTCACACTTTTACTCCCCCTTGCCTTTTCATACCCTCTCTTACAACTCATACCCTTACTCTCTTTCTTCTTTTCTTTACTTTTCTTTCCCTGTAATCCTTTTTATTCTCTCTGTCCTTCTTCTCTCCTAATTTTTGTATGTTCTCACTCTTTCTCTGCCTCTCTTGTTCTTTTTTTCTGTGTTTCAGTCTCTCTTTTTGTTTCTCCCTCTCTCGTCCTTGCTTTCCTGTGCTCTCTCTTTCTCTTTCCCTTTTTCTCTCTAATACAACTCTTGTTCTTTCAACTTGTTTTCTCTCCTTTTCTCTCCCTCCCTCTTTCGTTTTGCAGTATATCAGTGTTTTCTCCCTGTTTTTTTATATTCCCTTCTCTCTCACCCTCCTCCTCTCTTTTCCCTTATACTTCTTCCACAAATACTTTTCTTGTTCTTTCCCTCTTTCTCTCTTTTCTTCTTTCATTGTAACACACTATCCAACCTGGAAAAGCCATGGAATTTGAAAATAGCATTTTCCATAAGTTTTGGAAAAATAAAACGTTTTTTGGTAAAGTCATGGAAATGTGCAATTCACAAATGTGTGTTTCCATTTATCGGGGGTGGAGGAAGTGTTGGGGAACGAGCAGCAGGCGGAGGCAGAGGACAAAACTAACACAAATATTCAGGACGGATATTTGAAATAGGAACGTACAGGCTGAAGCCCTGCTGACAAGAGCTGCCAGTGCTTTCACTCAACATGTTTCCTTAATATCTGATGATACATCCTGATCATTTTATCACTACTGAACATTAGTTACGTATTGGTCCTTTAAAGAATGTATGGTCATGAAAATTTGCATTGAGAACATGAGAAATCATGGAATAATCATGGAAATTTACCAGTTAAAAGGTTTATGATCCCTGACTGTCTCTCATTTTCTCTCGTCACCTCTTTGTTTGTTTGTTTCTTTCTTTTTTTTCTTTCTTGCTTTCTTCCCTTCTCCATTTTCTTGCAACCTCCATCTTCTCCTTTTTCTCTGTTTCTTGGCTATCTCTCTTTCATGGTCTTCTTTCCCTTTATCTATCTCTTTTCCTTCTCTCTTCTTTCATTGCATCTTGCTCAGTATCTCTCTCATTCTCCTGTTCTTTCTCTCTTGCTTTCTTTCTTTCTTTCTTTCTGCATCAGTCCTTTTCTCCCTATTACTCTCTCTCTCTCTCTCTCTCTCTCTCCTATTCTCTCCCCTATCACTGGTTACTACTCACCCTGTCTGTCTCTATCTCTCTTTCTCTCTACACTGTCTCCTCCTCCCCTCCCTCCCTCCCTCCCTCCCCTCTCTTTCTCTCTGCATGTACGGTGCTGCTCCATCCTCCGTTCAAACACTCCCCTCTCGGCGGAGAGAGAGAGAAAGAGAGAGTGTGTGCAAGAGTGTGTGCTGCACACAGAGAGAGGGTCTCGCTGGTACAGAGCAGAGTGTGAGGAGTGTGTGATTGTAGAGTAGTGAGTGTTTCAGTCCGGACGCTGAACCACTGAAGAGAAACACACACTGATCTCCACACAGCCTGCAGCTCTGAACAGGTAGGAGTTTAACCCTGTCTCTGTTAACTTCAGCATCCTCATCCTCACCATCCTCTTCATCCTCAAAGCTGCTCGGCTGCTGTTCAGGGAAAGACTGGAGAGAGGAATGTAGTTGAGATCAAATCTATCTCTCCTTTCTCTCGTCTCACTTTTAAACTGAGCTGCTGAGTTTCATCTTATCTTTCATCATCATCACCACTGTTTACACACTCACACACACAACTGAGCAAAGAGTGAGACACAGAGACCACAAGTGAGGAATCTAGACAGAAACAATGTGTGTGTGTGTATGAGAGAGAGAGAAAGAGATGGAGAAGGAGAAAATAGAGAGCAGGAGAGATAAAGAGAGCCTAAGTGATAAAGACAGATGGAGACAGAGGTACAGACAGAGAAAGAGAATATATATAGAGATCCTGTTTTCAGTATTTTGTAGTGATCCAATAATGTTCAGATTATCTAAACAATGGTAATACAAATGCTCCATCTCCCATCTCCCTCGCTTTCTTACCTTGTGTGTGTGAGTGTGTGTCTGCTGGTGCATGTGCTCACTGATGGATGAGAGTACTATATAAGAGTTTGTGCCCTTTAGATTTAAATAATCTGTCATATTATCTGGTAAAGCTGTTACAGAAATGAAAGAATTGCTTATTGCTCTGATTCTTTATAGAACCCCCACTCTTACAACTGAACTACCCCTAACAGCGGTGATTCTGGGATTAGAGGTTATAGTCATGTGTTTAAAAAGCTAAAAGCGGAAAGTTACTTAAAACTCAGTATAGATAACATGAATTAGATGATACACATACAGACAGTACTAGTCTAGCACTTTGCCTTTAATATAAACACACAAGCCAACAGCACCACAGATACACCAATAGCCACTCTTACTAAAGTTTAACCAGTGTCTGATTACCAGTCTGCAGCATTAGCTTACCAAATAAAAAAAAAAAAAGTCAAACAACAACAGCATAAAGAGCAGTAAGAGAAAATGATTGTATATTCTTTCTTAGATTTAAATATAACCAAAGAGTAAGATAATACTATTACTTTTAGAGGTGCTGGGACTCTTGATCTACAAAAAAAGGGCTAGTGATACCCCTCTCGAAGCACAATTTTGATGAGAATCCATTGTTTACAGGAAGTAAAATTAATGTGATATACATATTGGTATGCATTTTACATGGAAAAGTAAATTCAAATCTTACCTGATCAAATTGGAAATGTATTTTAATGTACACAGAATTCGGTCAAAGTAAATTCAGATACTACATGGATACAAAACGCATAATAAATGCTGATGAGAGGGTGTGAGATGGATAGAATAAGAGAGAAATAGAGTCAGAGAGTGAAAAGGAGACATAGAACATGACAAAAAAGATAGAAGTAAAAATGGGAAAAACAGAACACTGGGGCAAATTCCCCACACCAGCGATTAAGCCTATTTCTGGACCGCGCAGAATTTTGAATAGAGATTTTTGCATTGAAAGGAAAATACAGCCAATGGCTAAAGGCTTTATCCCAGGTTTAATCCCTGTCCAGGAATACGACCCATAGAGCGATAGGTAGAGAAAGACAGGTGGTGATAAACATGTGAAAGAAAGGAGACAGACAGAGAGAGGGAAAAATAGAAAGAGTAAGAGAGATTAAGGGAGATAAACTGAGAGAGAAACATTTGAGACATAGAGACAAAAAAAGCAGAAAAAGACATGGCTGATGGCTGTACTTGATAGTAAAAGATTAATAGATTCACAGTATTTGATAGTAAAAGAAAAAATAAGGTGTTGTCAGTGATGATAGTTTCCATTTCACAAACCTTCCATCTATTCCAGTTTTCAATTTAAGGCACAGTCCCTCTAGAAAGCACAGATTAATGCTGTCTGAACTGCAACCCTTGCACCCAACTGCAGGGTGTAAGGAGGCAATATTACTAGCTTTCTTTAAATTTGTGTGTGATAGATTTTTTGCACACTGGTGGGGCTCTATGTCATGCAGTAGCTGACTATTTTTCTTATTTTTTCACCCCTGCCCTTTAAACAGCCTGAATCCACCACTGATCACGGTCACCCAAAAAAAAACACTTTTTGACAGTTTTGGGTGCTCAGGAGTATTTGTGCTTTGGCAGTTGTTCTTTACAATGTGTCCAAATTTCATGATAAATTAATCAATTAAAATGCCCTAAAGTTACGTGTAATCAAATATTTCACGAAGGTTGCTCACGTGGGTTGCCAGATTGACAGACACTGGCAATGGACGACGAGTCTTAAGCCCTATCCAGGGGCGAGATTAGTTTTTTAGGACCACTGAGTTTTTTTGCTTTCTTGTTCACGTGACATCACGTTCAGTAGCTCCTCCATTTCCACTCGCTGTATGTAAGTGGATCTCCATGGAAATGTGTGCCGATAGAGTAATTACGGTGCAGGGCAGTGGATAAATAGCTATTTTATTAAAAATGAGGTGACAAAACTCAGAGATATATGTTCAGATGGGACTAATATTACCGGAGGACCACAGAGTTCAGCGAAAAACAGTAGATAATTCAGCATGTAATTTTCTCAGAGGACGTCTGAGAAAAACACATACATGGTTGTTCCGGATGGGAATAAAATCACAGAGGACCTCCATTAAAGAAAAAAATTCCCCCAGAACCCCCTGATAAACTAATCTGTTCCAGATAGGGCTTTACTCTGTAGCTAATCAGTGTTAATTAGCTATACGTTTTTGATATCAAGTGATTTGAAGTATAGGAGCCATATGCCGTAGTTCTTATTAGCGTCTTTTCCTCTTTAGACATTATGGGCACTCTCAGAGACCTGCAGTTCGCTCTTCAGCTAAAGATCGAGGAGCTGCGGCAGAGAGACGCTCTGATTGATGAACTCGAGCTGGAGCTGGACGCCAAAGACGACCTGATCCGCCGCCTGCAGGGAGAACTGGACCGCCTGCGGGTCACTCTCGGTGCTCCCAGCTCCTCCACAGCAGGTCTGTTACTGTCTAACACTGAATTAGGCCAGACATGTTTGGTGTGTCAGGTTTTCTTCTTGTGTTATTTTACAGTGGTGTTACAGGGCTGATGTCACTCCTGTTCTTGTCCATTTTTTATAGGTAACAGTATGTCATATTTACAGAGAGAGTACACAAAACACACATTACTAGCCTTGCTAGCCCACTTACTCCAATAATATCTGACTGCTGAGCCACAAGACAGCAATTTTATACCAGCAGCTGATTTACACCAGCAGTGTAAACTTCTTTGCATTATTTAAGGTCTGAAAACTGGCCATTTTTCATTTTCTGCAAATAAATGCTCTAAAGAGAAATGTTGTCCATAGTTTATAGAATAAAACACCAATGTTCAGTTAACTCAAACATATACCTATAAATAGCAAAATCAGAGAAACTGATTGAGAAACTGAAGCTGTAATTTTGGATATGTGTGAACAGGCCTGAACAAATACCTTATCTTTGAAGACTATTATTATTATTATTATTTGGGTAGGTTTTATTCAAACAAAGCTCTGCAAAGGTTTGTCAACTATTTTATTTATAACAGGTTAAGAACGTCTTCTTTAAAATATGGGAAAACAGTGTCTCGTAAATCAGGCAGTGTATTTATAACCATCTGGTGCAAAAACCTTTTGTGGGAGAGTTTTTAGAAAGTGTGTGCTTAGAACAGAAAACGTCACTTCTATTACATTTTCCTCCCATTAATCCAAGAGTACGCATTTAGGCTATATTGTCTTAAGGCTTAGTCCTAAAGCTTGGTCATAGAGTATGTCATATTCATACAAAGAGACCACAAACACACATTACTCTCCCTGCTAGCCTACTTACTCCAATAACATCTGACTGCTGAACCATAGAGCAGCAATTTTATGCCAGCAGCAGATTCACACCAGCAGTTTTAGTCTGGCTGCATTCAGCTCATGTGCTGACACCTGTTGGTTGTTAATGGTGCTAACTTTAGACTAATCAATGTTTTAGTTGTTTTAGGTGCATTTCAGATGTATTTTTGACACACTTGTTAAGCTTTAGACTTAACACATATACACATAGCATATGCTAACTAGCTAGCAAATAGATTGGTAGATAGACATATCACTGAATTACCGTGCGCAGTGCCCTAGTGCCTGTAAATTTAATGGTCCAATGAAAGTAATTTAAAAACCAGGACATTTACTCACTTTTTGAAAAAAAAAAAAAAGACAGGACGTGAAATACGGACATGTCCCGGGAAATACAGACGTTTGGTCACCCTAGATAACATTCATTTTTAAATGCAATTAGACATTAACAGAGTAATCATTACACAAATTTGGAGATTAGTCAGCCTAAGCCATTAAAACCGTAACCTAGCTAGCTAACTAGTTAGCTATAAAATAATTTATAAAATAAATCAGCACAAAATATTGCTCCATGATTCCCGAATTTAACTTCTTTATGAAAATGAAGAGGAATAAAACTGCTTCAAGCAAGCATGCTGGCTATGCTGCTAACCATGGTTGGCTATGCTGGTAACTGTGGCTAAGTAGGGTTGTTAATTGGGGCTGGCTATACTGCTAACCGCGGCTGACTAGCATTGCTAACCAAGGCTGACTAGCGCTACTAACCATGGCTGGCCATGCTGCTAACCAGGGCTGGCTAGCACTGCTAACCACTGCTAGCGCTTACCCTGGGAAAAATACTGGAATTCTAAGCTTACTGTCAATAACCAGAAGCACTTTACAGTTTCCAGGAGAGAAATCTGTGTAGATTAACGTTCAGCGCTCATTTGACTTTAAAAGAAACTGTTCTTTTAAGAATTACAGTTTTGTTTACTTAGGTGCTTCTCCCAGCTTCCCCATTAGAAGGGAAACATGGCGACATCCTTGTTTACTTAGATGTAGGCATCATTACTAGTGTTGCTTAATGCACATTTTTATCGGGTGCACCGTATGTATCAAAATAGACCAGAAAATAGATGTTTATTAGTAGTGCACCTTATAATCCGGTGCACCAGATAGTGCGACAAATATGGACTATTTTTATTATAATATAAATATATTTCCTTTCCTGAATGGTTTATCCATGCCAACATATATACTGTGTAGCAGTCAATAAACATACCTTTCACTAAACACTCACTGTCAATATGGCACACTCAGGCATTCAGCTACTGAAAGTTTCACTCATTGCTGATGCAGATTTGCAAATGCACACAGAGCTTGTTTAGTCTGTAAGAGACAAACCTGAAACTATTGGCACTCTTAGCATCATGTCTACCGCCATTGATAAGAGGGTTATATAAAGCCTGTCTGGTGTTAAGCAGCATTGGAACTGTGTTCTCTGGAATGATGGGGCTGTATTCTGTACTTTTGGGTTGAGATGGGTTGGTGATTATTCAACATCGTGAGCTCACTAGTGCTTCTGTAGCTGCAATCAAATCCTCACAGATGTGTTCTAAAATCTAGTAGAAATAATTCCATGGACAGTAGAGACAGTTGCTCCAACAAAAGTAGGATAGGTATTTTTCTATTATGCTTAACAGACAAGTTTGTTCAACAGAATCTAATCACACACATTACATTGGTTAAGAGAATATAATAGGCAGTGATGTCAGGACTTAGTGATGTCCTTTTTTCAGTAACGAGTAATCTAACGCGTTACTATTTCCAATCCAGTAATCAGATTAAAGTTACTTATTTAAATCACTGTGCGTTACTCTCTCTCTCTCTCTCTCTCCACCTCATCTCCTCCACACACACACACACACACACACACCGCTCCCTTACCCATTCCCCCTCCGCTCTTCCCCAATCACACGCGTCTCCCCTGTCTCTCTCTCTCTCTCGCGCTCGGCGTGTCTTTAGTTTCCGCCCGTTTTCGTTTTTCGCCAGTTCTCGGGCGAAAGGAGTTTTTTTTGCGGCCGCGTCCCAATTCACTAGCCAGGGCAGCGGTCTGCCACAAATTTGATTGGCAGAGGAGAGCATTTAAAGATGTTACACCACACGTGATTGGAAGTTCACTGTGGCGCAGAGCGCACGTACCGTAAGGACAAGAAAAGTTCCGGTGCTTTAAATGAACACTGTCAGAATTAAATCCTTCTCAGTAGTTGGGTCCGGTATGGGTCCGTATTGGACAACGTCTGGGTCCGGATACGGTGGCCCTGAAGTGCAAAACAAATTAACATGTCAGAAAACAAAATTACAAAAACTAAAACACATTTACAAAACTTAAAACAAATTTACAAGACGCAAAACACTTTTACAAATACTGAAACACTTTTACAAACGCTGAAACACTTTTACAAACGCTGAAACACTTTTACAAACGCTGAAACACTTTTACAAACGCTGAAACACTTTTACAAACGCTGAAACACTTTTACAAACGCTGAAACACTTTTACAAACTGCGATTTCTGACGGAAAGGGAGGGTCTAACACACAGGAAGTGCTTGATGCGGACCCTCCTTGTCAGTCAAGCTGCGTTACGATGAGAGAGTTGAGTTATGAACACCAAACTATGTTTTGTGGCACGTATTTTGGCAGCAGCAGTAAATACTTAAACTATCCCTGTCCTGTTGCTACCCCCGCCGCGGGGTTCACCTAATGCCCGGCGGCCATCAGCCACTGCCCCCGCCACGGGGTTCAGCTAATACCCCAGGGGTTCAGCCACTGCCCCGCGGTTATCAGCCACTGCCCCCGCCGCGGGGTTCACCTAATACCCCGGGGGTTCAGCCACTGCCCCTCGGTTATCAGTCACTGCCCCCCCCCCCGCCGCGGGGTTCAGCTAATGCCCGGCGGCCATCAGCCACTGCCCGCGGGGTTCAGGTAATACAGTACAGGAGTGGCTGAACCCTGCGGGGCAGTGGCTGAACTCCGTGGGGCATTAGCTGAACCCCGCGGCGGGGGCATTAGCTGATGGCCGCGGGGCAGTGGCTGAACTCCGTGGGGTATTAGCTGAACCCCTCAGCGGGGGCATTAGCTGATGGCCGCGTGGCATTAGCTGAACCCCGCGGCGGGGGCAGTGGCTGATGGCCGCGTGGCATTAGCTGAACCCCGCGGCGGGGGCAGTGGCTGATGGCCGCGTGGCATTAGCTGAACCCCGCGGCGGGGGCAGTGGCTGATAACCGGGGGGCAGTGGCTGAACCCCGTGACGGGGGCAGTGGCTGATGGCCGCGTGGCATTAGCTGAACCCCCGGGGTATTAGGTGAACCCCTCGGCGGGGGCAGTGGCTGATGGCCGCGTGGCATTAGCCGAACCCCCGGGGTATTAGGTGAACCCCGCGGCGGGGGTAGCAACAGGACAGTGATAGTTTAAGTATTTACTGCTGCTGCTAAAATACGTGCCACAAAACATAGTTTAGTGTCCATAACTCCACTCTCTCATCGTAACGCAGCTTGACTGACAAGGAGGGTCCGCATCAAGCACTTCCTGTGTGTTAGACCCTCCCTTTCCGTCAGAAATCGCAGTTTGTAAAAGTGTTTCAGCGTTTGTAAAAGTGTTTCAGCGTTTGTAAAAGTGTTTCAGCGTTTGTAAAAGTGTTTTAGTGCTGGTAAAAGTGTCCGTATCCGGACCCGGACCGCAGTCTGCAAATATGTGATCCCTGGTCTAGACCATATACACGGTTCTGTTTTATAAAACCACTCCTTGCTGCCCTGCAGAGAACAACAGGTTCAATGTTCAGTTTTACAGTGTTAAATATGTCAGGTCAAGTAAGACTTTCTTTATTTTATATATTTTTTGTAATATATGTTTAGTAAAATCAAGAAAGACCATATTTTATTTTTTATAAAAAAATATTTATGTTAAGTTAAACTTATTTTTTTAGGAAATAGTTCAACTTACCGGTAATAGAGATAAATTGTTGCTGTTAAAAATGTATTTTCCAATAAAGGGAGTATTGGCAAAACTGGTTATAATGTTTATGTTAAGGCGGCGGGAGGTGGTGTCTGCAGCTGCTGAAAGTAACTAATAAAGTAACTTAAGTTACTTTTAAAATCAAGTAATCCATAAAGTAACTAAGTTACTTTTTAAAGGAGTAATCAGTAATCAGTAATCGGATTACTTTTTCAAAGTAACTATACCATCACTGATAATAGGGTATCAAAATTTATTGAACATCAAACATATAATCTGAAAACGGCTACCAAACTCATCTTGAATTGGATTTATAATGTCTTTGCCGCTGTTTCTTTCATTCTTTCTGTTGATTTCTCTCTCTCTCTCTCTCTCTCTCTCTTTGAGCTTTTAAAGAATCGTTTGTGATTCTTAGAATGTGCGATTAGACGTTTAAAATAGTTTGTGAAAAGTTCACGTGTCTGTTTGGATCTTTCACTGTGAAGGAGACAGCGCATCTCTGTCTTGACCTCACCTGTCTCAGAGTCTGACCACGCAGTCTGTTTTTAAATCTGGCCTTTTCAGTTGCCAGACTGTGGTCACTGAGCCCGTGCCTGGTCAGGATCTGTCTCTCTGTGGAGAGTCAGGAGATGCTTTTCCAGTTCATCCTCTTTTTAAAGTTAAATTATAAGTATATATATTTATATTAATATAATATTAACAGACTTTAATATATTTTCAAGTCCGGACTAGAGTCTGCACCAAGGTTTGTGTCTTTGTTGTATATATTTAGTCTGGTTACTTTTGGATTTACACCCCAGTTCATAACTAATTGGTTTTCAACCTATCTCCCTGAACTTTTACAACTATGCATTTTATCAAAGTCACTCAGATCAGCCCTTAAACTATGGAAAAAGTTACTACTACATGCAAGGCTAGCCCTCATATTGTTTGTTATTTAATGCTGTCTTAAATCTCTTTTTTTCTTTAACTTTTAAGAACTTTTAGATTTTTTTATATATTTATAAAATATATACTTTTTATATTTTAAATTGACACGTTGAAAATGTCATTGAACTCCCATAAAAGTGCTACAGGGATGGACAGTTGGTGGCTGCCCAATGCTAACTCAAGGCTAATTCATCCATGGCCAGATATCTACCACAGGGCACCTTGTGGAGTCTATGCATTGATAGAGGGTGCTGTACACAGTACAGACAGATGGTTTTATTGTAGTGGTTGGAATATTCAGAAATATATGAATCTTTTGTATGGCAGTTGGCCCAGATCTGCTCTATGGGCACTGGTGGTGGTGTTTTTTTTATTACTGTGATTATTTAAAAAATAATTCTGCAAAATTCAGCACGTAGGGATTCTGTTGGATGATTTTCTTATCTGGTGTAGCTGTGCTCTCTCTCTCGCTCCCTCTCTCTCTCTTTCGCTACCCTGCCCTATCTGCTCCCAATTATGGTGATGTAACATTTAAATTGGGTATTTTTCCCGTAAAGGGACGTGATCATGAATTGCATCATTTTTCTCTTTTTTTTTCGGTGTAATTCCGCCTTGCCTACCTAACCGAAGAAATGGAAATGTGAGGCAGAGAGGGCGCCGAAGCTTATTGAGCTGTATCGGAAGAACAGGTGCGAGGGGGATTGATTCCAAATCGAAGGCCCCTGCTAACAATTTAGGCTGTTGCACTGCAGGACGCGCCAACCTGCCCTCCTTCAGGCTCATATTGAAGAGAAAATCACAGGCAGAAGTGATGCTATTGATGTTTTAATTATATTTCTCATTGAATTTCCTCTGACTCTATCCATTTTCAAACCCACTGAAGCGCTCACTGTGGCGTCTCTTAAGAGAGCCAATCAGAAATTGCATAAACAGAGCCAAGACCACCACATTACCTGGGTATATAATGAGTTTTCACTTCAATTTTCTTGGTGATTTACATATAGAGATGGCATGATAGAACTTTTTTTCATTCAATCCCCTTGATTATCGAAACAAAATGTACGCAGTGCAAAAACTGGGAAATCCCACAAGATTTAAGCTGTGAAGGGCTGTGTTCCATTTGCACACTTAGAAGTAATACTAACTAGCTTTTTTATGTAGTAAATTACCAATTTATGTGGCCCATGCCCCACCAATTCAGCTGCTAGTCAGCTGTTAATCAGCTGTATATTCTCCATCACTAGTGATGCCTCAATACAAGGAGGATGAGGACCAGAACATGATCATTAGATTTCTAGTAATCTAGATGAACATTGAAAGGCACAAAGCTGTTGGATTAAAAACCTATTCCTGCTGGATGATTATTATCCCACCTCCACAAATAATCTCAGAAGCATGAAGCAACGTAATTCCAGAGAACATGGTTCCACAATGCTTTGGGCTTCATACTCCTTTTCATACAACTTTTCTAGCCCATGCCTGGCATTAGACATGGTGCCAGTAGATTAATGTGCAGTATATCTGCTTCAGAGAGTTCTATTTTATTGGCAATACTTCTAGACGAGCTGTGTGTGTGTGCATTTGCAAATCTGTGTGAGCAGAGAGTGCCACTTTAACACATTTTGTTATATTTTGCCATCTGTTGCTTTTTATCGTAAGGGACTTTTTTTTGCAGAATGATTCTGCTAAAGTTTGCTGAGAGTTTTTAATCGGGTAACTTTTATAGTTTTTTATAGTTTTCACTTTTATATAGGTCTGTCTGAGAAAACCTGAACACCGAAGCTTTTTATATTCTTCATATTCTGTGCTGTGATCTGTTCACAGATGAAAAATTGATTTAAAAAGTGGGGTTTTAATGGCTGCTGTTGTCCTACATAGCAGATTGCAGTTTTTTGAGCAACAATCATCTGCTCAAAGCCAAACCACCTCCCTGTGATTAAAAATGTTTACATCTAGCTGTTAAATCTAACTGTGAAGTTTGCGAGGCTACATGTATATCGCCGCTGTCCAATGAAAAGCAAGTATCTCCAAAATGGCAACTTCTTCTTAACTTTCAGTGGAATTCAATGTCAAAAGAGTTTATTTCAAGAGTTTATTTCTATTGGTCCATTTAACAAGAAATTTTGACATTTCAATTAAATTATATAGTATACTAAAAATCCACAAAGATGGAGATACTTGTTTATCACTGGACAGCGATGATGTATTCTATGTGCTGTGCTATAAGCTGATTTTGTGAAAATACTAATTGACACTCAATTAGTTTTTCCCACCTACAAATTTTGGAGAGGTCTGTATTTTTTACTGTCAGAAAAAAAATCCAGAAAATAACATTGAATGATTTTTAAATAATTGATTTTTTTTATTTGCTCAGCTATTTAAAAGGAAGATGTTGACTATGGGTTCCCAAACCTTTGCATGTCACTTTATATAACGTCACTTCAAATACCCTTCATTCAGTAATTGGTATTTTATTGGTATTTTCATTAAAATATTGGCTGATATTATGCTCACTATTATGTAAGGTTAAATTTCACTATTGTTTTTAATTCTTTAGGGCAGCATCGAGTTCCCTCACTTCGGTCAAAGAGAAGAGCTGTGGTGACAGACCCGATGAGTGTGGACCCCAAACTGCTCCTACAAAGCCCCCCAATGAGCCACAGCAAGAGCCAGGAGTGAGTTAATAACTAAATCCACTAACTCTCATCTTATTTTGTGCACCACTGCTCTACATATTGTTCTGCCTCTAGGCTAGGGATGAGTGTGGTAATGAAATGTGGTAATAACAATTCACGATGAAAAGTCTGTGGACACCAGCTCATTTAAACTTCCTCTTGAAATAAAAAAAGGTAAATATAAGACTTGACTAAACAAAAAACTTAAATAAATACTTAATTGTCAATAATACTCTGCTAAATATCAGTTGGGTTCCATACAGTCATGGCCAAAAGTGTTGGCACCCCAGAATTTCTCCCAAAAAATTATTAAAAAAAATTCTAATTATTTGTTTCGTTATACACATGTTTATTTCCTTTGTGTGAATTGGTACAACACAAAAACAGATACATGTAAAATGATTGGCACTTTTTCAAAATGATGGGTAGACAACCTTTTTTCAAGCATTTGATGTTTTAAACTCACCTGTGGCAACAGATGTGGGCAATTTAAAAATCACACCTGAAACCATATTAAAAAGAGGGATGTTAATTAAGAAGTTTACAACTCATGGCACTGTAGCTAATCTCCCGGGATGTAAACAGTAGAGAAAAATACACTGGTACACAGGTTAGTCCAGATGGAACAACCCCAATAAAGTTCCAAATAAATTCAAGCTGGCCTGCAGGCTCAGGGTGCATCAGTGTTAGCATGAACTATCCGTCAACATTTGAATGAAATAAAACCCTATGGCAGAAGACCCAGGAGGACCCTACTGCTGACACAGAGACACAAAAATAGACTGCAGTTTGCTAAAATGTATGTGAGTAAGCCAAAATCCTTAAAATATCTTGTGGACAAATGAGAACAAAATTGAGATTTTTAGTAAAGCACATCATTCTACTGTTTACCAAAAATGGAATGAGGCCTTCAAAGAAAAGAACACAGTACCTACAATTCAAGTACGTTTTGGTGTTTTCTTTGTTGCCTCTGGCACTGGGCATCATGAAATCTGAAGATTATCAAAAGATTTCGGGTCGCAATGTAAGACAAAGTGTCCTGGGTTTACGTACTAGATTACGGGCCGTCCAGCAGGACAATGACCCAAACATACTTCAAAAAGCACCCAGAGATGGACAGAATCCCTGGGCACTAGATGACTATATAAACTGTGCAGCATCAGATAAGCTTCTGCCTCTGTCTTCACAATCACAAGACGATCCAGCTACGTAGGATTGTCTTTAAAAAAAAAATCAATAATTGGAAATTTCTAATAGTTAACCGTTATAAGAAAATATATAAAATATATAAAATAAGAAAATACAAAAGCCTGAAAAGCCCATATTTGCTGTATCTTTCCAATTTGTTTGCTTCTGTCTGGCCTTCATCTCTCTTTTCCACCTGTAAATTATAGCCATGACCTGAGGGTCTACAACACCTCTGAAAGCCATGCCTGGAGATTCCCCCCACATGAGAGAAACAGAAGCTGATAATAGTGTTTGATGCCACAGTGGGTTTTTTCTCTCTGTTTTGAGGCAAACCAATAGCGCAGCTCGGCCAGCGGCACTGAGATATTGATGCAGAGCCTGTTTTGCTCTGTCTTTATCTTTCTTTCTGTCACTTTCTGTCTCCCAGGTCTCAGAGGGCGATCGAGGCGGCGCTGATGGAGAACGAGTGGCTGAGGTTTGTGGGCAGGAAGCAGATACTGATGCTGGTGGATTGCGCCTTCCTCACCACGGCCGGCCAGGGGGCGAGGGTCATTCAGGAGGGAGATGAAGTGTCTCACGCGTTTGTTGTGGAAGGTGAGAAAAGAGAAAACCGGATAGTGAAAAGAAATATGGAAAAGGGGTTCTTGGTAACAATTTACTTGAACTTTGTTACATAAAGCTGACATACCAAATTTTTTGGGACTAAATGCCAGATAAAAAGGAGATAAAAAGGACTTACTAGCCCCAGCTAGCACTGCTGGAGCAGCATTAGCATTACCCGCTAACCCCACTAGCTCTTTTTCCATTCAGAGGTGAGTATTATCAGAATGTTGATATTTTTTCTTTACCATGGAATGAATTCTGTGATCATCCCTCACAGTTGTTTTCCATAGACATCCAAACCCAAAACTTTTACCTGCTTAACTGATGATGGATGAACAAGGAAATAGCCCATGCAAACCATAAAATAGCTTTTGAGGTCATTTGTCTAATTAATTTTGGGCCCCTGAAATGAGGAGGCTTTGTGGGGAAATGGTTGTAATTCCTAAACACTTATTAAACCTGAAAGTCTACGGTTTATTTATATCTTATTTGTTTTAATTCCAAATCCAGTGTGGTCAGCTTCCTGATTAACTAAATTTAGATGAGAATGTGCAATTTGCGTGTTGAATTATTCCTTAAAACAAGTCAGATTTACAAATACAACACTGTCCCTTCTTGCCAAATAGGGAGATTTTGAAATTATCTGCAGTGCTTTGCTGCACTTCAGCTCTTGAAATGACAGAGACTTGCTTTTGTCAAGCCAGAGTACAGATATTGATCTAACTAGCAAGCCTCAGCTTGTCAATGTGTACTTCTTCGTTTCATCACGAAATGCAGAAAAGCTTTAATGTAGGTCTGGAAAGGTTTGGTGAATAATATATAGTGCTACTTACATGTCACCATTAGTTAACTAACCCCTTTAACTTTAGATTTACTGTTACCATTAGTCTTAAAATATGATAATATAAAAGGAACTTTATGAAAGTATAATAAAAGTTTTATTCATTGGGGACCTAGAATGTCAAACTGTATTTTTCTTGGTTTAGTTACTCCTTCTCCTTCTCCGCTATAAACTAGAGGAAATCCCAAAACCCTAAAACTGTTATAAAACTGTATGAATTAATACATAACAGTTTTGACTCATTATATTTCCCTTATTATATACACCACTCAATCTTTACATGCAACCAACCCACTAGTGAAAGTTGTCCACATAATGGGAGAATGGGAGAATGCAGAGTAAGTGTGTGCCGGGGGCAGGATTGGGATGCAGCTCATCATCTCAAGATTCTGCTAGTCATCATAATACAATTTGCTGTGTAAACCAGGCCTTGTGACCGTGAATGCTTAAAGTGAAACACATAAATCTCTTTATGACTTTTGCCATGTCCTATGGACACTGACTACGTGGTTAGATAGCTACCCACCCAAGATGGCGGCGCGTTAACACGCAGCGGCCGCTCCGGGTCTGTTAAATGGTGCTTTTGTGTTACTATTTGTCGTTTTTTCCGTTTATTTCCTGCAAATATGTGCATCGGAACACCCGTGCACATGTTCTACCACCGCCAGACCCTGCTACAGTGGAGAAATCAGCCAGAAAACACGCTACCGGACGAGGTTCTACAGACGCTACTTGAGCTTAGCCTGCTAAGAGACCCAGGCCGCCAGCCCGCGGTGTTTCCTGACGCCGGAGCCCAGCGGAAGTGCCATCGCAAGCGGTGCGAGCGTAAGCGGAAGCGCGGAAAGAGAGCCGGGATCCGCGCGAGGCTAAAGGCTAGTCCTAGCCGGCCGGCTATACCATCGCTCTTTCTGGCAAACATCTGTTCCCTTGACAATAAACTGGACTACATCCGACTCAAGCGAACAACCCAACGTGAGTTCAGAGACTGCTGTGCTTTGGTTTTTGTGGAATCGTGGCTGAACGACAACATTCCGGACAGCGCCATTCAGCTAGCCGGGCTAACCGCGTTCAGAGCGGATAGGAGCACGGCTCTATCCGGGAAGACCCGCGGTGGAGGCGTGTGTGTTTACATCAACACGTAATGGTGTAACAACGCTGTGACTGTCGCCAAACACTGCTCTCCGCTGGTGGAGTTCCTGATAGTCAAGTGCAGACCTTTTTATTTAGTACGGGAGTTCTCCGCCGTGCTAATAGCTGCTGTCTACATCCCACCCAGCGCTAGCATTGGTGCTAATGCTAAAGAGGCTCTGTGTGAACTCTATCGGTCTATCAGCGATCTGCAGAACAAATACCCAGACGGACTGTTTATTATCGCCGGAGATTTCAACCACGCAAATCTCAAGTCAGTGCTCCCTAAATTCCATCAACATGTGGACTTTGCAACGAGAGGAGCGAGCGTGCTGGATCTTGTTTACACAAACATCCCCAGCGCGTACCGGGCGGAGCCCCGCCCCCGCCTCGCTTTCTCGGACCACATGTGTGTTTGGCTGACTCCAACATACACACCACTCATCAGATGCTCCAGACCAATTCAGAAGCAGGTGAAAACCTGGCCGGCAGGCTCCATCTCTGCCCTTCAGGACTGTTTTGAGCGCACTGCATGAGACATGTTTAGGGAGGCTGCTACTGAAGGCGATTCTGTTGATTTGGAGGAGTATGCAGCATCAGTCACTGGCTACATCAGCAAGTGTATTGATGATGTCACTGTCTCCAAGACCATCACTACACGCCCAAACCAGAAGCCTTGGATGACTGCTGAGGTACGTGCGCTGCTGAGGACCCGCGACTCCTCCTTCAGAGTGGGTGACAAGGTGGCCCTGAGGAAAGCGAGAGCCGACCTGTCAAGAGCCATCAGAGAGGCAAAGCGTGCACACGCCCAGAGAATCCACAGCCACTTCAAGGACACGGGTGACGGGCGGCGTATGTGGCAGGGCATCCAGGCAATCACCAACTACAGGACAATGCCACCGTCCTGTGAACGTGATGCCTCCCTCCCTGATGCCCTGAACAACTTTTATGCATGGTTTGAGGCACAAAACAACACGATGGCGAGAAAGACCATGCCCAAGCCGGACGAGCAGGTGTTGTGCCTGACTGCAGTGGATGTGAGGAACACTCTGCGCAGAGTCAACCCACGAAAAGCTGCAGGACCAGACAACATCCCCGGCAGAGTGCTCAGGGAGTGCGCAGACCAGCTGACAGATGTTCTCACGGACATCTTCAACATCTCCCTGTGCAGCGCCACTGTCCCAATGTGCCTCAAGTCCACCACCATCGTTCCCGTGCCGAAGAAGTCCACAGTGTCCTGCCTCAATGACTACCGTCCCGTTGCACTTACACCCATCATCATGAAGTGCTTCGAGAGGCTAGTCATGAGGAACATCAAGACACGACTGCCCTCTTCACTGGACCCCCTGCAGTTTGCGTATCGTCCCAAACGCTCCACGGACGATGCCATCACCACCACCCTTCATCTCTCCCTCACCCACCTGGAGAAGAAGGACACTTACGTCAGAATGCTGTTTATAGACTTCAGTTCAGCATTCAACACCATCATCCCACAGAACTTCATCAGGAAGCTAAGCTCGCTCGGCCTCAACACCCCCCTCTGCAACTGGATCCTGGACTTTCTGATGGGGAGACCCCAGTCAGTCCGGTTCGGGGGCAGCACCTCCAGCACCATCACACTGAACACTGGGGCCCCCCAGGGCAGTGTCCTGAGTTCTCTGCTGTTCACCCTGCTGACTCATGACTGTGCTGCAAAACACAGTTCTAACAGCTTTATCAAGTTCGCCGATGATACAACCGTGCTGGTTGATGACTTCAGGAGAGCACAACACACCCACTCTCCACTCAACATCGACGGGTCCTCTGTGGAGATTGTTAAGAGCACCAAGTTCGATGTCCACTTAGCAGATAACCTCACCTGGACCCTGAACACCAGCTCTACAGCCAAGAAAGCCCAGCAGCGTCTCTACTTCCTCCGGAAGCTGAGAAAGGCCCGTCTCCCTCCACCCATCCTCACACTCTTCTATAGAGGGACCATTGAGAGCATCCTGAGCAGCTGCATCACTGCCTGGTTTGGGACCTGCACCGTCTCTGACCGCAAGACCCTCCAGCGTATTGTGAGGACAGCTGAGAGGATCATTGGCGTCTCTCTCCCCTCCATCACGGACATCTACACCACCCGCAGCATCCGCAAAGCAACCAGCATTGTGAATGACCCCACCCATCCCTCACACAAACTGTTCTCCCTCCTGCCTTCGGGAAGAAGGTACCGCAGCATCCGGTCCAGCACGACCAGATTCTGCAACAGCTTCTACCCCCAAGCCATCAGACTCCTCAACTGCAGAGACTGAACTGATGGTTTTTCTGTACATGCACACACATTCTTACCCCACTTACCCCAGAAAATGGAAAGCACTAAAAACCCTACTACCTCACTGGACTCTATAGCACACTGTGTAATAGAGGTAATTACTACCTCACTGGTCTTTTTTGCACACTTTTTGCACACTGCATAATTTGCACACTGTCTTGTTATTTATTATTCTTTGTCTGTATTGTGTTGTATTGTCTGTCTGCACTTTTGTACTGTTGCACTATTGTTCTGTATACACTGTGTTTATGTGCACCATGGTCCCTGGAGGAACGTTGTTTCGTTTCACTGTGTACTCTGTATATAGCTGAAATGACAATAAAAACCACTTTGACTTTGACTACTGTTCATCCTCACTCGAAAAATACCACCCTACAACTTACTTACAGGTGTGGGCATCAAGGTACACATTGCTATCCCATTGCTTTTGCCAGTGTAAAAAGTGCCAGTATTCTCCTTATTCACCATTCACATGTTGTGAATTTACACAGTGTTCTAATAGTGCTTGCTAACATTTCTAGACAACATCAGGTTGTGTCTTCGTGTGTAAACAGAAGAAAAAACACAATGGCTGAACATTACTTTACACACAGAGTTAAAGGACCATTCTGTAGGAAATGAGAGCGAGCGTATGAAAATGCTATAGCAGTCCAATTTCAAAACCCCACAGAAAGTTGTCTGCCTCACCCACCCCTCCCCAGACATGCAGCTCACTCAGGTTGCCAAGTTGAGGAGGCTAAATCTACACAATCTAGTGCAAGACGAGTTTAGTAAGTTCTACCGTTTTGTCTTGTTGCAGCATGATCTAGATTTCAGTTATGACCTGCAGGTGGGCAGGTGGCACCTCTTAAGAGAGGCAGAGAAACTTTCAAACTTACTGCCAACATTCACTCTTGTTTTATTCCATCTTTGGTCACTGAGTGTTTTTGAGACATGCTGAGGCTTTTTAAGCTGTGTAGCAGCTGAGGTTTCAGCTGAACCAGCCTGCATGCTAGCTTCCATGCTGCACCACTGCTCGCTTGCTGTTGTGTATTGGCCACCTCGGTGGAGTTAGTGATGGGGAACAAGCAACAGGCGGAGTCAGAGGCCAAAACAAACACAGATACCCGTGACGGACTGCACAGTCCAAATAGGGACGTACTGACTGAAGCCCTGCTGACAAGAGCTGCCAGTGTTTTCACTCAGCTTGTTTTCTTAATATCTGATGATAAATTCTGATTATTTTATCATTTACTACTGAAAATAAAATACATATTGGTCCTTTAAACATAAACCGTGCAGTTATGTCTATAATTTAGAACTCACACAGGTTTAGTGGTTTGGGAAAAGTACCATCCCTGCCCAGAAGTGTAAGTTTGAGTTATAGGGATTTGATTGGCAGAACTTTAAATCAACGAAGTTCTGGAAATTTGACAGATTTGTGCGAATTGGTGGCTTGTGAGGTGCCCCTTGACATCAAAGAGTGAAATGTAGATATGCTGCTACTGGTGCATAGTGTCGCTGTCCTATGAAAAACACTTATCTGCATTTTTGTCGATTTTTAGTTTACTACATAATTTGAACAGAACTACTGTCCCTTATACTGTGCCAAAATTTCTTGATAAACGGACCAATAGAAACTCTTCTAAATGACCTGAAATAAACTCTTTTTACATTGACTTCCATTGAAAGTTTACAAGGTTTTTTCTCTCTCCTGTAAAGTTGCTGTTTTGGAGATAAGTGTTTTTCATTGGACAGCGAAGATAGTTACCCACTTCAAACACTGACCTTAGGCTAAAGGCTAACGCTAGCCGCTAGTCTTTGCTTTTTCTCTTTAGTCTAATGTCTGCTTCCTTGAAAACAAATTGCCCTGCACAGTTTTATCACCTCCGTTCTTCACCCTCTCTTGACTAGGGTTGCAGCATAATTTCATCAGATGAGTGCTTCAGCTTTTGAGGTTAGGACGCCACACACTATCACATCACTACTATGCTGCTCACTATGCTCTCATTACTCCAAACACACAGACGATCTGATACTGCCAAAGGTCTAGTTTGAATGATTTATAAGCAGTGCAGAGTTTACCTCAAACCACAGTGACATGACTATGATCTTTAATACATAACTTGTCGCGTTCAGTCAAGATGTTCCACTGAATGCCTTTCGTGCTTTCTCTCTCTCTCTCCATCTCTTTCTTTCTCTCTCTCTCTCTTTCTCTCTATTTTTGTCTTTTTGAGCATTTGTATTACTTTCCTGCTTCTATTTGGATAGATCTATTTGGAGATCTGGTTCAAGTGGCAACTGTCAAGGGGGAAGAATATATTAGACAGGGTGTGAACTGTCAGTTCTTAAAGTAGATAATATAAAAAATATATACAATAATAATAATAATAATAACAATAATGATAAACTTTATTTATAAAGCACCTTTCATACATTAAAATGCAGCTCACATGCTGTACGTACAGACAGAATAAAATCAAAATAAAAAGGAAAAAGGGAAAAGGAAAAAAACACAGTAAAATTAAGTAAATTAACAATTAAGATAAGACAATAGAAAATAACATAAAATAACTGTAAAAGAACAAATAAAATAATATCAATTAAAATACAAAAGGTTGTGACTGTTATATTAACCCTTGTGTGGTGTTCATATTTTTGTTACTCGTTTACTTTGTTACTTGTATTTAATTCAGCAAAATTAAACAATTTTACATTAAAATGCTTTACACATGCTTGCTTCACCTAAATTGCAAGCAATATAAAAAGCTTACATGGTTAATATTTGCCCTTTACCTTTCTTATGTTACATTTCTTTCAAAAAGTGCTACTCTTTTTTTTATTAGTTTTTTAATAAAATGTAAAAGAAAATAAATTAAACTCAAGATATGAGTAGAAAATTTGTTTAGTTTCAAATTTACAAATGAAGTAATGTTTATTAGCCCTTGGCCAAACATACTGTATGTAATATAAATGTGTTTTGATATATGTTTTTCACAAAAAATGAGCCAATGCCAATGAGTTTGAGTTAGAAAAAAATATTTTTTTAGTATCATTTGATGAAAAATTAAAATGAACAACACACAAGGGTTAAAATAAATAAATTAAAACATCAAAAAATCTAAACATAAAAATGTAAGTCGATATATATATTGATGTATAATAATACAAATGGCTCAATTATTAAAACAAAGTTTATAAAAAATATATCTTTAGCTGCTTTTTGAATTTGTTTACTGATGTTGCATGTCTGATCTTAACTGGCAAGGGCGTAGGAGCGGGCTTGATATTGGGGGGGGACACATTTGCCAATATTAACCCAAGCCCACCCAATAGTTTCCTAGAACAACATTTGTGGAAATTACTTTTAATTAAAAGTAAATTATTATTATAAGGTGATTTTACAACCTAAACATGTTACTCCACATTACAGCTACTGTTGTTAGAAAAATTATGCAAGCAATGTCTGAGTTATCACCTAATATTTAAAATAATATAACAGATTATTATTATTGTTATTATTATTATTATTATTATTATTATTATTATTATTATTATTATTATTATTATTATTATTATTATGTATTGGCATGTCAATTCTGTTGTATATTTACATTTTCTCCTGCACTTTTATTTTTTTCTACTGAGAGCTCTTCTTAAGATGGTGTCCTTTTATGTAAAAGAATGTAACTTTACGTTTCATAGAGACTTTTATAAACGTCAGGACATGTGGTCTTACTGTGAAATACAAATGAACAGAAGTCAGGTTACAGCAGTGTTTCTCAACCCAGTTCTTATATATTCTACTGCATATTAAAACTGTTCTGCATATTCTAGAGCTTCCTCTGGTGGATATACATGATTAATTTAGGCTCCATAGGGGGCTAAAGGATTTTAACAGGTAAACTCAGTAAATGACTGTTTATTAGCTGATCAGGTGGATCAGGTGGAAAACACTAGTTTAGGGCAGTGATCGGGGTTAAGTAACTGCTTTAAACTACCAACTTAAAGTACTGTACGAAATTCTGGCGATCATCTACATCCAGCTTCTAGATAACTAATCAATTTTCGTTCATTATAGCTCACAGTCCTGTAATCCTAAATGAATAAACAGTTTGAAAATTAAAGTGATTAGCTGATCAGGTACAGGGAAACATTACATATATATTTTATTTTTTTTCCTTTAACCTTGACTCCCAATCTAGCTAATTCCAAAGATAAGCTTACACACTAACACAGCTGCAGTTTATTAATCACAGTGGGTTTAAACTGTGTGTTTTGATTCAGAGACGTGTATTTTTAACCAGTTATCAGAAAAATATCATCACAGTTTACGTGGTTAGCCTACCGTTACCTTTCTTTTAGAAAAATCTCCGTATATCCAGATCTGCTTTAAAATCAGATGAAGCTGCTGCGTCCCGATCCCGCTGCTAAATCTCACAGCGAGGGGGCGGGGCTTCCCCAACAGCAAACTGCATCTGCTCCGCGCGCCGCAAAACCAGCAAGCTGATTGGCTGTTTCTACTGAGAGGCGTGACTTAATACCTGAACCGGCTCCGTGATTGGTCCGGTCTGTCTCCTCATCATCATCATTTTTGGGGGGGACAAATCCACCTGTTTCTAATATTGGGTGGGACATGTCCCACCCATCCCCCCCCCGGTTCCTACGCCTATGTTAACTGGTAAGCTGTTTATTTTTTTGGAGCATAAAAACAAAATGCTTCTTCAATACTTCTCTTTTTATTAACTTTAGGTACTTTAAGTAAAATGGAAGTGCTAGATCTTAAGGAACGACTGGGAACATAAGGAAATATGTAAAATATGATGGTGCCAATCCACTTAATGCCTTAAAAACTAATAGCAGTACTTTAAAATCTATTCTAAAAGAGACAGGAAGCTAATGTAATGATGCCAGTACTGATGTAATGTGTAAACTGGGTTAAATATGAGGCATTTTGACAAGGAACAGGTTGTGGTGGCTAGATGCCAGGGTCAGAACATCTTTAAAACATCAGACATGCCATTTTTGTGGAGTGTTCCTGCGATGCATCGGTTAGTATCTATGTGGTCCTATGTCAACTAAGGAACAAAAACTAGTGACATGGTCCATCATTTTAACTCATGAAGTTCCTCATGACATCTACTGAACATCCTGAGAGCATCACTACAGGACAGAGTGTGAATGTGTGTTTATCCATCTGACCTTATTCACAGAATGTAGGAGTGCTGGGTGAGTGCTGTAGATAAAACTGGTTCCTTTTAAAAATTTATTTTCCGCTTTACTGGTCTGTTCCAATTATTTAACAATTCAAGCACTTTAATTAAATGTTTTTACATTCTCGACAACTAGTTCTGACACTTTCTAGAGCAAAATGTTAAATACAGGTTTTGAAACTGCTGTTGGGTTATTTGTGTTACATCGGGATTTTAGCCTGACAGAATAATGCCAAGAGTAGAAGAGGCAAAGTTGGCATCAAAGCAAAAGGTGCTAAAGTTTAAAACATGTTTTGAGTGGTTTAACACATTTTTCTTTACTTCATTGTTTCTACAGGGAGGCCGATCTAGTAACCGTAACCTTTTCTTCCACTGCGGTTCATTGGTTATGTGTGCAGCATGTAGCTTTGCGTTGTCTTTGCGTTGAAAAATGCATGACGTTCCTGGAAAACATAAGCTCTTGAAGACAGCTTTTTTTTTTTTTTACTTTTCTTCAATAAGGCTGTCATCACAGCCTGACGCTGACGGACTGGGTTTTTTTTTGTAATTGCAAATTGACGCATAGACAACAACACACAATTTGAAACGCTCACAACAGTGTTGTTCCACTTGCATAAACTATATCTGTAGACTCTAAATAGATATGACGCAAAAGCATAAATACTGCTTAAGTGAATTGAAAGGATAAGAAGGGAAATAAAGGGAATAATCTCAGAGTGTGATGTTGTGAGTGAATAAGAGTGTGAGCGCATTAAATGGAGAAATCTGTCCTCGTCGCTAAAGTGTATATAGTGCAGTTATCAGCACTATGAGCTTCACCGATATACCACCTTGATGTGACAGGTTGCTCTGGTGCCGCCGGTTTCCATGTTTTCTGCACCGTGGCGTCACCTTTGGAGGTGTTGCCTGTAATCTGTGACAGCTGAGCTAATCTGTTTCTCAACACCTGTCGTCCTTGGCAACTGCAAAGACCTGAGACTGATGGAACAGCAATAATGTGTGTGTAAATGTGTGTGTGTAAATGTGTGTGTGTTTACAGAGGGAAAACTGGAGGTGTCCAGGGCCGGGCAGAAGCTGCACACCATTGAAGGTGGAACACTGTTTGGAGAACTGGCTCTACTTTATAACCATACCTGCACTTCAACTGTCACAGGTACAAACACACACACACACACAGATACTTCTAAGGCCTCTTTTTTTATTTATACCCCTCCCTCTTGTCCTCAAGTGTCACCTTTCTCCTTGGAACTGAGTTACTAAGTGAAGTGGTTGAACTCCTCCAAAAAAAATAGGACAAATCTTCAATCACAGATGTGTAGGCAGCTCTTACAGTCTGTTTTGTAAGCAGAGGATCAGCAAAGTTCAGCTTTGTTTCACGTTTCAATTTAAGGCATCATATCTATCAAAAAGAAGGGGGGGGGGGGGTGATGCATCAGTCATTTATTATCCTCCAAAACCAGGTGATACATTTAAAGGACAACTTTTGTGTTAAATAGACTTGGGGTGTAGTAAAATGATAACGAGTACAAATGTTTTTGAATTACAACTTACAATGCTAGTAATAGAGGCATAGCAATGCCCATGACCACGTAGTTTCAACGTATTATGGCCCTTTTCTTCATAACATAAAGCACAAAAAATATTGATAGTAGTTTATCTTCATAGCGAACTTAAATAACTTTTTCCACCTTTTTTCCAATGGTGCAGCAGCTACATCCTGCACCTAAGGCTGCTGCATTAATTATGGTGGAATAAAAACAAGAAGCTAGACTTGCGATGTAGTAAAACATGATAACGAGCACTAATATTTTGTTGAATAGCCCACCTCTATTCGTCCCAGCATTCCGAAATTCAATGTTTTTTGTTGGAGCTTCCAACAGGCTTACAATGCTAGCGATAGAAGCATAGCATTGCTCATTCAAGGAATAGATCCACACTTCATTTGTGGAATTCTTAAAATTAATTCACAATGAGTCGACTAAAGAGCATGTACGAATAGGAAGGACAGGGGAACAGATTACAAAATTAATTATGTGTAAATATTATAAAAATATTTTCAGCAACAGCTGGAATTTATTGATTTCCACAGAATTCAAAATTCATTCACATAATTCAGTTTTTAGTACCTTGTTTCAAATGTCAGGGCCCTTGGAATTCTACCAATGAAGCATGGAGCTACTTTGAGTTTGTTAAAGGTGTAAACATAGTGATTTCTTTGCATAAGCAATGCTATGCCCCTATCACTAGCATTGTAGACCTTTTGGACGCACCAACAAAAAACATTGTATTTCGTAATGCTGGGACGAACGGGGGTGGGCTATTCAACAAAATATTCGTACTTGTTATCATGTTTCATTACACCCCAAGTCTGTTTTACACCGAATTTCTCCTTTAACTATTCACTAGCTTCTTGTTCTGATTTTTCCATTCCACCTTAAATCATGCAGCAGCCTCAGGTGCAGGATGTAGCTGGTGCACCATTTAAGGTGGAAAGAGAAATTTAGTTAGCTAGCTACCAAGACAAACAATATTTTTTTTATATTATGAAGAAAAGGGTCATAATACTTTGAAACTACATTGAATGAAGGTAATGCAATATAATCATATTTTTTATAAACTTTTTACAATAAACATTGTTAAATAGATATTTTAACGAATTATGAATTGACACTACATGATTACACATTACTACATTGAAATGCTTATTAATACTTAATAATTACCTAGGATCAGTTAATAATTAGTTGAGATATTTTGTATTCAGTTTTACTTTATTATTTTAAAGTTTTGCTGGAAAACAATACATTTGTGGGTTTCTTTGGTCGCTTTTGCTGCCATCTTGTTAGTAATTTCTCAAGGCAAGATGAATTATGGGAGTAGGAGAGAGGCCTGATAGTAGGTGCCAGATGGATGGAACTTTCCATTTCTGAAGTTGTGTGGACCTTTAACTCTCACAAGACCGAATTATGTTCTTGTTATGTTATGGAAAAATATATGCAGGCTGTTTTCTTTCTGTAATGCACACAACATTTATAATATTACTATCATAATATTAAATCTATATTAACATATATCCAATTAACTAAATTAACTTTTTAATTCTAAACATGATAAAAAAACAATAATTTGTAAAAAATTAGCTTGTATTACTTCGCCTCATTTGTTCTGTAGTGCTGTCATGCCTCAATGTCTGAGTTGCAGATTTTTTCCAGTGCAGTGGGCGGGGCTAAGCTACTGTTTTATTGGCTGGTTTAGGATCTATTCTGATGGACAACAGGTCTCGATTGGTGTTCTGAGCAACAAAACATTAGAAAAAAGAAACTACATGATTTCCATTGTAATTGACGCAGGGTCTGAAAGGGTTAAAATGTACCAGGAATACTTGACAAAAGGCTATGATTGGCCACACATTCACATCCTGCAGGTCAGTGCAGCATTCTTTAGCTTGGATGGGTCATGGAAAAAATCATTGGACATGATACATGTACCTGTACTATTATTTTTGGCATGACAGAGCATATTTAATATTAACAACAACAATGTTTGACACTGATTTTCCACAGTCTGACATTTTCATCCTAAACACACAATGGCATTCACACACACACACACACACACACACACATGCATACACACCCAAATATAGGGAAGCTGTGTGAGCAGCATGCGTGAAGGGAGTGAAAGCCCACAATGAGCTCCAGATTATTCCCATCAGCGCTGATCTGATGTGGCACGGAGAGATCAATGGAATTTCAAATCAAAGATAAACCAAAGCCTCTACAAGCTTCCAGAACATTCTCAACCAAAGCACACACACTCACAGACTACCAAACACATCCTCCATCTGCTTTACTCTTCTGCTTATTCTGCAGCCTTTTAAAATAATATCAATCACAAGAAACATGCAGTACATGAGCTTTAATAACCAATACAATGAATTAGAAAGTTTCACTTTAACTGTAACTAATACTGGGTAGAGTCTAGTTTTGCTCTAAAAATAGCCTCATTCCTTTCAGATGCCAGTCTATACATCATTTGTGTCAACTCAATACAAACAGAGTGCCTACAAAAGCACCTTCATGCTTTAAATTTATTTTACTGGATTTAGATCTGGAGACTAGAAAGAACCAGCACTGAAGAACACTGCTAAAAGTAGTCATTGGATGATGTGACAGTAAAGGGATGCACATGGTCAGCAACAATACTCACCAGAGTATTACCAAATATTAACCAAAGAAAGAGTTTATCAGCTTTTTCCACCATTAAATAAATGAATAAAATATATATTTTTAATTCATTTTATCTTATTTAAAAAAAATGCAATTACAAAACTACAATGAAAAAGACATCAATATTATAAACTAATATTTTTAGCATCCAAAAGTTTGAAAAAGTTATTTTGTTTGTTTTGTCTGACCAAATAATGTATTCTGAATAATCACTAATTTAAATCACACTAAAGTGTTAGGATATTGTAAAGCAGTAGCATCTGTCTCATAATGCAAAAGAAAAAAAATACATTCAGGAAATTACTAAATGTTTGGTATTCAGCTCTTCAAACAAATGTTTCAGTCTTTTTACGTATTTGTTTTTCTTGCTATGTTTAGCCTAATAATTATAGTTGCTGAACATCCTAGCAGATTTCTGACCGGCTCAGAGGGACTGGTTACTAAATTAGCAGATGGAACGAAGGGTAGATGGTGGATAATAGGGACGCCATGTTTTGAACATTTTAGCGCTTTCCCCATTCAGCTCGTTAGGTAATTACGCCGCTCTTCACTGTCTGACTCACATGTATTAAAGTAGTAAACATACAGAGTTATATCATAGTGTGCACTGGACAGAGACACAGAGTGAGGGATTTAAGCACAGAACAGTCCTGTTTCAGATTTTTCTTCTGTTTTAAGACATTTAACATACAACCTTCCACCAGTTCTGCTGAAATTATATCATGTTTGAACATAAGAATGAAAACAGTTACATATTCATGGCAACTGCTTTGTTAGTACACCGACATGCCAAAGGTCATAAAACAGTAGTATGTAAACTGATCATGAGGTTTTACTTCAGGAGACAGCATGCCCACACCTGTATTATTAGTGAGGTGTTATCTAATTAGTGAGGATCAACTAGAGCTTAGATCGGGCCCAAAAAATCCAGCCCCCCAGGCCTGAGCTTTTTAAAAACATTTTCAGGCTTTTTGAATGAGTGAATTCTGTCCAGAATAATGTTAATTAACACTGCAACACTGAAGAAGCGTAGACCTATTATTTAAGAAAAATGTTTATTAAGAACCGATCTCCCCATCTACTCTAATATAATTAACAATGTCTAAGAAAATAAAACACTTTCTGAACAAACAATTTTTTTTTAAACATATAGCCTATAGCAAAACACAGAAAACAACAATACGGCTATGCACTGCAAACTCATTAAACCGAAATAGACCAAGAACAGTAACATAATTTACAATCACTTTCGTCTACTCTAAAATAATTAACAATGTTTAAGAATATAAAATACTTCCTAAACAAACATTTTTGTTTATTTTAAGCATTTAGCCTTAGTGCTAAACACATAAAACCGCAATAAGGCTATGCACAGACCAGCGGAGAAGATGACTCACTGCGCAGTCCTCACTGCATGATTACACCATTCTAACTTGTGCAATTTTTTATTTAAAACACAGTTTGATTTGCTTTATTTGCTATATTGTGATTATTGCTATATTGTGATTATTACGCCATAGATTGATATAAAATAAGAATAGCCTTAAAAAACAAAGCCAGACCCAGCCCGAGGAAAGTGGTGGGAAATCTTGGCTCTGGGGTCAGGTTGGGTTCGAGCAGAAAATCTAAGCTCTAGGTTGAACACTGGCCAGTGTGCTCATGGCAAGTGGATGTGAATTCAGGGAGGCCTGACAGTTGGTGCCAGATGGATTGGAAGTTGTTTGGTTATTTAACCTTCCTTGATCAGCAGTGTCACATACAGAACCAGTTTTCTGTTCTGTATTATACATGTATAATAAACTCTGAAGAAAACATATGGTATTAATTAGTAAACAAACCAAAATGTTATATATTTTAGATTCTTTAAAGTAGCACCTCTTGCTTAGATGACAGTTTTGCAGTTTTTGTCTTGGTTGGATTTTCTCAGTCAGATTTATGAGGCAGAGTCTCCTGGAATGGCTTTCAGTTAACAGCTGTGCTGAACTTGTGAAGAGTTAATTACTTGAATGTCTTGTCCTCTTAATGTGTTTGAGAGCATCAGTTGTAAAGTTGTGAAGACACAGGAAGTTACAGTTACAGGAAGTTACAGGAAAACAGTGAAAAGCTTTATTTGAGTAATGTTCTAATCCATATTATACCAAGAACTACTCAACTAAGTCAAGAAAAAAGACAAAAGTAATGAAGGTCAGAGAATCCACAAAATTTCAAGAACTTTTTTTAGGAAAATAACATCCAGTTTAGTCGCAAAGACCAGGATTTATCTCTGTTGCACAGGATAAGTTCATCAGTGTTACCAGCCTCAGAAACCGCAAGTTAACAGCACCCCAGATAGGAGTTTTTTGGTTTGTATAACACTTTTAAGTTACTACATGATTCCTTATGTGTTCCTTTATAGTCTGGTTAACCAAAACAATAAAATAAAAAACATTAAATGAAAAGGTACATTCAAACGTTTGACTGTATGTACCAGAAATACATCATAGAAGACATGCAACTCTCGCACAATTCACATCTATTTTCAATGCAGGAGCCGCCACACATATATCATACAGATAAGCAGTGTTCTTTAGCTTTAGCTTTAGCTCTTTATCCATCAGAACTCAGCTTGACCTCCACTGTTCCTGTGAACGGCTATGTCTTTACAAACTTACAACATTACAAACTCAGGAAACGACTACCCAAAATCACATTCTTATTAAAGACTTTTCTTTCTTTGTGATCTATAATCAGCTATGTTAATGTTCATAGTGCTAGGCAGCTGCTTAGAGGAATTCATGCTTGCTAATTGTAGGGACAAGGTTTGAGTAGTCAGGATATTAATAAACCTTTGATCATTGGTCTTTGCATGGTGCTCTTTTTCATGGTTTTCCTCTTTAACTTAATGCATTTTTGAGATCAATTTCCTTTAGGTCCTTTAAGCATTCACTGATTTACCAGGGGTGCTTAGGGATGCACAGATCAGTCCTAATATTTTTGGGTACATGTTATGTAAAACTCACTTTTTACAATTAGCTGGATTGGGTATTAGATAATTATGCTGCCTTATGGAAGTGTTGTATTATAAGATTATTGCACATAAACACCACCACAAAAACGTATTTACTTGTGTGATATTGCCCTTTTTCAATGATCCCTGACTTTTGTCATAACTGCAACAGATGGATTGGTGCATCCCTGGGGGTGTCTAAACATTTGCATACTGCTGTTTATACTGTTGGCTAATGCAAGTTAGGTGAGATTAGACCGTGTTGTGAGGCTAGACCGTGTTGTGAGGCAAACTCATTCTTCTTGTCCTTGTCTTACCCTACTCCAAGCCTGGAAAGCAAACATTTTGACAACAAAATGTATTAATGCTCCTTCTACCGATGAGGAGGATGCCCTGTAGTCAGCTCTGAGTTATTGAGTAGTCTGCATTTCTCTCTCTTTCTGTATATACATTTTCCCTCCTTTTCTCTCTCTCTTTCTCTCTCTCTTTTCTCTCTCTCTCTCAATCACCACCCCCCTCCCTCTCATTTGAGCTGTGGGCACAACCTTGACCTCTTTTCCAGTTTTTCTAATAGAGAGAGACAGAAAGCGAGTAGAGAGAGTAAGTGAAATAGAGGGTCAATAGTTTCGATAGACTGAGCATAAATTGAATCGGGACCTCGGGGACATGGCTTATTTTTCTTTACCACTATTTTTTTCTCACCATCACAAGAATGTACTATACGCTTTGCCATAGCGTACAGTTTCCGTTGTCAGAATATGTACTGTACATGATAAATATTAATGCATTCTACAAGCTACATCTCAATCCATAAAATATATAAATATTTATATATATTTTAGTTATATAACATATACAGCAGGGAAAAAAAATATTAAGCGCATCAACATATTTCTCAGTACATGTACTGTACTGCTGGGGTGTTCAAATGTTGCAACTGAGTTGTGTTGTGTTGAGTGTATGATGTTTGCCGTTGCCGTTTAAAGCTGTATTGTTCCATGCTGATTTATATTCGTAATGATCATAGTTTTGATGTATGATACATCTGTTCGAAGGCTCAGATGAAACAGTCACTGTTTGCCATTGATAAAATGCATAGTACATACAACATACTAGGGGTGGGCGATATGGCCCTAAAATAATATCACGATATTTCATGGTATAATTGCGATAACAATACTCTTGGCGATATGACGAAATACTGAATAAAAAAAAAGATTTCAAGAATACACTACTCCACCAAAATTATTAATATTCAATTTTCTTATTACACACGATAGGTATGACACACCCTTAAAAATAAAGGAGTCAATGATCCAAAATGTCATGGTACTAATAATGCGCTCTACATATCTCCATATATCTAGGACTAAAGTAAAATGAATGATACTGGACAGATATAATCTCTAGTCTCTACTAGATATATAAAGGGAAATGAGAACAGTGTGAATTTTTCTTTTGCTAAAAACAGTAAAAAAAAAGTAGTACTTTATGTGATAAATAGGGGTGGGTGGTGTGGCACGATATTTCAGGGTATAATATCATTCACGATATTGAAAAATGTTGCTGATATTATCGCGTACGGTACAATATGGCACATCCCTACAACATACTGCAAAAAAATGATGCATATATCTATACATAAATGTATACATAAAACCCATGCTAAATACCTAAATTGTAAAGTGCATACTATATAGTAATGCACACTATTACTGCCAAATGTGTCCATTCCTCTCTGCCTCTCTCTGTAAAGAGTTAGTCTCTAGGTGTCTAGTTTGATTGTCTGGCGCTTTTATCTTGTGGTCTGTGTCCTCTTTCAATTCCTTCTGTCCCTCTTTCCTTCTCCCTCTCTCTCTTTTTCCCATCCTCACTGAAAAAAATTCTCAATCTATTTTCTCAACACCCCTTTCGCCTTTCCCCCTCCTCCCTTCTTTCAGCGCTTCTGTACTTGGCTTGAGTGACAAGCTGAAATTGCGTTTCTCTCTCTCTCTTTCTCTCTCTCCTGCTCTTCCTTTCACATAATGCTGGTTCCGAAGGTCCAGGCGAACGTTAAACTCGATATTTGTGCTTTCTCAGCTGAATAGATTTCACACTATTGGCTTTATCACCGGCCAGGTGTACAACCCCAGGCCTGTTGGCTTCACCTCAGGACCCAATAAGTCCTGTTCCACTGCGTTTAAATCCCAGCACAGCTGAAAAACTGCAGAAGTAAGGCTGTGTATTGGCAAGAACCTAATGGTTCGATACGCATTACAATACAGGGGTTACGATTTTGTATATTGTAATTAGTGGTGTCGTCAATTGATTTAAAAATAATCAGATTTTTTTGGACCACTCAAACTCAAACTGTTCCAGGTCTCTCATACTTGAACTTCAGAACTTTCCAGAGCTTTGTTTCCATCCACCTCTGGATGCTTTTTGAAGTATGTTTTAGGTCATTGTCCTGCTGGAAGACCCATCACCCATGGCCATGGTTATCTTGATGGTCTCATGATGCCTTGCACATAGTCAAAGCAGCAAAACACCTCCCCCATATTTCACTATAGGTACTGTGTTCTTTTATTTGTAGGCTTCATTTTTTTTTCAGTAAACATTAGAATAATGTGTCTTTCCAAAAAGCTCTACACCGTAAAAATCAAAACTTAAAATTGTTCTCCTTAATGTGATTTTTAAGATTTTTAATTTTTAAGAAAATATTGAATCGCACTACAAACAATAGCAAACTAATCACCTCAAATAACATTATTAAGATTCTTGTAAAAAGTTGGTCTAACTAAATAATTTGTGTTGGCAAAATTTGTAAAATTGTAATAATGTGACTATTAACAAAAAATTAACAAAAGTAACAAAAAGCACAACTTCATTTATGCACACCTTCATTTTTTAGTTAATCCTTAAATATCAGCATGAACTTTAACTTAAAATGAATGAATGAATTATCTAAACTAAAGATTTGTAGTTGACTGGTTTTCTTTCAAACTTTAAAACTCAAATCTAGTGCAGTAAGTCCAACTTTTTCATTCATTCATCAGGGTATATTGGTCTCATTTGTTCTCAAGATGTTCACCCAGAAGTGTTTTGGCAAACTGTAGTCTAGCTTTTTTATGTCTCTGTGTCAGCAGTGTGGTTCCTTCTAAATTTATTGTCTTAGCATTTTATTTAATTTAAACGCTGACACTGATGCACCCTGAGCCTGCAGGTCAATCTGAATTTCCTTGAAACTTGAATTGGGCTGCTTATTCACCATTTGGACTGTCCAGCACTGGAACATTTCATCACTTTTTCTCTTCTATCCATGAACAGATACATTGCCATGGGTTGTACAAATCTTGATTATGTTGTGCAACGTGGACAAAGGAACATCAATATCTCTGGAGATGGACTTTTGAGAACCTTGAGATTGTTAAATTAATCAATATTTATTGATAAATATTTTTTCAAAATTTTGTTTTTTATGTCCTCAGACAGTTATCCTTTCTTCTTTCTGTTCTTAAAGCTTTTTGCCCACATCTGTGACTTAAACAAACCACAGGTGAGTTTAACCTGCATCACATGCTGTAACCTTAAAGTTATTTACTTATAGTGTTGTAGTCAAGATCGTTAGAGCTGAGTCTGAGTCAAGACCAAGACTTTTAAGAGTCGACTCCGAGTCAAGACCAAGACTGGGAAATAATAATACCAAGTCCAAGACCGAAACCAGATTAAGCTTAAAAATACAAATTCTTATTTAAATTCTATTTATTTTTATTCTACAATGCAAAAAAAAACCCATCACAATTTGCCCTCAACATCACTCATGGTAGTTCTCTCCCCGGCAGCATTAATATTTTAGCCAGCTTGTCACAAATGTTAGCTAGCTCATCGCTAAGGTTAGCTAGCTCTTCGCTAGTACAGGAGACTTGTGGAACTTGCTACTGACCTAGCCCGCAGTCTATAGCCTGCCCTGAAGTTTAGCTCTGAATACATGGGCGACTGAAAACAGTGCACATAGCGCTTGTACTCTCTCTCTCTCTCTCTCTCTCTCTCTCTCTCTCTCTCTCTCTCTCTGTGTGTGATTGACACCATTAATGTAATTCAATTTTAACCATCTAAAGCTGATATTTCTTAAACACTGAAATGCATCCAGTAATATGCTTAGAAAAATGCTGTTGACAGGAGGAGAGCATTTTATTCAAAGAGCTTGAGCCCTGTTACAACATTTTATCCCTAAAAAACAAAACATGATTATAATGAAGTTCCATTGTTATTATAAAATTAATAAGGGTGAGGCTATACAGAATGCCCAGCCTCTTTATTTGTTCCATCAACCGTACTGAAAACATACCAAAAACCTAAGGAACCGTGGTCTATATTGAGGTGTGAACCGAACCATTCATTTTCTGTACTGTTACACCCCTACTATTTACCCACAATTTTAAAAAAGGTGCCAATGATTTACTTGTGTGAAATAAAGTTAATTTCTTTGTATTCTTCCAATACACACAATCGAAGGAAACGTGTATAACAACTCAATTGTAATTGCAATAATTTTCTGGGAGAAATAAAAGGATAATTGGTAATGTTAGATTGGTCAGATCGAAACACTTGTTTGACTTTCAGTTGATGCAAAGACCAAAACTGTGGTCATATTGAGGCCTCTAAAATTGACCAGGCGCTATGTAAACAGGGGGAGTTGCAGTTGAAGTTTGAACAGGCTTCTTTCTTAATTAAGTCTGGATTATGGAAAACCTTAAAGCGCCATTTGAAAATGTCAGTCCCGCAGGAGTGACAGAAATGTGACATAAATGAGTGTTAGGTTGTGGACTGTGTGTAGTGCCTGTGGCCCGCTGGCATTTACAGTGAGTGTAATTACTACTGAGTAATGTACAGACTAGTTGAACACTGAACAGATCCACTGAGAACACAGAGTCTTATGGGGAGGAAAGAGAGAACCACCAGTATCTCTTCTGCTGGAGTCATTAGACTCAATTAATATGCATCATTATTAATTCAAGCAGAAGTCTGGAAGAGAAGATGGAGGGATCGGAGGAGGAGATGGAGTATAAGAAAAAGGAAGCCTATTCTGAGTTTTTCTCTATTTTTCTCTCTTCATTTGACAGAAATGGAGCAGGAAACAGGTCAGCGGGCAGCTGGGCAGTGAGAGGTTACTCTCTAAGGGCTAGGAGAGCATTGTGTGTCCACACTTTAACTGAGACCTGCCTTCACCTGCTCATTCACGTTATTTCGGTTGCGGAGAAACTAAGCCTGGCAGAAAGCCATCAATTATTCATGGTGTTTGTTTCTTTCTCAGGGTTGTGAAGGAGCTCAATCATTTACACCACAAATTAAACGTGAATAATGCTTGTCCGTTGCTATTATGCAGAGTGGAAAAATGAGTACTGTTTAAATAAACTGTTAAATTAGTATTATTATGCATTAAGTCTTGATTAACTCTCAGTGTCCCAGACGCTGTGTAGCCTTGACGGGGCATGTTTAGAAGTTCTCCAGCAGCAAAATGCTCTTAAAATGTAAAAGGATCTACCTACTGTAGCTGCATTCAGAGGCCCTTTTAAGGGATAGAGCATTGCAGTAACAAATATGTTGACCACTTTTCTATTGCAGGGCCTAATGGTTATTAAGGATGCACCATACTGTTCCATATTAGTACAGATTTGTTAGTCTGGCTATGTTTTTGTTTCCATTGGCTGTGCTGCTTAATCAGAACCAGAATGTGCACAGAACAGAGCATATTAGCTAACTAAATGCAAAATGGAGAACCGCATGTTTTATTTAGCCACCAGACTCGTCCCACATTACAACCATAATCGTTCAATGTCACCAACATTAGCAATTATCAATGCCAGTGACTGGGCTCATCCAACATCATCATTGCAGCTCAAGCAATGCCAGCGACTGGCCTTATCCAGTGTAACCAATACAACTCTAGCAATGCCCGCAGCTGGTCTCATCCAGTGTCAGTAATGCAGCTCTTGCAGTGCCAGTGACTGGTCTTATCCAGCGTCACCAATGCAGCTCTAGCAGTGCCAGTGATTGGTCTCATCCAGCGTAACCAATGCAGCTTTCGCAATGCCAGTGACTGGCCTCATCCAACATTGCCAATGTAGCACTAGCAATGCCAGCGATTGGCCTCATCTAGCATCACCAATGCAGCTCTAGCAATGTCAGCGACTGGCCTCATCCAGTATCACCAATGCAGCTCTAGCAATACCAGCGACTGGCTTCATCTAGCGACACCAATGTAGCTCTGGCAATACCAGCGACTGGCCTCATCCAGTATCACCAAAGCAATACCAGAAACTGGCCTTATCAGGTACCCTCTACAAAACTTCACAGCATCTGTGTTACTGAAGTGGATAAATAGTCCTAAATGAGCAAAGAGCAGGAGTACAACCCATATTCTTCACAGCAAGTGTACCCCATGTGGAGTCAAATTGGGGGGCAGGGTTGGAGTGCTTATGTTTCAATATGGCAGGTATTGATCAGATAGGATTAAAGTGATACAGAATATCACTATACTGATATTTTGTCCCGCCTCTAGTTAGCAGTAATGACGACTGGGCTCATCCAACATAGGTAATGCTGTGGAACTTACCGGCTAGCCAATAGGAAGACCCTTCAGTCTTCAAGCTCCCCCACTGAACAGTTCTGAGGCCACAAGTAAGCTAACTAACCATGATGAGAAACCCGTGCCCAGTCTGTAAGCATTCCGTGTCAAACCATGTCCATAAGTAAAAACAGTGGTTGCTATCCATACTCAGAACCATGAAAAGTGGCCAATAACATGCCAAATGTAATGGAACAATGGTTACAAGTTTTGTGTCCAATGACTTTTGCCAGGTACCTTCACTGGCCTGTGTTATGTGTGTATTTGTCCTCCTGCTTTGAATGTGGATGGGATTGCTATTGGAGTCATTTTTCTGTTCCTACGGACAGTTCTAGCCAGAAGCCGCCAGTACGCATCCCAGTACACATGTGACACTGTGGAGCAAGTATGTTTAATTACTGCACAGTGGAAATGGAATGTTTTATCCATCTGGAACCCACCATCAGGCTTTGCCCCAACTCCAATACTGAATAACCAGAGATTAGACTAAAATGATGCCTGTACATTAATCATTGGCAATATATGGAATATATTTAAAAGAGTGTACCTTGTAACACTGTTAATTATCACCATACCTCTCTTTCTCTCTGTCTATCTTTCTCCAGCCCTGACGAGTAGTAAATTGTGGGTGATTGAGCGGCAGACGTTTCAGAGAATCATGCAGAGGAGCAGCCTTCTAGGAATCACCCAGAATCTGGATGTTCTCCGCAGGTTATAACCATAGTTACCATTCCTATAGAACTGTAGACAATGGAAGCCCTTGAAAAAGCCCATTCATGGAGAAACATAAATTATTTCCTAGATGTGATTCCACTGTATTTTTCACTTTAGCTCCACAGCAACATTAGCATTATGCAGTGGCATCTCAAAATTGTAAAAAAAAACACACTCATTTGTTGTTGTTTTTTTCCCCTTTCTTTCTTCAGTGTGCCGTTGTTTTGTGCCTTTCCAGAGGACATCCTCATTAAGATCTCAGATGCTCTGGAGGAGGTAAGAGATGGGACAGTGTAGTCCTTTACTTTGGCTCATTAGGTCATGTTAACATCAGTGAGCTCGATATGTTAATTTTGCTTAAAAACAGTGATTTATTAGATTTTATTACATCTTAAAGATATTTAAAGTTCTTATTTATTCCAGTTCCAATGTATGCAGTCTTATCATTATTTATAAAATGATATAAAATGCTCTTAAAATGCCAAAAATATTAAAAACACATCATATGGGCTTTTTTTGGCTTCATTTCTATAAACGTTGTTTTTAAAGGGTCATTTCGTATTTTTAATTGTTTTAATTTTGAGGTGGTCTCTATTATGAATGAATGGCCTGTGAGTTTATGTTATGTTTAGTTCAGTGGAGCAGTGGGCAGGGAAGAACGACAGGATTTTGGCTCTTACTCACAAATATTCATGACATGCAAACGTATAGCTTCTGATTGGCTAACAGCACCGTGACGCTCCCACCATGCTTTTTCTGGCCTTTTCTGGATTTTCTCCAAAATCCAAAAAAAAAAAAAAAAAAAAAAGGCAAAAACAGAAAAAAAACACAAGAAAAGCCAAAAAACAAATTTACTAGACTACAATAACTAAATAACAAAAGACTAGATCAAGGAACACAAACAAAGGGGCTTATATGCTCGTAGAGGGTAAGGAACACCTGGGACCGGTAACGATGGGGCTGGGTAACAAACAAGACAGGTGGGAACACTAATGACCAGGGTGGGGCTTGGGCGGAAACAAGACAACAACAAAACAGGACCATGTGCTTACAGATCACATGGCTAGGAATGCAAGTAGAACAGAGGACAGGAACAAAAGGGACCAAAAAAGTTAAAAAAAAAAAAAAGAAAAAGAATAAAAAAAAAACACAAGACAGATACGGCTAAATTGGGACTGCTATAGTCATTATCTGAACAATATACCAGCTTAAACTGCACCTGCAGAGCTGTTTATCACAAACATAGTTGGATCAAATTGATGGCCATTCACTTTTATTTGGGACTCTCAGGGGTGCTGTTGCTTTGGTCTGTATTAGTGTGACTACGGTATTAACACATGCCCAGATGAATCTCACCAAGGATAAAAATTTAACTGGACCAAAAAGTGCAGGTGTGAAACTGCCCTAAAAGTAACCATGTAAACAGAAACCTAACTTTGATCTTTAAAATTAGACTTTTCGATTAGATTTCTTGGAACAAGTGTGTCTGTCAATTGTGATTCAGGCTTTATGAGCTACAGGAGCTCATTCTGAATCAGCACACGTACTGCCTAGTGTTTGATTCATGCGGTTAGTGGTGTTGACTCTTCAGTATGATCAGGAACAGAAAGGAATTTGCTCAGGATTTGCTGATGTCAAATTTTGCTTGTTTTTCACCTCCTCCTTTTATCCCTGTCTCTTATCATTGAGCAAAATTGCTTAGACGTCTTAGAGATCCTGCTTGATGTAGCGTTTTAAAGCATGAAACCTGTGATTCATGTTGAATTGAATCAACTAGCAAACCAGATTCATTGAGAAATTTTCTTTATGAAGCTTCTTTGACTGAAGCTGGTTTCAGGAATCCCTTTATTTTCCTCATTAGTTTGTTTCTGTTTTATGTAATTTACATATACAACCCCAAATCAGAGAACGTTGGGATGGTATTGAAAATGCACATGAAAAACCCAATGTTACTTACATTTACTTTGACTTTTATTTCATTTCTCACAGTATAAATTAAACCAAGATATTTAATGTTTTGTTAGATAATATTAATATACTTGCATTACTGCATTTCAGCTATGTGACTTAGTCCCAAAAATTAAGGGCCGTAAATATGTTTACTTAATTTCAGATTCACACTACATGACCTTCTGAGTCGTCAGTTGTGCTGTACACACTATACGACTGGCTCTGCTGAAATCGCGAGTCGTTGAATTGTTGGGACTTTCACACTACATGAATGATTGGCGACACAGGGTGACAAATTACATGATTGTTCACAGTGGGAAATCACAGACTCACTTGGCTGCTCTCCACAACCATGTTTTATCACGAGAACATGCCAGAACTAAACACACACACAAGGACTAGCGATGCCATGCCAGAGAATCTCTGTAGAGGAGAATGCACACTTGCAGTGAGTCCAAAATGAATGGGTTCATATGGAGCAATTGAGTAAAATAATTTTCATACTGAAATATGTACTTTCTAAGACTAAAGGAAGATTGCAGAAAATGTGTTTTGGGCCTGTGGTTCTCTCTTTCTGTGATCCCGTTGGCTGTGGGTAGCCACTGCTCCTGACTCCCAGTTGCCGACTGGGTCTGATATCTAGCATGCCAAAAATTTGCCAAGCGTCTGCGACTGGTCAGAGATCAGTCAGTAAAGACTCACCGAGTGTCCTTCAGTAGTTTAGACTATAGGACTGAGCGAGCACCAAGTGATCCTCGATTTGCCTCCGAGCTGATTATTTAAAGGGGATCGACAGAAAACTATCTGCAACTGAAACTTGGGCTAAAATCATGTAGTGTGAACCTGGCATAAAAGACATTTTGGCTCAGAATATAAGAAAGCATGAAGTGTTTTGTCTCATTCCTTCTGCAAAGACATCTTAATGGGTGGAACCATACAGGGTCATCAATGTTGCATTGATTATTGGGTACAGATCAGTGCTGACAGCAACCTATACCATGACAGACCCTGGCTTTTGAAGAGAAAAAGGAAGAACCTTTGTAGTCATGCTGTAAGGAACATGCATTTGTTGACAACTTGAATATCCTCTGTCTTTCATTCTGAAAGACTCTCTAGGAGTTTTTAAATTTACATTGTTATTTAGTTTTTTCAATTTTCTCACTCCAACTTTATTTTGAAATGTGTTGCATTTTCCATACTGTTCCAGACTTTTCTGATTTGTGGTTTCATTTCATTGTGATATATCTCCAAACACACTGTTCTGTCAGTTTCATTACAGTGAAGGGGACTACATCATTCGTCACGGCTGCCCAGGAGATGTCCTCTTCATCATAAGCCGTGGCCAGGTGAGAAACCGTCAGGTATTTGAATGCAGTCACACCTCTATGATGGTCTCCTGAGTGGCACTGCTGTTAGCTAATGTAACAGAACTAGCACTTAGTGTTCTCCTGCAAGCGTGTTGAGCTGTCCAGTAATGTTGCCTTAGTGGAGTATTAGCTACTGGTGGAAAATGAACATGGGATAACATGACAACATCCACCAGCGACACCAGAGAAACCACCTGGAAATGATAGTTGCCATCTAGCAACTATTAAGCAACAACATAGCAACCAGCTTCACAACCACATTACAACCATTTTGAATACCACAGCAACCACCTACCAACACCCCTTTGCAACATCATAGGATCCACCTGGAAAACTAAAGCAGTCACAGAACCAAACTGAAGCAACCACCTTAACTAATACTATAGAAACCACCTGGCAACCACCTTAACACCAGCATAGCAACCAACAAGGATATCACAGCAACCATCCAACAACACCAAAGTGATCACCTAGCAACCACTTACTAACAGCATTTCAACTGCATGGGATGCCATAGCAACGGCCTACCAACAGTTTATCACCACTCTGCAACATAATAACTGCCACCTGGGATATCACAGCAACCATCTAGCAATATCAAAGTAATCACCTAGCAACCACTTACTAACAACATATCAACTGCCTAGGATGCCATAGCAACCGCCTACCAACAACATTTCACCACTCTGCAACACAATAGCAGCCACTTGGGATATCACAGCAAACATCTAGCAATATCAAAGTAATCACCTAGCAACCACCTACCAACACCATATCACCACTCAGCAACATCATAGCAAAACTAAAACAAACCTGGAACAGGGAAAACTAAATCAACCACCTAGCAGCACCATAGAAACCACCTGGGACATCACAGCAACCACTTAGGAACACAAAAGCAGCTTGATTGCAACACCGTGTACACCACCTTGCACACCGAATTAACCATGCAGCAAGCCACTGCCTGCTGAAACTGCCTGAAACTGTGCAACAATTCTGTGTTTACTACAGGAAATGCACTTTTCTCATTTTAAATGCATGTGTCTATTGTAGGATATGCTGGAGGCTGTATGCAACTAAATATGAATATTATTCAGGAAAAAACAGATATAGATAGCGAGGCGTGGGTCTTAGAAGGCCAAGCAAACTCAATCTCAGACTTGTGGCTTGTAAAATAGTATGGCACACAATAAATAATTGGAGAAATGTGCATAGCATCAGTAAATATAGCAGTATCAGTTTCCACCTAAAATTTAATGTGTTTCTTGGGGAGCAGATTTAGTGCTGAGCTTTTCCTCTAGGCTTTCAGTGTGCTCACTTATTTGCCTTACTACAGAAAGGAATTAGGTCTAGATTTGCATGGAGAAGTACCTAATGATAGCATCCTGAAACGCATATTCAGGCATATTTCTATATTTCATTGTCACCCATAGACAGAAGAAGATGTATTTATCCAGATGGAAATTGCAGCATTACATAACCCAGACAGGAGCATTGCCTTTAGCCAGTCACAATGTAGGATTCATAGGTCTTGCCTCCAATCAGTGGGGCATTTTTGATTAGACTAAACTGTGAGAGACTGTTGAGTGTGAGAGAGCATTAATATTCTGTGTGGTGTGTGGTGTACTTAATTACTGATCAGAATATTAAATGGTGAAGTTCAGGAGGTTACAGTTCGCTCTGGCTTAAGGAAACACAGATTCATTTATTAAACGCACTTAATTAACTATAAGTAACTTCAGTCAATCAGTCAAGCATTTTTTTTTACTCAAAAATACAAAAATACAGGGTAACACTCCTTTTCGGGGCAACTCAAATTGAATAAAAATAAATAAATTAAGTTAGGAGAAATTAGTTTGTTCTATACCATATTTTTCGCCCTATAAGGTGCACCGGATTATAAGGCGCACTGTCAATCAACGTCTATTTTCTGGTCTATCCTGGGTGACTAAATTAAGTAAAGCTAAGCTAAGTAAACAAAACTGTAATTCTTAAACATTATTAAATGAGCACTGGATGTTTATCTACACAGATTTCTCTCCTGAAAAACATTTATTTGGGTGAGCAAAAGCGCACTGTAAATTTACAGTAATTTACGGTAAGCTTAGATTCCAGAATTTCATTAGTATTAGCATTAGCCACTACTGCTAGCACTAGTGCCACCCGACAACACTACACTGAGGAACCCTGAGTGTTCTGGTAACACAGAGCAATATCAGCTAGCAGTTCGTCTCACGTAACACAGTAAACACGCAGACTACAGTTCAATGTACTCACCTCTGAACAGTAAAAGGAGCTAGCGCATAGTGCGGTTAGCAGCTAATGCTAATGTAACCCTCAAAGTTCGTGTGTTATTCCTTATAACTCCAAGTCTCTTCTTCTGAGGGGTGGAAAAATGGTCGGGTTACAAAGTTAAAGGAAAACTCTGTTTATTTCACACCGTACGGCTCTGGACAGTAACATTAGCATAAGCCAGCTAACACTCTTTTTCTCCCTCTTCCTCTGTGTGTGTCTGTAGGTCTCGCTCTGAGGGTATGTGTGTGTGGGTGAGTGTGTGTGTGGGTGTGTCCCTTAATTAGTCCCCCCTGAAAAGTCTGGCCTTAGGAACTAAACATCACAGTTGTAATATTATGCTACAGGAATTATTATAACAGTTGGACATTGTATCACCTCACATTTTAACTTTAATATTTTAACTACTATTTTTAAACTATAAAATAAACACTAACTTATAATGAACTAAATATACAAATTATTTCCCTGTCACATACGTCCCCTTCTTCAAAAAGAAATGTCCCCATTTCAACATCAACGTCAGCATATTATAACTAACAGTAACACTGATCAACATAATACTCAACACAACAACAAGGAAATCAGTGTAGTTAAGGCAAAGTCCACTGTTAACTTAAACATGTAAATCACAACTCAAAGTTCTTAAATTTGGCAGGGGGTCTCACTATGCGGCCACTGCGTGTTGTGGACCGGGGAGCAGGGGTAGCTGGGAAGGGGGATGCAGGGCTGGAAGATGGCCCATGCTCTGGGGAAGTACTAGGTTGGGGTTCAATCCTAAGGACAGGATCAGAAGAAGTGGGGCTACCCACACTGGCAGGTACAGGGTGCACCTCTGGCCGAGGAGGCACAAATATACGGGCAGGAGGACAAAAGGGAAGAGCTCCTGATAAAGCAGTAAGGTTGGATTGTCGTAGGCCAGGCTGCATTCCAGCATTAGTTGAAACTGCAGGTTCTTGGATTTGGACTGGCTCTTTCTGAAGCGTTCCTTTGTGAGCTTTGAGACGATTGTGGTGTACCACCCACCGTCTGGAATGCTTGTCTTTGGAATCTGTAATCTCATATGTGACACCTAAGCTTCCATCTCTGTTCATCCGTTTCAGAATGACAAATGGTCCTTTCCATCTAGGAGCTAGCTTGTTCTGACGCTGAGCTGGATCATCAAGCCAGACAAGATCTCCAGCCTTGTGAGGATGGAACACAGTCTTTTTGTCATACTGGAGTTTCTGATGTTGTTTGGCTGCAGCAGAGTTCTGCGCAGCAGCTCCAAGGGCTTGTGACAAACGAGTAGTGAGGTCCTTTGCATATGCAGCTGGGGTGCCAGGTGTGGAAGATGTCAGTGCTGGGTCACAATGTAGCAAAATGTCAACAGGGAGGTGTGGCTCTCTTCCATGGGCCAGGAAGAAGGGAGAAAACCCTGTGCTTGAATGTACACTGGAGTTGTAAGCAAGTTCAAACTGTGACAAATAACAGTCCCATTCGCCCCCACTCTGCAACATGTATTTAGCTAATTGGTCCTTTAGTGTCCTATTCAGTCTCTCAACCATGCCATCTGATTGTGCATGATAAGGTGAGGTGCGGGTTTTTTCAATCCTTAGCATGCTGCACAGTTGTTTCATCAAATCTGAGTCAAATTGTCTGCCCTGATCTGTGTGAATAGCTTCAGGAATGCCATGCTGGCGGATGTATTCCTCAAAAATACATTGAGCCACAGTAATGGCACGTTGGTCTTTCAGGGGAAAGAGATTGACATAACGAGTGATATAGTCCATGATGACTAACACATATCGATGCCCCCTTGATGTAATGGGCAGCTCGGTGATGTCCGCAGCAATTCTTTGGAAGGGACGGTTGGCATGAATACACTGCAAAGGGGCTCGCTCATGTGGAGTCGGAGAACTGCGTGATTGGCAGGGGAGACATTCTAAGCAAAATTTGTGAATGTCACGGGACATATATGGCCAATAGCAGATTCGTTTTGCTCTCTGAAGGGTACGGTCTGCTCCCAAATGTCCACTAAACTCATTACCATGCAGAGCTTTCAATGCAGTAGGTATAAGCACCTCAGGAAGGACAACCTGATACACAGGCAACGTGTGTGGTGAGGATTTGTATTGTCTACATAGTATCCCATTCCGCAGAGACAGTTTTGGAAATTCATGCCAGAGTTTCCTCACAGCAGGAGACAGACCCTTTAAAGAGCCTAACTGTGGCCGGCGTCGGCCTACCTCCATCCAAGCTCTCACCATGCCAAGTGAATCATCCGCCTCCTGGCGTTTACGCATCTCATCTGGATCAATGGACAAAGTTGGGAAGATGTCTGAAATGGGCTTGTCAACCTCCTTGTCACCACTAGGTGTCAACCTTTCTCCAGCAGCAGGGGCGGTTAAAACACACTGGACCGCTTTAGTTGCCATCTGAGAACTGGGCCGCCTGGACATGGCATCAGCGTTGGCATGTTTCTTGCCTTCTTTGTGAGTGATTGTGAAGTCATATACACCAAGTTCCAGTATCCAACGACCCCGTCTACCAGTTGGATCGCTTTCCACAGCTGCTTTCTGGAGACTCAACAACGGCTTATGGTCTGTCACAATTGTGAAGGTGGTTCCCGCCAGGAAGTGTTTAAAATGTCTCACAGACCAAACAATTGACCAGAGCTCGCGATCATACGTGGACCATTTTTCCTGTGAAGGTGTCAGGGTATGACTCGCATAAGCTATAACTCGCTCTTTCTGCTCTTGAACTTGAGCAAGGACTGAGCCTATGCAGTGCTGTGAAGCATCAGTGTACAGTAAAAATGGCTGAGAAAAGACAGGGTGGGCAGTAATGGGAGGGTTAGTGAGAGCATGCTTTAGGGATTGGAAAGCATCCTCACAAGTCAAAGTCCAGCTGAACAAAGCACCCTTTTGTGTGAGAGCGTGAAGGGGTGCAGCAATAACTGAGAAATTCCTGATAAAGCGTCTATAATATGAGCACAACCCCACGAATGCTCTCACCTCTGTGGTAGTTTGGGGTGTGGGCCAATCACGAACTTTGTCCAGGTTCTTTGCATCTGGTTGGAGCCCTTGGCTGGAAACAGTGTGTCCCAAAAATGTGACCTGGCTGCATGCAAAATGACATTTGCTGGCTTTCAGCTTAAGCCCAGCAGAACGGAAACGACACAAGACCTCTTCAAGGCTGGACAGGTGTTGTGAGAAGGTCCGGCTAAAGAGTAAGACATCATCAAGATAAATTAGGCATTCTTTCCAATGCAGGCCTCGCAGCACCAACTCCATCAAGCGTTGAAAAGTTGGGGGGGCATTTGTAAGGCCCATGGGCATAACTTTAAAATGGTACAAAGCATGCCCTGTTGTAAAAGCTGTTTTCTCTCTGTCCTGTGGCTCTAGCTCAACCTGCCAATAGCCGCTGGCTAGGTCCATGGTACTGAACCAACAAGAACCTGACAAGCTGTCCAAAGTATCTGCAGGACGTGGCAAGGGATATGAATCTTTAACAGTGACAGCATTGAGTTTGCGAAAATCGATGCAGAATCTGTAGCTCCCATCTTTTTTCTTGACTAACACAACAGGAGAGGACCATGGGCTACAACTTTCCTCAATGATGTCTCCATCCAGGAGCTGTTGGACTTGTTTGTCTAGTTCAGCTCGCATGTTGTGAGAAGTCCGGTAAGCTCTCTGTTTTATGGGCTGAGCATTTCCTGTTCTTATAGCATGCCTGACTCTATCAGTACGGCCATAATCATGCTCATGAGCACTGAAAACATCAGAGTATTTAAGAAGCAAGGACTCCAAATGTTGCTGCTGTTCAGAATCAAGTGCTGAATTGCCAAGATTAACTTTGGGAAGTGGCTGTGACAGTGTCTCAGTTTGGATTTCTGCTACTGTGGTCTCTGCTATGCAGTACTCTTCCCCGGTTTGGTGCACTAAAGAATGAAATTCCCCTATTTTGGTATCTCTGGGTACATAACAGTCGTCATGCGTGGGGTTCATCACACGCACACTAATGACACCACTTTTAACAGGGGTCAATGTACGTGCCACTAAGAGACCTGGTAGACTAAAAGGTTCAGGTTCTAAAACACCAGTGTAAGTGGACATGTGCTCAGGATCACCAGTAGCTAACTGAATTTTAGCAAAAACATTCATTTGGGACATAGCAGGCACTGTCACTGGCGCTAATGAGACCGCACTACATTTAAGTGGAGCAGTCTGTGAACAGCATAACAGGGGAACTGTCCCGTTCCAAAGCTTAAGATGCTGCTCTCTTAAATCAATTACGGCATGATGCTTTTGTAAAAAATCCCAGCCCAGGATTACTGACTGTGTTGCATTTCTTACAACCTGGACATCATGAGTGAAACACTCCTCCCCCATCCTAATGGTGACTGATAATGTGCCTAGAGTGTCCAAACAGTCACCCGTTACTGACTTTGCCAGGATGAAAGACTTTTGTATGGGTTTTTGTCTAAGAGAAGGCACTGACAATTTCAAGGCTTCACTTATTATGGAAATCTCAGAGCCTGTGTCCACAAAAACTTTAACAGCTGTGTCTTCAAGAATGGCAAACACATATGACATAGGCTTACCATGTGTGGCACTAAAGCAGGGAGGTTGCGGGCCACTGTGTGCCAGTGAAGCAGATACTTGGCCCTCAGTATCTACTACCAGCCGTTTCCCTGATGGAAAGTGTCCTCATCTCTAAAACTGACATGATGATCATGCTCCCTGGGAGGTCGACGTCTGTCCCAAGAGCTGGCACTGCGGCTTGGAGTGTAGGCAGGCTGCTGCGAAGCATCCAAGTCAGCTGGGGAGGAAGATTCATGACGGGCAGGGTATGTGGAACCTGGGCTGAAGCTTCGCCGTGTGTCAGTAAGGGAACGCTGGGCACGTCCATACTCTCGAGAGGGGTGGTGGGTGTGGTGAGGAGAGGATGGAGGGGTTGGTGAATGTCGCGGCCGTTGTGGCCCATGTGGTGCACGGTCCTGATAATGAAAGTAGCCAGAGCGTTCTGGGGATGAATGGGGAGAGTATCGATGCCTGTCTGAACTTCTGCCCCGCTTAGACCAATCAGGTGAATAGTGCCTATTTCCATGAACATGTGTTGGTGGAGGGCTGCGACAGGCAGAACGTTCACGTTGTTGCTTCAGCTGGTTAACTTCAAGCCTGAGAGCCTTCAGCTCAGTTGACAGTTCTTTGACCACCTGCACTAATTCCGGGGTTGTACCCTGTTTTGTAGACACCATTGCAGAGGTGGTCTCTGCTGGGGATCTGAAAGTAGATAATGTCTGAGAACTGAAAGGGGCAGCTAATCTCAGGGCCTCATCTGCACGTTCCAGCTTGCATGCAATGGAAAGAGCTTCATCAATAGTTGTTGCACCATGTTCATGACACTTAGATTGGAGAACTGGGTCTAGACCAGCAACAAAGCGTCGAAAACGTTCCATGGCAATAGCAGGCTCCCCATAGTTAGGAAAAGCTTCTAGTACAAGGCGTGTGATTTCAGCTGCATACACTTCTAAGGGCTCTTTGGGCAAACGTGATCTTGCATTCACAAAAGTTTGAAAATGGAGCAAAAACTGTTTTCTTCCAAAAACATCACTGAGCCTTGCAGTGCTCTGTTCATAGTTCTGTTGTACAGATGGTGGTAAGGACAGCCAGTAAGCCAAAGCATCGCCACTGAGTCGTGTGGGGAGAATTGTGGCTAAATTCTGGGTCTGTGCACTTGTGCAGGCTTTAACAGCAAGTTCCAGTCTGGCTTTCCACAGAGAAAAACTTTCTTTATCTTTACCATCACCATGAAAACAAGGAGGAAGTTCAACTTTATAGTGAATGACCCTCGTGGTAGTAGCTTGTTCAGCTGAGTACGCATCATGCCCGCCAGCCTCATTAACAGAATCAGCGGGAGAATCATCTCTTCCATCAGAATCCGACATATTCATCCACTAGCTAGCTTAGCTTAGCTTAGCACTGTCCAACTTAGACAAAAGAGCAGAAACTTGCCAGTAACGTCGTAGCAGTGAATACACCTGGCTGCCAGCCCACTAGTTGACTCACCGATTAGCTCTGTGACGCTGAGGGCACTCTGCCGTCGTAGTAATGCCTCGGCTGTGTGAAAAATTCGAGAAACTCCGAGCGGTTAGGGAAAAAAAAAAAACCACTGCCACCAGTCTGTAACCCTCAAAGTTCGTGTGTTATTCCTTATAACTCCAAGTCTCTTCTTCTGAGGGGTGGAAAAATGGTCGGGTTACAAAGTTAAAGGAAAACTCTGTTTATTTCACACCGTACGGCTCTGGACAGTAACATTAGCATAAGCCAGCTAACACTCTTTTTCTCCCTCTTCCTCTGTGTGTGTCTGTAGGTCTCGCTCTGAGGGTATGTGTGTGTGGGTGAGTGTGTGTGTGGGTGTGTCCCTTAATTAGTCCCCCCTGAAAAGTCTGGCCTTAGGAACTAAACATCACAGTTGTAATATTATGCTACAGGAATTATTATAACAGTTGGACATTGTATCACCTCACATTTTAACTTTAATATTTTAACTACTATTTTTAAACTATAAAATAAACACTAACTTATAATGAACTAAATATACAAATTATTTCCCTGTCACACTAATACTGCTCCGGCAGGGTTAGCAGCAAGATACAGGCCAATAAACCTCACCTCTGAACATCGAAAGAGCTAGCGGTTAGCGGTCAATGCTAATACTAATACTGCTTTAGTCTCAGTGTCTTGGGCTAAACTGAATCAACAGAGTGGCTTTACTGCTTCTTACAACATGACTGGTAAAATACATATGGCGCACTGACTATTTTTGGTAAAATTAAGGAACTTTAAGTGTGCCTTATAGTGCAAAAAATATAGTAAACTATCACTACAAAGAATGGGCCAAGGTTAAAACTGAAGTGTTTTTTGATTGATGCTCCATCAGGTGCGGGTGTTGGAAAGGCGCTCGATCAGTGAGGAGACTGTGTGCATCTCCATCCTGTCCAGAGGAGACTTCTTTGGGGAGAGATCTTTGAAAGGGTAAGAAATCTTTTTTGTTGCTTGAACTTTTTTGACTCACCCTAAATAAGGTGCATGTTCTAACTCATCTAGCTCTTTTCTGCATTAGCAGCCAGATGTCTCATTCTCTTATTTTGGAAGTAAAGTTTTCCCCATTTTTGGTTGAAAGATATAAAGAGCTGTTTCCATTTAGCGAAAATGAGATACACAATGAATGGAAACAAAAAGATATTCCAAGTATTAGATCCTTTTCTGACTATCAAGCATTTAATATCTTGGACGCCCCCACATCCCCTTTAAGGCCTTAAGGCTTTATTCTCTGTTATCTCTGATGCAAAAATATGGGTCAAAAGTGACCCGTCTATATTTTTGCAATAAATTAATTTAATAATTCAGTATTCAAGGTATTCCTTAATTGTTTTGTTTTTGATAATAGTACATCCTATTTAGAATTTTTTTTCCTTTCTTACTTTTTGAATAAAACCCCCCTTGTAATGTTATAAAAAGGATGCCTCATTTAAACATACTCTACCTATGGTGTCTGCCCTTGGATCTACCCGCTTACCCACCCTGAAAACCTGACAGTATGTGTGTCTGTGTGTGTGTGTGTTTTTTTTATGTGACAAAATTATTGCAAATACTGAATAAGTGTTAACTGTCATCATAACTGTCTTTTTGTGATTCAAAAAGGGCTTTTTTTTCAAAAAGTTAAAAGGATTAAAAAATAAAATATGGATGTGTGATGATCAAAAACAAGTTAATTGATAAATACGTTAAATTCTGAATGACTGAATTAATTTATTGCTAAAATATATCATAGAAACACTTTGTCATACATGAAGTTACATAGAATATAAATGCGGGCCATGTTGTGTCCATTAGAAGGGGTGTGCATATGTTGCGCATCAAAGAGTTAAGTTATAATGGTTTGTGGCTTTATTCCAAGTACCGTTTTTTTGTCTGTATATTGATTTCTGAACTCTTAAAATTGTATAAATATGAACTTGTTTTCTTTGCATTATTTGAGGTCTGAAGGCTCTGAATCTTTTTTATTATTTCAACCATTTCTCATTTTCTGTAATGCTCTAAATTGCAGTATTTTTATTTGGAATTTGGGAGAAATGTTGTCCTTTGTTTATAGAATAAAACAACAATGTTCATTTTACTCAAACATATACCTATAAATAGCGAAATCAGATAAACTGATTCAGAAACTGAAGTGGTCTCTTAATTTTTTCCAGAGCTGTGAATATAAAGGGTAAGAAAGGGTAAGACATAACTGCAGGCAGCAGGGGGCGCCACCTGCCCCTACACCATGTGTTTACATTTTTCCTTCCTATCCACAATTTGTGGAACTTTTATCATTTAAATTAACACAATACAAAACATGATTGATGACACTATGATCATGTTCACTGTTTAAATTAGTAAAGAACCTTTAGAAGCCTCTAGGACTGTTTTTCGTTTGTATTATTCAGTAATAAAATGCATTTTTACCTGCAGGTATTACAGAACTGGACTTACTCACTATTTTGAGTAAGTGGTTAGAGCACTGGGTTAACTGTGATAACATTGTGGATTCAATACTTGGGTTCTCCAAGCTACGTCTTTTGGAACCCTGGGCAAGATTCTCCCAATATCTCCGCACAGAACACTTTATTACTCTATACACTAATTTAGGATGCCTGTAGTGTACCTACTGCAGTGTATCACTCTCTATTTTGAGGCATGGATTGGTTTCCCTATTTTTCTGCAGAACTGAGGGATTCTGAGTGTGTTTCTGAGAGTGTTTCTGAGTGTGTTTGTGTGTGTGTGTGTGTGCTATTATCCTGAACACAATACCCTCCAAATCGCAGGCAATCAGCAGCACAGAAGGGGCCACTCATTCCGCTACCTCAAATCAAGTGTCTGCTGAGATCCCACTGTTATAGGAAATCCACGGAAGGCCTGTACCTGCAGGCGGCTGAGGAGCGAGTGCTGGTGGAAAAAACAACAATTAGATGTCCTCGAATGGTGCAGCTGTGTAAAAGTTGGTGGCTGCCAGTGCAATTTGTGATGATACCACAGACATCTGTGGCTGTGACCTGTGGTGTACCCCAGGGTTCAATTCTTTGGCCACTCTTATTTAATTTATATATGATTCCTCTGGGTGAAATCATGTGTGACTATGGGATATCTTACCACAGCTATGCAGATGCCCAAACAACTATAGTCCCATTGACTCACTGTGTAAATGCTTTGAGCACATAAACAAATGGATGGTTCACAACTTTCTGCAGTTGAATAAAGATAAAACAGAGAATATTTTATTTGGGAATAGTAATAAGAGGCACATACTAGCTGCCTATCTGGATTCAAGAGCAGGGTGCGGATTACGGGGGGGTACTTGGGTCAGACCTCCACAATTAAGACTTTAAAAGGGGTAAAAACAATAGTTTTAGTTAGTGGGAGTGTCAAAACATGTACATTTACTTCTTACATATATTGTTAAATACAAAAAAACAAAAACAATGCAGTATCTGTGCCTGAGAGAATTTCAAGCACCCCTATAGTGGATCATATCATTCCATGTTAATACGCATTCCTCTCGTGTACCTGCCTGCTGGCTCATTATTGGTCAGGTGGCTTGTGTGAAGTTAAGAAACGCAAGCCGCTCGAGCTACAGCGTTACCTGTAAGTAGTTTGATATCTACTTAGCTTTCTTAAATATGCACTTTAAGCACACTTTTCTTTACATAAATAAATCACATGAATTTGCTATCCCACATTAAATGCTGCTAATTCACCATTCCGCCTTAAATGCTGCTGTGGCGGCACGCAGGCTTCAGGCTTTAGATAGTATTTTTTTTAAGGTGGAACAGAGATTTCAAATGGAAATCCACGTTCTGTTGTATATGGCCTGTTTGTGATTTCTGCACCCTAAGCAAAATGTGTAAAACTCTTAAAACACTGTATCATCTACAACAGTGTTTTAACGTAACGTTATAGAAATACTGTTTTAATGCAGGGAAACTGTTAAGGTGGAATGGAAATGTGTTTTAAGGCGGAAGGGAAACGTGAACAAGAAACTAAAAGCTTCATATGCTGCAGTTGACCTAGTTAGGAATTAGTTACTTAGATTAGTAGTTTTACAGTAAACTGGTTTACTAAAAATAAGTAAGACTTATTTTCTATCTTTTTATTAGGCTACTTTGAAAATGGACAATAGCCAAGCTTTTTAAAAAAGCATTAGCTAAGCTATGTAAATGCATAACATTTAATATTGTAGTCCAAATGTGGATAAGATGGGGCAAAAGCCTTATCTTTAGGGATTTTCAGTTACATTGTTATTTTCTATTTATTTAGAATTAAATAACAAATTATTCCTGTAGAAGAGGTCCTGTAGGCCAGAAATCTAAAGAACAAATGCATAACCTTGGTGTAGAAATGTTTTCTGATCTCACTTTTAGCAGTCATTTCAAATCGCTCACCAAATCAGCGTTTTATCACCTCAAGAACATCAATAAGATCAGAGATTTTCAATCATACAATGATTGAGACAATCCTACAGCTTCAGCTGATTCAGAATGCAGCAGCCAGAGTTCTGACTAGGAGTAAAATAAGGGAGCACATCACCCAATCTTTAAATCCCTACACTGGATATCAGTATGTTAAAGAATAGACTTTAAGGTACCATTATTGGTCTATAAATGTGTTAATGGTGCAGGACTAGCATATTATTTATTTGATGTGATCCAGCAATATTTTTAAGCATGTTAAGATGTTCAGTGATGTTGCTTTAGCAGTTTAAGAAAATGTGATGGTGCTTCATGTAAATTGTGTTTTACTGTTAAGTTAGAATTAACAGTGACTGAATTAGGGTCAAAATTAGGTGTAATAAAACTGAACAACATTAAAATGATCATCATGCCATAATGTTGTGTCTCCAAAAATCCAGCTTTTCATGAAAATAAATAAATATATAAAAATTTTATTTTAAAAAATATTTTGGAACATTTATACTTATCCATTTGTTATGAAATTTTGATTCACTATAAAAAAGACAGCTGCCAGATTCATGTTGTGTCAAACCTGTATGTAAACTGTACTTCAGCAATCCATCTGTAACAGAATATTGCCAGTAGTTGCATTATTATATGTATTAATACTGTGTAAATTAGTCTAGCTGGCAGTAGATAGTATAAATAAAGGCTAAAATGTGACTTGTTTTGATTCTGCAGGGAGGTAGTAAGATCTCTGAGCGTTGTCGCTGCAGGTGATGTCACATGTCTAGTCATAGACAGAGAGTAAGTAGGTTTTGCTAAATATTAATAACTTTATATACAGTTTGGACACACCCCTTCACATTCAATGTTTTTTCCTATATTATAGATTAAAGACTTCAAGACTATGAAGGAACTATAATGTAAATTAAACTAAAAAAAAGGTTTAAACAACCCAAAATATGTTTTATACTTTAGAATTTTTAAAGTAGCACATTTTAGTTTGTTGCCAACTTTGCCCACTCTTGCCATTATTCTCTCTCATGAGTTTCAGTTCTCCAATTGTCTTAAACAATTTCCTTTAGAGGTGCTGAGCTCTTAGTAACTGCTTTTCCTTCACTCTGTACTCCAACTTGTCCCAAACTACCTGCTCAGGTTGAACGTTTGTGTTCCTTTATAGTTTTTAAGTCTATAATATTAATTTAAAATGTAGTAAATAATATAAATAAAGATGAATGGTAGTGTATATATCACATCCCAGTAAATTGTATAGCATTATAATGCAACTAGTTATTAGCATGCATGCTACCAAATTGCATTACATGTTTAATTTTTGTCTAAGCGTTCTGTTACAATTAAATGGATGTTTTAAAATAAGCCTGTTTACATGTTTTCAGGTCTTTAAAAAGGTTTATAGGAGCTTTGGAAGACACCAGGGAGAATGGGACCAATGAACCAAAGACCAAGTATGTATTTAATACAAATCCTACCATTTCAAATCTACCATTTATTTAGTATTAGCATTAGCATTAAAAAATGCTGCATTTTCCTTCCTTATTGAGCTGAATGGATATGCTCTCTTGGAATTTGCAGGACAGAGGAGGGAGTGGATGAACTGTGTGACGTGTCGTCTAGTGATGTCCAGGTGCTGTGTAATGTGGGAGAGGGACGATACGGCATCACACAGCTGGTAAGCTTTTTACACTCAAAAAAAGAATATTTGTGATTAATATCAGCGGTTTTGTGATTTTTGTGATTTAGGGCCCTTTATGGTGAGAATGGGTAATTGCACCGAGCATGCAGAAGAGTCATTTTAAACTGGAGGAGTGTGATGCGGTCTTCTTTCAGAGCGGATGAATCTGATTCCAGGTTATGTTCAGTCAGAAACTTCACTTTAACTACACACATTGGTTTTACTGTACGTGAATGAGATTCTGAGGTCTTGAATTTCCCCTTCTGAAGTCTCCAATGCTCCCTTTCTTTTTTTCTGACAGTCCTGCCAACCAAAATTTCAGTACTATTAAGTAAAAGATGCAGAGACGAGCTTATTGGGAGATTTGTATCAGTATTAGGAAAAAGAGAATTCCAATTACTTTATTCTAGAACAGTGATACTTCTGGACAATTCCAGAATGTATGCATGAAGGTAAAGTATTATTATTACTAAAAGTATAGTAGAGGTGGGAGGCTAATCATATTAGGTATCTTTTCCATGTGGTTCTACACATTTTAAAATGTATAAAGTGGTGGTTTGGATTGTTAAAAAAAACATGCCTTGATTTTCTTGATGATGGTATGTGTACTGACAGGCCCGTAGCCAGGGGGGATCGAAGGGTTCGTTCGATCCCCCCCCCATCCCCCACAACCCCCCCTCAAGCCACATGCCTGTTGCTCCTAAGGCCATATATAAAATACAGTATAGAGGTGTAAAAAGGGGGTTAACCTCTTAACACGCCCTGGCCCACCGGCGGGCCAGAAAAATATCATATTTAATATCTGGCTGTGTTTATGAATACTTATATACGGTGGCCCTGAAGTGCAAAACAAATTAACATGTCAGAAAACAAAATTACAAAAACTAAAACACATTTACAAAACTTAAAACAAATTTACAAGACGCAAAACACTTTTACAAATACTGAAACACTTTTACAAATACTGAAACACTTTTACAAACGCTGAAACACTTTTACAAACGCTGAAACACTTTTACAAACGCTGAAACACTTTTACAAACGCTGAAACACTTTTACAAACTGCGATTTCTGACGGAAAGGGAGGGTCTAACACACAGGAAGTGCTTGATGCGGACCCTCCTTGTCAGTCAAGCTGCGTTACGATGAGAGAGTTGAGTTATGAACACCAAACTATGTTTTGTGGCACGTATTTTAGCAGCAGCAGTAAATACTTAAACTATCCCTGTCCTGTTGCTACCCCCGCCGCGGGGTTCACCTAATGCCCGGCGGCCATCAGCCACTGCCCCCGCCGCGGGGTTCAGCTAATACCCCAGGGGTTCAGCCACTGCCCCGCGGTTATCAGCCACTGCCCCCGCCGCGGGGTTCACCTAATACCCCGGGGGTTCAGCCACTGCCCCGCGGTTATCAGCCACTGCCCCCGCCGCAGGGTTCTCCTAATACCCCGGGGGTTCAGCCACTGCCCCGCAGTTATCAGCCACTGCCCCCGCCGCGGGGTTCACCTAATACCCCGGGGGTTCAGCCACTGCCCCGCGGTTATCAGCCACTGCCCCCGCCGCAGGGTTCTCCTAATACCCCGGGGGTTCAGCCACTGCCCCGCGGTTATCAGCCACTGCCCCCGCCGCAGGGTTCTCCTAATACCCCGGGGGTTCAGCCACTGCCCCGCGGTTATCAGCCACTGCCCCTGCCGCGGGGTTCACCTAATACCCCGGGGGTTCAGCCACTGCCCCGCGGTTATCAGCCACTGCCCCCGCCGCGGGGTTCAGCTAATGCCCGGCGGGCATCAGCCACTGCCCTGCGGTTATCAGCCACTGCCCCCGCCGCGGGGTTCAGCTAATGCCCGGCGGCCATCAGCCACTGCCCCGCAGGTATTAGGTGAACCCCGCGGCGGGGGTAGCAACAGGACAGGGATAGTTTAAGTATTTACTGCTGCTGCTAAAATACGTGCCACAAAACATAGTTTAGTGTCCATAACTCCACTCTCTCATCGTAACGCAGCTTGACTGACAAGGAGGGTCCGCATCAAGCACTTCCTGTGTGTTAGACCCTCCCTTTCCGTCAGAAATCGCAGTTTGTAAAAGTGTTTCAGCATTTGTAAAAGTGTTTCAGCGTTTGTAAAAGTGTTTTAGCGTTTGTAAAAGTGTTTCAGCGTTTGTAAAAGTGTTTCAGCATTTGTAAAAGTGTTTCAGCGTTTGTAAAAGTGTTTCAGCGTTTGTAAAAGTGTTTCAGCGTTTGTAAAAGTGTTTTAGCGTTTGTAAAAGTGTTTTAGCGTTTGTAAAAGTGTTTTAGCGTTTGTAAAAGTGTTTTAGCGTTTGTAAAAGTGTTTCAGCGTTTGTAAAAGTGTTTCAGCATTTGTAAAAGTGTTTCAGCGTTTGTAAAAGTGTTTTAGCGTTTGTAAAAGTGTTTCAGCGTTTGTAAAAGTGTTTCAGCGTTTGTAAAAGTGTTTCAGCGTTTGTAAAAGTGTTTCAGCGTTTGTAAAAGTGTTTCAGCGTTTGTAAAAGTGTTTCAGCGTTTGTAAAAGTGTTTTAGCGTTTGTAAAAGTGTTTTAGCGTTTGTAAAAGTGTTTCAGCGTTTGTAAAAGTGTTTCAGCATTTGTAAAAGTGTTTCAGCGTTTGTAAAAGTGTTTTAGCGTTTGTAAAAGTGTTTTAGCGTTTGTAAAAGTGTTTCAGCATTTGTAAAAGTGTTTCAGCGTTTGTAAAAGTGTTTTAGCGTTTGTAAAAGTGTTTTAGCGTTTGTAAAAGTGTTTTAGCGTTTGTAAAAGTGTTTTAGCGTTTGTAAAAGTGTTTTAGCGTTTGTAAAAGTGTTTTAGCGTTTGTAAAAGTGTTTCAGCGTTTGTAAAAGTGTTTCAGCGTTTGTAAAAGTGTTTTAGTGCTGGTAAAAGTGTTTCAGCATTTGTAAAAGTGTTTCAGTGCTGGGAAAAGTGTTTTGCGTCTTGTAAATTTGTTTTAAGTTTTGTAAATGTGTTTTAGTTTTTGTAATTTTGTTTTCTGACATGTTAATTTGTTTTGCACTTCAGGGCCACCGTACTTATAGGTTCAATGTAGACACCCAATATGCCATTTTAAAGCTTTTCAGTTATCTAGCCTATTTAGCCGTATCTCCTTTCAGAAAATAAACATTTAGGGCGAAATATGCCTGGTTTATGAAAGTTATGAAATATTATTTTCATATTTAAGTTTTTCGTACGTCCATATTTGATTGAATGCGGACATGTTATACACCATTCGAACCGTCTGCCTCTCCGGATTACGGAACTGTGTTTACAGTTTAAATCTGCTTGTGTTTCGCTTTGTGTTTAACGTTTACCTCAGGACACTCCAGACACACACCCAACCCCCTCCAGCGCTTCCCCCACACTCTTACCTTCAAAACGCAATCCAGTCACCAGTAATTCTCACATATATCCAAACAGTGCTTGAAATAATTTGAGGCAGAAAAAAATAATATCAACTTTAACACGTTATTAAAAGCTGATTATTGGTCGCTCCACGAATCCACGCATATCTAATGAATCAGCAGACCCTCACAGACCAGACAGTATGCAAATTAGCTCTGTCAGCCAATCAGGCGCCGAGTTCAGCGAGCTGAAGGGGGGGGGGAGGGTTGTGGGGGCAACGAAGTCCCAGCACAGTTATAGGAAGATTTTAATAAGACAGAACACTTCAATTTATATTATTATTAATTCATGTTTAAGTTTTAATGACCATACCGATAGTGTTCCTAATGAAGTAATTCTTATCTATTTATGTCAATAGTAGAGAGATAGACAATAAAGGACAGCAACATCAGAGACAGACAATGGAGGGCAGCAACAGAGACAATGGAACAAAGCAACAGACAACTGAGGTGAACAACAGAGACAGACAATGAAGTCACATCACAGATGTAGGAAGTTTGAGTAACACTTATATTTATATCAAATTTATGTTAACAGTGGGGAGCAACAGACGAACAAATAAGGACAGCAACAACAGATTCACAACAAACTTATAATAAATAAAATATGTCTAAATTAAAAGGTTTGAAGTGTGCTCGTGTATTTAGGGGGCATTGGAGTAGAGAGCCAAATGAAGTCCACTTTTGGGGGAAAAAGATCCCCCCCATCACAATGCTGGCTACGGGCCTGACTGTATATTCTAAAGAATGGAGTGTGATTTTATAACAAATATATGGATTTTACCATTTACTGAAAACCTTTTACTTTTATCACATTTCTGTGGACGATCATCCCAGGTGCATTTGAAGAATGACGGCAGTCGAGTTTTTGCGCTGAAGATCTTAAAAAAGCATGCTGTAGTGAGCCCAGGCCACAGAGAGCGAATCCTCCAAGAAAAACAAATCATGATGGACATTCACTGTCCATTCATAGTCAGGTCAGTACTCATCCTTGTAATGACCTGTAATAGAGTGCCTGATGCCCATCATCGCTAAACAAGATGGTCTGCAAGAATATTAATGGTGCTGTAATTGCAATTAGACTGTTAGATTGACTGGGCTTATGTTATTGGTTTGTGTCTCTTTTCCTAGGTTATACCAAACTTTTAAGAATTCAAAAAGCCTCTACATGCTGATGGAGGCGTGTTTAGGTGGAGATCTGTGGACTTTGTTAAAAGAGAGGTAACTGTGACGTTAAATTCTGGGTAAATGTATTTATGTTAATTTGATAATTGTCAAAAAACAGTGAAGAAAAACACCTACACTACACTAAATGTCATGCATTCCATGACTTTTGCCAAGTGCCATAAAGGCTGATAGTAGTTTTTAGTGTAAAACTAATGGTAATGCATTTTTTTGGTGGTTCTAGATTAAACTGACAGTTAAAGCTTGTGAAACACTGTTCTATTCGATTGTCAAAACGAGCCATATGACTTCCTAAAAGCCTAGTTTTACACAAATTGGCCAAAATAAGTCATAAGCTATCTCTGTACAAAACATGGCCGTTGTGGTTCCATTTCCTTTCATTTTAAAGTAATTTAACCAAACTTTTTTGCCATGTTGTTAAATTTGCCAGAGACCGAGCCAGACTTACCCGCTTGTTTGGTAGACCTACCCACTAAAAAAGGAACTTCACTATTCCCTGTCGTCATCAGCTACGTGGGCGGAGTCTCTCTATACTTTATATTAATTGGTTTGTAGAATGTTAGTTATAAGTTTGGCGTGTTGCTTTCTCAGGTTTAATGACTAATTCTAGCTCTCTGTCAGAATCCAACCTCCCTTGGTGGACATACATTTCCCCAGCAGAATAAGTATAAAAGATTATCCTTAGGTTATTTTGATTTCTGTTTATAAATAGGGGTTAATCTACTGTTTTTACTGTATTTAAATGAATTCCCAGTCTAAGCGAGATTTCAGCACAACACCAACTAGTTTTTTTCTGGTTTGTTTAAAAACGAGTGGTCCAGCGGTCTAAAGCGCTTCCACTATGAGCAGGAGGTCACAGGTTCGAACCCCGCACATGCAGCTTTGCCATCATCTGCCAGCGCTCAGAGGGAGCAAAATTGGCCCTGCTCCCTCCGGGTGGGTAGATGGCACTCTCTCCCTACATCACTACAGGATGATGTCCACAGCACAGGGCGTCTGTGAGCTGCTGTATCAGACCTGAGTCGCTGCGCTTTCCTCTAAGCGCACTGTGATGCTACTCTGCAATGCTGCATCACTTCACATGGCTGACTTCACATGTATCGGAGGAGGCATGTGCTAGTCTTCCCCCTCCTGGTGTGTTGGGAAATTGCTAGTGATAGGGGGAGTCCTAATGAGTGGGTTGGGTAATTGGCTATGGAAAATTGGGGAGAAAATGTAAAAAAAAAATTAAATAAATAATGATATAAAAAAAACTGCCCCAACATCCTGTAATTGGTCTTAAAGTCCAATCTAAAACAGGACCATTGTTTAGTAGATCTGGACTAAGACCCTCTTTTGGTCAGACTAAGCTCTGTTTCTTTGATCCGGACCTTGGTTCATGGTCCCTGTCAAACCTGCTACTTTGGTTCGGATTGAAAAATCAGAAAAATCCAGCCCAAAAAAAGCCAGGTATAAAAGCTCCCAAAGGCCATATCTTACACCCTGTGAAAGGCCCGTTGCGATGCTCATTGCTATCTTGTCTATTTTCACATCTTGCGTCTGCACCGTTTAAATAGCGCCTGAGCTAATGAATATATGTACACTGATGGGCCTGGTACTCAAGAAGTGAGATGTGTTCAGGTAAATTTCTGTTATATTGCTATGTTGGTAATGGAAAACACATGTGCGCCCCTGACTGATTAAAACCAGTCAGCTGTCAGATGTCCATTCCTATCTGTCTATTTAAAGGGAATCGCAAATGACGTGCTGATTGGTTTATTCCACGTTGTGCCCAAAACACACCTGTGATGAATTAAAAGAATTAGTACATGGCTTTTGCATGTTTTGAGCCGCACAAACTGTCCTATTTGCATCCTCTGCCCATGTGGTTGACTGCTTACCTATAGATCACTAAAAAAGGGAATGCTTTCATTGAGTTTTCATTAGGCACTGCCTAAATGACCAGAAGCAAAGTGTATATGTCTACTGAGTACCCATTTTTTCAACAAGTGCATGCATTTAATTACGAAACATTTTACATTTCCATCAAATTAAAGTACTGTAGCTTAACCCCCGAGCTGCTAAGTTAAAAAATGAGCTCGCCCTTATGACAAATAGTGTATGCAAAAAAATGAAATGTTATCAATCCAGACCAGAAAACAAAGTTGTAGAGAGTATACTGCCTGAGATTAATACTAGTCAAGCTCTAACGACATGTGTAATGTGTAATGTTAGCTTGCTGGCTAATAGCCTACTAGGTCACATTGGCCATTTTACACTAACATCACACATTTACACTAAATACTTTGGTGGCTTTGCTTTTGAGAGATGTTGCACTGTCCATGCTTTGCACAGTTAATGCTATCAATGACTGGAAATTGAAACATTGCTGGTTAATACTTCTCTTTGTTTTTAACTGTGTTAGAGGTTAATCTAATAAACAATTCCTCCAGGTCTACTGGTGAAGTCCTACCCTATGGGAGAAGTTGTTTATCTGTATTTCTAGATACCACAAACCACAAAGCATTTTTCTCTTCAACATATAAGCTAAAATTATTCTTTGTTTTGTTCCCACAAAACAACCAGTGAAAATCACTCAGGGTCATCTACGCAGGCACTCATGGTTCCCAACTGGTTGTGCTCTTTCTAAACTGCTGACGGTCTGCTGTTGTTTTAGGGGTCCTTTTGATGAGCATGCGGTTCAGTTCTACACGGCATGTGTGCTGGAGGCGCTGAACTTCCTCCACAGCCGAGGCGTCGTCCACAGAGACCTCAAACCAGAGAATGTGCTGCTGGACCAGAAGGGATATGCAAAGCTGGTGCAGTGTCCAACTATAATCATCCTTTGCAAATCCATAAACTATACTTGTTAAAAAAAGTTCTACCAGGAGACTCCAGAGGCGAATATCTGAAAAAAGGAATTTTAATGTAGACAAAATCTAGTAGTAGAAAGAGAGGTGTGGATAGAGATCTTTTAAAGACAAGTGGAAGCTGGTGATTGGTTAAGGTAAGGTGATGTAGCATTGAAGTCTCCTGGTAGAACTTTTTTTTTACTATCTCTTGAGCACAGTTCTGACTCATCTTAATTTTGATTTCTTCTTGTCAAATTAATTTGATATCTGTAAATAAATCTATAACTGTGCTGTTTACTCATCTGTTCATTAACTGGTATTTCAATCTGGGTTGTCTCTCTGTTTTTCTATCTATCTCATCTTGTTTTTTGCTCTCTCCTCTGTTTTCATTTACCAGGTTCTTTCTCTGGTTCTCTCTCTTTTTCACTATTTCTTGCTGGACTTTGCTGTTTTTTTCTCTTCCCTTTCTTTCTTTCTTTCTTTCTTTCTTTCTTTCTTTTTTGCTATCTTCTGTTCATATTGTTGGTCTCTCTGTTTCTCCCTGTATGTCATATTTGTTGTTGGTCTCTCTCTCTGTCTTGTTCTCTCTCTCTCTCTCTCTCTCTCTCTCTCTCTCTCTCTCTCTCTCTCTCTCTCTATCTTTTCTGTATTTTTGCTGCTCTCTGTTTCTCTGCTATCTGTTTTTTCTGTCTGGTCTCTCATAGTCATGTCTGTTTCTTTCAATGTTCTGCTCATTCTCTGTTTGTCCCTTTTATTCTTTCTTTCCAGATATAAAATATGTAGCTTTATTGGCATGACTGTAATCAGTGCAATCTTATAGCAATAACAACAAACATGATGATTATCTCTCTCTCTCTCTCTCTCTCTCTCTCTCTCTCTCTCTCTCTCTCTCTCTCTCTCTCACTCACTCACTCACTCACACTCACATACACACACTCTCTCACACTCCCTCAGACAGGGTTTGCCTCTGCTAAGAAGCTGGGCTCTCTGCAGAGGGCCTGGTCATTTTGTGGGTCAGTGGGTCACCAAGCCCCAGAGGTTATACTGCACAAAGGTCACAGCATCCCTGTGGATTTTTGGGCTTTAGGAGTGTTTGTGTACGAGCTGCTCAGCGGCAGGTGAGATTTACTGTTCAGTTACATAATCTCTCCATCGACCCACAAAAGACACAGCTACTAAAGAGCATGCTGTAATGTTTCTCTGGTAGATCACTGTAGAATGTGCTAGACATCCAGTCAGTCTGTGTTTACAAATAGAAAAGAATACTTTAAGCACTTTGTAAAGGATGAATCACAAAGAGACCTGAGGGATGTATTAAGGCAATTCATTTATGGAACCTGACCTTAAATGAGTAATAGCGCAGGCTGGATTTAGATTAATTTGTCCCCCTAATCTAAAACTGATACAGACTAGACAAGTCATTTTCTTCTTAATGTCAGGTGAGACTGAGTGTTTTGAGATGTCCCAGATATTAGTCAGCTCCAGGGTGTGTATTTTAAATTAGTTTCTTTTCAGTCAGTTCATATTCGTAGATCTATTTTAAAATCAGCTCTTATTAAACATACAGATCTGGAAAAATAAAAGATACCGCTTTAAAATGATCAGTTTCTCTGATTTTACTATTTATAGGTATATATTTGAGTAAAATAAACATTATTGTTTTATTCTATAAACCACTGACAACATTTCTCCCAAGTAACAAATACAAACATTGTCATTTAGGGCATTTATTTGCAGAAAATTAGAAATGGTCAGACCTCAAATAATGCAAAGAAAGCAAGTTCATATTCATTTATGTAAAAAAACAATGCTAATGCCTGATTTTTAATCAAACTTTGATGCATCTTGACATGCTCTCCACCAGTCTTTCACACTGCCTTTAGGTGTGCCTATTCCACTCATGGAACAAAAATGCAAGCAGTTCAGCTTTGTTTGATATCTTGAGACCATCCAGCTTACATCTCACAATGATTACATTCAGAAGTTTTTCAATGGGGTTCAGGTCTGGAGATTGACCGTCAACTTTAAATGTTTTTAAATGTTTGTTAACAACCGCAGCATGACATCAAGTGACCTACAACAAGAATAGCAAATGGCAGCTGGGTTGAAGAACATGGAAAGGACAGTTTAAAAAATCTTCTAGAGGCAGGACTCAAGCTAGAAAAATTACCTTCTTCAATGAGAAGCAAAGAAGAGCCAGGCTGCGAAAAATCATAAGGATTCTACTTTAGAGGACTGGAGTAAGATCATCTTCTCTGATGAGTCCAATTTTTAGCTTTTCTGAACACCTGGTAATCTAATGGTTAGCTGAATACCTGCAGAAGTGCACACACCACGGGGTCTTGAACCCAATGTGAAATTGGTGGAAAATCAGTGATGTTTAAGTAAGGCTGGAATAGGGTAGATTCGTCTTTTTGCGAAGGATGCATTTATCAATCCACACACAAGGTTATCCTGGAAGAAAACTTGTTTCCTTCTGCTCTGGCAAAGTTCCCCAACTCTGAGAACTGTTTTTTTTTTTCAGCAGGACAATGCTCAGTTCCACACAGCTACATTAATCAATGCGTGGATGAAGGACCACCATATGTATGAAATGAACCCCATTGGAAACCTATGGAATATAATCAAGAGGAAGATAGATGGTCACAAGCCACCAAACAAACCTGAACTGTTTGAATTTTTGAGCCAGGACTGGAATAAGGTCACCCAAAAGCAGTGTGAAAGACTGGTGATGGAGAGCATGCTAAGATGCATAAGCTGTGATTCAAAATTAGGGAAATATTCTCCAAATATTAAATCTGAAATCTAAAAACATTAGTATTGTTGTTTCTATATATATATAAGCATTTGACAAATTTCTATTCTTCTGCCAATGCTCTAAATTACAATATTTTTATTTGGAATTTTGGAGAAATGTAGGTAGTAGTTTATAGAATAAAAATACAATTCATTTTACTCAAACATATACCTATAAATAGTCCAATCAGAGAAACCTATCATTTTGAAGTGGTATTTTATTTCTTCTAGAGCTATTTGTACGAGTTAATTCATTCTATAGACTCTGCAGGCTCTTTAAAGTCAGAGTTAGACCTGGTTATTGATTATAAGGGTTGGGCTATTAAGCAGCAGCAGAGAGTCAGCCTGTGCCCAAAGCCTTTGATAAATCAATAGAGAAGATGATTAATTGCAATAGTGACGTCCATCAAAATAGCTAATGTTTAAAGCATTAAGAACAATACCTCCTTAACATGTATTAATGGGGTGTGTGTCTTTCTCACCCCATCCAGTTCCCCGTTCTCAGGCCCGGATCAGTTAAGAGTCTATGCAGCCGTTTTAAAGGGAATTGATGCTGTTGAGTTCCCAAGCACCATCAGCAAACCTGCGACAGACTTCATCGAGAGACTCTGCAGGTAAATAAATCATTAATTCACAGTGTGATCTTCACATCTGTAGACATGTCTGTACAACATGACAACTAAACACAAAAGCTACAGCTGCAGGATATTCACATCATACCATAATGTGATTATATTTGTGCAGAATGTGCTTCAATTTGTGTTTGCATGGACTATAACTAAAACCCAGTGGTGGACTCTAGAATATGCCTAGACCCCTTGTACATTGATTTGCAAAAGTGAACTTTTTCACATTTGGTCCCACAAAACTAAATGTATTTTTTTTTAGATTTTAAGTGATAGACCAACAGAAAATAGCACACATCTGTGAAGAGAACAAAATGATACAATATATTTTTAAAATTCTAGTCTAATAAAAATCTGAGAAGTGTGATGCGCAAAAGTTTTCAGACCCCTTTACTCTTTACTCTTTACACATTTACCTCCTAAATAAAATAAATCCAGTGCAACCAATGGCCTTCAGAAGTAACTTAATTAGTTACCAGAGTTCAGCTATGTGTAGCTGTTCCATTAATAATCCAAAAATCTAAAAACTGCAAACCTACCAAGACATGGCCATTTACCCAAACTGACAGATCGAGCAAGGAGAGCACTGGTCAGAGAAGCAGCCAAGAGGCCCATGGTCACTCTGGAGGAGCTGCAGAAATCTGTCTAAAGGAGGGTTGCCCACAGGACAAGTCATGCACTCCACAAAACTCCACAAAAGCCCTTATGGAAGAGTGCAGAGAAGGTGCTGTGGTCAGATGAGACCAAAGTTGAACTTTTTGGCCTAAATGCACTGTGAAACATGCTGGTGGCAGCATCATGTTTTAGTAGGGACAGGAAAGCTGTTGATGGGAAGATGGATGGAGCTACTTTCAGGTCAGTCCTGGGAAAAAAAAAACCTGCTGTAATCTGCAAAAGACTTGAGGCTGGGAATGAGATTGATTAACCTTCCAGCAAGACAATGACCATAAACATACAGCCAGAGCTCCAATGGAAAAGTTTAGATCAAAAAGTTTTTTGTGTGTCCTGACCTAAATCCCATTGAGCTTCTGAGGCAAGACATGAAAACTGCTGTTCACCGATGCTCTTCATCCAGCCTGGCTGAGCTTGAGCTGTTTTGTAAAGAAGAATGGGGCAAAAATCTCAGTTTCTAGTTGTGAAAATCTGAAAGAGACATAACCCAAAAGACTTGCAGCTGCAATATCAATTACATGTGGTTCTACCAAGTATTGATATACGAAGGCTAAAAGACTAACTTTTGGACATCACACTTTTCAGATCCATATTTGATTTGATCATTTTTGTTCCACTTCACAATTTTGTGTTGACCAATCGCTTAAAATCTCAATAAAATACATTTAAGTTTGCAGTTGTAAGGGGACAAAAATGTGACAATGTTCAAGGGGAATGAATGCTTTTGCAAGTCACTGTACCTTTATTTTGGTCAGGATGATCTTAGTGCACAGAAACAGATCCAAAATACCTTCAACCAGATGCCAGACACTCATTGGAAGCTATAGGAAGTGTTTAGAGGTGTTAAGGAGGATCTACTAAATATTAATGTAATTTTTACATTTTAGCACCTGCCTAATTCATTTAGTTTAAAGAAATATTGCACACTTTCTTTAAATTATATAAACTGAATATCACTTCTGAAATATCACTGTGTTGATCTGCTATATTATATATTTAACTGAAATTGCTGATCCGAACAACCAATGATTTATAAAGGAAAATCATGAAAATTATCACTCATACCACTGTATTTCTAACCAGACACAAAACTATGTGGTGAAGAATAAAACAGTGGTGGAAACCATACTGTAGCCTCTATTTTTAAAGATAACTGTAGATCATACAGCTCTAAAACTGTCTTGGTTAATAGGCTACAGATCAGTGTGTCAGCTTACCCCCAAACCCATTCACCTACAGATAAAACAAGCTCAATTTATTCATGTATTCGTCTCTCCAGCTTGCTCACACACTCAAGCATGCCCCGACACACACATAGACCATGTGTCTCATCTCTGAGAGAAGCTCTGCTCTACTTTATTATAAGGGTCTGTGTGTCTGATCTTGCTGCCATTTGTCACCCACTTCCAGAGAGAACCCCTCCGAGAGACTGGGCCAGAAGAATGGGGTCAAGGACATCCGCACACACAAGTATGTGCTTATAGTGGGGAGGAAAATGAGTCATTCTTTCATGTTTTCACATGGAGAGAGATCCACGCTGATATTTTTATGCACATGTTCCCCATTCATTCACTTCCCAATGTTGTTGCATTAATGTCTCTGCACCGCATGGAGTTTACAGTATGTGCACATATGAAAAATTTTAAAGTTTAAAAGTTTAATAATGTATTTTGTGTTTCTAATCTCTTAAACAGGTGGTTAGAAGGATTTGATTGGCTGGCCTTGCGTGAAGGCTCGCATCCTCCACCAATAGTACCAAATGTAAGTTCTGTTCTAATAAAAAAACGCCACCATCCGTTTCTGCATCCTTAAAGGTGCCACAGAATGCATTTATTCAGTATTTTTTACTGTAGATATATCCTCTGTGGAAAAATTGAAACGTGTTACTTTTATTGGCTGGTTTAAGGTATCAGTGGCAGCTCACAGAATGCATATTATATCATATTTAAAGATAGTTTTCATTCTATACTAAAACACATTATTTAAAGACCAGCTAGTGCAAACTAACACAGTATTTATTAAAGTACATTTTGATTCCTAAAGTACAAATACAGATGCATGTAGAATGATATGTACACCAACAGTACAGTAAGTTACAAACCTATATTAAAGACCATTAAAAAAAAAATTGAGATTTTTATTTTCTACCAGTGCATCTTCTTATTTACAGTGTTTAATAGTGCTATAAAGGGTCACAAATTTCACAGATTGGATATTTGTTTCAGTAGAAAACAAGAAAACAACATGAGAGAGTAATTATAGCTTTTAGTTTGAACTAGTGCTGGTGCGTTATGAACAGATGTATATCACAGTATTTTTCAAGATTCTGATGGTTTCACAGTATATCAGTGTTTTTTTTTATTTATTTTTATTTATTTACATTTTTTTGCATGACTGGGCTTTAATATAGGTTTGTGACCTATTGTACTGTTAGTATGACATATAATATCAAACATTTAAGGCTTTAAATTCAGGCTTTGATTACTATTGGGTTAACTTTCTGCAAAATTACACAATATGTGAAGACTTTATTATCAGAAAACAGCTGAAGAATGTAAACAATAGACCTTAAAAAGATATACGCCAACAACAACAACGACTTCCTTTACAGATCTAAATACTTAAATATTAAAACTAAATATTGGACCTAAAACACTCGAAATGTAAGTATTCAAAGAGATATTTCTCAAATGTTCTACTGCACAGAAAGCTCTTTTTGTGTCATACTGATATTATGGCTAGTGAAATTGAACTCGAATAGAATTGAATTGATCGTTTTTTTTCTCTTTAATAAATGAAATTATCATTTACAAAGTGCTTTTTATATTTACTCCTTATAGGTTATGTTTGTCTGATATTAAAGTCTGTTTCATAATCTGCAAAATTTAAGTAAATGTACATTTCACGCCACTGTATATATATATATATATATATATATATATATATATATATATATATTCTACATTGTATATTAATATTAAAGACATTAATACTATTAAGGGACACATATGGAATTATGTATTAAAAAAAAAGAATTTGGCCTTCACAATCCCCTGACAACACATTAAATGAAAAGAGGTTTGATTAATTTTTTGACTAGTAATGTACTAGGTTTTTACATTTGAAATAAACAAGATATACAGATATGATTTTACACCAACACAGCCAAATATATCAGCGTTATCCTGCAAAAACTTTTCTCCATTGTTGTGTTTTTTTTTTTTTTTAGTTAAATTGTTCATATTGTGTCACATGTGCATTCAATTTTAGATAAATTTTGGAGATATAGTTCCAGTCAAAAGTTTGGACTCACCCTTACTTGTTCAATGTTTTTGTTGTTTTGTTTTCGTGTACATTAATATTAAACACATTTAAATAATAAAGGGACACACATGGAATTATGTAGTAAACAAAAAGTGTTGGCTAAACAAATAAATTTAGTTCAGTGTGCATTAATATTATCCTTCACTCTACAGTATTAGTGAAATTTAAAGGGCTATAGTTACTCATATTGCAAGGAGCAGCATGGGGTTTGACTCTATAGAACTGAGCTAGCATCACTACAGTGTATTAGCTTGTTTTGCTAACTGGCTAGTGAGCTCTGCTAGTGTGCCTCTTCAGCTCTTCGTAGCACCTCTAGCGGTATGTGAAAAATGCATACTGGTTCTAATTTCCCTTCCCGTATACTCAGAACTAGTTTGAACTTATTTTGTCTTGCTGCATTTTTGTATTAATGACCTTTATTTTGACATGATCTATTCGGTCAATGTGTTGACTTGGTTCAGTTGGCTCAGTGTTTACAAACCATACTGGTATCTACACTCACTGGTCACGTGACAGACAGCTGCTCATTCTATATATTTGCACTGCAGCTCTGCATCAAGATTTATATTTTCCTCTCTTTTTCTACTTTTATTCCACGTTTTTCTCATAATAAAAACAAATGGACCCTGTTAGTGTTAGCTCTAAGCCAAGCTCAAATGTCTCCTTTATTTCATGCCCAGTTTGTGCTTACCTTCTAAAGCCACTGGCACAGGAATAGCTGCAGACCTGGAAAAGGCATGGTTCCTGTGACAGCTCATATTTCCGTAACTAGCACAGTCTAGAAGTGATGTGCTGCTCTCCAGTATCAACAACACCATATTCAAACCAGAGTTGCTGTCACACTTTTTCGCTCACATTGACTAAGGCTTTTTTTGAGTGGGCTGGGTGTATGTAAAATAAGAGTGTGTAAATTCAATGAATCAGGGCACTTTTGGGGTTTTGGGAATACCCTATTTTTGGTTATGCCAGATTTTCTTCAGTTTAAAGTTCAGAGAATAAAAAAAAATATATAAAAAAACTTATTCTTCAGTTATGTTAAGAAGCTATGTCAAGAACCAATTTTTTTGAGGTGATATATTGTTTCAAAAATAGTTGCGAGAAACAATATTATTGTCATTTTTTCAGACTATTTTAATGCCACTGATATAATAATAATAATAATAATAATAATAATAATAATAATAATGCATTTCTACATTACATTTACTGAGCTCATTACTTATTGATACTAATTGCATTTAATGAGCCGTATTTTAATTATTATTAATATTCAGATAGTGTAATTGGAATATAAACAAAATCAACTTCTTAATGAATAAATAGAAAATAAATAAAAAGAACAGTTTTAATCACTGTCAATGTAACCAGATAATTTTTCTTAACAGGATTTCCTCTGCAAGTAAAAACAATGGCCAACATTAAGCTCAGCAAGAAAAATAAGCTTATGTCCATAAATTAAATTACAGATAAGATAATAATGTAATTATTGTGACAGGCCTACTGAGGTCTCTTTAAAATTCAACAGGAGAACCACCTGATGTGTTCTGAAATTGCAGTTGGTTGGCTCTTGCATCACCGAAGTCAACCTGCTGTTTTCTTTAACTTCAGGTCCACAGTCTTCTGGATCGAGGGGCAGACAGCACCAGCTGTGAGAACCACACAGATTTATCACCAGTAGACGACTCGGACTGGGACAAAGACTTCTAACTCTGCTGATGGTCACATGTGGAATATCCAGATGGACAAACCACAGTGGACACTGTTTGTTTATTACCGAGAAACTGCCTCCCTTTATCGCTTGACGAAATTTGCTTTCAGACAGTCACAGACAGCCGTGTAATGAAATAAAATTAAATGAAAGAGAGCATGAATTGTTTCACATTCTGATTGAATTCAATCATTTTCTGTTTGTAGTATCAGGCTCTGTTGTCTGTGCCCTCGCAACTAAAGCTCTGGAGTGAGAACCTCAATTTAAATCTCATTAGTTTCTTACATAAAAGGGGCTTAAAGTGGTTGCAAATGAAAATGCACAGAAATGGAAATTCTAGGCTGATGCTAATATATGATACTGCGTACAGTATCTGCATACATATCTGCTGAATTCAGTTTGGCATTTGCTGTTAATCCTCCAGGATTAGAAATAGACAATATGCCAACATGACTTACATGCTGTTCGTCCTCCATGTGCCTTCAAAACTCCTCTCTATACAAACCCCCTAAAGATGCCCTGCTGAGCATGGAAAGCATGTGATTAGCATAGGGTATGTTTTTGTTTGAGTTTAATAGTTTAGCTGGTTTATGAGCATTATCAACTTCTCTTTCATAATGTTTTGATTCAGTTTAGTTCTGCAGCTCATTGGCAAAATGTAATAAAAAACAGGGACGTAAGACTTTGGGGCACACTGAGGTAAGTTTACAGGTAAATAGCTACTTTTTATTTACTAGCGGCAAGCATTCCTGCTCTATGAGGCCAAAACCCTCTGTAGACTTGCATAAAGTTGTAATATATTACACACACAAAATCGTTACCAAGCATCCACCATATACATTCCTTTATATATGTGACAAGAACATATTTAGTAATTTAATGGAAGGCTGCTGAATAAATCTTTAAATAAATGGTTGTGGTTGAGGTCACTTTGGTGGTGGGTGGTGGGGGCAAAGGGAAGGGTTTGCATGAGAGCATGGTGCTATCTGAAAAGTTTTTGCAGGGTAGCATTAATGCATTATTAAATAATATCAACTTTAAAACAGTTCTATCTCTACTGTCATGGGATTCTGAAAAAAAAGGAGATACAAATTGTTTGCTGGAAAGTGACAATTTAGTATGGTTAAATCACTGTGTTGTATGTTAAATGCAAAAACCTAGTACAGTACCAGTCAGAAGTTTGGACACACCTGTTCACATTAAATGTGTTTTCAGGGTATTAAAGAGGCCAACCCTTTTTGTTTACTACATAATTCCATGTGTGTCCCTTAATTATTTAAATGTGTTTAATATTAATGTACACGAAAACAAAACAACAAAAACATTGAACAAGTAAGGGTGAGTCCAAACTTTTGACTGGAACTATATCTCCAAAATTGATCTAAAATTGAATGCACATGTGACACAATATGAACAATTTAACTAAAAAAAAAAAAAAACACAACAATGGAGAAAAGTTTTTGCAGGATAACGCTGATATATTTGGCTGTGTTGGTGTAAAATCATATCTGTATATCTTGTTTATTTCAAATGTAAAAACCTAGTACATTACTAGTCAAAAATTTAATCAAACCTCTTCTCATTTAATGTGTTGTCAGGGGATTGTGAAGGCCAAATTCTTTTTTGTTTAATACATAATTCCATATGTGTCCCTTAATAGTATTAATGTATTTAATATTAATATACAATGTAGAATATATATATATATATATATATATATATATATATATATATATATATATATATATATATACAGTGGCGTGAAATGTACATTTACTTAAATTTTGCAGATTATGAAACAGACTTTAATATCAGACAAACATAACCTATAAGGAGTAAATATAAAAAGCACTTTGTAAATGATAATTTCATTTATTAAAGAGAAAAAAACGATCAATTCAATTCTATTCGAGTTCAATTTCACTAGCCATAATATCAGTATGACACAAAAAGCAAAAAAAAAAAAAAATATATATATATATATATGTGTGTGTGTGTGTGTGTATAGAATGGCGTGAAAAAGTATATATAAAGTGTATATATATATATATATATATATATATATATATATATATATATATATATATATATATATATATATATATATATATATATATATTAAACACATACACAGGACTGTGTTCACTCTTATTTATTTTATAGTGAATATTCAGAACAATTAACTTATTTAACTAATTTACTTTTATAGTTTATGGGAAAAAGAAGTTGGGCTCCGCTTCTCAACACTACCCGCAGCCCTGAGGGCACCTGACTCGGGGTAAACGGGGGCCTGAGGGCGGTGTCTGTGTTTTGGGGTGGGTGTGGGTGGGGTGAGGGAGGGTAAGGAGGGTGAGGGGCATTTATTTAGAACACACTCTTCTAGGAGGAGCCGAGGGTATTTAGTTTCCACACGCGGTCTGTGGAGAGAGTTAGCTAACGCTAGGCTACAGCGTGGAGAGGAGCTGAACAGAGCGGAGGACTCGCACAGGTAAGAGTTTCTGCTTTACCTCTGAGAGAGAGAGATGAAGGAGGAGGAGCTGCTGGAGAACTTTTCCAGAAAACTCCGAGTCTTCACTAAAACTCACCATTCATTCACTCACTAACCTACAGAACCTAAAACTTACACTTTTTACGTCAGAAAATCAGTCAGGGAGGCTTTAATATCTCATTAACATCGAGCAGAATTACTAAAATACTGTTAAATCCACTTTTTTCGCGCCCTTTTCCTCTTTCTTTAGTTTCTTAAGCTAAATCCACGTGCACGAGGTTTTTTGTAAATACCGGTGTTTTTACTGAAGTAACGTTAACACAGAAACCGCGCTTCTCTCAGATAACTCTGTGTAACTCGATAAAAAACAATTAACACCGAAACATTTCATCACTTTCCGACTGTTTCTGAGTGGAAATGTGTTGTTTTTATTCCCTAACTTCAACTCTTTGGGTCTACGTATGGAAAAAAAGACTTTCAGTAACATATAATTACTGTGAGACCATGGAGCTCAGCAGATCAACAGGGTCTGTGGAGAGTTAGAGTGAAGGAATTTGCTAAAAAGTAGTAATTTAGTTAGCTTTAGCTAGTGTTTTCAGATTGTGCTCTTTCTGCATTGGGCTCCAGTTGTAATCTTAAAACCTCTCCATGTACAAAATGCAAGGCTGTCTATTGTAAGAAAAGGTCAGGATATTTCTTACGAATAAGTTTTGCTGTATTCATTATACGTTTTGCTGTATTAAGAATAAGTCTGGTTATCATAAAATAGTTAAACAGAGTCTTTGAAGAGTTAGACTGGAGGAATTTGCTAAAAAGTTACAATTTATTTAACTAGCTAACGTTAGTGTTTTCAGATTTCAGACATCTCTTACGAATAAGTCTGGCGATCTTAAGAATAAATCTATCTATCAAAAAAACAAGTTTGGCTATCAGAAAAATAAATCTGGGTATCAAAAAAATAAGTCTGGTTATCTGAAGAATAAGTTTTGCTATCAGAAAAATAAATCTGGTTATCTGAAGAATAACTATGGCTATTAAACAAATAAGTTTGAGGTGTCAAAAAAATAAGTCTGGTTATATTAAGAATAAGTCTGGCTATTAAACAAATAAATCTGGGTGTCAAAAAATAAGTCTGGTTATTTTAAGAATAGGTATGGCTATTGAAAAAATAAGTCTGGCTATCTTAAGAATAAGTTTGGGTCTCTATCATAAGATAATAAAAGCAAGTTTTACCCCAACTAAAGGTTACCTGTAGATAATCTGACCGGTAGAAATCAGTTAAAAGAATAAAAACAACACAACCATTTACTTGTAAATTTCTGTAGGCAGGACTCTTGCTCTGACATACTTACCAAAGATGTATGAGATGCTAAAGAAAGCAATAGAAAGAAAATGTTGAAATGTTGCACTTTTTCACTTCACTAAATATGATTCAAACTGAGCTGTTTTAAGAGAGTAAACCAATCTGTAACATCACATTTTGATCAAAATGAGAATAGTTTACTGTAAAATCTAAAATAAACACCTCATTTTTAGGGTTTTGGTAATTTGTAAATGTTTAATACCATGGTAACAAAATATGAGTAACATTTACAATACACTAATGAAGTATCAGTTTTATAAAGGATCAGGGGTTGGCAATACAGTCTAGATTAAAAAAAATATTTTAAGAATATTCTTTTGCATTATTTTGCTTTTATCTGGTATGAATATAACAGTTACATACATTCATTAGAAACAATCTAGAAACATTTATGTGTTCCGTAAACAGTAACTTACCAAGACCATGATTTTGTATCAAATAATAATAGTGTTGCAAAATAAAAATGCTAATAAATTAATGTAACAACAAACATCTACCACAAAACTAAAGTGCAGAATATTTAATGCATGCCTTAAAATGGGAGACCAACAATTAAAATAAAGTACAGTAAATAGCAAAACAAATAGAACATAGCCTGCTGTAAAAAATGTCACAATAATCTTGAGGCTAAAAGTAATTTTAACCTTAAACTTGAAGCAAAATCTAATTTCAACTATTACCCTTGTCTTGACCCTAATCTTAACCTCTCTAATCCTAACCTAACCCTGACTCTAATCCTGACATTATCCTTAACTTCAGTCCTAAACCTAAATTTAAAATCATAATTATAGCCCTAATCCTAAATCTAAATGCTAATCCTGGCCCTAATCTTAACTTTAACCTTAATCTTAAACCAAGATGTGACCCTAACCTTAACTTAAAAACCAGACTCTCTCAAGGCATGCCTATAACAGGAGATGGGTTTCACAAAGTTAATTAAAAGTACCTTTAACTGAGTGTGCTCAGATGCCACATTGCTGCTGCAACACTGAGATGTTGTGGTACAAAGATTTTTTTCTAAAATGTCTCTTAAAATATCAATTTTCAGAATTACATTTTAATTTGTGTTGGTAGTTTTGGTTGATGGACACATTATTTTTCATTTTAAAGTCTTTAAAGAAGTATGCCTCTGGTCTTTAAACAATTGGTTTGGTATTGTCTAGTGTTTGCCTAATTAATTCTAATTCCTCATCAATTTAGCTGAACCTAATCAGTCGATTATTCATATACTCAATAGTAGCTGTCTCAGGGAAATAGACTGGGAAAGGGAGATGTTTAACTCTTTGAGATGAATGTGACAGAGATGCCAGAAACAGAGGGAAAACAACAGGCATGCTGTGGCAAGCAGCATTAGTCAGTTTAAACAGTTTGATACGTGGTTGTTGTTTTGCCCCAGAGGTGTTGTTGAGAGGAAAGGTTAGAGGCAGACTGAAGCTAAAAGCTGCTAAACGACTCTTTTTATTGAGTAATCAACTTAGGGCACTTCCTAGAACAGTTCAGGAATGTTACAGGTGTGTTAAAACAATTTAATGACTAAGATAGCTTTTTGCAATATTGGTCAAACTGGCATTGTGACATTTTGTAGTCTTTTTAATATACAGCTCTGGAAAAAATTAAGAGACCACATATGTTTCGGAATTAGTTTCTCTGATTTTGCTGTCTGTAGGTATTTGCTAAATAAACAGTGTTGTTTAAAATAAACATTGTTGTTTTATTCTATAAACTACTATAAAAGATGCAGAGCTTTCAGACCTCGAATAATAACAAAAAGTTCATGAAAAGTTCAGAAATCAATATTTGGTGCAATGAACCTGTTTTTTAATTACAGTTTTCATGCATCTTTGCATGTTCTCCTCCACCAGTCTTACACCCTGCTTTTAGATAACTTTATGTCACTCCTGTCGCAAAGTCAAACAGTTCAGCTTGGTTTAATGGCGTGTGATCATCCATCTTCCTCTTGATTTTATCCCAGAGGTTTTCTATTTGGTAAAATCAAAGAAACTAATTTTAAGCTGTCTTTTATTTTTTTTTACATCAGCTAAAACAATGATCCAGCATGGTGTTATATTTTATTAGTACATATCAAGAATATTAAGCAGATAAATATGCTTCCGGGAAACAGACCTGGAAATGTATAAATGTCAATTTTATTTTAATCGTACCGGTTGCTGACACAGATTTTGCAAATGCACACACACATAGCTTAGTAAAATAGTAACAGCAACAGAATAGGACTAACACTCATGTTGCTGAACATATTTCAGATTCCCACAGAAGTGTTCCAACATTAGAGAGAGTTACAATTAAATACAAATACAAAGTATTTTAGGTACACTTGTTTTTGTTGCTGGAAGAAACAATGAATAAGAAAGCGTCCCATATTTTTGTCTATAGTTTGCGTATTTTTTATGTGGTTTAGGGGCCTCAAGTAACAATCACCACATCAGAATAGTGAGAACTGCTGTACTTCTACAATTATGAGCTGATGCAGATAACATCTCGATACTAATAGGGTGAGGAGAGGAGGAGCTCAGTATACACAACAAGTGTATCTAACTTTGAGTTGGACTACAAGAGGCGAAGATCACTTTGGGTTTTATTCTTTCAGCCAAGAACAGAAAGCTGAGGCTGCAGTGGGCACAGACTTACCAAAACTGGACAGCTGAAAACAAGAGGAATGTAGCCTGACCTGATTAATGTCTCATTTCTGCTGAGGTACACAGAGGGGATTCAGGGTCATTGCATCTCTGAGCCCGTTAGTACCAATCAATCATCAACTGAATGCCATAGTCTCTTCGAGAATTGTTACTGACCATGCGCATCCCTTCATGACCACAACTGACCCATCTTCTTTAACTTACTTTCATCAAATTAATGCACTAGTCCCAGAGCAAAAGTCTCTTAAACTGGTTTCATGAAGGTGTCAATGAGTTCTGTGTTCTTCATCTCTGGTTCATTCCAGTCACAAGCTCCGAATCTAATAGAACACCTTTGGGATGTGGTAAAAGTGAAGATTCACAACATGACAGTGCTTCTGAAATATCTGCAGGAATTGTGTGACTCAAGAATGAACCAGAATTGCAACATAATGCTTCCAAAATTTGGCAAGATCCATACCTATATTGTGTGATTATCCAGAACATCCGACATCAATACCTACCTGACTTCCCTAATGCTTTTGTGTGGCTGAATGCAATCAAATCCACTAGAGGTGTGGAATATCGTATCGTACGCAATAATATCACCAGAAATACCCTGAAATATAATGCCATATCACTTACCCCTAATTATCACATCAAAGTACTACTTTTATACTGTTTTTAGAAAAAGAAAAATTCTAAGTGTTCTCATTTCCCTTTATATATCTACTAGAAACAGAATATATCTGTCCAGTATTATTCATTTTACTTTAATTCTGGATATATGGAGATATTTGGAGTGCATTACTAGTATCATGACATTCTGGATCATTGACTTCTGTTACAAATCTGATATTCTTTTTTTTAATATCTCAGTTAGCCATATCATATTGCATGGAATAATATAATTCTAAATAATTTTCTAATTCAGTGTTTTGTCCTATTGCCAAAAGTATCGCTATCGTGAAAATACCATGAAATATCGTGATATTATTTTAGAGCCATATCGCCCACCCCTAAAATCCACAGTCAAAATCACTCTTATGCTCTGATATTTAGTGTAGAGCCTTTTCAAAACAGTAGATTCTGTTAATTGTTTGCTTTGTCTTTTATTGTGACGAAGCCCTGGACTTCCTCCTTCTCTCTGTGTTCCGGTTTAAAATGTGACGCCACTCTTGTTCTCTTTCATTCTCTCCATTTTCCTTCTCTCTCTCTCTCTCTCTTTCACAAAAATCTTTCATTGTGACCGAGCCTGTGTTCTTCATGCTTCATTTAGGGATCACAGCTTGAGAACAGCCAGGCCTTTCACTCGTCTGCCCCCTCCCTCATTCCGTCTCTCATTTCCCTGTCTGTGTTTCTCCACCCATTCTCTCTCTCTCTCTCTCTCTCTCTCTCTCTCTCTTTCTCTCTCTCTGTCACCCGATCCAAACGAATTTCACCTCCACTGCCAAGTCCCAGTGCCAGCAGATCACAGTACCTGCTCTGGCACTCCTCTGTTGTTTCCCTGTTCTCATAATTGAACTATCTGTGGATTTTCACGTTGCCTCAGTGCTGAGGTCACGTCCGCTCTTCTGCGAGACAAACCCGGTTCAGACATGTTATGAGTGAAAACTGTGGTGAAATCAGTAGTGACCTTAGTAATATAAGTAGTGATGAATGTACAATATGCACACTCACTTTTCAGGAATGGAATGTTAACAGGGCGTCAGCCAGTCAGTATAGTCGAAGCATATTTATCTATACAGATCTGGAAAAAAATAAGAGACTACTACTTTAGTTTCTAAATCATTTTCTCAGATTTTGCTATTTATAGGTATATATTTGAGTAAAATTAACATTGTTGTTTTATTCTATAAACTACGGACAACATTTCTCCCAAATTCCAAATAAAGATATTGTCATTTAGAGCATTTATTTGAAGAAAATGAGAAATGGCTGAAATAAAAAGCAGAAAGATGCAGAGCTTTCAGATCTCAAATAATGCAAAGAAAACAAGTTCATATTCATAAAGTTTAAAAAGTTCAGAAATCAATATTTGGTGGAATAACCCTGGTTTTTAATCACAGTTTTCATGCATCTTGGCAGGTTCTCCTCCACCAGTTTTACACACTGCTTTTGAATAACTGTTCCAGATGTTTTCAATTCAGTAAAATCAAAAAAGAGACTCAATATTTTAAGTGATCTCTTATTTCTGCACTGTATATACACAGTGCAGAAAACACCTTAATAATTCTATAGGGTAAACAGTAGTAATCCTGCATTACGTATTTCACCATTTTAGCAATGACTTCTATTTTGCCAACCCAGCTGCCAAACCTGCAGCTTCAAGTCCCTCTTCACAGCTAAAACGGAGACTTGGTCCAGTGTTGAGCTGAGCTACAAGTTTGGTCAAGCTCTTAACTTTCAGAGACTCGTTTTCTGTCTCTGTTTTGGTCAAGCTTCTTCCTGTCCAAGTTTCTAGGAATCTTTTGAAGGTGTAGAAAGCTGTCCTCACCACTTCCTGGCTGTATTTGTATTTACTTCCTGGCTGTATTTGTATTTTTTATAAAGTATAGAATAAAGGGTTTAGAAGATATAGTGCTCTAGCGGTGTTTCTTTTGTTAAATTTTTTTCTAGTTACTATGACCGCGATCCAGACATGCAGTGTTGTGTAAATACTGCAGTAGAAAGTGCAGTAACAGTCTGCACCAGCACCGCTTCTGTTCTAACAAAGGGTTTGTAAATTAAAAGATGTTGTATCAGTGTTTAAAGTAGGAAATTGAATGTCAAATAAAAACTAGAAAGTCTTGAGGTGTTCCAAAACTTTTGACTGGTAGTGTACATTTTGGCCATTATATTTTTGTTGAGGTAAAAAGCATAAAACAGGATTTTTGGTTCCAAATATGAATACAGGAAACAGAAAACCACCTGTTATCTGTTTCTGATTTTACATTTGAAGCTAAATGAACATTAAAAAACTTATTGACCTTGTTTTGTGTGCATTTGTCATAAGGCACTTCAAAATTGAAGCAATGCAAACTAGAGGTGTGCCATATCATATCTTATTCAATAATATCGCCAAACTTTTTAAATATCGTGAACGATATTATTCCCTGAAATTATTACTCTGAATTAATTATCACATCAGGGTACTACTCTTTTGCTGTTTTAAGGAAAAGAAAAATTCACAGTTTTCTCATTTCCTATTATATATCTACTAGAGACAGATTATATCTGTCCAGTATCATTTATTTTACTTTAATCCTAGATATGTGGAGATACTTAGAGTGCATTATTATTATTATTATTATTATTATTATTATTATTATTATTATTGTTATTATTAGTATCATGACATTTCTCAATCATTGACCTCTGTTACAAATCTGCTAAAATTCTTGTATTTTTTCAAATGTCTCAGGTAGAGGTGTGCCATATCATATTGTATACAATAATGAAATGTAAGTTTTGTTTTTTTGCAGTAGTGTATTTTTATTTTTTTTGTCATATGGCCTAGAGTATTGTTCTTGCGATAATACCTGAAAAATATCATGATATTATTTTAGGGCCATATCGCCCACCCCTAATGCAAACCTCTCTTCCAAAGAGGAGAAAAGGTATCTGTAAAACTTCTGAGGCTGGAGGCGAATGCAAGTCACCTTTATTTTCCATAAAAAAAAACAAAACAACAAAGAACACAAAAACTGAGAAAATGAAACAAACAATAAGATTAAGGCTAAAAACAAATAGTAAAAACACACAAAGGACTAACAACCACTAACGAACAAAGAAGCAAAATAAACAAACAAAGATACAAACAAACTAAAGAAAACAAACCATGAACTTACAAACACGGCAGGACTGTGGCATAAACGAAAAGCAAATAAACATTAAAGCAGGACAGGGTCAAACAAAAAAGCACAACAAAGAACAAATCAACATGAAGTGTATTTATACAAACTAGGAAACAGGAAACACCTGGGGAAGGAAACGAGGGGGTGGGGTAACAAACGAGACAGGTGAGAACACTAAAGACTAGGGTGGGGCCGGAGACATGTGCTCAATGAGAACATGGGACCAAAAAAAGGAAAAACAAGACAGACAAGGGCTAAGGTGTGACCGTGTCAATAAAAGACAGTGATTATTTAAAGTTTTTAATCAGCTTTTAGTGTCTAAATGAAGCTGATTTATTCTCTCTCTAACCGTTTTTTTGTGACAAATTCTGATCCTCGCCAGATTCTGACTCCCCTTCACAGGCATACGCTTTACACGGCAGTGTGGGCACAACAGATTGTGCTCTCAATTGCAGTTTCTGTTTGTAAATTACAATTAATCATGACTTTTCATTAAAAGCAAACAACACAACATCGCCTAAAGCCTTAGCTGTGATTCATTTAACACACCAAAGGCTTTTGGATTGATTGCTGGTACATGGCATATGGGTTTTTAGTTGTTCAGTCCTAGAGATAAATGTATAATATTTGGGCGTATAAAATCTTTTAAAGGTATTGTTTTCCTGTCTGGATTTTAAATTACCTTTATCTATATTCTTTCCACTGAGAAAGCAGGAAAAATAGGAAAATGTCATATATAAATTAACTTTTCTTCAGCTTTTAGATTTCTTTGATCACATGACCATGTGTAACACAATGGTGTGGGTTTGTAGAAAGTACAACACTCAAGAAACATGCAAATCCTGCAGTGATTTCAGTAATTGATTTATCACTGCGGAGATATCTTTTACCGTATTATCACAAAATGATAGATATATTGATATTTTGTTCCACCCCTACTAATAAATAAGTTTCTCTCTCCCAATAATCTACTTCAATACTAATAGAAATAAGTTTAATCAATATTTTTATTTATTTATATATACTTATTTATTTAGACATCAGAATTTAATTACATTTTTCAACTAGTATGTCCCGAAAAGAACCACTTGTGTGCACAAAGAGTCGTTTTTCTAAGCGGTATATGCGTGAGGAAGCATTTAAAAAAAGGGTTTTATAAATTTAAGGTAATCAGTGTAATAGTTTTTCTGTAGGATCGATCTAGGCCTGTCACGATAATTACATCATCAACTCTCCATACAATAAATCTAATATAATACTGCCTTAAACATTTTGATGACTTAAGTATTGCCCATTTGTTTTGTTTTGTTTTGTTTTGTTTTTTATATACAAGGAGAGCCATTAAAGTGAACAAGCCAGCATGCTGACCCTTTTTAAAACAGTGATTTTTATTTATGTTTATTTATTTATGATATTATAATTGTTAATAAAATAATAAAAAAACAGTTCATTGATCTTGATTAATAGTATCCTTACATATATATCATAGCTAAAATAGTCTTAAAATAACAATAATATTGTTTATCGTAATTAGTTCTGGGACAGAATTTCAGTATATAGTCCCTTTATTCATAGAACCCTTTATTTATGGGAGTATAGTTACTTGGTGGGTCTTGTAAAACACCCTGTAAAAATGAGCGGCTTGTCTGTTCTTGCTGAGCCGTTTGAGTTCTCTTCAGTAGAACTTGGGCTTGACAATCATTTAAAAAAGTAAAATTTCAGTTTTCTTTAAATAAATGAGAGAATTTACTTGCAAAAATAAGATAAAGGTTTGTTTAAATAGTAGCACTTATCTTTTTTTTTTGTTGCAAATTAACTTTATAAAGATGTACAGTCAGGATTTCCCATTTAGAAAATCGCATAAAAATAGTAATTTAACTAATCCAATTAATTTAATGAACCTTTATATATACCTTTATATATATATATATATATATATATATATATATATATATATATATATATATATATATATATATATATATACAGAGAGAGAGAGAGAGAGACAGAGAGAGAGAGAGAGAGAGAGAGAGAGAGAGAGAGAGAGAGAGAGAGACTGGTTCTGATTATTGCTTCCTGCAGTGAAAACAGCTGACTCAGCAGAAGACACGAGGTACTCCCCTCTCGTCTTGTCGGCCTCTTAACTGCTGCCCCGTTATTAAGACTGTGGTGGGCGGGTGGTGGGGGTGGGGTGTCATGTACTTCAGCACTGCACAACAGGAAACCTCACAGCCGTTCTCAACAACACTGCTGAATTCTCACCGTAATGTTGATGCTCAGAGACACAAAGAGACTGGAGAACGACAGCTTAGCAGAGCACTCATGTGCTAATGTCTGAGATAGCCGTTTATAGCTGCTTCTGTTGGACTGTCTAGTCTGTCAGTCTGAACGTGTTCACAGTAAAATATCCCTCTTACCCTGAATGTACTTGATTGGTCAAGACATAATTGTGTTCTGAAGCTGAATAGCTTGCATTTTTCACTAGAGCGAATAAGGAGTGATTGAGAGCTTATAGCAGTTTACTACACATCTGATCTAGCATTATGTCCTATGGAAGCTAAAGATTGCTACACTGTCTTGTGGGATATTTAAGTCACTTCTGTCTTTGCATGTGCAGTTCTAACCAGACACCACTGATCACAATCATTATCCATCTACTGCACTGCACTGTCCACTGTGGGTGGTAATGCATTCTATGACATGTTCGCGGGGCACACGCAATACTGTGGATCGAGGAATATTCGGGTGTTCTCACACTAAGCACGGTTTGGTTGAATTGTGCTGGAGCATGGTTCTGCTGGCCTGCACTCACACTGTGTTTAAACAATCCGTGCCCGAGTATGCTCTGGGCATGGATAGCGCTAGCACAGCATACGTACTGTCTCACGAGTCCAAGTGAATCGTGCTCTGGCCCACCTCTTTAAGTGGAGCAATCAAGACAAGAAAGCCGAGCTTTGGGGGGTAACCGTGCTTGGGCACAGCATGGATTGCCTGGTGTGAGTAAACCCTTAAATGCCCTCGCAAATGGAAATGGAATCTACTGCATCTACTATAAATCAGACTTATTTACTTGAACTGGCATTGATAATTAATTGTCCTTTTACCGTGTGCACACTGGCCAGTGTTCAGTCTCACTCACAAGACAACACCTCACAACACATACAGGTATGTGCACTTGTTTCTTCAGATCCTTCAGTTAGCCTAGCTTTAGGTCCTGTTTTTGTCTCCCAGTGTAGCTTTTACTTTTATTTTTTGGCTAGTGGGTATAAATATAAGTTATAAAGTCAAGACTGTTACATAACAGTTTTAAAGAATTTTGATTTTAAAGGAGTTTAAGGAACAGCATGGCAGTTTGTTCCTGTGTTATTTGTGCAAATAGCGCATCAGTGTAACATGCGTTGCCCAGTAATTTAAATTTGTCTATGGAACACCACCAGTGAAGTACAATTGAGAAACAGTTCTGTTTACACTAGTTAGAAGTAAAAATCCAGCTTTGCTGCGGCTTAGCCAACAAAACCTCAGGGTGGATTTTTACTTTCTGGACCTGGATCTCCCACCTTTGTGTGTAACTATAGTTTACATAGGATCTCCGGTGGATTTGGTCTTTTACAGAGACTCTAAGACTAGGTCAGTGGCTGAACTGCACTGAGCAGGGCATTACACATGTTGTAAAGTAATGTATGACATTGCAAAGACTACACTAAAGAGTTATTAGTGTAAAGTCTTTATTATATAATGTTTCTAACTGTTGTTCGTCTCGCTGCGTCACAGTGCTGTTAGCCAATCAGAGGCGATTTGTTTGCATGTAACAGGGAACATCATTATTTGAGGCCCTGCTGTGAAATACTACACTTCTCCAGTTTGTATGAATATGAAGAATATGGAGAAAGAAACCCATCTTTTAAAGTGTTAATGATTCTCCAGCATAATTCAGCTCAGCCTTCTCAGAGTGCCTTTCATCCTGAGTATTGTTCATTTTGACAGACAGTGTGTTTTGTGTGCTGCATCTTGAGGTTGCAGTTAAATCGCCAGTCTTGTCTTTGCATTTGTGCATCAGTTCATTTAGCAGCACATTGAGTAATAGCTTCTGTCTCTCACTGCCCTTTTGTCCAGCTTTCCTCTCACCGGCGAGCTCCCCGCCGCACAATAGCGCCTGTCTGTTGAACACAATGGCCTTTATGAATGTGTGTGTGAGAGTGAGAGAAAGGCAGGAATCTTCTCTTCTCTGTGATAGGTAATCTTTTCCAGATACAATCTGCAAAAAGCTCATTTATCTCCTGCTTTTGTACGTCTTTGAAGGAAAGACTAAATATGGCTGCCTAACGGGAGCATCTTCAGACCTCAATCATTCCTGCCACCGAGGCCTTTAGCACTGCTGATCTTCTGTTCACTTGTTTCATTAGACACTCTAATATGGGAGTGTGATTTCTCTAAGCTATGAGAAGCAAAAATAATTGAGACTCATTAAAGTAGCTATTGCTAGCTAGCTAACAAATCTTGTCGTACATCTGAATGTGTCATTAGATTGGTAATGAGATGTATGCCTCATTACGTTTATTGTATTTTCCACTGACTTTTGTTTGGAGTTAAAATAGTTCCATTGCTGCTCCGTTTGTAGCTGCGCTGTTTGGCTTGTAAGCGCTGCATCGTTGCTAGTTTACCTGTATGGTGGAGTATGCTTCAGTTACAGTGCATAACCATCTGATAATGCCTCTCAGGCAATCACTTTGCAGGGTCGGAACTAACTGTGGTATAATAAAACATAATAATATGTTAATAATTTTGCTATTCCTCAGTCTTTCACATTTTCGTTTATATTTGTTTGTTGAAAAAAAGGGTAATCAGTTTGCCATAGTTCTCGTTTTCAAGTATTAATTTTTATTTAGTTCTCATCTTGTTTTTATCATGGAAAATAGGTCCTCAACGAAATTGTTTTGTCATAGTTCATAGTTTTTAATCACTGGTGCATTAAAATTGGATTGCACCTGAAAAAAGTGAATCAGCACATCTCTCTCAAAGTCCAATAAATACTTACATCACTCACAAAGATGTAAACAATGATATTTTATTTATGGTACACAATCAACCTGGAGGATGTAGAGTTAGGGGTCTTTTTCAAGAATTAGGATTGTTGTAGTGTGGTGGGCTTCTCCAGCTGAGGACCTGAACTCTCTAGTCAGCTCTATTGGGGGAGTGGTGGTGTTATCCACTATACGTGTTAATCACTGGCATTTATATATGCCAAACAAAAGGCCATCCAGCCTAATAATAGCAGACATGCTGGGAGCGTTGGGAAAAACTCAGTTTGTGTTATGATAATCACTTGGTCTGGAATTTGTTTGGTATTTAGATAACATTTAGGTCCAAAATAATCCTGAACTAAAATTAGAGTTTTCAATTATGAGTTCACTTATCATTTAATTCAGTCCAAGATTAAAGCTAATCTGTGTCTGATCAAAAGGCCTGGCCCTGAATGTTACTTCTTGTCATGTAAGTGATGCTTTGGGCAGTATAGAGTCTGCAAGCTGCTGAATCAGACTGAAGAACTGAGTTAACTAATCAGAATCACAGTTTACAGTGTGAGGACAGAGGCTGAAGGGTTGGTGACATCACAATGCCATTAATTCCTTACTATTTAAAACAGAGGGTAGGAAGTGGGTGAGAGGTGAGAGAGGGGGATTGGACAAGCGAGGGGGCTTGTGTGGTTGAATGTGAGAGGGGGGGGAGTGAGAGAGAAAGAGAGAGAGAGGGGGTGAAGGGAGGGGGAAATGAATGGAAGAGGAAAGTAAAGTGAGCGAATGCCAAAGCCCGCAAATGGGTGCGGATGAGGACTGCAAAGAGCTGCACTGTTTGGGTCCCCTCTTGGGAGGGTGTGGACCAGTGTGACCCACTTCTCTCTCTCTCTCTCTCTGTCTCTCTCTCTCTCTCTCGCTCACACACACACACACACACACACACACATATGTTAAAAAGCTTGTAAACCTTACTTTGTGGGGTACATTCACTGATTCAGGTAAAGCCAGAGCTAAATAATTCTGTGCTTGATAGAGAGACCAGGGTGAGTTTCCCTAAAGCTTTCTAACAGTATGTACTTCGTTAAATAGTTCTAAAGAACTTTATTTGTTAGTTAACAAGTGTTTCCAAAAGCCTTCTGTAATTAAAGTACTGTGTACTGTGTGTTGCAAACGAACAAGTTAACTCATCTTGTTCAAAGTGTGTTTTAACTTCAGTTCAGCTCCCAACAGACAAAAGCAGCTGTTTATTAGTAAAACAGGAGGATGGGGTTTAGTTGTTGGCAGTTTATATACACCGACATTAAAAAACTGTTGCACCCTGATGGAAGTCTTGAATATTATTGCTATTTGGAAAGGAAAATAAAGGTTATCAGGAACAATAAATGTAAAAAAAAATGAAGACTGATATAAACACTATTTATTGAGCTACACATACAGAAGTAACTACCATGTAATGCATGTGTAATGCAACAGGACAGGCATCTTCTCTCTCTCTCTCTCTTTCTCTCTTTCTCTCTCTCTCTCACACACACAAACACACATACAAATGCTAAAAAGCCGTCTCGTAAACCTAACTTTGTGGGGTACATTCATTAATTCAGGTTAAGGCAGAGCTAAATAATTCTGTGCTTGATGGAGAGACCAGGGTGAGTTTCCCTAAAGCTTAATAACAGTATGTACTTCGTTAAATAGATCTAAAGAACTTTGTTTGTCAGTTAACAAGTCCAAAAGCCTTCTGTAACTAAAGTACTGTGTACTGTGTGTGCAAATGAAAAAGTAACTTCCTTCAGTTCAGCTCCCAACAAACAAAAGCAGCTAATTATTGGAAAAACAGGAGGATGGGATTTAGTTGAAACATATTAATTTATATACACCCACCATCAAAGAATTGATGCACCTTGATGGAAGTCTCGGATAGTATTGCTATTCGGGAGGAAGATAAAAGTTGCCATGAACAATAAATGCTAAAAAAACGTAGACTGATATGAACACAATTTATTGAGCTACATATACAGAAGTAACTACCATGTGGCATGTGTAACACAACAGGACATACATCTTGGGATGGAGTTGTAGATGTTCTTAATGGTGTCCTGCTATAATTTATCCCATGCAGCATGAATATTCTCACGCAGTTCCTGTAGATTTTGTGGTAGGAATGGAGGGAGGGTTGAAAGTGCATCCAATAGCAATTCATACATTTTCATTCTGAGATGTGGCAGGCATAGCATTTATGTCTTCAAGGCAGGGTCTTGAGACTCAGCAGTATGTGGATGAACATTGTCCTGTTGAAAGAGCCTGTAACTAAGACCAAAAGTGTACCTGAGGTTATTATGTGTTTCTTGTATACACCGTCCAAAAAGTTTGAGGTTAAGAGGTTAGATAGTCCCCACAAAGAGTTCAATACAAACACTACAGTAGCAGTTAATGAATAGAGAGCTGGCCATTGACACACACACACACACACACACACACACACACATACAGAAAAACACAGACACACACCCACACGTACCACACTCACGATCATCGGGTTCACATGGAGTGATGCTGGAGCCTCCCACTCACCCCATCATCGCACCACCAAACTCAGCACACTCTCTCCATCTGCATCTTTCTTGTCTCTTTTTCCTTTCTCTGCTCACTCTCTTTCACTCGATCTCTTTCTCTCTCTCTCTCTCTCTCTGTATCTTTTAATTGTTCTCCTCTCCTCAACCTCACTGTTTATTTTCCTGGCTCTGTCTTTTGCCATGTCAGTGTGAACTCTGTGTGCGACTGTGTGTGTGCGCGCGACTGTGTGTGTGTGTGTGTGTGTCCTCTGTCTGTTGAGAAATGGCCGAGAGTAACCCAAACAAACGCCTGTTCCACTTCAGCCAATCCCCACCACTACCTCCCAGCATTCTAATAGACTTCAGAGAGTTACGCTTCTCTTTCTGACCAAAGACTTTATTTGGCCCAGTGTTTTCACACGTCTGTGTCTCGCGGGATGTAGTGAGCTGCATAGATGTTTTTTTTAGAGATGCACTGAAATTGAAAATGTTTGTTTTGAAAAAATAAAATAAAAAAACAAATAATGGTAAACAATGTAAAGGGAAAGCAGCAGTTATTGTTCAGCACCTCCAGGAACTCCATGATGCTGAGAAAACTATTCCAGGTCTACCTCATGAAGACACTGAGATTAAAATACCAAGAGTGTGCAGATCTGTCCTCAAAGCTAAATGTAGTACTTAGAAGAATCTAAACTCTAAAACATGTTCTGTTTCTTTAAAACTGGAATAATTTCATGTTACTGTATGGCTTTTATTTCAGTATTAAATAAAGAATGCATGAGAAATCGGATAAAGAGAAACTTTTTTTTACTTTATTGTGAACATCTCTGCGTGGTTGAAAGGATTTCTGAATTAGAACTTAATTTGCTGAGTATAAAATTCTCAGGAAGTGTTGGTATTGCACACATGCTTACAATGGGGGGGATGACCATTTAAATGGCTTAGGTGGAATAATGTAACGTCCAGTGTTCAATAATGTGTACACAGCGTGTGCTGTGCTCTATCATGAAGCTCAGTGCAGCAAGCTCCGTTCTTTTTTTTTTTTTAATTTCTGAGGATTTATGCGTTGGGCGGAGGCAGGACAGATTACGGAGGAAGGTGGGATCAAAATGTTGTAATGAACTTGTTTTAAAAAAAAAACAACAACGTATTATACCAAATGAATCGTGTGTGCTAAAAATAACACATTGTATGAGAAGAGGTGTATCGTAATATTTTGTTTTACAATACTGTATTGATTTAAAAAAAAAAACCCATCAGTTTCTAAATGTTAGTTTACATGTAAAGATTAGTGGCAGGTTATGATTCATGTTGTCTTGTGTTTAAATCTTAACCACTAGATAGCAGTGTTATACTCTGTCCTCAGATCCTGCTGTTCTGACTGCTTTAAGAGTAAAATTTATTCAGATTTTGCAAATATGATTTGTGTTTTTATACTATACGTATACTTTACATATAATATTGCCAAGTTCTTGCCAATACATAGTCCTAATTGGTAGTTAGCATTAGCTTTGCCTGGACACTGTCTGTGCTGGTTTAATGCTCTAGTATGAGAATAAGAGCATATCAGTTGAGATCATGGGCATATTATTAAATATATATTACACACAACACAATGCCTTTGTGACGAAACCATCCTAATTAAAACAAACATTCTTTCAGATGTGCAGAGTAATTAATATGATTTGTATATTTTCTCTCTCTCTCTCTTTCTCTCTCTCTCTCTCTCTCTCTCTCTCTCTCTCTCTCTCTCTCTCTCTCTCTCTCTCTCTCAGCTATGCAGTTGCAGGAGTGGTTGCGTTCTCTTCGTCCCAGCAGTGGTGGATTGGGGAAATCATTAGAGGAGGATATTCGGAGTCTTCTTCCCGCTCTCCCCTCCTCGTTCTCCTCTCTCTCCCTCTCTCCACCCTCTATCATCGGACTGGGAGCGCTGGCGTCCCTCACGGCATACTGGCTAGTCACTCGGCCCCGCTCCATACAGCCACCATGTGACCTGCAGGCTCAGTCCGTGCCTGTAAAGGTGAAACTGTCATGAGACAAATACAGGCTTTTGAATACTGAATGCAATTTAGCCCCTTAATATGTTTTTAATGTACGTCTAATTCCATCATTTAGTGCATTTCTAACATATGTCTAATTCCACCCTCTGCCTATGATTCCAAAGACACACAGTGCTACCAAAACTCAAAGGATTAATACTTGTGACCTGTGAAGCCAGCTGACAATACATTTAACACGCTTGGAGGAGAACACAAACTGTTAATTTTGTTACATCAGCTAACAGACCACTACTTCGGTTAGCATCTCACTAAGGGATGGTATTAGCGGTAGGGCAGTCTAGGGATGCATAGGGAGTATAGCATCAACAGGGATGGAACTTGCTGCACTGTAAATACAGTTGACACTAAAGCCCAATCCCATGTAGCTTGTTTAAACACTGTAAATGCTCAGACTACGGTCTGATATACTCACCTCTGAACAATGAAAGATCAAGTGGCTAGCGGCTAATGCTACTGCTGCTCCAGCAGTGCTAGCCAGGGTTAGCAGCAGGGCCAATAATACCCACCTCTGAGCGAGGAAATAGCGGTTAGAGGCTAATGCTAATGCTACTCAGCCTTAGTGCAGAAGAACTAAACTGAAAGTCCTGTATAATGCTGTACCTCAGCTGAGTGGCTTTACTGCTCCTTACAACCTGACTGGTAAAACTCGTACATAAGGTGCTCTGGATTAAAAGACACGCTGATGATTTTTGGGAAAATTAAAGGATTTTAAGTGCGAAAAATACAGTATTAGCAGTGCTAGTGCTAGTTTAGTAACCAAGCTGCTAGTTAACTAATTTACTTTAGGGCATCGTATGTTTTCAGAGTGCTGCAGCATCTGCCCTATATTTCACCATTTAAGGTGGAACGGGAAAATGATCTAGCTAGCTACTGAGATGAACTACTAGATGTTTTTGTTATGCTTGTTATGAAGTTAATGGCCATATAACATTGAAACTACACATTAAACAAGGAAAACACTTGCTTGTGCCGATATCTTGTCAGTGATTCTTACACCCTCTGTTTTAAGTGTGTCTCTGAAAAATCTCAGTTTGAAGGTTCATGCATTCCTACCCCTTTAGTCTAACAAGAATTGGGACACACAGAGGGATAGGGCTAAGTGGTAGGGTCAAGGGTTAAAATGGGATTGGGCCTTAGACAGTTGCTCCACTTTATCAAACTGTTTATGCATTTTAAAGCAGTTTACTGTCTAATGGAACAGCTCCATTGTATTTTACATGTTCAGATCTTCATGAAGGTTGGCGTAGCATAGTGGATAAAAAAACACTTTAATTCCTGTGTTAGAAAAGGGTTCGATTCCTGTGCAGGGCAAGCACTTAACACTATACTATTATGAGTTCTTGGGAATGATTCCAGACTATTTTACCCTACCTGTGTAACATGATTTGAGTTTTAGCCAAATTCAATAGAATTAAAACATAAAAGCTTGTGATAAATTATCTTATACTTCTCCATATCTAAACAATATTCTGTATTCTTTACTTTGTGAAAACAGTGACCTTCACTGTGAGTCCTGAATATTGTGTGTACTTTCAGGGCGACCCGAGCTGCAGACGTTCGGCTTTATTGAAAGACGACAATCTGCTGGACTTCTACTATGAAGACACAAAGACAGTATACGAGGTGTTCCAAAGGGGCTTGAGAATAGCAGGCAAGTTCAACCAGTGCTGACGCCACCGAAGTGCTGCAGAGAGAACTGTGCTCTGCTTTCCTCTCGAGCTTTAAAAGTGCTTTTAGCGCTTTATCTCCTGTGTTGAAATGGACCAAGCTAGACTCAATAGGGAATTTTACACTGGAGTGACCGCTTTAGGGACAGTCTGTGGCCCAAAAGGACTGAGAGTCCATCTTGATTTGAGATAAAGTGAACTTGTTTTAGACAAAGCTGCTGCTGCTGCTGATTACGTCTCACTGCTAATGCTGTGTGATTACAGGGGATAGACCATGTCTTGGCTTCAGGAAACCAGGAGAGCCTTACCAGTGGATACCCTACACAGAGGTGAGCTAAGATTCAGAAAGAGCTAAGAGAAAAGGTTCAGTATCATTTAAACTAGTTGCTTTTCAGTCATTCTATCAGTGACAAAAATAGGGTAGTATTTTGAAATAATACTGATTTTTTTCTGTTACTATTAAGATTTTTCTGGTTATGTAGCCAGCTAACATACCTGTGCAAAAAAAGCTTACAAAGACAAAACGTACTTATTTTACATTTAATACATTTAGTGATCAGTTTCCTAGACAGGGATTAAGACTCTACACTTGCACTGCACAGCATTTTAATTTGAGATGAAAGAAAAATATATAGTATATAATATATTTGTTTTGGCTTTTTTTTGTCATACTTACAATTTTCAGATTAGCAAACGGAATTTAATATCAGACAAAATACGCTGAGTAAAAACAAAAAGCAGTTTTTCAGTGATCATTTCATTTATTATGGGGGAAAAAATCTAGCCCTATGTGAAAAAATAATTTCTTCCCCATGAATTGACTGTGATTAACCATATTTTTTAGAAAGCTGGGTTCAATTTCACTAACCACAACCAGGCTTGATTACTGCCAGACCTGTAGAATCAAGAAATCACTTAAATAGAACCTGTCTGACAACATGAAGCAGCTAAAATATCTCAAAAAGCAACATGCTGTGATCTGAAAAAATGCAAAAACAGAAGACAAAAAAAGAAAGACATAAATTCATTGACCTCTACCAGTCCGGAAAAGGTTACAAAGTCATTTCTAAAGTTTTGAACACCAGCAGATCACAGTGAGAGCTATTGTTTACAAATGGAGAAAACATGGAAAACTGGTGAACCTTCCCAGCAGTGACCGGTCTACCAAAATGACTCCACAAGGGCATGGGTAACTCATCCAGGAGGTCACAAAAGAACCTAGAACAACGTTTAAAGAACTGCAGAACACATCATTTTATAAAAAGAACATCATACTGAAAGTTAAACATGGTGGTGGTAGTGTGACGAGAACTTGCTGTAAAGGATGAAACCATGACTTTTGCTCTTTACAAGAAAATCCGGTACCACTTTAAAATAAGACTACCTTTATAAAGGGTTTATAAAGGGTTTACAATTAGTTTATTAATGGCTACTAATTAGGTTGTAAATGCCTTAACAATCATTAATAATAATTAATAATTAATTAAATGTTGAAAGGGCGACAATGACCTGTTGTTTGGCAAATAGTGAACCCACAGCCATCTATAAAAATCCTGATCTTTTTAATATTATTATATAATATATAATAATATTGTAATATTATTATATAGTCTTATAATAATATTTGTCAGATACTAAATTGTGTTTGTTAATGTGAAAAAAAATGTAAGTATGATAAAAAAGCAAAAAAATTGATTATTAGGATTAATTAAGAATATTCCATGAGATTGAACAGAAAAGGATGAACAATACAGAAATGTTCAATCATGTACACTTAAATTACTGTGTCGGGTGTTTATCCTCTTCCTCTGAACAATACCCTATAGATTCTCCCCATAGGGAGCTGACCAGCCAATCAAGAACAGTCAGTTATTTCATGGTCAGGAAAACCATTTGGTAGTAGTATTGGTATTGTGGACAGAGGTCGGGTCCTGATAAAGAATACAATATGCATGACCATAAACTGATAGAAGTGTGAAGTAATCTGAAATCTCCTGGTATATGGGTACGTTAACTTTAGACACAAAAAACACAGTGAACCAACAGTATGTTCTCAGAATATGGACAGAAGGCTTCTTCAGTTTTCACATTCGTGTTTAATATGCACAAGACTAGACCTGTCATGATCACTATTTTTGTGTGGACAATATATTGTACCAGAAATAATTGCGATAAATGTTATGATTGTTATTTTAAGACCATTTTATCCCACGAATACGATAATTTAATAGCATAATAATACAATTACATAGATTTAAAGAGTAAAAAACTTTTAATTCCTAAGAATATTCAAACATTTCAATTGCAATAAAGCATTTTTATGATATCTATTAAAAAAAAATAGCTAAGAAAAAGAAAATTATTGTTTACATTTCTGTAGATTGCACAATAAGTCAATAATGTAATTATCATGACAGGCCTATTTATATATAAATAAAATGAAATAAAACAAATCTAGTGTTTAATTGTTAACATACTGGTTCGTTTACATGTATGGGCCTTTCTTGACAAGTAAAATTGTCTAGGTCTACACAAAAAACGTCCCTGTCTGTATCCATATTTATTTATCCATATTTCATTTGGTTGTAGCTGTAAGTCTGTAGCTTGCTGTGGTCTGAGTATAAAAAGTTGCAAAATTAAAATATAGGCTAATTATAGACTGATTATCATCATGGTTCATTCACACAGACATGCTAATTTGAGTAACTAGTGACTTTTAGGAACTTCATCCCTTTAAACTTTACCTAATCACCTAAATAGCTACTTAGCAGGAGCTTCATCAGTTGACTTTAAAGCATTAGAGGAGGGAGAGCTGTAATCTCTGCAGAGCTGTTCTCTGGAGGATCACACCTGGCCTCTCAGAAAGAGTTCAAAGCCCTGTCTTGTATTAAATCTTGTAATTTCCTGTTCTGCTGCAGGTGGCAGAAAGGGCTCAGGTGCTGGGGTCCGGCTTGCTGGCAAAAGGATGCAAACCTAATCCCAAACAATTTGTGGGCATCTTTGCTCAGAACAGGCCAGAGGTACACAACACACACACACACACACACACTGTCTGTTTACATTTATAAATGGCAATATCCCAGAGTTGCTGATTTATTTATAAGGTTCAATAAGAGTTGGAGATGTGTGCGAGTGACACTAACTGTGCTGATGTTTGTCTCCCCCTGATGGCTGCAGTGGGTTATTGCAGAGCTGGCCTGCTACACTTTCTCCATGGCTGTAGTGCCCCTGTACGACACACTGGGTCTAGAGGCGATGGTGCACATCCTCAATCTGGGTAAGTTAACATCTTGCTCCTGTGAAACATTGACTTTCATTTTTCATTTTTTGGGGTCTTGATGAAAATCATGATGAATATCATGTTGGAGGAGGAAGAGTTAATTTAAATTATTGTATATTAGGGGTGGGCGATATGGCCCTAAAGGCCCTGTCCCACTGCGATTGCATCTAAATATCCACTAAAGTACGTCCAAATTTATCAGAAAACACTGCGTCCACTGAGTGAACGCGCTGCGTCCAAAATATAGACGCACTGCGTCCAAATTACGTCCATATTCCGTCCATATTCCGTCTAAATTGAAGTTGGACGCCGCCTTCCAAATTTGTACGTCGACTTCCACTCTTTGGACGTCGACTTCCAACTATATATGGTTGTTTTTTCTAGTGAATCATCATTTCTTCTTGAGCTACAAGAGAGAGCACATCTATTCTCTTGGAAAGTGTGGAAAAGCGATGGACGCCAGAAAAATATTTTTATGGACGTCGATGTCCACCTGTACGTGCCGTCCAAATATCCACTAAAATACGTCCGTACTGCGTCTAATTATCCACTAAATTACGTCCATACTGCGTCTAAATATCCACTAAATTACGTCCATATTAGTCGCCGTCTATTCCGAAAATTTTGGGAGGTACCAAAACCACTTTTGCGTCTAAAGTGGACGGCAGCGTCTAAACTACGTCCACTTGGACGGTGCCGTCCAAATATCCACTAAACTACGTCCAGATTGCCTTCAAATATCCACTAAATATCCACTAAACTGCGTCCACTGAAATTTGGACGTACTTTAGTGGATATTTAGACGCAATCGCAGTGGGACAGGGCCATAAAATAATATCACAATATTTTGTGGTATTTTCGCGATAAGAATACTCTTGGCGATATGACAAAACACTTAAAAAAACTATTTCAATAATACACTATACACTGCAAGAAAAAAATATATATTTTTACATACAATATAACATGCACACCCCTAAGTGAGAAAAAAAAATACAAGAATTTTATCAGATTTGTAATAGAAGTCAATGATCCAGAATGTCATGATACTAATAATAATGCACTCCAAATATCTCCATATATTCAGGATTAAAGTATAATAGATGATACTGGACAGATATAATATGTCTCTAATAGATATATAATGGGGAAAGGGATGGGTGATATGGCACAATATTTTAGGGTATAATATCGTTCACAATATTAAAATATTTTGACGATATTATCGTGTACGATACCATGTGGCACACCCCTATTGTATATTAGTGTTGGGCGGTATTTTATTTCCGCAGTTTTTAGTAGTTTGAAATCTTTTGGAGGGCAGAAGGAACTGAACTTTCTCATTCCTCACCCCAGCCGCTCAGGGCCATTGCAATTCCAAGTTTTCATGCCTCTTGGCATGTTCTCCTCCACCAGTCTTACACACTGCTTTTGGATAACTTTTATTACACTCCTGGTGCACAAATTCAAGCAGCTCAGCTTGGTTTGATGGCTTCCTCTTGATTACATTCCAGAGGTTTTCAATTTGGTAAAATCAAAGAAACTCATAATTTTAAGTGGTCTCTTATTTTTTTTACAGAGCTGGATGTTATAGGCATTAATGTATTTTATTGAAATCAGGTGTGGGGGATCTCAAACAGTGTATCTATGCTAGTAGTTCCTGAAAGTAGATTTAGATTCCACAATTATTTCTTTTCTTAACTCTTAAGGAAGTTGCAGTATATAGTCTTGCTTACAGTATCAATATAATATATTCAGTATATATTGAATCAAATCCCCTGTATCCTAATATATCATGTGGCACTATCACCTGGTGTGAAGATGTATTGTGTATTTACAGCATGTCTGTACCCTGACAGAGTTGTGCACTAGGAGATGAGCAGTTAATTCACTTAACTCACTTTATTCACGTGTCTCTCTCTCTCTTTCTTTCTCTCTCTCTCTCTCCAGCGGAGATCTCTTTGGTGATCTGTGATAAAGAAGAGAAGGCAGAGTCTCTGCTGCTGAATAAGGAGAAGGGAGTGACCCCTGCTCTGTCCTGCCTGGTGCTCTTTAACCCTGTCAGTGCTGCTCTGGTGGAGCGAGGGAAGGCCTGTGGAGTGGAGATCATGCATCTTTCAGAGATCATGGTGGGAGATGAAGGAATTCATATGAATTGTGTCTTTGAGAACAAGAAATACAAACTTTAAGATACAAATATGTTTTTTTTTGTCATTCATTAATATAGATATAGTTGTTATATAGTAAGTATAATTATAATAAAACACATATTTATTGTTCTTGTAGGATCTGGGCCAGGAAAACCTTAAGACTCCAGTGGTAAGTACCTTCTGAATTGATTTTCTGTTAAACTAAGAACTTATTTTTTAGTAAGGAATAAAAAAAAAATACAGATTTGCAGATCTGTACACACAATAAAGAACAACAGAACTGCAGTGCTCTATAATTATAATCTTCCTCTTTATAAACCACATTCGGAGTTTGAGAAATATTCTTTTCTGCTTTTTCTTTTCATTTTTAGCAATGTATGTGCGTATCGATATAAGTATGTGTGTACCATATAGGTATTGTTGGTGTGTATTAGGGCTGTGCCATATTGTATCATTTTTTAATATCGTGAAGGATATTATACTCTAAAATATGGTGCCATATCACCCTCCCTTTTTGCTGTTTTTAGCAAAAGAAAAAATCACACGGTTCTAATTTCCCATTATATATCTACTAGAGACAGATTATATCTGTCCAGTATCATTTATTTTACTTTAATCCTGGATATATGGAGATATTTGAAGTGCATTATTATTAATATCATGACGTTCTGGATCATTGACTTCTGTTACAAATCTGATCAAATTCTTGTATTTTTTTAATATTATATTGTATGCAATAATAAATAAATTTAGTTTTCATTTTGTTACAGTAGTATATTCTTTAAATATTGTTTTAAATTCTGTGTTATATAAAGAGAGAGAATGTATTTTCTACATTGTAGATTAATTATAAAGATTAATTAAGGGGCACATATGGAATTATACATAGTAAATGAACAAAATGTCTTCAGCAAAAATCATAAAAATAAAGAAAACCCATTGAAATAAGAAAAGGTGTGTCCGTCCTTTGGACTGGTACTGTATTTAGCATTCTACTTTTAGTTTTAAACACTGACATGCTATAATATTTAACGTAAGTGTGTAAGGCCACTGGGCTCTAAACTGCTGCTTATGATAAGTTTGGTAACAAGCTGTTTTAACCATGTAGCTATAGTGAGCACTTTCTTCATTTCAATCTTTAATTGATTAGCTTTTAAAATAGAAACGTTTTTTTTTTTTTTTTTTCTTGTAGCCTCCCAAGCCTCAGGACCTTGCAGTGGTGTGTTTTACAAGTGGGACAACAGGTATAGTGCACTTCAAACTATTAAACATTCTTAACCTGAAGGGGAAATTCATATGTGATAATAAATAATTACTGTTAAACTGACTAATAAATAAGTTAAACTGACTCTAAATGGAGTGACTTTTTTAGAGAGAATTAATAATTTAATTATGAAGCAGCTGTACATTTGTTAAGGAAATTGTACCACATGTGATTATTCATAACTACGATATTAATATTTTAATACGAGACTGAAATATGTATTTCAGTGTTGAGGAAAACAGTGCTCATGTCTCATAGTAACCTTTTCATTTCCTGTTCATTTAGGAAAGCCGAAAGGAGCTATGATCACCCATGGCAACATCGCCTCCAATACATCCTCTGTCATTAAGATCTTAGAGGTCAGTTTCTCACACATTATTCATCCTCAGACAAAACCGTTTAAACCTTCTATGCTTTCTTTCCTCCTCGGACACACTCGTCTTTTTCTGTTACCCCAAACTCATCAGTTTTAAGTCAGTGAGATAAAATATGTTAGATGCCTAAAGTTATTTATTGCTGCATAATTTACATGGTCTGCTGTAGTTCTCCAGAGATTTTAATTCATTACGGTGTAATGGTGTTATCAATGGTTTTCTTGGGGACTGTGGTCCTAGCTGCCTTGAGATCATTAACAATTTCCCCCCTTGTAGTATTAGTCTCATTTCTCACCTTCCTCATGATCAAAGATACCCCAAGATCATGAGTTGAGATCATGCAAGAAACCCCAGATTGATGTCGATTGACAGTCATTTTGTATTTCTTCCATTTTCTTACTATTGCACCAACAGTTTTCTCCTCCTTACTCAGCGACTTTTTATTTCTGATTTATTAAATGTACAATCCATAATTATAGGAGCATAAATGTGAACAATTCTGCAGACTTTGCCTTTGACTTTTCTCAAACAAATTTAAGAATGTTTAAGAACTTTCAATTTTTTTGTTTTTTATGGAGCTGTTTTTAATGCAGCTTTTGTATTCTGCATTTTACAACTCATCATAAACAAAGTAAGGCATATTTATAGTTTTCATTGTCCAGTCAAATCTATGCAGAATAGCAACATGGAGTAAAAACTGAATCAAAGTAATCAAAGTAAGCCATATATATATATATATATATATATATATATATATATATATATATATATATATATATATATATATATATATATATATATATATATATATATATATATAAAATAGAAATGATTGTGGAGGGAACGGCCAGTACAAACGGTGGTTTTACATTAGAAAGTCATAATTTTCTTTATGTAGAACCTATCAGTACTTTAACACCAATCTCCACATGTATTTGTTTTAAATTAGACATTTATTTATTAATTTGTCATTTAGAAATTTAAACTAAACTAAAGCATCCTAACATATATTTTAACATCGAAGTTCCTAGATAGCCAAGGAAAAAAAAGATTCTTGCTAAAAAACACGAAGCAAGAAAAAAAGGCACCTACTCTAAAAGTCTTATTTTTCCAATTTCCCTCTGTCTTTTTCACTTTATTACTCCCATTCTATCCCCCTCGTGACATTCTACATCACTCCACTTTCCATCTCTTTATGGATTGGGTAGGTGAAAGTGGTAAATGGCATCTTTTATCACCCAATAAATCCTGAAGAGCTCCTCAAACTGGCAGCACAAAAGACATATTGACTACTTAATAGCCGCTCTAAGTGCCATAATGTTGATTCAATTGCCCATTAAAATCTAAGGTCTCATTTTCTCCATGAATGGGATTTTTCTGTGCCAATTTAACTTGAGTTACATCTTTGTAATTGCAGGGCTTTTTCGTGATTCGCCAAGAAGACGTGTCAATCTCGTATCTGCCTCTGGCTCATATGTTCGAACGCATGATTCAGGTAAGCTGGATCTCTTTATCTAAGATAAGAGAACAATATTAAGCATACTATAATGGTAATGGATGGAATTTGAGCTCTGATTTTAATTAATCCATGCAGTGGACACACGCACAGTCACACACAGTATGTCGTGACCATGAACACGCTTATTTGGAGCAGTGGGCATCCAAAATTCTGGTGCCCAGGGAACAATTAGGTTTAAGAGCCCTATAGTGGTAGCTTGCCAAACCTGGTATCACACCGAAAAACCCACAACCCTAATATATGTTTGGGTTGATACATTTTTCTGTGCTTTTATGCAAATGTTTAAATGTTTAAAAGTTTTGTCAACAATACAGTTTAAGGCAACATCCAGCAACATCCAACTATTCTTCAAAACAAAATTTCCCTATTTTTTGATATTCTATCTCTAAAAAAGCAGGCAGTTAAACTGTTGCAGCACTATAGAGATCTGAAACCATGTATATTTGTGTCTGAGGAAGAATTGAAAGGTGAATTTACTTATAATTGTGTTTTTATGTATTGTAATGTCAGCCTTTGAGTGGCCCTACAGTCTAACTGATGTTCAAGTGTGAAGAGATCATATATTTAGATTCCAGCAGGGACTATTATGGGGGAACCTAATTTACATATTGTGGGGGAGAAGCTACATATACCCAACTAAATATCCTGTACAATATTTAATAAATATATATATATATATATATATAAAAGAGAATTCAAATAAACGCTAATGATTTTGAGACTCAATTCAATAAATATTGCTGAAAGCGAGGAGAATGTTTAGAACTTTTTAACTAAAATCAGTCATTTAACCCTTTAACCCTTTATATATAGTATTATTAGCTAGCTATGCATTCTAATACAAAAGCTATAGTAATTATTTAGGAACAATCAAATCTTATGGAGTTTCACAGGGTTAAATTTTGGGGCCTATAAAAGTGAAGGTAATTAACAGACATTAATTTTAAGAGAGATGTGACGAACTGTGGGATTAAATACAGGGTGTGACGAGTTAAATTTATATGTCAAAGATATATTTTTTTAAACGGTAGCTAATTAAAGCACACAGTGAGTCATGGATATACGTGTCTGTCCATAAAGCCAAAAGCTGTGGTTTTATGATCACAACAAACAAATAGAGTGCGTTAAAATTACACTCATTCAACAAAAAATGTCATTAAATTATTTGCGTCTTTAAACCCACTTGTTCTCTGAGATAACAGTGACTCACCAACCTGAAGGTTTTCTCCCCTGTTTTACAGGGATAACACCTTACACAATCTAATCTATACACTTTTCCTTGTGTCTTAAGTGTAGTTAATTAGCAACGATATGTTTAAAATGTGTAAAAAGTTTGTTTCTTTAGTTTTGTATCAAAGTTAAAAGGTCAGTGCAGCTGTAAGTAATGGAAGGTGGAGTAGCATTCTGTAAACAGTGCTTTTTAAACATTACATACTTCCCTCAGAGTTACATTACATACTTCCCTCAGAGTTACATTTCTTATTACATCTCTCTTTTTGACTCACTGTTATCTGTAAACATGGATACAATTCTGCTGCTCTGCAAAAAAAAGGTGAACAGTCCTCTTGAAGAAAGAATTTAGTCAGAAATTAAGATTAAACTGATTTGAAGTAACATTTTGTTCTGTTTTTAGGTGTCTATGTTCTGCCATGGAGCTCGAGTGGGCTTTTATCAGGGCGATATCTCGCTGCTCATGGACGACATCAAGACCCTGAAACCCACCTTCTTCCCTGTGGTGCCCCGCCTACTCAACCGCATCTACGACAAGGTCAGTATCACACTTTACTAGGGTTGTGAAAAGACACTAATCTCACAACATGATACAAGACACGATATTGGGTTCACAAGAACTAGGCAAGATTTAATTTTTTTTAATTATTTAAATTTATTTGAAACTCAAACAATTATTTTGTGAGTAATCATCTTGTAATGGATGTCAGTCAATTGTTACTGATTATGAAAGATTTATGATTTATTATACACAGTAAAATACAGAACAGTATGTTAGTGCTGAGGCTGGTTTTTACCATAAACACAAAAATATATCTCCTGTATAATCTCACATGAGTCCCTTCAGACCATAGAACTATCTTTTATCAGAATAGTTCCCCCACTGAGGGTTCTGTATTCAACTGGCGACTCTGTCAAAACAACATTAGCAAATAAGCTGCAGCTCAGTTATTACTAAATAAATAAATTATTATATTTATTTAAAATATTTATACTTTAAAATCAGCACTTAGACTGTAGGGACACTCTAGTTTGGAACTACGCTTCTAAGTAAGTAAATTTACAGTTCTCAGTAAATTTACATTCTTTTTTTCTATTCTTTTTTGGACACAAAATATATATATATATATATATGGTTTCACAGCTGAAAGGTGGTGTGACTGTCTAACTGCCTGCTTCCCAAAAGACAGGAGATCATGCGTTTTAATGTAATCAGCACCACAGCTCTCCATGGTCAGGAGTCTCAGAATAGAAACCCCCCACCCCTGTCTAAAGTGAATAATCTGCAGGATGAGAATCAATACATATTTATGGAACATTTTTCTGTTTCTCTTTGTAGATCATAAGCTCGGTGACGTCTCCGCTGAAGAGGGCCATCCTGCACTATGCTGTGAGGAGGAAACAGGCTGAGCTGAGCTGTGGGATCGTCAGAAACAACAGCTTTTGGGACAAACTCATCTTAAACAAGATACAGGTCTTTTTGCTTTTTCTTTTATTTCTCTCTTTTTATCTTACAAACTGTCTGATCTGAACTTGCTTGAAATAAGCTTTAGCCAAACCACCCAGTCAGTTTATCGTTTTATATTATTACACATTCATAGCTAACTGCTCTCAGATTGTTGCAGCTTTAATAGGAGGGATTTTATTTTTTGTTAGGTTTTATTTAAAACAGTAAACACAAAACTGATCTTAGGTTTTAAGGAACACCTGGTTCCAATCAAAATCTGACCATTTTAAATGTGTTGGACTTTGAACAGATATTTAATTTTAGATGAAAATAAAAATCAGTTTGACATCAGTGTTTAAAGCTTTTTGTTAAGCCAATGTTGGGTTTTGATGTTAATCCCATTTTTATTTTCCAGCTGAAATTCAAAGTTTGTGCAATGTTGGAGGTTGACGTCAAGCCAATGTTAGGTCCTAACATTTCAACCAAATCTAAATTCAATTTCTCTGTAATGTTGAAGCTTGTTGTCAACCTTATCCTCAACCTTCCCAACCCCTCCAACAAGTCAACACAACATTAGGTTTTTAACTAAACACGATTATTATTTTCAAACAAAACTCAACATTGGAACTTAATGCTAAGCCAATGCCTGATGACTTTGCCCAATGGTCATTAAAAAAAAAAGTTATGTCTGACCAACATTCATAGTTCATCAGGCCATTTTTGGGTTTTAATAACCACCCAATTTTTATTTTGGGTTAGAATATAACATCTGAACAACATTGGTATGGTTGTAAAGCCAGCGTCAATACCAATTGATGGGTTTTGACAGTGACCTTTTTTTCTTTTCCACCCAAATTCAATGTCTTTCTAACGTAGGACCTGCAGCCAGAGTTAGATTATGATGTCAAATGTTCAGAAATTACGTATCTCATAGAAAGCAGTGTGTAGTCCTGGGAAAATGTAGATCAGAACCGCTACCTATCTCTAAAGGTGTCCCACAAGGATCAATCCTTGGCCCAATATTATTTAATATATACATTAATGATATTGTCACCTCCATTGTGGACTGTAAAATACATTTATATGCTGTTGACACAATTTTATATTGCCCAGCTGACCACATTAGTGCGGCAGTAGATAAACTGCAGCACACTTTTAATGCTTTATTAGTTCTATTACCTTTTTTTACCTATGATTTTATGATTCCTACTCTTAAATTATTATTTTTACCTTATTTGTTTTATATCTTAATATATATTTTTTATTATTATCCTCTTTTTTGTTAAATAATTCTTGTACCTTATTATAATGCTGTTTTTTATGCTTTTATATTACTTATTTTATTCAATCTACTTTTTTGTTGTTGTTATTTATGTCAATCCTTTCCCTATGTAAATTCTCGGCTGTTTTGTAAATGAGGGCCACCCTCAATGTACTCCAATTTCAATAAAGGTTGATTGATTGAACCCAAATTTCATTTGCATTTAAAATAATATGTCAGTTCAGCATCAGGTTCCAATGTCTTTCTGACCTCAGAGTGACATCTAGTCTCTGCTGGATTAGTCTGCAACATTCGTTAATATCATTTTCAGTTCCTGCTCTCGTTCCTCGTCTGACTGTAAGACATTAGGACAGTTTATCTTTGTGAGATGTGTGATTACAGTGATGAGTGCTTTCTGTGAAGTCTCTCTAATGTATCTGTTTCTTCACTGCAGGCCAATCTAGGGGGGAATGTTCGGTTCATCCTGACTGCCTCCGCTCCCATCTCCCCCACGGTGCTCTCCTTCCTCAGGGCCACACTCGGCTGCCTGGTGAGAACAGTTCTTTTAACACATCCAACCTGAGGTCTTGATGCAGAAACTGTTCTGAAATATTTGTTAACCAATTAGCACGTTTGTGGAGTCCCACAGGGTTTGGTTGTAGGGTTTGTGAAACTGAGGATAATTGAGTGTGTAAATTAGTTAAGAGTGTGAAGAACTGGAGTCAAAAGAGCCTGCATGTGTATCGCTGCATATCAGGATTTATTATATCTTGTTTATCACATTTCAAATATATTAATGAATCAGGAATGCGGCATGTTTTTTGACTGCCATTAAAATTATATACCTCGGTTTATTAAGCCCCCACTGAAACAAGGTGACTGTAGCACACAGTAAAAATACTGTGATTGGTTAAAAAGCAGCTATGATGATGGTAGAACCTCAAAAACTAACATGATGAGAATGATGGACCAGAGGAGTGTGATTATAGTCATAGTCATTATAATAAGATAGAGATATAAGATCATGTAGTTCTTATGAATATGCTTCTGTGTGTGTGTGTGTGTGTGTGTGTGTGTAGATATTTGAAGGCTATGGACAGACTGAATGTACGGCTGGCTGCACCTTCTCTATGCCTGGAGACTGGACTGCAGGTAACACTAATTATTAAGTCATCATATATGTGATTTTCTTGGAAGGGACACTGGTAAACTGATTTTTTTGGTCGGTTGATAAACTATATATTTCAAAAACTGACTGCACTGTCAGGAATCAAATGCCTAAATGAAACACCTGAATGCTAAATCAATGAAGAGCAAAGTATAAAATACCTATATGGCACACTGGAGTTGTAGAGGTTCCTAATGGTGTCCTGTGATACTGCATCTCATGCAGCTCAAATAAAAACAAGCAGTTCCTCCATATAAACCTACAGCGTAATTCAGATGTTAGGTGTAGGCTTGTGATTTATGTGTGACGTGTTGATTTTGTATTTCAGGACATGTCGGAGCTCCTCTCCCATGTGCCAGAGTGAAGCTAACAGACATTCCTGACATGAACTACTACGCCAGCAGCGGAGAGGGAGAGGTAAAAGCTTAGTTCTTATCTTGGTGAAAAAAAACAGGATGTACTGTATATACATTACATAAAATGAATTCAGGCTCCAGATCTGCAGGATCAGTGCGTGTATATAACATTTGTATTTTTTGGTGTTTGTGTCAGATCTGTATCCAGGGACCCAGTGTATTTCAGGGTTACCTGAATGATAAGGAGAGAACAGATGAGGCTCTGGACAGCGACGGCTGGCTGCATACAGGAGACGTGGGACAGTGGCAGCCAGTGAGTACAGCAGCTAGTTAATCAACTTGCACTTTTATTATGCCCTGCTTGTGGGCAAAATGTTTGGGGATTACTTTTTAATTCATTTTAAAAATACCTGTCCATGAAGAACACAGTATAAATCATATAAACTGATATTCCAAACGTTGTGGGGTGGCAGTATGTGAGTTTGTGACCTTATTATCTTATAAGTAATGTTAAATATAGATAGATAGGTAGTGCTGTAATTATAAATAAATAAGGTAAAAGAGAAAAGCAGGTATCAGCATGTACAACTATAGTCTAGTAGAATGTAAAATTCCATCCTGGAGTCCTGGAGTGCAGATGTACATGTTGTACAGCCCGAGAAAAAAAACCTCTAAAACTAGCTCCTTATCTGTCCTTCTAACTCTTTCGGCTCCGCTGGGAGGAGTGAAGAGTTGAAGAGTCTGATGGCTCTCGGGACTAAGGATCTCCTGAGTCTTGTCTGTAGAGCAGCTTTGAAACTGCTCCAGTGATCCATGAAGATGGTGTTTAGTGGGTGATCATCATCATCCATGATGGAGAGCAGTTAGTGCAGTGTCCTCCTCTCTGCCCTCCTTTCTAAGGTTGAACACTCAACCTCAACAAGAGTAATGTCTAGTAGTGAGTGCCAGATGGTTTGGACATTTCATTTTCTGTGCACTGTGGGTGTTAATGCTTTCTGTTGTGTCTTCCTAGTAATAATCGTGACCAGTGGCTTCTGGCTCGAATTGTCTACTTAAAGTTACACTTCCTGGCCAAAAAATGTCACCAACAAAAAAAAAGGTCAAACTCTAATATTTCATTGGATCGCCATTAGCTTTGATTGCTGCATGCATTCGCTGTGGCATTGTTTCAATAAGCTTCTGCAATGTCACAAGATTTATTTCAATCCTGTGTTGCATTAATTGTTTACCAAGATCTTGCAGCATTGATGATGGTAGAGTCTGACCGCTGCTCAAAGCCTTCTCCATCCAGCACATCCCAAAGATTCTCAATGACCTATAAAGACCTGGACTCTGTGGTGAACTTTCAATGCATGTGTGAAAATGATGATCTCATGCTCCCTGAATCACTCTTTCACAATTCCAATTTTGGAATATGCTCGTGTCATCAGGGAAGAAAAAAAATCCATTGATTGAATAATCGGGTCTATATTCAGTATATTCAGGTAGTCAGCTGACCTCATTCTTTCAGCACATACTGTTGCTGAACCTAAACCTGACCAACTGCAGCAACCCCACATTATTTACTTGCTTAAATCCAGGTGGAGACTTTTTTTTGGACCAGGCAGCGTATTTTGTTTATTTACCATTATTTTTATTTTATTATTGACTCAATATTCTTTTGATGATTTTTGTTATTTTTACATTTTACTGTAAGATTTGCATGCATGTAGTAATTGTTGTAATAATTATAATTATACTAATCTGGTTGTCTGCTCTGTTAGAACGGGACCCTGCAGATCATAGACAGGAAAAAGAACATCTTCAAACTGTCTCAGGGAGAGTACATCGCTCCAGAGAAGATAGAGAACGTGTACTCGCGCTGTGTACCTGTGCTGCAGGTGTTTGTTCATGGAGACAGTCTACAGGTGAGTGAAGAGATGAACACACAAATAAACATAACATTTCGTGTTTGTTGTAATTTTAATAATTTTCTCCTTTCTTAATGATATTTCTTCAGTTTTAACGGGATTTTTTATTTACAACAGTCTTCTGTACGTGTGTTTCAGTCTTTCTTGATAGGTATTGTAGTCCCAGACCCAGAGGTGTTCGTTAACTGGAATAAAGACAGAGGAATTGTGGGATCTTATGAAGAGCTCTGCCAGAATCCTGTAAGTTTAATTGTTTAATTACAGTAAAACAATAATTATACTGTAATATGTACACCGTATAACACAAAGACCTAATACCTACCTTTTCTATTGTATTATCAGTGGTGATAAAACATTACTGCCAATAATTCCAGAATGACTTAATACAATCTTATTATGGTATGTCAATTGATGTAAAGTTATCATTTCATCTTCTTCACAAAGGATGTGCTTCCACTGGTGGTTACTGTAGTCTTCCATGTGGTGGTTGTTGTGGTAATACATGAGTCTGCTTTTTTTAATAAACGAAATCCACCAGCTAGAGCTCAGATTCTCTACCTGAACCTGACCCGACCTGAGAGCGTTGGGCTCTGTTTTTAAGGCATTTTTTTTATTTTATATAAACCTATGACGTGATAATCACAATGTAGTAAAGTAACAAAAATTAAACTGTGTTTTAAATAAAATGTTAGCTATGTTATAATGACGCAGCTCTGGAACTGCAGTGAACCTTGTTGTTGTTTTATGTTTTTTGCACTAAGGCCTTATGCTTAAAGTAAAAATATAAAACACTTTCTGAACAAACTTTTCTTTTTAAACTTTGTTATTTATTATAGAGTAGTCAAAATTCATTATAAATGATGTTATTGTTCCTTGTCTATTTCAGTTTATTGTGCAGTGTTTAGCCTTGTTGTTTTTGTGTTTTGCTGTAGGCTATATGTTTAAAAAGATTTGTTTCTTCTGAAAATATTTATAATATTTATTTGTTTTTTGACATAATTATATTCGAGTAGACAGGAGATCGGTTATAAATAAACTTTTTTTCTTAAATAATAGGTCTGTACTTCTTCAGTGTTGCAGTGTTAATAAGAATAGTTCTAAACAGATTTTAAATGTTTTTAAAAAGCTTAGTTTTAACACTTACTTACAAAAAAAATTGTCTTGTTTAAATCAGGCTCAGGCTCACAAAAACGGGTCGGACCGGGCTCTGGCAGAACACGCACGGGCTCGGCCCGATTTGGGCTAGATTTTTGGGCCCGATCTAACCTCTACCACCAGCTGTGATACCACAGTAACCATCCCAGCAAACAGACCCTTTGTTTAGATGCACTACAGCAGATCATATTTGACTCTTTGCTCTCAGGATGTGAAGAAAGCCGTGCTGGAGGACATGACCGCAGTGGGGAAAAAGGCAGGACTGAAGTCGTTTGAACAGGTACAGCAGTGTCTCACTTCAGTTCCTCACTACACAACTTATAATATAATTGCTGTTGAGTAAAAACCTTGTATCTGTATTTTCTCTCTTTTTCACTTTTTGACCTATTTTGTGAATCTGGCAGATGTTGTTTACATTGTTTCATTGTTCATGATGAATTTACTCATATTAATGCTCAAGAATTTACAGAATTAAATCTTTTTACATTGGGTGCTATTCAGAGATACAAGCTTTTTGCATGACAGAAACATTAGATATGTCTCACAGTAGTGGGTCAGGGTTACATCATACCATTACAGCACAGGTGTTATGTTGTGTATGCCATAACATTGAAACCACTGACAGGTTAAAGGAGAACTCTGGTGTAAAATCGACTTAGAGTACTAACCTTTGTTAAATAGCCCCCCTCCACTCTACTTTAGCTTTGTAAAATCCAGCCGTTTTGTGCAGGTTCTCCAAACAGGCTAGAATGGGTTTTAATGGGGCATATTTTGCCCCTGCAGATAAATCACTTTTTTTACATGGTTATCCAGCTCAAAGTATCTCCACACACCTCATTGGTAGAATTCAAAGAGCCCAGATATTTAAAACAAGGCATTTATTACTTTAAAAGTGCACAAGAAGCTCATTTTATAAACACTGTTTACAACCTGTAGCGTTAGTTTATGTAGAGTTATGTAATGTTGCAGCGCACTAAACCCGCAAACGCGAACCATTATATCATCTTTTCCCTTCACCTTCTTCTTCTGTTACCACGGCTGAAGCTGCAGGCCGAGCACAACACATCCCGGCCACGTCTTCTTTATTTATACAGCATGTAATTCTGTCAACATTACGTGCTCCTCACTCTACTGATCAATACGTAACTTTAAGATGGCGGCGCCCAGAGATGTAGGTTACGCTATGGGTTGTAAACAAACTTCTTGTGCACTTTTAAAGTTCTTAATGCCTTGTTTTAAATATCTGGGCTCTCCAGATTCTACCAATGAGATGTGGAGCTACTTTGAGCCTGGATAACAGTGTAATAAACAATTTATCTGCAGGGGAAAAATTATGCCCCATTAAAACCCATTCTAGCCCGTTTGGACAAACTGCACAAAATAGCTGGATCTCGTATAGCTGCTGGAGAGTGGAGGTGGACTATTTACCAAAGGTTAGTACTCTTTATCATGTTTTACTACACCCAAAGTCAGTTTCACACATAAGTTCTCCTTTAAGTTTCTTATTTCATTATATTGTTTCAATGGCATTTGACAATAAGTGGATTCCACATATTAGGCAAAAGTATATGCTGTGATGGGGAGGGTCAGCACCTCTGATAGGAGTGGTTCCTCCATTTTGGTCCCCACCTACATCCAGCTCTAACCTGGGGCTCCTAGTAGCCGACTGCGTGTGTCAGTGGCCACACCCCGGGCAACGGCTCCGACAACTTTTTATAATTTTTTTTACATGAACAAACAGAAATGTGCTTTAGTTAATCTTTTACTTATTTTTTTAATTATATCTCACACAATAAATTATCACACAAATAAAGAAAAAAATAACTGATTTCTCCCAAAAGGTAGAACTGGTTGATATATGGTTATACAGCCTTGGGAAAAATAAGAGTTTCTCATATTTTGCTATTTATAGGTATATGTTTGAGTAAAATGAACATTGTTGTTTTATTCTATAAACTACGAACAACATTTTTCCCAAATTCCAAATAAAACTATTGTAATTTAAAGCATTTATTTGCAGAAAATGAGAAATGGCTGAAATAACAAAAAATATGCAGAGCTTTCATACCTTTAAGAGTTTTAAGAGATCAGAAATCAATATTTGGTGGAATAACCCTGTTTTCTATTCACGGTTTTCATGCATCTTGGCATGTTCTCCTCCATCAGTCTTAACCACTGCTTTTGGAAAACTTCATGCCACTCCAGTTTGGTTTGATGGCTTGTGATCATCCATCTTCCTCTTGATTATATTTCAGAGGTTTTTAATTTGTTAAAATCAAACAAACTCATTTTTAAATGGTCTCATATTTTTCCAGAGCTGTATATGGAGGGACTCTTAACTGTGATGTCAGAGCAGATGTTTTTTATAAAGTGATTCAGGAATGCAGTGAAGATTCATTGTTATCATGTTGTGTTTGTGTTTATCAGGTGAAGGACGTGTATCTGCACTCAGAGCTGTTCAGCATTAGTAACGGTCTCCTCACCCCCACCCTGAAGAGCAGACGAGTGGATCTGCGCAGAGTCTTCAGTGAACAGATCAATCAGATGTACAGTAAAGCCGCCCTGTAGCCTCCACACAAACACCCTGCGACTGTCCTGCTCCTGTTCGAGCAGAACCACATCAGAGAGGGTCTCTGGACATAGCTATGGGTTTTCTTTTGATGATATGAGGGGAGGTATAATGTATTTTTATTATTGGTTTATATTATTTTGCTCCGTCCACTGGTGAACAGTCATCAAAAAAAAAATCACAATCATTGTGCAGTAAGTCATTACACTCTGATGGAAGATTAGAAGGAATTAAGAATTGAGTCATTTGACTGCTGTGAGAGATCTGATAATATATAAAAGGATCAAAACGAAAAGATGCATTATAATATCCAGTTTACTATTTGTGGAATTCCACGTTCATGCTAATCTCAGTAGAACTTAATTTATTATTATTATTATTATTATTAACTCTGATCAGTCACAATTACGTCCAGCAATAACAAAATCATGCTGTAATTTTAGATTTCCAATTTTCAGCCATTTAAAGCCATTTAAAACAACAAAGAAACCACGCTTCTGACATTTCATCTAAAGTCATGAACAAGAAATATCGGAGGGATAACATTCGTTAATTATAATTCCATCACTAATCAGATGTAATTTAGAAGTTAAATAATTTTAAAGTCTCAATTCTGGTGGGATTTTTATTCTGTCCACATGTATCCAGATGTTTTTAAAAACTGTCTGGATATTTGTATTTTTTCTTATCTTATCCAGGCCTGGAAATATCTTTATTAACTCCATGACTTTTCAGGTTTTTCATGACCGTACAAACCCTGTGTAATGTAATCTGATTTAGAACAATTTCATTACTGGGGGGTGTTTTTTTATGGGAGTCATCAGATCATGTAGGAATGGAGGCTCATGCAAGCGTTTTTAAATATATCTGGATACAGACAGAGCCTAAAACATTTTAACCTGCATCCGTCCAACTGCAGAGGAACCCACGTTCTGGGAATGCTACGTGTTCTCGTATTTTTTTTGCTAATGGATGATGTTTTAATTTCTGCTCGTAAAAATGCAGTGAATTTGAATCGTCATGGTAACAGCTTCATTCTGATGTATCATTTCTGATGATTAATCAGCGGGATGATTTCTAATGTAAACCTTAGAAATGTAAAGCTGTGTAATTTATGCAGTGTTTATTATTTGAAAGAACTGTATGGACTGTAAATGTGACACTTTGAGCTGTACATATTCCGAGGTGTAAAACCTGTAGATTATGAACTCTTCGTTTTAGTAAAGTGAAAACGTAGGATTTTCAGAAGAACTTCATGTGTTTTAATGTAGAAATGAAAAAGTTATAGGAAAGACTGTTTTATAGGAAAGACACTTTTATTCTGTGTTGAATAAATGGTCCAAGTTGAACATTTCCAGTGTCTTCTACAATCAGTTTGTTGTTTTCATGACTTCACACGACAAATAAATATAAAATGACCAAAAACAAATGAGTTTTAAGGTATTTAACAAGATTCCAACAGAGATTACAATCAACACACAAGAGAAGCAGAGAAGGCTGCTGTACCAAAGTAGAGAAACAAGTAAAATAAAAACAAAGGACAGATGAGTGAGAGATTATCATCAATGTTTTAGCATAAATAGAGAAATTAAGACATTTAAGTAAATAAGATTTATTCAGCTAAGGTTTTTGTGAAAATGCTCAGTTCTGGAGAGAAAATAGCCTCCAAACAAGGCCTTAACACCCCCAACATTTTACATAAATTAACCTCAGCTGTTAATGCCCCGGTGCTTTTAAATAGTAAATAACTGATGGCATTAGCTGGAATATAACAGATTGGAGAAAATGAAAAAGATTCAGGTGAATAATTTGAATCACAGCACCACAGCGACATCTAGTGGACATTTAGTAGTCAAAACATCATCAGTCATCTAATAAACATCAAGCAAACAAGTGTGTCTGAAAGATAACCGAGAAAAATGCTATGTTGTTGATTTAACCATTTTCTGTAGAAACATAAATAATCACTTTTTAACTCACTTTGCACGTCTTTAATTTTTATATAAAATTGTCGCTTTATTTGGTTTGTGTTTAAAATGAGAAACCAGATAATAAGCAACTGCTGAGCAAATTTCACACCAATAAACCTGCTCTGAATAAGTCGCTTTACATATCAAAACTAGAACCGAGCAAAACATTTCAATCTGAATGTGAGGATTTCTCCTTTTACAGACTTTATCAAGCCCTGAGGCAGAACCAATCAGTCAACAATCACTGCTAAAGGCACATCAGTTTTACAGACTGTAGACTCAAACATTAAACAGCGCTCCAATAATGTTCAAGAAGCTTTAGAGTAAAAACCCTTACGTTTGGCGATTGTCCCGATCTGCCTTTACTTTGGCAAAAACTTGTGGAATCATTTCTTATTACATGTACAAACAAGAGGAAGACGATGAGGATGAAGGAGCACTTGCTTGTCTGATTGGTCCTAAAGATGAACACTGGGTTATGGCTAGACCTGTCACAATAATTACTTTATTAAAATACAGTACAATAAAGGCCCTGACCTCAAACATTTCTGATGACCAAGAATACATTTAATTACTGTAAATTAATTAAAATATCTGTACAGCTCTGGAAAAAATAAGAGACCACTTCATTTTCTGAATCAGTTTCTCTAATTTTGCTATTTATACATATATGTTTGAGTAAAATTAACATTGTTGTTTTATTCTATAAACTACGAACAACATTTCTCTCAAATTCCAAATAAAAATATTGTCATTTAGAGCATTTATTTGCAGAAAATTAGTAATAGCTAAAAAAAAAAAAAAAGAATGCAAAAAAAGATGCAGAGCTTTCAGACCTCAAATAATACAAAGAAAACAAGTTCATATTCATAAACTTTTAAGAGATCAGAAATCAATATTTGGTGGAATAACCCTGATTTTAATCACAGTTTTCATGCATCTTGGCATGTTCTCCTCCACCAGTCTTACACACTGCTTTTGGATAACTTTATTCTACTCCTGGTGCAAAAATCAAGCAGTTCAGTTTGGTTTGATGGCTTGTGATCATCCATCTTCCTCTTGATTATATTCCAGAGGTTTTCAATAATTTTTAATGGTCTCTTATTTTATTCCAGAGCTGTATATATTTCACATATTGCAATAGTGTAATATTCTTAATAATTAAATGTTCATTACTGTTTAAAAGAGTGTAAGAACAATTTACTTTTATACATCAGTGTTATGAATAAGGAAATTTCACTTAATGGGACAATATATCCTCCAAAACCATTATCATGACAGGCCTAATTATGGCTGAATGCAGTTCAAATAATAACATTAAAAAGGAAAAATAAACACAAAATAAACACAACTTATATTTTAAATACAAACAAATAATAAACCCAGCTGGGTTCCTAAAGTTTAAGAGAGAGAGAGTACTGTGTTTCTGACAGTAGAGGGCGCTACAGCATCACTCACACACTGTGTGCGCTTATGAACTAGAACTTCATGAACAAGAGGCTTCAGCTGAAATAACTAACAGAGCAGCTGGAAAATCCAAAACTTCAATACAGACTTCATTCCTGCAGTGGATTAAGTTTCTGTTTCTCTTCAAACTTTTGTAACATTCACGGTCCTTTTATTCTTATGGGGATATAAAGCCTGTGCACTTCAGTGTTTTTTAAACCTGGTCCGGCTCTGTACATTTTAGTGTTTTTCCTGCTTTAACAGACCCCTGATTGGTTGAAACAGGTGTGTTTGGAGAAGAGAAACGACCAGGATTAAAAAACACAAGCTGTGTTCCAAAGTCTAGACTGCAGACGAGGTGAGCTGTGTTTTTCTCAGACGCTTCGTCACAGAAGAGAGAAATTCAGGCTACAGTTTGAGCGTTTTAAAGACGCAACCGATGTATCCTTCCAGACCCTCACTTACCTACAGTTGACACGTAATTCAGAGAAAATGGTGGAAAACAAGCCCTTTTAAATATTTATTAACTAAAATGAATATACACTATTCCAGAGATGCACTCAGAGGGTCCTCAATTTTACTTTTCTGTAAGACAATAATAGTAAATATTACAGTTTCCAGAACTACTTCTGTCTCAGTTCTTGGTTTTCTGCATTGTGTTTAAAGTTAAAGTTTTGTATTAACTGTTGGATGTAAAATATAAAATGTTACTGGAACTAAAAATATTATTATCCTACAGCAGATGAATTATGAGAAGTTTAAATAAAATATTCTGCAGTTACTGTGTTGATGGAAGTTGAAGGTTCAATTCTACTGGATTCTTCAGAACGTCTGAAAAGGGGAACAGTAAAAGAAACAGAAACTGAGCTTTTGTTTGTGGTGTTTCTCAGTCGTCTGCTACGATGGACAGAGCTCTCAACTCGTTTAGCTTGGCCTCATTCTGCTGCTCCCTCTGTTCGTCCGTCAGACCACCTTCATCTATCTGATCAGTCAGCTCACTGAAGATCTTGTGCATCTCTGTAAAATACACAACCTGAAAAAGAGAGAGAGAGGGAATCAGTCTTTATTTTTATTATTTATATTTTTATTCACTACTGTTTTCCTTTATTTTGTTATTTTTACAATGCTTCACAAAATGCAAAAACAGAGAGAAACAGAGAGAGCGAGAGAGAGAGAGAGAGAGGCACAGAGAGCAAGAGACAGACAGAAAGAGGATGAGAGAGCGAGAGAGAGAGAGTGGGACAGAGAGGATGAGAGAGTGAGAGCGAGAGAGACCAAGAGAATGTGAGAGAGAGAACTTGAGAGTGAGATGGAAAGAGAGAGAGACAGACAGAGAGAGAAAGTGAGACAGAGACAAAAAGTGATAGAGAGAGTAAGAGAGAGAGAAAGTGAGACAGGGAGAGAGAGACAGAGAGTGAGACACAGAGACTGTGAGACAGCAAGAGAGAGAGAGAGAACAAGACAGAGTGAGAGAGCAAGAGAGAGAGAGAGAAAGAGAGAGAGAAAAAAAGTGAGACAGAACATAAGACCAAGTGAGAGTGAGACAAAGAGAGTGAAAGAGAGAATGTGAGAGAGTAAGAGACAGACAGAGTGAGGAAGAGAGAGAGAGAGAGAGAGAGAGAGAGAGAGAGAGAGAGAAAGAAACAGGTGACCAGTTTGAATTTCCTATGGGAGATGTAATTTGTAGCTGTGATTAAGCAACAAGTGAAAAAGAATGAAGCATCTTTGTATCTGATACAGAACTAGTTCTTCAGTCCAATCACAGACAGAGCAGCCTGAGCCTCCGCTGCTCTCTGAACGTTTTGTTTCTACTGCATTAAATGTTGTTGTTCACAAGTGTACTGATATAACCATAGATATGATCAGCAGTAATAATAATGCTTCTCTTAGATTATAAAAAACTGCAGTCAGTGCAAATTAAGCTCCTCCTGGGCGCCCGTTTCCAACGGGGTTTCACGAAAACACAACAGCGAGTGGAAATGGAGGAGCTACTGAAAGTGATGCCATGAGACAGAGAAAGGCAAAAAAAATAAAAACTCACTGGTCCTTCTGTTTTTGCATTTGCAGTCCGGATGAAGGAGTTGTATCACTAAAACAGAGTTAAAGTGTGAAATATTTTTTACAGCCGTCCCCCTGATAAAATAATCCCATCCGGATAGAGCTTATGACTTCTTATGATTCCTGGTACGCACTGCACTGTGGCTGGAGGAATGTAAAAGGCCATCGTAACTTTGCCCTCACTATTGGTCCTTGCTTTACCTCAATATTCACATAGCCCTGCAATGAGCCAGTGTTCTACATCACTCACAAGATAACACCTCACAACCTATACAAGAGTGGGCATTTTCAAACTGTCCCCGGCGATAAAATTTCAGGATCAATTTCCATACTGATATGCCGTGACTTCTGCCGTTTCAGTATAAATAAGAAGGGCATGAATTAAGTAGTTTTTTTCCTAAATTCAGGGATTCATTTCTAAATTTCCATTTAATTCAGGAGGCTGTTTTTTTGTTTCAGTGTATTTAACACATTCAGCACATGTAAATGTAAACAAGCTCTATTCTGATTGGCTGCAGCATAATTCACCAAAAACAGATCTAAACTCCTCACTTTTTTCTGAGTTGATGACTGCCCACGTTTATGTGAATTAGAAAAAAAAATAGTTTATTGTGACATCACAAAACGAGTAAAACAGTGCAAAAAGGCATTGTTTTCAGATCATTTTCCATTGAATTTGATGGAATTCTGATACAGACAAAGAGAACAGTGATGGTGCTGTATTATTATGGAGAGCGCTCCTGGCTCTTGGGTGGTAGTGACCCCTGTGTCTTCAGCAGCGATTGGTGCGAGAGCGCGCGAGTGTCGGTTGAAAGCTTTTCTGACACGTCCCGCCCCTGCTCTTCCCCCGGTCCGTGAGTCAGGGGTCCCACGAGAGACGCTTTGATGATTAATAGCCTTTAATCACATTACAAGACTCCAGGAGGAGTGGGCCGCCAATGAAAGCGCTGGGAAATACAGCACAAACCCACACACACACACACACACACACACACACACACTTATTCATGGTACCACTCACAGCGTACTGTACCCTCGCTGCACACTCGCACACACAGTACACTGGCAGTGTGTGAGGAGAGGGGGGGGGGGGGGGGACAGAGACGAGACTGAACTGCTTTTTGTAAAGTCAAATCAGTGGCAAATTAAAGAGCCAATACACTACATTTTATTACATTTCACAATAAGCTGAATATATAATTGATTTTTATTTCAATTTTTTCCCATTTTTCTTCCAAATTTTCAAGGCCAATTACCCTATCACTAGTGATGTCCCAACACCAGGAGGGTGAGGACTAGCACACGCCTCCTCTGATACATGTGAAGTCAGACTCCGCCTCTTTTTTTAAACTGCTGATGATGTAGCATTGCCGAGTAGCATCACAGCGCTCTTGGAGGAAAGCGCAGCGACCCGGTTCTGATACATCAGCTCACAGGCGCTCTTTGAGTTGGAGTGATGAGGGGCCATCTACCCACCCAGAGAGAGCAAGGCCAATTGTACTTTCTCAGGGTTCCGGTAGCCGATGGCAAGCTACATAAACAGGATTCGAACTGGCGAGCTCCTGATCATAGTGGTGCTTAGCCCAGTGTACCACTTGGATCCTCAAAAGTGTATATAAACGTGTATATACACACACAGATATGCTAAAAGTCATGAGACAGGAACTAGTAGTATCATACCCCATGCCACGCTTGTCTGTTCATGTGGAAAGCTCTTGCCAGACATCCAACAGTCACAACCATTACCAACCACTACGCTGTCCACTGTGGGAGGTAATGCCTTCTAATACAATATTATCATAATTAGGATTAGATATCAAAATTTGATACCAAAAAGGCACCGACTGAAATCTCTCGGTACAACTGAGTACCAAAAAGGTTGCTTCACTTGCGCCGTTTTCGTTGTATCGCAAATTTTAAAATAAGACCCAGCCTTATCCAAAACACACACAACTTCAGAAATGAAATGCAAATCCATACAAAGAGGAACCCGCTATTAGAACTCACACAAAACATTATCATTTATGTCACTATGGTACACAAGATAACACCTTACAATCCAGCCATAAAGTAACACTTCTTGATTAATTTACATTCTACTATGATAAAACCAAAAGTCTGTATTTCACAGTCACTGAGTTGATGTAGAGGTAAACTAAAGCATAACTGTATATATACACTTTTTAATTTTGTATACACACAACTGTTTTAAACTGTATGTTTCGGACCGCTAACAATTTTCTTTGAGGTTAATGTGCATGTGATTTATCTATACAGAGTTAACATGATGATATATGGTGGGATATAAACTTTACCATTATTTAGTTATTCTCTGTATTAGCCTCATACTTCTAAAAGAAAAGATGTAAACATGTCATGTCTGATTAACAGCATTTAGGGTTAAAGAGGGGAGACTGTGTGCATTTATCACTGAACTACTCCTTTAAATGCCAATCAACACAGTTCAGAACCATTCTTAACCTGAGGAGGACTTCCGCAGCCCTTCACCACAAACAAATCCATTTTTCTTTTTTGTCTTCTAACAGGAAGTAGGAGCACGGAGCCCCAATAAACATTTTTGGATGTGTGTTACTAGGCTTCATCATTTATCCTGGCCAGAAGTCAAAGGTTCGTCTGTCTTTGCTTATTATGCTGAGCTGTAATCAGCAGATCACTCGGAGCCGGTGCCATTCTGTGATCTACCGAGACCAGTTCCTGCCCAGGGTTTGCTGGAAGCGGATGCAGTTCTGTCCTGTTTACGAGCCTAACTGCCGCTCCCTCACCACATCAAGTCCGGCCTGACGGGCCGTTTACAGGGCAGCACGTGGGAGCATGAAGGGGGCTAGCGGACAGGACCTTCATACGCTCTGAAACACTGAGGAAGGAGGACTGTGCCCCACACGGGTGCCAAAGAGGCTGGCTGCGGGCAAACCGGTGTAATCCTACACATATATACATTCTGTCAGTCTTCACCTACTGACAATCGCTTCAAATATTTACAACACTCCCGTCAGTGCGTGCTCGTGAATTCCGCAAATTGCTCTGCGGCCTCGCAGAAAACAACGGTGGGTTAATATGAACCTGGCTATCGGATATTTAAACTGTGGCGGTCAGCAGTAGCTATTACGCATAGGGTTGATTTCCTGGAAACAGATTACAGCCACAACAGTGCCACTGCCGCCCCAGGATTAGCGCACAGTTTACAAACACGCAGCACGGTCAACGGATACGCAGCGCAGTTCAGTGGGGGCGCTGTTTTCATTCACAACCATTTCTCTGCTGCAGCACAAAAACTTAACTGTGTATTTCATTCAGCTGTTTAATGTTCTACTTTACTCTACTTTGGGAAGTAAGAAACTAAGTTAAAGAGGCAAGAAAAGAAAAGTGAAATAAATAATAAGAATATTATTATTAACTTGTATATTATTATTCAGTGTAGATGCAAATATAGCAAATAATAACCCTCACCCTATTCCTAATCCATGAAGATTAATCCAGACCAATCTGGTAGATAATTTACAAATATATAAAATATAACAGAAAATTAGCTGAAATAACAAATAAAAAGATGCAGAGATTTCAGACCACAAACAATGCAAAGAAAACAAGTTCCTCTTCATAAAGTTTTTTAGAGTTCAGACATCCATATTTAGTGGAATAACCCTGGATTTTAATCACAGTTTTCATGCATCTTGGCATTGAAAGTTATACACACTGCTTTTGGATAACTTTATGCCACTCCTGGTGCAAAAATGTAAGCAGTTCAGTTTGGTTTGATGGCTTGTGATCATCCATCTTCCTCTTGATTACATTCCAGAGCTTTTAAATTTGGTAGATCAAAGACACTCATCACTTTTAAGTGGTCTCTTATTTTTTTCAGATCTGTATGAACGTATATATTTATCATTTGAAATCAGTTTTTTATTTTAGGATGCCTTTTGTTAATAAACAATAATGAATGATTTAGAGAGTATACATTTACACATACAAATATACAAACAAGATGTCATGTCTTTTACTTAATATTAATGTGGAAAATAATATTGAATGTTTACATGATGTAGGGTAAACAATAAAATGATCAGTTTTCTGTATTGAGATTCGATCTGGACTTTTAAAACACTAGTCATCCTTAACACGGGATATTACTGTACTTTTTATCCTTAGTGATTTTAGAATCATTAGCAACTTTGTTAATAATTTCTGGTATTTTTTTAGATTCTCAGTTTAATTACTGATTTATCAGACTATTTAGTACTGATAACATAATAAACGTTAAGGGGGGAGAGGATGAACAAATTGGCATCATTCTGCACATTTATCTGCCACCTATGACCCATTAGCCTAAAGGTTATATTTAAAAAAAACAAAACAAAAAAAACAGACTTTACAAACATGACATAGAATATCAATATGTATTAGTGTGTACATCAGGAACGTTGTTTTGTATATATTGTAGGTGTAAACGGTGTAAACAGCACAGAAAAATATATTACAACATTTTTTGGGAAAAAAATTATTAAATAAATTTATAAAGTTAAGTTATTAAGTTATTATTATTAAGTTAAGCTCTTTGCCAAAATTAGGCATTTATGAGTGATTTATTTCCTATGTATTAAAGGTTATTTAATATGGCCTTTATTAAACACAACTTGAGGTCCGTTCTGTATAAATAGGATGTAACAGTTCAAATAAACACACCTGATATGAACATTATTAAACATTAATTATTAAAAATTAAATTATTAAAATTTAATTGAGGTAGGATTTTTTTGTTAATGTGGGTTCTACATGATGCCAGTTTTCTTGCTTTATGTGTCTTTATTGACACTTTTTGCGCTTTATTGAGTCACAAAGTGTTCCGTATTCTGAAGTGAGGTTCACCCCCATTAGATGCTATTTTTCATTCAATTTGTCCCATGAAATTTTAAGGCATCTGCACTGTATGTGGGGCCTCCTGCATTGACTGTAGGTAATATTTCTGCAGGCACCTGTCTGTTCACATGGACAATTCCAGCCAGATGTTGCCGGTCATGATTATTACGATTGTGGGTTGAGCAATGTTAAATGCTCCCACATTTTTGGACTTGGAACCTTCCACCCATTTATCATCTGTCTGTAAAACCATCAGACAGGATCTTCAGGATCAATGTTTATGCTGCTATGCCATGACTTTTGGCAAGTCAGTTTACACGTACATATATATTAGACCCCACATTGTCCTGCACAGATGTGTGTGTGTGTAAGAAACATTATGAACACTGACTTTGGATCTTTTAGCCACACATGGAAAAGAGGATATGTTCTCTCAAAGCCTCTAAACATTACCTCCACACAAACACACACACACACACACACACACACACTTTAAATAAGGTTGTGTGAGTGTTCATTCTGTGTCCACCCAGATGTCAAAGAAGAGTGTGTGATGTGGTGTGTCTCCCTTCATATGTGGACTGCCTTCTGTAGCAAAACTGCTGAGGCCAGTTTCTTACTGAGCAGAGTGTGTGTGTGTGTTTGTTTGTGAGTCAGCAGGATGAGGAGCTTCAGTACAAGCAGATCTGTGAGTCAGAGTGTATAAGATGTGTCCATCGAGGACTGAGGAGAACACACTAATCTTTGACCATCCTGCTGGAGCCCAGCGTGCTGATAGCTGCCTCTCGTGTGTGTGCGCGCGTGTGTGTGTGTGCATGTGTGTGTGCGTGTGTGTAAGTGTGTGTGTGTGTGTGTGTGAGTTGAATAGGGAGTCTAAATACAGTAATGTGTGATGAAGTCTCTGAGGCCCTCCTACACTCTGCCTCTTTAACATAGTGATTCTCCTCTCTCCACTGATGTGCTATTCATACCTCTCATAGCTTAAGTACTGCTCTGTGTGTGTGTGTGTGGGTGTAGGAGGTAGGCTACTCCTTGATTCTTATACCACTGGCTGAATGGGAATAATGGTCCTCATGGTCTCTTCCTCTGATGAACCCATCAGTATCAGCTAATCAGTCTGAGGTGTGTAGCGTAGCTTGTGGCTCGAATTCAAAGACGGCCAGTGTGCTCATGGCAAGATGATGTAAATTATTTGAGTTAGCATGAGACCTGATCGTGGTTGCCAGATAAAAGGGACATTGTGTTTAAAAATTTTAATTTTAAAAGTTCTTGATCCAAAGTGTCACGTCTGTACCAGGAATATATCATAGAAGGCATTGACACCCACAGCAAACAGTGTGCTAATGATCATGACCAGCGGCATCTGGCAAGAATTGTCCATGTGTACAGACAAGCAACTCTGGCAGAAATCACATCCATGTTCGATTCAGGAGGCCCCAAACACACATCTCACAGAAAGACATCCAAGTGTTCTCTAGATTCTATGGGACAGACATGCCAACATTCATTGGGCACAGTAATAGTTTGTACATACATTTTTATTGTTATTATTTTTAAACTATTTTAAGAGCTTCAAGCTTCAATTTTGTTACTTTTTATTGTATTTATGTTTACCTGCCTGTGTTCCAATGTGATCTGGAGTTTTTACAGTAAAAACTATTTAAAAGTATTAAGCACATAAACATATTTAATACTGTTGATCTTAAAAATCAGACCCTGCGTCAATTATAATGTACATAATCTTTATTCTTAAATGTTCTCTTGTGCATAACACTATTTAAGACCTGTTGTCCATGAACCAGCCAACAAAAATGTTTACAAGCCATTGGCACAGCTGCTTAGCTCTGCTGATTGCACTGGAAAAAACAGCAGCTCAGACATAAGGGCATTTTTTACTTTTTTTTTTTGTTTGTTTGTTACTATTTTTACGTGATTTAGAACACTTAAAAACTGTTTAGGGATGGTTTGTAAAAAATAATAATAGAGGTCAATAACAACAAAAAAAAAAGTTAGACAATTTAAGGGACATTAAAAATACATTGGATTAAATTTTGAGTTTCCTTTGTGTGCATTACAGACAGAAACCAGCATTTTTATACTTTTCCACCACTGGAACAGAATTCAGGTCTGAAAAGGTTGAACAGGTTCTACCTCATAATATCGTTTCTAACTAAAAAGCATTACAACACAAATACAGTTATTTGATCATCTTCATTGTTGATTGCTAAGGCCAAGTTCACATTACCAGGCTAAAGTGACTCAAATTTGATTTTTGCTTGACTGTGTGAATGTTACAAAACAGCTGCAAAAACAACAAAAGCAAACCGCCTGGCCTTTTTTCACCTCCTCAACCTGAACATGTATGCTCCACATATGAGCTGCTAAGTCATCCATTTCCCTTTATAAAGATAGAAGGCGTCTCTCACATATGACATTTTTTGTTGTTGGTGAACACAGATTTGTTCACATTACACACAGAAACGGGTCACTTACATGTGGAAATGTGAACCATCAGGATAGCCAAAACTGATCTCAGCAAAAAAAAAAACCACAGAACCGGATTTGAGCAATGTGGCTTGTAATGTGAACGTAGCCAAAATTACTTTAAGTAATTGTTTTAGCCCCCCCTTCCACTTTTACGATCCACTCATTCATTCACTCTCACTTTCTCTTTCTCAGTAAGGAGTGTTTGTTGTTCACAGTGAACACAGGCTGAGTGATTCACGCTAGCTTCCTCGCTAATCAGCTAATCAGATTACACTGGCGGGACCTAATAGGAACTATAACTCAAAATCCACGCTAATGCATAAGAATTGTAAAGAGGCTGTTTCTCTGGTCGGCATGACTGACTCAGAGAGGAGAGGCAGGTGCAGTCTCAGCTGTGATTGGCTGAACCGGATGAATAGGATGAAACAGTTTGTTTGGCCCAACTATCTCCGGAGTTGTGAGGATTAAGCTGGTCTAAGTTACGCACAATCCCATCAAAGCACCTCCTGCAGTCCTTAAATCAACTAACTATACATCAAGCCACATAGCAACACCATTGCAACCACCTGGGATACACCATAGCAACCACCTAGCAATCCAAATACCATAGCAACCACCTAGCAAAACCATCTAACAATACCACAGCAACCGCCAAGTAAAACTCAACTACAATACCAAAGTGAATACCTAGTAAACCCATCTAGAATACCACTAAATCCACATAGCAAAACCATCTAGAATACCATAGCAACAACCCAGTAAAATGATAGAGTACGACAACATCTACATAGCAAAACCCATCTAGAATACCACAGCAACCACCAAGTAAATCCCATCTAGAATAACACAGCAACCACCCAGCAAACCCATCTAGAATATCACAGCAACCACCTAGCAACCCAAATCTAGAATACCACAGCAACCACCCAGCAATACCATTTAACAATACCACAGCAACAAACTAGTAAAATCAAGCTAGAATACCACAGCAAACACCTTGTAAAATCATCTAACTATACCACAGCAACCACCTAGCAACGATTAAACAACTCAACTGCAACCACCTCGTAACTCTATAGCAACCATATTGAACACCACAGCAAAAGCAAATTAGTACAAAGAGACGACTGTAGTAACTCTTAAGAGTTAATGAAAAACTTAACCTTCATCACACACTAAAAACACTGCTCTGACTCATCCTAAAGAACATTATGTCTAGTGAAGCAGAGACACACACACACACACAAAGTTGCAAGGTTATAGCTGTATAAACAGTATTAAGAGTCATCCTATTAAAAGATCATCACTAATAGGACGTGGATGGACAGTGGTTAGTGTGTGTGTGCGTGTGTGTGTGTGTGTGTGCGTGTGTGTGTGTGCGTGCGTGTGTGTGCGTGCGTGTGCCTGTGTGTGTTAGCTGACCTGGTTGAAGACTGATTATAGTGAAGTACAAACGCGCCACACACACAGAAACACACACACAGACACAAACACACACAGACTAACTCCTAAACTTCCTGAAGTGGCACAGTCTGGGCTGAAGCAGGATTGTGGGGGTTAATCACATTACTGACAGGAGGAGGGTGGGGAGTGTGTGTGTGAACAAGACAAATAGAGAGAAGTGTGTGTGTGTTACACTCACTATTTCTATGAGGTTGTCAGGGTTAATCACATTAGATCTGGGTGGGGAGAGTGGGGGGGGGGGCAAGAGAGTGGCTACATAAAAGAAAGAAAAAGAGAAGAGAGAAGGAAAGAGTGGCAAAAAAAGAATGAAAAAGCAAAGGCAAAATAATGAAAGAAAAAAGAACAAAAGAATAAAATAAGAAAATGAAACTCAAAATATCCTGTTCTACGATCAGAAGATTGAAGGCTTGAACTAATCTGGAGTTTTAAGAGTTAATATCAGCTCCAGTAAGCTCTTAATAACTAAAATACTATTTAGATTTTTGCTAAATTAAATTTCACTACTGTCCAGTATAACATTTAGGAGAATTTCTGTAAAGATTTGATTGAATTCAGCAACAAGGTCTGAATTAGTAAAGACAGGATTTTGAACTACTGGATGGGGCAGCAGCTCAATGCTGGGGGGGCTTCTATACTACTAGCCTATAATTGGTATTAGGCAGTAGGGGTGTCACGATTTTGATATTTCATCGAAATCGATCGAAATTATGTCATGGTCTCGAGCCTCGAAGTCAAAAAGAGGATTGACGATCCCTCTCTCTAAGCTACACAAGCTACACAAAAAGCGCAGCACACTGTAGCCGACGCCGAGGACATTGTGACTGCTCAAAGAGCAGCTTTTTCTCCAGAGAATGTGGACATTCTCATCTTCTTAAAGAAAAACTTGAAAATATAAAAATAACAGTTGTTTTGTCTAGCCTCAAATATGTTAATAGTTTTGGTACCTTAAGGAGCATCTTTCTCTCAGATAATATATCTTTGTTAAAGAAAAAAACTTGTAATTCTCAGGGACCGAAAAAGTCTTAAAGTCTTATTTTTCATGTTTAACTGTTATAGTAGGATAGAGTTCAGTTTGTTAAGGCTCTAATTGTTCTATTATTTGTACATGACTGTTCCTGTATTTTATTATTATTTATTTTATGTTGCGCATTGCTGTTTTAATAGTGCACACTGCTGCTACCAAAAAAGCCACTAGATGGCATTACATATATATCCTAATAATTTTGACCATTAGTGCCTAGTGTGGTGTATTACAGATCACTTGTATCACTTTGCATCACTTATATCAAGCCCACCTTTTGAAATAAGATATTGTAAATTTGATGAATCAAACCAATGACTGACCATAGACTAATCTAAAACTGGCATAGGCCTCTCTGCTGTAAATAAAGAAAAAAGAAAATTGCGAATCGAATCGTGACCCTAAAATCGGAAATAAAATTGAATCGAGGATTTAGAGAATCGTGACAGCCCTATTACACAGGGAGTCTTATTGTATTGGCATTAGACATGCTGTGTGCGCTTTTGCACATCTGTGTCAGCAACATGTATCTGGATGTATGTGCATTACATATGTTTTGGACATACAGTGCATTACATTATTACATTATTAGTGTATAGTGGATAAACAGCTGTATTCTGAACAGTATATATGAAAAAAGGGACAGAGCGAGGTGTGTCTGAACTGCACAGTGTCTACTGAGTAAGACCACAATCCTTACTCACCTATACTCCAAAAAAAGAGCCCTGAGGCTGAGCTGAAAATAGCTGATCTATAGTTTTGTGAGTGTCTGCATGCGTGTGTGTGTGTGTGTGTGTCTCACCTGTGCTCGAATGAGTGCCTCGAAGCTGGGCTGAAAGTAGTCGATTCGGCTGTTGTAGAATTTGGGCATCTCCTCCAATAGCTGCTTATTCTTGGCTTCAAAATCTTCCTTGACCGGCCTCAACTCCTCTCGCGCCTTAAACACACACACGCAGACACACACTTACTTCAACATACTACAACAAGACCAGCAGGTCTGCAGGGCATTCCTAAGAGGTTTGTCATTAGAATACCATTATTATTATCATAACGACAGTAAAGAGAAAAAAACGAGGAGGAGGAGCAACATGAGAAGCTTCTCATAAAAATAGTGAGAGATGGAGAGGAAAAGAAAGAAAAGAGAGAGAGAGAGACTGTGAGAGTGAGTAAATAAGGTAGTGAGACCAAGTGAGGAGAAAGCAAGCAAGTGAATGTGTGAAAGAGTGAGTGTATGTAAATGAGTGAATGAGTGAGGTAGTGTAAGAGTAGCAGAGGCAGTGTGAGAGAATGAAGATGCACAAAAGTGAATAGAAGAGAAAGAAAGAAGGGTGAAGTAAATAAAAGAAAAACATAGTGAGTGTAAGGTTGTGAGCACTTGAATGAGGAGAGTAAGTGGGTAAGTGGAGTTTGGGAGTGAGGTAGTAAAGGAGGAATGAGAGAGCGAGCAAGTGGGTGAATGTGTGAGTGTGAGAGAGAGAGAGCTAGTGAGAAAGTGAGTGAGGTAGTGTGTGTGAGAGGGAGTAAAAGTGTGAGTGTTAGGGGTGTGTTTAAAAAATAGATTTTTAGATTTAAATGAATCTTCATTTAAATGATCTGATATAGATTTATATATGTGTACATATATATATATATATATATATATATTAGGGCTGGGGCGACGCGTCGACATAATCGACGTCATCGATTACAAAAATACATCGATTTGCATAACGTGCGTCGGCGCGTCGTAAACATGGCGGCGCCTGTGGAGAGCATTAGAGGTTAGATCGGGCCCAAAAATTCCAACTGGCTGTTTTCGGGCTGTTTTAATGAGCGAAATATGATCAGAATTATGTTAATTAACACGGTAACATAGAAGCATAGAACTATTATTTAATTAAAATGATTTTTAAGAACAGCTAAACACAGTTCTGCAGGTCAAACGCGGAGGAGTTCACGTGCGAGAGAGAGAGAGAGAGAGAGAGAGAGAGAGACACAGAGAGAGAGAGAGAGAAAGAGAGATTTGCGTGTTCTGGTGAGAACTACTCACAGGTGAAGGTTCTCTTTGATCTCCTCGTGCTCCTATTCTAGTCCCATTCATAATTCTGCAGCTCCCTCAGTGTTTTCTGCCGTATTTTGCGGCTAGCGCGAGCGCTTACAACTGACACCGCGGACCGCGAGGTGCCGCCGCGTTTGTGCCGAATCCGACTCTCTGCTAAATCTGACTCCCGCTTCGCGGACAGAATCGGCACAACACCCCCGCTGTAGAACTGCGGTAGTGAAAACAGCGCTTATAAATAAATTAGTTTAGTTTCACTTTCAGTTTTCGTTATTTTCGTTTTTTTTTTTTTTTAAATAAAAATATAATTAAAAAACAGACGCCTACATCTCGGACTATTTTCTGGAGCCCGGGTCGGATTTACGGGCGGGCCTCGGGTCATGTCGGGTTCGGGCAGAGAATCTAAGCTCTAGAGAGCTTGGACTCCGGAGAGCAATCTCCAGCTACAAAAAAACGCCAGCGGGCATCTAAAGTTTGGGAGCATTTCACGCAAAAGGGCAACAATGTGGTCCTCTGCCATATGTGCAAAAGGAGCACTTGAAGCGCAAACATCCAGGAGCACTATGTCAACAGGGTCACACAGTAAGTTACCGTTTACATCAGGGTCTCCGCGGGTGTCCTTAAAAAGACTTAAGACTGTCTACCAAAGGTTTTAAACCTGCCACAGGCAGAAATTATATATTTTTGGTTTATATTTATATATATAGTTTCCAGAAACAGTAGCATTATTCATAAGTTCAGGTCTTTAGCTAAGCTAGCTGCCTTAAGTTATTTTAGCTAGCGCCGTCGGCGCTGCGGTGTCACACCGTATTCTGTCACCGTCGGAATTTTGTGACCAGTGCTCACGGTTATGAGCGTTCATTGGCAAAACGGAAGCTTTCTATACCTACACCTTACCCTCAGCCCTAAACTGAACCGTTTTGGCCAGTCGGGGTAAACATTAGAAACGAACACGTTTCGAATCGGCCAGTGCACCGGTCTGCTGAGAACTACTTGCCAGTGGTCACAAAATCTAGCGGTCACAGAAAACAACACACGGTTGTGGTGTATGGGAGCTTATCCATTTTTAGCGTTATAGATCTAAACAACGTGCTGTACATGTAAGTGATTATAAGTGTGGGGTTTGGTTTAGTAGGCTTGTGTTGTTGTTGTTGTTGTTATTATATATAAATATAGTAATTTATCGTTTGCTTTAAAACGTAAAATAATAATTATTTAAATATGTTTCTCAATGAATAGATTAGTCGACTAATCGAAAAAAATAATCGTTAGAATAATCGTTTAAAAAATAATCGTTAGGGACAGCCCTAATATATATATATATATATATATATATATATATATATATATAATTGAGTGATTTAAAGTGCAAATAGTTTAACTGATAACCAAATAACTGCAGGTTACCTGTAACTGAGTGATTTAATGTGTAAATAGACTCGATTACCGATCCAGGGAAGAGTCTCTTTTAACCCTTATATTGTGTTAGAAAGCTGTTTACACCTGTGGTGTTCGCGGGTCAATTTTGACCCGTGATTTGAAAATGCTTGAAAATGCTTAAAATCACCAGTTTTCTTCCAATATTGTTTTTCAACTCATTGTTGGCTTAGTATACATTCATATAAATGGAACCAGTGTGGGAAATTTCTTTAGTTGGCTCCACAGACACAGTGTTTTAAAAAGTACCACTCGTTTTTGAATGCAAAAACTATTTAAATTCACAAAAAATATTTGTCATACTTATAGACTGAGTAATTAGAAGCTGTAAATGTGTTATAGACCTATATTAGAGTACACCTACCAAAGAAAAAAAAAATATTATTTAAAATTATTAACAATAGTGACATCTTTGGTGTTTCGGGTCAAAACTGACCCGCATAGATAAATAGTAGGATAAAGACAACAAGTGTTCAAATTTCTTTCCATAAAACCAACTTTTATTTAACCATAGTAATTAACCAAGCAATTTAACTTTAACAAATCAACAATGACCAACAACAGTGTGTGTGTGTGTGTGTGTGTGCGTGTGTGTGTGTGTGTGCACCTGCATTAACCATAAACTGAACATTGAAAAATAATATGATGTTAGTGCAGGTGAGTCACTCTGAATGAACTTATGAACTTATGAACCATGAAACTTAGCATCAGAAACTTTAACTGTGTGTGTGTGTGTGTGTGTGTGTGTGTGTGTTTGTGTGTTTGTGTGTGTGTGTGTGTGTTCAAATGCATGAATCACAGTATTCGATGGTTATTGTGTGCTCCGCGCAAATGAATTTCTTGCATGTGTGGCAAGTGGTGTTGGACTTCCTGTCCTTTTTGGTGGGGCAGGACTGGCACCTCTTCCTCTTGCTGCTCCTGGAATCTCCTCCCTGGTTTGTATCACAGGATGATGATGTGAGTGTTGGCTGAAGCCCTTTCACCAAATGAACAGACGCTTCGGTTCGGGGCAGCCTCTTTCGTCTTTCGATTTAGGGAGAAACCAGAGACTTGCCCAACTCCTCCAGCAAAAGCCTCCTCTTGAAAGGTTTTTCTCCATTCCATCCTGGATCTATTTCAGTCCACACTACATATGCGTTGTATGCCGAAACGTCCAGCATGTTGTAGAACACAACCACTGGCCTCCTTTTTGTCCCCCGCTTGCATGTGTATGTGCCGGTGACCTTGTCCAGGTTGTCAACACCGCCTTTGTTCTTGTTGTAATCCAGGATCATGTCTGGCTTCTTGTCCTCCCTACTGCTCACACCAGCATCCCTGTGGAGAGTTGACATCAGAATGACATTTTTGTTTTTTTTGGGACAGTAGGAGACAACTGTGGTTCTTTCTGAGAATGCAAACTTGGATGAGAGAGGAGCCCTGTCTTTCGTTCCAAGAAGAGCTAAGGGAAGCTCAGGTTTGTTCTTCCTGACTGTTCCCACCATCGTCAGCTTCCTCTTTAGAAGCTCTTGCGCAAGGTCATAGGAGGTAAAAAAATTATCACAAGTTATGTTGTGCCCCCGAAGACCCTTGGTCATGTCCAGGACGACCCGCTTGCCCTGGTTCTTCTCTGGCACTCCGGTGGCAGATTTTCCGGTATATATTTGCATATTCCATGCATAGGCAGTTTTTGCATCACATGCTGCCCATATTTTGATCCCATATTTTCCAGGCTTGCTTGGCATGTACTGCCTGAAGGGACAGCGGCCTCTGAAAGGGACTAGCCGTTCATCCACTGTCACCTCTGGCCCAGGATTGTACACAAAGGGTAAATTTTCCACCCATTTGTCCCAAACCTCCCTGATGGGAGCAAGCTTGTCATTCTCACAACGAGCAACCCTGTTGTCAAAACGTAGCACTCTTGATAACACATGAAAGGCTTGAAGGGACATTGTGGCACGAAAAATAGGGCGTCCTGACTCACTATCCCATAAGCTGGCCGTAGCTTCATTACAGGATCTGGACACCCCCGCAAGAAGCAACAGTCCCATGTGCGCATCTAGCTGTGTTTTGTCCATCTCCGTCCAGCTATCACCAAACACTCTTCTCCCTTCCATGTTGGTCATCTCAAGTAGGATACTCTGAATAGGTCGTGGAAAGAACAGTTCAAACGTTGACTTTATGTCTTGGGCGTGTGACACAGCGTATCTAGTAGGCCCTGGAGTCATTCTGAGGATGTTTTCCATCGGTGCCCTGGCTTGGGTTTGAGGAGGGCTTGATAACCATGAAATGTCACCTTTTTTTTACTTGAAGACCTCTCCTTGAGCATCTGTGACATCTGGGTCCTCCTCATCAGATGTTTGGTCTTGTTCAGGGTCATACTGAACATCATCCTCCTCCTCAGACACATCCTCCTCAGCTTCACTTTCCTCTCTCTCCTCAAGATCACCATCATTACCAAAGATATGATCTAGCACCTCATGAACAGAATACCTTTTGCTCATGTTGACTGATAATCCTACAGAAATTCAACTAATAATATCCCACCCAAACCCTCTTTATATGTGCCAATGTTTGTTTATAAACAATGTATCAATATGCTGTGAGAAAGTTTTAGTTCATGTGGGTAGTGGTGTTTGTGTGTGTGTGTGTATGTGGGCCAATGTTTGTGTGCCTGTATGCATTTTCTATATGTCTCTGTGTCTGTGCATGTGAAAGAAGCTTGTGTGTGTGTGTGTGTGTGTGTGTGGGTGGGTGGGCCATAATTGGGCATATTGGGCCACAATTGATCCTCAGAGCAACCCATAGCTTTAAGGTGATGCATAAAACAGCCAGTATTCTCTGCCGGGTCATTTTTGACCCGTAACACCACAGATGTAACTTTTTTTTTTTGAGACCTTTAGAATTTACTAAAAAGGTAAAAATGTATATTTCTGCATTCAATCAGGTGTGTCTGAGGATTAGATGAAGCCTCATTCCAGAACAAAAAAGCAAATGGTAATTTTTACACATTTAAACTTGAAAACGGGTCAATTTTGACCCGAACACAATAGAAGGGTTAATGGGGGAGATAAGCTCTCCTCAGACCAGCTGCAGATCTCTTATGAAGAGTTTTTAATAAAGTTTTCTCTCTTAACATTATTAATTTAGCTTGTTGTGTTTTTATTTTCAATATGCTTATTATAGTGTCACATCTGAACTAGTTGCTCTGGGTAAATTTCACACTTTTATTAGCAAATAAATAAGACATTAAATAATGGAAGTTTTAGTTTTCCTTGTATAATTACAACATTTCATATTGAAATTGCAATTTTTATTGCAACAGAAACCGATATTGAATTGGGAGCTTGTGAATCAGAATTGATTTGAACTGGGAAATCAGTAGTGATACCCACCCCTAGTGAGTGTAAGCATAGTGTAAAGAGATAGAAAGTGAGAAAGTGAGGTAATGAGAGAGAGGGATGTAGTGAGAGCGAGTGTAAGAGCGAGGAAATAAGAAAGAGTGCAGACACGCAAGTGAGTGAATGTGAGAAGTGAGTTGAGTGAGTAAGAGAGGAGCAAATGATCAACAGAGAAAGAGAGAGAGCGGGTACGAGGGATACAGTCTTAGAATGGTGACCTCTGGTAGAAGGTGCTCTGTTTTGAGCACATGGGAGAAAACATATGTTACTCTGCTGGATGTATGCAAAAAACACACACACATACATACACACACACCTATACCCACTGCTCGTTTCCCACACTACTCTCTATGGCCCTGATGAAGCCCAGTCTCTCGGTGTGTGTAGGCGGTCAGTTGGTATATGTACGAGCAGAGTGTGAGATAGTGTGTGCATTAGTGTGTATGATTTTTGTTCCCAGAGTGCCCTTCTGCGCATGCGTGTTTATGTGTGTGTGTGTTGATACACCTTGGTGCGAATATGCATATACATATTAGTGACCTCAATGCTCTAACTTGGGGAGGAAGGGAGAGCTCGTTTGCTGTGTGCCATCTTTGTGAGTTCTGCATGTGTGTTAGTATACATGTGTACATATACACACACACACACACACACAAAACACACACACACACACACACACAGAGACCAATTATCCGGCAGCGTGTGCACGGCGAAGCCTCTTGTAAAGTGCGCTAGCGGAGTTGAGAGGCTGCCTCTCTTGCGTGGGTGCACGAGCTCACATGTGTACATGCGCTCTGTCTATTTCTGTAAAAGGTTCCAGTCAGCATCCCCTCAGCCGCTCTCGCGCTCACTTGTTGCACAGCGCTCCGGATAGAGGAATAAAAAAAAAAACAGTGCTGGCAGCGCATCAGAGCGCAGAGGGTCCGATCAATCTACCGATGCCTCCAGAGGAGGAGCGGGGCAGCCTTGCAGTACAGGCACATAGATACAGCCATCCCAGAATAACCTGCCCCTGCGGATCAGTGCAGACCACCAGGGCGACGGGTTTGTATAGGAAAACGCATGTCTGTTTAAGCAAGTACGAGATTTGTTTTGCTTGTTGCTTCTTCAAGCTGTATAATATGCAACTGACATTTCACTGCTCCTGGAATACAGGCACTGTCAGTATTTAGCACCACCAACCACTTAGAGACCTTGAAGCTTGATTCATTATATTCACATCTCCAAACTTTTGCATGAACTCTGCCCACTAGATTAAACCCTAGGTGAAGCTGTACGCAATCCCGTAAAATGCAATAATGCCTTTAAGAGAATACAGTGTTGTTGATACTGGAGAGCAGCACATCACCTAGTAAATGCTAGTTTTTGAAATATGAGTTGCTATAGAAACCAGTTCTTGTGACCACAGCTGTCCTGTAGCAAAGTTGGTTTGGCCTTCTCTTCTTCCTATTGTCCACTCCTTTTCTACAAAAAAACTCCTATTAGTGAAAGCAAACAAAGTTCAACATAGAACTGAAGGGCAAATTGGGCCCTCGCTGATCAGATCCTCGCTGATGTGAACACCAAGGAACTTGAAGCTGCTGACCCTCTCCACCGCAGTCCCGTTGATGGAGATCGAGTGAACTATTTTCTGCTTCCTGAAGTCCATGATCAGCTCCTTGGTCTTGGGAGCTCCCACTGGGGTCTATTTTAACTACTGCTAACACAACCTCACAGAACAGCTCAACATGCTTGGAGGAGAACACTAACTTCCATTGCTCTTTATCAGCACACAGATGTCTGAACTGCATAGCATTTCTCTGAATGGTTGGTGGAGAGAGTGGGTCAACATAGAAAGACTGCGTGAAAGAGAAAGAGAGAGAGAGATAGAGAGAGAGAGAGAGAGAGAGAGCAAAAGAGAGAGAGACTGGAAGAGAGAGTGAGCACCCAAGCAAGCAGGCTCAACTTTTCTGTACCTGATGGAGTTTGACCATGATTGGTCCCGTCTTCTCCTTTTCTTCATATTTCTCCACTTTAGCCTGCAGTCTCTTGTAGTCCTGCAGAGCCTGCTCCCTCCGCTTCACCGCCATGTTTAGACTTGGGAACACACTGCTGTACCTGAACACACAAACGCACACACTAATCTCAACAAAGGATCTTTTTTTTGCATTAATATTTTATTAGCCAAAAATAAAACACACTTGATAGCCAGTCTGAAAAAACCTATACAAACATTTACCATTTATCAATAATATTGAAATAATATAAGTAGTAAAAAAGTAACTGTTTATACTGTGCAGAAAAGATATTGCTAGGTTTTTTAAGCACTGCTGTAAGGGTTTGATTGCACATCTCTGTCAGCAGCATGTCCAACGTAATGTACAGGGTTCATACACTTTTTAAACAATACTTTTTTTAATGATTTTATTTCATGGAACTTCAACTTTTCTATACCCTCAAGACCATGCCATCATGACCATACATTTTCTTAAAACATCAGCGCAGACATGAACAATAAAACCAAAATTCATCTAAAACTATAATCAAAATGATCAAGATTATAGTAGGCCTAAAATTAATCTGATAAAAATATTGGCAATTTTTTTATAATACAATGTATGTCAGATCCTGAGAGCTTCATTGTGTAGAGATATATTACTGAATTAACTGTGAGCTAATGTATTTTTGTTAGCTAAAAATAGATTTTCTCGTCAATAAACAGAAACACAAGGGTTTGTAGGCAAGATTTCCATAACTTTTCTAAAACTTTCTGGGTATTTCTTTTTTTTTTCCAAAACTTTTCCAGGTCTGGATATAGCTATTTTTTTATTCCATGACTTTTCTAGGTTTTTCATGACCGTACAAACCCTGAAAATAGCTAGGGTCTCACACTTAAATTTTGTGACACCAGACAATCAGCAACTTTATTACACTTTTTTTTCTAGACCAATACAGTCTACTGCATATTTCCAAGAAATGTATTTCCAGGATCAATAAGAAGCAGCAGGTGGTTGCAGGTTGCTGTTCAACAGGGTTTAGGCCTGATGGGTGTTAACACACTGGCCATATCTCTACATGACCACTTAATTAAAACTTCACAAACAGCAAATAAAAATGTAATCTTTGGGTAAAAATCCTGCTCTCAGGATACTAAAAATAGGAGGGAAAAAAACTCTCGACTGTAACTTAGCAACAGGAGCGGGTGGTTTGGTTCGAGGCCTGCCTGCTCTGGCTCACACTGCCAAGAAGCGCTGGGGAGCGCAGCTCAAACACGTGAGAATCTCTCAGCCCAAAAAAAACAAAGCAACAACAACTACAAAAAAAAAAAAAACATACACATAACAACCTTTCTATTATTTGAGCTGGTTGAGATGAGAGAGAGAGAGAGACTGAGCCTGTACCGGGGATGGGAAAACCTGGAGGGAGAAGGGAAGAATATGGACGCGGTGGGTCAACGTGCTGTCAAAATGACTTTCAGATGTGTGCGATCGTTTGCTGAGGCAAATTCATGCAGGGGCTCATCACTCACTATATCACTATCTCTCTCACTATCTCAAACATCTATTCTTGTTGTGGAATGTTTTACAGAGTTAAACAGTAAATAAGTCTCAGACTGAGAACAGTTTTAAAATGCATTTAAATGTATTTAATGAATTAATGTAGACCATTAGAGCAACTGCAGCTTTACCATAATTTAAGAAAGATTTCAAATATATCAGTTAAAATCAGTTAAAAAGGAATGAAAAATGCAAACACTCTTATTTGTGTGTATGGATATTAATTGCTGATGTTCACTACTAGAGCTGATGTTAGCTAAATGTTCACTACTCTAGGTGATGTTAGCTTTTCTTGTCTTTATGGTTTACGTGCTTTGCAGCGCTGTAAACACACAGACCAATCACGTGTGCTGTAAGATTACCTCACGCTCTCCTCTTCCAATCAGATCTGTGCAGATGCGGGAGCGCGGATTACGCACAGGCAAAGTGCGCAGTGAGAAGTTGCAGTCAGAGAATAGAGTGAGAAAGGCTAATTCAGATGGTGCGCACCACAAAAAGAAATATTACATTTTTAAAACATACTTAAAGTAATAATATTAAATAAAATAAACTGCTGTTTTGAACCAAATCTGATATTTAATTATTATTTAATTAAGCTTATTTTCAATACTACTCTAGCTGATATTCCTTAAGAAACTGACAGCTATTTACTACTCTAGGTGTTGTAGATGTTTACTATTGCTGATGTTAGTTAGATGTTCTCTACTAGATATGATTGCTCTATTTTCAATACTACTCTAGCTGATATTCTTAAGAAACTGACTGCTATAACTGATGCTAGCCACATGTTTACCACTCTAGGTGTTGTAGATGTTTGTTGTAGTTGATGTTAACTAGATGTTTTCTACTAGATATGATTGCTCTATGTTCAATACTACTCTTATCTTATACTCTTGGGAAACTGACTACTCTAACTGATGTCGGCCACATGTTCACTCCTCTAGTTGATATTCAACATTGACTACTAATACTGATTTTAGCCATATGTTTACTACCTTGGGTGTTGTAGATGTTTGCTGTAGCTGATTTTAGCTAGATGTTCTTGACTACAGATGATTGCTCTATGTTTAATATTTGTTAAGACATTGACAACTCTGACATCTGATTTTAGCCAGAGTTTTATTACTCTAGGTGTTGTAGATGTTTACTATAGCTAATGTTAGCTAGATGTTCCCTACTCTAGCTGATGTTGGCCAGATCTTGACTACTCAGTGTCCAATGGTTTATGTTACTATTCAAGTGGACATACACTGGATTGAAACCTAAAAATTGGGAATTTGATAGCTTAACCCTTTCCAATATCTTGAATTTGTAGCTAACAGCACGTCCAAGCAGTCAAAAACCTTGTTAGAACAATATAAATTTTTTTGGAAGTTAGAGTGTGATGATTTACTTAACTGGCTATAATCTTCATTACTTATTAACTACACTATCCTCACTAACATTAGCTAATGCAAAACTAAGAAATTAAAACATCAGTCAAAAAAAATGTTGGTTTATCAGCTACATTTGGGGTGGGGAGTAAAACTTAGCAAAATTAATGTTTTCCGAGCCAAAACGTGAAGTAGTGTGTTATTTTAAAAACAAGTGCTGCAACAAAACTGCAACAAAAACAGGAAAAACACAAGGTGAGAGTCATCCTGCTATTATGTGTATTTAACAACTGGCTCTTCTAGTGACACAGAAGTTATTTCTAAGGTGGTGATGTAAGTCTAATGACAAGTCCCTGACAATAAGGGACAGAGGAAGAGGCTGGATAAACCCTGAGCGAGTGATGCCAGAGAAATGTGTAGTTTAGAAATGACTGACTGCCCGAGAGAGTTCAGTAGTTTCAACCACAAACCAGAGAGAGGGAGTGTAATATAAACACACTTCATTTCCTAACCAGGAGAGACAGAAGTGCTCACCTACATATAGAACAGGCAAGAGACAACGACCCAGAGTGAAAGAAGGGAAGAGAGAAAGAGAGATATGACAGACCGAAAATCAAAAGAGAGAGTGCAGAGAACGAAGATAAAGAGGAGAGAGAATAGGGAGACAGGGAGAGAACAAAGAAGAAAGTGTAAAAGAGAACGAGAGAAAAACTGATAAAAAGAGAAAACATGTGAGCCAGACAGAAGGAATGAAGAAATGTGTGAGGCAGCAAATGGCAGAAAGAGTCACAAGAGTCAGATTTTGAAAAATATAGAGAGAAAGTTAGAAACTAAGAAAATTAGAGAGAAAGAAAATAAGCGGGACAGAGAACCTGCAAGAGTGAGAGAAAAAGAAAGAAAAGAAAAAGACAAAACATGAAAGAAAGCAAGAGAGAGACAATCAGACAGAGTGAGAGAACAAGTGAGAGAGACACAAGGCCAATAAAAGAATGAGTGAGAGTGACAAAAAATTAGAGATTAAGTTAGTAAAAGAGAGCGAGATAGACAGAGAGAAAGAGAATTAGAGATTAAGTTAGTGACTAAATGAGTGAGATAGACAGAAAGAGTAGAGATAGAATTAGTGAGACAAAGAGAGTGAGAAATAGAGATACAGTTAGTGAGTGAGACAGAAAGAGAAATAGAGATAGTGAGACAAAGAGAGAGAAATAAAGATAGAGTTAGTGAGACAAAGAGATAGAGAAATAGAGAGTTAATGAGTGAGACAAAGAGAAATAGAGATAGAAATAGAGATAGTGAGTGAGACAGAAAGAGAAATAGAGACAGAAATAGAGATAGTGAGTGAGACAGAAAGAGAAACAGAGATAGAAATAGTTAGTGAGTGAGACAGAAGAAAGAGAGAATTGGAGATAGAGTGAGTGAGAGACAGAGAAAGAGAGAGAGAGAATTGAAGATTGTAAGTGAGCGACAGAGTGAGAGAGAAATAGAGGAAGAGATAGTGAATAAGTAAGTGAGGCAGAGATAGAGGGAGGGAGAGGAAGAGAGTTAGTGAATTAGTGAGTGGGATAGACAGAGAGAGAAAGACAGAGAGAGGTAGAGGTAGTTAGTGAATAAGTAAGTGAGACAAACAGATAGAGAAGTAGAGATAGAGTCAGTAAATTAGCGAGTGAATGAGAGAAAGAGAGAGAAAGAGAGAGAGAATTAGTGAAATAGACAGAGGGAGTAGGGATAGAGTTAGTGAGTGAGAGAGAGAGAGAGAGGGAAAGAGAGGGAAAGAGAGAAAGGGGTAGAGATAGGTAGAGAGAGAGAGATAGAGGTAGAGAGAGCTGGGTGCAGCACAGTGGGTGGTGTTTGAGGATCTGATTGTGGGAGCGGTTCAGTTTTATCGTTGTGTCGTCGTCACCGGGCGAGGCCTCGCTGCCCACTCTCTCTATTAATACTCCACCTTAACTCACCACTGGGTCAGGAGGACATGCTCCCTCTCTCTCTCTCTCTCTCTCTCTCTCAGCTGACTTGATCATATCGTATATCTGTATAGTATAGCATGTCCACACATATCTATTCAATATAAATACATTTTACTTTAACATATTACGCTGCCTGCCAACTACTGTCTACTATCATTAAACTAGACTGCATGATCAGATGATTTGTTTGTGATGAACATTATTTTAAATAAAGACACATTAGATCATAATCTGTCTAATAGAGTCAGACTCTCTCAGTTATTATAAGCTCTTTTAACACCTTAATCAAAGTGAAATTCCTGAATAAAACTATAATTTGGCAGCTTACCGTTATCCAATATCTACACACACAAGCACACACATTAAACCTTCATAATGCAGCACTGTATAAATAAAAACTCTCTAGAATGGAACAAATGTTTAAATACACTCTAAATGTAGGCTCCCTTTTACTGAAATAACATTATCATAAATTCAACTAAAAACATTTAAATTAATATAAAAAATATGTAAAGAACTGAACAGAAAAAAAGCTACAAATCAAATGTAAAAAAATAAAATAATAAACTCTTCAACCCCCAAAAAGTTTAAAAATAAAATAAAAATAGTATAATTGTGTGAAAAAAGTATAAATGTAATTCAAGAAATTAAGTAAGAATTAATGTAAAAATAAAAGGTTTGTAAAATGTTTAGAAAATAAAACAATCAAAATGATATAAAATAGTATCAATATAAATAAACTGGTTACAATAATATGTATAAACACAAATATCTAAAAAATGATCTGACAAATTAACAAGAAATAAACAAATAGACAAAAAATTATGAAAAAAAGTGTTACAATACGAAATTATATATACAGCTCTAGAAAAAAATTGTTTCTGAATCAGTTTCTCTGATTTTGCTATTTATAGATACATGTTTGAGTAAAAAGAAAAGTTGTTTTATTCTATAAACTACAGACAACATTTCTCCCAAATTCCAAATAAAAATAGTCATTTAGAGCGTTTAATGTAAAGAAAACAAGTTCATATTCATAAAGTTTTAAAATATTTATCAATCAATATTTAGTGAAATAACCCTGGTTTTTAATCACAGTTTTCATGCGCCTTGGCATGTTCACCTCCACCAGTTTTACACACTGCTTTTGAATAACTTGCCACTATGCCACACCCCTTGCAGGCAGCCAAAGCAGTTCAGCTTGGTTTGATGCCTTATGAAGCATCCATCTTTCTCTTGATTAAATTTGGTAAAATAAAAAAAATAATAATAATTTTTAAGTTGCATTTTATTATTTTTTCCTGTGTATATGGATGTCACTAGTCTGTTTGAGTGCCTTTAGTCTCTCTCATTCTAACTACTGTTCATTATAAACATTTAGTACTAATCTAACCACACTAACAACTGACACACTAACCACCTTTACATTACGTAAGCATACAAACACACCGTCTCTCTCCCACACACACACACACACACACACACACACACACACACGTTGAGCAACATGTGGCCAGATGACTACATTCTCCCGCACAGGCCGCACCTCACACGCTCTAGATACTGTCTCTTACACAGGAACCTCCCACCATGCATCTTCAATTAACCCCTTCATGCCACACACAAACACACCAAAAAATACACACACACAACTTATAGAACTATATGGCCAAAAATATGTGGACATCCAAGCGTGTCTGCTTGCTTCCAAAATCTCATTCCAAGAGCATTCAAATGGATTTGGTCTCCCAGCTGCTACAAAAGCCTCCACTCTTCTTTAAGAGCACTAGATCAAGAACGAATGCTGGAATTCACTTTTATTCTCATCATCTCTGGGCTCTGAGGCAAATGGGACGGACCTTCACAAAGTCAAAACATATGGCTGCTGTCCAATTTTTAAAAATGTCTTGACTAGAGGGGCCGAGTGGTCCAGCGCTGCCACTATGAGAGGGAGGTCAAAGGTTCGAACCCGGCTCATGCAGCTTTGCCATCAAGCTGCAGGCACTCAGAGGGAGCAAAATTGGCCCTGCTCCCTCCGGGTGTGTAGATTGCGCTCTCTCCCAACATCACTCGTAGGGTGATGCCCGCAGCACAGGGCATCTGTGAGCCGATGTAGCGCTGGCTGCTCGGAAATGCTGCATCAGCAGCAGTTAGAAAAGAAGCGGTGGTTGATTTCACATGTATCGGAGGAAGCATGTGTTAGTCTTCACCCTCCTGGTGTGTTGTGGCATTACTAGTGATAAGGGGAGTCCTAGTGAGTGGGTTGGGTAATTGGCCGTGTAAATTGGGGAGAAAATAGAAAAAATTAGAGAAGAAAAAAAAAGTCTTGACTAACGGACCAATAGAAATTCTCCAGAATAACTTAAATTTCAACAGAAGACAATGTAAAATGTTTAAGATGTTTTTTTTTCTTTCGTCCCTTATAAGTTGATGTGTTGGTGATGGATGTTTTTCATTGGACAGTGACAATAAAGTGGTCAGATGAATCAGTATTCCAGATCTTTAGTGTAAAATATTGACTCCAAGGGCTCCAGACCAAAAAAACTTTTTTTTTTTTTTTTTTTAAACCAAAAGTTTAAAAGCCAGGGTCTGTTATGGTATGGGGAAGCCAGTACACTTCTGGGATGCAGCATTAATGCAAAAAAAACACATGCTGCACACATTACAAACTGGCCTGAAAATGGTTAAATGTGTGGAGAATTTTAAGCAAGAAACGAAATAATCAAACAATCTCTTACTGTTATACACATTACTTAGTTTGCACAAAGAATGAGACAAAATAACATATAACATATAGTTATATTTAATCGCTTGATATTATTGGGCCAAAAATGTATTTGAAGTGTTTAAGTGTAAGAAAGAATAGCAACATTACAATTGGATAAATGCTGTACTGTCCCAATGTGTGGCAGGAATTAAAGGCAAGAATGGATGTATATTAACAAAAATGAGTATGAACACTTTGGTTTATACTGTCAATGTAAATGTAGGAAACACTGCAGGTTTTGTTTGTTGGTTTGTTTTGAATTTTTCATACTGTTTAAACAGTATCATTTCATTCTGTTGTGTAATCAATTGAAATCTAACCTTAACAAAAGAATAACAATGTTTTTCTTAAATTGCTTTCCAAGGTCAGGCCTAATTTGTTCTACAGTAGCTTAGTTTACACCAGTCAGGTCCAGCTCAGTCCATATAAAAGAGGTGGGGCTGCATTCTGGCTCTGTTTTGCCCAAAACTGCTGCATTTCTAAGTAACTGTCGATATGGAGAGTTATATAGTTGTTTTTCCTGGAAAAGAGAAATCTAAAAACATGCAGACTACAATCTAGGGCTAGACTGGTTCAACCCGAACAGGGCACAGCCTGTCTGACTCGACAAAAACACAAACACACACACACACACACAAAAAAAATACACACGTTCAACTTGTAATGATGTGTCTTGATGCTCTCTTGATGTTTCTCTGGACATCCCTGAGTCTGGGCAAATTCAGCAACACACACATACATGTTCAGACACACACTCACTGACCGGTCAGCTGTATAATTTTACACCCGTCTAGGCTGACTGAGGGCGTGGTGGCTGGTCAGAGGGGCGGATCGAAATAGCAGTCGGCTAAAGGAGAACACCAGGACACACACACACACACACACACACACACACATACCACCACACACACACACTCAAAAATTGGGTTTTGTCAGCCAAACCCAAGTCTGGACGAACTGACCGCTACAGCTAACTCCTGCAACGAGCCAAGGGAGGAGTAAAGACTGTGTGTGTGTCTTTCTGCACTTATGAAGTGAACTTTACAGAGAAACAGTTAAGCCTGGGAGACTGAGCCTCACTTACATATATATACACATTTCTTTCACTTGTCTAATTTTCAAAACTAGAGAATCCAAACAAAATGAAAAATTTATAGAGTTTGATTTATTGTCACTTTTGCAGTAATGAATAAATAAAACCTACCAGATTCAGGCGCACCTGAATATAAGGTGCATTATGCGGCACCAGTAAGGAACAGGGGTTTCACCATTTATTCCTTCTAATTCAGCAAAGCTAGAAAGCAGCAGAAAGCAGCAAAGCTAAACTAAGTAAACAAAACAGTAATTCTTAAAAACTCAAACGAGTGCTGGGCGTTAATCTTCAAAGATTTCTCTCCTAAAAAACTTAGATTTCCAGATTTCCACTAAGGCTGGCTGCAGCAGCATTAGCACTAGCCACAGTAAGCAGCTAATGCCACCTAACAGCGCTACACGGAGGAATTCTGAGTGTTCCGGTAAGGCAGGACAATATTAGCTAGCAGTTCGTCCCATGTAGTTTGTTTTAACACAGTAAACATGCAGGCAACAGGCCAATAATACTCACCTCTGAACATGGAAAGAGCTAATGCTTTGTGCGGTTAGAGGTTAATGCTAATGCAGCTCCAGCAGTTCTAGCCAGGGTTAGCACCAGGCTACAGGCCGATATCACTTCTGTCTGAGCTTTGAAAGCGCTAATGCTTATAGTTTGCAGCTAAAGTTAAAGCTAATATTGCTCCGAGTAGTGGTGCTGGAGAACTAAAATGATAAAGCTGATAAACCAACAAAGCACAACCCATTTATCCCAGAAATGCTATCCCAATTATGAATTCACTATATTAGAGCTATTCCAGTCAAAAGTGTACCTCAGCACTGCTACTAAAATCACTTACTAAAATTTATACAGAGAAAGGAAGTTTACCTTTGGTAAACTAAAAAATGTTAAGGCTAATTTAGGTAAACTAGCCTTTCTATCCTAGCCCTGTCCAACTTGAATGTTTCAGCTGCCAAGAGAGAGGAAGTAGTGTGGGCCTGCTGCTGCCACTTAAAAGAAAAAACTCTAAAGCAAATCACTGAGATAGGACATACAATAAACAAGTCATTGTTCAGTATATAGTATAAATTAATTTGTCTTTTTACTGCCTAGAGTTCTGACAAAAAATCCATTGACTGTTACCATACTATAAACGTGTTTTCTGTAAGAATGGGAGAAAATAATGCCAGAAACACTTAAATCATAATGTTTTCATTTTTGAATAAAGGAATGGCAAAATTACAAAACAGAAAATGCTTTACCATTGCAATTTTATATGCCTGAAATACAAGATTGGATGTATATAAAAAGAAATGTGTGATTAGACGAAATATAAAAAATATATATTTATATATATAATATTTGATACTGAGATAAAAAAAAATAAAGTCAAACAAACAACAATGTTTTCCCTTGTAAAAATAATTTTAGTGTCAGACTAAAAGCATGGCAACAATCCTAACCATGACGAGTTCATTAAAAGATCCTTTTTATTCAGACTTACTTCCTTCATCTTTCTTAAGGTCCATTTTAAAATAAACACAAAGTGAGAAAACACACCGCCATTATCCTGTGAACCCTATCAAGCAAAGGTTCCTCTGACACCTTTTACAACAAAAACCCAAGGAAGAAAAATCAAAGACAGCTTCACTAATGCACACAGTGGAGCGATCCAGCGCGCTGCTCCGGTCTATAGCATGGAGTGTTCAATTGAATCTTCCTCAATTGAACAGAGAGAGAGAGAGAGGGACGACAGAGCAGGGGAAGTTAGTTAGCGGATAAATGAATCGTTGCATTAAGAGATTCTGATGGCTGAACAGATGGCTAATTCCATTAGGAGATCCGACACCTTTTTTCTTAAAGCTCGCATTAAAAATGTCATTTGAATACATGAACGAGCGGACAATAAATAAATAAAGAATAGGAGCACAAACGCGCGTCCAGTCCTTCGTACACTAATGGAATCTCAGATTTCATTGTATCTTAGCATATGGTTAGTTAAGTGCATTTTGGCTGGGCTGGAAACAAAGCCGACGCCGCAGGTATTCCGCCAGGAGCTGAGGGGTCACGCTGGCTGAATAAAACTTTCATTTATTTATTTATTTATTTAAGCTGGACTCCAGCACTCCTGTGTTTGGATCTGCTCATTTAAACTTAGCGTTTTAAAAAGTAAAAAAAAATTAGAGCAGTACAGAATTCAGCTTACAATTGAATTTTTATTCATAACAAAAATCTGAGACTTTAATTCTACTGCTAAAGATAAATAATAAAGTAAAGCATAGAAACCCTGAAACACTGTTTACACTAACATGCCACATGTGATGGGACAGGACTAAGAATGTCCCAAGACATTTGCTTTAAAATTCTATAAAATCTAAAGTACGCTGCAGTGACCTGTGGGATGTGTGTATGTGTGTGTTAGGGCGTGAGAGAATGTGAATTTGAGACAGGTGCCGCCTATTATGATAATTTCCACCCACTGCTTGGTCTACTGTGGGTGGTAACGCCCTCTGTTGGGTATTTCCAATATCAAATGTCCGCACAACTCTGGAAATGGAATGTCCCATTCACTAGACACTCACCTCCAGGCCTTGCTCACACTGGTCATTTACACTGCATTGACATGAGCACATTGGCCAGTGTTCAGCCTCACTCACAAGATAACACCTCACAACGCTCCCAAGCCAAAGCAGTAATTTCTGATATATACTTCTGGTTACTCATGCATGACTAAGCACATGTACTCTGTAGTAACACAACAGGTTATTTACGGAATAAAATGAAATATCGCTTATATATGTTGTGGATTATCTGACAACCATAAGCTTCTGGTAACAAAATTATTGGGCGAAAATTATTCTGTAACAAAAACATTTTTTTGTTTTTGTTAAAAGAGCTACTGATTATTATGGTTCTTCAAATAATGCAACGTTGTTATATATTTAAAATTGTGCAACAATCTTTTAAAATCAGCATTTTTTTCTTTTGTTCTTCACTTTTTGACATAATGGACAATGTAAATATGTCAACTGTTCTTTGCATTGTGGCTTAAATTAATGATAAATTGGAAAAGAAATGCTGCAAACTGACTTAAAAAATCTTGTAAAAATCCTGTGAAAGTTAAGCAGAATGTTACCTTCTCCTGCTACTAAAGCTACTATTTAGTTTTTCTCTGTATATTTATTTAGATATATATTTTAAAATGTAAAAATTTCTCTTTTTTTAATATTTGATATTCAATTTTTTTTTAATCTTATAATAAAAATAAAAGACAAGGTAAAATTTAATGTATTTTTTTTTATTATTATTATGATGTTTATCAAAGCCTTTCACTGCTAGTTGAGTTGTTTTTTTTACTATTTTAATTTTTTTTTATTAAAATGGCACACATTAAAAAGCTGTGATATAATAAAATGTGCAGAAAATGCACAGCATATCTTCGCTGTCCAAAAAAAAAAAAAAAAAAAAAAAATCATCTCCAAAATGGTAACTTTACAGGAGAGAGAAAAAACTGTCTAACTTTCAATGGAAGTCAATGTAAAAAAAAAAAAAAAAAAAAGTTTATTTCAGGCCATTTTGGAGAATTTCTATTGGTCTATTGAACAAGAAATTCTAATTATGTAGTAAACAAAAAATCTACAAAAACATATATTTTAATATAAGCGACTATATGCTACATTTGTTTGCTGTAGACAATATTTTCTTTTCTCGTTACTTAAAAATTTATCAACAATATGTATTTTACTGGAGTGACAACAGTCAAATCTCAGGACCAGTAACATTAGAAAGTGTATTTTACTCAGATACATGTTTTTCTATGCACATCGACAATTCAATATAATTTATGTACACACATATACAGTAACTAGTAGCTTGAATTTAATGATTAATTCTCAGGAAATGGCTTTTACTTCCTGTTCTTGTCCCAGAATTAATTTAATGCTCAACCTTTGCCTTTAAACACAATCACTCCTAAATAATATTGGGATCTACTGGTTTGTGTGTGTGTGTTTGCATTTGTGTTCCTGGGCTGCTCCTGCTCTCTGAAGCCTCTCCTATGGCCCTGGCATTTGTCAGTGAGTAAGTTTGTATGTGTGTGTGTCTCTGTGTGTGTGTGTGTGTGTGTGTGTGTGTGTGTGTGTGTGTGTGTGTGTCTTTGTGTGTAACTCTGGGCTTGGGGCCATGCTAAGAGCCTACACACATGTCCGCCACACACCCACTAGCTAAAGGAAATGAGAACCATTCCATCCTGCCACTGGACACACACACACACACTCAAGCAGAGTCATAGCTTAGAGAACACACAACAGGCGACAAAGCTTTTCTTATGTGGATACAGATCTAAAAATTGGTAGAGAACAACTCTTTAAATAACACACACACACACACACAGACACACACACAGACACAGACACACACACACACACACACACACACAGACACACACACACAGACACACACACAAAGACACACGAATATAAGTGCATTTAAAGATAAATTACGTTTTGAAAGATAATGTACATGAATGCATGTGTATCTGCATACTATCTGTTGATGGATAGAATGTACTTTATTAGCTTATAAATACACTTGCACAAATGTATGCAAGTTTTATTATAGGCTCACAAGAATATTTGTTTGTATATATGTATATATTTGAATGTATTCAGCAGAGCTACACTTGTGCTATGTAATTAAATGTAAAAAAATTTATCTAATATTTTACATTGTCTTTTATTTTTATTGCCTTTATTTATTTATTTTTTGTACTGTTAACTTTTTGAATTAAAATACAACAGACAGAGAGGGAGACAATGAAAAGCTTTTAATAAAATGTGCAAAAAATGCCATATATGTGCTATACTTGTCTACTGTAGACGATTTTTTTCTTTACTTAGAAAATCAACTGGGGTTTTCAAACTGTTGCACAAGTTATAGTCATACAGTCATATACAGTCTTGAGCAAATATAATAATACCCCTTTTATTAATGTCACGACCTTTTTTTAATAAATCTTTTTACAATAGAGAATATATATAATATTTATATATTAAACAATTTAATAAGTAAAGGGATTAATAAATTACTACCCTTTATTTAAGTTGTTAGTTCTGATTTTGAAGGGGTTTCCTGAACATTTCTGTCCTGACAGACACACACACACACACACACACACATAGAAAGAGAGAAAGAGAGAGAGAGAGAGAGGAGTGGAGCAGAGCAGAGGCGTTTGTAAGGAGTGTCTGTGCTCCCACTCCCCTGCCTGTCCGCTCGTTTAAGGTCTGCTTCCTGTTCCGGCCCCTCCCACGAGAGAGAGGGGGGGGGGGGTGGAGAGATGGAATAGCACTCACGGGGGCGACAGAGGAGCGGAGGGGCGGACAGCCAAATAAACTTTCCTGCAGATCCTCTCTTTCATTCACTCGCTCGCTCAGCCCGTCACACACGGCCGGGACAGAGTCACAGAGGCCAAATCTCTCTTTCTCTCTCTCTCTCTCTCTCTCTTTCTCTCTCTCACACACACGCACACACATACATGTATGCACACACGCACACACACACACACACACACACACACACAACACAGTAAGAGAGGACTTTTTGTGAAAGTTCTTTTCTTCAGGAAGGTTTTGTTCAGTTCAATTACCAGCTTTTCAGATCACAGTGATGTAAAACCACTACTTATTGTATGAATACTATTTCTATTTATTTTAATATTAGTGTTTTACTAAGTATATAAACACTTCAGTCTAGATAACATCATGTTCTAGTGTAATCTTCACAGGGGGCTAGAACTTTTCTGCACAGTACTGTATTTCCTTACAATTTTAAGAAAATCTATTCAAAACTAGAGCAGCATTGTATATATTAAAGAAACACAATGATGAAACCTTATTGAAACAGAACCAGATAAAGAAGCCAACCTGAATACAAATGTAATTAATGGATTCCCAATGTACCCAATTAACACTCTTGAAAAACTGACAAAGCAATTCTGCTCAACCAGTGCTGTTGATCGGTTATTACTGAATCAAATTTGTACAGTGTGTAAGAGTTCACAAAAACTGCCATTACATATTTGTGGATGTCAGCTTGGGGTAAAAGGAGTGTAATGGAGAGGGGGGAACAAAAAGGAGAGAGAGAGAGGCAAAAAATAATTATAGGAAAATACATTATGTATAAGTGATGGTAAGTAATTAAAAAAAACTGTTGTAATTTGTGTGAAATGTTTTTTTTTTTCATATGCAGTATTATTGATTATTATACCAAAAATAAATGAATAAATAAATAATACATTTCTTCAATAAAGGATTTTTTCAACCTTAAAAGACGTAAAGAGGGTATAAAACATCAATCTTTGTTATTTATTTGTTATCAATCTATGTCATTTCTGCACATATTTATTTATTTGATCAGAATAGCTTGTTATTTTTTAAAGATATTGTCCAGGCCTAGTGTAATACGTCTTACGGTGCTGTGGGATGTTTTACTAAATCCAGTTTGAGAGCTTCTTCCCAAAATTTATGTGCAAATTCAAATTCCAATTTCCATTTTTTTTTTTTTTATAAAAAAATACAGGGAGAAAATTGACAATTATGAACAGTGTTGATATATTTTGTGCAGAGTCCAAATTGCAAAGTTATGCAGCAAGACCAAAGAAGAAGAAGAAGAAGAACAACAACTACGTGCTTGAACCCTAAAAATAATGGAGATACACTTTTGTTCTCACAGCAAAAAGTGTGATGCTTGGGGTGTGTGAGGTGGATAAAAAATAAGATGTGTAAAAAGACTTTTGAAAATCCAAAGTCGATGTAAAACACAATAAAATAAGACCCTAAATTAGTTTAGAAGTTAAGAAGTAGTTTGGTGGGAGAGCACTGCGATGGACCTCTGCCTCACTTCACTTCCAGTCTTCCAGCTACATCATGTGATCTCATGAGTCTGCAGTGTAAGGGGTTTCTACTGTTTTTGTGTGCGAGTAATGCAGTTTGAGTTCACAATTTTTCACTATGTTAATGTGTTTATCATAAAAACTCATATTACAATAACAACAAATATCCAATTTATCTTACATTAAAAAAAAAAAAAAAAAAAAAAAAACTCTAGACTTTTAAGACTTTCCAAAAGATCTAAAACATTAATGCAACAACCTTTAAGGTCAGGCGAAAAATGTAGAGTGATGAAGACCAGAGAGCAGACACAAAAACAAATACTCACTTTTTCAGAGGGTCAATCACAGTCTTCTGAATCTGATTGACCTAAAACAAAAGAGAAGCACTGCGATTAACAAGAGAAGAAATAAAGTAAACACATCAAACTGGAAGTAAGAAAAAAAAGTGTGCAAATGCTGACTGGCAACCTTCATAACAAATTACATTGATCATTAAGTTGAAGAAAAACAAGCAGCACAACAAAACAAGGGGAAGAAAATTAATAATAATCTACTTGAGTGAAGCTAATTGGTAGCAGGATACAACATAGCCTCCACAATATCAACAATTGTCTTGCCTCCCCTGCCGGAGCAGCGCGGAGATCAAGCTCAATCTCTTCCTCCAAAAGAGGGATAAGAAAGGTGGGAGAGCAACTTCGGTGACGTCACCTCTTTATTGTGCTGCAGCCCCGAGGAGACAGACGAGCAACGTGAATATTCATCAAGCGCGGAATACAAAAGGACGGAACCGTCGGGGGACGAGACATGAAAGCGAAGCCCGGCCGGGTTTGCGAGCGCGAGGAGAGGGTGGGACGCCCCTACAAGATGAAAGTTCTTTGCAAACAAACATTTTTAACAATAACAGTTTATATTCCCCTCGTTCTCCTGCATCGCACGCCAGAGCTGAGGGGAGAGGATGGAGGGAACGGAGGAAAGGAGAAGAGGAGGAGGAGGAGAAGAAGAGAAGGAGGGTGGTTTGAATTTAATAGGTGAAATAAAGAAGAAGAAAAAAAATAAAACAAAAAGAAAAGTGTCTGACTCGAGCCTCAGGCCTCGGCCCACCAAAGTCTCAAAGTGAAGTTGGCTGACAATTAAATTCATAACATTTTCAAGAGTGATTTACATTGCAGATTCGATATGTCAGGACGTACCACAGGACGCGGCTGGCTGACAGAATGCAGAACGCTAACGTACCCTGGCAAAATAACACGAGCAAAGAGCAAACGGAGAACTTTAAACAGAGGAAGCCAGACACAGGCTGACAGGCCTGTCAAAGAAGCGTAAGCTCCGGAACTTAATGAACAACTCATTCTCTATAGAGATGCGAGTCAGTCAAGAGAACCCAAAAAAAAAAAGACATATCAATTCTAATTATCAACAAACTGAACAAACTTTCTTTTCTTTATCTTCAATAATAATATGGTCCATCAATAACTAAGAATTAACATAATCAGACAAACATTCATGACCAGTAAACACTGTAAATACTGGTGTAGTTTAAACTCAAGCAATGTTCAAAAATCTTCTATAAGAGCAGATAATGACACAATGCTTGCACCCCTAGGATTTAGAGCTTAGATCAGGCCCAAAAAAACTCCAGCCCGACCCTACCCGAGCCCAAGCCGGCCCACCCCAAACACATAGCCCGAGGAAAGTGGTGGGAAATCCCGGGCCAGGGCGGACAGAGAATCTACACTCTTCTACAATAGACTCTTCTAAAAGACCCAGCAGGTTCTGGTGATTAACAAACAACATAATTTAGATTTTCCTTTTATAATCAGTGATAGAAATGATCCATTATTACAGGCTAAAAAAAATAGGTAGTAATACTTAAGAAAAAGAAGATGAGTTCAGAAACTGCTGTGGAATGTTTTCTAGTATGAATAAGGGCAGTGTAAAAATGTTGTTGCATAATTTGTGTTCTGTGTGTTCCATAACAACACTGTGCTTTTGCTCTAGTGACCGCCATTCACAATGTAAACTAAAGAGACAGATGTTCAACTTTGATCCAAGTAACCAACGTTTATAGAAATTGACATGATCTAAATTAATTTTAGATGATTTTAGATAAGTATTACCTGGATGACTTGGTAATTAACAATGATCATGCACACCAAATTACCTGCACTTATTCAGAAGGTGGTAAATTAAGATTTACTGGCCCATGAAAAACATTCACTCAAAATGTGGGCCTAACGCTGCATTTACACTGTTCCGTCACGTCAGTGCACACGGAATCACTGCCCCCCTCCAACTGCTCGTATGTGGGCATTACAAAGGTTTCCTGTGTGATCCAACTGAATTGTTTTTATTTTATACAAGATTTATTTCCTATAAACTAATAAATATAAATGTATATTTATAAATACAAATGTTTGATTGTGCTTCATAACTGTTAAATGAGCAGGCTACAAAAGCAAAATTTTTCAATGTAATTATATATTAATATTTTCATAACCCATCAGAGACCCCAGCAATCTTGGCAGTCTTTCTGCACACTGTATTACTCTGATCAGAGTCCCTGTAAATCAGCCGGGACTGATCATAAAGGAGGAGGAGGCCTGAAACCGCAATGATTAGCTTTTCTACCATGCTTCTACAGAAAGGCTAAAACAGAACTGAAATATTTTCATGCACTGTGCTGAGGACATGTATCAGGCGAACACCTGCAGATTAATTTGTATAAAGTTCAGCTTGGCTGAAAATGAATGGGATGCATCGCTGTGTGTTGACGTGATGGAGCAGTATATATATATATATATATTTTTTTTTGCTTTTCACTAGTGTGGGCCTGGCAGTTCTGCTAATGTGCTTAGTGTTACCTGAGACACAACCCTTCCAAGCTGGGAGCAAATGCTTCTTTCTGGATGCCTAAAGAGAAAAATATTCAACGATGCTTCATACTAAATTAGACAATTGCAATAATCATGATACAACAACAACAGTTGTAACATTGAGACTATATACAACAGGGGTCCGCACTTAATTTTGCCCGGGGGCCAAAGAAATTGTGTTTTTGGAGAATGAAGCAGGTAAACCCAGGAAGAAAAGAAAAAATAAGTAACGCACCGCATCGCTCCTCACGCGGGATCGATTTTTTTTTCATTATCGTTCATTATAGTTTAAAACCCTACAGACCACATCTGGCCCACGGGCCGCCTATTGCCGACCCCTGATGAACAACATATTGGTACACCTGCTTATTTATGGTTTCTTCTAAAATCAAAGCTAATAAAAGTGATTTACTGTCCAGAAAAAGTGGTTTGTACCAGATACTACATGTTAGATTAGCAGTGCTGCTAGAATTTGATTGCATCCAGCAGCAAAAAAAGTACTGGATGGTTTGTAATTATTCCATTTCTTTAAGCTCCTTTAGCCATTCTTGGCATTAGCTATGGTGCCAATGTTTAATGTTCATGTGCTCTATTAGGTCCTGTTTTGTTGGCATACCATGTTAACATACTTAGCATCTTAAATGTACATAAGTGTAATAACTGGAGGAATGACATGCAACACTTCTGATGGTAGCCAAAATCATACTGTGTTATATATTTCTACAGTACTTCCCTACACTGAAACTTTTAACAGCCATACTTATCAGGGTCTGTGTTGTGGTCACTGTCTGTGTTTAACAGTACCAGAACATCACTATAGGCTCTTAAAATGGATAGTACACTATATCCAGGAGGACACTGGATATAGTGCAAAGCAATGTGAATATAGCAAGAAAAAAAAGGCAAAGACGAGAGAGGTTGACAGCTAAGCGCACAAGAGAGAGATAGCTAGCTAACGTAGAAGATGTCGAAAGCTGGTGGAGGGGTGTAGCGAGTATTCCATAAGGTAAGAGCAAAGCCTCAGGGCGTCGCTAAAGCACTAGCATCCGTGTGAATCAGAGGGCAGAGATCAGCCAGACTCTCTCTTTCTCTTGCTCTCGCTCTCTCTTACCCTTATACACACACACACATACACGTGTACACACACACACACAGCCCAAAAAAACCCACAAAACACACAAACCCTGAAAAATCGATACCCCCCTCTCCGCCGTCATGGCCGCCAGTCGTTAACCGCTAACCGCTCGGCTTTGTGGGCCTTAAAGCCTTTTAAACACCGACTTTAAAATATACACAATGTAGGCCTGGGTTGAGGCTGCCTTCATTACCATAACACGTTTTCTTCACTCTCTCTCCCCCTCTTCTGTTTCTCTTTCAATCTGCCCTTGAGCAATTCATCTCTATTTTCTGGAAACAAACAAACAAACAAACAACAAAAAAAAAAACAGAAAAAAACAGCAGCAGCAGAGGGTAAGGGGATTTCATTGTCTTTATTTAATTTATTTAAGGCTAGTGTTATTTGGTTAGCCACCACGGCTGAGCTACATTTTGAAAAGAGAAAACGGGGGATAGTGGTAGTGGTGCTGGCGCTGGTTGGGGGGGGGTTGGGTCCAGTGCAGGTTTGGCGTCTGATTCATGGAAGTCTCATTAACCATTCAGGCATCCCGGGGTGGTAATTCACACAGGCGCGCTGAGGAACGCCGAGCCGGAAAAATCAGCTGTGCTAACATCTCTTCTCGCCCACGGCTAGCGCACCGCTCGCCTGCCAAGTGCCCGTATACCGGAATAGCAGGCCATAGAGCTCTGCTCAGAGAGAGGAAAGCTGTAGAAAGTGTTTGCTTTAGTGAAACTGACAGAGGGGTCAGTGGAGAGAGAGCACATTTGCATCAAATCTGTTGTCTGAGAGAGATCTGCTATGCAGCAGCCCGCATTAAATCTACCGGTGCTTATAGACCACTTCACGCGGTTGGCGAATGTATGTGTGTGTGCATGAATGTGTGTGTGTGTTTCATTTCTGATACAATTCATTATGCTACAAATATAAAATACAACAAAATAAATACAACAAACAGGTGGCTGCATTCGCTCTGGAAATGCTGGAGATTCTTTTGATACATACTGCTAACAAGTAGTTTTCCTCATATGTAGGCGTACATCGAAGTTTGTAAGTGTGCAACAGAGCAGAAACCAGCCATTTAGGGTCGAAATCAGTATATCACAATAGTATATACAGCTCTGGAAAGAAATAAGAGACCACTTAATAACAATGTTTTTCCTTGATTTTACCAAATTGAAAACTTATAGGAATATAATCAAGAGGAAGATGATAGATCACAAACCATCAAACCAAGCTGAACTGCTTGAATTTCTGCACCAGGAGTGGCATAAATTTATCCAAAAGCAGTGTGTAAGACTGGTGGAAGAGAACATGTCAAGATGCATGAAAACTGTAATTAAAACCAGGGTTATTCCACCAAATATTGATTTCTGAACTTTATGAAAACAAACTTGTTTTCTTTGCATTATTTGAGGTCTCAAAAGCTCTGTATCTTGTTTTTATTTTGGCAATTTCTCATTTTAGCAAAGTCAGAGAAAAATAGCAAAATCAGAGAAACTAATTCAGAAACTGAGTGATCTCTTGATTTTTTCCAGAGCTGTATATGTTTTCACCTCAACTCCGTTTTGAATGTTAGACTGAATTTTGATGTTTGGTTCAAAACTTTTCTTCATTAAAGTTTAAACTCCAAAAGGATTGAGCAAAAAACTATCCTAAAGGATCCGACTGATTAACTCCGACCAGTTCGGACAACACTAGGCTTCCTAGCAGTACCGCCTCCAGACCAGTCCATGAAAGGGTGCACAAGGTCCAAATGCCGCTTGAAAAGGGCCTAGACGAACAGGCAGCGGGATCGACAGCAACCTTCCACACCCACACACCTGACACCTTCAGCTGTTGACCAGGAGAACAAGAGGAAAGAGTAAGAGAAAGAAGAAAACTACAATGGCCTCAACCAAGGCAGAGCGTCTGACCTCACGCTTGGGTTTATTTAGTCATTAAAAAAAATTGACGCGAAACACACCAAACTATGTTTTTTGCTGGAGAGTTTGGTAAGAACGCTGCGCTAAGGGTCTCTGGAACGCAGCGGATGGCCTCTTACCCCTCTCTCTCCAAACGGGCAGGGTTGCTGGGGTGAAAGGGGTTACGAGGTTGAAGGCAACTACAGCTATTTCTCCGCCGAGGCCTTGTCAGCGCTCTATGCATCGCTTTAGGGCTCGAAAACGAGTTTAAGACTGAAACCATGGAAAAGAAGCATTAAAAAGAACGGTCTCGGTTTTAATCAGCAGCAGTGGGGAACAGATAGAAGACGGAGACATGGAGGCCGGATTCTTCCTAAACCGAAGAGTGCAGATTTTTTCGGCTAAGACGCCTGAGGAGTGTTGCAGGACGAGGAGGGGGGTGGTCTGTTGTGAGAAAACCTTACTCATACCCAATCTGCTAGAGGGTAACGGAGTTTATTTCAGTCAAAGTGAGAAGCAAAATTCATATAAAACGTTTTCCCCTGCCAAAAAAACCAAGCCGAGTAAACACGGGTTAGAGGATGTTGTGAGGCAGAATAGCAGTGTGTCTTCAGCATGTTTAAACAGGTGAGAAGAACAGAAGATCACAGTGTAGATCTCTGCTCCAACAACAGTCTGGAAGAAAAAGGATGCTAGGCTACACTGAAAACATCTTAAAATTAAAATAATGAGATTTCTATTGTTTGTCATCTTTTTTAACTATCTAAATTAAGGATAGGGATTATTAAAGCAGCAGTCTTTAAGGTTTTTACTGATGCACCATATATTATATTGGTGCATCTTAAAAAAATTGAATATTGTTGAAAAGTTACTTTATTTCATTAATTCAGCTCAAAATGTGAAACTTATATGTTATATAGATGCATTACACACAGAGTGATCTATCTGAAGTGTATTTATTTTATTGTTGATGATTATGGGTTACAGCCAATAAAACCCCTAAAAATCAGTGTCTCAGAAAATTAGGATATTATATAAGACCAATTGGTACTTTTGGCAGGGTGGGCAGTGTGCCAAGTCCTGACTTTGTTCTTGATATAACACAGTGGATCAACACCAGCAGATGACATGTCTCTCCAAACCATCACTGATCGTGGAAACTTCACACTAGACCTCAAACAGCTTGGACTGCGTGTCTCTCCACTCTTCCTCCAGACGCTTCCTTAATTTACAAATGAAACACAAAATGATGATGATCAGTGATGGTTTTAGTAGTCATGTCAACTGACCCCTCACATCCTGGACATTACCTCTTCCAGACTCTCCCCTCTAATAGAAGGCTTCAGACCATGAAAACCAGCACAACACAACACGCTAACAGCTTCTTTCCCAGAGCTGTAGCACTCCTTAACATTTGCTTATTTGCACAGCTATACAGATTTTCTTATGTAATGTAAACATCATCTGAAACTTATTTTTAAACAATATTTAACAAACCTACTTCAGGAATATTTGGATATAATAATATTTACATGTGTACATTTATGTGTTTTATTTATCTCTTAGCTTCTATTGCTCTTTATTTCTTTAGGACTTTAAACTCTATTCTTATTCAAAAGATTGTTTATTGTACCTTCTTTCATAGTGTAATGTTTGTCAATAGTCTGTGTAACTGTCTGTGTAATTTCATACATGTTGCTCTCACCAAGCCAAATTCCTTGTATCTGTAACATACTTGGCGAAATAAAGTGATTCTGATTCGAAGTCTTTTTTAAGGACCAGACTAAACAACCAATGTGCAGCCAAGTTTAATCTGATTTAAAGGCCCAATGTTAGAGGTAGGTTGTTCAGGGTTGATTCGAAGCTGCTCCATTACAGAAGAATTCACACTGGTTACTGATTACAGACCTAGTAAACAAACTGCTTGTTTGTTTGAATAAACCATTCCAGTCAGATGCCGCTGTCACGATCATTACCATTTCACAGCACTGTCCACTGTAAGTGGTAATGCCTTATAATTCTATCCCATGACTTCTTGCATATCAGTGTACAATCCAGTATAAAATCAGATTAAAAGATGTCAAGAAAAACGTGCTCCTGTTTAGAACGTGCACACCAAACTTAAAGTGAGATATAAGTGAGAAATAAGTAAAGAGACTACAGGAGCAAAAAAAAAAAAAAAAAAAAATTATATATATAATTATTTATATATAAACACAACAAAAGAAAATCCCAGAGCAGCAGCATGTCTCATACAGCGCTGCAGCTCTGCAACAGAATGCCCTGAAGATACTCTCAAAACTCAGTGCTAATACAGAGATTCCCACTGCAATTACTTTTAGTCATACTTTTAATCAAATACGCAAAGTAAACATAGAAAACAATAAAGACTATAGAAGAAAGTGAAAATTACTTTCGAGGACTTTCCGTGTGATACTGCCAATCAGCCAAACAGCAGAGAAAGAAAAAAAACGCTTATTTCAATTGGTGATTAATATTATAAAGGTACAGGTGTAATTAAAGCTGAGCAGCAAAAAATATTTATTTAATATTATTATTATTTTTATCATTATTTATTTATTATTTACAAACTGACTTTAAACAAGGGGTGGTCCGAAAATATCAATATTTAATTGTATTTTCGCAATAGCGATACTCTTGGCGATATGACAAAACACTGAATTAAAATAAATATTTCAAGAATACACTACTGCAACAAAATGAAAATTATATTGTATAACATGATATATGGCACACCCCTAACTGAGATATTAAAAAATATAAGAATTTTATTAGATTTACAACAGAAGTCAATGATCCAGAATGTCATGATACTGTCATGTTATGCACTCTGTAGATCTTCCTATATCCAGGATTAAAGTAAAATAAATGATACTGGGCAGATATAATCTGTCTCTGTGAGATATATAAAGGGAAATGAGAACAGTGTGAATTTTTCTTTTGTTAAAAACAGAAAAAATCGAACCCTGATGTGATAATTAAGGGTGAGTGATATAGGACAATATTTCAGGGTATAATATCGTTCACAATATTTAAAAATGTTGGCGATATTATTGCATACGATACGATATTGCACACCCCTACGTTAAAAAACTTCATCACTGTGTTTTATGGCAAACATAACTTAAATGAATATTGTTGTTTTATTATATAAACTACGGACTACTTTTTTCCCCCCAAATTCCAAATAAAAATATTGTAATTTAGAACATTTATTTACAGAAAATGAGAAATGGCTAAAATAACAAAAAAGATGCAGAACTTTTAGACCTCAAATAATGCAAAGAAGACAAGTTCATATTCATAATGTTTCAAGAGTTCAGAAATCAATATTTGGTGGAATAACCCTGTTTTTTAATTACAGTTTTATGCATCTTGGCATGTTCTCCTTCACCAGTCTTGCACACTGCTTTTGGGTAACTTTATGCCACTCCTGGTGCAAAAATTCAAGCAGTTCAGCTTGATTTGATTATTTCCAGAGATTTTTCATTTGTTAACATCAAAGAAACATAATTTTTAAATGTTCTAAAATGAAAAAGTTCTACTGTTTATGAACAGATTAGGCCTGTCACGATAATAAGGTTTATATGAAAGTAGATATGTCCCAATCTATTATTAATTAAAAATGTGTTGTCTTTAAAATTATATAATTGCTTTGTTATGCTATTCTGTTTTTATTTTATAAAATATCATGGTCTTAAAATGACAATAATATTGTTGATCGCAATAATTTCTGGAACGATATATCATCCACAGAAAAAGTTGATAGCACATTATACAGATTTTTTTTACATTCAATATCTATGGAACTTGAGCAGTACTATGTGTTCGACTGATTTAATAACATAAAAGGTAATAGGCAGAAGCGATAAACTGTATAATTCTACTGGTTTTATTGCTATATATGTGTGGGGAAGCCATATTGGTGGTTGGTGAGGCTCTGTCGACTTTCAGAGAAAGAAAATCTGACTTGTGGGATTCTCCAGTTTAAATTTCCAACTTAAAACTAGAAAATTCCAATGTCCAAATTCAAACTGTGAACAGCATAATTTACTGTGAACAAATTTAAAGCAAAAAAACAAACAACTGTGCAGTTCTGAAAATAAGAATAAAAAAGTGCAAAGGCAAGTAAAAAAAGTATTTTAAAAATGTATTTGCTAAGAAAAAAATAAACTAAAATTGGAATAAATATAATTTAAAAAAAAAGATAGTAATTGTATGTATAGTGGTGTGTTATTTTATTCATGTTTATTCAACCCCTCTTTAAACTGTCATGGCTTGGAGCATTGAGGAAAAACTGAAAATAAAACTTTTTTTGCAGTAGACATCCACTTCTTTTTTTTTTTTTTTTTTTAACAAGACATTCTTACCTATTTCCTTAGGTGCTTAAGACTTTTGCACAGTCCTGAATGTGTGCATGCTGTGCTAACTTTGCTTAAGGGTGTCTGAAATAATACGAGGAAGCGTTTTGTGCATTGTAATGTGCTCCTCACCTTCTCCTGGTTAAATGCATCCATGCGCTTCATGGCCGTATCCAGAGCAGTCATGGACTCCAGGAAGGCTTGGTCCTGCTCACACAGCGGGTTACTCAGCAAGTCCCCAGAGATCTTCACCGCTGCTTTAGACATGGCTGCAACCGCAAGAATCACACAGGAAAAAGTTTAAAATTAGCAAAAAAGGGTTAAACCAAATCAATGGATACACCAACCAACCACACAATCCAACTAAGGGCATTTTCACACCAGCACTATTTGGTCCGGTTAAAATGGACTCTGGTTCGTTTGTACCCTTGATGTGGTTCGATTGAGCAGGTGTAAAAACAGTAAATCGCATTCAGGTGTGGATCAAAACAACAGGGCCAAGACCTGCTAGGTCGATCCAACCCAGCTATTAAATATATATCTTTTATTGGATCTAAATTGCTGATAAGGTGCAGTTTAATCTGATATATTAGATAGATAACGCTAATTACCACAGCTATGAACAAATGCTGGCTCCATGCTGTTTACACGCAAGGTCTGTGCTGCGTTCACTGATCGCAGTCGTGCCATTTTTTCTTTCTTGCTTCTGCGCCAGCCAGCTCTGACCAATCAGAGGAGACAACGTGCTCGTGTGGTTTATTGACGCACATTTTGGTTTGTGCCTGTGTGAAACCAAACCAAACAGAGGGAGAAAACGCTCCAAATAAACAAACCCATCAACTGATTTGGACCATAGAAATGAAGCACAGGTGTGAAAATGCCCTAATTTAATGAGATATAAGTGCTAATAAACCAAATAAAAAAACTAGTGATTTTACTATTGCTAATGTGGATTATGCAGGCCAGAGTTGCGTGATAACATTCCAACTTGTGCAACTTTTTGTTTTAAACACAGTTTGACTGGTTACTTTGCTATTTTGTGATTATCACACTATTGCTTTATATAAAATAAAAATATCATTAAAAAACAGAGCCTGGGGCACCGAGTGGTCCAGCAGTCTAAAGCGCTGCCACTATGAGCGGGAGGTTGTAGGCTCGAACCCCCACTCATGTAGCTTTGTCATCAAGCTGCCGGCGCTCAGAGGGAGCAAAATTGACCCTGCTCCCTCCAGGTGGGTACATGATGCTCTCTCCCCACATCAGTCCTAGGGTAATGTTCACAGCACAGGGCATCTGTGAGCTGATGTATCAGAACCGAGCGGCTGCGCTTTCCTCCAAATACGCTGGCTGTTCAGCAATGCTGCATCAGCAGCAGCTCGAAAAGAAGCGGTGGCTGACTTCACACGTATCGAAGGAAGCATGTGCTTGTCTTCACCCTCCTGGTGTGTTGGGGCATTACTAGTGATAGGGGGAGTCCTAGTGAGTGGGTTTGGAAATTGGCTGTGCAAATTGGGGAGAAAATGGGAAAAATTAGAAACAAAAAAGAGCCTGACAGACGTGTTCTGAGGATCGTCTGGACCTAAGTGTAAAAAGAAATATTCTCTAACTGAAATAAATTGTATTTTAAACACTTAAAAGCTATTAAAGATAATTACATCCTTAACAGGTTCTTTACACACATTTCTTACTTTCAAAAATGCATTTTATGGAACATATAAATGTTCCTTTGATCATCAAATTTATATTAATTTAAATTTATATCAATTTATATTACTATGTTGTTCGTTAACCCGATAATGTAAATACTGGGACAGACCTATTTCTTTACAATCTATTTAACAGAGTCCTAACACAAGGCGCCAAAAACAAGAAACTTTTATCTTCCCCAAGTCTGCCTCCATTAGCATAACAGAACAGCATAATAAAAGGGGTCTTTACCCCGTTCGAGGTGGTGGGTGAGACCGGGCCTCTGATGAGGGTGGATGTTTCATCTGGCTTCCTGCCTCCCCTGAATCTGATTTAGGTTGACGCTGAGACTCGCATCTGATCAGCAGCCTGAGTTAAAGCAGGCGTGGCAGCAAAGTCCATGTAGCGTAATTGGCGCTGGCACTATAGAGGCATCGGGGTGCAATCAGTGCACTTTAGTGAATATTCATCATCTCCATCAGCGCTCCTGCTCATGCCTTTCGACAGACGCACCAACTTGTGGAGCTGCCTTATGGCAAATCCTTTTACATACATTTCACCAACTAGATCAGACATGATCGCTTGTATCTCCATGGCCTCGTATTCTTCAAGACAATAGCTGCTTCTTTTTGGTCTTCCCGAATATTTTTAAATAGGGTGGAACAATAAGGGCAAAACTTGTCACAATATATTGCTTAAGTTTGGTTAATACTACTTAATGCTGATCGAATGTAATACATGTGTGTTGTACTGTGTTGTATGTCTTTACACACTGGCATTGTCAGGGTACGGCAGCCTATGGTGTTCTGGCATTTGTTTTTGGCTGTAATGCAGTGTAATGAACATCAATCAGTAACATATACTGTAAATTCTGTATATACTGTATCACTTTTTAATAGTGTGAAGTACCTTTCTTTGCATAAAAATGACAAAGAATGAATTGGAGACAGTCAAACATGACAGATGTTATTTTCAGAAGCTCCTGATCTACTCAATTAGGTCTCTATTTGACAATTTTGATGTTTGATCATTTTTAGATTAAACGTGTTTAAGATATGTCCCCGATTCTTTCACATGATTGGAAATCGGGGCTGATCAGGTATTTTTCAAAGGATCAGAAACAGGGGAAAAAGAAGAGATCAACGATTTATCAATAATGTTGTGTTTCATTGTTATTTCCCAAGTTCACAGACTGTGCTGAAGACTCTCAGCCCCCCCAACCCTGTATTATAATATAGATATTATAATACAGTACAAAAAAAAGTCTAGCCTAAATTTACTCTCCAAAACTTAAACCAAACTACACTATTACACCCATCTTCCTCCCAATGAGACTAAATTACCAGTATTAAAAAATATATATTATTATTATTTATCACAGAATTGTTGTTGTGTGACATTTTTTAGTTTGTTTATTTAAGAAAATGTGTTTATTTAAATGAAAATCATTTACATGGTCATTCAGTACAGGTAATTTTTTAATACAAAATTGTATGTTTTGATACAATTTCCTCAATAATACTGAAAAACTTATTAAACAACTAGGATGCGTCTCTTTTTTATAATTTTTTTTTTCCTGCATTGCCAAAGAAAAGTAGGTATTCTGTGCTTCGTAGTTCAAAAAAATAATCTACAGACGTGATTCACATGATTGAGACGTGATTATTTTTGAATTGTAGGTTTGTAATTGCTTTTCAAAAGTGTCAAAATTCAAGGAAACCCTGTTTTCTTTTGATCGTTTTCGGACAAATTCTTTATTCCGGTTTATCTCTAAATTGAATCTAATCTTTCCTGCAGCTCAGGATCAAAGCTGACCCCCGATGGCTTCTTGCTTGTGTGTTGGAGTGCTGTGGAACACGAGGGCTCCTGCTGTGAGCGTTGTAACTGGCACGGCTGCATTGAGATGTGCACATAAACCCAAAGAAAGGGAAGAGCAACCTGTTCAGCAGATGGACCAGATGAATTATCACAACACATCTGGCAGCATCTCTTTAATAGGCTTCCCCTTTCTGCAGAGCATGAAGTGAGAACGGATATTAAAGGAGAGTAATGCTGACCCTCATTCTGCCCTCCTGCTCTTCTGGCTTTATCACTCCTCCCCCATATTCTTTCCTCCTTGTTCCCAATTCTTTTTTCACTCCACACCAAAGGAGTAATGCACAAGTAAGGTCACGACCCTGGTCACGGCCAGCTCAACTGTCTGCTTCTGTTCTGAGTAACTGGAATTGGGAAGGATTCTCACTTTAGGAGCACAAGTATCATGATGCGACAGATGCGGATACAGATACTGATCTTCTGAAATAATCACAAATCAATGCAAAAAGTCAGAGCTGGAAATACATTTACATATTTATTTATTTTAACCCAAATTTCTCCTGATATAGCTGAATCTATTCCAGGACTCACTTCAACAGGGTCAGGACAAGTGCATGCCTCCTCCGATACATATGAAGGTTATCACAGGTTGTCCAGGATTATCATTGTTAGCAGTGTTCCAGTGATTATTGTGCTTTACATTATATGTAATAATGATAATAATTTGTGATTTTTACAAGACAGAACCAATCCTACATACAGAAGTCCAACGTTATAATATTTAATTGATTGAATTAATACATTTTGTACTTTTACTATTTCCTATTTTGTCTTATAGCACATGTACAAACATACCAAAATATTTCAAATGGCAAAAGTCATAGGATACAATGTTAGTTCTTTTGCCATCTCTCATGGGAGCTAAAGAAAGCTGTATTGGCCTATAGGATATGAGTGTGGGACCTCCTTCACTGAATGTGGCTCTGGTCTCTGCTTTAGTATCCTGTCTGTCGCCGGTCATGATCATTATCATCCCCTGCACTGTCCTCTGTAGGTGGTAATGCCTTCAATATCAGCGACATGTCAGAGTACTTTTTTTTGGCATAACGATTTTTATAACTCCATATAACCGAGGGTGACTGCTCAAGTCATGTTGACAAAAAGAAAGATCGCCCGACTATTCAGCAACCTACCACTGATCAGAATGAGGTTTCAGAATTTTCAAAATGAGTACAAAACATTAAATGTGAGAAGAAGAATCTCACACATGCACTTTCACTCTACACACCTATATCAGCTTCTGTGCTTTTCTTCATGTCTTTGTGCAGCTTCTTCGTCTGGTCTTCCAACCTGTGGAAAAAAAGAGAGTTTAACTCAGTATCTCAGGCTTAATTATTGTCTTGTAAACAGGACCTAAGGTTTGGTATAGGTCAATGACAATCCTCTACATTGGTTTTTATGCTTCTTATCTGCAGAACAAGCTTCCAAACTGTCAGAGCTGCAACAACTGGTGGTTTATTAAAATCAGGACATAAAACATTATGTTTTACCTTTTTTGCGTTAATATAATAAAAATAATAAAATAATATTTTTTAATTAATTATTTTTTTATTAATTTATTATTTATTTAATTTGTTTAATTAATTAACGGTTTTGTATGCTTATCATGCATTAGACGGCTTTGACTAAAGTCTGACACGCTCTCACATCCAAAGACAAGTCACAGACTTTTTAGCCACAGACTTTTTAATTTACCGACTTCTTAGGCACAGACTAAAATTTTGCAAAGACTGGGGATCTTGCAGGGTCACTATTTGCAAAACTGCAACTAGATTCTTTGAGATTATTTCATTATTTTTTATTATTATTATTATAAATAGGAAGACATTAAAGAGACCCTCTTGCTCCCTCAAGAGTGATAGACACGTGTATATATATATATATATATATATACACACACACATCTCCTGGCATAGCAGACTATGTGAAATCTATGTATATATGTCTGTCATAATCAGTACAGTGATGGCAGCGCACAGAGCTGAAGCTAGCATTATGAGATGTAAAGACTGTTTTTCAATAAGCTTCTTTTGCACTTTTTAAGTTATTAATGCCTTGTTTTAAATGTCAGGGCTCTCTGGATTCTACCAAGGAGGTGTGCAGCTACTTTGAGCTGGATAACGGTGTAAAAAGCTTCAGTCACCCAGTCTGAAGGGTGTTTGGACAAACTGTTAAAATTTCTGAATCTCGGAAAGCTGTGGGAGAACGAAGGTGAGCTATTCATCAAAGGTAAGTACTTTTTAACCTGCTTTACTCCATCAAAAGTCCATTTTACACCAAAGTTCATCTTTAAAAGCTACGATAATATTAAACACTGTTGATTTTTTTTTCAGTATGAAAAAAAAAACTGGTATAAGCCTTCAATCCTAACCACCTTACACTGAACGACGACACTCCACTCTAGTAAGACTCTCATGATTTTATCCAGACTCTGGAAATTTGTCTGCGACAGTGAAATTGCTTTAAAAAATTTGGCATTATTTATTATTATTTTTCCCCTTAATCAAATGTTTACACTAATTATATGGACAAAAGCAGTAGAACTCTTAACAGTACAGTTACTTTAATTTTTATTTAATATTCTACAGTTTTTTCATCACTGAAATGGAATATAAAATGTATTTTTGCCTTGCTTTTTAAAGAAAAAAAAAGCAATTACAAAACTAGATATTAAAAATATTTATTAAACACTAAACATTTTTAACATCCCATTCCATTTATCTTGCTGGACAAAAAAAAATTAGTGAAATATTAGTTTCATCTCTACATCTAATGGTGTTTTTCAGTGGCACTGCGCTTTGAGTTCAGTAGTGTTCATTCATGCTTTTGTCTGACAGTAAGATTTTCTCACATGGAGGTAGGCAGAGAGGAGCATTTCACAGGGTTGTTCACTACAGCGACCCATTCACACACACGCAGGGTGCTAACATCTGCAATTATGACACTACCACATCTGTCTGGGTGTGTGTGTGAGCGTGCGTGACTGTGTGTGAGATGGGGGAGCTGTTCATTATATCAATTAGGAGGGAAATGAGACACAGGTTGGGGAACTCCCATGAGGCTCAATCACTGCAAGTGTGAGAGCTCAGATTAGGCAGTGGAGTGGAGGAAGGAGGGGGGCTGCCTGTTATTATTGTTATGGGCAGGATGGAAAGAACTAATGAGGTAAATGAACATAGATGAATTTTTACAATTTTAAATCCTAAACTTTTGCTTTTACTATATTATCTCTTAGTACTGGGAGATTAATCTAATTAATTTGATTAATCGAATTACTGTTTTAATGGGATTTTCAAAATGGGATAATGGAGATTTGAACTCTTCATATATAGGACCTGTCAGTGGGAATCTCTGTAGATAGGCTTTTGCTTCTGTGAAGAAACCTTTAAAAAAACTCATGTAGCAGTGATTTACATATTTTGTCCTTTTCCTGAAATATTTTAACTGAAATACATTAAGGTTATTTTTGCACCTCGTTTCATATAAAAGCTGCCTGTAAGGTTGAAAAAAAGTCCTGCTATAAATCATATAAACATTTTTAGTCAAGATTCAAGTTAAAATAAATTACACTGGGTAGAGATCATTTGCCTCTGAGAGATAAATTGACAGATAAGTTGATAGATATGCCGATAGATATATTGAATAAGTTGATAGATATGTCAATAGCTAAGTCAATAAATAAGTCTATAGATATGTCATCAGAACAAAATGACAACAGAACAGAATTTCGTTTTTGTATCAGGCAAGCCGCAGTGTGATGTTATAAATGTAATTTATGTTACATTGCAGATCCTGCGATATTGTGATGATAATGCTGAAACAATAAATTGTGCAGCCCTATACTGATCATAAAGTAGCACGCTATGCTAATCCAACAATCATACAACCTTTACTTTAGTGGCTTTTTTCTGCTAATAATGTACCATACCTATATAAAGCAATGGAAAATAATAAAATAACTAACTTTATAATTATCTGCTTTATTTATATGCTACAATTACTTATTGACTATTGGTTATACCAGTCTAGAAATTTAGTTTTCTCCAATAAATAATACATCATTATCATACCTCTTTTTTGTTACTGTTACTACAATTTCTAATGATTAAAGAACAGAACAAAAGGGTAAAAGTGATGAAACAGAGGCAAAGACACAAAAATAGGTGGATAGAGGATTGGGGGGAAAAATGGCAATGTGGGGAATAAAGCAGCCAGATGAGAAGATGAAGGCCCCTCACACTAGGTGCTAATCGATCCCCAGCGTGCCAGCTGCTCCATTCTGTGCACCAGCGTGCCAACACCAGGCCTTATTCCAACATGTGAATGGCATGTAGTGTTACCACAGGTTACAGAGCAGCATATTAGCTTTAGATACTCAGATTCTGGGTGTGGAGCAGCGTGATGAGGGGGAACATCCTCTGTAGATCCTATATCAGAACAGTATACTGAACTGGATTAAGCCTATAAAATCTCAGATTGTAATTTTATCCAGAAAGAATAAAAGATAAATGCAGAAAACTGATATGAGAAACATTACTATTATCAATTCCATGCAGCTCAAATATTTATATAAATATATTTAATAACATTTAGATTAATATATATATGGCCCTGTATGTCCTATATATTGTTTTTTTTCTTTGCGCTATATGTACAAATATACACCGACATGCCAAATGTCATGGGACAAAAATTAATGTAGTTTTTCCCAAAAAGTTTGGACACATATCCTCATTAATATTTATTATTCATTACTCATTATTTATATTATTTTCTGCATTGTAAATGTATATTAATGACTTAAAAACTATAAAAGAACACATATGCAATCGTGTAGAAGACAAAAAAAAAAAAAAGTCTCTGGACGTTACAAACACCTGACATAATGTGATAATATTCTTAAAAAAAAAAAAGATTGTATTAAGTTGTCATTATTTTTTTTAATAAATATTGAAGTTTTATTTAATATAATTTAGTCTAAACAAACAAAAAAAAATGTTAACAGTAACTTATCAAGACATATAGGCATTAATAATATGCAAATATAAATATTATTCAAATATCTAAATTCATAAATAACTATAATTTTGTAGGAAATTAAATAAATTTACCACAATATTACAGTCTAGAATAAGTGAATGGATACGAATTGTAAACATAAATAATTATTTTAAAAAACCCTTAAAACTTAAACAGTAAATATCAAAACAGATTCAAAATTCCCCTTTTTTAAGACAGAATATTGTGCTTATCACAGATTTTTGAAAGTGAAAGCTTATGAACTCACACAGCCTTTGACATTCAGATAAGAATCAGAGCGCAGGGGTGGCACAATCATTCACATTTTAGGTTCCTACATGCCCACGCCCACCGACCTCATGCCAGTGTGTGTGCAGTGCCTCTCCTGAGGGTTTCCTCGCAGATCTGACTCATCATCTGATAAGAGCTACTCCTACTCGAAACGACCTGAAGCACTGAGGTGTGGTGATGTGACGAAAGACAGCGCTATTCCACAGGTTTTGGGGGGGAACTAATGGCAGTAATGATTGGATTATCGCTTCCACAGAAGAAAGGTCATATTTTTTAACTGTAGTTTTTATTTTCTCACGAATTTAAGAGAAAAAGGTACGAGCAATACCTGGCTCACACACAGCTGCCCATCAGGGGTAGGAATCACAGGGCATCTCATGATACGACATCCCGATACGTTTCCCACAATAACAATGACAGTAAGATACTGTGAACACATCGCTCTATGATACTTCACAGCATCGGAGTTACCGATGAGGATTAAAAAAAAATATCTATACATTTATTATCATTTATTGAGGTCATTTTCACAGGATTTGACAACCAATATTCTTAAATTTTTCATCAAATTAGCGCCTCCTAATAAAGTAATCCAGCAGTAACTTAAAAAAGTAAAATCTGGGGGATCTACATTTCAATAAAAATCTTAAAAATGTAATTGACGGCACATATCAATTCAATACAACATGATTATGACTATATCATATAATGAAATAACGATCTATTGTTCCAAACCTATCACACAGTACTGTAATAAGTCAACCAATGCTGAAGGTATGTTTTACCATATTTAGGCTTTCATTTTTAATGTCATAAAATGAATGTAGAACAATTTATTTGTAAAAAAAATAAAATAAAATAAAAAAAAGTGACAAATCTGTAAAAGCCAGATTGTTCTAAAATTAATTTTGATCAATACAACATAACACAGATAGATACAAATCGTATAAAATTCTCTAAATTGAATTTCTACTACATTTCAAACAGCTAAAAAAAGACAAAGTTTCAAGCAATATGATGATTTTATATTGTTATATTGCTCAGCTCTAGTTTTAGATAAACAGTGAGTATATCTGTGCCTATGACGATAACTATATTTAAAACAATACACTGTCCCAGAAGTAATATATATGACACATGAAGATATTTAACAGATGAAATTATTATTGTATAATTAAACAACAATAATATCCTAATAAACCCCACCCCCTTACTCAGACTCTCCTCACCATATACACTGTGTAATATTGAGGTAAGCAAAAAAGTTAATGACCATCCATTGTAAAGTATGTAGATAATTATATTAACAAAAGTACCTATCTGTACTTTCATTATATGGATGCTAGATTTCTATGTTTGGACACCTTGATTTGCATTGATTTCTCAAATTGCATTGATTTCTTTACCATAATGTTATTTTGTGTCCAAAATCACCAGTATAACCTGTATAGCTAATAGATTAAAACAACTCATAAAAGTATTTTCTTCATATTTTACATTCACATTTATTATTAACTTATCTAAATAGATTTACATATTTTTTATACTGCTTCATTTATGATTTTAGGCTTAAACTTGCACTGAAATTCCTCCCTATTCTTTGAGAGGTTTTATGATATTATGAAGAGTAATGAAAAAAATATGAAAAAAATCCTTTACAGTCTTTCTTTGGGGAACATTGTTTATAAATTTTTAATAATTTTCTCATTTTCATATTTGTTACAAACTGAAGCTTTTTTGTTCAGCTTCTTGCAATCAGCTTTTTAATCATTATTTTATATCTCACTATTAGGCCTAAATTGCCCTTAGTTTCAATGTGCAGGCCTGACATGCAGTAATAGTTGTATATTTACAAATTAAATAAAGTTGACAAAACATAAACTGGCGTTAATACAATGTGAAATAAACTAAAAGTAAGTGTAGGGGACTGTATTTCTCTATATTTTTCATACTGTCCAACATGTTTCTGATCTAGAGAAAATTGCACAACATTGCATTAGTGGCAACGCCCCCACAACGTGGCTGGAGTGAGTTCACTGAAGTCCTCAATTAGTGTTTTATTCCAGACTAGTTGCTACTAGTTGCTATTTTAACTCAAAGAAAACAAACCAACGTTTCAGATGAAGAAGACACATATCAAATGGATCTATATACCATGCTACAGAGCAAGTTTTTGGAACATGTACCCTAACACTGTGTGACTTTGATCAAATATCACAAGATTTGGGACCAGATAGGAGGCCTATTTTGAAAAGGCTGCCCTTCTATAGTTCTGTTTGTTCCTGTCGAGACAAAAACAGGAACATGCAGCGGGATATCTTTTAAAGTGAAATCTTCCCGTGCGCAGTTTCAGGTGAGCTAATGATACACAAGCGCAAGATAATTCTGAGGCAAAGCCGGCAAAACACATTGACTCAAAGCGTGGCACTGAACCACATGTCAACTTACTTCTGGAGCTTCTCATATTCCCGCTCAAAGTCCCTTTCAACCTGTGGGGAAAAGAGAACAGACACATGTGGAGAGAGATAAGAGAACAGAGCAAGAGGAATGGAGGGAACAATGGGTTTAAAAAGAGTTGTGTGGGCAAACTGCTCTAGTTTTTCTACACTTTTAGGTCTGGATTAAATAGGAACGGTTTTCCGCAGGGCTGCGGCTTTAACGGCAAAAGTTACAAGGCTGTTTTCTGTCAAAACCAAAAGCGAGCCTGCAGCGAGCCTGAAGTCATAAAGGGTCTGCGTCATGGTGTTTGGCTTGACCTGAACGTGAAGTGGAGGATAAACCCTGTCCAGAACCTCCTGGAGATGCACAAAAGAAGCAAACAAATCAGAGGAACAATGAGCACTCTTCCTTTGGAAATTAGCAGTCATTGAATTTTGAAGCGCTGCTCTGGCCGAGCTTATCCGTGCCACCACGCCAGTGTGAGTGTGTTTGGATTGCCTGTGTGAAGTGGTGTTTCTGCTGGAACTGCAGCAGCAGGGGTTCCTGTCCTGTGGTTCTGTGGGCAAGTCCTGTAAGTAAACAGTTTTGGCGGACGGGACGGGCGACTGGTACCTTGTGGTAGCTTGCAGATTGCAACAGTTGCGTGCCCATCCTCTGAACTGCCCACTCAGGGGTATCCAGTGTGCTGAGATATAACAGGAAGGAGACCAGGGGAGGGAGCGAGGCAGACGGAGGAAGAGGGAGATGAGAGAGGGAAGTGGTTTTTCCCCCGCGAGCGGACGGACGGACGGGGAAAGGAAGCACCCACACACCGGTCGTGGACCCGGCCATACCCGTGGCTTTAGAGCGGAGGTCACAGTTAGTTTATTACAAATACTGACTCCAGAATATTTTTACCAGTAAATGCCTCTGAATAAAATGGGCCAAGTGTCGTAACCCTCATGTGTAACACCTTAAGTTTCCAAGCTAATGCTAAACAAACTCTGCGTAGGCCCATATTTTCTGTTTTAAGTTCACTTCTGCTGTTTTGTTTGTAATCAATAAAGTTTAGAGAGTGCGTCCAGCTGTGACTTACTCATGACTAATAAACAGCCAAAAAACAGCAGTAGTATTTAACTTTAGCCAAACCACCACCTTCATACGGACGCTTTGAAGCTTTATATATATCCTTACTAGTAGAACCTGACAGATTTATAGTGATGTCTGACTAGAGCTGCATGAGTACGAGACTTTCATAGTACAACAACCACCTTAAACTTAGGTTTTTTTTTTTTTTCTTTAAGACTGTTTACGCTGATCATAAGAATAATTTTGTGTGCTTCCAGTTTACTGCTGAATGCCAAAAAGACACGATTTTTTTTCTACTACTTTGCCAAGTAGATTTGAGATCCAGACTGTAGTAAATAATACTTAATAAAAATGGTTTAACTAACTTTATTTTTTGGCCGGTTTTTAAGTCTAAATACAGAATCATGATGTGTCCAAAAGTCCTTGTTTTCTTCAAACTATTAAAATATCTAACATAAATTATGATAAACATACTGCAAAACATTTTGCAAGGCTTGATCTAGCCACAGTGTACGGATGTAAGGATGTGTACACTTTTGTAAAGGTGTGGAGATTCAAGCTGTCCTGTACAATGGCTTCTCCAATGTATAGCCTGATTTTTACGCATCTGATTGGTTCACACCCTCCACACAAAGATCAGTGTGTTGTCTTTCCAACAATTTAAGCTAAATCATGATAAAACAATGTTTATCTAGATTGGCATTTTTTCCAACCTTTTCAGACTTCCCAAGTCTTCTGTAAGTTGCAGGAGTTTACCGCACATCAATAACGGCTCCCTGATGCCCGCAAGAGAGATAAAATCTCCCGGAATCTAGAATGAACACAAATGCGCACGCAGGCAACAAGTGATTTTGCCCAATCACGTGTGTGTAAAAGACGCATGTGCATATTCATGAAGTGCATGCAAGACAGGGAGTTCTACTTGACCTGTTCTCTGCAAAGATTCTGTGAGTCAGCCAATCAGTTTTTAGTGTGGGTGGGCAGTGTTTTTTTCCACCCTTGGGATGCATTCAGGAGCATCATGGCTCCTATCTAAACTCATTTCATGTCTGAATTCTCTAAAAGTATTTCCATGTCTGGTAAAAGTTAAAAACAACGAAAGACTTGCCAGCTGTACAGTTTGTAATAGGTATTTTTATAACTGCACCTGGGGGACTAAAAGATTGCAAAAGGCCTGTTAAGGTGAGTTAATGTAATACATTATATATTTGTATTATATACATATATTATATTATATATATATATATATATATATATATATATATATATATATATATATATATATATATATATATATATATATATATATATATATACACATACACAAACACAAACTGGTCTGGGGGTACCTCCCTAAAATTAATTTTTGCAACTTGGGATGTCTGCCTCTCAGCAGAGGTGACCTGTATAAACTTGTATGTATAAATGTACACAATCTCAACATTTCAGGGACACAGACTGGAATAAACAAATTGGAATTGATTAATAAGGTTTGTAATATAAATGTAGCCAAATTGTCAAAATGCTGATAGAGCTGAAGCGTAGCTCTTGACATTGCATAATGCCGATGACTTTTCTAAAAAAAAAAAAAAAAAAACACTTCTTTCTTGCATCTTTCTTAGCATTTCCCTCCTGGAGCGACAACAGGAATGTTCAGACAAACAGTAATTACAGACACTCCTCTTGGCCGACGTCTGTCAGGGTTTTGAAGAGCGAGAACGGCCACCGTCCAGCCGAATCTGGAATGGCTAGTGTGGCGAGAGAACTGGGAAGCATTTACGAGGCCTACTCCAAGGCCACACAGAGGTTGGCCTGTAGGTCCTGTCTCACTCTATTCTAGTTAAGGTCCTTTTCCGGGCAGACTGGTGTGAAAAGCTCCTTTAAAATGGGAGTTTCCTTCACGCTTAATATCTAACTTTAAACCCACACACTACAAACATCTAGCATCACCAGTTCACAACATAGAGAAGAGCATATCAGTCCATATCTGCTGCTCCAGGGTCAACAGCCGTGTTTTGGTGCACTTCGTGTTCCAGTCTCCAGGCTTTAAACAGGAATTTCCCAAACTGGTCTGAAAATATGGCACGGACTATATCCACAGTTTTTACTGCATGGGGGATATATATATAATGCCATGTCCAAAAAGTTGGGACACTGTGTTAAATGTGAATAAATGTAAATAAAAACAGAATGCAATGATTAATACATTTAATAGACCCACATTTAATTCACAACAGAACATAGAAAAAAAAGCATAGGCCCTATTTCCGAGCCCATGCTGTGTTTTCCAGTACAGAACCATGTCTGTTTATAATGCAGCGCCACCTGAGGGCCCGAAGCTACCCAGCATCCAATATTAACGGTTAGCTTTGTCCCTTAAAGAGGGGGATTTCTCCAGATTCTCTGAATCTATTGATGCTGATACATACTGAAGATGGTGGGATACCCAAAGTCTTCCACAATTTTCCAGATAGTGGAACCTCTGCCTCTCAGAAATCAGTTTTTAAATGTGATTCTGCTACACTGCCTGGCCAACAAAAAAAAAGTCACCACCTGCATTTAACTAAGCTAACAAGTTCATATTCATAAAGTTTTAAGAGTTTAGAAATCAATATTTGGTGGATTAACCCTGGTTTTAATCACAGTTTTCATGCATCTCGGCATGTTCTCCAACACCAGTCTTACACACTGCTTTTGGATAACTTTATGCTACTCCTGGTGCAAAAATTCACGCAGTTCAGTTTGGTTTGATGGCTTGTGATCATCCATCTTCCTCTTGATTATATTTTAGAAGATTTTAATTTGGTAAAATCAAAGAAACTCATAATTTTTAAGTGGTCTCTTATTTTTCTTCATTTTTCCAGAGCTGTATATAACCATCATTTTATTCTCTTACATTAGGATACATGGAAAGTTATAAAGTTCCCCGCATTGTATTATTTAATAGCTGAGTATGAAAGAAAAAACTTTAGCAACTGAAAAAAAGCCTGATGTAACCAGCTCTAGATATGGTCATTTTCCGGGCGGACCTGGCGCTGGGTCAGTGCCCCAGGGCTTTACGTAGGAAAGCAGTCGGCTGCCAAGGTGCATTTCTAGCATGCGTTTATACTGACTGACTGAAGTGGCCAGAGCTTGACTGGCTGCCGCGGCAGAGTCTGATGAGTTTCAGAGTCTGGTCAGAAGCGGCATAAAAATACCAAGTCTGGCTTTTCAGTGCCCTGGAATAGCAACTCGACGGGTGGCTGCGTCTCAGTGTGAACTGTGCAGACGGGACACCAGCCATTTCTGTCCGTACTGAGATAAATGAGGGATACAGTATACGAGTGAAGGAAAACAAAGGCTTGTTCATGTAAATGCACAGCGAGTCGCTGCGCAGTTCCAACCCAAGAAGTGCAGAGTGGATGTGCACTCGCTGACCCCGCAAGTGTTTTTCTCTTCAGTCTTCACACGTTTCTTTTTCTGCCTGGTAAAATACTGCAGTTCAATTTCTTAATATGATGAACTATTCTTCCCACAGCCCTTGTTGTGTTTGTTGCTGTTTGTGTGCAAAATCGTTTGTTGAGGCGAGACAATTCACAATCATTAAAATACAGCTGAGACAGCGTTAAATTCATGTGAATACATTTTAAATAAATAAATATTTACATGAAACTCAATGTGGATTTTGCGATGTAACTGGACAAACACTAGACAGTAAATATTTTAATGTTGCACTCATTACGTTTCAGACGTATCAGACCTTACCGTTTTCGAAACAATCTGTTTCTTTGGTTGTCCAATCTTGAATGGTATCCTAGAAAAGAAAAAAAAAAAACAGAGAAAAAAAAAACAGAGAGGTGAAACTACCAGAATAAAACATATCTTAATAACAATAACCTAATTTATCCCTAAATTTACAAAAAAAAAACACAAAAAAAACGACGTTTTTGTACAATACAGCTTGTGCTTACATGCATTTAATAATGCAGACAATAAGATACTTGCAGTTATTTTATTATTGGAGTGGTCAGTTAGGCCTACAAATTTTAGAAAGAGATTTCACACCTGCAATATGCATACTTTTATTTTTGCAGTAATATTGAGAACACTATACTATTTGAAGAAGTGCAGCTTTGCGTAATATTAGGAACCATAAGAAATGCAGCTTGCTGCACTTCTGCATAAAGACTAAAGGAATTATTACTGTAAAATATTACAGCAGCAGTAAAACTATATTGCATACTTTTATGGTTACATTTTGGCGAAAAATCTGCGATGAAAGATCTGCACTGATTAGGAGTCATCTATGGTTCATTAGGCAACTTGCTGTTACAATATCAGTATATTGGTTTTGATGCAGATACCAAGTGTAGTATCAATGTTTGATATCCGATGGAACTATGGCAATAAAAAAGTGTTCAGATTTATTTACAATTGTACATAAAATGTTTTGAGTCCCAGTAACAGTAACAGTACAAGTGCTCTATCAACAACAAAAAAAAACAATTACCTGAGTTGTAATTCCGCGTAAGTGTTATGCTTAAAGAACATTTTAACTCCTAAAGTATTCAACATTTTTTGTCCTTTGATTAAATAAACTACTTGCAATACAGAACAATTCTTATAAACACAACGTATAATTCTTATAAGACAACTTGATCACTCGACAGCTTCTTCAAATCCTTTGATGGTGCAAATTTGCTTTATCGTTAAATGTGGGATTGAAATGATTCCTAACATTTTTAAAACTGTAATGAGTAACAACATAGCACATTTAAAATATATGGGAGTAAAAGTATTAAACTCATCAAAAATATTAAATACTGAAGTAAAAGTGAAGATAAGAGAAAAAAAGAACCCTCCAGTAAATACAGATACATCCATCTACACTTCCAAACTGGTTTGTGGTGGGAGCTTCACAGCAAAAAGTCAAGTGTTAAATTAACTCCCACAGAGTTGATTTCAACTCTTTCCCAGGGGTTTATATAGCTTAACACTTTTAAAAATAGCTAAACAACACTTTCAAAATAGCTAAACATTTAACACCTTGCCAGAGTTCTTTTTTAACTCACATTTGTTTTTTCTTAACTCCCTAAATTGTTATGCTAACACTAAAAAGAGTTAGAAAAAGATAAATTAATATGACTAAAACATCCCTGCTTACGTCCTAAATTTCCATCCATCCATCCATCCATCCATCCATCCATCCATCCGCATTGCTGTTGTCAGTGCATTGCCAACACATTGCAACAGTTTACAGTACAGAAGTACACCTATTAAGCAAAGTTTAACTGGGCGGACTTTAATTAAATCTCTGTAGAATTGGGCAGTATTTATTGTGTTTATTTGGGTTAACACTGAAATATTCAACTTTGTCAAATAACTCCAACATTGAATACCATTTAAATCCGAATAAGTTAAAATGAAATTTCAACTCTCCAGTTTTTGCTGTGTTGGAAAAATCACTTGGACCCCTGCCATCAGGTTTACACAGCAAAATCCACAAGAAATTGAATAAAACAAAATTTACTTGCTACAACATCCTCAACTTTGAGTTCAGAGGTTCAGTTTCAGTCCAGCTACTGATACAGCTCTAACAGCATCCATATGGAGACCATCAAAGGGGACACTGGAAATTAGAAGTGACTGTCCCTGCCGTCACATGAGCTTCCTGTGGTCTACAGGCAAAACACACACACATGGGGCTCTCTCAAAACACACCCGCATATACAAAACACCCTCCTCTGGGCTGCTACTACAAACAGACACGAACATGCACTCATTATACGCTAGGCAGGAGCACAGAAGTCACCCACATTAGCGCATGTGTGCAGATGACTGCTGCAGATGACTGCTAGCCACAGGTCCACAAGAAAAATGGACCTCAGTAATGAGCTCTTAGACCTCATCATCTTGCAACCAGCCCTCGCTTAATCCTTCCAGCCCTTCCACTCCGCAAACTTCTGCTCAGTGTTCAATTCTGATTAGCTTTTCCAACTGCGGTTTAAAAACCAGATGCATAAATATTTGATTTATGACACTTTTTTAGATTTTTTTGTAAGAATCTTGATCACACATCACATTGCTCATTGTTTATTTGAGAAGGGTTAACTGAAAAACCAGGTTAAAACTAACCCTACAGTGTGGAGGACATGCTTTAACCTGGTTAGCTTACATTATGAGCGGTGTATGTTGGGTAAAGTGAAGGGAGGCTGTACTGCAGGGCTCCACAGGGTGAATATTAAGGGCTGAACAATTTCTGTAATACAGAGACCCGAATGGAACCACAGAACTGAGAAGGACTGCATGATATTGGAAATTTGCAATATTTTTTTGTTGTGTGAGATTGGAAATTGTGCCAGAAGTGAAATCTGCAACATATCACATAAAAAAAAAAAGTAAGCTGTTTATCAATCATAAAAGTAAAACAGATGGTAATGGGTTTATATCATCGTTAATCTGGTAGATTGTGTCATGTAAAATGAGAACAGAATGACAGTATTCTTTCTTCATATGCAGCAAAAACGTTTTTAAAACATGTAACTTGTTATAGCACAAAACACTGCACTTCTTGCGATGTGACTATTGCACTTGTACATTGCGGTATTGATACTCAAATGAGCTTTTAGCACCATGCTGAGTTGGGGTTGAAATTTGTTAGCACAAAAGCTGAAACAACTGGCTGCCAAGTTATGAGCGAATTTGAATATTCTGTCAAGTGCTGGGAGGTATATCGGTTCATCTGGCATACCGGAGGGGAAACAGAAATAAAAAAAAAAATAAAAAAAGGTGATAAAACTCCCTAAAACTCGAGGTGCTGGATACAAGGTGCAAAGAAACTTCAAGAGCTGGAACTATAGTCCTTTTAAATATATATTAATACTGTAGCTTAAGCTTTTAGGATCACACTGAATTGAATTTATTTAACTGGAGAAACTAAGAATACTTTTGTATATTTTAATCATATAATGCCTTAAATGTGTGTCTTGCAATCGAGCTTTTGAGAAATATCTCTTTGAAAACTTACATTTTGAGTATTTTAGGACCATTTATATGGTTTACTGAACTATTTAAAATTCTTAGTTTTAAAAAGGAAGCTGTGTTAAAGTTGTTGGCGTATCTCTTTTTAAGGAATATTTAGAGTTTAGATTGTCGGCCCAAGCCGAGATTTCCCATCACTTTCCTCAGGCCGGATCGGCTCAATAAAAATGGTCTGTGATGTAGACATCTGTTTTTTAATGATATATTTATTTTATATAAAGCTATGGCGTGATAATCACAATATTGCCAAGTAACAAATCAAGTTAGAATGTTATAATCGCAAAGCTCTGGGCGCACACGTGAGCTCCTTCACTTGTCTGCATTACACACTTGACTAGCAGAACTACTAAATCCAGCTTAGGCTCATAATGACAGTATATGGGGCGGTCCAGATGGGGCGTCTGATCTAAGCTCTAGGACTATTGTTTACATTATTCGGCAGTTTTTCTGCTAATGAAGTCTGATTTCTTCATTTATTGTGTAGTTTTGTGGGACAAAATAAACCCCATACTAATAAAGCTTTAATTTAAAGCCTTAGTGTTTTATATTATATGTACTCTTAACAGTATGGTAAGTCACAAACCTATATTAAAACCCAGGTATGCCAAAAAAAAAAGACTAATAATAAAATAAAATAATAAAAATACAGTGATATACCACGAAACCATCATTAAAAAATACATTCATATAGATTTTTGGTCATACCACCCAGCACTAATTCTGTCCCATACAACAATCAGATTTCAGTCCTTATTTAATCTACTTAGTTACATTAAGTGCCCAGGTGTAAATGGGGTATTCATACTGCTTTCATACAGACTCAAAACCTGATTTGTAAAGCAGCAGTCCTCAAAGTTACTTTCAATTTATTGATATAAATCTGTGTTACATTATACTGCAGTACTTTACAGTCTGTGCATTAACAAATTCTCAGCAGAAAGGCCTCTAAATCCCTAAATCTTAGTCATTTCAATTCAAAAACAAATCTCCCAAGTTTTTTTGAACATTGCTGTGGCTACATTGCTGTCTCTTAACGCCCACGCACTCCTGATACTACAAGCAAGATTGTGATGTCAGCATTTAGCAGTCCTAATGTAACAAACCCTAAAAAACAACTCATTACATTTTTTTTACATAGTGTGTACAGGGGGCCAAAACAAATTTTATTTAGCAAAAGACCTCCATTACAGAACCTATCCATGCCAATTCTTACACCAAAGTACTCATTTTTTTTAAACACTAAAAAAAAAAGACTTATAGGAAGCTATAAAGTAGACAGACAGATAGGCAGACAGATAGGCAGACAGACAGACAGACAGACAGACACACACACACAGAGGGGCTGTTATTGATGTGACAGTAATAATGTCCCTGCGGAATGATGGACGGCCGCTGATGACAGCCGCTCAGATCCGGCAGCTGCGTCAAAGCAAAGGTGTGTGAGCTAATGAGACGGCAAGAGAGGGGTGTGAGGAGGACGTGCAACTGCAAGGGTGTGTGTGTGTGTGTGTGTGTGTGTGTGGCTTGGTGCGTGCCTTTTGTGACAGGTATGATGTTTAGTCATGGTAGGTGGGGGGTGTGTGTGCCATCTATGATGACGGCTTAATCAAAGAGTTCAGAATTTTTCAATTTAATTTGTTCAATTCCTGTGATAATTACCTTAAATTACAGTATGCTGAACACTAGGTTTGCAGATTCCTGTATGTGTGTGCGTGTTATTGCATGTGTACCTTTATAAAGGACACAAGTGATATGACAGTAAGTTTCCAGTTAGTAGTGGGCATTGATAAAAAAGTATTAATAAAAGTCAATACTGTAATTTATTAATTAGATACAATACACCTTATTTTTTAAATAATTCTATTTCTCCACAAAGCTTCCCAAAAATAATTTAGTCCTGGTTTCTACAGTTTATTTAATGTGTTTGTATCAGCATCAGCACATTAGCACATTAACACACTAATCAGCCATAACATTAACCCGCACAAAAAGTCATTTTTTCTTTTATTAAACTTTTACTTTTATTATATTTAACATGATAGTATAAAATCACTATGGGAATTTTCCTTTAATTTTATTTTAAAAATGACAATAAATCGTCGCCTTGATCACAGTATCATAATCTATTGCTATGCTTAGTGCCAGTGACCTATCAAGTGTTACACTACATATTACTACATTCATTAAACATTCCGTTTTTTCAAATAGGCGAAAAAGATCTGATAGAACTTTTTCACCAAAACTTGCGTTTGGGCCTATAAGAACCATGGAGCATTTCAGCACTCAAGCTGAAACTGTCAAAACATCACACCATACATCATCAACAGAGGGCCTTGCACAGCGGCGGTGAATACAGTTCACACTGAAGAACATAGTTTTCTAGTATTCTTTGGTTCCTGCTGCAAACTAACGTTTCCAGCTCCGGAATCTACTTTTGTTGGTATAAAGGAGGCGAACGGCTCAAAATTAGGTTTGCGAACCAGAATGGTGGAAAAGCGCTATGAGAGACTCTGATATGGGTCAAATCATGAGGGCTAGAAACAATCAAAGACAGAGTATCTCCAAAACACCAGAAACATTAACTTTTGTTGGTTGTCCCTGGTATGGTATCCAGTACCAGCTCAAAGTGTTCTAAAGAAAAAATAACTGGCGAACTGGTGACAGGGTCATGATAGAGCTGGATGATATAGTCAAAATGTATATCACAAAACATCCCTTAATTAGGTGGATAGACAAAAAGATCCATAACGGATGTGTGCTAATGTCTATCATGATAAGATGTAGGATACCACAGGATCAAGTGTTGCGGAGTTAATGCTTTGATTGGTCAGAGCTGTTTGGCAGCTACTGAAGTACTATTATAGATTTTAATGTAAAGTGGCTTTATTGTGTATGTATTAGGGGTGGGCGATATGGCCCTAAAATAATATCATGATATTTCATGGTATTTTCACGATAACGATACTCTTGCCGATATGACAAAACACTTTTAATTATTATAATTTTTTTAAATACACTATACACTGAAAGAAAATAAAAAGTATACACCCCTAAGTGAGATAAAAAAAATACAAGAATTTTATCAGATTTGTAATAGAAGTCAATGATCCAGAATGTCATGATAATAGTAATGCACTCCAAATATCTTCATATATCCAGAATTAAATTAAAATAAATGATACTGGACAGATATAATCTGTCTCTACTAGATATATAATGGGAAATGGGATGGGTGATATTGCACAATATTTTAGGTTATAATATCATTCACGATATTTAAAATTTTTAAACAATATTATCGTGTACGATACGATATGGCACACCCTTAGTATGTATTGGCAAAAACCTAGTAATACAATATATATCACAATACAGGAGTTAAAGTTGTTGTCACATCACAAAAACTCTAAAAATAATAATAATAATAGAAAATAGACAAAATTCTGATTCAGGAAAGCACCATGTCTAAATTGAGGTTCAGTAATCTAGCCTTCTGTATTTATTGTGCAAAAATGCTAATAGCTAATGACAACACAGCTAAACGGCCATATCATTGATCATTGATTTTGTGATTTAGTTACACAGACATTCATCAATACACTGCCTTCTGAGACAATGTAGACAGCAAGGCATCAAGCCAGCAAAGTTAACATATAATTTTTTTTTAATTGTACTATAAAAGTACAATCTTACAAGCTAATTAGTTTTACTCTGCTTCACTCTCACTCTGTATTTAGCCACAGCCAATGCCACAGATATACTATTACTAACACCAATGTAAGATGTCTATCTACTAGTTGTGATTTTCCTATTTAAATTAGTTCTCATGTGACCAAGATTTTGAATTTGTCTGATTTAAACAACTTCTCCACCTCAGACAATAAGCACAGTAAAATGAACTTAAAATTAAACAGAAAGATTATTTAGAGAGACAAAAAAAAATCAGTTTATTGTATTTTAAACTGATTTTCTAAATAATCTGTTGGTCTCCGAAAATATTACACATTTATTACATTAGTCATTAGTGAAGAAACCTGAAAGAAAACACCCTTCACCTCTGCCACACTACTGCTGAGGCTCCACCATCATGGAAAAGTTCAAATCAGCACCCACTGAAATTCCTCAATTCCAAACGCTGACTCACCCAGCAAATGTAACGCAGCTAGCTATAGCCAATATTATCTAAACACCAATCACACCCGTCTACAACAGAAACAGAGAGAGAGAGAGAGAGAGAGAGAGAGAGAGAGGTTTTTTTTGTTGTTCTGACGCAACACGTTACATGAACTGACATTTTTCCCCTCTTCTTCGGGAGAGGTGAGTTCATCAACGACACGTCAGGAGAATTTCCCAATCTCACATCACTAAACAAAAGCTAATTGAAAGATAACGGCACTGAGCAAATCTTAAATTACAAAACAGGTCAAGGGTAAAATTCTGTTCACCTTATCTAATCAATCGTTATTGCGTAACAAATCTTAATTATAGGTAACAAAGCCGAACTCTAACTATGTATAGATCCTAAAAGATTTGACAATATGATCAAAACTATCACCAGATTATTTTTCTTAATTTCAGTTGAGGCAATATAACTGATATTAATATGAACTAGAGCTTAGATTCTCTGCCCACCACTTTCCTCGGGCCAGGTCTGGTCAGGCTCTGTTTCCTAATGCTATTTTTTATTTTACATCAAGCTATGGCATGATAATCACAATATAGCAAAGTAACAAATCAAACTATTCTTTACAAAAAAAATCTCTTTTTCTAATGTTTGTAGAAGCAGTCTGCATGGCTAGGTGCTTAGTTTTATACACCTGTGGCATTGGAAATTATTGGAACCTGGATATAATGATATGGATGGGTGAGTAAATACTTTTGGCAATATCATGTATATTACAATGTACATAATTATTAAATTACCATGCATACTGGTGTTTTAATGACACTGTGTTAGCAAGTGACCTCCAACACTACTACTGGAGAGCTACCTTTATACAGACTTTAGATGCAACCCAAATCCACCCCTCCTGTTTGCGCTCATTACTCCCTTCAGAAGTCAAGATGCGTTAGATTTGGGATGGAGCTAAAACCTGCAGGAAGGTAGTTCTCCAGGAGAAGGGTTGAAGACCTCAAATATACAAAAAGAAAGCATTCTGAAAGATACTAATAAAAATGATGCTGTTAATTGTCATAACCAATATATTATCTAAATGACATTGTCCATATATCATTCCACTCCTAGTCTTTAAGGAGCTTTCACATGTACAGTGTGGCCTTCTGGATTCTGGACAGAGCTAGCGAGTTATGTACTGTGGGAATCCTCAGACATGAAGCTTCGCATGCTGCACCATTTTTACAGACGCCCGCACACATAGGAAGAGTGGCCAGACCAAAGACCAAATACCACTGATCCCATGCCCTTAAAGAGGGCACAGACAGAAGGAAAGAGATGAGAAAAATGTTAACAGTGTTTTTTAGGTACAGCAGCAATGTGCTTCAACCATGACCCCAGCTTCCAAAGAACGGGTGAATAGTGAACGGAAATCTCTACTGGAGCACAATGGGCTTAAGGCAGTCGGAGAAAACAACCGGTGGAAGACAGAAGGAGTGAGAAAACGAGAGAGAAATAGATGTCAGCAACAGGCTACTGTCAGAAGAACCAAAAAGCACCATCACTGAATGAATGGAAAAATACCATACAAAAAAAAAGAGCTACAGATAAAGCAGCCCCCACACAGAAGTGGTCTGGATTACAGTCGATTCAGTCATGGTGCAGAGATGAATGAAGCACAAGCAAAGAATTAAACTGCGTTTACAATCTTCTGAAGCCAAAAGCTGAGTCATATTTCCTCCATTATCCCCAATATGGTCTCAACAAGCACAGATTTGAAAAGCTAACAATGCGGTCAATCGCTATAGCAGCTGAGCCGAGCCTAACCTGCATCAATTCTGATTAAATATTGCTTCGGTTCAAGACAGTCCAAGAAACGATCAAGCTTTTCAATGAAGGTCAATCTGAAGGTGTGGGCGTGGGTGTCTGGCATAGGCCAATACTCTACGCTATTAAAATTGAAGGTCAAGTTAATGTATAAGGTTAAGGAATCAAACTCCACAGCTTGTTTAAAGTCAAGTCAGCTTTTAAAGCAATTTCTTTTTTAGTGCTAATCTGAATTTTCTGCTTTGGCACTGTAATTTAGAAACCACTTAGCAGTTAGGAATTAGGGTCAAGGGTACCCAGTAGGGCTGTCCCTAACGATTATTTTTTAAACGATTATTCTAACGATTATTTTTTTCGATTAGTCGACTAATCTATTCATTGAGAAACATATTTAAATAATTATTTTACGTTTTAAAGCCAATGATAAATTACTATATTTATATATAATAACAACAACAACAACAACACAAGCCTACTAAACCAAACCCCACACTTATAATCACTTACATGTACAGCACGTTGTTTAGATCTATAACGCTAAAAATGGATAAGCTCCCATACACCACAACCGTGTGTTGCACTGTTTTCTGTGACCGCTAGATTTTGTGACCACTGGCAAGTAGTTCTCAGCAGACCGGTGCACTGGCCGATTCGAAACGTGTTCGTTTCTAATGTTTACCCCGACTGGCCAAAACGGTTCAGTTTAGGGCTGAGGGTAAGGTGTAGGTATAGAAAGCTTCCGTTTTGCCAATGAACGCTCATAACCGTGAGCACTGGTCACAAAATTCCGACGGTGACAGAAAACGGTGTGACACCGCAGCGCCGACGGCGCTAGCTAAAATAACTTAAGGCAGCTAGCTTAGCTAAACACCTGAACTTATGAATAATGCTACTGTTTCTGGAAACTGCGAAATGCCATGCACAAATATAAACCAAAAATGTATAATTTCTGCCTGTGGCAGGTTTAAAACCTTTGGTAGACAGCCTTAAGTCTTTTTAAGGACACCCGCGGAGACCCTGATGTAAACGGTAACTTACTGTGTGACCCTGTTGACATAGTGCTCCTGGATGTTTGCGCTTCAAGTGCTCCTTTTGCACGTATGGCAGAGGACCACATTGTTGCCCTTTTGCGTGAAATGCTCCCAAACTTTAGATGCCCGCTGGCGTTTTTTTGTAGCTGGAGATTGCTCTCCGGAGTCCAAGCTCTCTAGAGCTTAGATTCTCTGCCCGAACCCGACATGACCCGAGGCCCGCCCGTAAATCCGACCCGGGCTCCAGAAAATAGTCCGAGATGTAGGCGTCTGTTTTTTAATTATATTTTTATTTAAAAAAAAATAACGAAAACTGAAAGTGAAACTAAACTAATTTATTTATAAGCGCTGTTTTCACTACCGCAGTTCTACAGCGGGGGTGTTGTGCCGATTCTGTCCGCGAAGCGGGAGTCAGATTCAGCAGAGAGTCGGATTCGGCACAAACGCGGCGGCACCTCGCGGTCCGCGGTGTCAGTTGTAAGCGCTCGCGCTAGCCGCAAAATACGGCAGAAAACACTGAGGGAGCTGCAGAATTATGAATGGGACTAGAATATGAGCACGAGGAGATCAAAGAACAAGCAAATCTCTCTCTCTCTCTCTCTCTCTCGCACGTGAACTCCTCCGCGTTTGACTTGCAGAACTGTGTTTAGCTGTTCTTAAAAATCATTTTAATTAAATAATAGTTCTATGCTTCTATGTTACCGTGTTAATTAACATAATTCTGATCATATTTCGCTCATTAAAACAGCCCGAAAACAGCCAGTTGGAATTTTTGGGCCCGATCTAACCTCTAATGCTCTCCACAGGCGCCGCCATGTTTACGACGCGCCGACGCACGTTATGCAAATCGATGTATTTTTGTAATCGATGACGTCGATTATGTCGATGCGTCGCCCCAGCCCTAGTACCCAGTGAATGTTAAAGGAGGAGAAAGCAATGTTTTTACTCCCCTGCCCCACTTCCTGACAGCCAAGGGGATCAAACCAGCAACCATCCAGTCTCAAGTCAGGGTTGACCCACATGCATGTGTAAGTCACAATATGCCATGAGCATATTTGCGAAAGAGAAAAGAACGAAAATTATATCTTCACCATATCTTCACACAGCAACACGCGATTTTTGATTGTTTAATATTTAACAATGCAAAAATGATAAGCAGCATTATATAACGCAAAATACACCATCCACACTCATACTGACAGACTTCTATTCATGCAAATCCTATTTTCGAAACCAAAAGCCTATTTTCCACAGCAGGGCCAAATGGTTACTGAAGTTGATATAGGTAATCAGTTCTTTTTCCATATGTTGCGTTGCAAAAACAGGACCAGAAAATGCATAAGGTCTCATTATAATTATGCATTATTTAGTAAGAATTATTGCTGCTGTTGGTGTGTCCGGTCTCACATTCCCATTTCCTAATTTTAGAAGTATTTGGAAGTATTAACTAAATGTGCAACAGAGAACTGTGAGTTGTAATATTGCTTTTTCTAATCCTTTCTTCTTCGTTAAAGCCTGACTGTACTCTGCAAATACCGAACAAAGTCCGGTTAGGTGCACCCTATACAGACAATGATACAGATTTTCAAAAATCACCATCCAGGAAAGTGTTTGTTATTAAAAACTCTTTCAGTGATCAAAAATGATGTTTATACATGGCCTGTACCAAAACATTTCAGAACCAACACTTTAGAAAACCAGCATTCAGTGCGTCTGTATCGGTATAGGTGGTTATTCATAATTAACAGTTTTTACCACACCTTTTTGTCTTATTATACAGAGAGAATAAAATGTGTGCCTTAATTTTAGAGAGAAACTTACACAGAGGTAACAGGTGCACAATAACTGGATAATAGCCAACCAGGAGCTGTGTGGGTTTATTTGCTTTTTATACTATTGTAGGTACACCTTTTTATTAATAGTACACACACACACACAGCAAATGAGCTAGAAGCTTAAAACCACTGAGAAAAACATTGAATGTCTGGTTCTAAATGCACCTGCCAAAGGGTAAGATATAAGGCAGTAAGTGAAAAGCTAGTTCACTTAAAGTAACAAGAACCAAACTGTGACAGATAGAAAACTGAGCAATGATTTAGAGCACCAACAAAATGCCAAGTCTTTTTGGGTGTTCTTGGTATGAAGTGGTCAATACCTATTAAAAGTGCTCAGAGAAAGGGCAACAAGGTGATCAATTATACCCCTCTAGTCTATGGCTTTGTAAGGGTGAGGGTGCCAACAGGTTCATTTTTATCCACTCTTTTTTTTTATAGTCTAGACGAGCTGTGTTCATTTGCACATCTCTGTGTAAGCAATGGGTGCAACAAAAGAAGCTGAATGCTTTCATAAGAAGAGGTATCCACAAACATTAAGATACACAATGTATTTTTACTAGTTAGTTGGCAGTTAATGTGCAATGAAACTTTCGTCCAGCTCATAAAGGCATAAAGAAAGTCTTCAGAAAAACCAATCCTAGAACTATGACATTTCTGAAGGAGGCCCTAAAAGTTCCCCATTTAAAATATTTAAATAAAAGGAAAGGTGAACACCCATGTGGTTCTATATTAAAATCCTCTGTAATTCTATGACAGTGGAATCTTTAGACCCTCAGAGGTGCCTTAATACTGAACATATGAGGACTCCAAGCACTCATATACACATCACAACAATTAGGCGTGCCCTGTACTGAAGCAGTTCACTCACACCATCTAACAAAGCTTTCATTCAGCATTGCTGTAATAATTACGTAAAGGAGAGATGAGCTTGACTCACGCTAAACCATTATGCCGCATCAGCTTGTATGAAAAAGCTGGCAAATGGACGCACTCTCTCTTCCTTTTGCAGTCTACAGTGTCGGGATCTTATCAATAAGCGGCACACAGGCTCGGTTGATGGCAGCCGTTGTTGCCGTGACCCCAGTGTCGCCGTGACCGCGTCACTCTGTCGAGCTAGTTGGCTTGTATGGAATGCAAGGGTCAGACTGGGCCATAATGGACCCTTTCACCACAAGTTTATACCGGCCAGCACCCCGACACTAGCCGTGTGTCTAACAAGGAAGCTTCTTCTGCCAGTTACTGAGCTCACAGCAGGCCGCCACGACGTCACGCTTTGCTTCCGCTTTTGTTCAGGTCGTCACCCTAAACATGCAAAACTGATTCATATAGGAATAATAAAAAGAGTTCTCCTCTCCCCACTGAAGAACTGCAGCCTTTGAAGGCAAGCCTCTTCAGGCCGTTGCAACAACTGTGACGCTGATTTCTGTCCAATTTGTGTCACCAAAATGTAAAACCCCTCAAAGGCGGGTATTCTTTATGAACAATGACTGGGCAAGGTCATGTTTAAGCGCAAGGTCATGTTTAAGGACATTTGGGATGAATCAGAGGTCACAGAATCAGAGTAGTGGTGTCACAACATACTGACCAGAACCTAACTGAAACAACTAGGCACAAGGCTGGAATACCCACCGAGAGTGCCAGTCCATTGCAGGGTATAAAATAAGCAATTTTAACAAAAATTACTTCTCAAAAGGGCTGCACAATACTAGAAAACTTTTACATTGCAAATGTTCAATATATATCGTGATATTAAACAATGCAGGGCCCATGACATCACCAGCCCTGCCACACCCATGCGCTGTCTCACATCCGGACCGATCAAGAGCTGAGTCAGCGCTGAGCCCTCAAAACCCAAGGAAAATAGCAAAACAACAGTAATCGGCCCCTTTAATTAGGCATTTAAATGTCTTTTTAAAAGGTAACTAAGATTTTTCATCAAAAGCTTAAACTCAGCTATAACTGGAAATATCTGTGCAAAACTGTGCTGGACCGAGGTGCACAGCTGATGAGCACATGCCCAGATGTGTCAAAACACTGCAACATGACGTGTTTGATTTAATTGATTTAATTCATTCAAAACCTCACAATATAGTGAAGAACTTTATCACATGACTCGAAGCCTATAAGGGTGAATGAATGTTCAAAAGGAGATTTACAAGTGTGATTACCCAGCGATGCCACAGCAGAATGATACATTCTACGGTTATTTTTTGGGCTTTTTAACATCCAAATACAATAATAAGGATGAGTCATATATGTAAGGCCACAAAACTAAAACTTTTAAGTACCTGTGCTACCAATCTCATGCAAAGGCTGCAGTGTAAAGTCATGCACGACCAAATGTCAATAATATAAGAACACTAAGAACACAATTAGAATCTAAAACACCTGTTAAACCAAGCTCACACAGCAGGACAATATGAATGATGTGGATGAGCAGGAAACACTTAACACCCACATCTGACAAAAGCTAGAATGGCAAGTTACTGGGAAAATGAGTGTAGGCCAAAATAACCAAAAAGAACTGCCGCTGAATACAAATGAAGTAAAAAAAAAGCCAGCATTGACAAACACATAAATCTGAAGTTTTGTTTGACAGCTATCATTTGTTTTGCATATTTCCAGAACACTAAAGAATAAAAGTACACCCTCAGAACATATCAGATTGGAACATTTACTGGTTTCAAGGTTATCTTAATTTGATTTTTACACTATGAAAGACAATGCACTATATGACAAAAGGCAATGTTCCTTTTGCTAAGGAGTTTACAGTCAATATTACAAACTGAAACTAATTAAGCACTGATTGATAAAGTTGGACGCTTACGTTCCTCCATTTTTTAAAAGCTGATCAGATTGTGAGTCTATGTCAGTACTGGAAAGCCTCCAGAAATCAGTTCCAGGCACTGCTTGCATGGCCATTAACAAAGTTACCACCGCTTGTGTGTTTGGATCATTCAAACATTATCTGCCGTTACTGATGTTCTTAATGCTCTCTGGGCCTAAAGGCAGATATAAACTAGGTTAAGCTGCTGCGATGCGTTGTCATTACTTTCCCAAGCTTATGCTCGCTTGTGATAATTTGACGGATTGGGTTGTACAATAATACGCACAGACTCGTCTTAGGCTACGTAGGACGAGACAAAAGAGGCTGAACTAGTGGAGTTTGGAAGTCGGTTACAGATGAAAGGAAATCAACAATTGAGGGCTGATGATATCATGCATGAGTAAAATACTAAGAGTAAGTGAAAACTAGGTCAAAGAGTTATTTGGTCTAGGTCAGAGGGAAATGGCTCAACTCGATTAACCTGAACTGAAGACTAAAACAAGTTTGCAACAGACCGACAACAATTCTTTAAACTCTGATTATTCTACCACCCTGGCAAGTGAACAGACTGGCTGGGTTCAGTATGCAGCTCATGAGAGATCCTCACTGATGATTTCTGCTCAAAACGAAGGCTACAATAAAAAAGGAAACAAATAATTGTGAACAAAAAAGAAGTAACTGATTCATTGATTCAGATCCGCACATTGTACTGAACTACTTTACCAGCTGACTTAAAGCCAATAAGGGTGAATGAACATTCAAAGATTCACAAGTGTGATTCCCAACAATGTCACAGCATAATTATAATTCTCGATTTTTTATTTTTGGGGCTTACAAAAGCTTACAGGCATATTTAAGGCCAGTTTGCAGATTTGTAGAAATGGTCATAGTTGATAATAAGTGGGGCACTAATTCAGCTAAATTTGTCAAAGCAGCTGACTGGACCAACAAACCAAAACAAAAAAAAGCTCTTGCTCCTCAGTTATCTGCTCAAAATGCAGCAAAATTTGAGTGGACAACCATCTTCATTATCAAAAGTTAAATAAATTGGAGTATATTTGCCTGAAATTCCACTGAACATTTGTAAAAAGGTCACAGATTATGCCCAAAAATGCATTTTAGTGTTTTCAATTACTCAAAAAGACTATTCTGTCTGGATGACACTACTGTCCCAAAGATTGTGATAACTAACTTTTATTTTACGGCCATTTTATGCCACAGAAAAAACGGCAACAGAATTTCACCACAATGTAAATATTAATGCTTAGAGATAGGTCTGTCATGATGATTATATTATCAACTTATCATACAACAAATGGACACAAACTCAATAGGCCTACTCAGACTGTCGACATACCAGCGCATTTAGTTTAAGTGTACACAATAGGCAATGATCAATGTCATTTCTATATACTGAAACTGAACAATGAGCAGATAATGCAATTGTCATAAGACTTAATAATACCAATGGAGGATTGCTGAGCATGTGCACAGTACAACGTAGCAGTATATGAAGTCATGTACAGACCAGCGAATACACTATCTGGTGCTCACCACTTAGTATCCGGTGCTCAGGCATTTAATATCTCGTGCCCAGGCACTCAGTATCCGGTGCTCAGGCACTTAGTATCCTGTGCTTACCACTTAGTATCTGGTGCTCACCACATTTTTTTTACATAAAAAATAAGTATCTAGATAGTATCTGGGGCTCAGGCACTTATTATCTGGTGCTTACCACTTAGTATCTGGTAGCTTATCTATCTAGCTAGTTAACTAGCCTAATGCGTTAACTTTGTTAATACAGAACTACATCTAAAGTTGTGTGGCACAGAAATCAACACCTACATGATGGACCAGTAACGCCCACTTAGTATTTGGTGCTCACAACTTATATTGTAGTGAATTTTACCTCAGAATCAGCTCTTAATCAGTTAAAAATAACATGAAAAAATATATAGTTTTTCCAGTTTATCGTCTTTCATTTTCTATTTCAAAATAAAATGAACTAAAGTTAGCTGGTTAACTCGGTTAGCTAACGTTAGCTAGATAGCTAACTAACGTCACTGTTATGCGCTAACTTCGTTAATACAGCTAACTTAACTAACTAGATAGCTAACGCTAGCTAACCTACAACTAATGTTACAGCTAAAGCTATGCCTGGAACTAGGTAACAGAAATGAGCACCTAAGTTATATGTAGGACCAATAACCAACCGCTAAGCTAGAACCCTAAAGTGGAAAAATATAACTATAACGTTACTCGTAAAAACATGTTTATTGGGTCAATAAACCTGCATTAAAAACACACGACCTAGTTTAGCTAAGCTAGTTAGATAGCTAACGTCGCCAAGTAACCAGAACAAACTGTTGGTCGTTAGCGTTAGCTTAGCACCGAGGCTACAAACAGAAGCAGCAGCGAAGTTACTTTTCAGACAAGACCTAACAAAATGTGACCACAGCGCTAAGGTTTTAATACTTTTCAGGTCCATTTAGAACATAAGAACTTATGAACAACATTACCACACGGGTTTAAACGGTCTGGAAGCTTGAAAACACTTTCTGACAGACCGAAATCCTATTAGCACAGGTTAGCGACCCTGCTAACTGTTATTTAACTACCACAGCCCACACAAACAGCGCAAAATTCATTAAACACTTTCACAAACTGAAACATTTAGGACCGGTTACGATACATACCAGCTCATTCTGCCTCGTTTATTCCAGTTTAACCGACAGGTAACACTTTATTCTCACACACATCGCCTTGTTTGGCTAACAGGCTAACTAACTACAGCAGCTGTGAGAGAAAGCTGAGGAGATGAGGGGGGTTAGAGGTGGAGAGGATTTAAACTACGGAAAGCTCCGAGGTCGAGCCGGTATTTGGTGTTTTCAACAGGTAGCTAAACACAGACTTTTCTGGGAGTCTTCTTAAATTTATAAACGTTAAATACTCAGTTTAAATACTCAGTTTTACTTATTAAACGGCTTAGTTAATAAGCGTGCTGCTTGTTTAGTCTGGTAAAGTCTGTTAAACTTGATTATATCTGCACTGTTTTGAGATTAGTCTGACAGACTGAACAGGTTTTAGACAAAGGTGTAAAAAGTATCATCATTCATTACTCAGGTAGAAGTATAGATACTAGGGTTTAAAATACTTCTGTAGTAGTTGAAGTATGAACTTAAGATTTTTACTCAAGTAAAAGTGTAAAAGTACTGCTTTCAAAACTACTTAATATAAGTAGGTATAAAAGTAAAAGTAACAGGGAAAAGCTAAAAGTGAGAATAATTTAAAATCTTAGGCCATACCACAGGGGCCTATAGTGCACTACCCCACCTTCCAAAACCTTTATATCTAAAAGCGATAATGACTTTAATGTTTTATTAAAATGTTAATGTTTAATAAAAAAATATGGATGCAGTAGGCTTTATGTTTCAGCCGCATATATGCCGATTGAAAATGAATGCATTTTAGTACAGTGCAAGTATATTAAAGAATCTTTTTTGGGACATTTCGCATAAGTTCTCTTGAGTCATTGCACAGATTGTCTATACTAGGTTTATCAAAATGATAACAACCCGGAATGAAAACAAGCTGAAATTAAATAGGAGTAACATGACTATTTTTCAATTGTAAAGAATAGAAAGTACAGATGAGTACAGATACTGTGGACCAACAGCAGCAGAAGACATGGCTCTCTAAACCATCACTGATCGTCAGAAAATTTTGTATTTCATTTGAAAATCAAGGGACCAGAGTGAAGAGTGGAGAGACACACAGTCCAAGCTGCTTGGGGTCTACTGTGAAGTTTCCACGATCAGTGATGGTTTGGAGAGTCATGTCATCTGCTGGTGTTGGTCCACTGTGTTAAATCAAGTCCAAAGTCAGTGCATTGTTTTTCCAGAAAATCTTACAGCACTTCATGCTTCCCTCTTTTGACAACATTTATGTGTATGCGGATTTAATTTTCCAGCAGGACTTGGCACACTGCCCACACTTCCATAAGTACCAATTGGTCTTATATAATATTCTAATTTTATAAGATACTGATTTTTGGGTTTTTATTGGCTGCAAGCCATAATCATCAACAATAAAATGAATAAACACCTAAAAACCTATATTTAAGTTTGACATTTTCAAATGAATTACTGAAATAAAGTAATTTTTGAATGATATTCAAATGTTTTAAGATGCACTAGAATAGATAGCCAAAATGTCAAACTATGGAAGGTAACAAAGTATTTGTATTATTTGACACCTCTGATTATATGTTTCATTTCCTCACAGAAACATTTTTTATCTCACTCTTTCAGAAACACACTTCTCATATATACTGTATATGCAGCAGTTAAATGGACATGCCAGTGTTGGGCAGGAAGGAGTAGAACCGGTCCAACAACATACTGTGGTAATGATGTGGGTGAGTATGAACTTTACTGTTTATTAATGATATGAAAACTACCAGTATTTACATTGTATACGTCCTATACCCATTACATAATTCTTATTATACTTAATATACCATCTACACAATACCTTACACAATATCCTTAGTTTACATGTAATACCTACTACTCAATTCCTATTATACTTACAATACCTATGATATACCCACTTCCAAATTCATATTCCTCCTACTCTACCTACTACATATTTCCTGTGATATCAAGTATACATGCTATACTCACTACACGTTTTCTATCTACTTTACCCACTACTCAATTCCTATTATACCTAGTATATCTACTATACTTACAATGCAACATTATACTCACTATAACTACTGTACCCATTACACAAGTCTTGTATATCCATACACAAAAACAATGCACCATGCAGTTGGAGTCAAGCTGTAGGAATCGAAAAGTCACATGAATGTAATAATAAATATATAATTATTACAATATTAGAGCAAAATAATAGGTTTATTGAGAAAAACTGTATGGTAAAATTAAAAGGGGACTCTAGTTGCACCTGGGTCTGTAGATCCTGCAGACTCTTAGGTAGCTGAAGCTGGCCAAGAAGGCCAAGGCAGTGTTGCAATCTACTTAAGACATTCCTGGGAAACCCTTGCTGTGTGTGGGCGAGCATTATCCTGATGAAAAACACCCGTTGGACGCTCTGCCCACACACAGCAGAACATGTGGCCGCATGATGTTCTGTACATACCGCTGAGCTAATAGTGTCCTTCGTATCACTAGCAGGGGTGAACGCCTGTCATATGCGATGAATCTCCGTATCATCACATCAGCTGTTGAGCAATGTGTCGCCTCCATACTTAAACGGCTTTCTAAGAGAACCTGTATTGATACGGTTCCAGTTTGTAGCAGTCCAGGTCTCTCGAGATGATACAGTGGCTTGCAGTATTTGTAAAGTAAAGTATTTGTACCCCTTGAACTTTTCCACATTTTGTCACCTTACAACCACAAACATCAATGTATTTTGTTGAGATTTTGAGTCAAAAAAGACAAACACAACTATTGCATTAGTGTGAAGTGGAACGAAAATGATACATAAGTGTGACATGCAAAAGTATTCAGTATTACTCTAAAACCCCTAAATAAAATCCAGTACAACCAACTGGCTTCAGAATCACTTAATTAGTTAATAGAGTCCAACTGTGTGTAATTAAGTCTCAGTATGAATACAGCTGTTCTGTGAAGGCCTCGGTGATTTGATAAAGAACACTCGTAAACAGACAGCATAATGAACACCAAGGAACTCACCAGACAGGTCAGAGATAAATTTGTGGAGAAGTTTAAAGGCTAAGGTTATAAAAACATATCCCGAGCTTTGAGCATCCCAAGCAGCACTGTTCAATCTATCATCCAAAAATTATTCTACACCTGCAAACCTACCAAGTCATGGCCATTCACCCAAACTGACAGACTGAGCAAGGAGAAAACTGGTCAGAGAAGCAGCCAAGAGGCCTATGGTCACTCTGGAGGAGCTGCAGAAATCCCAAACTCAGATGGGAGAATCTTGGTGTAGAGATGCTTTTCTTCAGCAGGGACAGAGAAGCTGGTCAGAGTTAATGGGAAGATGGATGGAGAAAAAAAGAAAACCTGTTGAAGGCAACAAAAGCCTTAAGACTGGGAAGAAGATTTACCTTCCAGCAAGACAATTACAGCCAGAGCTAGAATGGTTTAGATAAAAGAATATTTATGTGTTAGAATGGCCCAGTCTTAATTTACATTAAGTCAATAATCTCTGACCAAACGCTACACAACCCAAAATTAGCCTCTGAGATCCTTTTAATAGGGCAGGGGGAGAAGCCATTTTTATCCTCTTTTGTGACAAGACTCAGTGTCTAATCAGATTACACCTGTAATCATTTACATATTTGAGTTGTTCATGCCAAGTTATGCAGCAATCACAACCCTACTATATGGTTGCAGTTCTGCTATACCAGTATGCTACATCTGTTATACCTACTGTACTCAATAGCTCTCTAGCTGCTATAGGTGAGTGGCTTTACTTCTCCTTACAATCTGACTGGTAAAATGAAAGAATTTTCAGTGCACCATATAGTGCGAAAAAAAATATGGATGTCAGAATACCATTTAATTGAACTTTTACAGTTACATGTTAAAAACAAGCAACAGCAAGAGACAAATTAAGCTGATCAAAAATAAATTAAGAAATGAAAATAATATTACAATAGGCTGACATCCAGCGAGCCACTTGGTATTCTGCAGTCACTTTACTGTTATTATACTGGTCTAAACTGGTTGTTGTTGTTGATGTTTACATGCTCTTTATAATTGGTCTAAAGTCTTTTCTATAGTCTTGCACATATATAAAAGTTTATTGTTTTTATTGTTTTTTGTTTTGTTGCGTAATTTATTGCGATAAAGCCAACAGATCGTCATATCACCCAGCCCTAAATGACTGCTGAGTGTTTGGGTTCTGTTTTTAATGATGGGCCCCAGCAAGGGCCGGAGAGGGAGTAAATGAGGGAAGTAAACACAGACACTAACAGAGAGCAGGCCCCAGTGGGCCACAGACTGGGCCTTCATTTACATTGCGGCGGCGCCCTCAGTGCATATTGTTCTTGAGCAGCCGAGCCTGCGACCCACTTCGGCGTAAACGAGGCTTTTCAGCTTGGCAAGACTCCAGAGGCACGGACAGTGAACAGTCGTGTTGAGACAAAAACTAACAGGGAGCGGCAACTTGTCATGATTTCCATCGTCCCAGCCCCCCCTCCTCCACCCCACTTCTGACGTCACCAGAGAAAAAAGCCTGCTGACGTTTCGAGCAGCATAAAAACTCCTGCTACACCGCCTTTACCTAAAGCTTCAGGACATTTAACCACAATCTTATCAAACAAGGGTAGAGGAGTATAAACTCATAGACAAAATACATAGAAAACATAGGAGTAAGGAATTAAAGTAGCAGTAAAACAATAACAACAAACAACAAACAAACTGCAGCAGACCTTCTTCTTAGAACATACAGCAACGGTCAGCAAAATAACCAACAGGAACATATAAAACAGAGCTAAATGAATCTCCTCACAAATATTAGTGCAAATAAGTTTTTATAATTTTTGTTTTCCATTATATTTAAAATGTAATTATGATTTTTTTAATTGATCTATTTAGTTTTTACATGGAAGTACCCTAAAATGTAATTCATTTAAAATGTTTATTTATTATAGTTATTTTAGATATTATATATTTTTAAAATATGGTGTAACTTTTAATTAATCAATTATAATGATCATTTTGAACTTTGTTTTGAACATTTAAATTTTGAGCTTATTTTGAACATTTAAACACATGAATGTGGAAGAAAGTCACATTTCACGTGTTTTTAGCATTAATCTTTTTGACAAATACAATACAATTCAAGCTCTTACCAGTTCAAACTGTTAAAGTGGATTTACATAGCGCATCCAACAAGAGCATAGGCCATGAAAACAAAACATGAAAACATAGCAGAGAAAATGTTGAACGATTTTACACTGATCTATTTTACTTACTGCGTACTGGCTGATTTATTTGTACTCCTGAAAAAAATTTATAGTTTTGTAACCACTGCTACACGTTTGGACAAGCTTTACTAAATGCAAAAAATATCAAATTTGGAGTTTAAATTTGCCACTATTTTTGCTGAATAATACCTGATTTGTATCAGTATCAGCAGATAATTCCAGATGTTTCCCTGTAGCCAATATTTGACAATGTATTTTTTTATACTTCAGAAGAGCAGACAGATAGATAGTAAATATATAGGATTTTTTTTATATTACACTCTGTAATATTGATCAGGGTGGATCTAGTCTCTAGATTTTTGTAAGAATAATATATGATACATTGCATCAACCCCAAGGTTCCCATTTGCATACCCCTAATTGCTACGTAAAATTAAATTTCTTATTTAAAATGTTACTCCAACGAGTTAAATCATGTTGTTGGTAACTGAAACCAGGCGCGCTGGAAACGACAATAAATCAGTCATCACACTAATGTTAGCTCGATTACACAACAAGAACTTTAACCAATAAAAAAAACATGCACACTCTATGATTGTGTATGTACTGATCTGCTTCACTCAGAAATCAAAACAAAAGAAAGTAGGCAGCTTCTAATTTCTAAAAAATAGAAATAAAAAACAAACAAGAAAACAAACAAACAAACGCAGATGGAATCCCGTCTCCAGACTCTGTCGCATTTTCCCTGCAACAACTGTGAGGAGATCCTCTGTAATCAACAACCAGTAGTACAGCAACGGAACCAGTGGTACAGCACACCCTTTAACCCTTTGAGGCACAGAGATCACTGTGAGAGCTCTTCGGGTTTATTTCCTTGTTTCTCATTTTGATCGTTTTTAAAGAGAAAATCTCAACAAATTTTCTGCTTATTTTTGAGCATATACCTATCTGTAAGACACCTAAAACAAGGACATTTTTTCTAGCCTGCAACCGTCATTAAAGCAGCAGTCTGTAAGTTTTGGTGATGTGAAGATTTGGGTATTTAGAGACCTCTCTGGTGAGAATGTGTAATTAAGTAGAACACGTGGAAGGGTACTAATGTACCCTTAATGTAGGTTAATATAAATAAATTGCTGTGTGAATTTCTGTGTGTATAATTTTTTGAGTATATTTATGATATATACCACTCTGTTTTTAGAATTAATATATTGGGCATTGTAGGGATGGTTGTATCAGGACAGGGATACCATTAATTAGATCTCTTCAGTTTCTGAATCAGTTTCTCTGATTTAGCTATTTATAGGTATATGTTTGAGAAAAAAACATTTTTGTTTTATTCTATAAACTACAGACAACGTTTATCACAGATTCCAAATAAAAATATTGTTATTTAGAGCATTTATTTGCAGAAAATGAGAAATGGCTTGAAGTAACAAAAGAGACGCAGAACTTTTAGACCTCAAATAATGCAAAGACAAGTTCATATTCATAAAGTTTTAAGAGTTCAGAAATCAATATTTGGTGGAATAACCCTGGTTTTAATCACGAAATGTTCTCCTCCACCAGTCTTACACACTGCTTTTGGATAACTTTATGCCACTCCTGGTGCAAAGATTCAAGCAGTTCAGCTTGGTTTGACGGCTTGTGATCATCCATCTGCCTCTTGATTATATTCCAGAGAATTTCAATTTAGTAAAATAAAATTTAAAATGAATTCTCTGTGCATGCCTTAAAAAGTGTGTGTGTGTGTGTGTGTGTGTGTGTGTGTGTTGGGGGGTGGTCTTCAGAGGTTTTAAGTAAAAGCAATAGATATGTAAAACACATAAACCAAAAGAACGAATAAAATGGCTTTAACAGACCTATATATTTCTATGGTTAAATAAAATACAATTGATTTTATGTACATACATACATACATATATATATATATATATATATATATATATATACATACACATACACATATACCTCACACAGCCCAAAATGTCTAAAAAATTAAATACGTATATATTTTTTCTTTTTCTTTTTTTATACAGCAACCAAATGCCTTTCAAATCAATTTCAGGACTTTGTCTGGTACTTCATAAGTTTAAAAGAAACACAAACTCACACACACACACACACAACGAGAAACAAACCCAAAGGGTCTTCTTCTGTCTGTTCTGTGAGAAACGAACTGCCTCTTCTGTTTTGCCCGATCAGTTTGGCCCTGTGTTCTGATAGATCTTGGCAGTGAAAGACAGTAAAAGAAAGAAAAAAAAAAGAAAAAGATTTTGAAATAAATAAATAAATACAATAAAACAGAAACTTATGCCAGAAGCTATTTTTGTGCTTCTATTTAAAAAAGAAAAAAAAGAAAAGAACAGTGCTTCCCATACCATGTATAACTAACTGAGCCTCAGAAATAAAGACATCACTCCGGAGGAGGGAGGAGAGGCTGTGGAGGGAACGGAAACTGAAGCAAGTCCATGGAGAGGTGATAGCAGCGCTAATGCTAATGCCGCTCAACACTTGCCTCTTCCATCAGTGAGCGTAACCTATTCACGCTGTGATTTTCCTCTCGGTTACAGTGAAGGCTTTAGATGCAGAGAACACACACTAACACACACACACACACACATACAGTATAGAGCCGTATGGTTGTGTAAATGTAAATATAAGAGCAGCGCCTACGTTTACGTTCAGACACACTCTTTAGAGCTTTAGACGGCTGCCAGCAGGGCCGGAATCACTTCCCCAGACACTGCTACTGCATTTCCAGGAGAGAGACACTGTTATGGACAGCCAACTGTGACTGGGGGTGGAGGTGGAATGTGGGGAGGGGAGATATATGTATGAATATATGTATTTATAAATGTACGGCTACAGCGTGTAGCGTTATGTGGAATATCATGACAACCACAGAGAACCACTAGAAAGCTTGGATGGTAGTTTGCCTTGTTAAGTGTTCTTTTTTCTTCATGATGAAGAAACTCTGTAAACAATCGTCTGTATAGAACCATTTTCCATTCAAAACAAATGATAATGAGGGTCAATATACTGGGCATTTGGTGTCTGTAGCAAAGTTGTTTAAATTCGATAAAAACTCTATGCAACAATACATTTAACAAGATTGAAAATGAACACATTATTAAAAATAAAGAGGAATTAACCTACACTGTAAAGTACTTTTTTTGTTTTTTTTTACAAATTATGCATTTTTCTTTTAAGAGGTTAAATAACACAATTATTTAAAAATATATATTTATTTTCTCTTATTTAAAAAAAAACATATACATATGAATGAACAATTTAGCTATTTAAAAAGCCCTTTAAGAAAGTAACCTTTGACATTAGTGACATCACGACCTTCATCTGTTTTATTTTCCAAGGAACTGAAGAAACACACTACATGTTTAGCAATTAATATTACAAAATATTATAATATAATTTTATTTTCACTTATAATTTTATTTTCAGATTGTGTCCACCCTGTCATGATAAAATATAAAGGTAATTAGAATAATTCTAGAAAATGCATTTTTAACAGTGTCACAATAAACATTTCAAAATGCTAGCAACGATAAGTCCACATTTTTATAAAATGCCAATTTTTGCTAAAAGTGTCCAAAAAATGAAAATAAAAAGTGATTAAACTGGAAAAATTTGATACCTGTGTACACCTAAGCCTTATAAACATGATAATAAATCAGTTATTTTTTTTGGATAGCACAGTATTCTGAAAAAGATTTTTTAAATCATTCTTTACATTGAGTCAAAATCTCATAATGAACTGATGTTTGGTTAAATAGAAATGCTTCAAAATGACTTTTAATAAAATCTTTTTACATTGACTTCCATTGAAATATTAAATGTTTTTTTTTTCTTCTCCTGTAACACTGCTGTTTTAGAGATACACAGTTACAGATTTGTGTGTGTGTGTGTGTGGTGTATTTGAATATGGCTATATTCTCTTGTATATGTAAAATATATTTGAAATTACACACTCTTAAAAATAATGAAACTAGGGCTCTTTGGCTGCTGTATAAGAATCCATTTCTGCTCCCAAAACACCCTTTCAGTGGGAGGTTCTTAGAGGGCCATTTTAGGACGTAAATGAGACGGATGAGTGTGGAGAACCTTTTTAGAGTTAATATAAAGGTTAATTATAGCTGTTTTCCTAGAACCGTACAGCCATTGAGGAGCCGTTATTTTTTAGGAGGCCTGTGTTTACAGATCCACTCCTAGGCAATAGTAGCTCACACTGATAAACTGCTACTAGATTGGCCAACCCCGTCTACATAGGCCCGGCTGATTTTCCGAAACAACTCCTACGGCCCGAGCCACCCATTCATTCAGAAAACCAACAAAAGACATTCTGGAGCCATCGGGGGCCTTGTTAATTAGAGAACGAATGGAAGCCTGCCAACACACACAGGCCTTCAGCGGGACAGTTTTGTGCAGGATGGCAGCGTGTGGACGAGCCTTAACATTTAAGCTGGCGAGTTTATTAGGAACACGATGCTGAGGGGGCATATGGTGAAGGTGCAGCTGACACGACCATGTCAGATTTTTACTCTCTATTTTTCTTTAGTAAAGGAAGGAAAAAGCCTGAGAGCTTTGGATTACGAGCTGAGCTGTGTGTGTGTTGAGAAGATCCAAACAACACTAATTAATATGATGCAAACCTGGCCTTTAATAATATGTCATTTATTGCTGTCCATACAAAAGCTTGTGCAGTATATATAAAAGGGCAAACCCTCTTGGCTTTTTATAGAATTCAATGTAAAAGGACTTTCTACCGAGCAAATTCTACATTCTACAATATAGTGATATTATAATGTACAAAAAGAAAAGGACATTTTCTTAAATTTCACTGGTAGTAAAACAAAAACACTTTATTCTAGTTAAGGTTAGAGAATTTGTGGCATTTTACACAATTGGTCCTTTCATTATTGAATTTTCACATTTTTTAACATAAAATAAAAACAAAAGAAGCGATAAAAAAACTATAGAGATACTTGATTTTTGTAGCAAGACAATAATAGATGATATTGACAATATCATCATGATTACTTAATTATTAAAACTGGGCAAACACAATACTACGGGCATTTTTTTTTTCATTTAATGAAAGTCAATGTAAAAGGACCATTTTATAAGCAAAATATTATTCTGTACTGGTATTATACTATACAAACCTGTCCTACACTAGACTGTACTTTACAGGAGATGGAAAAAACATATAAAAAATTCAGTGTGAAGTAAAAATGAATTTTGGAGCATTTCTATTGGTCCATACATATTTTATAATGAAATTTTGACACAACTGTAAAGAACAGCCAGATAAAAAAAGTAAAAATGGTGATACAAAATGTTTGTGTTACAGTTACAAGGTGATAATGGTAATAATAACTAAACTACTCACTATTATATATTTTGACACTGCAAAGCGCTTCAATATCTAAAATGATAACTTTTGAATGACTTTGAATGGAAGTCAGGGCTCGAGTACCTTTGTCTAAGCAATGTTAAACCACTTTCTATTATAGCGATCTATTTTTTTGTAAAACATTCAGAAAACATTAATAAACTCTTCTACTTTCACATTATTTAACAGCGATGATATTTCGATAAACTTAAAAAAAAAATGCGATTTATTCGAAGGAAGCACAAATAATTGTCCAGAACAAGCTCCTATGGGGTGAAAAGTAAAAATTGGCAAATTAACATTTGAATTGAGGTGAATACTCTCGTAATATGCTTTAATTGTTCTTTGAGAATGGGTTTTTCTATGGCATTGGTCAAAGAGTGTATATGTCCACTGCCAAGTGGAACATATTTCAACTTATCAATTTTACTGCAAAATCTTAAAATCTTTAAAATGGCAACTTTATAGGAGAAGTAAAAATCCTTCTTAACTTTTAGTGGAAGATTTTATACCAAGTCAGATTGGAGTTTTTCCATCGATTCATTCATTATGAAATTTGGACCCAACGCAAGGTAATAATCAGAATCAGATTCATATGTGAAAAACAAAAAAAAAAAGAAGATTTCGTAAAGTTGATTGATTTAAATAAGGCAGGCATGCAAACAACGAGAATGTGAGATATTAAGATACACCAGTCTTTTTTCCAAATAACCTTATTGTTTATTTATTTAATAAACACATCATTCAGTGTGTCTCCATATCATTCTTTGAATATTATGCACAAAAACAAACAACATTTTCAGACCGTTTTTTTAGGAATGACAGAGGATGCATCAGGATTGACAGTGTCGAACGACGCCGCTCTGTCTCTCCCTCTCTTTCACTCTCGTACAGATAAAAAACAAAATCCCTCTAAAAAAACACTCTAAACTATGTACACAGTCACTTTCTCTGCAAATGTACGCTTAAACACACCCCTTGCATCATTTGCATTCAGTCAATCAGTCAATGTAAAGTCAATCCCAGTGTGGATGCACATGTGTATGTATTAATGTACACACGCGCACACACACAAACACACACACGCGCACTCTGACACAAACATACATACACACTTACACATACACACATACATACATACATACATACACACATACGTCGTAATACTGAAGCACATTGCTTTTTTTGTCCTGTACATTCTTAGTAGAAAACATGTAGTAATATGTTTATATACGCAACTGTACAACAAGAAAAAACAAACACCCTCTCGATATTCTGGATCAGTCTCTCAGTGTGATCCGAATACGAGTAGCCGTGGAGAAAACCACATTACTGCTTGCTGCCCCTCAGAGCTGTTATTTAAAAAAAAAGAAGAAAAAAAAAAAAACGTCATCCAAAAACATCATCTCGAATGGCATGCATATAGCTGGCAGATTTCAGTCAGTGAAAAAAAAAACACAGAACAATGGCATCCCAGATCAACCATGCTTATGCCCAGCGGCGACGCTCTAAGGCAGTTATTTCCATAATTTTGGCTGGCAAGTACTTTGTGTTGAAAACCGAGTGTGTGCACTCAGATGTGTGCTGAATATACAGTATGCCTGGAATGGGGGGAAAATGGAAGGAAGAAACCTCGCAAGATTAAAGAATAAGAACCACATCAAGCGGCTAGTAAAAAAGTCTGCGATAAGAACAACACAACATCAACGGCAACAACAGCAACAATGCAAACATAAATACCGACACCATTTACCTGTGAAACATGGCAGTGTTCATATTTCACATTTCACATAATTTCTCTCTTTAGCTCTGTGTGTGTGAATATATTTGGGGAGCATCAGGTGGACACATATTTTGCTGTCAGGTTCCCAGAAATGACCACTGCGACCTTTGTTTCAGTGCTAACCACGACATACTAGCAATATTAGACACATGCAGGCATACAGACAGCAAAAAATAAAATCAAGAACAACAAAAAAGGCAGAATTGTCTGATTTTGTTTCATAAGGACATGTAAGGAAAGGATATATGTTTGGTATTTGGCCCTCGTGCACACTAGAGAAAGAGTTTGAGGTAAACGCAACAAATTTAGCTTGTACGTAAACTGCACTTAGTGAGCTCAGATACCAAAACACAGTCTTGTATTTTCTTTCTTTTTTTTGGTATTGTACAGGCAATCTGTTGCTGTTTACAAAAGGCATCCAGATCCCTTAATTGTACTGAAGGGATTTTGAGATATTAAGATAATGCAAGCCTAATTACGCAAGAAACACCCACTTGAAGATTGAACTCACAGAGCCTTTCAGTACTGTAAGATTCTGGGCTTAGCGGTTTTCCCTTCAAATCGATTTCTGAAACAGATTACTCTAGTAGCTTCGCTATAAGCTCTGGTATGCTAGCAAGAACTACAACGAAAAGATAAAAAAAATAAAACAAAACAAAACAAAAAAAAATTGGCTGCAGTATCGCAATAGATTTGGCACATTCTTATGAAAAAATATCATCAATTAAATATTTAACGAGCAGTTTTTCTTTGTATAACAAACAACAGCAACCAAAGTGCAACGCAAACAAGGTATTAACAACATTGAGTAAATTAAATTGCACTTTTTAAAAAGTTGGACAATGACACGCCAAAATGCACTGTAAAAAATAATAATAATGAAAACAACTTAAAACAACTTAGATGCCAAGTGTATCTCAGCTTGTATTTTATACTATACTGTAAAAAAAAAGACTAATTTGGCCCAGACTGAAATCAGGGGGGATCACGTAGGTCCCCGGAGCCGGAAGTAGGACTCCCTGAGCCTGTAATGCTTTTCCCAAAGAAGTGCCTCTGTTTTGTCCTGGGATAACCTAAACTGCCCCTGTCCCTTCAGCTGCTGCCCCAGTGCGCAAATCTCCCTGCCATAAAACGCCAGTAGGTCTTCCTCCCAAAGACCCACCGGCTTGACCTAAAGCAAAAAGTTGAGGGGCAACATGACTACACCATCTGCAAACAAACATTAAAGACCGCAACAAATAACCCGATACATTAAGAGAGGGGAGAGAGTGTGAGAGTCAATGGCCAGGCCCTTCCAAGGAGAAAGGTAAGTGCTCATAGCTCAATGTCCTCCTCCCCCAGCCCGATCGTATCTGGCGGCAAAGAGTTCCCTAGGCGCACGTGGTAACAGTCAGGATATTGGAACTGCTGGGTCCAGCTGTCCCACATGAGCTTGGTGGGGACGTGTGGCTGCCCGCTGACGCAGCACCACTGGCCTTGTCTGCTGGCTTCTTGTCCTTCTGCTTGAGGTGCACCTTGGCATGCCGCTTGCGTTCATCACTGCGGGCAAACTTGCGTCCACAAAACTCACAAGAGAAGGGCTTTTCTCCAGTGTGAGTACGAATGTGTGTGGTCAAGTGGTCACTGCGGCTAAAGGACCGCATGCAGATGCGGCACTGGAAGGGCTTGTGGCCCGTATGAATGCGGAGGTGGCGCGTGAGCTCATCTGAACGCGAGAAGCGCCGGTCACAGTTCTCAGCTGGACAGGCATGTGGCCGTTCGTGGACCGGTGTCTTGCTCGGCCGATTTGGGTACTTGCGCGGCCGGATGGGTTTGAGGGCGAGGGTCTGTGGGGGCTGATGGTGGTGGTGCTGGGATGCATGCTGCTGTTGGCCACCCAGGAACCCTGGGTGGATCTGCTGTTTGTCCTTGAATGCTCGGATGGTCTCCAGGGGTGTGATGGGTGGCGGATTAACCCGGATTGGGTCCATGGCCTGGAAGGGTTTGTGCTCCATCACCCCAACTTCACCCTGGTGGTGAAACAGGTTGTAGTCAGGGATCATGGAAAAGAGACTGCTGTCCATGGCAGGTTTGGAGGAGGTACTGTGATAGTCTGAGCCTGGGTAGGGCAAGGAGGACGAGGTGGCTGGGCTGTGGTGGAATGACACCTGTTCCTGGTACATTTCTCCACAGGTGGAGTAGGCGGGAAGGGGTGGGGCATACACTTGCTCAATGTCCGACGATTGTCCGCCCATGCTGCCGCCTGATGAGGATGTCTGGGTGGTGATGTTGCCAGGTGATGGCGAGACGCCCAGGATGCCGGCACTCACCAGACTGATGATGTTATTGTCGGGACACCAACTTGAGCCGCTGATGCCCCCTGACGGAGGGGTGTCGAAGGCAAACTTGCCCAGGTAAGTAACAGTCTGTCCACTGCGACTTGATTGAAAACTACTGGAACCATACTGGATCTCCCCACTGCTCTTCTCACCTCCCATCCCCAAGTCCATGATATTATCTGTGGGAACAGATTAAAATGGTCAGCCAAGAAGAAAGCAACACAAAAGGCACTTACATTGTCAAAGACTTTAGGTCTAAGGAAAAAGCCAAGACCTTTAAGTTGACCTATATTTGCTATTTTACATGTTAATTTATTCTAGATTATGACTTGCTTGGTTGGTTAAATCTTAGCATACCTCCGATAACTATCTGTGCCCAAAAAAGTAGGAGAAAAAGGAGTATCTGTCCAAATGAGAAAAGCTGAAAGGAAAATACTAAGATCTTTGACAGAGGAGGAAAAAGTTTGTCGACTGACCCAAGACTGAAGTGAATATCTCCTCCTCCTCCTCTCAGTCTTTTCCTCCTTCTTTCTCTCTTTCTTAATTTCCCTCTCCCCTCTCTCTCTTAGGTTGTAAACTAAAGTGTGTCCTTCAGAAGTAGATCAGCTCTGTTTCCAGTGAAGCTCCTCTGGATGACAGGGCGTCATCTGAGATGCACAAACTTGTTTTCACAGACTGATTCTGAGCATGAAGTTCAGTGACAGACCTGATAGTGATAAAAGTCTGACTAAGCTTAAAATGTGGCATCATTGGCGGCAGTACAGATGTTTTGTCCTGACCCATTCATTGCTCTACAGTGCTTTATTAGGTAAACCCCATGAACTCTAACATCAGCACTTGATTTTCTGTAAGGCTGCACCGCCAATTTACAGGACATCCAAAAAACAACAACCTCATGACGTCCTCCAGGGTTTGTCTTGCTCCTTAAACACGTACTTACAGTAATCACAGCATATATACCAAATCATGATTTACGGTGGGAACAAACAAAACCAAAATTATAGGTGCGTTCACATCTATTCAGCACAGTTGTGCTTATGTGTGTGTATGAAAGACCACTTAGTGTGCTGGGAAAAGAATTCAATTTAGGCAAAAGCAAGAAGAAAATGAGAGAGCCTTTGGACTTTTCTGTGAGATATAAATAAAGAAGAAAATTCCATCACAGTGCCCCTGAATTTTACAAGAATCGTCAGGGTCTGGACAGAGTGATAACCTCAAATTCTAGCTTTTCAGGATTCCCTGGAATTTAAAGCAAGATCTAAAGATTCTGAGGTTCATTAAGATTGGGACCATGGTAGTCTGCTTCCAGGGAGAGACTTGAGATCCCCTTTGGTAACCAAGGAAAAACTTCCGGTTTGAATGAAATATTAGCTGCATACTGTAGAATATTAAACGCTGGAGTTCATTCATTAGTTAAGTCCATCTATAAGAGAGAACTTGTTGAATAACAGTCACTTGTTTTGAGGGAGGCAGTGCTGAAATATTTTGTAGATATTTTGATTATTTATCTGATAATTCTTTTTTGCGTGGGCTTTTTGTGATTCAGCCCAGAAAAAGGAACCCTGTGTTTGCGAGTGTGACTGTGTGTGTGTGTGTGTTTGAAGCAAACAGCAAGCTCACACACACGGACAGTAACAAGCATTAAAAATTAGTCCATGAAAGCACGTTTCCACTAGCGCTTAAAATTACGCAAATTTTATGCATATGTATGTATGTGTATATATATATATATATATATATATATATATATATATATATATATATATATATATATATATATATATATATACTGTCGGATCTACTATTAATTTGGCACTAAATGTTTATGTGCTTCTTTATGTGTATTTATTAATGTTTATGTGCTTCTTTATATGTATTTATTAATTTTTTTGCTTGTTGTTTTCTATTTCGGGTTTAACACCTGATTGCGGGGAATCTCAGGTGATTTAAATGTTAACGCATTCTGACTTTCTGTATTTTTTCGTTTCCCACACGAAAATCAGGCTGAAACTTTAACCGAGGCTAATAATATAACAGAGGCTGAAGATACTCTAATAATATTCACATAATTTAAAACACTATATCTGTTTAAATGTATTATTTTTTTCCACCATTTTAAGATTAGATATTTAGGTCATTTTAATATTATTTAAAACTGTCAATCAACACAATTAAATCAACAACATTTAATCGTGTTACATCTAAAAATGTAAACGATTATTTTAGCGCTTTACAGAATTCTCAGGTAATTTCTGCTAAATTGCTGAAATTAGAGTGAGATCAGGTAGAGGTTTTTAATATTGGCAGTTTGAGCTCCTGCGGAGTTAAAACTCTGCGTGACCGCACACATTCTTCACCGCGCGCCCTCTCAATATCAGAGCTCAAAATAACCGCTGAATTATTAACTGTTTGTTTGATTGATTATAAATGAATCTGCTGAACTCGTGCGCACGGCTTGTGGTTTTATTTTTTTTTTTCTCGCTCGCGGAGGGCTTTGAAAGGCAGCAGCAGCGACCACCTGCACGAGCTCGCACACGAGACTGAGGGGGCAACTTCACTGAAAGCCGCTTCAGAATTTATAATTACGAAATTATATAAACCTTGTATATTTTTGGGTATAGGCTATAGATTAAGGTATAGCAACTATTACTCATTTTGTACAATTATTTATAGCATAGTTACATACATAATTATTTTTATCTCTATATATAACTTATTTATATTTATTTATTAAGCATGGGTTACATTTCTAAACTTACAAGCTACACGCGGGCCGTGTCACCTCTTAGTCATGTGATCGCACCACTTCAGCACCTGAGCATCGGTGAGGTACCACGCAAAACGCTGACCTGTAACAGCTCGTGCCTGTATGAGCCCCCTTCTGTACCACTCAGTGCCCTGATTTTCTTAACCTTTAGGACCCATACACTTAATACCAGTGCGGGTGCTGAAGCGACACAGAAAGAGAAGAATCTAATCTGCAATTAAATTGTAAATGTCGATATATATATCACTACTAAACAAAGCTGAATTGTCTGACAATCCTGAATAAACTCCAACAGTCTGAATAAACTTGTAGAAACCCGCTCTGAGTGAACTTACACTACAGGTGTTTCTTCTTCAACACCATCCATCAAACTTTGGATGTCTGGCTTGATCACGAGACTAACTTTAACTTTACACCACTTACACTACTTCCTCAATTCCTCCACATTGACATATTTAATTTTATCTGATTAATCTTGCTATTACAAATAAAGTTTTTGTTTAACATATGCAATTTATACATTTTATTTGTTTCCACAAATAGTTAAAGTATTTGTGATGGATTTGTAATGGAGAAAGGAGTGTGAGAGTATAGAATTGGTAAAGGGTTCAAGTAAAGGTTATTCAAACTTCAGGAAAAAACACAAAGCGAAGGGTCTTGTGACACATTTAAAAAAAGGTGTAAACAGATTATTTGATTTTGAGGAGCACTTATATAAATGTGTTTATTTTAGTAATGCTATAAAATAACCCCTTTTGCCTTTTTCTTGGGTCATAAAGAACATATTCATGTAATATTCTGTCAGAGTAATGATACTTTTAATGTATATTTTTGTTCACCACATGATTCTTTGAGTTCAACATGTGTCCCTTAAAATTAGGGGAAACGGCAAAGAAATATAGTTTAAATATGCCCCTTTAACCAAAGGGGTACCATTTTAGTGTCATTATACCTTTTTCTGGTACCTGAGGTTTGAGATGTGACCTCTTCATTAAAGGACATTTAAATCAAGATACGGTTATTTGGATACTCTACAGGTTCATTACACAAACTCAACAACTCAACAAAAGTGGTCCTTCTGAGGCATCACTCAAAAGAACAAAAGAGACCTTTATAACACCTTAATTCGCACATTGATTTTTTAAGGAGGAGAGCCTACAGGTGTGGGTGGACTGAAGCCTGTGTAGGACCCTACAGGTGGGCAATGTCGGCGCCCGCTGATCAGCCACGATTAATATCGCCACGTTTTCTTTATGAACAATGCTCAGCATCTACCACAACACACACACGATACACAGTAGCTTATCACACAAAGGCTAAGCCAGCTAGCACAAACCAAGACTGATTCTATTGATATTACCACGTCAAAAAAGGGTATTGAAATGTTCATTTTTTTTGTTCCTCAAAGTACAGATAAAATGTAAATATGATAATATTTGAAAAAGTAGTGAACAATAACTGCAAAGCAATATAGTGCAGATATGCTATAAAGAAAATAGCAGACATAATCTTAGCACACACATCCACCTATTCTCCCTCCCAACCCTCCATCCCACCACCCCGCCGCCCCGCACCTCACCGGCCGCTCACCTGTGTTCATGTGCGAGTAGTGCGCCGTGGGCTCCGCGCTGGTGAACACGTTCATAGAGGTTGGGATGGAGTCTTCCTCAGGATAAAGGCTTTCAGGGATGGAGTTCATTAAACTGCTCATGGTAAGAGGGATCTTCTCGGCCAGTTTGCCTGTCATAGCACTCGGCTGCCTGCACTTAGCAAAGGCATCAAAAGCCCTCCCAGAGTGCGCGCTCAACAACCTCGCGCCCGCTTTATCCACTCCAGGAGAACGAGAAGACCAAGGAGAGAGAAAGTGAGAGAAAGAGATGATTGAAAGAGACAGAGAGATCCTCTTGCTCTCCCTCGCTCTTTCTCGCGGTTCCTGGCTTATCCAAGTCCAGTTCAGCTCAGATCAGAGCGCGCAACTTGATCTGCTCGCATCTGGTGATGAGGATGAAGATGCTGCTGTTGCTTCTGCTGAAGATCTGAAGATGCTGAAGGAGATCTAGAAAGTTCGGCATCAGTTCCTTGTGTTGATGAAGTGGAAGTAGACCGTGACTACGATGATGATCAAATAATGATCAAGGTAGAGATGATGCTGAAGGTGCTGGTGTTGGTGATGATAGTGATGATGATAACTGCACAAGTGCAGCCCGCCGCGCGCTATGCTGTGCTTTCTTTCTCTTCTTCAGGCTCTGTCTGAGCGCGCGCGTGTATGTGTGTATTGAGAGAGAGTGAGAGAGAGAGTGTGTGAGTAAGTAAGTAAGTAGCTAAGTGAGGGAGTGAGTGAGTGCGTGTGCGCGTGTGTGCGCTCGCGCGATCTAGAGAGAAATAAAAAGAGGGATAGAGAGAGTAAGAGAGGGTGTGCGTATGTGTGTGAATTCGTGTTCGTACGCGCGCGCGCGCCTGTGTGTGTGTTGCTCTGTTTGCTCGGACGGGAACTCCAACGCGCTTTTGGCCTCTTGTTAAATACGGGGGCTGGAGCAGCGCGCCGTGACGCACATGCCCATTTATGGAGAGGCAAGCCAAGAGCGCGAGAGCCACGGAAAGCTCCTCGCGCGCACACACACACATAGTAGGCTACACACTCGCACGGTGGGGAGATAGAGAGAGAGAGAGCACGAGAGCGAAAGAAAAAAAGAGAGCACAAGAGCGAAAGAAAAGAGAAAGAAATATATTCCTCAGCCGCGCGCAGGTGAATCGCGCAGAAAGCATAAAAAACTTTTAAAATCCGTTTTCAAAAAGTTCACACGCGTACATCGTCAAAGCCGCAGAAACCGCGCGCCACTTTGTTGCTTTCACACTTTTTTTTTAGTTGCGTTTCCGCCGCTTTTGAGTTTCCGTGTCGCAATTAATGAGGGGAAAAACAAAACAAAAAAGCAATGGACTAATAATAAAAATGGTACTAATAATAGGCTAAGCTTTTGTTAGACTGGCACGTGCGGCACGGAAATAATAGCGTTATTAAACTTGTTGTAAAACTGTTTACATTTACTGAGAGGGTTCAAGATCAACAACAAAAAGCCCACTTAATAAAGGAAGTCAAATACGTTTTTGTTGATATTTTAGTGGAGATACCTTCTTAAAGTAGGCAGGCTGTGACGTCCTAATGAAGGATAATAATAAGATCGATTAATAATAATTCATAAAGGCCGGGCAGTGTGGCCAATAAGAGACTTAAATATAGTCCAACCATTTAAAGCCCCTTTAACCCCTTTTAAAAGTTTAGTAACAATGTGTTATGAAGATGATGACAAAATCTTGCATCTAACAAATGGAGTAAAACACAAGGCACTGTACTCCCACTCACTGGCCTTTAACTACACGAGATCCAACCAGCAACGTTTTACAATAAAACATGAACACTAGATTGTCCACATCTAATGATTAAGGTCTCTGTGGATGTTTATATCGCATTTAGCAACAACTGCGGTCGTTTTTGATCTAATCATCTACATTTAACAATAATACACAAGAGTGAGATTATCAGAGTCCTAAAAATTAAGATTGCTGTGGCCGGTTATGATCCAATCAGCAATGTTTTACAATTAAAATTAACAAGAGATGGTCCAGCACCTAATAGTTAAGGTCGGTGTGGCCGTTTATGATCTGATTAGCAACATGTGACAACCACACACACCTGTAAAATGACTTACACCTTACAATTAAGGTTGCTGTGGTCGTTTATAATCTGATCAAGAACATTTAACAATAATACTTAACCATGACATGATCGCACATCTAACAATAAAAGTTGTTGTTTAACAACATTTAACAATAATACACAACTATGTGATGATCTGAAACCTATTGTTGAGGTTTAACACCATTCTAGGTGTTAAATATCCTAGAATATCTAGCACTTATGATTATATATATATATATATCATGACTATAGGAGAATCTTTAAAAAAGGTACACCTCACGTCTCATAAGGACTTGGAGGTTAATTAATCTCCTTCCACAAATACCTAAATCACTCATAGGATCTTAAACATATCTTATACCTTGGCCTGCTACATCTTGTAGATTAATTTTGTAAGTAAGCCCTTCAACAGAATATCCACTTCACTATAAGAGCCAAAAAAGCCTCTTTCTGAAAGAAGCTCAGACATTTCTCCACAGAATTCTGGACTGGAGAAGGTGAGTTAAGTTAGTTAGCAGAGCAGCTCACACGGACTCTGCTGAAGAAAACCTGAAGTTACAGAAGTTACAGAGTTAATTGAAGTGAACAGCAGTTTAAATCTTTAACAAGCAGTGTGTTAAAGCACACACGGCTGAAACACGCCCTGACACACACACTGGGAGAGTGTTAAAGGCTGGTAAACATTGCGAGAAGATCCACAGAGCTTTTTTTGTTTGCTGGGGTTTTTGGGTTTTGGCTTTTGCTCTTTCGCCTTTGGCTCAGCGCAGGAGTGGAAACTCCATATAAGGCGCGGTTCCGGCCACGCCCCCTGCTGCCTTTATTTGGTTCGCAAACTTCCGAGCGAGCAAACTAGTGGAAAAGCCATTAAAGGAACCGCAGAGGCCAAAACGTCATGGGTTATATTTCATCTGCTCAGAAACTGTAGAGAAAATATCTTATCACTCACTTCTTCTTTTTTTTATTTGAGCAGCTCGAAGAACATTGAGATCTTCTAGGTCTGTTGTGGCTGAGTTTGATTAAAGGGGCAAAAAGAGAAGAGCAAACTTTAGACAAACTCAGTAAGAAGTTTGACAGAAGGTAGCTTGGAGTTAAGTCACTACAGTAGTGCTGCTTGCTGATAGAATGGCAAAAGAAAACCACTATTACCTGAAAACTCAACTACTTTTCTCAAAATAAAAAAAAAATAGGGCAGATTTTCCAATGTACACTATATTGCCAAAAGTGTTTGCTCACCCATCCACATCATTGAACTCAAGTTCCAATTACTTCCATGGCCACAGGTGTATAAAACCAAGCAATTTTCCAATTGGCACACAACTGACATTTAAAGTTGAAATATGACTTTTATTTGTTGTTTAATGTTAAATGGTTGTTTTATTTCCATTTGCAGTAATTGCTTTTTAATTTGCCACCAATTCTTCACCATACCTGGGGGTATGTTCATGTTTGCATTACTGTGTGTTTTTGAGATTAGATGTTGAAAGAATGGGCCGCTCTCAGGAGCACAGTGGATTCTAGCATAGTACCACGATAGGATGCAGCACCTGTGCGTCCAGTCGTGAAATTTCCTCACTACAAAATATTCCACAGTCAACTGTCAGTGATAGTGACTGGGAACAGAAGCAGCTCGCTCTGTCAATGAAAAAATGACAGAGCAGGATCAGCAGAGTGTGCAGCCATCGCCAACTTTCTGCAAAATCAATCGCTACAGACCTCCAAACATAATTTGGACCTCAAAAACAGTAGAGCATAGAGAGCTTCTTGGAATGGGTTTCCATGGTCAAGCAGCATCATACAGCCTTACGTCACCAAACGCAAAGTAGGCGCGTGGATACCTTGGCAATATAGTGTATATTTATATTTCCAATTAGTTATAACATTAAAACCACTGACAGGTAACCACTAACAAGTGATTAACAAGTAAATACATTTTCTAGTTGCAATGGTATCTAACCTGTCAGAAAGATGAACTGTACATGTTATAGGTCAGATCTGTTGTGGTGGCACAAGGAATACCAAACTAGCAGCGAAAGATAAATGCAAATAAAAACATAAATACATTGAACTGAAAATAAAGTTACAGTTCCAAAGTAGGTTTTGAGCTAGAAAAGCACATCTCAAAGTATTAATATGTACCTTATAATGACTAACAAATCTGTAAATATTGGTAAATTACAGACCTGTATCTTCAACTTTTAGTTAAGTCTATTGTTATGTCTACTCTCATCTTTATTTACAGACGTTGCAGACACAGGCTCAGACAGATTTTCCAGTATGTATTTTTTAATTGTCTGTAAAACACCATACAACAATATCATACAAAACAAATAAGTGCATAGACAGTTAAAAGTCAAATGAAGTGCTTTTTTCAGGAAGTTGTGTAGTAGATGGTTCTGGATTTCTGCAGGTCCTTCCCCTCACATGCCACGCTCAGTGTGTATGGAATATAAGGGTACTGCTGAGAGACCCTGCGGAATAGAATGTAGCTATAAACTAATGTCTATATAAAAAAAAAACACTAAACTTTACATACTGCACTAATGCATGCTCCTGAAATTGTAATGCATGTACAATATATCAGTATGGGTATTGAATTTTATTTATACAATGGAAATGGTTTAATTCTATCCATCAATGGGTTAATGCTCAATATGGCATCCTGCAGCACATTGGCCCACATATGTTACAGCTGGGCCTGTAGATCCTGTTCACTTCTAGGTTCCTGAAGCTGGCACCTCAGCTGGTCCCATAAAGATTTGACTGATCAAGGAAGTGTTACAATTTGGTGAAGACATCCGTAGCAAACACGTGCAGTGCATGGGTGAAAATGCTAAAAATGCCGCTGAGCTTGTTAGTGTCCCTTGTATGACTACTAGGGGTGACTGACTATCAAATGCGATGGCTCTCCAGTCCCCAGATCCTCATGTTATCAACTGGGGAATTGCATTGCTCCACTGCAAAACAGGATTGAAGAGCTCACCAGAAGTCCTCCATACTCAAACCCAAACATTTTCGGATCCCAAACAAAACCTTGATATGTTGCTAAATACTGATCCAGCGACAGATCCTAGTTTTCAGATCCTAGTGTTTCTAGTTCCTAACACCATTGCAAATGAAGATGATAGTGGCTGGCTGACAGATGCGCCTTCTCTAAAAGTTTGCCAACTGGCAAAATGTCTGTAAATGTGTCCTTAAGGCAGATAGGACACACTCAAGATTTCTCACCGAGAGGTATACAACCCAAAATTTGCCCCCCCCACAACAAGTGCATTTTTACAGGGCAGGTGTTGGATGATAACTATAAATAATATTAGACTCCCACAAAGAGAGCTTTGGAGATTGTAATGAAAACAGTGATGTAAAACCACAACTTTTGATAAATGTATTTATTTGAATATAAGTGTTTTACTGAGTGAATAAACACAAGGTATTTTTTTCATTTACATTTTTACAGGTGCCTTACAGCCAAGTTTGTAACTACCAGTCACTAGTCTAAACAACTGTTTAACTGAGTTATAAAGTCCTGCATAAGTAAAACTCCTTGCTGCAATCAAACATATTGGAAAAAATAGAGGAAGGCCAAGAATGCACCCCCCTCCAAAAAAGTAGAAAAAAAAAATAGTAGCCAAAATCATAAGACATCTTGGTGCTAATAATCATTATTATTATATATAACTGTGTGTAGGGTGACATACTTGTCTGAACACAGTCCAATTAGGAGGCTGGAGAGTTCCCATGAGATTTCTCAGGTGTCCGGCTAAAATTCTCCACTCCTTCGCCAGGCCAATCATTGAGCAGACCACTCTTATTACCCACACTGAGTGGAAGTCCAGGCTGCCATGCATGTGCTGAAGCGGATGCTGATGCAATGCAGAGAGATAGAGAGAGCGCGAGAAAGAAAGATAAAGTTACAATTTGGACTGCAAATCAGGTTGACATCTGCATGCCGGCTACAAGCCTGTCAAATGATACACCAAAAAAAAAATGCGCAGAAGAATAATAAGTTCCTACTTTTTTCCCCCTAGAGGCTCGCCCGGACACAGGCTACCAATATTTCAGCAGGTCCCCTATGAGCTGTGGGGCTACCAAACTAACAAACAACTCTTCTTAAACAAAAGTTTTAACTTTAATCCAACTGTAGTAATTTCCAATTCCCAACTACTGCTTATGATCTAACTGAAAGTTACAAGGTTGTGATAATGTACTTACCACACAAATATGTAACTAAGTGAAAGAGGCAGTTGTGTACACAGCTGTAAACGGTGTAAAAATAATTATTTCCTGCAAGAATGTCTTCTTCGTCATGTCCATATGGCTGTGGTCGTGTTTCACCTGAATTACTGGTTATACTGCCTCCATGATTTCCAGTGGAACCGCTCCATTCTGTCCATATCCGTAAGCTTTTTGGAAACCTGCACAAATACGATTGTGGGAATCAAGACCTAACAAACAATACTACCAATCCACCATGCCATACAATCTTGACTGGACCCATGTCACTAAAATTCCATTGAGTCCATTGATATTTTACACATAAAAGCATCATTCTGCTCATTATACACCAGTTTTGAATCAGCTAGTTGCTGAGCTTTGGTAGGCAATGCAACAATATGTATTGTGATATATATATATATATATATATATATATATATATATATATATATATATATATATATATATGTCATGTCATAGTATATACTAGTTTATAATGCAGCATCATCAATTATGGAACTGGTATAAAAAATGTAGCATTAGGCGTCAAGTCCAAGACCCCTTACAGTCAGGTTACATTAGATTAGACTGACATTAGATTGCTCATCACTTCTGTTTTCTTCTTGTAACAATGTTTTTTAATCAAAATGCTTCTGATCTGGGAGACTGTAAACAGTTTAGAGAAACTATGTAAACAAAGTAAACACATTACGTTTTACATGTATGTTAAATGTGGGTGGGATCCATTTCCGACCACCTACTGTACATATGTGGTGTGAAAGATTTGATCAGAACTCAATTACACTGCAATGTGTAACATGCAGACAAGTAAATATGCTTAAATATTGAATATTCAAACAGTTTCTGCAGGCTTTGCAGCAGGACTAGGGTGTCGATAGCATGTCCAATATCATCCCAGACATTTTCAATCAGGAATAGGTTAGATGATGTGACTGGCCATGGCATAGTATCTGAGTCTTAAAGGCAGGCTCTCAACAGGCCAACAGTATGTGGACGAGCATTTTCCTGTCGGAATAGGTAGGACCAGAGATCGCAGGACCTCATTAATGTAAAAGTGCTGATAATCAAGACTACAGGAGGTCTAGTATAACACAAAATTTCAGCTCATTCAATGAGACCAGGTCTTCTGGACACATGATGCGTGATGCATGACAACAAACTGTTGATCTTGCCACTGACAACAGTGCCTCCACACACACTGATTCACTGGTCGTCTCCACCAAGACAACAGCAGGACTTGTCACTTAAGGTGACATGCTCAAGTCAGTCTGTCATGACTACCCACCACGTTTTATTTCTGTTGGTTGATTCCAGCTGGGTAATATTTTTTTAAGTTCTTCAAAAAGAAAATAGAATATCATGAAAAGATCAAGTATCACAATGTTATTCTTTTGTCATATCGCCCACACTTGGCGGAACTTTGGAATGTTTCTCATATTTGAGAATATTTGGAGTTGTGGCCTAACCAATGGATTCCAACTATGCCATTTTGTCCACATACATCTAGTGAAAAACATTTTCCCATGGCCTTCTAAAAACTCTGTGAGCTTCTTCTTTATGTTCCCCATTACATGCAGTGGTACAGTCCCTACTCTCAAATGACCTTAACCTTCATTCAACCCAAATAATCCCTCAGCGAGGTGTTGCCAAAGCAGCTACGCGTTCTGAACTCTTAAATTAGTCGCCTTGGCAATTGACACTAGAGCAGTGTAGTAGTATTAGCTGACAGACTTGGCCCTAATGAAGCAAAAATAGAGTGAGTGGGAGAGGGGTCTGAATCATGAGTGTATCAGGGGCCGCAGTAAACAGAGAGACAAACACACAGACACACACACACACACACATGGAGGGGGGAATCCAGTGGCTCTCTGCCACAGTATGGGCGGGCTGCAACATGTGTAGGTGAAGCGATAGCGTGACGCCGTGGGATTTGTCATCAGGGAATTCCTATGGGTTCTCCCTGTCCTCACAATCGGAACTATCACACGATCCGATCTGGACATGGGAACAGATCGTTCTCCGTGAAGACAGGCAAAGTAATTAACTCTGAACTTATTTGAATGTTCTATTGAATATTACGGACAATGACATTCCTGTAATAATAAAATAAATGTGATACATAGAGTTCTTTGAGTGATGCCATTTGTCTAAAAGACGTGGAAGTGTGAAGAATCTTTAAATCATTACTTTCAAAACGTTCTCCACACTTTTCATCTCTTTGACAAACAGGTTGCCTGTGTCTCACCAAATTACTCACAAGGAAGTGCTTCTGTTTAACGCTTAATCTCAGTTCTTGTGTTGGTTCCTCTGAGCTTTTGCTCCTTTTTGTCTACCACTGTGGTCCTTCATAATGGTCTTGAAGTATCTGAAGTCGTGGGATACAGTATGTAAATGGGTCATGAAGTGTTATCTCAAAAGGCGACTTGGGAATGTCTACACCAGTTTAAGTAGTGAGGTGTTATCTTGTAAGTGAGGTTACACTCTGGCTAAAGAGCTCATAGCAAGGCGAGTGGGTGCCAGATGGATGGGACTTTCCATTTCAAGTTGTGAACATTTTTCCTAAAATTAAAAGTTTTTTTGAACATTTTAATGCAGACTCTACTGGTTAGAACTGATCATGACCAGTGGTGCCTGGCTAAAACTGTCTATGCAAACATTTAAAATTAATGCCCCACACAAATATCCTGCAGATCAGTGCAACATTCTTTGACTTCCATAGGACGTTGTCATAGTCCCATGTCCTATCACATTTGGTATGTCAGTATAGTACATATAATATGTTAATATTATCCACTGATAGTCAATCCTGCTGCTGATGGACCTGCTTGCCATGTCCTTTGCTGGACCAATCCCCTTCCCATCGTCCTGTCCCTGGAACCTCCAAATGATTTCCACAAAACCAACACATGGGCAGAGGGGAAGAAAAAAACGAGATTAGTGGGAAAAGAGAATGGGCAGAAACATGGCATGGGGTTGAGGATCAGCACTGTTCAGCTGTTGGAGAGCCCTCTGGACGGCATTCTTTGCTTCCAGCTCGGCCCAGAAACGTGAAATAGTGCCTGGACACCTTTTACACCACCCTATCTCTGGAAAAGGCTGTTGCTGCCACAACTGGATTGGTGATTTTATCTGTCCATACATTGTCTTGTATTTTTATGGTCTTGAGAAGTTTTAGAATTCTGGGAGAAGGTGCTTCATAAACAAAATTGTCAAAACTTCAGTAAAATACCTGCATTTATGGTCCCAAAATCTATTGTTCTTTTGTCCAACAAAAGACTTGCTTTGTGTATTGTTGAAATTAAACGTTACGTCTGAAGCTTCAATGTTTATAAGAGCTAAGGTGCAGTAGACTTTTACAGGAAGGTTGTTGATATGATATGCTCACCTCACAGTTTATCTACAGTGCTTGGCCTTTATGAACTTCTATGTCTCTTTCCTCTCAACAGTCCTTTCATCCATATTAATGAGGAGGCCTGCTGGCAGCTTTGGTTGGGTGGCAGTTAGACCAGCTTGGCAACAAATACTGAAAGTGAGAATGTAGACTTAATCATTTGAATAAACTTTTTATAGACAAAAACAGAGGAAGCAAAGTGTTTTTTTTCTTCCACTGCTTGATGCCATGACGTGTACTGCTTGGCGAGCGTGCTGTAACACTCACTCATGCTGTTTGATACGTGTGACAAATTCATTTTTCTACTGCCATGTTCTTTTTAGTTTTTTTCTGTCCTTTACAAATCACACACAGTAAATTAACTCACAGTGTTAGTGTAACATTAATAGAGTTAAGATATAATAATAATAATAAATTCAAGAAAAGTCATTCATGTTCTGACTTATGTGAACTTGTCCTGTCCTGCAGCAAGTGATAGGATTTCTTCACAGTTTCTGTGGAAATTAGGAAAGCCACAGATGTTCGTTCCGCAGTATTCCTTTCTAACTGTCACTCTCAAGCCTACACACAGATTAAGAGCTCTTAAACACAGCAGTCAAAGTAACAAAAACAAACTGCAGTTGTGGTGTAATGTAGCAATTGCTTGAAGGCTGTTTTTAATGAGGTGCGACTCTTAATTGTTACACTTGCCATGCTTACAGTTGACCACTTTTTATTTAGGTTGAGTGATGCCAAAAGTCATAGGACAGGGACTTTTATAGTGTTCCCTGACATTTTCCATGACCCTTGGCCTGCAGGATTTACATGGACAGTTCTAGCCAGGCACTGCCAGTCACAATAATTAGCACCAAGTGCAATGTGAAGAGTATTGCCTTCTATGACATATTCCCAAGTACACAAACTGTGGATGAAGAAATGGCCACACATCTTTGGAAACAGAATGTCCCATCCATCTGACACTTACTTGCAGGCCGCTTGAACTTTGATAATTCACATCGCCTTGCCACACATACAGGACTGAGCTTTTATCAAGCCATCCCTTGAGGTGAAACTTCATGATGAATTTCCATACTGCTGTTCAGTGGCTTTTGGCATGCAAGTGCATAAACTGCTATGACCTAAACAGCATAACAAACAGTGGCCTTTCCAAAGCTAAGTCTGAGGCATACTTCCTTGTTTGTTTTTAATTTTTATAGCCAGAGTCAAGTATGCACGCAAACAGACCAGAGAGCTTGCAAACTGTAGTTAAACATTCCTTAAATTTGTAATAAAATGTATTACACTGAAATCATATATAGCACCTTTAAATGTGTCATTGCTTATCACACTGGATTATGCTGATCATATACATTTGCTTGGGTAATAGTTTGGATGTCAAAATATAGCCCTCATCCTCACCTACACACATCTTATCTCCTCCCATCAGTAAGCTGGAGTGAGGGAATTCCGTTCAGGCTGGACAGTTTGAACCATCATAGGCACTTTCCTTTTAGGAACGACTTTTAATGGGGGTTAGAAACAGAAAACTTACACATGGCATTTTCTAACCAGTATTTACAGTTTGGTCCATTGTGAGTGTATGAGTGAATGATTTACCACTCCATAGTCTTCTGCCGAAACGGTTGCCCCATTCAGTCGTTACATCACTCTATGTAGGGTTCCCCTGGCTTGCTTTGCATGCAGGGATTCCATGGAAGTGCAAGGCTGTCACAGATCTAGTGCCGGCTTATTTAACTACGTGGCGGAAAAATTCAAAGCCACTATGGCTATATAATCAAATTAGTTGTGTTTCTTTCCAGGGCCCATTCAGGCCGATTCAAATGATAGTTCCTCGTAGCTCATGTTGCCCAGAGCCTTGGATGCAGCTTATTCCTAAATGGAAGGTTGAGTACAAGACTATTTATATGCAGTTTGGAACCATTTGCACAGTTATACAATAGCTGACCAATGACACCATGTAGTTTATCATTGATTTATAACACACAAACCCTCTAAAACCAAAAATTCATTAAACACATATTAGTGAACTATGTTTAGTCTTCTGTTTTGGAGGGAGTATGAATAGAGATGACTTTGATTAAAGGTCTGGGTGAGGCAAAACATTTTTGCTTTTCCTGGATTATCACTAACCTAAAATTCTGATTAAAGGTATCAGTGTCCTGCCATGATTGTCCCTACAACGTCTAATATATGCATTATTAAAACCACAGTGGTCTGGTAGATTTATTCAGGGGCGTAGCAGCAAATTCGGGGCCCTGTACACTCTCAGTGACAGTGGGCCCCTATCCATGCCAGTACACAAGGAACGTGAGCAAAAATTTTCATGGGCCCCTCTCTCTACTTGGGCCCTGGGTGGTCAGGTCCACTTTTCCCCCCACTACCACGCCCATGGATTTATTGCATGTAATTGCTCTCTACATTTTACTCAACATGTACACTGAGTACTCAACAGAGAGTACTCAACATGTACACTGATTGTTTTTTACATTAACATGCATTATAAGTATTCCTCCACATGCTTTGTGAAATTACACATTCTTTCCAGAGATGTTTCTAAATCCTCAAACCCCAAAATCACTGTCATTTTAGGTGTGTCACATATCAGGGAATGCATCCAGACATAAAAAAAACTTGAAACTTTGAAATGTACATGATACAGTAGTTATTACAAACAGATTCAGTTTGGGCACCCCTGATAATTTTCATGATGAAACCATCTAACCTGACTGTAATGGAAATGTTCTGTATAGAAGAATGGCCCAAATTACCTTTAACCAGAAGCCAGACTCTCATTGAAAGCTTTATAAAGCCGTTATAAGCTGTTATTTCTGCAAAAGGAGGATCTAATAAATATTGAGTTTTTTCTATTGGTGTGCCTAAATGTACCTTCCTAATTATGTTTAAATAGTTATTACACCACTTTCTGTAAATCCTATAAACTTCAATTCACTTCTGGAATAACACTGTATTCATCTGCTATTTCATATATTTAAGTGAAATTGCTGATCCGAACAAACAATGATTTATAAAGGAACATCATGAAACTAATCAAGGGTGCACAAACATTCATACAACCGTAAAAGGTTTTGTACTGTTGTTTTAGTTGTTGATGGAAATGTATTTAGGCAGTCATGGTTCTTTAGAAGTGCCATCTACCAGCACCCCTGAAGCACCGGGGACCAAAAACTGTGGTAAAGAAAAGGGCTGACCAAACCAGTTTTGGCTGAAATTCCTCTTATTTGAATAGGAACACCAGCCAACACACATACCCACTCTCACTCACATTCACACAGACAAAAGCTTGATCTATCGTTTAGTCACCAATTCAACTGCCCACTTTCCATTTCACATTTCTTTGTGCTAGGAATTCATATCTTTGTTGTACTTTTTTAAAGCTGTTTGATGCAAATAGAGTTCTGTTTTAATATGATGCATATTTCCTTTTAACTCTCAAACACCACTTACCGTTTGTCCTTTATAAAACCGAAAATAAAAATGATCTTATACTGATTTACGTGCATGCTATTAAATAAAGACTAAATAAATAGATTGTACATCAGTTCCTGTGAACTATTACACCAGTACTGTATAGATGTGTTTGCCCCTGATAATGTAGATTTGTTTGAACTTATTTTACTGTAAAAATATCTTAAAAGGTCAAATGCTTATGTAATTTCAAGTAAGTCACCTACTCATTTGGCAGGCCTGGTCCTTACAGTGCAGCTTACAGACCAAAGAAGACTTTTATTAAATTCTCAGTTTGTCCAGTAAGTGTAATGGAGCAACAATAAAAGTGAAGTAAAAGTGCAGTGTTTGTATTTTATTAAATTTTCACTGTTTGCAGCTGATGAAATGGACATCACAGAATGCTGCCCACAGGATGCTGTTGGCTGGATATTTGTGGTCCAGCAGTGAGGCTGAGGTGTTTAAAAACTCCAGCAGCACAGCTGTGTCTGATACCTGCAAAACACACAGTAACACACCTCCACCATCTTAATGTCACTGCAGTGCTGAAAATGACCCACTAACCAAATAATACCTGCTCTGTGGTAATCCTCCTGACCCTTAAAGAACAGTATAAAAGAAGGATAATATAATATGCAGCAAAGCTACTGTCTACAGTCTTTATTTTTAGAACTATAACTGTATATACTGTATGCTCCAATATGCTGAGCATAGCTGGAAAAGGATAGAAACAAGCAGGTGGTTTTAATATTATAACTAGACTGAGTAGTTTATGAAAACAACAAAGTGGTCTCACACAAAAACAACTCTTGTTTTTTATGTCTCTAACCTTCTCTAACCTCTGGATGGCTTGGTGACCTGGCGATGACTCTGAAATGAGCCGATAGGTCTAATCATGGGATCATTGAGGAGCCTGAGAACAAAGATAGAAAGAAGCAAGTTTGTTTTTGTTATGGAGCATTGTTGTGTGTTTGAGGAGATGGTCTAAGTCTGAGAACCAAACAAAAAGTGCACGCTGGACAAACTGATCAATGCTCTGAGTTCACACAGGGGCCACAGCAAGGTTCACAAAAGACTGGCTTAACCACCAGAGGAAGAAAGATCTTCTCTACCTTTTCCACTCTGCTGTGTGTGAGTGTGTGTGTGTGAGAGAGAATGGAAGATGTAATGTTTTCACCTGTGAGAAAATGAAATTTGTTTATATACATTAGCTGAAGCAAGTATAGGTATGCTATGTAGCTGACGAAGGCATTGGATGAGTATGAGTGTGTGTGTGTTTGAATGTGTGTGTGTCTAGACACCATTTCCAAGTCAATCACACTACTAACCTACATTGATCATTGGCACATCAAAGTTGCTTTCCTAAATCCAGGCCTTTTTTCAAACATTGCGAGTATTGATACCGAACGCTCCTCCGAGACAGAATTGCAGAATGGAAACCAATACTCAGTTTCCAGCAAGACACTGGCATGACCCGTCCTTACGTATGGAGAAAGTGGGGTTATCTGAGCAGGGAGTTGGTACAGAGTTCACACTGTGAAAAAGAAAATACAGTGTTACGTAGTGTGATTTGCTCCTTGGGAATTTTTAAAAAAAGTGTACTTACCTTAAAAGTTTGAGTCCCAGGTCTTGACAAAAACCGAAGACAACCTCTAATATCTTTATTTATCTTTATTAAATTGCATTATTTAGCAAGAGCTGTGGAACAAAAAGAAGCTTTGTAGCTGTGAGAGTGAGGAGTGTTGACCCTATTGTTGGGAGACTGTGAATTCAATCCCATTTGATTCCACAGCCATCCGCGGCTGTGTGTCAAGAGGGTATAACTGGTCTCATCCATTACAAGTAAGTACATTCTTACCAAATCCGGTCTTAGAAATGGCAGTTGTAGTGTCCTCCTCCAACCATGTTCAGCCCTCCAATGTTGGTGAATTAATGGCAGTTTAAAAACACAGAAAGAAAGCATTGTGCTACATTTTAACAAAGAGGAAAAGTGTTCTAAATACAGTAGAAACATCCATACATTGTCTTATCTGCTTCCTACAGGTTAGGATCACCGTGTGTCAGATCCCACCCAGAATCAATGGAGACAATGTAGTAAAACCACTTGGACAGGTCACCAGCTCATCATAGGGTACTTTACACACCAAGAGGGCAGTTCAAGTTTGCATAGCCAATTCACTTACCATGTGTTATTTCAAAAGAGTAAACTGGAGTACCCAGAGGTAGGACTGGGCTGTATCCAATTTTTGTATACTGCCGTACCAACTCTAAATATTACTACTGTGTATGTTTTAGAGTTACAAATAAAACAGTCAATACAACCCCAATTTAAACTGCGTTTACACGCAATGATTTCTGGATGTCTATAATGCTGCCTGAGGGCCCAAAAATACCCAGCATCCAATATCTGACAAACAGCCTTGTCTTTTAAGCACAGGGATTTCTCGATGTTTTGCCTGCAATACGAATCTGACATTATGCACTGCATATGTGCAATATGTAATGTCTTCACAATTTTACACAAAGAAACATTTTTCTGAAAATCGTTCCACAAAGCTGTTGTTATATTCGAATCCCAGTCATGCAGCTTGCCATCAGCTGCCAGAGCCCAGAGAAAGCACAATTTGCCTTGCTCTTTCTAGGTGGGTAGATGGCAATCTTTCACTCCTCATCATTCCTAGGGTGACGTTGATCAGCAGAAAGCATCTGTGAGCTGATGTAACGGAACTGAGTCGCTCTGCTTTCCTCAGAGCGCGCTGGCTACTCTGCAAAGATGCATGAGCAGCAGACTTCACATGTGTAGGAAGAGGCATGTGCTAGTCTTTACCCTCCTTGTGTTGTGGTATCATTTCTTATGGGGGATCTACAGATGTGTAGCAGCTGAATAGGTGCTGGCCTATCTAAAACTGGGAGAAAATGGGAAAAAAAAAGTAGAAAAAGATTTTTTTTTTAAATATTATGTTATCAAGGATGTTATCCATTAAACCACTTTTATATCCCATTTGGTTCTAAGTTGAACCAGCATCTGCAAGAGAATGCAACATAACATTTCTAAACACAAACACGGTCAGTGCTGGTGATGCACTTGATTTCAGTTGTTAAAAATAGGTAGTCCAGATCTTTTTTGAAACCATAAACAAAACCTTCCGTTATGAAGTAACAGCATATTATTAGCTTTACTCTCTGTCTGAAATAGTGCTTCATGCAAATCTGCTGCTGAATATAAACATAAAGACTACTCGGGCATGTGAAGACCAAAACTGCAGTGGAAACATGGCTGTCACATTCACAAACACAGCGCTCCTCTCACCCATGAAAAGCCCCAGTGCATGTTTATAAAAAAAGAGGCAAAAGCCGTGAACTCATGCCCCCCTCCGTCACTCACTCCTGGAGCGTCTGGCCGAGAGTTGTGAGAGTATTTTAGTCGTAGTTCCACTGCGGCTTCCGCTGTGTTGGTTTCACCCCCTGCTTCTTCTATTGGCCCTGACGTACTTCCTCTACTGTTCGACTCTTTCCACACACTCTCTCCAGAAGCGTGATAACAACTTAGCCACTCTTCATCAATCTCACCCTCATTTTTCCCCTCTCCGCTGCTCTGTCCGGCCGTCTATGTGTGGGCCTGAAATCCACAGAGTTGGCCAAAACCAAACCCTTTTTCTTCTTCTTCTTCTTTAACAGCAGCAGCAGCAGCAGCAACGCTGACCTCAGGGCAGCCTGTCTGCTGCTTTCTGAACTCGACTAGAGGAGACAGGAATGCGGCGCTGCAGTGGTTTTTAAGTGAGAGGTGGATTATGTAAGAGTAGTTTTTAAAAGAGTAGTGGCCACAGCGTGCATGGAATCAGTAGTCATTCGCAGTGAGTGTTTGTGTATCTGTGTGCAACTACTCACCTCTTACATCATTAATGCATGCTAAAAAGCATTAAATATACCAACTCAGACTTCTGCATAAATACATGTTGTGGTCTGGTAGTTTCCGTATTTTTTTATTATTGTCCCTTGAGGCCTAATAATATTTTAGAACCCTATTACTCACTTGCAGAGGAAGTGATGAAAGCACAGGCTAAGTTTTGCCAGTGTGCCTTAAATACATGGGAGGAAAACAAGAATCCAACTATACAAATACACGACTTTCATAACACTAAAATACATTTTAGTCATACTAGGCATTATTAGAATATTATTAGACAGGTTAAATGTTAATCAAACAGCCAATATAAACTAAAAGTACTGTAGAACGGAAATGTAAATATAAAAACGTGTAAGTATACTATGTATCATTTAAAATTATAATTTGAATGAGTCTTCCTATATTGTGTAGCAAACGAAAAAAAAACAAAGAGTACAATATTGGAACAGGTATAACAGTGGTCAGAGGTGAAAAAGAAAAGCCAGTGAGAGTTCATCTAATCCTTATGGTTTTGGGTAAGGAACTGTAGGGAAGCCACAGGACCATCACATCCAAACTTCTGCACAAAAGCTTGTGGGTCCCAGTTCCCTAAAAAGACAAAAAAAAATAGTAAAAACTTTTTACACTAGAAATATCTGTATACACATAAAACATATATGCTTCCACAATTTTCACATCAATTTATGTTTATATTATATAAATTACATTTATAGGGTTTACAATTTTTATTTACCTCAGATGTTCATTCTATTTAAATGCATTTTGATGTGTGCAGAGAAAACTATTTGTAACATTCAAATGAATGTTAAAACTAGCCTCCTGATCTGTTGCAAGTAGCCCAACCTATCTAACATTTACATTCATTCCGATAGTAGCTTAGAAGGAATTTACATTTTATTTGTAGCAGAAATGCATTGGTTACCTGTGGATAAAAACAGTGTATTAATAAATAAATAAATAAATATATAAAAAAATACTTATATAAATATAACTAAGTTGGAAAGTAACTGAACTCTAAGACTTCACACTCAACACCTACATAAATGTTTTACAGGTTCTTTTATATTAATTCTTTTTTTTTTTAAAGATAGTAATCTACATTTACCATTATTTTACTGATTTAACCCTTTGTCAAATTTAACTTGGAATTAATTAAAAAGTTTTACTTCAGTTATTACTGACAACTGAAGATAACAAAAATGGCATGTAATATTTTTCAGACATTTTCTTTTATCAGGGTGATAGCATGTAAAATAAGTACTTGCTTCACCACTGCACATTTATGCATGACTTCTGAAAGTACCATGTGCGTCTGTGAAACCACTGTGGTGTCTATCAGATCAGACTATCAGAGAAAAATCCTTAAGATAGCAATAATTTATTTGATAAATCAATGACCAGGCCTTTGTAAAGACGTTTCTTTTTTTTTTCTTCGGAAAATTGTGTCCTAACCTGAGTTGAAGAATGCAGCATTCTCAATCTAGTGTACACAACTAGTGTATATCAAGGTCAGTATCCACATTATATATGAAGAGTGTATACTGTAGAGTGATAATGCCTGCTTTGCAATGGGGCACTCTTTGACTGCCCATCTTGATAAGTAAGGCCGTTCAAATGTTCACTTTTCACAAGTGGGAGTGTGAAAAAACTTAATCTCTTTGGTTGCAGCTGACCTAGCTTCACAAACAATACGTGTGAATTCACTTTGCATCTCTAGAATCAAAAATAAAATGCCTAATTACATTTTTTTAAATACCAAATACAATATGACCTGATATGAAGCTTGAATACATGTTTCTTGATATGAGCACGCTTATAAGGCAATGCAACATTTTGGGCCCTATTTTAGTGATCTATGGCCTACCAGTCAATTGCAGATAGATTTAGGGCGAGTCAGCCATTTTGCTCTACAGTTCACTGCTCACTTCTTCTGCTAATCAGTAAATGTTGGACGTTGGGTTTCCTGATAATAGTGTTTGTGAAAATGACAGAGAGCTGTTTCATTTGCAGTGTATTGTTGAGCTTCTCTGGGCTGCAAAACACTGTGAGGACATTGTGTCTAAATAAAACACACAGGCTGTTGCAGTGCTGGAGGTGGCAACAGGAGAACGAGGGCTTTTTGGCAAGGCAAGCGGGTAAATACCAGTCACAGCTCCGGCTGCTATGACAATATCTGATTCCCATCACCCCGCTCTACTGTGTCTAACTACATTAACACAGAAGTACACTTGGAACCCAACAGTGCACTGGCAGACCTTTGGAGATTTACAATTAAATATTTACAAATTCATTTGGAGGCAAAAGACCTTACAGCAGGGGATAACAAATACTGAAACTAACCTTATCATACAGCCAGTATGTGAAAATGAAGCATGAAAGAGTTACATCACTTCTGAGAACTGAGAACTGCCAAAATGGTGACTATAACTGATATGGACAAATAATAAACCATTAAACTAAAGCAGATTTAGGAACATGGGAACTTAATGGCATTGACTATATCATTTGTGCTTTTTTTTTTTTTTTTTAAGTTTTTAGAAAAAGGTTAGTTCACGAGTTGGCCATTTTTGCCACAGCAGTGGGCAGTTATCTAGGGTCATCCAAGCTAACAATTTTTGGTTAGTAGAACATTTTTTAAATAGTTGTTAACATTCTCAGGATGATCAATCTTTTTCTGGATGTTCCTAAAACATTTTAATATTATTTGTTTGTAGAATTTCCATGAAAAACTATATGTAGCTTGGTTTGGCTAACGCGCTTGAGCAGCTCACTGTTTTTTTATCCGTAAACAGACTCTGGGTTGAGTGTTACAAGAACTCTTATTTATATTTCAGCCACTGGTTGGTCTTCTCTTTGATAATGTCTCTGTTTTTATTTAATAACTGAAGCAGGAAAACCTTACTTGGGTGCCATACAGGTTGGTTTATGTGCTCAGAAATATAATCAAATATGCACATGAAATGTCCATTTAGCTGAACAAAACATCAGTGTAAGTAAGGCCAGTCTCAGCTTTCCAGAAAAAAATACATCACTTACTGTGTGTTACATTTTTAAGTGTCCCCAGAAATCATTTACAATTGTCACAATTTTGTAAAAATTGTTGTCAATAAAAACTAAATAAAAATTTTTGTGAACAAGAAAAGTAGTGGTTTAGAATGACTACTACTACTACTAATTCAATCTTTTACTGTCTTAAACACTCACACACACACACACACAGATTCTGAAAAGACACATTAGACGGAAATGCAGCAGTGGTGAAAAGGGAAACCCCGTCAGCATACACACAGCACAACACACCACATCCTGGAACGAACAAGGGTGTCTGTGTACGTGCGGTCATTTGTGTATGTTTGTAGGCAAATAGATGTGGGAGAGTGTGTGAATCTAAAAGAAGAAAGGTCACTGAAACTCTCCACTGTAGGCCAGCATTAACAGAGCAGTGATCAAATTTAGTGTTACTCTGTGACCAGTAATGTTATTGTCTTATAGACATCCTGCACAGAAGCACACAGACACCATACTTATATGGGGGTTATATTGGCTCAGTTTGTTTCTGAGTGGGTTTGTACATGTATTGTTCCTGGGACCCAATTAGGCTCCCAACATGGACCCCTTCATTACAGCCAACTTTGTTCTCACATGAGTCCAATCTAGGCCCCTTATGCAGTAAGTATATAACCCAGATAAGATTTGTGTTTAAACCCCTCTGGTCCCGTCCCTGACCCTGCTGGAGTCTATCACTGACATCCATATGAGGGCAGAGCCCACATAACCACAGAAAACAAATCTGGTTCTCAGTTTGGCTGAACTTACAGGCATTACATGGGCATGATATTTGTAGAGGAGCTTTTAAAAGTTGAACCATCTTTAAATGACACTAACCTGAGTATATCATGGATCTTTGATCCTCATCTGTAATGTATGGTCGTAGTATGAAAAGACAGGTTGAGGGAGGTGTGGAAACTTGCTAACCCAATACGCCACTGATGCACAGGGAATTATTTTTCTTCCACACTTTAGTTATTTAATAAAACTCACAGCAAATGTGTTTTGATTACACAATACAGACTGTTTAATTTATATAATGGTGAAAAAAAAGCTAAAAATGATTCAGTGCATCAATTATGAAAAGAATTATGTACAACAATAACAAAATTGATCACAATATGAAAAAAAATATTGTGTTGCCCAGCTGTCATTTTAAGCTGTATATACCTTATAGTATTAGTGTACAATTGGGACACAGCCTATATATTAACAAATAGCTGAATAAATATGGGCCCATTACAAATATATACAAATATTGTCCTTATGTTCCTTTTTTAATAGTTTATTTCTGAAACATTGAAATTGATCTAAAAAACTGTGGTTTTTAATTTTACACTACTGTTTTTGTTATTTTGTTTTATTGATCCATATTTTATTTCAGAAGTTTCTTCAAATATCATGTAAGGTCTTTTGGGTAAGGTAAGTGTATGCGATGAGTGTGTGTGCAGGTCTTCTGTGATTAAGTGTGTGAGATTGAGTAAAGGGATCTGGCATTATGAGGTCAAGTGACCTTCAGGCCTCCGGGTCAGAAGAAAGAAGGAGATAATGTCCCGCCTCTGCACATCCCTATCTGCACCTGACCCTACTTGAGTTGGGGCTCACACACACACACACACACACACCTTCCATGGCTCCACCATACATTCACCAGTGGGGAACACAGACCCCAGAAAGAGGCTTGTATTTGTCTCTAAATTCATTAGATTCAGGTTTTAGTAATCAGTTAATAGAAGAACAAGATTCTGCTGAAGTTTCCAGCTGCAGTGCTGAATCACAATCAATGTGTCAGGACTAAGCTATGCCTGGGTTTAGACTCTGTGACGTCAGCTAAATACAGAGCTAACACTGAGGGGATGAGAGCGTGGGGAGTCTGGAAAGGCTTTCATGCTGTTCATTAGCCAGACATGAACCTATTCTTAACTGTACAGTTGTAGAACAGAGAATAATATTCACACAATAATACCAAATGTACAGTGGTGTGAAAAAGTGTTTGCCTCCTTCATAAATTCATACTTTTTTTGCATGTTGGTCGCTCTTAAATGTTTTGAGTCATCAAACTTTGAATATTAGTAAGAAACAACACAAAGTAAGTACAAAGTAAGCACAAAATGCAGTGTTTATATGAAGGTTTTTATTATTAAGGGAGAAAAAATCCAAACCTACATGGCCTTGTGTTAAAAAGTGTCGGAATTACAATTACAACAGTTCTGCAAAGATGAGTGGAGCCAAAAATCCTCCACAGTGCTGTGAAAGACTAACAGCATTGTTCCTGCTGGTGGAACAACCAGTTATTAGGTTTAGGCGTCAAACACCTTTTTACACAGGGCCATGTAGGTTTGGACTTTTTTCTCCCTTAATCATAAAAAAATATTATTTAAAAACTGCATTTTGTGTTTAATTGTGTTGTATTTGACTAATATTTAAATTAGTTTGATGATCTGAAACATTTAATAGTGACTCTTTTTCACACCACTGTATCTGAACAGACAAGATACACACAGCATGGTTAGTTAACTTTACCTGAGAACCACAAAAGGTGCTTAGGTAGTGATGTGGGATGAAGCCTGGTAATCAGCATGGCAATGCGTTGAAGGTCGGGCATGTTAAAGCTGTGTAATGTATTAACTGCGCTATACGTCCAAATGTTTATGGACACCCCTTCCAATGAAGGCCTTTATCTACTTTAAGTTGCACCCATTGCTGATACACACAGCTTGTCTTCTCCCTGTAGGGAGGTACTGCCATTCTAATAAAAACGACTCTCTGGAGAAGTTAAAATAAACTTATTGGCACCATGCATAATGCCAGATGTGAGCTACAGGAGCATAAAGCTGCCAGATTTGAGCTGTAGAGCAGTGGAACTGTGAAACAATGTTATCTGGAATAATGGTTTTTATTCCAGCACTTCTGGGAGAGTTGGGAAAGAGGTGGGGTGTTGATCATTCAACATCCTGACCTTACAAAAGCTCTTGCTTTATCGCTGAATCGAAATCCTCTTAACAATGCTCCACAATCTAGTAGAAAGTCTTTTCTGGACAATAGAGACAGTTCTAAATTCTGTTTAAAATGCCAGACGAATGGTTTTATATTAAAAAAATGAGTGAGCGGATTACTTTTGAGAATATTTTTGTCCATATAGTGTATATTAATTCACCCGCACAGACAACAACCAACAGACCTAAAAAAAACAACCAATAGACTTCAAATTGATGTTGACACACATTCAAGACACACGAGGCAATAAGTAATATTATCAATTTTAAGCGCAAATTGCCTTTCATTTTGTAGTTTTTTTTTACTTTTTGACATTATTTTAGTCACAAAATCTGCCAGATGTTCTTTACATTTTCTCAGGGCCAATGGAAATGGTCCAAAATGACCTGCCATGAAATCTTTTTACATTGATTTTTAAAGATACAAGATTTTTGTGTTAATATGTATAAATAAATAACAATACAGTTAATGTCCACTGTTTAGGGCCAGTACCTCTTTATTTAAAATCCTGTGGAGGGAAAGCCCCAGAGGTTTAATATGGAAATCATTCACTAGATTAACCTTTATTCTCATGAATGATTTGTAGCCGGCTGGTGACACTCACTTGTCACTGACCACAATAACGATGTCATCATGGAGTCCGAGGGGTGGAGTGGCAGCTAACACCCAGATTTACACACGACTCTAAAAATAGTGTCGGTAGTTTGTGTTTGGGCTAATTTCAGCACAGACAGACACACACTTTCCACTTCCCCGATCTGTCGAGTCATGGAACAGAGCGAGATAGGAAGTGGCTAGTGATGTAGCGCTTTCTTCCTCTCTTCTTCACCGCTAAACCCTCCCTCCCTCTCTCTCTCTTTCTTGCTTCTCAATGCAGGAAGTGACATGCTTGCCTAGATGACAATATGACTTACAAGGTAAAACAGGGTTGAGTGAGGTCACAGGTCTTAGAATGTGTGTACTTAAGCAGGGAATGAGCTTTTATGGTATGAAATCACTATTTGATGCAGATCCTGTTTTTTTTTTGACAATGTATAGACAACTTTAGTCATATGACACATTTTGATGTAAATGTACAGTGTTGTGAAGAAAGCCTGGACATGTAAATATATTACATAAAAGTATTTATCTCAGCAGTAAGAGAGTTTTAGTGTGAAATAAACACAGATACTGGTAAACATAAATAAATAAATACAGTAAATAGTTTTCCTCACTTTGAAAAAAGTATTATTTTGATATTGTAGATATTGTGAACTAGTTTAAAGAACAAAGCTTGGTCTGGATTTCCCCTGAATATCCCCATAGCCAGCATGTGTGTGTTCAATTCTACCACCAGCTCACCACCACCAACGATTTAACATTATTAAGCACTGATTTACCAAACTAGAAATAAACTATGTTGATAACTATAAATAATACTCAGAACTTTGAAACTGTTTTGGAACTGACATATTTTAATGAACACAGCGGTGTAAGATTACTAGTTTATGTATGAATATTTGCTTTCGAATATTATTGTTTTACTAAGTAAGCAAAACCTTAAGACCTGTTTCAAACTTTTCCACAAAATTAACATATTAAATTCACCAGGGGTATCAAATTATATTTGAATTGTGTTGTATGTATGAAATACATAAAACACAATAGTATAATAATAATTATTATTATAAGAAATTAAGAGTTAAATACAATCTAAAAACTTTTAGGAAACATGTAAAGTTCAGCAGAGCCCTAGGCAGTATTTTCTTACTAGAACTGTGTGGTATATCATGGAAATTTTTGTGGGTGTGGCCACTGACTCCACCACCACAAACAAAGCAATGCCCAAAGAAGGAATAAAACCGGGGGTAAATATGGAAGTGAGTTCAACAGTTGGAGAAGACTCAAAGTGACTACAAGACAGACACTGAGCTGCTATTTTTTTTCTGAACAGGTAGATAAGCCAGGTCATTTATCACAATCATTATGTTTGCTTACTAGGGACAGGAATTTTAATTCATTCAAAATTTCAGTGTTCGTATATATTTAACTTCACTTGTATCTGTAAAGTAGAAATTCCAACTCCAGTGCATTTTCGGAGCAGTGGGCTTTTTTTTTTAGTATAACAGACTTGCTTTAGGCTAATGTAGTGAACCGTGCATAAGGCTAACTAGCGAACTGCGGATAAAGTTATATAAAACCTACATGAGCTGGTTCATAACACTGCTTGTCCTGGTAAAAATAATTTAACTCATCTTGCATTCATTCGTGTAGGTTCTCCATTTTTTATTTGACTGCTGTAGCCCTCTTACACATTTGTTCTCATTTCCTACTGATTGCTCTTTTTTTTTTATAATTTTATTTAACATTTTTCTCCATTTTCTCCCAATTTAGCACAGCCAATTACACAAGCCACTCATTTGGACTTCCCCTATCGCTAGTGATGCCCCAACACACCAGGAGGGTGAAGAATAACACATTATTCCTCCGATACATGTGAAATCAGCCACCGCTTCTTTTCTAGGCAGCGCATTTGGAGGAAAGCGCAGCGGCTCGGTTACGATACATCAGCTCACAGACACCCTGTGCTGTGGACATCACCCTATGAGTGATGTGGGGAGAGAGCGCCATCTACCCACCTGGAGGGGGCAGGGCCAATTTTGCTCCCTCTGAACACTGGAAGCTTGATGGCAAAGCTGCATGAGAGGGGGTTCAAACCTGCGACCTCCTGCTTATAGTGGCAACGTTTTAGACCGCTGGACCACTCTACGTCACCGATTGCTCTAATAATAATACCATAATTATTATAAAAAATAATACCACAGGTGATTAAAACTCTTGATTGGAAGTGTAAACAGGGCTGGAAAAATCCATTGATGGAATAACCTGGTCTATATTCAGTATATTCAAGTAGTCAGCTGACCTCATTCTTTCAGCACATACTGTTGCTGAACCTAAACCTGACCAACAGTTAGTGCTTCAGCAGCCGTTCTGTTGGATCAGACCAGACAAGCTAGCCAGCGATACCAACTTGCATCAGGAAACCTTGGGTGCTCAAGAACACCCAAGAAAAACATGATCTGCCTCATGTTTTCTGACCTTATTTGTCTGGTATTAACATTCTGGTTCTTGTCAAAGTGTCTCAGATCTTTATATGACCATTTTTCCTGCTCTCAATACATCAACTTCAAGAACTAAGTGCTCTCTTGCTGCCTAATATGTAGATCCCACGTCAGAGAGGGATATCTCACAGTGAATATTATTCACTTCACCTCATAGTAGGTTTAATGTTCTGGATGATAGGTCTACATACTGGACTCTAGTGTGTGGATATTTCCATGGTAAATGTGTACATATGTTCTATAAGTGGGTGTGGGTTTATGTGCCAGATCACCTGTTGAAATCCTGAAGCACTGCTCTCTCATCCTTCTTGTGTGAAGATGACCTAGTTTGCACCCTGTATGGTAAAGTAACCTTTGTGGGAGGTGTGTATGTGTGTGAGAGAGAAAGCATTCAGGGGTTTTTCAGATGCTAATATAGACCCAGTATGACTCATCAAAACATGGCGGACCACAGTGGCACGCTGCTTTTGCTGCCTACACACTGCTTCCATTCACTTCAGTGAACAGCTTCAACACAAGAGCACAGCTGCTCTTTCAACAATGCCATTAATACTGCAGACGTAGCCTGTATGTCTATCATATGGACTCGTTTAGCAATGGTGTGGAAAAGACACTTGGGTTTAGGACTCAGAAAAAAAGAAAAAAGAATAGCCATAAGAATGCATATTACAGAAAATGAGCATGGCAGAAAATGACATATTCTATTCTTTATTACACTTAGACTTGTGTACTACATTTTAAAAGTTTATAGTATAGTTTAAAGCCTTATATTAGCAGCAGCTGAGGTATGCTACACATTTTGGCTGCTATGTCACTAAAGGATCCTTCATATACAACCAACATTTGTAGAGATTTCAAGGACACAAAACTAATGCAAATGAAAACCAGAAAACATCACCACAAAAACAGAGCGAAAATGGCACAAAGTTTCTGCAACAGAGTTTGTTAAAATGTTAGTTTTATGATAACGATGTGTTAATGTGCAGAAATATGTGATGTTCACTTTTGGCATCACCACAAAGCCTCCTTAGACTGTTCCAAATATGTGACCTATTATTACCATCCACCATTCTGTCCACTGTGGGTAGTAATGCCCTTTTTTGATGTGTTCCCAGGACACACGTGACACTGTGAATCAAGGAATGTGAAATGCCCAATACTAATAATAATAACCATGCCTATAAAAAATGTATATGCTGCTATCCCATGACTTTTGTCACCAAATTCTTGTTTTTGTTCTTTTAAAGATTCAATATTGTACAGCAATTCAGCTTTATAAAAAAAGTTGGTGCCATGACATTCATGCTTGTGTACGATATTGGCCAAAACTGACATTGCAATACTTTGTCTTTTTGCAATATATATTGCATCATCAAAAAATAATTAATTATTAGAAAAAAAAAAGAAATTAAATTGAGTAGGAATGCAAAAAATGTAACATTTTTGTCTGAAATGGACCAAAATTAAACATTTGTTAAAAGGATGGATATGTTATTGTTTGTCTTTCTTTTCATTTGGTTTTAATATATTTACTATTATATTTTGGCCCATCCCTAATTAATGCATACGATCTTCTCTGTTAGTAAAATTTGAACAGTTTTGTTTTGTATTGAGCAGCAAAAAAGTTTTTTTTTACAGTAGGTTAAAAATGATGTCCTAATCCCAGTTATATCAGAGGCATAAAACAAAATTTTAAAGGACAATAGTATTGTTTATTGAAATTATTTCCGAAACAATATATTGTCCAAACAAAAACAGTTATCGTGGCATGCCCACCTGTCAGACAATAGTTATTTGAAACCACGATAGTGCAAGTATGAGGATTGGATAAGTGGGCGCGTTTGCGGCAGTGGGCTGTGCCATTTTCTTGGCATGATGCTACAGAGAGCAACATATCACAGAGCAAATTCTTAGATGGTAGACACAATAACAAGTTATTTAAGTTTTTGAATCCTTTACATTTTTAACTCCTGAATTTACTTACAGAATGTGAGTCAACTGAATGCAAATGTTACTTTAAAAACAAACTGGAACTTCATTGGTACTGTGAGATTAAACATCTTGCCATGTCCAGACGACAACTCAGCCTCAACAGCTGCTTTAACTATGACAGAAATTTCAACCAGACAGGACCCTCCCTTTCCCCAACATAAGGCAATTAGTCAACGAGACCACAGAAGCAGCAAAGGCACAGAGTACATGAGCTCCGGGTGGAGTATTGGGATGAGGCCGCTGGGCTGTGTGATAGAGCCAGGTTTGGCCCTGGCTGCAGTGCTTTTGATTAATGGCTGAATCAGTGGGTGGGAGGGAGTCTCCGATCTGCCCATTACCACACTGCACTGCTGCTAATAGCTTCAATTACAGCATAGTCCCTGCTGCTGAGCTCGCAGGACCAGTGTGCTGTGGATGTGGAGTAGGAAAGGAGTACAGATGTCTGAGGCTCAGAGTGAAACTACTGGAACTTGAATGAACTGGTGGCACATAAAATACTTTGGGCCAATTAAGGCTTCTGAAAAATATCATATGAGTGCGAGAATATGACGATTGTATTTTTTTTTTTTGCCAATGATCTCAGGAATTTTTGAATACATTTAGAGTTTACATGACAAATTTCCATGACATTAACAAGTGCCATTTATCTCTTGTACACAAATCAGTAGACTCTTTGTTGAGTATTCTTAATCATTTAATATGTGCACAGCTGAAATATCTTACCATGCATTTAGTTCTCACTGAGAAATGACTCATTCTGAACAGACTACAGCTCCTGAACTAATGACGTCTCTGGGATTCTCTGCTCCTAAAGTGGAAAAGTGCTGACTTTGAGATGTGCAAGTCTGATTATGGGCTAAACGCCTCCTTTTGAAGTGCTTACACTTCAAAGACCCGCATTATTTCAACATTTGACTCTGACAACATCTAACAGCGGCTCAGCTGCAAGCTCAGAGCTGCAGTGCAAATGCTGTGGGTTCATCAAGGCAATGTACAGGCTGTGTTCGTTTCACCTACAGACTGAAAACAGTTTCACTTGCTTAAAAACTGAAACAAATATTATTCAGCTCTGGAAAAAAATTAAAGATCACTTAAAAATGACAAGTTTCTTTGATTTTTCTTATTAAAAACCTCTGGAATATAATCAAGAGGAAGATGGATGATCACAAGCCATCAAACTAAGCTGAACTGCTTTCATTTTTGCACCAGGAGTGGCATAAAGTTATTCAAAAGCAGTGTGTAAGACTGGTGGAGGAAAACAGGCCAAGATGCAGGAAAACTGTGAGTAAAAACCAGGGTTAATCCACCAAATATTGATTTCTGAACTAAAAAACTTTATGAATATGAACTTGTTTTCTTTGCATTATTTGAGGTCTGAAAGCTCTGCGTCTTTTTTGTTATTTCAACCATTTCTTATTTTCTGCAAATAAATGCTCTAAATTACAATATTTTTATTTAGAATTTGGGAGAAATGTTGTCCATAGTTTATAAAATAAAACAAAAATGTTAATTTTACTCAAATATATACCTATAAATAGCAAAATCAGAGAAACTGATTTAGAAACTGAAATGGTCTCCTTTTTTCAGAGCTATATAAGAAGAATAAACACGGTAAAATGTTATGGCAAACTTTTAATTAAAAATGTATTACATGCTGATCCAGACAGTTTATAAAAATTACTGAGTATATTCTTCTCATGGTAAAAATGTTCCGAGGTTGTGAATAGATTAAGCTTACTACGCATATACAGAGTCACATCAGAATATTATGACCTCCTATTTCTACACCCCCTGTCCATCTCATCATCTCCACGGATTATAGAAACACCCTGTAGTACTAAAACTACAGACATTACACTCACCACCTATTTTAATAACCACATTAAAAAATAATTATAAAATAATTTAAAAACATTATAAAATAAAGTAATTGATGGCAAAAGATGACATTGTAGTTCTACAACTGCAGGCAGTAGTCCTTCTGTTTCTCAGCACACTTTACTCTTCATATAGCTTATTTTACTGTTCTTCCATTCTGTTCTTTAGTGTTCAGACACCCAAAGAGCAGGTATTATTTAGGAAGTGGGTCATTTTTAGCACAGCAGTGACTTAAATTCGTTAAGTCACTAGTCGTTAGTTAAATTCTTGAAAAAAGTTTGTGAAATGACTACATGACAACATTGAAACAAATGAGACATTGCTAGCAAAATGTTGTTGCCAAAAGATCAGCAATTAACAAATTCTCTGGTGAATAAACCATTTCCTCAAGCTGTGCAAGTATGTGTGTGTGTTTTAGCTGAGGAATTTAATTTGGGGTCATATCCTGCACTTGTTTATTTGGAGCTATTAACAGTAGAACAGTAGAGAGAATTTTTGGCCATTGGTCCTTCCTAAATCAAAGGTATTAAAAAGTCTTTATCCTACTATTTAACCTTTAAGAAAGACTTTCTTCTAGATTTTGGATCATTGCCGTAAAGATTTGATTGCATTCATGTAATTGTCAGGATTTTTAATGATCTTCACAGCACCTGTGAATACCATCTGCCCAATTCTTCCCAAAAGTAATGAATGCATCTTGATAAAAATAATTCCACTGCTTTACAACTTAGTGTTGGAGGTCATTATAAGAGTAGGATCATTAGTTTATTAGGATTATTAGAGTAGGGTGAGGGCACATGCAACATTAATCTTTCCAGGCAAACTTAGCAATGCATCATCATGCAGTGCTTCTGTATGTGCCGTGCCTTCTCTCACGATGAAATGCACTTTTCTTTTGCTTCCATTTGTGCTTTCCGACAGCTGCTGCTGTACATTTGGCTGTGGTTAAATATGTTCAGCACTGTTTACTGTTATAAATGGTTACAGACGTTTGTTAGCTCTGCTGTGTTGCTGTGCTAAAAGCTACTCACTATAAATCTTTGGCTGAAAGATGCACTTTCAAGGGGGGGGGGGGGGGGGATATCTGGTTAGTCTCATACATTCTACAAATACATAGAGCTTAAACCAAACCTAGCTTGTGCACACAATGAAGGGAACAACACTGGCTGCAGCCATGGACCAGCTCTGTAGTTATATCTATCGGTTAATCAAGGAACTGTAGCTTCACCTTGTCCAAGAAGTAGCTACAGTAAGCCTTACACAAAGCTGCTGTAATCCATAACTTTTAAAAAGTTTTGACTGCCTCTCAAAATTATCTCCATCGATTTGCATATTTTGTATGAAATACATATAAATAGCCAATTGATCTTTTTTATTCGGCGCTTGGCTTTGAGCATGGTGTCAATAGGTTCATATCAGAATTATTTGCACCAGAGAGTCTTATTCTATTAGCAATACTTCTATACAAGAACAAGACAAGATGTGCATGTGTATTTGCACATCTGTGTCAGAAATGTGTCAGAATGCATTTTAGAATGGGTGTCCAAAAAGATTTGGACACAGTGTACATAGAGAGAACGAGAAAAACAGAGAGAGACAGAGACACAGAAAGAGAGAGAGAGAGAGATGGGCTGTAAGACACAGTTCCAGCTGGCTTCAAAGAGGACACGGGCCTTCGTGTTCTTTTTGCCACCTCCGCCCGCCCATGCCCACGGCCTGTGGAACCCCTGGCACTGAGACAGACGCTAACGCACTCGCGATAGAGGCACTGTGGAGGAGTGGAGGGATTCCCCACCAACACGTCCTCTCGTGTCTACTGAACACGGCCCGCCTCCGTGCCCCCCACTGGCACTTACGTAACCACCAGCTGTCACTGTCCATCCACTGACCCACATTTCACTTCCTACGTCCACATGCACACTCACAGACACTGCCCTGTAGTCTGGGCGCCAGGCCTGTACTTCACCTCTCGGCGTCTGTGTGGACGGCAGATCAAAGCTAGGAGCGCGTCAGTGCTGGAGCTGAAATTGAGTTGAGGGGAAATGGAAATTGACCATTATGTCCGAAACAGACATTAAATACACACACAGTGACCGGGACAGAGACAGAGTGTGTGTTGAAGTCAGCATTGGGGAAGTGGAACATGATCATTAGAAGACTCCACACCCACAGCTGAAGGCTCCAAACGCTCCAATCAGATCAATTAAACAATTAATGTCAAAGCAACATAAAAGATGTGTGGTCACTGACCACACGCAGATGACAAGCACTAATCTCCATATATACTCATTACATGACAGGACTTCCACAACTGCGTATGTCTTAGTTACGGCCTGGAGAAGATAAACCAATTGTGTTTGATCCAAGAGTCGGAAGACAAGCCACAATGATGACACTCACCTGAGCAGCTGCAAAGAAAAAGGCTTATTTTGTTGGACATTTATATTTCAGTATGTAAGATTACTCCAATGACAATAATGGTTCAACTTGAAGCTTTGAGAAATCTGAGGTTTATCACATTTCCTGAAAAGTCCTGCTGATCGCTGACATTCAAATAATATGTTTTGGCCACAATTAGTAAATGAATGTTTGAAGAAATGAGAAGGCAGAATTTACTCTCTACACCTGTTCATGCTTTAGGGTTTTGTTGCAGTCGGTGGTGTTGGCAACATTTTAATGGTGGAGGATTTTTTTTTATTTATTTAAATACCAGCAAATTCTGAAAGCAAATATCACATTTCATACAACAAAGCAGAATATAGAAGGAAAATTGTGTCTCTACAGGCAGAATAAAATCAAGATGGTTTCACCATGGCCCTTATTTAACCCAAATATCATTGAAAGTTTGTGGATAGACAATTGTTTGAAGTATAGCTAATAGTTAAAGTGAAACACGACCACTACCATGTGCACAGAACAAAGAAAAAACTCACTTATTGCTAATATAAAAGAGATTAATTCTCCATCCATGTTGCAAAGTACTTAGTGGCCTCACAGGCCCCTAGCATTTAAACTGATGCCTCTTTTATTTCTTAAATTTTTTTTGTAATAATACTGTATTGTCATTAGCGGTGGAGTAACAAGGCCAGGTCCCCAGCACTGTCCTGAGCAGACGCCTGGGCAGCAAGAGCTACCAGGCACAATGTCCATCCAGTGTGGTGTTTGTCCATGTCACACCAACTTATAGTCCTTTATTTATTTTGTAGGGTTTTTTTTGTCTTAGTGTTAGTAAAGGTGGACCACACTCCTAAGATTATTTTTAAATACTGTCAGATACTAACTAATGTTCTAATATCCCCAATGGAGAACCCTAGGACCTTCAAAGGTTTTCAGAGAAGGCCCAATATTCTCTCACTTTATTATGTTTTGAATAAAAAGAAAATTATTACAATTAGGGCTGTAAAATTGTTTCTTTGTCTTAGTTATTTCAGTTCGTTTTTGTTTTGTAATGGCTACAAATAAAAAGACTGCCTTGCATTTGCATCCTGCCTCTGAATTGTTAGAAATGCATTAATTTTTAGACTGATGTTTTTTTTTACATTACATTTGGCAGACACTTTTGTCCAAAGCGATTTACAATAGTCAAGTACAAAAGTAATAGAAGTTAAACATAGTAAAACATCTTTAGATAGGGCTTAAAGGAGGTCGAATGGAAATAGTGGGATAGAGGAGTGAAGGAGGGGAAGAAGGAGATGAGGTTAGAAGTAGTTAGTGTGTTAGAGGTGTTAGGAGAGTAAATGCTCTTTGAAGGGCTCTGTCTTCAGGAGTTTATTAAAGATAGCGAGAGATTCTCCTGATCTGGTAGTGGAAGGTAGTTTGTTCCACCATTGGGGAACTCTGTATGAGAACAGTCTGGATTGCTTTGTGTGGATTGTGTTTGGTAAAGCGAGGCGATGTTCATTGGAGGAGCGCAGCGGCCGGGAGGTAGTGTAAGCCTTCAGGAGCGAGTGCAGGTAGGAAGGAGCCTGTACTGTCATCACCTTGTAGGCGATTGTAAGAGTTTTGAATTTGATGCGAGCATCAACTGGTAGCCAATGGAGCTCAATAAGCAGTGAACAGACGTGCTGCTGCATTCTGATGTACACATCTTACACTTGAAACTGTTTTAAGTTGATTCGCGAGTACTGTAGAAATATTTCTGGAGCAACAAGAATGTGTCTACATGTGTTTTGGGAATGTCCTGCTATGAATAACTCGTCAAATGTAGCAAGTGCAGTATCTGATGCCATGGGCATTTTTCTCAATGCATGCTACATCCTGCTGCCTTAAAATGAGGACTTTCTGCTTAGTAGAACATCATGCTTTTCATGTCTGAGGAAACAAAGATCAAAGTGTGTGTGTGTTTCAACTTATCAATGTATTCAATGTCAATGATTACAGATTTGTATAACATGAGTCAATGCGCTGCAAAGATGGCCTCATCCACTGAGAACAGGGGGTGTGTACCAAACCACACAGTTCTGCACTAAACAGGGTGTTTAAAAAGATTAACACCAAAAGAAGTGAGAAGTGCATTCAATAATATAGTAATTAAAGTGTAAATATGTGTAATTTGGGATTCAGGTGAGGATTTCTGCATAGAGCAAGTTGAAATAAGAGATAGATTAATCAGTAAAAAATAACTGGTAGGTGCAACCCTAATCGATAATATTTGTTCAGCAACATTTTGTAACTTCTATGAACACGGCCCAATGTTAGGGAAAATGCAAATAAATATTAATAGTTAAAATATATCATGACAAAAATGATCCTAACGTCTTTGCATCCTGGAAATAACATATATCTTGTATGTTTATTTCATTATTAGCACACATTTTTTTAATAACAGTTTAATTATTTAAACTACGATTTAAATGAAAACTACAAATAGGTGTACACTTTTATTTCTAAAGTAAGTTCGTAGTTGGAATTTATTTTTTTCAGGCATACACATTATTTTCTTTCTTCTTACTTTGCATTAAAAGAAAATCCCAAAATAAACTTTGTACAGTATACATGTACACTTTCCCTTATTTTTTCCACTTATTTTTGGATGTCTTTGGGGCTATCAAGGACATCAGATCATTTCCTTCTTTTCTTCAATTGACAAAAATGATCAAATTAACAGTGACTATCTCAGTGGATTAAAAAAAAACTTTAATTTAATTTCCTGACAAGTGAGCGAGAGAGGAAGAGGAAGAGTTTGGCAAAACGTCTGGGTGTTCACCATAAAGCCAAAGGTCACTGGAGGGTGGAGGAGTATTATGAGTGCTAATCAAACTTTTTCTATAGATATAAAAGAAACAACAATAAAACGAAGTCCAGGGGTAAACCTACATTTTTAGAAATGGAACAGATGTTGATATATGTTGTGGGTTTATGTATTTTTGCAATAGTATTTCCCAAGCTTTGGACAGGAAAAGGAGTACAGTTTACATTAGAAGCTGGAAAAAGAAAACAATTACGAAATTAGAATAGATTACAGCTGACAATGTACCCCAATGTGTGCATATGCACTAGCACAGATAGTGACCAGACATGGACATTTCTGTTCAATTCAAATTTGTTAAAGTGGAGCACAGTGGATAAAACTTCAATCACACTTACAGAAGACCAGGACTCACAAACAGGATTTCTTCCTTGGGCAGTTTAGTTAAGTTCAAGCTTTTTATAATTCCCACAATTTCCACAATTCCCATCCACTAGGTACAATTCTTCCTATCATTTAATGCCTTATCTGGAGAGTCAATGTTAGTATATGTTTACTTCTGGTCACATAGCCACATGTTTCAACTTCCACTAAAGCAACATCATTGAACATCTCAACATGCTTGGAGGAGAGCACTAATTACCACCCAGCCATCATTCCCATGTGAGGCATTGTTAGGTGGTTTTAAGGTGGGCATTGGCTCTGATTGGGCTTCCCAAATGGGCTCCATAATTACAGCCCACCTTAAATCTTACATAACTCAATAGGCTACCCATATAGGCTACCCATACAGCACCCAGGAGGCATACCTAAGCACCTAGAACATCCTAAAGAGACAAAAATATTATACATGGTAATTTATTTATTGAGGAAAATTATCCAATATTACATATTTGTAAGGGGCAAAAGTGTGTGAACCTCTAGCATTAGCAGTTAGTTTGAAGGTAAAATTAGAATAATTAGATAAAGCACAAACATCATCATGTACAAACAAAGGAGAGTTCTGAGAAGTTCAGAAAAAGAGCAGTGGAAGCACATCAGGCTTAAAAAGTTAACAAAACCATCTTTAAAGAGTTTGGACTCCACCAACCCACACTCAGACAGATTGTGTACAAATGAAGGAAATTTAAGACCATTGTCAAAAAAAGTTCACTCCAGGAGCATGGCGTGTAATAGGCAGCAAGGTCACAAAGGACCCCAGACTAACTTCTAAACAACTGAAGGCCTCTCTCACTTCGGCTAATGTTCATGAGTCCTGTTATTTATGCAGAAATAGACATTTCTAAAAGTTCTTAAACTTTCAAGCAGTGTAGTGTCACTACAGTGTTATTACCCAGTCTGGAAAGGGCCAACAGCAGTAGTCCACTAGCGAAATATTCAGATTAATGACAAAAAAAACTAATTTCCAAAAGGTTTATTGCAATAAAAATGTAAGCAAACAAACAAACAAAAAAAAAAAACGTGTCAAAGCACATTCTGCTTCCACACTTCTATCCTACATCAAACAGCCTTCACATTAATAGAGCAGGATTGTCTGCTGACAAGGCTGTCAGAACTTCATACAGAGTGTGGGGTGTGTCTGACAGTGGGCCTCCACTGGTGAATTAAGGACTCACTCAGATATCTGAAACAGTCAGTGGCAGCAGTGCTGAGTGGAACAGACAGGAGCATACACCCCTACTTCAGACTGGGCCACAGACCTCACACCGGGGGGGGGGGGGGGGGGGAGCATAAGGAGAGTGAGTGGAACAGGAAGTGAGAAAACAATCACACTTCAGTGGGATCTGGGAAGCTTTCATGTCGGAGCCTTGAGAGTATACTTTACTTTTTTTGATTAATACAACTCAACTCATCTCAAAAAGTATTAGATTGTCCTTCAGGCAACAAGCGTCCTGTGAGCACTGATGTAGCTGATGGATATAGCAAGTGGATGAGCAGCACTAACTGTGCAGCAGCAGATTCAGATTCATTCTGTCTTTGACTTTACTTTATCTACAAGATGGAACAGCTAGATAGCAGTTTCTAATAGAGTGGACAGTGAGTGAACACAGTGTTTAAAAACTCCAGCAGGTGGTCCTGTGGGGTCCTGACGATTGAAAAAGAGGATAATAAAGAAGGAAACAGAATGACTACAACCTGTAAGTTTAGAGCTGCAAAGTTCTCCTATATGGTAAGCAGAGATGAAAATGGACAATGAGTACAGAAACAAGGATATAATATTATTAATAATAATATTTTGACTTAACTATTATTATTGTGTAAGAGGAGGACTAGTAAAATATTCAACTTAAAATAGCTGATTTTATTCATTAGACGGAATGTCCACAAACATTTGGACACATAGCAATGTGTGTATGCAAGACACACCGCCGCTGTGCTAAAATCTCAGGTGCTCACTCTTCCTTTCTCTCTCATTCACTCGGTCTCTGTCTGTCCCTTTCTCTTACTCGCTCTGTCTGTCCCTCTCTCTCACTCTCTCTTTCTCTCTCATTCGCTCAGTCTCTGTCTGTCCCTCTCTCTCACTCACTCTGTATCTCACTCTCTCTTTTTCTCTCTCACTCACTCTGTATCTCACTCTCTCCCTTTCTCTCTCATTTGCTCGGTCTCTGTCTGTCCCTCTCTCTCACTCTCTCTTTCTCTCTCATTCGCTCAGTCTCTGTCTGTCCCTCTCTCTCACTCACTCTGTATCTCACTCTCTCTTTTTCTCTCTCACTCACTCTGTATCTCACTCTCTCCCTTTCTCTCTCATTTGCTCGGTCTCTGTCTGTCCCTCTCTCTCACTCTCTCTTTCTCTCTCATTCGCTCAGTCTCTGTCTGTCCCCTTCTCTCTCTCTCGCTCTGTCTGTATTATAATACAGTGAAAAGTATCTAGTCTACTTGACCTAACCCACACTACACCTTTCCACCTTTTCACCTCTCCACCCTTCAATAATACAGGAAACAAGCAGCATAATACATTTTAAGTGATTAACACTACTTATATAATTTACTTTAATTTTGTCAATGTAATGCTGACATTTTTCAAAAAGAACTCTTAAAACTGAAATGCATAAAGCAATATGCGTATTATATATAAATATTTGTATGTTTTGGTTACAATTTGGAAAAAAGGTATTGAAAAAAGAGAAAGAAATACAGAGATTTCTTATTGTTGGCAAAACCCAAAAACAAGCATACCTTTTTACTGTGTAGACAGGAATAGAATCAAATGGAAGATTGACTGATTGATTAATTACAGTTTATGTTCTCATTAAACATGTAGTCTTTGACTGTAAGTCAGTAATGGTGATTAGGTAATCAATTTAAAATAGTACACCACACACGATAAGTCACCTTTACAGCATATAATACTGTATGACACTGATATCATTTTCTGTCATCAGTTTCTTTGTATTATTTCTGACTTTATAATGGCTGATTAAATACTTGGTGAGTGTTTGCACATACAGTATAACGCACAGTACAGACTATCGCTGGATACTTTTGTTAGACTTTCAACTCTGTGTTTATTTCAATGTGATCAATCAATCAGGTATAAATGCTAAATTATAGTGTAATTATTTATAATAAGTGCGTGGTGGAAATGGCAGTGTCTAGCTCGGTGGTAGTTGGCATTGCATGTTGTACAGCTAATTACATGTTATGTTGAAAGGTAAGATGGAGATATTTTCAGGTCAATTTCAAACAGGTGGCTGTGTGTGTGTGTGTGTAAGAGAGAGAGAGAGAAAGCATTGTACAAAACTGTGTGAGTGTTTCGTGTTGTGAGCCACTCTATGTATATGGGCAACGCCATGAACACTAATATGGTCCTGAATTTTGACTTAATTTTTTGAAACTGAAACATATAAGAGATTAAAACTTATATATTATTATTATTTTTTTATATATATTATTTATATTTTATTTATAATTTAGTCATATTTAAATTGTGACAAAGCAGAGTTTCAGTGCTACACTCAATATTGGCTCCAAAGATTGAGATTTTTATGACACTTTAAATCAATAATGTTAATGTTTGCACAACTTAATAGCAGAAATGGAATGTCTGGTACATCTGGTAATCACTATCAGGTAGGGGTGCGCCATATTGTATTGTACGCAATAATATCGCCAACATTATTAAAGATCGTGAACGATATTGTACCTTAAAATATTGGGCCATATCACCCACCCTTCATTATCACATCAGGGTACAACTTTTTTGCTGTTTTTTAGAAAAAGAAATATTCCCACTGTTCTCATTTCCCATTATATATCTACTAGAGACAGACTTTATCTGTCCAGTATCATTTATTTTCCTTTAATCCTGGATATATGGAGATCTACAGAGTGCATTTTTAGTATGACATTCTGGATCACTGACTTCTGTTACAAATTTGATAAAATTCTTGTATTTTTTAATATCTCAGTTAGGTGTGTGCCATATATCGTATGCAATAAATTGTAATTTTCATTTTTTTTGCAGTAGTGTATTCTTGAAATCATTTTTTTAATTTAGTGTTTTGTAATATCGGCAAGAATATAGTTATCTCTAAAATACCATGAAATATTGTGATGTTTTTTAGGGCTATATCGCCCACCCCTACTATCAGGCCTCGCTCAAACTTTGATAATTCAAGTCGACTTGCCATGAGCACCCTGGTGAGTGTTAAACTGCACTTACAAGACATATACTAATGCATGTGTGAGCGTTCCCAGTCTATTCCTAGGGGGGTTACACTTCATGACCGATGTACATACTGCTATCCCATTTGGCATGTCACTGTATGTGTACCTTAGCCAGATTTTAAAATAAAAAAATCTTGTTGCAATCATTTTTTGCAATGTATTTTTATATAACACATATTTTTTTTACTACTCAAATCTATTGTGACTTCTGACCATACAATTTACCTGTGAGAGAGTTTGTCTTGGCCTTTTTACTTACCAAGTGACTTCTTCTCTTGCTCACTGAGAGTAAGGACCTGATCTGTGGGTTGTTCGTAGAGGAGGAACTGGTAGCGGTGGAACCCAGTGTGTTGGGGTGGTGTGGGACGAGTGTAATCTACAAACAGAAGAGAAAAAGTCCCAGACCTGCGTCACATGACATTAACCAGTAGGGGTGTAAATATCTGCCCTCACAAAGATTATAAATAAATGCCTTGGAAAATCAAGCATTTTTTAAATGTAGTTCAGCTTAATTTACCACATTCAGATTAAATATTTTATTTTAGGCTATGTTGACACAACAGGTGAAAGTAGCCCAAATTAAATTTGTAAAAACATTTTGCACTGTACACATGATGCTTCACGTGAAGATTCGGTTTCATTCTAGCCAGAATCACAGGCGCTACACAGAGTTCTAGGTTACTTTAAAAAGGGGATATATGTCACTCATGGACACTACTTTGATACATTTTAAGTTTTCGTTTTCCTCTGATTCTGTATCTGATTCTTAATTTCATTAAAAACACTAAGCAGTTGTTACAGGAGTATATCAATTTTACTGGAACAGAAACAATACCCCAAATAAACCCTTAATTACCACTGGTGTCCAATTTTTCTTCTCATCACAGCCTTCTTTTCCTTGCCATTGATGTAAAAGTCACATTAATTCTGATCTTCCTGTTAAGACAGAGTACATGCTGTAAACTGCATATGTAGCATATTGTTGTACATTGTAGAAATGGCACAAATCGTAATTTACACATTTACAACAAATCTGTGTCGGATTTGGGCCACTTTTACCTGCTGTGTGAATGTAGCTTTAGATGCACCTTTATGTATTTATGTTTTAACTCTAATTTTAACTAAGTGAGTCATTAAAAACTTATTCTCATTTACAATGGTGGTCAGGCAGCTCCAGAGGAAATTTTTTAAGAAAAGTGAGACATTTTTTATTTATTTTTTTTATTTATTATTAAATTAAATAATGTTATTAGATTAAAAAATAAAGCAAATCAAATAAAAAACGGCCCTATTAACCAGCCAGCATTGTTTTACAGACGTTTACTCTTAAGTCACTGTGAGTCCCATTTAACAACCTTATTCCCAGTGAATAGATTACAGGCTCAGTGTTAGATTCCAGCATCACTCACCAGACAGTACACTGCCTTTAACGTCTCCTGCCCTCAGCCCTTTGCCCTACAGATGCAGAGAGAGAGAGAGAGAGAGAATATATTAAGATAACCGTTCCACACAGCACATAATGCACAGAAGGTCTCATGTTCTACCACACTGAATTATAACAATGAGGGCCAGGGGAGCCATTGAAGCTCGCTCTCTCTCATTTGTCACCCAAGGGGCTCAAAAGCTCGGCTCACAGGAGCTCAGCCCCGGGCTCAAATTCAGCCGCCGTTTTCGCTTCTCAACCAAGCCAGGCTTAAACGTGTCAGCCCTGGCCCCGGCTGGGATCTGCAATATTTAATATCCTGAGACAAAGCCAATTCCCAGGCAAATTAAGCCAGTGATTGGATTTCAGAATGGCAAATTCCCATATTATTAATTGTATATTAACTTCCTGTTGCCTAGAAACAAGGATTCATGCAGCGCTCGCTAAGAGTTGAACAGTTTTTTACAGCCTCTTCCCCAAAGGGCACTCCTATATTTGTCATGGTTAAAACCCATATTCTTTGCAGCTCCCGCTCACCAGTGCCTCCCTGTAAATAGCCCAGTGGATGTTTGCTTAATGAGGCTGATTTCTCAGAGTAGGAGGTTCAAACCTGGAAGAAAAATGCTGCTGGACGGTTGCACTCAAAACCCAGTTAAAGTGGAGCCCGAACCCCAGGAACAGTGGGAAGTCCCCTGTGTTAAATACCATTCACATGGTTTTAGAGGGAGTTTCAGCACTCCGCTACGTTGATCACGCTGAGCCGAGTGGGACACCTTTGAGCTGTCCTAAACTCAGCACTTAGCACTGCCTCCTACAGGCTGCAACTAGTACTGCAGAGTAGGGGACAAAATAAATACTGGTCGTTCTAATACAGTTAAAGTCTGAAAATAATCACAGTATTTTTCCTCTGTGTTGTAAAGTAAGCTTGCTACAGCCAATCATAATGTGTGTAAATGTGACATATTCTTAAATGTTTGTTTAATGTTTTTTCAATACGTTACACCTTTCCTGATTTGTCTTACCTTTACACTGTAAATTAGTGCTCAAAAGTCTGGTACTGACATTCATTAATGTATTTATTCAAATAGTCATTAATTAATTTATGTATTCACCTACCTATCTATCTGTACAGTTTCTCTCCAATTTAGATTTACCAATTAACCATACCACTCACTCACTAGGACCTACCACCCCCTATCACACTAAGAAGCTGAGAACAAGATCATGCCTCTTCGGATACATGTGAAGTCAGCCACCACCTCTTTTCAAACTGCCGCCAATGTCGCATCACTAGACAGTGAACTCAATTAGAGGAAATCACCAGATCCCCAAGCTCCAATAAAGCAGCTATCAGACACCTGTGCCAGCCAGCATCACAGTGGGAGTGATGAGTGATGAGAGTGCCATTTTTTCACCCAGAGAGAAAATACCCACCAACTGTGCTCTCTTGTTTTGGTATACCCCCCCCCCCATATCAGGTCCTGGCGATTCATAGTTATATATATATGTCTCTAGTTTATAGAATAAAACAACAATGTAGTCAAACATATACCTATAAATAGCAGAATCAGAAAAAAGGATTCAGAAACTGAAGCTCTCTCTTAATTTTAACCAGAGCTGTATATGAACAGTATTTTAGTCAGTCATGCAATGATCAGTGCTTCAGTAACTGTCACTCTATAAACACAGAAAAAAATGTCTGTTTTATATGTGCAAATCTATATTTAATTTATATTTTGTTGACTTTAAAAGGGTATAATTGAATTGATTTAATTATTTTTGAGTACATTTAAAAGCATATAAAATTACAATATTTACAGTTTATCATAACATTTTCTGAAACAACATATTGTCCACAAAAAAATCTTATTGTGACAGGCCTAGTTAAATAATTTGCTGCACTAAAATGCCAGAGACAGAGACACACACACAGTGTACAACAAAGTGGACGGCGCAGTGGGTGGTAATAATAGTGACTGGAGCATCTGGCTTGAATATAATATGGTCCATATTAATAGATCACATAAACATTTAATTAACCCTTGTGTTCATATTTTTGTTACTTGTTATTGTTATTTTGTTTACTTTGTTACAAGCAAAATTAAGCAATTTTACATTTAAATGCTTTACACATGCTTGCTTCACCTAAATTGCAAGCAATATAAACAGCTTACATGGTTAATATTTGCCCTTTACCTTTCTTATGTTACATTTCTTTCAAAAAGTGCTACTCTTTTTTTTATTAGTTTTTTAATAAAATGTAAAAGAAAATGAATTAAACTCAAGATATGAGTAGAAAATTTGTTTAGTTTCAAATGTACAAATGAAGCAATGTTTATTAGCCCTTGGCCAAACATACTGTATGTAATATAAATGGTTGGTGGGGGGAGGGGGGGTGTACAGTGTGTGTTTATCGAAAATGTGTTTTGATATGTTTTTCACAAAAATTTAGCCAATGCCAATGGGTTTGAGTTAGAAAAAAACTTTTTTTGGTATCATTTGATGAAAAATGAAAACGGGTCCCACAGACCCGAACACCACACAAGGGTTAAAAAGGTCCTACATGCATATTCTGCAGGTCAATGCAGTGTTTCGTGAGACATGGAAAATTTCAGGGTACTACACCAGGGTTCTACTTTTTTACTGTTCAGCAAAAGAAAAAATCACACTGTTCTTATTTCCCATTATATATCTACTAGGGACAGATTATATCTGTGCAGCGTTATTCATTTTATTTTAATCCTGGATGTATGGAGATATATGAAGTGCATTATTAGTATAATGACATTCTGGATCATTTGACTTATGTTACAAATCTGATAAAATTCTTGTATTTTTTTATATCTCAGTTAGGGTTGTGCAATTTGTATGCAATAATAAAATGTAATTTTCATTTTGTTGCAAGAGTGTATTGTTATCGCAAAAATACCATGAAGTACCATGATATTAATTTAGGGCCATTTCGCCCACCCCTATGTGAGATAAGATAAAATAAAATAAAATAAAAATATACATAATAGTAAAACAGATAACAAGATAAATACACATAGTATGTGTACACATAATAGGTGTCAGTGCTGTTTTAAATATGAAAATGTCTTTATAAATTGACAGTGCAGTATGGTAGTGGCTAGGTGGAGTTTAAGAGTCTTACAGCTTCTGGAATGAAGCAGTTTCTCAGTCTCGTTGTTTTGCATTTGATGCTCCGCAGCCTCCTGCCTGAGGGGAGGGGAACAAAAAGTGAGTGTGCTGGGTGGGTGGGATCCTTCCTGATGCATGTGGTTCTTTTCCTGCACCTGGAGGTGTAGACGTCCGTCGTGCTGGGGAGGCTGACCCCAAGAATCATTTGTGCAGCCCATGCAGAGTAAATCGACATAACCATTCTGATCAAAATCAATCACTTTTAGATTGTTTGTAAAAAAAAATTAATGTAATGCATCAAAGAGATTTGTAAAGCAACGTGAACACAACTCAATAGATTATGAAACTGAAAATGGCAACGTTAGGAGAAAACAACAAATGTCTGCACAAAAAAAAAAAAAAACCCGGACAAGCCGAGACAAAAGAACAGTGTGCATAAAAGGAAATTTAAGCGTAACAGCTGGTGAGCGTATAAATATGTATAGATGCCGCTGTCTGTCAATGACTTTATTACTTTGCAGGAGTCAGATGTACGATAAAGTGGCCTTGAGGCAGACAGCCACAGTGCACAGCCTCTGTCAAAGTTGACGAGCGGCGAAGCATCCGCACTGCTTCATTTGCAACAATTACTCTCGAAAGTACGAGGAAGCTTTATTTAGAAAAGCCGAAGAGTTGCATAGCCTGCGGATTCCGGAGCTGCGTTGCCATGACAACAGGTAGTCAACAGTATTTGGAGAGCCGAGCGCGCTCTCCGCTTTCCCACTTGGTCTAGTTGCGTTATTCTTACTCACCCCCTTTCACAGAACGTTCCTCGCCCTTTTGCACTTGTGTATTTTAACATCGCGCAGCGCAGCAGCGAAAGGGCAGAGCCAAAAGGGTTTGGACAGAACAGCGCTGTTAGAGAATCACACAGTGTAAGGTCACGGAGCGGTACAGGTCAGAACGATGGTAATGTGGCTGTGAATACGGGAAGGCTGCAAAAGATGGCGCGTGGCTCTGTTGCTGCGTTTTTGCACACTTTAAAAGCATGGTGAAGACAGTAGAAGCACTCTGAAGCTTACTTTTTCATCAGTTTTGAACTGATGCTATGGAGATATTATAGCTAAAAAAAAGGAATGAAGTCTTGCTTATGTGGCTTCTGACACTGAAATACTGTTATCATGAGCAAAAACCAGGCTTTAAGATTACCTCTATGGTTTTTATTTTGTGGAATCTTTTTTTTTGATCAAATTAATTTTTATTTGGCTTGGACTTCTGGTTACAATACAGAAAGTTAAGGTAGGCTATCGTCATTAGTAATAAATAGAAGAAAAAAAGAAACCAGTGTTGTGCAAAAGCATGAAACACGGTTATATGGGCACAACATATTATTATTATTAAGGATGCTTGTATCTACTGTAACTGTAAATGAATGCTTGTTTATAAACATAAATTAAAGGAAGTTGGCAAGGAGGCAGCATTCTCCACAACACCTGAAAAGGCATCATACTGAACAAACCAATCAGTTTCAAGTATAGGAAGACACAACCAATGTAGATTATGATGAAAGCATTTAATGAAGTTTTTTGTGCGTGTTAAACCAAAATTCACCAAACCACAAATTTGGGCAAACCACAATTTGTGATTTCTGACTCAAGGCCTGAACACGGTAACTCCATCCTGGCTGGGCTCCCTATGCATCCTATCAGATACTTGCAACTGGTCTAGAAAGTGGTGGCAAGATTTGTCAATTGTCAATCATTAATAAATTCAGCCATATAAATACTCTGCTGCAGTTTCTTCACTGGCTTCCTGTAGCTGCCACCTATCAAATTCAGAATCCTGATACTGACCTACACACCTAAAAATGGCCCGGCATCTCCGTACATAAGGGGAATAGTTAAGCCTAAATCTGCACCATTACCAAAAAGCCCATCAAGCTTCAAATATGGCTCAGCTTCACCCATCATCTCTTAAGATGTATGGAAAGCAAGCAAATAACTTTTCATTCTCTGGAACAAATTACCCCTAGATGTCAGAAATAAGTGTCACATGCTGAATTCATCCTTAAATCAGCACTTCTTTCTTCTTACTCAAGAATTGCTTTTATTTTTTTTGACATTCAGGAGCAGTGTAGTGTTTGTATCTAGCTGTTAAGTATTGTCCATCTTTTGTATCTAGGCATCAGTACTGACTTCTGCATTTGGCCATATAAACCTGAGATTAATTTGGACTCCAGCCTATTTACACTAGCTATGAATATCTTCTGAGTAAAAAAAAAGATACTTTGGTAAGTCGACCTGGAAAAGCCTTATATCTGCCAAAAATGTATGTATAAACATAACTGAGTGAGTGTGCTGCACTGTTAAAATAGTGTTCACCAAGAGCATTACAAAGCAATGCTACACTTTCCTCAGAGGTAGAAAATAAATTTTGAGGCCTATAGTTCGACTGACTTTCTAAATTTAGAGGAAAACTTTGCCTTATTCTCTCTCTGGCACCAATTAGGAACTGGGTGGGCAACGGACATTCAGCCAAGAAGATCCCAGGGTGGGTCCCAGTGGTGAAAGTCACACCTATTTTCCACGACATTTACACCTGAAGGACTGGCATGCCTCAGGAGAAGGGGACATGTGGGTGTCACACAAATTGAGTTGCTCAAAAGGACGTGGATCGTTTCTCTAAGGGATTCATATCAACTACTCTGTCAACTGTTATTTAAACTCCAACAGTTCAGACCTGTCAACAGATGGGCACTGCTGAATTGAGTCAGGAAAGTGAACACAACTGTGTCTCTCAAGAGATACTGGAAGTAGAATACAGAGTGTAAAATGATTCATTTGGCAAAAGATATGTTTGTCAGAGAAGGGTAACACCTGTTATATTATATATGAACAGGGTAATAGTTTGGTAGCACAAAAAGAAGTTAAATATTTAACTGGACAGATGGTCAAGTTTGGAGTTAGATGTTGGCTGAGGCTGTAGCTGAAGTACGGCTCAAATTCTTGATCAATTATCGATCAAATATCAGTGTGGCTGTCTTGTCCCCATACATATCCGTAAGAAAATGTAAACCACTTCCAATATCTCAGCAGCATACTGTCATCAAAACCTGTCATTGACAGACCTGCTGTGCCAGTAGGGTTTTCTTAAGGCTAAGGGAGAAAGTCTTTGAGAACCAAGACCTCCAAGCAAAGTGCAAAATCCTGGCCTATAAAGCAGTGGTGCCTCCCACCCTTCTGTAGAAGCCTGACCACATACAGTAGGCATTTAAAAGCATCAAAGATGCCTCTTCAAATGCTGAAGATTTGCTGGGAGGACCAACGCACCAACAACAGCATCCTGGAGGAGGCAACAGCATTTCTACCATCAATGCCACCATTGCCCCAAACCAACTCAGGATTGGATTGGTCATGTTATTCGCATGCCTGTTTCTCGCCTTCCTATATAAGTACTTTACTTCCAGTTAGTGGAATAGAAATGTGCTCCTAATGGGCGCCGAGTGGTCCAGCGGTCTAAGGCGCTGCCACTATGAGCAGGAGGTCGCAGGTTCGAACCCCAGCTCATGCAGCTTTGCCATCAAGCTGCTGGCGTCAGAGGGAGCAAAATTGGCCCTGCTCCCTCTGGGTGGGTGGATGGCGCTCTCTCCCCACATCACTCCTAGGGTAATGTCTTCAGCACAGGGCGTCTGTGAGCTGATGTACCGGAGCCGAACCGCTGTGCTTTCCTCCAAGCGCGCTGGCTGCTCGGTAATGATGCATCAGCAGCAGCTCGAAAAGAGGCGGTGGCTGGCTTCACATGTATCGGAGGAAGCATGTGCTAGTCTTCACCCTCCTGGTGTGTTGGGGCATTACTAGTGATAGGGGGCGTCCTAATGAGTGGGTTGGGTAATTGGCTGTGTAAATTGGGGAGAAAATGGGAAAAAATTTGAAAAAAAAAAAAAAAAAAAAAAAAGAAATGTGCTCCTGGAGACCATAAGAAGATATTTAAGGATCATCAACATCAAAACAAACTTTAAAAAGTGTCACATAAAACCTTGTCCGAGAGATGTTGCACGGTATAACGATGATCTCTGCCAGGCTGCACAAGACAAGCACAGACTCAAAAAATAAGCAATGTCCAAACAGGTTAAAACCAAATCCACCACTCCCCTGTCCATACTGCGCAAAAATAATCAGGTCCAGACTCAGCCTCAACACCCATATAAAGACCCACAAGGACCGAGTCTACCAAGGGCTTACAACTACCGTTTTTTTGTGTTACAATATACTCGATAAAATCTGCTAACTTTACTAATTTAGGAAGCCATTCACATTATGGTCCTCACACAATGATTGAGCAGCTGAATAACAGAACAGCTTTCAGAGTTTATTCAGTCTGTTGAGGGTTATTCTCATAAGCCACGTGCTTCTGTTTCAAGAGCTCTTAAAATACTCCTCCTCAATAAAGTGCTCACCGATGCAACACAAACCAATAAACATCTAGAGAAACACACACCTGCCCCCACATAAACACACACATGCACAAACACACAGAGTGAGCAGATTTCTTGCGCTATTTCTTCCAGTTAAAAGTCCTAACCTTTTAACATCCATGAAGAGCTCGCCCCTGTGGATTAACAATAACACAAGTACGATCACACTGTGTGCACATCATGAGAGCGCACGGAATTCAAAAGCAGAGCCCTGAACTTGACACCAGCTCATTCGAAAGCTTCTGTTAGCGCTGGTGAAGTCCAAATTCCGACAGCAGAGCATGTACTCACTTCACGTGGGCCTTTGATTGTGTTGTGTAAGAGACGTGGTTAATCAGAACCCCCTCACTCTTTCTCTATATGCTAATAGACCGTTGCTGTGAGGCTGTGTGAGGAACCGGAATCCTCCACCAGACCTGAAAAAGGTGGGCGGACTGGGCTGTGGGAGGCCATCAGGGATGCCGGCGATGCCCACCCACCCCCAGTCCTCTTTCTCCCTTCTCTTCTCGTGTGGGAGAGCGAGAGCATCCCTCTCTTAGCCTGACTTACTCATTCATGCCTCCCTCTTTCATCCTTCTGTTTTTGGACCTCGTTTCTGCTGTTCTTGCTTGAGTTTCTCTTCCTGTGCCTCTTCCTTCATGCATGTAGCTCTCAGATAACTGTCAAACGTTACTTGTTTAGTAAAAGAACACTCCAAAATTAATGTATGAGCCTTGGAAAAAAAAACTTAAACTGACATATAATGTTCCCCTCCTCTACTCCTCTATCCCATTACTCCCTTTGACCTCCTTTAGGCCCTACCTAAAGATATTTTTTTTAACCTTTAACTTCTATTACCTTTGTACTTCACTATTGTGAGTCACTTTGGACAAAAGTGTCTGCCAAATGTAATGTGTAGATTTTGTGCTTATATTAACCCTTTAACCATATATGTACTATAGTTCCAACTGTATTCAGGTTCTCTGTCTCATTATAACCACTACTAACTATGTACATTAAAAGTTTCATAGGTCCTAAAAGATTTGATAGTAAGGTTAATACTTGAATAATTAACATACAGTTTAAGGCTTTAAAATCATAAAGTTTTATTTATAAGCATGTTTTAAAACCTGAACAGAATTGACAAAATGATAAAATGACTACCACCTGCTGTAAAAAAGATATGCAATACCAGTCAATACCAGTCTTTATTTTGTATTTAATTTGTATGTTTCTATATTGTAGATTAATATTAAAGACATCAAAACATTTAAGAGACACATATGGAATTATGTAGTAAACAAAGTGTAAAGAAGTGTTTGACCTCCACAATCCTCTGACCTAAACCTAACTGAGATGGTGATTTGAGGTGATTTGGGATGAGCTGGAGCTTCACAGCGTGAAGGAAAAGCAGCAGCTATTGTTCAGCACCTCCAGAAACTCCATTAAGATGCTGAAATATCTATTCCAGGTGATTCTACCTCATGAAGCCAATGAGAATAAAATACCAAGAGTGTGTAAATCTGTCATCAAAGCTAAATGTGGCAACTTACAAGAATCGAAAAATTATTGTTTGTTCTTTAATATTAAATTTACAATGTAAAAAAAACATAAAAAGAAAACAAAATGGAATGAGAAGAAGTGTGTCTAAACTTTTGACTGGTACCGTATGAGGTTTTTGAGAGAAAACAATAAATATACACAACTGTGTGGTTGCCATGTATTATGAATAAGTCTAGAGCTGACAGGTTTTCTGTGCTTATCCAATTATACATACTTTATTAGTTAATCACAATTAGTTGCAAAGTACTGAAGTATTTTTTTTTATAGAATTCATTCCTTCCACCCTGTTGCCATGTTCCTCACTCTCTTTGGCACTTTCTCTCTGTCCTTCATCCCTTGGTACAACACTGCCTTTGCTCCTCTCCTCACTGAGGCTGCTGTGTCTTCTCTTCGTTCCTCCAGCAGAGGGAAGAGAGGGGTCCCGCTTGAGCGACACCACAACAGACGGGCAGAAAGAGAGGAAGAGCGAGAACGGGAAACAGAGAATGGAAGAGAGAGAGAGAGGGAGAGGGGTAGGCAGAAAACAAGAACGACAGATGGTGTTCACAGCTCTATTTCTGAGGCTGGACCTCCACCATGAGCCTGGTCTCCCCCTCCCCCCTTCTCTCTTACACTTGCTCGCTCCTTCTAACCAAACCCTTCCTCTTTCTAAATGAACTGTTAACTGCTTCCACTCGTGCCCTTTCTCTATCTCGCTTCACATCTCCACACTCAGTCGCTGCTCCAAAATCCTTTAAACTGTACCACACTAACTCATTCAAAACCCACAGAGCGCTGCTCTTTCCAACTCTCACACGGCTCTCTCTCTAAACGACCCGTTCCAGCGAGCTGTCTGCTCCTCGTTCATCTCGCGATTTGCCACGCCGCTCGCTCGCCCGCTCGTCTGTGCGACAAAGTTTGTCATGTGATTAAATTACATAACCCAAAGCACATGCCAATTAGAATACCATCACTGGCAAGTCTTTGATTCTCATCTTAATGAGATTAGAAGCAACATGGCACAGTGTTAGCATGCCATCTTCTTACATTTCTTCTGTGATCTTTAATGGGTTTATTGGAGGATTAGCTAGCTGGTAGTGCAAGACAACATTCGCAAACTGACGCATTTCCAAAACGCATCAACGCACTCTAGCAAATCAAATTATTTCAAATACTGTCCTCACATTTCATTCCAGTAAATTCTACCTGCGCTGAAATCCGACAGGATTATGCGACCTCTCATAACCTGACTTCTGACAAGATTAGGAGCGTACCAGTGTGTGTATTTCGAACCATCATGGTATGCGGATCACAGTTTGAGGGTCAAGGTTTGGTGCAGGCAGCTGCATACATGGTACAAATTATTACGGTAAATATGGTAATTTCACAAGTGCTTGTGCCATCCATCAACCTTAAGCTGTAACCCATTATGTTCATATGGTTCATATAGTTCTGTGGGAACTATAGTGGTTTAGGAGTATTGAGCAGTGAGAGTATTGGAAACTGTAGCCTTGTTTGTCACCCCTCTTTTAGTATCTGTCTTTTTTCTTATCTATTACAAGATTAAACATGATTTAAAAAAATGGTACATAGATGTTTTGGTTTAACCTCTTATTTTAACTCATAAATCTCAAGAAAACATGTTGGATGGGACATGGATGATGTGTTGGCGTCTATTTTGTCGTCTACAGGCTGCAAATCAAGCTTAGCTATACAACACCAAATAGAACAAACTGTATCTTACACAATTATATGTTCAAAGTAAATGAGAAAAAAACCCTTAGTTTTATTTTTCCCCTGATGTACCGTAATAAGATCCAAAACCTTATACACCAACCAATTTATGCTTGGTGTCTGAAATTTGCTTCTTTAGTATGGCTAATTTGGCCAATCAAATGAAGAACAAATAATGGAAGTTAATACTCTTTATTCTCACAATTATTGTCTACATAAGAGTTTTTTTTTTTTTTTTGAAAAAATCATATAATATAATTAAAATTGATTTCTTAAGTACTCTCAAGTGGCTCTCAAGTGTTAAATAGCTGTCTGTACTTTTGTCCACATTTGTAGTAACAACATGACACTAAACAGTGACAAAACATTATTTCTTTATTTAATTAAAACTGTATTTCACATTATGAAACACCTTAATCAGCTTTAAGGCAGTTCTGCGATGCCTAAAAAGATGTTCAGATAATGATTTTTTTGATTGGTGTAATTTTGTACATTCAAATGACATTTGGCATGTAGGTAAACACGAAACCAACAAGACCAAAAAGCCATTAAACATTTCAGAAATGGCATATTCTGTACAAGCAGCAAAATGTGACTGTTAGACTTAGATCTTCAGTTTATGCTATAATTGTCATCCATCAATCAAGAAAGAGTAAGAATATTTCTATTTGCACTTTTTACAATAAGCATAATAAACACAGTATACAAAACATCTAAAATCCTTTCCATGTTTAATGTAAGTTTGTAACACACATTTTCCTTGAATTGTCTATGTTTTTTTTTCAGTAAAGAACCCTAATACGAAGCTGTCTGTGTTGTTGTTTCCTTAAAACTGTCTAGAGCAGGGGTCACCAACATGGTGCCCGCGGGCACCAGGTAGCCCGCAAGGACCTTATGAGTAGCCCGCAGGCCTGGTCTAAAAATAGCATTTTTGTTGCTATTCTTTTTTTTAAAAATCACAGTTGCATTGATGTAATTTTAGATTATATTACATTAATATTAGCTTAGAGATAGCCTATAGTTTATATATTATTATACAATATAATGTAATATAATATGTAATATTATATTAAAATATAATATAAAATGTAAACACTTGCAGAGATTTATAATAATAGTGTTGCCTATTGATATCTGTGTCTTCACATAGATGAATGTCATTAATTATTAATAATAACATATAATTAAAGGTAAATTGAGAAAATTTGTAATTTCACGAGTGTGTATCAAACTGGTAGCCCTTCGCATTAATTGGTACCCAAGAAGTAGCTCTCAGGTTCAAAAAGGTTGGTGACCCCTGGTCTAGAGCCTGGTTAGGTGTCAACTAGTATTCACAGTCAGTGACGTCACTAAAACTTCAATAATGTCTAAAGAAAAACAATTCAGCACAGAACACTTACAAAGTAGGCTGGGCCCAGTATTCTCAGCATAATTAGCTGATCGTACATGGGGGCCCACAAACCATTAGGTAGGAGGGATTGCTGTTAACTGTTGTGGAAGCTAACAGTTCTCCATTTTACATTATTTTATTTAGTGTGCTCTGTTTCACAATTTAGCATTCTACCTTGGCTAGGAATTAGGGCAGGAATGACAGACCGGACACATACAAGAATAGTAACTCAAAATTAACATGATCTCAAAAGTATGTTAAGGCAATGTGGTCCTGATTTAGCAAAACAGTAAAAAAATGGAAAAAGAAATGTTACCAGTCTAACTGGTCAGCATCAGCATGAAATGGTACAGCACAACCTTAGAAACCATTTGGCCATACAGTGGAAAAACAGACATTAATGAACTTACTGGACCTTTTTTGTTTTAACATTTAACAAATGTAATAATTTTTGTTGCCAAACGAATCTAACAAGACATGCATATTCATTGGTGTAAAGAACAGCTCTTCTGAGTTAAATGAGTGACTAAATAAAACACTTCACTTTAATAGTTAAGCTGTTTCTGATGTGTTGTTTTTGCGTTTTCTCTTCCCAAAAACGTTGATCGTTTTATCTGAAATGGGCAGTTAAAAAATGCTAATGTGCACGTTATCCTGGTCTTGCAGCTCAAAGTAAACTTCAGAAACCAAATATGTCTTGGCTGAACGCCTACATTTGTGCTACAGGGTAAACTGTAAATTTGATTTATCGCCAAACTATTGCTTTAAGTGCATAGCGTGACCCTTCACTCTGATACAGCTGTGATCCTCTAAATAACTCACCCAGCGAGACAAGCAACCGACTATTAACCTGACCATGCAACCTCAAGAACTGACATTCGGATACCGCACCAGTTGCCATGACGATATTCATTTCCACAATTACCTTATTACTCATATCAGTGGCCTTAGAAAATTACTCTAAAATCCTGACTCTGTGTACTGAGAGAGAAGTCTGAGGAGCGTATTAATCTGAACTGTTTTACTCAGACAGCATGCGGGGGACAGCGGGGGTGTCCACTTTTTGCTCCACTGACTTTTCACCTAAATGAACTCACCTAACGAGTACTCCAGTAGGCTAATCATTTGGCTGGAGGAAGGCAATTATCTCAGGTAATAGTTAGAGTTTGGTAGTACAAACAGTTCAGATCACAGAACAAAGTGGCAAGAATACAATTTAATCTGGCCCACACATCACCCTGGAAGCCCACACACACATACATACATACACACACCATGATCACCACCACCATCATCATCATCATCATCACAGGCTTGGGTGAGTCTTGTTATTAACTGTCGGGATACTTTATTACTCACACCACTGATTGAAGAAATTAGCCCCCTGTACACATTAGGCCAGTATTCAGTTTAACGTAAATGGTAAAGAATTAACTAGGTAAAGAAAGTGGACAGTGGATCAGCTTACAGTCCTCACTCTCTGGGCCTTTTACAGCATGGGTCTGAGACTGGCTGTATGAGGAGGCTAATTGGGGTGGGGGAGGGGCTGCCAGTGCAAAAATTCAATAAATGGTAATTAGGCCCTTGTGTTCCCTAAATTCAGCAGTAGGCTCTTAATTCTCTCACTGTTTGTCTCTTTGCTATCATATTCTTACATATTTAGACACATACATCCAAAAAACATCACTGAATTTATATTGAGATTTTTATTGGCTTAAATAGCATGTAGATGGAAGGAAAGTTTAGAGCAAAAAAACACAAAGACTGTAGACAATTATCTGGTAACAATTTATTTAAATTTAAGATGATGGTGAGTTCTAGAAATGGCAGTTGTATGTGACAATTACTTTTCTTGTGTCTACTTTTACTTACTTTAAGACTTTGAGGCTACATTTCAACTAAATGGATTGTAAAAATGTCTCTCTTTGTTTTGTCCTGATGGAGAATAACCACAACAAGTTTGTGGGTGGAGGCACATCAATAGTTTGTTGTTAGGTGTCATATATCCAGGTGTCACAGTGTGGGCTGCATTGTGCTTCTCACACAATTACATAAATAAGATCCTGCAAACAGTGGCTTTACCTTTTCTGAACGCACACTCTGGTTCGCAGTTCCAATAAGGAGATGCTCGTCCACACACTGCTACCATCTCAAGAGCTTGTTTTGAAGACACAGATGCTAGCCCTTTGCCAATCACATCACAAGAGAAATCCTCAATTGAAAATGTGTGGGAAGCTATTTGATATATATACACAGCTTTGAAAAAGAAAATAAGAGACAACTAAAAAAATATGAGTTTATTTGATTTTACCAAATTAAAAACCTCTGGAATATAATCAAGATGGAGGATCACAAGTCATCAAACAAAGCTGAACTGCTTGAATTTTTGCACCAGGAGTGGCATAAAGTTATTCAAAATTAGTGTGTAAGACTGGTGGAGAAGAACATGCCAAGATGCATGAAAACTGTGATTAAAAACCAGGGTTATTCCACCAAATATTGATTTCTGAACTATTAAAACTTTATGAATATGAACTTGTTTTCTTTGCATTATTTAAGGTCTAAAAGCTCTGCATCTTTTTTGTTATTTTAGCCATTTCTCATTTTCTGCAAATAAATGCCCTAAATGACAATATTTTTATTTGGAAGAAATGTTCTCTGTAGTTCATAGAATAAAACAATGCTCATTTTAGTAAAAAATATATCTATAAATAGCAAAATCAGAAAATCAATCTCTTAAATTGTTCCAGAGCTGCATCATACATTTTCGTGAAAAACTTTAATGACACAAAAGCACAAGAACAATAGATTCATTATGCTCAAAATTATACATTTTATACATTTATACATTTTATATAAAACAAATTTTATAAACAAACCACCAGAAATGTTGTGATTTCATTTTTTCTTCTATCACAATAAAAATGACAAAGGCCATGAACCTTAACTCGGCTCTTGAACCTATCTTTGAAATAGCTTTTAAAATAGTATTACTTTCTGTTCTCTTTTAATAATCACTCTTTAATAACTGTCTCCATTATCTCTTCATCAGCTCACTCTCCCATGTCAGTGTGTGAACAGGAGCCCAGTATGTGTGAGTGTAAAAGCTAAGGGAAGCCCCCCATTCTGAGTAACCTAGGTAACCCTGGAGAGAGTGGGCTGGAGAAGGGGGCCGACTGCTTGCCTGCCTGAGTCATTTGGAGGGAATCCTGAAACACGACTACTGCCCACTCCAAAACACCCCTGGCTTCATCAGCAAATAAACACACACATACACACACACACTGAACTGTACAGAGAATCAAACACTCAGGCTTAATCCACACACAGCAGCAGAACACTCTCCTACTCAAACATACATTGGCTTTTCATCCCCTAGGTAGCAGCAGGGGAAGCCCTGTTGTGTAAGAGTGTGTATCTGTGTGTTTTTGTGTTTATGTGTGTGTCTGAGTCATACCTGCACAGCTGATGACAGAGATTGAGTGAAACTGAGAGTGCAGAGGAGTGGCACTGATAAGCTTTGGCTGAGTAACAGCCAACATGAGCTGCAGATGGCTTTTCAGTGTATGATGACTTGACTGCTTTATGAAGCTCCAACAAACGTGGGATTTTATTTGAATGGGTAATAAACAGATTAATATGGATGGTCATCCATCCACTGGCCTGAAAACGAATGCTTTACACATTGATACTTACTCTTGCTGCAATTACATTCGCATTAGGTGATATATAATCCGTATTTTCTAAGTCTATTAATCTTTAAATGCCTAAAGTATATAATTACGTCTAATTAATCATAATGCTATTGGTTATAAATGCCAACCAAAAAGGGACAAGGATAGCCACTTTGATGAAGCGCATAATACTCTCATTTACAATTCCAACTCAGCTCTGGAGGAGGAAGATTAAGGCATAAGCAAAAAACTTACAACAGCACAAATATGCCAAGCACTATTAAAAGTCCATCAATGATTTGTTACAGAAGAAGTCCTGGAAGATTCTGGAGTGGCCATAACAGTCGACTAGGTGGGATCTGAAGAGCACAGTTGCAGCGTGTAAATACACAATAGTATACTAATGAACTGAAGGACACTGCTAAGATTGATGGTAACTGGTTTTGCATCATGTATGTAGCAGTAAATGGGTGCTCTGCTAAGTACCAAAAATACCGCAAACAGTTGGGCAAGTAAATATTGTGCTAGGAAATGTGATTGCCATGATGGTTAAAGAATGAAAATTGCCTTGAACATTAACTTCAGTTTTGGCTCTCAAACCTTCCTTCACTCCTAAGTGTTTTTGGTTATCTCTTCAGCAAGGCTATTAGTTAATTAATTATTAATACCACCCAAAAAAGTAGAAAGAATTGCCACTTCATTTGAGCACTTAACTCTGTTATTTATACATCCAAGTCAGCTAATCTAAGCAAGTGCATTCAACACACTGTCTGACTTGCTTCCTCTGAACTGATGGCTCTTTTTTGTGGGGGAGGATGAAGTTGCGTTTAAGAGAAGTTCATTTGGAGGCCCAGTCCAGCCAATTAAAATGAACAGCAATTAAAAGACCATTATGAGGACTCAACAGGCATGTAATGAACCTTAATTAGTTCAAGGTCAATCAACTTCTTAAGGAGTGGGAAAGGGCAGAAGGGGCAAACTTGACGAAGAAGGTCTTGGGGGTAGATGTAGACTAATGCCTGTTATTGCCATGGCAATAACCTCTGGGCACAGCTTGTGATATATAAGCACATAGTAAGTGAGTGACCAACAAGAAATGAGTGAATCTGGGAAGAAAAGACTTCAATAATATTTTACCTGATCTAATAATGTTGTATAGTGTTCGTAGTGTAACTGTAGCAGACAATATTATATTCTAAAGTGAATATACCACCATTACTACGGTATAATACTGTGTATCTGTTAGATCTCTCCAATTGCTTGTTTTGATTCCACTCTCATTCATTTTAGATTATACTACACAGCGTTTTTTGTAGTGGATGGAAATGTGACGTGCTTCACATTTTTGCACTTTATAATTCTTTTTAATCCCATTCCTGTCAGTAATCTGATCAATGTGTTAACATGAACTTGGGTAATCAGATATATCACAATATCGATATGAACAGTTTGAAAGCCAGCGCCTGTGGTGTATGTACTCATGCTCTGAGCAATCTGGGCAAAATCGTAAAAATATTTTATCACAAAATTGTAAGTTATTTTCACGATACACAATGTATCACAATATTTTGAAATTCTTACAAAATGCGTCAGTAGTGGCAGATTCTTAAAAACTGCTATTCCATCACTTTTTCATGCATAGCACAGTGATTTTTATTCAACTTTTGCTGCACATCATTCAATTAAATAGGATTAATTATGCTCTTTGTAAGGAAATGTACAGTTGGGTTAGTGTTCCTTAGGTGTTGATGATATCCTCAGTATGTACGTATATTAAAGCATATTGCCGATAGGATTAAAAAAAAAAACACAATAAAATGTACATATGTGATATGACAAAATATCTATATATTGTCCAGATCTAGTTAATGCTGTGTTAAACACTGATCCCTTATTTCCGTTACCATAGAGAGCTAAAATACAGCTCTCTTTACAGGATTTCATAATCATATTTTTAGACTTTACTTAAATCTAAGATATCCAGTTACATAACTACTTAAATAATCAGACATTGCAGTATTCTGTTTATAATTGGATTATGAAGTGTATGTAAACACAGTAATAAGACTCGAATCTTCGCTACTATCCAAATCCTTGCACAGAACTTCCTGTATGTTTCACTACGTCAGCAAAGTTACATTTATCCATTACAGCAGGCTAAAGTGTCAGTGCGACTATTTAATCATGCTTTCACAAAGCATCAGCTACATGACTGCTCATTTGAAACACAAAACATTGCAATATAGTATGCACTAAACTGTACTGCGGAGCGAGTTTTACTCAGTGTCTCTCTAGCTGAAGAGGCACGGAGAGGCACTACTGCCACGCTGCTACTGTCACTGTTTAATTCTTCTATTATAATTGAGATGGAAGCGGCTCAGAGGTTATAGAAACTGTTGGGGAACCGGGCCCACTTCACAGAAAGGTTAACGAACCCCACGGCCCTCTGGGAGATGGAGTATGCTATTAATTTGACGAACGTGGGAAATGAATGCTTTTATGCTTTTATTGACGGTGACCAGAAAACGGCCTTTGCAGGAATGAAAGGTTTTTAGTCTTGCCGGCTTTCTGCTCGCCACGGCAAAACAATGACGCCGAATGCATTTGTTGGAAGAAAACTAAGTACATAATTGTTTGAACGGTAATTACGGGGCCAAAATGTTTCTTCATTAATTCCCCTTTTTTCATGGAAATCACACAATGAAAACACACGTACACACATGTACATACACACACAAGCATGAGTGGCATAGGCAGGGTGTTAGATGTCCATGTTTTATGCAGTGAATGGGATGTTTTTAACTTTGATTCTTGTGTGATATGGCTGATAGTGCCACAAATGTAAATCTAGATAGGGTTATCATGGGTCAACATATTTCAGTCCTGCAGGGGCGAAAGGGTGGTATGGATTCTGGAGGCCTGAGGCAGCATCGTCTATTTGTGTTGTGCTAGCAGAAAGTGCAACTTCACTGATACTCCACTGAAAGTAGTATGATTAAAACTTTGTGCATATTTTAAAGAGTTTATTAAATGAATGCCCTTCTGTGCTCCAGGGGCAAAGGTGTGTTTATCTGGTGACAAATTCTGAATTTAAAAGCACAATTATACATTTGCAATGTTGTGAAAACTGACAGGTAGTTATGGTAGGCGTAGAGTTATGGTCACATCATTTTAACCCTCTGGGGTCTAATGGCTTTCTTTTTGGCACATTTCTAGATGTTTGCATATGTTCTTAAATTTCTGTTTTTATAACATCTACTATATGAAAATGTTTTGAACAATCTCTTTTCTGTCAGTAATGAAACCTGTCGTTACTCACATGGGCAAATTGTTTTGGTGTTTAAAATGGGTTTATGCGACTTAGCTTCACAACAGTAGCAGACCATGCACATAAAATAAAACTGTAAACACACTTGCCCATCTTCAAATTGGTCATTTAGTTAGATTTTTTTCTTCATTATATGATCCAGAGCCCACAGATACTTTAGACACTGTATATGTGTATGGCTTACAGTACAGTTATTGTGTAGGTCATTTCTAATAGTATTTGAGCTCAAAGTATCTAGAAGTTTAGCCGTATTGATATTAGCCTGAATGTGCAGACCTACTACAAAGTCACAAAAAAAGCACAAACACACACACACATATATATATATATATATATGTGTGTACAGCTCTGGACAAAAATAAAAGATCACTTAAATGATGAGTTTCTTTGATTTTACCAAATTGAAAACCTCTGGAATATTATCAAGAGAAAGATGGATGATCCCAAGCCATCAAACCAAGCTGAACTGCTTGAATATTTGCACCAGGTGTGGCATTGTGCCACAGCAGTGTGTAAGACTGGTGGAGGAGGACATGCCAAGATGCATGAAAAATGTGATTAAAAATGACAAAAATGTAGATGATACCTTGGCAATATGACACATATCACATACTGTGGTTACAACTCAATATATACATTAGTGCAAAGTTAGTTTAAATCAAATATTGTCAATAAGATTCAATAAAAAGTTTAATAACACAACCATATTTAAAAAATTGCATATATAAAACCCGTGACTGCCACCAATTTTTGTAAACTAATGAAAAGTAATATTTTTTTCTGTTTTAAAAACACATATTCAGACACAGTATTGCAAAAAATAACTCCATGATATGATACCAATATTTACTTACACCCCTAACATTTACAAGTCATAACCTTGAATATGAAAATAAAACATTCACTTAACCATGTTATTTTAGTAACTTATAAACTAATAAACCCGTCTGATCTAGTTTCTTGTCACAACTGTCTCAGACTTCTTCATCCCTAGAGGATGTAAACTATATGCTAAGCTATTTTGCACATGACGACTGTTAAACACTGTTTTCATGTCACATGTCATTACGCTTGAGGTTTCATACTGCAAATTTTGATGCCCTGGCAACAATCTCACAATGATGCTTCCTTTGTTTCCATTTAGTATTGTGAGAATGTTTTGGTTGTTGTTTCTCTTTTTTCTAAACTGTGGATCAATGCTGTACCCTAAGATCCGTCTTCAGCTTCACACAGCTGCTTTAACCTTTGTCTCTGTGTGCTATTCTTACCTGAGCGTTATCCTGTGGCTCAAGCTAACAAGTAATGTTTTTATAAATGAGTTACATCCTCCTTGCTTAGCCTTGAAAGCTGGTTGGTGTTTTTCAACTGTATGGGTTAGGGGGGGTAGCGATGAGGGAATGAGAGAGGGAGGTGTTTGTGTGTGTGTCTGTATGTGAGTGAGAGAGAGAGAGAGAGAGGGGTGTTTGAGAAAGAGGGAAGTGATTTAATCCCCCCCAAAGGAACTCCCCTCTGAACCCCGTATCGTGAACTCGCAGGCAAAACTCGTCGCCGTAGGCAACACCACACACAATGCGCTGTCTTTTTAATTTCATCAGCTGTGAGAAATCTATACAGAACCCCAGAATTCTAGCATAGCTGCACTCAGGCAATAGAGAGACAGAGAGAGAGAGAGACAGAGAGAGAGAAGGGAGGCTGAAGAGACAGAAATAAACTCAGGGTGAGAGAATAAGAAGGTAATCTCTTAGCTGTGGCGGTGATAGTCCAGATCACAGTACTGAAGCTGCGCTACATATATCTTTAACTGCAAATCATGCACTCAAATATTTGCTAACGTGTTGTGTGCTATAATTTGTTAAACATACAATCACATACAATTTTTGTACACTAGAGGCATAACGTACATAAAAGTCAGTGGTTCAGTTTGCACTGTGGTTTGGACCTCAGGTTTTTATTTTAATTTAATTTAAACAGACAATTGGGGAGTTTACTGCAAGTTTAGGTTTGTTTCATCTATTTGTGTAATTCTATCAAAATTGTTCTCCACAAAGTATTCAATGCAGCCTGTAGTATACCAATTGGATAGTACAGTGTAGGACCGCAAGGTATTGGAAAATATAGTAAACCTTACTTAATTCATTTTGCTGAATGAAAAAACAATGTATTACATGCCATCCATGTGTTGAGACAGTGTAATATGTGTGTTTTAACTAAAAATATGTAAATTTCAGGTATTTTAATATATTATGTAACATAATTTATTTGAGTAATATTGTATTAATTAAGTTATTGTAATTAGGTAATATTGTATGCAGCAATTAAGTAAAGGTTACTAAAAGAAAGGGCCGAATCTCTTAATAAATATACATGTCAGCTTAAAAAAATAAAGAAGTAAAGTAAATCTCCCATCAGCCCATGACAACGATACATAAGCTACCATTTTTAAACATACATTAAGAACAATAGGACATTTTTTGCAGGTTCAGGTTAAAGCACTCTTGCTCCTAGTAGTGTACCAAAGAGTACCAAAAGATGCCAAAAAGCATGTTTCCACTGTTGCCTGTTCAAAAGCCTTGATGTATTGTGTTTAAATCAGATGCACAGATGTGAACACACATAAGCGGTGCATTTCCTTCATGTCAGTATTCATGTATTGATTCATTTTTCACATTTTCACTTGCGTACATAGAAAAGCATTGCTGTCTGAGTGTAACCATTTACATATCAAGGGTGAAATGGCACCATTAGTGTTTGTTCATGATGCCACAGTGCACAAACAACTTAAGACTCGGATCACCTGTGGGGTTATATTAACATGTCAGACTACAGTTTTGTTTCATGAGCTGTGAGCCACCAGAAGTGCCTGCAGTTACACGCTGCCTGTCAAAAAGCCGACTACCTTTTCAAACTGTTCCTAATAAATGAGCAAATTCAGTTGTTTGTGAAAACTTTTTTTTCTGCAAAAGCAGCTAAATGAAGGTAAAAAACTGAAAATCAATCATTTCATGCACATTTCATGCTCTTATGATGTCAGCAGTCAAACTTCAGCATTTAAACCACCTTTGGGTCCACAGAATTTCAGCATATCCTTTAAGTATAATTTGGAATTACTGGAGATTTTGGAAATGATTTTTATTATCATTATCATTTCTGCATTGTGCTGAAATGTTTTGAAGACAGTGATGTTTGCCTATGGACAGAGTATTGTTACCTTTATTGTTTAAAACTGATACTTTTAGAAGAAGGCCCCAAAATATGTCATATATTGTCAAAAATTTGAAAATAGAACAGATTATAACCATTTTGAAAACTAAAACTGGTTAAGAGGTGTTGATGTTTGTGTTAAACAGACTAATAAAACTCAGCCCTTTTCCCCTACAGTTTGTTTATGTTTGCTTGACCCATCATGTGTACACTAAAAATATCCACTCTGAAGCTACAGCATGAATATTGGAAAACCTGCATATTCACTGTTTCAATCAAAATCCAGGTCATTAAAAAAAGCTTCTCTTTCCTTATTTGCAATAACTGATCCCAAAAGAATTGGATAGAGCACCATCATTCAAGGGAACACAGTTCCACTGCTTCCCTGCTTAGTGCTGGGAGCTTTTTATTCCTTTAGGCTACGCCTTGGTTTAGGCATGGTGCCAACTGTTTCATGCTTATCTGCTAAAGAGAGTCCTATTCTATGGGCAATACCTCTCTAGAGGGTAGACAAGCGGTGTGTGAGCATTTGTACATATGTGTGAACAGATGCAACCTGAAGTAGCTGAATGCATTCATTAGAAGAGGTGTCCATAAACACAGCAGCACATGTGTACCAGGAATATGTCATAAAAGGCATTACCGCACACAGTGGACAGCGCAGTGGCCAATGTTGTTGCCATTTAATCTGTTCCAACCTTACCATACCTGAGAAGCTGAGATGGAAAGCTTGATCGCCAAACTATGTGATTGCAGATTTCTGAGTTTCAGTCAGTTTCTGATTCTAACTTATATACTTGTAAGGAAAGACAATAAAACATTTGAACACCACTAACTGTGTACCACTCTGAAGAGAGCATCTTTTTATTAGCACATTTACACAAACAGAGCTAACAAACACCACTACAGTCCACTTTGCGTGCTGAAGTGCGTCTCTAAACGGAAATTTAAATGTGGTTGCTTCTAAAAAGTAATGTACATTTCGTATTAAATGATAGTGGTGTATGATATGGACAGGAAATGTGATGCGTGATAAAGCTGTTGGATATACCAAAAGCTTTGTGAAATGCAATAAATAAAAATTAGTGTTATCTTTTCCAAGGGTTCTCACCACTTGAATTGACTGCACTGATTTTTTTCAAGGCTAAGAAGTAGTTTGATGTGTGTGTTCAATGTGGATGTCCACCTCGCTTTGCCTCCAGTCTAGTTATGTCACATGATAATAGTCATCGATTTACAATCATACAATAAATGTGCATGACCTGAATAATATTTGAAAATCATCTATTGTGTTTATTTGTATGTTTTTAATATATATAAAAGTGTACAGTATTTTAGCCAGTCATGCAATGACCAATGCTTTGAAGACTGCGACTCCATACACACAGTTTCTTATTACATGTTTCTCATTAAAATAAAAATCAAGTTGTCTTTAAAAGGGTATACTTGCTTTGTTACACTATTCTATTATCACTATATTAGTGGCATTTATTTATCGCAATAATTCTTTCGGTCTTCCACAAAAATGTTTTATTATGACAGGCCTTGTCTCCAGCATGAAAAACTCCCTCTGTTGCAGCCAAGATGTAATACAGTTTAAGTTTGCTGTTATTCACAATGTTATCACAGCTTTTTCGGTGTGTGTAATTGAAAAAACAATATTGTACAGCCTTAGTGAAGGTGCATAGATCATTACAGAATTTGTGCATAAAAATGCATTACCAAGCTTACCTGGAAAAGTTAATGTGGCATCTAACCTTGCCCTAGATCAGTCATTTAAGCTGAAAGACATTCGGTAATCAGAACCAATCGCTGTTTGGTCCATGTCTAGCTAAAAAGCAGCCATACACTTTGTGTGGCTTCAAAAATTTGAGCATAATTTTTCGCCACACTGCTCACCCCAAGGGGCAGTGCCCCCCATGTTAGCAGGCCTGTCTGTAGCTGTTAGGTGAGAAGAGCAAGTGCACTGACTAATTTGCGAACAGACAGCCTGTAAGTGTGTGTGTGTGTGTGTTTGTGAGCTCTTTTAGCGACTAAAATCTACAGTACAAGCAGGCCAACCTGCTGCGAGTTCTGCTACACCTCTGACTCACAAGGCCATGTGATGTAAGCCCAGCATATCACTACTGAACAGATCCTGCAGTGTCTTAAGAACACACCGACATGTCTTTTGACTGAACTGAAGTGTAACTCAAACTAACAGGGATGCACACAGGCCGTGTACCAATTTGATGGCTGCCTGGTTTAAACGTTCGGTTCAATGACAGCCACGAAACGTAAATCAGTTAGCGCTGTCCTCCCCCTCTATTCTTCTGTGTAACTAGAGTTCCTCTGCTCCCCCTCAGTGGATGGTATTCCTCGACGGCCCTCGCACCTCTCTCTCTTTCTCTCTCCTCCACACACACCACATCCCTCCCTCTCTCTCTCTCTCTCTCTCCCTCCCTCCTCCAAAGTCAGCAGTCTGTTCATCCCTGCCAGGAATGACCAGCTTATGCAAGAGCAGGTAGGCAGCACCAGCCCACACTAGGCTCCTACTGAGAATCTCTCACTTTTGCTCCCCCTCTCTCCTCTCCTCTATTGCTTTCTCTTTTTCTTCTTTCTTTTATATCTTGCAGTTTATCACACTCTGACTCCCCGATATTTCCCACGCTGTCCACCATCTCTCTCTCTCTCTTTTTCTCTCTCTATCTGGCTCTCTGGTCTTGTGCTCTAATTCACGAGCATCTGATAAGTTCCTTCTTCCTCTTTCCCCTCTTTTTATCCCAGCATTCTCTGCACAATCTTCCTTATGTACAGAGATCATCCAGCTTTAGGGATGTGTGTGTGTTTGAGGAAGAGAGAGAGTAAGAGCGAGAGAAAGACAGAGAGAAAGAGAGAGAGGAAACAGAGAGACAAAAAAGACAGCTTGTGAGGGGGTTACATTGTCTGTGGCAACGTCTCAGAAAAATCTACTTGGGGCAGAACGGGATTTGGAGCACAATGGACTGTGGGGGTACAGAAAGAGGGCACGTTTTAGAGACGGGTCTTAACACATAAAGCTGAGGCACAAATGTGGACAGGCTCCAGTTAGCAGCTCTGATAGAACTGTCTGGGCTCCCAAAGAGGTTTTCATGATCCCTTTAGTCTTCCAAGAGAGGAGGTATATGGAGGATAATGACTGTTGTAATGGATGATACTTATGTTAAAATACCACAGGGATCATGCGCATTAGGAATTTCAGGCAAGTTTAGTCGTTTACTCCAATAATCTTGTTATGGTTGGCTTTAAACGTAACAAGTATTAAAACAGATGCTGAAAAGTAAAAAAGACTAGATATATAACTGAAAAACAAAACGATTAAGGTTACTAAACTTTTCTACAAAATCTAGAACCAGTGTTCCACTCCATTTGTCAAAGTAGCAAGATATCCTATTTAGATTTATACGTAGATTGTTATTCTAAGTAACATCACGTTTTATCTTCCCTTATCTTCAACTATACTCTTAAAAAAAAAAAAAAAACGAGTTTACATTTTGTGGTAAAACAAAAACACAAAGCACAGAACCAAAATAAATGTATGTTTAAAAACTCCAGCAGCACTGCTATGTCTAAAACACTTGTACCAGCCCAACACACAATACCACACCACCACCATGCCAGTGTCACTGTAGTGCTCAGAATGACCCACCACACAACCAAAATGTGCTATGTGGTGGTCCTGTGAGGTAAAAGAAGGATACTAATGTATGCAGAAACAGATATAGGAATTATAGGTAATTATAAAACTATAAAGTGCTCCCATATGATCAGTGGAGCTGAAATATTCACAGGCGTAGGAACAAGGAGGTAGTCATAATGTTTTGCTTGATCAGTATATATTGCAGAAATACTAAATAACGCAAGGTGTTTTTTCTTCAGTATCATGCAGACCTAAGGGAGTGATTTACAGAAATACAAAGGCATATTGAAAGACTAAGTGACCTCTAGCTATTTTTTATGCTAACATTCATGGCAACAATAAGGTTAATATCTTCTTTTATCTTTAAGATATTATGACTCAAAATTAATTGAGTTCTGTGTTTCCCAGAGGGCTTCCTATTCTCTAAAATTATAATCAAGTTTTAACTCTGCATTTGCACCTGCTTTGAAAAGACACTGACAGCCAAAAACTGAACCAGAAGGTGCACATATATTTTCTTATCATTAAGCAGGTATTTACGACAAAAGCTAATAAAAAATAAGTATTCAAAATACTGGTATACGTAACAAATTTAACACTGGGAGCTTTATGACTGCTGAATATCGAGCTTAAAAACACAGGCACACAATTAACATTTCTTGCGTCAGTCCAGAATCATGGCAATGCAAGACATACTCAAATGCAACTAAAGTACATAGAAACTGAACTCAGCAGGGCAATATGTAGCCATTTCATTGAAATGAACAAATAAATACATTTAAAATATATACATTACAAAAATGTATTATATATTTTTATCATTGTGTAATTAATGATTAATAAAGTAATTATTGAATCACGACTGGAACAGAATGCTCAATACAGGCCTCAATGTTCAAAGGTCTCATTCCCCTCCAGAGCACATCTTGCATTAGCATGGTGCCAATAGGTTCACGTTTATTTCCTCCAGAAAGTCAGTCCTACTCTACTGACAGTACATTTCTACTGGAACTAGACAAGCTGTGTGTGTGCTTCTGCAAATCTCTGTCAACATGTAATGTAACATTTGTTGAACGTATTAAACAGAAGGTGCTTCCACAAACATTTGGACAGTATATATACACAGAGAATATGCAGAAAATGTAAATCAAAAAATAAATCTACACAAAGTGATTACAAAGTTGAATAAAAAATAAAAATCACACCGAAAAAAACCCCACTAATTTCACATCCAAAAGCCAGTAAGTGTGAGATCTGCACACGCAGAATTACAGCACTGTGACGCTCTCTCTATCTCTGAAGTTGCTTTGGGTGGGGGTGGGTGAGGTGGGGAGGTGAGGGGGAAGCCAGACGAGCCTAATAGAACCTTCTCCCGTTACCTCGCTGTGACAACAGAATCCGAGCTCACTGCGAGAGAAGCAGTTGTTATAGTGATGGCACGGGGTTGGTAGGCTAAGTGAGGCGAGAGGATGGTGAATGCGTGGATGGAAGATACGGAGGAGGATTATTATATAAGAGAGAGTGAGAGAGAGAGAGAGAGAGAGAGAGAGATAAAGAGAGAGAGAAATAACACAGTAACTAAAACAGCCCACATTACAAAGAGAGAATCAGGGACAAGGGCAAGCTACACGTGGCAACTATCACAAGATTGTTGCCTTACTGTAAACTGAACATACACATGCAGAACACACACACAAACACGTACGCCCACAGAGACAAAGCTGCACCCACGAATATATATTAATAAATGTGTATTTAAAGAATTGTTTGGCCAAAAATTACATTACACAACACACAATTTGCTTCTGCAGATTTGCAGTGGTGCTACAATGCTAATTCATTAGCATCATGCTAACTTTACTGCTTCACATTACTAATACATGTTTGCACAGTACAGCAAATGCATGAAATTGCATAATCAGGTAATGCAAAAGCTATGACTTTTAATAAAGGTATTTCTGCTTTGCAACCAGACAATTAAACACAGAATAAGACATGAAATAATATAAATGTAAAACTTCATGCCACACATTTTTTGGTGCATGTGCAGGCAGAGGTGCTATAAATGATACAAACTGTTACTACTCTCATACCAAAAGTCATGGGGCATCAGTATGTAAACTAGGGCTGGACAATATTTCGATATCGGTATTTATCGCGATAAGAAATGTTTCAATAACGCTGATATCATTTTTGTATTATATATATGTATTATTCACAGACAGGCGTTTTTTAGCGGCGTCAGTTCACTGCAGCGCTGAATACAATCAGCCTCCGTAGCCGGTCTACGTCAGTGCGTGATGACGCAATCATACAGGCACGTAGCCAGATAAGCAGGCTAGGCTAGGCTAGACCTGGGTCGGCTCTGCTCCGGTCCGCACCTAAAATCTCCCGCGATAAAGCGAAACCAACCCTAACCGAGCGAATCTCAGCTCCGCTCCGCTCCTCTCCTGTCCGCACCTAAAATCCATCCGTGATGTAGCAAAACTCACCCTAACCGAGCGGATCTCGGCTGCGCTCCGCTCCGTACCTACAATCCACCCGCGATGAAGCGAAACCGACCCTAGCCCTAGCAGAATGCACCTGACGCTTCCACAAGTGATTAAACAGAATAAACAGTTGAGTTGCAGGTCTAATTCAGTGGTTCGGCGTTCAAAGGTCTGATAAACTTCAGGCTTTAGCTTGCTCCAAATTGTTCCGGAGAGCGGAGCCGACTAGCAACGGTAATACATCTGTTCCTCCACCTCAAGCAGTTTCACTACACACAATATCTTCCTTATTCTGGCTGAAACACGTTTGTAGTTTATGTTGTATCTAATCTAGTTACTTATAGTTGATAAAGCCTATAGGTTTGCTTATTATTAAGAAGCTCTGCCTCTGTTGTAATGTAAAGTTATTTATATTGGTAATATGTATATAGGTTATAGGTTTATGTTTGACAGGGATGTCATGTTTTTATTTTGCTACATGCAGCATTGATTTATTCTGACCATTTTTTATTTCTAAAGCTTTTGTGAGAGGAGGCTTTAAAGACTTAAATTAAAATTTCAGACAGTAGTGTACAGATTTCCATTGCAGGGATTCTTAGCAGTTTTTCTGAGGCCTTCAAAGTATTTATATCGATATCGAAATTATATCGTATCGACCGAAATTAAGGAATATATCGTGATATAAATTTTGGCCATATCGTCCAGCACTAATGTAAACTGATCATGAAGTATGACCTCATGGAGAGGCTTGGGGATGCTCTAACCTGCATAAGTTGTAAGGTGTTATATTTTAAGTGAAGTTGATCATGTGCCAGTGTGCTCATGGCAAGCCCACATGAACTATCAGAGTGAGTGCCAGATGGATGGCACATTCAAATTTTTGAATTTGTGCAGCTAATTAACATTCCTTGATCCACAGTGTTGTGTGTATGTGTGCACCAGGACTAAATCATAGAAGACACAGGAGCCACAGTGGACAAAACAATGGGTTGAATTGATCGTGACTGGATGCATCTGGCTAGAATTGTCTGTGTGAACAGAAATTATATTCAAATTCAATGCAGGAGGCCTCCGTTGTGACTGATCATGTTGTAGGGTGAAGGCACTCTGTGCCATGATAACGATATATATCATGATATATCACATTTAAGTATGTTTTCAGTTATTCTTCGAAAAATATGACAAATAATATAATTGCTTTTTTTCCCAAATTTATTTAAAAGTGACATTAAACCAAACTTCCACAAATGAGAATTACCACCGTTTAGTGCAGCAATATATATGTATCAAACGAAATCAGATGAGGTAGATGCAGTAGCTAATTTTTTCAAAAGAACAATGCGTCTCCATTGTTCAGCTCTAATGAGTTTAATAATAACGTAAAGCATGTCACAAACCGGCGTGTCCGTCAAATAACGTAAAGCAGCGCCATGTCGCAAAACCACATTATGAAGCTTTTTTTTGCGAAGATTACTTTATTATCACTTATATAAACCGAGTTTATGCAAAGTGATCATTCCAATACATTTCATCTAAGCCTACTTTATATATGTGCATAAATAATTGATGAAATGACTGTAAAAACGATAGGGATGATAGAAGGTAAGTAGCACGATAGACATTTTTCTATCGTCCCCACAATATTTATCGTCATATCACACAGCACTCTAGTATTGAATTTTTTTAGAAAGATGTCGGGCATGCAGCATGCTGTGTTTGCCTGCTATTGTGTTCCATACTTGGCAACCCGGTGGTGGAAATAGGACTGGGAAAACGGGCAGTGGGCAGGATCAGGGGCTACAAAACAAAAATCCTGCTCTGTAATAGACAGTTTGTTGAACATACTGGCTAAAACACTGCTGTCAGGAGTTAGCATGTTTTCGTAGTATCTAAAGACACTTGATGATCCTGGATTATATATTAGTACAGAAAATGAAATACATTTTGGTCCCTAAACAATGACATAATGACATAAACAATGTCAAGCATACACATACGTTTTACAAGAGTTTACAATAGAGATACACATGGGAAGACAGACAGACAGACAGACACACATCCACACACACACACACACACACACACATGTGCATCTTCAGATCGGCTGAAATCATTTCTCCGTATTCTTCTTGTCGGTCAGGACCTGTGCACATTTGACCCTCGTTTGCTGGTGTATGTGTGTGTGCGTGCACATGCATGTGAGTAGGCGTGCATATGGAAGGAGTGGCGGGTCAGTGAACTGTATATAGCAGCACCTCACGCTGCAGCGGGCCCAGCTGAGTTAGACTGAGAGAAACCCCCCTCAGACTGCTCAACAGCTCCAGATGGCCTTCCATGTTAAAGGCCCATTGTCAGCCGTGCTGGGCCAGCCATCAGGGATGAGCCTAAATAGAGACAGAACAGAGAACGAGCATAAGGGTGTGTGAGTGTGCGTGTGTGTGTGAGTTTAAGTAGTCCCCCTCCTCATCTAGCTCCACTTACACAAACAAGCAAAAATGTTCAGCTCCAGGTTAAACTCATTCACAAACAAAGGAGTGGCCTCCAGTTCTTCTGAATGAGAATACCACATACTTTCCACTGCTGCTATACATGTAGCGTGCACACAAGCACACAAACACACACACACACACCAGGGGTTTATTAGTACACAGAAGTCAATTCATTTTCAATCACAGTTTGGACTAGGGTTGAACAATACTGAAAAATGTGATGTGATCATTAATTTATATTTGATGTATTTCCATACACATGCTCAAAAAACTGTCCAACAACGTTGACAAAACTGACAACAAATTTCAAAGATTTACAAATACTTTGACTCCTCAAACACTGCCCCAAAAATCAGGACCCAATGGGCTCCTCTATGCAGCTGTCTCACACTCTGAATATAAAAAAGAACTGATGCCTATAAAGAAGAAAAATGCTATCTCTTTCTTCAGTTTGTAATGTAATAAAGACATTCCAGTTAACAGGAATAGTGCAGCTCAAAGTGAAGGTCTGGAAGACTAAGAGACCTGCTCTCAGAATTGCTTTTATTGATGGAAGGATTGATTGGCAGCGATCTGACCGTGTGCTATTGCAATTAATTGATCATTTTCCAGCTGATCCATACTGTGCAAGTGGCTGCAGCACTTTTTTAGGTCACATGACCCTGCAGTTCCCAATTACACTGATAGATGACAGTTCTAAACTTAAAAAAAATTAAAAGCCAGTGTAAAAATGTGCTCCTAGTGCTTATTTGCTTTTACAGTATCTGATTAAATTGTTCTGACATAAAACTATGACTGGACTACACCTTGTCCCTCCATGTTAATGTCAACTACAGGGGGGCTTTTCATGGAGTCTTTTCCAGCTCTGTCTGGTCCTTACTAGCAAACTCACAAATTTATATAATGTATAAACTACCATAAAGACTTCTAAGATATCCCTACTGGATACCCCTTTAGAAAAAACATCACTCAGCCCAGTACAGTGAGTATGATAATTGAGTAGAGTTAACAACAAAACTCCGAGCACCACAATCCAGTTTAGCAAGGGAATTCACATTCTCACCTAGTATTCAAATGTGATTGATTTCAAAAAGCATATATATATATAAGTATATTTCATCTCGAGAGGCAGCACTCAGAACGTCCTGTCCTTGATAGATATCAGTGATTGGTATCAGCCCAAAAAGGATGATCCACCTCCAATTTTAATAAAGGCAAAGTAAAACCCTTCACTGCAAAAGACTTAAAAGACTATCCAAGTACAATCCACTGTGAGGTGATGGATCTATAAGGACTATCAGCATTGAATGTTTTATTAGGGGAGGGTTATATTCTGCAATGATGATTTTTTTGTTGAATTGACAAAAAGGTTATTAAAAATTATGATAAGGTTTAATTAGCATAAATATAACATTCATAGAACAAAAAATCTACTTTAAAAACAGTAAAAGTAACAACAGTTCCAAAACTCTGTAATGTAGCAAACGTAATAAAAAAGTAAAATACCACCCAGTGCAGAATATTGAAACATATGAAATATAAAAAAAATACACAAGTTTTCGCAATAAATAGCAAAACAAATACAAAATAGACTACTTTCAATGCTGCTATTATCATGATATGGATTATTGTGTGTGTATGATACAGTACACCCTTAGCTCTCACACACATTAAAACTACAATTCTAAAATCTAATCTTTTCCTATAAGTACTTAGGCTGAGTGGTATGGAAGTAAAACAGTGTCACCAGATTTTGAATTTTAAAAGCACTTGAATATTTAGCACTGAATTATTTTACATTGAATTATTGCATGTGATTTTTTGCCTCTGAATTAAACACTTTAATTTTTCAGTATATCATTTTCACTTATTTTATTTGAATGTAAAAAAATTCAAAAGCAAAAATTCAAGTTTTAAAAATTCAATTAAAATAAATTCAGGTTGCTCAAATTCGACCTGTCAAATTCGACTGCTAAAATACAACGCTCAAAATTCGCTGTAAACATCCGGGACACACAGGATGAGCAATCGATTCAGTCTTCAATCGAGCCAACAACCAGCCAATCACATCACGCTCCGAAGATCACGTGACAGGTAGCGCCTCAGTACAGCAGAGCCGCTCAACGCGGCTCACAGCCCCCTCCGCTGCTGCTCTCGAGAAGGTGAGTGTAAAACAGCTGAAAACAGGGCATTTACCTCATCACTGTGGCCATGTAATATCACTTAAACGGTGTAGAAATCATCACTTTAACCAGGGTTTGCTCTGTGGTTTGTAAACATATTAAATTAAGATAGATATCCAGATATACCTTGTTAAACTAAATAAATAAATAAATAAAGCTCCTCTGTTCATTTCAGAAAGCACTTCAAACACGAACACTAGATCAATTATTTATAAATACAGCCAGACTGTGTGGAAGATAATTACTACTGTAGAATCTGAGATAGTAACTTAGTTTGCTAAATTATAGCTACCTATCTTGCTAGTTAGCTGTGGGACTGTGCGATTATAGACAAGATACTACCTAGTTAGCGGTTTGTTTAGCAATACCTTATTTACACTTTGCTGCAAAGTATGTTGCTTAGTGTACTGGCCACTGTCTAACTGGCCACCTCTCAGGCCGGTCCTCTCATTAAATAAAGGAGATTTATTAGAATTGCTTTTTGTCTCTTTACTAACTAATTTAACAGAGATAATTTAAGATATGACCAGTATTTATTTTATGATATTGATTTTAATGTTTATATTTAATATATATTTTATAAATTTGTTAACAATTCAACTCAGGCTTTAACTGAGGATATCAACAGTAAATAATAGTCCTAAAATGCTTGTGTAATTAAGATACAGCATGATTAGTCCTGTTTACTAGTGCATCTCAATAGTGAAAAATATATATGTGTTTAATATCGTTCAGTAAACGGTCACATTTAACTTTTTTTTATTTTAAGTTTAAACTACATATTCTAGTAAACTGGGTTAAGGTTAGGACAGTAATTCTGGTTTAATGAACTTTTAGCCAGGTAAAAATGATTTGGAATATGTCACTTTACATGTAGTGTAATGTATAATTTCTGTTAAATTATGATATTCTCATGATCTTCAGATTTTCTGAGATGCATTAGTAATTGGTTTGTGCCAAAACCAATGCAATAATAATTGCAAAAATGTTTTATATAAATGAAGTAAATACTGAATCCAAACAACACCAAGTTTAACACAGTCATACTTCTTGTCTTCATTTTCTTAAACAGGATATTTTCTCCCAGAAAAAGAAAGGATAATAAAAGGTAGGTAATGTTCTTAAAATGTTTAATTATATTCATGTATCAAATGCAGTAATTTTTCAAGTTTCTTTTGTATTCCACAGGTTTCCTTTCTCCAAACTTTTAAAGAACAAATAAAGAAATCCAATTTCATGCAGTCTGTGCTGTGTTTATTTGATTTATTTACATGTGCCATGTTCTGTTTTTCTTTAGTTGTTTACATGTGTTCTGTATTTTTTTTTGTATGTTTTAGGCAGCCTCCCTATATTCTGGCACATCATATCATGTTCATCTTGTTTGTATAAATAATAAAAGCTGTTGCAAATAATGTGGTTCCTATTCATAATCCAAATAATTCTGCATAAAATCTTCAAGTGGTGACTTCAGAATATGGACAGATCTTTGTATTCTTTGACTTCGTTCTTTTCGTGGTGAACTCTCCATAGCTGCAAGCTGAAACTTCTTCATCTTCTTTTCAACCTTAAATAAAAACAACAGATTCACTTTTAGCGACAGCATTTACAAAATGTGATAATTATTATTAACATAAAACATTTAATAAATATTACTAATTATACTCTCTCATGGGTTGCAATATTTGATTCTCATTTATTAACATGACCTAAATATAAATAAAAATGTATAAAAGACATCACTAATAAATATTGCACTGATTACAAATTAGATAATGCCCACACATACATCTAGACCTAGTTACCAGCCTGAGAGGTATATAGTAACTGTAATAAATCTCCTTTATTTAATGAGAGGACAGGCCTGAGAGGGGTATAGTAAGTGTAATATAGCTCAATATATTTATTTAGACAGTGGCCAGTACACTAAGCAACATACTTTGCAGCAAAGTGTAAATAAGGTATTGCTAAACAAACCGCTAACTAGGTAGTATCTTGTCTATAATCGCACAGTCCCACAGCTAACTAGCAAGATAGGTAGCTATAATTTAGCAAACTAAGTTACTATCTCAGATTCTACAGTAGTAATTATCTTCCACACAGTCTGGCTGTATTTATAAATAATTGATCTAGTGTTCGTGTTTGAAGTGCTTTCTGAAATGAACAGAGGAGCTTTATTTATTTATTTATTTATTTAGTTTAACAAGGTATATCTGGATATCTATCTTAATTTAATATGTTTACAAACCACAGAGCAAACCGTGGTTAAAGTGATGATTTCTACACCGTTTAAGTGATATTACATGGCCACAGTGATGAGGTAAATGCCCTGTTTTCAGCTGTTTTACACTCACCTTCTCGAGAGCAGCAGCGGAGGGGGCTGTGAGCCGCGTTGAGCAGCTCTGCTGTACTGAGGCGCTACCTGTCACGTGATCTTCGGAGCGTGATGTGATTGGCTGGTTGTTGGCTCGATTGAAGACTGAATCGATTGCTCATCCTGTGTGTCCCGGATGTTTACAGCGAATTTTGAGCGTTGTATTTTAGCAGTCGAATTTGACAGGTCGAATTTGAGCAACCTGAATTTATTTTAATTGAATTTTTAAAACTTGAATTTTTGCTTTTGAATTTTTTTACATTCAAATAAAATAAGTGAAAATGATATACTGAAAAATTAAAGTGTTTAATTCAGAGGCAAAAAATCACATGCAATAATTCAATGTAAAATAATTCAGTGCTAAATATTCAAGTGCTTTTAAAATTCAAAATCTGGTGACACTGTTTTACTTCCATAGAGTGGCATTCACGCATATACACACACACAAACAGCCACACAAATACATGTCACTCAACCTCGCGTTCCGTCTTTGTATTTAAAGTTTTTGCTTCATTTGATCAGTGTTATTACTGCCCCTGAGCTGTGTGTAGTGTATAATTTCCTTCAGCACAGCTCTTTTCCTCCTGCTTGATGGACACTCTCCCCTCAGGAAGGCCGTACTTACCTCCATATTTACTCTCTACAGGTCTTACTGCTTCAGGTAGGGAGAAAAAAAAAGTAGTTTCAGACTTGTTCCTGGATCGCACACTTCGACAACTGTTCTTTTTGTTTCCTTTGTCGTGCATGTGGTACAATCCCCCCTCGCAGTTGCACACACGCACACCTCAGCAGAGGAACATCTGTGTGTGTGTGTGTTGAGCTGCGGGTGCATATGGGCTGGAGGTAGAGGAGTGCGCTTTCAGGCCCGTTAATGATGAGCGCTGCTGCCCTCTCTGTTTCTCTGCCGCCACCCTTTCCGTTCACTTTTTCCCCGCTAACGTGCTAACGCCCAGCCTGACAGATTTACCGACATATGCAAAGATGTTGTTGTTATTGTTTAGGAAGAAAAAAAAATTCCAGCGGAACACGGCTAACCTCGAGAGCCACCTGTATCTTCAGCGAGAGAGGGTGGGCGCCGCACGCAAGCACAGCGAAGTCTGCTTCCCTTCATTTCTCATCTAATGCCGATTCAATTCCATTTTTAGGGGATCTGCAGACGTGTGTGAGGTCACGGTGTGTTTGCGAGGTTTTTTCACTCTCGCTTTGAAAGCAAAGTGTTTGTCGTGTGTCTAGATCCATCAACCCCTCCCCACACACACTCACTCTTAGCGGCGATGTCTTAATTGGGGAATTCATAGTTAGCTCAGTCCCATTCAGGATCTTTATAATGAAAATAATATTTATCTGATTAATGCCTCCTCCAGGGTTGAGCAGCTACCTGCAAAAAGTGCTTGAGTCAAGAACATTTACAATTATAAGTCTCTGTTTTATCACTTACAGTTTAATTCATCCATTCAATTTTAGCACTGCTGCAGTTTTAATGTGTGTATTTGTTGACATTACTGTATTTGTGAGGACTTTTGCTGAGTAAAAGGCCTATGATAATTATTTTTGTTTAGACAATATACTGAAGAATGATTGCTATAAATAATATTGATGTCATTTTAAGACTATTTTATGCCACTGATATAATGTTCAAACATTAGAATTAAAATATAAAAAATTTTAAGTAAATAAATAAAACATAACTAAAGAAAAACACTGTTTTAAATAGGAAAGCACAATCAACTGTTTTTTTAGACACATCTGATTTAGCCAATATTGCATATTGTAAAAACTTTTAAGTTTATACAGGGGTCTTTCTGTAAACTATAATTGTGTATATTGGTATCGATATTGGTAACAGTCAGATTTGCCATGTTAACATTAATACTCATTTGAGCTTAATTAAACATAGAAATGAATATAAAAATAAACACGTATATGTTTCCAAAGTAATTTCATTTTTGCCACTTGAATTTTCTCCTAAAGAAATTGTCTCTTAGAAAGGGCAGCCAAATGTTTTGACATGTACAACATCTTACTGCCTTCTCATCACCATGTGGATCTGCTATCATTGTGAACACAAAAAGCTAAACACACACATCCACAATTTTCAATGACCTACTATGCCAGCAAACACAATCACTGTAAACAGCACCTTGATGTTTTTATAATAAGCAACAGTACCAGTATCCAGCAAGACTTGGCATAACAAACTCCTACAGATTCTGTCCCTGTCAGTGACCTTACCGAGTAGGCCAAGTGTCACTTACAAAACTTAATAGCTTCTTCAGCAAACACACAGACAAACAAGCACACAGAAGAAAAGCACTGTGTTTGACATGCCGTTTTCCAGAGAAGCACAACCCTCAGAGAAAGAAAAACATAATCCAATCAGCAGTCAAAGGACAAGCAGCAGAGCTGCAACGGGTATCCCTGTAGGCACTCTTCAGAGTGTACTCAGAGACACAACGCGGCAGAGAGAAATAAACTGAACAACAAAAAAAAGAACAAACAAACAAACAAAATATAACAATAAACACACATATACACACAAACACAGGGCCCAACCAATATATCACTTCATAGTGAAGCACAGACAAAGTTCTGATAGCTGTGACATAGGGTACTTTAAATCACAACCAATCATTGCGTTGCATGGCCATAAGCTCCTTAATCAGTGAACTGATTGAAAGTTGATACTGTTAGCGTTTACAGTTTAAGTAAAGTTGCTTTCTCTAAAAAACTTAAGTGGAGTACATTTGTTAAGTATTATACTGAGTGTAGTTGTTTTATAAACTATATTGTAGTTGCTCTACACTGTAAAATCATATTTGTTTACTAATTAGTTTCTTTGTTTAGCGCGTTTTAGTTAATTTACCCAACCAAGGTCAAACTTAAGAACTGGAAACTGGATTCAAGGCCCATATTTGAAGACCTGTGAAAAATAATGCATTACACTTAAGCCAACTTAGCCAATTTAGTTCACTCAATCAATACACTGCCATGCCAAAAATCAAGGTTCATGGGAGCAGAATCGTGTCCCTTGACTTTTGCCATGTCCCACGTTAGCTAAAGGACACTGCACTTGTCTTGTTGAATATGTGTGTGGGGTGGATGTGATTTCTGCCAGAGCTGCTTGTCTATTTGCATGGACAATTCTAGCCAGATGCCACCGGTCACAATCCTTACCACCCACTGCGTTGTCTGCTTGGGGTGATAATGTCTTCTACGACACATTCCTGGAACATATGGATGCTGTGGATCAAAGAATGTTAAAGATCCACACAACTTATGAAACGGAACGTCTCATCCCTCTGGCACCCACTATCAGGCCTCACCTTAACTCATAAAATTTAAGTTGTCTTGCCAAGAGCAAGATAACACCACAGAGAAGTGGGCATTTCTAAGCCGTCCTCTGAGATTTCACATCGTAATCGGTTTACGTACTTACGTATCCCATGACTTTTGGCATGGCAGTGTATTTTAGTACCTATTATATCTCATGTGTATTACACACTCACAGCTGCTCCAGCACCAGACACAATACTTCCTCTGTGTGTTACTGAGTGTCCTGCAGATTGCACTGTCCTGTGAGCCAAGGCGGATGGACACTCTCCCTGAGGTGTGTGTGAATGTGTGTGTGAGTGTGTGGAATATGCTCAGGCACGGATGCATATGCACACAGACAATTTCACACACACCCTCCTTCCTCAAGAGTGTCGTAGTCTTCTGTCTGTTAGTGATTAGTGATTAACCCGCTGACAAAAAACTCCATCGTGACCCAAAGAGAGGAAGCGAAGAATGGCCGTACACTCACACACCCACCTGTCAATGAGCGATCTGTGAGGAGATGACTTGGTATGTTTGCCTGTGTATGAGGGTGGTGTGTACGTGGAGAGGGGGTTTGGGGGATGAGAGAGACAGAAGAGATATAGTATATGTCTTTAAAACTAGGTGTGGATGTCTGGAGCAACAAAGGTCAGGATACAGACAGGATTAATTATGTGTGTGAAATAAAATAGTTAATGGATATAATCAGTTAACCCTAGGGAAGAAATATAACAATTGCAAAATACCAACTCTAAAGAACTGTTCATCAGAAAATGTGTGTTTTTTGCTAACATCTGAAATCGTTTTTTTTTTTTTTTTGCACAAATTTGACAAGAAAAACTTTAATTTTTTATAATTAAAATCAGTTTGGTTAGTTTAAAGCAGGCCATCAACTTATGACTATGTGGGAATAGAAAGCTGACACCTAACTGGAACATCACTTCACTGCTCATAAAGCTGGTTACTGGTTTCTGCTTGCATTAAATTCAAAGCTCTTACAATCGCCTACAAGGTGATGACAGAACAGCTCCTTCCTACCTGCACCTGCTCCTAAAGGCTTACTCTACCTCCCGGCTGCTGCGCTCCTCCAGTGAACGTTGCCTAGCTTTACCAAACATTCACACTCAGCAATTCAGACTGTTTTGTATCTAGTTCCCTAATAATGGAACAAACTACCTTCTACTACCTGAACAGGAGCGTCCCTCACTACCTTTAAGAAACTCCTGAACACAGAGCTCTATAAAGAGCACTTACTCTGATCATCCTTATTTGTAAGTCGCTTTGTATAAAAGCGTCTGCCAAATGTAATGTAATGTAATGTGAATAGGCAGAATAGTAGCCATCAGTTTTTGTTGAAAAGATAGCTACTTCACACCAGAAGGCAGCAAAATGGTTAATTAAATTCCAATATCCATTAGCGCTCAAACTTAAGGTAAAAAATTACTGTAAGGACTGAAGTGATCAAAGAGCAGGAGAAGTCATTATAATCAGTTTAACAACTTTACCCACCACCGAACTTTTCAGGTTTCACATACTGTACAATTTCTGTGCAAGATTACTGTAAATGATTATTTAATTTAGGCCATTCTGCTGCTGAATGATTCAATATTGTGATCTGTGGGTGGACCATTAGGGTGAAAAAGTAAATAAGGATTTTTCACCTAGCGGTTTATTTACATAAGTATACTCCTCTCCATTGCTAATGACTGTTCCTCTTCATTACTGTCAACATGGAAAACAAGAACATCTGCATTCAGAGAGCGAGAGAGAGAAAGAGAGAGAGAGAGGTAACGCAGCAAGATGGAGAACAAGAGAGCGCAAGACAAAAAGAGAGACAGAGACAGGAGCACAGGGAGGAAGGGGGGAGGAGGAAGACAATCTGGAGGGAAAGTTAGTTAGAGGCAGAACAAGCTGTTTGGGGAGCGTTTTTGGTAATGGTCCATGATTGAAGTGAGAGAGCGTGAGAGCAAGAGGGAATTCTGAGCCTGAGCAGGTCAGGCACGCCGGGCGTTAAACTAGGAGGGCATTGCAGCTCCTAAAGCCTCCTCTTTTCATCACCATCTGCTCCACTGGAATTAATAACTTCATTATCAATTCCTGTTTCACTAAATAAAGAATCAACACGCAGGAGTTGTGCAAACATTGTGGACACTGAAGAAGAGATTTTTCAACCTAACTGAAGGGTTGGAAGGAAAAAAATATCTGGCTAGAGTTATGTGCTTTTGCTGCTTTCTTTTAAATAAATATATATATATATATTTTTATTCAAAGTGACATAAAATGCATTAAATTAATAAGAATAACTTGCAGTCCATGTTAAGAAGCAGAAAAGGAAGGAGAAAATGCTGAAAATGCTCCAAATACATACTCTAGACATTAATTAGAATTAATATTAAATAGAATATCTTGAATCAGGAGAAGGGAAAACAGTGCCAAAAACCCTCTCTGGGACTAAATAAAGAATTAACACACAGAGGGGACACAGGAAAAAAAACTCATTCAAGAGTCTGTGAAAGAAAGTGACAAGGTTTTACACATTTTTATGTATAATACTCAATGAACTGTCAAGAAATATATGGAAATATTCAAGTAGTTACAAGGCAAAAGCATTTGTTAATTCACATGTTAATTCAAAATATGTGAAGTGTAGTACCAGAACACCTTTCCTTACTTAGGAGTTTTGTAAAAATGCAGCATTTTATGAAAGTGCAATACATACCATTCAAACTACACAATTTGCTATTATCACTGTGCAACGAATTCCTTGTGTCATGGGCCTAAAAAGAGTATCTGTGAGCTAAATGCCGGTAAGTGAAAGAAAAAAAAAATTGTTCACATGATGGAGAAAAGAACGGCTGCGACCTCAGAGTTTTCTGAGCAGGTAAAAGCTCAAGCACCTGATCTATCAGTGGTTGCATGGTAACTGTAGTAGACGTACAATGCACAAAGAGCTGAAGAGCACGGCTTGATCGGCTAGTGAGGAAAAACACGCCACGAACAATGACACAGGAAATGTTTGGAGTGGGTTTTCTGACTGGTGATGAGTGCCAGAATTCTTGAGTGGTAGCTTGGGCTGGGAGCTGACTGTGAGTGGCGAGTTGGCAGGAGAGTGAGAGAAGGGTCCATCTGCACAAGAGCTGCCAAGCAGAGGAAATTGTTGAATATAGTATAAATACAGAGATGAAATCACCTCAGATAAGAGAAAAGGTCAATAATGATATAAAGAAACACTGAATAGAGTTTCTGAGGCAGCGATTGTAGAGTGAATAAATAAATGAATGAATAAATGAATGAATGAATGAATGAATGAATTAGAGGTGTCATAGGAACCAATACTTAGGTGCCAGTTCAAAGTCAAAACATGGTGAAACTTGTTTTATATGGTATCAAATGGAAACAAAACTATTGCAGCCATTAAAGATTTGCAAACTGTAAGACTATATTCAGATTCTCAATTCAGATTTGTTGAGATGATTGTCAGGACTGTAATTAGATTTGATCAGATTTGCCTGTGTGGACATCAAAACTCTGCATAGGTTGCATGGGAATCCCCGCACTTGTGTGACTCTTGTCACAGGCATCAGCAAACCAAATTGGTTTGTTGGGTGGTCAAAAAACTGCTAAGGAAACTGTTACTATTTATTGGTGCTATATTTGTATTTGCCCAGTGTTGGACTTTTTTATTAAGTGGCCTTCTTCCAATCAACAAGTTTATTTATGTGTCCAGTCTGGGATTAAATAGAATTTCTACATCATCATAGAGCTGATTTGGGCACAATGCTTTTTTTTTAAATGACAGATTTTTTTATTATTTGAAGAGAAGATAACACTCCACCTCACTCTTGCTGCTAGAATAAAAAACATAATTTTTAAAAATAAGAGTTGAATAAATATGTTTATTTAATTGGTTTACTGATGTTGTGGTACAGAGTTTTGTGTTGAGAGTAGTAACATTTTAATCATTTTTGTACTGACTACGAACTTCTGGGTGGTGTTGTGTCTTCACTAGTTCCTTAAAACTTTCCAACAGATCACATGTTAAAATACAGACGCATCAACAGAAAAAAACATTATGAGAGCAGAATGCCCGAGTCTACGTTTACTATATCCAATTAGAGTTCCAACCAGAATTGCTAACAGCTGCACAGCCACCCTATAACTTAACCCATAGCTTTCTCACAAAGAGGTTACTGCAGATGGAAAAAACAGCCAAGTTACTCATGTCATCAACAAATATAGTATCCCCAGCAGCAACAAAGTAAACACCTACGCATGCATTGTTTCTTGCCATTAATTACTTACAAGCAAGTGGTTGTCCTTTACTGAAAGACCACAATCAAAGAGAAAAGAAACAGACCAAATGTTACAGTGAATAAATACTGTCTTGGTAAGCATGACTTATCTACAGATACTGCTGCACTGCTTTTACAGCGTTTGTGTTCCAAGGCCTCTTTTGCTGCTGAGCCAAAACCAGCCTACTTGTTGCAACAATTCTTGATCAGGGATGTCAGCTGTGAGTTCACTTAAGAAAAAATATATTTATTCAGTGTCATTGTACATTTGCACTGCAATTAAAAATTCATAGAAAGTGCCAAAAAATAACAGAAGTAATTTTTTATTAAAAATGTATTCTGTAAAATTTACTTATTAGAACATAAACTTACATGTTTTAAGCTGACAAAAATGTGTTGGTCATTTCAATATCATTGCTTGGCAGAATTTAATACTGTTTTAATGTTTAAAAAATATATATTTTTAATTTTTAAATGAAATACCACTGAGTTCTATAAACTTAAAATCATTTTTTTTCATTTTTAAATGAAATATCGCTGAGCTCCATGAACATAAAATCTGTTTTTTTTTTCCATTTTTAAATGAAATATCGCTGAGCTCCATCAACATAAAATCAGTTAAATATGATAGTAAAAAAGAAAAGTATGTTGATGTAATAAATCAATGTGTCCTATCACCCCTTTCTGGAAAAAACAATGTAACCGCCTTAAGTAGCTTGTTGTTTTTTTGACACAACAGATCACATAGAAAAAAAACATTCATCCTTAATGAATGCCTGAATTAATGTCATGACATGTACCCTTATTATAAAGTGTTACCATTTATTCTAACTACTTTTAACCTTACATATTGACAGAAAAGTAGAGGTAATCCCGTTAATAAAGAATGTAAATATACTACAAATTAAATGAATGAGTTCATAAAAATGCCAGTCAGCCCTTTAGTATTACTATATTGAACCCATACCTACACCATTAATATACAGTAGGAGAAAATTAGTGTATAGAGGAAAAATTAGAGGCTTATTTAGAGTAAAACACAAATTATTATATCTTTAGAAATAAATAGACATATGTCAAAAGTTTGCAACAGATTATTATCAGCACAAACTGGGTAAACAGACACTTGCAGTTTGTCTAAAAGTGTTAATGGAAGCCTAATATAAATTGTACAGACTGGCAGCAGGTTATCTTTAGTGATGAGCCTGCTTTGGTCCAGTGAGTGGAGGCACTGGGGTCGGCACAGAGATAAAGGGATTGTTGTCACGTGTCACACATCCAGAAGACCTGGTGTCATGGCGTGGTGTTGCAGTTTTGCACAATATCAGATCTGAATTGTTCTCCATTACAGGCCCTTTGACAGCCCAACAATACAGTAATGACCTTCTCTGAATGCACACTCATATTTACATGATTTAAACATGGCCATCTGCAATGTAAGATATATATCAACACTCTACCCCCTACCACAAAATGAATATTTAAACTGCACTGGAAGGATTATCACAGAACACTGTTAGGAACCTCTACAACTCCATGCCGAGACATCTGGCATGTTTTATTCTACTTCTGTATGTGTAGCTCAAAAAAATGACCAAGAGCTGCCCACATGAATCTAATTTTTCAATCATTTATTGTTTCTTGTAACCTTTTCTTTTTCTTTTTTTTCTGAATAGCTTTGCAATCTAACACTTCCTTCAGTGAACAACTATTTTTGTAACCATTTGCCTCATCACAGATTCAAATGAAATATATAACTTCACCTGATAAATAAATACAATTCCAAGGGCAACTCAAACAGGAAAAAAACTCATAGAATTCAATGGATTTGACTCACACAGCATGTTTTGTAATTTCTCAGAGATCTACTATATAAGCACTTACTGTATCATAATAACTCTAAATGGTTCCTATAGTTAGTAATAGATTTTAAAGGTTAGACACACGTTAGTAAAAGGTCACTGACAGCATTTGCCAGTTCCACTTGTTCAGCCTCACAAAAGAAAGGCTGCATCTTAAAAATAGCGAGAAAAAAAATAGTGACCCAACCCAAGATCTTCATGTAAAGGGTTTTTTTTGGCAGTTCTAAATCTAGCAGCTCTAAATCAGAAAAGAAAGATTACATCATACAAAAATATATAAGCGAGCGATGACACCTAGTCACCACCTAAGCTTCTTTTAGCACTCAACATTTTTGCTCATAAGAAAGCCATATTTAAAAGCTAAAAATGATCAAAAGATGCATATACCAACACCTAACATAATCAGTCATTTAAAAACATCCAATATAATCATGGGCGTGGTAGTGGGGGGAAAAGTGGACCTGACTACCCAGGGGTAGTTTAGGGAGAGGGGCCCATGAAAATCCTGATTTGTTTTTTTTTTTGCTTACGTTTCTTATTTACTGGCATGGATAGGGACCCACTGACATGGAGAATGTACAGGGCCCAGAATTTGATGCTACGCCCCTGAATATAACTCCAGCACAAGAAAAAAGATATACTTTAACATGAAAACAATATGGTATCTTCTGGTACTAAATGTTTTTAATAGGTAAATGATTGAAACTGAACTTGACCTGCAGTATTCCATTAGGAAAAACATACTCTTCAAAATATTTGTTTCAGCAATTACTTAAAATATAACTTGGTTGTGCCACCCTTGGCGGGAAACAACTGCAATCAAGCATTTGCAATAACTGGCAATGAGTCTTTCGCATTTCTGTGGAGAAATTGTCAGACTCTTTTTTTTACAGAATTGTTTTAATTCACCCACAGTAGAGAGTTTTCAAACATGAACAGCCTGTTTTAGATCATGACACAGCATCTCAATCAGAAGTCCACCTTCTTTTTGTTTTTTTTTCAAGCCATACAGAGGTGGCTCTATATTGTTCTTGAGGATTTTCTGGTAGAGAGCAGAATTCAGTGTTTAATCAATTACAGCAAGTTGCCCAGGCCAATGAAGCAGTAAAAGCAGCCCCAGAACATCACACTACCACCACCATGTTTTATGTTCAGTATGATGTTCTTTTTCACAGGATTGTACGTCCATTCCTGCATCTCAGTCCTGCATATATATAAAAAGCTGTGCTGAGAACAATTTTGAGCTATCAATGTTTGTACAAAAAAGGAGCTAAAAAAAAAATTAAATGAAAAAAATTATAATAAATCTTCAAAGAATGACTGAAAAGGTTGTGCATAATACTCAGTCAATTGTTACACACAAACTGTACCTTACACTTTGTTGAAATGTCTTGATCAATAGACCCATAAGAATTCACCAAAATGACCTAAAATAAACTCCTTTTACATTGACTTTCATTGAAAGTTAAAAAGGTTTTATCTCTCCTGTAACGTTGTTGTTTTGGAGATAAATGTTGTTCACTGAACAGTGACAATATACTTGTATATCTTGTAATTGACAAATAAAAAGACTCAGACATCGCAAACAAAAGATGTTTTCAATATTTTCTAGCAGCCATACATTTAAGCAGATTATATTATCTTAACGAACAAACAGGAACATACGCCTGGCCTTGCTCCCTCAGTCTGCAGCTGGCGAAAGGCTCAACTGATTTACTGAAGATTAGCAAACTATATGATTTTGGCTTGAAACACAGTGTAGTTTATAATTTCACACAAAACCCATTTATTGCATACAATATGTGAGTGTTTTTGGTTCACGAGTCAAAAGTAAACCCAAATAAACTGCGTGATAAAGATAAAGTATATCGTGTTGTTAACGCAGTTCTTTCACACAATGCTCAGTGTAATATGTAAAAGCACAAGTTCATTACTATGGAACCAGAAAAAGTAAACATTAAAAACAATAAGTTTCGCTCTCCACATGCAATACACGGCAGACATTACATTTTCTTGTATGGGGGCGTAACAAGTCAAATCATAGTTGTAATTTAATTTCTAAAAAAAGGAATTACAGGGTAGATTTCTAAATAAGGTGTATGAGTGAGAGGGGAAGCGTTCATTTGTGTGGCACCTGAAGCCCAAGAGTATTCCAGGACAGCTAATTCCACACATTCACACGGGACGTTATTATAACTTCAGCGAGGTCAGAGGAAGTCACCGTAGCAATTACTCACCTCCCACCAGCCTCATTAAACCTATGACCAACCGTGGCCACTCATCACACACACAGCATAACCCGCCGGCCAATCAGGGAGCCGACAGGCGGCATGCTGCCGCCCACACAGTGACAGGGTATTGAGAAGTTGTCTGTCTGAGCACCTGAAATACATTTGTTTATTCACAATGTGTCGCCTGGCCAGACGGGGAGGAGACTGGTCTGTGTGTGAGGGAGAGAGAGAGAGAGAGAGAGTTTGTGTGTGTGAGAGAGAGAGCGCAGTGTGAGAATATCAGGCCACCGTGAAGAAGTAGTATCAGACACTGCATTTAGACTGGCTATTAGTATTTTACAGTACTTACAAAGAACCGAATGTGAACAACTGTCCACATATTTTTTACTCTCATACGAAAACCTTGTAACCTTGTACACCTGTACTGTTTTAAGGCAAAATTCACTGTATGTTGTGTTAACAACATATTGTAGGAAATAAATATTATTGGTTTAATCTAATGACTAATGTACTGACTGATCTAAGGTATGTGCACTATTCTTGACACACTTTTTGGTGTGATAGTGTGCAATGTGGTATATGTTGTTAGTGCGTGCGGTCATTTTTGTGACATGTCAACACATCTAATACAAATTCACAAATATTTTAGTAGTCAAGTGATCAGTAAAATCGGTACAGTAACTAATGTGTTATGCCTGCCCTAACACAATAATACAGAAAGTTTAAATGAAATACTGTATAATCTGTATATTTTTTGCTTGTTTAGGAAAATACTAAACCAGTTATTGATGGTTTTTGTGGTTTGTTTTTTAAACTAGAGTCTTTGAAGTCCACTACCAAATATTTGTGATAACACATAGTAAAATTTAGAACAAGTAATGATAATAAAACACATGTTGTATAAAGTACGTAATTTCATTAATCAAACTCTCTATTTACCTCAAATTATTATTTACTAAAAATTATATACTTCTTGTCAAAAATTCCACGAAAAAACAATTCACATATGTAGAGATTTATGGATGAGAACTGAAAAGATATACTACTGAAAAACAAAGACCTGGATTTTATGTCTGACAATTGATAGAGAAGGAGGAATGAATTGTGTTAAAATTTTTCATTAATATCATATAGTGATTCAAATGTGCTATACCAAATGATTGTGCAGAAGTTACACAGTTAAAAATTCATTTTTATATATGTTTTATAAGAAACAAAAGATTTAGGTAATTATACAACATGTAATGATCTATACAGTGCATTTATCAGAGTTAATTCAACCCTTTAGTTTAAAATGAACACTGAGTGCTAAAGGGCAACAAACTGTTTATTTACTAATTTAAGGCTGACAGAAGCTTTTAGATTTCCAGTCTTTTTATTATTTGGTAACTGTACGAAAAACTATGCAAACAAGAGTGAGGAAAAAAAAAGTCTGGATCTATTTCTGTTCATTTATCGTGTGAATTCAATAAATTCCAGTTGTCTATTCTGTTAATCAATTATTTGTTTCAACTGTCAGCAAAACAAATGGAAGAAACAAGTCATATGAGGCCACATAGGCCTCACACACATCCTTTCTTCTGCTTTGCTGTCTCGCTCACGCGCTCCACTCTTCCCCAGTGCTCGGTTCCCGAGAGCCGACGTGCAATTGTTGCTGTCATGAAGTAGAAACGTTCGCCCACTCATTTGTCACGAATGCTTATCATGAAAAATACTCAAGTATTACAAGAGGGGAAACGTTCCTCAGACTTCATTTTCTTCCACTTTTTGAAAGTGATAAGCGTTGGTTTGGGGACATTTTTTAATCTCTAGGCAAAGACATGAGGGAAGACACTGGGTTGTTCAGTGAATAAGGGATGCCTTAGAGGACCCCACAAAGAGAAGCAAGGGAGTAAGAGAGAGAGAGAGAGAGAGAGAGAGGGAAAACGAGAGTATACTGACTGAATGAGTATTTTAAAAGTGTCTTCCTGGGCAGCTTGAACAGTAGCATCCCAAATGCACACAGCCTGCCTGAATCTGACTCTACATACCAGCACAGCGAAGCGCTGATGACTAACGTGATATTTTTATTCAATCATTATGTAACGCATCGGAAACGCAGCGCAAGTGTGAAGCACATGGAAGGTGCAGATACAGTCCGCACGATCCAGGAATTGTTTGCCCACCAAAGTGTTTTTGACACCTTTTCCTTTGCACATTATGTCCAGGACTATACGTGCCAAGACATGCTTTAAACTGAATCTTTGTCTTTCGGTATGTAGGATTATTTATTTTTTCGTTGTTCATTATAAGTGCGATGACTGCCACTGAGCCCTGAAGGAACATTCAGTACTATTTTATTCTTATCTCATAGATAAGGGTGAACCTTCTGGGGTTGAAAGACAATACCAAAGACAAAGGTGTGTTTTTAAGGTAATGAAGCGTGCACGATACAATTGTAAACTTGGCAATAAAAGCATGCAAAAAACCTTTAATCATCTTAACAGAAGTAAGACCAGACATACAACATTCTAACATCATTTTAATAAAGTCAATAAAAAAAATAGTTAAACAAAAACAGCTGCCAAAATTAATTTATGACAAAATACTAAAAAAGGCCAGTATAGAGATCAGTGGTAATTGTGGTTTTAGTATGGTGGATTTGATATGGTTTTAGGCTTAACCCTCCTATTATGTTTATTTGTCAGAACCAGCAGTGGTGTTTCCGGGTCATATTGACCTGTCGTATGTTTAATTATCCAAAAGATATCTGAAAAAAAATTAAATAAATAAATAACAAGTGTGAATTGATAATTATTATTATTATAATTAATATTTAGTGCAATTGTGTTCCTTACCTCTAAAAGGTAAAGGTAATTCACTGGATTGTCATTAAAAAATCATGTTCAACCTTTTTTAATGTTTCTTTACTTTTGAAAGACCAATATATAAAACAGTAGTTTTACATAACATTGAAACATGACACTGCAATGTTGTTTTAGTTTAGTTTTTGCAGGGTTTGGTTGCAAATATGTGAGATGAACCATTTTCAAATTATATGTTGATTACACTAATTAAGACAAGCAGAAGATGTTTCATACTGCAAAAATACTTTTGACCATTTTTTTATCTTCAAATTTCAAGACTGGTCAATTTGACCCGTAACATAACAGAAAGGTTAAGGTCCTTTACACCAAATAGTTTTTTTTCGGACAAAACTGATGTGTTTTTTAACACAGTGGGAACATCACACCAAGTATGACAGAGGTTCTGCATTCTGTGCTCAAACACAGGGCTGGAAATCCATAGACTTTTGAATTTCCATTGTTTTTCTCTACACCTTTATCAATTTTGTACTTTTTTCTTAACCTAACTTCTTTTTTGATCTGCAACCATGAAACAAGTTTTTTTTTCCATTAAAATGGTTTATGAAAGGACCACTAGCTTTTAGAATAATGAAAATGTTTGTTTTAGTACATTTTATAGCTTAGTAATTGTTAGTTTTAGTTTAGCAATTCTTGTTATATAAATTAAATCCAATTTACTGAGCGAAATGGAAAGATCAAGCACTTTAACAAAAATAATGACAACAGTATATTCTTTGTTTAACCACGACTTAGAAAACCTAACTTTACAGATTTTAGGGTGTTCTTTGTAAAAAGAATACAGTATTGTTCCACTGTATTAAACTGATTAAAACTTGTATTGCATTTCCAGTCTTTCACACATTCATTGTGTGAAAAAAGTGTGTATATTTTACTCATTTTTATTAATGTTATGTGAACATTAAAGAGATAAATACGTAAAAATAAATGTTTTGCATGATAGTGACAATATGGAGATTCTACTAAATTTGAAGTAGTATCAAAACTAAGATGAAAGACTGGGGCTGGAATCTGCTCATTTATTTTTTTTACTGTATTTTTTAAGGATGAACCCTTGTTTGAGGATTCATTACTAGATTTAGTTTATTTAATTATTATTGACTCACTACTACAGATTACACTGTTAGAACTATGAACGTAATTAGTGTGGGCCCACAGGAGCTTTAAAAAATCAACAGTTTGAGTTTTGATAGATGCTAGCAAAATATAACCATCAAAAATAAATAAATAAATAATTAACCTACCTCAATGTCAACCACCACCCAGTGCCTCCAGTATGATCTAGTGGGGTTAGTTCGGCTTGGGGCATCAGGATCCACCATTATCAATGTGTATTTCTTCTTCTGTGAAGAGGGAGAATTTTTTAAGTACAAATAAAGAACTGAAATATTCAGCATGAGTAAATAAATAAGAGGCACAATAAGTGCTCTTAGACAATTGTTCATTCACATGTTTTCATTACATGGTACTAGTTAAACCTGTTTTACATCACCAGAAAACCCATCCACTTCTCTTTCCTTTGTTCCAAAGACAGTAATTTGCTTTGACCACCTGTTACGGAACTTGCGCTAGTTACATTTGCATCTTGGCCTCTTACGGGTCAGGTTTTAATCTTCTGCTTATTAAAACGAGAGGAGGAAAGAATAAGAAAAGCAAAAAGCACATGCAATTCAGCTTTTTGTAGAGAGCGAATAGGTTCACTGAGTTTTATTTTAACTAAAATCACATCAGCCAAGCCCCATCGCAGTGACAGATCAATGGCTCAAGTACAGCTTCCAGTGTCCTCGAGAAACTCATCTAAAATGTGTGATGTACGGTGGAAAAAATGCCTTAATTAGCTGCTGATATTTTCAGACCATCTTCCACTCCTCTCACATTCACTACATCTCAATCTGTCTGCAAGTTTTGTTTTTTCCTCTTCCTCTCCTTCTTTCTGTCTTTTTACAACAACACTTTCCCGTAAACAACCTGGCAGACATTTTGGGCGCTATACCACAACAACGACTGACCAGCTTAATTGCTCCAACTACTCAGCTTTTGCATGTCCCCTTAAAGTTGGAGAATTGTGGGAGCAGATTGAATTATTGCGTGAGCACATTTGTCATCCCTGGTGCTGAGCCCAAAATCTGCCAGACCATATGATGGCGTTATTATTATACGCCTCTCTCAGGCAAACAGGCCTGTCAATCATGCTCGTTACCATGCAACAGGAGCCCCTCCCCACAGTAAAGAAGAGACGAACATGACAATCATGAGCACAGCACACTGTAGTGGAAAAGGTTTAGTGAAGTAGGAGCTGAGAAAACTGAAAGTAGACTGTTTATATATATTTAACTGTTACATTTGGAGGTAAGCCCCATAAAAGCCAAATAAACGGCTATAATAAACCCAAAGAACAGCTTTCAGCTTAGCCTAGCCTTCAAATAGACCACGATAGTTTATTTCCCGAGCAAGAGATAAAGACAGTCACAGGAAATAATGCTTTTCCTAAGGAGGAACCTTGGCAAACCTTTTTTTTTTGTTAGCCTACTCTATCTTACACTGCCGAAATAACCCAGAGACTGCTTACGATGAATCATAATCTTGCAAATTAAAGCCACTAAAACATGAAAATAAAAAATCCCTTATTTCCCCTCGTCTCCAGAGCCCAAATCCGCTGCTCACCTGACACAAAGCAATAAACCGAAACAACCCTAAGCCTAATAATCGGATGATGTTTTAAGTTTTAGTGATAGTGCCTGCAGGTAATACCCAAACACACCACAACAATGGAGCCTCCTCCACAGCCTGTCACTGGAAGCCTTGACTGGAGCGTGCTGAGCTGCCACCCCCCATGGGCAGATTAAACACTGTTCTCAGACCTGTTGCCTTAGAGACAGCCAGAGCTCACCAGACTGAGCGGCAAATTGACTACAGTATGTTACACTTATAATTATAGGTGCATTAATTGCATGCAGTGGATCAGTGGACAATGCTTTCTACCTGAGTGCAGACAGTTTGAGTTTGTGATGCAAAGAGAATTTTACTATGGGAATAAGTTTGTTATTGAACGCGCTACAATCTCAGATGTAGTCAAGTGTCATTTGCATTTCATCTGTGACTTAAATGAAAATAAGCTAAATAGCAGTATGCATGTGTTTGTCCCTAGAATGCAACATGTATGTCTGTCTATGTGTGTGTGTGTGTGTGTGTATAATTAATGTGCATTTAGACAGATGGAGGAAGCAAATGTAAGAGAGGAAGAGTAGGGGAGGGGGTGCGAAGCCTACAGTCTCTCTTTCTCTCTCTCCCTCTGACACCAGCTGGACCAGTAACCACTTTAGGTACATTTCACAAAGGTGCATACAGGAATAACTACGCTTGACTCTGGCTTCAGTCATTAAAACTTATAATGAGGGTTTTATATAGAGCAAAGCCGAGAATGAGCAAAGTACAGTGAAGATACTCATTTCAGCCCTGTTTTGGTCAGTTTGTCTAAAAGCAAAAAGAAATCTCAATAATAAGCTTAAAAGCAACAAAAAATAAGCCTAAAAAATAAGTTAGATCAAAAAAATCCGGTGCAAATTGACACCTGTAAGGATGTAAGGAGGGCTATAGTTTCACAGCGCATGGCAAAGATACCTTAGGTTGTTCAAGTCCATAACAAACCTCAGATGTAATATGACTTTCAACACTCAATCCACACAAGGCACAATGCTTCTTGCAGCTTTGGCAATTTTGTGCATCATAGCCTGTATTCTATATATTTATAATGCACATGTAGCTGCTAATTTTCAAATGAAAATGTAATTATAACTATAAGCAGGTTATCATTACATGTTTTTAGAGGTAATGGCAGTATGCAAGTAGACACTCTTTTTTTAGTCGTTTACATTGAGATTTCTTATCTCGTGTCAGTTGGTTTTAAATTTTCCTGAAGTTGTGATTAAAAAATGATATTACTTCACCTCCCTAAGTAAAACTTATCCCAACCGAATAGGACTTGTTTTTGCTCATGTTAGAGACGTGTATTTAGTATGATATTAACAAGCAGAGACAAACCAATCTCACTGAGTTCTCTCGATATTCTGACAAAAGAGGTGGAGCCTTAACACAGGACAGTTTTACGGTCATAAGTCATACTCTCTCCATCAAACGAACCTACAGAACAGTGATGCGCCTCTGTATCTGCACATGCATGCTTTAGAGTCTGGGGTTGACTATTCTGAGATACAGATTTTGGCATTCCACCAGGGCACATCTTAAAATCTACATCAGGGGGTTTGATTGTGGCCTCAGGGCATCTTGGAAACTCCAACATGAGAGAATTATGTTTGGAGAGTGTGTGCCAGAAGCTCAGCTGTATGATTTAGCAACATACCAGGGTCTTTGTAGAATAAAGGCGTGTCAGTTCCAAGTATTAAAACATGGGAAGTTAAGTCTTATCCCTCTGTGACCTATAGCCACAGATATGCACAATGACAGAGATGTTACATTAGAGTTAAGTATAGTTCACATATTCAATGAGGGTGCCAATATTTTGTTCTGACATGCCAATGTGTATTGGCCCCATGGTGTAAATTCCACGTTACAAAAAAAAATCATGAAAAAATAAGATTTATGCAACGTTGAAAATAATATGTATATTACAGCATCGCAATGATTACCAAAAGACAGGAAATGTAATATAAAATTAAGAAGTGCACCTAACAAAAAATAAAAGAATACAAAAAAAATAATTATGAAAGAATGACAGAAAAAGAAATTAACAAGAGCACGATTATTTGTAGAAGTAAAACACAATAAAGAGAAGGGAGAAAAAGGAGGAGTGACATACAGAAGCAGAGAACATACAGATTTTAATAATAATAGATAAGAAAAAAATACAGATATAAGAGGCATAAAAGTAAAGAAATTAAGAAATAGAAAAAAGGAGGAAGGATAGGATGGCTATTCACAGAAGAAAGTGAAAATACAATAGAAAAAGGACATGTGAGGCAGAATGGAAAAAATACAGGATTGAGATGAAGAAGAATGAAATTCTATCCGAAAGAAAAAAAAGAGATGTAGAAGACATGCAGAGAGAATGAGAGAGAAAGAGAGAGAGAGAGAGAGAGAGAGAGAGAGAGAGAGAGAGAAGAGGTGGAGGGAAAGTAGAGAGGGAACGAGGCCCCTATGTGAGTTTATAAGTTCATGGTTTATCCCTGACCCGATACCAAATCGTGTCGTCCGTTCAAAAGCCTATAAATATCTCTCCTGCTTTATCCTTTTCTCTTCTTCTTGGTTCACACACACACACACACACACACACACACTCACAAAATCTGGTGGTAATGGTACGCAATCAATCCCAAATCCCTCTTTAAGCAGTGAAAACACTTGAACTGGTTGGGTAATTAACAGGTATCTATGTTGTGATTAAGATACAGAGTCGGCTTAAGAGCCATCGACTGTAGCTTAGCGCAAGGTTAGCTGATCGATGAGTAAATACTGAGGAAATCTCCCAGTTAAAAACACTGCAGTGCTGAGACGAATACTGATTTATTTCATGATGCAGAGGGATGGATTTGTCTCCAAAATTTAAACATCTAAAAAAGCTAAAATAACTCGCACAACAACCACTATAACCTAATGACAGCTAAAAGTATCATGTTAATTACGTATGTGGAGGCACACTTTAGTTGATTTATTTTATTACTAACATTAGTGTATAATAATATAGTACTTAATGAACAGTTCATAGTAATACTAGGTCTCAGGCTTAATAACTGAATAATAAAATGGGTTCAAGGGGCTAGCAGTGTAATGTATTTAAAAAAAAATGGGATTATAGGGGGAAAAACAGAAGATTAGCTATATCATTTGCAACCAAACGCAAATCTGATGACACACGCATAGGAGCACAAAAAAAAAACATTCTAGGGGTGAAAGAGAGGAGAAAATGGAGGAGGTGGAAGAAGGGAGAAAGTGTGGAGAAAAATAATTGCCATACAGTTAATACCCCCTTGAACATTATTACTGTTTTTAATCTTTACATTCCTTGTTCAAAAGTTTATTTTTTTGGAAGTAAGTCTTTTTAACGTTAATGTAAATCCATAACTGCATGTTAATTACATTGTGTTTTATGCATTTACATTTTTAAATGAAACAGTAATGTTTATTGATATGTTTATTGACAGGTTTTATACACAAGCTCCATTCATGCTGTTTATTCTGTATTTTTTCACTGGGGCTCTGAATCAAATTTAAGGAATTATTACTGTAAAAAATTAACAGCAGCAGTAAAACCCTTATGGATAAAAATGTTTAATTAAATCCATAAATCATATGTGTTCTAAACAGTTTCAAGTTAGCACAAGAAATTTGCCTGATCGCCAAAAAATCAACTATTAAAGGAGTTGTCATTTACATTTACAAAATTGTTAACAACATTTCTGGCCCAAACACTTTAATTTAAATTTAAGATGAACACAGATTAATGGAAAAAGAACAAGAAAAAAGAGGGAAAAAGTCAAAATGGTGAGAATAGCTGAAGACAGTTCGGGATGGTTGCTATCAGAGGGCATACGATGGGGTCAGTCCTGTAGGTCAGTGGGGTTAGAGGTCAAAGCAGGGGCAGTAATTGAATCCTGACTGAAGAGGAAAAAAGAAGAGTGCCGAAACAGAGATTAGAGAGACATATATCTCTCTCTCTCACTCGCACACACACATTCACTATTTCCTACTCTATTTCCCATAAACACATCACCATACACACTACATCACCAGGTCAGTGCTTTAGAAGAGGTGGAAGAAAGGGAAGTTTTTAGGGTTAGGAGAGGTGTTCTTTACTGTCTTTGCCATTATCATTAGTTCTACCTCTTGAAATGATGTCTCTCTCTCACACAAAAAACACGGCTAAATCTACCTACCTACCCAAATAAGTCTCAAGAAGTCTCAAACAGCTCTTAATAAAGAAAACTCTTTATTTAATAAATGTAGTTTCAGTACACACTTCATGACTACCTGTGTTTTAAATAGAGGTTTCACACTACACAACTGATCAATGAGGCAAGATCATAAATCGTTCTTCATTTGAATAATTTGAGTTATGTAAACCCAAGATCAATCCCTAGAATTAGCCCATTTTCCCCGTATATGTGTATAGTTTTAACGTCTCACGTTTTATCTCGTGAGACCATCCTTTTTTCGAGCACCGCCCTCTAACTGGAGGCTGGAGGCAGCATTTTGCAATTGGCCACCTTAAATACCTTTTCTCATGATTGGATACACATGGCTATGAAGTTCAAAGCTCAATGAGGTTACCAAACCAACTTTGTGCTTCAGTAAGTAAAATTTAGTTAGGAGTATTCAAATCAATAAAATGATAAGGGTGCCCATACTTTTGCACCAGTCAAATTTTGGTTTAATGCATATTGCACATTTTCTGTTAGTACAATAAACCTCATTTCAATCCTGAAATATTACTGTGTCCATCAGTTATTAGATATATCAAACTGAAATGGCTGTTGCAAACACCCAAATATTTAGAACTAAAAATGATTAAGATTAATAGGGGTGCCCAAATGTTTTCATATGACTGTATTTGTTCTCTAACAAACACTTTCTTTCACAAAAACATGCAAAAACTTGTGCAATGTTTGGCCTGACACATTCTGTTTTTGTGTATGTCCAAAAAAAAACAAAGTTGTCAAAAAAAAAAAACAGACGAAAAAAAAAAGAGAATATGGATGAGAAATAACTCCACACTTATTGGCTTTAGTTAGTCACTGCACGTCCCAGTCACAACACTTTTCACATTTTGCCGGCAGGTCCGGATATCTGCTAGATGTTTAGTGAGGGTTTGCAAGGCATCATTGAGCTCTCAAAGTGCTTCTTTCAGCAGCTCAAAAGTATTGACCAAGCCAGCAACCGAGCCAAAAACTGAGCCAGCAAATTTACGATGATATTCAAATGATTGTCTTTTGGCTTTCTGTGGTGTGCCACATTCATAAATGTTTTTTTTAGCAGTTAGAGTTCAGAAATCAGAACGTTTAGTTGTGACAAGCCTTAAATAAAATAAATGGCAATTTAGGTATGTGCAATTTGGTTTAGGTGATAAAAGCTATATGAGATTTCTGTAGTCTGCACTTTAGATTCAGAAAAACACATTTAATATACAGCATTTCCATGCACTAAGAGAGAGATATGTTTTATTAGAGAGAAATACAGTGAGGGAAAGAGAGTGAGAGAGAGAGAGAGCAGTGTGTGCCAATGTGTGTACAGCAGTAGTGTGTGGGAATACACATAACCATACCCTCATGACTGGAGTTCCCACAGCGCAGCTTCCCACTGTTATAACCTGAACTTAATCTCATCTCATAACGGCTGTACTTCAGCCCATAGAGAGGTGATTACAGTTATTATGGGATGGCTGGCGCTGGCACTCGTGCTGTTCGCTAACGTTCAGTGTCGCTGTGAGTGGCGTACCTCGAGTCATACTCCCGCTGGTAACGGACATGTTCCCTGCTACTCGTCTCTCACTAATACCAGCGCCTTGGTGCTTAAGGATTAAGAAACTAAATTCATTACAGTCATTACCAGAGAAAGTTAAAGCCACAAAGCCATGAAGGGTTTTTCAGTAGGGAGAGAGTAAATAGACTGTTTTTAATCCTTTAAATGCTCAGAACCCATCAATATGACCATATTCCCTTTCCTCACTCTTAGAGATATATAACTTATAAGCATGTTTCAGAATAAACAATGAATCTGTACTATATAATAAGCATTATGATTATAAACAGAATAATACGCTTGCCGTTTAAGCATTTCAAACATACCAAATTGAACAGAAGACACTATGGCAATTGTTAAAACAGTTCTGCAGAAAACAGACACCATCTGGACCAAAAATAATGTATTCAAAATAATAGAAAATACAGACCTTTTTATTACATAAGTGCATTAGTAAACCTAAATGCTATGTGCATGGTTATGAGATGGGCATGAACTAAAATCAGTCAATTATTTGTAAAAGAACCACAGATACAAAAACATGGAACACACAATTCACATTATACAGACAGTTTATAGTATATACAAACAGCAATGTGTAAATGTGCTCTCTGTCCAGACAAACTCTAGTAATGTGAAATTTAATTCACAAAGATTTTAGTTCAATAAGAAATGTGTTTTTGAACATTTACCAGAGAGGAATCTTCATGTTTTCTTTTGGGTATGAAGTATTGGGCGAATCCCTTTCCAGAAATAAGGTGAGCATGTCAAAAGTAGGAGGTCACAGTAATGCTACTAAATCAAAATTCTGCTTGCATTTGTAACATTTAATGGCACTGTAGAGCTCTGACATGTTGATTATTTGTGTACCACCTTTTTTATTATTTCCGTTTGCTCTCAAGCACAACAATACTTTATGGGTATCGTTTATTACCAGGCTTTTAAAGGGTTTATGAATAGTTTATAAAGGAGTTCATTAATGGTTATTAATTAGGTTTTAAATACTTAAAAACTTTAATACTAAGTTATAACACACAAATAGAGTTGCTGGGTACTTATCTCACTTTTCCATCAGTCAGCATTATCATATCTGATAAAATAATGCACAAAGTCAGTTTAGTCATTGAATATGTTAGTATACACCACATTGTCTATTTACAGAAAAGACAAAAGAGTTTTGATAAATGTAGAAATTTATGTGTAATTACTAATTGAGAAACGACAGGTCACTTTTGACCTTTCTATGTATATAATGAAACTGCATATTAATGTTTTTTTTTAAACAATCTAATTAATAACTAGTAATAAACTGTTATAAACTATGTATAAACTCTTTAGAAAGGTCCCTTATTTTAAGTACCACTTTATGACTTCCCCTTAATGTAGAGATTTGTGCAAGCGAAGTAGCCATAGCATGTGCATGAGTTTTTTTTTTTTTTATATATATTTTTAAAATGGTAATCTGACCTTTATTTTCTAGTATTTTTGTTTCTCTTAACATATACGAGGATTAGTGAACTTTTAATTGTTAGGGATATTTGAACATTGAAATTGAAACACTGAGGTCAGCAAAAATGATTGAGATCAAGTCCATATACATGTACAATAAGTCGATATTATAAATATCATGACAGGCCTATAACCAAGTATCATATCAACACATGGAAAACTATTATATCTCCAAAAATATATGTTTTATTAAAATAAAAAACGGTTGTTGTTTAAAGACCATGGAAGAATGTCAGAAAAGCAAACAAGCAAGCACCCAGTTAATGTGGCTATGATTTGCTTCAGATAGAACCACTTGAATAGTATGATGGGATAAATCTGGCATTCTAAAGTGTGTTACAAAAAGGCGCATGGCACAGATGGAGTGCTTTTCAGTGGTAGATTGAGATGCGACAACTTGGATAAACTGAATGATCGGCACAGGCAGATAATATATGTAAGAGAACAGAGACTCCCTGATAAGCATGCTAATCCGCAACACTGCCAAACACTCAGTGCCTGGACACTGCCAAGTATCTGTGATGAAGCACTACACACACACACACGCACACACACACACAGAAAACACTTCTGCACAAAAATGCACTTACAGGCAACCACACACTAACAGGAAAACACACACATACCACAGCTACAGAAAGAAACATTAAAGCAGCCCATTTTTCCATCACTTTCCAAAAGTCACAAAATTTGAAAAAAAAACAAAAAAAAATTCAAAGAGCCCCCCCCCCAAAAAAAAACAAAAAAACAATTAAAGCAGGTCTATCTGATATGCAGCCCCTTTTGAGAGAGATATTCTAAATATAAACACATATTGGAAACGGGATTTTGTTTGACTTCAGGCAGCTATATGTGTTTCCATGGCAACACTTTTTTGTTTTTGATAATCAGGGGGGCATATGGGATAAAAAAAAAACAATCAAACGGTAAATTCCCATTTACTAAGCCTGTACTGCAATATACACAATGTTGTCCTCACATCTTTACCTATCAAAGAATGCACTTTTTGCACATCTTATCTCTCTTTATCTGCTTGTTCTTTATAGTTTTGTCACCGCATTGTATTAATTGTTGGGTCTTAAAAAGGCACTACACCCTAAACCATATATTTTTTGCTAATAGCTGAAATGTGTTTTCTTAACCTTGTATTGCAGTCATTTCCACCTCTGTAGCTGTGAACTGACTGTACTATATTAGTGGTGTAGCAGACAATTATGTTCTTTTCTGAAAGCAGTTGTATTCCTGAGTTAAGAGGGGACAGAATTTCATTTAAATAATGTTGTCAATGTCCTGGAATGGTCAACCCTTTAATATATAATATTTATATTTTAAAACATGGTTTAAAATGTGGTTGGCTTGCTGGATGTAATTGCTCTATACATTTTGACAGCATTTAATAAATAAAGCTTCTCTCTAGGCATACTGAAGACCCAGGTCACTTTAACCAGGTTAACCTTTAGGTAGCTTAAAAACAAACCATAGCGTGTGTGGACGGTGGATAGCAGTGCAGTGGTTAGTAATGGTTATGGCCTAAAACACTTAGCTAGAATTGTCAGTGTGAGTAGACATGCGTCTCACATACATTAATGATTCTGATGTTCATCTGATTTCAAGGCTGATTTCTTCAACAGATGTTCTTTTTTTGGGGTCTTGCTAATCCTTTATTAGCTGTTAATAAAAAAAAACAGCGGGGGAAGACAAACTGTAATATTATATTGATATTGAGCTTTCTTTTCTTTTATTCAACTCACTTCACAAGAGCTAAGTCTCACATTTTCACAAATAACCAAATGGTAATTTAAGTCTTTTTTCTGTTAACATAGTTTAAAGCAACTTGCTGGTTCAAATTAAGTAAAATGAGGGTTAAGGCAGTAAACAACATTTAGCATATATTTCTATGTCTATTTCTATATGTTCTGAAAGTGGTACAAAGAAAAAGTTTACAAACTCTGGAATTGCACTGGACCACGCAGAGAATGAGCCTTATACATATGCAAGATGTTTATTCTGTATTAACAACAATGGCAGATGCAGAAACATAAAACCATTCCCTAGCTAATCATCTTCCACATGGTTGCTGTAATACCCTTTAATACCATTTACTGTTTTAATTCCAGCTGAAGCTCCTCTGTACTAATACTTGACAGCTTTCCTCCATAAGGAACTCTTGTTAGTGTTTAAGTAAATAATTAGGCACTTCATGCAAATCGTTCAGTCAAATGTCACATTAGTCCTTAAAATGTATGTATTTTTGTACTAAATTGAAGCATGTAAGTGTCACTCTCATTATATGGTAATTATGTCTTTGCTGCAGCTGTCTGTGCTAAAGTGTATATCCATTACAGAAAATAACCTGTTTTCCTTCAATTCTGCAGTCATATTATCCATATCTAGTTTCACAAATTTTACTATGGTTAAAGCACAGCTCACCAGATGTGTCCCATATGCTCCAAGCGCTGACCGTGTCAACTGCCCAGCTGTTTAAGTGAGAAAGTCGCAATGAGAGCGCTGTTAATGTCTCATTATTATGAACTAGGGCTGTGTATAGGCATTGTTTTTTGTTTTTTTTTATTCAAGTTTTTTACTATGCACTTCCATAATACAACATACACCAGACACAGGGCAAATCAACAGGTACAGGGCAGATGAATATTTGTCAATATATCCATGCAGTCTGGTGTGACAAGGAATTAAAAGATAATAAGAACAATAGCAAAACATAATAAGAAGAACAAAATAAATGAAAACAAGAAAAGTCTGTGCATAAAAAGGGATGTTTGTTTGTGTTACACTTGCAGCTTTTATTTTTATTTGCTGCCATAACTTTTGCCAGGCCATATTTCTAGTTGTGCCTTGTCCAACATTCTAGCTAACATGTTTCCATAAGACACAGTCTCTTACTGAATCTAAGACCTAATAAGCATAACTGGGGGCAGACTGGTAGCGTTTTTACCATCCAGTAATCCTGCACTTGCAAAATCCCCTTCCACAACGATGCTGTAACAAAGCACATTTCCACATGTAAACTTTCACTTAAAAATCAAAAGAAACAATACAGTATTGCCATAGTATCATGATACTTCAATATTTCAATATTTTATACAACCCTATTATGACTTGCATAGAGCCCACGTTTTTAAGCATTTAAGGGTGGACAACATTAATTAATCCATACACTCTCTGGTGTACCAACCTAGTATCACACATAAACGTCCATATATCAAAAGGTTACACAGTTCTTACAGTAGGAAAGCAGTTTCTTTGTGAAGGGGTAGTAAACACAGTAAACTTGTAATACGTGTGATAACTAACACTGAAGTCATTTTTTTGTTTTTAATTAATGCATGTAGAATTTGAACCTTCCGTTTATTATCTTTCTCTGCTGGCATTTTATATAGCAGCACTAGGATATGCAGGGCTACACTAATCATGTTCATCTGCCTGGTGGGGGTGTGGCGGTCTGGGAAGTGTGGGCCTGATGCTGCTGCTGCTTAAAAAAATCACACACACCTAGACGAAATACTGTAATTTAGTGACTGAATAAAGAACTGTATTTTAACAGTACAACAAAATGAACAGGATTGACTTAACCTGTAGACTATTATTTTATTGTAGATGTTCTTGTTTTATAACATTATTGTTATGCTGCATTATTATTAATAATAATAATGTTTTGGTTAATAATGACTCTTGGTTAATTATTTTTTACAAAATAAACAAACGTTTACAGTACCTGCTTTTTACAGTAGTTGTTTTTGCAGTAGTATATTAAAAAAAATTATTATACATTTCACAGTTTTTTTATAGCCCCAATTAAATCTTTATTGCAAAAAATGCCCTGAATTATTATATGAATCATTATATCATTGTAGGGTCAAATCTATCATATCTAATCTCTGTAAAATAATATTATTTGTTGCATTATAAAACAATAGTCACATAAGGTATCTAATTATAAAGGGCCCAAACATTCTTCAGTAATGTGCTCAGTCAACTGTATTTAACATCCCCAAATTAGACATTCATGCATACAGGAAGCACCTTAAATTTCCACATGAACTTCATTAAACTATTAGAAGCACCAAGCGCCATGTCTTGACCTGTTATTACCACAGCAAAAAACAATACCATCAGTCTTATTACATCGAGCCCTATAATCACATCTGGTCAAAGAAAGAGATACAAAACATGAAACATATCCAATAGCATGTGTTGAGCACACAGATTGTGGAGCGGAGAGAAAGTCTCCCAAACTGATTCTGACACCTCTCCTGCTAGCCCATCAGAGCCGCTAAAGCTAACGCTAGAATTCACAGGCACTGCATGTATCAGCGCGGAGCACATAGCTTCCACTCACTCCTCTCCAGCACGATTAATTATGGCTACTGACGGATGGTGTGTGAGAGAGCGAGTGTCATAAAAAAGAATTTGTCACTCATGGTTATGTCCTCTTTGCGCTCCTCTCTGTGTGGGAAGATGACATTGACGCCATGCGTGGACACAAAACAAAAATGCCCTGTCACTGACACGTTGGCCGGATCAAATCTTACTGAAAGGTCCAGCAGTGAAAAGTGATGGACAAACAGTGTTCGGTTTACCACACATTTAAAGTGAAGTAGGTTTAAAAGAATAATGGTGACACATTCTTAAAATAAAGGTGCAACAAAGCAGGGCTGAAAGATAAATCATATTTTTATCATAACCCTGATATGATTTTGTGAGGCAGAGTGAGTTGGCGTGAGATTTAGCAAGGTAGAGTGATGAGGCAGAGTGAGGTAGAGCAAAGTAAAGTAAGGTAGAATGAGACAGAGGGAGGTACGGTGTGGAACAGTGAGGCCAAAGAAGGCAGAGGGAGGTTGAGTGAGGTAGAGCAAGATGGAGTAAGAGTGGAGTGATGTAAAGTAAGTTAAAGTAAGATGGAGTTCAGTAGAGTGAGGTGAAGTGAGGACAGATATTGGGATACTTTAACAGTATTTTAGCACATACACCTCTAATACAAATAACCAATTTTGCTTCTATAAACCTAGTTTTTTTTTTATTATTTTACATTAAGTTAATTCTTGCAGTGAACAGAACACTGTTCACTTTTAATTGTTAACCTTCCAGAAATAAAATTTTTTTTCCAAAATGTACATTACAAGCCATGATTTTTTTGTCCATGCATATTGTGTCAATTTTTTCTTTCCCACACAAAGAGTTGCTAACTAAATAATTAGCAGTATCGTACATATCTCAATAAGATGTATGCATTTTTGTACTCTATACAAACCCACATAATTGTCACTTTGATATGATAGCCATGTCTTTATTGCAGTTGTACTTAAAAGTATATTAAATCGAGAAAACAACCTGTTTTCTGCCAATTATGTTAAAATTATATCATAATTTCTGGGATATAAGCCGCTACTTTTTTCACACGCTTTAAACACTGCAGCTTATATAATGGTGCGGCTAATATATGTTGTTATTTTTTAAGTGCTTTACTCACTCAAATACACTGTTTTGAATACATGTGTAGTATAATCCAGGGCTCGTCAGGACAACAAAGTGTTTGCAGCTACCTGAATCGTGCATTTAAGGTGGCGCCCCGAGCTGAGTTGAAGGCTTGGATGAAAAGCAGCGAGAAATAATTTACCAAAACTAAGAACAACTCTGTACAATAACTTTACGGCAACTGTGTAACTGAAGTGCATAAAATACTTTTAAATGAGAAAATACCAGAAATTAAGCACAGTACTGTTCAAAGGTTAGGGCACACCTTCTCATCTCACTGTTTTTATTGTTACAATGAATACTGAAGCCATCCAAGCTGGAATATATTAGGAGTCATTTATAAACTTAAAACCAAAACCAAAATACATTGTGATGCATTTAGGTGGGCCCTTATCCCAGGTGCTTTTGACTTGCGGTTTCTGAGGCTGGTAACTCTAATTACTGAGCTTATCTTGTGCAACAGAGGTAACTATTGCTCTTCCTTTAGTGGCAGTCCTGATAAGAGCCAGTTTCATACTAATACTAATTCAAAACTAATATACAATCTTAAAATATCTCGCCCCTTTACAAAGCACTTCCAATTTTAGTGGTTTAAATTAAACAAAGCATGACATTGTGACTGGAGCAATAAAAAACAGATAATACATCCAATTAAGTGTCTATATAATCCACAACAGACGTACCGTGACAAAACCACAACTCCCTGGAACGTCATTGAGACTAAGATAGCGTTAATGTTATTTCTTTTAACTGTAAACGTGGTACGATTCTTCCGTACCCCTGGGTAGCAGTTCACAATGTGCCTGGTCCAACTGTGTGTGGCAGAGGTTCCGCGGAGGCTTTTCGGCAGGCTCACTTTGACGTATCTGCAGAGCAGATGAGTGCCGTCTGTGTGCCGCTCGCACCAGCCCACCCGTCTGACAAACGGCACCTTACTGATCAGCGAGAGCTAGCGTCAGGGAGCCCTCGCGTCTCACCGAGAGCCGGCCTGAGTCAAGACGTCAGAAACACCAGCACCGGCACCATCATTCACAGTTTAGCTGAGCCAAGACCGAGGGGGGAACAGATGGAGGCTCACAGAACATATAATGCATACATTTATACCAGCCTGTGAAACATGTCTTACTGAGAGCATGAAAGGAAAGCACACTATTTAGAGGAACATGGTGTCCACTGTGTTGCATTTTAATTTAATGTGCTATTACTGCATTATGCCAGTCATAAAATCAGTGTGTTGTAGTACACATTAAGTGTACGTTATAGGCAAAATACTAATATGGCCATTTTCTTGCTTCATATTATGACTATGTAATTTATTGCGATAGATTTCAAAGATATTGGTGGATCACAAATGTGCTAGGTTGATTGGTCCACATTAACATAAATAATCTACATTTATTAAATTAACAACATTTTTTGTTTACTCATCACCCAGAAAAATGATGCATATAATGGATTATTGCAGAACACAATTCTATGATGAGGTTCCTAATAGTCCCAAATAGATTCTAAATCTTGTTCCTTTTAACCTTTAACTACGTTACAATCTGATACTTTCTTCTGAGTGTCACTATGTTTTGATCATTAGTGTATATTGAACTTTAAAAGCCAGAGTCAGTGTGACTTGAAGAGCCATGCTACAGCAACCTGGAATAGAGGGTTATAGGTCTTTATCAAAAGCTCAGATATATACGTATCCAACTCACAACCATGTTATCCACAATGCAGTGCTTTAACCCGAGAGGCAATCATGAACATCTTGTTTTTACAAAACATTCACTCAAACTCATTGCAACTTTAGGGAAGATGCCCTTAGCACACCCCTAGAACACAATAAACAATGAAGCTTATTTTTTGGAGCACTCATCTACTAATTGCACAGCTAGTAAGTAAGGCTATGTATGTGACAAATAAAATATAATTGTATTTGTATTGGAAGTAATATCAGCAGAATGATTAAAAAATATATATATTGTGCAACTTGGGTATAAACAATAAAAGCTGTATAAGAAGATTCATACCTAAGACACAAATGTGAGAAAGAGAGAAACAGATTGATAAAAATAGGACAAAGACAGAAAACACAGCAAGGTGAAGAAAGAAGAAAAAGTGTGAGCAGCAAAAGAAGTGGGTAGAAAGATATATGCTATATACAGTACCTGGCAAAAGTTTGGACGCTCCTCATTTCTTTCTTTTTAAGATTTTCTACATCATAAATGTAATATTAATACATAAAAGTAACACATGCTATATTATTTTGAAAACAAAACGTGTTAAAGTGTTAAATAAACCAGAATATGTTTTATACTTTTGATTCTGCTAAGTACCACATTTATCTTTGATGACAGATTTGCACTCTTGGTATTTTTATCTTTTATTTTAGTGTCTTTATGAGATGTACCATGAGTACCATGGAATAATTTTCTCAGCATGCTGTGCATCAGCTTATCGCAAATCACCATCTCAGTTGGGTTTAGGTCAAGATATTGTGTCAAACTCTCTCTTTGGATCATCGGTCAACTCATTGGTACCATGTTGCTTTCTTACCCTCTTATAGTTTTGCAATAAATTATATAACTTTAAATACTTTGTATTGCTTTGCATGTAATGCATTAACAGTAATCCATCTGTTAACTCTGGCCTCCTACCAAACAAATACTAAGGAATGTAATCAGTCCCATCACTGGTGTAGTACTTTGTAAAGCATTACCAACCATTCTGTTGTACATTACGTATGTTATATCTAATGTTTTTTCAGCTTGTTATCGATTTCTGCCTGTTTACCGTTTCTCCTCATTGTTTTCGCCCTATTTGGTTTAACTACTACTCTGGATTTGTTTATATATGTAGGCCTTTTTATCTGCTACATGTATTTTTAGGAGGAAGGAGTAAACCAGAAACCTGGAGTTACTCCACACAGACATGGGAAGACAGTTTTATTATTAAGGGAGAAAAAAATCTACATTGCCTTGTGTAAAAAAATGGGGATGTTTTGCTGCTTCAGGTCCTGAAAGACTTGCAGTGATAAATGCAACCATGAATTCGGGTGTCTACCAAAAAATCCTAAAGTAGAATGTCCAGCCATCTGTTTGTGACCTCAAGCTGAAACGAACTTGGGTTCTGAAGCAGGACAATGATCCAAAACACACCAGCAAGTCCACCTCAGAATGGCTGAAGACTTTGAAATGGCCTAGTCAAAGTTCTGACTTGAATCGTATTGAGATGCTGTGGTATTAACTTAAAAAAACTGTTTATGCTCGAAAAACCCTCCAATGTGGCGGAATTACAGGACAAGTGAATAAAATTTTCTCCACAGCGTTGTGAAAGGATGGCCCAACTAGTTATTAGATTTAGGGGCAAACACTCTTACACAGGGCCATGTGGGTATAAAAATAAAAATAGTAATAAAAACCTTCATTTAAAAACTGCATTTTTGTTTACTTCTGTTGTCTTCTGTTGACTAATATTTATATTTGTTTGATAATCTTCATTTAAACATGCAAAAAAAATCATGAAGGGGCAAACACTTTTTCCACACCATTGTATATCCATGGATTTTTCCCCCAGTGACACTGTAAGGTTAAGACATTTTTATGCACATATTTGTTAAGCATACCAACAATTTATGTACAACTATTAATTTATTGCTCAACTTTTTCTTAAGGTAAAAAAAAGAAGATCCAAGAAGCATTTTTGCTTAAAACTTTTTTTTGCTTACATACAGACAATAACAGTCTATTCAAATATGTTTACAAGATATGCCATATAATGGCATATTCCGGAGTCCAAATGGAATTTTGGACTCCGGAATTAAAATGACAAGAGGCAAAATAAACATGACATATGTTATGTCCCCTCTGGCATGACCCTCATCCATTATCCAACGCCACAACTCGACACACTCAGATTATTTTGCCTGTGGGGACCCTAAAGCTACAGGCAGATAACAGCTTAAGCAGGATTTACATAGACAAAAAAGGTCCATTAATCAAAATGACGGGTCTAGGGGAGGCCATACCTGTTGACAATACATTACTAAGGCTCAAGTCTCAATAGCTGTTTGTGTTTTAATGCAGTCCTATTAATTCATTAATATGGTTCTAAAACATATGAACCAGATTCAGTTCAATTAAATGATACATTAACTTAGACAACATTTCAAATTACAGGTGTCTGTTTCAACAGAGCCACCCTTTTTCACCCAATCGCATGGATTTCTTGTATCTCTCTCATGTCTCACTTTCCTTCTGAAGGTCTCAACAAATGCCTGAGGTCCCTAAACTCACCGCATTCTGTGGAACATCTGGGATCTGCTTCTCTGTCAAGGCAAGTTACGGGACAATAACCCTAGCCGGTTTTCTCAGGGTAAGAAAAAAAATGTGTTTTTAAAGGCAGAGATTGAATATGTTTCACACAAAAACAGCAGAGAGCCTGGGATCAGCCTAGCGGCAAACACAAGCACTCCGCGTCTCGTACTGTGAAAGGGTTACATCCGCATCTCGGGCTGAAAGAAAAAACGCTCAACATACACATGGAGAAGCACAAATCCTGTTGAGCTGAGCTGAGCTGAGATACCCTACATACTAGCAGCCCTTCAAGGCACAATTAGGATTTTACGGAAGAAATCCACATTCCTGCACACACAGAAAGTCTTCTTTTTATTCTTCCCCACCACCACTGTCAGCTCGCACTCTCTCTCTTCCTCTCAAGGAGGGACCTGAAGCAGCTCTAGATATGGCTTTGGACAAAGAAGCAAAAACAAAGCCAAAAAATTATAAATCAAACTGAGCTCCTGTTTTTGGCAGCAAAAGGATGACTGAGGGTTAAGGGGGGGAAAGGAAAGGTATTGCTCGTACGTTCAGCAGCAATCAGTTTATTCAATTTAAAGTGGTGTGAAAACGTAGCATCAGCGTTGGGTGATGGAGTTTGTTTTGAGTGCGTCAAGCAATGAAACAGTGAGTGAGATTAAGAAACACAACCGTAGTTAAGATGTTCTTGGCTGAGAGCTCTCTTCTACTGCTTTAGCTGAAAATGTGTGCCATTCCATCATAAGACCTTGTGAAAGCTTCAGGGATAAGAAATACCATTTACCAATAAGCTTCTGCCATCACATTTAGAGCAAACTTTCAACATGTTCCAAAATGTACGAAAACTTTACTGAAAAGAACTGTATCAAAAAAGTTGCAAAATGTGAAATGTGTTTGCAAAGTTTGCAAACTTAAAAAAAAGCAAACAAAAAACTGTTCATAAGGCACATAATTATAATTTAATATGAGTGTTCACCTAAGGCAGATATTGTGAGCTTTACAGAGTACAGAGTAACGGGTCACAATTATTGTAAGATGTGGGGAACAAGCTCGAACAAACTACACAATTCCAATGTGATTAAAGTATTTAAGCAAGAAGAATTAAGGGTGATTAGAATAGTTAGAACCAGTATAACATATTTCATATAAAACTTCATGCAATTTACAATTCAAACAGATAAATCTAAGAAGCAATTCTGGAGCTGTCATAAGGAACAAAAATCATATTAAAAGGATTAGCAATAAATATGTGACCACTATATTAAAATAACCCAGGACTGACAGCACCTTTCTATGTTTAATATTTAATACAGTAATTAACTCTAGACTAAGACCAATGTCCAAACAACATTATAATACACTTACTTTCTGTTTTGAGAAAGAACAACTGTTTTTTATGTGAAAGAATGTCCACAGGTTTACTGAGCAGGTGGTAAAACCATATGAGCAAACTCACTTAAATTCAGATATAAGATGAGTGCTGTAATTGTCTGTGTAACTTTGTTTCAGCATAAATTAAAAAAGGAAAATTACAGAACTGAAGAACTAAAGTAAAGAAGCATGCTGCAATTATTGAATTCACTGCATTCACTACTTTTAAACATTTATAAAAACAGACACATACACACGGAAGATAGCACTAAAATGACAAAAGATGAAACTTTGATAAAACATTGCAACTTCAGACAACAAGCTGAAATAACTTACAGTAGACAGTTTGAGCAGCTTCTATGTTTGACAATGCCATTTCAGCATCTGCATGGCATGCCCGCAGGACCTCTACAGCATATTTCTCCTGTCTCTGTACATTTTATGACTAGGCTTTTCTTTGTTTAACAGAAAAGGTTAAAACCATCCATGTCAAGTGAAATTGGTGCATAGTGTAAAGAACAGACAGTTAATTTAACAGAATTTAACAAAAATGTATTCTGCTAAAACAAATTTACAGACAATTAGAACAGAATCAGGCTTTGAGGAATGACTTTGTGCAAGCGCTGCCTGAGATATGGCTTCTTCAACTCAGAACATTATTAATAAATTACGATTAAGAATAGGACTGACCTAGACAATTAATAAAAAAAAACTGTTAATACTTTCTTTATCATTTGTGATTATGTATTATCCTCTTAAAAACAGTATACTGCATGTTATTAATACATTGTTACACTATATTCAGTCTGCAGCTTTAAAGCAATGGCAAAGGAGCAGAAATACAGGACTAAGCAACTGAACAACCTGTACCAAAGAAATATGCTGTCCTTCACTTATTAAAATAATCATGTTGAGGAAATATCACCCAGCACAAGATTATAATGCATTGTTAGTTAACAGATTCTGGATGAGCCAACATGTTTGAACTTTATTGTCACATCAAATCACTTTGATATTTATACTCAAAATTTCTGCTACATTTATATATAAAGAATTAGTACACACATCCTTACCTGCAATGAAAGACATGAAAAGACTGTGAATTATTGGGAATATGTCAATATGTTCGTATCCCTAATTCATTCAAAAATAAAATAAAATGACTATAAACATACTAAAATATAACACCTCTTCAATTTAAATGAGCCTTCATTCCTAGAAACGTTTTGGGATGCTTTTGCAAAGCAACCTTAAAGACAGACTATCGTGGAGAAAGCAATGAAGCAACAGTTGGAGTGCCACGTCAAAGACAATGCAGGAAAAGAAAGAAGAGAAAGAAAGAAAAGAAAATGCTCAGCAGGGTATGGCAAAATCTGTGCATGGGAAAGTGAGCTGACTTCTGCCCACTTGTCTTCTTTTCGCAGACACAAAATGTCCACATGGTGTTCCAAGTCCTTGTGTATTGTGGGGGAAGAGAAACAGTAAAGCACCTCAGTCACTTCAGGGTAATGCAAATGACTTTAATATGTTAAGAAGATTAAAGTGGATAAATGTCTAGATACATTTTTTTGAAAAGCCACATAAACCTCTAGTGTTTTTATTTTGGCGAGGGGAGGGGTGGATATACGTGAGTCAGTTTAGGATGATCAACACAAAACCCACTGAGACGCTATGCGATTGGCTGAGAGAAATTGGGCTTATTCGAGATTTTGCATTTTAAGCTTCTTGGATGTAAGACCATCCCACTTCTTTCTTCTTATTTTTTTTAACACCAACCCTTAGGACAACAAAAAAGCTACCGGCAGACATAGGTCACAATCTGCTATCTCCACACTTCCTTTCTGAATTAGCTATGGTTGTCTTCCTTAAAGTAGTCTTAAAGATGATAAGCTCAGGAATACTTTTGCCATTCTTTTTCCAAAGTGGAAAAAGCACTAGCAAGTGTGTGACCTGAAATCTTCAAATGGGTTATACCTGTTAGTTCACTGTAACTTTCTAGTCTTTAAGTATGATTACTTAAGTATGATTAATATCTACTACATTATCTTGCTTTACACACAGTTCTCTCAGTTGACTCAGTCTTAATTAAAGATACATTCAGCAAAGACTTGTTTGAAAGGGGTAGAACTCTCTGGAAATATGTGTGGCAATGGTGGAACATTGCTCAAAGATCTGCAGATGCTATGGCGGAAATCTGCAAGTGTGAAAAATGGAGAAGAGGAATGGAACAAAATAACGTAAAGGGATTAACAAATGATTTGCATAACATTTCCAATGCTTCCAAAGCACAGGATCAGAGGAATGACAAGGACACGATGACTGCTCAGTCTTATCATGAACCACATTCTCTTTGAGGAACAAAGCCAGTCGAGATCAATCACATTTAGTTGCAAAAACGACACATCGCCATGTGCATATCTTAACCATATAAAAAGAAAACTGATGAGTTTTGCAGTACCTCTCCATCCAAACATCTAAGTAACTTGTTGATGACGAATAAGCTACAGATTGTAAACAACCTGTTAGATAATTTGCCAACATGTTTTAAAAATGAATATGGAGAAAAACATAACATAAAAAAAAAAACATATATACAAACAAGCAACACTGAATTCATTACAAAATATATATAGAATTCAAAAGATGTGCTTTAAAAAACAGAGGACGGTTTATCAGATTAAAATCCATCCTAACTGGATGTAGATAAATCATGTGGTCTAGCAGTTTCATTACAAATTAAAACACATTGGGCTGTTAAAAAAATAGCAATAGGAAAGATAGAACCACTGGTTTCAGGACATAAAAAAAAATCATACATCCATTTTCTGTCTGCTGAAAGATTTCAATGTCAGGAATCATATGCTTCTTTATCCCATTTGGATGGCTCCTTTATTGTGACATCAAAATAAGGAAACCTGCACAACAAGGAGGCTCTGGCTCCACCCCTTACCCGTCAACATCCACCAGAGCCCCAACCACTATATCAATTGAAGATCTGCCATTTTGTATGAAGAACTTCATGACCATGTTTTGTATAGCCCTGACCTATTCTAACTTGTGTAAAAAGAGGTATAGTATGTGTCCCCATTAACATAAAATCGGACTATCAAAGTGAATTAATTTCCAGCAATAATGGTCAGTTATGGCACACTTCTCCAAGAACAACAAATTTAAGTGTAAAACTGCTTTATGAAAAAGATCATTCCCACAAACGCCCATGGATGACAATACACTGGCTTCTCTATGTGATTCCTTGAACAAATGGAAGACGGAGGAAATTCACCAAGTCTTTTCTGCATATGTGCTTTGACATTGTAGCAGATGTCAAAAACTCAAATGGAACTGCATGGTTAATCAGCAATAACTTGACTGTAGTGGTGGCAAATTATAAAATCAATATAAAAGCAAAAGATAGTTGGTTAAATGGTTCTTAAAAGATTCTTTAGTTAAGTCAGTGGTTCTCTGTTAAATTATAAGCTACAATTTTAAGGATTCATTAATGGTTATCTGCCTCATTAAGTGGTTCATTATATACAATTATAACCTTTGTAAGTGGTCCCTTATAAAATCCAAAAAGTGTTAATAAAGAGATTGTTGTCAAATAACTCTTCTTCAGTATGATAAAACTTTTTTTTATGTATCTGTTTGCCTAGGATGTAGTTACTACTGCTCTGTTTATATTTTTGTTTTCACTGTAAAACAATGTGTTTTTAAAGCTAAAAATTTCCCCAAGCTTTGCGCCTGGAACATGCAAAGCATCAAAGTGTCACAGAATGAAATGTCAGTCTCCAGATAACAGAGGCATCCACTCCGACAAAAAATTGGAACATCATCGCACTCCATTATCAGCACCCAAAGCACGTTAGAGACAGCAGCATGTTTAAGACACCCTTGCCTATACAGACAAGAAAACTCTTTGAAACTGGATTGGGCAGATCCCCCTAAACAGCTTGAAGCCGAGTGACATTTTGTCCTCATTTCAGCAACAGTTCTGCCAGATATGATCCATCATCTCCAGTTAACGCAAGTGTTAATTACTTAGGCTGCTTGAGCCTGGCTCCCGATGCTCTGTGCTGAAGCAATTCTCCAGCAAATGCTCGACAGTTTCCAGGCTTCATATAAATAGAAATTTAATTTCTGTATGTTTATCCTCACATCCACCGTAGCAAAGGCATATTCCTGTGCGAGTTGATTGCCTTTCTGAACTTCAAAATATTCCCCACTCTCAATGTACACGAAGACACGAAGTAGAATTTCTACTTTGATGAGGTTTATGCTGTTGTTGATAAAGATTATCAAAGATTATTGAGCCTAAGGATAGGTAATTCAGTATTTTCTCATTCTTACACTCTCATTTTTCTCATGTGTGCACTACATGCCTGAAAGTGCTTCCTAAGGAACTCCGGAAATTATTGTATTAATACCAGAAAAACAAGAGGAGTATTAGATATTATAAATACAGGCTAGGTTTAATTTGGATTTATTAATTGGTTATTTTAGAATACGTCACAGCCAACTTATAAATTAAATCTGAAAATAACATTCAGTTGTCATGTTATGCCAATGAAAGTGCACTTTCACAGTAAATTACATTTTATGATAGCTTGTGTTTCTCTGTATATTGTTATACTTCTTATGTGAGGTTTCCATCAGGCTTGCAATCAAAAATAAAATCGAAATTAATTTGTTTAATTCAAATTAACAGTTCAATGTTATTTTCAAAATGGGACAATTAAGTACATATTCACATATAGAACCTGCCAGGGCTTGTGCTTGTCAAAAAACTGTAAAGAATTATTAGCTGCATTGATTTTCAGATTTTGCCTTTTTCCTTAACTGAAATATACTAATGCTATTGTTGTGCCTTGTTCAATATTAAATCTGCTTGCTAACTAAACTGTTTTTATATTGGTTTTATACAAGTTTCATTGTGCTTACATGGTTTTGACTCACCTTAAAAAAACATATAAAAGAAACAATGGTTTGAGTATGTGATAGATCTACATAGCGCTGTTTGTTACTATTTTGGCTCATCAACAAATAAAAAAATGTGAAATAACTGTCTTTTCCAGTTACGTGAGAACGAGAATCACTCTTATATTTGAAGAATATTATTTTTTTTTTACTGAGGTCAGCCCTTCTTTGAGGCACACAAGATTGCAGTATACTGTAAAAAATGCTGTGAAATCCACAGTAGTATACTGTGTTCCTGCACAATTAATTACTGTAAATACTTTTACAGCATTTTACTCTGAATGCAGCCAACACCACAGTAATTCATTTGAAAATTGTAATAATCCTACTACTGTATAAAATCACAGTAATAAATCCACTACTGTGGAAAATCACAGCAAATAATCCCACTACTGTAGAAAATCACAGTAACACACTGTAATAATCCACTAAAGGACAATCAAAAGAGGGCAGTATTCATTTGGATTCATTTTGGATTCAATCGACCTACAACCTGTATCTTGGTTAACTTTATAAAAACTTTGACTTGCCCTGAGAGCCTCTTATTAACATGATGTGCTTAATAAACCAGTGATTCTGTATATTATCTTTCATTTTCATTTCTGTTTGGTTTCTTGTCAGAATGAATCCTGAATCCAGCAAGTGCAGTGAAAAGTTCAAGACAAGCCGGAAAACTGGAAGAACTGTAAAGTGGAAAACATCAGATATAAACCCATGCGTCATTTCTTTCACAAGGGACTTCAGAGTTTGACTGGCAAAATAATTATATTGAACTGTTGTTCTTCACTTACTGAAGAAAAAAATATTATTGTTTGCTGTGTCTCTGCAGTTTTTGTTAATAACATAAAAAATGTCATGCAGTACATGGCATTAAAGAAATGCTTATGTTTAACAGTGATGTAATACTGACTGCAAAATAAAGCAGTAAAGTATCATTCTTTTGTGAAAACACTAATGTAACTTAAAACACAATAAAAAAAATTTTTGTAAAGTCTGATAAATAAAACTATACACAAAATTACAGTAAGCATGAATCATTTTTACAGGCTAATTTACTATTTAGCTGCTGCCAGTTTTTTTTTTTTTACAGAGATTTTTGTTTTTACAGTAACTTACTGTTAAGTTTCTGCCAGTTAGTTACAGTGATTTGCTTTTGCTTCACAGTAAATTACCGTTTAACTACTGCCAGGTAATTACTGTGATTTTATTTCACAGTAAGTTAATTGTCAATTACTGCCAGTTACTTAATGTAAATTTCACAACACATTTTTTACAGTGTACATATTAATAAAATACAGCTAGCCTAAACAACAAACATAATCACTTTACTTTTTCCTTTTTATTTGCATTTTCAATAAGCTACACTTGTGCTGTAGCTTAACCATGTAACCAACCCTTTCCAAATTATTCAACAGGTCTACCTCCCACATATCCATGCACTTGAAGAATTTAATTAGTCCACATAAGGCTATAATGAGCTTTAGCTTTGACTGGGAGATGTCATTCTGAAAGCACACACAATAATGCTGACGTTGTTAAGACACACTTGAAAACTTAACACAAACATGTTACACAGGAAAGCAAAAAAACTAAAAAAAAAAAAAAAAAAAAATAGAGAATCCAAATGACTGTTATTGGATTGACAACATTGTCATGTCAGTCAGACAGCATGTTTCAAGCAGCTTGTATATAAGGAAAACCCAGAAGAAAAATAAAATGCAAGCAGCTTGTTGCATTACCTAGCTATGTTGTTGTGTAGGCCTTTTTCCCACTTCACTAATGACCTCCTGTCTTTTATAAAAATAGCAGTGCAATTCCAGTGTGGTATTTTTAGGCATGGTACTTCAATATACAAAACATACAAACAGTTCCTTCAATTCCTGGTAAGGCGCACACACACACAATTGCAGTCCACTGGACCTGTCACTTCAGCCTGATGCAAGAGGCTTTTTGTAAAGTATGTATTATAATGGGGTGTTTTTGAAAAAAATCAGTAAGCAACCATTTAGCACAATTACCTAAATGCTCAGACAAGATCAACAGATAAATCAATTTACAGCAACATCAGTTGGTGATCAGAGAAATGTTATGCGGAAATACAACTCCCTTTAACATGCATGTGCATCATACAGCAGTATGACTGCAACAATGGGTGAAGTTATGCTTGTGATTCTAAACAGAAATTAAAAAAATCTGTTACACTCTTTCTGCTGTGTAAAAACCAAACACTTAAAGGGCAGACAAAGGGCAGGTAGGCACATGGAACAACAACATGCCAAACGGACAACATGCCACCCTCTGACACGTCCCGTCTACAATCCAATGTTAAGTTTAGGAAGATATAGCTCTAAAAGGTGCTAACAACAGAATGTAGCAAAGTACTTTTGTCCACTCACTAATCTGCAATGTGAAACCAAAATTAACTGGAACAAATGTACACAATGTAACAAACACATGAACCTTGGTTTAGACTTTAGTCCTGTATATACTGCTGCTTAGTACCTTCCTGGAAAAAATAGAAACCTTAAAAAAACCCTAAGTGTATCACCAAAGTGAGTACATCCCTCATATTTCTGCAAATATTTAAGTAAATCTTTTCATGGGGCAGCTTTGACACAATGAAAAGTAGTCTGTGTGCAGCTTATATAACAGTGTAAATTTATTCTTCCCCCAAAATAGCTCAATATACAGCCATTAAAGTCCAAACAACCGGCAACAAAAGTGAGTCCCCTCGTTAGTGAAAGTTCCTCAAGTGTCAATATTTTGTGTGGATACCATTATTTTCCAGAACTGCCTTACTCTACTGGGCATGGAGTTTACCAGAGCTTCACAGGTTGCCATTGGAATGCTTTTCTACTTTTCCATGTCTTCAGCAAACTGTTTGCGGGCTTTCTTGTGTACAGACTTCAGAAGAGGCTGCTTTCTGGGGTCACAGCCATGCAGACCAATTTGATGTAGTGTGTGGCGACTGGTCTGAGCACTGACAGGCTGACCCCCCACCTCTTCAATCTCTGCAGCGATGCTGACAGCACTCCTATGCCTATCTTTCAAAGACAGCATTTGGATGTGATGCTGTGCACGTGCAATCAGCTTCTTTGGACGATCAACGCAAGGTCTGTTCTGAGTGGACCATGCTCTTTTAAAATGCTGGATGATCTTGGCCACTGTACTGCACCTCCGTTTCAGAGTGTTAGCAATCTTCTTGTAGCCTTGGCCATCTTCATGTAGTACAACAATTTGTCTTTTAAAATCTTCAGAGAGTTCTTTGCCATGAGGTGCCATGTTGGAACTTTCAGTGACCAGTATGAGAGTGCGTGAGAGCTGTACTACAAAACTGAACACACCTGCTCCCTATGCACACCTGATAACAAGTAACACTAACGAGTCACATGACATTTTGGAGGGAAAATGACAAGCAGTCCTCAATTTGGACATTTAGGGGTGTAGTCTCTTAGGGGTGTACTTACTTTTTTGCCAGTGATTTAGACATTAATGGCTGTATATTGAGTTATTTTGAGGGAAGAATAAATTTACACTGTTATATAAGCTGCACACAGACTACTTTTCATTGTGTCAAAATGTCATTTTGTCAGTGTGTCCCATGAAAAGGTATACTCAAATATCTGCAGAAATGTGAGGGGTGTCCTTACTTTTGTGACACACTATAAATATACAATACAATGTTTGTGTTTCTTACAGTAAGTTTAAATGCACTTTTCTACTGTTCATAACTTTATCAAGAATGCAAAATTTTCTCTCAATTTCTTTTTCTCAAGGAATAGACTTTTATTAAGAAGCCCCTATACAGCAGGTGTTTTTCAGAGCAAGCATTAAGAATATGCATGTTAATATTTGTGAAGCACATAAATATTAGCAGGAAATGTCTCAATTCCTCAAGGACAGAAGCTCTGAGACACAGCAAAAAAACTGAGGAACATAACGACGGGCATAAGGAAAAAGGGCAGGAGCCAAATGTGTCTGGCAAAAACGAGCACATGGAAGAGGTCAGAGCTACAGGGAATGCGAGATGGAAAAAGGGAATCCATGATAGGGGTCAAAGTTCAAATGTTGCGAGCACAAGGAACATGAGTGTGGTTCACTCTTCCCTGCTGACCGCACTTGAGGGGTTCATTTAACCGTGGACAAACTTGAGCAGAACCTTCAGCATTCGTGCCTGAGATGCTCCAGCATTTCAAAAGCTGGGCAGTGCTGAGACCTTACACAACATGTAAATCATTTGTGTGTGTGGAACTCAGGATTATGTGGCTTATTGCCTGTTTCCATTCAAGCAAATATGCATAATCAATCGAGTGCCTCCAGCAAGTGCTAAAGCAAGTCTTGGCAGTTCCAAATCCATGCTGTGATTCATAGATGGTGTCGAGAGGGGGTTGGGACAATGATGGCTGTATAAATGGGGTCAGGGGTCAGCATTATATAGTTATTATGACAAACGAGAACATTAGTGGGAGAAGGATAAAGCCTCTCAATCTCTCCTAAACGGGGTACTGTAATCCTGCATGCAAGAAACACCCACCTGCCGACAGCCAATTTACTATCAGTCAGACAGAACATGACATTCATCCATAAGCCTCAGTTTATATGTAAAAACTCAAGCACATTATTGTGAAAATTAGGGATGTACTTAATGATGACATTATTATTCATAAGAATAATCTGATGACTATAAAGGGGAGTTTGTGTGTGCACTTGTATATTAATATTTTTACCATCATAATGAAAATAAGTAGTTAAATATTTTATGTACTTCTACATATCCTTTATCAGTAATTTTTGTTTTTATTATGTATTATTTTCCTAGTAGAATTTGAGCATGTTCAATAAATATGACCAACCAGTGCTGAATATTAATACTCTGGGTTCCATTTTTTTTTTTTTATGTTTAATCAGGTTTTTAAAAAATGATCAAGCAGGTGAACATTCGGAGCAATTATAAGAAGTTGAAATGAGGCAGCTTCTCATCATTAAACAACAAAATAATAGAAGTGTTATGCCAAAATACAACTCTTTTTGTATGGGTGTAATTGTGCTTACGATTCTGGTATCTACTGTATTTGTAACCATTGTTTATAAAAAGAAATAAAAAGAATCTAAAGGTAATCTGTTACACTCATTCTGCTGTGTAAAAAAACACTCAAAGGGCAGAAAAAAGGCAGAGAAGCCACTGTCTAACTTGAACCTCAGACATTTATTGTGTTTTGCTTTTGTTTGTTGAAGTCATGGCAAGAGCTAATGCACTCACTCAGACCTTTATAGAGAAAGTTGTACATGCAGATGACTCTCACTTGGCCCAGCAAGTTCATCTTAGGAGCAGACTGCAAGATGCAGGTCAACAATCCTAAATTGTCTTAATGGGACTGGAAAAGGAACAGCTCTTTCTATGGTTGATGTGAAAGTTCAGCATTTATCATCAGAAAGAAGAAAAAAAAAACACAAGAGCCACATTTAAGACTCATCAGAAGAGCACACTGTTTCAGAAGTCCTTGTCTAGGTATTCTCTAATACACTTTAGACAAGGTTTTTTTGCAACCTGAAGGTCCAATGATATCTGCATGGGGTGTTCTAATCAAACAAAAAAGGAAGTTATGAGGTTTCAATAACAAAAACCATATATATTTTCCTGTATCTTACTTTTAAAATCACTCATCATGTCTACCTCTATAATCCCTCCTATAACCACCACAGATAAATCGAGGACAGTTGCCCACAATGAAATAAATAAAGAACATTAAAAAAGAAAAAAGAGCAACCTTAAATCCCCCACTCTTTCTTCCTCTGTTGTTTAAGAGGAGGCCTAACAGTAAAAGACCCTTCAGGAATCCTGCATGGGTGGACGTGTGGGTTTTCCCTGGGAAAGACATGCAGGGTCTTCCGGAAAGGAACCCCACCCTCGGATGGCAGATAGCACGGCGCTACGCCGGTGCCAAGGCTAGCGTGGGTGAGTGGGCAGCGCGGCACAGAGACGACTAGCAGCCGTGGGCACTGCCAGGCTTAGCGATGAAGATGCCGCCCCTGTCGTCATCACAGGCAGCGCAGAAAAAATGAAATACAGAGATTCACCAAAACGGAAAAGAAGATGGGGGGGGGTTGAGGGGGGGCTCACATTCAAATCCTCTCTCCCTACGCCCCCACACAGGTTTAAGCAGAGCGTACAAAATCATTCGCAGGGAGAGTGAGACTGAGAGAGAGAGAGAGAAAGAGAGACATAGAGGAATAGGAATCAGAGCTTGAGAGAGAAAAGATAGTAAGGGAGCAGTTATTACCATTGCACTAAGCTTGCTCAGGAGATCACATCCAGGCACTTCTAATCACTGTAATGGTTTAAAAACCTCATGCTCATCTCTCCTAAGCACCAAATAAGACAACAGCAAGTCCCTGCATGAACTACAGAGGTTTTTTGGAAGTGTCAGAAGCCAAAATAACTCTTTCTACAGCCCCTGAGGGACCAGCAAACAGAACTTAACATGATTTTACTTAAAGGCAACGTCATGTTCTAAAATACAACCCAACTTGGGGAAGAATGAGAGATCAGGGGAAAAACAGGTCAGAACTCTAAAAAGACTTGTACAGTTATTCTCAAGTTCAAACTTCACCAAAACTTGCTTGAAATACAGACCTACTTGAATACTTGAATAACTTACAGTGAAGTCTGTGACTATGAGGTTATGATGCACATATCCATCCAACATCCAGCAGCATTAAAATGACTCCATACTCACTGTCAAAACAACTGGTTTGTCAAGTCCTTACAGATCAAGTCAGTCACTTAACCTGAGCCCCAATGAGTAGCAGCCTTTTTTCACTGATGCTAAACCAAAGTCAAAAAAAGGACTAATGAAGAACCATGGAATAACTTCAGGGTTAGCTGAAGTGGCACCTTATTAATGAGGAGACAGGCCATTGGCCACTGCATTTCTTGTAATGCTAATCATTAACCTCGCTGTGGAGATGCGTGCAGGTCCAGTAGCCATAACAATCCAAAAGTATTTAGTGCATTGTCGAATCAAAGGCTTAAGATTGTTCAAGATTTTTTTTTTAATCAAAATTTATAAGTGATTTAAAATAAAAAATCACTGTTTCTGAAATGGTAATCTAACATTTGGTCTCTCCCTATTCAAACAAATGGAAGGCTGGTTTTGCATGACCTGAATAACTTGCCTATACGGACTTTGGTGGCATTTGTGATCAAGAGCTAGTATTGTTCAAGGCAATAATGAAATTCACTTAATGGTCAGTCCTCATTTTTACCCTCACCTATTAGCGAATTTAAACTACACTGTAAACCCATACGTTGTTTGAACTCAAATTATTTAAGTCTATTTTACTTAAAATTGGAGATTTCTAAACAATACTCAACTATTTTGAGTTAGTTGAACATTTGTGGGCACATATACATTCAAACTGAGATCTTTGAGTTGGACCAACATATAATAACTGAGTTTAGTCTGTTGTCATTAGCAGCTTCTTTTCCATTGGCTACTGTCACAATATATTTGCATACTGGTTGTGTCCAACAGTTTCTGACACACACAGTCAGTGTGTAGTGATTACCCCCTGGGCTACCTTAGAAATAAATCAACTTCCCCTTTAGGTGTAATAACTTGATGTTTTAATTTATACTAACTTTTCATTCCCCATTACTTAAAAAAGTAAACTCAACTTGTCCGGACTTACAGTATAACAAAAGTAAAAAAGTTAAATCAACTTCCCCTTTAGTTGTAATAACTTGTTGTTCTAAGTTATGTTAACTTAAGTTTTCATTCCCCATTACTTAACTTTTTTAAGGCAACCGCTTTCCTCAACTATTTAAAGTAAATTCCACTTATCCGGGATTAGAGTGTAGCTTACTATGAAGAAAAGGGCCAAAACGCATTAAAACTGCACTTGGCTATCCTAGTGATTATCGTCATCTTGCAAGTGATGTATCATAACCCTCTGCTTGGAGTGTGTTTCTGATAAATTTTGGAAGGCCATGTAGTCCCAACATTTCACCCCAACCCTGTATAACAACAAGAACTGGGACACAACCCTAGGCATGGATATGCAAAACAGAAGCTAAATGGTGGGGCAAGGGGGAAAAGTGATGTTTTTATGTGATTATGCAAACTTTGTTCATCATAACTTATTTCAGTACACTATATCCAGAATAACTCTACTTGTTATCGGTTTGAGTTTGAACATATAAAATCCCATTTTAAATCGTGGTCATTCCTGTGAGCCTTTACTGGCATGCCAAATGTCATGGGATATCAGTATGTTAATTGTTTAATAAGTGTTACCTCAGGAAATGGGAATGGGAACTAAAACCATTATCTTGTGAGTGATTGTGCAGGAACATTTAATTTCCAAAGTTGTGCAGACATTTTACATTCTTCTATCCACAGTATCACGTCCATGACCATGGAAACAGACAATCAACTTTGTCAGGAAACAGGTAGAAACTGACATGTTGATGCATTGTACTGAAAAGAGAAGAAGTATCAGAAATGGTCCTCCTTTGTGTCCTTCTCACTTCATAACACCACTTAAGGTAATTATGGAGCTTTGGCAAAAAAAAATAAATATAACAGAGAACAAAAAGGGAATTGAACATATCATACAGAAGGTTGTTACACAGCGAATTTGCCAGTGTTAAAGCAAACTGAGAAGTTTTGGCATACAGTAATATATGGACATGGACATACTACGGTTTTCATGGTATTTTACATTTAAACTTAAAAAATGTGTTAATGCTAACTAATTTGTATTGTTACTGTAACTCTGAAATTCTATCTATTTTTTAGAAATAGATAACTAAGTATATATATATATATATTTCTATATTTTCAAGCAGTAAATAAGTATTCAATAATTGCTGGTAATTAAAACAAGGTCTTAAAAGACAAATTATTTTTTCCATCTGAGATTTCCTAAACATTTGTACATCACACTAAAAATTTGTTTGAAGTACAGTACAGTAACTGTGCATCAGCAGTAAAATGAAGTGTTTTACAGTATGTTTAATCATCTACAGAAGCTGTATTTAACACTTCTCAAGTAAAAAGGCTGCCCCAAATTCTAATATGTAAATTTGTTCTAAGACAAAAATATCTGAACTCACTTACTGTGGGCTGCATATGCCACTTAGCTTAAACAGAAAACATAGGGGGAGGTATATGCTTCCTACACTTTCATTGGCCATGTCAGAATTTCTAATGTGTCGTGAAAAATGCCAACTGACAAAAGTCATTTTTATTATCTTCATGCGTCAAAGATATTTGAGGATCTGAAAGATGGCACAAGCGGAACACCACAAGTGTTGGTACACAGTATGCTGCCAATTATCTGTTCTCCAAACTGAGAACATGTGGTATCATTGCAAGAGACAAACCAAGAGATTTTAACAAGGATTGAATGCATTACCCGGGCTGTTCAGAATCCCACACTCTTAATTTACTATTGTTTTTCTGGCATATGAGAGAATAGCCTGCAATAGCTCAGCCTACCCAATGGAGGAGATTTACAAATCAGTTTAGCAATGCTTTTCAGACGTAAGGGATCAGAGGCTAGATTCTGAGAAAGCAGAGAAGGCAATGAAATGCCAAATGGAGATTATCAGAAAAACAATCAATGTAATCAATATATTAAGAATATAGAAATAGATATTTCTTTCTGAGATACTTTGCACAACTGCTTAAAACGGCATGGTCAAACTGTTCAATATATTAATACATATACAGAATTTTAAAACTAGTCTAAACAAAATTACAGGCGTAGACTACAAATAAAATCTGTAAAAAAAAAAATCTGGCAGGAGGTGTGGATTTTCACATTACTGTAAATACAGTACTGTTGCACTGACATTGTGGGACACCTTTTTATTTTTTAATAAAAAGTACTATTTTTTTTTGTATAAATAGTGATAATGATAATAAGCAGAGACTAAATTAGTCTAATGAGGCCCAAAAGCCTGAGACTGTAAGGTTACCCAGCAATCAATGAATGATAAGTAAACATAAATTAAGCATAAACTATTAATTTGTGTGTAGCATCAACAAGATAATTAAATACAAAGCTGTATATAGTCACAGAAATATCAAACTCTAATCACCTTTGGATACTAATATTTATCTTTTACTGTATCATTAGCTGTAAACTGACCCTGTTAAGTCAACAGCCACCAGCTAAACGTAACATCTAAAATCTACATCAATGCTTTCAATATGTGTATCAATTAGGGGTGTCACGATTCTCTAAATCCTCGATTCGATTTTATTTCCGATTTTAGGGTCACGATTCTATTCGATTCTCGATTTCCTTTTTTCTTTTTTTTTTTTACATCGGAGAAGCATATGCCAGCTTTAGATTAGTCTATGGTCAGTCATTGGTTTGATTCATCTTGATATAAGTGATGCAACGTGATACAAGTGATCTGTAATACACCACATTAGTCACTAATGGTCAAATTTAAATAATTTAAATAAGATATATATGTAATGCCATCTAGTGGCTTTTTTTTGTAGCAGCAGTGTGCACTATTAAAACAGCAACATAAATTAAAAATAAAAAAATACAGGAACATGTACAAAATGTACATGTGTACAAACATGTACATATGTACAAAATAATAGAACAATCAGAGCCTTAAAAAACTGAACTCTATCCTACTATAACAGTTAAACATGAAAAATAAGACTTGGGATTGCGCAATATTATAGCTTACTACCAAAAACGGATCTGTCAACAGGCACATTTGTATTTCATTTATCAGAAGTGTGAGAGTCAGTCAGCTATTTGCTGTCGAGGTGAGAACTCATTTACTACAGTTAATCGCATGACACACAGCACAACCTGTTGATTTTCTAAAAGGCTTGTTTCTAAATTTGTTTATTGCGACTGTACTCTTATTGTTGTAAAGACAACAATAAGATTAGAATATAGAATATATATTAGAATATATATAGAATATTCTTTGTTGGTTTTAGCTGCTTCTTTTATGGTGCTTTGTACTGATTATATTACAGTGCCGCCACATCTCTAATGCTGCAATAACAGTTACGAAGTAACAGAAATTCTCTGACTGCAGTAATTATTTCAAAGAGCTAAAAACTAGAACAAAATAGGCAGTCCCTTAATTCCCTTAAAATGCCTTACTAAAAATATATAGACAATAATACATACAATTGCTATTTCCTTTTTTACAGATAATACCAATAATTTTGGCCACTGTAATTGTGATGTTAAATTTCCATACCATTTCTCTATACATTTATACAACACTATACCGGCTTAGCTCAACTAAGCAATGCAGAGAAAATGAAAAGCCACAGTGCCTTATGTAGTGGACATTAATGCAGTAATGGGCAGATGTATGCAATGACTAAGAAGGCAGATATTAGCACGTGTGGGCTTGTAAAGCTTGTAAAGACATCAGCGAAATTAATGCAATTTCCTCCTGTTAGCATCATAAAATATCATACAAATTAGAGTGGATACACAGTAATGGGGAAGGATATAAAATGTACAGTGAAACTCATTACTTTGATGGCGCTATTATGATTTCCGAATGCTCTGTGACAGCATATGAGCGCTCCGAGAGGAAAAGTAGAAAACCAAGTTCATGTCATGCGGAGGGTTCAGTCATTACTTCAAGGGCTGAGAGAGAAATCTGTTGTTTAGCATGGCCCTTTGCTTTTGTTTTGGGTAATGAAAGCCCATTGAGAGGCGGACAAGCTGGACCACTGCCCATTCTGCTCCGTTTCAATTACCCAGCATGATTTCAGCAGGGTAATGAGGTGGGTGTCACTGCAGGGGCAAAGCGACAGCCAGTGACCGCTGCACTGCCACTTGGCCTCTCGTTTCCGTAGTGATCAAGTGCCAATTGGAAGGGTCGAGAGGGCGGAGGAGTGAAAAAGACAAGAAACATCAGGGGCAAAAAAAAAAAAGAAAAAAGGGAAGAGACCTACCGCAGACAGAGGACTGGCACATTTACACTATGAAGCTCACTCGAATTCTCACAGCAGACCTCCAGCTACCGTATGTTTTCATAAGAGTCAGACACACAGAAGCAGGAAAAGGGGGGAATTACGTTTCAAAGCCCAGTAAATAAAGTTGGTATTGATTTAATCTCATGTGTAATCCGTTTTGCTGTCTGACACCAAGTCCAGCAATAAAAGAGAATCATGTAGGACAGCATAACAGATAATACGACCATACATCAATTGGGGTTTGGGAGACATTAGGGCGATAGATCACCTTCAAGCCAGACTGCTTAGCCAAGGAATTTATAAACTAGCTCCTAAAGCTGAAGTAGCTTTCAATTTTAGTTTTCAATTTATAGATACTGTATGGGATTTTGCTGCTATGCTACTCTACAGTTGATTCTATTTTATTTTTAGTTTACTACAGTGATTCTACCACAACAGCACCATACAGCTGAGCACCATCTTAAACTGAACTGGACTAAGCTAACAGGGGCAGGAGAAGCAACAATCATTAGTAATTCAGTGCATGAATGAAGTCTGTTGAAGTGGCAAGTTGGTGACTGGTACAGTGACTGACTAATGTTTGACGGATGCTGGTTTGACCTACAAAGGTTTGTTGTTTAATGGTTCTAAATGTTTCACTGCCAATTGCTTATTTCAGAAATCAAACAAGTACAATCGAAAAGCAAAAAACTGTCAAACAGCATATGATCTTACAATTAATTACTTTACGAATAAATTTGGTTCCACACTCCTAAGCTGCAACTGACTAAGGCACACGATACCCTACAGATATACAAACCTATAACACACTTAAGCTCTCTAAGCACACATTGGAAAAATTAGTATTCATCATCTCTCTGTCTGTTTGAATTAATTTTTTTTCTTGGCATTGTGCTTTGTGGTATAGAAGCTAATTAGATCACTAGGTGGTGTTATTCCAGCTTCACAAGTACATGGTGGCACAGCACAGCAATTTCAAGAAAAAAATATTTATTTTACTGCACTGCCTTTCATTAATACACCTTTACTTTCAAACCCTGACTCAAGTAAGTGCTTCAAGTTTGTGCATAACTGTAGTCTCATCTGCTGACCCCGAACGATCAATAGCCAAAGAAACAAAAGCACATAACCTCTTAAAATTCTATAAAATGAAAACACTAAGGTGAACTTTACGACCCAAAGTACTACAAGTGTACAACTCGGCAGTTCAGCTAAAAGAGCATTGTGGATCAAGAAAACGGAAAACCAATCATTTGAGCTCGAAGCTTTGCTAAAATGATTGTCCTTTCAAAATGTACCGGTAACCAAATATACTTGCAGGGTCAACTGAAATCAGTTCCAGAGGAGATCACAGATTACTTCTCATTAGGCTTGCATGACATTGGAGAAGACTGACACTGCAGTATTATGTGCTTCTGCAATTTATAATGCAATAAAAAAACTACAGGAAACTACTATCAGATTTCTCCTGAAGTCAATCACCTTACATGCACATAATAACCATAAAAATTGTAGTATTAATGTAAATTGTGTATTAAAGATAAGAATAAAATATGTGATAATGGGCAGCATGTCCTGCAATATGATAATTAAGCATTCCCACATTGCAATGACGACGCTAAAGAAATATAATCTGCAGTCCTATTTTTCTCCACATTTTTTTACCATTAATAAGAGTTTTCTGTAGAAGATTTAGAAAGCCATATTGTTTAGGAACACAACTCACAACTCTCAACAAAAAACATGACTAATACTAAAGTACAAAAATTTTAAGTAAATTTTAACAAATATGAAAGTGCACACTTACAAAGTTTTTCACACTACTTGTTCTGTGACATTAACAGTACAGAAATTTAAACAGTAAAGTTTCAGCTAGAGATATCTAGTCTCTTTATGTGCAGAGTTCATTACCCCAAGAGTAGTGGAGTTTTTGTGCCACCTTCTGGACACATTCTGGTATAACAGCTTTGGTCAGGATAATAGATATAGGTAATTCTGACTTGACAATGGCAAGTGGGTTGTGAAAAAAAAAAGGTTGTGAAAGTAAATTATTCAAGCAAATAATTAATGTATATATTTATGTGATTTATATTGTATTTGTACATTGTTTTGTAGTAAAGGCAACAACAAGAGAATCTAAACAATGAAAACATGGAACAATGGCATGTAGATATGTCAGGTTTAAAGAAGTTTTAAATGAATAGTAGTTAAATAATAGTTAACATGTTGCTAACACTGAATGAAAATGCATAACCACCAATTTACATTACGTTTATGGCAACGTTCCATAAACAACCCTATTTTCACTCTTAGCAAAATTAGCATTTTGGCATGAGCCAATCCTTTTAAGAGGATGTGCCACGTCAGAACGTTCCACTTTATTATATTAATTATTTTATTTCAGGCACTACATTCTTACGTTTTTAATTCATTTTTGATGCCAAACTGAAGATTAATCAGACACATACAATCCACATTACTGGGAGAATCTTTAGCTTGCTATTCTTACCTCATCAGCAGTGGCCAGCTGCACCTTTGGAGGTCCCCACTCCCTGCTGATCTTCTCTCTGGCCTCTTGAGGAATGAACATGCAGGTGTTTATGTCCAGATCTGGGTAACTTAAAGCTAAACCTCCTCTAAACAATAAAAAAATACACAAAAGGATTGTCGTATTAGAATCGCAATACTTATCACCTGTCTTTGAGCTTCTGGCAAAGATTCTACACCTCTGACTAGACTGAGTCTGGTGCCACACAATTGAAAGCACTTGGTGACTGTCATTTTTATACTACTTAGGAAAGGCTATAATAACCAAACATGTATGCCAGGCAGAGCAGAGGACTGTCTGGCAGTTTCTGCGTTTTGGAAAGTTAAGCTACTAAGCTTTGGAGATGGTCAGTGTGTTGAGTGGGTTTTTTGAGTGGGAAATGCCAGTTAAGCTGCTTTGCATCGATGACTCAGTTGTTGAAGGGAATCCTACACATTCAACAAGCAGAAGAGGTGGATCTTGCAGCCTACGAGCTAACGTCGCCCCCTTGCTGGCAGCTTTGTGTGGGTATATGACAGATCTGTGAAAGTTTTCAGTCATCCAAGTCACTAAATTCTCTGGTATATCTAGTAATACCACAGAAATAGTCGATGTTGAAGATTATAACAGAGGTCCAATGGCTGAGATTTAACTCATTTATATATTTATAACAGAACTGTATAAGCTGCAGAGCTTAAACACCACAGAGCTTGTTCTGGGCTCAGTTTCACAAAAGCATCTTAGCACAAAGACGATTCTTAAATGGTTAAGCGAGCATGACACTAAACACTCTCTCTGCCTCTCTGGGTGCAATCTTCATGGTGGGCACAGTTGAAACCAACACAGAAATAATAATGAAAAATACTACTAGTTTTGGAAAGTAATTATAACATTATGCTATACTGTTTTTTTGTTACTTTACTTTTTTGATAACTGTATCTAAAATGTTTTAATTGGTTTGTTAAAACTTTTAATTATTTTTCTCAGGTATAGGCAGATAAAATATACAATCAGGCATCCACTTTATATCTCATTCTTGGCTTGTTAAAATGCTAACTTTAAAAAGTCTTTACATTGCGTTTATTACATAATATAAGATAAATGGTCCGACTGAAATGCTCCAAGCTGACCTGAGTATTTTTTTTCAATTTTCAATTTTCAGTTGAAAAGACTATAAAACCATTCTTACCAGTTATTTTACCTGTAACCTGTTATAATTAGTACTTAATAAATAGATTTGATAGGATTTTTTTCTTGTAGTAACAAATATCTACACATTAATTCTGGTTAGTAAAAAATATAGGTATGCATATCTATGAACAAATACTAATTCAATGTTATTTTTTTTTATATATAACGTAGTTTTAGAGTCCAAAATAAATCAACATATGACTAGTCAGAATTATATTACATATATGTTATATGGGTAAAATGAAGAGTGAATAAAAATGTAAAGAAAAATTAAGAGTTTCTTTGATTTTCCCAAAATGAAAACCTCTGGAATATAATCAAGAGGAAGATGGATGATCACAAGCCACCAAACCAAGCTGAACTGGCTTAAATTTTTGCACAAGGAGTGGCATAAAGTTATCCAAAAGCAGTGTGTAAGACTGGTAAGAACATGCCAAGCTGCATGAAAACTGGGATTGAAAACCAGGGTTATTCCACCAAATATTGATTTCTAAAATATAAATGTTGTCCGTAGTTTATAGAATAAAACAACAATGTTAATTTTATTCAAACATATACCTATAAATAGCAAAATCAGTGAAACTGATTCAGAAACTGAAGTGGTCCCTTTTTTTCCCAGAGCTGTATATAATTGGACTTTAACTTGTAATAATGTAGCTTAATTAATTAGCCAAGTATAGAGAAATAAAACCAGTGTAAACCATAGAAAACATAAGCTATCTATAATTTGAACCATACAAGCTAGAATCCTGGCAATATTCATCCGTAAATCTGATATTATTAGTTTTCATAGTGATATTTTGTTTTTTTAATGGGTGGTGTGAGTGTGTGTTTGTGAGTGTGTGTTTGTGTGTGTGTGTCTATTTTGCAGTATGAACCTTAAGGCAGCCTGTGCCTTTCCCACCTGACAATAACAATCAGGCTAGCATAAGCTGACTAGACTGAATGTCCAGTTGAGCTCTTGATCAGCATAGGCTACAGGCCCATACAAGCTAGAATCCTGGCAATATTCATCCGTAAATCTGATATTATTAGTTTTCATAGTGATATTTTAAATTAAAGTCCACTTAGGGGAAAAAATGCTATATTTTAGTCTTTGATTTAATAAATGGAGAGACAGCTTGTCTCACTGGTAATATTTGAGGTTACAGCGTTTCAAAATCAAAATTAGCGTCCAGGCTAATTTGACTGACATTTCATTATCTATGTGTCCCTCCTCAGATTTATTATTAAATACAAATGAGTGAATCCCAGTTCAGTTTAGTTAACCCAGGACATGGTTTCAGGGTTTTAAAGATTAATTAAGGGGAGTAGTGACACATTTTATAATTTTTTGACTGTTTATTTTACATTTAATTAGCTCGTTAACTTAGTTAGCTAGCTTTACCTGCAAAACGCTGCGTCCTCTCCGCTCAGTCCTTCAGAGTGAGTCGTTAGTCCGGGGCTGAGGCTCGCGACCACGCAGAGGAAAAAGCCCGCGAAAATCATCTCAGCGTTTTTATCTACAGGGAGCAATAAATATCCACACAGTACAGTGATTTGTGTGATGTGTTGTAGTTTTTATATCACTGAATACAGTGTTTATAACTATATTCACCCACAAATTATTAGTCTCTAACCTATACAGCTAGCTAGGATAAAACCTGTCACCTTTTAAATCTCTTTCTGACTGTAAAAGTTAAACTAAACCAACTAGGTTCACTAGTTTAGCTAACCTAGTTACATTTCTGCAGGGAAAAGAAGCTCACCCCCCGGACAGCTCCACACACATCTACTAGCTCACTGTGAAGACCCAAAATCTCACATTTACCTCAGAATTGTCCAGAAGGTTCGGACTTCATAGACTTTATAGCTTAGTAACAAGCTGCTCTGTCCCGTCGCCTGACAGGTGCTCCCATCCAGCTCAGATGTCACGGTTAATTTGGGAAAGTAGGCCCTGCATTAGGACCGCCCATCCTACAGTTTCATTGGTTAGTCCAGTTGTAAGTCTCATCTGATTGGCTGTAGTCAGTGTCGATCATCGGGTAGGGCAGCAGCTCCTGCGTTTGTGTACTGATGACATGGCACGGTGATTTGGATAGTGTACTGACTGTACTTCCCCTTTCAGAGTCTAGGCCCGGTTCACTGGGCAACCCTCAAGGTGTTTTTTTAATGGGTGGTGTGAGTGTGTGTTTGTGAGTGTGTGTTTGTGTGTGTGTCTATTTTGCAGTATGAACCTTAAGGCAGCCTGTGCCTTTCCCACCTGACAATAACAATCAGGCTAGCATAAGCTGACTAGACTGAATGTCCAGTTGAGCTCTTGATCAGCATAGGCTACAGGCCCATAAATATTTGGACAGTGACAACAAATGAGATGTCATTGAAGTTTAGACTTTCAGGTTTATTTCAAAGGGATGAACAAAAATATCCCTTGAAGTGTTTAGGAATTACAATCATTTTTATTCAAAGCCTCCTCATTTCAGGGGCTCAAAAATAATTGAACAAATAAACTTTACCATAAATAAAATGTTCATTTTTAATACTTTGTTGAGAATCGTTTGCAGGCAGTAACTGCCTGAAGTCCGAAACCCATGGACATTGGGTTTTATTATTTATGATGATTTGTCAAGCGTTTACTGCAGCTGTCTTTAGTTGTTTTTGTTGTTGGGTTTTTCTGACTTTAGTTTTGTCTTAAGCAAGTGATTTAATGCTACTTGATCAGGTTTAGATCTGGTGATTGACTCGTCCACTTCAGAATATTCCACTTCTTTACCTTAAAAAACTTGATTTCGCAGTATGTTGGGTAATTGTCCACCTGTACTCTTTAGGGCTGTCTGATCAACCTTTGCTGCACATCTTCAATAAACTCTAGTGACCCAGTGCCACTGGAAGCCATGCATGCCTATGCCTCAAGTATGTTTTAGAGTATGTGGTGAGCTTTGTGTCAAGCCATTCGGGGTCAAGCTAGTCAACCAGAATGATTAGTATGGTCATGCTAGTCGACAAGCTTGGTTAACATGCTTTAGCAAACTAATCAACCTGTATGATCACCATGAGGACCAGCCTGGTCAAGTTGGCTTTCTAGCTAAACCAGCTATTCTATCAAACTTAAACAAAAGCATTCAATATAATGGGCAAGAGCTTATCAAGGCCAACCAGCTTGACATAATAGGGTATGTTTTTCATCTGGATGATCACATTTGACCAAAGATCAGCTTATAAAACAATTACCAGCCAGAGCAGGCTTGAAATTTCCACCAGGGTTTTTATTAGCAGGATTACATGTAAAATGACTAGCAAAATACTAGCACATCATCAATGGCTATAATACATTTAACTTTCAACTATCTTACCTACATTTTAATGGGTAGAGAAGACTAAGAATGTTTGCAACAAGGAACATTATGCATCATGGTTCATTCCACCAATGAGGGCTTCTGGAACTGTACGGATACTCTGACCATGCATGCATGACTTTTAAGAAAAAGAGAACTCATCATTTGAAAACTAGAAGGAGCAATATTAACTTGCAAGATGTTTCCTGTTGTTGGGGAATTATTGTGTAACACTACTATTAATGCTTGAGGAAAACCCGGATTGCTTTTGCATTGCACGCTCTCTCACACAAATTTTCCCAGCTGTGGTGCTGTGTGAAGATCTCCCATCCGTGCAGAAAACCAGGTTCTAAACTCTATGAAGAAGCAAAATGGAAAGGGAGACAGGGCTACAGGCCAATGCTCAAACTTAAGCTCTCCTGATTTAGCTTTAGTTCTTCTGAATAACTTTAGATTTAACTTTTGTTCACCGGGTTGGAGAGAGAGTGTGGACCCACGTTTAGGCCAGTATTCTTCACATTGGGAGGAAAGTGATGCTGGTGAAATATAGCATCCCTGAGGCGCCAGGATAATATAGTTACAAAATTACAAAAAATAAATATATAAATACATTTATGTTCCCAGGGCCTTCAGTTAAACAAAAAGAATCCTGGCCCACCATCTTCAGCAACACTACACTATTTAAAAAGACCTGACCTGCTGACCAAAGCTGTATGTAGGATTTTTATTTGAGGTTTTTCATTAAAAAAAAAATATTTTTCTTGGACAATTACCTCAACATATTGAGAAAACAACATGCATTATGGTTGCTCCTTACCTCCACTATGTACTGCAGATGGCAGCAACACACCAGCATATCTCCCTCCCTATTCCCCACATCAATATCCAGGGGTCACTGTAGGGCCTTTAAATATGACTCTACCTCTATGATAAAGGGGCTAAAGACACTGTAGCATGAGTAACCCTGTGCTGTAACCCCAGCTTTCTAGGCAGGTTTATGGGATTAAGTTATAAGTTTTGTACTGTATAAATATAAATGACAACCAGTGTGAGTGCAGCTCAGAAGTGTTTCTGTGATACAGGTATTGCTATAAGGTAGTTGTTGATAAGATAGTGCTATGGTATAGATGTTAGTAAGGTGTTGCTATGGTACAGCTGTTGATTTCTAAGGTGCTGATATGGTATAGGTGTTAGTTACTAAGGTGTTGCTATGGTACAGCTGTTGATTTCTAAGGGTGGTTGATAAGTGGTTGGTACCTTACTCATACCTTACTATAGTATAGATGTTGGTTAGTATCTAGTAAGATTACTATGCTAAGATGTTGCTATGGTCCAAAAACAAATGTGTTTGGCTAATAGAGCAATAACTGTTAAAGAAACTTAAGAAACACATGGCCGTCTGCTAATTCAGATTTATTAAATAAACACTATTTACACGTTGCAAGAACACATGCTACAATTTCAGATTTCCAGTTCCTGATGGTACAAACCTTGTATTTTCTCTGTTTTCCCCCCCACACCAAGAACAAATACTTCCTGATGATGAGAAAAATGTCAACATCAGGCTTGTAGTACTGAAAAACATTCAAGTTTTGGATTTAACCATTGGATTTCAAGGACTCCTTGATATATAGACTGACTGTAGTGTGGTTGTGATTGTGCAGCAAAAGTACATCACTTGGCGGTGCCAATTCTCCCTTTGGTTTTGTGCTTCTTTGCAGCGGTGGTACTTTAGCACCGGAAACGTGTGAAGGTTCTCCAAAGGTTTTCTGAGTGGTCAGCCCATGTTTTACTGTTTAGTTCATTCCTTGTATTTTTTTTCTTAAACACTTTATTGTTTTAATGTAAGTATAGTTCTAATGTAATAGAAAAGATAGAGCGTGCTGTAGAGGTTTCAACTGCATTGAAGTGCATGGGTTGCTTTGGAGGGCCCAGTACACAGTAGCCTGCCTAAATATATATATATATATATATATATATATATATATATATATATATATATATATATATATATATATATATATATATATATAAAATGCTGCATAGTGCTTAATTGTCTGCTTGACTCTATTTATATACATTTACTATATATATCTATATTTAAAAAAATAAACACTAAAGCAGCATCAGATGCTGTATCTGAAATCAACCCAGAACATGACCAAAATTAGTCTACAACATGCATCTAACTGAATGTCCCCGTTACTTATCTGCCTCCATTTACAGCATCTATAGAGGGTTAAATAGTTTTGCACTGAAAGGGAGTCAATAATTATAATAACCATAACAAAACACAACTTGGAAGTGGAATTCCCTGCATCAATCTGATGGGCTGTAGGCTGCCATGGGTGTAAATAAAGTAACAAAAATGCTAAATTCTAGGGTTTGAAAGGCAACCAATCAGTAATGGTACATTCAAATGACATGGACACAGTACATTTTACTTATTCTAAACTGCTATTTAACAAAGCCAACTAAAAACATAAAAAAGGCAAACAACTCTTTAAATGACAAACATTCAAAATGACACACACATACACTACGTCACACATGTACAGCATGAATAATTCCAGTATATAATATATCTATATACATACACAGTGTACAACATGTTTGGTACTTACAAAGTTTTCCCAATATTTCAGTACAAACACATACAGTACAGAGTGACAAGAGAACCCTTTACTGTCACATATAGATACTTTACATTAAGGCATGGGGTGTCTCCTCTGCAGCAGCAGGGTTCAGTTAATTTAGCTGAGAAATCCCTAATGCATGTCCAAAGATAATGTCATTTTTTGTCAGTTGGTTTGTCAGATTTGGTTTCGTTTGTACATAAATCAATCCCTATGTTTTCTACACATTTTGCAATATCAAAACATCTCAAAACCTGATATTTGGGTCAAACTAACTTTTTTTCTGTTAGTGGTTTAGGTTATAAAATGCAATGTTTCCAATTTCCACAGAATAAACTGATGCAGATTAACAGTTTCTTGTTAAACCTCTGTTATAACGTGGCATTAATGACCATTTGTAAATGTGCACAGTTTCAGTCTATATCTGAATTCAGTCAACATCTGAAACACTAGCAGTAAAGGTCAGTACAATCCTGTAGTGATGAAATACTTTAGAAATAAGACAATTTCGTTTTTACAGAAAGTTGCCCCTCAAAGTCGAGTTTATTTTAGTAGTTTACTGGCTGGCTTTCACAGAACCTCACCTCAAAGACTTGAATTTAGGCATATCACATGACTCTCTACCAAAAATGCATGTTTTGTGGGGTCAATTTCATTTCATTTGTTAATATACATCCATTCCTGTATTTCAGGCCAGCAACACATTCCAGAAAAAAAGTTTTTACGGGGCAATTTAGAGCTTCAGACAATGCTTTGGCAAACCATAAATGCCACCTAAAACGTTACTGTGTAAAAGTGATGGCCTGCATTTTTTTCTGCAGAACAATGCATAAGCACATGCTGCACACATTACAAAGGCATGAATGCGGAAGAAGAGGGTACAGATACTGGAATGACCTGCTTGCAGTCCTTTACTCTCCTCAACAGAGAATGTGTGAGAATTAAGAAAATATGACAAAGACCCCATACTGTTTGCTGGAAGAATAAAACAAAGGCTACATTTATATTACCAGGCTGCAGTGACTTAAATCTGATGTTTTGCTCAAATGTGATCAGATCAGATTTTTTATGACTGTGTGAACTTGCAAAATCGGATTTTTACAAATCAGATTAGAGTCACTTCCATATGTGGTCCTAAATCAGATACGTATTCGATCCATGGACATGTGACATGAATGTGAACAGTCAAATCCGAATTCATGGGTCTTTTTGTTTTTACGCATGCGCTACATGCTTCTCTCTCATATTCACACGTCTCTTGGTGCAGCTGTGCAGCTATAGCTGCAAAAAAACAGCAAAAGCAAACCGCCTGACCTTTTTTCACCTCCTCGACCTGAGCATGAACTTCAGACCAGCTGTTTACTGTTTCTCCACTCCAGCAAAAGATGCTCCATATATGAGCTGCTAACTCATCCATTTCAACTTTATAAAGCTATGAGTCGTCTCTCTATTATATAATGTTTTCTGTTGTTGGTGAAGAAGGCAACGTTTATACACGTATCAATGTGCACATGTGAGGTGTTTTAGAGACAAGCCAAACTTGATCTGAGCAAAAAATCTGATTAGAGCAATGTGGCTTTTAATTTGAAAGTAGCCAAAATATCACTTGATATCTGCGGTAGCACAAATGTCTTTTTAAGCATTGTAAGAATGAATGATAATGTCACAAAGTGGTAAATGCATTATCGTATGTGTTTCAGAAAAAAAAACACTTGTATTATATAGAAATTACAGTATGTACTTTTTTAAAGACACAATTGTTTTTTTTTTTGAGTGATACCATAGATGAGACACTTTTGGTTTCTGAAGAACAGTGTATAGAAGAAATTCATAAATAACATGGTTATGTTTTATATGTGTTGTTAATTGATTATCTCTTGTGTGAAACAAAGTGTAACCAATATTACTGTTTATATTACAGGTCTAATAAATAAGAAGAACATACGCCACACGCATTTGGGATTGTTGGTGCTTCGTACTGTGTCAAACTCACCTAACCGCGACTTCTATTTACCGTTAAACCCCTAGTGTCACAGATACTGGACAGGTTGCACCATTACTGTACACACACACAGATATGCCTGAATGTCTTGAAGTGAGCCACTGAGGGGTTATCTCAGCAGCTCCAGACTGTACACATCTTACAGGAAGAGAGCGCTGACTATTTATGCTTTTACGGTTGACACTAACCTCCCACTGAGGTTCACTTTGATCTCCTGCATGCAGGCTTTCTCTGATTATTATTAATACCAGTAGAGCAAACTGACATTCTCGGTATTAAATGAGATAATCATCTGAAAAGTCACGGTGAAATGTTTGTGTAAATGTCACCTGGCTGCACGCAGGAGAAGAAGGATTTGTTCTCTGCAGCAGCAAAGAGGATGAGAGCCGCTTTATGAATATTGCTGAATGGAAGGCATACAGGGCATGCTCCACTCTAATGTGCAACGAAAAAGAATGAATTGTTGCTTTACAAATACTTCACAACAATCACTCTTATAAATCAGTATTTAATAAATACAAAAAAACATAAAGCTGTTGCACCAGCTGAACATAAGTTGGATGTAGTTATTAAATTAAGAGGTGAAGTTGCTTACATTGTTTTTGTTTTTCCGTTATTACAGAGTTTTTCCATGTCCCAAGGTCCGTCTATCGAATTAGTCATGTTTCAGTAATATTAAAGCAGCTGTCCGTAAGATTTTTTTCTTTTAATTCTTTTAAATTGATGCATTTTTTCTTGCATCAATGTGTTTCTGCGACCATCCTTGCAAAATCAAATACAGCTCTGGAAAAAAAATATATTTTTTTTATTTTACCAAATTGAAAACCTCTGGAATGTAATCAAGAGGAAGATGGATGATCACAAGCCATCAAACCAAGCTGTACTGCTTGAATTTTTGCACCACGAATTGGCATAAAGTTATTCAAAAGCAGTGTGTAAGGCTGGTGGAGGAGAACATGCCAAGATGCCTGAAAACTGTGATTAAAAACCAGGGTTAATTCACCAAATCTTGATTTCTGAGCTCTTAAAACTTTATGAATATGAACTTGTTTTCTTTGCATTATCTGAGGTCTGAAAGCTCTGCATTTTTTTTGTTATTCCAGCTATTTCTCATTTTCTGCAAATAAATGCTCTAAATGACAATATTTTCATTTGGAATTTGGGAGAAATGTTCGTATGTCTGTAGTGTATAGAATATGACAACAATGTTCATTTTACTCGAACAAATACCTGTAAATAGCAAAATCAGAGAAACCGATTCAGAAACTGAAGTGGCCACTTATTTTTTTCCAGAGCTGTATATTATTTCTAAAGTACATGTGTCATCATTAACATGTGTCATCTCTGTAAGGAGAATAAACCTCAATGCATGTTTTAAAGTACTTGCCGGCATACTTCAAAATTCGTCTCTAGTTCCCAAAACTTACAGATTGTCACTTTTTGTATTCTTTGCAAATTATTCAAAAATTTCGTGGGTGAGTTCAAACTTTTGGGATTTGGGTCTTTCATTGTCAGTTTAACGAGGAGGTATGTAAGATGGTACATCACTCGGTATAAACATGTGTTTTGATCAGACGAATCAGCATTCCAGCATGCAAAAAATAGATATTCTGAAAATTCACACTGTGATCAGCTAAACCTGGGTTCTGTCATGGTACAGGGGAGTAAAAAAGTACTGAGGTCTTAGAATAACATATGCTGCCTTCAAGACAACACATTTTCCAGGTATGTCTATACATTTTTCAAAGAGACAATGCGAATGCTGCACACATAACAAAAGCAAGGGTACTGAACTGACTCGCCTGCAGCCCTGACCTTTCTATGAAAGAAAATGTGTGGAGATTTATGAAACAAAAAACAATGAGCCTTCACTGTTGCAAATCACCAAAGTGCTTTGAGAAGGAATGGCAATATTACAGAGTGGTAAATGCTTTACCATCTCAACCTTTTTTTTTTTGTTTGGAATGTGTTACCTGTCTAAAATGTTGGAATGGACGTACCGAATTGAACTGTACTATAATGAAATTTTACAGCATTAAACACAATTAGCGTAAAATTAGCAGAATCTTAACTAGTACTGTATGAAGTGCAGTTGGTCAAAACATTGTCACATAGACATAGACTTTAGAATATAATTTAAATTCTTGGCAGCCATTTAGAAATGTTTTGCAGCTAAACAGAGAAGTGAATTGCATTGTTATTTTCTTTTCTGTGTCAATAATTTATTTCATTTAAAATTTGTTCATCACATTAGTCATGATTCAGTGATATGAAGTGACTGAAATTCAGAGAAAGTTCAAACCAGGTCTCTCATGTACAAATAAATGGTCATTTATTAACTGATAATATAAAAAACTTAGCTAGTTTTCGCTAAAATATTCAACATTGTAATTGCTGAAAAATCAGCAGTTTAATTCTTTCTTGGTGGTTATTTAATCCTTGCTATCATTCTGATTGTCCAATCAGTATTTTATTCTTGGTTAATTGATTTTCCTCCATTTGGTCATTTGTTATCCATTATATTACTTGTTTGTGTTTTTTACATTATCCTACTTTTATGTGTTTTACTCCTGATCTCTTATGTGAATGTATATGTTTTATAATGAGGCTGTGTAAGGCCTAGTCTGGCCTTTTCAGCCTAGAAACAGATAAGTGCCATCCAATGATCCACTGATTCAGCATTTTTTATCTGAATGTTCAGTACATCATGTGTCGTATAATTAAACCATGTATCTTTGTCTTAGTCCTGGTACATGCAAGTTTTCAATTCCTGTTTTTAGGCGCAATACTGTATGTGTCAGGGCAAAACGAGGGTGTTTAAGCTCTTAAATCATTCCCATTTTCGGTAAAATCTTGCACGAACAGACAGATAAAGACATTAAGATTACTGCATGTATAAGCGATGCCTCACCCTTTTAAAGCTATATAAGTGTCCAATTGAGAGGAGGTGAGAGCGTGCTCACTCTTTTTCTGATTCTTAATTTAATTTCTTGCTTATACTTTTTCTCTTGATACTTTGTACAAATAAAGTACTTTTCTTTTAGCATCCTGGACTTGGTCGTTTGTCAATTTCCACAACACTACCTATTACTCCTAGTTAATTCCTAGTTTGTCCCTCTCAGTTTATATGTAGTGTTACAGAACTGAAGTCAAATGTATGAAAGAAATGATATTTATTTTCTTTCATTATGCTGTAAATCTGAGGCTATGAGGTCTGTGATATTTTCAGCTATAACTGATAAAAATTGCAGCATAATTAGTTAGTTGTTTAATTGATTAAAAGTGTGAACCTGTTGCAGGGAACTCTTTGCTGACACAAAGCAAGGTGGCATTTAGTTGTCCTGCAAGTTTTCTAATTGATCAAAATGACCATTCATCTCTATAATTTTCTACGAATTACATTTAAAGCTTAGAGATGTAAATTTTAGTTAAATAATTTAAAGCCGTTATAAATTAAATGCAACCCATAAAATATTTGCAGCTCGTAAACTCAAATGTGGGAGTATATGTTCAAACGAGGCTATGATCAGACGTATGCTCCGCTGGGACAACTGTCTACAGGTGTACAGTGGTCTATCAGCTGAACTAGACAGAGCACAAATGTGGAATAAAAACTCTTGCAGTGCAGTTCGGTTCTATACTACAGAATAAGTACCATGCTGGCAATATAACCCACCTCTCAGGGGTTCAGATTAAGCAGTGTAAACGCATTCAGTTCCAAAGCATGTTAAATAGTGGCATTTTATACTAGAATTCCTACATTATCTTCAGTTTCATCTCTGTATAGTTCTACTTCATTTGATGTGCAATAATAATAATAGTAATAATAGTAATAAAAATGATTAGTCTTCTTTGATTACATTGCATTCTACATTCTACAGTTTCTTCAGCACTCTGAAACTCTGAAACTAAGTTTGTCTTTTTATTAGCTATGCTTAAGCATTGCTTGCTCTCTATATAGACAGAAATACTGTTTGCCAAGTCCAGCAAACAGCAAATCTAGATAAGTTGAACTAGATAAACTAGTCACAGGCCTGCCTGTGAGCCTACATATGCATTTCCAACATTACAATTTAGAGGGAGACATGCAGCTTTCACCAAGTAAAACAATGGTGCCCAACTTTGCTCTGAGATCAACAGCCATGTTGACGTACTTTAGATCCTGAATTTACTATATTAGGCCAGAAACATACTCGACACAAGTGTGCAAATGCAAATTTAAAGACACACATTGGGCCCTATGTGTTTCTCTTGCTTAATCATGGGAGTGCTTTGGGCGTAATGTGAAATACACTGTGCCACTCTGACTTTGGTGGATTGGGATTTTAATGCCACAGTGCCTTTGTCCTTTCAGCAGAAGCGAGCAGGTCATTTACGAGAACAGCCTTGCTAAGACAGCTATGAACGTCTGACTGTTGACTGTTAGGGTTCTAATTAGTCAGTGGCGCACCTGTATTTTCATTGCCAACATAGAAATATGGCAAACATTGATCGTAATCAGCTTCGCTGTTAAAACAGCGCAAGGCATGAAAATAGACTGTTCATTGGGTGTAAAATAGCAATAAGCATTGCGACGTGCAACTAGGCCAATTTTCAATTCTGCGTCAAGTCAATACAGAATCTACAGTGTAGCCTGGCCAAATTAAGAAAGAAACAGCTGACGGAAGTCACCGAAAACTCGTCACTGTACAGCCTTTGGAAGTAGTGCCCCTAGTGGCAGAGCTTAGAATGCAGCTGGCAATGAATAATTCCTTTTTTTTTACGCAACAATTCACAAAATCTAGCATTGATAGCCCAAAAAATACAATGTGAGAGCAGTTATAATTTTGGGTCGGTGTGTTTTTTTTGTGTTTGTGTCCCTCTGCAATATTACTAATAAAACAGAAGGCAGGAATGTTCATTGGAACAATAAGAGCTGTTGTGCTCTGCATCTCTACAACACATAGTTATTTTTTTGGGAAAGTTCCTGTCAGGCTATGCTGTAGGCGGCCGCAATAGGTACGCAGCTACAGCATACAGTTGAAGTATGAAGGGCACTGATTCAGCATCTTTATCTGATTGTTCAGTACATCATGTGTCTTATAATTTACACCATGTATCTTTGTCCTGGTACACGCACGTTTTCAATTCCTGTTTTTAAGGGCAAATGTGTCAGGGCAAAAGAGGGGGAATTCTGTAGGCTGCAGCAATGGGTACGTAGCTACGTGTGAGGGAACACAGGCTACAGCATACATTTGATGTATGAAGGGTACGTGCTGATGGCTAAGTTGGCCTGTACGTTACTGAGACTGTTAAAATACTCAGTACTCAAGGAGCCAACAGAGGAAAAGTCATAGCGTCAAGACAGCTGACTGAAAAAAAAAGCACTCTCTAAAGGTACAAGACAACTCAGCTGTTTGCCTTGTGGCAAAGCTGAGAATACACCATAAGTTTCTGTTGTGTTAAAAAAAATCATCTTGACACATTTTTAAAACACACTGCAACAACATAGGAAACCTAGTCTGTGTACCTCGAAGTGTCTGCGTTTGCATCACTGTGTTAATCACGTTTCTGCCCTCAAAAGCCTTTAAAAACATTTAGAGATTCTACATTCTGGTCACGTCTGCCTGCTTTCAAATGTACTTGCATATGCAAAGAAAACATTTTAAATTTTAAGTAAGCAGAACCCACCCAAAAACCATCATACTATTAAAAGAGCAGAGTTGGGCACCCTTAAAACGAAGCAATCAAGAATTTACTTTGGTCCGGACTGCAGTGTCTGACCACATCCTGGCTACACAGAATCTCTGGGCATTGAGCCATGCCATTTAAAGACTCAGAAAAAAAAAAAGTGATACCGTTAACTTGGGGCCGATTTTGCAGTGATTAGAGCTGTTTGTTTTCAATATGGTGAGTAGGTTGAGTGTTGAGGAGTGCTGGCATGCACTTGACTATTGCTGCTGAATAATGTCAAACAACGGTTTGTGTGCAATTCCATTATCCTCTCGACGTCCAATTTACACTTGTCCAGTGAACATGTGAGAGAGGGTCCAATTATAATGAGAAAACGAGAGCCCTTTTCTTTTAAAAGGTCAGCAGAAAACAAAAAACACACAAAAATAACCCAGGCCACAGTGAGCAGGAGAATCAAATTTGTTTCAAACTCACTGCCAGGGTCAGCCGGGCACATTTAACATTCAGCATTATGTTTCCACAATATCAGGAAGAACGAGAAAGGAAAAAAAACAAAACAAAAAAAAAAACATAATTTGATTCCAGATAATTCATTTGTGTCACCCGATAGTTTGGACCAAGTTTGCCTAATGTAACATTCTGCTGCAGCTAATATCTGCATGCTCCTCCCTACATGCAGTGCCTGACCATTATCATATCTGATGGCAGAGCAAACAAAAAAGAAGGAAAAAATGCTCTTCTATCCATGTAGACTCAAAACTGAGGTTTTGTGTAGAACATCTTGCTTAATAGTTCTTAGCTGTCGTGTTTTGTCATAGCTGAAAAGCTCTTTGTAAGCAGTTTATTAATTGTCTTTTAGCACTTTTCATCTGCTGAGTCTGTTCCACAAGCACAGCTCCGCAGCTTTGAGGAGCTCTTTGCACTTTAAACTGGAGAGGAATCAAAGCTTCAAGTGTGAACTGTACCTGTAGGGTGTAAGCGCAAATCATAAAAAGCCTCTCTGGTTCCTCGGTTTCCTGTCCAGCGATTCCTGCTCAGTGTACGTCCGGACGATGGACAGAAGGGAGTGTCTATTAGAGCCGAATTGGCCGCCACTGCTGAGGTGTGCACTTACATTCCATCTCAGACCAGCGCCACAAAGCTTCAGCTGTCAATCACATGATGGCCGAGGAGCCAGGAGAGGAAGGGGAGTTGGAAGAAGGTGAAGATGGAAGGTTCCAGAAGAGCCACTTGCGCTTACACTGCCGTTTCTGGTACAGGTAGTCCTCCTTCTCCCTCTCCTTGCGGGCTCGCTGGTAGTGATCGTCTTCTTTCAGGTACCACACCGGAGGCCAGCGATGCTTTTCAAAGTATTCCTGGTTTTCTGGAAGATGTGAGAATATAGAGAGTTATATCTGAGCCTATAAAGATGTAAGTATACAGAAATGTGCAAATGTGGAATTTTGCTAAATGCTAAACTGTCTATCCATTGCACAAGTATTTAATCGCAACCAGGGGGATGACATATCATGAATATAATCACCTGTGCTCTCAAATCCCACAGAAACACACAGTGACAACTGTGGTTTAGGAGAGGGATCTGCAGTTAAATATCCCACTAAACTGAAACAGGATTTTGGGATAATATTTTTTCTTCATTAAAGAACAACTGTGAACTGCAGCTCCACCCATTTTCGTTGCAAATTTATTTTCACGGCCTTAACAGTGGCAAAAAAGATCTTGCTTAATCTTGCTTTCTCATTATGGGATGCCTTTGTGTCTTTGAGTGAAATGCATCGAAACTGAATGAGCTTGCATTGAAAGCGAAACAACTGTTGCGTTTTTGAGCGGTATGACATTTCCGTTTGGACAAGGATATTTTTAAAAATGCTGCTCGTGTGCACAAAGATATTTTTTAAAAAGGGAGACGAAAACCTTTTTAAAATATCCAAATTTAGGGTCTGTCATGTTAAGTTCAAACTCAATTATTCAAGAATTAAAGAACAAAAATATTTTTAGTTACCTAGTCAGTTTTTTTTTTAAAGATTTATTTCAAAATGTTCTAAAAATCCCCAACCCCCAATTTAGCTAGGCTAGTTGTCCTACTCAGCTCACAGATGCCTTGTGCTACCTGACATTACCCTAGGAGTGTTAAGGGAAAAGAGCACCATCTAGCCACCCAGAGAGAACAAGGCCAATTGTGTCCTCTCAGGGATCCGGCAGCTGGTGGCAAGCTGCATGACTGGGATTTGTACCAGAAATCTATCAATCTTAGTGGCAGCGCTTAGCCCGTTGGACCCTTCTGCGCCCTCCAGTGAAGTTCTTAAATACTGAGTTAAAATGAGTGACAGAATGAGGGTAACTATGCCACTCTATTGTGATATTTGAAGCCTACTGTATTTGCTGTATTAACATTTTAGGATTATAGTGAAACAAAAATAGAATTTCTCTTTTCAAATAAGCCTCAAGATTTAGTACAAATGTACAAATTTCTTAACCTAGATTAAACGTTGGATGTGATGGATTGTAGCTTCAGGTCTTCACTCAAATAATACCTTAGGGCTGGATGAACTCAGAATTTACATAAACTATTAAGAAAAGCAAATACTCATACACTGTGGTTAGATAGTACTGTTTATTTAAGGCATGTTTGTATTAAGTACCTGTGGACTTGGCTTTCATGTCACGTGGGAACTTGCGGCAGACGCTATTGTAATTGGTGCAGATGTGGTGGAGGCACCATCCAGCCAGCTGATGGGCGCCATGAAACTGAGAAAAAGACAATCACACAGCAGGTAAAATGAAAACAAAATTAGTTTATAAGGTTTGGATGGCAACTTATATTCTAAGGTTATCTATGCAAAACAGATGAGCACACGCAGCAATGTGTTTTTACATGACTGGATTTGGTGATTTACCTGAGCCATTTCCAGATACACCAGTACATCTCCATCTATATCAGCTCCCATCATAGCAGCCTCCATAAGCACGGTCACAGTGTACAGCTCTGAAACACCAACACAGTTCAGTTAACAGAACGCAATGCAAGTCATTTACATTTACATTTATTCACATTATTAACGCTTTTTTTCTTTGTTGTATGATTAACATGTGTGGTTTTCTAGGGCTATGTTCAGACTGCAGGCAAATTAGATTTCTTTCTTAATTCTGATCTGGTGAGGTGTGCGAAATGGCCTTAAAAATATGCGAATATTTCAGGGTATTTTTATGCTAACTATATTTTTGGTGTTTTTGGCAACATATTTGACTAATTTTAAGGATATCCTACTGCAAAAAAAGGAATGTATAAACGTACCATAAACGTTCATAAATACTCATAAATATTTGCCAGTCTTTAGATCTTCATCTTCCTCAATTTCTCTCTTGTAGAGGTCAATTTTCAATAAGATATAGTGGTACAAAATTGTGGAATGGGTTTAACCATTTGGCAAAAAAATGTTTATCTGTAAAACATTATAAACGATGTTTAAAAGATCATTTGATTAATCTTTTGTGATCACAATTTGTGTTATATATTTGTAACGTGATATTCTTCTGTTACACTCATTATAATAGATTTATATATATATATATATATATATATATATATATATATATATATATATATATATATATATATATATATATATATATATTATTAAGGTAGAGGCTTTAATTAAGCCCATGTTAGGTTTTTGCCTTTACCTGCACTGTATTTTATAGCCATTTGCAGTATAAGTATGTTTTTGTTTTTTTGCATCATCTTGCTGCAGATGGTGTCACTGTGCATCGGTCAACAATACAGCGCACTTTGCATTGTCTGTGGATTGTCCTTGACTGTTCTCACCATTCTTCTTCTCTGCCTTTCTGATATTTTTCTTGGCCTGCCACTTCTGGGCTTAACAAGAACTGTCCCTGTGGTCTTCCATTTCCTTACTATGTTCCTCACAGTGGAAACTGACAGGTTAAATCTCTGAGACAACTTTTTGTATCCTTCCCCTGAACAACTATGTTGAACAATCTTTGTTTTTAGATCATTTGAGAGTTGTTTTGATGAGCCCATGATGCCACTCTTCAGAGGAGATTCAAATAGGAGAACAACTTCCAATTGGCCACCTTAAATACCTTTTCTCATGATTGGATACACCTGGCTATGAAGTTCAAAGCTCAATGAGGTTACCAAACCAATGTTGTGCTTCAGTAAGTCAGTAAAAATTAGTTAGGAATATTCAAATCAATAAAATGATAAGGGTGCCCATACTTTTGCAAATTTTGGTTTAATGCATATTGCACATTTTCTGTTAGTACAATAAACCTCATTTCAATCCTGAAATATTACTGTGTCCATCAGTTATTACATATATCAAACTGAAATGGCTGTTGCAAACACCCAAATATTTAGAACTAAAAATGATTAAGATTAATAGGGGTGCCCAAACTTTTTAATATGACTGTATATAAGGCAGAAAAATGTTATTAATATTATTATTATTATTATTATTACTACACAAACAGAACAGATCATGTAACTTTAATTACCAAGCTTCACATCTGAAACAAAAATCATATAAACAATAACGTATTGCTTTATTTTGCAAGCATGAAAGCATCAGCAGTCACATCAGTGCCCTCTACTCACTGACATCCACCTTCCTGTACCTAAAATATCCCGTCTATTAGCCATTACTGTCTTATCCTCTTCCTCCTCTGCTGTGATGGGCGAGGAGTCTAAATTTACTGAGCACAGATTTGAGCGGCTGCAGCTGATAAGACTCGGACTCCTAAGTGCATTACTGGCTCAGTAAAGCTCACAGCAGCTAAGTCGCTTAGCAGAGACTGCAAGCGAGTGTGTGTGCGTGTGTACCTGTCAGAGCGACGAGGTGAGGCAGACAGAGACGGTTAGCGAGGACAATGAGCTCCATAGCATCCAGGTCCGGACGAGAACAGAAGCGACCTGTGTAGAGATACTCCAGCACTGCACGCATACAGCTACGCGTGGTGTTCGGAAACAATACCTGCCAGACAAAACATCAAAACTCTGCTCAAGCCAGCATTCAGGGTTTAGTTTCAACTAGTTACCTAGCTAGTTACAGTTCACTTACTTATGCACACTTATACACAGCTAAATATTCTCCAGAAATGGTCACTATTAGCACTCAAATATCTTTATCACACAATATTGAAAGAGAGGAAACAGTAGAGTCATTCTTTGTGTCCGCAACGTTTGATGAGATTCATTAAGCACAAGAAATGTGCCAAAGCGTGTTTGCAAAGCTTAAAGCATTAACTCCAGCACTCTTGTTAAAATAATATATGAGAGAAAAAATCTTAAACAGTGAAATTTGCTTCTAAAACAATTTAATTTTGTGTAATAAATGTGATATAATATTTTTCCACAATGGTGATATCATTTTAAAACATATTTCCATATGTAATATAGTTTGGGGGAAGTAATTTTTTTTTTACTAGTTTGAATAAATTTCTGTTCTTTCAGAAACTTCATATTCTCTCTATTTTTTTTTTGTATACATAATATTTCAAATATGTTTTTATTTTTAAAATGTATTCTAATTATGGAAATATCCCAGAGCACTTCATACATTACTTTATTACAAACTTGTCAGTCTTTAGATTTTCATCTTCCTATATTTCTCTCTTGTAGAGATCCATTTTCAATAAGATTTAGGGGACAAAACTGGCAAAAAATATTTATCTATATAACATTATATATAGGCATTATAAAAACATTATATTATATAAAAGATTATTTGATTAATTTATCGTAATAGTTATTCTTGTATACACATTAACTGTTTATGATTTTGTGGTATATTAATATGGTTAAATATTCTTTGGTTGAAGATATATTTGTTTATATATTGTTTATATTTTAGTATTATTAAGGTAGAGGCTTTATATAAGTTCATATCAGATTTTTTTCCTCTGCACACACTATCTGTTATGCTATTAAGTTATTGTGAGGTTTTTTTTGTGCAAAAATAAAACCTAAATTCAACTGTTACCACCACCTGGAGTAATGAAGCAGTAACCTTACTAAGTAGTCTCAGGGAGTTTCGAATGCCTATGTTTAAAAAAAAAAAAATAAACATTGGACGCCACGTATTGATAAAGTTGCAAATGAAAACAAAATGATATATTGCAATATTTGTATTTTGTCCCACCCTAACTCATATCAGTATTTAATGCTGGATTCAATATTGTAGGAGGAAAAAGTCAAGGAAAAATCTAATTCAGATCAGATTTGTCCTAATGTTGTCTGAAATGCCCATGACTTGTAATGCCCAAATCTAGCCTGAAATAGTTCCATATAATGACAATAACTGTAACTATTGCAAATGTAATCCATTCACTTGCTCAGAGTAATTTACTGTATTTAGACTGCAGCGATTACCACAGGTCAAAAAGCACCAGGGCTTGTATGGGGAAGTGGAGCTTTACATCAATACCACTTTATTGTGTTCTTTAATGAATTTAATTCATGTTTTGAATATGGTTTAGTTCCTTTTTCATGTTTCAGGACCTTCTGTTACATGATGCTACCATCATGTTAGAAAGTCAAAAGGTTGCATTCACTTCCTATGGAGCAGGATACAGTTAACCACATCTGACCCACAAGCTGATGAGTGTGATTTTATGTCAAAAAAAGTTACTCCAGGCCCCTGGGAACGAAGTCGATTGCTGTACCCACAGGATTGTGACACTTTCATTTTCTCAGACACATGGCACATGACATGAAACAAATTCATTGACAAAAATTTTACTGAGGCATCACAAATGATCATTCACACTCCTAGGCCTGCCACACCTTTAAATGCATCTTGAAAAAAAGCAACTTTTCTGTAAAATGTAACTCCAAATAGCAGCTTCAGAATCATAGTGATACTATATCAATTCTAAAAGATCTGATATTCCTGTGATTTCCTAGGCTGGAACGCTGCTGCTACTGCACTGTGAAACTTTGGTGGAGCTGCACAGAACCTCTCACCAGAACTGCGTAACTCAAGTCATATTTATGTAAAATCTAGTTGTGTCACTCAAATAAAATATTTAATCTGATTAATCACAACAATATTCGGTGATTAACTGTGATTAATCACACTTGTTCTTCGCAAGATGCGAGTTTTTCGATCGAGAAATGCACATGTTGGGTGAGAGTGGGGCAGATTACAGCAGAAGTTGGGGTAAAAAAAAAAAAATTAACGCATTACTGATTACAAATGTATTGCATGTGTTAACGCTTTAATGTTGACAGCCCTAATAAAATCCTGTAACTTTACTCCACTGCCTCAGTCCACACCATTCTTTCACTTCAGATAACAGTTCTGTAGATTAGAGCTTAGATTCTCTGCCCGAACCCGACCTGACCCAAGGTTCGGGCCGAGATTTACCACCACATTCCTCTGGTGGACTGAAAGTGAAAAAACTAATTTATTTTTAAGCGCTGTTTTCACTCCCATAGTTCTACAGCGGGGGGGTGTTTAGCAGGGAGTCGGATTCGGCACAACAGCGGCCGCGCGGCAGCACCTTGCGGTCCGCGGTGTTAGTTGTAAGTGCTCGCGCTAGCAGCAAAATACGACAGAAAACACTGAGGGAGCTGCAGAATTATGTATGGGACTAGAATATGAGCACGAGGAGATAAAAAAAAACAGAAGATACAGTATGTGAGAACCTTTACCTGTGAGTAGCTCATACACACAAATCTCTCTCTCTCTGTCTCTCTCTCTCACTCTCACTCACTCACTCTCTCTCTCTCTCTCTCTCTCTCTCTCTCTCTCTCTCTCTCTCTCGCACGTGAACTCCTCCGCATTTGACCTGCAGCACTGTGTGTAGCTGTTCTTAAAAATCATTTTAATTAAATAATAGTTCTATGCTTCTATGTTACAGTGTTAATTAACATAACTCTGATCATATTTCCATCATTCAAACAGCCCGAAAACAGCCAGTTTATGGGGCGGGGCGGGTCGGGCTCAGGCTCATAATGATTGTTTATGTTTCGGGTTGGGTCGGGCTCGGACAGAACGTGCACGGCCTGGGTCAGGTCGGATTTTTTGGGCCCGATCTAACCTCTACTGTAGATCTCAGCTATGTGCATTAAGAGGAGCTTAAAGTATGATGTGCATTTATGACAGTGGTGTAAAAGTGAATTACACCCCTGAACTATAGCAAAAAAAATCCAAGCAATTCTAACACAATGGTCTTTCAAAAAACAAAAAGTAGTTACAAAGTAACTACAATAACATGCCAAAAGTCATGGGATTTCAGTATGTAAATTGGTCATGATGTTTTTCCTCAGTAGGAGTGAGACTGAATAATGAACAGCAAGGTGGTGCAAATTATCGAGAGGGTTTAAGTTAGGTCCGATAGTGGGTGCCACATGAACGGAAAACTACATTTTTGAAGGTGTGCAGACACTTAGTATTCCTCGATCCACAGTTTCACATGTCCACTGGGAATATGTCAAAAAAGATGTTACCACCCACAGTGGACAGTGTAATATGTGGTAATGATTGTAACCGGCAGTGTCTGGCTTGAATTGTCCATGTGATCATACTTTAATTCAAAGCTTGAGGTCCCACATGTTCATCTCACAGGTCAGCGCAGCACACTAATGGAATATGGCAAAAGTCATGGGACTTTAAGTTCCTGTCTGTGTATATACTGTTCGAATGTAATTCATTATTTGTAACTATGTACTGTAAACTGAACAAACATCACACCACAATAAAAACACAAAAAAGAACCTTTAAGTACCTCTTTAGTACAACTCTCTACAAAGGGTCCTCCAAACATGGCTGCCATCCAGTCGCAGCTTGAGATGAGCAGAGGCTTATGGGCCATTATTGTTCCATCATCCAGCTTGAACACCACATCTGCCGCACATGGAATAAGAATCAAACCATGACAGTAAAAAAACAAACAAACATCCATTAATGACGTAAAAGAGTGACGCATGCATCCCTAAGCAGCTGGCCTATATGTGACAAAGATAATAAACATATGCGTTTAACTTATGAAGTTTGACAAGAGACAGAGATGAGGGCAGCGTTTCTTATTGTACGGCAGTGTCGTTCACTGCATCACTGCTGTTATCCTGATAACGCTGTTATCCTGGCAGTCTACAAATGCCTCTGTCAATATTCCATTCTCCTAAAAGCCGATGGAGGAGCTAAGCGAAGAATAAATAAATACGAAAGCTCTGTGCTTATGCAAGAACCACAAGAAAGCTAAGTCAGCAGCGGAGGAGCAGCTTGATACCCAACCCCCCCCCAACCCTCACCCCACCTCCCCAACAAATACCAAACGAGCTAAAAAACATCCCTGGCTGCCCCGAAAAGACTGCTCATTAAATAAGCTTAAAAAGCCAGCTGGCAAAATACGGAGGCCGGTCCGTCTCTGTGGGGGTAGATGACCGAGTTGCTCAATTTCATGATGAGGTAGAGGGCAAAAAGAGCTTGATATGGGAACATTGAGTTTGCTTGTGTCTCAAACCATGTTGACTTTTGCTGAAGGATATGGATTTAAAAAAAAATGACATTTTCTGCAGTTTCGACTGAAAATATACTGTGCAGACATTTCAGAAGTGCAGTGTATACACATTTAAGTGTTATGAAACCGGCAAACATTGCAGAAAGGAGAATACAGTAAAGGGAAAGGAAAGTTCCATTATATGGAAGTACAAACAGCATGTAATACAGAGTACGGCCTAAAAGTTCAGAAGGTAAGAAAAAATAGAGATGAAAAGCTAAGAAAACAAATGGTCTGAAAATGGCAAAAAGCCTGTTCTGTTTTTGGCTGAATACAGGAAAGACTAAATTGTGCAGTGTTTCTTCTAACATTAAGATTTCTTTTCACATTGGGGGCACTTGATAGCACTGGATTCCAAGACACTAAATGAAGCCAAAAGGTCAGTTTTCATAAAATTATCAACAGTTATCAACAATCACAGGATGGACGTTAAGACTCACACAGTGACCTCAGTCAGTCATCATCTCAGTGAGTAATCCAGCTCTGAAAAACAGTTTTGGAAAAAAAAATGTAATAGGGATTTCATTTCTGTAATAGGATTTTAGCTGTTATTCTGAGCTGAAATATTTGCTACGAGTTGTTGACAGGCCAAGAGCACCATGCTCAGACAGATTAGATGTTTAGATAAAGTAGGTCTTGCTGTTTGCTATGATGTGTTTATAGTGTGTATTGTTTTTTGGTATGTTATTCTAAATCTGCGTTATGAAGCCTAGAATTGAAGCCGGGTTTAAGCCACAAAACTAACAGTAGGCCTCCAGTAGGCCTGGTTAAGTAGCAGTGGTTAACTGGTTAGTCACAATGCAAACAGTTTTTCCAGGTTGGATTACTCACTGACAGTTCTGACAGTCTCAATGAACCTTGCACCTTGAACCTTGTATTTACTGTGTCCAAAGTAATCATATGGTGCTGATTTTTGGTAGATTTTTTTAGCAGCATTAAAATGGGTAAAATCAGTTAATCTCCACTGTGTCTGTCTTTATAAGCCAACATCTGTGACAGTAGTTTACCATTAGTATATATCTCACCAGAGAAGGTTCCTTTGGCCAAGCACTCCTTGACCCGGTTGGTGCGTCTCACATGGAAGGCCTTGGTGATCTCCTGGTTCATGAAGGCCTCATCGTTCAGAATGTTGGCCACCATCATGCGCAGATCAAACACCTCCAGCAGCTCCGCAATGTGAGCCACCTGCATCAGCTCCTTCTCCCGCTCGTCCAGCTTCCCCGTGTACAAGTACCGCAGCACGGCCCTGAACGGCCCCGGCTGCATTGAGGGGTCCATGTGGATCACAGTCATCTGCCTGGAGCTAAAGGTGACCGGGTCATCTACCATTTCCTCCTGGATACTAACGAAGGCCCGGCTAAAGGCGGGGAGCAGTCGGCCTCCTCCTTCACCTCCTTTAAGGGTTCCGTCGCTAGTGCAAGCCCGAAGGTTCGCCCGGTCTCTTTCATCTATGCTCTCGCAAACGTCAAAGCTGGCAGCCCGCATCAGCAGCTCCCGTCCAGAAAGCGGAGGCCGTGGACGCTCTTTTTCTTTCTTAGTGTCTTCAGGAGCGCGTCGCTCGGCCAGGAAAAGGTCGTAAAACTTGGAGGAAGCCGTGGCCAGGTAGATGCGGTGGGCGAAAATACGATGCTGCTCCTGCAGGACGAGGATAACATCAGCGCACAGTGGATCCTCCAGCAGCCGACCAGGATGCTCCTCGATGCTGCTGGGAGGTGCAGGTACTGTAATGATAGGAGGAGGCGGTTTAGGAGGGAGGAAAGGGGCCTGGAGGAGAGGCCTCTGCACATTCCGCAAGTGGGACTTCCAGAACTGCAGGTGGCGCCGGGAAATGAGGGCAGCGCGAATGGCGTTGTCAAAAACGTCTTTGACTCCGAACTGAGCAACCACGCTGGTCTCATAATACGGGACACCAAGCTCTTTGGCCACTTCACGACCCTTCTCTGGAGGCAGGATCTCGTTGGATTTTATAGGTCTGAAATACAGAGGCATAAAATAGCTTGAAAAAAGATTCAGGAACAATCTACAAATGAACACAGTCTTAAAAAGTTTTTGGCTTTATATAAAAGGCAAAAAGATAATATCAATATTACTTTTATTGTTGAGAGTAACCTTAAGTGAAGCCTTTGCTGGCTAGTTGCAGTACGATGTGTAGCTCCGCCCATTTCCCTATGTTTAAATTAATTCTCTTTGGTCTCCGCAACACAGTCATGTGCTAATATTGGCACAATATTTTCCCTCAAAAATGTTTGTAAACTTTATTTTATTGTATCATAAGAAGGTGTTATTACAATTAGGAAGGAAGTGACTGACAGCCTTGGCTGGAACATGGAGTAGTTAAATTGTAGTCAAGCTGTCAGACAACTAGCTAGATAATCATGCTATTAATCATGATACATTTGGTATTGTGCTGTTGATTTTATTAACAGACACTCTACATGAAGGTATTTATTTTCTTAGTATAGTTAGATGTGCTATTTTTGTATCATTTGTACAACATGATACTTGTGTCATGTGTCATGTTTTATTCAGGCTTTATTCTTATTTTATTTTTATTTTCAATTCCTTGTTGTTCTTTTACATGTTTTTAATTTTACTTCTCTTTGTTTTAATTATGTTTGAATCAATCATGCGTTATTCTTATTTTAGTTTTTATTTCTATTTTTACTGTTATGCTTTTACATGTTTTTTAATTTGACTTCTCTGTGTATTTACTATACAATTTTTAATTTGTAAAGCACTTTGAATGACTGTTGTATATGCCTTGCCTATACTCTCGCCTACTAAATAGTATCTGGACCAGGTCCAAATACTATTTGATTTACCTTTTAATCTTTACTGGTGTGTGCTTGGGGGTTAAACTGCACCATGTTTAACTGCCTCGGATGATCTCAGAAAAAAGCGCTGACACAGAGCTGGTACTGTAATTTGATGGAAATGTACATTGGTAATAAAATACATTTACTGTTTAAACATAACAGTTATTGGTTGGGCTGAACGATTAATCACTTTTCAAATGAAATCACGATTTGAAAGGACGCTACCTTTTGCATTTTTTATTTTAGCTGTTCCTTGAAATTTAAAAATAAAACTGACAACTGCATTTAAAGGGATAGTTCTGTATTTTTGACATGAGTCTGTATGGCATCATCATAACCAGTGTCGTGCATCCACACTGACCATATCAATGCGCGCAGCGCTGCAACCTGACAGCTAGCCTACGTGTTTGGGTCGCTTTGTTTACTTCTCGCTTGTTGGCGCGTGCGCAGCTCGCTGTCAGAATGACGCGCACTGATACGAAATGAGAGAAAGTAGGACCCAAGTGATTTACGAGGCGTGACTTTTGCAGGGTTAGTTTTTTGTGATGTAAATAAATCACTCTTTTGAACACGTACTGCTTTGGGAAGAAAAAGGAGTTATTTTTCTGACCCCAGCAAACATGCCGGACTACTTTCGCTTTGACCTAAACTGGACAAGAACTCGGCTCACAGGACGCTGTGGGGGGTAAGTCAGTGTGGATGCACGACACTGGTTATGATGATGCCATACAGACTCATGTCAAAAATACCGAACTATCCCTTTAATCAAAGAACCCTGGGAATATTTTATGTGGAAAAAAAGTTTATAATTATATTTAATAGAAATTTAAACGAATTGTAAACCAGCAATATTCTGTGGAAAAATCACAATTCTATATTTTGCCCAAATCGTGCAGCCCTACTTATTGGGCACCCAATGGAAATTTTGCTCTGCATCTGTTTTTTTAGGCTACACTGTTACCTTATGAAGATCCTTTGAGATTCTATGTCTGGATAAAAGAGGCATGTCTGTCAAACGAGTAGGTGAGTTTGCATCGACCCTGTCTATACTGCACTGGGTGCAAATTCAACAACATAGAAAACATTTTGGCTTCATTTCTATACAACAGGAGATAATGGAACCACAGCTTCTATGTTTTCCATAGTCACTGGGAGGACCAGTTTTTAACTATCCTCAATTAAGTGATAAAGAATAATTCAGTAAACAAGTAATTAGACATTATCTTCCCACAAATGTTGTCTTAAAGTGTCCAAATGTATAACTACAAGATCAAGTAATAAAATCTTTTATTGATTTATTTACCATTTGAGAAAGTATGTCAGAGGAGTAAAAGTAATACTGCTAGCCATCTTTAAGATTAAGAGTTGAAAGAAAAAATTGTAAAATCAGATTTTTGCTGAGCTATGTTAATAGTATAGCCTTTACTATGAGGGAATAAGTACAGCAAAAGCTTATTTGACTACTTTTAGTAGTAAACACAGATGCACTGAAGCTGTCAGCATGAGTACCTGCACCAGAAAATAACAATGTAAAAGGAGATGGTCTCACCTGGCCAGCGGGCGACGGGCCCTGTTGACCGCCTCAAGATCAGCATATCTAAGATCCAGCTGGCAGCCCACCAGGATGACTGGGGCTCTGGGGCAGAAGTGCTTAATTTCAGGGTACCACATGGTCCGCACATGATGCAGAGAGTTTGGGTTTGCGATGGAGAAGCAGAGCACCACTACATCAGACCTGCAAAACAAAAAAAAGAAATGAAAAAATGTAAAATTATTCACTTATTGTTAAAGAAATCATTGCAAAAATAGTTGTTGGGTTGAAAGATAAAGGTTAACAACTGGGAAGTTATTTTCTTCATATTTATTGAATTACACATATGCATGCCAAAAATTTTGGAGTAGAATTCAAGAGGCTCCTAGAGGTGTCCTCTGATAATTCATCCCATACAGCTTTAATATTTCCACATTTTCTGTAGCTTTAGCAGTTGAGGTGGAGGAATTGATTGCTCATCCAATAGCATTACACACATTTCATTTGAGGATAGATGTGTTGATGCAGCTGCCCATGGCAAAGTGTCAGTGTTTTCAATGCAATCTCTTAAAACAGCAGCAGTGTGTGGATGAGCATCATACTGTTGGAATAGTGTATCAGGGTGTACATTCAGAAATGCTGCAATTTGCAGTCACTCCGAGACATGACTACCCCTTAAGTTTTATTCCTGTCAGTTGATTTCTTCTGGACTCTTTTTTTTTGATGAGTGTAGATGTAGCTCAAAGCATATCCACTCCACAAGTTCCAAAAACATCTTGTTAACATTTTATCATTCATTGATTAATGTGACAGTGTTGCAATCTAATTATGTGCTTTTTTAATAATAGCTAGAAATCATTTGGTAACTCCTATGAAAGCACAGTATTTTGTAAAGTTTAAGTAGCACTGACCTGCCGTAAGCAAAGCGTCGGTCCTTGTGATGGTCTCCGAAAGTGTCCCAGAGTCGTAAAGACACACTGACGTCATCCACCACATCCCGAGAACGCTCTAGAACCTGGTTGGAGAAACACACCTATCACATGCATGGAGATTTACCCGAGTAACTGTACGCAACAGCTTCACAACACATCCATGATTAACAACGAGACCAGGTAAACGCTGTGTGGCTTAATGTCTATATTCCATGCATTATGGTACGCTGAAAGAAGTTCCTCACCTCTTGGCACACTCTGTACTGGTCTATGGCCCAGACCGTGGGCACATGTGTGGCCAATAGCTGATACTGGGTTAGGGTGGCATTGCAGGCCCGGGCACAGATGAGCCGGGTCTTCCCCACTGCGTTGTCTCCGACAACCACACACTTGATGGTCTCGACATTTGGCCTCTCATAGTCCATATCAGAATCCATAAAATGGGAACTGGAAAGACAAAAAATAATAAATTAAAGATGCATAACATGCATCTGCATTACCCAGGGCCACTATGCCCAAAATCAAGTGTTGGCAAAAGGTGTGTAAATCCCCCAGTACTGAGCTGTAGAGCACTGAAAGATTGAACTAAGAGATTGAACTCATTCCAGTACCTTTAGTAAAAGTTAAAAGTGATGTTCCTGATGATGAGATGTATTTAAATTCTACTCACAAGATAACACCTTACAACATATACAGATGTTGGCAGTTCAAGTAAGGCTTGAACAGCATTGTGACACCAGGAGGCATCGAGACAGATAACAGGTAGAAACTTTTTAAAATAAAGACATTTCTACACTAATACCAGTCTTTCTAATGTCATATGTTACTTTACAACATGTGTAATGCCCTGCTAAGTGCAGTTCAGCCACTGATCTAGTCTTAGAGTCTCTGTGAAACACCAAATCCACCGGAGATCCTATGTAAACACCGAGGTGGGTAGTCCACGTCCAGTAAAAATGCAGATTGGATTTTTTTACTTCTAACCAGTGTAAACAGAACTGTTCTAAACATACACCTACCTATCTCAAATGTACTTTGCAGTTGGTGTTCCATAGACAAATTCTAACATATATTCTAGTGTTCCTTAGCTCTAAATTACTGAGAAAAGCATATAACACTGATGTGTTATTTGCACAATATATTTCTGAATATTTTCTTTTACTAGCTACTGCAGACAATGGATTCTGGGAAACAGTTTAATGTGCAGCATGCATATACAACTCAGAGAGACCTATTGTATTTCATAAAGAACATGAAAAAGTGGATGTTAGTAGAAGGACAATTACTTAATTAATTGCAATTTACCAATGTCAGTTTTATTTCTTGGGACAATGGGATCCATCATTATAAAAGCAGAACTGGGAACATTTCTGTGTTTTAAAAACAGCACAAAGATGAGGCAGAATGTTATGTATGACCTTCCTCAAGAACAAATTTCCTACGACCAGAAAAAACTGGGGATGATCTTGATAAATGAGGCCAAAAGTCAGATAAAGTCTATTTTGGACCTGATCAAAAGGCGAGCTGGCCATCCTCACCTTCTCACTGCCCTCCAGGACCCCCACTATAATCGTTCTCGATAATAAGCTGGAGCTGACCCCTTTAACCAGTGCAGCTTGTGGAGAAACAGCGGTATAGAGATCAATTATAATTACCCTCTGCTCCCCCCTGCATTCCACAGACTCTGCAGTAAAATCACCGTCAGCTCATATAGCCTTAAGAATCTTAAAAGGAGATCTGAACATGGGTGTGTGATTGTGTAAGTGTGCCGATTTGTTTATAGTGTTCTAGTGAAAACATTTTGCTCCCTGAAGGAGAGGATGAGCTCCCAGCACACTATTCAAAGTGGAAAAAAAGTAAAAAAAAAAAAAAAAAAAAAAAAAAAAAAAAAAAACTTTTTTTTCTGAAAACAATATGCTTGGTTATCTACAGTCAGTATTTTCACACTATAAGGCACACTGGATTATAAGGCACACTATCAATGAAAGTCTATTTTATGGTCTATTTTCATACAAAAGGTGTGCTGAATGGACTTAGCATTAGAATTAGCAGCTAACTGCTGGAGCTAGCTGTGGTTAGTGCTTGTAAACACCACCTGACCACAACAGTAAATGCGCAGACTGCAGTCTGTTATACTCACCTTTTAACGGGGAAAGAGCTAGCTCTTAGAGACTAATACTGCTTTAGCAATGCTAGCCTAGGTTAGCAGTAGGCTACAGGGCGATGACACTTATCTCTAAATGGCGAAAGAGCTAGCGCTTAGCACAGTTAGCGGCTAATGGTAATACTGCTCCAGCAGTGCTTGTCGGGGTTAGCAGCAGACTACAGACCGATAATATTCACCACTGAATGACGAAAGAGCTAGTGGTTAGCGGCTAATGCTAGCGCAGCTCCAGCAGTGCTGGCCGGGGCTAGTAGTAGGCTACAGGCCGATCATATTCACCTCCGAACGGTGAAAGAGCTAACGATTAGCGGCTAATTCTAACAATGCTCCAGGCTCGAGTCTCGGTGCTGGAGAACTAAACAGTAACTCCTGCACTTTAGTGAAGTGGCATTACTGGTACAATTCATACATAAGGTGCAATTCATACATAATTTTAGAACATTTCTATTGGATTATTCAACACTAAGTTGTTTAAATAGTGTACAGGGCAGCTACATGGTTCAAATGATGGGGGAAACTAAAAACAGAAAAAGGGGAGATACATTGCTTTTATTAGACATAAACAGTATATGGCACTATGGTGTTTTTTTTTTTTTTATTCTGACAGCTTTCCTAAAATTGCTTACAGTATCACAATATATAGAATTGCTACCCCTATATCCTAATACCTAATATCCTAATAATTATTATCATATTGCCCTTATCATATATATATTTTTTTACAATACTTCCTGATATCACAGAATAATTCTTTACAGGCCGAACAAATTCAATACTACCTTACTCACAATCGTTATCTCAACACAAGTAACTTTTTTAATGCACACATTTTGTCCTAAAAGACATTTTACTTTTCACTCATAAGTATAAGGGACAAAAGAACAGTTTTCTCTTTAGACTAAAGTCATCTCAGTTACGGAGGTCATGCTTTCTGCAATAACGACAGATACAGTTTCAGAGCTACATCGATTCAGATTGATCTTGTGTATAATACTCGGATGTCTGTATGATCGAGCTGCACTTCAGAGCCTCAACACTGTGTTTTAAGTTTCTCCTGAGTGGTTATGTGATTCTTTAAAACTTCCGTTAAAATGAGCTCTCTCTCTCTCTCTCTCTCTCTCGTCCGGTGCAGCGCTGCAGGCAGACCGGTAGATGATATCAGATAAAAACCACAAAGCAGGGTCTGAATTTAGAACAGGTTTAGGAGTAATCTGTTTCCTCACTCACTGAAGTTTCAAAAGTGTTTAATACAAAGTAAAATGTACAAATAGGCTAATCATGATTACAATAAATTTTTTAGAAGTTTAAGACCATTTATGATGTATACAGCTTGAATCATTATATATACTAGTGCAGTTACTCCATCTTAAAATATAATGAACTTTAATAAATAACAGTTAAAGAGATGCAAACATTAACCTTCACCTATGACAGTCTACCATACGAAGTCAGCAAAAACAATTCAAGCTGATGTCCGTAAGATTTGGGATGAAGGGTACTCCCTGGTGAGAATGGGTAATTGCACAGAGCATGCGGAAGAATCATTTTAAACTGGGCGGGTGTGATGCGATCTCCTTTTAGAGCAGATGAATCCGATTCCAGGTTATGTTCAGTCAGAGAGAGAGAGAGCATGCTCAGTCAGAAACTTCACTCCTTTGTTTCTTTGGTTTCACTATGTGTGAATTAACTAATGAAGTCTGAATTTCCCCTTCTAAAGTCTCCATAGCTTCACCTGCCACCTATGTTCAGTAAAACTAAGCCGGATCCTCTTTTAGAGGCTGTACATGTGACGAAAGTATGTAAAGATGTGTAACATGGCCAGAAGAATTCCTGCAAAAAGCGAGCCGAGACCCCAGTTTCTATAATTATTATATTAGGCTTAGCAGGGATGGTCGTTCAGCAAACTGGTACTATTAAACACAATATTTTATTCCTTCTCCACTCAGAAATGCTTCTGCTTTAATACGGATTTCCACTTTAAGCTCATGTCCATTTAATATTTAATCAGTTGTACAAAAGGAGACAAAGAATATTTGTTTCCCAGTTTGAGTGTGTTGTTATTTTGACAGTTATTTAAGTTCATTGAGGCAAATGTATTCCTAACAGCTTAATTTAACAGAGGGAAAAGGATGGTATCTGATAGTTGTTCCACTTAAATCTTATCTACCAGCTGGTCTGTCCATTGTGTCCAAATCTCATGATGAACTGGACCAATAGAAACGTACAAAATGTAATTTTACAATGACATCCAATGAAAGATTTTTTTTTTTTTTGGAGAACCAATTTAGATACAAATAACAATCGTAGCTACAAATTCAAAGCAATGTGCAAAAGTGAAAGCACGAAAGAACAATAAACAATGCATTAACTCTGACCCCTCAGTCATTATGCATAGTAGGAAATGCACTTCAATCTTAGAGGAAAAAAAAGCATTACATTAAACATCTTCAGCAGAAAAGCTCATCAGATCATAAGCTACATCCCATTCATTATTTATACAGTTCATTCAGATGACTCAAAAAGTAAACAGCAGAAAAAAAAACCTCTGTCTAGTGACTCAATCCCATTGACCCGAATATCATCTTATCAGCTCACGTTTACCCAACTAAAATACAGCTTTCATGTGTCAGAGTGCTTCTTTAATGTGACAATTCTAATAAATACTTTTCATGAGAAATCAGGTCAAATTAGAATCAGACAGAAAAATTAAAGCTTCTCAAAGTGGATCATTAAAAAAGAGATAATTTGGAATTACAGCAATTAAGCAGGTAATTGCCACAAGCAGCAAGCACAATTGGTTCAAAGTTCATGCGGGCTTTAATTACAGGTGTATAACATTTACTGTGTTCAAAATGTGCCTCTGATCTTCGTATCTCCTGATCAATACCCTAGTTTATTCTACACAGCTATCCCAGAATTCAAGAGCAACTTTCCTAAATGCTGTAACATCCAAGACAGCAGTAAATGAAAGCAGAAGATGCATAAACTGTTCGGAAGATGGAACACATGGAACCTTACTAAATAATATAACTGATACATAAATAATGTCATCAAGCATGTCAAGCTACAACATATCTACCCAAGGTACATTTTATCTGATCAATGTATTTTATTTTACGGGTCTTAAGGGTATTATTCATATTATGGATCATTAAATCTGGTACAAATTGCCACAAACAAATATTTATTTTTTCAATTTTCGTTTACTCAAGATTTAATCGATTGAAGCTGTCCTTCACACTGTGTCAAACATTTAATGATGAATGGATCAAGTGAATTTCTACTAAACGATTAGGAATAAAAACATTTTTACATTGACTTACAGTGAGTTAAACCACTGCACCAGAACCAGAACTGTACAGAAGTTACAGAAACTTAGGCAGTTCATTAAAGCCTAATGTACGAAGTATATTTACAACTCAAACACAGTAAAAAACTATATAATAAATACAATATTAACACACATGACTTGATAATCAGAGATGTGTGTGGGTACAGACACCCCAAAAAAATACATTACTGACTTACCGAATTGTATACAGACTTAACCTCATTAATTTTAGCTAACTTCAATACTGCCTATTGTGTTTATTTAGTAAGAAGAGCCCATAAACATGAAAAAGAGCCAGTATGTTGACTTTTTTTTTTTAGTTTGTTGTTTTATTTTATTTATATGGGTTATTTAAAAAAAATTCCAATGTCTGAATGTTTTTAATTATTAAAAAGTATATAATTGAAACAATGTTAAATGATGTGTAAATATGTGGCATAAGATACTTTTAAATTTACAAAAAAATAATTTATTGCAATTATTTATGAAAATAAAATCACTGAAAAAGTGACTTTTTTTACTTTTTATGTTTTAACAGTACTTACGAAAAACTTTCACAGTTATTTATTCATTGAAACTAGTTAAGACATTATTAATCATTATAAAAATGAATTTAATGAATAAAAAAAATGAAGCATTAAAATTTGGTACTGTTTAATAATGTCTTAACTATATTAATAATGTATTTAAGTTAATCAATTAATAAATAGCTGAGACCTTTCTTAACTATTCAACAATGCTTCTTCATTTTACAGATTTTGATTTTTTTATATTTTATTTTATTAATTTTTATTTATTTTATTTGACCACAGACATCCTTCACTATGAGTGACACATTTATAATGAATGAAGCAATCAATACATACAATCTTTTTACACTGATTACATTAAAAATTTTACTTTTTTTCTTAATTGTCTTAATTAAGCTTGTGAACCTTTAGTGGAGGTCAATGTAAAAATATTTATTGATCAATTTATCAATAAAATCTGTCATGTCAGCTTCACATTCTGAAAAATGGCAAGAATGGATATACAATTTTCTATGCAAAGATAACAATATATATTAATACTACACTAGTAACACTACAGTATTTTTAAATAACAGTATTTTATTACACCATGATCTATTATAATGAATAATAAAATGATGTATTCTAAACTAATATACATATTTTTTTATTATATATTATAATATGTAATGTAAAGATCATTTAATTCTACAGTAATACAGAACAGTATAAAGCAACACTGTCTAAAGTTCACATGCACATTATAAGTAAATATTCACCGCTGTTTTTATTCCAGCATCTTTACCTTCATGTGTCTAATCCTGGTGATTCCTCCCTGTAGCTGAAATCTGTGGACGGCGTGTAGAATCCGTCTCTTACCTCGTGCCTTATGAAAATGGAGGCTGCTGGTGTTGCAGCCCAGTCTCTGGTTTCCAAGGAGACGGATGGATTTTACTCCTGTCTACTACCAGCAGCTACTCTACTGCATCCAATCAGAAACCCTAAACTCCTCTGATTTGGGTATTTACAGCAACCCCCCTCCCCTATCAAAGACCGCAGCTCTGAATCAACTGCCTCCTGCCTGTATCTTCACCTGACTGAATATGAGCTGGGCAGTATGGGGTGGGAACTCTGACACCAGCCTGCCGAGTACACAACCAGAAAACAACGTGGACATCAGTTCAGCTCTGCCTCCCTCCCATTACAATCACTACAAACAACAACAAAAAAGAATGCCCTTTTCAGAAAGAAAACAGAGGGGTGGGCGATATATCCCTAAAATAACTTTACGATATTTCATCGTATTTTTACGATAACAATATTTCTTCCGAAATGACTAAATGCTGTCATCATTCTCATCACAGGCACCTTGACAGACCAAAGTTACAGTGGCATGAAAAACTATTTGCCCCTGTACAGATTTATTTTGTTTTTGCATTTTTGTCATACTTACATTTTTCAGATTATTAAACAAACTTAAATATCAGACAAATATGACCTGAGTAAATATAAAACTGCACTTTTTAAATGATGATTTCATTTATTAAGGGGAAAAAAACTATCCAAACCAATCTAGGCCTTTGTAAAAAAAAAAAAAAAAAAGTGTTTGCCCACCCCCCATTAAATTAACTATGATTAATCACACTTTTTGGAAAGCAGAGTTGAATTTCACTACTAAACACAACCAGTCCTGATTACTGCGAGACCTGTAGAATCAAGAAATCACTTAAATCGAACCTGTCTGACAACTTTAAGCAGCTAAAAGATCTCAAAAAGCAGCACATTAATTCCCAATCTAAAGAAACTCAAAATCAGATGAGAACCAAGGTTATTGACATCTATCTGTCTGAAAAACGTTACAAAGTCCTTTCTAAGGCTTTGGGACTCTGACAGACCACAGTGAGAGGTATTATTCACAAATGGAGAAAAGATGAAACACTGGCGAACCTTTTCAGGAGTGACCGGCTGACCGAAATTACTTCAAATGGGAAAAGAAAAAGAACATAATACTGAACATGTAGTATGGTGTTAGTAGTATAATGGTCTGGGGCTGCTTTGCTGCTTCAGGGCCTGGAAAACTTAGTGTAATAAATGGAAGCAGGAATTCTGCTTTTTACCAGGCAATCCTGAAGGAGAATTTTTGGTCATCTGTTTGTGACCTCAAGCTCAGCTGTACTTGGGTTCTGCGGCAGGACAATGATCCAAAGCAGACAAACAAGACCACCTCTGAATGGCTTAAAAAACAAAATGAAGGTTTTGGAGTGGCCTAGTCAAATGCTAAATGAGATGCTAAAGACTGAGTGCAGTTATCAGTAAAGCTTGTTTGCAGTTGTTGCCGCCAATGGTGGCAAAACCAAGTTATTAGGTTTAGGGGGCAAATACTTTTTCATTTTTTCATTTAATAAATAAAATTATTATTTAAAAAGTGTTTTTTTACATTTACATTTATTCAGATTATCCTTGTCTCATATTCAAGGTTGTTTGATAATCTGAAAAATATCAGTATGACAAAAAAAGCAAAAACAATGGGGCCCTGCAGCCAGTGTCCATATACCTTTCCAGCGTACACACTCTGATGTGCTATTCCAACAGGACACTGCTCATCCACATACCGCTCCAATGATTTAATAAAGTCTCTCTCTGGTTTTGAACCTTTGGCTGTATTACAGCTACTCAATCTGCTTTTGTCCGTTATATTAAGGACTCCTTTGTACTCCTATGAAGTTTCTTTTAGCTTTAGCTATTGACTAGTAGATTAGAACAAATTACTAGTCATGCAAACCTTAGTAAACACAACATTAAAGAGCACTCTAATCCTCTTTTGTTAAAGAACTAAGGCTTATGAATGTCTGCTCCAACCCATTCACAACACTTCCCAGCACACACACACACACACACTCTGTTCTGTTTCTGCTTTGTTCTTTCAGCGGATGCGGCTGTGAGTGCGGATGCAATGCAACATCAGAAAGCTAAACAGTCTGCTAACTCATCAGAGGCACTGAAGGTGACACAGGCCGGCGGAGAGCAACAGGTTGTGAGAGCTGCCCATGCGGACAGTGTCACGTTGCCTCTGTGTGTTATTTTTGGTGAGTGTGGTACTAAAAGGTGCATCTATTATTAGAGCATCGCTCTGCTTGCCGGAGCATACTTTACAGAGGATGAAAAGGTGCAGCTTTCTCAAAGCTCATGTTCAGACCTCCTCTTTTCTGGACAATCTGCAACTAAAACAACAACAGTCTCTGTTACAAGTACCTAAGTGAGATGTATAGAGTATAGTGAAGACACATTGCTGATAAGAGCTACTCTTATGTGAGATTAACCTATTTCTACTAACACTGTGGTCTAAACTGACTGGATTCCAATTTGTACATCAATTATACTAGGGGTGATTGATAATATCCTAAAATAATCCCAGCATTTCAGGGTATTTTTCATACAATTATATTCTTTGCAATATGACAAATCAACAAGGGACGGAATAAAGTTTAAAGTCCTGGACAACAAAAATGCCTGTCTGGGAAACTGACCCTAATGACAATAGGGTACTTAATGGGTGCCATTGCCCTGCTGAGTTAAATTCATAATAAGAACAGCACTGCTGAGGTAAACTTATTATTAGAATTGCATAACTGAGGTTAAGGTTTGATTACAATAGCACTTCTAACGCAAATGTATTGATAAAATTGTGAACAACTGCTGAGGTAAATTCATAATCAGAATAGCACTGCTGCGAAACACTTAAAATTAGAATAAACTCTGAGCATGTAACACAGAAGCAAGTTGTATAGCGGCTTAAACACCAAAACACATTTCAGTGATTTTCTCTACACACAAACGCTAAACTAGGAAAACTGCCGTACTCTGCAAGGATTTAGCCCCAATTTAGCAGCGAGAGCTCCATTGCAAATCTGTTATTTAGATATTTGGGTATGACTTAAACACGCTATTAAAATACAAAACCTAGGCAGGAAATAAACTGGCCGGCATAAATTGAAGCGAAAACACACCACAGCCTCTAGTAAGCTATTGCAGGACTGAAATTAATGTTTGATTAGTACAGGACTACTGAGGCAAATTTATGAATAAAATTGCACTGCTAAGATAAAGTCAAAATTAGAATAGATGCTGAGGTAAAAGTATAATGTTGGTCTACTGGGTTATTAAAATGTTTAGTGTTATTGGCTACCGGAGCCCTGAGAGCACAACTGGCCTTGCTCTCTCTGGGTGGGTAGATGGGGCTCTCTCCCTACATCATTTCAATGGTTAAGTTGATGTATCAGAATCAAGTCTCTGCGCTTTCCTCCGAATGCGCTTTGATGCTACTCGGCAATGCTGCATCAGCAGCAGTTCGCAAAGAGGCAGTAGCTGACTTCACATGTAGCAAAGGAGGCATATGCTAGTCTTCACCCTCCTGTGTTGGGACATCACTAGTGATATGGCCGTGTAAATTGGGGAGAAATAAAGTTATATAAAAAATGTTCAGTATTCAACACATATCTTTAAATTGTAGTTTTAATACATATTTTAATTTATTTTCCTTACAACTATAAACGGCCATTTTTAACCTGAGGTTGGGGCAGAAAGAATTTGCACAGCATTTAAAAAGGCCACTCAAATCAAATCATCTGTCTAACGCAGATATATGTGTCTTTTTTAAACTCTTATGTTATATGTTTCAAGAACAGCTCGCCTCCATGTTTGTTAAAAGCAGCGAAAAGCCCAGAGTCAAGCCATTTTTCTTTCTACAGTGTGTCATCTGGAGTTACATAAATAGGCTACTGCTCCTTCAACACTGTGCTTTTTTCACTGTATGCTTCAGCGCTCCAAGGACTGAAAAGCTCTACGTTCAGCAAAAACTGCTGTCATTGATCAGCAGGGTCTGACGCAAGCACTCTCGCACTCATCCGTCTAGATCAAATCCATTCCAGTTAAAGCAACCTGCACTAATGTAACCCTGTATGCCCCCCTCTGCTTTCTCCACTCAGGGGTTTTGTCTGTCTTTTTTCCAATAACAACATATGCAGAGTCAGAGTAACATTAACCAGAAGCTACACTTAAATAGGACTTAAATAAGAACACTCTCCCTGCAAACACAGTTACATTGTTACAACTTTCTGGCAACCTATTGTTCTGGTGTTCACGGCACTATCTGTTAGGTGCTCAGATGCTGTTGGGGCAGGGGTTGCTCAGTGGTTAAAGAACTGGGAGAAAAATAAGACTAACCCCTAACCCTTGATCTGTACTGAGGACCAGCACTTTGAAAACCTCTTTTTCTAATGGGGAGACGAAAATTGTGTCCCACTTAATTTTAGTATTAAGTGTCTCTAATAAATGTGTATATATACATTTACAATCCACATAACAAACATAGCGACTATTGGTGATTATCTCACAACGATTCTTCAATGAGGTTGTGAGGATGTTGGGAGGACACTGAAAAAAAAAATGTAATCTGGACCCAAACTGGGAATTATGTTGTTTATGAAACTTCATTACATTTTATTCCATCTCCAATAGATATAATAATACTTTAGGCAATGTTAATTGAACAATGACTCTGAAACAAAGTTGTGACAATCTTTTTGAGACAACATGAAACAGCACCACTCTTTGAAATCATATAGGAATGTTGCAAGTAGAAAAAATGGTCACTTTTTAACAGCTATTTAACATTGTCACAACTTTCAGACTAAATCAGTACGTTTTAAAGTTCTGACAACACAGAGAGCACCAAGCAAACAAAAAACATTTTAAGCAGATGAATAATGATATGTGCAACAAAGAAATAAGTGACAACATTGTCGCAACCTCATAAAATATAGCCAGAAAGATATACAATGTTGTCACAGCGTTAATTAATTTTAATGTTATGGCAACACAGAGGGAACCAAGCAGATGCCTATAACTTTGTGGAGACCAAAGCAATTTGCTGTCACAGCATTGACACAAGCTTATAAAATGTTTCCATAAAGCTATACAACGTTGTCACAATGTTCTTGGGAATTTTAATTCATGTTAACGTTATGACCACATAGAGAGAACCAAGCAGACGCCAATGACCAATGCTGTCACAGCGTTGTCACAATGTTCTGGGGACATTTTATTCATTTTAACGTTATGACAACATAGACAGAACCAAGCAGACAAATAACGATGTGGGCAACAAAGAAACAGGCTGTCACAACGTTGTCACAACCTCATAAAATGTTGCCATAAAGCTATACAACGTTGCCACAACGTTCTGGGGAATTTTATTTCATGTTAACGTTATGACAACACACACAGATCCAAGCAGACACCTTTAACTTTGTGGAGACGAAAGCAATATGCTGTCACAACGTTTTGACAACGTTACCGTGCTTGCTGGGTAATTATTTACAGTTACTTCACTATTGCAGCACCACTGCGTTAAAGCTGCTCATTCACAGCCAGAACGTTACAGTAATGATACTGTATGCAGTTACGTAACGCCCGAGTCTGTCCGGGGGAACAAACAGTGAAACGTCGAGTGAACGTTGAGGCTCAGAGTCAGCAGCCCCAGCCACAACTTATCAGCGTGTACTAATACCCCACTCTGATCCCGGCGGCTCCGCTTACCGCATCGAGGGGAAGTGGTGCATCGGCTGGGCTGATGTCTGAAAGCGAAAGGAGGAAGCGATATCCATGGGCTGAGCTCGCGCGCCGCTGGGCAGAAGAACCGCGGATCAACTTCATTTTCACCTGAAAACCAGCAGAGCTACAGCGGGAGGACCGGAGCGCCGCGGCCCGAGAGGACGGACGGCTTCTCTCCGCTTCAGGAGCCGGTTTACACTGACAGTGCCGGAGTCAGACGCATGGCTGTTTTAGAACAGCGAGGCCGGACCCTCTCGCAGCTCAGCCTCGCTGCTAATGCTAACCACAGTTAGCCACAGAGACACAGACCCACACAGCCCTGCTCCTGCTCATTCATTAGAAAGCAGCTCCGCTAGGGTTCATTCCGCACCCGTATTCAGACAAGCCCCGCCCCCTCTGCGCTGGGATTGGCCAGTGGAGAGTGTTCGAAAGCAAAGCGTCTTTTTCGCACGTGACACTTTAAAAAAACATAATTTCCAATTTTATCAGTATTAAGCCCTATCCGAGTGGGATTAGTTTCTCCGGGGGACCTGGGGTAATTTTCTCTTTTATAGGGGGTCCTCTGAGTTTTTATTCCTTTCCGGAACGACCATGTATGTGTTTTTCTTAGACGACCTCTGAGAAAAGCAGGCTAAATTCATTTTATCACAAACTGGACCCGGACCGGATCCGAAACGCCTGCTGTCTTGGTACCTGCTGTTTTATGCTAAACTCCGTGGTCCTCCTGAAATTTTAGTGGTGTCCAGATCTACATCTCTGAGTTTCTCTCTAGCTATTTGTCCACTGCCCCGCACTGTAATCACTTGGGGTGAGTGTTTCTACAGAGATTTACGTAAATAAAACAGTGGAAATGGAGGCGCTAGGTCCTGACCAAGAAAGCCAAAAAACTCACTGGTCCTCCTGTTTTTCAATTTCAGTCCAGATGAAAGAGTTTTATCACTGAGTAGAAGTGTGAAGTTTTTTCACAGCCCTCCCCCTGAGAAACTAATCTCAGCCGGATAGGGCTAAAGATACATTTATATTTACGAATGTAATTTAAATTACCATAATATTTTAAACTATATATATTGTAACACAGTGTTTCTAAAGCCCTATCCGGACAGCATTAGTTTCTCAGGGGGTCCTGGGGTAATTCTCTCTTTTATGGGGGGTCCTTTGTGAATTTATTGTTGTCCAGAACGACCATGTATGTGTTTTTTCTCAGACGTCCTCTGAGGAAATTACAGGCTGAATTATCTACTGTTTTTCACTGAACTCCGTGTTCATCTGGTAATTTTAGTCCCGTCACTTTTACTAAATTAGCTGTTTGTCCACTGCAACACACCTTAATTGCACTTTGGGTGCGTGCTTCTATGGAGATCCAAGTAAAGACAACATGGAGTGAAAATGAAGGAGCTACTTAACCCGATGTCATGGGACCAAGAAGCCAAAAAACTCACTGGTCCTCCTGTATTTTTTTTCAATTGCAGTCAATTGAACTCAAATCCATTAATTGTTTATTTGTTTATTTTATATGTTTTTACTAAATATTTGTTCTATTTATTTTGGTCACACATTGCTTGGTCTTGATGAATATAATTTTGTCTTTATGCATTTTAATCTTTTATTTAAAAAAAAGAGCGTCTGGTTGCTGTTAGCCAATTATAGTACTGGACCAGGAATGCCACCCTATAATAACCAATTACAGCCATAGCGTTTCTTAAAGGTTACCCAGTTAAACTAGGGGGCGTGTCCTGAGTGGCGTATCGCACTTGCTCTAAGGTTATCAGTCAGTATAAGCAGGGGCGTAGCAGCAAATTTTGGGCCCTGTACACTCTCAATGTCAGTGGGCCCCTATCCATGGCAGTACACAAGGAACATGATTTTCATGGGCCCCTCCCCCTACTTGGGCCCTGGGTAGTCAGGTACACTTTTCCCCCCACTACCACACCCGTGAGTATAAGATCTGGTCACAGCACAGGAGGCCAAAAAAAACTAAGCGCACGCGCTGGGGGTGGGGCACTTCTGTCCTGTCGTAGCTAAGTGGGCGTGACTTGTCTGCACAGTGGTGGGACAGAGAGCTCGCGCCCTCCCCCGAAAGCCAGCTTGTTCCAGTATCATTCCTTTAACGTAGTAAAGTTATTAGAAAATAGTAAAAAGAGTGCTTTTATTACTCAGAGCTATGCGCTGTGTTGGGTAAATGTTATGGTTTAAGGAACTTGTCACGTTTTCAGGACACTGGCTAGAACTGAAACATTATTTAATCATTCACAGCAGCTAATTTAAGCATTCTGAAACTTTCCTTAGTGAAGACGTACAGGTACGTGCTGTACGTGTTGGAGAATACTGTGGTGGTGTTGCAGCACATTAACCTTTGAATAGGTTCAGTAATGTTTCAGGCTACCCGAGGAATGATGATGAGAGATGCAAACAGAATATTTTAAAGTGTAAATAAGTTACACAAGACATCAGATCAGCCATAACATTAAAACGTCAAGTCAAATCAAGTCAAGTGGTTTTATTGTCAATACTGCATACCTATAGGAAATACAAGAGAAGTGAAATTATGTTACTTTCTTTCCCAAAAGTTACACTCTAAAAAGTGATGTTGTGTTTTAGTCAGAAGAACTAATATTATCAAGTTGAGTGAATTTACTGGCCAGTGCAACTCAATAAAATGAGTTCAGAGAACTTCAACCTGAAAACCTTTATTGTATTACACATGTCAATGCTCTTTCTACACTGTTGGTACACTGTAAAATGTGATAAGTTGATCTTACTTAAAAAAGTAGAAAACCGGTTGCCTTGAAAAAGTTAAGCAATTATAACTGTTATTTTCAAGTTAAGTTCACTTCATGCTTGCTATTTAAGTGTACTCAAATCATACTTAAATCTTCACAGTTTACTTGAGTTGTTGTTTCCTAGTCTGTGAGGAATCACTACACACTGATGGTGAGTGCCAGAAATTGGGGGACACACCCAGTATGCAAATTGATTGTGACAGAAGCCAATGGAAAAGAGGCTGCCAATGGCAACAGACTATTATCAGTTATTATAAGTTGGTTAAACTCAAAGATCTCAGTTTGAATGTGTATGTGCCCATGAATGTTCAACTAACTCAACATTGTTGAGTATTGTTTAGAAATCTCCAATTTTATGTAAAAGAGACTTAATTTATTTGAGTTAAAACAACTTCTGGGTTTACAGTGTACATACAGTTTTCCCATAAGGCTTCTGGCACCATATATTTGCAGATTGGTTGTGGCCTCTACTTTACTTACCATCCTTGTGTTGTCTGTTGCCCAAAGCTACCTTATCCTTGGTATATATTTCTCAGGTGTCAGTGTTTGTTGGCTGTAAGAGCAAATCATCTTTATTCTGTATTCTAGGTAGTTACAGTATGTTGGCTTGGAGCTGCAATGTTTGTTTTAGTCAAATTTAAAAAAAAAAATTGGGGGGCTTGCAATAATGATGATGAGTCTGACTGCTCTGGAATCTGTGGTGAACAATCCATGTGTGAAAATAATGATTTCATGCTCCCTGAATCATTCTTTCACAATATCAGCCCCATGAATCCTGACATTGTCATTTTGGAATATGGTCGTGTCATCAGGGAGGAATAAAATCCATTGATGGAATAATCTGGTCTATGTTCAGTATATTCAGGTAGTCAGCTGACCTCATTCATTTAGCACATACTGTTGCTGAACCTAGACCTGACCAACTGCAACAACCCCACATAATTTACTTACTCAAATCCGGTGAAGACGTTCTTTTTTTTACCAGGCAGTGTATATTTAATAAAAATTGGGATTAACTAGATTCTATATGTTATATATGCTACATTTACAGTCTATATTTGAATAATATATAGAAAGCTTTTGAACATGTATGAGTTTTTGTCTGGTGTGTAATCTCACAACAAAGCACTACATTCTTGGAAACTTCTTTAATAATATTTTTGATCGTTATAGTTCAATATACAGGTGGTAGCTGTATTTAAAGAGAATTCCTAAATGCATTGTGTTCAACAGCAGTGAACAGTCAATTCTTAAAGATGATGTGTTGAAAGCAGAAAAAAGTAGAAGCATAAGAATCTGAATCACACTGAAAGGAACCCCTCAGTAAAGTCCAGGCGACTGGGTTTTTTTTTTTCGTGATATGTGGTGGTCAGTACTTGTACACTGTAAAAGTTTCTTGTAAATCTTACAGCAAATTAAGAGCAAAAAGGTATGTAATTTACAGCCAATAAAGCAATGTTACTTACGGTAATTCATGCTGGAGAAAGATTACAGCATAATATTGTATAATAAGAACAGTAATTTACTGTAAATAAATAATGAATAACATTGTTTTGGCATAAATAAAAAGTACATAATAATACTTATAAATATACAATACATAAAAATATACAATAACTTTATGTATTTTAATTGTTTGTGGTCTTTAGTTGAAAATTCATTTTCCCTCTTAATTAACAGTAAAATACTGCAAAGTTACTTTATTACAATTTTCATCCAGCATAAAATCACACTTTGTAGTAAAGCAAATGTTAACTTGCTCAACTTATACAAATACAATATAATGCAATACATATTTCCACTTTACATCACGTCACACTTTAAAACCACTTTAAGACATTTGTGTGTAAAAGAAGTTTAAAAACAACACACAAGTTTTATGTTGATTTTCTGTGTATAAACGTCCATTCGTGTTTTATGTATGTTGTTTCTGTGTGTAAAAGTCTGTTTGTGCTTTGTTATGTTTTTGTGTGTAAAAGATCAATTTCGATTAAAGTGTACACTTATTTTAAAAAATTTGCATACATATTTTGCATAAAAACATAATTTTATAAATGACAATATAAGGGCAAAACCAAAAGCACACTTCAAAATTGATAATTTAACAGCTTCTGCACAAGACTGGGTTTTATCATTAAAAACTACATCCTGTCCTAAAGGCGATTTGCTCCTATGGACTTTATTACTGTAGCCAAGCAATTCATTAATTTAAAACTCCAAACTGAAAACCCAAGGGTGGATGGACACTCCCACTATGCAAATTAAATATGACAGGGGCCAATAGGAAATGTTAGATTTTAGTGTATCTGAAGTATTTAATTTTAGTAATATTTACTCAGAACATGGGGTGAACTCTATTCTGTAGATTCTATGTGTTACTTTTTTGTATTTTGTACATAATATACGTTACTTTATGCTATAGAAATTATTGGGAACTTCTTTAATAACCTTCTTGATTGTTACAGTTAAATACAGTTTTCAAGGGAACATCATTAAAGGGGAGTTCACCTACCTATCGGAATAGGTGTGTGCTTCATGTTTTCACCTTCACATTGCTAGTGACAGGGGGAGTTCATATTAACATGGATTGACCTTTCCAACTGGGTAGAAAATGTTAAAAATAATCTTAATTCAAAACTAATAAATAGTTTCTCCACAATGTGGGTCTCTGGGTCCAGTACAGTGGTAACAAACCAACAAAAAGGCTAAAACTTGCTGTACTGCCACATATGTCAAAATATACTGGTGGCATCAATGTGCCCTTTCAGTTCCCATGTGAAATGATTTGATAAGCTAAAATCAGTGCTGAAACAGAAACAGACAAACCACTACACCAAGAATCCCATGTGAAAGTTGGAACAGCTGGTAAAAAAGGAAAATGAGCAAGCATTTTAGGTTCTTTTATTACCTCGTATTTCTTTCAAGTCCTCAAAATAATATTTTTATGTCTACTTCTAGAGGAAATGTTTACTGAATAAATCAAATGGTACAGAGATTTTTTATCTATTAAAGATGTAATGTTGGAAAAGTGATTGTTGACATTCTTCAGTGTTTGTAAGCTGAACATGTAATATTCTTAATATTATGTCAGAGAGAAAGAGAGAGAGAGTATGCTTGCTGAACTGTTTAGCAATGAGTTTTTTTTGTGCTAAATTGCTTTTTGGGAAACTTAGCCCAGTTTAAGCCATTATAATTCACTCAAATCACATGACTTAATACATTGTTGTTATTTTCAAGATATTGTATACCAATTTTTCAGTTTTTTAGCAATGTTAGCACCTCTTGGTTAGATGTCAGTTTTGCACATCTTGGCTGGATTTTCTCAGTCAGCTTTATGAGGTAGAGTCACCTGGAATGACTTTAGGTTAAAAGCTGTGTTGAACTTATGAAGAGTTAATTCCTCAAATTTATTGTCTTCTTAATGTGTTTGAAAGCATCAGATGTGTTGTGAAGAGGTAGAGTTACAGGTATACAAGGAATAGATTAGTTATGATAAAACCTCTTTCACACACACTCTAAAAAGTAATTCTGATGGCCTTTAGCCAATACTTAAATAAGTAACCTGTTAAAACACATGTGTCAAACACAAGGCCCGCGGGCCAAATGTGGCCCGCCACGTCCTTTTATGTGGCCCGCGAGAGCTTGTAAGATCTTAGTGTCTATAATAAATGGGTCAGAAGCGTGCTTTGACCAAAAACTACATTTCCCACAATGCTTGTCGATTGTGTTACCCGCGAAGTTACGGCTTACTGCCACTACACGGCAGTGTAGTCATTGATGTGGAAACCCTGCCGGAGGGAAGGCGTAACTTCGTGGGTGGACTTGAGACATACAAATGTTTATCCCATAATGTCCAGAAAAAGAAAAGTTGATGCAGACGGACGGCTGTGCTTCAAGGCGAGAGACCGGTATGCCTTTTGTGTTACGAAGAGTGTTACTGAGCAAAATAAACGCTTTTTAGGAAAGATATAAGTTATGTGTAAATATTTATAAGACAATAGCTGACAAAATCTGTTTTAATGAGGTTAATAAACATCACTGTGACAGCGCTAGTCACAGTTTCACCGCAGCAAAGGACGAGGAGGTGAATCACTTATCTAACCAGCCAGTACTGATTTCTGCCCCCAATAACCCTTTCAGTAACCTCCAATAGCCTTTATTTGTCTTCAGGAGCCTTCAACAGTCTAACCTTGCAGCCGTGGTGTGTTTATAATGTAATCCCAGCAGTGACTTTAAAGAACTTTAAAAACTGTAAAAACGCTCCAGACTGGCTCAGCTGAGCCCTGTAGCCCGTGGCTGGGCTGTAGCTCTGACTCAGTAAAGACTCCGGGCTTGTGCTGCTGCTGCTGCTGCAGCTCCGACTAGTGGTTGGATGAGGAACTGCTAAATCTGAGGAAATGCTAAATCTGTCACATGCTCTTAACAGCTAACAATTTTTAATTTTATATTTATTAAGCCTCTTTTCAGTATCAAACGTTTTGATCAAAGTTAATATAACTTGTATTTGATGTCATTTCTATTCACTTGAATAGTTTGGTTCTTGATTGATGGAGTTTTTGGATTTCATAAAATGACAAATTAAAAGGATTTATGTTAATAAAGCAACAAGCAAACATATTTTCCATTGAGAGTTATTTAACATTAAGGAGTAATTACATTCATTTTATATTACATTTGATTACATTTATAAGTTACATCTGGCCCTCAGAGGACAGCCAATATCCCATGTGGCCCTCGGCCAAAATGAGTTTGACACCCCTGTGTTAAAAGATAAAAATAATAAGTTATATGAATTTGGTAGGATTTTTATTTTCATTTATTGTTTATTTTTATTATTGAGTTGTAGTGACATAAAAAATGGAAAGTGCTGATTCAACACACTTTCCTGACTAACCTAGACTAAATATATTCCATTAAAAACGAAAATACAAAAGTCATTTTCTGAAAACATTTTCTAAACAATACTCAACTATTTAGAGTTAGTTAAATACTTGTGGGCACAAATACATTCAAACTGAGATCTTTGAGTTGAACTTTGAGTATAACTTATAATAACTGAGTTTAGTCTGTTTCTATTAACATCTTCTTTACCATTGGCTTCTGTCAAAATCTTTTTTGCATACTGGGTGTGTCCAACAGTTTCTGACTAACACTCACCATCAGTGTGTAGTGATTCAGCCTGGGCTACCTTACAAATAAACCAAGTTCACCTTCAGTTGTAATAACTTAATGATTTAATTCAACTAAAAGGCTTGAGCAAACCAGCTGCTTTTAAAAAGTTAAGTAAACTCAATTTATCTCATCTTATCTTACAGTATAACAAACATAACAAACACCTTTTTAGTTGTAATAACTTGATGTTCTAAGTTACGCTAACTTAAGTTTTCATTACCCGTTACTTAACTGTTTTCCTCACATTTAAATCTGAAATGTCGTGAGAGTTAAAATATTTATCCCCTCTAAAGTAAAATACAGCTCTCAGCTGAAGTTAATTTTACCATAAACTCCTTCACAGTGTTATCAATCAAATATTATTAAAAAAAACATTATAATAGTTAAAAAATCCTAGTACATTTAAGAGCAAAAAGGACAACAAAAAGCATCACTACTGATCACAACAAAAACTGCATACTTAACAAGCATAACAAGTGCATTTTCCCATTGCATTGCCAGCACTTTGCCACACTTCACAGTGGAAAAGACAATAATTTACTCGTACAGCCGACAACACATCAACTAAGCAAACAACCACCAAACAAATCATAACTAAACACGGAGCCCTGGTGGACAAGACTTCACACTGATGGTAAGCTGGGACTGGGGGAAACACCCATTAGAGAGTTCAGTCACGCTCCTCAACACCTTGGAATAAACTCTGAAATACTTCACTGCCAAAGAGTTCCCCTCAACTCAACTTGTAGTTTAAGTTGGAGAATAAAATCACACAGTTTAACACCTTTTCACATTTTTGTTTAACTCCAGAAATTTGCTGTGAACTCACTTGATCCAGACTCAAATTTTGTATTGTTTCTGTCACTAATAATTTTTTCGACCACAATTATCAAAAAATGTAGTGTTATGCTCATTATGTGAGTTTGATTTATGTATTTTTATTTTTTTTACAGTTAATGTAAATTCTGATAGTGACGGTTATTAAGTTCATTCTATTTATAAATGCTTTCTACTATAACTGAGAAACTAACTCACCGTACTTAAAATACTTTTTTGGATCTACAAAGCAAATTTCTGGAGTTCAAAAACCTGGAGTTAAACAAAAATGTGTGAAAGTGTTAAACTGTGTGAGTTTATTCTCCAACTTAAACTACAAGTTGAGTCGAGTGGAACTCTTTGGTGGTGCAGTATTTCAGAGTTTACTCCAACACTGCAAAACCCGATTAGTTTTAAGTACAACAAACTTAACAAACACATATATATTTAAATTTTTCCTAAACTTGTATTTAGTCTTCTTTCTGGTTTGATTCAACTATTATTTTAAATACTCATAGAAAAGTAGATATAAGAAAACAGTAAAAAATTAAAAGTACTGAGAGCACAGATCAGTAAACTACAGCCTACAACACAGCGACCAAGAATTTAACCACACTGTGTGATCTACAAGTTTACCTAAGGTAGCCCCGGGTGAATCACTACACACTGATGGTGAGTGTTAGTCAGAAACTGTTGGACACACCCAGTATGCAAATATATTGTGACAGAAGCCAATGGAAAATAAGCTGTTAATGGAAACAGACTAAACTCAGTTATTATAAGTTGATTCAACTCAAAGATCTCAGTTTGAATGTATATATGCCCACGAATGTTCAACTAACTCAAACTAGTTGAGTATTGTTTAGAAATCTCCAATTTTATGTAAAACAGACTTAATTTATTTGAGTTCAAACAACTTCTTGTTTTATATTGAAGGTGTTGAGGCTCGAGACTGAACTCTCTAATGGACGTGTCCCCCAATCCCAGCTTACCATCAGTGTAAAGTCTTGCCCACCAGGACTACATTCCATGGCGTGTTTCATGATGTTTTGTTAAGTGGTTGTTTGCCTACCCAATGTGTTGTTGGTTGTAAGGGCAAGTTTCTATTTTCTGTGCTATTACGTGTAATAAAGTGTTCATAATGCACTAAGAATGGTTATGTTTTCAAATATTATTATTTTTAAATAATATTAATTTAACAAAAGTTTATTTGCATGAGTTGTTAATACTGTGAAGGAGTTTATGGTAAAGTTAATTTCAGCTGAGAGTAGAGCTTATAGATTCTCTGCCCGAACCCGACCTGACCCGAGGCCCGTCCCGAAATTGGGTCGGTTCGGGCCGAGATTTCCCACCACATTCCTCGGGCCGAGTCGGGTCGGGCTCCAGAAAATATTCTTAGATGTAGGCGTCTGTTTTTTAATTATATATTTATTTTTAAATAAAACAACGAAAACTGAAAGTGAAACTAAACTAATTTATTTATTAGCGCTGTTTTCACTCCCATAGTTCTACAGCGGGGGGTGTTGTGCCGATTCTGTCCGCGAAGCGGGAGTCGGATTCAGCAGCGGATTCGGCACAAGCGCAGCGGCACCTCGCGGTCCGCGGTGTTAGTTGTAAGCGCTCGCGCTAGCCGCAAAATACGACAGAAAACACTGAGAAACTGCAGAATTATGTATGGGACTACAATATGAGCACGAGGAGAGAACCTTTACCTGTGAGTAGCTCACATCAGAACACTCAAATCTCTCTTTCTCTTTCTCTCTCTCTCTCTCTGTGTCTCTCTCTCTCTTTCTCTCTCTCATTAATCAATCTCAACAAACAACAAACAAACTAACAAACAAACAAACGAAAAGATTTGCTAATAGCACACAAAAAAAGAATAAGCACCAGTGTTATAAGCACTAAAAAGATTCTATAAAATAAAGCAATCAATACAGAAGTATAAGAAATGTTGCATAGCTATAAGTCAATCGAGTTTAAATACTCTGCTGCCTTGTCCCACATTCCATAGTATAGTTTATATTTTGGGTTAAAAGAATAGGACACCCGTTCCATCAAAATGTTTTCCATTAAAAAGTTTTTCCATATAGTTAAAGAAGGTGGCTGTGTCTCTTTCCATGAAAGTAAAATAGTTTTTTTGCCTATTAATGCAGAAGATAAAATCATTTTAGCTACTACTTTGCTAAGTTTACATACAGAGGTGTCACCTAATATCATTAGTCTTGGAGAAAGTGATATTTTAACATTTGTGATTTTAGATAAATGTTCAACAATACTTTTCCAAAAAGGTAATACACATGGGCAAGACCAGAACATATGGATAAGTGACTCTTCTTCTCTTTTACATCTCCAGCACAGATTTGAAACATGAAGTCTGTAATCATGTAATTTTTGTGGAGTGTAATGTATTCTATGTAATATTTTCATTTGAATAGATCTTAGCTTCATACTAGGAGTTGAACATTTTATGTTGCTCCATACTAAATTCCAGGAATTATCATCCAAGACTTCATTAATGTCAGTATTCCATACATTTCTAAGTTTGCTATGTGATGTTTTAAAGATTGGGCAATGATAATCTCTAATTTTCATATATAATTTGGATACAATTTTATTACGATTTTCAAAATCAAACAAAGCAGTTTCAAGTGAGGAAGGTTTAAAAGTAGTATTTGTATAAATTTGATCAATTGTTTTCTTTAGATGTAAAAATATATATGAATCAGAGGTGCCTATTTTAAATTTTTCTTTTAAACTGCGTAAATTTAGTAATTTGCCATTTTCAAAGAGGTCTTTCACCATGTTTATACCTTTGGAGCTCCAATCGACACTATGTAATGGTTTCTTATTTAATGTAAATAAAGGATTATACCATAGACCTGAGCTTGAAAAAAGTTTGTTTCGTATTTCAAAAATATTGCATAAAGCTTTAAAAATTCGGTTGGCATTTGAAAAAAAGATGTTTTGTTTTAAAGAAGGTGCAGGGCCATGAAGAAAAATCTCCTTCAATGAAAAAGGTTGGGCCAATTCCTCCTCTAACTTAAGTAAAGTCGAGGGGTTTGTAATGTCTGGACTTCCTGAAAATGTCTAAACTGATATGCTAAATAGTACCAGTAAGGGTTTGGCAAGTTGAAACCTCCATCTAGGTGATGTTTAAAAAGTTTATCTATTTTGATTCTTGGTTGTTTAGATGCCCATATAAAAGTACTAAACATTTTATTAATTCGTTTAAAATATTGAAGTGGAATAATGGGGGGTAGCATTGACAAATAATATGATAGTTTGGGCATAATTGACATTTTAATAGTTTCTATTCGACCTAAAAAGGAAAGTGGAATATTATTCCATAACTCAAATTTCTTTTTAATGTGCTCAAGCAGTGGATCCATATTTAATTGGATAAATTTTTCGGCAAATCTCGGGATATAAATGCCTAGATATTTCATACCATTGGATGGCCATTTAAAGGGATAATTTTCATATGTTTTGGGAAATGTGTTTTTTGAAAGGGGTAAAGCCTCAGACTTTTCCCAATTCACACTATAACCTGAAATGTCCCCAAAGTCTTTAATTATTTTAAATATACCTGGCAAGGATCGATCTGGTTTACTTATTGTCAACAAAATATCATCCACATACAAAGAAATTTTTGCTTTGTTTTTCCCTCCAACTCCAACAACTTCATTAGACTCTCTGATCTTTGTTGCCAGTGGTTCAATTGCAATGTTAAAAAGCATGGGGGAAAGGTTACAACCTTGCCTCAATCCTCTAAATATTTTGAAATATTGAGAAATACATACACCTGTGTGTATGCATGCTGAAGGACTGGAGTATAGGATTTTAATCCAATCTATGAACTTTTCCCCAAAGCCCATTTTCCTCATAGTATAATATAAAAAATGCCATTCAATTTGATCAAAGGCTTTTTCTGCATCTAATGTGATGGCCATTGAAGGGTCAGATGAGTCTCTGTTATTATACATATTATGAATTAATTGTCTTACATTTTCTGCAGAATATCTTCCTTTTAGAAAGCCTTTTTGATCTGAATGAATAAGTCCTCCAATTACATGGCTTAATCTTAGAGCAAGAATTTTACTAAGAATTTTACAGTCGGTTTGAATTAGAGAAATTGGCCGAAAGTTTTTGCATTCTGTATGATCTTTATTTGGTTTTGGAATTAGGGTAATTAATACCTCTTGCATATTTAAGGGTAACTTTTTATCTTTGAATGATTGGTCAAAAACCTCTTTTAGAATAGGGGCAATTAAGTTAATGTTTAACTTATAAAATTCTGATGAAAATCCATCGGGTCCAGGTGTTTTGTTTTTTGGAAGGTCTAATATAGCGCTTTTAATTTCATCAATTAATATGGGAGCATCAAGCATTATTTTATCTTCATTATCTAATTTATTCCTTATCTAATTTATTTATTTATGCCTTGAAAAAAAGATTCATATGAAGTCATTGTGAATTTATTTGATGTGGAATATAATTTTTCATAAAAACCTTTAAAAATGTTATTAATTTCCATTGGGTTATTAGTTATTGCTCCAGTTTTGGATTTAATTGTGGTGATTATCTTATTTTGCTCAAGTTGACGTAATTTATAAGCTAAATATTTTCCACTACGTTCTCCCTGTTCGTGGTATATTCTTTTGACACGAGATATAATAAAGGATTCTCTCTCTGTAAGCAAATTGTTTAATTGAAATTTTACCTTTATCAAGTTTCTATAATTGGCAGCAGATGGGTCTTGCCTCAGTAATTCTTCTAGACCTTTTATTTGCTCTGTTAACTCTTCAATTTTAGCATTCTGTTTCTTTTTCTTTTGTGAGGAATAACAAATACATCTTCCTCTTAAATATGCTTTCATAGATTCCCATAGAAGTTTTGGCGATATATCTGGCTGTTTATTAAAAGAGAGGAATTCATGAATCTCTTTTGAAATAAATTCCTGAAAAGCTTTATCATTCACAAGTGAATTGTTAAATTTCCAGAACTTCTGAGTTCTAAAAGCGGTTGATAGGGATATTCCAATAGCTATAGAAGCATGGTCAGAAATATGTATAGTGTCAATTTTAGCCCAGGAGATATCCTTTATCAAGGATTTTGAAGTAAAGAACATATCAATTCGTGAAAAGGTTTTATGCAAGGGCGAAAAATATGTATAATCTCGTTCAGTGGGATGAAACATACGCCATGTATCTGATAGACCAAATTCATCAACAATATTGTGTAAGGCATTGTGGGTACGGGGGTATTTTCTCTTATTATGAAATGATCTGTCAATATATTCATCCATTACAGTATTAAAATCTCCTCCAAGAATTAAAGGTATATTACCCCATTGAGACAATTTGTTGGCAATATCATTGAAAAATTGATCTTGATTTATATTGGGGGCATACAAACTAGCAACTGCTATTTTTTGACCCCCAAAACTTAGTTTAATGGCCACAAATCTACCTATTTCATCTTTTATAATATTTTCTAAATGGAAAACCAAATTCTTATTAATTAGTATAAGTACACCTCTTGACTTTGAATTAAATGAAGATGAATAAACATGACCAACCCATTTTTTCTTCAATTTGAGCACTTCTTCTTCAATTAAGTGACTTTCCTGAATTAATGCAATGTCACATTTTTGTTTTGAAAGGTTGGATAAAATTTTGGAGCGTTTAATAGGATTTTGAAAGCCTCTAACATTCCATGAGATTATGTTAATGGTTTTGTTCACATTACCCTCATTCATTATATCTAATACTTCTGAATTGTTTCAAACTATAATTCATGTTTCTAATGCGTAAGTGCATAGGAGTGTGCAGTAGATCAAGAACTCGAATAGATTTAATCTGAAAAGGCTATTTAACTTCAGTGTGCTATACATCTAAGACAGCAAAAAAAAAAAAACGGCTGTCAAACCTAACTAGTAGCAAGGAAAATACGAGGGAAAAAATAAATAAATAAGAATTAACCTCCTACTAATAACCTGTGTTTCACTAGAGCGTGATGGAACCTGTCTGTGAACATGAAAAGCTTTGACTGCATTACCACTTTACATCTATCCTAACTTCAAATGAAATTCATTAATATTAATAATACTCCACATAAACTGAACACTAGGTATCCAGACCCATGTAAAACGCTACGTATTTAGTCCATTAGAGCGCTGGTAAATTAAACACTCTGGCCAGTACAGTAATTTATCCAATCTGGCGTATCTTAAATCAGTCAGTTAAGTTAAATGCCAGTTTCGTCCATTCTTTACTGCATGCTTTCCTCAGTTGCTGAACTGGTGCTTCACGAATGCCTCTGCTTCCTCCACTCTCTTGAAGAGGTACGTGTGATTTTGGAAGGTTATTTTGAGAGTGGCCGGGTACAGAAGTCCGTAGCGAACGTCGGTTCTTCCTTTCAGCAGCCGGCGAATTGGGGTGAAAAGGGCGCGCTTTCTCTGTTCTTCAGGCGAGAAATCCGGGAAGATACTGATAGGGTTTTCGAGGTACCGCTTCCTCGTTGTTGTTCTAGACAGTTCAAGTATGTTTTGCCTGTCTGAATACCTCAGAAATCGCACAATGATAGGTCGATTTTGACGCTGTCCTTTCTGACCGATCCTGTGCGCTCGTTCTATTTCCAGCGGCTGGTGAGCTTCGACTTTTTCTCCGCCGAAAAGTTGTAACAACAGGTTTCTGGAAAATTCCTCACACCGTCTTCCATCTGCCCCTTCTGGAACTCCTGTAATTCTGACATTTTGTCGTCTGGAGTAGTTTTCAAGGTACTCTACCTTATCATTTGTGAGTTGCCATTTTTGTCAGTTCATTCAATGCTTCTGTGTTTTTATGCTCTCTGTCCTCAATGTCCGAAATCCTCTGCTCCGCAGTCAAAATGCGTTTATCCATAGCATTTACAGTATCACTGAACATTTGTTGGGACTCCAACAGAATTTTCAGTGTGTCCTTAATTTCACGAAGCTCGTTGAGGATAGCGGGAGAGTCGTTTGTGTCAGCGCCGTCGTCGCTAGCATTAGCCGAGCTAGTTTTCGGTCTTTTAACACCGCCTGACTTCATTGTTTTTACCTCAGAATTTCCTTTGACTGGGCTCAGAGATATTTTAGACATTGTCTTGCGTTGAATTTCAGTCAAGGTAAAAGCCTTTTTAAGAATATTACACGAATTTCATGAAACACTGACAGGAGCTAACAAACTCACGTCTTGTCAGCAGCTCGCATCACGTGACTCCTTTCTCTCTCTGTGTCTCTCTCTCTCTCTCTCTCTCTCTCTCTGTGTCTCTCTCTGTCTCTCTCTCTCGCACGTGAACTCCTCCGCGTTTGACTTGCAGAACTGTGTTTAGCTGTTGTTAAAAATCTTTTTAATTAAAAAATGGTTTTATGCTGTGTTACAGTGTTAATTAACATAATTCTGATCATATTTCGCTCATTCAAGTAGCCCGGAAACAGCCAGTTTATGGGGCGGGTCGGGCTCGGGCACATGATGACAGTTTATGGTTCCGGCTCGGGCAGAACGTGCACGGGCTCGGGCTGGGTCGGGTCGGAATTTTTGGGCCCGATCTAACCTCTAGCTGAGAGCTGTATTTTACTTTAGATGGGACAAATATTTTAACTCCCAGAACAGTTCAGATTTAACTTTTGAACAGAGTTAAAAGGCAAAACTCCCAAAAAAGAGTTACTTTAACTCTGTCATAGAGTGCATTCGATGCTCATGCATATACAGTACACTTAAAATTAGTTGATATTAATTCTCAGGGAGTTTATTCCAAAAAAACAGAATTTGGAGTACAAAAAGTCGACACAAGTTTATTGCAAACTGGGTACAACTTTAAAATAAGACTACCTCTATAAAGGGTTTTTAAATGGTTTAATAAATTAGTTTATTAACGGTTACTAATTACGTTGTAAATGCCTTAAAAATCATTAATAATCAGTTATAACACATACGTTGTTTGCCAGATAGTGAACCCACAGCCTTCTATATTGTTGTTATTTCTACGTATGTGTTATAACTGATTATTAATGATTTTTAAGGCTTTTACAATCTAATTAGTAACCATTAATAAACTAATTGTAAACCATTTATAAACCCTTTATAAAGGTACTCTTATTTTAAAGTGGTACCGCAAACTGTTGCATTTTTTATTTGTTGACCCAAGGCTTTATTTTTTAGAGTGCAGGATAAGAAAAAATACAAAAATACTAAAATTGAATGAGAAGGTGTGCCCAAACTGGGACTCACAAGTAAGGCCTTAGATCTACACATGCATAATTTATTTTTGTAATGGTCTCTACCAAACATGAAAATCTCAAGTTAAAATGAAACAATACGTGTGTGTATCAGGTCTTGATGACTCCTTCACATGACTATGATATAATATTTGTTATTACATTAACTGCTTCCCCCACATTTTTCACTGCTGTCCTCTCTCCTCCTACAGTGGCTGGGTTTTTCTTCTGCATACATTTCTCAACATAGTCCCACAAATGTTCAAAACATTTAAACCTCATGACTGTGTGACATCACCACAGGTTCCTCCTTTCTCTGTGCACTTTATCACTTGATGAACAAACAAAAAAATCCATATCTCTCTGTTATTATTGATGTTCCTGATCTGCTGGAGGATTTATCACTGTATGACTAAGATAAAACTAGGAACTACTGTATATGGGAAGTCCTACTACTAATGTGTGACTTTCAAAATCTCAAAAAGTAAAAAGATCATCAGTTTTTTAAATTTGTTTTAAAGATATTAAAATTTACCTGATAAATTGTTTTATTATATTACACACACATTATATTACACACACATAAAAAGAACCCTAAATACAGCTCTGGACCACTTCAGTTTCTGAATCAGTTTCTCTGATTTTGCTATTTAAAGGTATATGTTTGATTAAAATGAACATTGTTGTTTTATTCTATAACTACGGTCATTCTATAAACATTTCTCCCACATTCCGAATATTAATGTTATAATTTAGAGTATTTATTTGCAGAAAATGAGAAATGGCTGAAATAACATAAAAGAAGCAGAGCTTTCAGACCTCAAATAATTCAAAGAAAACAAGTTTATATTCATAAAGTTTTAAGAAAATCAATATTTGGTGGAATAATCCTGTTTTTTAATCACAGTTTTGCATCTTGGCATGTTCTCCTCCACCAGTCTTACACACTGCTTTTGGATAACTTTATGCCACTCCTGGTGCAAAAAATGAAGCAGTTCAGATTGGTTTAATGACTTTTGATCATCCATCTTCCTCTTGATTATATTAGAATATTATATTATAGTAGAAGTGTAAAATAGTTTTCACAGACCCCTCCGGATAGGGCTTAAAATGACTTTCATTCATTACCTAAACCTGTGTTGTTTCAGAACTGCCTAGTTCACTCATAAGGCCTCGGCATACTTCCAGCGAAACAAATTTTGTGAGCATTGCACGAAGTCAAGCGCGCTTTCGCGAGCTTTCGAGCTGGCATACTTTCTGCGGCTTCACTTTGCCTGTCTCGCATGCTCCACAACTGCAGGTGGTGCTGTTTCGTTAGTAATGCTTAGTTTCATGACTACTGGAAAACCATCGCGTCCATCTTTGTTTTCTTGGCACGCCTCTTTTTTAACGACCAATCACAGCCTTTGTCGCGTTGTGTCTTCGGCCGTGGAGTTCGCCCAGCTTCCATGTGCACGACACGGTGAACGAAGCCCCTGTGCGAAGTCCGCGCCTGTTCGTTTTCTCCGCAATTATGTCACATTGTTCGCTAGAGCCACGCGAACGTTGTCTCCGCATGAAGTATGCCGAGGCCTTTATGCTGCCAGGGTATTGTCAGTTCTGCAAAAAAAAGCTCTATGTAGAAAATGGATTTGTATATATTCCTGTATACACCCATGTATTTATATAAAAAACTCAAGCTAATTAAACTGTTGCTGCATGAACAAAGCTCCGTTAAGTTCAATACACTTAACCGATTCAAGTTATCATGTAGCTTTGACTAAGTTAAGTTAAATAAACTAAATATTACTTTATTTATATTTACAACTATATATTTACAACTTAACTGAGTCAAAGCAAAATTATTTTTTTTCACTGTATTATGCTAAAAGTTAATTGAAATCCCATTTTTTTATTGGCTTAATAAGCATTTTTAAGTTTTCAGGTTGAAGTTCTCTGAACTCATTTTATTGAGTTGTTCTGGCCGGTAAGTTAAATCAACTTGATAATATTATTTCTTCTGACTAAAACACCACCGTATATTTGCACATTGGGTGTGGCATCTCCCTTACTTACCATCTTTGTGTTGTCTGGTGCCCAAAGCTACTTTATCCTTTATCCACACCCAATATGCAAATATATGCTTCCAGGAGCCTTATGGGAAAGCTGTATGAACCAACACTGTAGAAAGAGCATTGACACGTGTAATAAACTAACAGTTGGCTAAAATCAATTTTACTGCACTTCATGCTTCTCTCTGCTGACAACTTTTATGGAGATGTGGATTTCATTTTCCAGCAGGGTTTGGCAAACTGCCCACACTGTCAAATGTACTCATTGGTTTTATATAATATTTAAATATTCAGAGACACTGATTTTTGAGTTTTCTTTGGCTGTAAGCCATAATCATCAACCATAAATGAAAAAACACCTAAAATAGAACACTTTTTGCGTAACATATTTATATAATATATGAGTTTCACACTTTGAACGAAATTCCTAAAATGAGGTAACTTTTTAATGATACTCAAACTGAGATATACTAGTATATGAATACCCAGGAGAAATAGCCCTGGTAGGCAAATGTCCACACAAATGGTAAGTAAGGTTTGAGGGGACACACCAATTATGCAGTGCACAGTGTTGTTTAAATTAAAAAAAAAAATTAAGTAGATTTAATATGTTACTTTTTACTATCTATTATTAGATGAAACATAGGAAACTTCTGTGGCAGATTTTTGTGTATGTGCCTGATGATTAGTGTCGTGGAAATTGACAAACGACTAGGTCCAGGATAATGAAGAAAAGTACTTTATTTGTACAAAGTATCAAAAGCTCTCACCTTCTCTTAACGGGCCACTTATATACCTTAAAAATAGTGCGGCAACACTTTTACATGCAGCCTGTTCATGCCAGCTTTTACCGAAAGTGCGAATGAGTTGAGTTTCCCCATTGGAGTTCAGAGCTTGAACACCCCCTTTTGCCCTGACACATACTTTATTGCCCCTGAAAACAGGAATTGAAAACTTGCATGTACCAGGACAAAGACAAAGATACATGGTGTAAATTATAAGACACATGATGTACTGAACAATCAGATAAAGATGCTGAATCAGTGGATCATTGGATGGCTCTTATCTGTTTCTAGGCAGAAAAAAATGTTTCCAGACTAGGCCTTAAAACATACATTCACATTAGAGATTAGGAGTAAAACATATAAAAGAAATAAAATGAATAACAAATAATCAAACGGAGAAAAATCAATTACCCGAACTAAAATAATGACAATCAGAATGATAACAAGGATTTAATAATCACCAAGAAAGATTTTGCTTACATGTCTGGGAAACATCTTAAATATAACCACCTGTTTTTTTCCCTCAAATGTTGCTGTTTATTTCTGGGTGGAACCTGAAGAAGCCAGAGAAAATCTGAACCCAAAACTCCACACAGCAACACCAGAGTCAGGATCAACCCCACAACCCCACACCATGAAACTGTCTGGACCAAATTGAATTCAACATAACTAAGGTTGACACCATAGCTTGGGAATCGACAGTGAAGCTGTAACACACTTTAACTATTGTACTGTACCGAAAATTCCTATTTTAACTTGCTACTTAAAGGAGAACTCCAGTGTGAAGTTGACTTTGAATGTAGTAAACATGGGCGTGGTAGTGGGGGGAAAAGTGGACCTGACTACCCAGGGCCCGAGTAGGGAGAGGGGCCCATGAAAATCCTGATTTTTTTTTCGCTCACTTTCCTTTGTTTACTGGCATGGATAGGGGCCCATTAACATAGAGGGTGTACAGGGCCCAGAATTTGCTGCTACGCCCCTGGTAGTAAAACATGATAAAGAGTACTTACTTTTGTTGAATAGCCCAGCTTCGCTCTCCCATAGCTTTCTGAAATCCAGTAATTGTATTCTGTTTGTCTGTCTGCTTTCGAATGAATGATATGGGGCATATTTTTCCACTGCAGATTAATAACTTTTTACATTGTAATCCAGGCTCAAAGTAACTGCACACCTCATAGATAGAATCTGGAGAGCCCAGACATTTAATATGAGGCAATAATCACTTTAAAAGTGCAATAGTTAAAGAAGCAGCCATCTTAAGGCAAAGTCATGATCAGTAGAGTGATGGTGGCACCCCCAGAGATGCAAGTTATGTAACAAGTTGTAAACAGTAGTTTCTAATAAGCTTCTTGTGCACGTTGAAAGTTATTAATGCCGTAATGATGTTTTAACAGGGCTTTCCGGATTCTATTAATGACGTGTGGAACTACTTTGAGCCTGGATAATGGTGTAAAAAGCAATTTATCTGCAGGGGCAAAATATGACCCATTTCATTAATTCTAAAGCATGTTTGGGCAAACAGAATAAAATTACTGGATTTTAGAAAGCTGCTGGAGAGTGGGGGTGGGCTATTTAACAAAGGTTAGTACTCTTTATCATGTTTTACTACATTCAAAGTCAATTTTACACCAGAGTTCTCCTTTAATAATGCAAAACTCAGGTCAGGACTACCTGTCACATGATGTCCCCTGTTGGGAGAGTTGGTTGGTCAGTGCTCTCTTCTCTCTAATTTATGACCATGAAGGGATGTGGAATTGACAGGACTTTTCTGCATTCGATTTTTTATTATTCCAGAGTGGTGCAACAGTCTAATTGCATGATAATCACAAGACAGGAGATCATCAGTTCACATCCCACCAGCTCCACAAGTTTCTATATTCATCATGCTGGAAGAAGGATGTATCTGTAATGCGTGCTTATTTTGACTCTTTAGTTAAATGGGGTCTACCGTGCAGTTCTGCAGGGGTTTTAATGTTGGTCAATATTTTAATATTGGTTAATATTGGGATTGGCATATTGGGTGTGTCTGCCCACCTCTCACTCAACATCAGTGTGTAATCGTTCTCCACAGGCTGCTTCCTTCTCTTGGAATTTGTATATGTATGTGTTATATAATAGTTTACTGTCAGGCCCCAAAATTATAGTCAGCAGAGCTTACAACCATACACATTCTTATAGGGCCCTATTTTAGCGCTCTATTGTGCACTGGTCAGTTGCAGATTACACAGCTGAATTTAGGGTGTGTCAGTGTGTCTTTGGTATCATGAGGACGCAAAAAATATGTCTCTAAACGAGCAAAAGACATGAACTAATTCTTTTAATTAATCATGGGTGTGTTTTGGGCGTAATGTAAAATAAACCGATTTGTTTGCCAGTTGTCATTCTCTTTAAGAGCCAGGTGCGCTCTGACTTTGCGCGTTTGGGATCTTAACAGTGCAGTATTTTGTGTGTCTCAGCAGAGAAAACTGACCTGTACTTCACACTGTAAAGGTACACCAGAGGCTTGTTTAAGGGAACAGCGATGTTATTTTATTCTTTATTCTGCATGTCCGTGTGTGTATGTGTGTGTGTGTGTTTAACAAGCGGGGGTGTACACGCGCAAGTTTGTCAAGGTTAATTTCAGTCAGTGGTGCACCTGTGCTTTCCATTGCCGAAACAGCAACACACCAGACATTGACCTGAACACACGTCAGTTCTAGACCACCACGTTCATCAGTTTAGATTTATTCCTAAACTCTCCTAGACGCTATTTGATGGTGTGGATACAAGGCGTGAAAATAGACTGTAGATGGTGTTAGGTAGCAAATAGCATTGTGAGGTGCCCTTTGACTTAATATTTGAAAAAAAAAAAAAAATTAAGTAAAAAACTATTTTATTTATACAGTATGGGGGGGGGGGGATTCAAGCATGCTACACAGACTTAGATTAGATATTACACACTTAGATTCTACTCATTACAAAAGTTTTCATTAAGAGCTATCTCTATAGCTCTCCTCATAAATAATATAATTTTAGTCATCATCCAGCAGTATTTGGAAAATCGATGCTTAATAATGTTAAATCAATTTGGTGAGCGACTGATGGAATTAAACATATCTACCTTCTGGTTGCACGGGGGCATCCAGGAGAAATCTGGAACCCTGAAGCAAGCATTGTTCTTTACATTATAGCTCACTAGACCTCAAAATGTTTCTTCACAATGAGAAACTCTTGATACTTTTCTTTTACTGTATTTATCTAATATGATTTGGAGATTTTCCAAGCACTAACTGTCTTATTGCTGAGATATAATATACAGTAATATGCTAAGGTGCCTAATACTATATAGTCTATACTGACTTGAAAAGTGTCAATAAAATTCCAGAATAATCAACCAATCAATCAATCTTTGTTTTGACTCGAAAGTACATTGAGGGCAACCCTCATTTGCAATGTAGCCGAGCATTTACAGAAACAGGGATCGACATGACAAAGAAAATAATCGCTAAATTAAATTATTTTAAAATAACATTAAATAAAATATAAAACAGAATAAAATAATAATAATAATAATAATAATAATAATAATAATAATAATAATAATAAAACTTGGTTTAATCAATACAAAATTAAGATCAAAAGAAGATAAGATTAATACAACAAAAATTTGTTAAAATTAGCTAAAACTAACTTTTACATAATACAATAAAAATACAAATAAATAAATGAACTAAAAAATATAAAAGCAATAATAATAATACAAATAATAATAGTAATAATAAAAGAAAATCTAAATAAGTTAAAAAGCAATAATACAAAACTATTAAAAAGAAAGTACTTTACTGTATTTTACTGTATTAAATGTGTCAACCAGTGCAGATTTTGTTAATAATTGCATTGAAAAGAGTCAGAAAAGGGTCGATGACTGGTGAAAGGTCTGCTTCCAAGGTCAGTTAAGAGGGAGAAGTGGTTGAGCAACATCGTCAGCTTTTTAGGTGAATAGAAAGTGAGAGGAGGAGAAAAGCACGTAAGAGGAAAACACAGAGTAATAAATAGAGGGACACTTGTTTAATCAGACCATTTCTGGTTTGGTGCTCTAGACTCTCAGGTGCTTCCAGCTGCTCAACATCAGCATGGGAACGAAAGCTGCGGACTCAGAGAGACGCCTGTCTCTGAAGAAATACTACATATCTGAAGAATATGGGTTTGCACTGCCTGAACCTTTGGTAGGTACATGCTTTTGATGCTTTTTTAATTATACTAAGCCTATAATAAGTCTTAAACTGTAATTAAAAACTTGAGGTGTTATGTTGTTGATCTCAGACACACTTTTTGTGATTTATGTGGTTTCAGGCAGTATGACACGCTATATAAAGGTTTCAATTACATTGCATAGATAAAAAAAACTGTTTCTGTTCACGTGTGTTTTGTCTATTTAAAATGATTATAGTATGTCATACAGTGACACTTTTTATACAATTTAAAATTAATGGCTTTTTTAAACCCAAATTCTAAAATAGTCCAGGACTGCAGGACTGTACAGTATTCACTGCTTAATACTGGATGAAACTCTGATGATCTATAAGAACTATAAATTACAGTAGACAAACACTCTCAGACTGGAACTGATCAATAGTGGCCTCTGTAAAAAGGCTTAATGTTTTAGTCACATGCCGCTATAGTCAGATAGGGAAGCAGAGTTTAAAGGGAAATAACAGTGGAGTTTCCCATGAATGTTCTTTAAATCACAACAATGCAGGACATCAGAGCGTTCCTTATGTTTATGTTATTGCAGCAACAATAAGCAGCATTCACAATGGTTCTCAACATGAAATATCTCCAAAATTCTAAGAATGTACATTGCATACAGACAATACAATCCTTACTAATGTTTTCTCATTGAGAATTATTCCATTTACAAGGACCCCTTAAATCTGATACAAGTGCTTTTTTTGGTTGAAGTGTATTGACATTTCTGCAATTCAATTACTGGTTTAACCCCAAAACCACTTACCACTTATTTGAATCATATTAAACAAGTGACAAATGAGAAATGTACAAATAAAAACAGGTTGTGCCACACGTCCTGCCCAAGAACTGGTGTAGCGAAATGTTACGGCCAAGTCTGTTTATTTAACCCTCGTCTGACCTGGGGAAGGCATCCCATTCAGATGTCTGAAGTACAGTTTTTCAGCTCTGTCAGCATAAATGAGGCACAACACAAAGCAGCCAATCAGAATAGGGTTCAGTTTTAAAGGCACAGCAAGTACAGAAACATTCTGTTCAGTTCTAAGGGGTAAACACAGGTGTTAAAATGTTATGTAAAATAGAATTATACAGTTTTTATTCACACACAATAAAAAAAAAGTCCTGACCTGTCCCCAACAGATATTATGTGGATGATTTTAAAACAAAAATCAACAGTGATTTAATACTGTTGCACAACTTAGTTATGGAAATAATTTATGGAATGTGAAGAAAGTGTTGGAACAGATATGTATTTATGAATGGAATGAAAATCTCAAGTTACAAACTGGATATACTCTTTTTTTCCAGCAGGACTTGCCACACTGCCCACACTGCCATTATATGTCTTATATAATGTTATAATTGTCTGGGTTTTCATTGGCTGTAAACCACAATTATCAACAGTAAAAGATATAAATGATTAAAATATATCACTCTGTGTGTAATACATCTATATAATAAATGAGTTTTACATTTTGAACTGAATTACTGAAATAAAGTAACTTTTCAATGATATGACTTTTACATTTTTTGAGATGCACCTGTACTGCATTTTTCATATCTGGCCTCTTACAGAGGGAGCTGCCGCCATACTTCCAGCCATGGATGGACATTGCTGGTCGTGTCAGTGAGCTCATCTCTGAACATTCTCTTCGATCTTCTGTTCATGAGGTAGAGTTCAGTACACCCTAACGTCCAGCTCAAACCTGTAATCCTCCTAAATCATGAGGTGAAAGCCATTCTCTGAAGCCTGTCTTCTGTATGAATGCGGCTACTAAGAAATGATTAACTCTGCTGTTAGCGCAGTGACGAATGATGCCATTTAAAGCCAATCTTCCATCCCCAGCTGCCTCTGCTGGAGACCGACTCTCTGCAGAGCCATCGTGAGCTACGACTGGCTCACCTGGCTCTGAGCATCATTACCATGGGCTACGTGTGGCAGGAGGGCGAGGCTGATCTTGTGAAGGTACTGTATCTGAAAAAGACGGACAATTGTTATACAATATATATATATATATATATATATATATATATATATATATATATATATATATATTTTTTTTTTTTTTTTCACGATACCAGAATTAGAAAAGTACTGAACTGTTTTAAACTACAATTTTTATGCAATCTTCCAATTAAATAATCTCTTCAAAAGGTTCAAATGAATCCTCATACAAAAGTTTGAAATGAATGTTTTCCAATAAATGCAAATTTAGATAAAAATAGATTAGCATTAAGGTTTGGTTAGTTTAGAGTTAGTGTTAGTTAGTTAGTTAGTTAGTTAGTTAGTTAGTTAGTTACTCTCCAAAGTGAAATAATCAAGCCAAAACTGCCGAATGCTATCAGAAAGATAGCACTTAAAATAAATAAAGTCAGTCATGAACTGTGGTACAACAAAATTGTGTTTTTTTTCAATTTAAAAATGTCTTTATGGGACTATTTGTAACAAAAACACAACAAAATTTGGCCAATTCATCTTAAAGTTACCTAAATGTTCACTTAAACCAATTAAATTACTTCAAAGTTGTACATACTGTCTTATACTATTATACAGAATCAGAAAAATTCAGTGTTTTTTCATTATTTCTATATTTATCTTATTGTAGATTAATACTAAAGTCATCTAGACTATGAAGAAAACATATGGAAATATTTATTAAGCAAAAGAATATGTTTTCTATTTTTTAAAGTAGGCATATCTAGCTTAGATGACAACTTTGCACAAATTGGCTAGAGTTTCTCAGAGGCAGAGCCACCTGGAATGACTTTCAGTTAACAGCTGTGCTGAACTCGTCAAGAGTTGATTACTTGAATTTCTTGCTTCTTAATGTGTTTCAGAGCATTAATTGTGAAGTTGTGAAGAGGTAGAATTACAGGTATACAGTGAATAGCCCTATTTGAATTTGTATTTTTCGCACTATGAGGTGCACTTAAAATCCTTAATCCCAAAAATCGTCAGTGTGCCTTTCAATCCGATGCGCCTTATGTTTAAATTTACCGGTCAGGTTGTAAGGAGTAGTAAAGCCACTTTGCTGAAGTGAAGCGTTACACAGGAGTTTCTGTTTAGTTCTTCAGCACCGGACCTGGAGCAGTATTAGCATTATCTGCTAAGTGCTAGCCATTCGGTTGTTCAGAGGTGAGTATATAAGTATATCAGATTGTAGTCTGCTGCTAACCCTGGCTAGTACTGTTGGAGCAGCATTAGCATTACCTGCTAACTGTGCAAGCCATTTTGCTGTTTAGATGTGAGTGTATTGGACTGTAGCCTGCGTGTTTACTGTGTTAAAACAAGCTACGAACCGCTAGCTAATATCACCCTGGCTTACTGTTTCCTCAGTGTAGCGGTTCCTTAGTCTAGCGGTTCCTTACTGAAGCGGTTCCTTAGTGTAGCGCTGAAGAACATTTTAAGACTTTGCAAGTATCCTCAAGTGCAGTCACTGCAAAGAACATTAAAAACATGATGATAAAACTGGCTCTCATCAGAACCGCCCAGGAAAGTTAGAGCAAGAAACTGCAAGTTAACAACACTCCAGATAAGAGCACCTAAATGCTTTGTTTTGGTATTGTTGTAAAAAAGAAAATGAAAGATGGGTTCACACCCACCCCTCATCCGGGGTACAACTCCCCTACGTGTTCGTTTGATAGAGTCGCAGACAGGTGGAGTGAAGTTGGAAGCAAACCAAGTATTTATTACTGAATTCAGGAGAACCAATACATACAAGACAGTTAACAGCCGTCCCAGCATAAGTTCTGACCCCCCTCTGATCTGACTCCATGTTTTATACCCCAAATGACGTGAAACCTGCTGATGAGGCGTTGCTAACGATTAGCTCATGTTAATATGCATAATTTCACGTGTTAGTACGTTTCACAGGTCTGACCGGACCACTAGTGTTTGGCCTTGACTGAGTTCTTCCAGAATGGAACATCGTGGCACTATCTGTGTGTGTGCGTCACCCCCCGCTTTGAAGCAGCGGTTTTAGGGAGGCACTCACACAGAGAAGGAAGCTTTGATCTAAGAGCCTCCTCTGTAGCAATTTAGCCCCGTACCGAGTGTACCAGTCGAAATCACACAGAGTGTACCAGCTGATGATTGATGGCCGTTAGTTAGGGTCATGCAGTGAACGAAATGCTTCAAGCATGAGCTACGCTAGTCACACAATAGATTTCATATGTTATATGCTAATGTGTTAATAACGCGTGGTTAGTACGCCATACAATAGATCCTATGTGTTAGTAAATGCCTTATGTATCATGTGGGTTAATTTGTCATATAATATTGTGTTAGTCACATGCCTGATCAAACAATGTTTTACTATATGTGTAAAGAATATATATTGTGGTTATTGGTTAATCTTCTATATAAATGTATATAAAGTACAATGTGAGTAATATAAATGCGTATCAAATACAATGTGAGTATTTGTTAATGCATATAAAATACAAGGTTTCACACCTTTATGTAATTATAGATACTAAGTTAAGTAATCATAATTGGAAGATATCTGTAAGGTTTCACACAATGATTATGTCATTACAGATGCTAAAGTTAAGTAATCATAATTGAAAGATATTTGTCAATACACCCAAGGTATAATAAACAGTTACTCTTCAGTATTTTGTTTTGTTTAACACTTTTAAGTTTATTACATGATTCCTACTGTGTTTCTTCATAGTCTGGATAAGTTGGATAACTGGATAATATCTTCTTAAATGATGATGGCATAATCCTGTAGGAGTTTAGTTTTTACTGATTGTAAAATCATTAAAGCATAAAATGTTACATAATTAAATAAAATAAGTCTACTAGTTTTTGTGTGTGTTTGTGTGCTTCTCTGTGTTAGGTTCTCCCTCAAAACCTGGCAATCCCATTTTGGGAGGTCTCACAAAAGCTGGGTTTGCCCCCTATTCTCACTCATGCTGATGGTGTTTTAGCCAACTGGAGGAAAACAGACCCGGATGGGTATGTAATTGATTACATTAAAACAATAATTAATGGATTAAAAAATTAAAACATGACTCCAAGTCTATAAACAGCCCTGCTATTAGAAACATTTCAAATAAAATGAGCAGTAAGTGTATGTTAAATAGTGATGAGATTTTTTTTTGTATTTTTAATTAGTACAACAAACATTAACATTTTTTTTGTTTGTTTTATGCACGGACTCCTGGTGTTTCCAGATCAATGGATATTGAGTAAGTTTTAACTTTAATTATAATAGGGAAAAATAATTATGGGCTATAATGCAAAGTGACCAGTAGATGGAGCCATCTTATTACCGTAACACCACCATGAGACCCTTATCATTACAATACACTTTCCAGAATGCAGCATCATGTCCTGTCTGTACAGCCATCTGAAAAAATTGGGAACTCCTGATCTTATTGTGCAATACCAGTCAAAAATTTTGGACACAATTTTATCTCTTTATTCAATCTATTTTCTACATTGTAGATTAATATTAAAGACATTTCAATAATAAAGTAGTAAACTGTAAACAAAAAAGTGTATATCCTCCACTATCCCCTGGCCTAACACTGATCTGATCAACTAAAATGGGTGATTTGGGATGATCTGGAGCTTCATAGCTTGAAGGAAAAACAGGAACTATTGTTCAGCACCTCCAGAAACTCCTTCAAGACGCTGGGAAAACTATTCAATATGAAGACAGTGAGATTAAAATACCAATAAGTGTGCAGATCTGTCCTCAAAGCTAAATGTAAATAAGAAATATAAACATATTCTGCTTTGTTTAGCATGCCTTCAATATTTACAATGTGAAAAATTATAAAAAAAGAAACAAGAAGAGGTGTGTCCAAACTTTTCACTGGTACAGTATATGTTTTTGATTTCCTAAGTAGGAATGTTTGCCCACAACATTTGCATGGTTAATAATTTTGAGTTCAGAACTTCGTTAGCAGCCTACATACAGTAACACATAACACACACTATACGTACTGTACATTAAGGTTCATTACTTCTGGTACCTGCAGGTCAAGTCCATTATACTCTAGTGACTCGTCCCTCTTTAAGCACATGATTCTTAACTAACACAGCTTAGTTAAAAGTCATTAACAGTGTTTGTGTGTTGTGTCCTGTCAGGAATTTGGAGCTGCTGTTTTCACTGCCTGGTGGAAAAAGTGTGAGAGGCTTTTTCCTGGTCACTCTCCTGGTGGAACTTGCCGCTGTTCCGGGATTGAAGGTCCAGCACCTTAAAAACACCTGTAGAATTATGTTAGCTACCTCTAGAATGGGAAAGAAACACAAGTTTGTTAATCTTTAGTCTGATATAGATATCCCACCAGGGGTGGACTCTTATCAATTAAAAATGCACCCACTGCACAACATGAAGTTCTACCAGCATGCAAAAAGCTTGGCTGTGCCATTTATTATGAATTAGTCTTCATTTTTGTTTAAAATTACTAATACTAATAATTATGTTGTTAGCCTAATGTACTATTTACAGCTACAAAGAAAGCTTGTTGTATTACCTCCTCACACACTTCATCACAGCATCAGGGTTACAGCTCAGGCTGCATTAAACACCCGACCATCTAAACATTCTAAAGGAGGTGTGGCTAAAACTGAAAACTTTTGTTTAACACCTGGAACAAAATATGTTTTTTAATTAACCAGTTACTTTATCGTTTTACAATCCAATCCAGTTGATTCTATCATTAGGGCACCTGTAGGCCAACATATCACATTGGATGACAGGTGTATATTGCCAATTAGCAAGCGTGCTTGGAGGAAAGTTCAGCGACTTGGTTCTGATACATCAGATCACAGATGTCTTGTGAAAAAGCAAGGCCATTGGGCTCTCCCAGAGCTCTGGCAGCTGATGGCAAGCTGCATACCAAGGATTCGAACCGCGGATCTCCCGATCTTAGTGTCAGCGCTTTAGATCGCTTTAGAACTACTCAGTGACCCAGAATACTTTTAAATAATAAAAAAGCACTGAATTCAAGGTGTGTCCAAACTTTTGACTAGTACTGTATATGTATTGGAAGATGATCTACATTTGAGATAAGTGGAAAGTGATTATTAGTTCAATGTTTAAGCAAACTATTGCTTTAAGCTTACTAAACTCACGCACTGAAGAAGGTGTTTTTATATTTAAGGCTATCCCTGAAGCAATCGGCGGTGTCTATGATGGTGATGTCTCTGTGGTGAACAAAGCTTTGGATGTGATCAGTCAAGCCCTAGACAGCATGAAGGAGGCTCTGAAACTAATGCATGGTAAAGCAGTGCTCATTGATAGGATGCTACGTGTGCAACAAATTTAGTCGTGCAATTTCCTTATTCTGAATATTCCACAGACAAATGTCAGTGATATTATAACAAAGTGTAAGCGACTGAAGTGTAAGCTTTACTTACTTTACATTTCATTACATACTGAACATGGAATCTGTAGAGAAAACTTTCTGGTTCTGAGTTGGGTAACTGATACAGGCACCGCATGTGCATGTTATCTAGGTAGCTGAAAAAGGCTGTGCCCTGAAACGAGTGCTAAAATTTCTCATTTTATACACTGTGTTCATATTTTTAAAAGCATTTGATGCATTTTAAGGTAAAAACGACTTAATACTTCTCAACTTCTCTATTGCAGATTATGTTGATCCATCTATATTCTATGGTGTTATGAGGATATTTCTATCAGGGTATGTATGCTCTTATTTCACCTTGATTTGAATGCATTTTAGGGTCATAACTAAAAGATAACTGCTGTTTGGTTGCTAGCTTAGCCTTATTCTCTGATTATGCCTGGTCCAGGCTATAGAAATTGAAACTGACATTGAAAATGTAAGACACCCCATGCATAATAACATTTAGTTAGTACATTCCTTTCGTATGTTTCGAAACAAGCAAGGTGTACTTATCCCATCAGTTCGAAAGCAAAGACATGCTGACACGCCCTAAAAAAGGGCCTTTTCTGTTACTAAGGGAAACTTACCTTATAGACCATGGAAGAGTAATCGTGAGGGCTTTTGAAGATAGAGGCATCTGACTGTGGGCGGGGCTAATGACAACTTTGATAAAGTACAGTAAAAAGTTACTGGTGCGTCAACATATGCTAATACTGTATATTGAGTAAAGCATTGTTATTCATAGAATTAACATTATTTAACAAAAAACTGTTTGAATTACAGTGCGAACTGTGAACTTTAAGAACTTAGCGCACTCATTTACTTACCAGCCTTAAGCTATATACCATATTTGCACTATTGTTATACGGGTTCTATTTATACTGTCATTCCATCTCAATCACCATCAATATTGCACTATTGTCTTTCGTCTTACGTATGTTTATTGTGTTCTTGTTGTATTGTACATATAGTGTCTCCCACTCTTTTAGATTGTATATCTTATTTCTTTTTATTTATATTTATATATTTTATTTCACCCCCACCACTACTGCACCTTGTTTCTGTCTTATGTATGTATATTTGTGTCCCTGCTTTATTGTACACATAGTGTCTCCCATTATCTCTTTTATTATATCTATTGTCTGTACTTGCTGTATAATTTGGGAAGGAGAGTAACGTAATTTCCTTTCTGTATGTCCTGTACATATGCAGTATTGACAATAAAACGACTTGACTTGACTTGTTTGTTTCAGGTGGAAGGACAATCCGTCAATGCCAGATGGACTGGTGTATGAGGGGGTTCAGGCCGAGCCAATGGAGTTTTCTGGTGGCAGTGCAGCTCAGAGTAGCCTGTTACACTGCCTCGATGAGTTACTGGGGATCAAACATGAGGAAAAGAGTGGTAAGAGAGGGTCTACTATTGTGCTACTATCTGTAATAATGTGTACTACTTTTCTACTTTTCATCTCTTTCATCAGATGTTTTATAGATTTCGAGGTCTTGATTTTGATTTATTGTTGAGCATGGAGGCATACAGGTTCTGTCTGTCTCACACATACACATACAGCTGGGCCTATAGATTCAGATTCATTCTTGTAGGCTGGCAAAACTGGCATCCTGACCAAATCTGGTGAATAGAGAGACCAATGAAGTGTCGTGGTAGAGACATTTCTAAGAAACCCTTGCTGTATGTGGATGACCATTATCCTGCTGAAAATGCCATGAGTGGCTGCAGAATGGTCTCCACATAACGCTGAGCTGTTATTGTACCTCACATCAGTACTAGGAATGAATACCTGTGGTATGGAATTGCTCCCCAGATCATCAAAACAGCAGTCGGGGCAGTGTATCAATTCATAAACATAATTCCTCTATCTAACTAACTAACTAAACCTAACTGTTGGCGATTTCCAAAGAGATCCTGGGTAGACGTAGACATGTGCAGGTACTTAACATAAAGTTTATAAGCAAATTGGTAAAATTTGCAAGAGTTACGTGGGACAGACATGGTAAATAGGGCAGCAAGATACAACATAGCAGAGAAAACTGGCTAAGAGGTCATAAACAGGAAAAAAAGGGAGACAGGAAATGGCAATCTTCACGTCACATGAGCCGGAGCACTGAAGCGTCACGTGATCCGGTATGTCCAGGAGGTTAGTCACAGGTGCATTCTGGGAAATAGGGTCTTTTGAACGAAAACTAGAGTCCGTGGCAGGCAGGCAGTCAGCGACAAGGCTGACACATACTGTATATAGTCTGAAAGTGCAGGTGCATCTCAAAAAATTTGAATATCATTAAAAAGTTACTTTATTTCAGTAATTTAGTTGAACATGTGAAACTTATACTATATAGATGTATTACATATTAAGACCAATTAGTACTTTCTGCAGTGTGTGCAGTGTGCTAAGTCCTGCTGGATGAAAATGAAATCCGCATTCCCATAAAAGTTGTCAGCAGAGGGAAGCAAAAAAGTGCTGTAAAATTTTCTGGTAAAACACTGCACTGAATTTGGACTTGATAAAACACAGAGGATCAACACCAGCAGCACTTCATGCTTCCCTCTGCTGGCAACTTGGAGACAAAGATGCAGATTTCATTTTCCCGCAGGACTTGGCACACTGCCCACACTTCCAAACGTACCAATTATTCATATATAATATTTAAATTTTCTGACACATTTTGATTTTTGGGTTTTTATTGTTTGTAAGCCATAACCATCAACGATAAAAGAAATACGTTTTAAATTTTGAACTGAATTATTGAAGTAAAGTAACTTTTCAATGATATTCTAATTATTTAGATGCATCTGTACCTCAGCAAATCAGGTTTCATTTCCTGTTCATGACATCACTTGACACAAAGATGACGATGGATGGCCCATGGCAAAAATTTCATTAAATTCTCTATACTGTATAAAGTCCAGAGGTGGAAAAAGTACTGAAAAATTGTAATTGAGTAAAAGTACCTTTACTTTGCTAAAATTCTACTCAAGTAAAAATAAAAGTATCCATCTAAAAATCTACTCGAGTAAAAGAAAAAAAGTACTCAATTTAAAATGTACTTTGAGTAAAAGTTACATAGTTATAAGTTTTTAATGAACTATTATTCCACATTATAATTTGGACCTTTCAGGCAGTATATGGCATAGGTTTGTATGATCCATTTTTTTCTTTACTATTAAAAGGTTTTGGTAATATAGGTGACTATAAATGGTAAATTTATAATTATTATTATTTTTTAACTTGCCATTTAACTGCTATTTACATGTTTTTTAACATTTAAGGAGATTGTTTAATGATAAAAGTACTAACACATGCTTTCACAGGTTTGATTTGGAAGTTTTGAAAGCTGACAGCTCTGTCCGGCGGGGCACATTTTGTATTGCATGAGGACGTTATTGCCTCGTTATTCCACGAGCGAGCATCCGTGCCAATTTTTTTTTAATTCAGACAATTTGTTTTTTTCCCCCAGCATTTTATTTTTTACTCAGTAATTGGGAGTACTTGAGTAAAAGTAAAATTACCTATTTTAAAAACTACTTTAAAAATTACAAATTACTCATAAAATCTACTCAATTACAATAACTGTACAATAAATGTAATTAATTACTTTCCACCTCTGATAAAGTCTTAACGTATATGGCCTCGTTGGTTGACCCAGAACAGCTGACTGCTCTGTTAGAAGCACAAAAGAATGGTAAAAGAATTTCATATTGATGAATGTGTAACTCTAAATAACACATCAAGCTCACAAAAAGCTGTGTCAGTGTGCTCAACATGTGTCTTACAGATGCAGAACTGCCAAACAAGAACTTAAAACCATCAAATGAGACACCCGCCGTAATTACAGTGTCATAACACTTTTTATTTACCGTCTCATTTTGTCATATGAGAGTGAAAAGTGGATGTGAATGTGTTTACTACAATAAGTCGGATAAGGCACATCCTTTTCAACAAGCTATAAAAGCAAGGGAAAGTATGTGAACTGTGTATGGAATTTAGATAGAACTGTGTTAAATATATCTGTGTATATAGCACAAAATTACGCATATAATTATAGTTGGGTAGCTGTTTAAATGCTTTCATGCCGAAAAAAAAAACACTCTGGTTCAAGTTGCTTCCTTAAATCCAAGTATTGCTAACAATATCACAGCAAATGCAGAACTCGTACCTACCCTGTAAGATTTAATACCTAGATGCAGTGAGTGATTGAGTGAGTGAGTGGGAATGATTTCCAAGCCAGGTGACATGATTTGCAGTGGTTGAATATGATAAAATGTGTTACATCAAAACAGTTCTTGGCATTAAAAGCAAAAAGATATCAAAAGATATCAAAATATTTCAAGTGCTAATGTAACATACAGTTCTTTCCACTCTAAGGAATTGGAACAGCAAGACCGACCAATTCTTTTTTCTTTGCTAAGAAACTGAAGACATTTGGATTTACGATCAAAAGATGGATATGAGACAATAGATCAAAATGTTGGCTTTTGTTTACAATATTAAGCAACACAGAGGATGATACTCATGGGTTTCAAGGGTTTCACTCTTTGTCATCAGTCTTTTAAGTTAGCAAAAGTTTATTAAAAAACTTTTTTTAAAGAACAGTTTTTCCAGTAATCTCAGTTACCTTCAGTTAATAAATGTATCAAGTTATCATTGTTAGCAGTTTCCCAGGTTACCATTGCTAGCTATGACCCGGTACTTTGCACATTCAAACATCATGGAAATGTGTCCCTAGACAGAAGTTGAGCAGTACTGTGTGTACGATTTAATTCGATGATTTAATGAGACAAACCTACAATAGATAGAAGTGCTAATAAACTATGCAAAACTCCTTCTTTTACTACTGTTCCTGTGAAGTGCAGCCATATTGGATTCTGAACTGGGTTGACGAGACTTTCTCCATGTTTTGAATATGAAATCCAACCTGTAGGAGCATTTCAGTTAAAAGTTCCAACTTGGAACTTGGAAGTCCAGAACCAGACTAGATACATTACCGGTCAAACGTTTTAGAACACCCCATTTTTTCCCCTTTATTTTTGCCATTTAATCTCTTAAGTCTAGTCAATAACAAGTAATGTTACAAATTGCAGTAAAATTGTAAAAAAAAATGCAGTAAACTTTATGCAGTAAAATGTCTGAACTAAAAACTGGAAAAAGTAATTTTAGTATTGTTAAAAATTGGTATACTGTAAAAGCCGAAGTGCAATATAGGCTATGCTACTGTTAGCAAATTGACTCTCGCGACTTTTCCTGGTATACTGTAAAACCAGCCATGTCACACTATTTACAGTACATAATGCTATTTGTGTATTTGAAGTTTCCATCTAACATCTTTCTGTGTAAATATATAATGTTATATAACGTATAGAACAACTGTGGCTTATTGTCAGGTATGGCCTGTATATGTAAAAAAAAAAAAACTTTTTAAAATTAGTGGGTGTGGCTCACATTCAGGTGTGCTCAATAGCCCGGAAATTACTGTAACGAAAATAAAAAAATAAACTCAGCTTTGGAAATGGATACAAAAAAAAAAGTCAATTTACAAAATCCTTGTCTGTAGTAATGCAGTGCTGCACTCTTTAAAGCACTCTCTACTGCATCATTTACATTCATCATAATAACTAGAAAAAGACACAGAAACACAGAGAACTCTGTAACTATTACAAGTATTAGTTTTTTTTTTCAGAGAAACTACAGATGAAGCCAGAGGGCACTGAGTACTGTTTCATACAACTTTAAATGGCTCCTGGAAACTGGAGATAACTGGTACAGGAAGAGTCAGGTCTGGCTGACCCACATGGCAACATCGCCTTTAGCTCAGCTTAACACGGAACTAAGTCTCAGTTTCAGCAGTGAAAAGAATAATTAGAGGTCTGACAGGTGAAATGCAGTAATCCCCCTGATAAGAAATAAACAGCTTGCCTGGATCCTACAGCATTCCTACTAAAAATAGGGGTGTTCTAAACTTTTAAGAGTTCAGAAATCAATATTTGGTGGAATAACCCTGGTTTTTAATCACAGTTTTATGCATCTTGGCATGTTCTCCTCCACCAGTCTTACACACTGCTTTTGGATAACTTTATTTCATTTCTGGTGCAAAAATTCAAGCAGTTCAGTTTGGTTTGATGGCTTGTGATCATCCATTTTCCCCTTGATTATATACCAGAGGTTTTCAAATTGGTGAACTAATTTTTTTAATACGTATTCTCTATGTTCTCTATGTGTCCAGGTGCTTTCCTGACTCGAATGCGAGGCTACATGCCTCCTTTTCACAAACGCTTCATTGAACACATCTCCCGCTCGCCTTCCCTGCGAGACTTTGTGCTGAAACAAGGGGACGAGTCTCTAACAGAAGCATTTGAGGGTTGTGTGGATCGTCTGGTGGCGTTCAGGAACTTCCATATTAACGTCGTCTCGCGCTTCATCACCATCCCGGCGGCCCGTGCCAGACAGCTCCGAGCCAACGGACCAGAATCTGGAAAAGAACCCGACCTGGTGGGTAAAGCACCGACCGCACTGGAGGAGCGAGGAACCGGCGGCTCGGGAATCATGAGCTTCCTGAAGGAAGTACGGAACCAAACCAAGAACGTTTTAAAAACACCAAGTACTACAAAGAACGGTAATGACCATTGAGGACACAGTCTGAAGGGTCATCCAGCATCACTGCTATTCACTAACAAAACCTAAGAGACGTTACTATATTATTATAGGGATATGATGCAATATATCTTCAAGCAGATGTGCAATTATTTTCATTTTATTGTATAACTGTACGAAGACAAGTATTCATTTAATGATGAAGCTAGTGTTGACAGAATTTTAGATATTACGATAAAAAAATATATAGTAATTATTTGTCCTTTATCTGTGGGAAACACACTGATTGCACTGACAATGAAATGGCACTTTTAATTTACATGATTCAAATATTACAAGTGATTACAAATAAATAATATATATAACACCAACACAGTTGCTTTTTTTAAGTTCTAATACATTTCTGACCTGCTTTCAGGCCTTTCCTCTCTCCTTGCTGTTTCTAGAGACTCCCAGAATGCACCTCTCTCTGACACTTTTGTCATTGGCATTTAGCAATTGTTTTAAACTGTTCTGTAGAGTCGTCCAACTTCAATTTAGACGGAATATGGACGTAATTTGGACTAACGCGTGTGCGTCTATATTTTGGACGCAGCGCGTTCACTCAGTGGATGCAGTGTTTTCTGATAAATTTGGACGTACTTTAGTGGATATTTAGACGCAATCGCAGTGGGACAGGGCCTTTATATACATGCTGAGGGTAAGAAACATCTGGGACTGGTAACAAGGGGGTGGGGTAACAAAAAAGACAAGTGGAAACTCTAATGTGGCTAGGGCAGAGACAGGACAATAACACAACAGGACCATGTGCTAGTGGAGCACATGGAGAGGAAAACAAGACAGGAACAGAGGACAGGAGCAGAAGGGACCAAAAAAAATAAAAAAAACACAAGACAAATGGATAAGGTGTGATGTTCGGCACCTGATCGTAAAATTTTAAATAGTTCTCTTTTAGCAATAAAAGTGTTACTGCTTGTGAAATCTCAAGATCACATTAAAATAAAGCCAAATTAGACAAAATATTGTAAGAAGTAACATTTTTTTTACTTTTAAGCAGTGAAAGTGCATATGTAGCTTGTAGCTCCAGTGCAAACATAAAGGCACCATATCCTCATATTCTGTCTATTTGCCTGTATTTGAGGTAAGCGGGAACATAGTGTATATCTGAACCATTACTTTAAAGTAAATTTCTCACGACCCAATTTACCCAAAATCACTCTGTAAATTCCTCCGATTTGGTCACGCATTACTGATTCACATCAACTGCATGTATTAAAAAAAAAGAAAACTTTGTGTTAAGTGTTATAGACATGTTTTGAGCTTAAATTGCCATGATTTCAGTCCAAACCATAATCTGAACCATCAAGATTAGTTTCCATTACCCGTAACCACTGATCTTTTCATGTGAACGACATGCGAATGCAAAATATGCCACCATAACTCACTGTGGCCAATTTTATTTCAACCACAGGCCTCAAATCCTCGATGGCATTTGGCCACATTGGGACAGATCTGATGTTAGAAAGCTAATGTGAAAACAGCATTAAATACAGCTTATTCCACCTTTCAGTTACAAGCAGACAAAAATAAAGATGCAGCTACAGTGTGTTGGATATACCCGTTTTTCACATATACAGGTCTGTAAAAAATTAATAGACCACTTCAGTTTCTAAATCAGTTTCTCTGATTTTGCTATTTATAGGTATAAGTTTGAGTAAAATTAACATTTTATTCTATAAACTACGAACAACATTTCTCCCAAATTCCAAAAATATTGTAATTTAGAGCATTTATTTGCAGAAAATGAGAAATGGCTGAAATAACAAAAAAGATACAGAACTCAATATTTGGTGGAATAACCCTGTTTTTTTTATCACAATTTTAATCACAGTTTTCATGCAAGGAGCATGTTCTCCTCCACCAGTCTTACACACTGCTTTTGGATAACTTTATGCCTTTACTCCTGGTGCAAAGAAATCAAGCAGTTCAGCTTGGTTTGATGGCTTGTGATCATCTTTCTCTTGATTATATTCCAGAGTTTTACAATTTGGTAAAATCAAAGAAAAATTTATAATTTTAAAGTGGTCTTTTATATTTTTTTTACAGAGCTGTATATAAGATTGGATTAAATAATTTTCTGGACATTCCTAGTCCTTCTTAGGGGCTCCTACATAGGGGCTTCCTAACACATTCATAAGCAGTGAATAAAGTACTTTTAAAGCATAATTTTAATATTTATTAACACATATTGCAACTAGCTGCTTCACCATATAGATGGTCACAGGACGCTGCCTACAGGACAGTGATGGCTGGATATTTCTGGACTATTCTCAGTCCAGCAGTGACATGAAGGTGTTTAATAACTCCAGCAGCAATGCTGTGTCTGATCCACTCATACCAGAAATACACACACACAAACACAGCACCACCCTGTCAGTGTCACTGTGCAGAAAACATTTATGAAAATAGCTAAATGTTTAACAAACAATATACTTAAACTATCAAAGAAAATTATATAACTATTTATAATTTAACAGAAATCATGATATTTAACTACTTGAAAGAATGGCAAATAACCATTTTCAAATGAAACTGTATGAAATGTACTTTACAGTGAATGTTAATATTCCTCACAATTTGCATATAACAATATGGTCAGCCAGAGTATATATAGAAATACATATTGTTACACAATTTTTGTATGAAGCTATGCTGCAAATGTTGTACCCCTGCCAATGGGAAAGAATAAAGAGAGACTGAATTGTGATGTTTTCTCTTGTGCTGCATTGCAGAGAATGAGAAAACACATCAGAGCGCCCCCTTAAGTTCCTCTTAGAAATAACCTCCCCACTGAAAGGACTGACAAGAGCTCCCCCTACTGTCCACTTATACACAAACCATGTTTTTTTATAGTAGCTAAATCCCTTAGGACTCTGATAACAATAAAATTACCATTTCTCACTCAAATAACTTTTATATAAACTTTTATAAATCTCTGCTGTATAAACTAATTAGAGTCTTCTATTCTTCCTGTGCAATGCATGACGTTTTAGCCTTTTTAATATAGTTAACATGAATAAACTAAACAAGTAAACAACATTAACTTAATTAACCTAATTTAATCTTTTTAAACCACACTATCTTTGTATATTTTAACTCTTTTTAACCATTTTTACCCACACCGTGTCTTTTTATATTATTTACCTCTTTTAACTCATGAATGTTATTATATATACCACACAAACACAAAGAAAAGCATGTTATATGGATACTGATCCCAATCTAAGAACAGCCCATATTCATTAAATAAATCTAAGTCTTATCTTCACCCTATTAATTCTAATTATACCCTCTGAAACAACTATCTCTACACTTACAAACTCTAAGAACCTTTACCACAGGTACCACAAGGCCTCTGTGCAGTACCATATAGCTCCACTAGGGGGTGCTAAAGCTTGCTTTATGCATATAGCATTCTCCAGATAGAAGGAAGAACAGAAACAAGCAGTGGTGATGCTCTTTAATCCCTTATAATTCCCTAATTGTGTAACTGCATTACACACAATGCTTTCTGCCTTCAATACTGTAGGGAGGTTTCCTGACAGCTGGAGAGAAGAACTGAACAGCGATGTTTTGAAGAAAATGATTTGTAATAAAAGAGAAGAAAAGAGAAGTATTGAGGTGCATACCCTTAGGGTTTAGGGTTTTCGGGGCTTAAGCTCAATAAAAGCGTTGTAAGGACATAATCAGCGCTGAAGGCACTGACCCCATTCCAAATCCGTAGTCATTACACCAATACTATGCTTGGCAGGGGCTGATCCTGGCTCAGCAGACAGCGTGGTGATGTATTACAGGCAGGGATGTCCGGCGCTGAGTCCTGAGTGCCGTCATTACGTGTCATCGGCGGAGTTCCACTCGAGGCCCTCACGGCCAATTTGGCCCGGCGTTTATAATTCACTTGTTGTTTGACAGGCCGTGCTGCAGAATGCGATATAATATTGATAAATGGTAAGTCGAGGGTGTTGGCTTCCATCAGTGAGTGAGTTACAGTTTCCTACAATGCGCTGCCTCGAAGATGGATTAGAAGCAACACAAAGGAGGAGCCGGTTACGCCCTTTTGGACAACACTCATCAATTCCATAGCCATCCCTGGACAAGGAATAAAGCGCAATCAGTGTTCAGAAAAATGACATGATCGTGCTGCGTCATGTTGAAGTCGGCTCCCACAAGCCACATAGAGATTCAGTGATGTTTACAAGAAAAAGGTAGGGCCTTTCAGATCAGATATTCATGGAACATCATCCTGCACTCCTAAAAAGACAATTCCACCATTAGATATTGCTCTTACAACATACACATACATATAGTCCAATCAGAATATTAGGTTACCACCTTTTTGTTTCTACACTCCCTGTCTACCTTAAAGCTTCACTGCACCTATAGGAGATCTGTAGTGCATACTTCCATACATCCTCCTTTTTCTCTGTTCCTCAGTGGTCAGGACCCCACAGGACCACCACCAAGCTGCTTTTATTTGGATGGTGGTTCATTCTGAAGTTTTGAAATACTGTACCCCCACAGGGTTTTGAGTGGTCCAGCAGTTTAAGGTGCTGTTACTATGATCGGGAGATCGCAGGTTCAAATCTCGTTCATGTAGCTTGCCATCAGCTGCCAAAGCCCAGAGAGAGCAAAATCGGTCTTGCTCTCTCCAGGTTGGTAGATGGTGCTCTGTTCCCTCATCACTCCAGAGGGTGATGTCGATCAGCACAATGCGTCTGTGAGCTGATGTATCAGAACCGAGTAGCTGTGCTTTCCTCCGAGTGCGCTTTGATGCTACTCGGCAAAAAAAATAAAATAATTAAGTCTAGTCTTCATCTTCCTGGTCTTGGGGGATCACTAGTGATAGGTAGAGTCCTAATGAGTGGGTTGTGTAATTGGCCATGTAAAATTGGGGAGAAAATGAGATAAAAAAAGAAAAGAAAAAAAAAACACTTTATCCTCTTGCTGTTCCCTGTAATAGACTCTCTTACATTATTGGTCAATTCCACAAACATATCTGGACAAGGAATATAGTGCAGTCAGTGTTGAAAAAAACGTCACAAGGCCGCACCGCAGCACAACAGTAGCAATATTATACGTTATAGCACAAACCTTGAGTTCTATATATTATTTATTGCTTAAATATTGCTTAATAAATACATTATTCAATGCTTATGAAAGTGTTATGCAATTTGTTGTAGCACAAAATCTTTGTGCAAAAGCGACTACGTTTTTTTTATATGTGGCCTATAAAAAGAAGCATGTTTTGAGTTGTAACATTTTTAGACATGACAGCGACACCATGTTCACGTAACCGCTGGTTGATGAGCTGATGAGAAGCATGTGTCTAATTTGCGGCCGCTGAAATGTGAACGTACATAACCCCTAGCATCAACATGCGCATTCTTTACCAAAGGAAATCTATCGCATGCTTATGGCCATAGACTGCAGTGAAATAATGCAACATCCTGCTTTAGATATAAGGGCTGTGTGGAGGAAAAGGAAAGGGAATTGCCCTGAGGGAGCTGTTTCACCACAGCGCTTATCTGGAATCAGAATAGCCCTGTGCTGAACCCACACACACTCTTATCCATAGCACGCACCACTGGCCCCGGGCCCTTAGACACTACAGAACCTACACATGAGAGCGGAGGACATGGAGAACGATTATGGGATTTACAGCAATTATGAACAAAATGATACCATATATCTTGTCAATGCCAATTCACATACAGTATTTCACCCAGTTATTGTTAAGAGCTAATGGCGTATCTTCCTCTGTTTCCGGACATATGAAAGGCATATAGTGTAGATGTAGATATTTTAGGGTCCTACACCTAATTAGGCAGATAAACAGACAAACACACACTGACACACACTTGACACTTCGTAGGGTTTTTCCATTGACACACACCGTGTAATACTAATGCTACTAATGCTAATGCTAATGCTCCCTCTCTCTGCCTACCGTCAACCAAAGGAATATTTTCGGACTCTAGGGAAAATGGAAAAGACTTTCCACATTAAGACCAGTCAAAAAAAAAAACACACACACACACACACACACACACACACCCCACATACTCTCTGCTGGAGGTTTTGGGCAATAACAGCTATCAGATAAGATTGAGCATGTGTGCCGATGTGCTATGGAAATTCCTTTCCACAAATCTTCCAACCCCCTCACACTCTGCATATTGATAGGACATGCAAAGGCCCAGAGTTCAGAACATGGACTATGCCATTCGGAGACGATCCCATTCATCCACAATCAGGTTTTCTCGCCAGTGGAATGTGAAAACTATACACAAACTGTTCCTACACTGCTGCTTAAAAGCCATGAGTCCTTAATGATTGTTTTTAATGAAGTAAATCCAGTTCCAGAGCAGATAAAGTATGTGTTGACATTCTAATGCAAGGCTCGAACTATAAGCTTTATAGGTCAGAATTATTTTGTAGGAAACTAAATCTACTCATTGTCAAAAAAAAAAAAGAATATAAAGGTTACCAGGAACAATTAAAAAAGAATATAATGTGCAGACTGATGTGGGCAAAATGTATTAAGCATGAAGTTGTAAAGGTTTCTAAAGGTGACCTGCAGTAATTCATTGTGACGCCAGGTAGAGAGGAGTGACGCGAGCCAAGTTAAAAATACAGACAGGTTTATTAGCAGGAAGGCTAACAGGTTCTGCTAACAGAATAAACAGGTAAACAATGATCTCAACGATAACCAAAGACGTAGTCAAAAATACAGTCCGAGTTCGAAAACGAGAAACAGTCCAACCATACAACAAATCCAATAAGGGCAAAACAAAAGACATAAATCGATAATCCGAAAACAGGGTCGTAACGAGAAGGCAAAAACAGTAATCAGGAAAACGCTTAGTATGCAACATAAGTCGGCAATACCTCGCGGTGTTTGTTTACAAATGGATGCCTTAAATACAGGATCTAGATAAGAATGAACCGGAAGTAATTTAGAACACAGGTGAATCAGAGCGTCGGAGTGTAACGTGATTGGGTAAAGGTGAAGGGTTATTATTGATGTCATAATCAGGGGAATTCTGGGAAATAGAGTCCGGTAGTGTGGAAGGAGAACCAGGCTGCGTAACATTCATTCAATGCAGCTTGAATATTCCCATCCATTTCCAGCACATTTTCAATCAGAAATACAAGTGCATCTCCAAAAATGTAATATAATTGAAAAGTTACTTTATTTTAGTAATTCATTTCAAAATGTGTAATTCATATATTGTACAGATGTATTAAACAAACAGTGATCTGTTTTCAGAGTTTATTTCTTTTCTTGTTAATGATTTTGGCTTACAGCCAATGAAAAAAATCCAAAAATCAGTTTCTCAGAAAATTTTTATACTATATAAGATCAATTGGTACTTTTGGCAGTGTGGGCAGTGTGCCAAGTCCTGCTGGCAAATGAAATCCCCATTTCATCATAAAAATTGTCAGCAGAGGGAAGCATGAGGTGCTGTAAGATTTTCCAGGAAACCCTGAACTGTGTATTTAGATTTTGGACATAATATAACACATATACAACACATATAACACACCAGCAGATGACATGTCTTTCCAAACCATCACTGACCGTGGAAACTTCTCACTAGACCTTAAGCAGTTTGGACTGTGTGCCTCTCCACTCTTCATTCAGACTCTGTTCCCTTGATTTCCAAATGAAATGTAAAATTTACTGATGATCAGTGATGGTTTGAAGAGTCATGTCATCTGCTGGTGTTGGTTCACCAATATTCAAATTTTCTTACACTCATACAATAAAAGAAATAAACGCTTAAAATATATCACTCTGTGTGTAATACATTTATATAACATAGTTTCACATTTTGAACTGAATTACTAAAATAAAGTAACTTTTCAATGATATTCTAATATTTTATGATGCACTAGTATGTGTGGTGACATCATTATATTTTGCGGGACATTATTAATATACCTGTATAATGTTGGATTGTTTGGCAATGGCTGTGAAAAAATTTGGCAAATTTTAATGGGCACAACCAACATACTCAGCTCTGCTGCCCATCCCACAAATGCATGTTCCAAAAAAAAATTAACATGCTTTCCAGTGGTATAAAATGTATCGGCAATAAGCATTGTTACAACAAATAAATAATATACCAAACACAAATGCCCTTATTTTTTGTGGCATGTTTAAAATGCTGTATAATAGTGATGGGTAGTACTGTGCCGACGCTTCGGAGCGTGTGTACAGAAATCCAGGAAGTGCTTAATGAAGCGCGTATCGAGGCTTCTGTTTTTGAGGGGGGATGACATCAGTGATGACGTCTGAAGCCTCGCTGGAGTATTGGATCAATTTATAAGCGTATACAAGCTTGCTGTGTGTTACTTGTGCGCCCCTGCTTCTTCAGTACAGTGGGAATGAGTGTTCTCCAAAGCTAGAGATGTTTTTTTGAAAAAGAGTAATAGAGTCCAAGCACAGTGGAAAAACATTTTTTCATCACAATCACCTCCTGTATTTATTGTTAGACTATCTTTACTGACAAGTTTTAATGTATTGATAGATCTTCATTACCCACACATCACAGATTAGTTGAACGAATGAACAATACAAACTCAAATAAAGTGTTTTTTTTATTTATTTTCTTGGCAGTGATTATTTATATCCACCACAAAGAGTTGAAATAACAATAAAAGTGTGCACATGAAGCCTCGAGAAATGGACCTTTATCGAAAAAAGCTGCAAAGCTTCATAAGCCATCATGGGTGAGACTACACACTAATGGTGAGTTAGAGGTGGAGGAAATGCCCATTATGCAAATAAAGTACCCCCCCCCTCCCGTGGCCAATGGGAAAGATGTAACTTTTGTTTAACATGCTAACGCATCCTATTCGTTTCAGTATAGAGAGAGCCACCACATGCCGTGGTGCATGCTGGGTTGTGTTGGGCTGATTTTAGCAAATAAGTTTAGCAAAGCTCAACTTTATTCAAATAAATCCAGCTGCCACACTGCGTGCAGCCAATCAGGGAACAGTAGGCTGCGACTTTACACATATACAAGCCTCATGCTGTATTTATTTTTATTCAATTCAATTGAATTTTATTTATATAGTGCTTTTTACAGTAGAAGTTGTCACACAGCAGCTTTACGGAGAAAAACAGGTCCACGCCTCTTATGAGCAGCACCACAGAGATGCCAAATATTGTGCCAACTGTCGTGACAACAGTGGCAAGGAAACACCCTTACATTAAGGGGAAGAAAACTTAGGAGGAACCAAGACTCAGTCAGAAGAACTCAGATCTCACTCGGGTCGTCCCGCTCAGTACAAACAAATAACAGAAGAAAACAACAGTACAGAGATAATGTGAGCTATAGCTATATATGTAACAGGTACTAATTTATGACATAGTGGGCGGTGGAGAGCCAGGCTGGGAGACATCAGGAACAGGGCATCTCCATACATGTAGAAGAGAAAGGCACAGAGATGGAATTAGATTTGACTAGATGTATGTTAAAGCTCCACTAGGTAGGATTGAGATGTTGTGGTCATGGGCTCCCCCTACAGTTGCAGAGTGTAATAAATGTTTCAGGCGGATCAGTTTCTCTTTCTTGTTTTCTGGCTTTCACAGACATATTCGGTCTCTTTCCAGCTTCTGCCAGAGTGTCTATATGTTAGTTTGTAAAGAATGAACTAGAAGTCCTTGTAGAACTGTTAGAACTAAAGGTCGGAAAGCAGGTCGCAGTTATCGTGAGCGTTGGTCGCGGCTGCCTTGGAAAACTTACAGAGTCTGGTTTGAGTTTAGAGGAGCTCCGGCACAGACACAAGAGCACTGCTATTCCTCCTATTACACCTCAATGCAGCGCTGCAGTGAGTTTCAAACTGTAATTTCACTTCTTTAAAAAGATAAAAAATCAAGGAAATCCTACCTAGTGCTACTTTAAACAAAGAATATAACACATTATCAGAGTGTGGCTAAGCCTAACACAGCCTACCTAAAGGGAGAGAGACAGAAAGTAACACAGACACGGAGGCACCCTCGAATATACAGGTGGCAGCTGTTTTTATACGGCATACCAAGGTGCATTGCAGTAAAAAAATATTTACTGTACAATTGGTTTCAGGGGGTGTTTATGTGTACAGCATTTCATGTGTGGGATATAACTGAATTAAATGGTATAATAATTAATATGACAACAGTGATATTCAAAGCTGTGGATTGGCAGCGTTTTTACTCACATACACCTGCAAATACACTTGAGATGAATAAGAGTTTTATGTGGCTGGGGGAGGGGTGGAGAAAGCTGAGAGAGAAACAGAGAAACGGGTGGGGGTTTAGTGACAGTGAGGTGGTTCTAAGGACAAGCGCTACGCTCACATGTTTCATTTATCTAATTACCGACTTCCTCTCGGGCCAAAGCAAATAAAGGCCTTTCCTTATTACCTCAGCCCGGCCACACTGCCTTAACAACCCATCCCAAACAGCAGCATCTCTAAGGATGTGCTCATTGTGTGGCGGGAGGCCTGCGAGTGTGCAAGAGAACACAAGACTGAAACAAGAATCCAGAGCCAACATATGTGAACATGCACGTAGACATGCGTCCGAACACGTACAGCGCGGTACGCTACGTTCACACACTCGCTCGGGGCCGGACGGCACAGTAACCCTGTCTGCGCTTTGGGAAACCCGTCGATAACACATGACTCTAGCGCACAATACAGCAGCCCCAGCTGCACTACGCTGATTACATGTTCCTTATGTGCTCTCAAGTGGCGGAACGTCATATCCCATTTCCTAGTCCCTTCCAGTAACAGCATGACATCTAGGCTTCTACCAACTTCACGTCAAACGTGACTCACAAACCACAACTAAACACAAAGTAAACTCCTTTTAACGAGGTAAAATCACTGAACGTCACAGTTTACGTAAGTATCTGGAGTTACGAAACTGATGCTTCAGGTTCTATTATCTGGTTTGCTGATCACCACTGAAAGCTTGCATAAAATACTTAAAACAGCCGAGCTAATCAAAGGATAATCTCATTCAAAGAAACTTACACACCTGTATCCATTGTGAGGTGTTATCTTGTGAGTAAGGTTCAATTAAACACTAGCCAGCATGCTTGTGGCAAGGCAATCCACCATTATCTAAAATACTGTATAACTGTATACTATATATAAGCATCGTCATTGCGATGTGTGCATGCGCAATAGTCACATCGCAGGACATGCAATGTCACCTAAGGCAATAAATACAAACACGTCAATGTTTTGATTCTCGACACGAAAAATAGATACACAGTGTTCTGAGTGAGCAGTGCCATCTCTGTCTGCTGCTGATTAGGGCAGGAGGAGGGCGCGAGGTGGAGGGGGAGCGTATGTAAACTCAAGGCACAGTTTTTAAACGGGCATTTAAATGCCTGATTATTATTCTTTTGCTGTTTTCCTCGGGTTTTGAGTGCTTGGCTGACTCTACAGCGCTGACTCTCGGTCGATTCTTGGTCTGGATCTCTGACGCGAGACAGCGCACTGTAGGGGTGGGGCTGGTGTTGTCACGGGTCCTGCATTGTGTAATAATGCAATATTTATTGTCAAAAACAATGCGATGTCAATTTTTTTTCAATATCGTCCGGCCCTACTGCATACCCAAGCGAAAAGATTCCACCGTGATGGTAAGCTATGGACATGCCCAGTATGCAAATAAAGGATGTTGGGGGCCAATGGGAAAGATGTACATTTTGTGTAATATTAAGAAATGGTAAATGGTGTAGTTTATGAGGCAGGAGCAGAATCAACCCCCGGGCTGCCGGCAGGACCAAACTAGAGTCAGTGAGGAGGAAGGAGGAGAAACGAAACAGCACCTGCAAGCAGAGAAAGGCGTGTAAGGGGAGGTCTTATAAAGACAGGTGGAAGCTAGTGATTGGTTAAGATGCAAGTGAGTGACAAGCATGCGAGTTTCTTGCTAGAACTAGCGCTAAGCTTATATCTCTGAATGGGTTTATATATGTTTTGTTACTGGGACCCAGTTGGGCTTTACCAATGAGCCTCATCATTACAGCTCACCTTAATCTCACATGGGTTTGTTCTAGGCCATGGGTTCCATCATTACAGTTCACCAATGATTTTCGAGAATCTAGACCTTGAATTTTGATGAGCCCTAAAGATACCAGCATATGTTCTTTCCCACACTAGTGTCCATTACACTCATTTTACTCAGTGATTTTCCAGTATGGCTGTTGCGCACTTGCTGACGTTTGTGAAAAGGAGATGCTTGCTGAGAGGTTTCCCAGGGAGATGCTCTCAGTGTCTCAGTGCTGAGGGATATGAGTCCTCTCTGATGAAGTGTTGAAGAATAGCAGCATTAGAGCAGCTCTTCCTCTCTCTACACAGCAGGAGATGCTGCATCGTCAGGAGCTATTGTTGATAAAGGTTAACGGGCCTTGAGACATTGGGCAGCGGAACACAGAGGCTCATACACTCACACTGACATCAGAAATGAGTCAGTTTTAGTGAGAGACAGTACACACACACACTCTCACAGATGCAGCATTGTAGAACTCTAACTTTAATCGTATGCATTTTGAACCAATGACTGGACCACATGGGCAACATACTTCCATTGAAGAGGATCGGACAGCACTCATATAATATCCAATGTATTTATTAGACTCACAGATGAAACACGAATGTTTCAGCCCTCAGGCCTCCCAAAACACCAGACCCGCTACTAAATGGATCAACCCCGCCCCACTTAGCTACGTCATAACAAAATCCACAGTATAACGGAATTTTTTAAAATATAATAAATATACAAGCATCAATGATGTGCAAAAATGGGAAAAGAAAATAACAAAAACAATTATATAAATTATTGAAAAAACAAAATACTACAAAAAAGCAACAATAATGATCACAATCTCATGAAAAAATAATTATCACAATCTTATGAAAATACATAATGTTTTGTTTTTGATGTGCATGTGGATTTTTAAGATACTGTAATTTTCTAATAATTTTGTTGAATTGACTTTGAGTAGGACATATTTTCATTTGTATTTTCATATTTGTTTTATCTGTGAGTCTAATAAATACATTGGATATTATACAAGTGCTGTCCCATCCTCTTCAATTTTTGATTATCTACTGCAGATTCAGTACCTGAGAAGTATTTGGGAGCGCAGCCTGTATTTTTGACTTCTTTTCAACATACTTCTATTCCCTTCTGTTCCTTAGAAAAAAAGCCAATTTGTTACTCATGTGGTAGACCTGCCCCCTTCTCCTGGGCCAGGTGTCTCAGACTGCCTTCATTGACTTTTATAGCACAGCCTGCAGGACCAAAGCAATTTCTCCCTGGAGACACAGATTGCCTAGAAAGTGTAATGATTCAGCAGTAAAAAACGTGTGAATTCTATTACTAACTGAAGCTTCTACATGATGATTCTAAACTAACTCTTGCTAGCTGGCTAACAACTAAACAACTATTTAGTTTACTTTACCAAGTACAACTCAGCTAGTCCATGTAATACTTGTGGTCTCTTCCAGCCAAGGCTGTCAACCACTTAATTTCCACTGTAATTCCATGTAATCCTGACTTCTTACAATGTAGCAGATTTACATTGAAAAATGTATTTCTGATAGAAAATAAAAAAATCCAATATAAGCATAGAAAAACCTGAACATGAAAACAGTTGGAGATAAAGACTGGAGATAAAGAAATGTATATATGGAGTTAAGAGAATAAAAAAGGGAAAAAAACAGAATATAAGCTGTTATGCCACTGGAACATATTGGGATGGGTGGAGCTACACATCACACTGCAACCAACCAGCAGAGGTGTTGGACAGATGTTGCTGATTTTATCTTTGAAAGATTGAGTGCTCTCTATAGATGTCACAGAGTGCAAGAAACAAAGGGACAGACAAGAAACACCCGGTAAAGATAACTAAAGGGGTGGGTAACAAATTAAACACAGGTTGGAACACTATTCAATAGGTGAGGTTGGGGTGGAGACAAAATAAAAACAGAAACAGCTATGAGAATCACAGATGGGACAAAACAGCATGGAATCGTGACAATACCAGTGTTCCAAAGCCTAGGTATGATGCATTTATTGGGCCACTACATCCCATAGTCCCACTGAGCAAACTTTTATTAGAGCAGTAAAGAGCTTGGACGACTGTCAACAAGCAATTGTACTCTCATCAAATATTGGGGTTGAGGCACTTATCTACCATCCACCCCAACACCAGAGTTTAAATAATGCTCCGGCAGGAGAACCACCACAACTAAACGAAGCCCACAAATATAACACACAAAATCAGACACAAATAACTCCCCACAAACACAACATAACATACAGTTGCAAGAAAAAGTATGTGAACCCTTTAGGAGTATTGGGATTTCTGCATGAATTGGTCATTAAATGTGTTCTGATCGTCATCTAAGTCACAACAATAGCCAAACACAGTCTGCTTAAACTAATACCACACCAAAAATATATATATATATATTTGCAAGGTTTTATTAAACACAACATACTAACATTCACAGTGATGGGGGAAAAATTATGTGAACCCCTAGGCTTAAGACTTTACTAAGAGCTAATTGCAGCCAGGATGTGATGAGATTGGATGTGTTATATACAAATATATGTACTATAAAAAAACACACCAGTTTTGAGTTTGATGTTCTTAAGAAGCATTGCTTGATGTGAATCATGCCTCACACAAGAGCTCTCAGAAGACCTATGTTCAAGAATCGTTGACTTGCATTAAGCTGGAATAGGTTACAAAAGTATCTCTAAAAGCCTAGATGTTCATATGTCCACAGTAAGACAGATGGTCTACAAATGGAGAAAGTTCAACACTGTTGCTACTCTCCCTAGGCATGGTAAAGTCCTGTAAAGATGACTGCAAGAGCACAGCGCAGAATGATCAATGAGGTGAGGAAGAATCCTAGCGTGTCAAATAAAGACTTACAAAAATCTCTGGCACATACTGTACTAACATTTGTGTTGACAAATCTACAATATGGAAAACATAAATCAAGAATGGAGTTCATGGGAATCCCAAGAATATTGTTTAACTGAAACTGTTTTGTGAAGAGAATGGTCAGAAAGTTCCTCCTGACCGTTGTGCAGGTCTGATCTGCAACTATAGGAAACTTTTGTTTGATGTTATTGCTGCCAAAGGAGGGTCAACTAGTTATTAAATCCAAAGATTCACATACTTTTTCCCACCCTGCACTGTGAATTTTAACATGCAGTGTTCAATAAAACCATGCAAACATATAATTTTTGTGTGGTATTTGTTTAAGCAGACTGTGTTTGCCTAATGTTGTGACCTAGATGAAGATCAGAACATATTAATGCAGAAATCCATGTAATACCAAAGGATTCACAAACTTTTTCTTGCAACTTTAAACCCCCTATAATAATCCCAAACTTAATCTGAAAGTCTTTAGCTTTTTTCCACTTCCATTCTTTCTTTGTTTCTTTCTGTACTTTGTGTTTCCTTTTCCTGTAAAAGGCAGCGCATAATGTCAAATGACCCAGTAGCACCCACACTGCCTCATATCTACAACTTCGCATCTGGGAGTTTACACACACACACACACACACACACACACACACACACACAGAAAGACAGAGAGTGAGAGACCAATGAATAACGAAGGAAGTATATGTCAGGTAAATGGCAGATTACACAGCAGGTAATCGAAGATAAAAAACCCAATTGGCCATCTATCTGTGTGGGCTTGCTTATTTGCAAACACTCATTTCCACCTGATACGGAGCAGGAAGCCACTGTTAGCCTCTGCATCATTCACATCCAGTAAATGTCCCTCTTCTGGGTGTGCTGGCGTAGTTTGACTGACAAGCGCTTAGAAGTACTTCCTGTTAAGACGAGCCCTTGCTAGCATCTTTTACGATGCATTGTAGAATAAACTATTCAGCCCTTATCAGTGATCTAACGCCACATTATTCCAACATTGCAAAACGTTTACACAGAAGCAGAAGGTCTTTAAAAAAGCAATCTGCGTACATGGGACGTCCATGGTGACAAATAAAAGCAAACATGAGCGGATACACTCGTAAAGGCACAATGAGGCATTAAAGTGTTGCAATAGATACACTGAGAGTGATTTCCCCTTTGACACAATTAAGGGCCAGGCCAGGGAAATGGAGCATGTCACCGTTTCATGGTTTCTGTGGGAACTTTGCATTCACGAATAATGTGGGGATCAAGAAAAAGGTTACAAATACTTAGATATGTTCACAAGTTGGGTTTTAAACGTCAGTTTTATTGTGGTTAGCTTAGCTTAGCTACAGATCAAAGCATGGCCAGCTCAGGTCAGTCTAGCTGGTTAAGCTGGTTGACCAGTATAGGGTATGTTTTTGTATGTTTTAGTTTGATTGTTTAGCTGGTCTACAAGCGTGATTAACCTGACCAAACCAGTATGACCATGCTGGTTGACCAGCAAGGCAGCATCATGACCAAAATTAAATCCTGGTGTCATGCTGTGAGACTGCCGCTCTGTCCCCACTGAAACCCTATTTCCCTTAACCCACCTCTCTGACTTTTACATTTAGCTTACCTGTTTCACTCAACTTACTCTGTGTATAAATCCCCCTTTTGTTTTACCATGTATGTTTGCGAAGTATTGCCAACTCACAATTGCCATTCTGTGTGCAATTCTTGTTTGCTTCTAATTAATGCTCTTTGTCTTTGGTTCCCTGGCTCTTAGTATTTCTCTGTTTTCTTATACTTTGCTTCTGTAAAATTATTTGGCCTTGATTTACAGTTTTCTCCTTTTTTCAATTGCCTGGTTGTTTTTTCAGTAAACTCTGTTCACTCTATTTAAACTTTACATCTGTGAGCACCTGGTCATTTTGTCAGATCTGACAGCTGGTTAAGAGCTGGGTAACCAGTTCTTTTTTGAGAATATTTGTCATTTTTGAGGTTCTTTAATTTGAAACTGTGGAGGAATCCTTTAAGGTGCTTTTAGGAACCTTCAAGAAAGCTTAAGTTGCTTAAATGAACATTCTTCTATTCTTGATTTTTTTTCACACGGTTTTCACAGTTCCAAAGTACAGAACCACTTTAATGTACTTTTAACCCCTGATTTAGTAAATCAGCCAAGACATGATATTTGATGTGTGCTTCTATACTTTACAATGGAAGATGCTAAGCTAACATTGCTTACAAACACTGGAATTGGAACAGACTATGACTGCTTATGTGTCAGAGGAGAAAACTACTGCGGAGCAAAGGTGCTCTCTAAAGGTGCTTTGTAACCTTAAAGAAAATATTCTAAAGATTCTTTAACACACCTTAATGGGTTCCTCCACAGGACCAATTTAAAAACTCCTAAAAGTTCATTAAGAAACGTATACTTTTACAGCGCCAGCAAAATTTGCTAAATTAACTCAATGTCCTCCTCAAATCTCCCCTCAGCACGGTTTTAATCACATTCTGGGACAGATGTCAACCTGCCCTTTCTGACATTAGATTAAATCTAACAGTCCCAAAAAGTCATTAATATTCTGTCTATGGGTACATTATGTGCTTCTCACCATCTCACTGGCTAAAGCTTTATTAGCTCAGACTGATGTAAGCTCGAGCTCCTCGTGTGTTTAGAGTATCGCTCCAGAGCTACGGAAGGCATGAAATTCCTGTTGGGTTCCTCTAATCCCGTACTTCCCTGGGAAAACATTCCAACTGCTCCCATGAGAACCCGGCCCTTGCTCTGAGCATCAGCATTAAGCACTGTGTCAAATTAGCAGCATGCTAAATGAAACAAATGACATTTCAGTCTTAATAGTCTACAAAAAGATGCATTAGTTATTGTTGCTTTATTAAAAGCTACAGTTTCCCAACAAAATAACAAACATAATAAAATAAAATTGTATAATGTGAAACTTGCAGCTGTTTAGTACATAAGAAACGGACCAAGTTAAATTCTTTAAAAACACAAAAAAACATTTTACACTGACATCGACTAAAGGTTTTTGTTAGTGGTGTCAATCGATTAAAAATGTTTAATCATATTAATCACATCAATCATCTGTGATTCTTGTTGTTCTTGATACTTGTTCCTTTTAAGACACATTTTCATATTTATAGTGGATATTTAAATGTAAATTAAGATTGAATATAAGAAATGTAAAATGCAATTATATTTATATTAGTGGTGTCAATTAAAATACTAGTATATACTTGTATGTTTGAGATAAAAGAAAGATAGAGATAAAACCAATGTGGCGCTGGAATAAAGAATGTATAATGAACTGGATAGAGGAAGCTTTTTTTTATCAGCTTGGTTGTATGAATTTCTGAATTAGAATTTACATTGCTGAGAATAAAAGGGTGTTTTCACACCTGCAGTTGGTTTCTATGGTCTGGATCATTTGATAAGTTTGTTTACTTGGAGCATGTTCTCTCTCTGTTTGGTTTGGTTTCACACAGGCACAAACCTAAATGCACCTAAATGTGCACCATATACCACACGAGCACAATGTCTCCTCTGATTGGTCAGAGCTGTCTGGAACGGGAGCAAGGAAATAAATATAACAAGAAGATTCTGTGTTTCAGCATGTAAATCTGTGCAGTGTGAAGCTGCTTTAACATAGAAATGCTGAAAATTTGCAGCTGCGCTTTTAAACACAGTGTTTTCAAAGGGACGTGCAGCGCAGTTGTCCGTGTAGTAAATAAAGTTGCACGATTGCGAGCAGTGAACGCTGCACATACCGCACTCTTAGCGTGCAAACAGCATGGAGCAGCAGAGACAGCATTCGTTCATAGCAGTATATTATTTGGCAAATATATACTAGATTAACTGTGCTTTATCAGCAGTTTAGCTCAATTAAAAAGAAGTATATTAGATAGCTGGGTGGGATCGAGACCAGATCATGCTCTCGCCACATGTCGGAAGTTGGGGTCAAACTTGATACCGGAATTAATTTGCGTAAAAAAACAAATAATACCACATTACTGATTTCATATTAATTGCATGCAACTATGCCATGGCCCACCTCATCACCAGACCTTTATCTGAGTTAAAATGTGTGGAATAATATTAAATGCACTATCAACACTGCATCCCTACATCAAAAAAAAAAACATACCACTCATTGAAAGTCTGCATACAAGGGTTATATTTTAGATGCTACATTTAAAGCTGGCATTTCAAGCTATTCTTTCTATTTGCTGTGGGAGTGCTTACCATGCTTCCAAATCTGCAGCTTTTTTTATTATTTGGCATATATCCAAATTGGAATTATGTGCAATTTCCATAAAATAAAGCCCAATAATTTGAAAAACCCAGCATATTGGCAGTAAACGATTTATTAGACAATGACATTGTTCTATTCTATCAGAGCTCTGAATAATCAGTGAAAATCCTACCCTCCACTAAAAAAAACGTCTTTAATTAGGAGCGACAGATGAAAGAGTCATTTTAATACAATGAGCCTCACAGCAATGAGAGTATGGAAGACTTTCTTTAGAACAGCGGTGGGCTATGATCCAGCGCTGATTTATGATGAGTCATGTCTTCTAAGCTGTTGTTCAAATACACATTTGCTGGCTGGAGCCAGAGAAGGATGCCTGAGTGTGGATGAGAGAAATTCTCACAGCGCTTTAGACATTTCAACACCGCTCACAATTATTAGCTTATTGAAAACTGAAATATTTACTTTACTTTACTGCTTAGTTTTAACTATAATCAGGAGCATGTGCACATTCATCATCCAGTTACAAAAATAGCTGCACCCAGATTACAGATTATACATTCTATTTGGTAGAAGGAAGATAAAGGTTAAAAGGAACAAAAAAGGATTAGAATATAGACTGATATGGAAAACTTATATTGGGTCATATATATATATATATTGAGCTACAAGAACAAGAAGTAGTGTATAAGTTTTATGTAACACATGTGTGACGCAACATGCCAGTTGTAGAGGTTCCTAATGGTGTCGTGTGATATTCCAACCCATGTAGCTTGAATATTCTCACATGAATTCTGGCCATCGAAAAACAGTAGTATCAGTGTCTTCAATGCAAGTTCTTGAGACAGCAGCAGCTGCAGTATGTGGACAAGCATTGTCCTGCTGAAATAGAGCACTGAAATCTGAACCATGGCACCAGGCCTTTTGTATGTGACTCCACAAATCGATTCATTGGTTGTCTCCAACAGGACATAAGCAGGACTCTGGCATATCTAACCAATAACCATCAGGATGTGAGTGATATATAGATTTTTTTTTTGCTTTATTTTAAGAGTCAATGTTTAATTATTTAGTCAATGTTTAACTGAGTATAAAGAGGTTAGGAAATGGTTTATGATCTGTCCAGCACGATGGGGGGTACTGTTGTAGCACAGACTTATACTGAATCGGGATAATGTGTTTATTGATAATGTATAGCCTCACATCAATATCAAAAGTCGGGGTGCAAAAACACCAGGTGAAAAAAATTAACCTGCAAGGCTACTCGTAGTAGGTGGTCACTCATAAAACCTGGAGATATCAGTCAACAGCATTCGCTGACGGAGATGACCCTGACCACGCCCCCAAACTGTCAAACCCCCCCCTCTCTACACTTAAAAAACACTTAAGAAGTGTAAAAGTAATATTTTGTTCAGCGCGCACACAATTTGTTTTATTGTGCTCACAAGTTTTACAGTTGCGCTTACCAGAAATAAATATACACATGCAAAATGTTAAAGCAGCTTAATTTTTTTCACATGGTGTTTTTGCACTCTTAACTTTTGACATTTTAACTTAAACGTGACTGCTATTAGAAGCAGCAGGGTGAATTTTGAAGCATGATCTTGTATTATTAGTATATTAGTCACATAATCTGATTTAGAATCAACTGAAACGTTCATTTTTAAACAAAAAGGGGGTTATCTACAGTATCGCTTTAAATGAATCTATTCGTAAACGTCTAATTTAGTTGGTTTTAAAGGGACCATTGCTCTCATCTTACAATGAAAAATAAAATATGGGTTGCATTCAAATTTTCTGAATGTCATTTAAGGCCCAGACCTCAGGCCCGCAGTGCACCAGCACCGCTGGTAGCTCATAATCATTTCTCTTTGGTTCTTTCATCAGCTCTGAAATGGAAAACTCGGCTTATTACTCTTTCGACCGCCTGCGTTCTGCCTGAAACGCTTTGGTGTGTCTGTTTGCTGAGCACATGCTGTAATACCGACCCCGTACAGTCCTGTTGCGCTGCGCACACATCGCATTAAACACATTTTTATAGCGCCATCTGCCAAAAATAATTCCCTCCAATAATACTCCTCTGTCCAGCTCCATCAAGACACAGTGTCTGGCCAGAGCTCGCACAATGGATTCCAGCAGCCTGCACTACAGCTAGACAACAATCTACCATTTCTTGCCTCTTTGTACCCAGCAGGACACTGTGTGTTGCCTCTTCAAGCCTGGAGTCATTTGCTCTCTCCAGCTTTTCCTCTTTATTGCTAGCAATTATGCACACGCCAGGCACTGCGAGCTTCATAACTTCTTTAAAGGGCCGTGCGTGGTCTGTCCTTCCTCGCTTTCTGGCCTTCACATGTCCTCTCCAACATTTGCGCAGGAGAAAACGACTAAACGATCAGGGGGACTTCGGTCTGCGTAGCTGAGCTCCAGCTTGCAGGTCTATAAAAGCTAATTGGCCTGAACAGAATCTTGTAACATCATGGTGCCCTGAGACCTGCGTGGAAATATAACAGTTTTTGTTACTTAGAAGAAAAAAAGTCTCTGCCTTCCTGCATTCCTGCTCTCGCAAGAATTCCATTACTCTGCTCTTCTCTCTCTCAGGCCGTCTCTCCAACGAAAAATTCTTCTCCAGGAATATCATGTTAATGATGGTCAGAGAAAGAGGAGAATGGCAGCGAAAAGGGCAAGGTTATGGTAAAAGTTGAAGCTTTTTATAGCACATGCCAATCCCTGAGCATGTGCTGACCTTTCCTGTAATGATTATTTTAGCAGAGGATGTGCTGGTCTGCTGTAAGTGATGTTTCCAATCAGAAAGCCATGAACTAGGAAAAAAAAAATGAGGTACTGAACAGTCTTTAGTTTAATGGCAATCATCCTACACAAGCTAATATCAGCTTGAGGTGGCCATTATTTCATTTGCAAAATTGTTCTCATTTATTGCTCGTTAAAATCTGTTTATTCTGGTTTTGAGAAAGGTACACTACCTCCACCCAAGCCTTCATTTCTTTTAGCACAGATCTCTATGTTGGAAAGCAGACTTTGGAAGGTGGTTGAACTCATGACAATGAGTGAACAAGAAAAGAATCAATTTAAAATAGAATCGCCCAATAAGAGCTTAGATCCGAGTCTGTTCGCGCCTGTCCAAGTCTGACCTTTTTTTATTCCCACTTTAGTTATTCCAATTATCCCACTCACTCGGCTTCGGCTGTACTCCTCCTGTTACTAACAATGCCCACAACACTAGGAGGGTGAAGACTAGAACATGTCTCCTCCAATACATGTGAAGGCACCCACCACCTCTTTTTCAAACTGCTGCTGATGTAACATTATATGTAGCCAGCACACTCGGAGGAAAGCGCAGCGACTCGGCTCTGACGCATCAGCTAACAGAAGCCTGCGCTGACCGTCATTACTGACATGACCCATATCTGCTCAGAATGATGTTAATGAACAGTGCAACATGGAAGAAGCATAAACCTATTATTTAAGAAAACCTTTGCACAAAGGATGTGATTATGCTCACTAGCGGCGAGTACCTAAGGGTGTACACACACTAGGCAATCCGAGTTGTACCCGGGCACGGTTACCTCACCAAGCACGGCTCGATTGACCAGTGCAGGCGTCCAAAGTCTCCCAGAAGCTGCGGGAGTTTACAGCATAACAATAACGGCTCATTGATGCCCGCAAGTCAGATAAAATCTCCTGGAATCTAGAACGAGTGGCATAAGAGTGCACACAAACGTGCAAGCAGACGACACAGACTCTTTTCTCCAATTGCAAAGAGGGTTCTGATTGGCCTGTTCCTTACAAAGAGACTGTAAGTCAGCCAATCAATGTTTTTTTAGTGTGTATTTTCCCCTCCGGGACGGGATGCGTTCAGTGCATCATGGCTCCCATCAAAACTCATTTCCCCTCTGACTACTCTAAAGTATATCCATGTCTGGTAAAATTAAAAAACATTAAAGTGTTGGCCGCTGTACAGTTTATAATTTTAGCATTGCCCACAGAAGACTTAATGATTGCAAAAGGCATGTTGAGGTGAATTAATGTGACTATATATGTATACCAGCCAAAAGATAAAGTTCTGTTATACTGTGGTATCCTTTGGTGTGGGCATGAGTTTTTTTTTTTTCTTTTAACAGGGGATCCATAGGTATCTCCCTAAGATTATTTATTTAACTTGGGATGTCCGCTAGTGTGATCACTCTGAACCGGTTTACGTGGACACAAAACCAGATCACATTCTCACTACAAGTGAACCGCTCCAGACTTCGTTTGGGACCGGATTGAGACCACCTCCTCTAGCAGGTCTCAGTGTGGTTGATTTGATGCGATTACTGTTTTCACACCTGCTCAATCAAACCGCACTGAGGGTACAAACGAACCAGGTGACGTTTTAACCAGACTAAATAGTGCTGGTGTGAATACACTCATAGAGTCTCGGGCTCTCTGGGGAATCAAAATTCATGTTCAAAAATAGCTGGGAACAGTCTGAGCGTAAAATGGCAGCATCTCTGGCTAACTAACTGTTTTTACAGGCATCCTGACAAAACCTGGCAACTGTACTGTGTACTTTATAGTCAATTTAAAACGATTTCAACCTGATTTTGAATTAAAGTGGCAAAATAAACAAAGTCTGTAAAAGCTGAAACAGGACCACCCCACACACTGTCCTTGATTTTTCTGCAACACTGCAAATATGGTTAACCAGATTTTTCTGGAGAAGACAGGCGGAAGAATGTGTACTCTTTCCACCTTACCAAGACAGATCATTCCGGATCATTCTGGCCTGATTTAATCCCTGGTGCCGCCTAGCTTTTTACTAAAGCTCGGGGAATGCAGGTAAATCCATATAAACCTAAAAAAGGAACAGAGCATTAAATAACAGATCTGTGTGAAATTTCTCTATAAAGGGCAAACTAAATTACCTCTATGTAATGAGAAATTATATATGTATAATCATACAAGTGGATATGCACTCGCTACATAAAATGAGGCATGTACAAGTCTTATACTTGTTACATATATTTGTTTACACCATATCGTCACTGTCCACAGAAAAGCATATTTAAAAATCAACTTTACATGAGAGGACAAAAACCTTCTTAAAATATTTTATTCCACTAATGCTTTTTTGGTCCATTCACCATACAATGTGGAGACAATAAGAAGGACAACTGTTATGTTTGAAGGATGTTTTAAACTACAAATTGACAAAAATGAATATACAGCCCTGGAAAAAAAATAAGAGACCACTCCAGTTTCTGTATCAGTTTATCTGATTTTGTTATTTATAGGTATAAGTCTGAGTAAAATTAACAGTGTTGTTTTATACTTTAAACAAAAGACAACATTTCTTCCAAATCCCAAATAAAGAAAATGAGAAATGGCTGAAATGACAAAAAAATGCAGAGCTTTCAGACCTCAAATAATGCAAAGAAAACAAGTTCATATTCATAAAGATTTAAGAGCTCAGAAATCAATATTTGGTGGAATAACCCTGGTTTTCATGCATCTTGACATGTTGTCCTCCACCAGTTTTACACACTGCTTTTGGATAACTTTATTCCACTCCTGGTGCAAAAGTTCAAGCAGTTCAGCTTGGTTTGATGGCTTGTGATCATCCATCTTCCTCTTGATTATATTCCAGAGGTTTTTAATTTGGTAAAATCAAAGAAACTCATCTTTTTTAAGTGGTTAAGTTATTTTTTCCAGAGCTGTACAAGTTTTACTGTGGACATTGACAATATGTAAAATTTAGTAAACATTTAGAAGTCATAATAGTAGAAGCTCCGTGTGATCCAGCAGACTAAGGAACTGCCTCTATGATGAGGAGACAGCTGGTTTGAATCCTGGTCATGCTGCTTTCCATCACCTGCTGGAGCCCTGCTCTCTCTGGGTGGGTAGATGGTGCTCTCTTCCCACATCACTCCAAAGGGTGATGTCAGTCAGCACAAGGTCATCATAAGGTTACCACAAGGTGTCTTACAAGGAGTTAATGTATTAGAATCGAGTCGCTGCGCTTTCCTCCAAACATGCTGGCCTTGTCTACAGCTATGCTACATTAGCAGCAGTTTTAAAATGAGGTGCTGCTCTGATGTTCACATGATGCTTCAAAGTGACAAGGAAACAAGGCTTAGTGTCAACTTTTATGCAATCCAGAAATTCCAGTGTGAAAAGTCATGGTTTCATTCTTGGGAAAGTTTCTTTCACTTGACTCAAAATGATATTCTACCTGCACTCCACCCGCCTGTCATTCTTCACACACCTCCGACACACCTATATTGTTTAAGAAATGATGTGTTTGATTCCCTGTATGAATAATTCCCATCCAATCTAAGCTGAAAATCTATGGTTTAATCAGTGACTCATATAATTCCCAAGTAATGAAACATACACAAAAAATGCACTTATTAAAAACGAATTAACAAAAGGAGTCATAACGAGTCATCAGATCATCAAGGAGTCATCAAATGCCATGTTTTGATTGGCTTCTAGTCCTTATTCCTTATTCACAGTGCAACCAGCTAGGGGTGGGCAATATGGCCCTAAAATAGTATCACAATATTTCATGGTGTTTTTGCGATAATGATACTCTTGGTGATATGACAAAACACTGAATAAAAAAAATCAAGAATACACTACTACAACAAAATGAAAATTTTATTTTATTATTCCATATGATATGATATGATATGGTACAACTCTAACTGAGGTATTTAAAAAATACAAGAATTTGATCAGATTTGTAACAGAAGTAAATAATCCAGAATGTCATGATACTAATAAAAATAATGCACCCCAAATATATCCATATATCCAGGATTAAAGTAAAATAAATGACACTGGACAGATATAATCTCTAGTCTCTAGTAGATATATAATAGGAAATGAGAACATTGTGAATTTTTCTTTTGCTAAAAACAGTAAAATAGTCGTACCCTGATGTGATAATTAGTGCTGGGTGATATGGCCCAATATTTCAGGGTATAATATCGTTCACAATATTAAAAAATGATGGTGATATTATTGTGTACGAGGTAATATGGCACACCCCTACTTTCAGCCATGTCCAACATTGCCGCTGCAGCATAAGCACACCAGCTACAGGCTCATTCAACATGGCTACTGCATGGATACTGTTAGCATGCTGAAGACTAGGCTTCTACCACCATTAGTTATGTGGCGTTAGCAAACTTTGGTTACAAACTTTGTGCCACATTTTCAGCCAATAGGAATATTCCTTAGCCTTTAAGCTCTCTCACTGAACATTTATGTGGCCCTAAATATGGTTAACTAACCAACTGAGAAAACCAAGCCAAGTAAGGTTTGTAAGTGTTTGGTGCCAAACCTTGTCTGTGTTGAGAAGCCACCAGAATGGTTACCTTTGGTGCTCAGAACTGTGTGGTCCTGAAATACAAATGTACCCACTGGATGCACTTCAATATTCTAAGAAGGAAAAGATTTTAGGCCAGACTTCAAATAATAAAGGCATGTCATTTCACTGCATGTCAGCCCATATAGTCCTGGTTGTACTTCCATTCCTCTGTTGCTGTCCGAGGTGCTTAGAAATCCAAGCAAAGTTAATTGTCTTGACTGCAGGTTGTAAGGGAAATGATGCATTTGAAAAAGTTAAAGTCATCTTTTCATTTCCTGAAGCATTGATCAGCAAACATAATTTTTCTGGGTCTCAGCCTCGCAAAGAAACCTAATGATCTTAGGAAATATCCAAGTCATATTAATGATATGTCACTTTCATTATGTCAAAAGACAAATGTGGAGCTTCGACGTCCACAGATGCCAGACTTCAAACCCCTCAGCTGCAACTTCATCAGAGTTTGCCAAGTCATGCTTGTTCCAAGGTTTGAAAGCTCTGAAGAAGCCCCAGGCCCATAAAAACTCTGGCCCCTATCTTACACCCTGTGCAAGGTGCATCGCAATACCCTTTGCTATTTTACACCCTGCCAACAGTCAATTTTCACACCTTGCCTCTGAAACATTTAAATAGCAACAGTGTCTGTGAATACATCTATGCCAATCTGTGTCATGGTCTCGATTTGAGGTATGTTCATTTGAATTTCTGGCGTATTGCTATCTTGCCAATGAAAAACACAGGAGCACCACTGCAAATAAACCTAGACACACATCAACAGTCAGATGTTCATTGCTATCTTGGTAGTAAATTTTCATCAGACGCATTCCCAATGCACGTACACCCCTACTTGGTGTACACAGAATTCTCTCCTGAAAACTGTTTATTTGGGGGAATCAAGCCCTTCTGAATATTTACAGTAAGCTTAGATTTCCAGATTTTCACTAAAGCTGGAGCATTAGCATTAGCCGCACCGACAGAGCTACACTGCGGAACCCTGAGTGTTCCGTTAACCCAGGGCGATATTAGCTGATTCCACATAGCCTGTTTGAACATGGTGAAGACCGGTGAGACCGGGTGAGAACTGCAGTAAGCAGCTAAAACTAATACTGCTTGAGAACTAAACTCAAACTCCTGTATAAAGCTGTACTTCAGCGGAGTGGCTTTACTGCTTCTTATAACCTGAATGGTAAAATTCATTCATAAGGCACACCGGATTATAAGGCACACTGACAATTAAAGTGAGCCTTATAGTGAGAAAAATATGTATATTTTTTCCATTGTTTTTAATGATCGAACAGTCATCAGAGCATTTCACTACTAGCTATACTGTGTATATCTGTGTATGTGACCAATAAATTATTTTTTAAGCATTAGTTTAGTTATCTATGGAATGTGTAGAGTAGTAATAGTAGAGAATACTCCAGAAAACAGATTTTCAATTGATAGCAGTCATCATTGAGAGAACAGAAGGTGGATAAACTCTTCATTTGCAGGTAAACTCACTGACATCTGTACTATTTTATTAAACTACACTTTCAGATGGTGTATTAATGGTTTTAAACCTTTAACAGCAGACATTTAGAAATATATTTACACAATGATTTATTGTTAAGCCTCATTATGGTAAATCCTTGCATGAACTTAGAAGTGTGATACAACAGAACTACAATCAGTCAAAAACATGTATCTTAATTTTTGTAAAGGTTTTGGTTTATTTCATCATGTGAAAACAACGGCTGTCCTTCACAATTTTGCAAAATGAATTAACAAAAAAAGGAATGGACAAATAGAAGTACTCCAAAATTATTTAAATAAAATCTTTTTACAGTGATTCCAGCGGAAATTTGGGAGACATTTTTATTTCTCCTTTGGAGATACAAGTTTTTCTTTGGACAGCAATGATTTACATGAAAAATAAATAATAAACTGACACTACAGCCACCTACCTATGTAGAGAGCTGTAACTATAGCTTTTTTAATGTGAAGTGTTCTTTAACAAAACTCAACTTGGATGGATGTGGCAGAAATGATTTATATTACTAGTTTATACAGTACCAATGAAAAAGTTTAATTTAAATCTTAAATTCTTAAATAGTTTTTCATTATTTTAAAACGTTCTGCATTGTATATTAACACTAAAGTCATTTAAACTATGAAGAAAAACCTCTTGCTTAGATGACTGGATTTTCTCAGTCAGCTTTATGAGGTAGAGCCTCCTAATAAATGTATACAGCACTGTCGTAAAACCTCCCCTCTCCGTCTCCCGGCACTTTTTATCTACAATACCAACATAACATTGTTGATTATGTGTTTACAAAGTTATGATCCTTGTGAATGACAATGCGTTATATAAAGACCTGTTTATAAGCGTATAGGATACATATTTTTAATTTACACCTGTATAGTGACACTGGACCGTCTTATCATATGTGTACAAAGTTATGATCATTGTAAATGGAGATACGCTAGACAAAGACCTGTTTATAAGCGTATTCATATATATATTTTTTACATGTATACTGTAGACTCGTATTACTACTAAAATGTACTACATAAATAGTGAAAAATCCTCCTGAATATAAGCTATTTTTCCCATCAGAAAGCAAAAAGCACATGACAACAATTACAACCAATCTGAACCACATCATCAATGTGTCTCTTTTAGCATGAAATGTTTACTTTATTGTAAAAACGACTGAAACAAGACATTTCTTCTGTGTGTACAACTAATAAAACAGTGTGTTTACAGAGTAGCACTGTTAGCACTCACCACCAAACAAGCACAACATGAAATTATAGTAAAACAAAAACACAGTATCAGTAAAAGCTTTTACAAGCCCAGACTAAAATGTATATTTCAGTTTGGAGCAATATACTGCAATATACTAGTTACTAGTGTTTACACTAGTAATATACACAGGATATATTTATACATTTAAACCCGATCGCTAATGCTAATCGCAAATGCTAATCGCTGCTAGCCTCCGACTGTTAGCCTACAGCTTTAGCAGTTAAAACAAACACTTTAACTCAACTTATACCTCACATATTTACAATCTGGTTGTTTTAATAACCTTTTAACTCTCTTATTAACATTTTATGCTCCTTACAAAACAGAAATATCCACTGATTTACTTATAATCTGTCTTTATCTGGTACTATCTGAACTCACCGGCGCTTCTCCTCACAGTAGAACAGCACAGGCGAACAGCACAAAAGATTTGTTCGAATGAACAAATATAATGAACAAATCTTTTTAGTGAACGGATTCTAATGATTCAGTTCATCTAAAAGAGCTGCTGTGCCCATTATTGTTAGTAAGTATCTGTAAAGAGCAAACCAACTCCAATGGCAGGTGTTTGTAGTCCTTGTAGAACTGCAGAACTTGTAGAACTACATACAGGTTGGAAAGCAGGTCGCAGTTCTCAAAAGAGTCCCAGTTCTTGCGAGTGTTGGCCGCGACCTCCTAGGAAAACTTACAGAGTCTGGTTTGAGCTCAGAGGAGCCCGATACAGACATGAGAGCACCACTATTCCTCCTAATACACCTCAATGGAGCGCTGCAGTGAGTTTCAAGCTGGAATTTTACTTCTGTGTGGTGTTCATATTTTTGTTACTCATTTACTTTGTTACTTGAATTTAATTCAGCAAAATTAAGCAATTTTACATTAAAATGCTTTACACATGCTTGCTTCACCTAAATTGCAAGCAATATAAAAAGCTTACATGGTTAATATTTGCCCTTTACCTTTCTTATGTTACATTTCTTTCAAAAAGTGCTACTCTTTTTTTTATTAGTTTTTTAATAAAATGTAAAAGAAAAGGAATTTAACTCAAGATATGAGTAGAACATTTGTTTAGTTTCAAATTTACAAATGAAGCAATGTTTATTACCCCTTGGCCAAACATACTGTATGTAATATAAATGGTTGGGGGGGGGGGGGGGGGTTGTACAGTGTGTGTTTTTCGAAAATGTGTTTTGATATATGTTTTTCACAAAAAATGAGCCAATGCCAATGAGTTTGAGTTAGAAAAAATATTTTTTTAGTATCATTTGATAAAAAATGAACACCACACAAGGGTTAAAAAGTTCAATAATTAAGGGAATCCTACCTAGTGTGCCTTTAAGTAGTGTTCTAATCCATATTATTGTAAGAACTACTCAACTAAGTAAAGAAATCAAGATCAGTCAATCCGAAAAAAAAATCAAAAACTTTGAAAGTGTCAAGTGCAGTCACCTCAAAGACCATCAACATTTTTAAGATGAAACTGGCTCTCATCAGGAACTTTCCAGGCTCAGAAACTGCAAGTTACCCCAAGAACCATCTAAATCCTTCACAGAGTGTTTTGGTTTATTTAACACTTTTAAGTTTATCACATGATGCCATATGTGTTCCTTCAAAGTCTGGATAACCTTAGTAATATTTATTTACAATGTAGGAATATTCGAAAAACACTGAATGAGAAGCTGCATCTAAACCTTTGACTGGTACTGTAAGTCACACATCAGCCCAGACACTGAGGCCTACTTCTAATGCCAGAGTCAGTTTTTTTCTTTACACACCTTAATTTAGCCCTATCTTAGGTCAGGGTTTCCAATCTCATTGGAAAGACATTTAGTCTGCGTATGTGTCTGGTTAGGGGTGGGCCGAGAGAGGGGGCATTATTGCATGCAAACGGCATGACTGTAGACTATAAGAGACGGAGGCCGAGCAGACTGGCTACAGCTGCGTTCTCTCTGATCGAGACTGGACTGATCAGGCATTTTCCAAAACAGCTCTGTCCAACAATTTTACAAGTTCATTTTTTTAGAGCACACATAAAATAAACCAGAGTTCTTTTTTTCCTCTGATTAAGCAACAGGTCTGGTCAGATGGGCCACCTTTGTCCTTTATGTTGCTTTACAAATAATATTTTAGGTGTTATTTAGCTGGAGGAAAAAGCAGTTGTAGTGGTGTGAGCTGTTCTTCACCTAAATGTTTTATACCAGTGTCAGATTTTGTCAATGCACTAATTTAGCATCTGTAATAATAATAATAATATTAATAATAAACTTTATTTATATAACAACTTTTTATACATAAAAGTGCAGCTCAAAATGCTTTACATAGGAAGAAAGAGAGTAAGAAATAGCAAACAAGCAATCAAGACATAAAAAAGTACATTAAAATGAACATTAATAAAATATAATTATGTAAATCTAAACTATATTATATAAAATTATGACAGAATAAAAAAATAGACATATAAAATAAGATCTTATTAACAGCTAGAAAAATAAAAATGAGATAATAAAAGGGTAAAAATAAAATCAGAACCAAATAATAAAACAGTTATAATACATACATAATAAGAAGGGTCTAAATAAATGCTAGAAAAATAAGAATAAGGTTTAATTCAAAGCTATTGTAAAAATATACGTTTTTAGCTTCTCTTAAATATGGTAACAGAGGTTGCTTGATGAATATTTATCGGTAGTGTGTTCCAGATTTTTGGCGCATAAAACAGAAAGCCACTTTTCTCTTTTGGAGTTTCATGTGGGGAATCTGGATGAGTCTGTGATCAGTTGATGATCTTAAGACACCATTTGGAACATATATTTAATCAGCATTTCAGAGATGTATGAAGGTGCTAAACCACAAATTGATTTATAGACTAGTAATAAATAATAAAATATTAAATTTGAATCTAAAATAAACAGGTAGACAGTGGAGGGAAGCTAAAATTGGTTTGTTAAATATGGTTGTTTTTTTTTAGTACATGTCAACATTGTCACTGCTGAATTTTGCACCAGTTTATTTATTGTAGCTTTACTCTCCTGCAGTTCATGGACATTATGTTACAGGGTCTTTGAAAGGTAGACCTGCTCTTCCCAGGACACGTGACAGCTCATCTTGCAGATCTAGTGGTTAATACAGGCCTATAAAAGCAATTTTAGAGGAATATAAAGCTAAGTAAGGGAGTGTGGCAGTACAGCAATAAGGGGGAGAATTTTAATGAGGAACTATGGTTATTTTAATCTAGAAAAGCAACAGGAAAATGATCCTCTTTGTGTGTGAACACACACATAAACACATCAACCCACTCCTTTTTTTTGGAAATTTTCTATTATGACATCAAATTACAAGATATTCACCCAGTGGAATTATTTTCTCATCTTTGCACTATAAAGTGCATTTAAAATTCTTATAAGTACAGCTTATTTAAGAGTTTTAGTGAGAACACTCAGGTTTCCTCAGTGCAGCACTGTCGGGCAGCATTAGCCCCTAACCACTAGCGCTCCAGCCTTAATGCTGGAGAAATTTAGCAATCTAAAATGACTGTAAATAAACAGAAGTGCTTTACTCACCCAAATAAACAGTTTTTAGGAAAGAAATCTGTGTAGATTAACATCCAGCACTTGTTTGACTTTGAAAGAAAGTGTTTTGTAAAGAATTACAGTTTTGTTTATTTAGCTTAGCTTTACTTAACTTAGTTAACCTACCCCAGCACCCCCACCCAGCAACTAGACCTGCTGAACTACAAGGAAAACATGGCGGCACCAGTGTTCCTTATTATTGTCGCATAAAGTGCTTTATATATTAAAATAGACCAGGAAATAGATGTTCATTCATCGCCTTATATTGCAAAATATGGCATTACAAACTCGGTTCTATGGGGGAATGAAGTCAAACAGTCTAGAGCAATAATAGTTTCAATGTTTTTTATTATGTATTCTGTTTATTTTATTTGACTTTGTTCTTGTTTTTTTATCAGGCTTTTGGCTTTACTATTAAATACATAAATGTATTTTTTAGGTACAACATAGCCAAACATATAGGTGTAATGGGTTTTAAAGGTACAAAAACATTCTCAGCCCCATGGTTTATATTTTTCATTTTTCATCATATCACAAGTATTTTGGAACCTATATATTTTAAACCATTTGTCTCAGCCTTAAGAGCCTAAATCAGACTTATGAGTGTTTTTGCCTGTAAAAATTCCATCAGCTCACCTGATTTACCATCATTAAGTGCTGATTTGCCAACCCAGGTGTTGATACTCCCATAAAGGAAGCTTTAGAGATGTTTCTAATAAACCCAGTAATGTAAATCTACTACCTTTTGTTGGAATGTGTGGCACGTGAGTTACTGATCAGACAATCGTAAATAATACAATTTGTGAAAGATATAATGTAAGAGCATGAGAGCTCATAACAAAGCCAGTCTTCAAATAAAGCAACAACCTGATAACTAACAGGACAGACATGGGCCAGACAAAGGAATGAAAAGAGATCAGAAACAGGTTTGAATGTAAAACAACAATGCAAACCTGGCAACCAAAGCAAGAGGGCAAACGACAAAGTAATGGTAAACAGGCAGAAATTGATAACAGACTAAACATAAGTAGAAGAGTTCTAGCTCTGCAACTGTGGTATAGTTGGCAATACTTCGCAAAGTGAAATACAAACTAAAGGGGTATTTAAACAGGTTTAGTATTCAGGTCATACAAAATATAAATATAATAAATATAAGCGTTTACATGAATTATCAAGGAGTAGATCTTAAAACAATGTGTTACCTATTTTCTTCCCTAACTAAAGGTTACACACATCCTGTACAGTAGCACAATAGTGCTCCCACACAAACACACATCCTGTACCCTGACACAAAACACAAACACACACACACATATATTTACTCTATACACATCCTGGCACTACAGTGTATGCACATACATGTTCACATTTTCAAATTTTCCTTCGGGATAAATAAAGTATCTATCTATCTATCTATCTATCTATCTATCTATCTATCTATCTATCTATCTATCTATCTATCTATCTATCTATCTATCTATCTATCTATCTATCTATCTATCTATCTATCTATCTATCTATCTATCTATCTATCTATCTATCTATCTATCTATCATACACAAACATTCGCCTTTTCCGACAGTGGTAGCTTTTGAGGTTCTGTTTTCCTGTCTTTTCCTCACAGTCTGTCCTTCATTAGTAGACTAATGGCAACATTGTAAATGAAGTAGATTGAGAGAAAATCAACCCCTCCCTTAAGCTCTGCATTGATCTGGATTGATCTGTACTAGTTGAACAAAGTAGTGGATTACACTACTGCCTTGAACACGGGCTAAACTTCTTCTGATTTGATTATTTATCCATCTAGAAACATCACTGCTGGACTATGCTATGACTATGAACAGAAAATTCAATTATTTCTGATTGTGTTGCCAAAGTTGGGGTTTTCTTCTCAACTTCTGGGACAATGTTGCCTTCCTCCACCCTCTCTTTTGGTCAAACAATTGAACAATGTAGAAAATGTAGCAAGATTGATTTATTTTTTATAATTTATTTCTATTTTATCCCATTTTCTCCCTAATTGGGAAGGCCAACCATCCAACCCACTCATTAGGACTGCCTCTATCACTAATATTGCCCACAACATTAGGAGGGTGTAGACTAGCACATGCCTCCTCCGACACATATAAAGTCAGACTACGAGTGACGTAAAACGAAAGTGCTATCTACATTATCTACCCACTCACAGAGAGCATGGCCAATTGTGTTGTCTCATATTCTGGCTGCTGATGGCAAGCAGCATAACCGGGATTCAAATTGGCAATCCTTGCATCATAGTGGAGGAAGTGCATTACTTCGCTGGACAGTTAAATGTTGCAAGATTTTTGATGCTTTCTGAACGTGGTCTCTGGATAACAAGCCTATAATAACTTTATAATATAAAACTGAACTGAATCCAAAATGGTGGCATTTAGCCAAAAGAAGAATTTGAGCTGGATTTGGATTAATTTTAACTCTGCAGAGGCAGGTAAAAGCTGGGTTGGTTTCCTAAAGTGGTAAATATATTTTTTTCTCAGCAGTGAAAGGTACGTGGTTTAGCCTCATTTGGGTGGCATTTCCATGTTTTCCCCTTGTTTTCCTGTAATTTGTGATTTGGGTACACTAAATTGTCTGTGTTCTCAGCGGGAGCGTCTACACTCTTAAAGTAAAGGTGCTTCAGATGGCTTCTTAAGTGATGCCATAAGACCTTTTTTCTTGCATAGAGAAGCATGTTTTTGAAGTGGACATATTATGCAAAACTCACATTTTGCATGTTTTTGTATTTCCACTTGGATCTTGACTGCACCTATAAACAAGCTCCAAGCATTTTTAGGTGAAATTATTATTAGGTGAAAGAGTTTGTTGTCAGGAATCATAGGCTTCTATTAACCATTGGGATAGCTTCCTTATTGTGACGTAAAAATAAGGAAACGTCCATATAACCACCCTGGCACCAACCCCTCAGAGAGTAAACAACAGAATTAGCCAACAGACTTCTTCTGAAGGAGGGATCTGTGTCGAGTCAGCAGCTAAGGGTGATGTACTGTATGTACTTTTAAAAAATGATTTTTGTGCTTCTATCATAGCTAAGCATGAACTAGCTTCTTCATGTTTTGCCATTTAGCACAAGCTAAAACAGGCATGTGGCAAGTGCTCATCTTAAACATGAGATGTGTGGAGCGTGGCCAGCATAAAAAACAAATACAGCTTACTTGTACAAAAGTAACAGAGCCTTTAAACGGCTCATTCTGAAAGGAAAGAGATTGTGCAAAGAACTTCATGAACATGTGTAGCTCATAGACTTATTCTAATTTGTGTAAAAATAAATATATATCCCTTAAACTGGTAAAGAATCATTAGATCAAGTGAAGGTTTTTTTTTTTTTGCATTCACACATCGCAACAAGTCACACAGCCAATCAGAATGCAAGATTTAACTACTGAATCAGTGTTCATTCAAGCACGTCTTTATTGAAATAGCAGAATTAGAGAGCATTAGCCTACTAATACCAAGAAAATGAGCTTACTTCTTACTGGTTCCTGCATACACACTGGAACAACAACCACTTGGGAAAAACAAAACAATGGCGGAGATTGCAGACTCCCGTTTGTGTTGCTTTGCTATTTTTAGCTCTTGAATTCATTAAATTTAGCTCAGAGGTAAACTGACATTCCTGAGTCCATGCCAAGGGTTGGGAAACACAGATAGGAAAACAAGTGAATGTACAGTACAGCAAACAACACACAGAGAGCACACAAAGCCATGCTCTGTTTCCCAAGTGGCTGTTGTCCCAGAGACCAGCGTCCAGTCCAGTCTATTGATTTTAACTCTTTATAGCCAAGGATAGTTTATTAATAAAGATATATTTTGTATTTGATACATTTGTCTTTACACATTGTCTCCTGCAATGTCGGTGTAATAATTAAAAAAATAATTGATTTATTTCTTTAAATAATATCTGAATAATAAAAATTTAAAATGTGTAACCCAACAAGCCAGATATCACGGCACATGGTTGTAGAGGTTTCTTTTCTAATTATTTCTTGAGAGTGGTGATGGTGTGTTGGTCTTGAAGTAAGGTGTGTTCAGGTACATTTTTGCCATGAAAGCGCAGGTCCATTTCCTCTGCTCAGAAGTGTTGCATAAGTCCAGATAGCTGCACCGCGGAAATAGCAATCCACCAAAGAACAAAGAAACGTAAGTCAAAAACTTGAAACTTTAAACTAGAGAAGACTAAAATAGGGTACTCAGAATCTCAGAATATAATGGTTTTATATTTTTTGTGTTTTATTTGTTTAGGTTTGCAAAAAAAAAATAAAAACCGATAAAACAATTAATTCTTGATGTTGCAGTTTTAGCCATGCAAGTAAAGCATTAATTAAACTATATTTTAAATAATAAATGGTGAGGACAAATAAACAGAAAAGGACAAATAAACAGAATTAGAATTTTTTTGAAATTTTGGGAATGGTTCAGGCTTTAAAGTGTTGAGAAGCGAATCTGCCCATTTATTCTTCCATCCATTCATTCATTTATTCATTCATTTATCCATCCATCCCCCTGCCCATGCTGCTCTCAGGGCAAATATGATCTTTTCCCACACTGGGAAAAAACTCAGTTCCTTGCGCAACTCTGTGTTCCATCCCTCCCTGAAGTTCCGCACACCTACGCTCGCCCTGCTTCCCTTCCATGTGACATGTGGGAAGTCAGACATCCCTGTTGCTTTCCAACCACATCCACCTTCCTGCCACAACAGGGATGCTGGTGCCTCCGTGTTGTTGGACGAGATGAAAGGAGCGCAGAGAGAAACACTGGCTTCTTTCCCATTCACAAATTACTTCTGTCGGAAGCCATGTTTTGCCAAGATAAAGAAAGGCTCGATCCTTTCCTGTTCTTACCCAGGAGGCCAACACGAGAGAGTGTGAATAAGTGAGAGAGAGAGTTGTTTGAGGTACTAAATGCTAATGCTTTTATAATACACTGCCGAGCTCAACTGAGGAAAAGAGCAACAAAGGCAGTCTATTGTGTTGTGAGGAATTCTGACCTGTCGTTGGACCACACCTTGACGAGGGTGTCACAGGAGATCCGTGATGATCTCATTCACAGCTCCTCTTCCTCATCCAACACAACAGACTTTACTTCTTCTTTCGAAAGAACAGGAGAACCACATAGTGTTATTTAAATACTCAATACACACTTTTACTAAGCTAAACTACAATTGCTTCATTTGTTTTAAACCAGTAAAGTGCCTGCTGAAACTTTGTTAAGAATACAATTGAGGTTATAAAACTCAGGGGTCAGGTTCGGGTTAAGGTCATTATCAGAGCAGGTGTTAATTTAGGGAGCTTTCACATCTACCTTATTTGGTTCAGACTTTCAGGGCTCTATTTTAGCGATCTGTAATTAATTGCACATCAGGCAGCAAGATTTAGGCTGCACTCTAAGAAAAGTAAGTACAGATTTGTACTAAAAAGAGTATAAAACTTGTCGCTGGGGCTGTACCTTATATTGAGGTACAAAAAAACACTTTTCAGTAAAAATCCTTTTTTGTATCCATGTTTTTTGTTCCAGTAAAGATTAAAAATATTATAAACATTATCATCATCAATATGGCTCAAAAACTTGATGATCCAAAATTGTCTGGCTTTCAAATAAAAAATGTGCGATTTAAATATACATTGTTTATTAGTACAGTGATACAGAATACTGAATGTACCCTTTGGCTGGTTAAATGGTACAAATTTGTACTTCCTGCTGTTATGAATGACTTTGCACTTCAGAGGGAACAAATCTGACCCTGTAAAGACCAATACTGTACCTTTGAGGGTACAATTATGAAAAGTGTACTCTTGAGTACAAAAAAGTACTCATATCGTACCTCTGTTTTTTGGAGTGTGTGCTGGTGTGTCTTTGGTATTGTAAGAGTGCAAAAAATATGCCTTGCGCACCTCAAAACGCGCAAAAGGCATGAACTAATTCTCTTAATTAATCATGGGTGTGTTTTGGGCATAGTGTGAAATAAACCACTCACTGTGCCAGTTGTCATTTCCTTTAAGAGCCAGGTGTGCTCTGACTTTGGCGCGTTCGGATCTTAACAGTGCTGTGCTTTGTGCGTCTCAGCAGAGGATACTGACCTGCGTAGTCACACTGTGAAGGTACGCCAGCAGCTCATATAAGGGAACAGCAATGATATTTTATTTTTAATTCTGTTTATTATTGATGTAAAAGCTGGACTCTGCAACCTGCACGGCGGTCCTGCATGGCTAAGATGGGAACATGTAATCATGCGGTTTACAAAATTTAGAATTAGAACCAGATTTAAGGCTAGGTTTAGGTTTTGGATTCTCTTTAGGGTTAGAGTAGGAAATAAAGCTTTAAAGAAAGGGCTGTGCAATATTGTAAAAAAAAAATCATATATTGAATCTTTAAATATATGAGCGAATCTCGATTTAGATTTTTAGTTCTTACATAGCAACCTCAGTTTTTTATTTAAAGATAAGTTGAATGTAAAGATAATTTAGCAACATACCATTTACAAAAGGTAATTTAAGTATCTTTACATTTCTTTAAAACTTGTGTGTTTCAATTACAAAGTGTTTTTTGTTGTTTTTGATGAAGCATTACCCTAGTGAAAAAAGTAGATTAAAATATACTAAGAATAATTATGCTATAGTGCACTAGTTCTTGTAGCCACATTATTAATTAGTATATTTAAAGAGTGCTAAAATGAATCAACTTTTGTACTTATTATACTTCAATTGTATAAAAATAGTAGAAAATGCTTACTTAAATTGTGCTAAGTGTACTCAACTGTACTAAAATGGAGCTATTTCAAATATATTTAAGTAACATTTAAACATATTACTTTATGCATGTAACCCCATATTTTAAACATGTTTACAGACAAATTTCAATACATTTAATGAGTATTACAACTGTATCACTATTACACACCAAATATATTAGGAATGTACTAGGAATTGATGTTAAATATATTTACATTAGAGTACAAATATGCTTCTTGTTCCTGTCTTTTTTAAGTAGCACATTTCTAGTGTACTTCGTTGGGTATAAAAATATATTTTAAATATTTTTTATTTGACATTTAAATGTGTTATTTAACACTGTATCCTATAGATTCTTATATTTATATTTTCCTAATTATAATTACAGAACATTAAAATACATTTTGACTGTTATATCTATGTAATACCTAAATATATATTTAAAACATTTTACCAATGTATCAATTTCATTCACTTTCTAAAAAGTTGCATGATACATTGTACAGTAAGTGAACTACTGTAACAGTTTTTAACATTTGACTTTGCTAAAAATGTACAAAAGTAACTTTGGAAATAAAGATTTTAGAAGTATATTGAATTACATAAAACTAAAAGTGTCCTATATAGTAGTATAATATTTTCTTAAGTACACTGTATTGTACTTTTTTAAAAGTATGATCAAAGTTTACTTTCAAACATTTGATGAAAGCATAGTATTAATGTAATTTTGTATATTTTAGGTAAGTACATAAATCTCAATATGTTTTAAATTACAATTATTATTTTTTTCACCAGGGTAATTAAATGGGAAGTTACTTAAGTGCTTTAGGGATCTTAAGGTGGTTCTTCTCTTGCATTGCAGCATATTGAATGTAAATTTAAAACAAGATGAGAACCTACAAAGTATCCACAAGTATCCAGTCTAATCTAAAGTGTTGCATTTATATGTCTACAGTGGGTGTTACTCAACACTGGGGATTTTATTCTGCTGATGTATTTATGAGTATTTTTAGACCAGGGATGTGTACAGTTGGGGTCCCCCATTGTTATCCATGAGCGAACACCACTGTTCGCTCCTGACAATGGGGTGATTAATGTCATTGTACCAAATGGTGGTTTCACCTTTCAAATGTCAAGCAATGTGTGCTTTCCTGGTTCAGATGTTTGCTTTGTTCTGGTTACGAGTTTTAGGAAAATGAGAGGCCCAATTATGATGTCATATTGGAGTGTCACCATGATGAATGTAGCATAAAGGACTGGTCTGTCCATTTATTTATCCGATTTCAGCGTGAAATGACATTCAAAACGTTCCCCGTGGGTGAGCACTTCTGTTGCTCACATAGCTAATTAGGATGGCGTAATGGGACGATGTGTTTAATGCTGAATAGGAAATTGTTCACCATTTATTTATACAGTTTTTCGCGGAAAATCGTAATTGAAAAGTCATCCGTCAACATTGCTATTGGTCATCGACCCTCAGGTGGTAATGACATACTGAGGTAATGAGACACTCTTTCTTTCTTTCTTTTTTTACATCTTTATATAACGGCCTTAGCGTATACACATACACACACACTTCAATTTACCGCACACTCCAAGGGAATCCCTACAACCTGTGAAGCTTAGCAGGAATTACAGTATGTCAACACTCTCTCCACCGCACACGAGCATCCTTTTCAGCGCCCAGTAAACAGGAGGGCTAAATATACTGATTGCATTTCCAGCGGGGAAGGGCCAGCTGCAGCCTGCGCTCAGGCAAAAGCGGAGATGCTAAAAAGCTCCTAAATGGGATTCAATATGAGTAGGTGAGAAGAGAGCACAGCTTTCAGTACAGAGGACCTCATCTGAGGAAGCACAAACAAGAACAGCGCGAAAAAACAGGCAGAAGAGAGGTGCTGGGAGGGAGGCCGCATTCTAAAAAAAGGGACTGAGAGTTCAGTGACTTAATTAGCAGCACTCAACAAGAGGAAAGAAAGCTACTGAGGCCTTTAGATGTAGCATAATGATTAGCTAACAAGCATTTGTTTACATACACTTACTTACAACCTACTTTATGTCTATTTACGGTCGTTCCCATCCAATGCTAATGGCTAAATGTTAATAAACACATGCCACATAGCAAAGAACTTTGAATAAATATTAAATTATAGTTGCATTACATATTTTCATGTTGTTTATGGAAATATAATAAATGAATGAATGAATGAATGAATGAATGAGTAAATTAATAAATGAATTAATAATATAATAATAGCGCCTTTTTTAGAAACCCAGTGATGCTGTACAATTTACACTCATTACACACAACCATTTATACTCAGCACTCATCCACACCGGTTAAAACAACCTTTATTTAACAGTACATTATAGGCATCGGTTCATTTTAAAATTCTGACTGTTACATCTTTGCCCTGTTCCCTGTCTGTTCTCATATCTCTGTGTGTGACCCCCACGTGACCCGTGCTCCTCTGTGTTGTTCCCCAGTAATTTTCCATTCACCTGTGTGATATTTGTAGCTCCGCCCCCTAGCCCGAGGTGTTTCTACTTCCCGTGTGTGTTTCCTGTCTATTTATAGCCCTGTGTTTCAGTCTGTATTTGTCGGTCTTTGCACCTTCCCCTGTTGTTTTGTCTTTCCGCATCTACCTTGTTTCTTGTTCTCTCGTTTATAGCCTCTGTTTATCTTTGTTTATCTCTTGTTTGTCCTTTGTTATTTCTAGTTCCTTGTTCTGTTTTGTTTTCTTAGTTTTAGTTATTAGTTTGTTTCCTTTTGTTAGACTCTCTGTTTGTTTGTTATTATTATCTCTGGTTTGTTTTGGGTTATTTCTTTGTTCCTTGTTTCTTTGTTTATTTGTTATTTATTTTAATACAATTTCGTCATACCTGCTTTTACGTCCGCCTCCTCGTCTTCCTGCCTGGCAACCTCTGACACTGACATTGAATTAATGTTCATTTGCCAGAACACAACAATATACCAAAAAAATAGACATATTTAATGTACGTTTATCTATCAAACAAAAAAGAAAAAATATATATGTTGTATTTTTGCTGAATTGACCTAAAATCGATGTGCATTAATTCTGTACATAAATAGCTAGTTCAACAAACTTTTTCTATTTGAAATTAATTGCTTTCTCATTAGTTGAAAATGTTCTGCATTGTAGAAAACTGAAATGGCTTTCAGTTAACAGATGTGTCTTATCAATTATTAATTACTTGAATTTCTTGCTCTCTTAATGTGTTAGAGAGCATCAGTTTTGTTGTGAAGAGGTGTTGATTATCCCTATTTAAGTAATGTTTTAATCCATATTATGGCAATAACTACTCAACTAAGTAAAGAAAAAAAATACTTTAAGAAATAAAGGACAGTCTGAACTTTTAAAGTTTTCTACTGTGCAGCTGGTAAGAACATCAAAAACGTTCAGATGAATGAGATGAGATGAGATGGCTCTCATCAGGACCGTCACACCTACATGCTTCACAGAGTATTTTGTTTTATTTAATACTTTTACATTTCTACATGATTCCTTATGTGTTCCTTCCTTGTCTGGATGACAACTTAGGAAATAAATAAAAATAATAAATTAGTCTGTGTGTCCAAACTTGTGACTTGTAATGAAAAGTAACAAGGCTTGATATATTGTTTATTGCTACAATCACTAATTTAAAATGATAATATTTTGTAGTAGAATTTTCATTTATTCATATCATATGGTCGCTGTCCATATGCATCAAAACAAGCATCATTTTCTACATAGTTTGAACACACAAACTGTCCCTTATATTGTGACAGAATTTCTTGAATTGAACTCTTTTTAAACTGACTAACACTGGATGTTATAAAGGTTTTATCTCTACTGCAAAGCTGATGTTTTGGTTCTTATTTTTCATTAGGCAGCAACAATATGATCAATTTAATGCGAGGGAGGATGGTTGTCAGAATGGTTCATTTTAGCTTATCCACAAATCCCCTGAATCATGAACATATATTTGGTGTCTTTTCCATCTGAGAAAAATGTAAAAGAAATAAGGTACATGGAAAAAGGCTTTAGGAACATGACCGTACTTTGGTTCAGCAGACTAACGTGCTGCCTCTATGATCAGGAGATTGCTGGTTCCAATCCTGGTCATGCAGTTTGCCATCAGCTGCCGCAGCGTCTGTTATCTGATGTATCAGCGGGCCGGCTACTGGATAATGCTGCATCGGCACATGTATCAGAGGAGGCATGTGCTAGTCTTCATCCTCCTTGTGGTTTTGGGGCATTTGGTAGTGATGGCGGGATATAGCCCCAGAGGAACAGAGTGGGTGGGATAATCAGCATAGGAAAAATGGGAAGAATAGCAGAATAAAAAAATACCATTAACAGGAATCTACAAATTTACTGATCAACTTTCATGTTCAACTTTTCAGGTTTTGAGTTAAATTTAGTGTTAGTTTTTAATATTTAAGGCTGAGGTTATGAACAGCTTAATAGGTTTAGACCAGAGTAGTGTTTTTCAAACCTGGTCCTGGAGGCACCCTGTCCTGCACATTTTAATCATTTCCTGTTTCAACACACCCACTACAACTCTGACAGTACTTACTATGTTTATGTCGCGTCTCTAGACTCTCTAAACTCCATTTCCCAAAAACCCACTGGCGATGACGTCACCGTCAGCCGCTCACCTTCACCCAATTGCGTTACTCTCCCCTGTTCTGAGTCACCTGTGTTCTAAGTTGTTCTGGTTCATAGTAATTCTAGGTTTTGTATATATAGGGTTCTGTTAGCATATGTACTTTGAGAGGTATTGTCGACTCATGTTGCGTACTGAGCGTTTTTCCCAACCTTTCTCAACCAAGTCTGCATATTTGTTTTGACCCTTTTTCCTGTATTACGGATTTTGCCTTTTGTCTTTGCCCTTATCGTTGTATTATCGGACTGTCTTTCTGGCTTTGGATCTTGGACAGTTTTCACTACTACGTCTCCTGCTTCCAGTGTGAGTGTTGTTCAACCTGTTCTCTGGCTGTGTTATTCTGTTTACTACTCTGTAAATAAACCAGTCTTTACCTTTTACTCGGCAAGCGTCTATCCTATCTGTCCGGCGTAACAGTTTATAGGATTTTCTAATAATTTTTCATCATGAGAACCAGATTTAGCATTTAGCAGAGATTTAGAGGATTATGGTTTTGATGAAGGTTAAGTCTAAAAAGAGTGCAAACTTTAGAGTTAAATTTAACATTTAAGTAAGGTCATTTTTTTTTATCTATCGTAAATGTACAATACTAACTAGGTAGGGTTAGCATAATGTAGAAAGATACCTTTGACTAATTTATTGCTAAAACTAGTAGCCAAAACCTCTTAATTAAGAAATAATCCCGTCTTCCACCTTGCTGATGAGAAATTGTCACATGTTGCTAGAGTAGATAAAGAAATGCTTAAATAATTAAACTTCTGTTGAATTAAGGTTTTAGGATAAAGTTTTGGTTAGCTGTTATGTTTTGGTTAGAATAAAGGTTAGACTTAGCTTGAACGCTAGCTTTAAGGTTGAGGCTAGTCTTTGTGTAAGCTTGTTTTCGTCCATAAGCTAATAAAAAAACACTATAAACAAAAAAAATCCCGTTCCACTGGGGCTAAACACACCACAGCTTGCAATTTTCAACTACAAGCTAATCCAGCTAGGCTAATACAAGTGCTCATGAAATGAAAGTAAGTCGTGCCCTGTCAACACAGCTAATCAGTAGGTTATGCTTTGAGCTTGAACCTTTTGAAGGGTGAATAAATATGCGTGTGAACGGGGAGTAAGCACACGGAGGAAGAGACGGGAGGAAAACAATGCGGCTACAACAACCTGAAGAGGAAATGAGGTCAAGTTGAGTAGGAAGTTCACAAGCTTCCTGAGAAAGCTTTGGATGATTAGCTCTGATGACTAGTCTGCTAACACACACACACACAAAACTAACAGTGTACACTATTAGTTCACACTGCCTAGAGCAGGTGTTCACTTAGCCATTTCCTCTCAATTAGCTTCACTAGCTAAATATTAGCTGCTTTGATTTTATCATACAAATCTTGAAAAGCCGTTCAATAAATCTATGAACAGCAAACTACACTAAAGTTCTGGTACACTAAAGTAAGGCTAAATCCCATTTATCATATCGTCACTGTCCTATAAAAAAACACTTATCTCCATTTTTGTCGATTTTTAGTTTACTACATAATTTGAACAGACAAACTGTCCCTTATACTGTGCCAAAATTTCTTGATAAACGGACCAATAGAAACTCTTTAAAATGACCTAAAATAAATCTTTTTACATTGACTTCCATTAAAAGTTTACAAGTTTTTTTTCTCTCTCCTGTAAAATTGCTGTTTTGGAGATAAGTGTTTTTCATTAGACAGTGACGATATGTACCCTACATCTTGTTTTCAGCTGTTAACCTATCCTCCCCTTGGAGAGGAGTTATGAAATAGTTATAATTGAATTATAACAAGTACTTACAATTGTCCATCATACTTCTTCTGTGAAAGTGGCAAAGTTTTATATTTGTTTTCTCGTTCCACCTTAACTTCAGCAGCCTCAGGTAACTGCTGTTCCATTTAAGGGGAATTTAGCTAACTAGAAATCTAAAAAATGAAATTTACTACTAGCAATTTTGTATGCAGTAATATTTCTCCACAGTGAATTACTGTAATTTATCAGTACTTTTTTTGGCAATTAACTGTGATGCTGTGACGATGGAGCAGAACGGAGGCGGATGTAAAAGCGAATTTATTAAATAACAGGTAAACAAACAAACAAATATGAAGAAAACGAGGAAACTATACATACATAAACAAACAGGAAAATAACAAAGAGCTAAACTAGACAGATAATAACTAAACAGGACTGGAGATATATACAAGGATAAATATGAGGAAAAACTAGGTACAGAAATAAACAAGAAATAAACAGAACGTAAAGAAAACCGTGGATATAACAAGACAGACAACAGAGGAAGGTGCAAAGACCGACAGCAAACATAGACTAAAGGGTACTATATATATTAACAGGTAACAATGAACACCTGGGGAGACAGGTAACGAGGGGCGGAGCTACAAATTACAGACACAGAAAATAACTGGGGAGGCACACTGGGAAAGCAGAAACCACAGGGAAACAGAGTTGGGCGTGACAGATGCCTGATGCTGATTTTTTTTTTTTTTTTCATTTTTAAATATTTACTGCTAGGGACAAGGTAGAAAGTAAGCTCTTGTGCATCTGAATTACTTTGCAAATATTTAAAATTTTCTCTTTAATGTGTAGCCTAAGAAGCATTAAATGTGGAGGTATCTTTTAGAGACTGTGTTTAGCTGTAGTTTAAAATAAGATTTACCATATTTGTTGATGTTGTCTGTCAGCATTAAATAGCTCTAATAAAAGCAAGCTCAAAAAGGCAACCTTTCTCTTTTGATTTGATTTCTTTTTGCTCCGGCATTTGCTATTTAGGTTCTGATTTCCTGAAGTGAAATACTTAAAAAAAAACTAAATATTACTAGTTATGCATCCCCTGATCTCTTGTCAGTGTTGATGACACCAATAGAACATTATAAAGGTCATTATTTACAATTATTCAGCATATACAGCTGTTTCTCTCCATTCTTCATCCAACATATAAAGAAAATAAATACATTTGTATTAAAAACATTTTCCAGAGCAAAAGAAAAAAAACAAAAAAACAGCTGCATGTGAAGTCTTGTAAGTCAGGATGTTGTTTTAAGCAATAAAGTAGATAGGATGAGAAAAGGACAGGGATAATGATTTCCATGGGCATTTTAGAGGAGGGCAAGACTGTCTGTACTTTTTAACGGAGGCGGTGATATTGCCAAGCCTTGGGTCAAACCATTGTGCCATGTCATTTTAAATTGGAGGCTGTTCTGAACTTTTACAGTTCTTTTCACAACCCGTTCCCTGAGTTCTCAAAGAAAACTGTTCCAGACAGTGCAAATAAAGTTGAAGAGGCTGTAGTTTATATTAACAGACTGCCTTGATTTTACTGTCTTAAAAAAGGTATTTTTGGAGTTTTGGATGAACTTTGGGTTATGTAACTTTGGTGAAGTTGTCTGTGGCACGGTGGGAAACAAGAAATGAAGAACAGATTCTGATGCCATTCTCCTTTAAATAGTTCTAACAATAAATGGCATTGTTATCAGAAAATGAACTTTCATTGCTTAATTTTGAATAAAAGGTCTCAGATTCCAAAAACAATTCTGAGGCCTTTGCAACCAATAACACAGTTTGAACAGTTAAAACATTCTTTTTTTATTGGTTCTTCCATCAGAAACCAAGTGTGTGGGAGGAGAAAAAATACAGGAAAATTTGCTCTGTAAGCAGAATGTAAATAATCACCCACAACCAGAACAAATAATGCTGGAAAGTGACTGTGCAAATGATTTATATGGGAATAAAAATATCAGCAGGCACTCCAGGAATAGTACTGCTGCATGGTAGGAACACTGCTTTTGGCAAAAACCAGTGCCATACAAAAACAGCAATAATATTAAATTAAAAAGCTCAAATAAATAAAAAACTAAGGCTGGCTCTTGCGCGAAACATGCTGCTTGTTATGCCAAAGAAACTGAAATCCTGTCAGATCCTGAAGCTGGAGAAAATCCAGTTCAAACAACTGTGACACCTGTGGCAAAGCGCCGGCAACCATTCGCCCCACCACAGCTCAATTAATAACGAGTTACATTCAAAAGCCATGTAAACTTTTTAAAGACAAACAAATCTGTGTGGAGAATTACTTCCATACTGCTCGGCTTGGCCAGATATAAGGCATCTTGACCTGCAGGTCCAAATATTGAAGTGGAATTACCAGGAGAAACTTTATACTGAGAACTTCATTACTGGATCTTCTTTTTGAGAGATGATAAAAATGCATGCATTAATGAGTGCAACATAACTCCATTGGATTTCGAATGGCATAGCTTTAGTACCAGTCAAATATTTTGCACACACCTCTACCTCTTTCAATATGTTTTCTTTCTTTTTATGATTTTCTACATTGTACATTTAGTATAAAAGACATTAAAGCTATACAGAAACACAATATACCAAATAATATGTTTTATACTTTAGATTCTTCTAAGTGTCCACATTTAGCTTTGATTGAGTATTTTAATCTCAGTGTCTTCATGAGGTAGCATCAGCTAGAATAGTTTTCTCAGCATTCTGAAGAAGTTCCTTGAGGTGCTGGACAATATTTGCTGCTTTTCCTTCATGCTGTGAAGCTTATTAATCTCAAATCACCTCTAATCACCTGTCCCAGTCAGGTTAAGGTCAGGGGATTGTGGAGGTCAGACACTTTTTTTGTTTACTAGATAATTCCATATGTGTCCTTTAATTGTTTCAGTGTATTTAATATTAGTATACAATGTAGAAAATACATTGAATAAAGAAATACAGTAAAACATTGAATTAGAAGAGGTGGTACTGAATGTCATTCCATTTTTTAAGTTGTGTGTAGTTCAAAATGTGTATGCTTGCTTTGATATTTATTTTGTAATTTGTATCAGAGTGTGGGGATTATAAAAATACTAAAATAAAATACACAACTAATACCTCCATGTTGTGCAAACTGTGTATGTGTATGTTTTCTGCCTTTTTGAAAAGACAATAAAAATATATTTTTTTATAGTTTCATGGTCGTTTATTTGAACTATCAAATATAACTGTTAGTTCTCAACTGTCAAATTTCTTAAAGGAAAGTTGTAGTACTGAAGTTTCAAAGAGTTCATAGTGGTTTTAAATCTGAAACCTAAACTGTTCTATCCTTATAGTCAGCTCCAATAATATTTTATAACATCAGGGGATGGAGCAAGATTGAGGCTTTACCAAAAATATTGCATTACCGGTTTAGAATTACGGAATTACATATAACTTATTTGGACTCAAATGTAATTGGACAGTTAATTACTGAGAAAGCAATAGAACACGAGAGAGAGTGTGTTAACCCGAATAACAGCACGACTGTGATTTGGTCGTAGGCACAACGGGCTGCGGGTGAGCGTGCCTTGGCTGTACGCTAGCCTGTGCTAAGCTAATGCTGCTGCTGCTGGAGGTGGTGATACAAAAATGTCCTGTGTGTATATCGTCGCTGTCCAATGAAAAACACTTTTCTCCAAAACAGCAACTTTACAGGAGAGAGAAAAAATGTTGTAAACTTTCAATGGAAGTCAATGTAAAAAGAGTTTATTTCAGGTAATTTTGAAGAGTTTCTATTGGTCTGTTAATCAAGAAATTTTGGCAAAGTGTAAGGGACAGTTTGTCTGTTCAAATTATGTAGTAAACTAAAAATCGACAAAAATGGAGATAAGTGTTTTTCATAGGACAGTGACGATATGCCGTTACTCAGCAACGCGTCTGCGGAGTGATACAGATTTAGTGTGAGAAGGCCCTGCTGTTGTCACAAATATCAGAAGCAGTTGTCATCTTGGAGGTGTTTGTGTTTGGAGTTATCATGTTGGAAAACATGATACTAATAACTCTGTCATGCAATACATGCTGTACACTGACTATCTATGTTATGTCCTATATTATGTATGTTTCACTACAACACTTTAACCGTGTCGTCCCATAAAAAGATCTAATAAAATATTAGCAATGTAAGGGGTGTATTTTTAATAAAATAAATATAACCCTGAGCTGTACACACACACACACACACACACACATGCATGCAGGACTGTACATGTATGCTTCAGTTATGGATATAGGTCGTGTCTACATGCACAGGCCCAAGAGCACTTTTTTGTGTATCTTTCCGCTTCTTCATCTCATTTCAACAAACTTCACCATCTGCTCACTTTACACACCTGCTTGTGGTTGCTGGCACGTGGTTTCAGAATATTTCTGAGTGCTTTGTAAGTTCATCATCTGAACATTCTTAAGCAAACTGCTAACTTGTTGATGTTTGTCGGAGTTTGTTTGGGCAGATGTGGCCGCATCGGACATGAGATGGAAAAATCAGTTCAGAGACAATCTTTGTGGTCGGGGCAAGACTAAACACAACTGCCTCAAATTGCACCTAATGCACTGGTTCTACCTGTCCACTGGGGACCAGCATGGACATTCCTGAACATGGTCCGGTTTGAGTCTCATCGCTCAGAATCAAGAATCCTTGGTATCACTTTTATCATGGTTGCGCATTTCTGTAAAATTATGTCACATTTAAGATAGGAGGGTGGAATTTCCTAGTTTCTAGTAGTAAATTTTAACTTACAGGTCAGATTTTAACCTACAGGTCAGATTTTCTTACTGGGAAATATGTGAAAACTTCATTAATCAAGTTCAAAATCCAAGATGGACTTCTTCTGGGCAGGCCAATAAACTAATAAACTAATCCACCGTTGTTCTGACCTGCACTTATCTATTTGTCTTTTTTTCGTTCCTCATTCCTCCCATTCATTCCCATTCATTATTCATCCACAGATAAGGCGTGGAAGCTTTTAGTTCCCAGACAGTCCCCAAACTGCATGTATTCCTTTTGTCCACACTTACCTATTTGTTGTTTTCTTTACCCATTTTACCGATTGTTCATTAAATTTAACTGTGCAACCACTTTTTTTTTAAGTGTACCCTAATGTATGGCTTATTTCGTTAAAGCTTGACATAAAGTGTGTTTATGTGTTTATAGAGCTACAGGTCAAAGTCAAGAACTGATCAAGAATTAATGAACCATCCTTTTTAAATATGGTAGAAAATGTCAGGAAGTCCCTCTCCAGTCATTTCACGTTTCACTCCAGTGGAAATATGGGACTGTGAAATTATGAAAAATGAAAAATAAATGAAAAGTAAATGTCTAGAGTGCTGTATTCCTTTCTCCAAGTGAAAGGAGATGCATATTTGGCTGATGGGGATGTGTGAAAGCTCTGATATGCACACTGTGCTCTATGAGGATGTGGAATTTAGAACGCTGTGTTCCGGCCTTATTACCCAAACATTTCCATTCAAACAATTTCTTTCACAGAGAGAGATAGAGAGAGCTCGGTAAATTTATTATAATTGACAATAATGCAATTTAATGTATTATCATATTTCCAATTTAACTAAATTAACTTACTAAGCTGTCTGTCAAGCTTGCTTTAGGAAGATGATTTACCCAAAATTCCAAACTTGGCCCAAACCACCTGTAATTTAGTCCATCATCTTCATCTGCAAAAACCATTTACTTTAGTCGTCTATTCAGCACAGAACCACACAAACAGGTGAAATGGAAACTTGATATTATCAAATCAAGGAAATAAAGTTCACAACTAAAACCAAGTCTGTGCTGAAAGGAACAAGGGCTCGACACCAGCACTCTACAAAGAGGTCGACCATGGGACAATGGAAAGCACATTTTAAAAAGGTGTGAAGGAACAAGCAATAGTCAATTAACCATAACAAATGCATGGCAGTATATGAAACAATACACCCTGGGTTACATTATATAGATATTTGATTCAAGATGAATTAAAAAAGTAATGAAGTAGTGGGGGATATAAAAACAGACCTAGTTTGTGTGTCTGTCTTAAAAGACAAGGCATAAATTATGTATTATCTGTAGTTCTTTGAGAGAACAGGGTTTTGCAAATCTCATCCAGTCCTTTATCCGTCTCTCTCCCTCACTGAACACAACCCCCACTCAAAACTGTCTATTTTTACAGTATTAACAAGCTCAAAGTAGCTCAGAACATCATTAGTACTATTCTGAGGCACTTAGAACTTTAAAAGTGCACAGATAGTTTATTGAAAAACACTGTTTATACACACAGTACCTTGAGGTAGTTCTCTGGGTGCCGCCATCTTGAAATGAAGTCATAAAAAGTCAACTGACGAGCACAAACAAATAGATGTCCTCATATTCTTCCATCCATGCAAAATCCACCAACTCCTGTTTCAGTAACTCCAGACGAAAATGAGTGGAAGTGTTCACGTGACTTATCAGCTGGAGTTTTGTTTGTGCTCGTCTTAATTTGTGTCTTAATTTACAGATGGTGGTGCCCAGAGAACTACAACTTTTTTTTCAAAGTTCTCAGTGTCTCTTTTTAAATGTCAGGGCCTTCAGAATTCTACCAATAAAGTGTGGAGCTACTTTGACCTTGTAAAATGCTGTAAAAACAATGATTACTTTATATAGCAGTAGCGATTGCTCTAAGACTGCAAGGGAAGCTCAGCTTCCCCTAAAGTGTAAAAAAAATTAAGTGATTAAATATATACTATTGTGTGTACATGTCACTGATTAAATATGCGCTACAACGCGCTGAACTTAGTTCAGAATCAGCTTCTTTTCACTGGTAACGCTGCGGCTTTCCTCTCACTGATTCCCACAGCTTCACAGCGCTGAGCGTCCACAGACTTCAATAGCGAAGCAAAGCGCGCGGCGAAACGAGAAACGAGAGTCATTGGATAAATGCTGGGCTTTGTCCCGCCCATCGGACGCTCAGCGTCTCTGGGGGTCTATGGAGCAGTGGGCTGGCCTCGGCCGGCCCGGACGCTCAGCGTCTGCATGATGATTGGATGATCTGTCTGAGGCGGTGTCCCTTTTTGATTGACAGCGAAATGAGCGAATCAGCGATCTTTTAGTGTAAAACACGGACACACTTCACACTAGCCTCTCGCCAGTGCAAGCTGCACATAATGTCAGACAGTTTTAATGTTGTGGACCAGATTTTGGAGAAGCCATTTGATAGTCTTCCTTACGAAGAAAAATGTAAGAGATAAACAGCAGGGCAGATCAACTGCTCAGATTAATTTGGTGTAAAAGGTGGGGAAAAGTAACAGGTATTCTCAGCTGTTCTGTTATGATAAAGTGAGCTGGCTGACTGGAAGTGCTGTAACAACTAAAATGTACTGATGGCCATTCTTCTTGATGAAACTATCTCAGGACATAAATGAACAGGGGCAAGTAGTAAGTATTGTGTTATCATTAAAAATAATTAAAATAATTTTAATTAATAAAGGAATTACTCAAGGACAATTTTTATGTAATTGTTCAATGTAAAGAATGGGTACCTTTTTGTTGTGTAGTGAAAACTTGAAAATAATGCCTTTTGTTTACAAAAGAAAAAAACATCTCAGGGAGAGTAGAATTTACGTATAAATAAAACTACATATGTTAAGATGTAGGCCGAAACTGAGCTTCCCCTCCTTGAAAGACCAGCATCCGCCACTGTTATATAGGCAACACTATGCCCCTATCACTAGCATTGTAAGCCTGTTGGGAGCATCAACTAAAAGTGCTGTATGTTAGAATGCTGGGGAATGCTGGAAGAATGAAGGTGAGCTATTTTACACAAATGTTTATACTTGTTATCATTTTTCACTCCACCCCAAGTCCATTTCACACTGGCTTTCTCCTTTAACTTGCAATTCAGATTAGAGAAATTGCACACGTTGGCTGAAAAACGTCCGATGTTAATAAAAGTTGTCTCAGAAGTGTCTTTTTGTTATTACCATATTATTCGTTTTTATTCACATTGCCCAGCCCTACCCTCTAGTGTCATCTAGGTGCCTTTAACAGATATTATTCATTGTTCACAGCAGTGGGGAGCATTCTCAGAAAGCAACAAAGCAGTTTAGAGTCTGCAGTTAAAATCTATTTTAAAGTTAAACACTAATATATAGTAATATCTGTGGCTCTAGGGCTTCAATAGTATTTCAGCTGATTTTCCTCCAGATGTTTTTTTGCCCTGACCACTAAAACCATGCATTGAAAAATGCTCTGGCTCTGTTTTTTTTTCACTCTTGATCATTTTAATATTTATAAAAGAGCCAATATATACATTTAGAAAATTTAAAAACATGTCGTATTAGTGAATGTTTTAACTCACCCAACAAGAAAGAATGCATTTATGGGTGGATCATGGACAGCTCAGTTGACAGTAGTTGCTCAATCATAAGTCTTAAATTTAATAAATTAATACTAAGCCGAGGGTTTAAGAGGTTAAGCTTGAAAATGAGGCATCTATTGACTACATAAGAAAAAAATGCGGAGCCACTATTAGGAGCAGAGGGAAAAGAGAGCTGCCTTTAAATGTCTAGAGCTGCATTTGGAAATTTTATAGCCGCTTTGAACACAAGACAGTAAAATCCAAAAGGCATGGGTGAAATCTTGACGAAGCACATGCCCTCGCATGACTCAGTCAGTGGCACCATGACACGCCCCGATCCATCTGCTCCTCACTAACGGGTAAAAACCCTCCATTAGCTTTAATCAGGGGTCTTTACTCATCTATATTGGAGGGGGGGGGGGGGGGGCGAAGCATGCGTTGACATGAGCACAAACATAGTTTTACCCTTGTAACAGTCACATTTATTACCACAGCTTGCTGTAAGGGACATTATTAGACTGTGTTACTGCCAGATATACATCGCTAGAATTTAAGAAAGTGTTTCTGTTTAAGAAACGTATTGAGACCAGGGTTAATTCATGTCAGGTAACAACACTCTGGTCGTCCACCCAGAGGGCTTAAGTTGTCCTCACTGGGCCTGGGACAAGCTGGTGTTTACAAGGTAATAATGTTCACCATGGAAAATCACCCACTCCCCACCACACACACACACACACACACAAACTCACACATTCACACACAGGCATGCATGCACTCTCCCATACAAAGCCATCGCCAGCTCAGGAATCTGTTTCCTCTCCCTCACCTCGTCTTTTCCACATAAAAACCAAGCAGCTTCGGCCAACAGCTCTCTATAGGTGCCACTATAAAAACCAAGCCATTAAACTTGCCACCAAGCTTTTGATTAGCAAAAGCACTCAGCGCTACACCACGGCTGTAAATGGATTTGTTAATGAATGTGCGTAACAAACTTAAACTCAAATTTAATGCCTGGACCCGACAGTCCAATTCTACACCATTGCAACATGAATCATTCCAGGTCAACATCATTTTGCTTTTCAGTCTATGTTTGGCATTAATTAACACCTTGAACCCTGGGGTTTATTATTCTGTTATTAGTCCTAATCATTATGAAGGATATGGTAATTGTTTAGCTCATTTTGTGGAGTCCCACAGGGTTCTCTTTTGGGGTTTGCAAAACTGTTGCTAATTGTGGCAATAATGTATTTACAAAAATTTTAATTCCTTAACAACTTTGCTTCTAATATTGATGATCAACACTGTCTGAGTGTCACCACAAACTTTGATTAAACAATCAGAACATTTACAGTTTAGATCAGCTAATTCCAGGTTTACACTACATGATTTAAGCCCAGTTTTTTAGTCGCCCACAGTTTTCTGTTGATCGCCATCAAAAACCTCTGTTTGGAGGTAAAGCAGGGCACTCTATGCACTCGCACAGTCGGTGGTGTGATCTACTAAGAGACAAACAGCGAAACAGTGGTGAGCGATCGCTGACCAGTTACAGACATCCGGCAAATATCTAATATGTTTAATATCTGATTCAGTCGGCGACTGGGAGTCAAGAGCAGTAACTACCTACAGCCAATGGGATCACGTAGAAAAAGAGTATGTGCCCCCATTGAACATTAAAGGTATGCTAGCAGCTTATTTAAGGGAACAACAATGTTATTTTATACTTTGTTATATTTAATGTTAATGTAAAAGTTGGATTTGTGCTCTGCAGCACATTTATTTGTGTTAGTAATGAGCGGAAGTATATGCATGCAACACACTTGTACGGCTAAGATAGGAATGGGTGACTGACTGCTGGCTGTTGTCATGGTATTAATTAGTCAGTGGCGCACCTGTATTTCCCACCTCCAAGATAGAAACATGCAAGAATGTACCTGAACCCACCTTCCTTCCAAACCACCTTACTTCTTAAACTCCGACACTATTTTGACGGCGCGGTCGCAAAAGACTGTTGATGGGGTGTAAGATAGCAGAGAGCATTGTGACGCACCTTGCATATGGTGTACTATAGGGCCCATATCTTTAAATAGCTTAATATGAAGTCCAAAAGAACTGTTCAGCTAAATGTAAATGATTCACAAGAGACAAAAAGACTAAACTGCAAGCCCATGCAGCACTACACTGTTTGTGAAACTATCTTTAAAACTTCATCGTGTACACCTCCCAAGACAAATCAAATCTGTTTATCTGTTAATAAAAGAACGCTTAGCATGTTTATTCCACATTTTCTCAGGCATGTAATCTATTCACAGCAACAGGGGTTCTGGAATCAAGAAAATGAGAACCGCTCATATATTTCTGCCTCTGGGCACGAGGGATTATAAATCTGATACAACTCTAAAAAAAACGAGGAGACAAGAGGAATGGAGTGTGCTTTACAAACCAAATAACCTCAAATACTTAACTAAATGAAGGCAATTTTCTGCTGTCCACATCTGAACCTTCCAACGCTTTGAAATCAGACTATAAAATGAGTTTCATAGTCATGAGCCTTGCTGAAGTTTATTACTCTAATTTACTCGTTTTTTATTTTCTGCACTGAACTGCTGATGAGAATATGACCATGGAGTTCTGCCTTGAGAGGATGCAGTAAAGGGTCGGGTGGGCTTTTCATTTCAATACTGGGGAAAGTCATTTACTTGGGTGAAATTTAAATATCATTTCCATGGGCACTCTTAAATAAAAGGGGCTAGAAAAAAGATCTTTGGGTTGATGCTGATGAAGAAAAAATAAATTTTTGCTTCCACGTAGAAAAAATTTGCCCAAGTGTAGCCCATACAAGAGGAAGGGTGAAATCCTGGCTCTAAAAATTGGCACAAGCCTTTGAGAACCCGATATATCATCAGGTGACCCTGCCAGGCTGATGTGGCAGCAGTGGAGCACTAAGTTCAGCATCCTAACTGCTGGTTAACTAGTTATCTTAAGGAAATCGTATGTCTCCAGCAGTGTTGTGCGTGAACGAGTTCAAAAGAACGCGTTCATTGAACACGCTCATTTTTTCGTGAGCGTTGAACTGAACGCAACACATTTTTAAATAAAGAACTTGAACGTAAATTAGTTCACATTATGTGTCATGAACGGCAGACATCACTGTAAATGAACGTTGGCTAGAGAGGGCGGAGCGCCAGGGCGAGAGAGAGAGAGAGAGAGAGAGAGAGAGAGAAAAAGAGAGAAAGAGAGACCAACGACGGGAGCGCGGAGCGCGAGGGCGAGAGAGAGAGAGAGAGAGAGAGAGAGACCGACCAACAATGAGAGCGCGGAGCGCGAGGGCGAGAGAGAGAGAGAGAAAGAGAGACCAACGACGGGAGCGCGAGGGCGAGGGAGAGAGAGAGAGAGAGAGAGAGAGAGATAGACCGACCGACGATGAGAGCGCGGAGCGCGAGGGCGAGAGAGAGAGAGAGAGAGAGAGAGAGAGAGAGAGATACCAATGACGGGAGTAAGAGAAAGCGCTGATATAAAAAAAATGGCTAGTGGAAGTGATGGCATGGAGACAGACACCGATTCTCCTTATGAACATTTTCATCACCTGGTAAGAAACCCACAATTGCAGTGTCATGAGCAAATGTCTACAGTGAGCAGATTTCTAGCTTGTAGTGTGAAAAAAAGTATTTATTTGAATATCTCACGAGAAAAGTAAAATGAACTTTGAACTAGTTCAGAAATAAAATTGTGAACTTTGAACGTGAACTGTTCACATTGAGCAAGTATGAACTGAACTTGAACTAGTTCAGAAAAGCTGTGAACTGGCACAACACTGGTCTCCAGAAAGGGGATGATGCAGCAATTCATTATTATTGTCCGTTCCTTAATACCCCTGTGATGAGAAACTAAAACTATTTTATGTACAATTTTATGTTTCAGTTCTACCTTAAATGTTGCAGCCTCTGTAGTCTGTTGCACCATTTAAGGTGAATTATGAAAGTTAGCTAACTATCTCTTAAGACAATTTTTATGCTTGTTATGATGAAAATGGAACCATTGAAACTACACATCAAACTATGGTAATATAGTGATTATTACCAAAAGGAAAACATTGTGGGTTTCCTTGGTTGCTTGTGCTGCCATCTTGTCAATGCTTCTCATATCCCTCTGTTTTGTGTGTGCCTCTGCTTTTATTAACATTAATTTCTGCCCGTTCTTGTTTTTCCATTCGTTCTTGGGCTCCCTATCTCCTTATAAGGGCGTTTTTTTCCCCAGCTGTGTCTCAATTCACTTGCCGGGGTGGCGGTAGTGTATTGGGCTGCGACCCTGACAACAGTTTACCTGCTTTGAGATCTACTGTTCTGCGACTGGGTTCAACAACTCCTCTGGGGGCTAGACTATGCCATAGACTATGGCATAACTCAAATAACTTTTAACTAGGGCTGGTTCTAGTTAGAAGTCTAAAATAGTCTAGTGGTAATTGGGCAAAAAAAAAAAAAAACAGAACTAGCTAATCCCCCCAGAAGCCCTAGTACTCAACTCACTGTAGCATCTACGAGGAGACTCCAGAGGCATGCATGCACTAAGAAAAACTTGTCAAATCTCGTCAAAGATCAACAATTTAATACATGAAGTTGTAAATATTTGGCCCTGTCATTGGCCCAGGTCTTGGAATATCTTGACCTGCTCAGATCCGTCTGCACATGGGAAGGAAGGGTGGAGCCAACCCCCAGAGAACTGGGCAGGACAGAACTTACGGCAATATGGAGAAAAGAAGAAAAAAGTTAAATATCTGCTTCTAAAAGGCATTCAAACACAGAGGTCTTTAAAGTCAGTTTGAAGCAGGTGATTGATTGAGGCAAAGGTTTCATTAATATATTTGATTATTTTTGTACATCCACTATATATTATTATTGAAATTGTAGATTATAAGTGTTTTCTTACTCTCTTCATAGGATCTAGACAGTATTGCTAAATTAGTAAAATACTAAAATTATGAATAACATCAAATTTTAAATACATTTACTTTCCTTGAGATTTTCCTTGGTTAAGGTAATCTGTACTCTCTCGGACTCGGGCTGCTGATCGCAAGCAGCACAATCTGGAATTTGGTTCTGCCTATTCTAATAAGTAGTTTAAAGAACATAAAATACAATGTCTGTGTAAAAGTTTGTTCAACAGTGCCACTAAACGTAACTTGTTAGAGAAACAGATTATCTCAGTTTTAAATTTTGAATTCAATTATTTTGTTACACAGTGAAAAACAAACATTTTAGTTTTACAGTAAACAAATTCATAACAATTACTAAATTAGATTCTTGATTTTATTACTAAATAGAATGAAGGGATTGTCATAGGTAGGATAATTTAGGTTAAATGCAAGGTTTATTCTTTTAAAATCATTTTTCATTTCTTATAACAAATACACCAACAGAAATAAGGGTATATTTTTGTGAACATTTTTTTAATTGACAGGATGAGACAGGCATATAGTAGCAAAAAGTTAGTTTTATTAGGCAAAACAAAAACAGGCAAGGTCAAAACACGGCAAGGCAAAATTGGACAAGATTGGAAATACAAAAATGTCATACAGAGAATAAACAAAGAGGGATAGAAAATCACTTTGTATAGACAGACGGAACCATACTCTGTGGAATGGTCAGTCATGTGATCTAGGGCATGCTGGGAATTTTATTGACATTTATTCAGAGGCAGTACCAGAACATAGCAGTGCTAGAACTGACAGATATGACAACATTAAAGTTAAGAATATTTTTTTCCTTCCACTGTAAGTGTAATTTTTAAATACCATACATGTTTTTGAACAATAAATGTATATTAAATAATATAGATAATTACATTTAAGAATATCACAAAATTAAATTGAAATGACCATTAACCTTTAATTTTTCCTCCTTGTTTAAAACTGAAAAGGTTTGGCGAGCTCTTATTTACGTATTATTTCCTGTCATATCTGGGAGAAGGCTGTGCTGGATAAGCGTTGCTGAGTCACGCCTGGGTCTCAGGGTAATTGGGGAACGTCCGCTGCACCTGCAGGCCTGACTCATAAAGCACTTGGCACCTTGTGACTCTTCTGAGCTTCTGATGGTGTGGGGTGGTAAAACTCACTCGCCTAAACAAACACAGGCTCCAGGAACCTGAGGGTGAATGTCCTGTACAGTAAGCAGAACTCATCAAAGAGAAAGCAGGAGGCCGTTACTGTACACGGCTTTGAGTCACTGGATTCAGTCAGTTTTCCCCAATTACCTTCCTTTTTCATCGAATCCATTATCCTGCCATGAGCAGTCAGTCGCTCGCTCGGTTTATTAAACTCTCCATTCATGTTCTGCTTATGAATCAAGCACTAAATGTTTACATGTGTCCTCACAGCTAACAGAGAGCATTATACGGACCTTTATCAAAGTTTTCAAAAAGTTCAAGTGAGGTTAGCCTGTAATGCTACTGAAATAATAATGTTCCAGGAACGTTCTTTAAACATACAACATAATAATGCTTTACATCACAATGTCATTAGACTGTTTCTCGCATACTGTTCCCAAATAGATGATTACTGTATTTTTTGGATTATAAGGCAAATTAAAACCCTGTAATTGTCCCAAAAAATCAATAGTGCACCTTATGTATGAATTCTACCAGTTTGGAGGTGAGTATATTGAACTGCAGTCTGCGCATTTGCCATGTTAAAACTAGCTGCGTTTACTTCCTCCTAGTGCTGCGGTTAGCAGCTAATGCTAATGTTGCTGCACCTAGCCTTAGTGCTGGAGAAACTTCACTGAAACTCAAAACAAAATACTGGAATTCTAAGCTTACTGTAAGTTATCAGAAGTGTTTTACTCACTAAAATGAACAGTTATCATAAGAGAAATCGGTGTAGAATAATATCTAGAACTCATTTGACTTTAAAAGAAAGTGTTTTTAGGAATTAGTTTTGTTTACTTACAGTGCCTTGCAAAACATTTTAAACTCTTGCCACATTTCAGGCTTCAAACATAAAGATATGAAATTCTAATTTTTGTGAAGAATCAACAACAAATGGGACACAATCGTGGAATGGAACAAAATTTATTTGACATTTAAAACTGGGGCGTGCAATATTATTCGGCCCCTTTACTTTCAGTGCAGCAAACTCACTCCAGAAGTTCAGTTAGAATCTCTGAATGATCCAATGTTGACCTAAATGATTGATGATGATAAATAGAATCCATCTGTGTGTAATCAAGTCTCTGTATAAATGCAGCTGCTCTGTGATAGTGTCAGACTATCTGTTTAAAGCACAGAGAGCATCACGAAGACCAAGGAACCCACTAGGCAGGTCCGAGATACTGTTGTGGAGAAGTTTAAAGCCAGATTTGGATACAAAAATATTTCCCAAGCTTTAAACATCTCAAGGAGCACAGTGCAAGCGATTATATTGAAATGGAAGGAGTATTAGACCACCGCAAATCTACCAAGACCCGGCCTTCCCTCTAAACTTTCAGCTCAAACAAGAAGACTGATCAGAGATGCAGCCAAAAGGCCCATGATCACTCTGGATAAACTGTAGAGATCTGCAGCTAAGGTGGAAGAATCTGTCGACAGGACAACTATAAGTAGTGCACTCCACAAATCTGGCCTTTATGGAAGTGTAGCAAGAAGAAAGCCACTGTTGAAAGAAAGACATAAGAAGTGCTGTTTGTACAGCAAGCATGTGGAAGAAGGTGCTCTGGTCAGATGAGACCAAAGTTGAAATTTGTGGCCTAAATACAAATGCTTTGTGTGGCTGAAAAGTAAAACTGCTCATCATTCTGAACACACCATTCCCAAAGTGAAGCATGGTGGTGGCATCATCATGGTTTGGGCCTGCTTTTCTTTAGCAGGGACAGGGAAGACGGTTAAAATTGACGGGAAGATGGATGGAGCCAAATAAAGGATCATTCTGGAAGAAAACCTGTTGGAGTCTGCAAAAGATCTGAGGCTGGGACAGAGATTTATCTTCCAACAAGACAATGATCCAAAATATAAAGCAAAGTCTACAATGGAATGGTTCACAAACAAACATATTCAGTTGTTAGAACGGCCAAGTCAAAGTCCAGACCTGAATCCAATCGAGAATCTGTGGAAAGAGCTGAAAACTGCTGTTCACAAACACTCTTCATCAACCTCACTGAGCTCCAGACGTTTTGCAAGGAAGAATGGGCAAAAATGTCAGTCTCTCGATATGCAAAATTGATAGAGACATACCCCAAGTGACTTGAAGCTGTAATTAGCCTTTAACAGGTTTCTTTTTCCTAGAATTTTGCCTAGCCACAGGCTTCTGTCCAGTTGCTGCCTTTTGCCCAGCCACAAGCTTCTCGTCATTTACAGGCTGTGCCCAGTCTTCTGCCCAGCCACAGGCTTTTGGCCATTCACAGGCTTCTGCCCAGTCACAGTCTTCTGCCCAGCTACAGGCTTCTGCTCAGCCCTCTGCCCAGCCACAGGCTTCTGACCAGCCACAGGCTTTTGTCCAGTTGCAGACTTTTGCCCAGCCACAAGCTTCTGGTCATTTACAGGCTGTGCCCAGTCTTCTGCCCAGCCACAGGCTTCTGGCCATTCACAGGCTTCTGCCCAGTCACAGTCTTCTGCCCAGCTACAGGCTTCTTTCTGCTTAGCCCTCTGCCCAGCCACAGGCTTCTGCCCAGTCACAGGCTTCTACCCAGCTACAGGCTTCTGCTTAGCCCTCTGGCCAGCCACAGGCTTCTGCCCAGCCACAGGCTTCTGTCCAGTCACAGGATTCTGCCCAGCCACAGGCTTCTGGCCATTCACAGGCTGGGCACAAACCTGTGCCTGGAGAAAAGCCTGTTAATAAGCAGAAGCCTGTGGCTGGGCAGAATCCTGTGAATGGGCAGAGGCTTCTGGAAGCCTTTGACAGGGCAGAGCCTGTAGCAGGGTAGAAGCCTGCAATTGGGCAGAAGGCTGTGGCTGGGCAGAAGCCTGTAAATGGAAAGAAACCTGTGGCTGGACAGAGGCCTGTGGATGGGCAGAAGCCTGTGAATGTGCAGAAACCTGTGACTGGGCAGAAACCTGTGACTGGGCAGAAGCCTATGGCTAGGCAGAAGCCTGTGGCTGGGCAGAATCCTGTGTCACAGGGAAGAATTCTGCTGATTTACAGGCTTCTGCCCGGTCACAGGCTTCTGTCCATTTGCATATTAGTATATAAATTAGCTTTTGGCACCTTGCCTAATGCCAGGTGTAAGCTATCAGTATAAAGAGGTATAAAGACCTCAGCATTGAGCTATGGAGCAGTGGAGCTGTGATCTCTGGATTAATGAATTGAGCATGTGAGGATGATTTAATATCCTGACCTCACTAATGCTTTTGTCACTGATTGTAATCAAATCCTCACAGCAATGCTCCACAGCCTATTAGACAGCGTTCCCTAGACAGTAGAGACAGTTACCCCCTTTTTTAATAACCTTAATTTCAGAAAAAAATATTTTGTTCTTACAACGAATTCACAGACTTATTTCCCTTTATTTTGGTATATTTTGGTAGTTGATGAGTTAAAGGTTTAAATGGTATACACCATATAAAATACTTCACAGTTAATTTTTTTTTTATTGAGAATTTTAAACTTGTTAATGTTAAAACTTTTGATCAGTCGTGTACTAATCAACATTGTTGTGTGATGCCTCTCAGAGTTCAGCCAGGACACACGTAAAAGTCATTTACACATTCCTTCCCAGGTCCAGACCTCTTTTTCATGCAAACATTGTCTAGTCGTCCGTCATTGTGAGCAGGAATGCAAACAATTGTGTTAACAAATACCAGCATGCAGTGAATGCAGCATCTGGCCTGTTTATATTTAGGAATTTGGTGTATAATCGCTGTGCTTGTTCATGTGACTATATACTGATGTTTAATTATAATATCATTTGGCAGCTAGTACATGCTTAGGGGGTTCAAAAGTTTAAAACAAAATACAATATTACAATAGACAGTATGAAATGATAGAAGCTGGCCTCTTATAAAAAATTATTTAAAACAGGTTGACCAACAACTCTTATTAATAGGATCTCATAAAAATTGCACATATTTGAATTAAAGTGTTCTCAAAAAATGTTTAACATTCATGTGAAGATATTCTGTACATATTTTGAATCATAAAACAGCCCCCGTCCAGTGTTTTACAAAATACAAACAATATGTCCACCATGTACTTGAAGAAGAATTGACAACACAGTGTTGCTATATTCATGCTGCTTTCCTTCATTTTGTAATTTCTAAAGAAGGAATCATAGGTCAGAAGCTCATACAGTAATAATACAAATTTTACATTCTGAGGTTACATTTAGGCTTAGGGTAGGGGGTTACCGTATTTTTCTGACTGAGAGGATTAGACCTGTTTCTAAGGCACACTGCCAATGAACATCTAATTTCTGGTCTATTTTCATATATAAGGCACACCGGATTATAAGGCACATTAAGCGACACTACTAAGAATTCCTACATCAAAGTGAGCAAGGGTGTCATCATGTTTCCCTTTTAATGGGGAAGACGGGAGAAGTGCCTAAGTAAACAAAACTGTAATTCTTAAAAAAAAAAAACATTTTCTTTCAAAGTCAAATGAGCGCATAAACAAAAGGCACACCGGATTATACGTCGATTTTTTAGAAAATGAAAGGATTTTAAATGCACCTTAATGTCATTAATTCCTACAGAATTGTTGACCCACACAATATATCTAGGAACCGTGACTGCTTTCATTTGTTCTATCAAAAGACATTTTGTACCTAATGACTGCTAATTGGTTCTATTTTAGCTATGTTTAGGCGAACTGTCAACCGTGCACAGCCAAGCTTGATTTAGGGTGTGTCAATGTGTCTTTGCTACCAAAACACAGGAAAAGTATGCCTTGCACAGCACAAAACATGGAAAAAGCATGAACTAACATACTACCTAATATTAATTATGGTTGTGTTTTGGGTGTAATGTGAAATAATCCACCTGTGTTGACAATTCACTGCCAAGATAGCAATGAACATCTGACTGTTGATGACTGCCTAGGTTGTATTCAGTCAGTGGCGCACATGTGTTTTCCATTTCAAAAGATAGCAATACACAATAAATTTACCTGAACATGCCTCATTTTGGGACCAGGTATGTTCCCAAATGCGTCTCTGCTACTCAAAAGATGCAGATGAAAGATGTGAAAATAGACTGTTAGTGGGGTGTAAGATAGCAATGAGCATTGAGACGTGCTTTGCACAGGGTATAAAGATAAATCTGTCGGGACCGCAATGTGGGAACAAGCACTGTCTCTTTAATATCTTCAGAGCAGACACACTTGATCAAAGCGCTTCTAAATGAGGTAATCAGAGCCTCACCCCAGACACCAAAAGTGCAGGTCCCGAAAGTGAGCTGGCTGTCAAAACAAAGCCCATCTCAGGTTTGCGTGTCCTTAACAAGTCCGAAACAGCAAGCCAAGCATCTGTGTGGTTCTTCTACAAGGCACAGGAGGTCAGGTAGCGGGGCAGTCATCCATCTTCGAGTGGGAACACACTCCCACACGAGGCTCTCAGCCACACACACGGACAGAAAACATCTCCAGAAGGGAGGACCTCCGCCAGACGAGTAGGAGGCCGGCAGGTGTGGGCTTTTAGAATGAGTCTATTTACAGCTGTGGCAGTGGATCAAAGCTCTCCTCACATCCATGATCAAGGCTGATGTGAGAAGCCCTCCTGTTCACCCCCCTTGAAAAAAAAAAAATCAAGCAGAAATAAAAACACCTGAAGTTTATGACCGACAATTAATGCACGCTCTACAGATCTCGCTATTGGTAGACCCAAAGGCTGTGAGAAAGAAGGTCATAATTATAACGGTCCCAAAAGAAAAGAGCTGCAAGAACAGACAAGAATGTGAGGTCAGGAGGTTAGGACATAAAACTGTTAAACAGTCGTGTTTGGCTCCTTTCAATCCCCAAAGCGTGAACCGCAGCGAAGGTTGTGTGTTTTATATCACATGCTGAAAACTGAAAAACTCCAGAAAGTGAAAGCTGTTGACAGAGGACATAAAAAACGATGCGCCACATGTACTGGGCACTCGCGTAGGCATTCACTGTGGAATCTGATGGAGGAAAGCTCAGCACTGTTTGCCTCTTCACCTTATCCATGTAAGGTTGTTCTCTAGTGTTGATAATTCTAATTCTAATAATATAATAATTACTTATTATGTATTACTTATCATTGTTATTTGTCCCAGTCTAATTTGGGTTTGTGCACAGGTTTTTGATTGGATTAACAGTAAAGTTTTTTTTAATGTATATTTTTTGCATAGGGTGAATGGGCTGCAAAATTTCTGCATATAACCAAAATACATTTGGCAAAACCGCAGTTATTATCTTACAACACCAAGACATCCAACTGGAACAAAGGTGATAAAAGTATTCACATTCAAATTAATCAGGTAGAAGTATAGAAACTACCCAGCTGGCACACAACCGACCTTCAACGTTAAAATGTGTTTGAAATATGAATGAAGTAATGTATGTTGCTGTTTTAATGTTGAAACTCTGCTGAAACAACATTTAATATTAAATGGTTGTGCAAACGTTGAAATTTTAATGTTGAATCAAATAATCAAAATGTCCTCAAAATCTCCTTCTGCCTTTTAAATTAGCATGTTACATTTAATCAGCATACAGTTTCAAAAATCGGTTGAATGGAGGGAAGAAGAAGTGTTTTTATGCTATTTGCAATAATTGCTTTTTAATTTGGCAACGATTTTTTATCATACCTGGTGAAGGTAACAAAGAATGTGTACTTCTTTTTTTGAAACCTCTGACCTGAAATACTACCGCCACTGACTATCAATCATATAGCAACAGCCTAGCATTACACTGTACGAGTACACGTTCTTCCTCTTCTTCTGTTGTCCAATGAATGTCACTGCCATTGGTTGTTTTTGCATCAATCTGAAGAGTCAGTCTTTCCGATTACATCTCTTGATTAGATCATACATGATTCACATCCAGAGTTCCAGATCGCTCCAAATCCTGATTCTTTTCCTTGTTGAAGAAGTAAATTTAATTGGAAGACTGCGTTTAAAGTCATTCTACAAGAATACAGTGAAGTACAGTAAGTTCTTATATATTTCCTGTGTGTTCATTGGTCAGTTTTATACTAAGAATACAGGAACACAAATCCACAAATCAAAATCAAAATGATGGACAAACAAATTCACCTTACCTCAAAACTTCAACCTCAGCTTTCTCGCACTGTATTCTCAATTCAAAGATTTTAATAGAAACATTAAAAATGTTAAAATTGATGTTGAGTTTATGAACCCCAGAGGAATAAACATATTATTTAATAACGTTACATAATTACTTGTTGAATACTGTGAAAAGTGAATGGCTCAGCTGTGCACAGATGTACAGAATAAGGGTGTATTTTGACATGTTTTTCTGCTATGGATCTGTAGACTTTTTATTTAACATCCTTTATTTTTCTAATACAAATGGCCTGTTACATTTGCAGAAGCCTGGTCTAGGTACAATGTCTCTCAAGAGAATTCCTTGCAAAAGGTCTCTGGTTCTAGATGAGCACATTACAATTCTGCTTCTCTACATCATGATACTTAGTTTTTTAAACATTGACTCTTTGGTCTTAAGTGGATACACTGCCCATATAATTTAGTGATAAAAAACAAGAGGATGGGAATTCCAGTCAAAGGTTTCTACAGCCATTCCAGACAGAAACATGGGGCACGTACAAATTTTCATCCGGTTATGGGTTTGAAACTAATTTATTTATTTAATGTAGAAAGCTAAGAAGCTAGAAGTTTTGTTTTGGACTACTTGGGTCTTTCTGCTCCTAAATAGCAAGGCTCAGTTTTAAATGTCAAAAAAAAAACTCCTGTCCCCATATGAGAACATTGTAAAAATTTGTAAAATTTGTAAAAATTACTTCCAGTAACAAGCAAAATCCAGTTCTCCAGAGGATGACTGAGATACATGGTAAATATAAAAAGAGCCTAATAAATGGATGTGCAAATTGTGTCTAAATGTTTGCAATAAATGCATGTCAAACTTATAAAGGTCTGGAAACTGTTGAACTGTGAAATCTCCAAATGAATGAAAGATGGGCATCAACAATGAATTTTTTTCTCAAACTGACAGTAATCCAGCATGGTATACCAAGCTGTGTGTAAAACGAGACGTTCGTGATATTGCGGGAACCTCAGTGGAGACAATTAGTCATTTTTCTCTGCACCACTGATGCAAACCATCAGCAATGAAAAACATCTCAGGCGAGGCTTTAAAGAGCCTCTCGCAGTTGCTGTTGGAGGTGGACCGTATCCCTGGGCAGTTTCCATTACCTACCTCCACAGTCAGCACTGAATCCACACGCTACCAAAACTCTCACACTCCACCGTAATCCGCCCTCATCTGCTCGTCGTCTACAGAGTCAATCAATCAATTACTCAGAGACATGGCAGGCAAATCCACGGTCCATCTCCACGCATGCGAGGGTTAGGCAGAAACAAGGCCGTGGACGAGCTTTCGGCAAATATCAAAATAGAAAACATGTGAAACGGTAAAATTGCATAATGGGAGGACCAGAAACAAACGTCAAGCTTAATGAAAAGCACTTGCTAGTGCTAGTATCTACTCACGTAGGCTGTGGGCTAGAGGAGCGGAGGTCGCATGAGATGTGAGGAGCAAGGCTCCATGCGTGTCTGCATTGTAAAAGAGCTGAGAAGAGTTCTGAATAGGTCTGACATGTTTCAGTGACCAGCACAAAATTCATACAATAAGCACAACCTCAAAATAGCAAGCTTTTTAAATCAATATTTTCAACATCCTATCATTTATTCATTTTCACTAATAAGTCTAAACATTAAAACCATCTGACTAGAATTTTATACCATCAAAAAGCTCTTGACTCATTGAGCTGTGGAGATGTGGAGCTCTAAAGTGTTCTCTAAAGTGATGCTGCTCCATCCAATACTCCAATACAATATGCTGGAATGAGTTCGGGAGTTAGGGCTGAGATCTTTTTAGCATTCGTCAGTAAATGGAATCAAATTCTGAATTCCTGATTAGGCTAGGCTGGAGCATTAGCATTAACAGCTAATTGCTAAAGCAGTGCTAGCCGGGGTTAGGAGCAGACTACAGGCTGATAATACTCCCCTCTGAACGGGGAAATAGCGGTTAGCGGCTAATGCTACTCCAGCCCCAGTGCTGGAGAAATAAACTGAAACTCCTGAATAACACTACAATTTAGCGGAGTGGGCTTACTGCTCCTTACAACCTGACAGGTAAAATTCATACATAAGACACACTGGATTTTACGTGTGCCTCATAGTGCGAAAAATACAGTAAGCTGTAATGTAATTTACGTGATGTAAGTAACCAAATAGGGAACGTTAGTGAGGGGAAATACTACACACTGATGGAGAGGAAGAGGGAGAGGCACACCCAGTATGCAAATGGATGATGCTAGGAGCCAATAAGACAGGTGTAAAATTTACTCAATTATTTTGCTATACTCAAGGCTCGTAAATTTAGACCCCAGAAAGGCAATCCAAAGCCCCAAACCATCTGCTGTGGGCTTGGCCATGCCACATCATACCTTGTGTGAAGTTTAAAAGTTTGAATGCCAATGAATTTGATTTTAATAATGAAGTAATGAAGTAATACTAAATGTATGTGGATTGAAAAAAAAAACATTGGTCAATTTATTTTTAAATTAAAAATGCAATTGATCTCTGTGTACTAGCATGTTTTCTTAATATATTTAAAGATTTTCAGAAAGCATGATACTGCCATTTTCCATGACAATTAGATGATCCAGTAGATACAGTACTGTGCAAAGGTTTTAGGCACCAAAGCAAATTACACTTACCCATTTATCTCAGCAATATGAGTGCTTTTACCTAAAAAAAGCACCACATATGATTTGAACAGATACAAATAAACATACATACAGTAAAACAAAACTAGAAATTGTAATTTTTAACTAAGTATGTTTTATCCTGTGAGCCAAGCTGTAGAAAAAAGTGTAGTTCCTGATTTCCCCTGGATGATTTCCCTCAGCCAGCATGTGTATATTATGTTCAGTTCCGTCAGCAGCTCACCTGATTTACCAAAAAATACCAATTTACCAAACCAGGTGTTGATATGATGAGAACTAAAAATAACTATATTATTAAACTCAGATGAGAAGATTAGGAGATGTTTAAAAAAAAACAGTGCTGTAAAAGCTCTGCTTTTTGTAAAATTGCTGTTTGTATTTATTGTAATGCTGGTGTTTTACTGAGCTAATAAACACTTACTGCCCAGATAAGAATCTTTTTCTTTACTGAAATTCCCACAGGTGCCTAAAACAGTTGCACAATACTGTACTTCAGTTTAAAATAATTTCTGAGAGTTTACTCATAACTGCTCATCTCCTCCCATGGGTGCTATTTTCATACTGTATGTTTTCCACTAATCTCCTCGCAGCATTTCAGGATCTCCTCATCTAATATCCGGGCTAAACAAAGCGCAGTAACAGCTGAAGGGACCTGCTGGTGTGTTTTGTTTTCCAGCAGATATAGCTGGAGCTCTGATGGATTGATGGAAAATGTGCAGCAGCGCTCCCTCTCACTCTCCGGGTTCTGAGCGGGAGTCCGCTCGCTATAATTGGAAGTTGTAAATAGCTTTGCTGTCAGTGAGGTGGCCATTAATAAACATCCTTTAGAGAGCCTTACCTGTGTGTGTGTGTGTGTGTGTGTGTGTGTGTGTGTGTGTGTGTGTGCCAACATTCAGTGGAAGAGCGCTCTGTGTGAGTCATAATCCACTAGCTTAGTTTAAGATGTGACTAGGCCTAATAAAACAAGTGTTAAACAAACCAGAATGTTTAATATTTTAGACACTTCTTGTTTAGGTGACAGCTTTGCCGTATATCTTGGCTGGATTTTCTCAGTCAGATTAAGAGGTAGAGTCTCCCGGAATGGCTTTCAGTTAACAGCAGTGCTGAACTTCACAAGTCACGAGTTAATTACTTGAATTTCTTACTCTTTAAATGTGTTTGAGAGCATCAGTTGTGAAGAGTGAATAGCATGATTTGGGTAGTGTTCTAATCCATATTATGCCAAGAACTAATCAACTAAGTAAAGAAAAAAAAATGAAATGAAAGAAAAGAAATGAAGGTCAGTCAATCCGAAAATTTTCAAGAAATTTGAAAGCATCCCAAAGTGCAGTGGCAAAGACCATCAAAAACATTATGATGAAATGGGCACTCATCAGGAGCACCCCAGCAAAGGAAGACCAAGGATTACCTCTGTTGCACAGGATAGGTTCATCAGAGTTACCAGCCTCAGAAACCACAAGTTAACAGCACCCCATATAAGTACCTAAATGCTTCACAGACAGATAATTTTGGTTTGTTTAACACTTTTACATTTACTACATGATTCCTTATGTGTTCCTTGTGTACAATGTATGAAAAAAAAACATTGAATGAAAAGATGATGCAAATTAATATAGGCAACTACTGGACATATATTTATAAAGCTACACATACAGAGTGCATTACTCATGTGTAACAGTCAACCATAAAATGGCATATGTTTTGGTATGGCATTGTAGAGGTTCCTAATGGTGCTTTAATCAAGCTTAAATATTCATGTAGTTCCTGCAGATTTTGCACTAGGTTTGGGTTGTTGATAGTGGGATAGAAGGATAGATCTGGCGATATGGCTGACTCTTGAGATGGTAGCAGTTTGTGGACGAGCATTGTTCTTCTGGAATAGTGAACTGGAGTGTGTGTTCAGAAAAGGTACGAGGATACAGGACCACACTAACTTAATGTTAGTCTGTAATAAAGACTAAATGTAATCTGACATTGTCAAGATTTAATTGTGCCCCACACCAAAACATCTAAAGGGGTTGAATTTCCCAGCTACGAGTTAACGTAAATAAATAATTGTCATTTACCAATATGCGGTAATGTTTGGCTTATTTCTGTTTGTTTAATTTTAGATATTGTGTTTATGCTTATTTGTATTGAAAATACAGTGCGAGTTGCATTTTGAGGATCTAATTTCGTTCAGTATAAATGTTGTTTCTAGCACGCAAAAAAAACGCGTTTATTATATTTTTTCAGAACAAACTGCTGTAGCTCAGTCATTCCAATATACAAGATGTTTGATTCTAAATCCTCAGACAATATTATGATATTCTCATATCAGTGCTAAACAACACAGCAAGAGAAAAATGTAACAACATTCCTTCCTACGTCTAAATCGGGCAAGTTGAAGAGAGATGTATAAGCCCAGTATAAGCTCTGGAAGCGAGTGGAATAACAAAAATGCCTGAAACAAACAAACTGGACATTCTAGAGTTTCTGGTAAGCACTGACCCCGTGTCTCCACCCACTCGGACCACAGGGGGGACGGAGCGATCTCTATTCCCGTTCCCTAAGCCAGGATTTCTTGATGTATTAAACTACAGGCATCATGGGGATTTTCAAAATCATCCCTGTGTGAGCTCAAAGATTATCTCTGATTAATAATGACATAATGACACTGTGATACTTTCCCCCCCTTGTCCTCTCTTGTTTTTGCAGTTTTGTAGTTACATACCCACTACCATACAATTGCCACTACTTGGAGTGAGGTCCAAACATCATAGCTGCAGTGATGAACTGTAATCACACAGCAGACGATTCTCTCCTATTACATGCAGGGTGCACAAAGAGCAAAAATAATAATACATTTTGTTTGCAGAGGTTTCGCATTTGACAAGAAATCAGTGCTACACAGAAAGAAGCATCATTATTAAACCAAAATACTGTATATACAGCTCTGTGAAAAAAAAGGAACCAAAGGTTGACATCAAGTGACCTACAAAAAGAATGGCAAGGGGCATTTGAGAAAATGCACAGAAAGAAAAGTCCCAAAAATGCTTGAAAAACAGGCTAGAAAATGCTTTTCATCAATGAGAGCTGAAGGCTGAAGTTTGCAAAAGACCATACAGGAATCAAGCAGATTCATCTATGCAAAAGATGTTTGAAATACCTTAAGCCACATACAAGCTTATTTTGCTCTGCCAATCAAGGTGTGGATGATTAAGACCCTGTCATGGCCAGCCCAATCTAAAAATCCAAACTCCATCGAACATCTGAATTGTAATCGAGATAGATGGTCAGGCCATCAAACCAAGCTGAACTGCTTCATTTTGCTTGTGGCAGGAGTGGTATAAGTTCACACAAAAGCAGAATGAAAGACTGGTGGAGGAGAACATGCCAAAACACATGAAAGCTGTGATTAAAAATCAGGGTTGTTACACCAAATATTGATTTACATTAAAAAAAAAATGTTAAAAAAGAAAAGGTTTTCTCTGTAAAGCTGAGAAATCTGCAATTGTTGTAAAAAGTGCTATATAAATATTTGATTTGATTTTTTTTCCTTTGCCCTAATATTGTAATCGCTTACATGTATCAAGATTACATAGACTTGGATTGACATAGATTTGGTTGTTTCTTAGTACTATGTAGCCTACCTTGTTCCTGAGACCTTAGGCGCATTTAACAAATTTCTCAGGTCTTAACAATGTACCGAACTGTTTTGACAGACCTAATGTTTTGTGTCTGTCTGTAAATGATTTATTCTGATTTTCCAGTCTCATTATGACCTGCTTTACTGGCACTGGCACTTCTTTGGTTCTCATGTTGAGAGACGACAGAAACAGACTCCAGATGCAAATGCCACATCTAGAACCAGCTCTAGACCTGCTGCTAGCTTTCGTGCAGGAATTAATGATGCATGATAAACAACAAGCGAAAAAAAAAAAAGCAGGCCAGCCAAGTGTCCAATTACTTATGCTCTCCTGAAATGTACATCTGTGTGTAAAAAGGAACTAGGAGTACTGGATTCATCAGGGGTCAATACTAGGGCCCCTACTGTTCTTTATATATCGTTGCTATCAGGCAAAAACATCATGTTTTTTACATCATGTCAAAATGTGTGATGAATGGACAAATAAAAATGCTCTAAAATTATTTAATATAAAACCTTTTTACACTGACTTTCATTGAAAAATAGGCGTGTCCAAGTATCCAGTTATTTATAATCTCTTGAAATCTATAAATGTGTGTAAAAAAAGAGCTAAGATTATTAAGTGACACAAATCTGCTTGAATAAACCTCTCACAATTTAAGAATAACTATTATAACACTTTGCATTTTTATTTGTAATTACTAAATAATTAACCTATTGATGAAATAACAGTCACAGCGATTAAAAGCTTCCTGGCTTAAAATCAGCATCTACTGGACTTATAACTTTTCAGCTTTTTTAGCATGTGAAAATTTTGATAAATTAATCCATAATACATAATGCATACATAAAAAACATCTACCCAGGCCCAGATTCGGGGACTGAAGCTGTAATTAGACATATTAATCGGCAAAAAAAAAGTTCTATCTATAAGGAAAAAAAACTATATGATTGTAACTTGGTGGTTAGATATGACAGCGTTCATTTTTCCATCACTAATGCACTGACACAATGTTGATTTCTGTATTGATCTATTTGTGCACATCGATTTTACATTGATTTAACATTGATTCACTGTTATGGTTATACATTACCACCCAAAAGTATTGGAACAGAGAGGTCAATTCCTTAATTTCTACTGTAAGTTAAAACATTTGGGTTTGATATTAAAAGACGAATATAAACCAAAAGATTAACATTTTAGCTTTTATTTAATTAATTTTCATTTGGATCTGATACTCTGTTGAGAAGATAGAATCTTCTGTCTGAACCCACCCTTTTTTCTAATGAGCAAAAGTAATAAAACACGTGACTGTCAGGTTTGTTTTGTTGCCCATTAGCATATTTAATATATTTTTTTATATTTTCCATTACAGTTACGGTTATGCTTTTCCGTAATGTTCCTTATCATGAAAGCTTTTAATGTGGTGTAATATCAGGCAGACAATTGACAAAAATCTTGGCCTGTTAAGGGGTTAAAGTTGATTTTGCTATCAGGGATGGGATGGATTATTGTAGGACACCATTAGGAACCTCCACAACTCCATGCTGAGATTTCTGACATATTGCATTAACAAATAAATATTGCACCCTGACCATATATTATGACTTTATTATGACTTAACTATTAGTGCCCTTAAAAACTTGTCCATCTCCATTTTTGACCATTTTTATTTTACTTCATAATTTGAACACACAAACTGTCCCTTACACCGTGTCAACATTTCTTGATGAATTGACCAGTAGAATGGACCAAAATGACTGGAAATGAACTCTTTTTACATTGACTTACATTGAAAGTTAAGCCGGTTTATTTCTGTTCTGTAAAGTTGCTGATTTGGAGATACTTGTTTTTTATTTTTATAGTCGGTACACTGAAAAAAATTATGCGTAAAATTTACTTAAAAACATTTGCAAATTTCTGCATTTGCTTTTTTAAATAAATTTAATTTCATGTAAATTTAAGTAACTTAAACTTTTTAGTACTAAAAAAAATTTATTACATGCCATCCATGTGTTGAGGCAGTGAGACTGGGTCTTTTTACAAAATAAATCTTTGAAATTATGCAAATATTTTAATGTGTGTTTTAAACAAATAATTATGTATAATAATATTGTATAAATTACGTTATTGTAATTAGATCTGAAATGGATTCTGAAACAAAGTGAAACCAAACAGATTTTCACACAGAACCAAAATTCAATTTAAATAAATTCTGATTTATTTATTCTGATAAATTTCTGCATATACTGTATGCAGAAATTAAGTAAATATTACTAAAAGAAAGGATTGATTCAGCAAAAATACATTAAGTAAAGTTTACTAAAAGAAAGAATTGATTTAGCAAAACTAAATTTAGTAAACTTTTCTGAAAGAAAGAATTAATTCAGCAAAAATAAATTAGGTAAAGTTTACTAAAAGAAAGGATTGACTGAAGTTCAGTTCACTTATTTACTCTATGTAACATTTAAGTCTTGAAACAGAGTTGAAGTTACTTAAATTTACATGAAATTAAATTTACTTAAAAAAAAGCAGAATGCAGAAATTTGCGAAACTTTTTTTAAAGTAAACTTTACAAAATCATTTTTTTCAGTGTAGAAGCAAAATTATGATCTGAATTTTCTGAATGGCACCAACTGATAATTAGTTGCCAGATGACACCTAATTCTAATTCTAAATTCTAAATGACACCTTTGTTTCTAGGAGTGTATTCAGTGCAGTCGTCTTGGACAATGAAGGTCTGGGACCGATGATACTGTGAAATATGATTCCTCAGACTGCGATTTCTTGAAATGCCAAAGAGGACACCTTTACAAGCTGACGAGAGATCAGGTATATATTCAGCAGATCAGATGATGAAGGTGTGTGTATTTGCAAGTTTGTACGTGTGGGAGTTTAATGATATACAGAACCTTGGAACAGAGCCATTGTCCACAAGAGGCCACTGATAAGATAACCTCCTACAGCTGGCCTCTTTGCCAAGCTAAAGGAGCATAATACACGTCTTTTAGAGGAAAGATCTGTAAATAGAATTTAAAAAGATTTTCCATTGCAGAGGCAAAGATGCATCAGGTAGCACGGTGTCAAGGACTCTGTGCTGAAAAGACTCTTTCAGATGTGCAGAGAAGACGCAGATATTACGACTGAGACGGAGAGAAAGCAGACAGATAGATGCTGTAATGGGAATGATATTAGAAAGCTAGTGCTTGAGATCCAGTGCAACAGGACCTTCAGAAACTGATCCTGCACTGGTTGAACTTTGTTTGGACTTGGCAGTGTATGAAAGCCCATTTCTGCCCCCTAAAAAATAAATAATTCAGCAAATGTTTTATTATTATAAGGTACAATCTTGTTTTAGTAAGTCATTATTTTAACCCTTGTGTGGTGTATATATTTTTGTTATTCGTTTACTTTGTTACTTGTATATAATTCAGCAAAATTAAGCAATTTTACATAAAAAATGCTTAACATATGCTTGCTTCACCTAAATTGCAAGCGATATAAACAGCTTACATGGTTAATATTTGCCCTTTACCTTTCTTATGTTACATTTCTTTCAAAAAGTGCTACTCTTTTTTTATTATTAGTTTTTTAATAAAATGTAAAAGAAAATGAATTTAACTCAAAATAGAGTAGAATATTTGTTTAGTTTCAAATTTACAAATGAAGCAATGTTTATTAGCCCTTGGCCAAACAGACTGTATGTAATATAAATGTGTAGGGGTGGGGTGTGTACAGTGTGTGTTTATCGAAAATATGTTTTGATATATGTTTTTCACAAAAAATTAGCAAATGCCAATGAGTTTGAGTTAGAAAAAGTATTTTTTTAGTATCATTTAATAAAAAATAAAAATGAAAACGGGTCCCGCAGACCCGAACACCACACAAGGGTTAAGATTGACTCTTATAATGTTTTATATTTATGGAAATAGATTAAAATAGATAGATTAAACATTCTAAAACATTCAAGTTAACCCCAAGCTAAAGATTTTTTTTTCACTGTATGTTATCCGAAACAAAGTTGTAGTCTACAGTGGCTTGCAAAAGTATTCATACTCCTTGATTTATTTATTTTTTTTGCCTTTTGTCACTATACAATCACAAACTTAAATGTATTTATTGAGACTTTAAGCAACCAGCACATAGTAGCACATAATTGTGAAGAATTTCAGATGTTTTTTTTTTTATTATTAAAATGTTGAAAATTTTTGTATCACAATTATGTGCTACTTTGTGTTGGTCTATTGCTGAAAATCTAAAAAAAAATAATATTAAGTTTGTGGTTGTAAGGTGACAAAATGTGAAAAAGTTTAAGGCAGACTTGAGATCAGTTGTGCTTATGATGGGCCCAACAAGAAGCTGGCGACCAGTGCCAAACAGTGGTTCAACTCTACCACAAAGTGTAAAATCCCTCTGATGCTAATGCACCCATGCTGGCAGTTCCTGTCGTGACCACTAGCCCTCCAACAGAATTCCCCCTGATACGCATCAAAGGGGAGCATATCTGCAAGTGTTAGAACCAGTAAACTGCCAGCGCAGATGAACATTTTAATCCTGTTTCCCAGAAGTCCATATGTTAATGGCACACCATGCCGTCGACTGCGCCAGGCCTGCGGGTTGGGTCTTTGAAGTGCAAGAAAAACCTCTCCCACTTGCTCCCGCAAAGATCGCTCTTGAAACATGCAAGCTCTAAACAGCTGGGACAACTGAGGGCCGCTCAACCTCAGACCAACCAGCCCTTCACTCACCTTACCCTGTGTTTTACTACAGTAAATCAGTCCATGCGACTGTTCCAAAATTTTTCAATATTTTTACAATGCTTAAACACACTTTTTTAGCCAAGACATTGAAACTAGGTATGCAAAAATATTTAGCAAAATAAATATATAAAAAAAAGAATTTAAAAAACTTTTTTGCCTCACTCTTTAAAATCCCTCTTCACAGTGCTGTGTATCGGAGAAGGAACTGAGGGAAAGAGCTGGCAAACAGCAGACAAACTGTTAATGTTTCAAACTGCAGGTTCAATTTTTATGCTCTACTCTCATTCATTCATTTCATTCATTTCATTTATTTAATCCTTCTGCCTCAAATATTACACTTAATATGAGTTCACTCCCTCTTCGAAGGTAGTAAGAGAATTAGTCACATGTGACTTGAGTAGCACTGCTGAGGTATATGTTTGACTAAAATTGCACTGCTCAAGTAGATTTATGATTAGAATAGCACTCCTGGTGATAAAATAGCATTGTTTGCCTAGAACACCACAGCTGAAATTAATAAATTGCGCTTTGTTGGTATTCTGCTTGGATATTAAAAATGTTACTGTGCAATAAATAATTGGAATTTAAATTAAAACAAGAAATAAAAGCAAGATAAAAATACATTAAGCTATACAAATGTGGCAATTCAAGTAAAAACATGCCTTCAACATTTGGCGAAAGTTTCATTTTTTTTTTTGTTTTGGCTGTATTTTTCAAACTATAGGGTGCACCCAATTATAAGGCACACTGTGAGTGAACATCTATTTTCTGTTTTATTTTCATACCCAAGGCGCACTGGATTATAGGGCACATTATGTGGCACTAGTAAGGAACAGGGGTGTTGCCATGTTTTCCTTCTAATCCAGAGTGTTTGGGTACATTACATTACATTAACCCTTAACAGGCCAGCATTATTGTCAATTGTCTGCCTGATATTACACACCTAAATCTTTTCTAGATTTCTATTCAAGCATTACATAAAAAGGTTACACGTTTGATAATAAATGTTACTACAAATTCTAATTGTAATTGTAATAGAAATTATAAAAAAATGTTTAGATATTAATTATATATGTATTATATATTAAGTGCAGTAGAGAGTGAACAGGCAGCTTCTTCAAGAGTCCTGTAAGAGTCTTCAAAGCCGTCAAAGTTGACAGAATGTGAGTAATCTATTTTACTGCAGAGAAAAAGGGTTTTGTATCATCTATACTTGTAGCCCGTATATGGGACAAGGCCTGTAAAAGGGGTTTTATCTGCATTAAAATTGCTCTTTCACACAATCCCCAAATGTCACTTTAAGGTATAAAATAAATATACCATAAGATGTTTGCTCAAGTGATGCCATTGATGAACAAATTCTTGATTTCTTAAACAGAATTTCTGGCTTCCTAAAGCTGTTTGTTTAAGCTTTATATAAGTATCACTTATTGTGAGTGCATTTTTTGTCATTTTATTGTTTGATGGCAGAAATCACAAGCTTTAAACCTCTGGTTGATTACCTGCCACTGCTTTTTGGTAGTAAAGTTGGGGAATAAAATAATCTACAGTTCATTTAAAAGATCAAATGTTTAATACATGGCGAGTTTTTATTTCACAGTTTCTCATTTGTATTTAGGAACACGGATGCTGTTGCACTTTGAGCTGAGCTTTCTGTGTTTTAAGAAACTGCTAGCCCATTACAACAACCTAATTTAGTGTTTCTTGGGTCTTCAACATGTCCAGCGGTTAAAATCGCATGTTTGCCTTGGTAGAGCACCTATGGGGATGTGGTAAACCTTCCTTTCCAAGCCGTGGCCACAGCCCTTCTTTCACCCTACCGTGCCTGATTTACAGCAGTGTGACCGCGCATTCATCAGGGGTTTGGTGAAAAGCCACATGAAGACCACATGTTTTCTCTCACGAGATCCCATAGATTTAAACAGGGCAGGAGCTCTGGAAGACAAGCTACTACAGAAACTGAACGGTCTAATAGACCAGGCGTTCTCAGCCTCGTCCACCTCACAGCCCACCTGTTCATAACAAGAAAGCATAACAGCCCACAAGACAAAAACTAATTTATCCAGTTTGTCAGTTTATCAGATTTTTTCAATTCAATTTTCTCAAACTAATGGTGTTTATTTCGCCAAACTGTGTTGACTTTGTGCTATTTTTGCAATATATTTGTGTTTATATTAAGTTTTATATGGTTTTTTTAACACGGTTTAGCTCTTGATTTTTACTTATATTATTTTTCATATGTTTATAATAGGCTGAATGCAGAAATTCCACCATTGTGCTTTTAAACATATTGGGCCCCATCGTACAGTATGCACATGGCATGTCTTGATGGTCATTGCTATCTTACACCCTGACAAACGCCTTGCGCCCACCAGGTACATTTCTGGCGTGTTTCTATTTTGTCAGCGGGAAATACAGGTGCGCCACTGACTGATTAAAACCCTGACAACAGTAAATGAGCTGCTGGCGTACCTTCACAGTGTGAATACGCAGGTCAGCATCCTCTGCACTGTTAAGATCCTAATGCGCCATAGTTAGAGCGCACCTGCCTCTTAAAGGGAATGACAACTGGCACACTGATTTATTTCACGTTTCGCCGAAAAAAACAGCCATGATTAATTAAGAGAAATAGTACATGCCTTGTGGGTGTTTCAAGCTGTGCAAGGCATATTTTTTGCGACCTCACAATACCAAAGACACATCGACACGCCCTATATCCAGCTGCTCAATGCGCAATTGACCAGTGTGCTAACATTGGGCCCATTCTTTTTAATAGGATGTGCCGCATACATGTGGAATTTCTCTGTTCGAGGCTTTGTGGCAGGTGCAACAATAACCCGAGTCCAGCATGGCAGATGTGCAAGGTTATATAATATAAAGTTTTAATGATTTCAACTTCTGCGCACCATACTCCAGCCAGTCTCAACGTGACCAGTACACACACACACACACCACAGCTGTACTGCCAAAATTCATCTCCTGTGAAGCCAAAGAACATGGCACCGACCAAGATGACCTCTGTCACACTTCCTGGATCTATATCTTCTTTAATGGACTGCATTAACCAGAATCCCACTAGATCTAACACCAAAGTCATGTGCCCCTTTTCAGCCAAGCATGGACAGCTCCCACGCTCTATGTCACTTTTGACTTTTAATCCCCTGCAGCTGTGACGGATTAATGACTTCCTTCACCTGTGCTTAATTGTCTGTGTGTGTACATCGCGTTCCAAATTATTATGTAAATTGGTTTTAAGTGTCCTTAGATAAAAGGATAAAGATCCTTTTTTTGTTTCTCAATTAAACTCATGGATGTTATTGTGTCTCAGGGCTCTTTGGATCACTGAAATCAATCTCTGTCTCCAGTGATAATTAGTTTGCCAGGTGAGCCAGCCCAATAAAAGAAAAACTACTTAAGAAGGATGATAAACATTATTCAGCAGGCCACAGGTTTCAAGCAACATGGGAAAGAAAAAGGATCTCTCTGCTGCCAAAAAGCTTTTACTTTTATCTGCAAGCGTTTAGTTTGTCCTGAGAACGTGACAACCTCCAAGATATGCATGTCGGGCCTGCTGCACTGTTTGTGGATGTAATTCCTACCAGATTCCTACCTGTTTGTTCGAACTATTCTATAGCTAAACTTTGCCTTTCCCACCCCATCACTCCATTGTGGGTGGTAATGCTTTTCATACTACTATATTTCCAGTATACACATGACACTGTGAATTAATACATTTAAAAAAAAAAACGTTCACAACTTCAGAAAAGGACTTTTTCATCCATCTGCCAGCACTCCACAAAGTGTGTTTTACTGTTAGCAAATGATTTACAGTGCATTCCAATTAATAACAGAATAATACACCAGGGTTTAATGGTGTCATTTCGATAAAACGCATTTAGCTCTTCTGTTTAAAGAGCATAATTTGCTCTTTTTGAAATACAGTAGGTCACTCCTACTGTACAAAGTAGGAGTTGCTTATGCATGTTGAACATGAAACTGTTGCTCTACCCCAGGGGTGTCCAAACATTTTTTGTTGGGGACCAGAAAGAGAAATATATTTAAAGTCACGGGCCACAGACTCTGTAATAAAACAAATAATAAAATATACCACTTTAAATAATACATTTTTCCTGATTCTTTTTATTTACACACCATTTTACTTGACTAACTATCTTTATCTTTGACAGTGTTGTGTAAACTAAGATTTTTCAAATTGATGTTTCATTTCATGATGTCTCTTAATATTATACTCCTTAATTACGGCAACTTTTACACTCTGTTTTTCTGCGCTAGAAATGCGCCCCCTCTCCGCTTTTAGACTCTTTTACCCCGTTTTTCTGCACTAGAAATGCGCCCCCTCTCCACTTTTAGACTCTTTGGAACGATTTTCTGCACTAGAAATGCGCACTCTCTCCGCTTTTAGACTCTTTTGCCCCGTTTTTCTGCGCTAGAAATGCGCACCATCTCCACTTTTAGACACTTTTGCCCCGTTTTTCTGCGCTAGAAATGCGCACCCTCTCTGCTTTTAGACTCTTTGGCCCGATTTTCTGCACTAGAAATGCGCACCCTCTCCGCTTTTAGACACTTTTGCCCCGTTTTTCTGCGCTAGAAATGCGCACCCTCTCTGCTTTTAGACTCTTTGGCCCGATTTTCTGCACTAGAAATGCGCACCGTCTCCGCTTTTAGACACTTTTGCCCCGTTTTTCTGCACTAGAAATGCACACCCTCTCCACTTTTAGACTCTTTGGCCCGTTTCTGACACCTAGCGTTCAAACTTTGAATCTCACATTATAAAAACCTGCTTAACAGCGGGCCAACTTTCATTCTATTTCTAAAAGACCTCGCGGGCCGCTCCATAAAAGGAAACGGGCCGCATATGGCCCGCGGGCCGTAGTTTGGACACCCCTGCGTAGTTTGGACACCATACTGCAGTATCCAATAGAAGAGAATAGACAGAAAAATGAGTGAATCAGAAAACGCCCCCGGACTGACGTCAACCCATAAATTAGGATTCATGGTTTCGCCCACCTTGGCTTGTGATCGTGACTGCAGAGCCATGGAGGGAGTGTCACAGTGTCGTTAGCCAATCTGATTGAGACGTTTGCATGTCATGAATATTTATAAGCTCAAATCCTGACGTTGTTCCCTGCCCACTCCTCCAACTGAAACAGATGGAAATAGGAGCACCATGAAATAAGACCTTTAAAAGTTTAAAGTTTTGCTCTTTGTTAAACTCTCTTACCTTTTCTGTTACAATTATGGTTCTTTATGGATTGGAGAACCATCTGAATCTTTATTATGGTTATTAGGAGTGTACAGCACATATTACAACTGGTACAGTTCATTCATACTGTACATGACCAGTTACATTTTGCATATATATATATATATATATATATATATATATATATATATATATAAATCTGCAATATCTTTGTCACTATCTTATCTATAAACATGGATTAAAGTACAAAAAAATTACGCTTCCCATGAATCATGAAAGCCACATACCTCGACTGACATGCAGCTCAAAGTTGTGTTGGCCAACAGAGTTGTGTGTGTCACAAACAGAGTTTATCAATAATAATAATCACTGATATACACGGCTACACTCGGCAGTCCACGATTTCATTTCATGGCGATGCCCTTCATAATCACTTTCGCAGAAAGCAAACATCTATTCTCCTGAATGCCAAGCAGCTATGGCATTGACTGAAGTGTGGGAGGCTCGTTCTGTATATCCTGAGAGGCGAGGCGATATGAACCCAGCTAATGTATCCAGTACCGAATCCGCTCTCGTAGTCCCGGTGAGTCACCACATGTAATGTTGCTGCTTTCTCTCAGGTTGACATTTGTGTGAGACCTTTATGACTCTCACACAATATTAGAACATGCTTTATTAAATGCACTCCTTTCAAAGGTCATTAACAGACGGTTTACTGTGCAAAACACGCGGAACAGCAAAAACACACAATGCATGAAACTTCTGAATGATTTCTTGCAGTAGAATGTCACCCCTGATGTTCCGTTTTCTTTATTTTTGCTAATAAACATTTTAACCCTCCTGTTAGGTTACGGGTCAAATTGACCCGTTTTAAAGTTTGAAGATCTAGGAAAAATAGTTAAAAGTATTTTTTTCAGTATAAAACTTCTTCTGCTTGCTTTAAATAGTGTAATCAACATATAATATAAAAATGGTTCATCTCACATACTTGCAACCACCCCTCACATACTTTTCAAATTGTGCTCAAATGGGGATGTACATGCGCAACGCACTCCTGCATGGCTAAAAGACAATTGGGCAGCTGACAATCAGAGGCGCACCAATATTCCCGCCACCAACATAGAAACAAACCAGATATTTACCTAAGCACACTTCACTTCCAGACCACCACATCCATCAGTATAGATATATTCCTAAACTCCAACTCTGTTTTAACGTCGTGGGCATAAGCCATGAAAATAGACTGTTGATAGCAATGAGCATTGCACGATAGAGCCCAAAATGTAAATATATATTGTTCCTGGTAAACTTTATTTTCCTTCCAAATAGCATTTTAATCCAATACTTCTTCCAAGTGCATCTACTGTATTTTTTTATAATAATTGTATTACCTTTATTCTTTTAACAACAAGAAAATCTACCTAAAAAGTGTTTGCAGATTTTGAATATTGGACATTCTCACAATACAACTTCTTATTTTCTTTTGTTGAGCAAAACTCTCACACTGGGTTTTGAACATCAGTTTGATATTGAAACCTTCTCTGCAGTGCAGTGCTCCATTTATTGTATTCATTACTGTTTCCATTGTGAAAGAAAAAAAAACTCCATATAAGTGAAATTAACACTGAATGAGTGTGATGACGCAAATTGGTGCTTCTTTTCGGTTTTACGTCAGAGCTTTATCCTTTACACCAGTTTTTTCAATGTGAGGAAGAACCTATAAAAAATGCTCATCTCCTTTCTGTAAAACACTGCCATTTATTCTCTTCTGGCACATTGAATGTAATCGTAGTTCTGGAGCTGTCGTATGTAGATAATTCCCTCCCTGAACAACCCCACACTCTCACGTTTCTCAGTGATATATGTCTGTACTGTGGATGCTCAGCTTACATATACGTTAATAGAGTATTATTAAGTAACATGTTACAATATTAAAATAAACACAGTCAGTCTTATGGCCACCTTCTTGTTTCTGCACTCACTGTTCTTCTGTCCATCTTATCAGTTCCACTAAGTACAGTGGAGCACTTTGCAGTTCTATAATTTCAAGGTGTAGTCCTTTAGTTTCTCTGCATACTTAATCATCCTCCTTTCACCCTGTTCTTCAATGCTCAGGACCCCATAGGACCACCACAGAGCAGCTATTATTTGGGTGGTGGGTTACCCTCAGCACTGCAGTGACACTGACGATAGTGATGTGTTAAGCCAAGCTCAGACTACACGACATTTTTGTCCCTCGCGATGTTCACTATGTCAGATTAAGCAGTTATTTTCATTTTGTGTAGTTCTCAAGGGACTGGCAACACTACACGTTAGTCACCGACCAATCATCGTCTGTGGCCTTGCGTGAGTTACAGAATCCCTTTGCGTGATGGTAGTGCTTTTGTGCTGAAGAAACTAAAAAAAGAGGGAGAACTGGCTCGTTCCTGGGTGACCCAAATGAACATAACATGCTTCGTGTATTCCAGAGAGAACTTGAGGTATGGTAAAGATGTAGCTACTTAGGTTTCAGTGAATGTAAACAGAATATCACATGGATTAAGTAGATTATTAGATGATTATTAGATTATTCTTCTGTTTCTCTGGTCCAGAGAACTGCAGGAGCACTGTGCTGCTTTCTTATCCCATGTTTACATCTGTGCACCAGAGAATGCTCCGTCTTCCTATTGGTCAGCACCACAAAGCACATTGCGGAGCACGTCTAAACTAGGCGATAAAGTAAAAAAAAAGTCTAACATGCTAGTCTTTCCGTCGGATGCTCCGACGGCGTTGCTCGCGTCAAATTACTGCTCTTTGGCTGTGTAACACTACACGGACCTTTGTCGCTCACGACACTGAAATTTGGATCCTACACATGCAATTTGACAACGCCGACAAAATCTGGTCAAAATCGGGCTAAAATTGTGTAGTCTGATCCGGGCATTAGTGTTAGTGTTGTGCTGGTATGAATGGATCAGACACAGCAGTGCTGCTGGAGTTTTTAAACACTGTGTCATTTCTGGGCTGAGAAAAGTCCAACAACAGCATCCTGTGAGCAAAGATAGAGGACTAGAGCAGGGGTGTCCAAACTTTTTTTGTTGGGGGCCAGAAGGAGAAATATATTAGAAGTCACGGGCCACAGACTCTGTAATAAAACAAATAACTAAATATACCACTTTAAATAATACATTTTCCTGTTTACTTTCATTTACACACCATATTACTTGACTATCTTTATCTTTGACAGTGTTGTGTAAAGTAAGATTTTTCAAATTGATGTTTCTCAGCTTTTAGACTCTTTGGCCCGTTTTCTGTGCTAGAAATGCGCACTCTCTCCGCTTATAGACTCTTTGGCTCGTTTTTTTCTGCGCTAAAACTTCACTCTCGCCACTTTTAGACTCTTTGGCCCATTCCTGACACCTAGCATTCAAACTTTGAATCTCACATTATAAAAACCTGCTTAACAGCGGGCCAACTTTTATTTTATTTCTAAAACACCTCGCGGACCACTACAAAAAAGGAAACGGGCCGCAAATAGGCCGTAGTTTGGACTATAGGATGAGCAACACAAACTGTGCAGCAATAGATTGAGAGCTTCTGTCTATGGGCGCAATTTTAGCGATCTATAGCATACTGGTCAATTGCCGATCGTGCAGCTGGATTTAGGGTGTGTCGGTGTGTCTTTGGTATCTTGAGGGCTCCACAAAAAAAAATAATGAAAAAACGCCTTGCGCAGGTCGAAATACGTAAAATGCATTAACCAATTCTCCTTATTAATCATGAGTTTGTTTTGGGTGCAACGTAAAATAAAACAATCAGTGTGCAAGTTGCTATTGCCTTTAAGAGCCAGGTGAGCTCTAACTTTGGTGTGTTCATATCTTAACAGTGCAGCACTTTTGCACATCTTAGAAGAGGAAACTGATCTGTGCGTTCACGCTGTGAAGGTTTGCCAGAAGCTCATTTAAGGGGACATTAATGTTATGTTATTCTTTATTTTGTCTATTGTTGATGTAAAAGCTGGATTTGTGCGCTACAGCACGACCATGTGTGTGTGTAACATTTGGCGCTCCTGCATGGCTAGAATAGGATTGGGCGGCTGACTGTTGACTGTTGTCAGGGTTTTAATCAGTCAGTGGCGCACCTGTGTTTTACCCCTGCAAAGATAGAAACAAGCTAGAAATTTACCTGAATATACCTTACTTCCAGACCACCACGCCACCATCAGTGTCGATTTCTTATCACTTTCCTTTTTCTTTATTACACCATTCTTAGTAAACTTAGAGACTTGAGACTTGTGCTTAAAATCCCAGGAATTATTAAAGAATTAAAGAAGTCCTCAAACACCACAAAGATTCTTCCTCACTCTGGTTGACGGTCGATGTGAACATACGCACCTGAAGCTCCTGGCCTGCATCGGCCTGATTTTATGCACTGCGCTGCTGCCAGAGGTTCTGGTTGGCCCAGCTGAGGTCTTGTTCTTGGAGCAGCGCGGGCACTGGTCCAGCCCCCAGCACGCACACTGCAGCACATCTTCCTATCCTGGAGGCTTTCTCATTGAGGGCTTGGACAGACTCTTCACTGCTCCATCATGCTTTCATTACTGCGTTTATTCGCTCCATTTTTTTTCCATGCCTGGGCGAAACTCCATCTGTGTTTGTTCGCTCCAAAAGTGCCGTGCAGCCCTGCCGAGATGGGAGACATTGGCAGAAGAGGACCGGCTGTTGACTGTGTGAATGCATAACACGACAAGTGGTTCATGTTTGGTCTGCTTGTCGTCCCAGACTGCTGCAAGGTGTCCGGGAACGCTGACAGTCAGTTGAGCGGCGTGGGATACGGACTAATGTCTGTTTCCATTAACCCCTGAAACGTCCAGCCTGTCCAGATGGCCTCTTTTTACTTTTATATCTACTTAGCTTAAAACATTAGCTGCGTAGTAATAAGCTAATAATTTAAGGTAGTTAATAGAGGATAATGTTACCATCAAGTCAACCTTTAAGTTTGCACTTACAACATAGGGGCTCGTATGGACGACATTATTTCTGTTCAATGAACGTCTATTTTCTGGTCTATTTTCATACATAAGGTGCACCGGATTATACGGCACATTAAGCGACACTAGTAAGGATGCCTACACTGAACTGAGCAAGGGTGTCATCATGTTTCCATTCTTATGGGAAGGCTGGGGAAAAGCCTAAGTAAATAAATCTGTAATTCTTAGAAAAAAAATAGATATATATATTTTTTAAGTCAAATAAGCACTGGATGTTAATCTACACAGATATCTCTCTTGAAAACTGTCTGTTTGGGTAAGTAAAGCACTTAAATTTTTTACACTATGCTTATGCTTAGATTTCCAATATTTGGTCTAAGTTTGAGTTTTCAGTGAAGTTTCTCCAGCACTAAGGCTGGGTGCAGCAGTAATAGCTTTAGTCAATAACCACAGTGCTAGCGGGATGTAAACACCGCCTAAAACCAGTTTATTCCACGTAGCTTGTTTTAACAGGACAAACCACACAGACTGCAGTCCTATATACTCACCTCTGAAGCGCAAAACAGCCACCGCTGCAGGTAGCAGCTAATGCTAATACTGCTGCACCTACCCTGAGTGCTGGGGAAACTTAACTCAAAACTCACTAATATAACGCTGTACTTCAGCGAGTGGCTTTACTGCTCCTTAATACCCAACTGGTGGAATTTATATATAAGGTGCACCGAATTATAAGGTGCACTGACAATTTTTGGGAAAATTAAAGAAGTTCATTATCATCATCATTTTATTTACACATATATGTTTGAGCATCAAGAATAAAACAATTTTTAACATTTAAATCATGTGCTTTTGAATATGGCCCTAGCTCAGAGATACGTATAACCCCAACCCCCCAAAACATACAACATACAAGTCTAAAAAATACAATAAGTGGTTTTGGTGTTCCATAAAAATGCAAAGGTTTCATGTAAAGAAATGGGAAACTGTCCTATAACAAGCAAACTTGGTTTTGGCTGGCAAAAATATGAACAGTAATTTTATTGACACACAAATTTGGAGCTTTGCACAGATAAATACCAGCTTGAGATGGTAGTGCTCATGTTTAGTCATCTCGTAAATTTGATATATCCGATGCGACTTGAAAGCAGCATAAGATCTAAGATCAATAAGAATCATGGCTCACCAAAACAATCAGACAGAAATGTTCAGTTTTTCACCTAACCACCAATTTTACTTCTTTAATTTTGCACTGGTTATTTGAGGCTGATGTTGATAAAGCAGCTAACATATAATAGAAGTGTATGCTACTACTACTTAAAATTACCGTTTAGGGTAGCTAAAAAATAAAAGAGTTTTTTTAAATAAGATTTTGGGCCTTATTTTAGTCATCTATGGCGCACCGGTGAATTGTGTATCGTGCAGCTTTAGGGCGTGTCGTTGCAAAGGCATGAGCTAATTTATTTTTAATTAATCATGGGTGTGTTTTGGGTGTAACGTGAAATAAACTAATCAGTGTGCCAGGAATCTGATGATTGACCTTTGTCAGGGTTCATTTCAGTCAGTGGTGCACCTGTGTTTTCGATCGCCAAAATAGCAACACACCAAAAATTTAACTGAACACACCTCACTTTCAGACCACCACGCCCATCAGTGCAGATTTATTCCTAAACTCTGATTCTATTTTGATGGCACAAGGCATAAAAATAGACTGTTGACGGAGTGTAAGATAGAAATGAGCAAAGCGACACATCATGCGCAGTGGGTATGAAAGGGCCCTTTGTGTTCTTTTTTTTTATATATTTTAGAAAGGTCAAATTAACTGAATCTAGAGTATTCAATGGACAAATTATATAATATTCTGACATGCCAAATGCCATGGGACTTGCGGTTAGTCTTGTGTGCCATGACTTTTGCCATGTCCCATAGATGATAAAGAATGCCGAACTGACTGAGTGATATGCATGTGGGACTCTTGTTTTTAATGTTGATGTAATTTCTGATTGACAGGTTTGCTTGTTTGCTTGTCTTTTTCACAATCATTAGCACTTGCAATCAATTTGTGGAAAATTAACCACATTTTATACACAAAAGGAGGGATGGTAAATGTATAAATAAATGCTGTCAACATTATTGTTATAATGCCCATGATCTGGAAACCTGTATACCTCGTTTTTTTTTTTTTATGTTTTTTACTGTTTTTTATTCAACTGTTACTTGAATATAGCTCACAAAGTTACAATCTGTCTTCAAAGTTAAAAAGATACAAATAAACAAACGTAATATAAATAATATTGAATATAAATAAAATTCCTACTGTGATTATCTCGCGTTTATTATTTTATTTTACAGATAAAAATCCATTAAACGTTTCAGTGTTAAGAAGGACACATATAATTAGTTTTGATTAATTACAGTAAATTGGGTGATTAATTAACTTTTTCTAATTGATTGACAGAACTAGTAAAAATAAATGATAAGAAAATTGGTGTACGAACAACATTGTGCCTCAATACAGTGTTGTTGTTTATTTGTTTTTTGTTTATTTGTTTGTTTGTTTGCCTAGATTACAAATATGTTCTTAAACCAGCAGTAATAAGCCAGTGTACTGTTCCTAATCTGCTGAATGTCTTTAGCTAAACACCTTTGAACATTGATTATTTAATCACTCAGTTGAGCTGCCCATTACTACCAGACACGCTAGCAGGGTTTACTAAATACTTCACGTTTTAGTCCAGGGTGACAGAGATCATCCTGGTCCACATTCAAACTGAATCTCAAATGCCAATTTCTGAAGGAAACTTGATTAACTCCAGCTAAATATAGAGGAGCTGAAAATATCTTCAAAGGCATTTCTACAATGTGAGTCATTAACCATGAACAAGTTCAAGAGAAAGAGAGTGTAACATGACACGGTGTGAGATTGTTTCACTGCAAGACTTGTAAAAAGAGCTTGGTTAGCTTGCTTGTCTCTGTTTTGGGTTCTTTATTTGTTCTTAATTAAATATATCTGTTTGCACATAAGTTTGAGAAACTATGTTATATATATTATATGTTATGTTTTATGAACATACTAATAAATGTTAATTTTTCCACACTGATTCACTTAAGTAGTAATTAACATCATGAAATGTCAAATTGTGATTTACTGAGTGTGTGTGTTAGATAGCAGTTGATCTATTAAGTTTAGTTTTATTACCTAACAAATGTGAGATTAGGGATTTACAACAAAATTGTGGCTTGGACTTCTATACTATCTATCTATCTATCTATCTATCTATCTATCTATCTATCTATCTATCTATCTATCTATCTATCTATCTATCGAAACTTCACATGAAGCATTGATCTTTGTTCATTGAACATTTCAGTTTATGATTGCAAACTTTTCAGACAAATGTCAGACAAGCATCACATTAAAAAAACATAAAAACAGGCTAAAATGAACATCAGATTTGAGCCAATTTCACCTGCTGTGCAAACATAGCCTATGTGTGGTAGTAAAACAAACAAAGAAGAGGGGGATTATGGGGGAATGCTTCAAAAGGCTTGTTTAAGGAAGCAGTAACAGCCTCTAATCTTGTACAAGTGTCTTACATTTACTGCAAATGGATGACTAGTTACAGATAAAAAATACTCTTGATAAACTAATCCTACAGGTTAGAGCTCCTGTACTGTAAAATAGCCCTGTAAAATTCCAATGCACCAAAGTCAAAGCGCACCTGCCTCTTATGAAGAATGACGACTGGCGCACTGATTGGTTTATTTCATGTTACACCCCAAACACACTCATGATTAATTAAGAGAATTAGTACATGCCTTTGTGCATTTCAAGCCATGCAAGGCTTATTTTTTGCACCTTCACGATACCAAAAACACACAGACATGCCCTAAATCCAGCTGTGCGATGCCTAATTGACTATAGATTGCTAAAATAGGGCCCCTAATATTTGATGTTTCATAGATGATGTGGGAAAGCTCCACTTTCTAGCAGCCAAGAGATCAGATACAACTCAGATTTACGTCCCGTCAGCAGTAAAATGTTACGGTCCCTTGCTGTTCATAAATCAGTGTAAATTGCCTGACACCTTTGCTAGTGAAAGTGTGTGTGTCTGACGCAAGGGCTTTACAACCCATCAGTGATGAGGTGCATTCTTTGCTGTTAGCGTCACACGTGAAACATAACGGCTTAATATTCAAACCGTGTTCTTGATGTTTAAGTGATCAAACTTGTCAGTGACCTCAGATAATGCTACACTGTGTTTTTGTTTGGCTAAAAGAGATACAAGACAACAATTTCTACATATGATTCACAAGGAGCTCTCATCCACTGATGGTAGAGTTTTGCTAAATACTCACAAGCCTGTCCTGTTATATATATATATTTTTTTTAAGTAATAAAGAGGGCATATTATACCTCTATTTACATAAATTAGAATACATCTATGGGCCATCAAAAACATGTCTTACATAAAGAATAGAGCTCACCAGCTCTATACCTGCATGTTTCAGCCACTTTCAGAATGAACTGTTTAGGGGGCTCTGTCACTTTTATGCAAATAAGCTGTTGCTGGCCACACCATGTATACTCTTAGTGTTCACTACGCGTTAGTGTTAGCTTGTGCTAAATATTAAAACACGCACAAGCTAGTTTATGCTTAACTTCAATTAAAGCACAAAAATCGTTATTTGAAAGTACTTACGTCTCTCACATCTCTGCTTCCTTGTGAGATATTGCCACTCACTGTGTTTTTATTGAGCGTGTTTATCTTGTATTCCCTGTTTTATGGCCTTGTGACTTTTGTAATAAAGATCTTTGCATTTGCATCCAGTAACTTAGTGTTACACAGCCATTGGGCCCTATAATTTACCCAGCATAAGACGAGTCATGATGCTCATTGCTATCTTACAGTCTAACCACTAAAATAGCAATAGCAATGGCTGTGTAACACTAAGTCCCTGGATGCAAATGCAGAGATGCAGAGAGCTTTAACCACTAAAATAGCAATGCACCAAGTCAGTGCACACCTGGATCTTAAAGGGAATGGCAAGTGACACACTAATTGGTTTTATTGCAAGTTACGCCTAAAACACACCAATGATTAATTAAGAGAATAAATACATGCCTTTTCCCATCGTTACGACAGCAAAGACTCACAGACATGTCATTAATCAAGCTTCGCTGTGCATGGCTGACGGCTTATCTATAGACAGCTAAAATAGGGCCCTAAGTCATTACAGGTAAGTTTACTGCTTTTCTCCATAAATGGAAATTAATAGAGAGACACCTGTAGAAAGTGATAGTCAATGATGTTATCTGCTGGTGTTGGCTGCTGACAACTTTTATGGAAGTGTGGATTTCATTTTCTAGCAGGACTTGGCACACTGCCCACACTGCCAAAAGTACCAATTGGAATAATATTCCAATTTTCTGAGATACTGAGATACTCTGAAACCTTTTTGCATTTATTTTTTTTCTGAGCCATTCAAAGGTGGACTTGCTGGTGTGCTTTGGGTCATTGTCCTGCTGCAGAACCCAAGTATCCTTGAGCTTAAGGTCATGAACCAATGGCCAGACATTCTCCCTTAGGATTGTCAGGTAGAGAGCAGAATTCATGATTTCATCCATGGTACTTTTTCACAAAGGGCAAGATTGGATTGGATAGCTTTGTTTTACCTTAATAATTGAAATCATCATAAATATGTTAAATATTAAATATAATAAATTATATTTACTCATCCTATTTTTGACTGATATTTAAGTTTGTTTGTTAATGTGAAAAATATAATATGACAAAAAAGAGGCAAATATTTTTTCGCTGCACTGTATTTAATTCAGTCAGATCAAATCAAACCAAATCAAATCAAATTTAATGTATTTGTTTAGCGCTTTTTACAACTCGTGTTGTCACAAAGCAGCTTTATAGAAACATAATCACAGGACAAAGAGTCAGGCAAAACATTAAATATAGAAAATACAGAATACAGAACCCCCAGTGAGCGTGGAGGCAAAGAAAAACTCCCTCAGAGATGCATGAGGAGGAGGAAACCTTGGGAGGACCAAGACTCACATTTAAGGGGGGACCATCCTACCACTGGTCAAACAGCTTTTAAATTATTTTAAAAAGTATTTATACATCCACATAGGTCTTATATATTCAGGAGTATAGCAGCGCCACTTTTGCAATTTTGTGTAAATATTTGATTATTAATGAACTAAAAGAAGTTTTCTTCATCTTCTGTCTCCATTTCTAACAGGGACAAAAAAATCTAAAATAAAAATTGTGCAGGCAGGGGTGTCCAAATCTTTGTCTGTGTGAGAGACAGACAAAAGAAGCAATATCAAGTATTTTGGGAGACAGAACTTATAAGTAGCATCTCCCACCTCCCTCAACTCCCACCCGTAGTATCTCCCATCCACTCTGGCCCACAAGCTCTTCATGGACATTTAAAGGAGGTTAATTGAAAACACTTGTTGGTGTGAACGGATGACTCAGACAAGCGCACGCCCACGCATGGACACATGCACACTCGTGCACGCACACACACACACACACAAACACACACACACACACACACACACACCACAAGCTCCTCAGAGCCATTTAAAGAGAGTGTAATTGAAAACATTCGTCTGTGTGAACGGATGTGGGCATGGATCCAGGACGTATTCCTGAAATTCTTGCAGTGGAGATAGATCCAGATGGGCCCAGAACTAAAACCAGCTGGCCGACGTACGTTGGGGTTGGGGATTTGGGGGGTTGTGGTGGGACATTTTAGGGTAAAGGACTAAAGACAGGCCTCAGGTAGAAACTGTTCACACACTTGTGCATCAGGTCATGGGGTCATGGATTTGGGATAAACAATTTTTATTTGTGTTTGTAAATATTCAACCTGGTCATTTATTTAGGAGTTTAATTCTTTTAAATTGTTGTGTCTCCAGAATAAATCACTTATATTTGAAGGGGAAGGGCTAGTATTTGTAATTACACTCTTTTAGGCATTATGCTTCTGAAGATGGGTCATTATTAATATACTGTGCCATTTGGCACGCAAAACTTTTATATTTATGACCATATATCCTTTCTTATTTATAAGATACAAATACAGATTTGTATTTATAAGAATATCCAGAAATCACATTTTCTATTTTCTTTTTTTAGTCTTTATTCTTTTTTATGCATGCATCTACCCTGCCATGGAAAGCTGCACAACATGATGCAAATTTTTAATAAAAAAATTTAATTATAAGGTACAAGTATAGATACTAGGGTTAAAAAGACATTTTAATACGATACAAATACACTACCTTGCCTAAAAAAACTAAAGTCACCACCTGGATTTAAGTAAGCAAATGATGTGGGGTTGATGCTGCAGTTGGTCAGGTCTGGCTTCAGCAACAGTAGGTGCTGAAAGAATGAGGTCAGCTGACTACCCGAATATACTGAATATAGACCAGGTTATTCCATCAATGGATTTTGTTGGTGGAATGAGCATACTCCAAGATGACAATGTCAAGATTAATCAGGTTGGAATTGTGAAAGAGTGATTCAGGGAGCATGAGATCATCATTTTCACACATGGATTAAGAGAGTTTACCACAGAGTCCAGACCTTAACCTCATTGAGAATCTTTGGGATGTGCTGGATGGAGAAGGCTTTGTGCAGCGGTCAGACTCTACCATCATCAATGCTGCAAGATCTTGGTGAAAAATTAATGCAACACTAGATTAAAATAAATATTGTGACATTGAAGAAGCTTATTGAAGCAATGCCACAGTGAATGTGTCCTGCAAAAAAGCTAAAGGTGGTCCAACTTTTTTGTGTTAAGTTTTTTTGGCAAGGCAGTGTATTATTAGAGAAGTTTAGTTAGGACATTTTACTCAAGTTTTCTTGAGTCTCTGGCACAGATCATCTTCATACCAGGCTACATACATCTGCTATGTTGTTGCTGGAGTGTGACGTGACGTATGAAGGTGGTATGAATTGTGTATAAACCAATAGGGTGTCACAATTATATATTTTTATACTTTTCATCCAGTCAGACTCAGATTCACTCTATCTGGATGGAGAGATTTGTCTGGATATAGTTGTTTTGAAAGATGAGAAGCCAGAATGAAAACAAGCCGAAATGAAAAAGGAGTAACAAGGCTATTTTTTAAATGTATGGAGTATAAAGTGCAGATAATTGTGTAAAAATGTAAGGAGGAGAAGAAAAAAGTGATCTAAAAAAAAATTACTTTTTTGACACCTCTGTAGCTCTATACAGTTGCAGAAATGTTAAACTGACTTTGCTCTGTTTCAAAGATACATTTTGATTTTTTAAAAGTATTTTAAATACCTTGATATTTTACCTTAATTAAATATGGAGACAATTTGAGAAATATTAAGTAACAAATTCAACCTTTGTCTTTTTCAACAGTCCCTTTAAAAAATAGAACAGCAGGAAGGTTGTGAAATCACTGATCTCAAATGTCACTTTCTTAAAGAAATGTTTCCCTTTACATGGGAACAAGAAATTCTTGGACAGATTAAAATATCTGGAAATTATTATGAAATATCAAAGTTAATTATTTAAATACCTAAATTAATTTGAAACATCTACAAAACTGAAAATATATAATATTTTAAAGGAAGTGTATCATTTGAGACAGCACAGTGGCGCAGTTGGTAGCTTTCATCTCACAGCAAAAAGGCCTGGGTTCAATTCCTTGTGGGGGTGGCCAGGGTCTTTCTGTGTGGAGTTTCTACATTTGGTGGCCTCTCCAGGGTGCATCCTGCTGAGATTGGCTCCAGCTCCCCTGCAACCTGAAATGGAAAAGCGGTTGACAATGAATGAATGAATGAATGAATGAATAAATGAACGAATTAATCATTTAAGCACTTAAAAGAATAATTAAGAATACTGTGGACAATGCTGAAAAAATCCACCCTCGCATTAAATAAATAATATAATATTGACCCGAATAGGTCTATCCAGTCAGTGTAAAGTATGCATTTACTTCAGGCACCAGTAATGGAAATCGTTCGACTCATTTCATAAGTAGCATAACCTTCCTTATTATATAATTGGCCCATAAAATTTGATTAATTACTGGACTTCCTGAGACTTGACTCGGGTTATTTAAGTGTTGACCTTCAGAATTGATTGCTAAAAGCAACTGGATTTAACTCGACCAGAACGCCCACAGCCTTATTCAATTTGGTCACTCGGTCATTGTTGCTGTCGTAGTGAGGACCAGTCTGGCCAAGAAGCTTCTAAAAAAAGAACGATGGTGAACGAGAGGACAACAGATAGAAAGAGACAGAAGAGCAGGAAGCAGTGCATGTGTACTCGTGTTTATAGGAAATTCTTAAACAGCTGCCAAGATTTTTCATTTGTCACACTTGAAGATCTGAGCGTTTCAGGCAGTCTCAGGCTAACTTGATATTGTGTCACTGCTGCAGATAGGAATCTTCTTCATGCTGTAGATTTTACTTGTTTTTTTGTGTCAGTACATATTTTCCACAATGTTTAGTAATATGTTTTACTGCTAAAAATTAGATAACAGTATGGATTTTACACAAAATTCCCCACATAGTACTTTAATGCTCCATATTTCCATATTTTTCAGACTGTATGAATTTTACCAGTCAGGTTGTAGGGAGCAGTAAAGCCACTCCACTGAAGTTCAGAGTTATACAGGAGTTTCAGTGAAGTTCAGAGAGTGTAGAGGCATTAGCATTAGCCACTAACCACAGTGCTAGCTCTTCAGAGGTGAGCATATTTCTGAATCTAGTCTGCGTGTTTACCATGTTAAAGCAAGCTACGTAAGACAAACTGCTTCTTGACAGCTCCCTGGGTTATCAAAACATTTAGGGATCCTCAGTCTACCAATATCGGGCGGCATTTACTGGCGCTAACCACGGCTGGCTAGCACTGTTAGCCGTGGCTGTCTAAGCTTGTTAACTGCGGCTAGCGCTCAACCTCGGACAAAATACTGGAATTTTACGCTTACTGTAAATAAACAGAAACACTTTACTCACCCAAATAAATGTTTTTCAGGAGAGAAATCAGTGTAGATTAATATCCAACACTCGTTTTGTTAAGAATTACTGTTTTGTAGCGGCAAGACCTGCTGAATTAGAGAGAAAACATGCGACACCCTTATTCACTTCAAGTATGCATTCTAACCCTGCGTTCACACTAGAACCCATGAGACGCTCGTGTCACATTGTGTTTGTCGCTTGTGGGCGTGTCAAAGCTCAATGTACGCATGTATCATGGTCCAGCTTCCAACAACAAAAAAGGCCCCAAAATAAATAAATAAATAAATGATACAAATAATAAAACATATATAAATATGTATTTCTTAACTAAATTAAGATCACTACATTTTTTTAAAATAATAGACTTTAATAAGACATGAATGTTATATATAAATATATATATATATATATATATATATAAATATATAAAAAAGATTCACCATCCAGTCACCATCCAGTTCAAGGAAATGGTAGAAAGCTAATCGGGTTAGAATGTCGCTTCATTCACCATGTCATTATTCATTTGCATAAAGTTGAGATATTTTAAACTCCGTGTCGCTTGTCGCCTCTCACGTGTCCCGGCAACAAATCACACCCTGCCATAGGAAATAAATGGTCCCCTGTCGCATTGTCACTTTCCAATGTGAACGCAGGGTTACTTGTGTCGCTTAATGCGCCTTATTCTTCAGTGCATCTTATGTACGAAAAAAGAACCAGAAAAATAGACATTCATTAGTGCGCCTTATAATCCAGTAATACACTACTCAATTACTTTGTGTAAATATTACATAATTAACTTATTACATATTATATTTAGTTTTTTTTTTTTACCCCATTAAACATTTTTTTACAGTATACAGGGACCTGCCGCCATCTTTAAAGCATCTGGCCTGATTGTTTCCATTGATCAGCAGCTAACCTGATCCTTAGCAGCATCTATTTGGGGGTGAACCTCCCAGTGGGACTTTGTACTTAATAGTTTAATACAGTTCAAATGCCACACACTGTAGATCTAAGGCTGAGTGGCGCACGCGATACAGCTCCATCGTATTTCAGCTATTTAACTTCTAATGCCGTTTAGCATTAAATCGAATATGTTTCTAATAATCCCGAGCTGTCGTGGTAAAGGCAAGCAGCGAGGCCCGAATTCAGTGATTGGAAACACTCACTGAGAGCATCACGAGAGCCTGCAGGGCAAATGGACCACAGCCGAGCTGAAGACAATCTGTAAAGAAGAGCTGAAAAGGAGAAATGCAGATATAGACGCAATAAAAGTCTGAGAAGCTGGGGTAGCTAACTGCAGGAATTACTATTCCTGAGGATCATTATTTTTTAAAGTTATTAATGAGTTTATTTACACATTTTTGGCTTTCCAATTCGGGGTAATTCGTTTTAGCTTGTGGTTGCTAATGCAATAATCTGCATCGCAAGCCAAGCAGCTTCGCTAAAAACAAACTGCTAGATCTTTCACAAGAGAGGAAGCAACAAGCTTAATGAAAGCCAAACCCACAACAAGTGGAAAAAAGTCTGGTCATTAAGCAGGTGCAAACACAGAAATGTGAGTGCCTTCAACCAAACCTGTCAAGAAGACTTGACCCTTTCTTGATGTGCGAGGCTAAACAGCACGAACATTTCCGTCAGTACTTAAAGTCATGCTTCCCTCCAATACTTAAACCACAATCAGGGGGAACGTTCATCTGGTAGTCAGATGTTGAAGTGAGAATCCAGATACTGTTAATGACAGTCTGGACTATTCAGATTCTTGAGTAGAAGGGGGTTTCCTTATTGTGAAATTCTATATCACTACAATACAGAAGTAGTGTGTACTGGCAGAGAAACGTAATTTCATTACACTTTGTACCTCTACTCAGATGTAATGACAATAAAACCAATTGACTTGCCTTGATTTGGCTGGGCATTGAGTAGTAAAGGTTCCTAATGGTGTCCTGTCATAATCTACTTCATGTAGCTTGAGAATTTACACTGTTTCTGCAGATTTTGCTGTAGTGATGGAGTGTTGATAGCACGTCCAATAGCCCACATTTTCAACTGGGGACAAGTCTGGATCTGCAGATCTCGACATGGCATAGTATCTGTCTAAAAGGGCACATATTGTACCTCTTTTTACATAAAATACAATAGATCTATGGGCCACACAAAACTTGTATACACACCATGTATAATCTTAGCTTTAACCACACGTTAGTGTTAGCTTGTACGGTGAAGAAATATCAGTGATCAACATTCCAAATTCAGGAAAAATTGAAGTAAACCAACCAGTATGTCCTTTGTATTACTTTTTAAAGTACTAATATAGAGACTACCCACCTGTTTACCATTAACATTATAAAATATAGAATTCAATTTATTTATTCAGCTGTATATTCCCATCACAGGTGATGCCGCAACAAAGGATGGTGAAGACTAGCACATCCGTTTCTTTTCAAACTGCTACTAATGTAGCATTGCCGAGTAGCCAGAGCACTCAAAGGAAAGTGCAGAAATTCAGTTCCAGTACATCAGCTCACAGATGTCTTGTGCTAATAAACATCACCCTAGGAGTGATGAGGGGAAGGAGTGCTGTCTACCCACCCAGAGAGAGCAAATAAAGAGAGCAATTGTGCTCTCTCAGGGCTCTGGCAGCTGGTGCCAAACTACATGACACTTTAGACAGCTGAACCACTCAGAGCCCCTCCCAACAAAATGTAAACAAAACAAAGCATAATGACAGTGATATTCTTCTCAGCATCAAAATGTAACTGAAAATCCTAATCATCCATGTAGAGACAAAAAGCACTTTGGCCGTGCAATACCCTCTAAATCTGAAAACCATAAATTCAGCCCAGTAGGTGGACTCAACCAGTGCACAGAGCTTTCCAAGAATCTCTCCATCTGTTTTTTGTGTAATAAAGCCAAGCTATTATCTCCAGAGCAGAATTAAACTGCGTATAAATAGATCATGGCCAGCTAATAACTGCAGCATTCAGTGTGCTGCTAAAGCTCTTTGCTAAGACCAGTGATATCCTCCTGAACCATACAAGCTGCCTATTTTATTTCTTGGCTGTTTGTTGTGTATAAACCATCTGAACCCTTTCAACATGGGTTTTAGAGGTCTTTTGAAAATTCTAAGTGATGGAGCAATGTGGGAACAAGAATAGCTACACTCAGGTGGGCTGAAATCAAAGAAATATGCAAGCTCAATTTATACAGTTATTTTTTTGTAGAGTCAATACCCAACCCTCCACTGAGTCATCAGAAATTCTAATCATTGCAAAAAAAAAAAAAGCAGATTCATGTCCATTATATGATGGATTTTCTTCCCTGTTGTGTGAGAGGGTTGAACTTCCCCACCAGAAACTTGAATGTCTAGTTAATTTTTTTAATCTGGCTAGTTTAATTTGCTGCCCTGAAATCTGAATGGCTGGATTACCATATTTTTTACTCACAATTTTCACACTCACACCCAGTGTGCCTAATGTATATATTTTACCAGTCAGGTTGTTAAAGTACATTGTTATAAAGGAGTTTCTGTACAGTTTTCTCCAGCACTGAGCAGTATTAGCATTAGCATCTAACTCATACATGTCAAATTTTGGACTTAAAAATAAGGGACATTTTCCGCCACCCGCTTCGAGCCGCCCACCAATCCAACCGAGGTTCAGAATCCCTTACATTTTTAGACAGGTTTACAAGAAATCTTGTCAACCTTTTACAAACTACAATTAGATTATCAGAATCTGATAGGTCTATCTTTGTTGACACTGAAATGTTGTGGACATTCCTACATATGTAATTCTTATAATACAGTCTAAGTAAAACTCTTTTCTGGATATTTACATGAAATCTTCTCTTTTTTCTGTGTGTTTTGATTCAGAGTCTTTTTAAACAGCTATCAGAAACAACGTCATCACAGTTTACATGTTTAGCTCTGTTACCTCTCTTTTAGAAACATCGCCATATATCCAGATACGTTTTAATGTCAGCTGCTCCGACTAGCTCTCACAGTGAGGGGGGGGCGGGGCTTTCCTACTTTGCACTCCGCAAAACAAGGAACCTGATTGGCTGTTTCACCTGAAAGGCAGGACTTTCTCCTTGAAGCGGCACTACGATTGGTTAAGAGACACACAGCGGCCAGTGCCCTGTCGCCTCAATAATAAAGTTTTTTTATTCTAATATAACACAGGAAATTTACGGGAAAATACTAATATGGGAGGACAGCAGGAAAGAGGAGTAAAATACTGTAGTTTCCCGGCCAAAACGGGAGATTTGACAGGTATGATCTAACTGCAGTGCTAGCTCCTTACTCATTCAGAGGTGAGTAGATCGGACTGTAGCCATGTTAAAACAAGCTACGTGGGACGAACCGCTAGCTAATAGCACCCTGGTTTATCAGAACACTCCGGCTTCCTCAGTGTAGCTCTGTCCAGCGTCCTTTACTAGCACTAATTGCTGCTTACCATGGTTAGCGTTGCTGCTAATTGCTGCGGATAACTGCGTTGTTGATCATTTTGGAAATCTTAGATTACTGTAAATGAACAGAAGAGCTTTACTTACCCAAATAAACAGCATTCAGGATTTTTTTTTGTGTAGATCAACAACAACCATTACTAGTGTTGCTTAAAATGTACCTTATAATTTGGTTCACCTTGTGTATGAAACTAGACCAGAAAATAGACGTTTATTGATAGTGCGCCTTATAATATGATGCGCCTTATAATCTGTAAAATACAGTAATTTTTCCCCCACAATTCTCTGGCTAGTAACCTTTTCAATCCTATAATCTCACTGGAGAGTTAAATTTTCTACCCTGCAGCTTCTTTGGCTAGTAAAATTCTGAAATCTGGCTTTCTGGTTAAATTTTCTCCCTTGCAAATCGTATAATAGTAGTAGAATGTTTTAAGACAAAAGCGCCTGCCAAATGTAATGTAATGTAATCCTGTGTGACGTATTAGTTTAGTTTTCACCCCTGCAGCTTAGGTGACTCAAAATTAGCATAAGGAGAGCATAGAAAGTTCTAGACATGGCTTGCTCAAACCTGCAACCCTAACAATAAGAGACAAATACAATCACCACTATGCAAGCAGCTTGACTGAGTTAAGTTCCACTGTATTTCTTTTTTTTTCAAGATGGCTGCATGCAGCAGTTGCTCCTGGTAAGTTAAAGCGACTTACAGTGATAAGAGTCAAAGTCAAAGTCAAAGTGGTTTTTATTGTCATTTCAGCTATATACAGAGTACACAGTGAAACGAAACAACGTTCCTCCAGGGACCATGGTGCACATAAACACAGTGTAGACAGAACAATAGTGCAACAGTACAAAAGTGCAGACAGACATAACAACACAATACAGACAAAGAATAATAAATAACAAGACAGTGTGCAAATTATGCAGTGTGCAAAAAAGACCAGTGAGGTAGTAATTACCTCTATTACACAGTGTGCAATAGAGTCCAGTGAGGTAGTAGGGTTTTTGGTGCTTCCATTTTCTGGGGTAAGTGGGGTAAGAATGTGTGTGCATGTACAGAAAACCATCAGTTCAGTCTCTGCAGTTGAGGAGTCTGATGGCTTGGGGGTAGAAGCTGTTGCAGAATCTGGTCGTGCTGGACCGGATGCTGCGGTACCTTCTTCCCGAAGGCAGGAGGGAGAATAGTTCGTGTGAGGGATGAGTGGGGTCATTCACAATGCTGGTTGCTTTGCGGATGCTGCGGGTGGTGTAAATGTCCGTGATGGAGGGGAGAGAGACGCCGATGATCCTCTCATCCTGTAGACTATGTTGTCTTGTTCAAATATTTGATGGAAAATGACGTTTGTAATATTAATGGAAATCTAAATGTGTTATATTATACTGCAGATGTGCATATTTTAACATTTAAGCCAGATTTGTACTTTACTATGGACAGACAGTTGATTGGTGTTTGGTATTCCTGCCAAATGTTTTTTTTTTTCTCTCAGCCTCAAAGCACTGCAACCTCATTGTAGAAAATGCAATGATAAAGACATAAAGTCATGGCTCATTGTTCTACACCACTTGCCAGAGTGCATACAGAATCCTGATAGAGGATTCCATCTTTATTGTAATGTGCGTGACAGTGCAGTGGGCCATGCTGTTCTGGGGTTAGGAATGTACAGGCTGTGATCAAGTCTCCCCACAACCCCTGAATTTTTATGCCATTTTTTTGCATCTCGGACATCTGCACTCAAACAAACTGCCATCAGGATATTGAAGGGGCACAAGCCTATTCAACATTCAACCGGTCTGATTTAACTTCTGAGATCATAATCTGCTTACATTTCTTCATATTCTGGACTTCCTGAAGGCTCAGCTTGTAATGTCACGTTCAGGGCTGTTGGTTTTCAGCATGTGGTGGTGGCAGTATAGTGGCACGTTTACCCAGTCAGAGGAAGCCTGGGACAGGTTATTTACAGTCATATAAGACATATAGTGTGTGCTTGAATAGAAAGGCTGGTAAATTTGAAACTGACTACCAAGATAACATTGAAATAAGAAGTTTAAATGAAGGCAAGGTTCCGAGCTTCAATTAATGTTAGTTCACAAAACAAGACTGAACATATAACAATACTTTTCAGATTTAAATCCCCTTGTACCTACACTTGTACTATGATTGGATAGAGAGATAGATATTTTATTTGTATTTTTTGCTCTTGAGCTAGGGAGATAGGGAGGTGTATGTCTAGAACTGTTTTGTTTACACTAGTCAAAAGTAAAAATCCACATTTTGTTCCAACTGCCTGGGCGGCTCTGCTGGATTTTTACTTTCTGGACCTGGACTACCCACCTCTGTGTGTAACTACTGGTTTTACATAGGATCTCCAGTGGATTTGGCGTTTTACAGAAACTCTAAGACTAGATCAGTGGCTGAACTGCACTTAGCAGAGCATTACATATGTTGTAAAGTAACATATAACATTGTAAAGACTGTTATTAGTGTAAGAACTGTTGTCCTTGCTGCCTCGCAGTGCTGTTAGCCAATCAGAGGCGATATGTTTCCATGTATAAATATTCATGAGCAAGAGAAGAAATCCAATTGGTTCTCCCCATCCACTCCTCCACCGGACTAACGCAGCATTATACCGGATCACCAGAGCACTTTTTTCACAAAAAACAGCTCACATGCCATTCATTTATATTAAAGACCACAGCTAGAATTTTTTTAATTAATAATAAAAATGATGGAATGAGACCTTTTAAGATTTTGCTTAGTCAAATTGCCAAACCTAATATTACTGTACTCAAGCAATAACACCATAAAGTGAAATGTAATTTGATTACCTTTTTTTGTATCTAATCCTTATCTTAATCTAACATCAACCTATACCTATATCTACAGTTTAATATACATCTAAACCTAAACTTAACCCCTATTATAAACTGATTCATCAATTCTTCTTTAAGTACATGACAGAAAGGTTGTGTGTGTGAGTCTGTGCCCATTTTGCTACACAGCACTACCAGTGAATGGACAAATAGGTCAGATTTTGCACTTCGGGTCGTCGGGTTCAAAGGGTTCAGCACTTAGGGTAGTGCATATGTGCAGTTTTTACAGCAGTAATTCCATAGAACTGAAAGCACAATGCCACTTTCAGATGTTTTCCAGGCCTCTTTCAGTCACATATAAATACTTGGGGATTTTTTTATCAAGAAATCTTTCAGGTTCATTCAGGTTGATTCTCTACATAAATGTATCCTCATCACTCACACTCTTTGTTCTAAAATGCTCTTGTGACCATCTGTACCTACAGAACTACAGAGTGCTGTCTGACATATAAGAGGAAAAAAAAGTCAGTGTCAATGAGCTATAAAGTCCAACCCCAAGCCATCAGTTACTACAGTAGACAGTCTGGTCTCAATCAACATGAGCAAAGATTTGAACATGATACAGGGCTGCACATGTGGCCAGATGCTGCTGATGCAGCACTTTTACAGGCAGCCTTGTGTGAGTAACTGCTACACAAAGCTAGCTAAAGGGAGACGTAGATAAATGGCAGCTTCAAAAGGGCACTAGTACCAACTTCATAACTACGCTGCGTCATGGGGAGTATGTGTCACACAAAACTGGCCACTGCTTGTTGGCAAAGTTTAGTATAATAAACGTAATATAAAAATACACTCTTCCAGTGACTCCACCCTTTCGCATTTTGTGTGACCCTCCATTAAAGGAATGATAAAGCAAAAAATCCAATATATATACAATATATCCTATCTTACACCCTGCACAAGTCAGTCTATTTTCACAACTTCTGTGTTTGTATACATCTACGATGAGCGTCATGGTTTCAAAGTGAGGTGTGTTCAGGCAAATTTCTGGCTTATTGCTATCTTGTCAACAGAAAACACAGGTGCACCACTGACTGAAATGAACCTAGACAGACGTTAACAGTCAGATGTTTATCGCTTACCACATGAACAAGCAGGTGCGTTTCCTCTGCTAAGAAAAGTTGGACACCTCCAGGGAGCTCTCCACCTGGTTTTTAAAGGGAATGGCAAATGTTTTGCTTATTTTAGGCACAAAACACAAACGTGATTAATTAAGAGAATTAGTGCATGCCTTTTGAGCGTTTTGAGCCACACAAGGCATACTTTTCCCTTAGTTACGATAGCAAAGACACACCAACATGCCCTAGTCAAGCTGCACGGTGCGTGGTTGACAACTCTCTAATACTGTTAAAACAGGATAGAAAAGAAACAGTTATGACATACACTGTCTGGCCCAAAAAAAAAGTCACCACCAAAGAAAAAATTAAAAATTCTTTTTTTAAATGTAATTTAGTTGGACTGTCTTTGGCTTTGATTGCGGCTCACATTCACTGTGGCATTGTTTCGATATTCTTCTGCAATGTTACAAGATTTATTTTAATCCAGCGTCGCTTTAATTTTTCACCAAGATCCCCCTTGCCTGGTAAGGATGGTTGCCTCCCATTTGAGGTGTATTGGGCATGATCAACTGGGAGAAGACCCAGGGAAAGGAGCATCTCCCAGCTAGCTTTGGAGTGCTTGGGGATCCCCAGCAGGAGCTGGCAACCATACTGACACCACAACACAGATTAGGACAAAGTAAATATTAAGAAGGTGATTGATGATTTATAAAAATGCTTGTAGAAAGAGCTTCTGTTCATGCTTCCAGGCTTTAACTTATTAGTAGAAAGTTGAAAAAATAAGATAAATAAATACATTTTAGAAGTATTAAATGCTGAATAAAAAGCAACAAATAACTATATTAGTATTATTAATGATTTAGTAACTTTTTGGCATGAAACAGTATTTTAGTTTAAACTTCAAGGCCCAGTTTACCAGACAGGGATCAAGCGTAGTCCTGGACTACACAACAATATGGATGTTGAACAGAAAAAATAGTCTAAATCTGGGCTTTAACCTTGTCTAAGAGGCCATACTAAGACAGGTTTGATAAGACAAATGATTCCAAACTTTGAAGCAGTACTATCCTTAATCATCAGTACACTGTTCCTGTGTTCCAAACGAGAAAAATGAACCAACACTCCCCCATTCTTCAATTCTTACTCTCTTCACTGCAGAGAAAACTTTGCAGGCCTTGATGTTACCAATATTACATTCTGTGGACCACAGTGGAGCTTTATGGAGCAGATGTTCTGCTGTATGGAGTATTTTTAGCTCTAATTCCATTGTCGTTTGTTGAAAAGCATTGAGAGGTGCATTTCATCCTCAGTGCAAACTGTTAAAATCTGACTCAGTCGTGACTCACAGCTTGCTTATATTTCATACGCTGCACTTGCAGGTCTGGAAAACATTACTGAGCAACTTTCAGCAGCACGTCCGAGCCACTAGACTGGATGTGACTGAGAGCAGAGATCACATCCTAAACATATTGAAGCCGACGTCTCAGCCAGCGAAGAAACTCTGAGACCAGCCCAGTCCCTCAGCCACAAGACCAATCTCAAAACCTGCAATTCTAAAGGGAATTCAGAAGTAATCACATTATGCTCTCTAATCACATCAACATCAACAACAACTAAAAAATGCCTTTTACAACTTTTTTTCCAAATTGAAAACTGAGAAAAGTCGGCATTTCTGGAAATCAGCGAGTCTTCTGAACACCCACAGCTAGAATTTCGGCTTTGGTTGATGAGAGGACGAGTTTTTCCTTGTGGTCATGCAGACAGTTGTGTCTGTGCGAGAGTGTCCATCATGCCTAAGAGACATCACATGTAAACTTAAGCAGATTTACAGCAGTAAGCTCTGATTGAAGCAGTTAAATTAGACATAGATATATGAAGTCTGGGGAGACGGAGATGGGACAGATAGCTCACAGATGTTTCTCCGGAAGACTTTTACAGAAACTGACAGTCTGGGAAGATATGGGAAAAAAGTGTTTGAGGAGAAAATGTAAGGAATACTGCAGAGCTGTGTGAATTTTAGTTCTACAAAAACTAAATGTGCTACAAAGAATTCTATTTATTCATTTGGAAACATGGTTCTTTATGGAACAAACATTGATTTATCTATGGCACTCCTTTAAGAACCATAAAGTGAATTTAAAGCAAAATTATATTCATTATACACACCTTTTTACCTTAAAATACAATTTTGGCGGTAAATTGACTATAATCGGCAAAAAAGCATCTGGATTTTAATTCATTTTCCTTGCTCACCTACAGGGGTTGGACAATGAAACTGAAACTCCAGGTTTTACAACACAATCATTCATTGTGGCGACGGACAGTTCTGGTGGAAACAGGAGAGTTGAGGTACACATTGAATCCTGCCGTGATTTGGGCAGCCGTGGTTTTACATTTTTTGGATTTCAATCCGGGTTAGCACCCGAACATCTCTTTCAGACAGCTTCCTCTTACAGCGTCCACAGTTAATCCTGTTGGATGTGATTCGTACTCCTTGGTGATATGCTGACATTACCCTGGATACTGTGGCTCTTGATACATCACAAAGACTTGCTGTCTTGGTCACAGATGCGCCAGCAAGACGTGCACCAACAATTTATTCTCTTTTGAACTCTGGTATGTCACCCAAAATGTTGTGTGCATTGCAATATTTTAAGCAAAACTGTGCTCTTACTCTGCTAACTGAACCTTCACACTCTGCTCTTACTGGTGCAATGTGCAATTAATGAAGATGGACTCTGCTTCAGGCGGAGGGCCCAAGCGATAGGGCAACTTCAAGCGGGTCTTTCACAAAACCAAGCTGCGGCATCATCTGGTGTGAGCCTTGGTACCAGAATCTCCAAATTGAAGGCCCAAAGTTCCATATAACTGGGATGTCTGAGACAGGCTGCAAAGTGTGCTTCCCAAGAAAACAACACCCCAGGAAGATAGTCAAACACCATTCTAGTCAACGGCAGAATAAGCAACAACAAAGAAAGAATCTACCAAACTCAAATTGATTAAGAAGCATTACCTCTGGAGATGGATTGGTAATATCCATACCTGTGTAAGTTGTGAGGTGTTATCTTGTAAGTAAGGCTGAACAGTGGTTAGTGTGAATTATCTGGGTTCCAGGCAGACGGGATGTTCTGTTTTTAAATTGTGTGGTCACTTATAATTCCTCAATATCATGGGTAGGAACACACCATAGAAGGCATTTCCACCCGCAGTGGACAGCAAGTTGCAGTGGGTGGTAATGATTGTGACCAGTGGTGTTTTGGCTAAAAGTGTCCATGCGAACAGACAAGCGATCCCGGCTAAAAGAACACCCACGTTTAATTTAGAAAGCCCCACATGCATTTACAGCAAGTTAGCACAGCCTTCTTTCTTCTTTAGCTTCAATGGGAAATAGAAAACGTCCTGTCCCACTCTTCATTCACTACTCTCAACAACACTGAAGAACTGCAGGAGCTTTAAAAGGTAGCACTGGAAAATCAAGATTATATATGCCCTTATTTAGCATGCAAAAGTATACAAAATAGATGTTCTTTTCAAAATAGTAAAACTAATCTAACACAGACAGTAATAAAGCAATTCATTCAGACATAAATGTCCATTCTTAGAGGAATAAACTCTCTCTTTCTCTTCATTCCCTCATCACTCTTTCACAGGCCAAACAGTGAAATGCCTCAGCACAGCTGACCTATGATTAAATCTGGGCTTATTTTATGGAAAGATATAGGCTGCAGTCCTCAGTTTGCACATTCTTGATCTAACGTCTTGCTTTATTAACCTTTAAAGTCAACATGGGAGATTTAGTGCTGCTGGCATTTTCAATGGATTGTGACTTGCTGTTGGCCAACATTCCTACTGTCTTCTGTTGGGAAAAGAAAAAGGGGTGAAAACATGGATTCAGATATAAATATCGGGGGCATTTCTTCTTTTAGAACTTTGCAGGTTTGAATGGGCTAAAAAACAACTAAAACATTTTTATTTCCTGTCTTGAATACAGAGTTACAAAAATGACTTGATTTAGATCAGGACAGAATAACTCAGAGCAGATTAACCCATTACAGCCAATATACCTGCAGAACGGATGAGGAACCTCCAGTGTGCTCCTTCAGCTAATGGCACCCTCAATACACTTCATTACCTGCAGCTTATTAATACACACTCCTCACAGACCCTCTAGTGGACACCAGTGTAACTACAGTGTAATGTGCAGCCTCCACCTGTTCAGGGTCCTAAATGACATTTAACCAATAAAACACACATATCACTACCAAATTACATCAGTCAGAATATGTTTACCATACATATCTGTGTTATGTGATTTTAATATGAATTCTTTATTACTGTCCTGTATTACTTTATTACTGTCTCTATTCTGGCTTTCCTCAGGCATCAGCTTGAAATTATGAAAAAAAGAAAAAAACTGGTAAGATTGGTAAAAGAAGTTTATTTAGATGTTTTCAGTGTTAACATGTTAGCGTATGCGATTCTTCTGGAAAAATTAACTCATTAATCTGTCTTTAATGTGAATTAATAATGTTTACCAAGTTCGGCCCCAACTTCCTCATGTAATTCACTCTTTTTTATTTAGCAGTGTAAACACAGCATCACTACTGTTGAGTTAGAAGGCAGATTTGTTTACAATTTATTTACGTATTCTGAGATATGGATTAAATCTCATAACTCAAGATCTAGTCAAGATCTTAAAAATACAGAAAAGTACCAACAATTAACCTTTTTAATCATGATTTTTAACATGATCAATCACAGAATATTATTATGATTGTTATTATTGATGATTTTAAGTGATTGACAACACAGGTCACACACTTTAATATTTAATTCGACCGCCTTTAGCTTTGATTATAGCATGCGTTTATTATGGCATCATTTCCACAAGCTTCTGCAATATCACAACAAGAATTTTACCCACCTCTGTTCTTACCCAGAAGCTCCATCACTCTGGAACAGGGTAAATCTGGACTCATCGAATCACATGACCTTCTTCAATTGCTCCAGAATCCAATCGTTATGCTTCCTATCAAATTAAAGCTGTTTTCATTGGATAGCCTCACTGATAAGTGGTTTTCTTAAGGCTACACAGCTGTTTAGTCCTAATCGCTTGAGCTCCCTTCGCATGTGGAAATGCTCATACTTTCACTATTACCGTATTTTTCGGACCATAAGGCACACTCAAAATCGTCAGTGCTTCTCATAATCCGGTGTGCCTTATGTATGAATTTTACCAGTCATGATGTAGGGAGCAGTAAAGTCACTCCGCTGAAGTACAGAGTTATACAGGAGTTTCAGTGAAGTTTCTCCAGCACCAAGACTCGGGACTGGGGCAGTATTAGCATTAGCCGCTAACCATGCTAAGTGCTAGCTCTCTCACTGTTTAGAGGTAAGTATTATCAGACTGTAGCCTGCACGCTTACCATGTTAAAACAAGCTACGTAGGAAGAACCACTAGCTAATATCACCCAGGGTTCCTCAGTGTATCGCTGTCGGGCAGCATTAACTGCTAACCGCTGCCAGCCTAAGTGAAAATCTGAAAACCTAAGCTTACTGTAAATAAATGAAAGTGCTTTACTCACCCAAATAAACAGTTTTCAGGAGAGAAATCTGTGTATTTTAACATTCGCCGCTTGTTTAACATTCTTTTTTTTTCAAGAATTACAGTTTTGTTTACTTAGCTTAGCTAAGTGCCGAGACCTGCTGAATTAGAAGGAAAACATTGCGCCATCCCTGTTCCTTATTAGTGTCGCATAATGCGCCTTATAATCCAGTGTGTTTTTTGTATGAATATAGACCAGAAAATACAGTACATTTATTGATAATAATATTCATAATACTTATAAATCGATAAACATAGTTCTAGAGTTGTTTTTCTTCAATTTCTTGTCTCTGCTTAATGCAGAGAACAATGACAATAATTTAACCTTTCTTAAAGAGACAGGATTTGAGGTTTGGCCAGGAAGTATATAATTCCATTTTGCAAATCTAACATTGCTTTGTTTTATTTAAATGTCCATTATTAAAAGTCTCCGTTATAATAAGCTGTGTAATAAACAGAATATTGTTCTGTATTAATCTGACACCTCTACTGTAAAGTTAATATTGCTTTATTCTCCATAAGCTGCAGTCAGGCTGTAATGTATGGGCTGATTCAAGCTCTGAGACAGTGTGAAGCCTGCCTGTGTTGTGATTGGGATTGACCCTTGAAATGGCCTACAGACAATGCACTGGATGCAAATTGGAGCGTAATCTGAGAATCAGTTAAAATGCCCTCATGCAAAGTCATGCAAAGCTGTCACTCACTCTCTACGGCCATCGTGCCCTGGTTTTGAACCCAAGCGTACGTACACCCTCACTCACAGCCAAACCCAAATACAAAACCCTCAAACAGTCCCACATACACACACACATGCACCTGTTGCTTACGGAGTATCCAGTAAATTGGGCCTAATTACTGGGATCTTGAGAAAAATACAATCCCCCATCATTCCAAAAAGCCAGATGTTTCCTCTACTTAAGCTAACAGATCCCCAGGCTCACAGGCTGATACATACGCCATCATCATCATCATCATCATATGCATCATTTCTCCATGAGTCCATTGTTTTACATCTCACTCTAACAAATTTCCAGTTACTGAAAAAAAAAACAATGCAGTTTGTGCTGGAAACGTTAATTATATTTGTAATTAAGAGTTGTTCCATGTAATGAAGTTGACAGTTGAATGATAAATGAACACGAATCAAACAGGCTTACATATTTTTTTTATTTAAAACAGAAGTCTCTAAGGATTTTGAAAGCAGTAGTATTTCTTAGTGTCAAGGGGACAAGATATTGTAATTATTAGTATCAATGTCCTGATGTGATATCTTTGTAATGTCTAATATATTCATTCAAAACAATTACAAAAAGTTGTCTGGTGGGGTTTATTGAATTAAATTGCTTTTGACAGTATTTTTTAAACAAAATAAAGAAAACAATATACTCAAAAACAGACTTTCACAAATTAACCTGCATTAAAAGTACTCTTTCACATGCTATGTGCATTTACACACCCCCAAATCCTCAAAACCTACAGACTGTTGTTAAAGAAATATGATATTTTTGTATAGTGCCAAAACTAAATCTCCAAAATTCCTAAATTCTCACAAAATTGTCAGTGATTTGTAGTGTTTTATGCACTCTTGTTGGTGAAAATTGAATTTCACTGGAAAAAGATCAAACTTTCTGAAGTAAAAACTCTGAGAACTGCCTTAATTAACAATTTTTAAGTGAGGTGACACTGAGGGCAATAAATGTTTGCTACATAGAACAGAACCTAAAGTTCTAATAAATTAATGGACACCTTTAGGTTTGGGTAAGAATAAAATGTTGACATATCCAGAAACCTTTTCTGCATTATTCTTTAGCGTGATGGCATACAGTATTGGAACTGTTACCAGGTATTACCTGAATCTGATACAGATCTGATACAGTTCAGAAAATAGCACCTTTTATCTGAACACACATATTTTATATTATTAACTGTGCATTTATAGTTATAGAAGTTTTCAACATGAACAACAGAGATCTCTGTATGGGTGAAAAACAAGCAATTGTGAAGCTGAGAGAAAAGATAGAAAATCAATCAATTGCTCAAATATTGTTCATAGCCAGAACAACCACTTGAAATCCCCTAAAAGAGAAAGTCATCACTGGTGTACTAAGTAATAGCTGGTGTACAGGTAGACCAAGGAAAACGACGGCAGTTGACGATAAGAACACTGTGAGTGCTGTAAAGAAAGACCCTAAAACAACTGTTAGTGACATCAGCAACAACCTCCAGAGGGCAGGAGTGAAGACAATACAATCGTTGTTGATGATGTCTGTGGGTCACAGGCTTGATTCTCTTTTTACTTTAGATTCCAAATGGAAATAAAAACTGAAATGTTGATCTCTTGTCTCATATTTTAGTGTCAAATCTAAATATCTCAGTCTACAGCAAAAATAAAGATATTGGCCTCACTGTTCCAGTTCTTTTGAAGTGGGACTGTACAATAATCACTTTTGGCCATTTTCTTTAGGTGTAAGACTTTAAACAGATTGTTTTCTGTTTCAGAGTATCCCAATATATGTGGAATGTGAGTGTTGTTGGGTCTCCTACATTGAAATTGAATGAAATAAACCTTCCTCTTCCTCTTCACTCAGCACAATGCTAGTCAGTGCGGTCAGTGCAGCTGTGAGTTAGCTGATGTAACAGAACTGGAAGTTATTGTTCTCCTCCAAGTGTGTTGAGCTATCCAACATGTTGCATTAGTGTCAGTTCATAAAGATGTGGTGTGTCACTTCATGTGACTCAAAGGAAGAATACTCTAGCCTCCACTCCTTCAACACTGATGGCATTGTGTTATAGGGGAAGTCCTAGCTGCTGGGTGGAAAGGGGATATGACAAACTTGGGATCAAATATATATATAAAAAAAACCAACAACTAATATCCTCACTTAAGATTAGAATCTAAAAATAAGCTATAAGGTTCAAACTACTACAAGACTATAATGGCATATTAGCCATTAAATAAAATATTGGTTGGTTTATTAATCTTAATGTGGATTTGGCCTTGGAATTTTTGTGGAACCATGAGTGAGACGAAGCCCTCTCCCTAAATGCCATAGGTCCTATTGGTTCTTAGTGCCATTTATTTGCATAGTGAGCTTGTCTTCCCCCTCAATCATTAATGTGTAGTCTTCTCCAGCGACTTTCCCTTTGTTTGTATTAAATTGTGCTGGTGCTCAGTGTTAAAGGTCGTAAGAGCAAATTGACACTTTGCTGCTGTGCATGGCAGCAGCAACATACCAGTGGGCATTCATGCACTAATGCAGAATTATGCCATGATCATTTGTAAAAGAGAATGGTATTTGTTAAATTTGTTAATTTACGTTACTTAACCCTAGAACACTAACACCGGGTGATTTTCACCAACACAATTTTTTCATGTGATTTTCATTATGTTATTATTATTATTATGTCATTAATGTTATGATTGATATTTTATGGGTGTAAGTTACCTGATGTTATTTACTGTGTTTGTGTGTTTAAATCAGGTGCTCACATGTCCCAGGAATGAGTGTAACGAAAGCCAAGTTCCGAGCAGCATTTTTTTTTAGGACATTACCTAAAATCATCCAGAACATCATGTACCTGGATGCCCATTTGATGCCTCTGTACTTGGAGTCCTGAGATTAATAATTTACATTGGCTCGACACGGTCAGACAGCGGTTTCAAGGATTCATTTGTTTTCAGAAGGAATCTTTTTCTGTTGTTCCATCGTGGTGTTCTACGGTTGCTGTTTTTAACTGGTGGAGCTCAGCTAAAATCACAGAAAGAAGCTGGATACTCCTGAGTGGCACAAGCGTTTAGGCATTGCTACAGTCTTTAGGAGATTGCGAGTTCCCTGGCTTTGCCCAGTTTCCAAAGATGTTAGCAGAAAAAATAGTGAACTGGTTTAAGAAAACTAATAACCAGTGCTTAAGCAGATTGTAAATGCATTATAAAGCTTGCTCATCCAAAACCTTTCTCTGTATTTACCACATGGATCCTAGATTAATTTTTCCTATTGCAGAGCTCTCTCTTTTTGGCCAAAATTAGTGCCCGTACATTATTTGCCCTTGTGGTAATTTGCTCTTTTGAGAATCTATTACTGCTGTTGCCCAGTTCACACTTCCAGCCAGCAGACTAAGTGCCTCGCAAATGTGCAAGACACTTTATTCTTAAGCATCCTGGACACCGTGCTCAGGACAATGTGACTGCCATTTACTTTCATCACATCTTGGAAGTTTCTTTAAATAAGAACTTTATAGTGCAATAAATACATAATGAAATATAATATAATAGATTTTTGTCATTATACGTGAGGATAACAAAACTTATTACTGACTCACGACAAATTCCCCCAGCAGCAGTACAGAGAACAAATACAGACTTTTGCATTAGCGAGATGAACGCACAGTATATTAACACACATTAAAGAACAGAATACCCAGTTAAGGTACTGAACTACTGAGTGTCCAGACTTAAAGTGCTTAAAGTGCTTAAAGTGCAGCATGATGGTCTATTGGAGTGATGGCAGAGGGTTTTAATAGGTTTTAAGAGTCATAAAAGACACCAGCAGTGTATAAAGTATCTCCCATCTCTAAAGGAATTAAAAATGCAGACATGATCAAGGTAGCACAACTGAATCAGGAGGAAGGTCAATACTGATGCACGTAACTAGTAAATGATCATGCTGTGTATAGTTTTGCGGCATGTCAGAAAGTGTCAAGTAAGTCAAGTAAAGTTTCACCTGGAACACCCCCACAGGAAGAATTTTCTATTTAGAAAACCAGGAGAGCATTACGAAACCCAATCTTGGAAGTCTTTTTAAATAAATTAAAATCATTTTCAATCTGAGAAAATGAAGCTCAGTATAAAAGAATATTTGATATCAGCAGTGCATAAGATCCTTAAAGTTCTGGGAGTTCAAAACTACAGCCATGAAAGAGGTCTTTGATTGTAAATTAACTTGTGTGATAAGTAAATGGTGATGTGTTTAAATAGAAATTGTCCAAATATATACAATTTTGCCGTATTCCACTTGAACTTGGATGTCAGAAATTCTGAGTTCCAAATAGAGATGTTGAAAAGCCTTACGGACTCCAAGTTGGTGCATGTCAAACGTATAGTACAAGCAGTATAATTACACAGTTATTTACACACAATACTCTACAAATTCTATCTGTTTTAATTGGCAAAATGACATAATGCATATAACCATAAAGTATTAACTGGCATTGCTTCCAATGCTAACCTGAGATATAAAAAGTGGTTCAATTTGTGCCTGCATTAACCGTAAATTGTTGTAGTAACAGATTTTGGACTTGTAGCAAATTCCAAGGGCCCAATTGTGTCATATGACAACCTTATACTCAATTGATTGAAAACAAGATGTCGGGAATCCCAGTCAAAAGTTTCTTCACCCAGAACAGAGAGAAACATGGGCCGGGTCAAAATTCTAATTGTACTTAATGTTTAAAACTTGTTTATTTACTTACTGTAGAGAGCTAAAGTGTTGTTTTTGGACTATTTGGGTCCTTTTCATCCCAAATGGCAAGGATAATTTATGAATGTTAAAATAAACTACTGTCCCCATATGAGGACTTTGTTTTGTTTTTGTTTTTTTTTTTGTTGAAAAAACCCTTTCTGTACAAAGTTTAGACAAAATATATAGTTGTTAGGTCCTACTAATCACAAATAGCTAGGAGAAATTAAAAATGTTTATCAAGCAAAACTCCAGGGTCTCAGGTGGTTAATATTTAACTAAAATACAATCATCTTGAATGTGACATAATTTCCAGTTTCAACATCTCATTCCTCAGATAAATAGAAAACAGCATTAGTATCATAGGAATGGCAAATCTCATTCACAATCACAGTTCTGTATGAATAACATGTAGTAAATATCAGCACACTGAACACTTTATTAGGAACATGCAGGGCAGGGCCTCTCTTTGCTCTCAAAATAGTCTCAGTTCTTTGAGACATGCATTCCACCAGATGTTGGAAACATTCTTTTCATTATTTTGATCCATGCTGACAGGATTGCATCACATAAATCCTTCAGATTTTTCAAGAACACTTTAATGCTGCAATTCCCCCTTTCCCACTACATCTCAAATGTGTTCTACTGGATTCAGAACTGGTGACTGTGAAGTCCACTGAACAACACTGTCATTGGCATGTTCTTTAAACTGGTTTAGAAAGTCTTTTGCTTTGTGACATGGTGTGTAATCATGCCGGAGGTGGTTACAAGGTGGACAGTGGAGATATGTCATGAAATTAAATTAAATACTTAGAGTGCTGGCAACTAAGAAACAGTTTTGCGTTTATAGGTTTTAATATGTAGTCCAAAAATGGTTCTGTTGGATAATTGAGCCAGCACACCATAATTGTGTGATAATGGTGATATTTTAGTGACTTTGTCTTATAAAGTGAAAGATTATGAGCTAATGCAATCCAGTTTTTCAGTACCAACCCAGAAACTAGGACTCATCCCATCACACATGCTATCACAAGAATAAACACTGGCATGCGATTTCACAAAATCAACCAAAACATAAAGCTAACCGATCATCCATGTCTTTAAACTTCTGCTATTGTAACACCATCAGAAAACTCTGCACGCTTGGAGGAGAACACTAACTGCCAATTCTGTTCTGTATACATGTGATTCTTCTTCTTCTTCTTCTGAGAGAAAGAGAGAGAGAGAGAAAGAGAGAGATAGAAAGGCTATAGGATCGAACCTATTTTCTCCTGATGCAGTCAGCCATACATGATTATTAAAAGTAGAAAAAAATACACTGCATTTTTCATAGTAGTCCAAACTTTATATGATCCTGAGCACCTCCTATACTGATGCATTATCTGGCTAAACCAGAGAACATCAATCTGCTTTACATGAATAATGCACCACCAATTCTTTCCCATATATGGACTGATGTTGGTTGTGCCGGGATAGGCATCAAAATGACTTTTCATTTGAATGAGATTAAGGATTATTTTTTCAACAGGAGTTAAGCACAGTAGTTAACAGCACATAGAGCACTTCAACAATGCCGTGTTCTATGTGCACCACTGTCAAAACACAATCCATGGATTAATAAACTAAACAAAGACAAGCTGAAAAAGAAACAACACTCGCTCATTTGCTAAAAGCAATAATGGAACATGGTTCTGATTTCAAGCTGCAGGGGAGCAGATATTACAGGAATGAAGGTCTAATGGGTTAAAGGCAATGCAGTGAAACCATTTGAATAGTATTTGTGTACAAATATTTATTTGTTACTTCTATTTAATTTTCTACCACTATTGTTACATTTGTTTAATTTTATGTGCAAAACACTGTTCATTTTCTAACCCATTTAAATTTGTTTTTATTGTATGCCCTCTGTTCTGGCTATCCCCTATTTGGTGTTTCAGTCTCCTGTAGGTTAAATAGGCACATGTATATGAATGTGCTGTACTTTGTTGCATCAAATAAATAAATATACATAGAGACTTAAAACTTAAAATCAGGATTTTTATTCTTATTATGCATCCCATCACACATCAGCTTTTACATGGCAATGGCAAGTGTATGCAAATTCCCCCACTGTGAAGGCATAAATGTGCTCTGTCTCCATTATTGGTCTACATGTACCTGCATCTACATCAACCATAGAGGACACATATGTTAAAATGAAAGGAGACGAATTTCAACTTAAAATTGAACATTATGATATGCATCAGTTTTGCAGTTTTTTGTGTTCATCTGTAATTAAATAAAAACATTTTTATGAGATTTTATAAGGTTCTTAGAAACATTAAAAAAAAGGTTACTGAGCTGAGTGAGAAGAGTGTGGGATTGTTGCACTTTATGTCTGTACCTCATCACAGTTTTAACTGGCAGTGCTTTTACGTTTGTTATCAGTTCAGAAAACACAATAGAGTGCTGAGTCGAGGAGCATCGAGACGATTCAGAGCAGAGGATCCGGAAAGGCACGAGACCTGCATTTGCATAAAACAACAGTTTAAGGTTCCAACAATATTTACTGTCTTTTGCGCTGTGATACTTTGTGCAGAATGCAGTGACCAGATTCACATGGGTCGATGGCTGCAAAAAACAGAACAGGAAAAAGAAAAGATCCCATCCGGCTTTTCATTTCATTGTTTATTCATGGTTGAATCAACGTCATGTCAAGGTTGAATCAACGCTGAATTATTTTTTGATTCTAAAAGATTATAAAAGGCATTAATATTGCAAAGTTGTTTAAACACCTTTTCAATAGTAAAGTATAATTTACATTGCTTTTAAGGAAATGTCTATATAGAACCATAAACACTCAAACATTTGTTGTAAAAACTTTTGCATGCCTGAAAAGTTACTTTTGATTGACATAAAGGTAATGTTAGTGTTGTAGTCAAGACTGGGACATGCCAAGACTTTTTAGTAGTCGAGTCAAGACCGAGACCGGGAAAAAACGAGACCGGGAAAAAACGAGACCGGAGACCAGATCAAGATTTAACAATAAAAACATTAAAGTATCTTCTCTATTAGTCAAAATTATGCTTAATCTGTGTGTCTTCTAGAACTTAATCTAAAGTCACCACATGAAGTGAACTTAATCAAATTCTATTCATTTTATTATAAAATGTAAAGAAAACAATCACAATTTGTCCTCAAACAGTTCGTTGCTAAGGTTATAGCTCGTGGCTAGCTTAGCTGTCTCCCTGATCACATTAGTATTTTAGCTAGCTTATCACTAAGGTTAGCTAGTTCATTGCTAAGGTTAGCTAGTTCATTGCTAAGGTTAGCTGGCTCGTCAGTAAGGTTAGCTAGCTCATCACTAAGGTTAGCTATCTCATTGCTAAGGTTAGCTAGCTCATGAAAAGCTTTAGTTCTTTCCTCAGTAGCATTAGTAGGTTAGCTAGCTTATCAATAAGGTTAGTTAGCTCGTCACTAGCTTTAGTACTCTCTCTGGTAACATTAGTATTTTAACTAGCTCATTGCTTAGGTTAACTAGCTCGTCACTAAGATTAGCTAGCTCGTGACTGGCTTTAGTATTCCCCCCACAGTAACATTAGTATTTTAGCTAGCTCGTCACTAGCTTTAGTTCTTTCCCTGGTAGTTTGTACTTATCTCTCTTTTTTGTTTCATACCAAGTAAAATAAGCATCTATTATAGCTCACAATTATGTATACAAACAACATTTAACAGTGACTGCACTTAAAAAAATAAATATTTACCATCCAGAACTGTCTTCTTTTCAGCCATGTTAAAAGTTAAAGGTCACATAACCTGAAAAACTCACACTAGAGTTTCGCAATACAAATTACACCTGTTCAATCGGCAACTTAATTCTGATACCACATGAACACAGCATAAGAAAAGTTAAGGCTTGTTCAGTAAAGAAAATTAAAAATAATTACTGCAAATGGAATAAAACCACTTTTTCATCCCTCCATCCAACCGTTTTTTTTAATTGTATGCTGATAAAATGATAAAGTGTAAAATGCTAATTCAAAAGGCAGAAGGTTGAGGACATTATGTTGATTTAACGTTCATTTTTTAAACTTTGCACAACCATTTAACAATAAATGTTGTTTCAATACTGAAACAAAAACAGACATTACTTCAACCACATTTCAACATTGAAGTTGAGTCGGTTGTGTGGCAGCTGGGAAAGTAGGAAAGAGCGAAGACAAGCGAAAGAAAAAACGGGAAAAGTTCCGCGCATGCAGTTTTTGAATGTAGGCGCGCGAGAGCGGCACGGCGCGCTGTGATTGGGTGAGAGCCGCGGGGCTCGCGACGTCTCCGTGCATTGCCATATATATAAAGCGGCGACCCGCGCGCTCCTGTCATGCACGCGAGGAGAAACCGGCAAAGAGGAGCGAAGAGGAGGAGGAAGAAGAGGGAGAATAAAGGAGCAGGAGGAGGAGGAGGAAGAGCAGCAGCGAGAGGAAGCGAGAGCTCGAGACTCTCAACTCGACACATAAACCGGCGGCAGCACCGGCAAACGACACAGCACCACCGGAGCGCGAGCGCCGTGCTGCAGGAGGACACACCGCGGTGTTGCTGCTGAGTAGCGCGCGACGGAGAGAGTGAGCAGGAAAAGAGAGAGAGATGCCGCCGCGGACAGGGCTCGTGCTGCTCGTCGTGCTCGTGGTGTCGGCGCATGAGCTGGAGCTCAACGAGTCGTTTTCTCCGAGGAGAGCGCGCTTCTCCGCCAGCAGCCCCTGTGAGTATAGCCCCCCGCTGTCTTTCTGCGTAATGATGTGCACAAATTGCCTGCCCCCTCGGTGCATTCGCTGCAAGCGCTCGTGCATGCTCTCGCAAATGACAGAAAAACCCTCGAGCCCCCGCGCGATCAGCCGGTATAAGCGTGCATGCGTTCAGAACAGCGCCCGGCTCCAGCAGCGCGTTAGCGACATGCATTCAGCCCAGCAGCAGCAGCAGCGCAGCTGCATCCAACCGGCATCCGGCATCCTCTACAGGGGGCTGTTCTGATGCTGCATTCAGCTGCTGTCGGTTATATCGAGAAAAAAAAACACGAGTTTCCCACCAGGAGGCACCACACCAACACCCTCACAAGTTACAACCTGAAGTCAAGCACATCACCATGTTTAATTGGTCTGTGTTATAAAGGTCTTCAGTTCTAAGATATTAAATGATAACGTTCATTTTGTAAATAGATTTTACGCTTCATGCTTTTATCAGTCAGTTATCGAACAATATTGTAATCGCTTGCAACACTTCGCGGTACCGAAAAATAACCAAGCTGGCACACAACTGACCTTCAACGTTATAATATGGTTGAAATATGATTGAAGGAACGTCTGTTTATTGTTAAATGGTTGTGCAACTGTTAAAATTTTAACGTTGAATCAACATAATGTCCTCAAGCTTCTGCCTTTTGAATTAGCATTTTACATTTCATTACCAGACAGTTTTAAAAAAAACGGTTAGTTGGAGGGATGAAAAGTGGTTTTATTTCCATTTGCAGCAATTGCTTTTTAATTTGGCCCCAATTCTTCACCATACCTAGGGATATGTTTATGATCTATTTGTTTTTTCACTTTTCACAATCAACACAGAATCCAACCTTGATTCAACCATAACATCAACGCAGATTCAATGCAGATTCAAATGCCAGCTGGGAATTTACAGTTTTGGGCTATGCAACTCTTTCTTTGCAAAGCGTTTAAATTCTACATAAATTCTGTGTAAATGCTTTCAATTGTAAGATCATTTGTTACTTCTATGTAAGCTGTTTCAACCGTAAGGTATTAAAAGATAATAGATAAAAGAGTTCCTTTAATCAGCATAGGTGCATTCAGAGGTAAGGTATCAAGCAATAATGTACACTTTGTTTGTGGATTCTACATAAAAGCTTTCAACACTTTACAGCATCAAAAAATAATGTACATTTTTGGGCAATGCAGCTTAGACTCTTTCTTTCAAACATTTAAATCCTATGTACATTTTATGTAAGTTCTACATAAATGCTTTAGATTGTAAGATTTTAAAATAAAATGTAACATGTTTATGTTTAATTCTATGTAAGCAGTTTCAATAGTAAGATACCAAAAGATAATTAATCTTTTCTTAGATAATTTAACCTAAAAGTTTTCAACAATAACGCTTTTAACAATTGTATTTGACAATTTGACTTCTTTCAGTAGTAAGTTACCAAACAACCATGTTCACTTTGTATGTTAATTCTGCGCAAAAGTTAAATAATAATATAAATTTTTTGGTTTATGTTCAGCTATCGCAATAAATACATCGAAATTGCTGATATAAAACTTTGAATAACTGCAAAATTAAACACACAGACCACACAAATACAAGCTGGGTGAGCAAGTTTCACCTTATGCTACATAGTAAAGCCCACCATGCACTTAAAAGCACAGTGAGCGAGTGCACATGACTTGCATCTGTGCATCCCTGGTATTTTTAGTCAGGCATGTGCATGCAGAGTGACCGAAATGCAGTTCACAAGTGAGGGTGCTTTACGTGCACTACTGGAGTACTTTCCTATTGGGCGAGCTCCCTTTAATGAGCATGCACAGGGCGGGTAAGGGGGGTGGGAGTAGTGGTCCTGAAACCTGTGCACTGCAAATTGTCATCCTTCATATATAGCATCTCCTAAATCGCTCCTACAGAAGTACGTTAGCCTTTGATTGCATGTGCAAAACGAGAGAATGAATGAGAGAAGGTTGGTAACGTTAGTGCATGTGTGCTCAGAGGGCTTTAGCTAGAGGACATGTCGTAGGAGGTTGTGTGCAGAAACAGCAGGGTGATTATTAGGGCACCGGGGCATTAATATGCGCTAACGGTGGGTGGAAGAAGAGCTCGAGCCGGTGCGCTGCTGCTGCTACTGCTTCTGCTGCTGCTAAGGAGATGAGCTTTCAGTCAGTCATTCAGTGCCACCGTGCTTGGCATGATTGCAGCGAGCTAATGCATTGAAAATCAGTGAAACTAGCACCTGTGCTCTTCTCCAGCTGCTAAATCCAGCTGCTATCTGCAGTGTCAGGGTCATGCAAAAGCAGAACATTGTAAAATGGTGAATAGCACAGTGAGGCCGCTTCTGATTTCTCTCTCTCTCACTCTCAGGCCTTCGAGGGTTAAAGGACCTCACAGAATAGAGAGTGTAGGTCACTGGAACAGCTGGTGCATTCAGCATGCTGGCCTTTATAAGCTTGGTGGCTCATCCTTATATGGTGGTAGTTCCATAGATTTGCTCATTCATCAGTTCTTGGTATAAACTGGTTACTTCTCCCATTTAGTCAGTCCCCCAGAGAAATGTCTTCTGGCTTTAGACTTTTAAACTGCAGCTGTAGGCCCACACTCAGAACCATGTTACGTTCATGTTAGACGTGGGCACACTTACCAATTTTAGGACTTAAGACTTGGGCTCACTAAGGGTATGTATGTATTCAATATGTATTGGCAAGAACCTGGTAAAAGATATGTATCATAATATATATAAGTAAGGATTCAATATATTGTGATTTTTGAAAGGACAGTTTGTTGAAATTTTTGGAAATATGTAATATATACTGTTATAAATGCACATCATGTGCATAACAATGCAGTAAAAGAAACACTTATTATTTATGCTGTTAGAACAGTGGGATCTAAAGACTACAGTTGAGTACAGCACTTCTGTCTACCTTTTTGGGGCTGCCACCACATTCACCCACACGTGTAACCTCAAAGTGGGTTCGAATCCTGGTCATGCAGCTTGCCACCAGCTGCCGGAGCCCCGATAGAGCACAATAACATTTTTAGTGGCAGATTTGTAAGAACTGCAATTTCAGTTCATTTCAGTTGCGAATGTAAGACTAGTATCAATGTGTTTTTTTTACTTTATTTAAACTGTATTAATTACACTATTCTCTCTTCACATCATTGCAAAAGTGATGTTGATGCGCTGTGATGCAACTTGGCAATGCTGCATCAGCAGCAGCTGGAAAAGAGGCGGTGGCTGACTTCACATGTATCAGAGGAGGCATGTGTTAATCTTCACCCTTCTGGTGTTTTGAGGCATTACTAGTGATAGGTAGAGAACAGCTCAGTGGGTGGGATAATCGGCATAGGTAAATTAGGGAGAAAGGCAGAAAAAAAATACATATTGTAACAATATTATCAATTTTAGCGCAAAATTTAAATCAATGCATCGTAAGTGGCAGATTCGTAAGAACTGCTCTTCATACAATTGCATAAGTGATAGTAATATCAATAAATTATTTTTATGTAACCAGTACTTATTTCACCATTCGTAACAAATGTATAGCTTCTCAGGGTTCTTTAAGCCTACATGCATACTCAGAAGAAAAAAAACATAGTGCATCTCAAAAGCAAGCTTTTTCACAATACAATGCCCCCCTAAATAAGTCCTGATACCTGAATAACGTTTACCTGTAATGTTAGTTTTTCATATCATCACTGTCTGATGAAAACCTTGTATCTCCAAAATGACAACTTTGCCTTTTTAACTTTCAAGGAAGTCAATGTAAAAGCTTTTAGGTCATTTTTTATTTTTTCATTCATCATAAAATTTTGACAAAATGTAAAGAACAACTACCAGACTCAAATTGTGCCAAGTGAAAAACATCAGAATTTGAGATACAAAGCCTTCGTCGCTGTTTTGCGTGATAGCAATGATAAGCATGTTAAGTTGAGTTGAGTTAATGTGCGGTGAGAACGGCCTGTTAAAAGTCTTGAATGAAGTGGATCTGTGTTTGGTACGGGACGTTCAGTTCTGCTCCGTCTCTGGACAGGGGACGTGCAAACCTTTGTGTCAGGCTCCACTTGGAATTTGCATAACTTCCTGTTGTACTTAGTTGCCAGGGAGACATGTACTGACTCAGTGCTTTAGAGAGAAAGAGACAGTGGTGCTACAGTATGACCTAAAATAGAGAAAACACACTTTAAAAAAAAATAAACATGTAGGCGGTCCAGCTAACGGACCAGAGTCCTGTGCTCAAGTGGGGTGAGGGGGGTCTTACTAGACAAACACAGTTCAGAGAAATATATTTATGTTAAAAGGGTCAGCGAGGACCTGAAGATAAAAGTGCTTTAATTTAGATTAAATCTCTGCATCATCCTTTGATGAAGCAGTAGAGAATGAGGTCATACACCATAGTTGGGATACACTTGTGAAAACTTACTTACGTGATATACTCAGAGAAACATTATTGTTATAAATAAATAAATACCTATAACATTTATGCATGTAAAATCCAAATAACAAATAGAGGTAGTTGATTTACATTACTGTGTTTATCGAAGAACCTCAATTTTGTTCATTTTCCATCTAATTATGTTAAATATGAACACAGTATGTCCTATAAGTCCCAAAGTCTAAATATCTAAATATAATGAGCAGGCCTAAAGTGAATTAGAATTTCTTTAGCATACCTCCATGTCCAATCACAATGCTAACAAAGCTCTGCTCTCACTTTGAGTCTAAACAAACTGCTAAAGCTAAAGACGCTAAAACTAGACATAAGATAAAGGTTAAAGCAGTTTCTGAGCCGTATATCATGCACCGTATATCAAGTGTTGTCTGCCCAACTCTGGTTTGAATATAGGGCCCAATCTGATATTATGACAATCAACCCGATCCACATGTAGCAATAGCCTGGTTTGCTGGGTTTAACACAACAATCACCCAAAGACACTTGTTGCAGATCCTCTTGTTTCCAATGTAATATGGGAATCTGGCCAGTCCACTTGTGCCAACACCCCAGCTGCTGAGTATAAACCTCAACCGGCCCGATTCCTTATGACCTATGCTTCCTTATGACCCCAAGCTCAGGCCAACCTTTCATTCTATCTTGGATTGTTCTTTAAACTATTTCAGAAGATCTCGAATAATTTCCTTAAAATGAGAAACTATTATGTATTTATGTTTGCCTACATCTGTTTTATATGTGTTCTGGAGCTTTTAGAAGCAAGTGAGTGAGAAATAGTTTTAAAGGCCACACAGTTCAAATTGGGGTCATGAACTCTAGTGGGCTGAAATCTGAACAGGTAACTCTGGAAGTGCAGAATATAAACGAGGCTCTCTAACAATTCATCTTGTTGGTTTGTGTGGGAAACACAATATAATATCACCTGTCGAGTCAGTGACAATACACTGAATAGAAAGCATACACTGGTGTGGTTGTAATATACTTGCCAAGTAGATGAGAGCGAGAGAGAGAGGGTGGAGGGGAGAAAGAGGAGAGAGAGAGACAGAGTGAGTGTGTGTGTGTGAGAGAGAGAGAGGGAGCAAAGACAAGAAGGTTCATTGTCTATTGATTTTTTTTCCCAAGAGCTCAAATTAGTCTTGACCTGTCAGAACTCATCAGGGTACCCACACACATTATCTGCAGGGGAACCCAGTTTTATTCATGTTTCGTTAGTCATAATACATCCAACCTTTTTGCTTTGTTTTCCATTATCATACAATAAAAGCTCTGTGAAGGTATCAGACCCATATATTTCACAGCTCGCCGTGGTCATTCAGCATGTCGATGCAGAACTTTATCTCTGCGGCCGAGCTCAACTAACACTGCTTAGCCCTGTTAAGGTTACTCATGACATCCAGGATGGTGTCTGGTGATTCAAACAGCCAGCCAGCGCACTTCCCCGATGCTTACGTCACACACTGCAGGTGTTTATACGTCAGCAGAGTTAGTCAGTTTTGCAGTGAAGCTAATCTTACACTGAAAAATTCATTGCCTGCAGGGAAAATCAGTTATGCCACTCAAAGCCAAGATCAGTGTCACTGCAAAAATAAACAGATGAGCCGGACACGTCCCTGAATTTAGAGATGAGAAATAAAGTGTATGGTAACGTTGTATATTGTGAGGAAAGACAACAATACATTTCATGTCATGCATTTCCTCTCATGCACACAGAGATGTTTTTTGACAGAAAAAGAGATACTAACACTAAGTTAGCTCATCCAATGTTACTATTCTAGCCTGGTACAACTCATATCAACTCATAACAGACTGTTTGTGACGATGAAGCAAACAGATTTTAAGTGTGATAAGCAGAGTTGAACGATTTTATTAGTTTAATTTATGCAAGTAGAGCATAAAAATGAACTTAAACTTGCTGTTTGACAGCTCCCCTTGTTAACCCCCAGTGCCCTCACTCCCCAACTCTGAGCCCGCTCAGTGTGCATTTGAAGAAACACTGAATTAGGATATAAATAAGCAAATCATTGTTTACTATAAATTAATTAGCCGAACAACCTAAAATGCTTTCTTATTTTTATAATATAATATTATTGGTTGCTAACACATTCAGGCTAAAAAAAAACCAGGCTTTTTTAACATTTTATCTAAATTTCAAGATGAATTTTTACTTCTTTGTACTTCTGCATTTTGGAGATGCAAGGTTTTGCATGGCAAAAATTTGACAAAAAATGTAAACACATATACACTACCTTGCTTTGTGTGTGCTAGGGCAGAGTCAACCTAAAATAAAAAAGGCCTTCCCATATCTTTTTCTACAGATTTAAAAGTATACAATGTCCCATAGCTTATTAGTGTTCTGAAGCGTTAAGATTTCCTTTTAATAGAACTAAGGTATTTAGAGAGCTCTGTAGCTCTATTATCCCTCCTCCACCAAACTTTACAGTTAATACAATGTAGATACGTCCATCAGACTGACAGATTGAAAAGCGTGAGTTTTCACTGCTCCACAGCACCAGTGGCAGTGTCCCATAGACCACAATTCAACATTAGTGCTAATGTTAATGCCACACGAGGTGTGGAGCTATGCAGTGAGCCATTAGAGCGTTGCACTATGCACTAGGGTTGTCTTGATCTGAGCCAGTGCACTCTAAAAAACAGAGGTACGACATGAGTACTTTTTTGTACTCAAAGGTACACTCTTCATACTTGTACCCTCAAAGGTACAATATTGGACTTTACAGGGTCAGATTTGTTCCCTCTGAAGTACAAAGTAATTTCTAACAGCAATAAGTACCAATTTGTACCATTTTACCAGCCGAAGGGTACATTCAGTATTCTGTATCACTGTACTAATAAAAAATATCTATTTTAATTTCACATTTTTTATTTGAAAGCCAGACAATTTTGGATCATCAAGTTCTTGACACATACTCAGTTGATGATAATGTTTATAATCTTTTCTGGCACAAAAACCATGGGTACAAAAAAGGACTTTCACTGAAAGGTACTTTTTTGTACCTCAATATAAGGTACAGCCCCAGCGACAAGCTTTGTACTCTTTTAAGTACAAATCTGTATTTACTTTTCTTAGTGTGTGGCTTGGGATCGGGCTGATCCAGTGTTAAAAGTTTCAATCCTTCACTTTATTGTAGCCAATCGACCTCTGCTTACTATTGACTGAGCTGCTCTAGACAGTTTTAATTTGTGACCTTTTTATTGAACAACACTGCTGCATCATCCAAGATGAAATGAAGAGTTCTATTACATAAAATAAAAGGACAACTTAGCTTAGCTTATAATAATTATACATTCATCTGGTTTGCTGGTTTGATTTTAGTAATTGTTTTGGAGTCACTTGGCACTTTGTTTTACCTTTTAAACTTTATGAATTAATTGGTAACTGTTTGGTTTAGCATTTAGGTTTGTGGAGTCCCATAGGGTTTTATTTTAGGGTCTATAAAGCTGTTATTAATTACGTGAGTGCTGCATTTATGAGGGAGAAAAGCTGAAGTTTGGGTCTGTGTACAGAGTTTAAGAGTTTAAAATGTAATATGCGGAACTGCTCACATTCTATATCAGTAAGCATGCTTTTTATGCGTTGAATGTTTGGATTAAACCAGTGCTATTATTATACATTATTCAATGAAAAAAAGTCTAGGATACAACATAACTGTGGACAAAAGGATTAATTTGGAAATCAGGCCATGCTTTTATACCAGTTGTTGTGACTCTGTGGTGAACAATCCATGTGTGAAAATGATCTTGGAATATGCCCGTGTCATCAGGGAAGAAAAAATCCATTGATGGAATACCATGGTCTATATTCAGTATATTCAGGTAGTCAGCTGACCTCATTCATTCAGCACATACTGTTGCTGAACCCAGACCTGACCAACTGCAGCAACCCCAGATCTTTTGCTTAGTTTAATCTAGGTTACGACTTTTTTTCTGCCCAGACAGTGTAGAAAAAAATACCATAGGCTGAACTGGAATTTCATATTTAATTTGTTTAGTGTATGTGACCTGAAAGTTGTTGACTTTTTTATGTGTTGCTGTTAAGCAACTGTTAGCTCTAAAATGCTATAGTTTCTATCATTTGCAGCAAATATGGCAGTCATCAGTGATGTAAATGGTAGAAATGTTTACCTTTTTAGAGTAAAAAGTGAGAAAAGATCTTCATCATGTTAGTAAAAAAATGTGCTTCTGTGTCATTTTACAGAATGCCATTTTTAGACATTTTTATCACATGGGAAACAGGTTAAAAAAGAAACTCCTTAAACTATTTATCGTCTACTACAGCAAATTGGACTAAAAACAGGTCATACATTTTAGGCTCATGGTTCATTTACTGAATAAATAAAAAATCATAAAAAAAAACATAAAATAACTGATCGTTTTTTTAATTGTTCCGATTTTTGCATTATGAAAAGAATGAATGAAAACACTGATTTGCATGGATCAAAGGCGTACAGTAAGCTAAGCACACGTCCTTTTCCCCACGTACATCTGAGGTGTTGCCTCGGTCTTATTTTATGCACAATAGATGTATTCATCCTATGACATTTAGGGGGTTTCTGGTTATTTCAGAAGTCTGACTTCTGCCAGGAGCATTGACACAGCAACACACAGCCAGTTTTCCTTCAGGGTTTAAACAATAGGCCTGAGGCAACACCAGTTTTTCTTTCACACACAAACACCTTCTTCTTCTTCTCTTTTTCACACACACACACTCACACAAATTTTACTGAAAAAAAAACTTTTTCATTTAAAATGGGGTGGTACAGTGACCTAGTGCATGGTGCAAGCCTGTACGGTGGAGTGTTGTAGCACTACTCTCTGGCACTACAGCGTCGGAGGTGGTTTTGGCGCGTTTGCCTGCCGAGCAGAATGTTATTGTCTTGTCACATGTGAGGGTAATGGAAAACAGCAAGTCTCGTGCCAAAAGCGACAGTCAGCAGAACCCAATACTGTACGCCACACAAGCCTTCACTCCCTCTTTAACCCCCCTCTCTCCCTATGGGGGCAAACGCAGGGCACACAGCACTGACTGCCTCAAAGCCCCCAGGAGGCCTGCTGTGGGTATTTTCAGCACAATGGGTCACAAACAGAGTTCCAAGAGGAGGAAAAAACTACTGGAATACTCTTAAAACCCACTGCCAATGGTGGAAATGTGGAGTAATTACTCTAAACTGTGCCCTAGTCCTATATATATATTTTAAGGTGTCTAGCGGTCAGTCATGCAGACTGTATTTGTCACATTAAGTTTGTACAAGACGGAGTTTGGCTTGGTATCAGCACTGAGTGGAAATTCACATTAGATCAGCTATAGTCATAGTAAAGCAGCAATAAGTCTGGATGACCCACAATTTTTCCCCCAGACTGAATGGTATTTAAACATCTCCTGGGAAAGCCGAGTGATAATGAGAATGTGTTCCCCAGTTACTGATCCAGTTAAGAATGTGTTCTCCTTCTGCTTTCAGTTGTGTGCATGTTTAGCCATTAACCATCTTCTCAAATGTGTGGAGGCCAAATAATATCCAACACCATGAAGCTATCCAATATGAAACCAGCATCACTAAGCCATAGTTTTAATTAGACCTCCACACTGATCATTGCTAACTTCTTGTGTTCACAGCTTCCCAAAATCTATTAATCTTCTGACAGTAAGACTACGTACACATTACAAGCCACATTGCTCAAATCAGATTTTTTGCTCAGATCAGATTTGCTTATCTTGACTTTTCATATTCACAAATGTAATTGACCTGTATCTGTGAACGAATCTGTTCCTGAAACATCTTACATGCGCATATTGATACATGTATAAAGTCGCCTTCTTCACCAACAACAAAAAAACTACAATTTATGGACGACTCATAGCTTTTAAAAGGTGAAATGGATGAGTTAGCAGCTCATATGTGGAGCATCTTTTGCTGGAGTGGAGAGTAAACAGCTGGTCTGAAGTTCATGCTCAGGTCGAGGAGGAGAAAAAAGAAAAGGTGGTTTGCTTTTGCTGTTTTTGCAGCTGTAGCTGCACAGCTGCACCACCAAGAGATGTGTGGGTACGAGAGAGAAGCACGTAGCGCATGTTTTAAAGCAAAAAGACGCATGAATTCTAATTTGACTGTTCACATTCATGTCGCATTTCCATAATTGATATGTATCCTGTTTTGGACCACATATGAAAGGTCAAAGACACACTGAGCAAAAATTCAGATTTGATTCACTTAAGCCTGGTCTAATCTGATCTAATCGAATCGAATCTGAGTCTCTTAATTCTAATATAGTACTTTTACATACTCAGTTCATACTCAGGACTAATATATATTGTTGTTTGTCAAATACTAATGTAAAAGAACATTTTATATTGAGGTACATTTGCTGTAATTTGGGTTTCTTTTGTATGTGCATATTAGCATTAGCCTCCATTTAGTTCTGAGTAAGCTGTTTAGTGCTGGTTAAAACAAATAAAGGCATGTGGTTCTCACACCACTAAAACAGAGCATTTCCACAATGGTTTTATATACAACTCTGGAAAAAAATAAGAGATTACTTGAAAATTATGAGTTTCTTTGATTCTACCAAATTAAAAACCTCTTGAATTTAATCAAGAGGAAGATGTGTGATAACAGGCAATCAAAACAATCTGAACTGCTTGAATTGTTGCACCAGGAGTGGTATAAAGTTATCCAAAAGCAGTGTGTAAGACTGGTGGAGGAGAACACGCCAAGATGCATGAAAACTGTTATTAAAAACCAGGGTTATTCCACCAAATATTGATTTCTGAACTATATATATAATATATATAAAATATATAATATTTTTATTTGTAGTTTGTAAGAAATGTTGTTTGTAGTTTATAGAATAAAACGACAATGTTCATTTTATTAAAACATATACCTATAAATTGCAAAATTAGAGAAACTGATTCAGAAACTGAAGGTATCTCTTTTTTTTTTCAGAGCTGTAGTTTCAGATGTTTTCATGCTTCACTGTAAAATTAAGTCTTCAATTTACCTGCTGGGAAATCTTTTCAGTGCAGCTAAATAGACAATAATGTATGTTACTGGAACCTTATGGCCACAAAATGCCATGCTAACACTCTGATTAGGTTTGGAACTTGATTAGGATAAAAACCCAAATATATAAAGCTGAAGAAACGTTTTAGAATGAACATTTTTTGTCCAGACACACCTACATTTATTGCTTAAAATTAGCCACAGCTGATTAGAACGCGGTTACACAGGTTTTTGAGAAGTCTGACTTATTTAAACGTCTCTGAGGCAGAGAAAGAAGGCTGTAGGTGCATATTTGTCTGGGAAGGGATTTAAAAAGAACTTGGAAAATCAGCCATTCCACTGTCTGCTAAATAATTTACAAGCAAAACCACTGCCAGCATGGTCAGGTCAAGCCGTCTTAACAAGTTCAGCCCAAGAGCAGACCACAAGATGTGTGTTAGAACTCTCTAACGATCCTAAAATGTCATTGCAGGACCTACAGGTAGCTCTTGTCCTAATTTTAGAGGACATATTTATATATGTACCTTGGGGTGTCCTCATTTTTTTTACATGCCTGTTTATGAGTAAGTAATTTCCCATAAGAATACATAGCTGCTATATGTGAGCTGCTTTCCTAAAATGTGCCACCCCATACCTGTCCTCCCAAATGTGAAAATCTCTGCTAGAATATGGTCATTTCTTTGTAATATTTATTTACCTTGAATTACTGAACAATATAGACAGCTAATTAGGTCAGCTTTCAAAAGTAAAAAAAATATCTTTATTTATATCAAATATCTTTTGCAGTGTTTTAATGACTATGTCCATTAGAAGTCTTTAAGGGGGATGCGTGGTATTGTACCTTTATTAATGGTGGCATCTTTTGTTTTGCAGCCGATGTGGCACGCTGCTTGAATGGTGCCCTCCAAGTGGGCTGCGGTGCATTCGCTTGTCTTGAAAATTCTACATGTGACACAGATGGAATGCATGACATCTGCAAGTCCTTTCTCTACAGCGCTGCTAAATTTGACACTCAGGTATGTGTGCTGTATTTATTTCATGTCATAAGTTAATTTAAAAATATATATTATATTTTCCTTTCTACTCCCTTTATATAATTTATAATTGGGTGACCTTTTACTCAACTCTCATTAGAAGTGGATAGATCTGGTGCAACAGTACTGCACAACATATTCAGTGAGCAAAAGTAGTAAAAACCAGCAGCTCTTGTTGACAATATTAAAGATACAAAAAATAACCAACGCGTTTTAGCCCTCAGGCCTTTATTAGGGTTAAAAGACAAAAGTTTTTAACATCCCAGTTTTTAAAACAAACATGATTACAAAACAACCAATAAAAACACTCCAAGTACTGAAGGTCACATAATCAGCCAATTAGAGGCCGACAGCTCAATTCCACAGAGGAACCACTTCCACTTAAAATGTCTTAAAAGTTCTTCTGAAATTCACAAACACAATTAGTCATCAATTTTATGTAGAAAAGACTTTTGTTCAAGAACATACAGAGAGGAAAAACACAGACAACAAACTGACAATACAGACATCCATTTCCCCAAATTCCCTAAAGAATTCTTAAAAACCAATTTCTTATTATCCAGTAAATAGATTTTAACTGTTTTTGTTATTGTCTATTTATTAATTAATAAATGAACTCTGAGCCAAAAGGCAGGATAGCTAGTCAGAACAATCAAAAAGCACTCAGAATAAAACACACGTTTAATTTATTATCAGTAAATCATAGTGCTAGATGGAAAGGTGTCCCAGTTCGAATTTAATGCCAGTCCAACTTTTAAATGTGTTATTTTTAAACATCTTAGTGTTTTACCAACAATCTGTTAATTTTAGTGTTCTAATACTTATAATAAATAATCAGCACACCTGGTCCTAGGCCTCCCATATTAATTACATTATCAACTTATCGTACAGTAAATGGACATGACCTCAAGCATATTTGATAATCATGATATTTTCTATTGTGTTCTCCATACACACAGAAAAAAATATATGTTTCCCAATCAATGATTATTTAAAATATTTTTTAAAATTTTAAAAGGGTATAATTTCTTTGTTACGTTACTATATTATTATTTTTATATCAGTGGTTGTTAATGGTGTTAAAATGACAATAATATTGTTCATCTCAATAATTTCTGGGATGATATATCTTCCACAAAACAATTTCGTGGCAGGCCTACCTGATCCCCTTAAATGTGGGCTTGTTTGATATTTTTACAGTCTTTACTTTTTTTTTTTGAAGGCTTTATTCTAGATTTTGGAACGTGGCTGCTGGGATCCATTAAAACACAAGATCATACCTGAGGTCAGCCAGTGATTTTAAGCAAAAACATTTGGCAAAGATAGGCAAAGGTTTAACATTTGCAAAAAACATTGTCTAAAAATTGTGGAACAGTTACAGAAAAATGTTCCTTGGTGTAAAATTGTGAAGATTTTGGATATTCCACCATCTACAATACATAATATCTTCAAAAGATTCAGAGTAACTGGATAAATTACTCTGATTGGATGTTGTTGATCTTTGGGCCCTCAGGATCCCTTTGTTTTTGTGTTTCCTCCTTTCACAGTTCAGTTCTTCATATAAATTCACAGAATCTCTCAAGTGGGCTTGAAAGTTCCAGTGTTTCAATGTGGTTGATTATAAAAAAGTAAATTACATTTCATCTTGAGAGAGAATGTAGGACATTACAGAAGTCCTGCACAGTGATGTGATATAATCTTTTTTTCGCTGATCTGAAACACGATCTGCGATCAGTATGGAACCCAAGAATACAGATTGTTTCATCTTGAATTATTCTTTATCTGCCACTGTCTAGACAGCTATAAGGCTTACCTCCAAATTTACTAAGTGGCTGCATTGAAAAAAAGCAATTTTCAGTCCTTTTCAGTATTTTCTGTCATTTTTCCAGGGCAAGGCCTTTGTGAAGGAGAGTCTGAAGTGTATCGCCAATGGCATCACCTCCAAGGTCTTTCTTACAGTCCGGCGCTGTTCAACCTTCCAGAGAATGATCTCTGAGGTTCAGGAAGAGTGTTACAGCAAGCTGGACATCTGCACGGTGGCCAAGTCAAATCCAGAGGCCATTGCAGAGGTGGCTCAACTGCCCAGTCACTTCCCAAACAGGTAAGATAACTACGTTTTAAATAGGTCTTGCATGAGGATAAGAAGCTATGGTGATCTGATGATCTCATCACTCAGATCATATGTGTTTGGTGTCTAAAATTACTGTAAAACTGAATCGGAATATTGAATCTTCTGAGATCAGCAGTTTCCAGTTTGCAACCCAGTTGTGTCAACAACAGATTGTTTTTTCCGTTACTCTACCGACATCGCATGTGTCTGCCTAATGTTGTTAAACATGCTAATTTGTTGTGACACATCTCAGTGGGAGTGTTCCTCGTCTCTCCGCAGGTTTTATGGGAAGCTGCTGCAGAGTTTGATGGAGTGTGACGAAGAAACGGTAGACCTGGTGAGGGCGAATCTGTTGACCCGGTTAGGGCCTGAGATTGCCATGCTCTTCCAGCTACTGCAGAACAAGCCCTGCCCGTCTGCTGCAGTACCCACCGGGGTGGAGACTCGTGGAAGTTGGTGGTTGTCTGTCAGTCCGCAGGCACACAAAACCCCACCCAATCTACGCAACAGGGATGCGGCCAATCTCTTCAGCAAGAAACGCAACATCGCTGACAGCTCTTAACCGCAGGCCGTTTCCTGGTCCAAACGTAGCTATTGTGCACACATACCCTATCGCAAAACGAAAACACAAAACGAAACATACGTGGTTCAACCTTATCAAAATGCAGGAATACATTTGTTCTTTGGAACTGGAAAAGGCATGCACCTATATAAAACAGCTTTAATGTCAAAAGTTTGTTTTATCAGTTAAAACCCGTATTTGATCTATGTTCTCATAAACGACTACATTTCAGAGGAAAATTGTGGCTAGTTTATCATCAACCAAGCCTTTTCATTTTTTAAGACTGATCCATGCACAGGTAAAGTCTCGTTTACAAGGTCAGTGTAGAAACTGTCAACCATGAGGATTAACCTAATATCCAGGCCATTGTGTAGAGACTTCTTAGATAAATATAAATTAAAAAGAAATTATTTTCGTGAAAGTATTTAAAGGAAAAAAATAATACCATGAATATAGATAACCATTTATAATCAACATATCTTAATGAGATTACAAAGAAAATGTGTGTATATATACTGGATCTATTGTTAATGTGAAATAGTTGGCATGTGCTATAAATATGAGAGTGTACTATTTATTTATTAACAGATATTTTACTATTTTTAGCTGTTAATCTTACATTGCCACTAGCCTTTTTGTGAAAGCTCACCCACTGGGTGAGGGATATCTTTAAAAAAAAAAAAACTTTGTGCAGGAATTCATTTAAAGACCAAAAACTGAACTTCACTCCAGATGCCATATCTCATAGACCCTGAGTTTAGTTAGATTAGGTGTCAGTGAGCCATACGTAACTACACAGTCGATTAGAGATGCAAGGGGAGGGACCATTAAGTATCTTTAAAACATCTTATTTTTCTAAGAAAAAAGCTTTGTTTTAATTCCTAGATGTAAGTGGTTTTATTGGAGCTTTTCATAACTAAAATATTATCTTCCTCTGCAATTCTTGACACATTGCAGCAGAAGACCCGTTCAGGAAGTTTCTCAAATCACTAACCCTTGAGCGCAATGTTAGTGTCACATGACGTCACGTTTTCGACAACTTATTGGACAGATGAACAACTTGCTCCCTGGTGAATATGACATACAGAGGTGGGTTCGAGCGCGCTGTTTAAACAGTGCTGCAAAGCAAAATAAGATGTCTATTTAATTAAGAAAAAAAGCCTTTTGAGTTATTCATATTTATTTTCCTACTATATTATTTAAGTGTTTATTTTATTACGTTTCTGTGTATATTCTAGATCGATTCAGCTAGTGGTAGTTTACAGATATTCATGTTCTTTGCTTTCTTTTTATAAGTACAGTGACATTGCTGAGTGCCCTTTTTTGGGGGCTAGCTTCGACTTCTGGGACCTTTCACACTAATCTCTGTTGAGTTAACTGTATAAGACCCATGTAATGACTCTGTGCTGGTCATGGGGGAACACGTTGGTCACCTTCTCTGCAAGTGTTGTATGGGACCACTATAAAGATTAAAAGAAAAAAAAACCTGAGAGCATTGCCATTTACTGTGTATTTGTGCAGGGTCAACAATAGACTGTTGTTTCGAATATATTATCAGCTTTAAAAATTCTGCCTGTGTTAGCGGAAATTGACATCCAGTATTTCAAACCAGTTACTTCATAAGTAATGGGTGGCCAATGCAATTCATCCATTTTACGGTATACCAACACTTAGTATAAACAGTTCAACTGGAACAGCCACTGCAGAGTGTTTTCTGGAGCCATTCTTGACACTATGCAATATATAATGTTTATGAAAGGCCTATTTCTCTCAGAGTGTTCACCCTTGGTGGAAGAGTAGATATCTCTTTTTTAAGTGCTTCATGGAGAAGTGCAGATAAACTAAGAATGGGGATAATGTGATGTGAAGCTAGTACTTGGCTGAAGATGGCTTTAGGCCGAGGGCCAAATCCAATAAAACTGCCACAAAACCACTATGGCCATTTTTATTCAATATCCCACCGCTGATCAAACTACTGTAATGTACTGAAATGTCCAATGTTCTTTTTGAAACGTTTAGCCTAGCCGTTAAAAAAAGGTGTACTGGTGCCATTTTGGTTATGTATTGATAGCAGTTTGGAATTAGGCCCAATAATGCATCGAAAGAAGACCGCAAATTGATCTGGGGGCAGAAAGCAGTGTTAATTTTGCCATCCAGTTTTCATGTAATTGTAGCCTCTAGACTGAATACACTTGATTTCTAACCAATTTTTATTCAAATTTTATTAAATTCAAAATTTAATCATTTTAGTTTAGTCACCAATGCAATTTTTTTTTCTTAAAATGTTGGTGTTGAAAAGGTGGACGATTCAGATACAGGAACTGGTCCTTAGTAAGTAGTGACAGGAACTGGTCCTCACAATGTTTAATCCAAACAAGTGTTTAATGGTGGGATTTTGCACATGAAAACTTCAGCTCTAGGGGATTTGTAAGGCCTGCTTTCCCAGAATTTTTAGAAAGAAATAACTTAATCTCATTATCTTAGTGACCAGTACACAAAAATAAGTACATCTGCCTTACATTAGATAATACAGCCAATGGCATTTTAGTTATGTCATGTTTTGGACATCAAATCTGAATGACTTTTAATTTCTGTACCATTTACGTTTTTATTTAATTTTGTTTTATTGTCCTCATCAAATCATGTTGACGATGTAGATATTCTTCATTATTTTCGTCGACAAAATTAACACTGGCAGAATGACTGTTTTTCTTAAACCAAATGATGTGCAAATTTAAAACTAACTCTCCAAACTATGCAATAATCCCTATTAAAGGTTTCAGAGTAAAATCTGTTATAATGCCCTAAATGAACACAGCAGCCGGTTGAGACTAGGGCTGGGCGATATGACTGAATACTCATATTTCAGAATGCCTAAGATAAATTACAATATACAAAATGCTTTTTCAATAAAAATAAGATTTTTTTTGGCATTTCTCTGACTTAGCAAACTGGGCTGCACTGGATTGTATTGTTCGAGCTTCTGCAACAACCCAACCCATTTCACCACAAATGACCCAAACACTCTCTCTCTGGAATTAAGTCGTGCACAGATTCAAACATGTTTTGCAGTTAAAATATGGTCAAAACTTATTTTTTGTTTATTTCTAATAATATGAAACTAACAATATATTGCCCAGCCCTAGCTGAGAATTCTTTTTTTTTAAACCCAGCCCAACCCAATCTCCTACCATATGAAAGGCAATTTTAACTCCCCAGTATTTTTCACTATAACACAACGTCTTTCCCTGTTTCTTTTCTTAAAGTAAGGTAAATTAAGTGGTTAATTCATGATAAATGTGGCTGAAGACACAATAAGGTTTCTGTCTTTATATGCACTTTTCATCTTTGAGGACCACTATAAAAGGGCATTGAAACAATTAGAAATCTTTTATCTTGCGCAGGTTCAGCTCAACGTTTCAACATGACATTGAGCTAAAGGAATAGAGAGACCATTATAGCTGTTGTATACTTGAGTAGGCAGGGACATAGTGTGAGTGTTTTTGGGAGCAAGGTCTCTACTACTCGTGTTTTTGTTCTGGGATAAAGGGTGATCTCTGTCTATCAAACACCAAGGATCATGCTGTACCAAACAGTTGCTGCTAAACCTATTTCTAACCCCACTGTGTTATGTTTCAACAATACTTTCTAAAAGATGGTACCATTCTTTTTTCTTTTTTTTTTTGCTGTTGTTGTTGCTGTATGTGATTTTTTCCCCCAGTTGTATTGGCCTTGAGAGTACTGTGTCATATGTGTTGGGGGGAAGAAACTTCTCTCAAGGTCAGAATTCTAATGTTCAATGCACAACATCTGACCCTTCCAATGCTGGTGGTGCCATCTTTCACACAAATTCATGGAAATATTTCCACACAATGGATGGCCAATACATCTCCAAGAAACAATTTGGGTCATTGTCAAACTACTGTGTCTTTTGGCTCTTAAATATTTTAAAAAGTTCACTAAAATCATATTTTCCATGCACGCATTTATTCACCCTGTTATGGTATTTTGATGAAAACACCTAGAGTTGACCTAGAGTTGCAAACCTTTGAATCGTTGCAAACCTTTGAAATGGTAACCTTGTTCTGTTTCAAACAAACATTTTGATTTTGTAAAATTATTTTAATCACCTTGATATTTTGTCACAAAAGGGTGAACTGCTAAAGTTTTAACTCAGCTAAATACAGCTCTGGAAAAAAATTAAGAGACCACTTCAGTTTCTGGATTTTTTTATAGGTATATGTTTTGAGTAAAATAAACATTGTTGTTTTATTCTATGAACTACGGACAACGTTTCTCCCAAATGTCAAATAAAAATCTTGTTAGAGCATTTAGAGCTTTCAAACCTCAAATAATGCAAAGGAAACAAGTTCATATTCATAAAAATATTTGGTGGAATAACCCTGGTTTCATGCATCATGTCATGATTTCCTCCACCAGTCTTACACACTGCTTTTGGATACCTTTATGTCACTCCTGATGCAAAACATTAAGCAGTACTTGTGATCATCCATCTTCCTCTTGATTATATTTCAAAGGTTTTCAATTTGGTAAAATCAAAGAAACTTATCATTTTTAAGTGGTCTCTTATTTTTTGCCAGACCTTTATGAAAACAATATAATGAATATTAGGCAAAATTATTTTTACTAAATACTAAACATGGAGCAAGTATCTTCAGTCATTTAAAAATAACACAGTTTGAAGGTTGTGATGTCACTGATGTCAAAGGTTACTTTATCCCAAGTTTGAAGGTTAAGATCCCTCTATATTTATAATAATGTGTTCAAAAAATGATTGTTATACTATCTTTGCTACAACTATGTTATGGACACAAAAGGCACATTATATTGATATTGACCCATTTAGCATATTTTCTTTTAAAATAAAATATGGCAAAAAGTGTGGAAAACAATACTGCTCTTTAGGGCATGTTCTGGCCATCCTGATTCCAATCATGTTGACTTGTTATTTTAATTTAAGGAAACACACACACAACCCTTATTGTATGAAGGGATATTGTGCACTTACACATTTGATCTTTTTGTTCCATTTTATTTTTGTTCTTGTGGATTTTTGTGTTCTTTTTCTGTTTAAAATTCAGTGTAGCCTACTACTTAGTTGTATGTTAATTCAGATACAAAAAACTGAAATTGTAATGGATTTTGTAAACTTTAGAGAATGTATATTTTATCAAAAGTCTGTATTGGTGTGAAAGGCTGCCTGAGGCCCTGAAAAAGTTCATTCCAGCCCTCTGGTCATGTGGACTTGAATATCATCGTGCCCTTAACTTATCTGAATTTGTGGTGGAAAAGAAAGACTGACTTTTTGTTGTGGAAATTTCATGTTATATTGCTGTTGTCTCAATCAATTCCTTATTCAGACTTTGTTGTAGAACAGGATAATCTCAATACACAGCAAGTTCCTAATAGTTATTCCCAATATCACTTAAGGAACTATGATGTAATTATGTTATTTGAGAACCACAGTTTGCTAAATGCAGCTCAATAACATTTTAAGATGAACTATTTTGAAGGTTAGTTTGAATGAATTTGAATGTGAACCCATATGCAATTGTTTATTTCGAAAATGAGCTATGATTAGAAAGAAGGTGCAATACAGTTGAGTTCATATGTTGCCAGATATTCACCAGATTTAAAAACTGGTGTCATTTATTTCCTCTAAAATCCAGGGCACTGAGGTCAGAAAGACTTGGCTTAGTCAGCCATTAAACTGAATGGTACTTATCAAAACTTGAAATCACTTATATCTCTTACATTCTTGTCATTGAATATTTTCACTTGGGTAAAAACCTGTCATACTATATTTTTTTCCTTTTCCTTTTGTTTTTTATGGCATTTATTTTGCCCGGTAGCTAACAGGATAATATCAAACTAGGCAGGTATATTTGTTTTGCAAGGCATTCTATGGATTCTTTGTTCTGACGTTCCTAATGTTTCGCATGAACTTTGTGATTGATTTGCACTTTATTATATACCCATATGCATATATACACCCATGTATATGTGTAGGGTTTCTCTGTGCTTACAGGTAAAGAAAGATACAAATGCATCAACTCTGTGTCTTTTACTGTGTAGAAATAAACTATGATCATATCAGGCATATTGTTTTGGTTTTGTGAAATCTTTTTGAAAGTTTATGGAGAAAAAGGTGGATTAATGAATGACTTTAGACATTTACATTTGCATCTGCATTTAACACTCTGTGTACGTAGATAAAATATTTACGTTTTAATACAACATTTTAGCATACTACCTGTAAATAATGGATTGGCATGCACTGGCCAAGATGTACTAAACTTCTACTGCTATGGTTCCCATAGAGCTGATTAATTCATTATTAATTAATATACTTTTATGTGATATATTATCAATTCTTCATTATGGTAGAATCATTATAATGAGTACATAAACAACAATCACATTCCATTATATGCAATGTCATGTAAGAAAACATGCCATGCAATTTTTTGCTTGATAAAATAAATTTTTATGACATATCTACTAGGGGTCGTTCATATTCATAAAGTTTTGAAAGTTCAGAAGTCAATATTTGGTGGAATATCCCTGGTTTTTAATCACAGTTTTCTTGCATTGTGGCATGTTCTTCTTACACACTGCTTTTAGATAACGTTATGTCACTCCTGGTGCAAAAGTTTAAGCAGTTCAGCTTGGTTTGATCCATCTTCCTCTTGATAATATTCCAGAGGTTTTCAATTTGGTAAAATCAAAGAAACTTATGATTTTAGGTGGTCTCTTATTTTTTCAAGAGCTGTATATAATTGTTTCCCAAGATCGTTCAGCTCTCCACAAAGCAGTACTTGCACACTGTCTAATTCTCCCCAGTTTAGCTATGCCGACTATCCCACCCAAATAGCTGCATTCCCCTTATCACTAGCAAATCCCCAACACCAGGAGGGTGAGGACTACCACTGATGAATAAATCAGCTCACAGACCCCTCATGCTGACAGACTTTACATTGAATGTCACCATCTGTCCATCCAGAGAGCACGGCCAATTGTGCTCTCTCGTGCAAGCTGCATGACCGGGATTCGAACCAGCAATCTCCTCAGTCCGCTGGACCACTGGAGTTCGGAGCCCCCCAGTCCAGTTTTAAAGTGATGTCAGAGTGTTAAATAAACAAGTCATGTATCATGCACATTAGCAGCAGCTTAGCTAGTTTTGCCTGTTACTGCAGCAGCTGAAAGCAGCTTTTGCTGCGTTATCAGTTACATAAATACAATTAAATAATGAATGACAAGGAATACACTCACGCTAATCGATTACTATAAAATTGTCTACACATATTCGATCTACTTTCAGGTTATATGTGCTGTCAGTCTTGTATCTCGGAAAAAAATAAAGTACAATACAGCATGGTAGACTGCAGTAGCAGATATTTCAATGTTAGATTGTGTAATTCACAAAAATCTAAAACACAAAAATGTCCCCAAAAGTCCTAATATTAGCTCTACATGTAATGAATAATAATGAAACCATTGTTAAGAAGAACCTTGTTGGTTTGTAACAGACATGCTTGCCTTCACCTATAAGTGCCTTTAGTAGATTTGCCCTTTATCTGTCACAAAACTCTGTTGTGTTGGACCAATCAGAAAGGGTCTTGTAAAGTGGTAAGTAGGGACAAGGGTTACTCGTGCCTTTCAAAATGAACTTTCTTCAACTCACTTTGTAAACGCGCTGAAACTGCAAAGCAACTCTGTTTTATAAAGAAGCCTGAGGAAAGGAAGCGAGTCGTGCAAAAAAAGCAAAGCGAAGCAGCTGCTATCTCTAGCAGTGGGGAGGGAGATAATTTCATGCCAATTTGAACGAGTCCTAAAGGCCTTTTCTCATTTTCCGCACTCACAGGAGTAGGTGATGCAGCAGCATCAGCTCAACATTGATTCCGTCATGTTCCATTTAGTCCATCATTCACTTAGCCCACTGACTAATATCTGAAGGACCCTATTACGCCATTAGAGCAAACATCTGATAACTTTTGATGCACATAAAATTCACTGCAACACAAGTGTCTTAATCATTATACAAATTAAATTCTGATAAAATGCACATGCTTAATATATAATAATGTTATTTAACGAAATGAAATTTTGGTTACTAATGTTACTGGTAAAAATATAATACTGAAGTTAGGCAAGATCTCAAGCAGTCAGAGATCAATAAGAACCTCAGGTTTACAATTCCCTATGTGAACATTACTAAAATATTTGAGCCAAAAGTCAGAAACAGAATAATCTAAATCTTTTATTCGTTCTTTAAGTAATGTTATTCTTTTTAATTTTTTTTTTTGTAATTTACAGTGCAAGAAGCAGAACTGTAAATATTAAAAGTCAACACTGTTCAACTTTTACCTTGTTGGCTGAAACTGGAGGATTTATATTTCATATTGTGGCTCAATGTGTTAAAGAAAAAAAACACCCTGGGTTGTTTGGGTTTTACATGATGTATATGCCATGTCTTACTCTGTAAATTTACTGATTACAAAGCAAAAAATCTGATTAATAAACCTACTAATATAGACTGAATTTTCCAAATATTTGATTACCTAAATTTATGTAAATTCCATGATTGGATTACTCCAGTATTTTGCAGTAATAAGATTATGAACTGCTCTTAAAAGTAGGATAAACTATTTCACTCTTTGTTTTGTCATCTGTAAGACTGAATGACTTTGCAGTGGTCAAAATAAATATATTTTTAAAAGAAAATAATAAGCAGGTGTCCAAATATTTTTGTGTATATAGTCAAATGATTTGTCAAAACTTCAAAACTTTTTTGCCTTTCAGTTTCTATTGTCAATAAAGAATAGTAGTTAAGGGGAACTGTGGAAGTAAACATTCTGTGAATAAAAGTCCTTAAATATCTTAAGTATCCGTAATTAAGAGATTTTTCCTGAGACTTCTAAATCTTGGAATTGAATTATCAGACAATATTCCTTTAACACTTTTGTTTACAGCTTAAAGCAATAATCGTTTTTGACCACTGCAAGTCATGAAACTACAATTTTTTGTTGCAAACCACATAAGTTACCTATATAAGTTGCTATAAATAAGTAAAAAAAAACCACAGAAACAGAGTGTCAGCACGTAGGAGACAAAACAGAATCACAGATTACTATTTTGCTATTTGTGGCTAAAATGTCTAAACAAATATTACACTCCAAACTCCCCCTTATTGAACATGACGGCTCCCTTTACCACCATCTGCAGTCCTTTAAACTCTTGTCAAAAAAAGAAACACGTGCACACACAAGTGCAAAAAAAAACAAAAAAACTATGATCTGTGTCCATGCTGGCATGTTTCCACATTTGATTCCATTTAACAACAGAAGAACAGCAAGTAAACTATTCTAGGCCTTTTTTTGGACTGGTGAAATTATGTAACTGACTGGGCCCAGATGTACACAGGAAAAACCCCAAAAAATGCTCACAAAACTCCACCGCCTCTCCCCTCTGAGAAAGATAGCTCTATTCAGAGGTGTGGACATGCCTATAATGGGACATTTTCCTGGAACTGCACAACTTCACACAGCTGGTGGGCTCTCCCACATGGATAAATAAAGGTAAATAGACAGGATTAATGGATTCTAATGGAAGAATTCAGTTGCATACAAAAATGGAGCAAACGCAAGAATGTTACAAAGCATGGGAATATGACAAAATGTAGTGAACAAAAGTACAAGAGTCCTAAACAATCAACCTTGCACCAAGACAAAACTGAATGGCAGCAGGTCAACTTTAGTGACGAGTCCACTTTCGTCTTGGTGGAGATGTTTGACGAATCTGTGTGTGGAGGCACCGAAGTCAATGCAAAGATCAAGGATTAACCTGGTACCATGGTGAGTGCTGAAATTTTACAGTGCCAAATCACCTCTGGTCTTCATTACAGGCAATTGAACAGCCCAACATTATGTTAATAATTCCTATTCAGAGGTGTGCTACCATCTAAGGATCTACTGTAAATACACAGATTTTAAGCCGTGGCCAGCCATATTCATAGACTTGATTCACCTTGATTGAAAATGTGTGGGATGCTATTTGATGAACTGAATTGAACTGAATTAACTTAATTTATCTCCAAGGAGCAATTCATATTGGGCACAACATCACAGAACAGCAACAACACAAAAATACTAATCACAAGCAACGAGTCCAGTGTCCAAGCAGTTATTGTCAGTGTTAATTTAGCAATCTGATGGCCTCAGAGACAAAAGTTACTTTTCTTTGGACAGTCTGAAATATAGGACAACGGTAGAGATACCCCTCGCTGCAGAACCACAAGTCCAGGGGGTGGGGCTGGATCTGATCCAACTCTTCGTACGTCGTGTTTTCATTGGTCTGAAGCAGATCGGACTCTTCCCCATCCGGTTTTACTCACTCGCCTTTCGGAGTCAAGTAAACAATCACGAACGTGAAAGTAAGTTCATAATAGACACATTTTCATTTTGCTAATACTATTAATTAGTTTCGTTGGGTGATTTTACTTAATTGAAAATCTGATTGCTTCTGTTTGTTCGCCGTGTTGATTGTGTATTAATATCTGTAATAATAAATGAACATGGTAGCTGGTAGATAAGACACTCATTGGCATCCTTTATTTTAATTATTTATTTTTTATTTTGTCTTTAGGCCCTTTTTATTAAAGATAAAAAATGAAATAGTTAATATTTATATAGGAAATGTACAGCATTTTATTATGTTTGTAATCACATGTTCCTTCTTTTAAATCTGTATTGTGTGATTTAAATGTGCTACGTAGCAAATAACATTTTGATCTATAAACGGTAAAAGTCTTAAGGTTGGGTTCCAGGATTTATTTGATAAGATAAAATAAGTCCTGGTCGGGAAACGTAAGCGACACGTGTTAAGTTTAACGACGAATTGAAATGCATGACTTAAAACCAAAGAAAAGAAGATATGGGTGGTCAGGAGGTCAAGCTCCACCCCTTGGATCAGATCCAGCCCCACCCCCTGGACTTGTGGTTCTGCAGGAGGGGTACTTGGAACGGTACCAATAACCATGGGGCAAAAGTTTAAAAGGAAAATTAAGATGTTGGAATGTCCTTTTTTGGTGTTTGTTTGTGTGTGTACTGCAATAAAGGATCTAAGTGGAAGTCAGTGATGTCAGTATTGTGTATTTTTTTCAGTGATGAATAATCTAACACATTACTATTTTTAATCCGCTAATTACATTAAAGTTACTTATCTAAGTCACTGTGTGATGCTTTTTTTTCATTTTCCTTAGTAAATGATGTCCCTAGTAAAGGTAGCATCCGAGCAGATGCGTTGTAATGTAATGTATGCTGGGAATTGTAGTGTAGGTGTATAGTCGCCTTGGTGCTGCAGCAGCATGTTAAGTTCTCTCTCTCTCACACATTTTTTGTTGTTTTAGCATGATCACTCATTTTATGTTCGTAGCAAGCTAACAAGCTAACCGGCATAACAAGCATTTCGGCTGAAAACACACACACTCACACACACACACACACACACACACACACACACACACACACACACACACACACAGAGAGCCCCCTCTCTCTCCACCTCTCACATACTCACACACACTCACACACACACATTTAGTTTGTATCAGTCAAAGATGACCAATATTAAGATTGGCTGTTTAAGACAGCTGTCTGTAAGTCGGCAGATGCTGAAAGTAACTAATAAAGTAACTTAAAAGGAACTTCATCAAGTAATACATAAAGTAAGTTACTTTTTAAAGGAGTAATGACTTACCCATCACTGGTAGAAATCCAAAAAGTTTAGTACACGTAGATAAGTGCTGCAACTGATTTCTGGTTTTTTTTATGCCTCAAAGACTGAAACCACCAAATAAGAGAAAAAGAGCTATAAAGAGTAAATAAAACACATGTGACAACAGAAAAAGACTGAAGATTTCCTTTTAAGATTTTTTTTTGTCCCCCAATTATATTTTGTAATCTAAAATAATCTCTAATGATGCTCTTACTTGTTACTTGTAAGTGTTAACTCTCTCTACTGTCCATTTATGTGGTGGTCCGGTGGATGTGTACATAATGTTTTATAGGGTTCTCAGTAAGTACTCTCTGTGACCTCTTTGTCAGAAAAGTACTGAAAATTGTCTCAGCCTATTCTCCAATCTAAAATGATTTACAAGTTTCTCATCTAAAAAAGAGTATTAAATGCAGTTGAAAGGTCGAACATTTTCTCTGTAGGTCTGAGTACTTGGCAGATGAGGCAATGGAACATGAACATAGTGTTATGCTGTGCTCCTGGATCCTTGTCGAGCCAGTATCAGATTGTTGTGGTTGTTGTTGTGAAAATAATACATCCTGGCGGAGCCCTATGCTTAACAGTTGTTAGGTGCAGGATTTATCATCCTACTGAACTATAAGGCACAACTAAAATCCATTAATTTTCCCAAAAATTGTTAGCGTGTCTTATAATCCAGTGCACATTATGCATGAATTTTACCAGACAGATTGTAAGGAGCAGTAAAGCTACATCGATGAAGTACAGAGTTATACAGGAGTTTCTGTTTAGTTCTCCAGCACCGAGCCTCGAGACTGGGGCAGAATTAGCGTTAGCCGCTAACCACAGTGCTAGTTCCTTTGCCGTTCAGAGGTAAGTATTATCTGCCTGTAGCCTGCATGTTTGCCAAGTTAAAACAAGCTACGTAGTAAGGACCACGATCTAGTATCACCCTGACTTACCGAAACACTCAGGGTTCCTCAGTGTAGCTCTGTCGGGCGCCATTAGCCGCTAACCGTGGCTGGCATTAGTGGAAATCTGGAAATTTAAGCAAACTGTAAATAAACGGGAGCGCTTTTCTCACACAAATAAACAGTTTTCAGGAGAGAAATCTTTGTGGATTGACATCCAGCTCTCGTTTGACTTTAAAAGAAATTTCTTTTTTAAGAAGTAACTTAGCTTAGCTTTACAGGTCCAGCTAAATTAGAAGGGAAAAATAGTGACAATACCGTTCCTTATTAGTGTTGCATAACAGTGCGCCTTATGTATGAAAATAGACCAGAAAATAGATGTTCATAGATAATGTGCCTTATAATCCAATGCGCCTTATAGTGTGAAAAATACAGTGTGTTACTAGCTGTTGTCTTAGGTCACTATCAACCCTTAATCCCTACTGCAAAATCTGCAAGAATATTTCAGCAGCATGAGATAAATTATCACAGAATACCGTCTTTACATCTCCATGCTGAGATGTCTGGCATTACACATGCACGCTTGTGATATTTTTCCCCAGCAGAACCAAGAATCACCACTGACTCCACTCAATATCCACCACACTTAATAGCAGGTCATCTACAGTACACCAAGATTTTCAGTGTTTTACTCTATGATTAAAGAAATGCAGAGCCCCTATGGCTATAACTGTGGATTAGTAACCTAAAAAACTCGGCTTTGACCTACACTAACGTGACCTACATTCATGTTGAGAAGCTGGTGAGTGTGATCCGCAGTGCGCTTTAGTATGTGTATGTAAAGATTCTATACCAACAAGAAGATTTATTTATGCTTAGAGCAATACATCCAAAACACTTACCAGGAACTACTGGAACTGTTATTTATAAGAATATGTTTTTTATGTGAATAACCATAAATATATATATATTTTTTTTTAGCATTTCAATTTTTTTCTGGAGAATGCTGCCACATAACTCATTATGCAGTTTTCAACATATCAACACAGTTCAGATTAATCTCCATATTATTTGTTCTGATTGTGTGATCCAGTCTTTCATATGAACTAATGAATGAGGTGCAGCAGTAAACACCCATCTACTGTACTGCTCAACCAATACACACCAGTTTGCATCAACTATTTCAGGAAGGGCCTCAAAAACAAATTTACTATCATTTTAACCAGCACTTTTTTATTTTTATTTGCAGCCTTTATGACTCCTATTCACTTTTATTAATTTTTGTTTTTACGTAATCCTAGTCTTCCATTTGTCTGAGAGCCACTAAACTGCATGTTCTTACTCAGAGCCTATTCTAAATTCTAATTCTAAAAAAGCAATGTTAACTCACACTTATCTGCTTGTTGGTTTTTAATCCTCAATTTCTGCCATTTACTCCCATTATTTTTTGCCATTTTGCCTAACCTACAGTAACCCCAATCTCCTATTTGTCCAACAGTCACCAAACTCTGTGTTCTTCCACCAAGTTCTAATCCACAGACATCCCTCTTTTCTCCCATTTACTACTATCATTTTTGATTACGGCCAATACCTAGAGGTTCATTTACCCAACAAGCACTAAACTGCCTGTGCTCCAAATCCAGTGTCATACTAACCCACACTCATCTATTTGCAGTTCTTTCATCCCTCATTCCGTGTATTCAGCTGTGCAACCATTCTGCTTTTCCTTCAGGAAATTCACTTTTCTAATGTATCACACAAATACAGATCTGGTTGTGTTTGGCAGTATTTTTTATAGAGATTTTATTGAGTGTTTATAGAGATTGGTAGTTGATACATTTCTACATCTACTGTTTCTTAGCAATGTTAGCCTAGCATCTCCTGTTCTGAACTAAAAAACAAACTTTAGATACAAAACATGTCTTTAATGGATCAACTTCATCAATGATTTTGGATTTATATATATTTATAAATAGTATCTAAAAAACAGAGACTCTGCTTATATTATTATGTTTGTTGTACACTTTAACATACTATGTGTTTTTTCTGATCCTTCTACTGTTTTGTCTCCTCTCTGTTGGTATAATGCATGTAATTAAGTGTCATCACATGCGCGCGCACACACACACACACACACACACACACACACTCTGCCACAAGAGTAAATGACTCGCCAGCTCAGCAGTAGTGTGAAGTGAGCCGCAGGGGGAGACAGAGAGGAATAGATAATGTCCTGTTATCAGCTAAATCTCTGGCATCTCGCTGAAACTGGAGAGAGGATTTCTCAAGCTTGCCTCTTATCTTCCCAATTGCTTTTTTAAACACATTATACTCTCTCTAACACTGTCAAGCATCTCAGCTCGGCTTTAAGCCCATGACAATGCAGCACTTCATCTGTGAAGTTAACTTGTGCAATAAACCATGAGCTCTCACAAGTATCTGCTGCCGTTTTCTGCAAGGGCTTAAAGAGAAGCTCAGCTACTACTACTGTATAGAATTATACAATAAGACCCCACTACTGTCCTTCTATACACTCTTTGGCCATCATGTATTTTTTTTTTTTCACATTTTGCATGCTGCATATGTCTTGGCCTACTTTGCACCTATAAAGTACAGCTCTGGAAAAAAAATAAGAGACCACTTCAGTTTCCGAATCAGTTTCTCTGATTTAGCTATTTATAGATTTATATTTGAGTAAAATGCACATTATTGTTTTATTCTATAAACTACACACAACATTTCTCCCAAATTCCAAATAAAAATATTGTCATTTAGAGCATTTATTTGCAGAAAATAAGAAATGTCTGAAATAACAAAAAAGATGCAGAGCTTTCAGACTTTAAATAAAGCAAAGAAAACGTTCATTTTCATAAAGTTTCAAGAGTTCAGAAAGCAATATTTGGTGGAATTACCTGGGTCTTTAATCACAATTTTCATGCATCTCGGCATGTTCTCCTCCAGTCTTACACACTGCTTTTGGATTTATGCCACTCCTGGTGCAAAAAGTCAAGCAGTTCAGCTTGGTCTGATGGATTGTAATCATCCATCTTCCTCTTGATTATAGAGGAAGAAGTTTTAATTTGGTAAAATCAAAAATGTTATGGCAAGTATGTATATATATATATATATATATATATATATATATATATATATATATATATACATATATCGGCTTTTATTATATATATATATATATATATATATATATATCAGAGTTCATTATATATATCGGCTTTCATTATCTATATATCATCTTTCATTATATATATGTCACTTTCATTTTATATATATCACTTTCATTATATATATCAGAGTTCATTATATATATTGTGGCGTGAGGAGGCGGGGGAACCGTGGGTCCGCCCCACGCCGGAACTCACAGCCATGTCTGTCCCAGCCGGTGTGCATTCAGGACTGATTAAGCCGCCAGCTGGGACAGGCATAAAAACTCTGCCTCAGCTCACACTCGGGAGAGACTTGGACTTGGGAGAAGTGAGCTGAGGCCGCACGGACCTTTAAAACGATCCCGAAGTGGTTTATAGACTCTAGAGCCCCATTGGGCCGAGCTATGTTCTTTTAAGTTTGTTTCTGGGTGTGGTGGAGGGCGTTTAAGAAAATAAAGGTACGTTTTGGGTTCATTTAATCCCCGTGTCTGTGTATCTCTGTGTGCTTCCTCCTTCCGGGTCACAGTGGTCACGCCCGTAACCCCAGGGGCCTACCACAGTGGTTGAGCACGGCACGGGGCTGTGGTGGACTCAAAACGTGCCTTTGTTTGGCCGCCCGAAGCCACACCTCAGTTTTGTTTTGCCTTTTTTTTTCGGAAAAATAATAAATAAATAATAAATAAATAAATAAATAATGCCTCGCGGGAGAAAAAATGGGAGGCCCGCCCCCGGCTACTCACCTCCGTTCGGGTGTGACGCTGGGGATTTCCCCTTCGCCTTTCTACTCCTCGAGCCAGAGCCCGCCCCCAGCTTCTCTCCACCGCTCTGCAGCGGTGACGCTGGGGATTTCCCCTTCTCCTCTCTGCTTCCGGAGTGGCTCCGTCAGCGCTGGGAGGACGCCAGCGAGAGGCGGCTGCAGCAGCAGTGGACGCCTCGCCCCGAACTCGGCTGGTGCGAGTGGTGTCCGAGCCCCAGACACCGGGAGGCCGAGTGCTCTCACACCGGCCCGGACTTCTGCTGCTGCTGCGTCTTCCCAGAGGAGGAGGACGAGTTCCGCGCCTCTCTGCCCGGGCTAAAGTCCGACTCCGCCCCGCCTCTCCCGCGAAACTCTTCGGCGGCCGAGTCGGAGTCGTGGAGGGGGGAGAACGGCCCTGACAAGAGCGAGGCCGAGCCAGCCCCGGCGCTTCCGAAAGCCGCCGCTCATCCAGCCCCGGAGCTACCGAGAGCCGCTGCTCCACAAGCCCCGGGGCTACCGAGAGCCGCCGCTCATCCAGCCCCGGAGCTACCGAGAGCCGCCGCTCCACAAGCCCCGGCGCTACCGAGAGCCACCGCTCCACAAGCCCTGGCGCTACCGAGAGCCGGCGCTACCGAGAGCCGCCGCTCCACAAGCCCCGGCGCTACCGAGAGCCGCGGCTCCGCAAGCCCCAGCGCTACCGAGAGCCGCGGCTCCGCAAGCCCCGGCGCTACCGAGAGCCGCCGCTCCGCAAGCCCCGACGCTACCGAGAGCCGCCGCTCCGAAGGCCCCGGCGCTACCGAGAACCGCCTCTCCACAAGCCCCAGCGCTACCTAGAGCCGTCGCTCCGCAAGCCCCGGCGCCCCGAGCTGCCGCTACGCCTGTCCCGACACCGAGAGTCGCCGCTCCGCCTGTCCCGGTGCCCCGAGCTGCCGCTCCACCTGTCCCGGTGCCCCGAGCTGCCGCTCCGCCTGTCCCGGTGCCCCGAGCTGCCGCTCCGCCTGTCCCGGTGCCCCGAGCCGCCGCTCCACCTGTCCCGGTGCCCCGAGCAGCCGCACCTCCCGCCACGGCGCTGCCGAGAGCCGCAGCACCTCCCGCCACGGCGCTGCCGATATATATTGTGGTAGGCCCCTGGGGTTAGGGGCGTGACCACTGTGACCCGGAAGGAGGAAGCTCACAGAAATGCATATATATATATATATATATATATATATATATATATATATATATATATATATATATATATATATATATATATATATATCGGCTTTCATTATATATATATATTTATATATATATATATATATCAGAGTTCATTATATATATCGGCTTTCATTATATATATGTCGCTTTCATTTTATATATATCACTTTCGTTATATATATATATATCAGCTTTTATTATATATTTCCTGTTTGGCTTGCCATAATATATATATATATATATATATATATATATATATATATATATATATATATATATATATATATATATCGGCTTTCATTATATATATGTCGCTTTCATTTTATATATATCACTTTCATTATATATATCAGAGTTCATTATATATATATATCAGCTTTTATTATATATTTCCTGTTTGGCTTGCCATAATATATATATATATATATATATATATATATATATATATATATATATATATATATATATATATATATATATATATATATCGGCTTTCATTATATATATGTCGCTTTCATTTTATATATATCACTTTCATTATATATATCAGAGTTCATTATATATATATATCAGCTTTTATTATATATTTCCTGTTTGGCTTGCCATAATATATATATATATATATATATATATATATATATATATATATATATATATATATATATATATATATATATATATATATATACGTATTGCGTATGTATATAGCATATAGCATATATATATATATAGCATATAGCATATATATATATACATATACTGAGAACTTTTCTGAAAGTTCTACTCAGTTCCTTTACATTTACAGATAGTGTACAATATGTAAAGACAGAAAACAATCCGGTATGAGTAAATACTCCTACCCAGCTCTGTATATTGTGCTTTCTGAATTAAGATAAATGTTTTATCATGAGTGGACTGCATTCTTACATGTCTTGTAAGGTTATGAAAACAGAACATACTGAAAATATTACATAACAGATGCAACTGTATAATAAACAGTTCATTCTGTTATATTAGAAATATTTTCTCCACAGCAGCAAAGAGATTTTGGGCAGCACACAACTCTCTTATGCAACTGCTCAGTAGACAGTGGAACAGCATGAAAAACTCTCTGGCTTTCTCACCAGTGGGTGGCAATGTTTTATAAGGTTTGGTCATGAGATTAGTTGAGGACAGGCTGTTCTGGGAGTTTGGCTATATTTGAATCACATGCTGGTTCAACCAGAGTTTATTTTTGCCTTCAGCCAATCAGCTTCATGCTCTAAGACATGAGCTAATGCAGTTTGTAATAAACTGTGGGAAATTAATAAATCACAAATGTACATCAAGACTCATATTGGTGAGCATGCTTAAACTAATGTGTTATGCTTTCTGGGACTTTCTGAACTGTATGTGTATTACAAATTGGATACTGTCCATGTATATGCGTATACTGGACAAGAAAACATGTCAAATGTCAAATCACAGTTTTCATTGTTATTAATATTAAAACATGGACTATTTTTCATACATTATTTCATATTGTGTTCATATTATGAGCTACATTACACATTCAGCCTTCAAAATCTTTTTTAAATAATACGATTTTAAAAGTTGCAATTTTGCTTCCATAAAGAACCAGTGTAAGTAAAAGAGATGTGTAATTCTTAACAAACTTTATATTGATAAAAAACCTGTACACAAACTTTAACTTTTTAGGAACTTTTTATTCTGTGTTACAGTTATGATTTATTATGGAACCAAACTTGGTTCTTAAATGGACCATTTAAAGCACCTTTACTTCTAAAAGTGTAGTAAATACTCATGCTTTCCTATTGTGTCTTGAGGAAAGTAACTCTGTAGAAGGACTAATAGGGACATCTAGTGGTTATAAGAATGGCAGGCATTAGAGTTCAAAATTGACAAGTACTGCCTGTGTATGGAAATCTAAATCAAAGGTATATTCTTAAAAACAACCAACAAGAAATTGTTATTTAAACATGTTTGCTAACTGGTATAGCAAACATTTATATCAAGTCTCTTTATACTGGTCATTGGCGTAGGAACAGAAATAGGTGGAACAGAAATAGGTGGATTTGTACCCCCCAAAAATGATACTGCAGAAAAACAAAAAAATGTTTTAAATAAAAATACTTTTATTTTGAATATGCACCTTTGCAGGAAAAGCATCCCCTCTCTGCAGGTGCCGTTTCTCTTTTCTTATTTCAGACTGAATACACTGAACTTGATTAGTCAAGTCAAGTCATTATCAACCGCCTCATCCATTAAGGGTCGCGGGGGGGTGCTGGAGCCTATCCCAGCCGGCATCGGGCTGGCAGGATACACCCTGGACTGGCCTGCAGGGCAGACAGACACAGACAGACACACAGACACATTCATTCACAACACTCACACCGTTTTTGGACTGTGGGAGGAAACTGGAGCACCCGGAGGAAACCCACGCAGACACAGGGAGAACGTGCAAACTCCACACCCGGGTCGCCCCACCCGGGAATCGAACCCAGGCCGTCTTGCTGTGAGGCGGAAGTGCTACCCACTGCGCCACCGTGCCGCCCTGAACTTGAGTAATTAACTGATTAAATAAATTGTGTGTATTGGAGCAGATCATCAAACTATGCAAGAAGCTAAAACTTTTTTTAATCTTTCACGCTCTTTACAAAGTATGTACCGCATATTTACATTTAAAATGGGTCTTTAGATGACCCCCCCCATAGCACCCCTAATTCAGCAACAGGTGCTTCATAATTCCATAGGCTACACTGTGTGTGTGTGATATACCTATTATTATTAGCATTATTTGTAATTAGTTACATGAATTCAATATCGTTCTTGTTTTAACAAGAGTAGCTAACTCACAATATGTAATTCATTTTCACTTTTAAATACAGAGTATTTAATTTAATTATTAGAAAATACACAAGGAAGTTATTTTCCTTTCTTGTAACTTATGTGTCTTTTTTTCTTTCTCTTTCTTATTCCGTGAACCTGAATGCCAGAAAAGTTTATCTTTGGCCAGATAAAGTGAAAAAAAAACATGAACATAGCCCAGTTTTACCCTCTGTGGCATTAATCATATTTTTAATTTTAAAGCTTAGGACTCCCTGTGGATATACCAAACTAAGATTATGGTAAATTAAGTTTTTTTAGTTTTAAAATCAAACTGAAAATTTGAATAAGGTGTTTTAGAGTAAGTCAGAACTCTAAACATGCAAGGTCTCCAGGACTAGAGATGAGAACCACTGCTTCATGATTAATTTAACAATAGTGACACAAGCCAGAAAATAAAAAAATGCCGTTTTCATATGTTCATAACAAGAATATGAGAGTATAGTAAGAACATAACAGCTAAATAAAACTAAATAACTCATGACTCAATGAATTGGATGTAGATTTGCCATGTAACATTACATTTAAGATAAATAAATAAGCAAATGAATAAGCAAATGAGCAAAATCTGATCTGATAAAACTGTTAAAAATACAACGTTACACGATTTAACATTAAATATTGTTTTAACGTTGTTTTAACAGACATTACTTCCACCATAATTCAACCACATTCCAACTTATTAGAATTGATCTAATATATCTTCTTTACTATCATGCTTGATGAGATCTTTGGCTTTTGGGTTTGTAAAGGACCTCACTGATGGTCTCACTTTGAGCATATAGAGGGCGCTCATGTACTCTTTTTATAATGAGACATATCATAACCAATATCAAATAACCTTGCAATTCTCACATGTAAATCCTCTAATTTGTAAACATGGTTGGTCTGTCATTATAACTCTAACAGTAAAACTAGCAGTAATTGATTCTTAAATGGTACGTTTTCAAATTGGTTCTTGGATTTGCCCTTAATACAGCACTTTTACACTATGCATTTTACAGTATCGGGAACATTTCCATTTCCATATTTTGCTGTTTTCTGCACTAAATTTGCAGATTTATTCCTCAGGCTGAAAACCTCTGGAAGAAAATAAGAGACCAATTTAAAATTATAAGTTTCTTTGATTTTACCAAATTGAAAACCTCTGCATTATGACCAAGATGGATGGTCACAAGCCATTAAACCAAGCTGAACTGCTTGAATTTTTGCACCAGGAGTGGCGGAATGTTATCCAAAAGCAGTGTGTAAGACTGGTGGAGAAGAACATGCCAAGATGCATGAAAACTGTGAATAAAAACCAGGGTTATTCCAACAAATATTGATTTCCGAACTCTTAAAACTTTATGAATATGAACTTGTTTTCTTTGCATTATTTGAGGTCTAATAGCTCTGCATCTTTTATTTTATTTCAGCCATTTCTTATTTTCTGCAAATAAATGCTCTAAATGACAATATTATTTTTGGGAAATTGGGAGAAATGTTGTCCGTAGTTTATAGAATAAAACAACAATGTTCATTTTACTGAAACACATACCTATAAATAGCAAAATCAGAGAAACTGATTCACAAACTGAAGTGATCTCTGACATTTTTCCAGAGCTGTATTCTATATTGCCAAAAGTATTCACTCTTCAGCCTGCATTACATTTGGTGATGTGAGGCAGGGATGGAAATGCTGTATTTAGCTCTCTGCTCTACTATTCTTGAGATAATCTGGAGTGCACATGAAGTTTGTAGTGGAGGTCTGTAGTGATTGACTCTGCAGAAAGTTGGCAATGCATCTCAGCATCTATTGTTCATGCACTCTTATTTTAAATTGACAGAATGAGTTGTTTTATTCCTGTTTTATTACCACTGACAGTTGACTGTATAATAATTAGTATTGAGGAAATGTCATGACGCATCCTATCACAGTATCATGCTGGAATTTACTGAGCTTCTGATGTTTGTAGAAGCAGTCTGTGTGCAGAGGTACGTTATTGGAATTTATTGGAACCTGAATTCAATCATTTGTACTGGTGATCGAATACTTTTTTGCAATATAGTGCAACATATTGTAAGCATTTAACATTTATTGCTATCTGTAAGAAACTCCTGAAGACAGAGCTCTTCAAAGATCAATTACTCTCCTAACACATCTAACAAACTAACTACCCTTTGGCCTCCTTTAGGCCCTGTCTTAAATGTTTTCTTCTATGTTTGCTACTACTAAATGTTCATTACTGTAAGTCGCTTTGGACAAAAGCATCTGCCAAATGTAATGTATTAAAATTTGTGTCACGTTTTGTTTGCTTTTATTAAATTGATTTGCCACTGTCACAATTAAAACTAAAAAAACTACATCTTTAATGTAGCACCTTACAGCAGAAATAAAAAAGTCATTTTGGACCATTTTTTTTGGTCCATTAACTGACAACAAAATGGTGACATGCTTTATTTATTTATTAATTTAAAATTAATACCCTGTTACCCTGTTTTCTTCATATATTGGAAAAACAGTTAACCAATCATAGGCAAGTAGCAATGCCTCAACAATAGTAGGGGAAAAATATGACACGCAAGCCTCCTCCGATACATGTCAAGTCATCCTCTGTCTCTTTTCTCCAGGTAGCCAGCACAAGCTCTGAGGAAAGCGTCGGATCCCCAGTTCTAATACTAATAGATACCTGTGCTGTACAACATTACATTAAGAGTGCCTTGGAAAGAGAGCACAATCTCACACTCCAGCTGCTGATGGTGAGCAGCATGATTTGGAATAAGATCAGCAATCTTCTGATCATAGTGAAACGTGTTGTCCTAATGTGTTGTTCCACTGCAATTGTTAGCCCAGAAGTAAAGTTTCAGATTTTGATTGTATTTATCAAGCTGTCCATACCGAAGTACTGCATAAAGCAACATGCAGGAAGTCTTGGCATGAAGATATAGCGGTTGCTAATACATCCCATTTAGCTTGAATAATCTTCCAGTTCCTGTAGATTTTGCTGTGGAGCTGGAGGGTTGATAACACGTCCAGTAGCATCCCACACATTTTCAGTCAGGTCTGAAGGTGCAGATGGTTGTGGCATGGTATTCTTACTAATCTTCAAAGCAAGCTCTTGAGATGACAAAAGTACGTGGACAAGTACTGTACTATTGGAATACTGCACCAGAGTGTGTGTTCGAAATAGGTAGTGGTACTGGTTGCAGGACCTCATTAACTCAAAGTTGGACTGTCAAATTGCCCAAAAAGTCCCAAATTGATCATGCATCATTTGAAATTGCATTCCACACCATTAAACCAGGCCTTCTAAAGGTGTGACAACTAACTGTTGATCTTGGCACTGACCATGGAGCCACCACACGCAGATTGTTTATGGTTGCATCTATTTTTTTTGGTTTTATTTGGTTTAAGGTACATTACCCACCTCGGAAAAGCTCCACCAACTTAAATTAGATTTAAATATGACAATCACTTCATGACTTAAGTTTCCTGTGATAGTAATAAGTCAGATTTAAATTTAAATTGAAGACATACTAATATGTTTGCATACCTGATTTACCATCTAACAAATCAATTATGCAACTTTCAACATCTTTCATTGTTGAAAAAATATAATAAATAAATATTTTTGCCACTTGTTAAATAAACACAAGTTAACAATTTTTAAAAATGCTTCTGCTTAGAGCAAAAAAAACATTAAAAGACAATGATAAACATTATTACTGATATTGGGTGTAAACTGGACATTAGGAATACAAATTCGTTCCACCTCATTTACCACATGTAATTTGAAATGACAATAAAATCTTCTTAAAATCTTGAATCCTTGAAACATTTTTAAATTGTATTGAACATGGTGATACTACTCAAGATATAATATAAAGCGTATTTTCTTTGCTTTCAGCTTTTCAAACTTTTCAGACTTTCAGCTTCCTAACTCCTTTGCCAAATGTCAGATGGAGACTGGACATTCTCAGAGCATGTCTTTCTGATTTGATCTGAGGGATTTGTCCCGGACATGGTTACCATTGGCTCATTCGGTGTGGCTTTCAGGCCTGGACAATGCCTATTGTGAAAGGCACTATACAAAGTCTACTGCAGTAAAACATATGCTACATCTGTCTTACTGAATTTCACATTCACAGCCAGGTTCTTCTGGACTATATACTGGAGTATATACTCTATGTTCTTCTGCAGAAGTGTGTCCACGTGCAATGATATAAAACAGCTTAAGAGTGGCTTGTATTGGCACACTGTTTATGTAAGTTTACTCACTGCTATTCTTTTCAATAAGATGCCTTATGTCTTCTTTCCTTTTTGATTTCCCTCTTAAATCATTTGGCTCAGTGTGAAAACAGTGTGTTTTTTTGGTTTTGTTTGTATTCTTTTATGTTTTCTTTGATATTAGACCTTTGGTTAATTGTTCATCGCCAACACACTGACACTACATTTTCATGTCGGTGATACTTACTATACTCACAATAATATTATGCAGACTTAATATTCTGTAAAAAAAAAAAAAAAAAACTGTTTTAACCACATCCAAGCTGTGCATGTTGCTTTTTTTCTAGTTCTCAGCAGTTTTGTTTTTTGTCTTTATTTGTGCATGTGAAGCACTTTATGGGTTTGTAACTCACTCCCTCTTATTTAGAAAACTTAAGATTGCCCACACGGTAAATACTGCTCATATACGGCATACCTGTCAAGTTTTAGATTTAAAAATAAGGGATATTTTCCTCTGTCCGCTTAAAGCCGTCCCACCAGCCCAACGAAGGTTCAGTATACCTTACATTTTAAAACAAGTTTACAAAAAATCTAAAATAACCACATGTGAACCACTTACACTACAATTAGATTATCAGAATCTGAAATGTTGTTGACATTCCTACATATGTCATTCTTTTAAAATTCTTTTTCAATTAAAAACCCTTATCTAGATATTTAATAAAAAAGTTAAGATTTCATGTATTTTTTGGCATAAATGCACTCTTTTATATGATATATATTTTATTTATTTAATGGATTTAAAATTAAACAAAGGGTGCACAAATTCTGCAAAATGACTTATGGTGACCTGAAAATAGTATCATGAGCTTTTACTAAAAGGACATGGACCAGATACAGTATATTCCATCAGTAAAAATTAGTCCTAAGAGGCCTACACAATTAATAATTTTTAACTAATACTTTTTTTTATCACTCCACCCCTGATCAGTTCAGTTAATTTCGGTCCTCTCCGCATTTCTAGTTAAGCTGAGTCACCAGCTGTATTTTTTTATTTTTTTAAAGGTTTAATCTGTGTGTTTTTATTCGGAGACGAGTATTTTTAAGCAGCTATCAGAAAAAATCATCACAGTTTCCATGATTAAACTACCGTTACCTTTCTTTTAGAACAATCGCTGTATATCCAGATCTGTTTTAACATCAGCTGCTCCGACTAGCTGCCTGAACTTACAGCGACGGGGGGGGCTTCCCCACACTGACGCTCCTTTGCCAGCTGATTGGCTGTTTCTCCTGAAAGGCGGGACTGTCTCCTTGAACTAGCTCCACGATTGGTTAAGAGACACAGAGCTGTCAATGCCCTGTCTCCTCAATAATATATATTTTATATAATATAATACGGGAAATTTACGGGAAAATACTAATACGGGAGGACGGCGGGAAAGAGGAGTAAAATACGGTAGTTTCCCGGCCAAAACGGGAGACTTGACAGGTATGATATACGGTTTTGCGCTTTGCATAATTGATAATATTAACAGAGTACTTTCAAGAACACGTGTACATCAAAAATGTATATTTGGACGTTTATTTTCACAGTACTTTTATAATATAACAGCTATAACTAGACCAAAAACCCTAAATGTAAGCCTTTTTTTGTCGTTTAATATTTAATTTTATCATTTTCAAGTTATAGGATAAAACATTAGTTGGCACACTGTAACAATGTAAAAACAGACTGCGCAACAGCAACATAAAAATCTCAGATGATTTCCTGCTGAGGCTTTTCGCTCAATCAACTTGATAAATAGTTGTTCAAACTTTTTTTAATTATATTTTTGTTTACGGTGTAGAAAACCACAATGCGAACTTAAAAATATATATTTTTCACATTCACACATCTTTTTTGGAAAAATATTCCTTATATGGAACCAAAAGTGGATCATACCTTCAAACCCGCAAAATTGTTGCATTAAATTAAATGATCTAGGACAGGATTTATTATGTCTGTGACGTTTATTAATGCGTATAGGTTATTCCAGCCGTGTTATACAACTTGATACAAACAGTTCTTTAAACTTTTTGTTTATGGCGTCCTATTTGGAAAAATGTTCTTTTAAAAAAAAATAATTAAAAAAATTCTTATAGTGCACTAAAAGCGGATCATAACTCTAAAAAGCCCGCTTTATACCGCACTCAAAAAACGTTTTTACATGAAAAGGTTGCTTAAAAATAGGACATGATTTATTGTTTGTGGAACGTTTATTTATAGCTTTTTTATTATCAGCTTAGTAAAATTGTAAAGAACTTAATTAAAGAGAGTACTTTTTACAAAATGTAAAAATTACTTTTTTACTTGTTTGGAATATGGACCTTTTCATAAACCCAGCGTTTTTAAATGTATGTATTTTATGTGACATTACAAGCCCAATTTGCTCAATTTGGCCAAATTTCTTAACTGGTAGAGAGAGGATTCAGTGTGACGTTTGCTTGATCTTTGCTGTAAGATGCGTTGTGGATACTCAGCCTTTGGTAAGTTTGGTATAGGATGTATAAATGAAAAGCTGAACGTAAGGCCCCCCTGCCATCATGAATGCTGTCAATCATCGTTTAAGCTCACCTATACAGTCTGGCAGTGCTGTATGAAATTACACGTCTCAGAATGCAGCACAGACAGTACAGGAGAATCTCAAATGGCGTTTTGATGAAGCTCTCCGGTGGCACAGTGTTTTTAAAAGAAGGCTGGGAGGCGAAGCTGAACACACTGCGGGCCGCTCTCTCCTTTCAGCAGCCATCACCTCACTCTTTTGCTGTATGATTAATTAGGGCCGGGCTATTTAGTGGTGAGCTTTACTTCACTGCCCTTCTTCTGTTACACACAGCGAGCAGGGAGATCAGGTCCGCCCGGGCTGCCGCACAGGCCGGAGGAACTGCACCGCCTCACTTTTTCGGGGACAAGGGCCCCAGATCTGCTGCTCAAAGAACTCCAAAAAGAAGGACACCCGAGCAATTAAAGTCATTAAGTCGTCAAAAGGTGTTCAAATCCCTCAGCTAGCCCTGCTCTCCTGCTTGTACAGAACACTGTACAGAAACTTCAAGCCTTAAGCAGTTTCAGAAGAGCCAACAAAGAAGCTTTGATGAGGTCTCAGGTAGTTACCTGTTTCAGGTCATCAAGTGGAAATACAATGTAATAGTTTGCAGAGGAAAATAATTACTGTTTAAAATAATGATTAAAATTGTGAAGCATTGTGGGCATGAATTGCAAAAACATTGTGCTAAACAGATGCAGATAAGCACAAACTAAAAAGTATGTGAATAAATCCAGCTTGAAGAACAAAGCTTGGCTGCAGATTTCTCCTGGACGCAGCCAGCACATCCATATGTTTCATCACCCACTTCCATGATTTCAAATTATTACGCTCTGATTTATATATACAGATCTGGAAAAATTAAGGGACCACTTCAGTTTCTCTTTTTTGCTATTTATAAGTATGCTGTCTACCGTCATTTAGAGCATTTATTTGCAGAAAATGAGAATTTGCTGAAATAGAAAAAGATGCAGAGCTTTTAGACCTCAAATAATGCAAAGAAAACAAGTTCATATTCATAAAGTTTTAAGAGTTCAGAAATCAAAATTTGGTGGAATAACCCTGGTTTTTAATCAGTGTTCATGCATCTGGGCATGTTCTTCTCCACCAGTCTTACACACTGCTTTTGGATAACTTTATGCCACTCCTGGTGCAAAAAAATAAGCAGTTCAGCTTGGTTTGATGGCTTGTGGTCAGATTGGTAGAATGAAAGAAATTCATCATTTTTAACGATGTAAAAAAGGGGGTCATTGACGATCTCCTTGATGGTAAAAAAAAGTAGAAAAGCAGTAAAGGACCTTAACATTTCTCTGTTTTAAATGGTAAAAAGGTTCATCACACATAACTCTACTCCAAGACATGTTTTTATTTAAGCAGTTTAAATAATTTTTGGTGCCAGCTTAAAATATTCGCATAATGTTAAAACAATATATGTAAATAATAAGACATAAAATATAGAAATATAGAGAGAAATTTTATTTTTAAATTTAGACTCGACAAATAGTTTTTATATTTCGTCACGCTATCAGTTCAAAAGTCTAATTTTAACTCAGTCCCAGCCATAAAGACGGCTTTAGAGCTTTTGTAACTCTCTGTAAACAGCATTAATGAGCTCTCTGGAGAACACCTTACATGGAGAACTAGCAAAGTGGAGTAAAGGAAGTGAAGAGCATGGCTTTAAAAGGCCAAATTACAGTCCGTAAACTGACACAAACATGCTACGCATTGTGACGGCCGGAAAAACGGGGATTTACCAAAAATGGGAACAAATAAAGCGTGCACATACATAGCATAATCCTAAATATTTGTGAACACCCGCTTTTATTTTAATTGTATCAATTTAAAAATGCAATAAGTAAATACCTTTTTGTCTAACCTTTTGTCTAAACAACAGAAGGACAAATAAAAAAGGATATGAATAATAAGCAGGTGCAGTGCAAAAGCGAAAAGGTCCTAAATATTTGTTCGGAAATAAGTCGTAACCGCAATCTGAAAACAGTCTTTTCTTAAAGCATTTTAACTGACAGACAGCTGTCTGCATTAGTGATGCAGAGTGAAGCTGATTAAAGGAGATGTCAGGTTGCAGTGTGTGTGTGTGTGTGTGTGTGTATAGGGACTGAGTGGCGCGCGGCGAGCTGCTGGCGCCTCCGCGCTGTTGAGTGTGTGGCTGTTTGGGTGTGTGACTGTGTTGGTGTTGGGTTACTGTTTGTTGTGTCCTTGTGCACTAATCACTAATAGATCTACTGGGGGTCTCAACCCCACACACACATTTAGCTCAGAAACACCGTGTACACACTGCTCTAACACTGACAACTCACCTCCAGTCGGATGGGGGGGGGGGGGGGGGGATTTAGAGAGGCTGCTGAGGATGTAAATGTTCTTCATGGATGTATAATGAGCTTTTGACACTGTAGGTCAGGTGTGTTTAACTCCGGTGCTGTTTACAGTGTACTGATATCCCTGCTGTAACACACACATCGCGCAGCGCTGGATCAGGTGTGTTTAGTAGAAAAAAATGAAACAAACTCCTGCTATACCACATGAATTTGTTTCTTCATATCATGTATACAATCTCAATATTACCGGCTCTGTCTCAGTACAATTGGCAATAAACATGTACATAAACATTTTAAGTGTCACTTTGTTGATTTAACACTGGCAAATTTGCTGTGCACTATACTGGAAACACTACAATCACTACTACGGGTATGCTGCTACTCCTAGTAGCCGATAATATAATAATACTGGTAATAATAGTATTACTGCTGCTGCCAATACTTCTAGTGGTACTGGTATTGGTCCTGATACTGCTACCGCTACTACTACTACTACTACTACTACTACTACTACTACTACTACTACTACTACTAATAATAATAATAATAATAATAATAACAATACTTACTTTTATGACAATGTCTGTGTTCTTTAATATACTATAAATTTGTTTAATATATAAACTTTTTATTGGAGTATGTTATTATAATTTTTAATAAAAATTAACACGTGTCTCCTATTCAGAAAATCCACGGGGATATCAAACTCTAATTAAAACAGAAAAACAGTGGGAGAACACTCGGGCTCTGTGTCTTGTGTTCCCTGCTTTAAATTTAAGTATTTTCGATTGAAGAAGCGGTAAACCTTGTTTTTTTTTACGTCGCTGTAAAAAGTGGTATTATTAATTCATTATTCTTGAATCTACACTTGCACATGTTCTGTAAACTGTAAAAACATGTAAAAGGCATGCTACATACATGCATTTATCATTCAGAGCTACACTATTAACACAATTTTTGTATATAGTTGTATATAACTTATAAATATGGCTTTTCAATTTGCGTTGTTTTATTTTTTTATTTTCCTAATTTTGTTATTTAGTTTTTTGGTACAACACTTTGTTTGACACTTTGAAATGTCTTTTAAATGTGCTTATAAGAGCGAATTGGCTTAACTTAAAACATATTTTATTTTGTTTTGTTTTTTTGTGAACTTTGTTTACACATTTTTTTTTCTCAGCATCCACTTACTACTTTGAAATTCTGCACAGCGTCTCATCCAGACTGGCTGCCGGTGTTGAAATGGCCAGTGAGGGAGGGGTCAGTGTGAGATAAGGCAGCACCTCCCTCGGTCTGGTTAAAACACTCAGCTTCAGCAGAGCTTCTCTAAGCAGCGCAGCCTTCAGTCTTCAAGTGTAGGAAGACACGTGCCTTCATTTCCGTCCGGCCGGATCTTTCCAAGACCTTTCCCTCCTCTTCACCACATCTATTCTCATTATTGTTTATCTGGACTAGAGATGCTTCCCAGCCCCGTGAGCTCGACCCCGTTCTCGGTGAAGGACATCTTGAAGCTGGAGCAGCAGGCTGGATCTTCTCTGCACCTTCCCTGCATGCACAGCGCGCTCAGCCGCAGCCTGGAGCTGCTCTACAGCCAGGACTGCTCCAGCTTCAGTCCCGGAGACGCAGGCAGAGCAGCCAGGGGGGCCCTGAGCCCACCGAGCCCCGAGGAGCACTGCCAGTCCACCACCGAGGAGGAGGAGAGGGAGCAGAGCCCGCTCTCAGGTATAGATTTAGGTTTTAAAAAGGAGTATATAATGTATAACTTGGGTTATAGGTTCTCTATAATATTTTAATGAAAAATGAAATTCCAATTCTAGTTCTTGCTACCATGTAAAGTGACCAATGGTAAATAAAGGTTCGTCTTTGAGCGATGCCAGAGATTATCCCTTTCCGGCTCCACAAAGAACAAAATATCCAGAATTTGAGCAATGAGTGAGCAATTAATTTGAGAAAATGTGTGAGTGTGAAACATTAAAATGTTAAGGATCCATTAAATCATTATAAGGTTATTTACAACTTTAAAGGGTTCATCTCGCACTCATAGTCCTTATTTATAACAACACACTCATATGTCCGTTGAAATAAATATTTTTGGTTCCAAAAAGAACAGCAGAAAGAAAAAAGGAAGACCAATCAAAAAGAAAGAACAGCACTTCTATTTTGAAATCAAAAGTGTGTACAAATAACCTTTAAAGGTTAAAAACTATGTAGTAATATTTACGAATTTAAAGCTACTTCACAATCACATCTTCATCACAGTGTATTTAAATTGTTCTTTATGACAAAATATTCAATGACATCGCAAATTTTTAAGTTAATTGTTTATGGACTATTAGGAGCAATAGGATTTTATTGAGTCCTTTTTAAACGGCCTCATTGGTCTATTTATGAGCTATTATCAGTTAATAATAGTTACACAAAGTCATACTATAGTTATGAATGAAACATTTGATTACAAAATATTTAAACAAATATTAAAGCAAGTTGTAAGGATCTAGGTTCAATATGATGAGGCTATAATTAATAGGGTGTTTATAGACTTTCAATCTGTATAATTAATTCGTACTTTTACTTAACGTGATTTTACGTAATAAATGTATAATGCCTATTACAGGTTTGGAAAAAATACCATGCACTGACTGTAAGAAAATATTATAAGATATACAAATAAAAACCTACACATTTAAAATGGGCATAAAATCATCATAATTGGATTTGGTTATAGTATGGTTAGAACGAACTTTATTTGGAGTTTATAGGTGTAGATTCAAGAGTATTGAATGAGTAATAACATTTTTACATTGTTGTATAAAAAAAGGTTTAAAAACCTTAAATGTATAATTAATTGTAACATATTCACTAAAATGAAAGCAGGGAACATTTGACACAGGTCCCAGTGTTCTTCTGTTTTAATTAGAGTTTGATATCCTGTGGATTTAGTGAATAAGAGGCACGTGTTCGTAGCGTGTTTATTTATTATGTAAAAAAGTCGCTTACGAAAATGCCGCTATTATTTCGGCAATTTAGTGCCATATAACCATATTATCTAACTATATCTTCACTCAAAAAAGAAAAAGAAACTTTGAAGGTACATGGATTAAATGTGACAAATGGTTGCAAATAATAAATTATGAAGTAAAAAAAAAATGTTTTCACAAGGACATTCTTTTGCAACAACTGGTCACATTTCAGTTGTGTATAATGTTTATTTGTTTCAATGGCAGTTGGTCAAAATTTCCAATAAGGAATCGTTTATTGTTTTAGATGCTTTGTCATGCTTTGTCACACTGGGTCATTTAACACAGACGTTCTCCATTACTAGACGTGTAATATCTTTCCATTGAATGGGACTCTTGAAAAGGCTGAGAAAGACAATGGCCCCCGTGAGAGTGGTTCAGGTTACAATCAGACCAATGTTTCAATGTTTCAACAGCGTTTAAATAATGATCAGTTTTCCGGGAATATAACGGGAACGTAGTGAATTAAGCATAAACAACATTGGAACATTGTGAAACCGTCAGGAAAAACGTTGTAGAGTTTATTCCACGTAATTTTGAAGATTGTCTATTAAGTCGTTCATCATTAAATATGGATATACAGTAAAGAAAAACTACCAGCTTTAAACCAGCATTATCCATCAGTCAGCATTATCCAAGCAGTGTGCAAGACTGATGGAGGAGAACATGCCAAGATGCATTAAACTGTGATTAAAAACAGGGCTATTCCTCCAAACATTGATGTCTGCATTTTTTGAGGTCTGGGAGCTCTGCATATTTTTGTTACTTCAGCCATTACTCATTTTCTGCAAATAGATGCACTAAATGACAATATTTTTATTAGGAATTTGGGTGAAATGTTTTCCGTAGTTTAAAACAACATATATTACGTATATTACTTAAACATAAACCTGTGTGTCCTCACGGATCTCCTCGTGGAGTATTATTTTCTTAATATTATTTATCATGATCTATTTTGTTATGAATTTAAACACATTCATATGGTGGATGGTTGTGTAAATGCAGGAGGAATCTGCAACCAGATTTCTATCTTACAAAAAGTTATTTCTTTAAAATATGGATTTGTTTTTTTCAAGCAAAAAATCTTATTGCGGAGATACGTGTTTTAAAATAATGTGTTCTAAATTTCGCATTTCTACCCAATTTGTAATCCAGGCGCGTGCGAGTTCGACCCGTCCATTTGTCCGGAGCGCAGGGTGGAGGAGGAGGAGGAGATGGGCGGTGGTCCCGAGAGCCGCACCAGGCCGCGCGTGCGGAGGAGGCCCCGCGTGCTCTTCAGCCAGGCGCAGGTGCTGGAGCTCGAGCGGCGCTTCGAGCAGCAGCGCTACGTTTCTGCGCCGGAGCGCGAGCAGCTCGCGAGCATGCTCAAACTGACTTCCACGCAGGTGAAAATCTGGTTCCAGAACCGCAGGTACAAGTGCAAGCGGCAGCGGCAGGACAGGAGTCTCGAGCTGGCCGGTGGGCAGGCAGCCGCCGCGCGACCGAGGAGAGTGGCCGTGCCCGTGCTCGTCAGGGACGGAAAGCCGTGCCTGGGCGGGGCCCACGCGCCCCCGTATAACGTCTCGGTGAGCTCCTACACATACGGCAACTGCTACAACAGCTACAACACGTACAGCGGCTATGGAAACGGCCCATACGGCTGCAGCCTTAACGGGATGGCCTCCCATCTCCCCAACCCCATGGTGGACGTGAGCTTCTCAATGGCAACCGCTGACGGATCTCTAAGCCAGCAAGGACCGTTTCAGACCACGTTACCTGGAATCAGGGCTTGGTGAGGTTCCCTCAACCAAAGACTATGGACATCACATCAACACACACATACTGAGGTTTGTCTGTGTGTGATTAGACTGAGATAGGCTGAACGTTTCCCAACCAAACGTGGGGTTTGTCACTCAGTGGTAACCTCAACAAAACGTACATGAAGATACAGCTGTGGAAAAAAAATTAAGAGACCACTTCAGTTTCTGAATCAGTTTTTGCTATGTATACATGATTTTGCTATTATAGGTATATATGTTTGAGTAAAAGGAACATTGCTGTTTAATTCTATAAACTGCAGACATGTATGAGAAAAAAATGAGAAATTAGAAACGTTTTAAGAGTTCAGAAATCAATGTTTGTTGGAAAAACACTGTTTTTAACAAAAGCAGTGTGTAAGACTGGTGGAAGAGAACATGCATGTTCTCTTCCACCAGTGCTTTTGGATAACTTTATGCCACTCCTGGTGCAAAAAAAACAAGCAATTCAGCTGAGTTTGATGGCTTGTGATCATCCATCTTCCACTTGATAATATTCCAGAGGTTTTTAATTAGTTAAAAATAAACTCATAATTGCTAAGTGGTCTCTTATTTGTTTTAGAGCTGTATATGAGGTAAATGACGTAAACATTCACTGATGTAATATAATCATGGAATAAACATTTTTTGCCATAAACGTGTAAAGAAACAACATACTCTGCCCATAATTACATGGCTACATTTTTTAAATCGGGTTCATCAAAAGCCATTTTGTAAAGATACAATTGTTCAGTGGTACTTTAGCACTAGTATAAACATTTGAAATGGGTTTATATAGGACCATTTAAACTGGTTCTGTACAGCGTCAAAAAGGGCTCGAAAAGTAGAGGAGTACACATAGTATATAATACACCAAGACCAAATTATATAATATAAACAATATAATGATAAATGCCTATAGTAAGAAAACATATTGAACAGGTTATGTACTCTGAACCACAGGTTACAAGTATATTATTTTACGAACAATATAGTATTTGGTTTTATAGTACAGGTTATATATTTTGAAATATATTGTATGAGAACTACATACCTTAGTATATCAGTCTACATGTACTATATGTACTGTGTACGAGTGAACATAGTCTGAAACAGCAAAGTTATGTAGTGCATAAACCCTTTTTGGTACTATTCGATATTTTGGTAAATAAGAAAATAAGACATGATATTGGGGGGGAGGGGGATGATCGGTGTTATTACCATTGAAAAATATATAATACGACGTTTATTGACTTAATTTATGCCAGTTTATTAATATGAAACAGTGTTCTTATTCAAGTCTCGTCAATAGAACAATTTTATGTCTAGTTAAAATAAATAGGGAGAGCCCATTTTGTGTTCATTTGTTTTACTGAATACATTTTTACTGTGTCTGAGGTCCCTAGTCATCTTATGTCGCTATGTTTATATCACAATATGCCAGCACAAGTTTTTTTTGAACAAGAGAAACCAATACAGAGAATGAGTTTACTTGTCTGTTCTGATACTTTTAGGGAAGTAACTGGGCCAAACAGTTACACGATAGTATTGTAAATGTAAAAATGTCTGGGTATTTCAACCTTTTTTATTGGAACTTTTGGTATGCAATAATAAAAGAAATGTTTGTTTACATCCTAGTAATAGTTATTATTTGGTTAACATTTATGTTGGCTTAATTATTTCAAGTCCAACCTCCACGTCCAATATTACAACATTCATCGTTCATACGATCAGTGTAAACCGAGATCGGAACGTTTAAGCTAAAATCAACCGCCAGGTTTCTTATAAAATATTGAAGTTCTGATAAGGCTTACGATTAGAATGAGAGTCGATACACTAAAGGAGTTTAATATAAGACTGTTATTTTCATATTTATTTTAATTCAGGATTGATTTCAGGCCAGGCCTTTTCTCTTTGATACAAATTAGACATGATTACCATTTTCACAGTCACGTAAACACCGCATTTCTCCATTTTGACGTTTTTCATACCTAGTCTAAACTTGCCAGTTCACCTTATGTTATCTCACTTAATTTCTCATGCTGTATGATTTACGGTTTAAATGTTTATTGGCACTGGCAAAATTCAGTCTTTTCAATGGCTTCAAATGCGGTCTCTGTGTATTGTGGTAACAAAAAAAAACGTTTTATGTTTCTCCTAGAATATCCTCTCGTATGCTTGAACTTGCATTAATATGAATCCATTGTTTTGTTTTGTTTTTTTACGTCGGATCAAAATCAACGCCCTTTTTTTTCTTTTTTTTTTTTACAATTCGCGGCCAAATGTATTTCGGATTGTACATATATGCCCTCATTTGACCAGTATTGTATATTTTAATAGAAACGAAACAATAAAATAAACAGTAAATGCCGTGAATATTCAAATAAACATTGGACATAAAAATAGAACTGCAACGCTGTAAACTTAATCTAATATGCTTGCTTTTCTTCGCATTGTTGGACGCAATCTCTTTATTTCAATTGACAAAGTAAAATCGTTACTATATAGTTGAATATTTATTTACAAAATTGGTTCAACAACAAAAAAACTCTTTATATGTATTATCAATATCAACACAAAAAACAAATAAGTAAATGTTTTAATGAATAAGCTGTGTACATTAAATAGTATATAATATTTATTTTATAATTGGGTATGCGTCAAAATAAGCTAGAACCATTATCAAAAACATGAAACCAAAAAATAGTTCCCTTTTTTTTCACAAAGTGAACGCCATGATATTATGAATGTTAACAATACATATTAAAATCATGTACAATGCGATCTCAGTATGTGCACTTCCATCAAACTGTAATTAAGGTAACACACGTCAATCAATGCTTTTATTGAATACAAATTTAACAAAATAAATGTAGTCTTGGAATATGCATTTTATAAACTGTCACTCAAAACTTAATTTAAGCTAAAAGACTGAACTCTTATTTCCCCCCAAACATTAATTAAATTAATTATGAACGTGTCTTAAACGGAACAGAATGGCCAGAAGCAGTAGATTGCTGGATTTGTGAACTTAAACAGAAACTGGTCCTCAAGGCATTATTTATTTTAATATACGTTAAAACGCGCCCAAATCATGAACAATTTAAACTGAAACTGTAACTCTACCTGTACCTGTGTATTGCACAATCAAAATAATTTTAAGCCAATAAAAAGCAGTCCTCATGTGCCGATGCATAGAGCGCAGAAAAAAGTCTGCCATTTTTGGTAATATCCATATTCGATCTTTATATTTTTGTTCTCGTTTAAGCTGTATGTTATGACAGTGTTGAATAGTGATGATGCCACGCAAATTCCTTGTATTGTCAAAACTTTACACGTGAAAAATTTGCATTTCTTTTAATCTATTCACGATGAAACTTTAAAACAATGTACATGAAAATGGCAAAACTGGAAACTAAATATATGTAAAATAATATTAAGGTTTTTGCGTGATAGCATCTATAGTCATAATTATACTGTTTATAGACGTTGTCACGCAAAATCTTGATATTATATTTTATATAGGCTTCTGCTGTTGTATTTTTCTGCCGATTACAGCTCTCATGTTTGACACTTCTTATGGTAAAAAAATAAAAAATAAACGTAAAAGATAGAAGAATAATATAAACGGAGGTTTTGGGTGGCATCGACGATGCTGTTATGTGCTTTTTGCGCTCTTCGTGCTCTATTGTTTATAATATTGTAATATAGCCTAATATGATAGATAATGTTTTAATGGGTTATAATCACCTGGACTCATATTGGTGTCAGTGTGCAGTAACACCTCCCCTGCTGCGGCGCTCGTTAAGTCAGTTAAGTCAGTGTAAAGCAGTAAGTGATATCAGTTAAAGGGTCTCTAATCTGTGAAATCTTAATGCTGCGGAATGGGCTGCTCATTAGAGTGGCATTAAGGCCAAGAGATAAAGTAGAAGCCTGATAAGAGCTCTGGACTGAAGCAGAGGAGCCCGGAGAGCAAACACATCCTCAGACACACTGACTCTTCTCCTTCACACACACACACACACACACACACACACCACACACACACACACACATTAGATCTGATTTTTTTGTAGGTGGGGCCAACCAGATTGTATTCTAATTCTAGAGATCGTGGAACATACATTTACACAGAGAGGAAGTTGCTAAAATTATGCATTTAAAAGGTATATCAACCATAGATGATAATAATATTCTTATAAAAAACAGTATTATTTGTTTACCACCCAATCCTATATTTGGGATTCCTTAACAACACATACATAACCCAAAATATTTTTAAAAGTAAGTACATGAAACTGACAGTTTAATACAGCTCTGAAAAAAATAAGAGACCACTTCAGTTCCTGAATCAGTTTCTTTTGCTATTTATAGGTATATGCTTGAGTAAAATGAACAATGAACCCTAAAAAACAGACAACATTTCTCCCAAATTCCAAATAAAAATATTGTAATTTAGAGCAAATGGCTGAAATAACAAAAAATGAAACACTTTTAGACCCTAAAGAAAACAAGTTTTAAGAGTTCAGAAAACAATATTTGGTGGAACAATATTTCAAGTTCTCATGACTCTTGGCATGTTCTCCTCCACAAGTCTTGCACACTGCTTTTGGAAAACTTTATGCCACTCCTGAAATGTACTGATGCTATTTTATATAACGTGTTTCTACAAGTCCGAAATATTCTAAATTTAAACTTCAAATGTCTAAAAAAAATGTTTGTTGTAATCAACCCTGTATAATCTTAACAATAAAGATGTTCAATGTGGTTTTTTGGAGCTATGCCAAAGAAATGATATATGTTTGAAGAACATTTAAGTGCTCAAAACAATAAATGTAAAGATCTTTATCAACTAAAAGACTTTTAATACTCTAATATTTTCAAGGAAATAAAAGTGCTTATTCTGTGGCATTCTGTGGCAAAATAGACAATATTTAGACAATATGCACAGGCATGTTGGAAGCCTAATATCAGGGCTTATTTGAGAAGAGCATAGACCATGTGTCCTGGTGTTTTAGTAATAGACAGATAGATAGAACATAAATAGAACCCTGATCAATTACATAGACCAATTTGTGTTTAAACAGGAAACCCTTGTATATATTTATAGATCATGTTTTTTAGGGGTACATTTAGATAAAAAAAATAAGTATACAGGAAGTGACATAATAAATAGTTTGGGTCTAAGCTGGGTCTTATTGGTTGTTGGGGGAGCCTGTCTAAAACTGCTACACAGATACATGTATGTGTTTTTCATGTATGACAGCAGATTGGAATTATTGATAACATGCTTTAAAATTAAATTTTACAAAAATAATAGTAAAACTAAAGAAATATACAGGTTTTGCCTAGTAACTACAGTGAAAATATGCATGTCAGTAGAGGCTTCAATTTGTGGTTACCCAGAGTAATTACAGTGCATTTAGAGTAAACATATAATAACATGGAGAAATGGCGATAGACATTGTGCCTACAGGATAACATTGTGTCTGTTACTGTTAACAACTGATAAATTTACCAGCCCTGACTGGATTTTTTTTGTCTGATTAATTTACGAGGATCTTTTTGAACACATGTATGGATATCAAGCAGGGAAAACAGTCTGTTGCTACAGAAGAAATTAACATTTTTTTTAGCAAGGTGACATTAAGATCCTCTCAAAAAATCATCAGACAATATGAGAGGCTCATGTATTTTTGTTTAAACTGTAAATAAATCAGATAAATACAGAATTTACAAAAAATAATCACAAGACAAAAATCATAAAGAAAATTGTGTACTACATGAAGGATGCAAATGATACAACATCACGATTACTCAGAGAATACATAAAAAACACACACAAACCAAGTCTACTTTAGTTTTGTGGTTTGTAATTTGTTCATATCAGTAAATCCGACATTCTAATTTCACATGCCTCATCCCGTATACGGTCTACAGGTGTAGGTGATACAAAACCCTTCTTTTCTGCAGTAAAATAACTTATTTACACACTGAAAAATTTGAGGGCTTTGAAAACTCCTACAGGACATTTAGAGAAGCTGCCTCTTTTCTCTCTACTCCACTTAATTATTCCAGATCAGTAACAGGAATCAACCCTAATTCTAGATGTTTGAAAATAGACGTAAAAACTAGACAAACGTAACGAAACTAAAGGTTTGGAGGACATGAAATGTTTGATTTGCATTCAGGAAAATATTGATTTTAAAATGAAGTTCAGGAAATGGACAATTTGATGATTTCATTCATTATATTTTGACATATTTTGGCTGACTAACTTTTTTAATATGTATTTTCTATTAGAGTTACAAATATGCTTTTAAGTAACATTTCTTATCAAACATGACAGCTTTTTTATGTAATGATTGAATAGAAATATTAATTCAGATCAAGGTTCAGAGGTGTGATGTCAGGCAGACAATTGAAAAAAATCCAATTGTTAATCCAAAGTTAACACCAATCCGTTAATAAAGATTGTTTAAATATCCACTTGTAGCACCTGTATGTGTTTTACAATTTGTAGAAAAGCCCTTTAAAATGTCTTATATGTCTTATTTATTATTATTATTTTTTTTTTTGCATGATGTTGCATTTCTATTATTGAGCTCTTCAGGAAGTCTCAGTGTGACCACCTTCTGTTACCACTAATCAATTCAACAATAAGTCACAAGCACTGGTTTTAAAAAGCCTCTCATTTTATTGACAGTGATGAAAAGTGAAACTGAAGTGGGTTCTCCATGACCAATTCATGTCCTAGTTAAGTTTCAAATCCAGCTGCTGGGGGCTTGAGAGGACAGGAGCAGCAGGGAGATAAAAATGCTCTCAAAAGACTCATTAACACCCGCCTCAGACAGATAAGGAAAAAGTTGCCTTCGCGGCTTGGAGCAATATTTAGCAGACTGATAAGGGGACGCGTACGCAGCTAAGAGCAGTATTTGGCAGCATGCAGACAGAGTGGAGACTGTGGCCACTTGAGGAGATCAGATAAGCTTTGTGTGAGTGTGTGTGTGTGTGTGTGTGTGTGTGTGTCAGTGGCTCGGAATGTATGTGTGTGTGTTGTGCATGTTGCATGGATTTGGGACTCTGTGTGTGTGTATGTGTGTGCACATAAGTGAATGAGTGATGGTGCTTAAGTGTGTGTGTGTGGTGTGTGTGTTTGTGTGTCGGAAGCAACACTCAGCGCGAGCCACGGGGCAGTTCTACAGGAAGAGATGCGATCTGAGACAAACTCAGGCTGTCAATGACAGACAGGGAGAGACAATAGGGCCAGGATCATCTCTAAACTCTCCAGGACAACACACACACACACACACACACAGTAGTGAGACTAAAAACACCATGCAGAATGCAGAAGGCTTCCCTTTTACCCCAAACGTAGCTTATAGTCTATAAACTGGTTAAGCTTCGTATATTGATCTCAATTCATCTCAAATAAACATGCTTGTGTGTTTTCTAATAGCTTTAATCAGGTTTCCAGAACATATCAGGAACATCTCTGGAACTCTCTTGTTCTAGATTACCTGAGGTCGCTTGAGGATCTAACTACATTTAAGAGGAAAGAAAATTGTTTTTGTTATTCTACCTAGCTTGTAATATTTTCCCTCATATTATGTTCTTGTTGACCATTTGTATCAGTTCTCATTGTTTGAAATATCTTAGTATGTCAGCAGCCTCAATATTTTTATTTTATTTCTTTTTTTTATACACTGTCAAAAAAAAGATACTGTACAGGGACATTTTGTTCACAAACAAACCAAGTGCAAATAAACCTTTACAGTCACAACATGACCCTTTAGGTCCAACATTGGCCCTTAAACTAAAGTTTAGTGGCATTTAAAAAAATTTATATACAGCTCTGAAAAAAAATAAGAGACCACTTCAGTTTTTGAATCAGTTTCTTTGATTTTGCTATTTATAGGTATATGTTTGAGTAAAATGAACATTGTTTTTTATTCTATAAACTACGGACAACATTTCTCCCAAATTCCAATAAAAAATAATCATAAAATGTCATTTAGAGCATTTATTTGCAGAAAATGAGAAATGGCTGAAATAACAAAAAAGATGCAGAGCTTTCAGACCTCAAATAAAGCAAAGAAAACACGTTCTAATTCATAAAGTTTTAAGAGTTCAGACATCAATATTTGGTGGAATAACCCTGTTTTTTAATCACAGTTTTCATGCATCTTGGCATGTTCTCCTCCACCAGTCTTACACACTGCTTTTGGAAAACTTAATGTCACTCCAGGTGTAAAAATTTAAGCAGTTCAGCTTGGCTTTATGGCTTGTGATCATCCATTTTCCTTCTGAAGTTTTTTTTTAATTTGGTAAAATCAAAGAAACTCATCATTTTAAGTTGTCTCTTATTTTTTTCCAGAGCTTCAGCATATTAGTAATAAATACTCCCTGTCTCCTTTTTCCTAGTATAAAATATGAGTATAAAAAGGGGATGATTTAATTATTTATTATTTTATTTTTTTATGTATTTTTTTTTACAAGCTGTCCGCAACCACCTAAAACATGTCCTCAACCTACTTTTTATTTGTTTACTTTAAAAAACAACTTTATATCACATAGATAAAATAAGTATAAGGCAGCACATTGAAGCCAGACATGACTTTATACCTAAGTTATGCCTAAAGACAGCAGTTGTCATGATACCAAAGTTTTTATATAGTTAAGTACCTGTAACATCATTATACACTTGAATAAACGTGTTTTCTTTGCATATCAAAGCTTACAAAGCCAGGGTCATCTGTGCTCTACAGCATCTGTGGAACAAAGAGGGTTTTAAGTCCCAACAATGGCGACTTAGCAGACCTGGGTATTGAACCAACAGCCTTGTTATAGATAACCTAGTGCTCTAATCTCTGATCCACCACCACCCCTGCAACTTTCATTTCATCACTACGACGTGTTGTGGGATTTAAATAAATAAATGTTACTGGATTTAAGTAAAAAAAAAAAAAAAAAATATATATATATATATATATATATATATATATATATATATATATATATATATATATATATATATATATATATATATATATATAACCAAGGTCTGTATGTAAGCCATATTCTTTAATTCTTCACTCTTAAAAAACACAAGCTACATTTAAGTTTCTGCAATTAAATAATCTATAGTAGTTACTGAACAATTGGCCAATAATAAGTCTACAAATGTGTGCCAAATTGCAGTATAAATAAAGCAAGTCAATTTGATGTTATTGAACAATTAGACACAGTTTGAGTTTGATGAGTTTGGGAAGATTTGAGCATGCTTGCTAATGTATATCATCATTTTCATGCACACAAAAACATGAGTTATAACAAACATTTTCTATATTAATTAACTTCTCTTCAAAAGAAAGAAGACATGGGTCTTTTTGTCTATCTACTGTAAGTTTCCCATTTTGCCGCTACAAAGCTTTTTTTGTAGCAAGAATAAGATGCATTCAAAAATGATTGGTTACACTATTACATTAGTTCTAGTGCAAAATTAATGAAGCAAACTTCAGACACCTGGCTGATCATCTACATTTGAGATGATACAAAAACTATAATTTATATAATGTTTTATAGTTGATATAAACAATCACTTCAAGACGATAGTTCAGGTAAATTAGTCACAATGAAAAGATAATGAGAGAAGGTGACTCTAAGTTCTAAGTCCCTTGAGAGAAAGTGAAGGTTTTCATTACAGTACATTCTGAACTCTCTCTTATTCCACTGTGTAACTTACACTAATCCTCTGCACTTGACTATACAAATGCTCTACACCAGATACACATTACTCACAGGCCCTTGTTCTACAAAGGGTTGCCAAATTTATCCACTTACACTGTTTGCAGTATTTTTATCCTCATCATTGTGCAATTTGCCTTGGGTAACATTAGGAAAGTTTAAACAAGGCGTCACCATGCAGTCAAAATAAACCGTTTTTCCATCTGTAAATTATATGGTTGTAAGCAATAAGTGTAGCTATTGGGCCAAGCATGTTGAAACAACAATGAACCAACCATCAGAAAAGGCTGCCTTCAGATGCTTCTTCTGGAACCTGCTGCTTCACAAGAGGTCTGAAATTAGAGAAGAAAAGTAGCAGTTTCTAACCAGACATAACCAATTGATATTTACCCTATTAAAACAAACTCTTAAGCCCTTTAAAACATCACCCACGTTTCAGAACTCAAAGCGAAGGCTGTGAGAAACTTGCATCTTGGTTACATGAGGAAAAAAGAGATGTTATGAACCCTTTGTCTGAATAAAGAGTGGACGTCCAAAAAGAAGACACTTAGAGCCTGACAGAGCTAACATCACACATCTGTCCACACTTACGACACATCACTCAACTGTCCTCCATCTATAAACACTCTCTTGTCCTCTGGCCAAACATGCTCAAACTCAGCAAAATACTGGCAAGACGACATTGCTAACGACCTCAATGTTGAAAATCCATTTCCTTTTGCCTGACCTTTCTTGCCTAATCGGGAACGAGCCGGATGAGTGTAATCCAAAATCTGTCCAGGGAGATGATGTGTGTACTGCATTATTTGATTGGGTTTGAACTCACTGCTCCTTGTGCTCTCTGTATAAGCATTATTTGTATTAAAGTTGTAAATCTCTGATCTTTTAATTAGGAACCTTTAGGAACTGTTTCATACATTGAGAAGTCTTACATTTCTGTTGTATTTATTTAGTATTTTGAATGTGAATCAATTATTTATTATGTTTTAATTTCTTAAAAAATACATGAATGCATTTTTATTGAATAGTCTGACATTCTTCAGTGTTTTTCTTTTTTTATTTGGGGTTTTGTTGATTTACAAAGACAATAGAACCCATCATTCTAAAATATACAATATAAGTCAAAATGTTAGATGTTAGACACCCCTTCTTATAAATTATTTTTTTTGTTTTGTTTTTTAACCCACTGCTGAATCAGATGTGAAAATGCATAGACACACAGCTTGTCTAACCCTTGTTACTGAAAATAAGTACAGTCAATAGAATAAGACTCTCTGGAGCAGATAAACATGAACCAGTTGGCACCATGCCTGAAGCCAATCATGAGCTGGAGGGGTATGAATCTCTTCAGCATTGAGATGTTGGGCAGCAAAACTTTGTTCACAGGAATAGGTAGGGTAGTAACTGTCCAACAACCCGACTTTATTTTTGCAATTAAATCCTCAAAGCACAGTTCCAGAATCTAGTACAAAGTTTTTCATCTAAAGCATTATAAAATCTTTTGTAATGTCCACCAAATATAGTGAATATGGTTGTGTTGTCTAGTTTTGTTCCTGTGGTGTAAATGTGAACAAATCTGCAGTTTAAAAATCATGACTCTGACATAGACCTTTTTGTTCATTTTAGAGCATTAGACTTCATTGACCAGCATATTTCCAAGAAATGTCTGAAATTTGTTCTTGATTCAAGTTTAAACAAAAAATCTATTTTTTTTTAACAGATTTGTGATGTTTTCATACAACAGCTCTGCTCTTTAAACGGCGGATCTCACTGTACGTATGTATTAAACATCCTCCAGAAAATCAGTATTTAGTAGAAAGTTCTCCTCAAGAAGTTTCTTCTTGTAAATGTCAGTTGGGGAGTTTTTCTAGATACTGATATCAGACTTGAGTGAGCATGACTGCCTCAGGATGACTCCTGATTTTGTTCTTTGTACTTTTTCTGGGTCAAGTTGCTTAAGAGTGTGGTTCTACTAAAGATTGCTTCTTTAAGAGTAAGTAAATAAAGGGAATGAGAGAGCTATATCATGATATAATAAAATATTTATATTTTATAAATATAATAAAATTTAAAATATAAAATTTATATAATATTTTATTTTTACTAAAATAAAAATCGCACCTAGTACATGACACGAGGCCCCACCAGTGTGCAAAAACGTTATTATGCACTATGTATAATGGACATTCTTGATTAAGATTAATATTATGTTAATATACAAACTAGACAACATATTGACTCTATAACCTTGAGGAATGTTTATTTCACAAGAAAACTGTTCGAAAACATTTGTTTTACAACCTTGTTTCACAAATGTTTACATCAGAAAGGTACCTACACGGAATGTCAAGTTTATCCAATTCTGATGGCACCTACAGGGACTACACCAAATTTAATCTATTGATGGGGCACTTCTCCATTTGAGGAGTGCCTAATAGAGCATGTCATCAAGTAAAACTTTCTATACAATGCAGACCTTTACGGCACTGCATTGTATAGAAAGGGCACTTAATAATATACTCTACACTGTACAAAGATTGAAAGAGCAAACATATAAGGGCAATCATTAATGCAAATAATCAAATTGTCTTGCTATAGTTATGTCATCATAATTTATTGGCTCCCCAGGCACCCCAGAGGGCACTCAAAAAAGGTTTTATGATTTAGAGATCTCTCTGGTAAGAATGTGCAATTGGAACGAGTATGAGGTAGAGTACTTTTAAAACATGCATCATGGTCGTCCTCCTTTCAGAGTGGACAAATCTGGTAATTTTAGCAAGAACTCAAACACATACAGCTCTAAACAAAAGAGATAACTTCAGTTTCTGAATCAGTTTCTCTGATTTTGCTATTAATTGGTATATGTTTGAGTAAAATGAACATTGTTGTTTTATTCTATAAACTACGGACAATATTTCTTCCAAATTCAAAATAAAAATATTATCATTTAGAGCATTTATTTACAGAAAATGAGAAATGGCTGAAATAACAAAAAGACGCAGAGATGCTTTCAGACCTCAAATAATGCAAAGAAAACAAGTTCATATTCATTTAGATTTAAGAGTTCAAAAATCAATATTTGGTGGAATAACCCTGGTTGTTAATCACAGTTTGCATCTTGGCATGTTCTTCTCCATCTGTCTTACACACTGCTTTTAATTCAAGCAGTTCAGCTTGGTTTGATAGCTTGTGATCATCCATCTTTCTTTTAATTATATTCCAGTGGTTTTCAATTTGGTAAAATCAAAGATTAAGTGGTTTAATTTTTTAGAGCTGTACATCTACATTTTAGCTTGCCGGCTCTCTTCAGTTCTTATTCTTTGTTTATTGATGCATGAATGAACGAAAAAAAAGACTGAGTTTACAGTTCTGATAGCTCCATGTTCACACTAGCTCTTGTATCAGCATCATTAGCAACACTGCAGTAGCTCAGGTAACCAATAAAATTAATCCTGGCAAGAAAACCTGAGAACCAATCAATTTTTAATAAGAATTTAAAATTTGGTCCTTGCAAGAAACAAGCACAACAATGCCTGGTCTCCTTCCCACTCAAGAAAACATCTGCAGTCAATTTAGGAGAAAAGAACCAAATCTTTTGGACTACTGTTTTAAAACAAGTATTAGCATTTCTAATTATAATTTTATATTTATATAAATAATTAATAAATAAAAGGGTTATTTTTCTTTCAAAAACAGATAAAAAACAAAGCACCAGTGTGTATGGATTTTTTGTTGTTTGTTCTGGTACTTTCTGTGGGTCCAAAATAAAGAATACCCACTGGAGAGGGCACCAGTGCTTTTCAGTACTAGCAGCTGCACTTAATAAGAAATAATTAACACATAAAGCATGTGTATGCTATAATCATGTTGCCAGATGTTTTTTAAAAACAGCAGTGAAGTGCAGTCCAAGAGCATGTTTACAAAAGGAGAAAGTTACAGCAGCTTGTAGATAACAGAGCACTGTAAACTGTAAATAACGAAAAGCGCTACTCTCTGACCACAACTACACAGAATTCAGACTGTCTGCTGTGCAGTGCGGCAGGTCGCAAGGGCAAATAAACAAGGCTCTCTGACTGACGCGTTTATGATGGTGATGTTTGTGGTGAGAGGATGACTTAATGTGTTTAAATTTAGCTTACTGTGATTTCAGGTTCATATCAGACTAAATCAACCTACACAGTGTGGATGAACATTATAGGTGAGTGCAAAGTGCAGCAGAGTTTTATGAATTTGACACAGAAATACTGTACTGTGTCTGATATTCACATTATAGACCTAGGTTTGGTTGCTTCTTCACCAATAAGAGTCTCTGGGCAACAATTCTATGCTGCGATAGTTCACACAAAAAAGATAATTCCCACAATTTACAGCCTATTAAAAATGCAGTCAATCAGCCACACTGATCAGTTAAGTCCTTCCAACGAATAACCATATATCAACTATTTCTTCCTTTTAGAGAAAATCATTTTTCTTTTTGTTTAATCTGATTTAGAAATGTATATAGAATTAAATGTCTTTCTTTCATTGAGGCACTTAAAGGAGAACTCTGATGTAAAATGTACTTGGGATGTAGTGAAACATGATAACGAGTACAAACTTTTTTCATATAGCCCACCACTGTTCGCCCCCAGCATTCTGAAAAATACAGAGCTTTTAGCCGATGCTCCCAAGAGCCTTACAATACTAGTGATTGGGGCATAGTAATGCAAGTGCAAAGAATTTTCTTTGACACCATTAACAAGCTCAAAGTAGCTCCACACTTCATTAGAAAAATTCAGGGGGCCCTTACATTTAAAATGAGGCACTAAGAACTTTGAAAGTGCACATGTGAAATAAGTCACTATAAGTCGACTGATGAGCATCACCGAATAGGTAGGATATGGGAACAGGTTGCAAAATGAATTCTGTGGAAATGCATGAATTTTAAAGAAATATTTTCAGCAACAGCTGGAATTTATGAATTTCCACAGCTTATTGACTTATTATGACTTGATTTCAAGATGTGCACTGTTACAGTTCTCAGGCCCTCGTTAAATGCTCAGACATTTTATACCAATAAAGTGTGGAGCTACTTTGAGCTTGTTTAATTTGTAAAAATACAGATTTATTTGTATGGACAATTCTATGCCCCTATTGCTAGCATTGCAAGCCGGTTGGGAGCATCAGCTAAAAGTGCAGTATTCTATATTTCTGAATGCTGGGAGTAAATGAAGATGGGATATTCAACAAAAGTTTGCACTTGTTATCATGTTTCACTAGGGACTTCTCCTTTAAGTTAAAACTAAATTACAAAAGTAAAGAAAATGACTGGTAAGGCTTTTTAATATGACTGTTTCAGTTAGCTAACTCTCTGAATGAAGATGTGATTTACTACTTGCCATTTTACAGAAGCTAATTGGCTAATGTAGCAAGCAACACAAGTGTGCATAAATTGGTTTTATATATTTTAATATATATTTTAAAAATATACAATATACAATGTTAAAACAGTACTGCAAAAGTACTAAGTTAAAGCAACAGGTCAGTTATTTAAGTTCCTTAATTAATTTATAATTTCAGTAATTATAAAGCCCGCTTCAGTGTATATATTTTTTTGCATTTACATTAGCTGATGCTCATGTTTGAGTCATGTTGTTTAGGTAAAATAATGCAGTCTTGCCCAATGACTTGGTGTAATGGCGTAGCACGGTAAACTTTCCAGACCTGGGATCAAACCCCATTCAACCATAAGTGTTGTAACCCACCACACTAACTCCACTACTATATTCAGCGGAAATCTCTTGCATACAGTTCTTTACACACTATTTTAAATAAATAGTTATACTAATAAATAGAATTTACTATTAATTCTGACAACCCTTTTCTAATATAACAGAACCCTTTGTGTTTAGACTGCACTGAGTCAGAAACCACATGAGTAATTTTGAGTAAGTTCATGAGTAAGTCTATTTGAGATGGCTCAGGGCAGTTGTGTGATTTGGCTTGTAGCTCAGATGAGGCAAACTGTAGCTTCTTTTACTTGTTTTCCAGATTGGCCTCATAGCTAGGTGCAAGACAAATCTTGCTTGAGTGACTGACCACATTTGAGGTAAAACTTATAAAATTATTAGTTTTTCTTCCAAACTATTGTTTTCATAAATATAGCAGGTCTTTCTGCATCAAGTTTTTGACGCAGTGCCATTCTGGATACTGTGCCTTTAGGTCACATAACTTGCATTTAAATAACATTGTAATAAAAAATACTTTTTGATAATTGATTATTTTGCTTTTGAATTTTATTATATTTATAAGACTACAGAATTCAAATTTGCATTTAATCAAAACATTGTTGATATAGAGTTGCAGATTGTTGAATTGTTCATGATGATACACATTTTGATTTTCAAAAATGATTTTAATTACCGTGATATTTTAGCACAATATGATGAACAGCTTAATCAGTACCTCAGTTAAATATGAATAATATAAAATGTATTAAGTGAAATTTAAATTCCTGAACATTCAGCAAGTTACTTCAGTCCCTTCAAAAGGGAACAATATAAAGTTTGTGATGTTACTGATGTCAAAGCTTGTTTTCTTAAAAAGGCAGTTATTCCAAGATGACAGGGGGAAGTAATTTCTGAAAATGTTTAAATGTGTATATGTATATAATAGGGCTCTCAAAATGTACACATTACCACACACAATTAATCTGAACACTTTAACAAGTATTTTTTTTTTTACAGATTAATCATTTCCCCCCTTTGTTGCCTCAACATTCTGCCATATTTTACTCTTTTTACAGAGGCTGTTGACGCATTAGCTGTCTTTAGCTGTATTTAGTGATACGTTTAGTAAACATGCTGTCACTACTGGTCAGAAATTCAGAAGGTGGATTACTTTTTTGTTATATATTGAATTTAAATGGATTAAATATGGTTGCTGTATCTCTATTTCACTTTTTTAAGAAGATTCCTTAGCCAAACTTTACAATAAATGTCACAAATAACAGTGCTTAAACCTGTAATAAACAGTATTAAATGGTTAAGTAATGTGTCAACTAATTATTAAATTTCATTTATTAAATATTAAACGTATTAAACATTTTTGTAATGACTGAAAAGTTGAACATTGAAAATATACAATCAAACAAATATATTTGGATGTAAATCAAATCCCACTGTGATTCTTTTTTTTTATTTTACATTTAAACATCTTTTAAAAAAAAAAGTTTAATGTTAGTAAGGAATGGAAAATGTGATTAATCGTGAATAATCACTGCAAATTATATTATTATTTAATTAACATATTTAATGTATTGACACCCCTAAAATATATCTATAAACACACTCTCCAATCTGAATAAACCTTTTTATTATGCATAAAAAACTTTAATTATGCAAGTGTTCATGTTTCTATATAGAACTCCAAAAAGTTTAATAAAAAACTAATAAACCTATAGGAATGAGAATGAGATTTCCATTATATTATACCCAGATTTGCAACTGAATCAATTAATCAATGATTGAATTACATTGTTCATGTTTTCAGTGCAATATTGTTAAAAATAAATCGCTGACATTATTTTAGCCACATTTCAGTGTTGAAGGTCAGTCATGTATTAGGTGGGGGATAACAAATAAGCTTATGATGATCTCAGATGGTTTCCTTGAGATGTTGAAATGTAAAGATAAGTCACACTTGCTTAAACAAAAAAGCTTTAAAAATGAAGACACGCCTTTCAATCAGAGCCAGGTCTGTGTGTGCACAGAGAGGAGCAGATATCCGAAGGCTGTTTATTCAGTGAATGAAGACGTTCTGTCAGTCAGGATTTGACTCTGCTGTCTGTCTGTGTACTTTATCTGCGTCAGGCACCAACATTTCTGCCTCAACCAGTCCAACATCACCTTAAAAGCAACACAGTGTCTCAGGCTTACCGTATAAAAGCTGCACACATGCTCATGGTGACACCACATCATGCTGTTATGATACCTGTCTGGGTTCCTCCAGGCTGTCTGAAGAAGAACAAACAAAAACAGAGATTGCGGTTCAGACATAACATATATTAAGAGTGCATTTAAATTGCTGTTCACATCTGAATCCAGCTTTGATACACCAAAGGTTTGGGGACATGTTTGGCAAAGCTCCATCCAAATGTGGCCACATAGCTCCCTCTACTGTTTGCTGGATGACCTTACACCACTGTTTCAGTAAACTCTGCACTTAAAAACCTTAGCACAAAACAATGCATCATCCTCATCATGCCATAAAGTGCCGGAGGCCAACAGCTGACATTACATCATACCTTCAGACAGTGGCTGCTCTCAGCATGTGGGCCTGCAAGTGCAAGTAGCTCTTCATGCCTTTAAAAAAGCCTCTCAAGAGACTGTCAACTGTCACTTACGCATGTGAGAGGCATCCAACACAAACTATAGCCAAGTCACAAATGCCTTTAGCCTCTGGCGCTCTCTGACAGATGGTAGTTAAGACCTGCTTAGTTCTATTAAAGATAAGCTGCCTGTGTGTGAAATAATATTTTCACTGCTTGACTACCATGGTGACTGTGTTACGTTGACTAAGCAAACACCAGTGATTTATTCATGTGCTTTAGAGGATCATTTTAAAGATGGTAATTTAAAGAGCTTATAGCATGGAAATCACAGAATCTTTTTTTTAAGTAAGAGCTTGACATAATGTGCAAATAAAGAACATTCACTGTCTATACCAGGGGTGTCCAAACTTTTTTTGTTGGGGACCAGAAGGAGAAATATATTTGAAGTCACGGGCCACAGACTCTGTAATAAAACAAATAATGAAATATACCACTTTAAATAATACATTTTCTTGATTACTTTCATTTACTTACATTTTACTTTACTTACTTTACTTACATTTTACTTGATCTTTATCTTTGACAGTGTTGTGTTAACTAAGATTTTTCAAATTGATGTTTAATTTCATGATGTCTCTTAATATTAAACTCCTTAATTACGGCAACTTAAAAATGCGCACCCTCTCCGCTTTTAGACTCTTTTTGCCCCGTTTTTCTGCGCTAGAAATGCGCACCCTCTCCGCTTTTAGACTCTTTTTGCCCCGTTTTTCTGCGCTAGAAATGCGCACCCTCTCCGCATTTAGACTCTTTTTGCCCCGTTTTTCTGCGCTAGAAATGCGCACCCTCTCCGCTTTTAGACTCTTTTTGCCCCGTTTTTCTGCGCTAGAAATGCGCACCCTCTCCGCTTTTAGACTCTTTTTGCCCCGTTTTTCTGCGCTAGAAATGCGCACTCTCCACTTTTAGACTCTTTTTGCCCCGTTTTTCTGCGCTAGAAATGCGCACCCTCTCCGACTCTTTGGCCCGTTTCTGACACCTAGCGTTCAAACTTTGAATCTCACATTATAAAAACCTGCTTAACAGCGGGCCAACTTTCATTCTATTTCTAAAAGACCTCGCGGGCCGCTCCATAAAAGGAAACGGGACGCAAATGGCCCGCGGCCGTAGTTTGGACACTTCTGGTCTATACAGTACATTAAGGTACCTGAAACATTCAATAAAATTTTATTTATATTGCGCTTTTTACAACAAAAGCTGTCACAATAAACAGTTTTTACATTTTCATTCTTTCCCTTTTTTGACTTTCATTGAAAGTTAAGAAGGTTTTATCTCTCTCCTGTATACTGTGTTCCGAAACATAGGCTGCAGTCAAGATGAGCTGCATTTCCCTCTGTATGTATATATATATACATACAATACCATTAAAATTGTAATGTAAATGAGATTGTAAATAATTACTGAAATCATCCAGACTATGAAGGAACACATAAGGAATTATGTAGTAAACTAAAAGTGTTAAACAAACCAAAATACACAGTGAAGCATTTAGGTGGCTCTTATCTGGGGTGCTGTTAACTGAAAGCCATTCCACTCTACTTCATAAAGCTGACTGAAAAAAATCCAGCCAAGATGTGCAAAGCTGTCATCTAAGCAAGAGGTGACTAGTTTGAAAAATCTAAAATATAAAGTATATTCTTCTTAATTATGACAATGGTATTAATTTATTTTTAAGTATGTAAAAGACGTGGCTAAGAAAAAAACACGACTTCAGTCTTCTTGGTCTGTTTAACAAAGTACATTGTTGACCACTAGAGGGCGCCATTTTTCTTCTTTTTTAAATTAAACCATTATAACAATCACTAACAGCAAGGCCCCAAAGCAGGTGCTGTTTCAAATTTATATACATATATTTATATACATATATTTATTCGTTTTAGAATATGGGAGCATTGGAGGAGGCCTATTTGAGTAGGATAATGAGAGAGAAATGAGGATACAATTAGATTATTTTTAATGTTTATGTTTTACTCTAAAACATTTACATATTACTTACACATTATGTGTGCGTGTGTGTTCCACAGGGACAGAGGACAGACATAATTTTTTAAAAGTATTATTTTGATTAGCATGGACAAATTTCTAGCCTTTAGTTTAGATTTGTGTTATATGTTTTAATTGTTTTTAAACAGATTGCCATTTTCATACACTTTAATATGTTTATGTATATGTAAAATTATTTATTATAAAATATATGCAAAAATAGTTCACAAATAAAAATAAATTTGTGAAAAGCCTATTGTGGTGATAAACCTCCTCTTTAAATTCAATCAATTCAGATCAATTCAAAATAAATTACAGGACAAGTGAAACTACTTATTATAAATGTGTGGCTTCCAAACATACCTCTAAATAAGGTGTGTCCCACTTTCTATCATACATAATAATATCATTAAAATGTATGAATTGTGAAACCCATAAAACTTAAAGGCATGATTTGTATATTTGTTTTTGTTTGCAATATTTATGAATGCACTAAATGTTCCACATTTTAGTTTAGTGGTTGATTTTTTTATGTTTATTATTTATTTTGTTGCATTACTATTAGATTTTGACAAAATCAGAGACTTGTAAGATATTTTTGTTCACAAAAAAGTCAAAAGGTTTACAGATTTTTTGTTTCTACTGCTGTTTGGCCAAGAATATCTTATTATTCTAAGGCCATATCGCCCACCCCTGATCTAACTGATACCCAACACTGGGCAGAGTGTGAATGCAGCCTGTCCTAAAGCGGGGAGAGTTGTTCATGTCACGTAGTGAGTATGACGTATGGCTTCCTGTCGGCAGGGTCAGTTTCTAACTAGCCCACATCTGGCCCAGGACAAGCAAGCGGTGCCACAGCTTGCCTCCCTGCAGTGTTAGTGTAGCAGAAGGGGTCAGGGGAGAAATGAGGAGTTGCATTACACAAGCAGCAAGAAATTCTCATCCAATTACTGCTGCTTGTTTAGCTCGGCCACAGGATGACATAGCCACCGAAAGCTGCTGGGCAGAGGGCAGACTGAGTATGTGCTTGTGCAATTAAGATAGGCATCAGATGATATAGAAAACAGGAAAAAGACTCGATCAAAGAGCTGAGGGATAACGAAGGCCCATGCAGGTAGTCTATTCTGTGTGCCTCTGCATGTGTGTGTCCGTGTGGGAGTGTGTGTGTTTGTGTGTTCTACAGAGAAAGAGGACAGACAGATTATTCAAGGTGAACTTTATCACCTAAAACATCTAAAATGCAAAGTTTACATGACAACAGCGAAAATGAGGTAAACCCTGCAAAAATGCTTAAGCTTGTGTCCCTCTTGCGGATCATAAGATCCACTGAGACACAGCGCCTGAAAACAAGATTACAGGACACAAACACTCCCTGTCAGGGCCTTCATGTTTAGGCTTTATGTTACAAAAAGGGGATTTCTGATGAATATGGAAAACTGATATCTAGAGAAAGCAGCCCGTATTGAAACACAGGCCAAAGCAGTGCTATTTAAAGGCTTTGATTGGAGTAGAATCTGGCAGTACTAGAAAGTAAACCTAAACCCAAAAGGCACCAGGCTTTAATTTGAACATTATTCAAATTTTTGTTCAAAACTGAAGTCGAATTTTGGTTGGAAGTCACATATTTGTTCAAATGAAACTCTGGGTTTCGACAGGCATAAAATTTTACACACATACACTCTCAAAACAAAAAAACATTATTTGGAGGTTATACATATCATTCATATACATAACCAAATAAGAGGGAACGAAAAATGGCAATTTTTTTGGCAGCTTGACTTTATTTTGTTCACGCATTGCTTTAGCTATATGATCCTATATTGCTATCTGATTTATACTCTTCTTCTTCAATTTTCTTCCTTTTTATATTTTATTTAAAATTTTTGCCTTTTTTTTCTCAATTTAAAAGGCCAATTACCAAACCCACTTATTAGGACTCTTCCTATCACTAATAATGTCCCAAACACCAGGAGAGTGTAGACTAGCACATGCCTCTTTCGATACATGTGAAGTCAGCCACCACCTCTTTTCAAACTTTTGCTGATGCAGCATTGCCGAGTAGCATCACAGCGCGCTCAGAGGAAAGCGCAGCGACTCGGCTCCGATGCATCAGCTAATAGACACCTGTGCTGTGAACCATCTACCCACACAGAGAAAACAAGGCCAATTGTGCTCTCTTTGACTCTGGCTGCTGATGGCCAGTGGCACTTAGATCATTGTGGCAGCACCCTAGACCAATGGAAATATTTACACATTCTGACTTCAGATAGGGTGGTCTATATGGGCTTGTATACAGTTGATTCTAAATAACATTTTCTTTTGTCAGTTTGACTTGTATCTGGTCTATTCTTTTAGAATAAGGGCAATTAAGGGACATTTCTTTAGAGCAGAGATGGTTGAAATATTCCATATTCCATACCAGGAGAATAGAATTGTGGTGAAGTCTGAGAATTCATGACATACTGGACAGCTCTGTAGAGCATCGTAATTTAATTTAGAAATTTAACTCCTTGTGTGGTTCAATCTAAAATTCTCAGGAATCTAAATTTCCCATGTGGTTCTCGGTATTGATGTATGATTTTAGGAAAAATATGTAAAAGATTATGTAAAAAAAAATTTGCGAAAGATTATGTAAAGGTTTTTGTTCCAAATAACCATTTTATCCCGTCCTCTCTTTTAGAAAAATACGTAAGGACATGCAAGGGTCACTCATCTCCTGAGCAGAGATGGCAGGAAGTGTTAACTGATCTGAGTAGAGACTGTATTTTAAGGGATTGTGGTGGGAGGTCATGTCGAGAGACAATGGCCCCGTTTGTCACCCTCAGGTTTTGTATTATTCCAAACAGACTCTCCACTCTCCTGGGGCCAATATGGCCCCTTCTCCCTCTCTGCTCCTCTGCAAATGTCTCTCCCGCTCTCCCAGGCCCTCTTTCCTTAACATTGTGGGGTCAAACAGAAGCATCGGGGTGTGGGAGGTGGGTTTGGGGGGGGCACAACAAACAAACAGCCCCTCAACGACGTGTGTGTCAGGAGCAGGAGCCGCATCCAAATATGCTGAACACATTAGCTCCATAGGGAGGGGGCCACCCACCTTGACCCTGCCTGACCACGGAGCCTCCCCTGTGGACACGAAGACCATTCGGCACACCCTCGGAGCCTGGAGTTTACCCGGCCTGCTACAGGAGAGTAAAAGTGAGATCCAGTTTCATAATAAATCTTACCAGCTCCTCACCCAGTGAGAATGAAGAGTGAGAATGGGCCAAATGGGAAACACCTGTAGGATACTTTCGTCTAGAGTGTCCACACTGCGTCTGCTAATGACTCGAGTGTGCCACTTTGTAGACATGCAAAGCAAGCCAAACCTAAATAGTTTACTTATTTATACATATGGTATGTGTTATTAATTGCTTTTTTAATAGGGAAATACAATCATTTAAAAAAACTCCAAAAATGTAAAGGTATTTTCTTTTCTCCTGCCCTTTAAATTGTAAATGCATGGCTGCATTGAAAATGAGGTTTTCCCCTTAAAGTAAAGTGAAAATAAAAGTTGATTGATCAATTCATTGATTGATCTACAACAGTCATTTTTGCAATGGTGCATAACATTTTAAATGTTATAACCCAAACAATTATTTGACAAAACAGGTTTTTTAAGTTAATTAATTAATTAATTAAAATGTAATTACATGTGAAAGTACAGTCAGCATCTTAAGCATCTTCCAAAGCTATTATCTAATCAGCAAGCATGTATTACACTTATTACATTATTACATTTTGTGTGTCTGTAAAAAAGGCCAGTACATACAGTCACCACCCAACAATTGGTTTATTAAATTATCAATTTTTAAAGTAAATCAGGTGAGCTGCTGTTCGAACTGAACTAATGTATTTAGTGAATAGAGTTCAAATCAAAGTAAGCAACCAAACCTGTTCTTCTAACTTATGAATCAATAACTTTTAACTAATTGAGTTAGAGTACATAATTGACTGCTTTTTTATATATATAATTTTTCAATTTCAGTGTTTACTTCTGTAAAGTGTTACAAAGTGATATTCAGGGCTGCAGAGCTCTGTTGATATATTGAATAAGTCATTCAGAAATATACATTAAAATAAAATACATTTAAATATTTTATAAAATTCTGACTATGATGGTTTATTCCTTGCATAGGCTGCTGGTCATGTCCTATGTAAGGCAGGTTCAGGTTAAATGGAAAAGTATTGTTGGACTTGTTTTTCTGGTCTTTATCTTAGCATTATTTGCCAAACTGTAATGTAGTCTCTTGGTGACTGCAGATTCGTGAACTTTAACATCATGAGACAAAAAAAACCTGTAGGTTCCATGATGATAATTTAGGGTTGTTGAAGATTTTTTTACGCATTGTGTGGTCTGTTCTAGAGCTGCACTCTCTAGGAAGGTGTGATCTGACCATGCAGTTTGCAGGTTTCACTTTTCACTATTTTTGCTTATTTCTAATAACTTTACATCTAAGATCTCTAAGATGTTTTAATTATATCCTCTAAGTGATGCCGCAGACATCAACAATTAAAAGCATACCAATCCTAATGTTTGAGGCTTAAATATGTCAGACTACTCTCTAACAATGTTCTCATCAAATGCACTGGATTCTTGTTGTTTGGGTATATAACCTCAATCTCCTGATGAATCAAATAAATATTTTATGTGTAAATGTGTTTTAAAAAAGTGTTTTTATATCATGACTTTATGACTTTATGTATTCAAACATTAAACAACGGACATGGGGCTACTAATATGGCCTTTTAAACCTGTGAATTGTCCGCTCAAACAGAAAAAAAAACAGTGAAGAAGTGAATGGTGGGGGTGGGGTCATATTTATCACTGGCAACATTTGGCATAATATATTTTATTGTAAAAATGTAGATACCCATAAAAAAACTTTTGCTAGGGTGATGGTAGTGGTCTGTTACGACTTTAAACTTTAACTGTGTTCAAGTCAGCGGATATATTGGATATTACAATATTTATATCATTTCATAGCCACGCCTTCTCTTTATTACCTTATAAGATGTGTGCAGACGAGAGTTCTGGAAAAAAGGTTACATTTTCCTTTTTAAATTGCTTATATAAATGATTTTATCATTACATACCCCTAACATTATCCATGCATTGCAGAATTTGATTTATTTGACAATTGCAAACTTTAATTGGAAAGCTTTATTTTTTTTAAGACTATTATAATATTATTATAATATTATCTTAATTATGGGGAAATCTTTATATACCTTTACATATGTTTTTAAGGCATGTACACAGTTGTTCATATTTTTGTCCTTTTCTTTTTTATTGTTGTTTCATAACAAACATACAAAGTATGAAGATTTACGAATAAAAAAGTATAATAAGATGTACACAAAATTATGAGTTTAAGGGAATTAAAAATATATTTAATTGTAATCATAAGAGCGTGATCTGATTCCATTCAGCGTTAGTTCAGGAAAGCGACAAAGATTTCGCGATAAAGAGAAATCACGTCTGTTTTTTCAATCACCTACGCATGACGTGAGCAGAGGGGTGTGGCTACACGGAGAGGCACCAGCATTTAAATGAAGGGAAGAAAACGTAAAAGACACACAGTTCACTGAGGGGATTTTCACACCGTTTAGACACACATACGATTTTATATCGAGGTTAAAGTGAACAGTCCTCTGTTTAACACTTACTGTGAGCAAACCGCTGCGTTATATAGCTTTCCTTTTTTATTTGGTAGTTGTTTGTCTGGAGGAGGTGGTTGTCGAGACGCTGTTTTTTCTCAGAGGAGATGGCGACCTCAAACAAGCCGCTAACATCTTTTTTTATTGAAGATATTCTTTGTTTGAGGGAGGAGAAAGGAGAAGAGTCGCGAGGCGCTTCGGTCAGGATTCACTCTGAGACTTCGTGGTCCAACGACGGCGAGGAGGACAGCGCTCTCCTGCTGTCCGTCACCGCGGCGGAGTCGCCGATAACCCGGAGAACAGGTAGAGAGATTTTTATGGAGTTTAAAAATGTGATGCTTTAACGCCTAAAAGTAAAAAATAAAATGCGTTTAAACGTTACTACAACGTAAAGTGTTACCTAGCGGCACAGTATTCCTTACAATTTATATTCCTTTCACATAATTAAAATGACAAAAGTATTATAAATCAGGTGTAAAACAATAATAGTAATTTGTATGTATTACGCTTATAAAAACTGTTTGTGTCACTACCAACATTGTATTTGTGGAAATAGTAGATAAGTAAATCAGTTAACCACATAAATATAAACCTTTTATTATTATTAATATAACGTAGTTTATGATTTTTTTTACCCCTTTTCCCATCAAATTGAATTAAAAAACTAAAATTTAAACGTCCAGCTTACATCCAGAACATGTTATATTGTAATGCTGAATGACTGTCAAGAGTTTCTCACTTGCATTAAAACATTTAAACGTTTGGGGGCAGGTGTTTGGAATACTGTCGCTCCATCCTGACTAGAAAAGTTTTTTTCTTCAAAGGAATTTTTCTATTGGTCCACAATTAACCAATAGAAATATTGTTGCTAGGCAGTGATTCCATAGTTCAACCAATCAGTGTACATCCTAAATGACTTGGTGTGGTTCTGTAATTTCAACTGAACGGCGGAAAAATAACGAAATTGTGGCGTTATTTAAAGCGAAGTAAAATAGCTACACCGAATTAAACTGAATTGAGAACATATTTGTGGATTATTATAATTTCAGTTCTAACCGTCAAATGCTTATCTTACCCACTCGCAGCGGATTTTAGCATTTTTGTAACATGGATATTAATGTATTTAAACGTGGTTTATTGTGTTTTACTGGTTTAAACGCGGGTTTTTAAGGAGTTTTGCGGATTTTAGCGTGTTTTAATGGGCTTTAATGTGTTTTAAACAGGTTTTAACGTGGTTTTAACGTTTTTTTTTTTACCTCTTTTTAAACCAGATTCCACGGATGGTTCCCAGGCATGCAGTCCAGGCACCGGAACCGGCGGAGGCGGGAAACAGAAGCGCTCGCGCGCCGCCTTCACTCACGTGCAAGTGCTGGAGCTCGAGAAGAAGTTCAGTCGCCAGAAGTACCTGTCCGCCCCGGAGCGCGCGCACCTCGCCACGTCGCTGCGCCTCACAGAAACTCAGGTGAAGATCTGGTTCCAGAACCGGCGCTACAAGACCAAGCGAAAGCAGCTCGCCACCGAATACAGCAAAGACTGCTTCCACAAGCCCGAGCTGAGCGCCGGGGCGGAGGAGGACCTGCTCAGAGCCTCGCTGCTGGCCACCGTCTACAAGTCATACCACCCGTACAGGCCCTGCGTGTACGATCTACACGGACTGGGTGCGTGGAGACCAGCCGTGTGGTGACAGGACAGGGCTCACCTGAGAGTGAATGTTGTACCTGTTACTGTAGCTCAGTGTTTTCCAGATGGTCCAACCCAGCTGAAACGAACAGTTAATTAACCTGAGAGAGAGGCTGGAAGACATGGAAGATAGTAGATGCAAGATGGTATGGGGCAGCCAGTCAAGTGGGATTGAAGACTACATCCATCTGCACAATTTAGTACCCCACTCAGTTGAGGCTTAGGTTTAGTGACACACAGGGACTATTTTTTGTGGTAGATCAAAGACCTGTTACTCACAGTCCAGTCTTGACGGACCCGTCAATGGTTCGGCATGCCTGCTCTCAATGCACTTGACTAAACCACACAAGAACTTTTGAGTATTTGTGGGGAGTTATGGAAAACATGCCATGCGGTTGGAAAACACTGTTGTAGTTCTTATGTAATTATGTTTTAATATAATGTGTACAGCTTTATATATCGATTGAAATAAAACTATGTTTTTCCTTCCTTGGCAGTCTTTTCCAGAACATTACTGCTAAAAACAAGAGTTAATAGAGCAATGCCAGTAAAAGAAGAATATGCTTTCCCTTAAATTGAGTTTTCCTAAATTCTTGAGAAAATTTGAGATGTTTTAAAAACACAAAATTGTCCACAGACTCCCTTGCCCTTGTAATTGAACAAATCCCAAATTGGTGAATGCCAACTTCTTTGTAAAAAAAAAACATGGATTTCTTAAGACAGAATGTCTTCAAGTAATTGCTAGAGAATGAAGCCAAATTATTTGTGCGATATAATGGTTTTCTGTCTGGAATAAAATGTTGATATTTCATAGCATTGCTCGATTAACTATTTGTAGCACCTTTATTTTTTATAGAAGTGTAAGGCCCCCTAATATTAATCTGTAAATTAGAAAGTTTAAAAACTAATGCATGTAGATAGAACATACAGTCAGTCAGCACACAGGAAGACCCCATTGAATAAATGCAGTGTTTTTAATAACATTTCATTTAGCTTGTAAGAATATATTCTTTAAGTGTATGCCATCACTTATCCCAGCCTATATCATTCACAGTGTCATTACTCTCCAAAAAACACCTCTCCCAACTAGCACACTACACTTCACTAAGGCGGATGTTTTCAAATTAGTGTAAATCATTTCATTTCCCATCTTCATCCTTGGTTCAACAAAGACTCATGCTGTACTTAAACTCTTGTAATAGTCACAAACTCTCCAGGCTGATAAGAGCAGATATGGGTTCTTTTCTTGTGAATCATGCAGGCTTTCTAAACACTGCAGTTCAAGATTGTTGCTAGAGATAGCAATCACAAGTACCCCTATCATCCGAAGTTCGACTTCGGTTGGATTCGACATCATGATGTCTTTAACTGACTGGACTGAGGGTGGTATATTGTCTGAGAGATAAAGCTGCTGCAGGAAACTTGAGTTGGTTTACTCAACTGAAAGATGACTTTTATCAGCACTAAGGACGTGGGTTTGAACAGAACTGGTTCTGCCATAGTGAGGTCAAAGTGTCCAAAGATGTAGATGCATGTACACAGCACTTGAGAGATTGTGAGAAATAACTAATTTTCTAACAATGACATTGTCCTTAGTTAAAAACTTTTAATATTGAGGAAAACACACATTGTTATATCACTCATAATGTTCTTCAAATGTTATTTAGTGAAGACAGAGGTTCAGTATGGAGACATAAAAACTCAAATAATCATCAGAGCGGTTATGTAGTTCTTTGTCTGGTCTCGATAAAATTTTCAATTAATATAAACTAACTGAAATCTTTAACCATTTTCTGTAAAAAAAATCATTTCCATAGGTAAAAAGAATCAAATCCACTTCTGGATGAATGTTAAAAGGTTCTTCACACACAACTCACAACTTTTTACAAAATGTTTGACTATGACGTTTCTAAAATGTCAAGTTTTATTTTTAAGACAGTACAGGCTAAAACATAAAAGAGCTTTTTTAATTCTTAAGATATATACATTGTTTAATAAATATTTAGACACTACACTGGGTCCCAGGTTTGTTAATGTGAAATGGGTCCTTCATATTATAGTGGAAAATCTTTTGTATTAAGCCAGTATAGAACCTTTTTATAAAATAGCTCTATATAGCACCAAAACCGGTTCCACTATTGTTATAAGTCAAAGTACCGTTTTGCGCAGAGTGTCTACATTGTATCTGAAATGTCTTTTTCCTAAAGAAGCAGCAAAAACTAAGCGTTTGTCTACCTTCTTTAAAGGCCAGTCGAGCATGGCGAGACCTCTTTAGGTATTTCTAAGTGTCTAAGTGTAAGCAAATTTACCAATATGAATGAGAAAAGGAAGTGTCCACTAAAGCCCCATTATAAGCCTCAGTATGAATGACTGCATTGTCTCCACAATATACTGTTTGCTGGCCCTCATTAATCAAGATGACACTACCACCATGTCCCATTTGGTTTTGACTGGGTGAGTTTGATTGATTAGACTGTAAACCGGGGCTGAGCATGTTAAAACACACAAAATGTGCCACTAATGGAAAGAAAGTGTAGCCGTGACTTAAATAACCTCACATTCATTTACAATATACATACTAAACAGAAGCTAAACCTCTTTTTATCATACTGTTTTAAATAACAAAATTTGTAAAAGTGGCAATCTGTACTAAGAACTTTTAGCACTATCTTAAAAAAAATACCACGATTCAACCATTGAAAATCTCAGGCATCGGCCACTTTTAATATCAGATCATTTTGTCTCTTTGAACCATCGCCGGCCAACCGTCAAGCCTGTCTGGCCCTTTGTTTTGCTTTGACATCACACTCGATGAACGAGATTTCACCCTGTTCCTTCAGTTCAAAAGGGTGAGGAGACCTATCCGACCAGGGCAGCCTCATAATTTTCCATCTCAGCACTGTCATGCCACTTAATAACAGCAATCTGTGCGGTGACATTGTTTTGGTTTGGGAAGATAAGCGAAGGGCAGTGATGTAGAGGCTCTGGGTGCGGGGATGGGATGGTATGGGACGCTTGGAATGCCACCCACTTGGCCCGGCTCCAGGACAGCTCTGGAATGCATTTTGCACGCGTTGCACTGCCTTTTCATTTTTTATTTATACTAATTTATATTATTTTATAATTCTAGAATAGATATATATGGACTGTTATTCATTTTACAGTACAGGTAAAAAAAAAGTTAGACATACATAGGCATTGAAAAAAACAACTAAACGAACACTTCATAAAATTACAGTAAATAGTAGCCAGTAAGTCTTATTGTGTCTGATCGTTCCTATATTTGCCCTGATGCAGGTTTATACACCCCAGCATTCTCTCAAGAAGATTCACCAGGAGCCTCTTGAGATTATTTATAGACCAATAGGCTTAAAGAGAGACACATAAAGGGGATTAAACAAAGAATAAAATAACAAACATTCAGCTGTTCTTTTTTATTTTCTAAAATCAACAAAGAATTACATTTATACAGATAGGGTCATAAATATACCTTAAATATACCATAAAATTACCTTAAGCACAGTAATATTTAAAAATGTACATTTTGGTTAAATGTGCATTGGTAAATTGCTCCTGTCAGAATTCAGCTTGGATATTTGATCATTCTTTTCACTAGGATTGCTTGAGTTTAATTATATTTGATGGTTTTCTGGCACAAACTTAATTTTAAAGCACAGTCCACATGCAGCTCTGAAAAAAATAAGAGATCACTTCAGTTTCTCTGATTTTGCTATTCGAATAAAATTAACATTGTTGTTTTATTCTATAAACTACAGGCAACTTTTTTTCCAAATTCCAAGTAAAAATATTGTCATGTAGAGCATTTACTTGCAGAAAATTAGAAATGTTTAAAATAACAAACAAAAAAAAAGATGCAGAGCTTTCAGATCTCAAATAATGCAAAGAAAGCAAGTTCAAATTATAATGTTTTCAGAGTTCAGAAATCAATTTGGTGGAATAACCCTGGTTTTTAATCACAGTTTTCATGCATCTTGGCATGTTCTCCTCCACCAGTCTTACACACTGCTTTTGGATAACTTTATGCCACTCCTGGTGCAAAAATTCAAGCAGTTCAGTTTGGTTTGTTTGCTTGTGATTATTCATCTTCCTCTTGATTACATTCCAGAAGTTTTCAGTTTGGTAAAATCAAAGAAACTTTCTTATTTTATTTGCAGAGCTGTAAATATATGGACTGTAATTTATGTTACAGAACAGATAAATAAAGCTTAGGCATATGTATTCAATGAAAAAGACAACTAAACATGAACACTAAATGGAATTAAATAGTAACCAGTAAAAAGTTTGATTGTTAATCGTTCCAATGTTTGCCCTTATGCTGGTTTATACACCCCAGCATTATGTGAAGAAGATTTACCAGGAAGATGACTTTGCCAAAAGGCTTAAAGAGACACACATACATTTAGGGGATTAAAAAAATAAATAAATAATATATATATAATGTCTTAAAGTAATTAAAAACTAGTGTGTATTAACTTTAGCTTTACTTTTTTATTTCTAAAATTAAACAAAGAATCAAATTTATACAGATAGGGTCATGAATATACCTTAAGCACAGTAATATTTAAAAATTTTAATTAAATGTAAATTGGTTAATTGCAACTTGACAAGATGGCAGTATTAGCTTCTGTTAGAATTCAGTTTGGATATTTGATCATTCTTGTCAATAGGATTGCTTAAGTTTAATTATATTATTTCGTTTCCTAGCACAACCCAACTTTTAAAGCACAGTCCACATATTTGTGAGGTCAATTCAAAAAGTATAATATTACCTTACTGTATCCATTCCAAAATCACTCTTGATGTGTATTTGGGTCAGTGCAGTGTCTAAAGGGTTCAACAGTTTAAATCAGTGTTTCCCCTGCATACTGTTGTGTTTCCCCTGCTTTAAAAAACAAGCTGCAAATCTAAGGGACTTCATTATCTGATTAGTTGTATCGGGTGTGTTGGGAAAAAATAAATGTGCAGAGCAGGGTGCCTCCAGGACTAGGTCTGAAAAACACTGGTCTAGATGTTGGAAGAATCCTTATTTACTACTCCTCCTTCTGCATTATTTCAACCACTTATCATGTTCCAGTGGCAACAAAACAGTCCAAGAGCATAATGCTTCCACCACCATGCTTAACAGCTGGTACAGTGTTCTTGGGGCTGAATGCCTGAAACCTTTGGATTCTTTCACTACCATGGTAGGCTTCTATAAAATGGAGTGTTTCACATCAAACCTTTCTTCGTAAGTCCATACAATATCTAAAAATTAACCTAAATTAAGCGACCTGTATGACCGCAACTTATTCATGTTCATTTCAGTTTTTACACATTATGTTTTGTATCAGGTTCCTGATGGAGTCCTGAGTTTTGGATGTAAACAGGATTAAAACCTCCCGGTCTCACTGCTACAACGTCTCAGCCACTTTGGCTCCATCATTAAAGGATTATAAGAGTAGAACAGCCTGATAGACACGGTTCAGCTCCCTCTCTGTCTAGTGCAGGTTTACATGCACTACTTATCTAGAGAGTGACAGAGTCTGGTAAGGGAGAACGGTTCATCCTGAGTGGGAATTAGGGTCTTCTTTTGTTTTGGGTGCAAACATCCGCAACAGCTAGGAGTTTTGAATGACATTTGTTTGTGATACAGTAATTTACAGAGATAAAAATCATTAAGATGAAGGGACTATGTTGTTGCTGAGTAAGGATGACTATGTCCACATTGTGGATTAAGGCTCTGAGTCATTATCAGAACTTTGCTTTTTGGCACTGACTAAGATATGTAATTTATTTTTATACTATTTTTACCTTTTAGTTCCTGTTATGCATGTGTGCACCCTGCCATAGCAAGCTGCACAAAATGATGGACAATGACAGGGTGGACAATTTTAGCAAATTTAATATAAATATGGTTGACCTAAAGTTGCACATATCTGGAATTGTACATGGTGACCTAGTTCTGTTTTAAAGACACATTCAGATTTGTTGAAATATTTTTAATTAACTGGATACCTTGATTAATTTACCATGACAGGGTGGACAGCTTTACCTTGTGAACTTTTGTTTGGTGTGCATTCTTAATTTCTTCTAGCTGTTTAAGATTGGTAGGATATAACAAGTATAAAAATAAACTTTGTACAGGAAACCATTATTACTAAAATAACAAAAAAACAATGTCCCATGTGGGACAGTAGTTTATTTTAACATTTTAAAACTATTCTATTTGGGATCAGAAGAGCCTAATTAGTCCTAAAACTAAATTTTAGCTTTCTACAGTAAGTAAATAAACTAGTTTTAAACATAAAATTGGATGAGAAATCTGACCTGGCACATGTGCCTGTCTGGGCTGGCTGTAGAAACGTGTGACTGGGATTCCCGCCGTCTTGTTTTCAATCAACTGGATGGACTGTATGGAAACAGTATGATAAATATTAAGTGAAACTAATTTTGTTCATTTCTGAACTTGCAGCAAGTTCCTTGAAAATAACAAAAAGTCAAAGATTACTTTCTTAAAGGGGTTATCCCAAAATGACAGTAAGCACAAGGAAATTCTAGGATACATTTTTTTAAAAAAAATTTCTTGTCGAATATCTTCAAATGATTATGAGGTGTAATGGTTAAACTTAAAAAATCAAGTTAAACTTAAAAATAATTATAATCACGAGATACTTAGACTGTACTCCGATTACAGAAACATACAGTTTTAATAAGTTGTCCAATCAGATTTCATATTAATTACGTGCACTTGTAGTAGATAAGGGGGTGTTCTGTTTTGTCTCAAGTTAAAAAGCTCTCAGAGTGATCCGATGCTAAACTTCAGGGTGTGTTTAAGTTGAAGTGTGAGCAAACTGTGGCAACAGTGGTATGAGAGACAGTATGCATGTTCAGACTGAAGGATGAAGACAGAATCCTGTAAACACGCTGATAAGACTGTATAGAGGTCAACAGGACAAGCTGGTGGGGCTGGTTAAGGCCTACACACAGGGCAAATGAAGGGTATCATAAGGGTATCTAAATTCTTTGAAGAAATCACGATCTGAACTGGATCCGGCTGGTTTCCTTTTAGTTATCGCTGACTTGATTTCTACATACAGAATGAGCAGGGTTCTTTATCTCAGGCATTAGTTTGTCCATCAGAAATGACAGACTTGAATGTCAAAGTTGATTATGTAGTTTAACCTATAGACTAATATGTTGATTAATGTTGCTAACATGTAATAGAAACTAACACTAACTGACACTTCTGATCCTCTAAATGATTCACAGTGATAAGTTAGCTGATAATAAGATAAAAGGAGAATAAAAATGAACAAAAGCACATTTCAGACTTCAAGACTGAACAATAACTATATTGTTTTAGTTCATTTACATGCACACCTAATTTTTAATAATAAAAATACAAAACTTTATTTGTGGGCTAACTTTTTTTTTTTGGAAGAATGCTAACCTTTTTGTAGATCTATATCGTGTTTAACATTAGATGTTATTTGATAAAAATAAAGGTGAATAATTACAAATATTTAATGTTTTATTTCTGATGGAATTTGATGACAATAAATTGTAATCACTTTAAATCTTATCAATCATGTTTTACTTTAGATGTACTCTCTTTACATTAAATTACTATAAATATAATGTAATTTCATGAAAATAAAGTACAATTAAATAGATAAAAAAAGATAAATGTCCACTATTATGTTTTACTTTAGATGTTATTTAATTGGTTATCATTATTAACTTAAGATGGAATTTAATGAAATGTAAAAATACTATATATACTATAATATACGGTAAATAATACACACAGCCATTTTACTTTTCTGACAAAGCCAACCAGTAAATCATCATCACCTAGTCGCGCCATTCTTTGCAATGCTGTTAATCAGATATCACAACCTGACTGTCAGCATGCTGTTAACAACATTCAAAAAAACTCCTTACTCCTACTCACTACTGTACAATAATCACTTACTACTACTTACAATAATCAGTTAAATACACAAGTCTTAGAGAGTCACCTTAATTTAATTACATTTTAAATAAAGTCTATAATATTAATTTAGCAGTTCAGTTCAAAAGTGAAAAAAATAAAAGTGAGCCAATACTGGTATTTCGGGTAATTGGATCTGTTCCAGGTGAATACTCATACTGTAAAAAAACATTTTTGTATTTCCAACAACATTATTAGTTCCTCAAAACAACATTTATATTACATGGACATATATAAACAAGTACATGTACAGTACCAGTCAAAAGTCAAAAAGTGTTACACAAACCAAAATATTTTGTGAAGCATCTAGGTGCTCTTATCTGGGGTTCTCTTAAGCTGCGATTTCTGAGGTTGGTAACTCTGATGAATTTATCCTGTACAACAAAGGTTACTTTTGGTCTTCCTAATGAGGGGCAGTCCTGATGAGAGACAGTTTCATCATAACATTTTTGATGGTCTTTGTGACTGAACTTTGTGACTGAAAGGATACTTTCAAAGTTCTTGAAAATTTTGCGATTGACTGACTGTAGTTCTTGCCATAATATGTATTTGAACATTACTCAAATAGAGCTATTTACTGTATACCAACTCTACCTCTTCACAACTTTACAACTGATGCTCTCAAACACATTAGGTGGTGCAATAGGTGCTACTTTGAAGAAAATCAAATATAAAGCATATACTAGTTTCTTTAACACTTTCTTGTTAAATAAGTTATAGGTTTTTCTTTATAGTTTGGATGACTTTAGTATTAATCAGCAATGCAGAAGATTTTAAATAATGAAAAAACACTGAATGTTGTTTATTTTGACTGGTACTTTATCATTTCTACAAAAAAAAACTAAAGTGTGTATTAATATTTGCAGAAATAAAAGTGTATATGACTGCTCTAACATAAAAAAATGAGAGAAAAAATACAGCTACAGAAAATTTTTGTTTTTTTCTGTGATGACAACTATTACCAACTCACTGTAAAAAACTTTCTGGCAGCAGGAATGACAGAAAATCAATTTTTTAAATATATATATATATATATATATATATATATATATATATATATATATATATATATGTGTGTGTGTGTGTGTGTTATTATATCCATCTCACAACAGTTATGTTAGTAACAGTAATTGTAAAAAACAGAAAATTTTGCTTTTGTTTTGTTGTCAGCTACAGATACCGTATGTTTTGCACTATAAGGCACAATTAAAACCCTTTAATTTTCCCAAAAATCGTCAGTGCGCCATATAATGCGGAGCGATTATATACAAATTGTACCAGTCAGGTTGTACAAAGCAGTAAAGCCACTCCACTGAAGTACAGGGCTTTCTGTTTAGTTCTGCAGCAGCGAGGCTGGAGCAGAACTAACATTAACATTAGCTGCTAACTGCGCTAAGCGCTAGCTCTTTTATCGTTCAGAAGTGAGTATATTGGACTGTAGCCTGCATGTTTACTGTGTTAAAACAAGCTATGTGGGACGAATGCTAGCTAATATCGACTTGGCTTAGAGTAACACTCAGGGTTCCGGAGTGTAGTGCTATCGGGCTGCATTAGCCGCTAACCATGGCTAGCGCTAGCTGCTAATGCCTTAGTGGAAAATTGAGAAACTAAGCTTACTGTAAATAAACGGAAGCGCTTTACTCACCCAAATAAACAGTTTTCAAGAGAGAAATCTGTGTAGATTAACATCCAGTGCTCGTTTGACTCTAAAGAAAATGTCTTTGTAAGAAGTACAGTATTATTTACTTATCTGTCACATAATACGCCTTATAGTCCGGTGCGCCTTATGTATGAATATGGACCAGAAAATAGACATTTATTGATAGTGCGCCTTTTAGTCCGTAAAAGACAGTAATTCATGAAGTCCACTTATACTGATTTCTTATTAATATTATAAGACACAGTTCAATTAGCAATCTATTACTATCCTTTTATGGTGTTTTCTCATGAGAAAGAAAATACAGGGAAAATGCTGTAAAATATATTGGGAAAAGCCTGTAAAAAAAACCCCCAAAAAACAGTTTTTTACAGTGTGTGTGGGCCCACTGTTTTATAGGTTTGCTCCTGCTCAGCTCTCTCTAAACCTCCACTCCCCAGCATAGCATGCTTGCTGACAAATATGCCTGTTTTCCACATATTGCTAAAAGGCTTGTAGCAGGACTTGCTGGAAGTCTTGTAGGTGAATCAGTCATGATAAAGCTGACAGTAAGTAAGGTTGTCCGAGGTCTATCTGGCTCGGCCCTTGCACGATTGGTCACTCTTGATGGGGTCAGAGGTCTCTGTAGGGTTCCTGTGCTTGCTCTGCGCTGAGAGGTTGAGACAGGATACACACTAGTATCTATATACGTGCACACAAACTCATACATACACACATTTACACGTGTGCCCTTTTACAGTGCTTAACACTGCCAGACCGTAAAGCGCTTATTGCAGTGTGGAAACAGCAGATGTAGAATTCCTCTGTCCCCCATCAAAGCAAGGAGAAGTTGAAAAATGAAGCTTTAAAAATGTGCTCACTCCCAGTGCATGTGGGCGCTCTCAGGTTCTATTGTGCTCAGGCACTCTAGCAAACAATGAGCTCGCTGCTCGGGAGTGGAAAAATGTTTTGATAAAGTTCAGCTTTCATAGTTGTTTCTCCCTAAAGCATGCACAGGGTTAGGTTGTGGAAGTCTAGCATGTAAAAGTACCACCTACAAGAGTCCCTTCAGAAATTCAAATGATCTACTAAATGCATCTTTAAGTCACAAATGACCCCTATGTATAAATGATTACAGTACACTAATTAATGTTAAAATAGCAGCAGGACTAACTTCACAGGAGAGTTCAGCTATCTAATACATTTTTTTAAAGTCTGGATGACACTGGATTAAAATGTTTAGTCAACTTTTGTGACAATGCAGTAAATAGTGAGATTGAAACTGAATTTCTTTCTTATGTTGCTGGAGCTGCACTGTAAGTCTGGATTAGTTGAATTTACTTAAAAAAAAAGGAAATCGGTTGCCTTAAAAAGTTAAGTAATGGGTAATAAAAACTTAAGTTAGCGTAACTTTAAGTACCAAGTTATTAAAACCAAAGGGGAAGTTTTGTAGGGAACTTTTTAATTTTTATTATGTTTGTCTATTACGTATATTGAGTAAATAAAAATGTTGATTTCTTCTTACTTTTCTTTTTCATTTTTTTAATATTCACAGTAAGCCTGGATAAAATGAATATACTTAAATTATTTGAGGAAACCGGTTGCCTTAAGATTTTTAAGTAATGTGTACCAAAAACTTAGGTTAATTAAACTAAAAAGGTTTAGTTATTATGGCTAAATTTTCATTTCATTTGAGTAAAACACAGATTTAAAATACTCATAGAAAATAAGATAAAGATAAATAAGATAAAAAAAATGCTATAGAGAGAACAGTATTACATGTAGCCAACACAGAGTTAGCAGCTTATTAAATGATGCTTGTCCTTACAGCTTACAACATAGAGCCCTTGTAACCTGGCAGGTAATAGGGATTCCATTTTACAGGAAAAAAGATAATATTTTCACTTCCTTTTTAACTAAAAATCTGTTAATAAACAGATGGAACAAACAAATGGAACTGTGGTATAATCGCAATAATACACTTGAGGTTCGTGCTATAATATGTAATATTGGCACTGCTGAGCTGACCTATGCCCACAGAACAGCAGTGCCAATATTACAAAATATAACACGAACCTCAAGTGTATTATTGCTTGTATAACAAAAACTGTGTACAATACATTTTTAATTCAATTTATACAATTGCGTAACTGTTCTATAAACATATATTGTTTATACACTGTTCCTAATCTCACAATATAAATTCAATTTGACCTTATACCCTACCCTAGTTGGCCATGACAGCAGGCAATTTAGCTAAACTCAACTTCCACCTTCTCAACAAACGATAAACGGTTAAAAATTTGAAATGTTTTTTACTTAAAGCTGGAGTACAGTTACCATCACTGTAAAGAATACCAGTTAGCACTCAGACATCGCTAGCACCAACAAATAACCCACAGACAGGTTGTGTCTGTTTGAATCGAATCATGACTCTTGAGGAATCTCGTCTAGAAGAGGACGATCATCTGATAAGACAAGGCACTGATGGGTGTAACCACGAGTTGGGACTATAATTACCCATCTGCTTTTGTCACCTGTTTTTCCGAGTGGGATATGCTAGACTGCCTCTAAATAGGAACACTATCTGACAGAAGGAACTCCCTCTAACTCTCTCTTTCTGAAGAAGCCTCTCTTTGATTTTTTTTTTTTTCTTCAAATAAAAACATTCAAGAATAAGAAAAAGTGCAGTAACTGCTTGGAATATCACAGTCTCTCTGTCAGGTTTTAGGCTGAGGTTTAATGTTCTATATCCAACAATTTGTTTAACTGCCTTTTCAGAATCTTCAGAGACATTTTCCCACACGTGGATTAAGTTTAGTCACAGACTATATTTTTCTTTCAATAGAGAATTTCCATTGAAAATGATGTGTAATCCCCCTGTCTGGGAAACTGCCCTAAGTGTTACTGTCTAACTAATATACAGTGGTTTGAAAAAGTTTGGGCACCCCTGATCATTTTCATGATTTTTCTTTATAAATATCTGGTTGTTTGGATCAGCTATTTCAGTTAAATATATCATATAGCAGATGAACACAGTGATATTTGAGAAAGCAAAATGAAGTTTTTTAAACAAAATTAGGCTGGTGCATAAAATTGGGCACCTTTGTTGTTATATTGATTTGAATACTTTTAGCACTAATTATTGTATTACAAAAATTGTTTGGTAAGCTAACTGACCCTTGACCTACATATAAAGGTGAATCCAATTGGGTGAATCCAATTAGAAAGGGTTAAGGCGGTCAATAGCAAGTTTTTCTTCTCTTTGCATCTCAACCTCAAACCTCAAAACAACTCTCAAATGATCTGAAAACAAAGATTGTTCAACATCACGGTTGAGTGAAAGGATACAAAAAGCCCAAATCTCAAAAAAGCTGAGCTCAAAGAGATTTCAGCTGTCAATTTCCACTGTGAGGAACAGAAAATGGAAGACCACAGGCACAGGTCTAGTTAAGGTCTGACATGACAGGCCTAGAAAAATCTCAGATAAGCAGAGGAGAAGGATGGGCACACGCCGCAAACAGAGTCGCTTGAGGTATGCTAAAGCACATTCAAACAAGTCAGCTTCATTTTGGAATAAGGTGCTCTGGACTGATAAAACTAAAATTGAGTTATTTGGGGTGTGGTATGCATGGCGGAAGAACACAGCATTCCAAGATAAACAATTAAAAAATTTTACCCACAGTAAAATTTGGTGGTGGTTCAATCATGCTGTGAAGCTGTGTGTTCAGTTAAGTAAAAGTCTGCAGATTGAGAACAATGTTCAATCACTGAGAAAGTTGAAGTTGCATCGGGGCTGGATATTTCAACAAGACAACGACCCTAAACACTGCTCAAAATCTAATAGGCCATTCATACAGAGGAACAAGAACAACTTTATGGAATGATCATCTTAGTCACCAGACCTGAATATTATTAAAAATCTGTGGTGTGATTAAAAGCAGGCTGTTCAGGCTCGGAAACCATCAAACCTGCCTGAACTGGAGATGTTTTGTAAAAAAGAATGATCCAAATACCTTCAACCAGAAGCCAGACTCTCATTGAAAGCTATAGGGAGCGTTTAGAGGCTGTTATTTCTGAAAATGGAGGATCTACTAAATATTGATGTATTGATTTTTCCAGGCTGAAGTCATGGAAATAAAAACTTGTGGTAGTTTCTTCATCATAATCATATCAATTTTATTTACCCAAAATGACTAGTATATTGTATGGGCTTCATATCTAACCTTGATAATAATACAAATATTTCTTAACATAAAAACCCTCTCATGTAAAAACATAAACTTAAATTCCTGTATGCTAAGATATCTTATTAACATCTTATGTCTCAAACTTTCCTGTCCTCTAGCAAAAGATATTTCATTCCTTTACCTCTATTGTGTTACTTAAAATGTGCGTAAAGATGTAAACTGATTAGCCGACGAGATTGGCCACAGTCTCAAGACCACCATGGCCTCGACTGAGACTTGGCAGAAAAGGGGGGTTTCTAAACACCAAGAACATGAAGAATGATCTTGTCCAGGAAGACTCACAAAAACACAGAGATCAGATCTTTTGGGATGCTAAGCTAACTGGGGCTTCTTGACATAAAAAATTGTGTTGTATTTAAAAAAAAAAAAAAAGATTCAGTGTCCATTTTAGCTATTTCTTTATTCATAAGAAATCAACTAACTAACATTACCAGCAAGCTAGCTAAACTATTAACATTTGCTAGATTAAACGAGCTAGCTAATGTTACCAGGGATAGAACTAAGGTTAGCGGAGAGTTAACCTTAGTTCTGGAAGGCCTAGATAGCAGGCAGTAAGTCAAAACTAGTCCAATGATGCACCCCCTCTCAAAGTCAAAGGACAGCTGGCAAGAGTGTCCTTGAGTGCATTGTAAAGGCATGTCTAGCAGTCATTGATCTCTCACCATAGGGCACACTACCCAAAAGCAGCCTGTAAGTATTCTTACAGGGCTGTGGGTGAGGCACTTCTTTTTGCCCTTGTTGCAGGACCCAGGGCCCTATCATACACCCTGTGCAAGATGCGTCGCTATGCCTATTGCTATCTTACACCCTTTCAATAGTCAACATAGTTTAGAAATAATACTACACTGATGGTGTGGTGGTCTGGAATTGAGGTGTGTTCAGGTAAATTTTTGGCGTGGTGGTGGGAAATACAGGTGCGCCACTGACTGATTAAAACCTTCACAACAGTCAACAGTCAGCCGCCCAATCCTATCTTGAAGGAGCACCATGCACGTTGTGTGCCCTCAGCTAGTGTACAAAGTGCAAAAAGGCAGTCGAAATATTAACATGCCAAAGTCAGAGCGCACCTGGCTTTTAAAGGAAATTAAACCTGGCACACGGATTGGTTTATTTCACATTATGCCCAGAACACACCAGATTAATTAAGAGAATTAGTAGATGCCATTTTGCTTGTTTCAAGCCCCAAATATTTTTTGGGACCTCACAATACCAAAGACACACAGACACACCCTATATCCAGCTGCATTTTGTGCAATTGAGCAGTGTGCTATAGATCGCTAAAATAGGGCCTCCCAGTGACTAATCAGACCACGCCTAAAATCATTAACATATCAGCTTGAGATATGTATAACTGCATGATGAGTTTTGTAGCAATCCACGTGTATTATATTGCCAATTTGATTTATTTTGTAGACACTTGTGTCTACTGTAGGAACGTGTTCATAAAGCCTCAAAATACTTATGTAAGCATCTCCTAGCAACTGAAATATGCTTGTCAAAAAGGCACATTTTGGAGCTCATTTCACTACAGATGCTGGTTGAAATATGCCTTTTGAAATATCTATGCAAGCTTGGGTCAGTTGTCATAAAAGGATTATAAACAGCACATACAGTTATTTAATGTAGCCTTACGAATGCTGCCCGCTTTAGTAAAGTGTTCTCAATTTACCTACGTTTCAGTGCTAAAGCAGGTTGCTGTGGCCTTTAACAGACTTTTTTTCTCTGCTGTGTATGACAGAGACACAGAGGCACAGTGTGTGTGTGTCATTTCAGGATCTTCCAATGGCGTTATCTGTAATCCTAGGGGCACAAAGTAGAGGGGTGATTCAGAGCTGATAGTGTGATTGCAGAGGGACATTATATGGAGGGTTTGGACAGAGAACTTTGGAAGTATCTGTCTTTATACCACCCAGATAAACTGCTGAACATCTCATCAGACAAGAAAAAACAACAACAACAACAACAAACAAAAGGCAGTGCAGTGTGTGGGGAGGGTGTACGTGTCGTGGGACATGTAGTTTAACATCACCGTGGAGAAACCGAAAAGAGGTTCATTATGGGTTATTATAGCGCGGAAGGTCTGGAGATGAAAACACGTTTTTAACAAAAGGGGAAAAAAGAATATTGTGGAACTACCATTTTACCCAAAAGAACCCATGGTACTCTATGTGTGATCCCTTAAATAAAAACAGTTAAGAAGTCAATATACATTTCAAGGTCCTGTATCTTTCAGTATTATACTATTTCAGTTCTCTTGTCATTTTTATTATTGTCCTAAATAAACAATGGAAATTACGATGAGGACATTAAAGGGTTAAACAGTATAAATAACACCTTATGATGGTTGTCATGAGCTTGAATAATGACGCCTAAATATTACAACCTTTCATTTAAATAGTTTTGACATGATTTCCAGAAGAAAAAATATATGAAATACCAGTTATGTGAGTGTTGTTGTATTATTTATGTTACACCAGGATTTAACCTTAAAATATTTACAGTCATGATACTTATTTATCACAATAAGAAAAACATGTGAACCAGCTGCTCAATTATTTCAACTGATTTAATTTTGAGTGTTCAAAAAACTCAGAACTGGGCTCCCTAAGGACCAGTTTGAGAACCACTGGTCTTTAAGGATCCAGTGGGAAAAGGTATCCTCAAGCTCCCATGTATGTCTTTTTTTTTTTAAATAAAAGGGACATAAACAAAATATAAATATAGAAAACACTTATATTACCCCTTAAGCTATAGAGGACAAATAAACAAATGGGCAAATGTTCAGAATATTCTAATCAGGTCCACTGGAGAATAAGCTACACCCTTTGAAATAAAGCCTTTATTGAGAAGGGGAGTCCTAATGAATGGGTTGGGTAATTGGCTGTGTAAATTAGGGAGAAAATGAAGAAAAAAATTTAAATAAAATTATAAACAAGAATATTTCTGGTTGGTTCTACTGCTGGACAGTATGATAAACTACCCTTTAAACCACTGCTAATTTTTAAACAGCCATTACAACGGTCTTGTTCTTTGTTTTTCATTAACAACCTGGATAAAATAAGTTATTTTTAAGCGGTTTTATTTTAGGAAGTATATTTTTACATAAGCCTATATACGAGGGCTACATGTGAAAACAAAATAAGGCAAAAATCCTAACAGTTCAACTAACGACACTTACAGCTATAGTATCTGATGAGGTATGGAACCGTGGTTTCAGCGAGTACACAGACTTTGGTCTGTGGCGCCCTCTACTGCTCTAGTGTTGCCGGCAATATGAAACCGTGCTACCCTACTGTTTCTAGTGTATATTTAAGGGTAAAAAAAGCCATATTAGAAAATGCTCCAGGCAGGTTCTGGGGGTTCTGTATTGTGTATTTTCTTTTTTTAATCTTTTGCCTGACTCTTTGTCCTGTGATCATGTTAATGTAAAGATGCTTTGTGCCAACACCAGTTGTAAAAAGCGCTGTACAAATACATTTGATTTGATTTGATTTGAATTATCATAAAAACATTTTTTTAAATGTGGGTCGGCGCATGCGCAGTGCCGGTAAGAAGCACAGTTGCCAAGCTCGCGGTTTTCCCGCCAAATTGGGGCTATTTGATCTAGGTGTGGCGGGGTGCGTTTTTTGTGCTATTTTTGCTAAAATTACCGCAGCCACCAAAAAAACGGGGTGTTCCCTGGGACGTTAGGTCAACTAAACATTCAAAGTCGAAAAGAGGAAGGAGGGAGGGAGAGAGAGACAGAGAGAGAATCACAGTGTAACCACATTCACAAGGCGATGAAAAAAATGTTAAAGAGTAGAGAAGAGAGTTCAGGAGGGGCACGGAGTAAGTAAAATTCATTTTTTGGTTAATTATGTTATCATAAGTCGTACTTTCATAGTTGTTTTGTCATTTGCTTCGCACGTGTGAGAGACATATATTTTTGGCTTATATTTTTGTAGGACCTGGCAACCCTGGTAAGAAGCATATATGGGTAGCATACCTCAACAGAACACCGGTCGCGGATATTTTTAGGTATGTCTTTGTACAGTTTAGAAATGTACCTAACGTAAGTTTCGTCTGAAAACAATGGAAGAGCAAGCATTCAATCAGAAATAGTTTCCCTGTTGTATCTGGGCAGAAAAAGCAAAGCGAGCTCTCAGATTGGTTCTCAATTTTTTTTTTTTTTTTTACATTAAATGTCACTTTAGGGTTTCAGGTGTCAATCAGTTAAAAAAAAAGTTGTACAATGGCGTGAAAAAGTATTTTCCCAATTTCTAAACAAGCTCTAATATCAGACAAAGATAAATATAAAAGCACTTTTTAAATGATAATTTAATTCAATAAAGGAAAACAAATATCCAAACCAATCTAGCCCTGTGTGAAAAGGTGTTTGCTCCACCCTTGTGTCACCCTTGACGGCAACTGCACTCAAGCTTTAGCAAAATCTGCCAATGTGTCTTTTACATTTCTGTGGAGGAATTTTGGCCGACTGTTCTTCGGAGAATCAGCCACATTAGAGGTTTTTCAAACAAGAATGTCCTGTTTAAGATCATCCACAGCATCTCAATCAGACTTTGACTAGGCCACTCTAAAACCTTTATTTAGTTTTTTTTAAGCCCTTTAAATGTTTGTGTTTTGGATCATTGTCCTGCTGCAGAACCCAAGTATACCTGAGCTTGAGGTCATGAACAGATATTCTCATTCAGGATTGTCTGATAAAAAGCAGAAGGCAAGTAAGACCTGCAGTTCTTTAAACGTTCTTGGTTCTATTGTGACCTCCTGGATAGGTTTGCATGCCCTTCTGAAGTAACTTTGGTAGGCTGGTGACTCCTGGGAAGGTTCACCAGTGTTCTGTGTTTTCTCCATTTGTGAATAATTATATTTATATTAACACATTATATTTGTCTAATATTAAAGTCCGTTTGATAAAATGAAAAATGTAAGTGTGACAAAAATGCAAACACACAAGAAATCTGTAGGGGGGCAAATACATTTCAAGCCACTGTACATTACGACAGCGTTTTAGGGTCACTTTTTTAAAATATATTTAACTGTTAACTCTGAGAATAAAGTCACAATATTACAAGATTAAAGTCATAATATTACAATAATAAAATTGTAATATTAAATGGTTGCACGAGTTTACTCTTTTACAATTAGAAATGACCATACGCACCTCCCTAAAAAGCCAGTAAACCAATCTGAACAATTTATTAAATAAAGAAATAAATGCACATAACTGTTCACACACAATATTACATTGAACAGTATTAGTCTAATGCAAAAAAAAAACAACTCAAAGCAGTTCAGTTAAATAACTTTTTTTATTTCAGCTCCAGTGTTACAAACTGTAGCAGCATTTTCACAAATCAATCAACATTTTGCTTCTACATTGTGTTCTCCGTTGTAAAGTATCTTTAGTACTCTAGATGGCACTGTGTGTTTAATGTTCCTTCTGGTATTGTGCGCAGAGAAAGCAGCTGTATCTAATGTTTGGAAATCTCTTCAGTGGTGGGGACTATGGTTCAGTTGCTAATAGGAACGAAACTGGGACAGAAAGACATTAATGTGTACTTTCCTACAGAAAATATCGTAGTTAGTAGTAGTGGCGTTTAACACAAGAAAGAGAAGAGCCAAAGAGAATCACAATGATTAAACATGGGTTAGTCAACACATGCCGCTGACTAGCCTAAAGCAGTCTGACAGCAGATATAATATAAAAGTGATAAACGTGTAGAGCAAGAAATAATTAGGGTTTGTGCAGTTATTACAATAAATTATACAGCCATTCTTAGGCATACTCCTCCAGGCATACCCATGTTATATGGGCTAAAAAGCAGCTGTATAGCTAAAAGCAGATGTATGGCTTCATGGCCACTATACATTTAGCTAAATGCAAGTCCACAAACAAACACACACACAAAAAGCAATTTCAGGTTCCCTATATAAGGGACTAATGATCAGGACTATTGCAGAGGAACTCACCTACACAAAAAAAGGAAGAAAGATAGATAAAAATGCTAACAATAAATGGAATGGGTGTGATTAGCTGCTAACTAGCATTAGGCAAATTGATTAATGCTAATTAGGTGCTCCTAGTTTCTATTCATTGTAAGACATGTTAGCCATATTAACATACTTGCTTATTCTTCTATTCCTTTAAATATTATTACATTAAACCTCTCTCGAGTTTCTGAGTGATATTTTTTCATTTGTTTTATTTTTTAAAATATATATATAAAGCTATACTATGTGTGTGAGTGAGCAATCTTTGGGTCTTTGAGTTTAAAGTAATTACGCAACTTCAAAAATGCATTAGCGAATAAAAAAATAAACCAGTTAGCGTTTAATCAAAAGGCAAACAAACAAAGAAATCTTGAAGATTCCGGTGGAATTTAGAGAATTTAGAGGAACGTCTAACACTTCCGAGCTGTTTGGGGACAGAAGTCTGAAAAAAAGGGAGGCAAGGAGAACATCAAGTGTAGAACAGAGGAAAGACACTCTGCAAAACCAGCTAATCAAGTCTCCAGAACATCTTTTCAAAGGAAGGGCATTGCTGCTGGTAATCCTTCGTTATTATGAGATAAAGCTGCATAGATCATAAAAAAAATGCATCCAATCCACACAGTCCACAGGTCAGTGGAATGGCTGTTTCATGGTGTGCTAAAATATTATAGTACTTCTGACTTGCTACAAGGTCAGTTTCATACATTACTTCCAATCATTGGTCATTACTATACATGTACACATGAACAATATCTCAGAATCTATACATGAATATTAATTAGCAGAATATACAAAAACTCAAAACCTAGGAATCGACCAATATACCAGATTGCATTTTTTTTTAAATCACAAATTTATCGCAAAATAAATTTAGCAAATAATATTTGCGCCAATATTTCATCCTCTAATATTTATGACATCTAGCTCTTCATAGTAAATTCAGTGTCAGTGATGGAAATGTCCACAATGGCCATGCCATTACAATAGTAAAAAAAAAACAACATGTGAGATGTGTCAAGCTGCAAAATGCATCCGTGCATTAGTTGAGTGAGTCTTTAAACACTCTTGATGCCCCACTGGGACCAGCATACACACATGCTCTAAAATAAGAGCTAAAAATCCAAATAAAAATCTGAACAACAAAAAAAAGCAGGTAACGCAGTCACCTCTCATTAATATAATACAATATGTACAATATATATCACTTCCATAGACTTTATAGTTGTGCGTAATTTCAATGCAAAGCATTCACTGCTCAAAAATGGCAAACTTTTGAGCCAAGTCGACATCCATTACGAATGGAAGAATGAATCTAGATCCAGGATCTAGAGACTCACAGGCTTTGCTCTACAATAAAGACAAAATACTCTTGTTGTCCTGCATATTTTCAAAGAGGTCAAGCGTACCTTATTATGGAGTGCACTAAAAATATCAGTCAAGGCTTGTTTTTTTTTTTAATAATCCTATGCGCATCAACGCGTAGGTAAATATTCTCTAGGAAGCATCGTTTCAATGTACAGGGCACAGATACCTAGTTTTTACCTAGGTTGTTCAAATTTGTGGTGCACTTCAGGTGTAAAATGACATTCAACACTCAAGTCACAGGTGTTGCAGCTTTAGGTTTAGGAACGTTATTATGTAGAAGCCTATATAGTCTACATAGATATTTTGAACATGTAGCTACTAATTTCCAAACCCCCTTATTACTGTAAGCGGGTCACAAGAAGGGAGATCGTCACAATTTATGGAGGTAACAATAGCGCATAAAGTAGCTACTCCCATTTCAATCATTTATAAGATTTTTTTATCCAGTGCAAATCATTGTAACTTTTTACAGATATCCTGTAGTATACACACATTACTCCACCTCCCCATTTAAAACTAATCATGACAATGTTAAAGCAAGTCAAACACACCTACATCACATAAACTGGCCAACTGTCAGGAGTTCAAAGTCCAGGACATTTAAGTTTTTATCTTTATGACAAAACTATTTATTTGATAAAATAAAATGTTTGCTTCAAGAGAAATGTGGCACATCAGATTTGAATTGACCACTTGTCCACATCTACCACTGTTTTACTATCATCATCAGCACATATATAACTTTCTTAAGGTTTTTGATTCCTTTTACTACCACCTTTAATTGTAGAAATGCTTCTACAAAGAATCATTCTGAATGGCTTTTTCATCTACACCAATGGATTGTGTAGACAAATTGGCAAGGCCAATTGTGCTCCCATAAACTCCGGCTGCTGATGGCAAGTAGCTTATAGTGGCAGTTTTATAAATGAGGCCCCATGACTGTTAACCACTGGCCTAGGAAAAACTATGAACAACTTCTTTGGACCCGTCAAATGCATATCTTGGAAGGTATCATATTGGTCCAGAAAATAAACTATAGAAATCTAAAGAAATCTAAGTAAAGGCAGTCAGTCTTCTGCCCATGAAGAGCACTTTTCTCAAAAGCACAGTTATTTCTGTATTTATCCTGCAGCAGAAATGGGGAATGCGTTCTGTTAAATAGTCCGTTATAAATACTTACAGGAAAGAAAGAGAGACCTATAGACCCTCTGAAGCGAAAGCTGAACAAAAAACATAAATAGAAATTTCCTACTTTGAGTCTATAAATACAAGGGCAAAGCTAAACACATTGCTGGCTGACTGAGGGGCTGGGAGGATGTGACTTTGCGTCTGATTTTAGGGGCACACCTTCTTCTGGACAATCATTGTGATCACCATCATACACATACCGGTACTCATCCCATTAGACCGTGAATCAGGAATCAGACCCAAGAGTAGAAATATTAGGGCTACGCTCACACAGCAGTACAAAGTGGCTAAAATCAGATCTTTCTCTAGACAAAGATGTGTGGCAGTGTAAAGAATTTGGTTTACTTCAATATGTGGCATTAAAATTTGATACATACCCGATTTGCAGCAATGCAGAACAGCCAGATCAGAATTTACATGACTTTTGGGTTGAACTGGGCTTTCATTGGCGGGGTAGCGAGGTAAGAGAACTCAGAAATATTTGGAATGATGCATTTGCTTCAATAAAATTAGAAGGTTTGTGTTACAATTATTTCAAAAGGAATGAACAGCACAAACTGTACATACAAATGCGAAATGTAAAAACATCCCAAAATACATTTTATATTTAATAGGAAAATCGAATCTGGGCCACTTTTACCTGATGTGTGAGCATAGTCTAAAAGACATGAGAAATTAAGTTGAATTTTGTTCTCTTTGTTCTCATTTCCTCTACCTAGAGGGACATTTTTGCATGTGTACACTTGCATATATATTTATATATAAATATGCCTAAATATATAATTTTCTGCTTGTAACAGCAATAAGTTCTTTCAATAAATAAATGTTCAGCAAAATTTCTACATTCTTCTTTTCCATTTTCTGAATTGTACATAGTGTGTACTGAGAAGATCACAGGGCAAGTTGATGCAGTGTTGGTCTTCAAAAATCTTTTCTGTGTAGAACGGATTCTGTCCTGAGGGTCCTAACTGAAGCCTCAGGAGTGGGCAGTGTCAGCAAACACTAAATTTAACCTCCAGTGGTTCACAGCTCTGTTCCTGGAGAGCACTTGTTCAGAATACATTGGCATTTTTCTGATCTTGAACACAGCCTACTTCAACTTAAGAAAATATTGTTGACCAACCTATTTACATACTGCTCAAAAATGTTTTTATAGCTCTTATTGCAAGGTTGGACAAGCTTTTTACAGCCAGGCTGCTTTTATACACTAAAAACATTAGTTAGCTAATAGGAAGGCACCAAATATTTAGCTACTGAAATTTTTGGCCAAAAATGGTGATGGTGAAAAAGACCAAACAACGTCTAAATTATTTTAAGTCATTTTGCACTGACACTCCATCCACACACACCTGGCTCCCTCTATAGAAAGTATGTTAAGCATAGATAATCAATAAAGAACATTTCATATTATAATATCATTCAATTATTATTATTGTAGATTGTAGAAGCAGGATATTAGTGTTGCGGTTGAGTTGTGCCATTATTAGTTTTATTATGTATTCATCTGCTAATTTTTAGATCAACATATTGATGGATTTTAAATAGCAAAAAATGGCATCAAGGAGCTGACAAACAGCACAGTATGATAAGCATGGCACTGCTAAGGTAAATGTATTGCGCTTTGTTTGTTTGTCTGCTGGGAAATAAAAGAAAGTGTTTAATAATTTTTTTTAAATAGTAATTTTGTAGTTGCTTTTTCTTAAAAAAAATGCCATTTAATTCATTTGATGGTAAAAAAGTGACAATGAATCAAAAATGGCAAAAGATTAAAGATATTTGGTATTTGTTAAATGTTTCATTTTAATCGGTTTTGGCCAACAAAAAATATTTGGTGCATCCCTAATAGCTAACAATGCTAACTTTCCATAAACCTTGATTACACAACAGAAGTCAAAAAGTATTTGTTATTCCAAATAAGTAGAATAATGTTGTTTTTTTTTCGCAAACAGGGATTAAATCTAGTTCTGGACTAAAACCCATTTTCAATGGAGCTTTTCCATTGAAAGGAAAATATAGTCTACGACTAAGCCTAATACCTTTCCAGGAAACTGAACCATAGCGGACTAAGTTCGCCTGATCCATAAAGTTTAACGCGATTTTGACGTAAACACTTAAAAGTTTATCCAACCTTGCAAATGCATTTGTAGACAGGACATAAATCAGTAGGTCAATTAGCTGTTTTGTTTAACCAGGGAAAATGCCAAACTTTGCAAACAGCAGGTTCCTCCAGGTCCAGCATCAGAAACCACTACTCATAGCCCTATGTTGGTCCCGTCTTGTTCGCCTCCTTCGACAGTTCCAGGTTGTGCTGCTCCTTTTGGGTCAGAAAGTACTTGAAGAACTCGTAGACTGACCACGCAATAGCCGTGGAGGGCATCTGGTAGATAACCCTCGCCCTCACACCCTTGAAGAAGGCTGGCAGACCGCCCAGCCGATAGACCGTCCTGAAGGCATTGGCCATGCCTGAGAGATGGCCACTCACGTGTGCCGAGCTGAGGGCCACATTCTCCTGCGTGTTCAGCAGGGTTTTGCACACGTCCAGAGGTGTGGTGACTGCAGCAGACACTGCGCCGGCCGCAGCCCCAGACAGAATATGTGTCCCGGGCCAGTACTGCCGCTGAGGGTTCAGCCACTCCTGCATAAACTCATAGGTGATGAAGTGCACAGCCTGGAAGGGAATGTTCATGGTGAGCTGAGTGCTGTAGCTGCGGTAGAAGGCAGCCAGGCCCTCGTTACGGCTGACCGTCATCACGCAGTCCCACAGGCCTCGGTAAGGGGAGTTATACATCTGCATGCGCTGCTTTACCACTGTGGAAAGAAGGAGAAGAGCAAACAACAGTTACATGTTTAATGTTTAAGTAACTGCATTACTATCATAATTATCACTTGTTTCATTGTCCCTAAAATAGAACCCTGTGCCAAAAAATGAGATTTAAAAGATTATATATATATGAAAATAAATTAATACTGAAATGCTGGAAAATTTCAGAAGAAAACTTCAGCTACTCAATTTAGATCTTTTTGAGGGTTACCTTTTTCTTTTACCAAAATATTTTCCCAAATATTTCGGTAGGAAAAATTATGAGCTGACAGCGTTCGGCCAAATAAACTAAATGGACTATGGTTTATACTAAACAATGTTTTTGATGATGGGACCAAATAGTTATGTAACTGCTTTTTATTTGAAAAGCAATTAAAAAATAAATGAATGTTATTTAATTTATATGAAACAGTAAAATGAATGAAAACCTGCAAAGAAAACATGTTTGGTGTGTGTTGTGTTTCTATTTAGTGCATAACAATTTGCTTTTTTATTTACAACAGCCAAAAACAACGCACATGTTTAACCACAAACACTTAACCTCACTAAAATCTTAATGTTTAAATTCCTCATGTTTGTTACAAACTATATAGACATTTTAAAACTTGCAGTTTCTGCTGCTTAGTTTCCAGATAAAAGTTTTTTACATTTTGATGGTTCAATGAAATTAATATCGTTTAACCTGGTTGAACCTGAAACTGATACAACCAACTTAAAACTGAAACCAAAAAAATATGATAATATAATAATACTATAATAACTTAATTGTGGTACCTTCAGCAGGGTTCATGACTGCATCATGGAGGACCGTAGCTAAACTTCCTGCGAGCCCTGAGAGAAAGAAAGAATCAAACATAATTGTACAACACTGCATAACGTCTTTAGTATTGGGCTTTTACAATGGCAAATGAATATAGTCATGCACACCGTTGGCAATGTGGCTGTTCCCTCCATTCTGAATGATCTCACTGAGACTGTGCTTGATGCGTTCATAACAGGCAAAGTAAAGGGCATGGGCAGGGCCGGCCCCCAGCACAGTGATGTTGAGACCCCTGAACGGCCGCATAAAGCCCTCGGTTCTGGCAATCCTCTGCAATGCTTCATACACACTCCGGTACTGAGCCTTCGGGTCTGGCTGTAAACTCTGCATACGGGTCTGCGGACACAACAAGGACATAAAAGTTATGAAAGAATAACTTTTTGCTTACAAGTTGAGAGAACATCCATTATTTTGCCCTACTATTTTAATGTCATTAGAATTTGATTTTGAGTTTCAAGTCAGGTTTGAGTCCGCAATTTCAACCTCTTTCAAAACGGTTTAAGGTAGGATCCGTCATGATAAGATTATTTTGTGGATGATATAGCATCCCAGGTTTTATGATAAACGATATTATTGTAATTTTAAGAATATTTTTTTTTATTAACCACAGTTTGGAAAATATCTATTTTTTTTCTTCACTTACTGCAGTCAACACTGTGTGTATGGAGTTAAAGTTATTGAAACATTGATCATTGCATGACTGTCTAAAAAACTGTTCACTGTTACATAGGTGAACAAACATACAAACAATGATATCACAATTATCAAGTATTACTGAGGTCATGTCCATTAATTGCACAATATTACACAATGTAATTATCATTAAATGCCTACTTGAGGTGAAACTAAAATATATCCAACTTTTTTACATTCTAAACTTAATGTAGTTTTAATGGGCTATTAGAAAAACAATATTGACTTTAAAATTACAACATGCAGATTTGTACCTTAAAAAATGGTTTATAGTTTTACACTATGTATCCATGTACTGTTCCTTTAAAAACGTACTACCGCCTGTGTAGTCATGTGACTAAACCCCATTCATTCTGCGACATGAAAGCTTAAAACACTGAGCCAACTAAGCAACTTGAGCAGCTTAGACCGAAGAAAAAGGCTGTCTGTGGATTGTTAAAATATTCATTTATTAACTATAATCAAGGTAAAATGTCCAGTTAATTGTGATATTGTTTAGAGGTCATATTGCCCAGAACATTTGAGGACAACCTCAGAGAACCTGAGGACACTGGGGTAAAAAGGGCACTTGGCCTTCAGGTTTCAAAAGAGTATGCAGGCATAAATTAATGACTACAACAATGAATGTTAATATAATGTTAATATAAATATGAACATAAAAAACTATGATATAAGGAAGATATATTGAGATACAAATGGGTGGTATAAAGGCAATACCGTACCCCTCAGCATTTAAAAATGTCTTATCTGTGTATCTATTACAAGGAAAAAGAGCTCATCCATTCAAGTGTATTTAAAAGAACCACAGGTTGGAGGCACTGTGAAGATTGTAATGTAACAGACTGAAAACAGGTGGGGTAGTTTTGACACAGCAGTGTCCTGTGTGTGTATGAAGTGCAAGTTTGAATGAAAGGCAAAGTTGAGCCTCAGAACAGTTGACAACATTCCTAAGACTATTCCCTCAACTGTGATTAAGGGAAAGGTTTGAACTAGTGCTGGGCGGTATGACCAAAAATGTACATCACAGAAATTTTCAAGATTCTGACGGTTTCATGGTATATCACAGTATTTTTATTATTATTATTATTATTATTATTATTATTATTTATAGATTTTGCATGACTTGGCCTTAATATAGGTGTGTAACTTACTCTACTGTTAGGAGTACATATAATATTAAACATTAAGGCTTTAAATTAAGGTTTTAAGTAGTATAGGGTTCACTTCATCCCACAAAATTACACAGTATATGAAGAAATAAGACTTAATTAGCAGAAAAACAGCTGAAGAATTTAAACAATGGACCTTTAAAAAGGATTCCTTTTCAAAACCTAAGTATTTTAAATAGTTCCATAAACAATATAAATGGACATAAAATACTCAAAATGTAAGTATTCAAAAGATATATTTCTCAGAAATGTGATTGCACAAGTAAGTTTAATATCAATTTACAATGTTATTCTTACAAGTCATTAGAGGCATTATATTATGTAATTTCTTATTTTTTCATTCACAATTTCACTGGTTCTCCAGTCAGCAAATTCATTCAGTTCAGTGTGCATATAAACAATCCTTCAAGCTACAGTATTAATATATTTTAACAGGGCTATAGTTACTGCTCTTCAATTTTTTTTCATTTTGTGTCCAGTGTTTTAGGTAGTTTTATCACATTTGTTTCTGAGCTGTGGAGCAATTGCATAATTCAATTTCTCTCTCTTTCTTTGAGTGAATAATTGCGAAAGCTTTGGTCGTTTCCTGTTGTTTTTCTATTGTACTTTAATAAAAAACATTCATACAGCGAGGGACAGCTGCAGGAGTTCCAGTGTTAGCTTATTATGCTAACTGGCTAGCACTAGCTAACTAGCTAGCTGTACCAGTATGCTTCATTGGTGGTGCTGTTCTATGCATCGCTCTGTAGCACCTCTAGTGGTGTGGCAGTATGTGAAAAACGCAAACCGGAGGGGAAATTAAAACAGGTATACCAGATGCACAGATATATCTCCCAGCACTAGTTTGAAACTCTTGTAAACGTGTGTGATTTGAACCTGAGTTAAATGTAACACTCTGTGCTGTGGTGTTTATTCTGTTATATAATTAATTTAGCTATCTAAGCTGACCTATGAAGCTTACGGGCTCTCTGATATTCTGTGCATCTGTAGATAAACTAGCTAAATACAGCCTAGCTTAGCAAGTAAGCTACAAATAAAAACACCACGGAAGAAAACTTTAATTTTAGCTTTCTGTGCATTCATCCAACCGCTGCTCATTCTTGTATAAATGTTTATATGTATGTGGAGTTTCAGTCAGACTTGAGTTCTGTGGTAAATGGAAAGCCATAATCATCAGATTGGTTCAAAATTAAGCTACTGTATTACTGATATTTATTAAAATGTACACATAATTCACTTAGACTAAGAACTTGTGGACACATTTATCTTCATATCCTTGTTATTTATCCTCATATCTAACAGACTTAGACAGCAAGGTGGCAAGTAAAACAAAGGTCTATCTGTCGTACTCACGCAGCTTATGCAAATCCCCACCCTACTTAAACTGTATAGTGCGGTAATGTTTTTAAAAAAGGTATTGGAAAAAGTGGGCCGTATATTAAGGTAAGATTTTTGGTCTAAATGTGCAGTCCTAGTTTCTAAATATGAATCAAGGCCCAGCCATACCTTTAAACATATCATTGCTCACTTTTTAGATTTTTTTCTTTTTTGATATGGAACTGTCTGAATGTTTTTTCTTTCCACTTTTGCCATTTTAGCAAGCTGCTAGCAAAAAAATAATTCATGTGAAAAAGACATGTTTCTTTTATTACTGGCACTGACCTTTCAGCAAAGTAAGTGAAAGATGAACAGTACAAAGGTTAGAAGTACTTTCCCAATGCCCAAACCAGTCAACTCATGGTTAAGACATGCCATTTTAAGTGCTTAACTGAGTTGGAGGAACAGCAGTATCAATAGAACAATAGAGAGTTTAAACATTCTTTTAGGAGAGTTTGGGAAAAATCCCAAAATGATTCAAATCCAAATGTCCATTTCCTGCAGCGACAGAAATGTCTGCCAGAGCTTTTCTTGAACAAAAATGTTTAAAACGTGAATCTCCACTGATTTCTGCAAAAAGATTGTCTATGTTTACTTGGAAAATAAAAAAGCACATTTTGTCAACAAAGCGAAGGGAAGGAAATGGAATCAATATGCGAAGAGAGATAGAGACGCAGCCCATCTCTGTTGGTACTAGAATTCTCAGCTGTGATAAAAACTTGCTTTGTGATGTGTGAACAATTTGACATGAGAATGAATGACAAAAGCAAAAAGAAATATAGCCGCAAGCGGCGATTTACGGGGTTCGAGCGTCACAGGCAAAGAGGCCCCTGGAGGCCAGTTAGGCTTAAAACCTGTTGCTGGTTGACCGTCATCACCAAACTGGATAACCAAGCTGGGTAACCAGCGTGACCATAAAGACCAAAATGACAATGCTAGATGAGTGGTGTGAGTAAACTAGTTGAAAAGCATTGATAAATTGAGCTGTAGTGTTCATCAGGTTTTATGTGGTGTCTTGCTGCACTCTAGTGGGCATTTGGTGAAACAACTTCAGTTCTTAAATTCAAAAAACACAAGGCATAAAAAGGGCATATAAATAACCCATATATAGTGTATAAGTTTTGACCTGATAAACATTCTGCCTGTCAAAAGCTTGCTGGAATGTGATTGGCTAATAGTGACCACAAAAGTGTCCATATCAAACTTTCATTTGGTGTACCATTAGTGCATGGGCCATAGATGATAATTGGCTAGGATGACCTTGATAGCTTGTATGGTTCTAGAGAAACAGCTATCGAGCATTGGCCCCGCCCCCTGGGGGGGGTGTATGTCTACTTAAACTGACAGGGTATCTGAGAATCATGTAATGATCAAAGGACTGAAGTGGTATTAGTGTCAGGTTAAGCATTCAAAAGTTATAAGTGTTAAAGACATTTTACTGCACCATGGTAGAACTCATTTGCATATGGCGGCCATATTGTTTATAAATGTAAAGATTTTTTTTAATAATTATTGAGGAGTAAGCTCTGCTGAACTGTTTGACACCAAACATGTCATGATTGGTCAAGGATCCAAGGACAAGATCTCAAAAGTAGGTTTTGCATATTATGCAAATTTTAAAAAAAATTAAGTGGGTGGAGCATAAACAAGAATGACCCAGGCGGCTGACCAGCATGAACAAGAAGGATAAATATGTTCAATTAAGCAAGACAAGCAAGATTGAATAAGTTCAGCAGAGCTTTAATTTAGAATAATTCACCTGTAGCTGTTTCACCAAATGACCACCAGAGCGCAGCAAGAGACCACATATAACCTGCTGGAAATCTATCACTCTATCAGAAAGACAGAACATTCCCTATCAGTGTGTTTCTATTTATTAAAAAGAGAAGAAAAGTCCGATTGGGCTCCAAATTGGTACTCATGATCAAGTGGTCTGTATATACATGTATGTAAATTTGTGTGTTGATAGGGTCAAAGGTTCCTGACTTCTGACCATTTAGGTTTGAAAAAAGTGATAATACAGGCTTATGGCCTACAAAATGGCTGTTGCTCTTTGGCCATATTAGAGGCAAAAAATATCTGATTTGGCTCAAAATTTGCAATCAGGATCACAATATCAGTCTATATATGTATGTCAATTTCTGTGTCAATAGGGTCAAAGGTTCCTGACTTCTGTCCATTTAGATTTGAAAAAAGCGATAATACAGGCTTGAGGCCTACAAAATCGCTGTAGTTTTCCAGCCGTTGTAGAGGCAAAACATGTCCGATTTGGCTGAAAATTTGCAATCAAGATCAGATTATCAGTCTATATATGTGTATAAATTTGTGTGTTGATAGGGTGAAAGGTTCCTGTCTTCTGTCCATTTAGGTTGGAAAATAGCGATAAATAGAATAAATTGAAAATAGTTATTTTTTCACTGTAGAGCCTACTGAAGACTTATTTGGCTCATACTTGGCACATGTACTTCAAATGTCATTGTTAATTAGTAGCTTCAACAGTTTTGGCATGTTTTAAACTTTGACAGAGTTTTGGCCAAATAACTCTGAAAAGGCTTTCACGTACATGTTTGATCAAGGTTTATGGGCCTCAAATAGTTAAAATGTCAAGATTTTTTTGATAATTATTTACCTACAGGGTCTCAAGATTGCATCAAGACCAAATTTGTTTTGATTGATTGAGGATTGAAAGACAAGTTCGAAAAGAGACATTTTTACGCTTTTGGCCATTGATGAAAATCTTTGCATTTTTGGTAAACACATGTAATTACAAAGTTGTAAAGGCTTCAGCAAAGTATAAAACTAAAAAAGAATAACAAGCCTAGGCCACTTGTACCTTTAGATATAACTGATTTTCTGCTATAGCGCCCCCTTGAGGCCAATCAACGCCATATTTTAATGGATGATAGAAGGCCCTGAGATACATGTAGGGTATAAGTATCGTCCTGATTGGTCATTGTTTAGCATGTCAAAAGCTTGCTGGAATCTGATTGGCTAATAACGATCGCAAAAATTTGCATATCAAATTTTCCTTCTGTAAAACATTAGGACATAGGCCATAGATGATACATGTCAAAGGAGAGCTTCATAGCTTGTACGGTTCCTGAGAAACAGATTTTTAGCTTTGGCTCCGCCCCCTGTGGGCGTATGTCTACACAGATTGACAGGCTACCTCAGAATCATGTTGGCATCAAAGTTGTAAAGTGGCATTAGTGTAGGTTTAAGCATTCAAAAGTTACAGCTGTTAAAGTAAATTTGGGTGTGCCACGGTAAGATTAATTTGCATATGGCGGCCATATTGTTTACAAATTTCACAATTTTTTCGATAATTATTGAGGTTGGGACTCTGCTGAGTTGTTTGACACCAAATATGACAGGATTGGTCAATGACCCTAGGACAAGTTCTCAAAAGTAGGTTTTGCATATTATGCTAAATAGCAAAAAATATAAGTGGGCGGAGCTTAGTGGTTCTATTGACCTTTTTGATTTGCCATTAACCAAGGAATCATATAATGCGAGAATTTTTGCTCTAGCTATCAGGGCGTAGGAGTTACGAGGCCAAACGCGTTGACCTTCGCCATAGCGCCCCCTTGAGGCCGATCGGGCTCATCTTTTGAATCTGAGTAGCGGTGAGAAGTACTACCATATGACCAAGTCTCAGCCCTGTAGGCCTTACGGTTTCTTCTGCCCAATCACTTCTATGGCAGAAAAAGAATAAGAACTATAATAAATATAGCCGCAAGCGGCGATTTACGGGGTTCGAGCGTTACAGGCAAAGAGACCCCTGGAGGCCAGTTAGGCTTAAAACATGTTGCCGGTTGACCGGCATCGCCAAACTGGATGAGGATGACCAGCATGACCGTGAAGACCAAGCTAGATTACCAGCATGACTAATCTGGATGACAAACTTGTTGACCATATTGACCAAGCTGGAAGACCATAATGACCAAACTGGATGACCAGCATGGCAAAGGTGGTTGGCCAGTATGACCAAGCTGGAAGACCACCATTACTATGAGGACAAAGCTGAATGACCAGCAGGACCATAATGACCAATGTGAATGGCCAGCATGACCAAGCTGGATGGCCAGCATAACCAAGCTGGGTGACCAGCGTGACCATAAAGACCATAATGGCAATGCTAGATGAGTGGTGTGAGTAAACTAGTAGAAAAGCATTGATAAATTGAGCTGTAGTGTTCATCAGGTTTTATGTGGTGTCTTACTGCACTCTAGTGGGCATTTGGTGAAACAAATTCAGTTCTTAAATTGAAAAAACACAAGGCATAAAAAGGGCATATAAATAACCCGTATATAGTATATAAGTTTTGACCTGATTAACATTCCGCCTGTTAAAAGCTTGCTGGAATGTGATTGGCTAATAGTGACCACAAAAGTGTCCATATCAAATTTTCATTTGGTGTACCATTAGTGCATGGGCCATAGATGATAATTGGCTAGGATGACCTTGATAGCTTGTATGGTTCTAGAGAAACAGCTATCGAGCATTGGCTCCGCCCCCTGTGGGGTGTATGTCTACTTAAACTGACAGGCTATCTGAGAATCATGTAATGATCAAAGGACTGAAGTGGTATTAGTGTCAGGTTAAGCATTCAAAAGTTATAAGTGTTAAAGACATATTACTGCACCATGGTAGAACTCATTTGCATATGGCGGCCATATTGTTTATAAATGTAAAGATTTTTTTAATAATTATTGAGGAGTAAGCTCTGCTGAACTGTTTGACACCAAACATGTCATGATTGGTCAAGGATCCAAGGACAAGATCTCAAAAGTAGGTTTTGCATATTATGCAAATTAAAAAAAAAATTAAGTGGGTGGAGCATAAACAAGAATGACCCAGGCGGCTGACCAGCATGAACAAGAAGGATAAATATGTTCAATTAAGCAAGACAAGCAAGATTGAATAAGTTCAGCAGAGCTTTAATTTAGAATAATTCACCTGTAGCTGTTTCACCAAATGACCACCAGAGCGCAGCAAGAGACCACATATAACCTGCTGGAAATTTATCACTCTATAAGTAAGACAGAACATTCCCTATCAGTGTGTTTCTATTTATTAAAAAGAGAAGAAAAGTCCGATTGGGCTCCAAATTGGTACTCATGATCAAGTGGTCTGTATATACATGTATGTAAATTTGTGTGTTGATAGGGTCAAAGGTTCCTGACTTCTGACCATTTAGGTTTGAAAAAAGTGATAATACAGGCTTATGGCCTACAAAATGGCTGTTGCTCTTTGGCCATATTAGAGGCAAAAAATATCTGATTTGGCTCAAAATTTGCAATCAGGATCACAATATCATTCTATATATGTATGTCAATTTCTGTGTCAATAGGGTCAAAGGTTCCTGACTTCTGTCCATTTAGATTGGAAAAAAGCGATAATACAGGCTTGAGGCCTACAAAATCGCTGTAGTTTTCCAGCTGTTGTAGAGGCAAAACATGTCCGATTTGGCTGAAAATTTGCAATCAAGATCAGATTATCAGTCTATATATGTGTATAAATTTGTGTGTCGATAGGGTGAAAGTTTCCTGTCTTCTGTCCATTTAGGTTGGAAAATAGCGATAAATAGAATAAATTGAAAATAGTTATTTTTTCACTGTAGAGCCTACTGAAGACTTATTTGGCTCATACTTGGCACATGTACTTCAAATGTCATTGTTAATTAGTAGCTTCAACAGTTTTGGCATGTTTTAAACTTTGACAGAGTTTTGGCCAAATAACTCTGAAAAGGCTTTCACGTACATGTTTGATCAAGGTTTATGGGCCTCAAATAGTTAAAATGTCAAGATTTTTTTGATAATTATTTACCTACAGGGTCTCAAGATTGCATCAAGACCAAATTTGTTTTGATTGAATAAGGACTTAAAGACAAGTTCGAAAAGAGCAATTTTTACTCTTTTGGCCACTGATGAAAATCTTTGCATTTTTGGTAAACATATGTAATTACAAAGTTGTAAAGGCTACAGCAAAGTATACAACTAAAAAAGAATAACAAGCCTAGGCCACTTGTACCTTTAGATATAACTGATTTTCTGCTATAGCGCCCCCTTGAGGCCAATCAACGCCATATTTTAATGGATGATAGAAGTCCCTGAGATACATGTAGGGTATCAGTATCGTCCTGATTGGTCATTGTTTAGCATGTCAAAAGCTTGCTGGAATCTGATTGGCTAATAACGATCGCAAAAATTTGCATATCAAATTTTCCTTCTGTAAAACATTAGGACATAGGCCATAGATGATACATGCCAAAGGAGAGCTTCATAGCTTGTATGGTTCCTGAGAAACAGATTTTTAGCTTTGGCTCCGCCCCCTGGAGGCGTATGTCTACACAGATTGACGGGCTACCTCAGAATCATGTTGGCATCAAAGTTCTAAAGTGGCATTAGTGTAGGTTTAAGCATTCAAAAGTTACAGCTGTTAGAGTAAATTTGGGTGTGCCACGGTAAGATTAATTTGCATATGGCGGCCATATTGTTTACAAATTTCACAATTTTTTTGATAATTATTGAGGTTGGGACTCTGCTGAGTTGTTTGACACCAAATATGACAGGATTGGTCAATGACCCTAGGACAAGTTCTCAAAAGTAGGTTTTGCATAATATGCTAAATAGCAAAAAATCTAAGTGGGCGGAGCTTAGTGGTTCTATTGACCTTTTTGATTTGCCATTAACCAAGGAATCATATAATGCAAGAATTTTTGCTCTAGCTATCAGGGCGTGGCAGTTACGAGGCCTAACGCGTTGACCTTCGCCATAGCGCCCCCTTGAGGCCGATTTGGCTCATCTTTTGAATCTGAGTAGCGGTGAGAAGTACTACCATATGACCAAGTCTCAGCCCTGTAGGCCTTACGGTTTCTTCTGCCCGATCACTTCTATGGCAGAAAAAGAATAAGAATAATAATAAATATAGCCGCAAGCGGCGATTTACGGGGTTCGAGCGTTACAGGCAAAGAGACCCCTGGAGGCCAGTTAGGCTTAAAACATGTTGCCGGTTAACCGGCATCGCCAAACTGGATGAGGATGACCAGCATGACCGTGAAGACCAAGCTAGATTACCAGCATGACTAATCTGGATGACAAACTTGTTGACCATATTGACCAAGCTGGAAGACCATAATGACCAAACTGGATGACCAGCATGGCAAAGGTGGTTGGCCAGTATGACCAAGCTGGAAGACCACCATTACTATGAGGACAAAGCTGAATGACCAGCAGGACCATAATGACCAATGTGAATGGCCAGCATGACCAAGCTGGATGGCCAGCATAACCAAGCTGGGTGACCAGCGTGACCATAAAGACCATAATGGCAATGCTAGATGAGTGGTGTGAGTAAACTAGTTGAAAAGCTTTGATAAATTGAGCTGTAGTGTTCATCAGGTTTTATGTGGTGTCTTACTGCACTCTAGTGCGCATTTGGTGAAACAAATTCAGTTCTTAAATTGAAAAAACACAAGGCATAAAAAGGGCATATAAATAACCCGTATATAGTATATAAGTTTTGACCTGATTAACATTCCGCCTGTTAAAAGCTTGCTGGAATGTGATTGGCTAATAGTGACCACAAAAGTGTCCATATCAAATTTTCATTTGGTGTACCATTAGTGCATGGGCCATAGATGATAATTGGCTAGGATGACCTTGATAGCTTGTATGGTTCTAGAGAAACAGCTATCGAGCATTGGCCCCGCCCCCTGGGAGTGTATGTCTACTTAAACTGACAGGGTATCTGAGAATCATGTAATGATCAAAGGACTGAAGTGGTATTAGTGTCAGGTTAAGCATTCAAAAGTTATAAGTGTTAAAGACATTTTACTGCACCATGGTAGAACTCATTTGCATATGGCGGCCATATTGTTTATAAATGTAAAGGTTTTTTTAATAATTATTGAGGAGTAAGCTCTGCTGAACTGTTTGACACCAAACATGTCATGATTGGTCAAGGATCCAAGGACAAGATCTCAAAAGTAGGTTTTGCATATTATGCAAATTTAAAAAAAAATTAAGTGTGTGGAGCATAAACAAGAATGACCCAGGTGGCTGACCATCATGAACAAGAAGGATAAATATGTTCAATTAAGCAAGACAAGCAAGATTGAATAAGTTCAGCAGAGCTTTAATTTAGAATAATTCAAATGTAACTGTTTCACCAAATGACCACCAGAGCGCAGCAAGAGACCACATATAACCTGCTGGAAATCTATCACTCTATAAGTAAGACAGAACATTCCCTATCAGTGTGTTTCTATTTATTAAAAAGAGAAGAAAAGTCCGATTGGGCTCCAAATTGGTACTCATGATCAACTGGTCTGTATATACATGTATGTAAATTTGTGTGTTGATAGGGTCAAATGTTCCTTACTTCTGACCATTTAGGTTTGAAAAAAGTGATAATACAGGCTTATGGCCTACAAAATGGCTGTTGCTCTTTGGCCATATTAGAGGCAAAAAATATCTGATTTGGCTCAAAATTTGCAATCATGATCACAATATCAGTCTATATATGTATGTCAATTTCTGTGTCAATAGGGTCAAAGGTTCCTGACTTCTGTCAATTTAGATTTGAAAAAAGCGATAATACAGGCTTGAGGCCTACAAAATCGCTGTAGTTTTCCAGCCGTTGTAGAGGCAAAACATGTCCGATTTGGCTGAAAATTTGCAATCAAGATCAGATTATCAGTCTATATATGTGTATAAATTTGTGTGTTGATAGGGTGAAAGGTTCATGTCTTCTGTCCATTTAGGTTGGAAAATAGCGATAAATGGAATAAATTGAAAATAGTTATTTTTTCACTGTAGAGCCTACTGAAGACTTATTTGGCTCATACATGGCACATGTGCTTCAAATGTCATTGTTAATTAGTAGCTTCAACAGTTTTGGCATGTTTTAAACTTTGACAGAGTTTTGGCCAAATAACTCTGAAAAGGCTTTCACGTACATGTTTGATCAAGGTGTTGGGGCCATAAAAAGTTAAAATTCTAACATTTTTTTGATAATTATTTACCTACACGGTCTCAAGATTGTGAAAAGACCAAAGTTGATTTAATTGGTTGAATATCCAGGGACTAGTTCAAAAAGTGCAATTTTTACTCTACTGGCCACTGATGCAAAACAATACATTTTTGGTAAAGACATGTAATTACAAAGTTGTAAAGGTTACAGCAAAGCATAAAACTCAAAAAGAATAACAAGCCTAGGCCACTTGTACCTTTAGATATAACTGATTTTCTGCTATAGCGCCCCCTAGAGGCCAATCAACGCCATATTTTAAAGGATGATAGAAGGCCCTCATATACATGTACAATATAAGTATCGTCCTGATTGGTGATTGTTTAGCCTGTCAAAAGCTTGCTGTAATCTGATTGGCTAATAGCGACCACAAAAATTCACACATCAAAATATCCTTCAGTAGTCCATTAGGACATAGGCCACAGAGGATACATGCCAAACGAGAGCTTGATAGCTTGTACGGTTCCTGAGAAACAGATTTTTAGCTTTGGCTCCGCCCCCTGGGGGCGTATGTCTACACAGATTGACGGGCTACCTCAGAATCATGTTGGCATCAAAGTTGTAAAGTGGCATTAGTGTAGGTTTAAGCATTCAAAAGTTACAGCTGTTAGAGTAAATTTGGGTGTGCCACGGTAAGATTAATTTGCATATGGCGGCCATATTGTTTACAAATTTCACAATTTTTTCGATAATTATTGAGGTTGGGACTCTGCTGAGTTGTTTGACACCAAATATGACAGGATTGGTCAATGACCCTAGGACAAGTTCTCAAAAGTAGGTTTTGCATATTCTGCTAAATAGCAAAAAATCTAAGTGGGCGGAGCTTAGTGGTTCTATTGACCTTTTTGATTTGCCATTAACCAAGGAATCATATAATGCAAGAATTTTTGCTCTAGCTATCAGGGCGTAGGAGTTACGAGGCCAAACACGTTGACCTTCCCCATAGCGCCCCCTTGAGGCCGATCGGGCTCATCTTTTGAATCTGAGTAGCGGTGAGAAGTACTACCATATGACCAAGTCTCAGCCCTGTAGGCCTTACGGTTTCTTCTGCCCAATCACTTCTATGGCAGAAAAAGAATAAGAACTATAATAATAATAATAATAATAATAATCAGAACAATTACAATAGGGTTTCTAGCACTACGTGCTCGAACCCCTAATAATAATCAGAACAATTACAATAGGGTTTCTAGCACTACGTGCTCGAACCCCTAAATATAGCCGCAAGCGGCGATTTACGGGGTTCGAGCGTTACAGGCAAAGAGACCCCTGGAGGCCAGTTAGGCTTAAAACATGTTGCCGGTTGACCGGCATCGCCAAACTGGATGAGGATGACCAGCATGACCGTGAAGACCAAGCTAGATTACCAGCATGACTAATCTGGATGACAAACTTGTTGACCATATTGACCAAGCTGGAAGACCATAATGACCAAACTGGATGACCAGCATGGCAAAGGTGATTGGCCAGTATGACCAAGCTGGAAGACCACCATTACTATGAGGACAAAGCTGAATGACCAGCAGGACCATAATGACCAATGTGAATGGCCAGCATGACCAAGCTGGATGGCCAGCATAACCAAGCTGGGTGACCAGCGTGACCATAAAGACCATAATGGCAATGCTAGATGAGTGGTGTGAGTAAACTAGTTGAAAAGCATTGATAAATTGAGCTGTAATGTTCATCAGGTTTTATGTGGTGTCTTACTGCACTCTAGTGGGCATTTGGTGAAACAAATTCAGTTCTTAAATTGAAAAAACACAAGGCATAAAAAGGGCATATAAATAACCCGTATATAGTATATAAGTTTTGACCTGATTAACATTCCGCCTGTTAAAAGCTTGCTGGAATGTGATTGGCTAATAGTGACCACAAAAGTGTCCATATCAAATTTTCATTTGGTGTACCATTAGTGCATGGGCCATAGATGATAATTGGCTAGGATGACCTTGATAGCTTGTATGGTTCTAGAGAAACAGCTATCGAGCATTGGCCCTGCCCCCTGGGGGTGTATGTCTACTTAAACTGACAGGGTATCTGAGAATCATGTAATGATCAAAGGACTGAAGTGGTATTAGTGTCAGGTTAAGCATTCAAAAGTTATAAGTGTTAAAGACATTTTACTGCACCATGGTAGAACTCATTTGCATATGGCGGCCATATTGTTTATAAATGTAAATATTTTTTTTAATTATTATTGAGGAGTAAGCTCTGCTGAACTGTTTGACACCAAACATGTCATGATTGGTCAAGGATCCAAGGACAAGATCTCAAAAGTAGGTTTTGCATATTATGAAAATTAAAAAAAAAATTAAGTGGGTGGAGCATAAACAAGAATGACCCAGGCGGCTGACCATCATGAACAAGAAGGATAAATATGTTCAATTAAGCAAGACAAGCAAGATTAAATAAGTTCAGCAGAGCTTTAATTTAGAATAATTCACCTGTAGCTGTTTCACCAAATGACCACCAGAGCGCAGCAAGAGACCACATATAACCTGCTGGAAATCTATCACTCTATAAGTAAGACAGAACATTCCCTATCAGTGTGTTTCTATTTATTAAAAAGAGAAGAAAAGTCCGATTAGGCTCCAAATTGGTAGTCATGATCAAGTGGTCTGTATATATATGTGTGTAAATTTGTGTGTTGATAGGGTCAAAGGTTCCTGACTTCTGTCCATTTAGGCTTGAAAAAAGCGATAATACAGGCTTGTGGCCTACAAAATGGCTGTTGCTCTTTGGCCATATTAGAGGCAAAAAATATCTGATTTGGCTCAAAATTTGCAATCAAGATCACAATATCAGTCTATATATGTATGTAAATTTCTGTGTCAACAGGGTCAAAGGTTCCTGACTTCTGGCCATTTAGGTTTGAAAAAAGCGATAATACAGGCTTGAGGCCTACAAAATCGCTGTAGTTTTCCAGCCGTTGTAGAGGCAAAACATGTCCGATTTGGCTGAAAATTTGTAATCAAGATCAGATTATCAGTCTATATATGTGTATAAATTTGTGTGTCGATAGAGTGAAAGGTTCCTGTCTTCTGTCCATTTAGGTTGGAAAATAGCGATAAATGGAATAAATTGAAAATAGTTAATTTTTCACTGTAGAGCCTACTGAAGACTTATTTGGCTCATACTTGGCACATGTGCTTCAAATGTCATTGTTAATTAGTAGCTTCAACAGTTTTGGCATGTTTTAAACTTTGAAAGAGTTTTGACCAAATAACTCTGAAAACGCTTTCATGTACATGTTTGATCAAGGTTTATGGGCCTCAAATAGTTAAAATGTCAAGATTTTTTCGATAATTATTTACCTACAGCGTCTCATGATTGCATCAAGACCAAATTTGTTTTGATTGATTGAAGACTTAAAGACAAGTTCGAAAAGAGCCATTTTTACTCTTTTGGCCATTGATGAAAATCTTTGCATTTTTGGTAAACACATGCAATTACAAAGTTGTAGAGGTTACAGCAAAGTATAAAAGTAAAAAACAAAAACAAGCCTAGGCCACTTGTACGTTTAGATATAACAGATTTTCTGCTATAGCGCCCCCTAGAGGCCAATCAACGCCATATTTTAATGGATGATAGAAGGCCCTCATATACATGTAGGGTATGAGTATCGTCCTGATTGGTCATTGTTTAGCCTGTCAAAAGCTTGCTGCAAACTGATTGGCTAATAACGATCGCAAAAATTTGCATATCAAATTTTCCTTCTGTGAATCATTAGGACATAGGCCATAGATGATACATGCCAAAGGAGAGTTTGATAGCTTGTACGGTTCCTGAGAAACAGATTTTTAGCTTTGGCTCCGCCCCCTGGGGGCGTATGTCTACACAGATTGACATGCTACCTCAGAATCAAGTTGTCATCAAATGTCTAAAGTGGCATTAGTGTAGATTTAAGCATTCAAAAGTTGCAGCAGTTAGAGTAAATTTGGGTGTGCTACAGTAAGATTAATTTGCATATGGCGGCCATATTGTTTAGAAATTTCACAATTTTTTCGATAATTATTGAGGTTGGGACTCTGCTGAGTTGATTGACACCAAATATGACAGGATTGGTCAATGACTCTAGGACAAGTTCTCAAAAGTAGGTTTTGCAAATTATGCTAAATAGCAAAAAACCTAAGTGGGCGGAGCTTAGTGGTTCTATTGACCTTTTTGATTTGCCATTAACCAAGGAATCACATAACGAAAAAAATTTTGCTCTATCTATCAGGGCGTGGGAGTTATGAGGCCTAACGCGTTGACCTTCGCCATAGCGCCCCCTTGAGGCCGATCGGGACTCATGTCATGTGGCTGAGTAGAGGTCTAAAGTACTACCATATGACCAAGTCTCAGCTCTCTAGGCCTTACGGTTTGTTCTGTGCAATCACTTCTAGGTCAGAAAAAGCAGGGGAAGCGATTATAAATACCAATATAGCCGCAAGCGGCGATTTACGGGGTTCGAGCGTTACAGGCAAAGAGACCCCTGGAGGCCAGTTAGGCTTAAAACATGTTGCCGGTTGACCGGCATCGCCAAACTGGATGAGGATGACCAGCATGACCGTGAAGACCAAGCTAGATTACCAGCATGACTAATCTGGATGACAAACTTGTTGACCATATTGACCAAGCTGGAAGACCATAATGACCAAACTGGATGACCAGCATGGCAAAGGTGGTTGGCCAGTATGACCAAGCTGGAAGACCACCATTACTATGAGGACAAAGCTGAATGACCAGCAGGACCATAATGACCAATGTGAATGGCCAGCATAACCAAGCTGGGTGACCAGCGTGACCATAAAGACCATAATGGCAATGCTAGATGAGTGGTGTGAGTAAACTAGTTGAAAAGCATTGATAAATTGAGCTGTAGTGTTCATCAGGTTTTATGTGGTGTCTTACTGCACTCTAGTGCGCATTTGGTGAAACAAATTCAGTTCTTAAATTGAAAAAACACAAGGCATAAAAAGGGCATATAAATAACCCGTATATAGTATATAAGTTTTGACCTGATTAACATTCCGCCTGTTAAAAGCTTGCTGGAATGTGATTGGCTAATAGTGACCACAAAAGTGTCCATATCAAATTTTCATTTGGTGTACCATTAGTGCATGGGCCATAGATGATAATTGGCTAGGATGACCTTGATAGCTTGTATGGTTCTAGAGAAACAGCTATCGAGCATTGGCCCCGCCCCCTGGGGGGGTGTATGTCTACTTAAACTGACAGGGTATCTGAGAATCATGTAATGATCAAAGGACTGAAGTGGTATTAATGTCAGGTTAAGCATTCAAAAGTTATAAGTGTTAAAGACATTTTACTGCACCATGGTAGAACTCATTTGCATATGGCGGCCATATTGTTTATAAATGTAAAGATTTTTTTAATAATTATTGAGGAGTAAGCTCTGCTGAACTGTTTGACACCAAACATGTCATGATTGGTCAAGGATCCAAGGACAAGATCTCAAAAGTAAGTTTTGCATATTATGCAAATAAAAAAAAAATTAAGTGGGTGGAACATAAACAAGAATGACCCAGGTGGCTGAGTAGCATGACCAAGAAGGATAAATATGTTCAATTAAGCAAGACAAGCAAGATTAAATAAGTTCAGCAGAGCTTTAATTTAGAATAATTCACCTGTAGCTGTTTCACCAAATGACCACCAGAGCGCAGCAAGAGACCACATATAACCTGCTGGAAATCTATCACTCTATAAGTAAGACAGAACATTCCCTATCAGTGTGTTTCTATTTATTACAAAGAGAGGAAAAGTCCGTATGGGCTCAAAATTGGTTCTCATGATCAAGTGGTCTGTATATATATGTGTGTAAATTTGTGTGTTGATAGGGTCAAAGGTTCCTGACTTCTGTCCATTTAGGCTTGAAAAAAGCTATAATACAGGCTTATGGCCTACAAAATGGCTGTTGCTCTTTGGCCATATTAGAGGCAAAAAATATCTGATTTGGCTCAAAATTTGCAATCAAGATCACAATATCAGTCTACATATGTATGTCAATTTCTGTGTCAATAGGGTCAAAGGTTCCTGACTTCTGTCCATTTAGGTTTGAAAAAAGCGATAATACAGGCTTGAGGCCTACAAAATCGCTGTAGTTTTCCAGCCGTTGTAGAGGCAAAACATGTCCGATTTGGCTGATAATTTGCAATCAAGATCAGATTATCAGTCTATATATGTGTATAAATTTGTGTGTTGATAGGGTGAAAGGTTCCTGTCTTCTGTCCATTTAGGTTGGAAAATAGCGATAAATAGAATAAATTGAAAATAGTTATTTTTTCACTGTAGAGCCTACTGAAGACTTATTTGGCTCATACTTGGCACATGTGCTTGAAATGTCATTGGTAATTAGTAGCGTCAACAGTTTTGGCCTGTTTAAAACTTTGACAGAGTTTTGACCAAATAACTCTGAAAACGCTTTCACGTACATGTTTGATCAAGGTTTATGGGCCTCAAATAGTTAAAATGTCAAGATTTTTTCGATAATTATTTACCTACAGGGTCTCAAGATTGCATCAAGACCAAATTTGTTTCGATTGATTGAAGACTTAAAGACAAGTTCGAAAAGAGCCATTTTTACTCTTTTGGCCACTGATGAAAATCTTTGCATTTTTGGTAAACACATGTTATTACAAAGTTGTAAAGGCTACAGCAAAGTATACAACTAAAAAAGAATAACAAGCCTAGGCCACTTGTACCTTTAGATATAACTGATTTTCTGCTATAGCGCCCCCTTGAGGCCAATCAACGCCATATTTTAATGGATGATAGAAGGCCCTCATGTACATGTAGGGTATAAGTATCGTGCTGATTGGTCATTGTTTAGTCTGTCAAAAGCTTGCTGGAATCTGATTGGCTAATAGCGATCACAAAAATTTGCATATCAAAATTTCCTTCAGTAAAACATTAGGACATAGGCGATAGATGATACATGCCAAAGGAGAGCTTCATAGCTTGTACGGTTCCTGAGAAACAGATTTTTAGCTTTGGCTCCGCCCCCTGGGGGCGTATGTCTACACAGATTGACGGGCTACCTCAGAATCATGTTGGCATCATAGGTCTAAAGTGGCAATAGTGTAGGTTTAAGCATTCAAAAGTTACAGCTGTTAGAGTAAATTTGGGTGTGCCACGGTAAGATTAATTTCCATATGGCGGCCATATTGTTTACAAATTTCACAATTTTTTCGATAATTATTGAGGTTGGGACTCTGCTGAGTTGTTTGACACCAAATATGACAGGATTGGTCAATGACCCTAGGACAAGTTCTCAAAAGTAGGTTTTGCATATTATGCTAAATAGCAAAAAATCTAAGTGGGCGGAGCTTAGTGGTTCTATTGACCTTTTTGATTTGCCATTAACCAAGGAATCATATAATGCAAGAATTTTTGCTCTAGCTATCAGGGCGTAGGAGTTACGAGGCCAAACGCGTTGACCTTCGCCATAGCGCCCCCTTGAGGCCGATCGGGCTCATCTTTTGAATCTGAGTAGCGGTGAGAAGTACTACCATATGACCAAGTCTCAGCCCTGTAGGCCTTACGGTTTCTTCTGCCCAATCACTTCTATGGCAGAAAAAGAATAAGAATAATAATAATAAATATAGCCGCAAGCGGCGATTTACGGGGTTCGAGCGTTACAGGCAAAGAGACCCCTGGAGGCCAGTTAGGCTTAAAACATGTTGCCGGTTGACCGGCATCGCCAAACTGGATGAGGATGACCAGCATGACCGTGAAGACCAAGCTAGATTACCAGCATGACTAATCTGGATGACAAACTTGTTGACCATATTGACCAAGCTGGAAGACCATAGTGACCAAACTGGATGACCAGCATGGCAAAGGTGGTTGGCCAGTATGACCAAGCTGGAAGACCACCATTACTATGAGGACAAAGCTGAATGACCAGCAGGACCATAATGACCAATGTGAATGGCCAGCATGACCAAGCTGGATGGCCAGCATAACCAAGCTGGGTGACCAGCGTGACCATAAAGACCATAATGGCAATGCTAGATGAGTGGTGTGAGTAAACTAGTTGAAAAGCATTGATAAATTGAGCTGTAGTGTTCATCAGGTTTTATGTGGTGTCTTACTGCACTCTAGTGGGCATTTGGTGAAACAAATTCAGTTATTAAATTGAAAAAACACAAGGCATAAAAAGGGCATATAAATAACCCGTATATAGTATATAAGTTTTGACCGGATTAACATTCCGCCTGTTCAAAGCTCGCTGGAATGTGATTGGCTAATAGTGACCACAAAAGTGTCCATATCAAATTTTCATTTGGTGTACCATCAGTGCATGGGCCATAGATGATAATTGGCAAGGACGACCTTGATAGCTTGTATGGTTCTAGAGAAACAGCTATCGAGCATTGGCTCCGCCCCCTGGGGGTGTATGTCTACTTAAACTGACAGGATATCTGAGAATCATGTAATGATCAAAGGACTGAAGTGGTATTAGTGTCAGGTTAAGCATTCAAAAGTTCTAAGTGTTACAGACATTTTACTGCACCATGGTAGAACTCATTTGCATATGGTGGCCATATTATTTATAAATGTAAAGATTTTTTTATAATTATTGAGGAGTAAGCTCTGCTGAACTGTTTGACACCAAACATGTCATGATTGGTCAAGGATCCAAGGACAAGATCTCAAAAGTAGGTTTTGCATATTATGCAAATTTAAAAAAAAAATAAGTGGGTGGAGCATAAACAAGAATGACCCAGGCGGCTGACCAACATGAACAAGAAGGATAAATATGTTCAATTAAGCAAGACAAGCAAGATTGAATAAGTTCAGCAGAGCTTTAATTTAGAATAATTCACCTGTAGCTGTTTCACCAAATGACCACCAGAGCGCAGCAAGAGACCACATATAACCTGCTGGAAATCTATCACTCTATAAGTAAGACAGAACATTCCCTATCAGTGTGTTTCTATTTATTAAAAAGAGAAGAAAAGTCCGATTGGGCTCCAAATTGGTACTCATGATCAAGTGGTCTGTATATATATGTGTGTAAATTTGTGCGTTGATAGGGTCAAAGGTTCCTGACTTCTGTCCATTTAGGCTTGAAAAAAGCGATAATACAGGCTTATGGCCTACAAAATGGCTGTTGCTCTTTGGCCATATTAGAGGCAAAAAATATCTGATTTGGCTCAAAATTTGCAATCAAGATCACAATATCAGTCTATATATGTATGTCAATTTCTGTGTCGATAGGATCAAAGGTTCCTGACTTCTGTCCATTTAGATTTGAAAAAAGCGATAATACAGGCTTGAGGCCTACAAAATCGCTGTAGTTTTCCAGCCGTTGTAGAGGCAAAACATGTCCGATTTGGCTGAAAATCTTGCCATCAAGATCAGATTATCAGTCTATATATGTGTATAAATTTGTGTGTTGATACGGTGAAAGGTTCCTGTCTTCTGTCCATTTAGGTTGGAAAATAGCGATAAATAGAATAAATTGAAAATAGTTATTTTTTCACTGTAGAGCCTACTGAAGACTTATTTGGCTCATACTTGGCAGATGTGCTTCAAATGTCATTGTTAATTAGTAGCTTCAACAGTTTTGGCATGTTTTAAACTTTGACAGAGTTTTGGCCAAATAACTCTGAAAAGGCTTTCACGTACATGTTTGATCAAGGTTTATGGGCCTCAAATAGTTAAAATGTCAAGATTTTTTTGATAATTATTTACCTACAGGGTCTCAAGATTGCATCAAGACCAAATTTGTTTTGATTGATTAAGGACTTAAAGACAAGTTCGAAAAGAGCAATTTTTACTCTTTTGGCCACTGATGAAAATCTTTGCATTTTTGGTAAACACATGTAATTACAAAGTTGTAAAGGCTACAGCAAAGTATACAACTAAAAAAAATAACAAGCCTAGGCCACTTGTACCTTTAGCTATAACTGATTTTCTGCTATAGCGCCCCCTTGAGGCCAATCAACGCCATATTTTAATGGATGATAGAAGGCCCTGAGATACATGTACGGTATAAGTATCGTCCTGATTGGTCATTGTTTAGCCTGTCAAAAGCTTGCTGGAATCTGATTGGCTAATAACGATCGCAAAAATTTGCATATCAAATTTTCCTTCTGTAAAACATTAGGACATAGGCCATAGATGATACATGCCAAAGGAGAGCTTCATAGCTTGTACGGTTCCTGAGAAACAGATTTTTAGCTTTGGCTCCGCCCCCTGGGGGCGTATGTCTACACAGATTGACGGGCTACCTCACAATCATGTTGGCATCAAAGTTGTAAAGTGGCATTAGTGTAGGTTTAAGCATTCAAAAGTTACAGCTGTTAGAGTAAATTTGGGTGTGCCACGGTAAGATTTATTTGCATATGGCGGCCATACTTTTTGCAAATTTCAAGATTTTTTTAATAATTATTGAGGCTGGGACTGTGCTGAGTTGTTTGACACCAAACATGTCAGGATTGGTCAATGAGTTTAGGACAAGTTCTCAAAAGTAGGTTTTGCATATTATGCTAAATAGCAAAAAATCTAAGTGGGCGGAGCTTAGTGGTTCTATTGACCTTTTTGATTTGCCATTAACCAAGGAATCATATAATGCAAGAATTTTTGGTCTAGCTATCAGGGCGTAGGAGTTACGGGGCCAAACGCGTTGACCTTCGCCATAGCGCCCCCTTGAGGCCGATCGGGCTCATCTTTTGAATCTGAGTAGCGGTGAAAAGTACTACCATATGACCAAGTCTCAGCCCTGTAGGCCTTACGGTTTCTTCTGCCCAATCACTTCTATGGCAGAAAAAGAATAAGAATAATAATAATAATAATAATCAGAACAATTACAATAGGGTTTCTAGCACTACGTGCTCGAACCCCTAAATATAGCCGCAAGCGGCGATTTACGGGGTTCGAGCGTTACAGGCAAAGAGACCCCTGGAGGCCAGTTAGGCTTAAAACATGTTGCCGGTTGACCGGCATCGCCAAACTGGATGAGGATGACAAGCATGACCGTGAAGACCAAGCTAGATTACCAGCATGACTAATCTGGATGACAAACTTGTTGACCATATTGACCAAGCTGGAAGACCATAATGACCAAACTGGATGACCAGCATGGCAAAGGTGGTTGGCCAGTATGACCAAGCTGGAAGACCACCATTACTATGAGGACAAAGCTGAATGACCAGCAGGACCATAATGACCAATGTGAATGGCCAGCATGACCAAGCATAACCAAGCTGGGTGACCAGCGTGACCATAAAGACCATAATGGCAATGCTAGATGAGTGGTGTGAGTAAACTAGTTGAAAAGCATTGATAAATTGAGCTGTAGTGTTCATCAGGTTTTATGTGGTGTCTTACTGCACTCTAGTGGGCATTTGGTGAAACAAATTCAGTTCTTAAATTGAAAAAACACAAGGCATAAAAAGGGCATATAAATAACCCGTATATAGTATATAAGTTTTGACCTGATTAACATTCAGCCTGTTAAAAGCTTGCTGGAATGAGATTGGCTAATAGTGACCACAAAAGTGTCCATATCAAATTTTAATTTGGTGTACCATTAGTGCATGGGCCATAGATGATAATTGGCTAGGATGACCTTGATAGCTTGTATGGTTCTAGAGAAACAGCTATCGAGCATTGGCCCCGCCCCCTGGGGGGGTGTATGTCTACTTAAACTGACAGGGTATCTGAGAATCATGTAATGATCAAAGGACTGAAGTGGTATTAGTGTCAGGTTAAGCATTCAAAAGTTATAAGTGTTAAATACATTTTACTGCACCATGGTAGAACTCATTTGCATATGGTGGCCATATTGTTTATAAATGTAAAGATTTTTTTAATAATTATTGAGGAGTAACCTCTGCTGAACTGTTTGACACCAAACATGTCATGATTGGTCAAGGATCCAAGGACAAGATCTCAAAAGTAGGTTTTGCATATTATGCAAATGAAAAAAAAAATTAAGTGGGTGGAGCATAAACAAGAATGACCCAGGTGGCTGACCATCATGAACAAGAAGGATAAATATGTTCAATTAAGCAAGATTGAATAAGTTCAGCAGAGCTTTAATTTAGAATAATTCACCTGTAGCTGTTTCACCAAATGACCACCAGAGCGCAGCAAGAGACCACATATAACCTGCTGGAAATCTATCACTCTATCAGAAAGACAGAACATTCCCTATCAGTGTGTTTCTATTTATTAAAAAGGGAAGAAAAGTCCGATTGGGCTCCAAATTGGTTTTCATGATCAAGTGGTCTGTATATACATGTATGTAAATTTGTGTGTTGATAGGGTCAAAGGTTCCTGACTTCTGACCATTTAGGTTTGAAAAAAGTGATAATACAGGCTTATGGCCTACAAAATGGCTGTTGCTCTTTGGCCATATTAGAGGCAAAAAATATCTGATTTGGCTCAAAATTTGCAATCAGGATCACAATATCAGTCTATATATGTATGTCAATTTCTGTGTCAATAGGGTCAAAGGTTCCTGACTTCTGTCCATTTAGATTTGAAAAAAGCGATAATACAGGCTTGAGGCCTACAAAATCGCTGTAGTTTTCCAGCCGTTGTAGAGGCAAAACATGTCCGATTTGGCTGAAAATTTGCAATCAAGATCAGATTATCAGTCTATATATGTGTATAAATTTGTGTGTTGATAGGGTGAAAGGTTCCTGTCTTCTGTCCATTTAGGTTGGAAAATAGCGATAAATAGAATAAATTGAAAATAGTTATTTTTTCACTGTAGAGCCTACTGAAGACTTATTTGGCTCATACTTGGCACATGTGCTTCAAATGTCATTGTTAATTAGTAGCTTCAACAGTTTTGGCATGTTTTAAACTTTGACAGAGTTTTTGCCAAATAACTCTGAAAAGGCTTTCACGTACATGTTTGATCAAGGTTTATGGGCCTCAAATAGTTAAAATGTCAAGATTTTTTTGATAATTATTTACCTACAGGGTCTCAAGATTGCATCAAGACCAAATTTGTTTTGATTGATTAAGGACTTAAAGACAAGTTCGAAAAGAGCAATTTTTACTCTTTTGGCCACTGATGAAAATCTTTGCATTTTTGGTAAACACGTGTAATTACAAAGTTGTAAAGGCTACAGCAAAGTATACAACTAAAAAAGAATAACAAGCCTAGGCCACTTGTACCTTTAGATATAACTGATTTTCTGCTATAGCGCCCCCTTGAGGCCAATCAACGCCATATTTTAATGGATGATAGAAGGCCCTGAGATACATGTAGGGTATAAGTATCGTCCTGATTGGTCATTGTTTAGCCTGTCAAAAGCTTGCTGGAATCTGATTGGCTAATAACGATCGCAAAAATTTGCATATCAAATTTTCCTTCTGTAAAACATTAGGACATAGGCCATAGATGATACATGCCAAAGGAGAGCTTCATAGCTTGTACGGTTCCTGAGAAACAGATTTTTAGCTTTGGCTCCGCCCCCTGGGGGCGTATGTCTACACAGATTGACATGCTTCCTCAGAATCATGTTGGCATCATAGGTCTAAAGTGGCATTAGTGTCGGTTTAAGCATTCAAAAGTTACAGCTGTTAAAGTAAATTTGGGTGTGCCACGGTAAGATTAATTTGCATATGGCGGCCATATTTTTTGCAAATTTCAAGATTTTTTTAATAATTATTGAGTTTGGGACTCTGCTGAGTTGTTTGACACCAAACATATCAGGATTGGTCAATGAGTTTAGGACAAGTTCTCAAAAGTAGGTTTTGCATTATATGCTAAATAGCAAAAAATCTAAGTGGGCGGAGCTTAGTGGTTCTATTGACCTTTTTGATTTGCCATTAACCAAGGAATCATATAATGCAAGAATTTTTGCTCTAGCTATCAGGGCGTAGGAGTTACGGGGCCAAACGCGTTGACCTTCGCCATAGCGCCCCCTTGAGGCCGATCGGGCTCATCTTTTGAATCTGAGTAGCGGTGAGAAGTACTACCATATGACCAAGTCTCAGCCCTGTAGGCCTTACGGTTTCTTCTGCCCAATCACTTCTATGGCAGAAAAAGAATAAGAATAATAATAATAATAATAAATATAGCCGCAAGCGGCGATTTACGGGGTTCGAGCGTCACAGGCAAAGAGGCCCCTGGAGGCCAGTTAGGCTTAAAACCTGTTGCTGGTTGACCGTCATCACCAAACTGGATAACCAAGCTGGGTAACCAGCGTGACCATAAAGACCAAAATGACAATGCTAGATGAGTGGTGTGAGTAAACTAGTTGAAAAGCATTGATAAATTGAGCTGTAGTGTTCATCAGGTTTTATGTGGTGTCTTGCTGCACTCTAGTGGGCATTTGGTGAAACAACTTCAGTTCTTAAATTCAAAAAACACAAGGCATAAAAAGGGCATATAAATAACCCATATATAGTGTATAAGTTTTGACCTGATAAACATTCTGCCTGTCAAAAGCTTGCTGGAATGTGATTGGCTAATAGTGACCACAAAAGTGTCCATATCAAATTTTCATTTGGTGTACCATTAGTGCATGGGCCATAGATGATAATTGGCAAGGATGACCTTGATAGCTTGTATGGTTGTAGAGAAACAGCTATCGAGCATTGGCCCCGCCCCCTGGGGGGGTGTATGTCTACTTAAACTCACAGGGTATCTGAGAATCATGTAATGATCAAAGGTCTGAAGTGGTATTAGTGTCAGGTTAAGCATTCAAAAGTTATAAGTGTTAAAGACATTTTACTGCACCATGGTAAAACTAATTTGCATATGGCGGCCATATTGTTTATAAATGTAAAGATTTTTTTTTTATAATTATTGAGGAGTAAGCTCTGCTGAACTGTTTGACACCAAACATGTCATGATTGGTCAAGGAGGCAAAGACAAGATCTCAAAAGTAGGTTTTGCATATTATGCAAATTAAAAAAAAATTAAGTGGGTGGAGCATAAATAAGAATGACCCAGGTGGCTGACTAGCATGACCAAGAAGGATAAATATGTTCAATTAAGCAAGACAAAAATGATTAAATAAGTTCAGCAGAGCTTTAATTTAGAATAATTCAAATGTAGCTGTTTCACCAAATGACCACCAGAGCGCAGCAAGAGACCACATATAACCTGCTGGAAATCTATCACTCTATAAGTAAGACAGAACATTCCCTATCAGTGTGTTTCTATTTATTAAAAAGAGAAGAAAAGTCCGATTGGGCTCCAAATTGGTACTCATGATTAAGTGGTCTGCATATATATGTGTGTAAATTTGTGTGTTGATAGGGTCAAAGGTTCCTGACTTCTGTCCATTTAGGTTTGAAAAAAGCGATAATACAGGCTTATGGCCTACAAAATGGCTGTTGCTCTTTGGCCATATTAGAGGCAAAAAATATCTGTTTTGGCTCAAAATTTGCAATCAAGATCACAATATCAGTCTATATATGTATGTCAATTTCTGTGTCGATAGGGTCAAAGGTTCCTGACTTATGTCCATTTAGGTTTGAAAAAAGCGATAATACAGGCTTGAGGCCTACAAAATCGCTGTAGTTTTCCAGCCGTTGTAGAGGGAAAACATGTCCGATTTGGCTGAAAATTTGCAATCAAGATCAGATTATCAGTCTATATATGTGTATAAATTTGTGTGTTGATAGGGTGAAAGGTTCCTGTCTTCTGTCCATTTAGGTTGGAAAATAGCGATAAATAGAATAAATTGAAAATAGTTATTTTTTCACTGTAGAGCCTACTGAAGACTTATTTGGCTCATACTTGGCAAATGTGCTTCAAATGTCATTGTTAATTAGTAGCTTCAACAGTTTTGGCATGTTTTAAACTTTGACAGAGTTTTGGCCAAATAACTCTGAAAAGGCTTTCACGTACATGTTTGATCAAGGTTTATGGGCCTCAAATAGTTAAAATGTCAAGATTTTTTTGATAATTATTTACCTACAGGGTCTCAAGATTGCATCAAGACCAAAGTTATTTTGATTGATTAAGGACTTAAAGACAAGTTCGAAAAGAGCAATTTTTACTCTTTTGGCCACTGATGAAAATCTTTCCATTTTTGGTAAATACATGTAATTACAAAGTTGTAAAGGCTACAGCAAAGTATACAACTAAAAAAGAATAACAAGCCTAGGCCACTTGTACCTTTAGATATAACTGATTTTCTGCTATAGCGCCCCCTTGAGGCCAATCAACGCCATATTTTAATGGATGATAGAAGGCCCTGAGATACATGTAGGGTATAAGTATCGTCCTGATTGGTCATTGTTTAGCATGTTAAAAGCTTGCTGGAAACTGATTGGCTAATAACGATCGCAAAAATTTGCATATCAAATTTTCTTTCTGTAAAACATTAGGACATAGGCCATAGATGATACATGCCAAAGGAGAGCTTCATAGCTTGTACGGTTCCTGAGAAACAGATTTTTAGCTTTGGCTCCGCCCCCTGGGGGCGTATGTCTACACAGATTGACGGGCTACCTCAGAATCATGTTGGCATCAACGGTCTAAAGTGGCATTAGTGTAGGTTTAAGCATTCAAAAGTTACAGCTGTTAGAGTAAATTTGGGTGTGCCACGGTAAGATTAATTTGCATATGGCGGCCATATTGTTTACAAATTTCACAATTTTTTTGATAATTATTGAGGTTGGGACTCTGCTGAGTTGTTTGACACCAAATATGACAGGATTGGTCAATGACCCTAGGACAAGTTCTCAAAAGTAGGTTTTGCATATTATGCTAAATAGCAAAAAATCTAAGTGGGCGGAGCTTAGTGGTTCTATTGACCTTTTTGATTTGCCATTAACCAAGGAATCATATAGTGCAAGAATTTTTGCTCTAGCTATCAGGGCGTGGCAGTTACGAGGCCTAACGCGTTGACCTTCGCCATAGCGCCCCCTTGAGGCCGATCGGGCTCATCTTTTGAATCTGAGTAGCGGTGAGAAGTACTACCATATGACCAAGTCTCAGCCCTGTAGGCCTTACGGTTTCTTCTGCCCGATCACTTCTATGGCAGAAAAAGAATAAGAATAATAATAATAAATATAGCCGCAAGCGGCGATTTACGGGGTTCGAGCGTTACAGGCAAAGAGACCCCTGGAGGCCAGTTAGGCTTAAAACATGTTGCCGGTTGACCGGCATCGCCAAACTGGATGAGGATGACCAGCATGACCGTGAAGACCAAGCTAGATTACCAGCATGACTAATTTGGATGACAAACTTGTTGACCATATTGACCAAGCTGGAAGACCATAATGACCAAACTGGATGACCAGCATGGCAAAGGTGGTTGGCCAGTATGACCAAGCTGGAAGACCACCATTACTATGAGGACAAAGCTGAATGACCAGCAGGACCATAATGACCAATGTGAATGGCCAGCATGACCAAGCTGGATGGCCAGCATAACCAAGCTGGGTGACCAGCGTGACCATAAAGACCTTAATGGCAATGCCAGTTGAGACTAGTTGAATAGCATTGATAAATTGAGCTGTAGTGTTCATCAGGTTCTATGTGGTGTCTTACTGCACTCTAGTGGGCATTTGGTGAAACAAATTCAGTTCTTAAATTGAAAAAACACAAGGCATAAAAAGGGCATATAAATAACCCGTATATAGTATATAAGTTTTGACCTGATTAACATTCCGCCTGTTAAAAGCTTGCTGGAATGTGATTGGCTAATAGTGACCACAAAAGTGTCCATATCAAATTTTCATTTGGTGTACCATTAGTGCATGGGCCATAGATGATAATTGGCTAGGATGACCTTGATAGCTTGTATGCTTCTAGAGAAACAGCTATCGAGCATTGGCCCCGCCCCCTGGGGGTGTATGTCTACTTAAACTGACAGGGAATCTGAGAATCATGTAATAATCAAAGGACTGATGTGGTATTAGTGTCAGGTTAAGCATTCAAAAGTTATAAGTGTTAAAGACATTTTACTGCTACATGGTAGAACTCATTTGCATATGGTGGCCATATTGTTTATAAATGTAAAGATTTTTTTAATAATTATTGAGGAGTAAGCTCTGCTGAACTGTTGGACACCAAACATGTCATGATTGGTCAAGGATCCAAGGACAAGATCTCAAAAGTAGGTTTTGCATATTATGCAAATTTAAAAAAAAATAAAGTGGGTGGAGCATAAACAAGAATGACCCAGGCGGCTGACCATCATGAACAAGAAGGATAAATATGTTCAATTAAGCAAGACAAGCAAGATTGAATAAGTTCAGCAGAGCTTTAATTTAGAATAATTCACCTGTAGCTGTTTCACCAAATGACCACCAGAGCGCAGCAAGAGACCACATATAACCTGCTGGAAATCTATCACTCTATAAGTAAGACAGAACATTCCCTATCAGTGTGTTTCTATTTATTAAAAAGAGAAGAAAAGTCCGATTGGGCTCCAAATTGGTACTCATGATCAAGTGGTCTGTATATACATGTATGTAAATTTGTGTGTTGATAGGGTCAAAGGTTCCTGACTTCTGACCATTTAGGTTTGAAAAAAGTGATAATACAGGCTTATGGCCTACAAAATGGCTGTTGCTCTTTGGCCATATTAGAGGCGAAAAATATCTGATTTGGCTCAAAATTTGCAATCAGGATCACAATATCAGTCTATATATGTATGTCAATTTCTGTGTCAATAGGGTCAAAGGTTCCTGACTTCTGTCCATTTAGATTTGAAAAAAGCGATAATACAGGCTTGAGGCCTACAAAATCGCTGTAGTTTTCCAGCCGTTGTAGAGGCAAAACATGTCCGATTTGGCTGAAAATTTGCAATCAAGATCTGATTATCAGTCTATATATGTGTATAAATTTGTGTGTTGATAGGGTGAAAGGTTCCTGTCTTCTGTCCATTTAGGTTGGAAAATAGCGATAAATAGAATAAATTGAAAATAGTTATTTTTTCACTGTAGAGCCTACTGAAGACTTATTTGGCTCATACTTGGCACATGTACTTCAAATGTCATTGTTAATTAGTAGCTTCAACAGTTTTGGCATGCTTTAAACTTTGACAGAGTTTTGGCCAAATAACTCTGAAAAGGCTTTCACGTACATGTTTGATCAAGGTTTATGGGCCCCAAATAGTTAAAATGTCAAGATTTTTTTGATAATTATTTACCTACAGGGTCTCAAGATTGCATCAAGACCAAATTTGTTTTGATTGATTAAGGACTTAAAGACAAGTTCGAAAAGAGCAATTTTTACTCTTTTGGCCACTGATGAAAATCTTTGCATTTTTGGTAAACACATGTAATTACAAAGTTGTAAAGGCTACAGCAAAGTATACAAGTAAAAAAGAATAACAAGCCTAGGCCACTTGTACCTTTAGATATAACTGATTTTCTGCTATAGCGCCCCCTTGAGGCCAATCAACGCCATATTTTAATGGATGATAGAAGGCCCTGAGATACATGTAAGGTATAAGTATCGTCCTGATTGGTCATTGTTTAGCATGTCAAAAGCTTGCTGGAATCTGATTGGCTAATAACGATCGCAAAAATTTGCATATCAAATGTTCCTTCTGTAAAACATTAGGACATAGGCCATAGATGATACATGTCAAAGGAGAGCTTCATAGCTTGTACGGTTCCTGAGAAACAGATTTTTAGCTTTGGCTCCGCCCCCTGGGGGCGTATGTCTACACAGATTGACATGCTACCTCAGAATCATGTTGGCATCATAGGTCTAAAGTGGCATTAGTGTAGGTTTAAGCATTCAAAAGTTACAGCTGTTAGAGTAAATTTGGGTGTGCCACGGTAAGATTAATTTGCATATGGCGGCCATATTGTTTACAAATTTCAAGATTTTTTCGATAATTATTGAGGCTGGGACTCTGCTGAGTTGTTTGACACCAAATATGACAGGATTGGTCAATGACCCTAGGACAAGTTCTCAAAAGTAGGTTTTGCATATTATGCTAAATAGCAAAAAATCTAAGTGGGCGGAGCTTAGTGGTTCTATTGACCTTTTTGATTTGCCATTAACCAAGGAATCATATAATGCAAGAATTTTTGCTCTAGCTATCAGGGCGTGGGAGTTACGAGGCCTAACGCGTTGACCTTCGCCATAGCGCCCCCTTGAGGCCGATCGGGCTCATCTTTTGAATCTGAGTAGCGGTGAGAAGTACTACCATATGACCAAGTCTCAGCCCTGTAGGCCTTACGGTTTCTTCTGCCCAATCACTTCTATGGCAGAAAAAGAATAAGAATAATAATAATAAATATAGCCGCAAGCGGCGATTTACGGGGTTCGAGCGTTACAGGCAAAGAGATCCCTGGAGGCCAGTTAGGCTTAAAACATGTTGCCGGTTGACCGGCATCGCCAAACTGGATGAGGATGACCAGCATGACCGTGAAGACCAAGCTAGATTACCAGCATGACTAATCTGGATGACAAACTTGTTGACCATATTGACCAAGCTGGAAGACCATAATGACCAAACTGGATGACCAGCATGGCAAAGGTGGTTGGCCAGTATGACCAAGCTGGAAGACCACCATTACTATGAGGACAAAGCTGAATGACCAGCAGGACCATAATGACCAATGTGAATGGCCAGCATGACCAAGCTGGATGGCCAGCATAACCAAACTGGGTGACCAGCGTGACCATAAAGACCATAATGGCAATGCTAGATGAGTGGTGTGAGTAAACTAGTTGAAAAGCATTGATATATTGAGCTGTAGTGTTCATCAGGTTTTATGTGGTGTCTTACTGCACTCTAGTGTGCATTTGGTGAAACAAATTCAGTTCTTAAATTGAAAAAACACAAGGCATAAAAAGGGCATATAAATAACCCGTATATAGTATATAAGTTTTGACCTGATAAACATTCTGCCTGTCAATAGCTTGCTGGAATGTGATTGGCTAATAGTGACCACAAAAGTGTCCATATCAAATTTTCATTTGGTGTACCATTAGTGCATGGGCCATAGATGATAATTGGCAAGGATGACCTTGATAGCTTGTATGGTTGTAGAGAAACAGCTATCGAGCATTGGCCCCGCCCCCTGGGGGGGTGTATGTCTACTTAAACTCACAGGGTATCTGAGAATCATGTAATGATCAAAGGACTGAAGTGGTATTAGTGTCAGGTTAAGCATTCAAAAGTTATAAGTGTTAAAGACATTTTACTGCACCATGGTAAAACTAATTTGCATATGGCGGCCATATAGTTTATAACTGTAAAGATTTTTTTTTATAATTATTGAGGAGTAAGCTCTGCTGAACTGTTTGACACCAAACATGTCATGATTGGTCAAGGAGGCAAAGACAAGATCTCAAAAGTAGGTTTTGCATATTATGCAAATTAAAAAAAAATTAAGTGGGTGGAGCATAAATAAGAATGACCCAGGTGGCTGACTAGCATGACCAAGAAGGATAAATATGTTCAATTAAGCAAGACAAAAATTATTAAATAAGTTCAGCAGAGCTTTAATTTAGAATAATTCAAATGTAGCTGTTTCACCAAATGACCACCAGAGCGCAGCAAGAGACCACATATAACCTGCTGGAAATCTATCACTCTATAAGTAAGACAGAACATTCCCTATCAGTGTGTTTCTATTTATTAAAAAGAGAAGAAAAGTCGGATTGGGCTCCAAATTGGTACTCATGATTAAGTGGTCTGCATATATATGTGTGTAAATTTGTGTGTTGATAGGGTCAAAGGTTCCTGACTTCTGTCCATTTAGGTTTGAAAAAAGCGATAATACAGGCTTATGGCCTACAAAATGGCTGTTACTCTTTGGCCATATTAGAGGCAAAAAATATCTGTTTTGGCTCAAAATTTGCAATCAAGATCACAATATCAGTCTATATATGTATGTCAATTTCTGTGTCGATAGGGTCAAAGGTTCCTGACTTATGTCCATTTAGGTTTGAAAAAAGCGATAATACAGGCTTGAGGCCTACAAAATCGCTGTAGTTTTCCAGCCGTTGTAGAGGGAAAACATGTCCGATTTGGCTGAAAATTTGCAATCAAGATCAGATTATCAGTCTATATATGTGTATAAATTTGTGTGTTGATAGGGTGAAAGGTTCCTGTCTTCTGTCCATTTAGGTTGGAAAATAGCGATAAATAGAATAAATTGAAAATAGTTATTTTTTCACTGTAGAGCCTACTGAAGACTTATTTGGCTCATACTTGGCAAATGTGCTTCAAATGTCATTGTTAATTAGTAGCTTCAACAGTTTTGGCATGTTTTAAACTTTGACAGAGTTTTGGCCAAATAACTCTGAAAAGGCTTTCACGTACATGTTTGATCAAGGTTTATGGGCCTCAAATAGTTAAAATGTCAAGATTTTTTTGATAATTATTTACCTACAGGGTCTCAAGATTGCATCAAGACCAAAGTTATTTTGATTGATTAAGGACTTAAAGACAAGTTCGAAAAGAGCAATTTTTACTCTTTTGGCCACTGATGAAAATCTTTCCATTTTTGGTAAATACATGTAATTACAAAGTTGTAAAGGCTACAGCAAAGTATACAAATAAAAAAGAATAACAAGCCTAGGCCACTTGTACCTTTAGATATAACTGATTTTCTGCTATAGCGCCCCCTTGAGGCCAATCAACGCCATATTTTAATGGATGATAGAAGGCCCTGAGATACATGTAGGGTATAAGTATCGTCCTGATTGGTCATTGTTTAGCATGTCAAAAGCTTGCTGGAATCTGATTGGCTAATAACGATCGCAAAAATTTGCATATCAAATTTTCCTTCTGTAAAACATTAGGACATAGGCCATAGATGATACATGCCAAAGGAGAGCTTCATAGCTTGTACGGTTCCTGAGAAACAGATTTTTAGCTTTGGCTCCGCCCCCTGGAGGCGTATGTCTACACAGATTGACGGGCTACCTCAGAATCATGTTGGCATCAACGGTCTAAAGTGGCATTAGTGTAGGTTTAAGCATTCAAAAGTTACAGCTGTTAGAGTAAATTTGGGTGTGCCACGGTAAGATTAATTTGCATATGGCGGCCATATTGTTTACAAATTTCACAATTTTTTTGATAAATATTGAGGATGGGACTCTGCTGAGTTGTTTGATACCAAATATGACAGGATTGGTCAATGACCCTAGGACAAGTTCTCAAAAGTAGGTTTTGCATATTATGCTAAATAGCAAAAAATCTAAGTGGGCGGAGCTTAGTGGTTCTATTGACCTTTTTGATTTGCCATTAACCAAGGAATCATATAATGCAAGAATTTTTGCTCTAGCTATCAGGGCGTGGCAGTTACGAGGCCTAACGCGTTGACCTTCGCCATAGCGCCCCCTTGAGGCCGATCGGGCTCATCTTTTGAATCTGAGTAGCGGTGAGAAGTACTACCATATGACCAAGTCTCAGCCCTGTAGGCCTTACGGTTTCTTCTGCCCGATCACTTCTATGGCAGAAAAAGAATAAGAATAATAATAATAATAAATATAGCCGCAAGCGGCGATTTACGGGGTTCGAGCGTCACAGGCAAAGAGGCCCCTGGAGGCCAGTTAGGCTTAAAACATGTTGCTGGTTGACTGGCATCACCAAACTGGCTGACCAGCATGGCAAAGGTGTTTGGCCAGTATGACCAAGCTGGATGACCAGCATTGCTATGATGACAAAGCTGAATGACCAGCAGGACCATAATGACCAATGTGAATGACCAGAATGACCTAGCTGGATGGGCAACATAACCAAGCTAGGTGACCAGCGTGACCATAATGACCATAATGACAATGCTAGATGAGTGGTGTGAGTAAACTAGCTGAAATGCATTGATAAATTGAGCTGTAGTGTTCAGCAGGTTTTATGTGGTCTCTTGCTGCACTCTAGTGGGCATTCGGAGAGCCTAGCAGTGAGGCATGACAAGGGCACATATTAATAACCAATAATATCAATAATAGTACATAAGTTTTGACCTGATTGACATTCAGCCTGTCAAAAGCTTGCTGGAATGTGATTGGCTAATAGTGACCACAAAAGTGTCCATATCAAATTTTCATTTGGTGCACCATTAGTGCATGGGCCATAGATGATAATTGGCAAGGACGACCTTGATAGCTTGTATGGTTCTAGAGAAACAGCTATCGAGCATTGGCTCCGCCCCCTGGGGGGGTGTATGTCTATTTAAACTGACAGGGTATCTGAGAATCATGTAATGATCTAGGGACTGAAGTAGTATTAGTGTCAGGTTAAGCATTCAAAAGTTATAAGTGTTAAAGACATTTTACTGCACCATGGTATAACTCATTTGCATATGGCGGCCATATTGTTTATAAATGTAAAGATTTTTTAAATAATTATTGAGGAGTAAGCTCTGCTGAACTGTTTGATACCAAACATGTCATGATTGGTCAAGGAGCCAAGGACAAGATCTCAAAAGTAAGTTTTGCATATTATGCAAATAAAAAAAAAATTAAGTGGGTGGAACATAAACAAAAATGACCCAGGTGGCTGAGTAGCATGACCAAGAAGGATAAAGATCTTCAATTAAGCAAGACAAGCAAGATTAAATAAGTTCAGCAGAGATTTAATTTAGAATAATTCACCTGTAGCTGTTTCACCAAATGACCACCAGAGCGCAGCAAGAGACCACATATAACCTGCTGGAAATCTATCACTCTATAAGTAAGACAGAACATTCCCTATCAGTGTGTTTCTATTTATTACAAAGAGAGGAAAAGTCCGATTGGGCTCCAAATTGGTACTCATGATCAAGTGGTCTGTATATATATGTGTGTAAATTTGTGTGTTGATAGGGTCAAAGGTTCCTGACTTCTGTTCATTTAGGCTTGAAAAAAGCGATAATACAGGCTTATGGCCTACAAAATGGCTGTTGCTCTTTGGCCATATTAGAGGCAAAAAATATCTGATTTGGCTCAAAATTCGCAATCAAGATCACAATATCAGTCTATATATGTATGTAAATTTCTGTTTTGATAGGGTCAAAGGTTCCTGACTTCTGTCCATTTAGATTTGAAAAAAGCGAAAATACAGGCTTGAGGCCTACAAAATCGCTGTAGTTTTCCAGCCGTTGTAGAGGGAAAACATGTCCGATGTGGCTGAAATTTTGCAATCAAGATCAGATTATCAGTCTATATATGTGTATAAATTTGTGTGTTGATAGGGTCAAAGGTTCCTGTCTTCTGTCCATTTAGGTTGGAAAATAGCGATAAATAGAATAAATTGAAAATAGTTAATTTGTCACTGTAGTGCCTACTGAAGACTTATTTGGCTCATACTTGGCAAATGTGCTTGAAATGTCATTGTTAATTAGTAGCTTCAACAGTTTTGACCTGTTTAAAACTTTGACAGAGTTTTGGCCAAATAACTCTGAAAAGGCTTTCACGTACATGTTTTTTCAAGGTTTATGGGCCTCAAGTAGTTAAAATGTCAAGATTTTTTTGATAATTATTTACCTACAGGGTCTCAAGATTGCATCAAGACCAAATTTGTTTTGATTGATTAAGGACTTAAAGACAAGTTCGAAAAGAGCCATTTTTACTCTTTTGGCCACTGATGAAAATCTTTGCATTTTTGGTAAATACATGTAAATACAAAGTTGTAAAGGCTACAGCAAAGTATACAACTAAAAAAGAATAACAAGCCTAGGCCACTTGTATCTTTAGATATAACTGATTTTCTGCTATAGCGCCCCCTTGAGGCCAATCAACGCCATATTTTAATGGATGATAGAAGGCCCTGAGATACATGTAGTGTATAAGTATCGTCCTGATTGGTCATTGTTTAGCATGTCAAAAGCTTGCTGGAATCTGATTGGCTAATAACGATCGCAAAAATTTGCATATCACATTTTCCTTCTGTAAAACATTAGGACATAGGCCATAGATGATACATGTCAAAGGAGAGCTTCATAGCTTGTACGGTTCCTGAGAAACAGATTTTTAGCTTTGGCTCCGCCCCCTGGGGGCGTATGTCTACACAGATTGACGGGCTACCTCAGAATCATGTTGGCATCAAAGTTGTCAAGTGGCATTAGTGTAGGTTTAAGCATTCAAAAGTTACAGCTGTTAGAGTAAATTTGGGTGTGCCACGGTAAGATTAATTTGCATATGGCGGCCATATTGTTTACAAATTTCACAATTTTTTCGATAATTATTGAGGATGGGACTCTGCTGAGTTGTTTGACACCAAATATGACAGGATTGGTCTATGACCCTAGGACAAGTTCTCAAAAGTAGGTTTTGCATATTATGCTAAATAGCAAAAAATCTAAGTGGGCGGAGCTTAGTGGTTCTATTGACCTTTTTGATTTGCCATTAACCAAGGAATCATATAATGCAAGAATTTTTACTCTAGCTATCAGGGCGTGGGAGTTACGTGGCCTAACGCGTTGACCTTCGCCATAGCGCCCCCTTGAGGCCGATCGGGCTCATCTTTTGAATCTGAGTAGCGGTGAGAAGTACTACCATATGACCAAGTCTCAGCCCTGTAGGCCTTACGGTTTCTTCTGCCCAATCACTTCTATGGCAGAAAAAGAATAAGAATAATAATAATAATAATAATAATAATCAGAACAATTACAATAGGGTTTCTAGCACTACGTGCTCGAACCCCTAATAATAATAATAATAATAATAATAATAATAATAATAATAATAATCAGAACAATTACAATAGGGTTTCTAGCACTACGTGCTCGAACCCCTAATAATAATCAGAACAATTACAATAGGGTTTCTAGCACTACGTGCTCGAACCCCTAATAATAATCAGAACAATTACAATAGGGTTTCTAGCACTACGTGCTCGAACCCCTAATAATCAGAACAATTACAATAGGGTTTCTAGCACTACGTGCTCGAACCCCTAATAATAATAATAATAATAATAATAATAATCAGAACAATTACAATAGGGTTTCTAGCACTACGTGCTCGAACCCCTAACCAGAGCAAAGAATGCCAAACACTGTGGAGAGGCAAATAGGCACTGCTACTCCTGCAAACAGCTGCTACTCATATTTATATCCAAAAAATAAGCTACTCAAAAATGCACTAGAGCTGGACACTGGTTAACTCCGAAAACTTTTAACATCGATGCTCTGCACAGCAAATTTGCCAGTGATTCAACAACACATTTTGCATTAAATTAATATGATTATGGGATTAATTAATTTAATAACTTCCTGTAGGCCTGTACAAGGTCCAATAGTCATTTAGCAATTGAACAAGAAACTACCAGGCCTTAAGGCATTGCAGCAATGTGCAAAACACAAATCAAATTGCCTTGTCTGCTCTCAGGATAAGCTAAATTATTAGATCCTGCCATCTCTAAATTAAACATTACCGTGAAACTGAAAATGCACTTTTGATGTATTTTTATGCAGTATTTGCAGCAAATACCAAAAACATACTTATTTAGACTAGTTGAGACTGACTGGAAGAAAAGACTTAGCATTTCCCCTCACAACAGCATACCGGGTCAAATTATGAAAAAAGTAAAAAGACCATTATATATGTGCAAACCCTCCAAGGATAAAAGGCCACTGAAGGTGAAAACTGCTCTCTGGAGCTCTGACTTTTTAAAACATTCTGTCTTAAATTAGTGTATATAATAAATTATATTAGATAAATAAATACGATTTTTGGCGCTATTCCCTGCCCTTGCGCCCATGTTTGAATAACTGATGAACCCAATTTGAGCCTTGCCATGTTTAATATTTAATGTGTAATAAAGCAATACAGATATGTAAATATTTACTCCCTAAAATAATAACAGCTTTAAAAATGTTTACATTAGTTGGGTTCTACAATGTAGAAAGTGGTTTGTCCATTCAACGTAAAAGATGGGTTCATATTGTAACATTATTTGGGTTTATTTAACTCTATTTCATTATTTAAATTGAATCAACTCAGTTCAACCAAAACTGCACATTGTTATGGCATTGACTGTAGTAGGTAGATAGGTTTAGAAAGGATCTTCCTCTATGTTTTCAGAAATCCACACAATCAGAGTAAACATTCATCTAAGTCACTGTATTTTCTCTATTCCCTAATTCTAGAGTGTAACTGATTTTACCACAGTCCCTCTGAAGCAAGATTAGCTCTATATAAACAAACTACTCCCACTCCACTATTGTGCTGCTCTCTTATCCCTTAATTCCTATTTATCTGCAGATTTACGCTTGCTTAAATGTTGTGTGTCAACAAGTCTGAATCTTCTGAAGATGGCAGCACTGCTGGAGGACTCCTAAACAGTTTTAGATATGCTTATTTAAACATAAGGACACAATCTTTATCAATAAAGTAATAAAACAAAAATAAAACAAGTTTGAAAAATGTAATGAAAATGCAATTATCTAGTGAGGAAAAAGTAAGAAAACTTTGTTCTAATTAAATGTCTGATCTTTAATTGTTCTGAGGCCTTTCTAAAAACACTCTTATTTGCATGAACAATCTTTTTTCTAAAGACCTTATATGGCTACTTGGATCTTCCCAAGGTGATCCACTAACTTAAACAATCAAGAGCAAGTCACACCAATTCCAACCTGCGCTAAACATTATTAGTTAATGATATATTTTAATATATTTGATCATTTCCATGCTCACACTCTGTGTGTATGGATATGCAATTATTGATGTATTAGTAATTGTTCTATTAGAAAAAATATTGGTGCTCTTTATTCATTTGTAACTTGCCATAAATTCCAACAGATATCATGGTCAGCGAAACCTATTGAGATTTATTTGTATATTTGTACAATAAATCAATAATGTCTTTGTTGGGCTCAGAGTGGTCCAGCGGGCTAAACGCTGCAGGAGATCGCCAGTTCGAATCCTGTTTATATAGCTTGCCATCGGCTACCAGTGCCTTGAGAGCACAATTGACCTCTGGGTGGGTAGATGGCGCTCTCTCCCCACATTACTCCAAAGGGTGATGTCAGCAGCACAGGGCGTCTGTGAGCTGATGTATTGGAACCGAGTCGCTGCAAGCTGTGATGCTACTCGGCAATGCTGCATCAGCAGCAGTTCGAAAAGAGGCAGAGTCTGTCTTCAAACGTATCAGAGGAGACATGCATTAGTCTTCACCCTACCGGTGTTGGGGCATCACTAGTGATAGGGGGAGTCCTAATTAGTGGGTTGGGCAATTGGCCATGTAAATTGGGGAGACAATTTAGGGAAAAATTATATAAATATAATGTCATTGTTAAGACAGACTCTCTATATTTTGTTTAAATGAAGATCAAAGGTTTTCATGGGGTGTCCTATTTTTTTGCAGTCTTGAATGAAATTTATATTTCATAAAATGTCCATTTAAAAAAACATTTAAACTCCTTAAGTGCCCCAAAACATTTGGTGTGAAAAAAAAAAAAACGGCTTGTCATTCACTCTGGACTGTGTTTGTCACTATGCATTAAAGGTGACTACAGCCAATAGCAAAGTAACACAGACAGGCCCTGTACCCTGACCTGGACTGGAATACTGCCCAAATGTGTGTGTGTGTGTGTGTGTGTGTGTGTGTGTGTGTGTGTCACCCTGATCTAGGTTGGTCCGATGCCTAGACTCTAGCCTCTCAGCATGCCAGCCTTCATTTAGTGATTAATAAGGTGTGGCCTTCACTCTACAATGCCAGGGTCCATCGGCAGCGTCCAAACCACTCAGTTCTGGAATGCAATTACAATATTTCAGAAAACTGCTTCCCCATCACTTCAGAGGATGGCCTAAGTCATTCTTATAGGCACACGCTTGAACCACTCCTGGACTGTAGGCCTTGGACTGCTCCTTTATTTTGATTGGCTAATCCTGGGGTAATCCTGATTCTGACTGGTTTGTAGTGAGATGGCAGTTTTGCAGACACGTGACAAACAAGGCAGTTGTTTCGGGTTACTCAGGTAGACGTAGTGCCAACAGATTAGTCAAGCGGTCGGCACAAATCCAAAACACAGCGTCTTACAGCAAAGATCTCCTAATAGCAACAACTTCAATTCAAATGGTCTATAAAAGACATTCAGGTTAAATTATTGAACAACTTATGAATAAACTTTGTTCAGAGACTTTGCGCAGGTCCTGTTTTGGAACTTCCGTTATATATACAACAGAAACTATTCAAGATACTAAAGATACTAAACCATGGTAAATAATGCTGAGTCATTCTAACATGCAGGTTTCAATTGCATCAACAGTGTTAGATAAAATGCATTTACCATAAAAAAAAAAACAATGGCTCATATTTATCAAACCTCTCAGATTAAAAGGTTTACTAAATTCTATTAGACAGCTGATGAGAAGTGATCCTAAATCAGCACAAAGATGCTTAATAGATGTGGCTCAAAGTGCCAAAATGGGTTTCCAAAGCCTATGCTATAAATTAAAGTGTTCTTTTTATCATGATCCACAAGAACACACTACTTCTAAACACACTAATGCCTATGGTATTTTATTCAGTTATTCATACTAATGGAGAAACTCGTGAAACCTGTGAATTATATGGTAACTGTTGGCCTAGACCTTGTGGAATACCACAGGATTCTATTATGGGGTCCTTGAAATTGACATTAAGTATGACAGTGAGATTTTTTTTTTTGAGACTGGCTAAGGCATGGGCTTTCACACAGTGTCTAATTTAAAGATCATCATCATTACATGACCATTTTTACATGAATGTATCAACCAGCATGAATCTAAAATATGACCAAATAAATGAAAAAAATATATATATCTTTAAATAGTTTGAATTTTTTCTATGTACTTATGTAATTATGTACTTTTGCTTTCAAGTCTTTAGAGCAACCAAGCACACAAAGAGGCAAACTGACTAGGACCAGACAATAATTAAATATTGATATTTATTAATATATACTGTATATTTATAAATATTGATATCGTCATAGAAAATACTTCAATATTGGTGATATAATTTTAAACGCATTTTTAATATTTTAATATCACTCAGAACCTGCTCGAGGCCCGAATAAAGCCAGTAAATTACATAACTGAGTAACATAGAGACAAGCTTCAAACATAGTATATAGTATTAAACAAAACATACTTTTCTAATAGTACAGTCCTATCAATCTGTTATTACACATTTATTAGATTAATTCAGCTTAGAAAAATAGTTTACATCAGGGCTAGCACACTTTAATCCTACTACAGAGGTTGGCTGTAAGCTAGCATTGAGCTAATAGTTACATTCCAGTATTCTGAACTCAATAACTAAGGACACAGTAAACTATTGTCCTAATACATGTATCATATCAATCGATTGAAGCTCACAAATCTAAACTGTTTTCAAAATCAGCAATTAATATGGCTTAGAAGATAGTTAGCATCGCCAGTTAGCTTAGTTAAGTTTCCACTGTGGCTAATCCGCCATTACTTCATAATAGGAAATCTATTATTTTATATTAAAAATATACTAATATACTAAAATAATACAGAATCCCATAAAGGATTTTTGGAAGTTAGAAGTGAGCTTTCCTCAACAAGAGAAATTATTTTTCATTTATTTTAGCAAGGATTTAGGCCTATCAATTTAAAACCTGTCCTTTCCTTACATTTACGCAAACAGAAAAAAACAGGTGCAAAACCAGGGTCATATTTTAAACCTAACTAGCCGTATGGATATTTATAGAACAAACCACGGAAGAGAGGAAGGAGTTAAAATTTAACCTTCTACACCAGAGGTCAGAGTCTCAATTATGTAGGTTAGGTGTGTGTGTGTGTAGTGTCTACTTTACAGTGCCACCCAATAATGTGTGCAAGAGTGTGATTGAGCCTTCAGTGTTTTACACACCTCTGGTCTAGTGAGATAAAGGCCCACACCCTTACCCAGCCCAGCCCCTCCTCCCATCTCTCCAATAGACTGATTAATCTCACTGTGTGGCTTTAGGTGTCTATAGCAAAGTCAGAGGATGAGAAAAGTACTTGTGCATTCGTTTAAATGTATGCTGAGAAATATGCAGGCTCCAAAACTTTCTCTACAGTGTTTCAGTTTACATTTACCTTAGTTTGCCTGTGCCCAAAACTGTTATTCTGTATCAGGGTTTTTTAGGGATGTCATGATACCATTATTGTGTTATTATAAAATATATAGACCTCAACTATTTAATATCTCTCATTATTTTTTGCGATAAATGTCTGAAAAATATAAAAACTAATTGAAGATGGTGCAGCTTTTGGTGTTTCCTAAAACCTTCCACAATTAAATACTACCACTCTTGTGACTTGTTGAAAAAAAATGGTAAAGGCAGACTGTATGGCCAAATTCTGGATTCTATACACCCTGTCCAGAATGAACTGATACTACTAATACCTTTCCCAGCTTGTTGGTAAAATGTGTCATACAGTGACACAGTCTTGGATGGAAGAGGACTCCTCAGCTCTTTTTTTTAAATAACAGCTAGTCATCCTCAAACACTCCAATAAGGAAGCTGCTATTTACAGTCACCTGAATCACTTGTACATTGGGAAAATTCGCACTTGAACCTTCGGACTTTGAATACAGCAAAGAGACAGTGACATTCACTCAAATAAAATGATCGATTTCAAAGAACTGGTTATTTTTACAATAAGACACTTTACAAATGTGCTTTCGAATGTACTTACTATTATATATTTATCATACTTTTTAAAACAGCAACATTTAACAACACTTTATGATTAACGGGTCAACAGAAATATCATTCTTGAGTAAAGGATTACAGCAGCTCTGTGCAAAGTTCATTGTTGGGGCTCCTTGGTCACAAAAAGATGCAGTTCCTTGTTTAACTGATAGATAGAACGTTGGAGATCGCACATGGCTGCAGATGCACAACATTGTACTCTTTACTGTTTGTCTAGGCCAGGCTAGTCTAGAATAAATTTGCCTCATGGGGGAAAGCAGAGAAATCCCTTTTAATACCACTAACTGGATACCCCTATTATCCAGCAGAAACAGTCAGAAAACTAAAAAAAAATATTTAAAAAATAATAGGTTCTTAGCACTGAATAGGCAGTGTTTTAATGTGGCTGATTTCCAAAATTAAAGTACATTTAATTTTGAGGAACGATACAGAACTTTACAGAATTTTACAGGATAACAATATGGCAATGGCGCTCCATCTGTTGTAATAAGCAGCAAAATAAATAAATAAATAAATCATATTGACATCCTGTGACCTGACTATTACGCATGTGACGCTGATAACAATAATGATGCAATATATTATGCAGCCCTAGTGGTATATCTGTTGACTGATCAACAGTGTAAGAAGAAAACATACCACTGTGACGCCTTCAAAAACTGGTTTGTCACATAAATTAGCTGAATACACTCCTGTAACTGAATACACTCTTGCAAGTGCAGCCTTTACACCTGCGTGAATAAGTTCAACAACTGAATGTATATGAGTATGTATGAAGGTCACAGAGAAAAAAATCATGTAAGTGCTTGAAGGTTATTCCAGAAGTACCGTATGTCCTAGGATTTGATGACATTTGGCTGCTAGAGCATTAGAGAGGTCAGGTAATGATCAATAATAAGGTAGCAAAAAAAATCCTCTAAAATCTAGAGGTATTACACTAAAGCTACATGACTGTATAGAAGTCAGTTTTTACTGACTATCTACTGGATGGCATTTGTCATGGTGACTATAGACTCGTGTTATATTGCCAATTATTTTATTACGATTAAAAAGCTGCGCATGTCCAGCTTGTCCAACCTGTGTCAGTTATAGTTGGACACATTAACACATTAAAAATAATGTCTCGAAATTGTGGAACAAATATGGGTAATTTTCCTGACAAGGAATTAAGATTAGTCTTAGACTGCAAAAAATTTTAAATGGAGATTTTTAATTGAAAGCAAAATAGAGTCATCTAGGCTAAATCTTTGTCTGGGAAACTGACCCATAGAGTGTATGCACACAGATGACAGCAACATTTCCCTTTTTTCTTTTTTTTTTATAATTTCCCTCATACTGGAATTTCCACTTTCATTACTTTGTACTTTTACTACCAGCGGAAGTGCCGTCACTGTCAGGTTACAACATGCTCTGTTTGAGTTGGCAGGAACTTCCAGTCTGATCTTCTAGCCAAGCTCAAAGTGCTTCAAAAATAAAGCGGGAAGGATCTTACAATTAAGGATTTGCCCTCTTCTTGAATGAAACTTTGATGCTTTCCTTGTTCCTCTTCAGGACAAACTCAAACATGACACAGGATTTTTCTTTCTTTTTTTTTAAACACTGTTTGTTTAAGTTCCTACAGTGTCCTCTACTGCTGGACAGAAGATGTAAACCCAGTGACCCTCCAGCTCTGTAGGCATTAAAATGACAATGAGGGAAATCTGGGGCTGACTGGGCCAGGAAACAAATAACACACAGGCCGCTTTCAGAGTTGCCTTTATACACTAAGTGAACTTGGTCACCTAACATATCAGGCCACGATCTCTTCTCTAAATGAACCGACTGACTCTCCTTCATGGTGGCTTGTTTTAGAGTGGAAGGAGATCCCAGCGTAAAAAAAAATGATTTATCTTTATTAAACAGCTTTTTTTTTGTTCTACTAAGCTGCTGTAAGACTTGTTGAAAGAGGCTTATTACATTCAGTTATTGAACTCATTAATAGTTGTCAAACAGGCTGCAGGTCACAGAGCTGCACAGAACAATAATCACCTCTTTGTAGTTTGTAGTTACTACAAGGCTGGTAAAAAGTTAGTATGAAAAAAATCGAAATTAAAAAACTGCATGTACGTAAAGACATATTATCTCAATACAGTCACCAACACACCAATGTGAGGAAACATTGGTTACAGCCTAAGCCAACAAGCAGTAGGCAAAAATGTCACGTGTAAATATATATTAACAGGACAGCAGTATGTGAAGAAATCATGAAGTGTTACCTCAGGTTAGTGCTGGGCGGTATGACCAAAAACGTACATCACAGTATTTTTCAAGATATTTTTTTAGATGGTTTCACAGTATATCAAAGTACTTTTTTGCATCTCTGGGCTTTTATATAGGTTTGTGACTTAGTTTACTGTTAAAAGTACATATAATATCAAACAATATGAATTTTGCACGAGCTGTGGATCGATTGCACAATTCCATTCCTCTCACTCCAGTCCGTATTTATGTCTATGTTCCAGTCGCTGCAGTATGTTAGCTTGTTATGCTAACTGGTTAGCTAGCTGCATGCGTCTTTGGCGATGCATGCCGGTTCTAAGTTCCACTCCGGTATTCTGTATAAACCGGTATACCACCCAGCACTACCTCGGGGGACAGCTTAAAAATGTCCACACGCGTACATTGTGAGGTGTTATCTTGTGAGGTTGAAAACTGCATTTACGGTGCCATTTAATTTCTTAAGTTGTACTGGCATTTACCTTTCTTCAATGCACAGTATCACTTGATTATATGGGGTATACACCATAGATGGCATTACCACTCACAGTTGGCAGGGTGGTATGGATCATAAGAGGAAGCATCTATTTAAAAGTGTCAGTATGAACATTATCCTGCATGTGTTTTTCAATGGTAGTCTATGTAATTTCATCATTTAACTTGCGCACAATGTAAAGAACATCTGCCAGACTCATGGTTAAACATTAAGAAGTGCAAAAATGCCCTAAAGCTCTAATTACACATTAATATATTAACCTAAAGATATCACATATTTATGGAATAGTATTTGCTTAACAGCCTAAAAAAATTAGTCACTACAGTTGGGTAAAGTTTGAAAACTCTTGTTAAAGTTTAATTACTCTTAAATTATTCTCAAAATACCTAGTAAAATTTTCTATTATTATATTCCGATTGGCCTATTTTTGATCCTAGTCTATACTGTGTATCTGTATATCCCTACATACTACTAAGGATCTACATCCACTTCCTCCTACAGCATCCACTGTCCTGCTTTCTGTTACTATTCAGCCAAAGCAAACAGCGCCTGGTTGGTTAGGCGATTACGCGTGTCTGAGGGGCTATGTGCTGTCCAGACACGTAGTATGTGGCGGTCAAATGTGTAGCAGTACAGTGGCCAGCACAAAAGGGGCGAATGAACACATTTTGGCAGCCTCTAAGGAAACGGTGACAATAGCCTACGCAAGCGTCCACTGAACAGCCCCAGACGCTTATCTGGCAGAGAGCCAGATCATTTAAGTTTCACGTACTCCGACACTGCTAAAGCCGGCTGATGGACCGCACTCTAGAAACTTTCCAAACTACAGAGAACAAGGATGCTCAGTCCTCGCTTCATTCACAAGCTACACCCGGTCCACACAGGTCCGATTTGGTGCTCACACAATAGACTCCGGTTACAGTGCAGGAGAGACACTACAGGCCTCAAATTCTCCCCCCAGAGAGCCACGGCGTCCAAACACAGCTCAGCTCAGAGTTATCAGACAGGCATGAGTCTGTGAATGAACTGTTGTTTTAAGAGCCCGAGCTGAGGCTGGACTGAAGATTAGTGCACACTAAACACCCTGGCATTTTCATCTTCATCATAAGACTTGTTTTACATCCAATACAGTAAACATAAGAAAAGAAAGCCAGCCTTTCCCTAAATCTGTGTGGAGAAAAATGAAACAAGCAACGCAACACTAAATGACATCACATCGTGAAGCAAACTGGGGCAGAAGAAAAGAGAGGATATTACACTCAGGAAACAAGACAGAAGAGTGAGCAGGGACATCAACTGTGGATTCCGTAGAACAGAATAAAGTGGGGGGGGGGGATGTCAATACTTCAGTACTACGTTTTAATGATGTTATAATAAGCCTATATATTGTTAAAAAAAATGTCACTGTAAACGGATTTATTTTCATTTAGAGCTTTTTTTCTATTTGTTCCAGGCATCATTTAACTAACTTGTTGCGAGTTAAAAATAATATTGAATAATTTCATGTTGAATGAAAAAGCATCATCATATAATTACTATCTCACCATAAATTATTATCTCCTTCATGTGCTCATGCAGATTTATTTTTTTTTTCTATCTGTGACATATTTTCAGCCCAAATTCCAGTCCAATTTTGAAGAAGGTGGTGTTGTTAAAATGCAAATGGCCCATGGAAAATTAGCCAATAGAGACAATTAAATATAAAATTCACTTGGAATATACTTTACTCTTTACATTAACTTAGATTAAAAGTTTTTAATGCTTTACCTTTTCCTTTGGAAAATGGCACTAATGCTGTGCGTTCATTCCAATAAATGTTTGAAATTGCATCAGTAACATAAGTATTCTATGTTGTTTTTTTTACAGCATGAACATAAGTATTGAGATACTGATGCAAGTTCGTACGCATTCATAAACCAAAAGTGTGCTGTATTATGATGAGCATTACAAAGAAATTAAATTATATGTAGCAGCCTATATGATGTGTATCAATATTCTAATCTACACAATCCAGAAATGTCAAAATAACAGTGCTCTCTTAAGTAAAAGAATATAAAATAATATTATCAAAATATAGCTCCCCCCCCCCACACACACACACACACAAACAGAGAAAAGTTAAACATAGCTAGCTAACTACATTACTTTGACTTCAAGGTTACCCCTGACCAGCTCTAGCTAGGTTAACTACATGGTCTATCCTCTAGTCCTGCATGCTTGTGTATCATTACAAAATGCATGAAAAAAACAAGCACTACATCCCTTATTACTAAGAAAGTTAAAAGAAATGTAACAGAGTAAAATATCTAGCTAAGCTATACAGTACTTGGCTGACCTTCAAGGTTATCTCTGACATTTCCAACTGTAGATCCTATACTGTAAGCCCCAAATGGCTGTGCTTTATTAGTTATATATAAAGTACACAATGAATTAAAGGACATCATACTACACTTATTATTATTAGCCAGTAGAGTGAAACTCTGTGTATACGTTGCTGTTACTTAAATATTTATTTATTGATAAATTACTTTAGTTAGTTTTCAGTGAATATGTTAAATGGGTGAATGTCTTTCTAGTCAGTCTGAAGCGTAAACAGTAAAAAGACAAGTCCTTCTAAGGACAGTAAAACTTCTTGTTTTCGCTCTGAATCAGTTGTCAGTTAAATATACAGCTCTGCAAAACAATTAAGAGACCACTTGAGCAAAATGAATATTGTTGTTTTATTCTATAACTACAGACAACATTTCTCCCAAATACCAAATAAAAATGTTGTCATTTAGAGCATTTATTTGCAAAAAAAGAGAAATTATTTAAATAACAAAAAAGATGCAGAGCTTTCAGACCTCAAATAATCCAAAGAAAACAAGTTCATATTCAAAAAGTTTTAAGCTTTAATCAAGATTTGGTGGAATAATCCTGTTTTTTAATTACAGTTTTCATGCATTTTGGCATGTTCTCCTCCACCAGTCTTACACACTGCTTTTAGATAACTTCTGGTGCAAAAAAATCAAGCAGTTCAGCTTGGTTTGATGGCTTGTGATCATCCATCTTCCTCTTAATTATATTCCAGGGGTTTTCAACATTGGTAAAATCAAAGAAACTCATAATTTTTAAGTGGTCTCTTATTTTTTCAGAGCTGTAGGTTAGCTAAACTAAGCTAGGTTAAGTACAGTAGTTACAGTGCTGGATCCTGATGAGTCGTGCTGAGTTCCTGCAGTGCAGGACCAGACAGGATCTGATCTAACCCAACTGATCTAATCTAAGTTTGGTTTCTCACCAGTATTCCTGTAGAAGAAGAAACCTTCATGAGAAAGCGGACAGTTAGTTAAACGCGCTCAGTTAGTGTTAGTCCAAGTCTGGAGCCTAAAACTGTACAATCTTTACGCTTAGCTAGGTTAACCCAGTGCCCAAAGTTTCTCCAGTAAGTTTAGCTAATGGTGCTAACTGTAGCAGCAGGCAGGCTAACTGACTGTTAGCCAGCTCCGCTGATTTAAACTCCGGCCGCGGGATAGCTGCGAGTCGTAGCCCGACCCCTGCGAGCCCAGCTGGGCGTTAAGCAGCCGGAGGGAGCCGCGTGTGAGGGGCTTACTTTGACCGAGTCCACCGGATACATGACCGTGTGCTCCAGTACTCCCGCCACGGCGCCCGCTGTCATGTGCGTGGCCAGGGACGCGTGGGGCGGCAGGCTCTCGTACTCGTCCGGCTCGGAGGTCCCGCTCTTCGGCTCCGACATCTCCAGATCCGCCACGACCGGTTCGGCTCGCAGCTCCATGCGGGAGGGTCTGAAACACACACTCACTCACACACACGCACGCTCGTGCGCGCGCGTTACCAGCCTCCCCGAATCATCCGCGGCTCCGCCACCATGGCCGTGTTACGGAACGGCCGTGACGTCACGACGTCATTAACGGGGCGGCACTCAAAACAAAACACTGACTCTCCTGATTCCTGAATTTCTGAACAAGAAGCACCATTAATTTCACTTTCCTAACCTGTAAAAGTCCGGCGGAGCCTCTCTCTGAACCCTCTCTGCATATTTCTCACATTAATTCATTTCTCACGTTAATTCCAGCTGGGGTTGCCAGGTCCTACAAAACAATGCCAGCCCAAAGTCAGTTTAAAACCCGCCCTTCCGAAGCTTAAACACGTTTGAAGTAAAAGACAAAACAACTATAAATGTACGTCCTAGAGTGTTCTGTCTATAAGGGATTTATTATCAGTATTGTTATTTATCTTAAACATTAGTGTTTTATTCGTTTTTATATGGCAGTCAAAAACATTTAATAGTAACATAATTAGCAAAAAAAAATGACATTTATTAACTCCTCGCCCTTCCTGAACTCTTTTTTCTTCTCTTTAACATTTATTTCAAAGCCTTGTGATTGTGTTTACATTGTGATTCTCTCTCTCTCTCTCTCTCTCTCTCTCTCTCTCTCTCTCTCTCTCTCTCTCTCTCTCTCTCTCTCTCTCTCTCTCTCTCTCTCTCTCTCTCTCTCTCTCTCTCACTTTCCCCGCTGTCTTCCCCTATGTCGTTATGTTCTCCTTGGTGCATATTGTAGAAATCAAGGAAGATTCGACACGTTTGCCCGCTGTGGTGACCTGACATCCAAGGCAACAGCATTTTTTTGTTTTTTTTTTATCGACTGCGGCCCAAAAAACGCACCCCGCCACCCCTGATTTTTTTTCCTATTTGGCGGGGAAACCGCGAACCTGGCAACTCTGGTTCCAGCACAGCACTCCAGCGCTTCGAGCCCGCCCCGCATCAGCGAAAAGATTCAGTGAATCGATTCAGAGCCGAGGCTTCCGCACAGCGCAGACAAACGAACGAAGTGATCGAATCACTGTCCAACCGATTAGTGACGTTTCAAGAGATCAACAATCAAGAAAACTTTTATTTTAAAAGTAATTCATTTATATCCCCCTCTCCTCCATATTTGTCATATATTTTTCACTTAAATAATTGTACATTTACTGCATTCACAAATACATGCTGATAAAATGTTTTTTTTTGTATAAATAATAATAATAATAATAATAATAATAATAATAATAATAATAATAATAATAACTGGTGATGAATAAAACATCACAATTTTTTACACAAAAAGGCCAAAAACAAATATGATAATATAATAAAGCATAATATTACCATATTTCAGGGCATATTTTTAAAACAATATTCTACTGCAACATTTTTATTTTTTATTCATACACTATTGCAACAATATTCAAATTTTATTAAGTATAAATATATGAGTTTCATACATTCAGTAGAAACAAAAAAAATCTACAAATGTTTGTCCATTTCTTAAATCAAGACCCTGATATTGTATAAAATAACAATAGTGTAAAAAAATGTAATAACAAAAATCTACCAAAAAACTAAAGTACAGAATATTTTCAATGCTTGTATATAAACGACAAACAAACCATATGAGCAATTTCAGTAGATAGCAAAACAAATACAAAACATACTGCTTTAAGAATTTCACAATAATACAATATGGAGTTGTTTTATTGTGTCAAAATGTTTGTGATATTATTGTGAAGGACACAATATGGCACATCCCTAGTAACTGAAGTCTAAAAGCACAACAAGTACCATTGTTAATCAGTTGGGGGTCATATGGGGCACCTTAACTTGTTTCAAGTGAATGAATGCTAAATAAATAAGACAGCAAGTGTTTCTAATTAGAATACAATTTGTGTGATCCTTAAATTGCATATTTTAATTTGTCAAAGGTAAAAAAAAAAAGATTGTTTGGCCTCCAAAACTAAAAGATGGTGGGACAATCCTAAAACAAAAAAAGTTTTGATTTCATCATACATAAAAAAATAAATCGGATCATGGACTGCCTTTTTATTTACAGCAAATATTCCTCTTACAACATATAAACATCAATTTTCCCAGTCCTATTTCTGGAATCAGCAATGCTAACATCATCATATTCTAAACTTAGATGAGGAGGCCTGCAATTCCAAAAAATCCATAAATTCTTTTGATTTTCTGAGTTAAACACAGGCACATTTTTTTGAAGAATTTTGATAAGTTAGCCACTCCTTATAGGAAAACTGTAGAAACATTTTATGTCTTTCTTGTTTGTGAAGGTACCAGCATTCCACAAACATTCTTTATCCCTCTCATAACTATGTTTTTATTCCATACATTTTATACAGTGATTGGTTTCATAGGATCACTTGTGTAATTCACAGTGCTACATGTTTAAACAAGCAGGCTATGGTTTTGCCCACAAGTGTGTTTTCTCTAGTATTATTATTATTATTATTATTATTATTATTATTATTATTATTATTATTATTATTATTATAACTGATGGAAGAATAGTTTTACCACAAAATAGGCCTCAAATTTAGCAAGCAAGACATACCCTTGAAAATGAAAGTCACATAATTATTGTCAACAGTAACAGTACAATAGATTCAACAGCACTAGTTCTGACTCTGAAGCTTTAAAAAAAAAGTGTATTAGTGTATAGACAATGGTCATCAACAGCAACAGGCCTGAAGTCAAGTTCTGCCCTGCTGGGTGTGTTGGGCGTAGTGTCAGATGTGTTCAAGGGTGGAACCACAGATTAGTGAGACTGTGCCCTGCTAATCTGGCAACATCTGCTGCTGTGAGAGCGGTTAGTGATCCCCCTAAACTGTTTGTATTTTTTTTTGCTGCAGTGTGGCACAATGTGAACAAAATACTAAAGAAATATTGAACACTAGTTCTGTGGCTATACAGCTTAATATTACAATTGTGGTATATTAAACATATGAGAATTAACCAATTAAAACACTCTCTGTGGCTCTGAAACTAGGTTTATTATTCTGTTATACATTTTAATTAATAGATGAAAATGAAATATTCAGTACTGTATTAAGGAGATTTTGGGTCCCACATGGTTCTATTTTGGGTCCTATGAAACTGATGTTATTCATGGCAAGAGGTATGACAATAAATACATGAAATGTGAGCATGTAGTATGTACAGAGTGTAAGGGATTAAAGACAAACTTGCATTATTTAATCAAAATAATCTATTTTTTTAATGATAAACCACCATCTAGCACTTAATATAGCAAATTCAAATTATTGCCACCAATTCTGGAGGAACAGGGTTGTTTGGCCTACAGCAACCAAATGCACTGTATTGTACACCACAGTGTTGCCAAATTTACAACTTCACCAAACTGGGAAATGCAGTAATGAACTGAGTGGTCATTTCTGGTTATTTGCTAAATAAACTGTGGTAGCAAAACAATGTTATTTTCATAACAGAGAAAAGTAATTCTCTTTTATGACCAACAATTTAGTCTGGTGTTGGATACCTGGCAACCCAATGCCACATGGCCTTACTGACAGAAAGGAAAAAATGTCTGATATGATGGTACATTGTTGGTCGGGTTGACACTGACTGCTCTAAAACCTTTTTTAATTTGTCTTAGTCTTAAAATACTGTTTTTTTGTGTACTATAATTAATTAATAATAATTAATTATACTTAAAAGTAATCAAAACGTATTTGAAATATAGTAGGGTGACCATAATTTCGGGTTGCACTCTGACTGTGAGTGTTGACGGGGGGGTGGCGGTGGTGCCGCGCTCTGACTGTGACGGGGGGGGGACTGTCACACGCAGCACCATAGTGCCTAGTGCCTGTAAATTTAATGGTCCAATGAAGGTAATTTAAAAACCAGGACAAAAAAAAAATATGGAAAGGACGTGAAATACAGACATGTCCCGGGAAATACGGATGTTTGGTCACCCTAAAATATAGTATTAATGAATTACATTACACCATTTACATCAGGAAAAGGAGTCACAGACAAAACAAGGTCAAAATAAAGTGACCCCCCAGCCCACCCTCCTGTTCTTGGCCTCCATGTAATCCTCATCATGCCTCACATGAGCAAACCATAAGGCTAAGCCCAGAAAGAAGATAAGAGACAAACAAAGCAGTCCCCTGAAACTGTGTATCAATTATTAGCTGCAATGTTAGTCCGTGTTGCACTGGAGCTTCAAGGTCTAAGGACATTTTTTACACATAGTACTGTCCAGGTTCTAGCGGTGGACGTGTTTTTATTGTGTTTGGATGTGCAAAAATACTGTATAACATTGTTTTTAGCATAGCTTTGCTAACAATGCTAACTTGTTACAAAAACCTGGGTCGCTAAAAGAGGAACATATTTTGAGTGGATTCACCATAAAACACTGATAGATAATTGTCACTCCAGTTTTGCTAAACTCCAAAGTCTCTGTCATTTTGTTTTTGAAACAGTTTACACTTCCTAATGTTTAACTGGAATGCCATCAACTCAACTGGGTGTTATTTGACATTGAAATCTATAAAATAATGGACAAAGGTACAGATAAAATAAAAATAGTTATTTGTTTATTGTTTTTAGGGTATAATACTACGTTGTATACTTTGAGCAATATTACATAATCCAAAACATTATTCTTATTTCAAACTAACAAATTGATCTCCCATTTTGTCTAATTTCTGCCTTTTTTTATCTGCCAGTATTTATAATATTTATTCATAAATTTGAAGCTTGCATGACAATCATGATATTTTACTTTAAAACTTACTTTTAAAAATGGAAAAGTTTAAAACAGAACTGTACAGTTGTATCATACATTATTCCAGTTTAGCCCAAATTGTTTGGTTTTGAACGATTTCTTTATTTTGAGCGAAAGATTTTTATGTGCACTATGACAAGAAGCTCAAAGGGAAAGGAGCTTTTTCCGCTCTTGATCTGTTATAGGGCTGCGTGATTATCATCAGTTAGCTACATTTATAACCTGCTGCTTATTAATGCTTTAGTTTCATATTTAGATAATACAGTGAGCAGATTTTGCCGTGGTGGTGGTGTCAAGCAGAGCCTTCGGCTTCCCCACTCCAAGACACCTCCGTGTGGGGAGAGCATGCGGAGTCCACCGTGGAGCTTATTGCGACCAAAAAAACACAAATACAGTCAATTCCATTTATTAATTTAGAAAATAAACATTTTGCTGATACAGGATAACTATATGTGTGTTATATAAACCATTTTGAGTCAAAGTTATGATAGACTATGGAATTAAAGATTGTGGAATTAAATTTTTTTTTTTTTTTTTTTTATCCGTGGCCCCTCCTGGGCTCCGTATAGAAGCCATTAGGGCACTGTGTCTTTTTTAGTCACTTTAGAGAGCTCTTCAACTTCACATCTAGACCCATTAGCCAGCTGAACTAACAGACAAATAGAACACTGATGGAAGAGAAATAAGTGGAAGAAAGAAAGAGGCTGTAGTCAGAAAGTACCATTAAATCCCACCTGTATTTTCCTAAATACTAAACACACTGTTTTTAATCCACTGTGAATCTGCAGATCCCTCGCTGTAGTGGCAATTTCCTTTATCTCACTTACACACACACACACACACACACACACACACACACACACACACACACACACACACACACACACACACACACACACACTTAAAATACAGGTTCAAGCAAAACTCCAATTTACTCCACATGTAGTCATTAAGCCAGGCAATGTTTGGTGTCTGAGGCTTTTTTAGTTTGGCACTGGAGCAAAGAGGCTAATGCAGCTAGCTAACAAGTAAGAAAAGCTAATACCTCACCAATTAGCATGATGTTTACTGTCTGAATCTGCAAACACTTGCCTCATACCAAAATGAACCGTGGTTTCTGACCACAAAAAAAAATCAGCCTTCTACTACTGTTGTTATATCAATGTAATTTACTTTTGTTCTTATGTCAGCCGTGCAACAAATACTTTTTAAGCACTGTTTAAAAAAAAAAAGTGCATTGCCCCAGCATTGTAGTAATTTCCTCTCTGTCTTGTATATAAACACACACAAAAATCCAAGTAACCCCTTTGAGTGGTTCAGCCAAAACTTACATTTACCCGAAATGTAGCCAATCGGCCAAGCCATATTTGGTGTCTGTGGCTTCTTTTGCTTTGCACTAAAGCAAAGAAGCTATTGCAGCTAACCAGTAATACCTCACCAGTGAGCCTGCAGACACACTTCTCTGAGCTGATCTATGGTTTCTGACCACTATTAATAATCTAAGCTACAAACAAAATTCAGGCTTCTAATGCTGTTTTTATATTGTAAAATTATACAATAGTTTAAGTGTATTGCGGTTTTCTTCATTCTTATGTTAGCCATACTCCCAATCACTTTTAATTACACACACACATACACACACACACATAAATACAAGTAATCCCTTTAAGTGGTTCAGTTAAAACTCACAACCGAGGCGTCTCGGTTTGCGTTAAAGGAAGGAGGTTAATGCAGCTAACATGTAAGGGAAGCTAAGAATACCTGAGCAGCTAGCATTGTGTAAACACGGCATGGTGGCTTAGTGGTTAGCGCGTTCATCTCCCAGCACTGGGGTCTTGGGTTCAAGTCTCTATCTGGGTGGAGCTTCCATGTTCTCACCGTGTCTGCGTGGGTTTCCTCCGGGCACTCTGGTTTCCTCCCACAGTCCAAAAACATGGAAACCAGGTAAATTGGATACTCTAAAATTGCCCAGAAAATTGGTGTGTGAATGTGTGTATGACTGTATGCCCAGATATGGATTGGCACTCTGTGCTGGGTCACCTTCTCAGTGCCCGATGCAGTCCTCTATTCTGGTTAAGAGTGTGCTGTGTGCCATTGGCTGCCACTTCTCACTGGTGTAAGTTAAGTGTGATTGGTGCCTTAAGTGCCTTAAGTGGCAGAAAGGCTCTATATAAGTGTAAATGTAAGTAAGTAAGTAAACTACAGACAGGCGTCTACTACTGCTTTTTTATCAGTGTAATCTGTTTTTTTTTACTTTCATGTTATCTTTACACTAAATGACTTTTTTAAGTAATTTCACCATTGCAGAGAAATTTCCAAAGTTGGAATGAAATTACGCAGGTCTACATGCTCCCACCATTCCAAACAACTTTGTGAAAGGAAAAAAGGTAAGCTGCAACCACAAGTTGACTCCATTTTTTTTATTATTTTGATTGTTCACCAGGAGCAAGAGGGGAAATAATCTCAAAAGGAATCTAGTTGCAAATAGTGACTTTTCAAGATTTTCAGTCTTTGCAAAAGTCTTTTTCTCCTCAATTTAGAAGACCAAAAATCCAGTCCACTCATTAGGACTCCAAACACTAGGAGGCAGAAGACAACTAGCACACTTAGAGGAAAGTGCTGGATCCTCAGCTCCAATACAATAGCTAACAGATGCCTGTGCTCACCAACGTCACTTTAGGAACAAAGAGGAAGGAAGGCCAATTATGCTCTCTCTGACTCCAGCTGCTGATGGCAAGGGATTTGAACCAGTTATCCTCGGATCATGGGGAAGTGCCTTAGATGCTGCACCGCTTGAAGCCCTGACTTCTAGTTTTAAAGTATTTTCAAAAGTCTTCTAGCGTATGGAGAGAACTTGTGTATCCACATCTCTTCTCCACTGTTAGTTACAGTTTAAGACAGAATTTGAGAAAGACAACCTGCTTTTGCTTAGTTTTACTTGCAATATCTGGCAACCCTACACAAAAACATGCCAGTAACACAGGGTGTATTGTGTTCCGTGCTGACTCATGTTCCAGTCCCCGAGAGCTCGTCTCGGCTTGGTAATACTCAGAGATAAATAGCCTTTCACTGTTCAAGCCAAACAAGCAAGCTAGCTAATGGCTGCAGTTTCAGGTGCTTATATAAACTGTCGAGGTACTGTTCACCAAAAGCTGAGCAATATAGATTATAAAAACATAGTGCTGTATATAGATATGTATTACAATAAATAGTGCTTTCCATAAGATATAACGTTTTAAAAGGCTGGTTTCAATTACTGTTTTTTGAGGAACCAACCACTGAAAAGTTCTGTAAGGAAACAAAAGTTGTTCCCCAATGGCAACACATGCTGAGTGGATGAATGGTCAGATATTTAGGCCTAAAACTTGAAATAGAATGCATATTGCAGTGTCAGTGTGCAACTATGTTAATGGAGATAACCTAATTATGTAATAATAATTACAATGATGTATATGTGGGCATAAACTATTATACAGTCATGTTAAATTGTTGGCAACATAGAAATATAGTGTCAAAAATTTTAGTATTTCTCTCAGATAATTAATGCAATTACAGGTTTTGTTATACACAAAAGAGAGAAAAGAGAAAAAAGCCAACATTAATATAATTTCACACAAAACTTAAAAAATGTATTATAATTGGTTGCACACCTTTAGGAAAAAAATCAATTGCTGTCTAAAACCATCAACAAGCTTCTTACACCTCTCAACTGGATTTTTTTTTTTTTCATCAACACACTCTAACATGCCACAGGCGAGTTTAGATAAGCATTACATGTTTGAAAGTTATTTACCCAATATTTTAAAATGTGGCAATACTTTTGTCTCTCCCATTTTTGGAGTTTTGTGTGATATTATGACAATTATTTCCTACACACAATAGGAAATTAGGAAAAAAAACCTGTATAACCAAACGTGTAGCTGTAAAAGATTTCTTGGAGAAATACTTAATTATCGGAAACGTTTCAGGGGTGCCTACACTTTGGGCCATGATTATACCTGCATATGTGTTAGCATTTGAAATGGGTATATTGCATTACAAGCTTTCTGCCTTTCAGCTCATCTTTCATCAGTGAGTATCTTTCAGCCCAGGTCAAACCCCTCCTAAACTCACTTACCCCCCATGGCCAGGCCACCCGCACATTCGCAGACAGTCCTGCTGGGAAAAAGACACTTGGCTCCGGGTGTAAACTGTCCCCAAGCTCTGCTGTAAGGCCAGCTCAATTTGGAACTCAAAAAATTACAGTAATAGTTAGTGCTAACAAACTCCATCCAAATCTAATTTAGAAAAAATCTCTTTTCCCCAAACGTAGACATGTTTGTTGAGTTTTCTTCCTCGGCTGTGCCCTGGAGCTATAAAGATAATGTAGCAAACAAAAACGGATGCTTATAGCCACCAGGTTAGCATGCTAAATGGAGTGTCCATGAATATACAGACACCCCCTCTCATCAGGGAATTCAGCCACTTTAAGATGCACCAGAAGTAGACAATGAATTGCAGACAGCTAGATTATAAAAGCTATATAGACAAGCATTTTCAAAAGAACAGAACTCACTGGAGCAGTCGCTAGCTGCCATAAAGAAAACATGAGCATGCCCAGTGCCAAATGGCCAGCTAAACACCAGCTAAAGGAATTCAAAGCCTATCAGCACTGGGGTGTGTAGCAGTGAAACCTCTGGAGTGAGTTTATAAGTTGTTTGTGATCCAAAACTAGTGGTATCTGCCCTTCCCTACTAGCTTGTATGGCTAATTGCAATCAAATCCTGACATAATTGTTTTAGCATCAACTGTATGAAGCCTATCTAGAGGAGTAAATGCTGTTATTGCAACAAAGGGAATAAACTCCCAAACCTATTTCCCCAAGAAACAGATATTTTGGTTCTTATTTTCCTGACAAAGTTCGAGCCAAAACGTAGGCTGTGTCCCAATTGTGCACTACACACTTATACTGTAAGATACACACTACAACTGTGGTCTGATCATTTTTCAGCAGGATAATGCTCATCCACACACAGTAAGAGATTCCCAGGAACGTCTCTGCCAGACTGCAACACTTTTTATCTGCCTGGTCGCCAGATCTTTTACCAATCATGCATACACAGGACCAGCTGCAACATCTGTGGGCAAATGTGCCAAAGGATGCCATGATAAGGAACACTAAACCTCCATGCCCAACCATATCTCATTTTGCAGTGTGTTATACATGTTACATGTTTTATACTAACAGAATAAAACTAGTTCTTACTCAAAACGAGTTAGTATTAATAATTAATACACATTTGGGAAGCACCCCTAGGCTAAAAACAATTTTCAGGGGCATTTTACCATTAGCACTGCAACAGTTGTTCAATTCTAGGCTTATTGCATGTCTGGGAAGCTGGCAGATTGTGTCAGTTGGACCAATGTGGCTTTCCTTCGATAAGCTTCTGCAATGTCACAAGAATTATTTCAATCCAGTGTTTCATTAATTTTTCACCAAGATCTTGCAGCATTCATGATGGTAGAGTCTGACCACTGCACATCTCCAGCACATCCAAAAGATTCTCAATGAGGTTAAGGTCTGGACTGTGAAAATGATGATCTCATGCTCCCTGAATCACTCTTTCACAATTCCAGCCCCATGAATTCTGCCATCGTTATCTTTGAATATGCTCGTGTCATCAGGGAAGAAAAAAAAATCCATTGATGGAATAACCTGGTCTATGTTCAGTATATTCAGGTAGTCAGCTGACCTCATTCTTTAAGCATATACTGTTGCTGAACCTAAACCTGACCAACTGCAGCAACCCCAGATCATTGACTTACTTAAATCCAGATGGAGACCTTTTCCTTTTTGGCCAGACAGTGTAGTTCCAGAGCAAAATTTAAGAAGACAAATATGTTTTGGCTAAATTACTTAACATTACAATTTTGGATAAACCGTGTCTTGGGTGGGCGGTTCCAGGTGTTGAGGTCTAAAACTAGCCTTATGTTCAATGCGTTTCTACTCTCCAGGCTTCACAACTCTTTCTCAGTGCCACTAGAAATCCAGGCTGCTGTAAATATGCACTCGTTTATTTACTCTAGCCTGATGTCGCCAGAAAACGCCTCAGAGTCTGTCCTCAACCATTTCCTGACCAAACATGAAGACAGCGAGAATGCTCTAAGCTCACAGAGCCACCCTCCACCTCTACTTCAGCACTACAATGAAAAAAGAAAAATTACCATTGATTCCAGTGTGTACATAATTTCAATGTGAATAAATAATATAATTACCTTAAAATAAAATTTTGTGAAAAAATTTCCACATAATTGTTTTTGCTATATTTTATTCATGTGGAAAATATTTTAATTAGTTAAATTCAAAACTATATATTTTTATTTTCCATGTAAAGTAACATGAGCCAGTACAAATCCTCACACACATACACACTCACAGCCCGGATTAACACAGGACATTACGTCAGAGGAGGATGTGACTAGGGTTCAACTGAGGACAGCAGAGGAAAACTGAGTTTGTAGAACGATAAAACAAGCACAGTGAAAGCTGCTTCACTGCAACAAGCTATAAAATCCATTTTAAATGTAAAACTAATGCATTACCTGCGTATATGAAATCTCAGGAATAGTGTTTGGTAAATAAGTTCTGGTGTAATGAGAGGGTGGGGTAAATGCATGCGTTCCCAGCATCTAGTGTTGGTGAACAACTCAAAAGCCAATCGTGATGGATGTGCAATGGTTACTATTTACCCCATAGGTGAAATTACCATAGCAGACAACACACCTTACTTTTATTTTGTTTAATAGAGGACAGATTATATAACCAAGTGGTCACATGGCAAGTCCTGCATGATTTTCCAAACCATCACCAATTGGTGGAAACTTCGCACTAGACCTCAAGCAGCTTGAACTTTCCAAATGAAATGAAAAATTAACTGATGATCAGTGCTGGTTTGGAGAGTCATGTCATCTGCTGGTGTTGGTCCACTGTGTTTTATCAAGCCCAAAGTCAGTGCAGTGTTTCCCCGGAAAATTTTACAGATCTTCATGCGCTCCTCGGCTGACAAATTAATGGAGATGCGGATTCATTTTCCAGCAGGACTTGGCACACTGCCCACACTGCCAAAAGTACCAATTAGTCTTATGTAACATTTCCTGAGACACTTATTTTAGGGTTTTTATTGGCTGTAAGCCATATTGATCAACAATAAAAGAAATAAATGCTTAAAAAAAAAATTAGATAAATATTTTTACGTGCACTATTATGTGATGCAATAATGTTTTCAAAAATAGATGTGTTTTTATGTAATTTTAGGTACAGTTGGCACAACAGCAAGTTTCTTAAATCGTTTGTAGATATGAATTCTAAGTTAAGAAGTACTTGTTTGTTACAAATGGATCAAAATATTTATAAATTTACAAAGCAATTCAAGTATTTCACTAGTTACAAATGATTTCTGGAAACATTCCTAAGAATGTTATTGAAGTTACAATTAAGAACAACTTAGTGTTACTTTTGTTTTGTTTCTGAAATCAAAAGTGGTTCTTTAATGGAATGACTCAAAGAATCATTAAAGTGCAGCAAAGAAAATTGTTTTTAAAAACTGTAAAGAGTACCAAAATAAATCAACATTCAGTTCTTTTAAACAGCAGAGCATTGAATGATGAACAACACATATACAGTTTTCCCTTAACTCTTTATTAGACACCAGCAGTGAAAATACAGTAGATAGCTACAGAGATAACACTTCCAAGCCCAGTTTCACTTGTTTAACATTTACATCATTCAACAGCGTTTCTGTGGGTTAAGTTCCACAGATGAACTCAAGCTGGTTTCTGATAAGGAGTTCAGATCAGGACATGATTGTCACCTGGACACTATAGTTGGTACAAATGCATGTCAGGTGAAGTAAAGAAAAAGGGGTGGGTGGATCTCAACTCTTTAATTTATTTACTGTACAAGGAGCTGCAATGCCAAAACCTCCAAATCGTTTGCACATGAATATTGCACTGGTTCTCTTCTGATTTCTATTACATGTTCAGAGAGGAAGAGAAAGAAAGAGAGGAAGGAAAATATACAATCATCAGGAAAATGACTATTAAATAACTCATAAAAAAGCACAGATAAAAAGATACTAAACACACATGGTGCAATCAATAATAAGAAAAAGAGGAAGTTATTCCCTAAGACTGGCAAAAACAGGTGAATACACAAATTCGCTCATGAACGCACACAAGCAATCGTTCTGTCTCTGGCTCCATCTCAAACACAGACTGGCACCAACTGCAGAACTGAAGAGGATTCAATAATATACAAAAAAAAAAGAACACAGATCTAGCAAAGCATAAAGCTAGAAAAGTACACTTTCTTCAAAATGCTTTAACAGTACATAGAGAGTGTCAATAAATATTAGTACAGTGTCCTCTACAAAACAAAATTCAAAAGTTCCAATATTTTCTTACTTCTGGTGCTTTTAGTACCTCCTAAGACATGCTGCCAGTTGTCTGCCTGTGTTTCTGTTTATAAAAAAAAGCTGGGAAAATGAGAATTTAATTAGCATTTGTGAGTAATGGATAAATAAACAGTTCAGCTAAAAGGAAAAAAAAGAGAGCAGAATTTACAATTTTAGTTAATCAGTTGATCATTCAAGACATGTTTTATGGCTAAAAATAGTTTAGCACTGGAGCAAAAAGGTTAACTCTGCCAACTAGCTAACACTTAACACGTCTGGTTAATAAATGCATACTTACACTTCTGTCAACCCTCTTTTAAGTTTAAAATATTTAAAAAGCAAAGTATGGCTTAGTTTGAACAACAAAAAAAGAACAAAACTTCACAAAACTTCACAGTGTAGCTGAACACTGGAAGGGTTACTCTGGACAACGAGGAGCTACAAGGCTAACTCTGCTAGCTAACACTGGAAGTCTTGTTTGTAAATGCAAACAGACACACTTCTGTCAATCCTCTCAAACTGAAACTTTAACAGCTCTTCATAAAGGACCCACAGACATTTCTATGAGGTTTACAGGCAAAGTATGGCTTAGCTTAAACATTAAAGAGGAACAAAACTTTGTTGTGTAGCTAAACACCAGGAAGAGCCACAAGGGGCAATGTGGCTAACTTGCAACATGCTAATAGCAAGTCAATAGTCACTCAAATATTTTCTAGAAGAAAAACCCTAACATTTGTGACAAACTGCTTTAACTGGATCAAGGTTTTTATCATCAAGCGTGAACAGACTAGTTAATGAGGTTCAGGGGCAAAGTATGGCTAACTAGGAACAAAAAAAAACAATCAACAACACGACTTCATGGTAAAGCTGTAGTTGAACACAACAAGGAGCTACAAGGCTAACTTTGCTAACCCTGGAAGTCAACAGCCACTCCAATCGGTTCTGCATACGCATTCTTACACATTTCTAAACAACCAGCTTAAACTGGATGAAGGTCCTACTAAAGGGTGCGCAGCCTTGTCGATAAACATTTGAGGCACTTTATAGCCCTATACGGGCAGGATTAGTTTCTCAGGAGGATGTCTGTGAAAAATTTTTCACTCTTCTACTCAGTGATAAAACTCTTTCATCCGGACTGCAATTGAAAAAAAAAACAGGAGGACCAGTGAGATTTTTGGCTTTCTAGGTCACATGACATTGTGTTCAATAGCTCCTCCATTTCCACTTGCTGTTGTGTTGTGTTTATGTGGATCTCTGTGAAAACGCACACCCAAAGTGTAATTACGGTGCGTGGCAGTGGACAAATAGCTATTTTATTAAATGTGAGGTGACGAAACTCAGAGATGTGCGTCCAGACGAGAAAAAAAATAAGTTAAGTGAAAAACAGTAGGTAATTTAGCCTGTCATTTTTTTCAGTGGACGGCTGAGAAAAACTTGTACATGGTTGTTTCGGACGGGAATTAAATCACATAGGACCCTCCATTAAAGATAAAATTACCCCAGGATCCCCTGAGAAATGAATGCCGTCTGGATAGGGCTATGATGGACTCTAAACTATAAAAAGAAACAAAACCTCACCAGCAGTTTAGCTAGCTAAACGCAGGAAGAACTATAATGCTATATGGGAAGAGAAAATACTTGGGTTACTATTGGTAACTAATGTTTGTTAGCTTTTCAATGCTAGCGTCCCAGCTGCAGTGCTAAACTATAGAACACCACACGTCTTGGCTGATTGAGTTATGTTCCCTCAAGTCATAAGCTCAGATGTTTTTCCATGACTGCTTATTAGCAAGACTTAAAGAAAAGCTATGCCTTATGTTCAAGTGTTTTTCAAATGACAAGTTCAAAACAATAATAGCCACATCAGTACTAAAATTAATAGTGGATCTTAAAGGAATACTCAACTTAAACAAATTGATTTTATGTGGTTTATTACCACAGACAGCAGTTTTTGTGAATGTCCATAGTGTTGGAGAAAAAATCATTTCTGTGAATAAAGACCTGTGCAAATTACACTTCTGAGAACTTTGAAAGATGGGACTAATTTTACAGATACAAATTCTTATGAATTTATTACCTACGTAATGGTGTGGGCAATCCCCCCCCCCCCTTACACAACCCTTGATGGCAGCAAAAGTAACCAGAACTAGTTTTACTGTGTATGAAAGTGGACAGAGTTTTTACTAGCAGAATGCAGAAGCTTCTCATTTGCTAGTAATATAAGTTCTCTACTCAAGAGTCTATAGTTTTTCATATTTTTACTATAAAGTATAACATTTTGTAAAGATGTCTGTGCTGATCACTCTAGGAATGATGTCTGGAGAGAGCACTATTTACCAACCCAGAGAGAGCAAGGTCAATTGAGCTCTCTCTGACTCTGGCTGCTGATGGCAAGCAGCAAGATCCGGGGCTTAAACTGAAAACCAGAGCAAGAAAACACATTATTTGTGGTTCTTGACCCAAACAGAACATAGCCATTCAAATGAAGACTAAATAGAAAAACGATGGCGTATTTCTTTAATATCAAACCCACAAGTTTTTGGATGAATTTTATTCTGCTGTCTGCCAGTACTGATAGTAGTGTTCATCTGAACCAACAAGCTTTACATTTTGTTTTCTCTTTGGCACAAACAGACAAAAAAAAAAAAAGTGTGGAGTGTATGGGTGTGAGGCAGCTGCCACTTAATCTTTTTACAAACACAGGCGCCCTCATTAAACCATGAGAAAGAGAGCTTACACACAACATCATGCTCACCTTACGTTCAGTACCCCCTTCACATTAAGGTATAAAAAGCTAAAGGCAGCAAAAATCATAGTCTTTAAATTATTCAAGACAGAGACAGAGAGCCTCATTGCCGAACTGAGGGCGGCCGGAAAGGGCCAGCACATCCAGCTCTTCAGGCACTCTGCAACAGTCTTCAAGACCAAAACGCCTTTTTCCATAAGCAGCTTTCATTTCATGACGTCAGAGGTCATTTTTCAACATTATAATGAAAAGATCTGATATGAAAGGTCCTAACAATAAGAGACTGGGAAGAAAGGGTGGCATTCGGTTGAGACTGGTAGGCCGAAGTCATGTTTGGTGATAGTTTTGAAGGTCTTAAAAGTCTAGGCCCTCCTCAAGCCATTAGAAAGATGTGCTGATTCACAGGGGCCAAGACATTACTAAAAAAACAAAAACACAAATAGCTGAAAAAACTGTACTGATTCAAAAACTGTAAGGATCCATTGCCTTAAAGGGTGACAGGCAGATCTGGAGAGCCCAGCCCCTCTTCCAACCACTGAACTGATGACCCGCGGAGCAAGGTGGCTCTGTTGTGGATGCGTCTCAGCCGGAGAAGATACAGCAGGATGGAGAGTACCACCACCAGGAAGCAAGCCAGGAACAGATAGTGGTTATTCATGAAGGTGAAACCGCGATGCCAGTGAGAGTGAGAGCCCTTCAGACTCTCCTGCTGGATGTCCCTGAGAAGAATACAGAAAAAAAACAAGTTTCTAAACCTTTCTGAAGAAGCAAGCAGAACTCTGCAGTATTATCAAGTGATGTGAAGGTACCTCAGAGGTAGGAAGCGTGTGCGGTACAGAATAGCTCCCAGAGTCCACTGCACTTCTTTGTCGTACACAAGCAGCGCAGTCTTCAGGTTGTCGTACTCCATAGGAAAGGAGAAAGCGGAGTGGAACACCTCGTACACCCATGCAGACTTAAAGCACTGGTACCTGCTCAGAAAAAAGATAGAGAGAGAGAGAGAGAGAGATCCTGTTTCCCCTGTACTTTGGTTCTTTAGCGCATTCTAGCATGTTAATCTAGTGTGTGGGCGGAAAGGCATGCAGCTGGAACATACTTAAGCCTGTGTAGGTCAGCATGGGAAGCATAGAGGCCACGGTCAAAGCGTTCTTTAAGAACCCTCCACTGGGTGGCACAGTAATCCTGCAAACAACATTTCACAGTGACACAGTTACACAGAATTTAGATTTAAAAAAATGCATAAATTTGTATTACACTTTTTGTATGTTATTTAGGGGTGAAACAATTACTCGAGTAATTAGAGTTACTCGATTCAAATAATTGAGTAATTTTCTGTGCCTCGAGTAATCGTGTATTTAATTAAAAAACTCAGTGTGAGGTAATTTGCGCTGTTATTGTGTAGTTTGAAGCACCGAGGGAAGAGAGCGACAGCTAACGAGGAAAAAGGGCAATAATAATGGAGCATTTTAAGCTGGACAGCGTGTATTTGGTGCAGCGTGGCTCTTGCCTCCCACAACAGCAGGTTTTATTGCTGAACCCTCTCAGCCGAGGACACGTTAGCGGTGGAGCAGAGAGAAGGTTAATATAACTCATAACAAATCAATGAGATTAACATTAATGTACCTTAATAACACAACGACAGTGCTGTGGAGTGCTGACTATTAGAAATACCGTCTAATGTGTGTTTAGTTTATAAAAAGAGACAATTCTGGACTTAATACAGGCTTAACACAGCGCTAAGGATTTTATAAACAAATACATGTCACCGGCTTGGTGAGACAAACTGGCAACATCTCTGCTGTTCAAAAGCTAAAATGCACAATATAATGCAAATTTTCATATAGTATAGTTTTGATACTTACAAAAATTTTTAATTTAATTTAATAATTAGTACTTTAATAAATTATTATTATTCCTTTATTTATTTCTATTTGTGTTTGCAGTTTGGAAATGTATGTTGTGAATTTAAAAATATAACATCTAAAAAAGGAAATCAATTGGTCATTCATTATTAAGTGAAATGCCTTGTTTTCTCTTGTGTACTTTTAATTACTCTTTAAGCAAACAAATATGTTTCATCCGATTACTCGAATCGATTTTTCAGTAGAGTACTTGATTAGTAAAATAATCGATAGCTGCTGCCCTAACATTATTAACAGACTGTGACACATGGTGTACTAGGGATGAACAATATACTGTCTGTCACGTAATTATTGCTTTACTGTTAAAGCATTAAGAGATAAAGATCCATTTCCTGCTTCGGCTGAAAAATAAAAGTTATATTCTATTATTATAAGGCACACTTAAGATACTTAAATTTTCCCCAAAATTGTCAGTGCACCTTACGTATGAATAATCTGGTGCACCTTTTGTTTGAATTTGACCAATCAGGTTGTAAGGAGCAGTAAAGCCACTCTACTGAAAAGCAGCGTCATACAGGAGTTTCAGTTTAGTTCACGCTTTGGCTGTTCAGAGGTGAGTATTATTGGTCTGTAATCTGTTGCCCTTTTCTTAACTGAGCTTTGCCCTCCTAGCGGCAAGACTTGCTGAATAAGAAGGGAAACATGGCAAAACCCCCCTTCCTAATAAGTGCCGCGCAGAATCCGCCTTATATTCCTGAGGCCTGTTTTAATTGCAAATAATGCACGTGTTTTTGCATTAGTGTGCCATCATATTACGATTATACTGTATTAGTGGCACAAATTTGTTTAAAATGACAATAATATTGTTTATCACACTTATTTATAGCACAATATATCACTTAGCCAAAAAAGTTATTGTGACAGGTAAGGTCAAACCGAGCTGTACTAAACTTTTAACCCACCAAAATACTGAGCCTACCTTAGCAGCCTTAGCATACTTTGTGGAGTTGTAGTTGCCCCCCATGCGCAGCACATCCTCTGTACAGTAGTAGAACTCAGAGAAGCCATAGAACTGGCTGTTGGTGAAGTCTATAGGGGGCTGGTAGACCCCGTTCAGTGATGTGCTGGTCTCGTTGGTGTGGTTAAGAAAAGGCTGGAGCAGCAAACGGCAACGATCGAAATCTCCGGTTCCACGGAGGTAAAGCCTCTGGCCAGTGGGACCCACCTCATCCTGGAGGTCAGTAGGCATACAGGGGTCAAGTAAAGGTGAGTCAGGGGTCTCACCACGATGCTGATCCAAGAGCCTGCAGAAAAAAAAAAAAGGCAGATAAGATCAGAAATATGCAATATAATTCTGCATTCAAGTGGTGGAGGAAACAGGGAAATACCATTTGCACTGTTTACATTTGTCTGTAAATTGCACTTAATTTATTTGTCAGAAAAATAATCTATGAATAAATAAAATTCCACAACTGTATTTTTATGTTGTCAGTAAACACTCTTACTTGTTCTGAAGGACAGTGTTGCTCACAAGCTGTTCCTCATATCTCTGTCGGGCAGCATTCCCACCGAACCCCAGAAAGGTTGAGACGTAAACACGGTAAACGTGTTCTGTACGATGAGCATCGCACCCCAGGTTAAACTCGGCCAGCAAGTTTTTCGCCACATCCTCCTGTAAATGCATATGGAAGCACACATGCGGGGAGATGGACACGTCTCAGCTTGCTTGGAGTCAGATAAAAATGCATTATAAAATCGCTTGCTGGGTTATTGTAGGCACACTACAAGCCATTAATCAGCAAAACAATGTAAAGCTTTAATAAGCAGCTTCACATGAGCCGTTTTATTGATTAGACGAACTCAATATAGAAATGTTTGGCATAAAACAGAGAAAACGTAAAGATAAATATATCTTGCCCTTCAGTCATGTAAAAAACAAAAAGACAATATCATTGAGAACCTTTGTCTTTTTAACATTTAAACAAATATGAGGTACTAAGATAAAAACACATTTTGCAGAAGACTAGAACATGGTTACCCTCTGCTGACACTGGCAGGTGACAGAGCGAATCTTTTCCTGTGGGAGGGGACCGATTTAAGAGCGAAGCTGAGATTTTCTTAACTTGAAATTAATTATGGCGCACTGAAGTGACTTTTTTCATATCCTGATCAGTGTAGTTCTAAATACAACAGATATGATTATAGCCATTGATTTTTCCTTTCCTATAATATATGATGCCTATTTGCTCAAATATTGGGGCAATTTGAAGAAAGATGAAGCATGAATTAACACAGCTGACAACTCGATATGTTAGACTTGAACAAGCATAAAACTGAAGAATAATCTTTTTATATATGGAAATGTTAAAATTCGAATGATTGTTAGTTTTTTTTTTATGTGTCACTACACTGTCACTAAAAGTAAAAATGTATATTAGTTAGGTAAATAGTAAATGGAAAATAAGCTAAAGCATCAGCCTATACATTTTTGGTCTGTATTGATTAGTTTAAATGCAAGACTTTATTATGAGATTTTTTTCCTTTTTCATCATTATTTATTTTTATTACTTTCTTATGCATGTATACATTTTGCAAAACAGAACTAAATCAAACCAAACTAAACAAACTTGGCATAATGTGAGCGAATTATCACCTGCCAGGGTGAATGTGGTATTATTAGGAGGTTTTTAGAGGACCCTCTCTTATTTAAAATTAAGACATTTAGATTGGGTTGAAAATTATATAAAAATATTAATATGTTTACAAAATGTTTAAAGATAAATTCAAAGGATGTCAATGGATGTCCTAATTTTTAAAACATGACCAAATATTAACAAAAGTTACCCTTCAGGAAGGGCCTTACGAATATGACTAAAACATCCTGTTCTTAGTTGATCAGGAAATGGAAAAAAAGTAAAGGAAAAGCAAAACTTACAGCCAAAGTTCTGGAAATAAGCCATGAAATCTCTCCCCATGTGCAATACCAAAAAGAAATCAAAACACCACAAACACACTACAAACATGCTGAACCAAAAAGCAGATCACTCCACAGTTTTCATTCTGTGCTCTTTTAGAAAATGATTAGGCCTAGTACCATCACACACAGTGGAGCCCCCATGCAGTCGGCTGAACTTAACACAGAGCCTCACTTCTATGGGCCTTTTCTGTCCATAGGGAAGGGCAAGGTAAGATAACCAGGTACCAGAGAGGTGAAAGGAAAGGGGGTGAGTGACCAAACCAAGCTTTTTGGCTTTAAGAATGGAAATTGTTTAGATAATAACCTGTTGTGGAGAAGCAAAGCTTACAGTTTTGGGCACTTCGTATGCTATCTGAGTGGAGACCCCGCCCATGTCCAGCACTCCAGCCGTGCGTCTGCGCACCAGCGTCTCCTGCTGGTCACCACCGGGAACCTGCACCTCCACAACAGCATCCTGATCTGTAAAGACAGAAGCAGGTCATAAAATATGAGAAGCAAAAAAGAAAATGATTTGACAATAATTATATAAATCAATTAATTTATAGAGCACTCGTCATACATGCAGCAGATAAAAACACTTGAAAAAAAAATGTAATTATTATATTGTTTTATAATGTTTCTTGAATGTGTGTATTAAACTGGGATTAATAGTAATGGAATGAAAAGGCTGAATAGTTAAAATCAAATAATGTCTAATTGATTTTAGATAGTTTTCCAATGTTTCCTCTAGAATTTCTTTCAGCAGCGATGACACTTTACTAGATTCCAAGAGACAAAACGGAGCCAAAAGGGCAAAAACAGACAGGAGGGCTCCCTATTTAAGGGCTGCAGGCTTGCATTATAATTGCAACTTCATGATGTTTCATAAAAATACATACATATTTTTTTCTTAAAAGGAACCACCACTAAAAACAATGTGTAGAATACTGTGCTCTTGTGGTATGTCTGCTAGGACGTTAAAAATGACCAATGTTCAATAAATATATTTATATTATTATTGTAGTTTTGTAAATGTTTTTGTTGTAAAGCAAGACAAAATACATTTAATACATTTGTTTTTTCAATTCATGCATTGGTAAAAAGTGGCAAAATAAACAAAAAACAGCTTTAAAAAAAAAAAAAAGTATTTTGGTATTAGGCCTTAAAACTTTTGCTTTGTCTATTTGGTGCATCACTACTAAATTCAGATTTAATTTTTGAGAAACAAAATTACAACTATCTATCAGGAAAAGTTTTCTAAAACAAGTATTCTTCCACTAATTACACTTACTAGAAAAATAAATAGTGAACATTACATGGTCAGAGTTCCAGAAAACTCCTTTAATATTCTTTAAAAACTGACAACATACCAAAAGTCATGAGACAGCATTATGTAGCAGTTTGAGTGGGGCCGAAAAGTGGGCGCCAGATGATTGTAACATTTCATCCATGAAGTTGTGCAGGCATTTTAGTTTCTTCAATCTGCAGTGTTGTGTGTACCAGGACTACATCATAGAAAGCATTATGAGCCACAGTGGCAGAAGCACAAGTGGGGGTGACCAGTGGATCGTGACCAGCAGAGTCTGGCTAGAATTGTCCATGCAAACAGATGAGATTCTGGCATAAATTACACCAGCATTCAATGCCGGAGACCTCACACACATAATAGTCCTATGTCCCATGACATTTGTCAAAAGTCAGTGTTCCTTAAAAGGTTTACACACACTTTTTTTATATCATTTTTTTTGCTATATCTGAAGAGTGCACATAGGCGCACTATGTGAAATCAGATCCTCCAATAAATAGCTTGGTTTAAAAAGAGCAATTAAGTCCATCTAAAAACAGACTGACTAATAACAGACACACTTTAAATAACAACAGTCACAATAAGGACAGTAATCCTCTAAAGTCTCTAAGCTTAGCAGCGAGCATTTAACATTTATAGAGAGGGGAAAAAACATCCTATAACATTAAGGCCAAGCAAATATTAAATCATGCTGACATTTAACTCTCCTACTCTTTAAATAAAACAGTAAACAGAAAGTAGACGTCTGTGAACAGTGACCTTGGATGCAGATGTGTTAAAGGCACTGAGCTAAGATAAGACCAGTGTTCCACACACACACACACACAGGGTTCTCACAACCCAAGACCAAAGTAAGAGTCATCATTACAAAAGATTTAAGAGTACAGGACATAGCAAATAAAAGGTGCTGCTACTGTAGCAATAGAAACCAGTTTTGTCACAATTAAATGTTCAAATCAAGAAATGTGTAAAGATGTGGACTATTTAAAAGTTAAATTTTACAATAGTATTTTTTTTATTTGTATTCCAAAGCCACAGCTAATGCAAACCAATTTTATGGAATTTGCAATGCTAACCCTAACCTTGTGATAACCACTGTTTTAGAAAAGATTTTCTTTTTTTCCTTTAATCAATGTTTTAATACAATTCAATAGGACAGCACAAGAATGGAAAAACCTACCATGATATTCTGTTATTGAATACTTATTGTGATATTTAATTTTTTTTATGTTTCCCTTTTGTATCAAGTAAGTTGTAGCGTGTCAGGTTAAATAACTGAACATCCTGTAATGCAACTACTGTGCATACATATATTGAGATGAAGTTACTGAACCACACAGTGCATCTCTAAACTCAGTAATAAATGTTTGAGAGCACAAGTGTATAATTAGTGTAGATTTAAAAGTTAAACATGTTCATTAATACATTTTTAAATGTCAAACAAAAGAAATACAAACCTACTGATACATTTAAATTATCTTATTAAAATACAATGAGCAGTAATGATACATCAAAATGTTGAACATTTCTGGTGCTTGCCCACTAATAACAAACAATAACAAATGACACTTACCATCATCTACATGATTAAACCTCCCCAGAACAAAGTTTATTCCAATCCATGCATACACACCTTTAAAAAATAAAAAGGGAAATTAATGCCTTTAGCAATAAACTCAAAACAGCTCTACCAAGCGTGATGACAGCTCAGTTTATCGCCAACAATGAATACAATCAGACTTACCCTCCTGCTTTCCTGAAATTACTTCCACATGAGAATCAGAGAAGAGAAAGTTGAAATTCACAGGAATGTCAGTCCGTAAGTCTTCCAACAGGGCCTCCTGCTGGCTGTAAGCAACAATAACGCATATTTAAGTTAATACTGTTAAAATAATATTCATTTCTTAGATGACATGCAAATCACAATTTAAAAAGTACCTTTCTGGCAGAACTCTCATGCCTGCAGTGCACAGTATATACAGTGGGGTTTCCTGGTGCTTGGCCTTGGGGATGTGTTGGGCAGCAAAGCTTAGCAGAGGATACATGTAGTCACTGGCTTTTCCTGGTGTGGTTGCATATTCAGAGATACCTGCACAAAATGTACACACACACACACACACACACACACACACACACACAAACACACACACAGTGAAGTTTTGATTTCAGCATTTGTTTCTTTGCTAGTGCTTATATATAAAGAGAGAGTTTAATTATATAGAAAGGTAAGAGAACCTGTTTAAAGCGGCAAGATCCCATAAAAGTTTGTCATTTTTCTTTATAAAAACATCCCTACTTGACATTATAACAGTATGTTTAGTCTCACTGCACTGGACCAGCATTGCATTCATTCCTTCTCATTCCTGTTTGCAATTTCTTCAAACTGACCTGGTTTGATCTTCATGACTACAGGCTTCCGGTGTTGGTCTCTCATCTGCCGGATGTCCAGCAGGTCGTGAGGGTTGCCGTTGTGTCGAGGCCAAGTGTACACAAACACACGAGAGCCGCTGCTCCCACAGTCCACCACCACTCCATAATTCAGGTTGGGATTACTTGTGTCCGTGGCTTCCACGTCCGTCACGCGCGCCAAATGCCTGGAGAACAAAAGGATAAGGGTGGAGGTCAGCTGGGAAATGTGTAGGTGGTCTGATATAAGTGACTATAAACATAAAATTAAGAAATATTTCCAGGTGATAAAACAAATTATTCAAAAAACATTTTTGAAACAAATAAATAAATACTCGTCAAACTTTCTTGATATTTTATAACAGTCTGCTTTCATGAATCATCAAGGAAATGTATTTTAAAAGGCATTTGGGGGAATCCCAGTGTAGTCCAGCCAGTTGTCAAATACTGCATCTCCCCCCACATCATATGCAGCAATGCTAACCTGTGATAGTGCTTGTCTTCTCTGACCCAGATGTTCTGTCCCTTCCCTGAGACCAGCAGAAAGTAGAGGAGACCAAGGACTGATGCCAGGAGTCCGAGCAGGAGCAGCTGCCTGAAGGAGGGGAGCATGAACCGGGGAAGCACGGCCGGAGACAGGCTAAAGTGCCATGATGCTGGAAACAGGCAGGAGATACTGATCCTGTGGATAAAATATAAACAAAATCACTTCCATCACCATATCCACCATTAGCAAAAAAAAACCCTTCCCTGTATTTTTTTACTTTTAAAATCTCAATTATGCTTAACTCTATACTGTAAAAATGACCCCCGTACATGTTGTATTGGGAAGTGGGCCATATGGCAAAGAGATAACTTAAGAACATTTTTTTCTTTTATCGAGAACAATATTAACAGGTGTATTACAGTTATGTATTAAACATAATCAACTCTTTGTAAAATAAATAAAAAAAATCCAGGTGTCTATGATCTTTAAAGACGGACAATATCCACAATATGGATGCAAAAACAAAGATAACTTTTTTTGAGACATTAAATTGTGCAGTAAAACACTAATTAATTAAAAACAATTATGTTTCTGAGGATGCAATCAAATTGTGTTTATTGCTTTGTCTGCCAGGATGTTAAAAATGTTCAGTGTTAAAAAAAAAAATTTCTGAACAGCTTTATTAATGAAGCACTTCCCCATTACAACTACCATCACATGCTTAATAATATAATAAAACTTGAATTAATACATCATATCTTACACTCTCACCCATCACTTTCTACATAAACAGACAATTATTTTACATTTCAGTAGCCATTCTACTTAACAAATCTAAATCAATATATTTTTTTTGTAGTTTAAATGTCTAATTTATTTTTATTTAAATTTTCTTATTCTTAAGTCAAATATTACAGCAGCATTAAGGCAAAAAAGGAGCCTCAACAACTTGAGTAGGAATATAATTAAAATATGATACAAATGACACAAAATAAATTAATAAAAAGCAAGAAGTGGTAAATATTGTAACGCTACTACACTTCACACAACAGTACTGCCACACATCTTACAAGAGAACTAAAACAGCTGGTGGTTTACGTGTGTCTAATGACCACTTTAATAAAAAGCTTAAAACTACAAAAGCCTACCTTCCCATTGTCTCTAGGGTCCAGTAAAAGCCAATGCTGTTCTGCTTCACGCCTTCAACACTGTCCCCTCCTCTGAACAGCTGGGTCGTTTCTGGCCGGCATCTTTAGCCTACACACCAACAGATAACAGTACTGTAGCTGCTGTACCTTGAACTTGTAACCTGGAGTATTAACCTCAGCCACGTCTGAGTGGACGTGGCAGAGCAAGCCTGCTGTACACATGATTAATCTACAGGAGGAGGAGAAGTTCCCTCGGATTCGTTAGAGTTTAGCTAGTTAACTAGATTACATGGAATATATTAGACGAGGCTGAAACATGTCTGACACTTAAGACAGCTTGTTAGTTAGTTAGCTAACAGTAGGATAACAGTAGGTTAGCTAGGTTGTCTAAACACACAGAGCCACGTAGCTACTGTTAGCTAACATTCGCTAGCGTTAGTAACTTAAACTAGCTAGCTAGCTAGCTAATGTTGCTTAACTACAACACTAAGTATAATACTTAGAGACTTAACAATGACATAATACACAGAGGGGCAGAAATAAAAAAAGTAGGAATTGAAAAAAAAAACGATTTCTACTTTAGCTACTATGCTAAATAGACAATATTAAACTAGGTTAGCTAACGCTACATATTTAGTCAGCTAGTTAGCTATCTTAGCTAACTAAATATTTAAGTTTTACATCAAATATCTATATCTAATATATTATTTAAAAGCCTTAAACTGTCGGTAAATTAACCTGATAAACGTTACACCGAGCTAGCTAGTGGTCTACTAACGGCATTAGCTATGTTGTCGTTTATCAGTCGTTACGTGTTGACTGGTACATATGCTCTCAGACAGAGTTGGCTAACCAATAACTAGACTAATCCAGGTCCAACAGGTATAAATCCAGCCCATGATTTACTTCCACCAGTCGAGAATATTTTACCTGAAGCAGAGTCGCCCGCACAGTTGGAACAAAACCCTGGGCAGTATTTTGACTTTCTGGACCTGGATTAATCCCCGCTCCAACTTTACCAACTAACGTAGGTTAGCTAACGCTAGCTTGTCGTGCTAAACCATAGACTGTGCTAAACTAATGACAGCAAGCAGCTGCTCCGGCAGCTTCACAGACTGACCGACCACCGTCTTCTCCGGGCTCTGCCCCCGCGGTTAACCGCGGCCTCCTGTAGCATAGCTAACCTAGTTATATATTAGCTAAAGAACCGGCAGGTTTTATTAACTTAACTTTATCTTATCTCAATTTATTTTAGCTGGGTTACCCACCGTTAGCTCGGCTCGTGGCTAAGTTAACTCTTCCGTCCATCCCGGCGAAGCTCCGCCGCGCTTATAGCGAAACAACCGCCGACAGAATCCTGAGAAATGTAGCCGAGCCTATCCAGCTATAGATATATCCATCCACGCAGGCCCATCAATATGTCGGTTAGCCGGTTGGTTACTGTCTGTTAATCTAATGATGATGCTGAAAACCGAATCTCAGGCTAACAGCTCGATGCTAACTGGTCTAAGCTAACTACAGAGCAGGTAGGCGAGGCGTGATGCAGTGCGCATGCGCATCTCTTTAATCAACCTACTTTACTGTCCACAATTTAACCCATTAAACTGCTGCACAGTGTTGATCTGATTCGTTTCTCTGATTTTGCTGTTTATAGGTATACGTTTGAGTAAAATAAACATTGTGGTTTTATTCTATAAACTACTGACAACATTTCTCCCAAATTCCCCCCCCCCCCCCCCCAAAATGGTCAATTAACTATTTAACAACTACTTAATAATTACTGAATTGTCATTTATTTGCAAATAAGAAATGGTCAAAATAACAAAAAAAGCCTTAAATGTTTTTTTTGCTCAGCGAAAATAATACATAATTGAATAATAAAAACCTTCATGTAAAACTGCATTTTGTGTTTACTTGTGTTGTCTTTGACTAATACTTTAATTGGTTTGATGATCTGAAATATTTAAGAGTGACAAACACGCAAACAAATTAGTAAATCATGAAGGGGGCAACCACTTTTTCACACCTCTGTATCTATATATACACTGTCCAGTCAGAATATTAATACGTCCTTGTTTCTGACCTCATTATCCATTTTCAGCTACTTTTAGCACGTAGGATCACTTTGCAGTTATAAAATTACCGATTGTGGTCTGCATACTAAATTATTCTTTTTATACCCTGTTCTTCCATGGTTAGGACCCCAATAGGACCACCACAGATCAGCTATTATTCGTCATTTTAAACACCGCAGTGACACTGATATGTTGGTGGTGTGTTAATATGCATTCTGTTGCGATGAATGGGTCAGAAATGACAAATCAGTGCTGCTGGAATTTAAAACACTACTTAGAACGTTTAAAAAACCTGACTGAATAACGAGAAGAGTGAAGTTCCTGCAGAAAGACTGCAACTGAAGTGGATTACACTTCCATGCACTTACAAGGCTTTTGCTATGTTGCCACTATGATGAAACTGATTATTCAGATAAAAAAAGGTCAATGCTACACTTTCTGGTAGCTACAGTATCAGTACAAGTAGTTTCTAGGTTGTGGCATTTAATTTGCTTTGGTATTCCTAGTGGCTACAATGGAGTCATTATGTATTTCATGTGGTTGCTAAAGAGTTGCTTTGTGGTGCATACTAAAGTTGTGGCAATGGTACTTCTGGTGGTTGCTAAGGTTCAAGGTTTTGTTGATGATAAGTTCATTGTTAAACCCTTTAAGATGGTATTTCAGGTGGTTGCTAGGCAGATGCTGTGGTATCCCACATGACCCAAGGGTGTGGCCAAGTTGCTGATGTAGAATCAGTGTATTTACATCACTGTGGATTAATCAAAAATTACCCTTATGTAAAACAAAGTGTCAGACTCTGGAGTAACTCTGGAGTAAAATAAAATGTTAAAGATTGACAATGAGAAATGACCAATCACAAAGCACTAAAATACTGTGATGAGATAGGAAATATATATAGTTTGACAGTATTTAACAGACAATTTTTACTACTAATTAAAGCATGGGTCACTGTCTGAATCATGTACGTACCTTGAATGAGCATCATAACACATGGATCAGTAAACAAGTCTGAGTCAGTTGTGAATATACCCTGTTAAGCATCATAATTTGTCATTTTTATTAGAATAATGAATTTTTACTTAAAGGCCACTCTTAAAATTTAGTTTAAAAGAAAATCACAAACATGCCATCACAAACAAGAAAAAAAAACACAAAAGAAAGAAAAACATACACTGTAGGCTATGGGATTGCTTTCTTTGTAGACTGCAGTTTCTACAGTCAGCCTCTTCAGTGGTTATCTGTGCCATCTGTTGTTTACTGTGCTGCCTTAAACCTCACCCCAAAACTAGTCCTTTATGTTGCACCCCTGAAAAGAAAAGTTCACAAAAATGTGTAAGTTTATATTACTGACAACATATTTCATACGTATTACCAGCTGTGTTTAAGTACCATAATTGATGAAGCAAAGACAGAGGAAAGAAACTCACAGTCTGAGTCGACCGAGCTCCCTATCCAGCTCCTCGTCTGTGATGCTAGTATTAGGCACAGAGGGCAGGGATTGAAAGAAAGCATCGTCCAGCACACCCGTTTCTTTAACTGCAATAGGTTGTGATGGAACTTCTGGTAGTGTTAGACTTTTGTCTGGAGCGTTTTCCTCCAATAAAGTCTTCAGCTCCTCCTCTAGCTCCTCGGAGTCTGCATCCGCTGGAATACAAGCATTAAAGTTATTGTGGGTTACAGTCATAAAACTCACAAATTGGTTAAATAATCTAATCTCTCTTTGCAGGAATCTAATAAATGATAACAGATGAAGGACAAATTAGGGATGCACCCACTATTTGTCCAAAATGGCTAAACAAAGCCATTTTTGTATTTGGTCGAACAAGTGAGGGGGGAAAAAACAGAATAATCTGACTGCAAAAATTATTAATTTATATAAAGTATTTTCCTCAAACTATTTTTTCCAGCAGCTGCAGCAGGCCTACAGTTCAACCACATCCACCCCTTCCCTCTCTCCTACTGGGAAATTACAGGTTTAAATTATTTTTAATGTTTTTCTTCCATAAATTAAACTAAATAGAGCATTGAGCATCACTTACTACTCTTGACACAGTTTACTATCTCTTCACAAAAAAAGAGATACCATAGTAGTGTTATCTGAGCTAACTTAGCCTTAGCATTTGTTTGTTTTACCAAATGAATGCTTGCTTTTCTTTGTGTAATTCTCACAAACATGTGACTTGAATAGCTCTGCTGAGGTAAATTTATGACTAAAACTGAACGACTGCTGGCTATGTCTGCTGGGATGTTAAACATGTTCAGTGTTCAATAAATATTTTAACTTGTAGATTTTTAATTGCTTTTTGTTTGAGAAGCAATCTTCAGCTAAAATTAGCCAAAAATAGACCAACAATGTTCCTTTCATTTTATCCCTAGGACACATAGCTATTCTTTTGAGGACTGAGACCAACTGATAAAACAAATGGAATAAGATGTGTCTTAGCTCGACTGGAATGAAAACTGTAGCCACACCAGTGCTTTTCATATGTGACTGCTGGCCCCTGATCTAAGCAAAGAGTTCCATTTGCTGTTATAAACATTAAATGACATACTTGAATCCAAGGCTCCTCCTGCCAGAGTCTGATTGACTTCATCCTGAGTATCACACAGCTGAGAAAGAGAAAGAAAAGTAAGAGATGCAGATTATTTACCAAATAAAATAAACATATACAAAGATGTCTGTATATGCCAACTGCAGAATTCTCACCTCCTGGATCTGATCAACCAGGTTCTCAGCCCTCTCAACCGTTACACCCTTCAGGGAAATCCTCAGAGCTGCTACACCTGCCTGATATGCCTGCATCACCTACAACACACACACACACGCTTACATTAAGTCATATGGAACATAGTCACTTCTTTATCCTAATATTATGTAACATGTCATAACAACAGGATGTGTCAACTGAGTTTCTAACAATAGTCAGTAAGTAATTTTGCATGTGTTCGCATGAATCTTACCAGGCGGTCAGTCTGTGAGCTTGCTATCCTGTCCAGGATACCCTTAACTGTCTCAAGCTGAGTGTACAACCGATCTGCTTTCCTCTCCACACGCTTTCTCCCCTTTAGATACCTCAGCGCCTGGGGAAAGCAGAAACAGAGGACCAAACTCTTAAAATATGTTCCTTACCAAATGAGAAAAAAAGACAGAAGTCTTTTCATCATTTTGTATTTGGCTCCAGATTGTTATGTCTATATAGAACTAAAATAAAAATGTTAATAATATGTTGTTTGTACCTGCGTCTTCTTCCCCTCTTTCATTAGAGCCTTTGCTTGTTCTTTGCATCTGCACCCAAAGGAAACATATGTATAAATTGAAAACAGTAATAACAGATTCACAAAAAATATCCAGATTTTTTATGTAACCGAACAAACTTACTTCTCTGCTTCCTGGCCCAACGCCTCCACCCTCTCTTCCAGCAGCTTCTCACTGCGCTGGAGCTGATAGATCCCCAGTTCCACCTCGCTGACTGGAGACACACGGCCTTGTCCTGGCTGAATGAACTTCACCAGCTGACCATGGTCACATGTAAAGGTGAATACACAGTGAATACTAATCAATATGAATCAGTAAGAATATCAGTATGAACACACAGGTGAATACACAGTGAATACTAATCATCATGACTTAACTTATAATTCATAAATCAATTTTGAAAATATTGCTGTCAATCATTTCAGTCTGCCCTGTCTTCTTACAATATATTAAAACATTTAAAAAAACATGCTTTTAAATGTATATAATAAATACATTTTTTTGGGTAAAAAACTGCCAACATTAGCATGTGGAATTTGCTTTTATTATTAGGCTTACACCCTTCACCCTCTTTTTAGTTATTTGTTTTGTACTGGACCTACAATGCTAATTAACTGGAGTGGCTGGACCAAAAAACTTCCCCTTTTCTGAGCCGGCTACCTCTGGAAACACTGCAAACTCATTTTTGGGGGCAGCTATTGCCTAAAGGGTAGAGAAGCAGGCTTTTCATAAAGGAAAGTTCACTGCCTCACAGTCAAGAAAAAAAATCAGTACTGGGCACAAATGGCACTTTACCATTTACTTTTCCATAAACACAGGTGGTACTGTTGTGCTAGTGACATTGTGCTGCTCTTAGAAAGTTCTTAGTTAAGGTGCAAGCTAATATTTTGCCTTAAATTCTTAAGCCAACATACCTAAACCCAATTGTTCCCACAGTGCTGAGGTGGCTGCCAAACATATTATGAATGTGTACTCACAGGCCAGATCACTAGTGTACATGTGTGTTCACTGTCATGTATGGGTTAAATATGCGGGCTGAAATTATGGCATGCCTTACTTTTTACTTCATTACTATTATTTGATACCGTGTTAAAACACACACACCTTATCCCCCTCATGTAGTGAGACTGTGACATGTTTTTCTCTCTGCAGCTGCAACAGAGCCAAACACAGTGTGGTCTCATCAGGGCAGATATCAGAAGAGAGAGAGCGTATTTCTTGGAATGAAAGAAGAGATCGTCCTGCCAGAGGAGAGTTCCGATATGCAGCCAGCAATGCAGATGCCTTTTCCTAAGACAAACACACAGACTAGCAGTGTGAGGCAGATCTGTACTACTGAACAGAACTTAGTGTACAGGTGTTATTACACAATAGCCTAAATTATCAACAACTTACTTTAACCAATTCGATCACCACAAAAGACTCCTCGAGTGGAACTCTCCCACTGCCCAGCAGAGCCGACAGGGTCCATTTTAGAGGTCTGACTAACAGGAGCCCAACACCCCATGACAACCAGCCAGAATCTACATTAGCAGCAAAATCAGACTCCTTCTGTACTTTCCCACTCCTGAAAGGAAAAAATAGTAAGAATGTAAAATTATGGAAAATATTCTGGTAGATCTTAAAATATCATATTACTAAAAAATATGAAACGCAAAACAAAAATAACATTGCTTTTCATTACTGTCCCCTTATAGACTTCTGAAAAACCTTAAAAACCTGTATCCAGTAAAAGAAAGACATTCTAGAGATCTGAAGCTGTCCTGATTTATACTGGTGCCACCATACCTGATCATAGTCTGGACGACTGTGCCCAGGCCCAGAGGAACAGCCCCCTTCCTCCGAAAACTTTCATTCAGCTCCTGCAGGCTTACACACACGGACCCTCGCCTCCTACAGCTTTCCACTATCAGTGGAGTCCAGAAGTTCATTTTCCCATCCCAATCCGTCATGTCTACCTCGCGGTTTTCTTTAAAGGCTGAGAACAAGAAGCTCATTCGTTCGTCATCCTCCCAGTCTGGAGGGAACTTGAGACAGGAGGATGTGCTGACCTTCTGCTGCAGTGACACTGGCATTGTGCTGCAAAATAAAGCAAACCTTTGCTTTCAAGCTTCAATATAACAATAACTGAAGAACTGAACATCTTACACTAATAACATTACGGTCTGACTTCTGCCATCTAATAATGTTTCAGTTCGCTACTGACACCTTATAAAGTGTAGCAGTTAACTTTTATAGTTCCCATTAACACATAAGAGCAGATATGTTATGTTATGACTGAGTTAAAAAATAATAAAAAAATAATAAAATAAACTGTTCTTTAAAAGGGTGTAATTGCTATATCTTATTAATAAAAAAATAAACAAAAACAAACTTAAAATATTATTTATTCCGGTTATTTCTGGCACAATACATCTTCCAATCAAAACGGTTATCATGACAGACTTATTTTGGCTACAGTGGCAGTGTTCTGATTCACAGTCCTCATGCCTCAATCTAAGTTAGTTCAATATTTTCTAAAGTAAAAATAAATAAATAAAAAATGCTAAAGACTGATGCTAACATGGCTAAAACTTGTCTGTGTTTAAAAAGCACAAAATGCTGACTTGTTCTCTTGCTATTGATGTTTAAGCTAACACTACACTGCCTTATAAGGCATCAAGTGATCAAGGTAGCAAGCTATGTTTGGTTTGGGACACAGCCAATGTATTCACCAGTAAGTGTTGCACCGTTTAGACTATATGAGGTGGTAAAGACAATTAACCTAGCCAGTTAAAATAGATAGGTTATGTTGGATTGGGACACAACCAGTGTGTTCGCCAATAACCGCTGCATCAGTTAACTAGTCTATTTAAATTGGAAATAAAATGTTAAAATTAAATTAAGCTAGTCAACTAGATAGCCAATAAGAAGCCTCTTCTATAAACGCGTTAAATAGAGTATAGACTGTATTTATTAGCACCGGAGTCAGCTACCTAAATGAGTCCGTACTGAGCATTTTTATTTAGAAAATGAAGAATAAATTGTTACGCTGCTCTGCTTTGTTACTCTGATCGAGCCGTGTTATATGAACTGATACTGAGGGCTGTTCCATTAGCCTACATTAGCTAGTGTGTTTGATCACAGCAGGCCAAACATCTTCCCCCATCAAAAAAACACGCCTGCTAACTCCTCCGCTCACAGACAGCACTGGCCCGTGTATACTGTGTATACTGTGTGTACTGACAGTGTCTGAATGTTCTCTGTTTGACCATTAGGTCGTTATAAGGTTAATAAATCCAGCAGCTCAGTTTTTTTCACACACCTCGGGTTTTAAAGCCAGGCTAGGGCGGTGGGTACTCGACTCCTCTCAGCTTATCCGCTCAGACGGGCTGTCAGAGCTGTTCTTCATGCTGTGGAGACTCTGTGTAAAATCCTAACGATGACTGGAGAGGAAAAGCGAAAGGAAATCCCCGCTTCAGCTGTTTTGATCCTGACAGACACGAACAACCCGGAAAAACAATCAGCAGTGTTTTCTTTTAGTCACGAGGTGAACAGATCACTGCCACCCTGCGGCCAAACCCTGCATCTCTTTACATTCTCAACCCCTCTCTGCACACAGCCACACACACATACAGTATCAGTCAAATGTTTGGACACATCATCCATTCAGTGTTTTTACTTTTTATAATTTTTCCCTACATTGTGAATACATACTGAAGTTATACAGACCATAAAGGAACACAAAGCTCTGTGAAGCATTTAGGTGGCCCTATCTGGGGTGCTGTTAACTTGCGGTTTCTGAGGCCCTATTTGGATGGGATTATAGGTTCTCAGTGGGGACATCTGTGAAAATATTTCACACTTCTACTTACGGTGGCCGAGAAAGCCCAACGCAGTGCAAATTGAAAAGCGCTGCAAAAGCACAAAAAACATCCATCAAAATTACAACACAGGCGCAGCAAATAGAAAAACGCGCTGCAAATAGAAAAACGCGCTGCAAATACAACCAGAAGCTTGTTTGCCACTTATTGTCCTTTGTATACAGCTGGTACAGCATCTTTTAAGGTCCCCCGGGAAAATTCCGTTGTGTTGTGACTCACTTCCGTTGTGTTGTGGTTGTATTTGCAGCGCGTTTTTCTATTTGCTGCCGGAATTTTCCCGGGGGACCTTAAAAGATGCTGTACCAGCTGTATACAAAGGACAATAAGTGGCAAACAAGCTTCTGAAAAGTAAGTTATGTTTATTACCTGTGATTGCCACAGTTGTGTGCATATTATTAAAAGTTCTGCTTCACAAAACGCCTTGTTTGCCACTTATTGTCCTTTGTACACATAGTGAAGTCCGAGACGTTACTGAAGACGCAGCTTAGCTGGTACAGCATCTTTTAAGGTCCCCCGGGAAAATTCCGTTGTGTTGTGACTCACTTCCGTTGTGTTGTAGTTGTATTTGCAGCACGTTTTTCTATTTGCAGCTCGTTTTTCTATTTGCTGCGCGTTTTTCTATTTGCTGCGCCTGTGTTGTAATTTTGATGGATGTGTTTTGTGCTTTTGCAGCGCTTTTCAATTTGCACTGCGTTGGGCTTTCTCGGCCACCGTAGGTTTGTTGTTCTCGACCAAGACTTGCCGGTTCTGGACCAGATGTCAGTAAAGTCATTATTATACCTTTAACCCAAATCTTGGCCACATCCGGTTACCTAGTTTTACATCCGGATCGGCTGTGGCCCAGATCCGCATAACTTACGCTTTTGAGCTGTGCCTTCTCTGGCCCGAATCCACATGTTCTCCAGCAGATGTATTAAGGTCTGGCTTTCCTCTGGCCCAGACCCGCGTAACCTGCATTTCAGATCTGTTCGTCCTTCGGTCCGAATCCGATTTTTTTTGTAAGACAAACTTTACTTTGTCTATCTAAATTAACGTTATATAACAATGTGTAAATACTTGACCAAAAACAAGACTATACTGTTTAGTTGACAAATTTACGAATGCTACATTTTATTAGAATTCAAAATATTAATATTAAAATTAATACAATTACTAGTCCGGGCCAGTTCCAATCCAGTTCTGGTTTGTGGATTAGGTTTTTTAACGCTTGTGCTTTTAATTTCTGATTATATACCAAAAATTTTAAATAAACCATGCAGTTCGATACGAAACCAAGATCAGCTCTAATCTTCTAGCATGTCAAAAACTTCTAAGACATAAGACATCTTTGCAATATATTTATTGACAATACTATTTATTGGAAATACATTACATTAAAAACAAATATGAAATATTCACTGTATACCAGCTCTACCTCTTCACAACACAACCGATGCTCTTAAACACAAGAAATTCAAGTAATTAACCCCTGACAGGTTCAGCACAGATGTTAACTGAAAGTCATTTTAGGTGATTCTACATCATAAAGCTGAGTGAGAAAATCCAGCCAAGATGTTCAAAGCTGTCATGTAAGCAAAAGGTGCTACTTCAAAGAATATAAACAATATTCTGGTTTAACACTTTTTTGTTTAATAAATAATTCAATATGTTTTTTTTTTCGACAATGCAGAAAATGTTTTAAAAATGAAAAAAACTATTAATTTAAGGTGTTTACAAACTTTTAACTGGTTTTTTGACGATGCTTATTTAGATGTTCCGGTCCACCTTAAAAAGTCGCATGTGGCGCCAGTAGGGGCCAGTATTCAACCGATTCACAAATTCAAGACCAGCAGAACTGATAGAGGACACGCTGAGCAGGCTACTGGATATCAACGACCAGATATCATGCCAAATCAAATCACATAAAAAGAATAAAATATCTTATCAAAATATATTTAATTTGCAATCAGTAGCATGAACAACTACTGTACCGTTGTTTATATTCTGACCATGAAGTTGTCATTTAAGTCAAGTAGGAATAGTCAATGAGAACACAGCCTATTATATATTGGTGGTTTCTACTCCAGCTTACCAAACAGTCTGGTGAATATGACACCATTTTATCTAAACTGCTTTAATAGGCAGCCAATAGCATGAATAACACAAAAAACGTAAAAATGCCAATATCCAAGTAGTACGCTAAAAGCTCTTATTCAGCTCTTGTTCATACACTTTTTAACCAATGAATTTCCATGATTTTTTCATGACTTTTCCATGCCTTTAAGGAAACTTTTCTTGACCATACGATTTTTTAAAACATCACTGTAGACCGGGAGAATAAAACCAAAAATCTACTTAAACTATAATCAAAATTGATTATAGTAGGCCTAAAATAAACCTGATGAAAATGTTTAATAATAATAATAATAATAATAATAATAATAATAATAATAATAATAAGTTCCTGAGCGTTCCACTGTGTAGGGCTAAATTACTGAATCAACTCTGAGCTGATGTATTTGTTAGCTTAATATAGATTTTCTCCATCAATAAAAGGGATCAAAAAGATTTGTAGACTAAATATCCATGAATTTTCCAAAACGTTCTGGATATTTTTTATTTTTTAAAACTTATGCAGGCCTGGAAATTGCTGTTCTCAAATTCCATGACTTTTACAGGTTATTCTCCCTTGATTAAGATAACTAATAACATTTTGTTATTAGATTAAAATTGATCTACAAAGACTGCCTTTTGTTTTAGGTTCCACGAGACCCTTTTTATTTTTTAGAGGGCTTCTATACTCTTTGGTTTCAGGGCTACAGCTCAGATCATAGACTGTATATAGCTGGACAAAGCATCGTCTCTCAAAAGTGAAGCCACCACAGGTCGGGCGCCCCCTGCTGTTCAGCTGCAGAAAGCTGTGTAACCCCACCCATCCCCATAGGTTTCAATGGCAAAACGGACAACTTTCAATCACGTTTTTTACCAATATACTGTAATTCTACCTCCATTATTTAAATGCAACAGCTGGTGTAACCTCTCATATATTGTCAAATGTTTATATCCCTACAGAATTTGTTTTTAACGTTAACGTTAACGTTATTCAGCTCTTTTCAAAAAGGTGTGGTTATTGTAAAAGGGCTGGTTTACACCTAGCCGGGGTGGGACTGTATACGGGTGGAACTATAGACTGTGTGAGCTCTGTGGAGGCAGCCCTCAGGGGCGGGGTTATTTAAATGAGTAGGCTGTCTCTCCACAGTCTTTCTCCGTCCTCTGGTCTCTACTGAGCAGACTCGGGTTTCAGGATCGCCAACATGGCGGAAGATTTTGGTTTATTTTTTATTGAATGAATGGGAATGGTGACACGGCGTCCATCTTTTTTTACAGTCTCTGGCTTAAACTGTATAAAACCCCTCCCCCACCACGGTGAACATTTGAGAGGGGGCGTGGCAAAACTGAAAACTTGCATGGATGGAATATTTGCACATTTAAGAGCTGTCATTTTTTAAAAACATTTATTTTCTGTTCTTCCTGTGAATAACTTATTAGAGACACACAATACAGATCCAGTCATTTTCTTTTTCTTTCTTTTTTCCTTTTTTATTTTTTTCTCCATAAATCACAAACAGCGAAGATCTTTCTCCCATAAAAACCTCACGATACAGAAATCATGAGAAACAAGAACCACACACTGATACGTTTATACAGCTTAAACAGAACTATAATACCAGAGTGAGAAAATAGTGTATAAAGTCTTTTTTTTCAATACTGATGAAGAAAGTTTATGAAATATGATATTAGTCATTACTTTCATACAGCTTAAATTCACATGCTCAGTCAAACACAGCCAAAAGAGAAGCTACGTTCAAGCAGGTTTAGAGCACAGAATGATGCAACTTTGCGGCAACTGGGAGTTGGATTTTTAGTATACAACACAATATTGATGATGTAAACAAGGTTCTGCAGGGGTGGGATGCCTTGTGTAACATGGAGCTGGTGACGGTAGATAAACAGAGTGAAAAAATGAATGTAGTTTTTACTGAGCAGTCCGCACTGAGAAGGTTAAGAAGCAAAGCTGTGGTTTTGTAGTAATGTACAGCAGGAAAAGCACAGGTAAATCTGCATGCATTTCAGCTCCTATAATACAAGAGTATAAAATCTCATAATTCTGAATACAGTCATTAATACCGCACACGTTACATACTGTAAATGTCTGTTAGGTTTATGGGAGCATTAGTCAAAAATCAAGAAACACAACCTCTAGCAGGTAAGATGTGGTGAACACAACATTACTGGAACCATTTTTTCCCTTTTTAATTAGCTTTTCATTCTCAGCCATTGTCTCAAAGCACATATTTTAAAATATATTTTTCAGAGAGACCCATCATCTAATAATGCTCCGCATATACGCCATACAGTCTTAATGGAGCTGGCCTAAGGTGCATAATATAAGCAAAGATCACAGATTTTTTTCAGTAGGATCAGAAATCAGTACTCTTGTCTTTTCCTGAGCTAATAAACAGCTTTCACACCTGGTAAAAACATCGTGCTCTCTGGCCTGGTAAATTGACCCCAATCCTTATTTATACCGACTGAATGAAAATTGACTAATGCTCCTTGAATAGGATGGTGATGTCCGATATAGAAAGGTTAATGAGTAACAGTGGGTCTACTCATACCCAAGACTTATTCTATAAACAGTTGCAGGTATGAACTGTTTCTTTATCCTGAACCTGTTGTAAACAGTCATGTCTGTATTTCCTGGACAATCCAGGTGTTTGTTTTCTGCAGGAGATGAACAACGACAAGATTTTTGCTTTAAGGTGAAAATGGCAAATCATACAGACTGGAATATATATGTTGTTTAGGCCGATGTATGCATCTTGAATTTTAGAGCACTTCCAAGCTTTTATGCAGAACTGATTTGTCCAGGGATGTCAGAGTTCACCTTTGAAGGACAGGCAGAAATGGTGTGAAAAATGCTCTTGATATCAATGACCACTTGACATTAAATGACCAGGGATACTTAAAGCTGTAGTTTGGCAAAATAAAAATATAAATAAATACAACAAATAAAGTTCAGCTAAGACATGTTTGGCATTCACCTTAAGCAATCATATGCTTGCCTCAAAATGCATAATGTCCCTGTATGGTACACTGTCAACAGCCAGATCTACATGGCTTTTTATGTCAAAGGTGAAAAAGGTTAATATGTTTATTTATTTGTTGATACAGCTGCTTTGGTGAGAAACTGGATGTTGAAAAAATGAAAGTTAGTTGTATATAGAGGGAAAGATAGGTTCCCTGAAATGTACAGTTTCCTGTAAGTTGCATATTAATGTATTTAATCCAAATTTAAGCCAGGACAAGTTAGATGGGCAATAAATAAAAACGTATATTATTGTTAGATGCAGCCCGACTTAAAAGTGTGAAGATTTAATAATACATTTTGTGCAATGCTAATTCACATGTCATGTCTTGACTAACTGTTCTAAATGTTCAGATGTTTTCTGAAGTCATTATAAGTACTGTATATGACAACAAAACATTACTGTATGTGTAATACTGTATTTACTGTATGTGAGACAAAATGCAGCCAAACCACTGACCTTCTGAAAAACTAAATGAGAACAAAAATCATTCGACAGTCTACTTGGCACTGAGGTCCACCACTAGGTGCTGATAGGCCATGGTCTTCCCTTTATAGCTGGCAGCAAGCAGGATGTCCTTGTTGTCGATGGAGACCAAGCTAAATCCGCGGGGTGCTAACATGTTGAGCTCCTGGAATGGTTGGAACCTCTGGCTGAGGTCATCCCACAGGTAGACACGAGAGAAGGAGTAGTCGCTGCCCAACAGCAGGTACTGCCGGATCCCCACACTGAATGGATACACAGCCATCGACCCACGAGATGGAAGGGTCTGGACCTCCACAAAGCGCTGGCTTTCCCACCGCAGGATCTTGGAGTCTCCTATGAATCGAGTGAGGCACAAGTAAAGTGACTTGCGCACCCAGAAGTGCTTGACCATTTGAACGTCGCCTGTGTCCATGAGCTGGGAGTGGAAGGCGAACTGCTTCAAGCTGCGGTTCCACTGGTACACCACCGGGGGCTGCGAGGTGCTGGAGAGAATGAGGCGAGGCTTGCCGTCCACCTCCAGAAACTCGATGTGGGTGTCACGGTGCCATGGGTGGAGGGACTGGTGGGAGTAGAAACCATTGCTGTTCCAGCGGTAGATGCTGGTGGAGCCGGCCTTGGAGCTGTCCACCACTGCAAAGTACCAGTCATCCTCGATCTGGAAGGTGGAGATGAAGTTGGGTTTGCGTACGCGGGTTGTGTCAATGTCCTGGATTTTAACAAAGCGCAAAGGCCCTTCTTCCCACCTGGAAACCATAAAAGAAGTGATAGAACAGTTAAGCTATAGCGCAATAGATATAAAGAAGAAATAAGAGTATACTGCACCAAAATGTTTTTACAGCAGGTGCAGTAATTTGAATTCGATTTAAATACTGTTTAAATACTCTGTCTTTATAATGTGACCTCTATCTGATATCTGTCTGAACAGTTCACACTCTAGACTGACACAGACAGGCAAAAGCACAATACTTCACACTAGGGCTTGTAAATCTTTGTGGAATCCCACAGTTCGATTCAGAATCAATTCTTGCGGTCACGATTAAATTTTTTTCTGATTCTTTCAAATCGGTTGGATTTCTTTTTCTTCATCCTCCATACTTTAGCGCCGCAACGACAAACACCGTAACACGACTCTACACAACCCTCTGTAGCCTTATAGGGAGAGGCAGCAAGAGCAAAAACTTTCCCTATCCTGTGACTGCTGTCTCGCGACACTCACCTATTGTCTCGTGGAGCTTTTTAACTGTCTCGTGGAGCTTTTTAACTGTCTCGCTGAGCTCAGCTACTGTCGCACATCGCTTTTTAACTGTCTCGTGGAGTTCATCTACTGTCCTGCGGAGCTCAGCTACTGTCCTGCGACAGGACAGTTAAAGGGCTCTGCGGTACAGTTAAAGGGCTCTGCGGTACAGTTAAAGAGCTCTGCAGGACAGTAGATGAACTCCGCAGGACAGTTAAAGAGCACAGCAGGACAGTTAAAAAGCTCCGTGGTACAGTTAAAGAGTTCCGCGGTACAGTTAAAGAGCACCGCAGGACAGTTAAAGAGCACCGCAGGACAGTTAAAGAGCACCGCAGGACAGTTAAAGAGCTCCCAGGTACAGTTAAAGAGCACCGCAGGACAGTTAAAGAGCTCCCAGGTACAGTTAAAGAGCACCGCAGGACAGTAGCTGAGCTCCGCGGTACAGTTAAAAAGCTCCGCGTGACAGTAGCTGCACCCGCAAAAAAAAAAACGATTTTATGAAAATGAGAATTGATTCTAAATTGTTCAATGTTAGAAATGCAATTCGAGCAATATGATTTTTTCCTGCACTCCTACTTCAGTTTTTGTTTTCAGGTTTGTTTGGAACCGGACTGAGACCACCTCCTCTGGCAGGTCTCAGTATGGTTATGTTGGTCCGCACCGAGTGTGATTACTGTTTCCACACCTTAAAAACAACAACAAATGTACAAATGAACCAGAGTCCATTTTAAACAGACTAAATAGTGCCAATGTGAAAATGCACTGAACCAGCAGGCTGGCATCTGGCACAGTCACTTATTTGGTTTGCATACTAGGATTCTTATATTTTCCATTTTAAAAGTATGAAACGTTTTGCTATTCCACTACTGGAAAACCTCCCTCACTTCTGTCATCCATTTTTCCTTCTCCTAGTGTCAGTTTATCCTTCTCCTTGACATAGAATTTACAAGAATGCTGGCTGTTTAGAAAGAGTCTATGTATCAGATATGTTTCAGAATTTAGTGCTGAATAGTGCTGAATATATAAAAGTGTCAAAGACACTTACACTTACAACTGATAGATTTAATGTGTTTTGGGTCATTCACACTGTCACACAGATAATATATCTGTGTCATATATGATGCAAAATGTGGGAAATACAGTAGGTCAATTTTTGACCCTGTCAGAGAGAGTTTTAAGCAGGATGTTGCTTTAAGGTGCTTTGATATGATTTTTTTTTTAGTTTAACATATATAATAAACAAGGTTAATTTTATCATTAAAATAAAGTAAATATTTGTACAGATGACTGGTTTGTGCAATCAAATGGAGAATGGTGCACACATTGCTAAATATATTACAGAACCAAATTTTACATTTTTTTCCACCCAAAGTCTAGCAGGATTTGCTGATTTCTCTGCTCTAACAGATCTAGTAGATTATTTTAATTATACGGTGGGTTAAATCAGGTCTGCTTCAACAGAAAAAGAACAAATTCCAAGATCTGACTTTCCCACACCTGCTAATGTTGATTATTAACAGAAAGTGACACACAGGAGCTGGAAGACCAGACTCAAATCAGCAATAGTGTTTTCTTCCTTTCCTTGGGAGTGTGCTAGGAGCAATGCGGCACTCAGCAGCATTAACGTGGTGGCTTTTACAGGTTTGTATAGTGGCTGCTGCATTTATATGATGTGTCCTTGATGCTTGGTGAGCGGAAGCCTCCAGTAACACATATAGCACACAGGAAAGCTTGTAAATTTTATGTTCATGACAAACCCGGTTGAGTGCAAAAACACATGGCCAAACAGCAAGTATAATCTCAGCATTACTGTCTGTATTAATATCTTACTTATAAATATGGGATCCACCAAACAGCTGGGCTACAACCATGTAGAGAGTGTTGTTGATGACCACAGGCTTGCAGTACACTGCAGAACGAGCTGGAAAACACACACACAGAAAAAACACACATTATAAATTCAGATTCACATGCATTCACTCTTACAGCATTTTGAACAGAAAACATTCACGAGGGTCTTTTAAATATTTCTAAATTTTTTAACATCCCTGAGAATACATTTACAATAAATAACACAGCATTTTTTACTCTCTCTTTTGTGACAGATGTCTTCACTCTATCTCAATCTCCCCTCTGCTTTCATTTGTTTTAAGTTTACCACTCCCAGTTAGACTGGAAATCCTGCCTTCACCTCTTCACCTCGCTCGTCTCCCTCGCGCCCTGGTCCATTACTTTAAAAGCAGCTTGAGAGGAGTAAGAATAGCTGCTGCTTTTAGATGCACTGGTGCTGGGAGAAACAGCAGGAGCCCAGTGAGTTTTTATGATCTAGCTGCTGGCAAGATTTGATTGACTGGAATCTTTTTTACCCGAAGCATTGTTTCAAACAAACCCCCTCATGTCAGCTGAAGTCTTCAAAACAAGTGACTAATCTATCTCAGCAAGCTGCAGCACAGCCAAGGCCAGGGTAAATGAAGCCATTCATCTTTCAACCTTCTCTTTTAATATCTTCTGTTTAGTACTGTGTTTTTCAGTTTGCAGCTACAGATTGTGAAATGGCAAACCCAGTGTGTCTGCCTGATTTAAAGGCAAACACTGCGTGAGAAATGCTACATACAGTACCTGACAGAAGATTGGACACCCCTCTTCTCATTCAATGTGTTTTCTTTATTTACATTTTTTTAGTGGTGTCAGTTGATTAAAAAAATTTATACGATTAATCACAACAAAATTCTGTGTTTTTCTTCAGAAGCTAATTTTTATAGTGGATATTTAAATATAAATAAAAGAATGAATGTAGGAAATGTAAAATGCAATTATATGTATATTAGTGGTGTCAATTAAAATAATAGTATATACTTGTATGTTTGATGGCAGATAAAATCAGTGTAGGGTGCTGGAATAAAGAAAGCATGATAAACTGGACTGTAAATGTCTTAGCTTGGTTGTGAGGCTTTCTAAATTCGAACTTAATTTGATGAGTAAAAAGATATCAGGGCAGGAAAGCGTGCGTGCGTGTGTGTGTGTGCGAGAGAGAGAGAGAGAGAGAGAGAGAGAGAGAGAGAGATATCTCTGACCGGGTTGAAGCTGGAGTGTTACTGCTGGACACCCTAAGCGCGCGCCGTCGTTCAGCCAAACAACAGATCAGTGCGTTGGGCGGGGGCTGGGCAGATTACGGCGGAAGTAGGGGTCAAATTAGGTGCCTTAATTAATTTGCGTTAAAAAAATAGTAATGTGTTACTGATTCCAAATTAACAGCGCGCGTTAACGCTTTAACGTTGACAGCCCTAGTTTTTTTTACATTGTAAATTTTATATTGAAGACATTAAAGTTATACAGTAACACACATGGAATTATTTTGTAAACAAAACGTGTTAAACAAACCAGAATATGTTTTATTTTTTAGGTGCTTCTACCACATTTAGCTTTGATAGCAGATTTGCACACTGGAATAGCCACCTGGAAAAGTGGACTTCATGTTGCTGCTACTTGCCTACTATCTTTATATTTTGTGTATTTATCTTGATATCTATTTTATTTTATATTATTAGCAATTTAACAATTAGCAATTAATAACAATTTATTTTTATATATTTTATATTAATTTATATTTTTATATTAATATTTATATTAATTATTTGCTGCTTTTCCTTCTCGCTGTGAAGCTCCAGCTCTTCCCAAATCACTTCAAATCACCATCTCAGTTTGGTAAGTCAGGTGATTTTGGTGATGTTAAATTTTAAACTACAATGTAGAAAGTCCAAATTCCTGATTAAAAGAGCAAATAATTGATACTGAACAATGTTTTGTTTTTTTTAATCATATTGCAGAATTTCTGCTGACATTAGGTGTAGTTCAGCAGCGGCACACTCCTTCTCCCTTCCCTCCACATACAGACCATGCCAGCAGAGAGTCAATGTCAACTGGCCAAAAAAACAGCAGATAAATGGCAGGTATAAGGACATTTTTACACTCTGCTCTCATAAATGAAACAAATTAAAGTGTTTAGCATCATTTAATATAAGTTTACTAGCTTTCCTACCTGAAAAAGACAAGCCGTAGCTTCAGGGCTAGCTGAGCTAACATTTAGCACATGCTTGTTTTTCCATGTTTTTTTTTAGTTTTACGCAAATATTGTAATATTGTTCAATAGCTTTTCAATAGTTACCAAGTAATCGTTAATCCAAGTAACAACTGAATAGTTAACCTATAGGGTTCAAGGACATGCCATGTAGATGCCATAGTTCACTATACTACACTGTTGTTCTCTTCTCAAGCATTCCAGAAGGTATTCTGCATTGATGACATTCAGTAATCAGTCATCCTACCATGCTAGCTTATAGACAGCAAAAGGGTAAAAGATGGGAAGTTGTGACAATATGTAAAATTTGAAAAATATTCACTCACATGTTATGTTGTAGTGGCTCTTGAATAACATGTTCACATGATCCCAGATAAAAACAGTGCAGATTCCTGTATTTGGCTGAGCGAACACCACATACAAGTCATCACTGAACTCGTAGGACTCCACAGACAGGGACTGGAATGGGTAAGTTTCATACACTGCAAAATCTGTACAAACAGAAGGGTCAATACCCAGCTCAATACAGCAACTCGCAATGAGAATAATGACCAAATGCACTGCATCCTAATAGCACCAGTGCCCAGACATTCACAAGTAATACATACAGAGTATGTTTAGCTAATGACAAATAATCCATATACATTGTATAAAATGATCCTGGCTAGATTTAATACACATTTTAAAAACTCTAAAACAGAACCATGTGGGATGCCGCGAAATGTATTGGTAAACTTGCGGGTTGCCAAATAATGTAATTATGGGATCTTTTTTGCAGTTAAACAAATAACCGTAAAAAAGATCTAGGGTTCAATTTGATCTGTTTAAGGGTTAAAAGTGATTTATTCTTAATTTGTTGTTCTGTATGCAGCTCTGTAGCACAATCTCATACTACAGTTTATTTAAAGCAGGAAGAGATTCTCCTATAGGCATACAGCCCTTCGCCTGAGGAAGTCCCAGAATAGCAGGATGTTCTTCCATACCCGCACTAATACAGTTGAAATCACGAGGCGTCAGGTCATGGATGCGTCGGCCCTGGAACTCAAAGGGACTGGCGCAGTAGATAGCTGGAACAGAGGTGTTGGTTTTCTCCATCCAGTCCACCAGCCACTTAATCTTACAGTCGCAGCGGAACGAGTTCCCTCGCAGGTCTCTGAGGAAAAGAGAGGAACAACTTGCTCCATTTACTGAAATAAGCCACAGTTCACAATTTATGGAATCAATATTTTCTATAATATAAAACTAACAGAGTTCGCAGATAAAAGTGTAGCATTATTCAATTTGACAGACCAGCTTTCAGATTAATTACAGGGAGGTTATAAAAACAATAAATATTAGATGTTGAGAGTAGAGTAGGGTAACACTTGTGCACTCACAGATCAGTAAGGATGTCCAGATGTTTGAAGAGTTCTCTGGGTAGAACCTGCAGGTTGTTGTTAGACAGAGATCTGCCAGAGATAAGAGAGATGCAATGATTTAATGTGACTGACTTATCTAAAAAACAGGCTGATTTCAAAAGTAAATATTTGTAGCTGTATATTTGCTAATGCCATTACATAAACCTTTATAAAATTGACAATTTGGAACTAAAAATGCACCTGCATCTGAAACACAAAGAAGTAACGTGTCTCCTTTATTACTTTAGACTTCCAGGGTATTTTTGCTTCTTGAGTTCAATAAATACAAAGTTAAAATGCAATTTTTAAAAGTTAAATTAATTTAAAAGAACACTTTTTTATTTTTTAAATAAACAGTGCCATCAGCTGCCGGCGTTCAGAGGGAGCAGAATTGGCCCTGCTCCCTCCGGGTGGGTAGATGGTGTTCTCTCCCCACATCACTCCTAGGGTGATGTCCACAGCACAGGGCGCCTGTGAGCTGATGTACCGAGTCTCCGCGCTTTCTCCAAAATGCGCTGACTTCACATGTATTGGAGGAAGCATGTGTTAGTCTTCACTCTCCTGCTGTGTTGGGGCATTACTAGTGATAGGGGGAGTCCTAATGAGTGGGTTGGGTAATTGTCCAAGTAAATTGGGGAGAAAATGGGAAAAATTAGAAATAAAATTATATAATTTAAATAAACAGTTAAGAAAAAAAATCACTCAAAGCACCAACAGGATGTAGTTTAGACTTAAATTTTGACATTTGTCATTAAAAAGCTAAATACCTTACTGTATACCAGAATAAAGTCCTAATTTGAACCTTTTCCCCCATTTTCACGTTTTTTTCTAATATACTGTAATTCTACCTCCATTATTTAAATGCAGCAGCTAGTGTAACCTCTGCTTATATTGTCACATTTTTATATCCCCACAGAATTAGGTTTTTAAAACGTTATTCAGCTCTATTTAAAAAATATGTGGTTATTGTAAAAGGGCTGGTTATGGGCGGGACCAATAACAGACTGTCAGCTCCGCTCCGCCCGTTCTGCAGTCTGTGACCGCGAGGCAGCCCTCAGGGGCGGGGTTATTCAAATGAGTAGGTTGCTATCCACAGTCTTTCTCCCTCCTCTGGTCTCTACTGTGCAGAATCGGGTTTCAGGATCGCCAACATGGCGGAAGATTTTGGCTTCATTTTCATTAAATGAATGGGAACGGAGACACGGCGTCCATCTTTTTTTACAGTCTCTGATACAGCCGACATTTGGTGTGATTTTGAGGATGCAACTCGGTTTTTAAATGTATCATTAATTTTCATGAAGAAATGAAGAAGCAAAGGCGAGCCATATAGTAACTTCACCATGTAGCCTTAACAGACTATTTTATATTTGTGACCAACAGGCTGCTTCATAGGACAGTCTTAGGAGGACCCACCCTAGTTCAACAGTCTAGGCTTTGGAATGCAGCTATAGTTTATATTGTCTATTTTGTTGTCTTGGTTGCATCTGGAGTAACTGATCAATCATGTATATTTGATTACCATCCCTTATCTTACACTAAATATTTATATTTCATTATTTAGCCATAGTTTCATAGTTAATGAGGTTGTAATTTGGTCATATACTCCGCTCCCAAGACGTTGGCCTATTATCAGTCCAGTGAATTTAATGCAGGGAAAAGCCTTACACAACTTTTGGATAATTTTCCACTGCTGGCATCACTGTGGTGCCTGCTCATAAGAGGCTCGGACCCGTTTCTCTGTAAAGATGCTTTGTGACGTGTTGTAAAAAGTGCTAGATAAACAAAATTGAATTGATTTAAATTGAATTGATAATGGTGGTGTGGTACATACAGATGCGTTAGTGATTTCAGTCCTCTGAAAGTGTGCTTGGACAGCGCCTGGATGTCATTATTCTCAATGAACCTGCAAGGCAGAAGAAAAAAGAGCTGAGTTAAAGGAATAAATCAGAGGAAGCGCAGCCTCATCAGTCACACGGCAGGATGGAGGGATATAATGAAGGAAGGCCAGGTTCAATAGGCTAATTTAGAAATTTAGGAATTAGAAATCAAAGAGCAGGATAGTGTTATAGGTGCTTTACTCGTTGTATGCATTTATTTGCTTTTTTTTCTTGTATTTAAAACGGGTGTAGATGTATTTTTTTCCAGGCCCTCCCCCTCTCCCCCTCCCCCCCCCTCTCTCTCTTACTCTTTCTGATGGATTCATGAGTCACTGTCTTGTGGAATTCAATTAAGATTGCATAATAGATTGAGGAATTGCATGTGTGCTCTACGTGTTCCATTAATCTTCTAAAACCTTTTAGCTTAATGACACTCGAGGTCGGTGCATCGCCTTCTCATTCCTCTCTCGCCTTCCCTCTCTCTCTCTCTCTCTCTCTGAGTGTCTTTCCCCACGTCCCCCTGCAGTCATTTCACTAGCTATGCATTGGAGAACGGACTGAAAACGCTCCCTGAATCTTAAGTTGGCTTTTAGCACTAAGCAGAAGATCTTGCTTACAAAGAGGCAGCAACACACACACACACACACACACACACAAATCTCTATATAAATGTTTGGTTAAAACCCTGCTGTACTTAGCAAATTTGAAAATACATGTTTATTGTTTTAAGGTTTAGCAAAACTAATTTAGCTAACAAGATCTCTTACTAATTAGCAACCTGCTAATTGCATCATTCTGCAAATCTCCACACACATTCCCAAAAATGTGGGGTTAAATAAAATTTTTACAAAATTCTGGCTAAATCACTGCTAATGCATTAAATCTTAGCTATGCATTACCCTTGCAGCTTTCAAACAAACCCACAGAAATTAAATTTTACCATATACAAATAATTTAATAAATTACTTATATTTGTTGACAACTTATGTAATTGTAAAAGACCCTATGAACTGAATTACCAAAATATATAATATAGTTATATAGGAAGTAAAATTATGGTCATGTGGGGATACATATTTATTCAGCATCTTAATTATTCTAATCAGTGACAAACCAGGTGACTGTTTATATTTTAAAAACATATACAGTGGCTGTTGTGCAAAACTTCTCTCCAAAAATCCCCCAAATTTTACAGAAAAAAATTACATTTAATGGAAGTTAATGTAAAATTATTTAATTCCAAGTCATTTTGGAACATTTTAATTTGTCCACTCATTATGAAATTCTGACACCATGTAAAGAGCATATTTCAGATTCAATTTAAACAGAAAATGTCTGCATGCAATGTTGAACATTGACATACTAGAAACATATTTTGTGGGCCCTGTTGTAGCGATCTGTAACGCACCAGTCAGTTGCACATCGTGCAGCTTGATTTAGGGTGTGTCGGCATGTCTTTGGTATCGTGAGGGTGCAAAAAATACACCTTGCACAAAGGTGTGTACTAATTCTGTCAATTAATCAAGGGACGTGAAATAATCAATCACTGTGCCAGTTATCATTTCACTTTAAGAGCCAGGCACACTCTGACTTGTTAGGATCTTAACAATTGCAATTTTGTGCGTCCCAGCAGAGGATGCTGACCTGCGCGTTAACACTGTAAACGTACGCCAGCAGCTCAATTAAGGTAAGAGAAATGTACGCACGGCACTCCTGCATGGCTATAATAGGATTGGGCGGCTGCCTGTTGACTGTTGTCAGGGTTTTAATCAGTCAGTGGTGCACCTGTATTTCTGACTGCCAAAATAGAAACATCATAGAAATTTACCTGAACACACCTCACTTCCAGACCACCAAACCTATCAGTGTAGATTTATTCCTAAACCCTGACTCTATTTTACCAATGCGGGCTCAAGGTGTGAAAATAGACTGTTGATGAGGTGTAAGATAGCAAGAAGCATTGTGACTTTCCATGCACAGGGTGTACGAATGGGCCCTGAATGTTGAACTGAACTTTAAATGTTCTGAGTTAACTGAACTCCTTAAAAACAAGTTGTCCAGGTAACTTACTATTTTAAATTCAATTAACTTTTTTGAGTTATGCATTGTATTTTTTTGGTGTTTTAGTTCTATTTTCCTCTCAGTTACTAAAGGAAGTTCTGGACAGAGCTAATAAAGTAAAGTGAATGGTGGAGTCTATTTTTAGGGGTGTTTTTAGCAGCACTAAGCGAGTTTATCATGCACTTACCGCCTGGAGGAACGGACTTGGACTTTAGCTTATTACCACAATTCCACGAGTCTTCTTTAAACTGATCTAACGAGAAGTGAGCGAGTGAATGCAGCCTCAGCTGAACAGGAGGCTTAGTCACACAGCTCTACTCCTGCTGCGCTGCTGCTGCTGCCTCAGGACTGCCGAAAGCTAACGTTCATTAGCATTTCAATCTATCCATGAATCTCATCCACTGTCTGTATACATTCATATGCAAAAGTTAGGACACTCCTAGTGCTTTTTGTTTTGCTGTATATGAAATTTAACACATAAATAACAAAAAAAATATTTATGCTTCTTTTATAAAAGGGTTGGTAACACAAAATTTGAACACATAAACTGCCCCTTACACTGTGTCTTGATGAGTGGACCTTTTGACAAGCCACTTAAAAAATCTAAAATATATCCCCACCAAAACTAGAGAACTAGAGACTAGAGAAACACACAGCCACCTTTAAAATCCATGCTGTTGCTGATTTCTTTCACTGATTTGGCCACCTGCCACCCCAATCAGCTTTATAAGAGGAGGAAAAAAAACTCTCAACTTTTAGTGGAAGTAAAGTTGCATTTTAGTTGGATAATTTATCAATACAATATTAATCTATATAAAAAATAACTTCCACAACTACCAGATTCAGAATATGTCAATGTTCAAAATGTAAAAATGTAAGAAAAGGGAGATACACATTTCTAAATGTGTGTCTTATTTGCTTCATTCTCTTGGATTAGAGCAAAATAACCTCCTTTTTTGTTTAAGATAAAAGACCAAAAGTATAAACAAAAGGATTTTCCTACTGGCGTCCATTTCCACCTGACCAAAAAACACTCGAATGCATGTCAAGTTGTAATTACGACCTCTAACCTCGCTAGTAGGAATTTCCAAAGAGATCTTGAAGGCAGCGTAAGAAATTATTGTGTTAAGTTGCAGTTTTACAGAATCAGTACCTTTTTCACAAAGGCCTCAATTAAATCCACCAAAACCCCTTTTAAAAATCAGTGTTCCTGGGAGAAAAGGAAATCATACATTTTTTGTTGCATTTGGCAGACACCTGACTCTGTGACAACTTACACTCTAAAAAACAGAGGTACGATGAGTACTTTTTTGTACTCAAAGGTAATTCTTTAAAATTGTACCCTCAAAGGTACAATACTAGTCTTTACAGGGTCAGATGTGTTCCCTCTGAAGTACAAAGTAACTTCTAACAGCAATAAGTACAAATTTGTACCATTTAACCAGTGAAAGAGTACATTCAGTATTCTGCATCACTGTACTAATAAACAATATATATTTTAATTGCACATTTTTTATTTGAAAGCCAGACAATTTTGGATCATCAAGTTTTTGAGCCATATTTAGTTGATGATGATGTTTATAATGTTTATAATCTTTAGTGGCACAAAAACCATGGGAACAAAAAGGACTTTCACTGAAAGGTACTCATACCTGTCAAGTTTTAGATTTAAAAATAAGGGATATTTTCCTCTGTCCGCTTAAAGCCGTCCCACCAGCCCAACTAAGGTTCAGTATCCCTTACATTTTAAGACAGGTTTACAAAAATTCTAAAATAACCACAAGTGAACCACTTCTACTACACTTCTACACACTACAATTAGATTATCAGAATCTGAAAGGTTGTGGACATTCCTACATATGTCATTCTTTTAATACAGCCAAATTAAAAATCCTTTTCTTTTTTAAAAAAAATAAGATTTCATGTCTTTTTTGTAATAAATGCACTCTTTTATATGATATATTTTTTATTTATTTAATGGATTTAAAATTGAACAAAGGGTGCACAAATTCTGCAAAATGACTGTTGGTGACCTAAACATAGTATCATGAGCTTTTACTAAAAGGACATGGACCAGATATGTTTCATCAGTAAAAATTTGTCCTAAGGGGCCTACACAATAATTTTTAATTAATACTTCTTTCTTTTGATCACTCCACCCCTGATCAGTTCAGTTAATTTCGGTCCTCTCCACATTTCTAGTTAAACTGAGTCACAAGCTGTAAATTTGTTTATTTTAAAAGGTTTAATCTGTGTGTTTTATTTCGGAGACGAGTATTTTTAAACAGCTATCAGAAAAATCTCATCACAGTTTACATGATTAGCCTACCGTTACCTTTCTTTAAGAAAAATCGCTGTATATCCAGATCTGTTTTAACATCAGCAGCTCCAACTGCGACGGGGGGCTTCCCCACACTGACCCTCCTTTGCAAGCTGTTTCTCCTGAAAGGCGGGACTTTCTCCTTGAACCGGCTCCACGATTGGTTAAGAGACACAGAGCGGTCAGTGCCATGTCTCCTCAATAATATATATTTTTTTATTTTAATATAATACGGGAAATTTACGGGAAAATACTAATACGGGAGGACGGCGGAAAAGAGGAGTAAAATACGGTAGTTTCCCGGTCAAAACGGGAGACTTGACAGGTATGGGTACTTTTTTGTACCTCAATATAAGGTACAGCCCCAGCGACAAGCTTTGTACTCTTTTAAGTACAAATCTGTACTTCCTTTTCTTAGTGTGTACCCTAAAGACTTTATATTATATATACGTTTAATTTATGTATAAAAGATACTGAAGGCCATATATTTTTTGTTCCATTTAAGGAACAAACACAGTCTGCTCCCCTCTTACTAACACTGTCTCCAGCTACTGGTTAAAAGCCCTGGCTTCCTTCTCTCTTTATTCACTGAAGGCCGAGAGACGTACAGAGATAACACGGCCGTACCCTGGCACTCCGGAGGCTCATCCACGTAGTAATGTTCTTCATCAATTAGGAAAATGGCTGAATCAGCATTCTGAGTGAATGGAGGAAAGTGCCGTAGAGGAGGAGAAAGGTACGCAGATCAATAGCACTCTACCACAGCTGCCAAAACAACACACAGCCAGACCACCGCTCTCTTTCTGCTGAGCCCCCAGTGAGCCAGAAGAAAGAATATGAAGATTGGATGGTTTTTATTATTTGAGCAAAATTCATTGCTGCTCTTCACTTTCTTTCATTTTTGGCCCTTTTGAAGGGAGTGCAGGTTAAATGATTCTTTTATGTGAGCAGAATCCATTGGTACAAGATATTGCCTTTTATTTTTAGGCAGCAAAGTACATACTCACAGATACTGCAGATGGGAGAGGCCAGCGAACGCATTATCGGCAATCAGGGAGAATGTGTTGGAGTTCAGGAGCCTGTTAAAGAAAGGAAGAAACAGAGAGACTGCATTGTTCATGTAGAAAAAAATATACATACTGATATTTTTTATTGTTTGTGTTTATGGAGACAGATTTACCATCTACTTAACAATGAGTACACTGTATAAAACTGTGCAGCTAAACCTTGAGCAATACATATTGTTCAAAAATGTAAATTGTGCCGAACCTAAAAAACATTATTTACAATTCTCAAAATGTACACAAACAATGAATTAATTAATGAATTAATGAATGAATCAATGAATCAATGAAAAAATAAATAACGTCTTGAACTCATATGCATGGCAAAGGTAAAGGTATATGGCTTAAATCAAATCTGTGTCTCCCCCATCTCTTTGTTTACTGTTTATTTAAAATTTTAGGTTAGAAGACACCAAAAATGTTAAATAGATGAAAATGAAGCGCTGAGCATTTGCTGGGTTTTATACTTATGATCTTCTCACAGCAAAAGAACAGCAGTTAGACCGTAGGGCCACTTTCTTGAGTATAACTTTCTGTAACTTTCTTGGATAGATACATAGATATTTACCTTGTTTTACAGCTCAAATGTGGTGTGACTAAATGTCTGATGCCAGGAAAGAGGAGATCATAAGTTTAAACCCCTCAAAACCACAGCCTAGAATGAGAGAATAGGAAGACTTCCTCCATGTTATGGTAAAGTCCTAAATATATATAAGTTTTCCTCCACATTAATATGTGGAAAGTCATGTTTTTGGTTTATGTATGCATGAGGCAGGGTACAGCACACTCTTTGTTTTAAAATAGTTTTGACATGTTGGGCAATAAATTTTTTATTTTGAGGAGTGCCTATACCAGTATAAATGAACATATGGATGCAGTATAGTAAAAGAAAACTAATCTTTGAACCTGTGTTTAAATATATTTTTTTCTATTATTTTAACCCTTGTGTGGTGTTCATATTTTTGTTACTCGTTTACTTTGTTACTTGTATTTAATTCAGCAAAATTAAGCAATTTTACATTAAAATGCTTTACACATGCTTGCTTCACCTAAATTGCAAGCAATATAAACAGCTTACATGGTTAATATTTGCCCTTCACCTTTCTTATGTTACATTTCTTTCAAAAAGTGCTACTCTTTTTTTATTAGTTTTTTTAATAAAATGTAAAAGAAAATGAATTAAACTCAAGATAGAGTAGAATATTTGTTTAGTTTTAAATTTACAAATGAAGCAATGTTTATTAGCCCTTGGCCAAACATACTGTATGTAATATAAATGGTTGGGGGGGGGGGGGGGGGTGTACAGTGTGTGTTTATCGAAAATGTGTTTTGATATATGTTTCTCACAAAAAATGAGCCAATGCCAATGAGTTTGAGTTAGAAAAAATATATTTTTAGTATCATTTGATGAAAAATGAAAACGGGTCCCACAGACCCGAACACCACACAAGGGTTAAACTTGCAAACTTGTGACTAAGGTGCAAATTTTGTGCAACTTTTAAAAATAGCTTTGCAAAAAGTTATTTATAGTCAGTTGGTTCTGCCTTTGGAGTCTTGCTCTCTTACTAAAGTAATATTTTTACTTTTATTTTACTTTGAGTGTCTTCATTTCAACTCAACTATATGATTTAGACAAATTTTTCACCACTTACCCTTAAGCAAAGTGTTAATGAAGTAATCAGAATGTTGGGAGTTCCAACACCACACACTAAGAAAAGTAAATACAGATTTGTACTTAAAAGAGTATAAAACTTGTCGCTGGGGCTGTACCTTATATTGAGGTACAAAAAAGTACCTTTCAGTGAAAGTCCTTTTTTGTACCCATGGTTTTTGTGCCAGTAAAGATTATAAAGATTATAAACATTATCATCAACTGAATATGGCTCAAAAACTTGATGATCCAAAATTGTCTGGCTTTCAAAAAAAAAAAACATGTGCAATTAAAGTATATATAGTTTATTAGTACAGTGATACAGAATACTGAATGTACCCTTTGGCTGGTTAAATGGTACAAATCTGTACTTATTGCTGTTAGAAATTACTTTGTACTTCAGAGGGAACAAATCTGACCCCGTAAAGACTAATATTGTACCTTTGAGGGTACAATTATGAAGAGTGTACCTTTGAGTACAAAAAAGTACTCATATCGTACCTCTGTCTCATGCTACTCCACTCTGTTTAAGTATTTTTTTGTAATACACAGATATTAAGCCCATTTTTACTTGTGTCACATTTGAAGCTACAAGCGTTCATATGATAGCTGTGGAATTCTAATGCTGTTTTATTGTATATATCTGCAGTATCTGCAGACTCATGGGACAGGTTGTAGAGGCTCTCTGCACTAAAAGCACATAAATGTAACTACTGATGTCTTATTACTTCAAATAAACGTCCATCAGATTTACTGAAGTGAATTCACTCTCTCAGTCACACACACACACACACACACACACACACACACACACACGCACGCACACCCACAGCTGGGACAGAGCAGCTATTGTTGGTAAGTGTGAGAAGTGTGTAAGCGCAGGCTGCTGGCTGTGTGGACTGCAGCAGTGACGCTGACCCTGTCACTGATACACACCAAGCTGCACACTGTGTTCCATTGCTTACAGACACACACACACACTCGGGAATACACACACACACACACCTGCTCTGAGACAAACTGCTGATGTAATGTAGTTTTGACTGTTTTAACTTCTCTTTTCAAGAGGAGTGTTTATAATCAGGGACTATTGTAGATGTTTTAAAGGGCATATAATTTTTTTCTGGGAATGTTGACCCATCACTGTTGTTTATGTGAATGTGTTTTTAAGACTGATATGACTTGCTGGTCTGGGTTGCATCTGTTTCAAAAATCAGTGTGCACTAAAAAAGAACTATAAAAGTGAACATCAGCTGCTCCTCATGGATGACTAGATGATATGAAAGGCTGAAATGCAATTACTATTTTACTGCTATTGTACTACTTAACAAAATGTTAAAAAAAATAAAATGCAAAGAAAAAAAAATCCGTATAACATTACTAACAAAAAAAGTCAAAACAATGCAGAAAAATATTCATCATATATATATTAGCAATATATAAAAAAATACAAACAATAATACAGAGAAAATGAATAAATTTAACAAAAATGTAATAAAATATTATATTACTTTAAAAAAAATTCAATTAAAATACTTCAAAGAAAATGAGCAAATTCACTGATGAAATACCAAGAAAATATTTTTGTGACAATGTCGAGAATATAATATTTTTATTTATTTTAATGAGATTTTGACCATACATTGAAATTACTAAGAAAATTAGATCTGATACAAAATATCAAGATAAGAAGTCAATCATTTTGTCAGGCCTGGCGCTGAATGTGCACCTGTCTTCCCTGCACTTAGCTTTGCACCTGACTATGTTACCCAGAATGCACTTTACCATGACATCACACACTCACATGATCACATTACTCTGCACACTGCACCTCCAGGAAGCCAATCACTGGGATTCTAATCACCTGTAAAACTCAGTATTTAGGACTGTTCAGAACATTTAATCAGTGTTGAGTATTGTTTTGGTTTGTCCTGCATCGTGTTCTTTACTGCTCTTATTAATGATCATTTTTGAACATTTTTCTGTGTACTTGACTCTGCTTTCTTGCCTGTGCTTTGTTGCTAATTGCCTGTGTTTTGACCCTGGATTGTTCATCACGTTTGGTATGTTATTTTCTGTTGGCTCCTGTTTCTAACTTGCATCTGCAACTATTTAAGTTTTTCCAGTTCCACTTTAAAATAAGACTACCTTTATAAAGGGTTTATAAATGGTTTACAATGAGTTTATTAATGGTTACTAAATAGGTAGTAAATGCCTTAAAATCATTAATAATCCGTTATAACACATACGTAGAAAGGGCAACAATGACCTGTTGTTTGCCAAATAGTGAACCCATATCCATCTATATTGTTGCCATTTCTAATTATGTTTTATAACTGATTATTAATGATTTTAAGGCATTTACAACCTAATTAGTAACCATTAATAAACTAACTGTAAACCATTTATAAACCCTTTATAAAGGTAGTCTTATTTTAAAGTGGTACCGTTTTCCTGATCATGACATATTTTTATAAAATGATGAAAATGTCTCATATTATTTAGAAAAAACATTACAAACTTTTGATATTATCTGCACAGAATATGCATCGATAAAATATTGCAAAAAAAGAAATTAAGCTATTGTTTTTATTTTATTTTTTTAATTTTTTATTTTGGCAAAATATCTGGAAAATATCTAGATTGTTTTAAATACTATATTATTTGAAGACAATATAAAGCTTCTGTAGGTGACTTTAGGGAAGTTGTGACCACAGCTTAGTTTCTATAAATAGACTGGAGAATGAAAAAGCATGCATAAAGGTGTGCTGTGTGAGCTGAATGGTGTACTCACAGAAACTGCAGCAGGTGGAGGTGAGAGAAAGCTCCCTCTGGGATTTCAGTGAAGGCAGCGTTCACCATGGTCCTACAAACAAAAAGAGCTTCTATTAACAAACCTGAAAAATATTAAGGGGCAACATGGAAATACAGGGGAAAAAAAACAGAAAAAGCTGAGATAAATTAGCAAAGCAAGTTTAAATGGACTTTAATGAACGTTTAGTTAGCAGGAGCAATAGAGGACTAGTTGAGGACTAAAGAAAGGTAAGGAAGAAAGGAAGGGAAATTAAAACCCTTGTTTGACTGTAAAATAACTCTTTTTTATTAATCCTAAGTGGTTGTGGTCTAAACATACAAAAAAATCATAATGCACTACCTTAAAAGACTTAAGATTTAGATGTTGCAATGGCCCTTAGAGTCCCCTGACTAAACAAACAGCAGTGCAGTGAAAAGGCCCAAGAATTTGAGCTTTAGCTATCATTTTCACATTGCTTAGCTGTTCACAGTAACACCACACTCATCATCAAAAACAGTAGTTGCAACCAGATAAATCAGCTGACACGAATTAAACGCTAGGCTGTGCATTTGATCTAAGCAAGAATAGGTCTTATCGTTGTGCCTGACTGACTATAAAGCATCGTCACAATGCCCACGCTTTGTATTCTGACTAACTGCTGTTGTGACGTCTTTGAAAAATATTTTAAAACTCTACTCAGTGCTACTCAGTGATAAATCTCTTGCATCCGGACTGCAACTGTGAGTTTTTAGGCTTTCTGGGTCATGTAACATCGCGTTCAGTAGCTCCTCCATTTCCACTAGCTGTTGTGTTTAAGTGTTTAGGAACGCACACCCAAAGTGTAATTACGGTGTGCAGCAGAGGACAAATAGCTATTTTATTAAACGCACGGTGACGAAACTCAGAGATGTGCATCCGGACCGGACTAAAATTACTGAAGGACTGCGGAGTTCAATGAAAAACAGTAGGTTATTCAGCCTGTAATTTTTTAAGAGTGTTGATCCCTGCCCAGTTGATCAACACTCGACCTTTAAAACGTAAAATCTTCAGTAACTGCATGAAAATATTAATGTTATTGCATGGGATGGATTATCACAGGATTACGAATCACTACAACTCTACATCAACATCTCTACAATGTTGCTTTAACATATTGAAAGACACTACTTCTGTATGTGTAGCTCAATAAATTTGTCCATATCAGTTTAAATTTTGAATCATTTATTCTTTCTGGTAACTGTTCTCTTCCTTTCATATAAAATTACAATTTGGCACAACTATTTTTTTTGATGATGAGTGCATTTTGACCGAGGGTGCCCAAACTTTTGAAACCTGTAGTTGTGCAAGAACTGCACATCTTCCATTGAGAAATACCATTCCTGCAGTTAAGCGCCCTCATGATCTATATATTGAGCTATTCTACGAGGCCCTCCCCCTTAAGTAATTACTTTCCGGACCTGGACACATCTTATGCTGCTTTCTCATTTTGATGAAGGATTAAATCCGTTGAAAGTAGGACACAATCTCTCTTTCCTTACACTTTCAATTCTTCTCTTCGTGAAAAACCAGGACACCTTCACCCTGTGAGGCTTTATAGATCAGTAATAATATCAGACCTTCACTGGACTGAATGTGAAGCACGTCTGATTCCTGTAAAGATTACACAGTATATGTGCTGGAGCTTACACAGTAACACAGTCATTCCGCATGATATTGTTGGGCACAGTGGGCCTTATCTCGAACTTGTGAGCTCTAGATAAGCAATAGACTTTTTTTATTAATAATCTATAGATTATTTACAAATGTCTAATCTGTTTTGCCTGTCACCACATTTTGATTTTTGCCTTGTTCTGCAATTATAGATTGTGCCTTTGTTTCGTTTTTTCTTTCTAGAATAAGCATTTAATGAAGTATTTATATCAGCAAGTTACATTATCTTATTGCAAACATATGTACCATAAGTGACACTAGTAAGGAACAGGGGTGTCGGCATGTTTCCCTTCTAATTTAGAAGGTCTCACCTCTGGGTGGTGGGTAACTAAGTTAAGCAAAGCTAAGCTAAGTAAACAAAACTGTAATTCTTAAAAAAAAAAACAGTTTCAAACAAGTGCTGGATGTTAATCTACACAGATTTCTCTCCTTGAGTGAGTAGGCTGGGTGCAACAGCATTAGCATTAGCACCTAACTGCTAGTAAATGCCGCCCAACAGTGCTACACTGAGGAACCCTGAGTTTTTTGGTAAACCAGGGCAATATTAACTAGCGGTTCATCCCACATAGCTTGTTTAAGCACTTAGAAATGTGTTGTGAGTTATTTTAATGTTTAAAATGTCAGGTTTAACACCTGTGTTGTTTAAATGAAGTAATAAAAGGTAGGATAAACATTGTATACTATAATATATAATCATGGCAAAAAAAAATCTAAATTTTGCCTTTTCTTCCTTATTTTTTTAAGTAATAAGAATCAGGAAGTTATAATTCTGAAATGAATTATAATTTAAAAACAAACTAAACACTTACAATAGAAATTATATAACCTAATAAAAAATAAATGCATTTTTGGACCAGACAGCCACATGAGCTGATAAGATTACAGTCCTGGCAGATCTTCTTTTCCTCTGCTATGTGATACATTATAGACAAGCAGGCATAAACTAACAAAAGGAATGAAGTCAAGCTTTCACTAAAACGCAATTATTCATGCAATCTGAGAGTTCAGTCTGGGTAACCTGCTGAGAGGGAGTTTTCGGTGGCCTATCCGCAGTCCTATCTATACATAAATACACGGGCACACACACACACACCAACTGTGGACCGGATGAATAAAATATGTCACACTAAATGTGTGGTGCAGTAATGAAGATCTGCTAATGATGTTTCTGCGACGGTGATGAACAAGCTGTTCTCTCCTTACCACAGTGGTAATTTTACACCTGTAGTTGTGAAACGTATATAAACATGTTAATGAGCTAATGCAAGTACACACACACACAGACTCTTCTCCAAACACTGTTCTCTTTAGGGAACCAAAAGTAGTTGGGGAGACTGCAGCTGCAACTCACCATTGGCTATAGGTTATCTTTAGATTGCTAAAAAGCTAACCATTTTTAACACAATCATTTGATAATGTATTATGTAATAATGTATTTCTCCTGATGTATAATAAGTCTGGGCTACAGTAGTATTTGTTGTAGGTTTTTTATGTGTTTTGGGTTGATTATTAGCCTAAGTGTCAAGCTAGCAATTACAGTAATGCCGATGTATGAGTATAAAAGTAATAAAAGATTGTGAAATTAAGTAATTTGAAATTTAAAGCTCAGCAAATAAAATTTTATGGTTTTGATATATTGACTGAAGGAAAAACATCTAAAAGGAGGTCTCCATCCCTGTAGTTTGTTATAGACAGCAATGAAGTCAGATGGAAATATACATTTTGCTGCCAATAGAAAAATACTTTCTAAAACCTCGTCAGTGGTGGACTCCTGCACCATGTGGAACCGCCTCCATTCTAAAGGGGGTGTGGCTAATATTAAAAACGTAAATGGATGGATTAGATGCTATAAGCTTTTTTAAATGTACTTAATCCCATTGTGAGGGCACCTATAAGGCACCATATCACATTTAATCCTATAGGAGAACCTAAAGGATTCAGCCACACATACCATTTTCTCTACTGGAAATGTCACCCTTTGGAAAGTAGCATAGAAGCTACTTGATAACGTCACTGTTTACTAATTATAAACATCACTCACAGATTGGCACTCATTAGGACAAATTTTCAATGTTTCTTGATCTAGAAGCACATCATCGTTATCTGTTTTGAGAAGGTCCACCCTAGCAGCTACTCTAACACTTTTTTTGCACATATGGAACAAATATCATATTATCATATCAAACAGCAGCACTTTTTTCTCTCATTAATTCAGCGATGAATTCATCTCAGAAAACAGTTAGCATTAGTGCTAACACACTCCAAGCATACTGCTGAGTTCAGCTATTAGCTATGAGATAATAGCTGCAGCTAAAGTCTCGAGTGAACATTAGTCATAATCCACATTGATCAAACCATGAAACCTATTAATCTAACCAGCACAGTGCCATTCAAACATCAGCAATTAATTCAGCTTGGAAAACAGTTAGCATATCATGTTAGCCATTAGCCATCATGGATAATTCACCAAGGCTAGATCGTATTAATTCTAGTATGTATAGTTAAACAAATATGGAACGTCCATTTCTTTTAATTTTATTTGGACTTCACCAAGTAACCGTTCACCAAAATATGTCCATTTATTTAATTGCTGTTAATTCTTGCCTCCCATTTATAGCAGGGCTGGTGTATTTTATTATTACACTTAAACATATTTTTTATTTTATTGTAAAACACGTGTTGCTATTTAATCTTTAAGACAATTGACAAGTCCAGAATCTCCTGATAATCAGCACTGCCAAGTGGGATCAAACTTTCAAAAATCAAACTTTAAAAAATTGTCTTTGGGTTGTAAGATATATACTGCATTTACAGCCCCTGTTTCTGACAGGTCTATGCGAGTTATTAATTCATTCATTTATTAATGAATTAATTAATTAATTAATTTGTCATCAGCTAAAATGCATTTGTATTAAATTGTACAATGTAAAATACTTTCTTAGCAAACAAAAAGATAAATGAATTAATCATAGAGTATGTATTTTTTTATTTACTTAACAGCATTAGTGCAAGCTAATCATTATTAGACTATCCTTCATCCAATCTCCCTTCCAAATAGCAATGCATATATATATATATATATATATATATATATATATATATATATATATATATATATATATATATATATATATATATATGAAGCAGTGTGTAAGAGTGGTGGAGGAAAATATTTAAAGGTGCATAAAAACTGTGATTAAAAAACAGGGTTATTCCACCAAATATTGATTTCTAAACTCTTAAAACTTTATGAATATGAACTTGTTTTCTTTGCATTATTTGAGGTCTGAAAGCTCTGCATATTTTCTTGATATTTCAGCCATTTCTCATTTTCTGCAAATAAATGCTTTAAATTATAATCATTTTATTTGGAATTTGGGAGAAATATGGTTCGTTGTTTATAGAACAAAACTCAACAATGTTCATTTTACTCAAACATATACCTATAAATAGCAAAATCAGAGAAACCGATTCAGAAACTAAAGTGGTCTCTTAATTTTTGTCAGAGCTGTATATATATGGAGCTCAAGAAGATGCAATCTCAAAGCATATCTTGTTTGATTGACAGCAGATGATGTACATGTTTTTAACAAATTATTGGTAGGCAGGCTCAGAGGGAGAGAGAGGGGGTAGGGGGTAGATGAGGGTACACATACTGAGACTGTCTAATCTTTTATTAGCCAGGCAGAGCTGACCTCATCTATCCAGTCTGTTCAACCACACAAGAGAGTGAGACGGAGATGGAGGGAGTGTGAGATTCTCCATCTGTTCTCCGCTGCCATCCATCTGACAAACAATACTCACTAATTACAGTGCATGTTGGAGAAGCATTAAACTAAGCAAATTGAGTCATAGATATTTAAGCAACACGCTCATTCTGGAGTCCAGAACAAAGTATATCAGAGCAACACTAAATTAGACAAACCACTTAAGCACACTGCGTAATAACCCAGCTTTTAGTGCTGCTGGAAAATACAGTACACTCCAATCTGAAGGCACGTGCCATTGAGAAGCACCACATGGATGATTATAGCTTATACATAGATGAGAAAAGAAAAAAAGCTATTTTTTACAGTTACTTTCTCCTGCAAATCCAAAAGGGCCATCATCCACCAGTTGACACATTAGCTGTTATATTTAACAGCAGGCATTTGCAAACCAGGGATGCCTGACATACCTTCATTGTAGAATTGTTTTTCCTTTTGCTAAGATAGTTGTCATTTTGGAGATACAAGGTTTGTTTGTGAAAATAATAAAAATATAATATAATATTGCTAGCTTTCATCTTTTGTGTATGGGGCAGGTACTGTGCTGGGAGTTGTAGCTAGATGGTGAAAAAAATGGCAATGTATTAGAAAAATAGAATTTCTCATAGATTTGGATACCAATCTTCTGATACCAGTATAATATACATTTTCTGATATCAATCCGATATCAATCTTTTGGCACCATTTTGATATCAATCTTCTGATATCAATGTAATAGCAATATAATATCAATCTCCTGACATCAATATAGTATCAACTTCTGATTTCAATCTTCTGATAACAATATGATATCAATATGATATAAATTTGCATGTTCATTTCTTCCTTAATGAAACTGTAATTAAGTATGAGATCTGAAATGTGTGGTTGCCAGAAACCAGTTGTTAGAACTTATATTTTGTTCCATGTTTACTACAGTTTGGGAACAAAAAATATAACTTTTGCTTTAACAGACACGCAGATTTGCTCATTCACTCATTCATTTTGTTAGAAGTTGGCACATGGTTAATATATATTTTTTTCACTAGTTAATTGCCAGATGCGTCCCATATTTGGGCATATACATTAATATATTAGTCATATAAACATGAATTGTGAGTTCGTTTTGATTTATATGCTGAATGAACAAATAAATGTGGCAGAACTTGAATTTATATTATTAAATTAAGCAAAAGAGCCCTTCCAATGAATAAGCATATGTCAAACATTTCTCTGGTTATTTTACTATAGTACGCTGTTTTTTAACATGAATAGTGAAGAGATGAGATCAGAAAAAAAATTAATTCTTTTAATGCAAAAAAAAGTTGCCTACATTTCTTTTATTAGATAAGAAAGAATAACTGATTTAAATAACCAGTAAGAAACTCTAGGTCAGCTTCAGTACAGCTTTACAGACAGACAGACAGTGATAATAATGATGATGATGTAGTGATGGGCTAGCAGGCAGCACAGCAAGACAGCAGGACAGACAGGTGTGTGTGTGTGTACTTACAGTGAGATGATTCCAGGTGGGAAGCTCTTGGGGATGGCTTTGGTGTCCACGCAGAAGGCGCTGTCCTTGGTGCAGGAGCAGGTGGGTGGGCAGCGGGGGATTTTGGGTGCCCGGCGCCCCTCAGCCGTGCTCAGAGCGCACAGCAGCAGCAGGCAGAGAGAGGTGACCACCGGCACAGTCCAGCCAGGCCACCTCAGAACCCTCCGGGGTCCGGCTTCAGACATGGTCCCCTGTTTCCTTCAGCTGAGTCTTATTGTGGAGTGGCAGAGGGGGGCTTTCTTGAGAGAATGTATGTGGTGGGTTATGGAGAGAGAGAAAAGGTGACAGTGTGTGGGGGAGAGAGAGATAGAGGGAGATAGAGTGAGAAAGAATGAAAGATGGAGAGAGATAGAGAAAGAGAGAGACTGTAATGGTATGTATAGGTAAGAAAATGAGACACATAGATCACAGACACAGCTAGAAAGAGCAGTCACTGCTTCTTCCTTAGTGCTCCCTGAATGAGTGGGTTGTGTGTGTCTGTGGGTATGTGTGAGAGACAGTGTGTGTGTGTGTGTGTGTGTAAGTGAGAGAGAGAGAGAGAGAGAGAGAGAGAGAGAGAGTGTGTGCTCTGCAGCACCACCGGATCTCGCTGTTCGCACTCTCAGTGGTGCAGCTGTCTTAGCAGAGACTGCAGGACGGTGTGTGAGCCAGCTATTACACACACACACACACACACACACACACACACACACACACACACACACACACACACACACACACACACACACACACACACACACACTCCTCAAGACCTGTGCACAGCAATGCTGAAGCTGAATTATTAACCAGCACGGACCAACACTTTAAGCAGAAGGGTGGGACAGGGGGGGAGGATGGGTGCCTGAAGAGTAAAAGATGAACCATCCAGCAGACTGACATAGACTTTTAGAGGATGAATGTGATTGGTTGATGGACTAGCCAGTAGAAAATCACTTGTCTGTACTAATCTAAATGCATTGCAATCAAATCCTCACAGCAATGTTCCTCGTAGAACAAAATTTAGTAGAAGGATTTCTCAGTACAGTAGAGACAGTTACTTCAACAAAATCAGGATACATTTGTTTTAATAGCATAGAAGAAACAACAATTTGGCAGCTTAGTTTTACAATACTTTTGTGTGTTATGTGTATTTTAGTTAATAGAGAACTCCAGGGTGAAATAGACTTTGGGTGTAGTAAAACCTAACAACGAGTACAAACTTTTGTCAAATATCCCACCTGTATTCACCCCCAGCATTCCAAAATACAGCAATTTTAGCCGATGCTCCCAACAGGCTTACAATGCTAGTGATAGGAGCATAGTGCTGCCCATACAAAGAAATAGGTATTTTTACACCATAAACAAGCTCAAAGTAGCTCCACACTTTTGGTAGAATTTGGACAGCCCTGACATTTAAAACGAGGCACTGAGAACCTTAAAAGTGCACAGATGTTGACTGACGAAAACAAACGAATAAGTGAGATAAAAATCTTCTAAAATCCTGTAATAATAGTTGTACCACCTCAATCTCGATGGATTTTTTTACTTTCAGTGATAGTTTCTGTATCTTTCAGTATGTCCAGAAATGCTGAGGAAAAGGAGTTACGTGACAAAATCTGAGAAATGGCCGTTTAAGGGGAGACCTCCATTGCAACTTGCACAGAATTTCAACATTACGGTTTTCAGACTACATTACATTACATTTTGCAGATGCTTTTGTCCAAAGCGACTTACAATAGTCAAGTACAAGGTAATAGAAGTTAAATATCTTTAGAAGGAGGTCGAAGGGAAATAATGGGATAGAGGAGTGAAGGAGGGAAAGAAGGAAATGAGGTTAGAAGTAGTTAGTTTGTTAGAGGTGTTAGGAGAGTAAGTGCTCTTTGAAGAGCTCTTTCTTCAGGAGTTTATTAAAGATAGCGAGAGATTCTCCTGATCTGGTAGTTAACGGAAGTTTGTTCCACCATTGGGGAACTCTGTATGAGAACAGTCTGGATTGCTTTGTGTGGATTGTGTTTGGTACAGCGAGGCGACGTTCACTGGAGGAGCGCAGCAGCCGGGAGGTAGCATAAGCCTTCAGGAGTGAGTGCAGGTAGGAAGGAGCTCTTCTGTCATCACCTTGTAGACTACTAACTTATCACTTTTCTGAGTGAGGCATGCAGTTATCCAACCTACGGTTGCAGGATATAATGGCATCTAAACACATTAGTCCACCTAATACCAGGCAACACAATGGCGCTAAAGATGGCGCTGGCCACAGAGAACTGGGTGATAGTCTGCACAAGGAGATTGCTAGCATCCATGTGCTTCTGAAGCAAATGTGTGCCGAACAAAGTCGCAGCCTGGAGGAAATCAGAAATGCTGAGGAAAGAGTTCTCACTGTAGGGGGAGCCCAGGAGCAAAAAAAAAAAACAATTCTCCATGATGTGCATTTAAGTGTTGTTGATTCTCTACTTGTAGTTAGTTTCTCTGGTCTGAATCAGTTAGGGAGCGAGTTTAACTTTAACCTTGGTTTGGTTTGGTTTCACATCTTAAGTGCAACAAAATGCGTCTCAACAAAACCAAATGAGCATATGGCTCAGTCACTGCTCCGTGCTGTCTGAGGTGAAAACAAAAAAGTAAATACAGGAAGAAGATTCTGTGTATCAGACTAAAATGAATATCTGTACAATTAAAAAATCAGGTTAAACAGCACCTAAACAGCCATTTAGCTCGAATAGTAATATATTATATAGCTCGATTAGACTGTGAGGGCTGAAAAACTAAACTGAACTAAATAAGCTGACATCTTCCTTATTGAGACATTTCTGCTAGATCTTAAGCATAATTACTTTTTTACTATTTTTTCCTATTTTCTCCCCAATTTTGCACTGCCAATTACCCAACTGACTCAACCCTGTCACTAGTGATGCCCCAACACACCAGGAGGGTGAAGACTAACACATGCTTTCTCTGATACATGTGAAATCAGCCACTAGGAGGAAAGCAAAGACGCCTTGAGCTGTGGACATCACTCTTTAGTGATGTGGGGAGAAAGAGAGCGCCATCTACCCACTCGGAAGGAGCAGGGCCAATTTTGAACCCTCTGGGCGCTGGCAGCTGATGGCAAAGCCGCATGAACAGGGGTTCGAACCTGCGACCTCCCGCTCAGAGTTTTCTTTTTGTATGTTGCATAGAAATTTTGCTCTGAAACATGCAGAATTAAACCAAAATAATTTACATTCTTTTGTGGAAATTAACAAAAGGTGTCATTTTACCAGAAGCACCTACTCTTTAGGATGAGAATAATTTTGGTGAACCAGAAAAAATATATATTTTTTATATTTGCACATGCCTTTAGGGTACTGTATATTCTCCATATGACTATATGCACCAAGCTAGAGTTATCTAGCTTGCTAAATGTACCAAAAATCTTTTTTTTATTGTTAACGTTCAGTCTAGGCTCCAGTCCATGTGATTTTCTTCATCACAGTGTGAATCCAGACTTAAATCTACACTGAGAACCCAGAATTATGCCACCACCCACTGCTGATTATACAGGCAGCTATCAGGTCTAGAGTCGTCTACACTGACATGATGATTTATGATCCAGTAATTGCAATCCTATTATCTTGAGGTGTACTAGAGACCACAATCAAGTCCTAATGGTACAGTTAGGCACAGGGTGGCTAAGCTTCAGGAGTTTATATATATATATATATATATATATATATATATATATATATATATATATACATATATATATCATGTATTATATTTAAAAAGAAGAGAAGAGCTTGAGAGTTTTTGAACACTCTGCTTTGATGGCAGCACACTAAGACACACTGCGGTATTCCCTGGATACAGAATGAAGCTGGTGACCCCATTTCGAACTTCACAGCAAATACAAACAGCCAAATACACGATTACTGTCCAAGAACACGAGCAAGCAGGTCAAACTCCAGGCGTAATCTGCTGTAACATCTCGCAATGGTGTGATCACATAGTAAAATATAATAAATTAGCACCATTAGTGCTTAGATCATTGATTGCATTTTGGAGTCAGTTTACCAGTAAACTACCCAGCTGGCATTTCAACGTTAAAAAAATGCTGAATCAATGTTGATCTACATAGATTTTAGGGTTGAATCAACGTTGAATCAACTGTTGATTTTGAAAACTGAATCAAAGTTGATATGGCAACATTGTTTCAACGTCATATGTTCAACCTTTAATAAACCATAGCTCACTAAAATGAGAAAATCCTATGATTAACAAAGTGTTAGCAATAAACTTACATCACTGTAGTAAAGCTGAGTATAACGAAAGTTACCCACCACTACCAACCTGATTCAAATAGAACATGAACATGATGTTTATTAAATAGCAGTTACTGCAAATAGAAGTAAAACACTTTTCATTTCTCTATCCAACTGTTTTTAGAAATTATATGGTGATGAAATGTAAAATACTGATTCAAAAGGCAGAAGGTTGAGGACATTGTGTTGATTTAACGTTAACATTTCAACGTTAGCACAACCATTGAACAACGTTGAAACAACAACAGACATTACTTTAGTCATATTTCAACCACATTTCAACATTGATGGTCAGTTGTGTGCCATCTGGGTAGTATTCATTGTGTTTGGATTGGTTTGATATGCCAGCACCAAACCAGCATAAACCAACATATCGAGTAATGGCCTAAAGTGTAGGAACACCTGAAATGTTTCCAGAAAATTAAGCATTTCTCCTGGAAATTTATTGCAATTACATGTTTATTTATTTTGTCAGTATTGGAACTTCATAAGAAAACAGAGGAAAAAAGCCAAACTTGATATATATATTTTTTTTCAATTCAAGTTAAGCATGTTTGGGGTCATTGTCCTGCTGGAAGACCCATGACCTAGGACGCAAACCCAGCTTTCTGACACTGTGCTCTACATTGAGACTCAAAGTCATTTGGTAATCTTTAGATTTCACGATGCCTTGCACACAGTCAAGTCACCCAGTGGCAGAGGCAGCAAAACAACCCCAAAACATATTTGAACCACAAACATATTACACTGTAGTACTGTATTATTTTCTTTGTAGGCCTCATTCCATTTTCAGTAAACAGTAGAATGGTTTACAAAAGAGATCTTTCCTGAAAATACATTTTCCATATTTTTCTGTAGTGAAGTGCAGTGGGGTCCTTCTGGATCTCCTGCCATAGCGTTCCATTTCATTCTAATGTCAACAGATAGTGTACACTGACAATGATGCACCCTGAGCCTGCAGGACAGCTTGGATTTCTTAGAAATTTGATTAGGGCTGCAACAATATCCTGCAATAAAAACGACTTTTGGGTAATGACTTGTTATGATAACAGATTGGGAGGGTTTGGGTTATATAACGTTTATATTAACTGCTGCCAAAAATCTCTATGAAATCTCTACATACATAACACATACATAATGCACAATGCATAATATTAATGTATACACAATACAGTGGCACATGTTTTCCTTTGACTGCTATGAAGCAACAAACAGAAAGCAGATCAGCATATCTGGGAGAAAAGGGGAGAAAAAGGAGAGCAAGCTTTATTATTTCTCTGTGTCAATAAAGGCTGGCATATCTCTGCATGTATGAAGCTCACTACAAACCGGTTACTGAAAAAAACTTTTTTTTACACTAGCTAGTCCTAACCTTGCCTCAGGTTTATTGTATTAATGCCAAAACTAAATGTTGTTATATTATTTGAAATATTAGGTGATAACTGGTCGTTTTTTGTCATACGTATATCATTTAGACTTTCCATGCAGCATTTTTTAAAAACAAAAGTAAATGTAATGTGGAGTAACATGTTTAGATTGTAAAGTCACCTTTGGTTGGATTTTACAAATAATAATAACAACAGTACAGTACACAGAGTTAACTGTAATTCCACAAATGTTGTTCTAAGTCACTATAGGGTGGGCTTTGATTCATTTTAGCAAATGTGTCCGCCCATTAACAAACCTGCTCCTATGCCCTTGGATACAATAAAATACAATGAGCTGTATTAAGTACTAAGTGCTGGAGGGAGCCATTTTTGCTTGTGAGAACACACTGTACCACTAGAGGGCAGTAGAATATAATACAGAGAGCGTGGCAGCCATTCACCGAGAATGCAAACTACTTTTGCATTCTCTCTCTCTCTCTTTCTCTCTCTCTCTCTCTCTCTCTCTCTCTCTCTCTCTCTCTCTCTCTCTCTCTCTCTCTCTCTCTCTCTCTCTCTCTCTCTCTCAGAATAGAACTCTGGTGCCAGGCACTGTCAGTTCACTGATGCAAGTCCACCACTGTCACCAACTGACACACACACACACACACACAAACACAAGGCCTGAGAATGACTTCCTGTCCATCAAGGCAATTCAGCGACCCCGTAAGGCACAGGTACCGAAACAAAACACTGCAACCTGTTTTCAAAGAGGGAAGAAGAAGAAAACAAGTCTGACAAGCATTCTGACACATCAGAAAAGACTTATAAAAAGAGATTATAAAAAGAGAAAAAGAGTGCAGTAGGGGAGAGAAGGGCCGCGTGAAAAGTTTTACGAGCTGTATTTCTCTCTCTGCAGAGTCAGCACTTTTCCCACAGGCATAGTATTACCAGCTGTGCTTTTGGAGCGGGGCTGTTTGATTCCCAAATCTGTCTTTCCGCAACCATTTCAGAGCCAAAGATTTTATGGTGGTTTTTAAATTGGCTGTAACAATGCCAGAGGGGGGAACGGCCTGTTGGGCAAAGGCCAGGCTCCTTCGGAAAACATCCCCACAAAAAACAACACAAAAGTCCCATCTCCAGCTTCCTATCCACCTTAAAACAGGCTACCGTCAGTCACTCGGCCTACAAATCTGTCTGTCTCTCTGTTTATCTGCGTGTTGATCAAGCGTTCTCGCTCTCCTGCTCTGGCCGCTGCTGTTCATCACAGGTGTATTCTAAATCACCGTCCCCCCCTGCCTGCTCTGGAAAGCTTCCACCCGGTGCTTCCGCTTAGCGGCCGCCATGCGTCACCGGCCGTGGCTCGTACGAGGCCATTCGTTAAACAGAGGAAAACACGGATTTGGGTTTCAAAACCCAAAGCCACTTCCCGACTCGGCTCCGAAGCCAGGCCCAGTGAAAGGCTCTCTGTCTGTCTCGCACATCTGTTTGAGCTTCTCTCTGGGGTTCTTGGCCTCGCATGTGGCTGGAACAGGAAGCTCCATGTTTTCTGCCTCTCCTCAGGTACCATGTTGGCGGGAAATTCCCCACAGCAATGATGTGTCTGGAGAGAGCTCAGCATTTGCATTAGCATACCTCTCAGGGAAGTCTCTCAGACCAGGATTCAGACACTTCAAATGAGGCAAAACGTTTCAGACAGGCGGAACTACACTTTTAGTTTGTAATTTTGAAGCAATATTTCTTCTGAAAACAAGATGTTTAGAGGAGGTGTTTGGAGAAGGCCTTCTAGTTCATGCTGGATTTGATTGAGTTTATTGAAATAATTACAGTTTTTCCCAAATGTTTAAACGCATTTCTCAAAACTCTAAACACAGATCTCTAGCAAAACTGATTCCTTCCAACAAAACAACACACACAGCTATTTATATGCTCCTGCATATCTCCTGCAGAGCAACAAATAAACACTGAGCAAATAAATTCAAGGCACTGTTATCAGAAGTATTTGGTTATGTTTTTGACTTCATGAGGCCACTGTACAAATTCAAATAAATACAAGTCTATGGAAATATGTTGGCTTTCTGTTCTTTATATTTATTTGGTGCGGTGTAGGACCCTCTCATTTAGCATTACAGTACTACATGTATATGTGGCACAAATGTAAGCCATTTTTACTGTATGTAGTAAGGTTGCAAAACTGTAACTTTTACCTAAGTACAATGAGAAACATGACGATAAAAAATCAGTTCACATACAAAGAGATAACAAAAATGTATTTGTTGCAAAATGCAAAGAAACAGATCACTGTTCATCAGACCTCTGATCTCGGTCAGGCCAGAGGACTTGTACTAAATGATGCATTTTTTGTTTAGTAATTTGCAAAGCTGTGATTTACAATGATATTTGAGTGAGAACACATGGAATTGTGCTTAGAGTTTAGCAGTTTGGAGTCACAATGTTGACGCATGAGCTTCATGTTTTTGGATTGTGTGCATAGTTCCACATTTTGTGTGTAAACAATGTGAAAAGCTGTAACTGATCACTTGGAGCTTGGTTTGGAGAATCCTTTCTGAAAGTTGATGGATTTGATTGAGTTTAGCCATTAGAACGTTACTAAAGTATTGTACTGATGCTGACTGGTTGTTGACTACAAACTACATGTGCTTCTGCTTATCATAAAGATTTAAAGCAACGTTTCTACTGAGATCAAGCAGAGATTTGGTTTGGAGACGCCTTTCCACTCTATGTAGGCGTTGAATTTTGATTTAGTTCAGCCATCAAAGCATTAATAAGGAAGGTAGTGAAGATGGTTACCCATGGATCACAAACACCATACCAATTCATCTCCAATTCTCCATAGACTAGAGCTTAGATTCTCTGCCCGAACCCGAACTGACCCGAGGACCGACCCGAAATCAGGTCGTTTTTTATTTTATATAAAGCTCTGGTGTGATAATCACAATGTTGCTAAGTAACCAATTATTATTCTTTACGAAAATCAACAAAATAACAAAAACTGAAAGTGAAAAAAACATTTGTGTTAACTAAATCTAATAAAAACGATAATTAAAAGAAAAAACTTAACTAACTGGAACTGTATTGTGTTTTTATAAAACTAACTAAAACGAATTGAAATTACTGATAGAATACCCTCATTTTCGTGTTTAATTTGTTTATAAGCGCTGTTTTCACTCCTGGAGTTGTACAGCGGGCGGTGTTGTGCCGATTCTGTTTGTGAAGCAGAGTCGGATTCAGCAGGGAGTTGGATTCGGCACAACAGCGGCAGCGTGCGGCACCTCGTGGTCCGTGGCGTTTGTTCTCGTTTACTGCACTCGCGCTAGCCGCAAAATACGACAGAAAACACTGAGAAACTGCAGATGTATGTATGGGATTAGAATATGAGCGCGAGGAGATGAAAGAGAAACAGGAGATACAGTGTTGGAGAATCTTTACCTGTGAGTAGCTCATACCAGAACACGCAAATCTCTCTCTCTCTCGTTTCTTAGATTGATTTCTCTGATAAGATGTGTGAAAACTAATAAAAACTAGCAAGACCACTCTAAAAACGAATTAAAACTTCACTTACTGAACTGTAGGAGAAAAACTAAACACAAAATAAAATTAAACTATAATAAAAATGAAAAATGTTATAATCACGTAGCTCTGGGCGCATGTGAACTCCTCCGCGTTTGACCTGCAGCACTTTGTGTAGCTGTTCTAAAAAATCATTTTAATTAAATAATAGTTCTATGCTTCTACGTTACAGTGTTAATTAACATAATTCTGATCATATTTCGCTCATTCAAACAGCCGGAAAACAGCCAGTTTATGGGGCGGATCGGGTCGGGCTCATAATGACAGTTTATGGTTCGGGTTGGGTCGGGCTCAGGCAGAACGTGCATGGGCTCGGGCTGGGTCGGGTCGGATTTTTTGGGCCCGATCTAACCTCTACCATAGACTACAGTTGCAAGCTTCTACAATCCAACACTGGGGCTTCAGCAAGCACTTGGTATTGGGAATGTGACCATAGATTAATGCAGGGCTGCTCCAGAGTGTCCTATTCTATTGGCAGTGCTTTTCTATGGACTGTATAAGCTGTGAGGTTGTGTCTTGTGAGTGAGGTTAAATATTGGCCAGTATTCTCAAGGAAAGGCAGCACAAATGATTTAAAGCAAGGACCATTCTTGAGCAAAAGTCATGGGACATTATACTAGTTCTTCTTCCATGCTGTGTGTCCTATGGCATGTCAGTGTGCATGCTGTGCTGTGTGCTATCAAATGTCTGTAATCAATGGGTGCCCCTGTTTTTTTTTAATGTGTGTATGATTCAGTCTTTAAGGTCTGAGTAGTTTTGTATCTAGAGAAACTTGCATGAATGAAGTTACACTTATAAAGTGCCTTTTTAGACATCTTTACACTTTACAATCATGATTTACACACAACCATTAACATTCAGTACTCATCCACCCACACATTGGTGAGAAGCAGCAGCCAGTTGCGCATAGCATACTCTTCAACGCGTATTCACTCATATTCAAACTTACAAACTTAAACACACCAGGACAATTTAGAGTATTTAGAGTACGATGTTTTTGGATTGTGAAAGGAAGCCAGAGTCCCCGGAGGAAACCCACACAGACACAATGTGAACATGGAAACTGCACCCAGATAGGGACTTGAACCCAAGACCCCTGCACGGAAGACACCCGAAGTGAAATGTGTAGGTTCACTGCTGGTTTAAGATGGTAAAAATGTCAATATTTGTGTTAGTTACTGGTTTAAATTGGCAAGACAATCTTGTGAACAGTGTTTAAATTGTGTTACTAACTTTAAAAAAATATTTTTGTTGCCAAAATCCAAAAAAATAAAATCTAACTAAAGAGAAAAGAAGACTATACAGTATGCTTGTAGTTTACAAACAAATGATGTGTGTTTTCATATTGGGTGTGGTAATGGTAACCCTCTGGTGGGCCAAATCAAACGTCCATGTGGGCCAACACTGGACCGCAGGATACACTTTGGGCGTCCCTGATTTAAACAAACAAACAAGCTCTGGTTGACTGTAAGTAAGGAACTGGACAGATCATGCACGCTACTGCAGCAGCAGGTCAGCTAAAGTACACAAAGCCTTTCAGTGTTTTTGATCTGCTGAGAGACGCTGAGTCTATAACAATGACCTAATAAATAAAAAGACATGCAGTTTCAGTGTGATCTAATCAAAGATCTCAGCTTATACTAGCAAGCTGATTAGGTGCTTTTAAACAGTATTAAAAAGTAAAATTGTTTATAGAATGTGCTTGCTGTCATTCAACACTAAACCGTAAAAGAAATGCATCAAAATAAATCGATCAACTTTGGTTCAATACATTTTATTCTCAGTTCTTTATTATTGAGTTGTACCTGTTGGAAGTAAATTTTCTTTTGCACAGTGCACAAACTACTCCTAAAGCCTTCAGTGGTAGGAAGGGTTGCCAGGTGTCCGGTTCTCTCTAAATGCATTCCATTTATTGAAGTAGATAAAGTGCCGTTCCTGGCACAATCAGTGCACTTCTCTGTCTCTTTCTCTCTTTCTTTTATACTTATGTATATAACCTGAGCCTCACTCTATGAATATCTTAATACATTAATGCATATGACTGTACGTTCAGCATGCAGACGGCATAAATAATCCTACTGATAACGCAGGACCGCCTCATGTTGCTGTGCTCTCATGAACAGTGTACATAAATGTATACTGCATATATACACTACTGCTCAAAAACGTACCTTTTTTTCAATAAAAACTGACATGAAATTAGGAACTATAGCGAGGCTCTCCCACAACATGAATTGTCTTGACACAGTCTTCCTCCATATCATACTCCATATCAGCTGACTCCACAACTGCTCAATAGGGTTCTGACTGACTTCTTATTTCTTACTTCTTCCAATGTCTTTCCCACACTTGTGTTTGATGGGTTTCATTAGATATTTTTCTTCTTGCCCAGTTGTGCATCGGGGCCTTCCACTCCTTTTTCTGTTTTCGTTGTTAGAGCCAGTTTGAAGTACTCTCTAAAAAGAGTCGTTAATAGCATGGTAATATATTTTCAGCAAGCCAACAACTGTTGATTTTTTTAGTTACTGTTTTAGTTCCAAAATAAACCTGGAATGTTCTGCTTCATGTTATCCTTTTATGGTTTTCTGCAATACATTTGAAAAAGGGTTTCCTAACAATCTTTTAGCCTAATAACATTCTTGAACTTGAATCGGCAGTTATATCAGGTGACTGAGGCAGAGGACAGAGGACAATATGCAACATATGCCTCTACACCATAATACAATTTTTTAAATATAATTTTATTTACATTTTCTTCCCCTTTTTCTCCCCAATTTACACAGCTAATAACCCAACCCACTCATTAGGACTCCCCATATCACTAGTGATGCCCCAACACCAGGAGGGTGAAGACTCATGAAAACTCATGCCTCTTTTGATACGTGTGAAGTCAGCCACCACCTCTTTTCCAATTCCTACTGATGCAGCATTACTGAGTAGCATCACAGCTCGCTCGGAGGAAAATGCAGCGACTCGGTTCTGATACATCAGCTCACAGATAGCGCCATCTACCCACTCAGAGAGAGCAAGGTCAATTGTGCTCTCTCAGGGCTCTGGTAGCTGATGGCAAGCTACATGAACATTTTTGTTAATTGTATAAATACATTGCATAAAAAAAATTCTTGGGAAAAGAGTGACATTTGGAAGATTTCCCAAACTTTTGAGCAGTACTACACATGCACTGCTGTATCTTTCCAACTACCCATTAAACTCCACACTATTACTTACCAATGGAGCTTGACCCTCAGTTTGAAAATCACTTGGTTTGCCATAAAGAATAAAGTCCTGTCTTTATGTAAGTGGAGGCTGATTGGCATATTAATCTAATAGACTGAATTACTGGGCTTCTCTCTGTTGTATATGTCTAAGTGTATATAGTTTACCTTGGTCCTGTTATGATCATGTGCTTCTTCCCTTATGCATTTCATAAAGAGATGGAGGCTGCTCCATAGATTGAAGCGCACAGAGAAAGGCTTTATGGATTAGGCTTAAGGTTAAACAATGGGAGTGCTGTCATTCAGTCTGATGTGGCCAATTCAATTAAACAGAGCACAGAGACATATGGTTGTGGGTCAGTGATATGATTAAAAAGCCTCAGACAGACATCACTCTAGCGAGTCCAATCAGCTATGTGAGATGCTGGCGCATATTCAGCGTCCTGTGTGTTTAAAAAAAAACATTCAAAAATACATTCAGATGTAAAGAGCCATATATGCTGCCTTCTAGACAACACCTTTTCAATGACCCCATATTGCTGTATACCTTAATAGTTTTTTTGTCGCTGTCCAAGGAAAAACAACTATCTCAATTTTTGTGTTCAAACAAAATGTGAACACACAATCTATCCCTTACACTGTGCCAGATTGGACCAATAGAAAACCCTCAACAAAGCTCCCAACAAAGCTTACAATGCTAGTGATAGGGGCGTAGCATTGTCCATGCATATAATTAGCTTTTTTTTTTTACATCATTAACAAGCTCAAAAGTAGCTCCACACTTCTTTAGTAAAATTCATAGTAGAAATATACTAATGATACTGTTTTTGTCTGTCCAATATTTTGCATCTTAAGGGAGAAATCCGCTGTCCCGCAGCTTTCCAAGATCCAGTCATTTTGTGTGTTTTGTCCATCACTCTTTATAACGGCTGCTTCAGGGCATAATTTGCTCCTGATAAATCACTTATTACAATGTCATCCAGGCTCAAAGTAGCTCCAAACCTCATTGGTGGACTCCAGCGAGCTTTGATATTTATAACGCAGCATTACTAACTTTAAAAGTGCACAAGAAGTTTAATAAAACAACACTGTTTACAACTGCTAGTGTTAGCTGCTGCTCCAGGCGCCGCCATCATTGTACTGATCATGACCATAGACGTATTTACATCGACACCTCATAGCCTGCCTCCTGGCATAGCAGCTGTATGCTGTATTGGAGTAGTCAACATTTTAATGGTCATTAGTTGCAATAGTAAATAGTACAACATAAGCAGTATCCTATTAAAGGCTAATTGTGAGTTATCTGGAGTTTTCATGCAACTTTTTGAGTTTACGAATTTTTACAGCTTTTTAACCCACCCTCTATACATCCTTATTTCCATCTCTTTCTCCTATAGAAGAGGATGAATTAAGAAGGGCAGAGGAGACAGGAAATAAGAAACAATACGACACGACCGATTGATTGACAGGTGATGGCCCTCGTGTGACCTTCCTGTCAATTTCACCCCAGTGCACTAACCCCATATTGACCCCCTGTCACCAGCATTCACACACACAGTCACTGACCCTAAACCGGCTTCTGCAGCCTGTCGAAGCTCAGAAATTCCTCATCGCCTTTCCGCATCTGTCAGATGCAGCAAGCAGTGTAAAAACATGTTGCGCAATCTGCATTAGAGTAGGTGGAGGGAAGTTGGGGGCTGTGGGGTGGGGTGATTATTTCTCCCCATCGCTTCCAGACATGACTTCTTCTCACTCAATTTAGCAGTCTCCCGTTCCCACTCCACGAGTTCGACCCATTATCACAAGACACTTCGACACATGTGGAGAAACAAACACATTAGATTAAAAAAACTGGCAAACCCTTGTTCCAGATACACGCAGTGTTAAAGAACTGGTTGCAAAGATGGTTGCTGGATTGTGATGCTATTCATTAAAAGGGGAGATAAAGGTTACCAAAAGCAATAAATTAATTCATTATTAAATTATTAATAAATTAATAAAAATATAGACCAGTCACATTTATTAAGCTATACATGTATACCAGGGGCGTTGCCTGGGTATGTAAAGATCCAGGGCTCAGCCCTGTTAATTATATATATCCATACTATCCCACCACGCTCCGCAACACCAGCAAGCTGATTGGCTGAAAGGCGGAACTTATCCTTGAACTGGCTCCGTGATTAGCGTTAAAAGATTTTCCATTCACACCTGATTAATAATACAGCTGAGCTGAGTGAAACAATTCAGGGCTGCTGGAAAATTATTCGGGGCTAAAGCCCCGGAAGTCCAGGCCAGGTGACGCCCCTGATACGATAACATGATAGATGTCTCGGCATGGATTTGTAGAGATTCTACAGTGGTGCAAAGTTTGTGAAACCAGTTAAATACATGAGACCAAAATATATCCAATATTATCCAAATGATCCAATATTACATATTTGTGAGATTTTTGAGGACCTTATTGATGCTCATCAGGCTGGTAAAGGTTACAAAACCATCTCTTAATCCACAGTCACACAGATTGTGTACAAATAGAGAAATTTTAAGACCATTGTTACCCTCCCCAGGAATGATCGACCAACAAAGATCACAAGTGTAACAGATGCAAGGTAACAAAAGACATCATTTTCACACATGGATTCTTCACCACAGAGTCCAGACTTTTAACTCATTGAGAATCTTTGGGATGTGCTGGAGAAGACTTTGTGCAGTGGTCAGACTCTACCATCATTAATGCTGCAAGATCTTGGTGAAAAATGAATGCAACACTGGAATAAAATAAATCTTGTGTCATTGCAGAAGCTTATTAAAACAATGCCACAGTGAATGTGTGTCACAATCAAAGCTAAAGGTGGTCCAATGAAATATTAGAGTGTGTGACCATTTTTTAAATATTGGATAACTGTACAACAGAGGGAAAGAGAGAGAGAGAAAGAGAGAGAGAAAGAGAGAGACCCTCATTTTACTCTGTTAGCAGTCCCTGACAGGAATTCCCAGAGGATGGTCTTCCACAGCAGTGCCAGTGATTGGTAGGAGTAGGTTCATGGCTGAAAACGAGTCGTTTAAACCAATTAAGCATGCAGTACATTGCATTAAAGATGAATAACAAGTGCTTTCCTGGAGAAGAAAGCTGTCTTAGACTGAGTTCAGTGTTAATTACATTCTAAAAAAGTCCAGAAAAAAAGGATTGAATTTAACCATATTCTCTTACGTAAGTGTGGTTGGTGCAAAAAAGGGCAGTTTTCAACAGGAAATAATGCACCACACCCGACACGAATGACTTCAGCCAAAACAAAACCGCAGCCACAAGCTTCTTCTGACATGTCTGGGTTGAGGACATAAAATGTCAGAAATACAGTGTGTTTATTATTGTTTGGTTACTTAATGTGTTGGAAAGAACTGAAATGTATGGACTACCTAAGGATTTTCTGATCCTCGCTTTCAGACAGTTGCTAGGGTTTTGCTTTGGGTTTTGTTTTTAGCTGTCTTCGCAAGTAGTGTTAAAGTTTAGGCATAGTGTTTTGCTATTGTGTTGCTATGTGGTTGCTGTGTGGTGTTCCAGGGGCTTTCTAGTGTGTTGCTAGCTGGATACTGTGGTGTTGCAAGGTGGTTGCTATAATGTTGCTAGGTTGTTATAGTGGTGCGAATTGGTTGCTATGGTATCACAGGGTGTTGCCAGCAAATACTTTTTGGTTAGTAGAATGTCTATCTGTCAAGTTTTTTGGATGTTTTTAGGACGTTAAAAGTTTTGGTAAAGTTGCTTGTGTCAGTGGTACTTTGAACATTGAGTATTCATCCATCTTGGAAAGTTATGTATATGTAACATTCTAACAACGCTGTGATGCAAACCATTATTATGTCACATGTTTTTCAAAACATTCCTGAAACATTATTTTTGTAACGTTACAGCATAACCATACTGGAACCATTTTAAAATGTTGCTCATCATTCTTGTAATGTTGTATGTTAGTTGGGTTGCTATGGTATTCCATGCTTATTGGTTGTTAAATAGTTGCTAAGCAATTAAACAACCTGCATTTGGAATCTGACAAACAACAATAGGAAGTAGTGATCGACCGATATATTGGCCAGCCGATGAATTGAGGCGATTTTTGACATTTTGAGATTATCGGCAACGGTTAGAGGCTGATATTTTACACAATGCAGTTCCGTCATTCTGGCTGTTAGAGCGCCCCTGCGTCCTTTTTTCCATCTTACAGGAAGACAACAGTAAACATACGAGTACAGGAGTACTCCAACCTGTTAGCTACATGCCGTCTCAACCGAGAAAACGGTAAGAGTTTTCTCTCTTTCAGCTCTCACTCACTGTTACTGGATGCTTTTTGTAACATACACTCAATAATCTGCTCTCATAAACACTGAGTTGATATTTGTAATGTAGATACCCAGCATTATTTATTATTTACAGTCAGATGCTCTGGCTAAGGCTAACTCGTTAGCTCACACTACCGGAAGACCAAACGCTAGCATATCCTGATTAACTTGCGAACAAGTTAGAAAACAAACTTTAACAACTTCCTCTTTTTTCGTCTTTCGTCTTCTCTGTGTGTGTCTATCCCACCTCAGCCTGCACACGCGAGTGTGTGTGTGCGCGCAAGCAGCGATCACTAATAAGAAGAATATAAATCGGATAACTGTTTAAACACATCATGTAAGGAAGCAACTTTCTGTATGGATATAATAGTAAACAACAGTAAATATATTAGTAAACTACACACATTAGCACGTACTTCAAACATGCAGAAGCCTAAACTGTTTATATATATATATAAACTGCCTTCAGATCAGTAAACTTATATGTCAAACAAATTGCCTTTTTGAAAAAATAAAAACATCCAAAAAATGCTCCCTCAGGAAAATGCTTGTTCATATACTGCTGCCATCTCAAGAGCATCACCAGACCTATCCTGACTGAAAAGGTGTGCGATGCTATTTGACTTGCTATCAACACATTCAAGCTGCATGGGGTGGATTATCACAGGACACCATTAGGAACCTCTACAACCTAATGCAGATTCATCTGACATATTGTGTTACACACTACTTTTGTATGTGTAGCTCAATAAATATTGCACATTTTGATCTAAATTTGTAACCATTCGTTGTTTCTGGTAACCTTTATCTGATATGTATCCCCTTAAAGCACTGTCTCCCTGTCAGGTTAAGAACCACTGATGGCTACAGTCACTTTATCTCCAAAGAATACAGATAGCCTAGAATACAGACACCGCTTCTGGTCCTTGAAGATGTTCCCTTTTAGCCAGAGAGATAACGCAATCTTAGCTGCTTGTTTTAAGTCCTTTAAAAGTCACAACACAATGTAGCGTAGCAGAATTAAGGCCATGCAGGCAGTGTTTGTTACTTTAACCACAGTTAAGCTTGAATCCAACAAAATGAATGCAATATTTTGGTAAACTTTTGTTTAATTAGCTTGTTTGACTTCAATTTAAAAATCTCTTTAAACTCTGTCCTAACACTTGACAGTGTCCTAAAGGGTGTCCTTTTCAGTAGAGAAAGTGGGATGCAATGCTGAATAGGGTTCTCCTATAGTCAGAAAATTATATAAAAAAAAAAGGGTCTGGTTAGGTACCTCTCCTCTATGTTCTGTAGGTGCCCTCACAATTGGAAAAACTGTATTTGATGGTACAAAGTGGCGTCTAACACTGGCTGCAGATCTATTTACTTGTTTAATGTAACCAGGGTGTAGTAAAGTGTAGTAGATACTGTGTAGCGAATGCAGTATTATAAGCATTTATTTTTTTGTGAGAATTTATTTCATTATTTCTTTATTTTTTATGTCCATTTCATATGTGTATATTTCTTGATTATTATGTGTATACTTCAGGAAATTGTTTAATTAATTACATCATCTGTCCACGTCAGCAGTTCATCAGTTGGTCACATGGTGCACTTGGGGAAAAAAGCGGGAGAAAAGGACAAGGGGCTGTGAAATAGGAAGAAATGAACTTCTAGCAATGCCTAACCTTGGTTGGAGGTGCACACGGTATAGTCACTTAAGTTAAATAATCTTGTGTTTGTATGCTTGTAAATTATGTTTGAGAGTTTTATGTAGTCATTTACAGTTAAACAATTCATAAACTGGAACATGACGGTATTACTGATTGTGTATTTGCCACTGTGTATTTTATTTCAGTGTTCATGGTGGTCTTGGGCGTTTTAAGACAGAACATACCTGTAATAAAATGTTTGAACCATCAGTCGGAGCGCGGCACTTTTATCAATCAGTTAAAAAAAGTTTGGTAGCAGCTCTATACTGCAGACAAACCAAGTCTCCCTGAAGCTGCGGAAGTCTCCCACATTTCGGTAGTGGCTCCCTGATGCCCGCGAGTCACATATAATCTCCCGGAATTCAGAACGAGTGACCCAAACTTTTTTTCTCTAATCGCGTGTGGGAAGGAGAGAGAGAAAACAGAGAGGGTTCTGATTGGCCTGTTCTCTGCAAAGATTCTGTGAGACAGCCAATCAGTTTTTAGTGTGGGCCGGCAGTGTTTTTCCCCCCTCCCGGACGGGATTTGTTCAGTGAGTGAGAGAAAGCAGATCATGGCGGAGGCAATATTAACAATTATTGTAATATGATATGAAATGTTTTTGATGTTGTGCAATTTTTTGTGATATTGTAACTGTAATTTTTTGTCAAATAAAGGCTTTTTTTCCCCCCCCCAAAAAAAGGAAAGCAGATGCATGGCCTCACAAAAAGAGAAAAGAAAAAACTAATTTCACCTCTGAATACTCTAAATTTAATTAAAAAAAAAAGTAAAATTAATTAAAATAAAAGTAAAGTTTCGTTATCCTTTGGTGTGTGTGCAAGTTTTTTTTTGTTTTTTTTTTCGCGGGGGTGGGGGGCAACCTCCCTGAAATCAACTTTTGCAACTTGGGATGTCTGATACTGTTCACATGTTCTTGACAGAAGCTAGACCAGACAGTTCACGTATGGATTGATCATCACAAGAGAATCTTCAAACACTGTGTGAATGCGCAATAACTTAAACACCAGTACATGCAATTGGGAGACGGGTCTTGGCTGGTAGGCTGTGTGTCTTTGAGGTGAAGGGCAAATGATCTGGCAGCTATGACTAGAGGAGTGATAGGGAACATAAAGAATGACACACACACACACACACATTGAAAGCAGCTGCCAGATTAATCAGCTCAGCTCGGGGACATAAGTGAATCGAGCAATGAATCAGCCTGTATTTCACCCCATCATTAAACATGCACAACCTGATCTTCTTAAAATGCCCAACAATCTCCAATACTCCATAAACACACTGTGTGTGGAAAAGAAAGGAATATGGAAAGATAAACTGTGTTTCCTCACTCAGTTCCCCTGGAACAAACAGATAAAATAAGAACGAGAAGTAAAGCTGAGCAACAAAAGCAGAAATAGCGAAGAGAATGATTAATGCTCAGTCAGTGGTAACTGTGCCTAAGCAGTTTGAAACATTTCATTATTTAAAGCATTTCTGCATTTTAGATTAATACAAAACCCATCCAAACTCTGAAGAAAAACATATGGAATTATTTAGTAAACAAAAAAAGTGTTAAACACACCAGAATATGTTTCATATTTTAGATTCTTCAAAGTAGCACCCCTTGTGCTTCGATAGAGACAGTTTTGCACATCTTGGCTGGATTTTCTCAGTCAATTTTATGAGGTAGAGTCACCTGGAATTCAGGCTTTCAGTTAACAGCTGTGCTGAACTTATCAAGAGTTAATTGCTTACATTTCTTGCCACTTAATGTGTTTGAGAGCATCAGTTGTAAAAGTTGTAAAGAGGTCGAGTTACAGGTATACAGTGAATGGATCTATTTGAGTAATGTTCTAATTTGTTTTATGGCATGAAAAAACATTTTAAGAACTTTGAAAGTTATTCATATCATGGCAAGAACTACTGAACTAAGTAAAAAAGTAATGAAAGTCAGTCCATTTTAAGAATTTTGAAAGTATTCTCAATCCAAAGCCAATAAAAATGTTATGATGAAACTTGCATTTATCAGGACCGCCCCAGGAAAGGAAGTCCAAGAGTGACCTCTGTTTCACAGGATAAGTTTGTCAGAGTTTCTAGCCTCAGAAACCACAAGTTACCAGTTCCCCAGATAAGAGCACCTAAATGCTTCAGAGGGTATTTTGGTTTGTTTAACAGTTTTAAGTTACTACATGATTCCTTATGTGTTCCGTCATAGTCTGGATGATTTTTAATGTAGGTAAAAGTAAAAAAAAAGGAACCTTGAATGAGAAGGTGTGTCCAAACTGACTGGTGACTGGTACTGTACATTAAAAACAAAAACAGAAAAGTGTTTAAATATTTTTTTATTCTTTTGAAACATATGTGTATATATATATATATATACAAAAGCAGTGTGTAAGACTGGTGGAGGAGAACATGCATCACTGCTCCGGTTGCTGGGGACTTGAACACACTTTAAAGTGGAATGTGGATGTTGTGTTAAGTATTAACACGTCCATTACTTTTTCTCAGTCCCTCAGCAGCCCCTCCCTTTTCACCTCCCACCATCTGTCCAAAGCAGTAATACAGTCCACTTAGTATCCCACAATCCTATTCAGCTCGGACGTTACGTGGACGGCATGGATCTACATATACAACACTCTGAACAGACACGGCAGATGCAGCGGACAAAGGCTAGTGTAAGCAGTTGATTCTGCTGGCAGGGATAAATGGCAGGAGGCCTCGGAAAGAGGCGGAGCAGACCTGGAGGGTGTTGGGTGAGGGGGGGGGGGGGGGGGCTTCCTTAGATTCTTTTTGCCCCCATTTAAAGATCACTTAGAACAGGGGTGTCCAAACTTTTTTTGTTGGGGGCCAGAAGGAGAAATATATTTAAAGTCACGGGCCACAGACTCTGTAATAAAACAAATAATGAAATATACCACTTTAAATAATACATTTTTCCTGATTCTTTTTATTTACACATCATTTTACTTGACTTACTATCTTTATCCTTGACAGTGTTGTGTAAACTAAGATTTTTCAAATTGATTTTTAATTTCATGATGTCTCTTAATATTAAACTCCTTAATTACGGCAATTTTTAGACTCTTTTTGCCCCGTTTTTCTGCGCTAGAAATGCGCACCCTCTCCGCTTTTAGACTCTTTGGCCCGTTTTTCTGTGCTAGAAATGCGACACTGTCATTTAACATTGACAGAGCGAGTTGCTTCTGTTCTCAGTTGCTTTTAGAATATCACTGACAGTTGACTATGGAATATTTAGTAGTGACGAAATTTGACAAATTAACTTTATTCCTATCACAGAGTACAATACTGGAATTCATTATCTCATCTCCTGAGAGCAACCCTTTTGCCCCCACACGTTTATAGAAGCAGTCTGCTTGCCTGGGTGTTGGTTTTATACAGCTGTGGCCATAGAAGTAAATGAAACCGGAGTTGACTGATTTGGATGGGTGAGCGAATACTTTTGGCAATATAGTGTATGAACCCGTTTACAGGGATAAACAACCTTCTAGTATTGTTTTATATTGAGCAGCTACGTTTTATGACAGCGCATTATAATTTACAGCTAGCGTCTAATAAAAGCCACTGTATATTCTCACCTCTCCAGAATCGGCACTTGTTAAATTTAAAGGCTCTCCACAACCTTTAGCTGCTTTCTTACAGTCCAGCACTTCCCGTCTCATGGGCAACCCGTGAGAACTGTGGCAGTAAAAGCTTAAACCAGACAACAGAGCAGGAGGGTGTCATGCGGCCGAGGCGAGCTCGTCCGTTGCTAAGGGAGGAAGTTGTCCGGCTGATGCATCGTCCGCTGGTAGGGAGCCAGTAGCCGCTGGTAAAAGCGGCCCCTGATTGATGGATCCGCAGGAGTCCAGGCATCTTGCTAGCACAGTCATTCACCCCTCTATAAATAACACTCTAACGGCTAGTCCACGCTCAGCCCTCTGGAGGGAGCGATGGGCATTAGCATATTTAAACAGTCTCACATAGCGCTGCTAACATGAGGAGAGGACGGACCGCGGCCCGCTCGGTGTCCGCTAATGTAATTGACGTAGACTCGCCCGTATAATCGGGATATTTACGAGGTTGTTTATGAAGTTCATCTGGAAGTTTGAAAGCTCTGATCAGGTTTTCAATAGCATTTTATTTAATGTAATCCTTTTACAGTGACATAAGTGATCTGCAAATCTTTCCCCATTCCGAGGACAATGGCATCTTTGCTTTTATGCACAGTCAATGCATTACATGGATGTCAAAGTCTTGCACATTTCCCGGCGCTCCCGCAGGCCCAACTTAGGGTAATTGACTTTTCCTCTTTTTGTACAAAATATTTGTATTTATTGGGCTTTTGTACTTTTTGTAAACGAGCGTGCTCTCTTTACTTCACTCTGTAGAAAGTTGTTTGTTTAAAGAGCTTATTCAAAAGTTGAATTTTTTTATTTCATCCCATTTTCTCTCCATTTTGGAAGATCATTTACCCTACCCACTTATTAGGACTAGTCTATCATCAGTAATGCCCTGAACACTAGGAGGGTGGACAGTCGCCGATGCACTGTCATACTTAACCCTTTCACACCTGAATTATGTTCCAGATTTTTATTTCCTGTGATAGAGACAAAACAGGACTCTAATAATTTACTTCAAAATCTATATAAAATTTAAGTAGCTAAGTCCAAGTAACTAAAATATTTAATTGCTTTTTAATTTCCATTGCATTGTTTAGCATTTTTATTTTAGATTTGATATTGACCTTTTATTTGAAAAAAAAACCTTCCCTAAATAGTAAAATAAACATAAAAAAAGTATTCTAAACCATATAAAATGAGTAAAAGGGTTAAAGGAAAGCAATGGAACCCAAGCTCTGATACATCAGCTAACAGACACCTATGCTGACCAACATCCCACTTAGATTGATGTGGGGAGAGAGAGCGCCATCTATCTAGCCAGAAAAAGCAAAGCCAACAGCTCTCTCTCTTTCTCTCTCTCTCAGGCTCTGTCTGCTGATGCCAAGCATCAGTGATGCTTGAGTCACAGTGGCATAATCTAAAGGTCTTAGTATACTTCTTGCAAAGACAACATTAGTTTGGCTTTTGCAAACAATGTGACGTAATTGAGAAGAAAACGAACAACTGCAGACACAGCGAACACGTCATGTTGCAGTGTTTTGATTCTTGACACAAGAAGTAGATACACAGCGCTGTCTCTGTGTCTGTGTAAGTGAAAGGGGGCTGCTGCCCGAGAAGCGCAGAAGCAGACATTTTCAGTTCCAGATGAAATCACAGTTTTAATCACAGAAAAATGCTCTTGTTTACCTTTTAAAGGCCTGAATAAAGTGTCGGTTATTGTTGTTTCTCGGTTTTCCTCGGGTTTTGAATGATCGGCTCTAAAGCGCTAACTCAGCTCTTGGTCAGTACGGATCTTTGATGCGAGACAGCAAACAGGTGGGGGCGGGGCTTTTGATGTAACTGGTCCTGCATTGTTTAATATCCTGATAAATATCGTCAAAAAAAAAAAAAAAAAAAAAAAAAAAAAAAAACATTGCAATGTGAAATTTTTCCAATATCGCGCAGCCCTAATCAGAGCCATGGCAATTTTTTAAACAGAAGGACTTTCCATAATAAGAGGCCTTTAAAGGAAGCAATTATAAACATGTGTAAAACAGAGATATTTATGATATTTACAATATTTACATTACGTTGTTTATGAAGTTTGTCTCAAAATGTGAACGCTTTGATCAGGTTTTCAATAGCATTTTATTTAATGTAATCCTTTTACAGTGACATAAGTGATCCGCAAATCTTTCCCCATTCCGAGGACGATGGCATCTTTGCTTTTATGCACAGTCAATTCATTACATAGATGTCAAAAGCCTTGTACAATTCCCAGCGTTCCCCGGAGGCACATCTTAAGGTGGATGACTTATTCTTTACCAATTTTTTGTCGAAATATTTGTATTCACAGGGTCTTTTTCCAGGTTTTTTTTTTAAATCATCATAAATCGTTAAGACACGTACCTTAAGACAAAACCTTAAGAAAAGTACCGTTCTGAGACGCCGACTACCTTAATACAGAAGGAAAGAGCAACCACTACAAGTGGGAATGATTCCTACTAAACAATAGTAGCGTACTATTATGTAGCTTAACTAGTTAATCTTGAGGATGGAGTGAAGGCCATCGAATAGCTAGCAGCGGTTTCTGAGCTACATTAGCTTACCTGCATCAACGATACAGAACAAAAAAACAAAAAACACAAGAATCAGTAAAAACTGGCCAGCTATCAGTTCATAGAATATTAGCATATTTCTTTTGTATCAAACTCTGGTGGACACGTTTGTTTGCCCCTTTCACAAAAAAACAAAAATAAAACAAAATAAAAATAAAAAAAATGCCCAAAACATTACTGGACATCCAGGTACAAAAAAGCAACAAAATCAATTAGAGTAATAAAAATAAGAGTAGAGTGTAAATATATATTCATATTTATAAATTTCTAACTGTATTTACAAGAAAGTCATGATTCAAAAGAACCGACTTTACTGTTGTAACAATCCATTGTTAGAATACTTTACTTTCAGAGAGTCCAGTAAGTGAAATAAGCAATTTTTTTTTTTTTTCGTAAAGATCTTTTGGTATGGAGAAAAAAAAAAAAGACAGAAAGACAGACAGCAAGACAGAAAAAGGTCCTCGTCTGTTAGCAATGAAAAATATCCAAAATACTCTAACCATTCAGCAATTACATCCCCACTGCAAGTCTTCTGCTCCTTCTATTGAGTCCAGGGGGAAAAAAACAACAAAGTCTCTCCTTTCAGACGCTCAAAATCTGTCCCAAGTGCCCTAAAGCTTGTCCACACCAGTGGCGAATGGTGTCTGGAAATGACGAGCCAATGCTCCCCTAGGCTAACTGTAAAAGTCTTTCATGAGTCGCGTCCCGAACCTGTGAGTTCATGACTGAAGTCCAGCTCAGTAGCACACGCTACAGCAGGCTGCCGGGGGGCGGGGAGGGGCGGGGCTCAGCGCTTTTTGAAAGCCACCCCGCGGTTGGGATGAGGGGGGAATTTGGGCAGGCAGGGCTCGTCGGCGCCGGGGTCGTGGGAGAAGACCGAGTCTTCACCGGAGGAGCAGGTGGAGCTGCGTGTGTCGGGGAAGCTGGGAGAATACTGGTCCAGAGACACGGACAGGTCTAGGTACTCCTGGATCAAACACAAGAATTTATATCAGGGTTAATCAGAGTTTAATTCAAATGAATTCAATATTTCAAACACACAAAATTTAATTCCAGTGATTTGATAAAAAACATATGTACTTTTAAATGATCTACGTTTCACATTCAAAGTATTATTTTGAGCAATAAGCGATCAGAAAATGTATATATTACAAAATAAAACAATCCTTATTATAACTGTTTATTCTAACTATGTGATTGCATTATACTTGATACTAAAGTTTTAAAATTAAAGTGGCAGTCTAAACTGAAAACAGAAGCATTTCATGAGCGGGACAAAATATTGTGTTTAATGGTACCAATCTGCTAAACCGACCATCCCTGCTAAGCCTAATATATTTCTTCTAAAAACTGGGCTTGCTTTTTGGATTGCTTTTTTTGGCCACATCACGTGTGTTTACGTAGTTACATCACATGTACATCCTCTAAAAGAGGAACCGGCTCAGTTTTACTGAACACAAGCAGCTGGTGGAGCAATGGAGACTTCAGAAGAGGAAACTCAGACCTCAGTATCTTATTCACTCATAGTAAAACCAAAAATACGAAGAAATAAAGCAAACCACAAAGTCAAAAAAGAGTGCGATAGAGTCAATGATAAAAACAGGATTAATATAGGATTGGCGTTTAAATGGTGAAGAGAGCTCTGTGACCTGAAAGGGTTTAAAAGTGATGCTGTGTCTGACTGAGCGTGCTCTCTTTCTGACTGAACATAACCTGGATTCGGTTTAATTTGCTCTAAAAGAAGACCGCATCACACCCGCCCAGTTTAAAACGATTCCTCTGCAAGCTTAGTGCAACTACCCATTCTCACCAGAGAGGGCCCTAAATCCCCCAAATCCCTAAACTTACAGACATCATCTTTAAATGTTTGATTTGACATCTTTAAACACATTTATATGTTGAATGCAATTTAACTTCTTTGAACAAATGACATCACAAAAGTCCTCGATCCACAACAAAGGACTCACCTGATTTGACGTCATAGAGAGAGTGCGGTCCAAGTCCTCCACAAGCTGCTTGAAGGTGGGTCTCTGAGAGGGGATGGCGTGCCAGCAATCCCTCATCATCATATACCTGAGAGAGAGAGAGAGATAGAGAGAGAGAGAGAGAGGGGGAGAGACAGAGAGAGAGAGAACGAAAGTACAAATTAGCAAACATTCACAATAAAATAATATGGTTTTATAATCCGTTATACTATAATGAAAGCTGAGGTCAGAGCACAGGGTAAATGCCCCGCTCAACCATGTGATCATGAACCTCTAAGTTACCAAACTGATATTTAAACATCCACATTTTGGAACATCTACACTGTAATTATGCAAAACAGACCTTTGAGCCAGTTCAACACGTTATTATATAATAGCCTTACAATTCATGGGTGCATGTTGTGGGGCGGTCCATGCGGTGGCCCTCCTTCAGCAGCTTGAACAGCTCCTCTACAGGCACGCCTGGATATGGAGAACCACCTAGAGTGAAGATCTCCCAGAGCAGCACCCCGAAAGACCACCTGCACCAGAAGCAGAGACAGAGACACACATTAGTACAATGTTAAAACTGTTAACTACTGTAAACAATCATATTAAATACTATTCCAGAGCTCAGAATCATCAAGAAAGTGATGTGGAGACTTACACGTCGCTCTGATGGGTGTAGATACGGTCAAACAGAGCCTCTGGAGCCATCCATTTCACTGGCAAACGACCCTGCAATGAGCCAGATAGAGTCAGTACTTACATCATTAACCTGTAAGTCTTTTCTTCAGTACAGCAGCCTTATTTGAAGCCCCTGGGAACTTAATTCTGAAATATCTTTACAAGTTTGTTATTCTGGAACCCCAAGAGCCACAAAGTCTAAAACATATCTGCAGGATTTCACCAGTGTTGCTCTCCTGTCTGTGTAGAATGGGCAGGACTAAAAGTGGGCCAGATGGGAGAGTTAGAGCTAAAGCTAAACCTGGAGGGTTAAAGCTAAAACTAAACTTTGCAAGCTGAAGTTAAAGCTGATGCTAGGTATGCAGAGTTTAATCTCAAGATAAACCTGGGGAGCTAAATCTAAAGCTAAATCTGGAGCGCTAAATCTAAAGCTAAACCTGGAGCGATAAGGCTAAAGCTAAACCTGGAGAGATAAACTAAAGCTAAACCTGGAGGCCTAAAGCTAGGCCTTGAGAGTTAAATCTTAAGCTAAACCTAGCAAGATGATTCTAAAGCGAAACCTGGATAGATAAGGTTAAGGCTAAACCTGGAGAGTTAAATCTAAAGCTAAACCTGAAAAAATATTTCTAAAGCTAAACCTGAGAGATAAGGTTAAGGCTAAATATTAAGAATTCTGTCTAAAGCTAAACCTAAAGAGTTCATTCTAAAGCTAAACCTTGAGAGATGAAGCTAAGCCTGGAGAGCTAAATCTAAAGCTAACCCTGGTGAGCTTAAGTTGAAACTAAAGCCAAGACAGGAGAGCTAAAGTTAAATTTAAACCAGAGAGATAAAAAGCTTTAAGCTTCAGCTTAAAGAGCTTAAACTAACATGGAGAGCTGAAGCTAAAACTAAACCTGGAGGGCTAAAGCTATATTTAAACAGAAAAACTGGTTTTAAGTTAAACCTGAAAGACTAAACTAAGACCAGTGTCTTATTGAGGTCAACATAGCAAGCGCCTACATTGGAGTGTGCCTAAAACACTAGAACTGTGCCTAAAACTGTACATTTCTGTGTGTGTGTGTGTGTGTGTGTGTGTGTGTGACAGCACGCTTACATTGGTGGTTTTCTTGTAGTAATCAATATGGTGGATGTCTCTGGCCAAGCCGAAGTCTGCTATCTTCATCACGTTGTCTTCGGTTACGAGGACATTGCGGGCAGCCAGGTCTCTGTGGATACACTGAGAGAAGGAACACACACACACACACACACACACACACACACACACACACACACACACACACACACACATACACACATACACACATACACACATACACACATACACACATACACACATACACACACACACACACACACACACACACACACACACACACACACACACACACACACACACTTAAATTGATGCAGTGGAGCAGAACATCACTTATTCTGAGCATTCCAAGACAATCTCACTTTAACAGTTTTTTTTTTTTTTTTTACCTTTTTGGATGCCAGGTACTCCATGCCACGTGCTACCTGGTAGGCGCAGGACACCAGGTCTTTGATGGACATGTTCTCTACAGGAACCTGGTCCGGGTTGTAGCAGTACTCCATGCCAGGAGGACGACGGGCCCTTAGGTACTCCCGAAGGTTCCCCTTCGAGGCGAACTCCACAATGACGTAAAGCGGACCTGCGGGAGACCACGATTATGAATAAATAAGAGAGAATATTCTTTAAGGATGTCTTTGAGAGTCAAGGACACTGAAATTGAAATTTATTTATTTATTTATTTATTGCCATCTGTGGCACATATATTAGATATCAGTCACATTAATGTGTGCTACTGAAATCTGAAACTTATCTAATTAGTAGCAAATTAACCCCTTTTATGTCAGAAAGAAGGAATGGTGTCAGACTTTTAAACTGGTTTCAAAGCTGGTGAATGTGAAACTGAAACTTCACGTGAAGCAAAGCTATTTTAAGCTTGCAGTTCAGTTTAGAAGTGTGAACTGTTCAGTGAATGAATGAAGGATATAATTCAAATTAGAAATATAGTGTGAACAGTCTAAAATAAACATCAGATTCAGTGAGAAAATCAGATTTGGGCAACTTTTAGTAGCTTAAGCAAACAGGTCAGGTACAGATAAAAGTTTTAAATCAACTGCAATGGGCAGTTGGATTGGACTATGGATGGTAGGTCTTCGTTCAACAAGCTTCACAGAAGGACACTGGTTACATCTTCACTTACGGTTTGTTAGATTAAATGTGTAAAAGACTTGCCACCAGCTTTTATTAACACCACAGTTAAACAAGCTTCTCTATAAAGCATGTCCACTGTATCTGGCAACATCTGCATATGTGGGTGGAGCACGGGCAGGTTCAATTCAATTCTGGTTCCAGAAATGAACGCAAATCATCATGACATGCCATCTTCATACAGCCACAGTATAAACTACACGTGTCAGATAAACTACAAGCTATATGTCGGTTCAGTCCCTGCTCTTGGCTAGTCCAGTGGTTTATCCCTCAATCAATTCCAATCCCTCAGTCGTGAAAGCGAAGCCTCTTACCGTCCTGTGTGCAGGCGCCCAGCAGGTTAATGATGTTCTTGTGCTTGCCAATGATCTTCATCATCTCCATCTCAGAGATCAGGTCTGACAGGTCCTTCTCTGTGGCATCAGCTAAAAAAAAAACCCAAAGGCCATCATTTAATAAACGCACCAGAATGTGACGGGTCACGCAACCCTTAACCTTTAGGCTCTGAGAGAAATATGGAACATAAAAAATGTTCCATCAATACTACATAGAACTCATCACCTAATTTAATTACAATAAAAAAAGAAGGATACAGTGACCAAATGACTAAGGCCAAAATATGTGGTACAACTCAATAGCATAAAACAAATGTATTTTGATGGAGGAACTATTACAGCAGTAGAATATTATATTTTGGCCATAATAAGTGAAAAATTGTAGGAAAAAATCAAATATTATATTTACCATTACGAACAGAGATGGACTAATATGTGAAACATGGCCTTAAGTACATATCTGCCAATACCCGCACAACGTTTGATAAAATACAAAACTGCTAATATGTAGATTTGCATTACAGAGAAATGTAAAAAATATTTTGTTTAGGTTTAACCCCCCCACCTTTTTATTTATTTCATGAAAATGGTATAAATGGATGGTAGCACAGTAACTCAATGTCGCTCAATCATTCAACTCAAAATATTTGTTCAGTTTGTCAATATTGATAAAATTTCAAAATTATAGCGCAACCCTAAATTGTTAAAAAAATAAAAAAATCCATTTGGTCTGCTGAACTGTATTGAAATTATTATAAACTTTTTATAATTTTTTTAAATATAAGTATCGCACTTCCATGTTACTTTTATAATTTATTTTAGTATTTTAGTACAACCTTTGTATTTTTACTTAAGTAAATCATACAAAATAAGTAATCATACAAAAACAGTTTAATAAAATAGAACTGTAGCGTTGATTCTTAAAAAAAATCTAATCACTATCAACAAAGTAAATATTTATTTCATATTTTTAAATAAATTTAATAAATCAACGTTACAGTTCTATTTTATAAACATTTTTGTATAATTACTCTCATTTAAATTACTTTTATTTCTAATAATACAACTTTTTTATTTTACTTCAATCAATTAAAATATTTTATAACCTTAACCTTTTGTTTTGTTTACTCATTTTATTTTTATTCAACCTTACCATAACTCTAAATTTACAGCTTTTCTAGACTGAGTGTTTAAACTACCAGTTTCTTAGGAACAATTTTACTTTGGGGACACTGTCTAACCTTTTTTCATATAAAGCACTCTGTGAAGCTACATTCATGTATGAAAATTGCTATACAAATAAAGAATACTATTATTTTATTAGTATAAGGTTCCAGCACACTGATGAGACCACACACAGTACAGGCCTCCTCATTAGACTGATAAAACACTGCACTTAAAAGCAGTGAACCCCCACCTGAAGACTTTTTTCCCCCACACTTTTATGGAGATTATGAAATATATCTGAAGTCAAGGCCTGTCATACATTAAATATTCCACTCCTGTGGCAGAGCACCAACAGCAGGCAACAGATCCTGGAGCACACATCTGAGCTTAATGTGTCTGGATCTAGTTGTGTTAAGTGTGGGGATTATATTAGGAAAATGTTCTAGAAGATTAGAATTAAGAGGAATTTTACAACAAGCCATTTCTATCAGTTAATCAAATCAAAAAATTTCACCCCCCGTTATGATTCATTTGCTGTTTGAAGGCTAATCTTTAGTAGACTTTAGCTCTGCAGGCTGCTCTAATGTGACCTGGGCAAGCGTACTAATGTCTCTGGCCATTCGCGATGAGGGAAAAAAAAAATAATGCAAAGAAATGGATGTGGAGCGTCTCCAAAAAAAAAAAAAAAAAAAAAGCATACGCAGCTAAAGAAGGCAATATAGGCAAAGATGCTGTATCGCAACAGCAGAATACAAATGAGACGGAATGACTCAGTTCAAGTTTATGCTCCTGGGAAGACGTCAGGGAGGGGGGTTGGTGGGGTCTAAATTTTCACACAAGCTCCTCTAATCAAGTTTAGTTTATAGAAGGAAAACATTTGGGATCCATCAGGCCTGAACTAAACTAAATTCAATCCTTAGTTTACAGTAAGAGGTGTGCGGAACATCACTCACATTTCAACATCTTGACAGCGACTTTGGTAATGCGGTTCGGTTTGTCTTTGTCCATCCCCAGAACCTCTCCCATTACCACCTGACCAAAGCAGCCTTCACCCAGAGGCTTTCCGAGCACCAACCTGCAGAAAACAGAGAAAGAGGGAGAAAGATTTAGATCGGGCCCAAAATTTCCAGCCCGACCCGATCCGACCTGACCCGACCAGCCCCATACACTGTCAGTTTAAGTCTAAGTCTGATTTAAACCCCACATTGTAAGTAGAGTGTTAAAACTAAGCTTTTTAAAAAACATTTTCAGTCTGTTTGAATGAGCAAAATCTGTTCAGAATGATGTTAACTAACACTGCAACACTGAAGAAGAAATATTAGTTAAGAAAAAAAAAATATTAAGAACAAATCTATGAAAGAAAGAACACAATGATCCACAGCCCTACACATCGTTAAATTAGGCTACAAGAACGATGTCTGAATGACTTTCCTCTAATCTAATAGAATTGAACATGGTTTAAGAATAAAAAAATACTTTCTAAACAATTTTTTTTTATATTGAGCTTAATATACAGTATTCAATATATAATTCAATATAAGTGCAAACACACGCGCACTGCAAGTCAAGCGTGAAGTACAGTGTGCGCACTGCACGTGTGCAAAAAAAAAAGTTGAATTTGTTAATTAGCTATATTCTGATTATCACGCAATAGCTTTATATAAAATGAACACAGACGCCTAAGTAACAGTATTTTCTTGAGCACGACCTGGCCTGTCTCGAGGAAAGTGGTCGGAAATCTCGGCCGGAGTCGGATTCAGCTAAAAATAAAGGTATATTTGGATATTTATGACCCTGTTAAACCACAAAATAAGCACAAAATAACACAAACATAAATGGCTAACTCTGACCTGCTGCTCGCCAAATTGTGGATTAGGATTATAACAAACCAATTGTATGAAACATTTACTACATTGTATGTATTTACATTTTGAAGTGTGTGTGCGTGCGTGTGTGTGTGTGTATATGTGGTGTGTGTGTATATTACTTGTCTCGAGGCAGTTCCCAGCGGGGGTCTTGTGGCAGTTCATATTCAGAGACTCCAGAGAGCATGGGCGAGCCGCTGGAGGAGAGGCGGGAGGGTTTGACCAGCATGGCCCCCGAGTGTAGAGAAGAGCTGGAGTCCACAGACACCTGTAGAGACACTTACAAATTACTCTCTATACCACACCACAGCACCACGTGTGTTCACAAAGGTGTGTGTTTAATATAATAAATAAGACCTGACAACAACTTATCATTACTGTAATTGTATGTTGTTTATATTATTAAGGCAGAATATCTGCATTTGTGTAAAAAGTACATTTTGCATTATTTAATTATTTTAAAATGTCAATTATAGTGCTGTATGTGAATGGCTAGACTAAGAGTAAAGAATCAGTAACTGCTCAAAGTTGAAGCCTAATCAAATATATATATATACACAGCTCTGGGACTCAGCTTTCAGACCTCAAATAATGCAAAGAAAACAAGTTCATATACATAAAGTTTTAAGAGGTCAGAAATCAATATTGGATGGAATAACCATCGTTTTTAATCACAGTTTTTAAGCATCTTGGCATGTTCTCCTCCACCAGTCTTACACACTGATTTTGGATAACTTTATGCTTTACACTCCTGGTGCAAACATTTAAGCAGTGATTGTGATCATCCATCTTCCTTTTGGTTATATTCCAGAGTTTTTTTAATTTGGCAAAATCAAAGAAACTCATAATTTTTAAGTGGTCTCTTTTTTTTCCAGAGCTGTATATTTTTTTTAAATGTGTAAAATGTTCGAATGTGATTGCTTTTTTTTTAAGCAATATTTTAGCACCAACCTGCATTTCTCCACTCTTTAAACCTACAAAGTTTAAACTCTGGCTGCCTGACGAGCCCAATCTCTACTTACCTCCTTCAGAACAAAAGTCCTGAAACCAACTGAATCAGTGAGGAACATTATAACCATTAATACATTTAATCAAATCCAAGACCATACAATGCCCATATAAGATTGACATTAGGTGTGAAAATTACTGGGCATCTCGCTATACATTATCATGATATGTTCCTCACGATCATGAGGATATCACAATACTGTGATTATTCTATAGTCCAGAAAACACTCTACAATACTTCACAGCATCTGTGTTACTGAACAGGATAAAACACTGCTCCTAAATAAGCAAATACAAAGAATTATGTGTTTATTTGTGGCATTATCTACGTGGAGTAATGAAGCAGAAACATTCGTAATTCAAACTTGGGGGCGAGTCTTAGGGAGTTTGGAGCACCTAAGTTTTAATAAGAATATCCATATATTGATAACATTTCAGAAAATCAATATTTTGTCCCACCCCTAATTAACCTTAAAAATGTTTGAACTTAAAACCTAAAATCTTGATGTCTAGGTGTGAAAATGTAGTTCAAACCCCCTATCTACTTTCTGTTACCTGTCTGCGCAGTGGGATGCTTTTGGCCAGCTTGTGGACGGCCATCTGGCTGTTGAAGTCGCTCTTCTTGGAGGAGCTGTGCATTTTGACCCCCACAGCGATCACCACCATCACACAGATGAGGAAGAAGCCCACGCAGTAGATCAGGACCTCCAGGTACGTCTGGTTGGGCAGTGGAGTCGGGGGCACGGCTACTCAGGAGAGGAGGGGAAAAAGCCATGCGGGATGTGGCACAAAGGGAAAAGAGTGAGATAAAGAGAGTCTAAGGCTGTCTGAACTGGTTTGTTATTGATGGGGGACCATGTCCATAATCAGATCAGATCACATCCAGATAGGGGGTGGTTTCCAATCCTGGTCTTGGAGGTCTGGATATACATTAGGTTTGGCCTGTTTCTTTAAAATACCCAACTCAACTCAACAAGGGATATGTTAAGACTGCAGATAAATCTGATTGGTTTGTGAGTTGTGTGAATATTGTGAGTGATGCAAAAGACACTTTGAAATCTGATTAGAACCTATAGCATCCAAACAATAAGATGTCTGTCCAAATCAAACTATAATAACATTTGATTTGTGGAAAAATAAGTACAAAATCTGATATCATGTGGTTTTTGGTTGTTAAGGCTATCAGATCAATCTAGATACCTTAAAAGATGCCTTGAAAAAAAAAAAACATTTCATATTGACTTTTGATAATCTGGATAGTCAGAAATGCATACACACTATAATGCATTAGCACAAATCTGATTGTAATTGCATTTCAAATCACCTCCAATTGTGGTTTAGATCAGATTTTATGTGGTTTCTGGTCGTTCAGACTATCAAAAATTAATCCAATTCGAAACCCCTAAAAAGATGCTCCGAAATTCAATTCAGATTGATATTTTCGAAAATCTGGATTGTCATAAATGGCCTGAACTTATATTTTTGCAAATCAGATCCAAACATCTTTTGGAGGAGGTTGTTTGTCGCATTGTGAATGTAAAATCTGATTTGAGTCTCCAGAGCATTCACACTGTAATTAATTTGCACAAATATGATTTTAATTGCATTTCAAACCACCTCCAAATGTTGTTTGGATCAGATTGGCAAAAAATGGGTAGATTCCTCAAAAGATGCTCTGAAATCCAATTCAGATTGATTTTTGAAAGTCGGGACAGTGTTTTTGCAAATCAGATCCAAACATCTTTTGGAGGTGGTTGTTTTTTTACACATTGTGAGTGATGCAAAAGACACTTAAACCTGTATAAATCTATAAATTTCAATCTTTAAAGCATCCACACTATAACACATTTGTATGAATCTGATTGCAATTGCATTTCAAATCACTTCTAAATAAATGTGATTTCATGTGGTTTCTGACTGTCCAGATGATCAAAAATGAATCTGGCTGAAATCTAGATAAGCCAAAACCGAATTTGGGTTGGGAGTCTGAACATGGCTAAAGAGACACATTATTTTGAAGGTGGAAACAATAAAGTTCATTGAAGCAATGGATCTTCTTCTAAAGAATCCTGAACACATCCAATGATAGAAGGCCCAACAGGAGTCTTAAGGGAATAGATATTCCAGAACCAGGATTGGAAACCACTAAACTATGGGACTGACTGACCTTTTCCGACATGAAACCCTCTATATCCCTGAACCACTGGAATGTTTTCTCTTCTTTGGGGTTTTTTTTTTTTTCTTTTTGGTTTCTAACCTGTTCTTAGCCAACAACCACATTCCTAGAGGAGCCAGTGTGTTTGCTAGCTTCTGGGTGCAAATTAGCACTTGCTTTGTTTTTTTTTGTTTTTTTGTTTTAACAGAACTTTCTGGAAAGCCCACGGATGAATTTGTCTTGAGGTCAAAGATTGTGTGTTTCTTCACACTACTGCAACGACGCTGGCCCTCTATAAAGATGAAGTTTGTGCACTATATAGCCAGTAGATAAAGCTGATATTTCCAAATCGGAAGATGGCACACTCCACACAACACACAACACCCTCCCAAAACACACACACACCCACCCAAAACACAAAACACCACCAAACCCACCCAAACACACACAGAAAAGAGAGGTAAAATAAGTGTTCAGTGCCTTTAACATGACTGCCACTCTGCATAGAGCACAAACTCCTATTGTAGCACCATAATCACGTCTTTCAAGCATCGGGTTTCAGCCCGCATTCTTCTGCTTATGCACCGGCGGGGAGAGGGAAAAAAACTGCTGCTCGTGACTTTTGGCAGCCTCAGTCTCCAGATAAGAGCAAAAAATGCCCAATGTAAACGGTTACATAAGCAGAGAAGAAGGCAGCTTGATTTAAAGCGGGCGGATAAACCGTAAACTATATAGATTAAACTATATTCACTGGCCTGTTTTGGCCAGGGCCATCCATTCTAAGCCTAACTGTGCACGTCAGTGGGGCATAATCAGCTAGCTAGGTCATGGGGTAATGTTACATGATAAATCTGGATGATAAAGCTATTTCTTACTCCGAGGAAGTAATTTTCTCTAGCCTTAAGGCTCTGCCTAATAGAACCAGAGGCATGCATTTATATGTTCATGTATAATAAACAATACAGGTACATTCCCGTCCCCAAAAAACATCATACAATCATACAACACATCTACTTATGATTTATATATAAATGCTAAACAACTGCTACATAAAATGCATACAAACTACACTGTTTCTAAGTACAAGTACTGTTGTGTAATGGTTGGATGTTTTCTAAGTAAAGTAAAGAAAAAAAATAATAATTGGCTTTTCCATCCGAAGAATTATTGGAAACAAATGCGTAAAGAAACAAGAAGCAGATATTCCAAACCCCATTTGAGTTAAAACACCAACACCATGCACACAAAAGTATTTAAAAAAAAAAACAAATGTTCAGGCTTGGATTGACAAGCAGCTTGATAAACCAATAAACAGACAAACAGGATCCATTTTAAGCATCAAATGGATCTGCTGTGCTCCGTTTGAGAGACGTTTATCACGAGCAAGCCCAAAGAGCAAGCTGGACATTCATTTCTAAAGAAGAAATGACACCAGCGTTGTCCGCTCTTTAGGGCAGTTTTGTCAATGTTCTAGCCGAACATTGGTGTTTAATTTGAAATAGACTTCTTGTTAAAGGAGCAGAATCAGGAAATTTTAGAGATGGAATGTATGTAGCCAAGCCAAACCATTACCTCAGAGGAATATTTCAGTATTTAAAAATAAATAAATACTTTTGCTTTCAATACACTCTGTCATGCAAAATGTATATGGGGAAAAGTTTTCTATAAATGCAAAGAAAATCATATTTAAAATGACTAGCTCTGCTTTTTCCAATAACTTATTATTAGTCCAAGTTCTGGATCAATCAGCCAATTAAAAAAAAAATAATCATAGATTTCATAGATCTTTAGCGACTGTTCAAAAAATTATGAAAGTTTTAAATGCATACATTTATATTATAAATGTATACATTTATATTATATAGTGAAATGAGTGAATGATTTTCGGGTTTGAAATCTAGAAACAGAAAAATTTTAATGTGGTGCGATGATGAATCCTAAAATCGTAAAAAAAAAAAATAGTTCTCAGTGGTAGGGGTGGGCGATATGACTAAAATAATATCATGGAATTTTAGCGATACTCTTGGCGATATGACAAAACACTAAAATATTTAAAGAATACACTATTGCAACAAAATGAAAATGTATTTTTATTTTCGCATACGATATGCTATAGCACACCTCTAACTGAGATATTTAAAAAAATACAAGAATTGTTTCAGATTTGTAATAGAAGTCAATGATCCAGGATTTCATGTTACTAATAATAATGCACTCCAAATATCTACATATATCCAGAATTAAAGTAAAATAAATGATACTGGACAAATATAATCTGTCTCTAGCAGATATATAACAGAAAATGAGAACAGTGTGAATTTGTCTTTTGCTAAAAAACGCAAAAAAGTAGAACCCTGATGTAATAATTAGGGGTGGGTGATATGGAACGATATTTCAAGGTATAATATTGTTCGCGATACTCAAAAATGTTGGTGACATAATCAAGTATGATACTATATGGCACACCCCTACTCAGTAGTGTGTTAATAAGTGTTAATATATATATATTTTTTATTACATTTGTGTGCATAATTATTTAACTCATGTTTTGAGAAAAGGTTAAATAAATTCGTCGTCATCATTGTATGCATTTAAACCTTTTTCTTTTTTTCTTTTGTTTTAACTGCCCAGCTATTGACAAGATATCCACCCTGAACTACTGCTAATATTTTAACAATTTTCTGATCAAGTCTTTAAGAAAATCTAAACATTACTGCAGCAAATAGAGCAGAGGTTAAGCTGAAACATACTGAGGAATCCCTGTAAATGTAAATACCAGGAACAACTCTGCTTCATTTGTACTGTTTAGTCTCAGTAATTATGCATTTCATCAGAAATCTAAATAAACAAATCTAAACCTCGCTCTCAGTTTCGACAATGGGAAGGCAGTGGTTTGACTTGGCTTATTGGTTCCATTTTAACAGAAACGGGAAGAAAAAAAAATAACCACTCGTTCCATGCTATCAAGGAGGAGTGGTCGAACCACACAGAGGAAGTGGCTTCCACACAAGACGGGGACCCTTCAGCCACAGCGCGACCATTATGGGGCCATGATGAAACTCTAGCATTGGGTCAGAGTGAAGAAGGAAATAGCTACTGCAAATGGACTAACAAGGGTTAACCACAAGTGGATCCAAACTTAGCTCATGGGCAAAAGGTACTCAATTCCATATCAACCGCCTCATTAAAGACCCAAACTGTAATCAGAGGCTTCTAGATCCACTTTATGGACATTTAAGGACCAGCCCTGAGTTTACTAACAGTATACAGTAAATGTACCTATTGTGTATTTCTGTGGTTTCTGGCGTACAACACTGTTATTGTTGGAAAGCCCCAGTTGCAGCAATTTGGGATTGGACCTTTAACTGCTGATGGTTGTGATTGGTTGGACCATAGAGGTGCGTAGTGGCTGAATGTGGCTGACCTTTTGTGTGAATTGCTGGTCAAAAGATTGATAGAAAAGGAAAGAATGAGAAGGAAAGTAGTAAGAAGTTAAACCGAAAAAGAGCACCACAAGAACCGTAGATACCTTCATAGACAGTCAACCATGCAGAGTGATGGGAATTGCCAATAGAGTTGCCAGCCAAGCAGGTGTACACCCCCGAGTCCTCTATAGTCACATTCCTGAGCTGCAGCACCTCCATATCCTTATCCGTGGTGTTGAGGCCTGCCGTCTAAGAGAGAAGAACCATAGGATGAAGTAGGAGAACACCAGAAGTAAACCCAGAACAGAGAGAGAGAGTGAGAGATGTCCGAGAGAGGTTATTGAAGAAGCCTCCCTGAAAGAAGCACCCAGAAACAAAAGAGAAGGCTGAAAATAGAGTGAATAGATCATGGGAGAAGACAGAGAGATCCAGAGGTCCATATTGCCTTCCAGCTTTATTTCAGAGAAGGTAATAAAGATTCCTGTTGATTACGGCTCCAGCGACGACCCTGCTGACAGACTGATGATTAGAGGCTGGTTAGTAGGAGGAAAAACCGCTCCACCTGCTGAGGAAACCCACACCTGGGGCCGAGGAATCAAACGAGGGGGTGGACATTCACCCACCTGATTGTCCTGGAGTCCATCTCTACATGCACGAGATGGGCTACATGGAACGCTACCCAGCAGAGAAAGAACTCAAGAATAGAGTTACGTATGAGAGAACATGAGGAAAAAAGAAAGAAAGACGGGGAGAGAGAAAGGAATGTCCTTGAGAGAGAGACAAAAGGACTGACAGGGAAATTAGAGAGTTCAGAAGAATGAAAGAAAGAAATAAGTAACAGTGGGAGACAATATGAGAGAGTGTGAGACTAAAACAGAACAAGAAACAGACAAGGAAAGAGAGAGAGAGAGATAATGAGAGACACAGAGGTGAGGCAAAATGCAAACAAAAACAAACAGAGACAGGGGCACAAATTAGACAGACAGGGAAAGAGTGAGCGAGAGACACCGTGAGACAAAGGAGAGAAATAAACAAAACAAAAAGACACAGAAGGAACAGGACAAAAAAAAGAAAGGCAAAATGAGAGTGAGCAAGAGAGAAAAAAAATAGAGAGAAACGATAGATGGAACAATTAAAAGACAAATGAAAGAAAAACGGAGAGTCAAAGAAGACTAGGAAGAAAAATAAGAGTCAGTCAAAAAAAAAAAGGCAAAGTATAGACAAAGACTGAGATAAGACCGAAAGACAAAAGAAGGAAAAGACCCAAATAAGACACGACAAAAATAGACATGAAAGAGAGAGAGAAAGACAAATTAAAAAGCAGAGAGACTAAGGAGGAAAAAAAAGCAGAGAGACAAAGGAACTGGACGAAGAAAAGAAACAAAATGAGAGTGGGCAAGAGAGAAAAAAAATAGAGACAAAGAAGACGGAACAAATAAGAGACAAATTAAAGAAAAACAGAGAGTCAAAGAAGACTGGGGAAAAAATGCAGTGAGACAAAGTAGAGACAAAGACTGAGACAAGACCGAATGACAAAAGAAGGAGAAGACAGTCCAAATATGATAGTGAGACAATAAAGACACAAAAAATAGACAACAGAGACCATAGAGTAGAACGAAAAAGAGGAAAAGACCAATGAAACAAAACAGAGACAAAAAAGCAGAGAGACAAAGGAGAGTGATAGACAAAGGAAATAGAGAGTGAGAAAGTCCAAACAAAGGAGAAAAGACAGAGAGACAAAAGGAGAGAGGAGAAGTGGGAGAGAGGAATTCAGACAGGCCTGGTTTTTCTGTCCCACTCAAGGCGAGTCAAAAGAAGCAAATGGAGCGCAGGGCATGAAGCGTTCCCTTATTTGGAGGGCACGGAGTAACGGAGCGGTGAAGAAGGAAAGACAGAGTCCAACATAAATGAAAGCTAGAACACTTCCAGTAAGCTCTGCTGGGTTTTTCCATGGCATCATTCGCAGTCCGGGGCACCAAGGAAAAAAGGAGGGAGGATGGAGGGAGGGAGGGAAGGAGAGAGATGTTAAATGTTGTCACCTAACTGCCTTACTGTTTATCTGTCTGATTGTCTGTCTGTCTGTCTGTCTATCTGTCTAGCCAACTCGCCATCTGCCTTTCATTCCCCTGTAGGCTCCGGCTGGTGGTGCATTACCTGTGGAGGCGTGTTTAGTGACGGTGAGCCATGCTGATTGGTTGGCTTGGCCTATATAATTGGACACTTTACAAATATACTCCCCACTCTCCTCCTCCGTCACGTTGTACAGCGTCAGCACCTGCGTGTCCGAGCTGTTGACCCCAGAGTGCTGCGGAGGTCAAACAGAAGTTAGAGGTCAAGGTAAATGTCGCCCGAACGTGCCGAGAACACAGCTGTCACACTGAGTTTACCACGTTCACCAAACAGGGATGAGGGGGTGTAAATGGGTCATTTCCGCTGGTAAAATGGATTATGATTTGCCAGCAACATGGCTCATATTTTCCCCTCCAACGCCGGGTGTCCGGCTCAGTTTCCGGAGGGGATTGTTCAAAGCAGACAGTGTAATTTAGTATATAAAAAAACACTGCTAATGGGGAACAAAGTGAAAATAGGACATGGGTATGAATGTCCAAAGCAAACAAATGACAAATAATGGCTTGCATAATATTAGGTATCCACATGCCTGGCAACACAACTCTAGCAGCTTCATAAGCTTTACAGGAATAGAATGGAATTTACTGGACATTTCTGGAAACAAAACAGGAAAAAATATTTCTGAAGCACATAAAAAAAAAAAAAACATACACGTTACAGGGATATTAGTTTTAGGCAATGCTGTACGTTCCATGATGTACACTCCTGTTCAAAGTTTGGAATCACTAATAACATCAATGCTGTTATTATACAGCTCTGGAAAGAATTAAGAGACCTTTTCAGTTTCTGAATCAGTTTCTCTGGTTTTGCAATTTATAAGTATATATTTGAGTAAAATGAACATTGTTGTTTTATTCTATAAACTACGGACAACGTTTCTCCCAAATTCCAAATAAAAATATTGTCATTTAGAGCATTTATTTGCAGAAAATGAGAAATGGCTGAAATAACAAAAAAGATGCAGAGCTTTCAGACCTCAAATAATGCAAAGTTCATTTAAGAGTTCAGAAAAAAAAATGGTGGAATAACCCTGGTTTTTATTCACAGTTTTTATGCATCTTGGTATGTTCTCCTCCACCAGTCTTACACACCCCTTTTGGATAACTTCATGCCACTGCTGGTGCAAAAATTCAAGCAGTTCAGTTTGGTTTGATGGCTTGTGAGCATCCATCTTCCTCTTGATTACATTTCAGAGGTTTTCAATTTGGTAAAATCAAAGAAACTCATCATTTTTATGTGGTCCCTTATTTTTTTCCAGAGATGTATATTCAACAATCACTCTTGTAATGTAGATCATAATAGTTTATATAATAATTTTTTTTTTTTATAATTGATAATGAAACATGAAATAAATAATGATATCTATGTGGAAACAATTCTCCCTCCAGGATATATATATATATATATATATATATATATATATATATATATATATATATATATATATATATATATTATAGCTTTACTGAGCTTTAGTGATGGGGTATTGGTGGCAGTAGGATTTGCATGTCTCAGAAGAAGCACATGGTGGCATTGTGCAGTGTGGGGTGAGGGTTCTTGGGTTAAATGTGGGGAAAAAAATCTCATTGAAGGCAATTCATCTCATCTCATTATTGAAGGCAAAGGTGATGCAGACTGTTTGGCCTCCAGGCCATTTTTTTTCACTTGAGTTCAACTACTAATACCTGTGTTAACCAGTGTCAAGACAATAATAACGCATTTTAATGTCATTTAATTTTGTCAAATTAAATGATCATACAGAACTACATGACAGTAAAGTTCTAGTGTGAGATAAAAAATAAATAAATAAATAAAATAAATAAAACTAGTTTTTACCTTTAAGACTCGGACGTAGGGAAGCCCGTCACTTCCCACTTTGCTGCCGTTCACCTCTATGTGTTTGAGCCACTGGATGTGGGGCTGAGGGTCACTGAAGACTTTACACTCAAACTCCACATCGCTGCCCACCACCACGGTGCGATTAGCAGGCAGGCCAGCCTGGAGGATAGGCCTGTGAGGGGAGCGCTCTGGAACACACACGTACACACACACACGCAGGTACACATGGGGTGGGGGAAGAAAGAAACAGTGTGAGTTGAGAAAATAACAGCCTAAGAAACACCCAACAACAGCAATTACACATTACAGCGAGACTCTCTTAAGATTAGATTACAGTGAGCCATTTTAATGCTGCTCATCTGAGGCAACTTCAGTCATTCCTTTGCTTAGCAGTCTGGCAGGAAGAGCTAACTGTATAAATAACACTTCCTTGGCACACAAAGACTTCAATACTTCAGTCGCATTCCGCGCTACGTTGTAAGCCATACATTACACTGATCCCTTATCCCGCGCTAATCTCCCACACAGTCTACGGAGACTCCATCTTTTGAACCTCCAGACTGTGACTGCGGCTCTGAAACGTGCCGATCAGATGGAAGCGGGTGGAAACTGTAGCCTAAACTGCTGCCGCTGTACGACGTTTAAGAAAAGTTCTGGAGCGCAGCTGCTGACAACTTTCTTTACTTCTTCAGTCTTGCTTTAGAGCTGCTAGGCTAATGTAGCTAGCAGGTAATGAAATCTATTAGGCACCAGTTAGAATCTCACCTGATATTGGGCTACTAGATTTCAGATTTCATTACTGATCATTCTGATGATGTATATTGTACTGTTTGTTAGAACAGAAAAAAGCGATGATGGAAAAAGAGCAAAAAACATAGATATATTAAACTGACAGTGAAACTGACAGTTTCTGATGAATGCATCTAATCTTTATTTTCATAAAAATTAAGAAAAGAAGAGATAAATGTAATTTCTCTAATAAAATAAGAAAAGAGATGCTTAAAAAAACTAATAATAGAAATGCAACCTCAGGACAACCCTACATTTATTACTACTTTAAAAAAAGTCTAAAATTAGAATTTTAGAAGTTTAGCACATTAGCTGAAGATTACTTGAATACCAACAGTGAGAATTTTGGAGGAGCCTGTTGTGTTTAAAGCTTGTTTAGACCTTTAGTTCGGTGGTTTCACCATTTAGTGAGAGGTATCACCACACCGAGACTCACAGAGCTCCGAGGTTTCAGAAAGCTGGTCATAGATGCAGATGACTCTGGGAAGGGAGGGGGTGTGCCATATCCAACCCATATTATTAGAATAGAAGTATTCGGTCTTGAAATCTGTTAATTCTGACAATATTCACAATATACTCAAACATATACAATATGATACAACATGATATAACACTGAACGCATCACTGAACTATTCCTTAAAGTGTGTGTGCACTTGAGTGTATAGTTGTTTGGCTGAGAGATATCACGGCCTGTTTTAAGAAGACTCATTCTGGTACTTCAGAGCCCAGATGGGTGTGGCTTTGATTTATTGACTGTTTGCAATGTGCGTAAATCACAACTGTGCCAGCCAATCAGCACCTTCGTTCTAATATATTCCAAATGCTCTGACTTCATCTTGACAAAAACCACTCGCACGCTCTCAAACAGACACACACAGTATTTCAAACTAAGTAAACACACACACACACTTCATTCTCCCCATTTAACATGCACCACCAATAAATATTGAAGACGCGACTGTCCTTGACACGGACACAGAACGCTCACACACATTGAAGTGTCCGTCATTACATCGGTTTACTTCAAGAAAACCTGCGTTACCCATTAACAGTATTGAACCAACACGACATTACCAACACAAGCAAAAGCATTTGCATTTGATTAAAGCAGGTTAATGTGGTGCACAGCTTCTCAACCCCTCCTCTGAGGACCATCAACCAACCTTAGTAATTAGCTGAAGCCTTGAAGGGCTGCAATCGATTCTGTGATTTAAAGCCAGACGCGACTTAACAAGATTAAAACAAGCAAGACACAGTCCAGCACAACAATCGTGCAATCTGTAAACACACTAGTAAGAGATATGGGATGTGTGTGACCTTGAAAACCTCAATTAAGGTTATTTCTGAAGCATATAAATCAGGAACAGGAATAACCAGGGACACAAAGGGCGCACAAAATAGGTTAACTCACCGACAACGTCCAGCTGGTAGGTGTGGTTAATGCTGCCGTATTTGTTCTCAACCAAACAGGTGTAGTTGCCTTTGTCTGAGGGCACCACTGAATCCATTATTATCGACCACATGTGGTCCCGCACCTGCAAGAGCAAGAGGAGATTCATTTCATTTTTTATTTTTAGTTTGGGTGACAGCTTCTTATTAGGAACATTTCATCATGCCCACTGACTCTTCACAGCAGCTACAGCAAAAAATTACTACCACTGTGATTAATAGATTACATACTGAAAAACAATGTGAATCTCTGTTGCATTAAAATATTAATACACCAACTAAATCAGTACAGTGAATAAAGATCAGCCAGCAATGATTTGCTGTTTAAAAAACTGCTCATTTTAAAGGTTATTTTTTAAGTTTTTAAGAACAACAGCAGACCACATCAGCCGATACTGAAGGTTTAAAAATAGTTATTTTATCGTATCAAAATTACATTTATTTCTTCATTCATCAATCACCCCTACAATCATTATCAAACAATATATACTACCATTAAAAGTTTGGTATTAAGATTTGCAAATAATAATAAATTAATACAATTTTTTCTAATATGTGTCATCTGTGTACATGCACAGTTTTCAAATAACTAGTTGAAAAATGAGAATCTGAAAACCAACTTAGAAGAAATACAAGACCTATTCGGTGTGACAAGTATTTTTGTTTTTTGCACATTTTTGTTGTAATGCCAATACCAAAACCAATTTAGCAAAAAAATCTTAAAAAAAAAACAAAAAAAAAAAACAAAACATAATTCCCTTCCTAAAATTAGATTAATTTACTATGTAAAACAGATAAATGCAGTTTGTTGATTATTATATAGTTGATTATTATATGCAGTTTATTGCTTATATATATATATATATATTTCTATGTCCTTCAGTTCTACTTATTGAATATACAAACAAACCTAATGAACTTTCGCTGTCCTAAAAAACAGAACATTGAGGTCTTTTATTTCTGATAAGGTTTATCTACAAATAAGTATCTCCTATCCAGAACATACTTAGACCCATCTGATCCATTACGTGAGGAAACGTAAACAAACTTAACAAGTATTTTTGGCTGTAAACTTTTTTTTTCTTTTTTTTTCCCTTTTCACAAGACCTCAACTTCAAAGCAAAAGATTAGACAAGCACTTTCAGGATCTAAATCTCAGGAAAGCAGTTTAAACATTACTAGAAATCAGCTGCAGAGATATGCAAATGCCAGAGCGATCCCTGAGGAACAGGAACAAACCAAAGGGTACAGGAATCATCAGAAGCAGGTCTGTGTTCTTCAAATCTAACTCTATGAAAGCCAAGATGTAAAATAAATAGATTTAACAGGGGGGGAAGCTGGCAGCAGAGCTAGATCCAGTCTGTAAAAATGGAGGTAAAGAGAACATCACGTACTCAGGAACTCACTTAACTTTGGCCAAACTGTTCTGACATTTTTACATTGTTTATCTGTTGCTTTTTGATGTTCAACAGGGTCGGCCAAGCTCATACCAAACGCTCCTTTACTCAGAACAGACGAGGAAAACGGGTTCTTTTATTCATATTTCACTTTCACGTGGATAATATTCCTCAATAATCTTCTAATAATCTAAAGTTTTCAGCTGAAAGATATGAGCTGTAGCTACAGGGCTAGGACAGTAATGTTAGTTGAGCAAGCTAGCTTAGCTTTAGCATTGGTTTGATTGACTGCCTTTTTCTGTGAAAATTTCAAATTAGCCAACAAGCTATATATGACTTGAGTAGCACTGCTTAAGTAAATGTATTACTATGGCACTGTTTAGGTCATTTCTAAGAAAATTAGCTAGCTGACTAGCTAAATGTGCAATTAGAATAGCACAGCTGAAGCATGATTAGAACTACACTTCTGGGCTAAATTAAGTCTAAAGTCTCACTGCTGAGGAAACATTTATGATTAAAACTTCACCTCTGGACTGAATTTAGTCAAACTTTCCTCTACTAAGGTAAATATATGGTTAAAACTACAATTTTGGTAAAACTTAACACTAAATTCCCACTGCTGAAAAAAAAATATGATTAAAACTATACTTCTGGGCAAATTTAGACTAAATTTCTACTTCCGAGGTAAATGTATGATTTAATCTACACTGCTCTGCTAAATTTAGTCTAAAATTCCAATGCTGGGGTAAATGTATTACTAAAACTACACTGCTGGGCTAAATTTAGTCTAAAACCACATTGCTGAGGTACATGCATGATTTAACTACATTACTTGGCTAAATTTAGACTAAAATCCCACAGCTAATGGGTAAATGTATGATTACAATTACACAACTGCGGTAGGTAGCTAGCTAAATGTGCAGGTAGCACTGCTAAAGTAAATGTAGCTATTGTGCTTTGTTGACATGCCTGCTAGCACAAAAAAAAAAGTGTGTAACAAATATTTTAAACTGTAGTTTTGTAATTGATTTGGGATAAAAAGCAAAGCAAGGATAAATAAAGGCTATGTATTTAATACTTAAATGTATTAAGTGGGGAATTTAAATGAAAAGCTAAGAAAACAGTCTGGTACTTAAATAAAAAAAGAAATTTCTAATTGATTGGCATGTGTGCTTTGTCAGGGACGATACAAAATACTCAGTCTAGTTCAGGATCTACCGTCCGGTCCCATTTTATTGAGTATTTAGGTTTTTTAAATTTGTGTAAAAATAATAATATTAACGAGGATTTTAAGCTTAGTGTAGGAAAATGTGTTAGTTGGACTTCTAAGGGTTAAACTCTGATTAAACCTGAAACCTGCAGAGGGAGAGGCAGACTCCTAATGCCTTCAGTTCTCATTATTGTTCTTATTAGGCTGAAAGATAAAGGGGTTCTGGTGGGCAGTGTTTAAACAGAGGTTACAGCTACTCCAGCTGCAGGGACCCAGATGTGGTCCCACACACACATATATGCACAAATATGCACAGACACACACATGCATTAACTTCCTCCATACACATGTTTAATGTAAATGAACAATGGAGCTGGACTCTTGTTAAAAAAATGGGGGAAAGGGGGAAAAGAGGGTAGAAGGAGGAAAACCAGAGGAAAAGAGGGGCCAGGGGAGAGACTGTATGTGTGTGTGGGGGGGGTCTTGGCGCTCATTCATTCATAAAACCTGGGCGCCCCTTAAAAGGCGCCCCCGCACACAAACAGCTTCAAAGTCGTGCACGCACGTGGTGTACGCTCGTGTGTCTGAGCTGGTGAGCGAGCGGGTGGGCGAGAGACATGGAGACAGACAGAGAGACAGAGAGAGAAAGACATACATAACGGGAGTTTGTGCACATTTATCAAACTACACATATATAATTGTAACGTGTAAGTATGCATGTAAGCATCTGTTTGCCTGTGTTAGTACGCGTACATGTGTGTGTGAGCGAGTGTGTGCATGTGTGATGGACTGCGGCAGGCTGAAACTCGCTCCAGATGGTAAAGTGTGTGTACGGTTGTGGGGCCTGAGAGAGCGAGAGAGAGCAAAGGGGAGAGAAAGAGAGTTTGAGAAAGAGGGAGAGAGGAGGAAGAAGCCTAATGCCTCCCAGCTGGGGAACACCTCAATGAGAAAAACATACGGCAAAGCAGGTCCACGACCACAGAAACACACAGCTATAGCAGAAAAGAAGTGAGAGTGCACGCGCGAGAACGGCATTTGCGTCTGCAACGTTAAATCACAAACAATGCCCCTGGTTCAAAATGAGAAAACACTATTTCTTAAAAACTTAATTTTTCACTATTTTTCAACTTTACATGTGTGCCTAAAGTGCGATAGTGACTCTGGAAAAAAATAAGAGACCACTTAAAAATGAGTTTTAAGATTTTACCAAATTGAAAACCTCTGGAATATAATCAAGTGAAAGATGGATGATCACAAGCCATCAAACCAAGATGAACTGCTTGAATATTTGCACCAGGAGTGGCATAAAGTTAACCAAAAGCAGTGTGAAAGAATGGTGAAGGAGAACATGCCAAGATGCATAAAAATTTTGATTAAAAACCAGGGTTTTTCCACCAAATTTTGATTTCTGAACTCTGAAACTATAAGAATATAAACTTGTTCCAGCCATTTCTCATTTTCTGCAAATAAATGCTCTAAATGCTCTATATTTTTACTTGTAATGCTCTATATTTTTGTAGTTTATAGAATAAAACAACAATGTTCATTTTAATCAAACATAAACCTATAAATAGCAAAATTATAGAAACTGATTCAGAAACTGAAGCAGTCTAATTTCTTCCAGAGCTGTATATATATATATATATATATATATATATATATATATATATATATATATATATATATATATATATATATATATATAAAAATGTACTGTTGGTTTGAATGACTTCACAAGTGACATAATTTTTGGAAAAGCCAAGAACCTTTATTGTATATTTTTACTTTGTAGCTTTTGTTTGGTTAGACTGGGTCAATGCATTTCAACCTAGCCACCTCATCAAGCTTAATTAAATTATTTTTATTAATTTTTTTTTTGTACAATATTGAATGTACTTTAAATAAAATGTACCACCCAGTCAGACATGTCTGCAAACACATGAATATAATATTAAGATTCTTTTATTTTTCCAATGTTTTTTGGAGGGGATGATGAACTTTTCATCTTGAGTGTGTACTTTAATATTTCATGTTTAGGATTTTAAAACATAAAAAAAAATAACTATTGTAACACAACACCTTCACTAAAGCCAGGTTTGTGGCACGCTTCTGTTCTTTATTAGAAGAACCCAATCTCAGCCCTCTCCAACACCCTCCACTGGAAAACGTGACTAATGTCTGACTGGCAACTTTATGTGCCTCAAGACTTTAATAACATTTAATAATGTGTGCGTGTGTGCTTTTAAATGCTTTACTACAGCCTTTCTAATATTAAAACATCAAGCAGTGCCAGATTTAGAAAGTTAAAGGCTTTAAGTTTTAAATTTTTAGAACATTCACTGCAGTGATTAATAAACTTTATCAATAATGAACTATTCAGTATTTGTACAGATTCATCTAAATGCCATGTGTGCACTCTTCTGTTCACTCTGCTTCAGACTGAGATCACACTGAAGACTGTGGTGAGTAATGGATTACTAATACACGAGTATTGAGAGAGAGAGGGTCATCCAGGTGAGTAATGGCTTCAGCACTTACACGGCATACTTTCTACTGCAGTGTGACTCAAGCTCAATTTTAACACAAAATGTTACAGTAATGAAATTACAGCACGCAGACTCTGAATAGTGAGATTCTTAGAAAGTCACTTGATATCATGACCATTCAAGGCAGCACTTATAATCCTGCCTCAGACTTGTTTTTTTTCCCCCTCTTTACATGTATTACAATATCACATTACGCTGTATTGTATCATTAGATGGCTAATGCATGTGTTTGTTCACAGATGGTGTATAAAGCTCCAGGCAAACAAAAAGGCTTGTGCTAGTGTGTTACATCATGGCACTATAAGCATTACATTTTTCATTACAAAGTAAATATTGTACTTATAATGAACTGAACATTGATATACAAGTGTCAGAAGCACTTATTGTTGAATAATTATCATTTAGAAAAAAACACTTATGAATTGCTGCTACAAAAAAAAAAAAAAAAAAAAAAAAAAAAAAAAAAATATATATATATATATATATATATATATATATATATATATATATATATATATATATATATATATATATACACACACATTTTTACATTTTGACTTAGTTGAAATCTGTCTGTTCTCATTTTTTTTGTATTAATATATATTTTATAAATTGAATGGATTTATAGAAATGCTCCAGTCAGCTTTATATAAACTTTTCCACAGACTTTCACTGAAAATTACAAAGTTTTTTTAGTTTTTTTTAAATATGAGGTTTTGGTCTAGCAGAGATCAGACTGACTTTGAAAAACACCATATTATTTGCTGCTATATTATTAATGCTTTGTAAACATTCACTTGGTATTTGTGGCATATAAGAGGTAACAGAAAAAAAAAAAACAGGGAAAATGATAAGCTTTTTTTTTTTTTGCATAACTTGTGCCAGCGAAGTAGTTTACAAGAAGTTTGTGTTTGTAAGATGTGATGCATAATGCAGAGAATCATGCTAATCTGGGCACTGCAAAGAAACTTGACCTTTTTTCCCTATATTATAGATGTATAGTTGATTTAAAAATGTAATGATTAAATAATGGACCAATAAAAAACTCTAAAATGGCTTGGAAAGAAATATTAAATAAAAGGGTTTTATCCTTCTCCTGTAGAATTGCCATGTTGCTGAAAATTTGCTTAAAAAAAAGTTAATTCCACATCTAAAAGATCAAATAAATTCTTAAACATAACTAAAACTAAAACTCACTCTAAGCCTTAACCTCAAGATCAACCCATCTCATTCAATCAATTCTAAGCCCATGACTATTAATAGTGATTTTTATCAGATATTCGCTTAACAATGAGTATTTGTACAAATCACAATAGAGAGTAACTAAAGACTTAAGAGTCTACGTTTTCTTGAAGACTCTGCGCAGCTGTGTAAAAGGAGGACAGCCAAGCCCACTGCAGTCTGTAGAAGAAACTCAAAGCTTCCAGGTCAGCCTATTTGCGCTCAGACAAACTACAGCGGCCTGCCCCGAGGCCATGGATATTCAAGATCCATTGTGTTCTAGTGGGAACAGGTGTTAACTTTCAACCTCTGCACCATCCCAGGTGTGGAACTCAACCACAGCAAACACAGCAGAGCTGCAGGTAGACATTCGCACAGTTTCAAACGTTAAAAAAAAAATATATATATATATAAAAAAATATATAACTTTATATAAGGAAATGGCTTAAACTAAAAAAAAATACTGCAAAAACATATTGCAAATGTTGATAATCAGCTTCATAACTTTATACAAATTAGAATCAACTACTTATAGTATAAGATTCGATAGAAATAATAATAAAAAATAAAAGTTTTAATAGCCAAAATAAAAGCTCTAAGCTATTGTCCAAACAAATAATGAGCTATAAAATAATCTATTTAAAATTCTCTGTGCTCTATGCTAGCACAATCTTTCTTCCACACGGCTATAATGTGATTCACTTGCATATCAGCGCCCCTGAGGTAATGTAACACATATAAAAAATTATTTAATCAAAGTTTGCCCCATCAGTAAAGGCCACAGTGCGTTAGTGTACTCCGTTCTCACCTTGAAGCCTCCTATCCGCTGGTCTCGCTTAAACTCCTTGCCGTTCTTAAGCCACTTAAGTGTGGGGTTTGGGCTACCGACGGCCGGGCAGCGGAATTTGACTGTTCTGCTGGCGGGAACAGCGTGGAGCTTCTTCTCCATCTTATCAGGTTGAGCCCACACTGGCGCCATAGCTGAGGAACGGGGAGGGGCAGAAAGGAACAAGGGATAAGGAAGTGAAATGGAGCAAAACAGAGGGGAAGGGGAACAAGAATGCAAGAGATTAGAGGAGCAGGTAGCTTCAATTCACAGTTCACAGTGGAGATACAGAGCAGCTCTGAACCGTTTAAAGGTGAAATAAAATAGAAAGATTATTTTGGTAAGTTTGATGAGTTCAGTACTTGGAAGTGACAAACCATGAACTCTAAATTCCTAGTTATTCACTCTTTTAAAAAGGTTAATCCAACAGATCCATGATTCCAAAACACTAAAACAGTCCTGCCCAGTTATATTCACATCCCCAAAACTTACAGAAATCCAACAGCCTAGTCAAAGCTAGCAAAACGGCAAAATGTGACGACAAACTTGAATGAATAAGGTGTTGTTGATGCTGGAGAGCAGCTCATTACCTCCAGACTTTGCTTTGTCAGACCTTGAGATACAGTTTTAGCTTTGCCAAAATCTGCAGAAAGGGAGCTTAAACTTGTTGTGTGAAGAAGCAAGAGCCAGGGTCAAATGGGGATCTGCGCTAGGCTAAAAGCTAAATGCTAGCCTGCGTTAGTTTTAACTATTTCTTCTTTTAAGAAAGAAAAATCTGGAAGAGGGAAGGCATGTAGGGCTAAAAGCTAACCTGTCTACATTTTATTTTAACTTGCTAAAAGCATTTCGAACTAAAAGTGTCAGTAAGAGAATAGCAGAAATATAGTGGAAATCTATGCAATACAAGATTTGGAGGGGTCATAAACAGAAATCTGAAGAGAAGTTCATCCCCACTGAACCTTTAATAACTAAAAACTGGGCTTTATTCTGAGACTGAATAAAAGGTTAGGGTTGTAAATAAGATTGTTGAACTACATCTTACTTTTTACACAATCTACACTAACGCAAAGTTACAGTACAACACATCCACCCATCTCTAGAGGTTTAGATGTGTAGTGTCTTGCCCTCTAGACACCAAGACTAATCCGGCAGAAGGAATGAAAAGTTATCATCATCTAATAGCTGGAGGTCAAGTACATTCCTCAGGCCTACTGTGAGCTGCTGAGCTGAAGTTTTCTACTGGATATGAGCTTGCCTTCAGGAACAGGACCAGTTCACTAACTTACCAGAATTCCACCCATTATTGGTTCCTGACTGGAACATTCTTCACGCCAAGCACTTTGCAAATGGTGTGAGGTGTCATTAAATGCATAGCCCAGACTCAGTAAATCAGGTTTAGAGCTCATTTGGTTTATAGTTATTTATAGGACCACAGAGAAGGCAGGCAGACTCACGCAGTAGCTCTTGGCTGTTGGAGAGGAGCTTCTGGCTGCTGGACTGTTTCGTCTCCTCGGAAGAAGATTCATCGTCATCATCGTCTTCAGAAGAAACAAGGGCATCTAAACAGAGACAAGAGGAGTGGGGGGGGGTAAATATCTACTGTATAACCATAAGAACTCAAAGTATGCAGGTCATTTCCTGATATTAGAAAAGCAGATCTTCCCATCAAAGGGAAAGCAATATGGCTCTAAAATAATAGCGCGATATTTCAGGGCATTTTTTTTATGTAATGATATTGTTACCCATATGAACAAAAAAAAATACCACAATTCTAACATGCAGAATATTTACTGCATGCACATTTCTCAAATAACAGCTTTTTCCTTCACTAAAATGATCTTTTAGAGATGGCAACATCCTACGTGAAGTTTTACACACACGTTTCTTTGATTTGAACGTCAAGTCACTCTTTCGCTTACCGGAGACGCTGACGTTAAAATACTTTGTGTGGTTTCCTGCAGGGCTGCGGGCGAAGCAGACGTACAGGCCCGAGTCGGCTGGTTCCACGCCCTCAATCTCCAGTGCGCCACTGCGTAGACGCGTATGGTCCCCGTTGATGATGAGAACCTGGTCTTTGGTCCAGCTGACCTCCTGAGTCTCGTCCTTGGTCTCACAGCTCAGATCAAGCTTGTTACCAACATATAGGCTGTACATAGGGGCATCCACCAGGGCAACTGCAAACATGAAGACAATTGATAATTAGAGCAGCAGTTCTCTTTTAAATTGAAACATTAATATTCCTGAGTGAAAAGTAATATTCTCAAAAATGGCATTACCATTCCTGCAAAGCCAAATATAGTCATTCTTAAAACAGAGTGGTCTTGTAGCTTTCTCTAGAAAGTTTTCTGGCCACTACAGCCTTTTCTGTTTACCTGAGCAACTGTGGCACTGCTAATGGTGTTAATACAAGAGCTACTGCAAACATGGAGATATCAGAACAATAAACTCAGTCTTCATTTGCTTATTTATGCATTATCAAACCAAAGAAACAGAATTAGAACTGAGAAGAGCCTGTTTTAAAAGTATTTTTCCACATGCGATGTGCAATTACACATTCTCACCAGACATCCAAATCAAGCATGTCTTATCTGATTGCCTGCCACTGATTCAGTTATAAAATCATGCTCTTATCTTGATCTTCGGCCAAACTATACCTTCAACCTCACATGATAGCATGTGACCATCCACATACAGCATGGTTCAGCCAAATTAAGGTCCACATGTCATGAACTTCCATGCTCAGGTCATCCTTTGTGACTGTTATTCTGGTCAAAATCAAGTAAAACACGGCCATGTTGTTCGACGCCACCCCAAAACATCACGCTCGCAATCTCTCTTATCGAATCCCTGATCCCTGTTTGTTTTTCCTGGCTCCAGAAACTCCAGCACCTAAAGACTTTACTCGAAGCCTCATCCAGCAAAATCGAATCTCGGCTCGAATTAGTCAAGGGCCAATTGTCAGGCCGATCCAAAGAGGGAGCCCAAATTCAATTGTGGGCTGAAAGTGAAGGGTGGGGGGTGTGGTGGTGTTGGGGACACAGACGGCCACCTGAGCCCCCTGTCGCTGCTACTGATGACTGTGGGGGGTGGGGATAAGATTTTCCTTGTTTCTTAAGGGGAGTTTGGTGGTGGACAACACAACGTATTGCCCATCAGCATGCTGACCCCGACCCCCTCCTGCAGCAGACCTCCAGACTCCCAACTGTTTCCAAATGTCTGGAAAGTCAATCCGCCTTCGTAAGGGCAAATGGTTCTTGTTGGGGGACACAAACAGCAGACAGCAGGGGGTCTCTGTTCTGAGCCTCTTATGAAAGGTTCAGTTGTGAAATGGGACATCCTTATGTCACATGCTAATTGTTGCGGCTTGAATGACAATTGGGCCGAGGTGAGAATTTAGAATAGCACAAATGTCAACAGCTTCATATTCAAATGTTGTTGTGGTGCCTGTGATTTCTTTAGTGGGAAAGAGATTAGAAAAGGACAGGGCTGGATTTGTGGCTAGATGGTTTCTAAATATATACATTTTTCATATAGAAGTTTTTCATATCTTTTATGCAAGCCTGCCCTAGTTTAAAGTGTCAGAGAGCCAAATGTTTTTTTTTCAAGCCATGACAAATCTTCAGGTTCAGAAAGAGCCATGTTTGAATAAATGTTTGTATATTAATGAGGGTGTGAGTGTGAAAACCCTTCACTTTGGCAAAGAACTCTATAACTAAATGTTTATTTAGCTTCTTAAGGTTCTTCACACTCATTTTAATACATCTTTTGCAAACACAGTTCTATTTTGAACCCATAGTTGTTCTAAAGCTTTTGGAACCCTTTGTAGCACCTTTATAAACTCCAGAAAATAATACAACTCTTAAAATGTGAGACTTCAGTGAGTAAGGTGGTTGAAAAATTTTTGGACTACTAAAAATGTAGGGTCTATAACTGTTATTCAAGGAATAAATGAAGTTGTAAACAATTTGCAGCACTTTTATTTTTAAGAGTTTGAATGATGTACACAGAAAAAAACTATCTTTTATAAACATATTATAAAAGATAGTTTATAATATGTTTATAAATCCATCATGTACCTGAACTGAACAGAGGCCTGGCTTTTGCTTTTAAGCGCATGGTAAAGTTAAACCCAGCGAGCACACCCACAAATCCTGGACTTCCTATTGGCCAGAATGAACACAGCATTCCCACCTTTTGTCAGTACCACTAACTCTGCAAACAAAGCCTCCCCAACAATAGAGAGCTGACAGAAAAGAGAGAGAGAGACAGAGAGAGACAGAGACAAAAGGAGTAGACGAGAGTGCAGGAGAGACAGAGAGAGGGCAAGAGTGAATGAAAGAGTGTAAAACAGACACTGCATTAATGGTATACGAAATAGGATAGACACACAGACATGCATACACACACACATACACAGTCTCAGTTAAAAAGGGCAATAACTAAAGTGAGGGAAGACTTCCTTGACAAAACATGTGGTGGGTTTACGGTGTGACGGAGTCCAGAAAGGTGATAGTGACAGCAAGAGAGAGACAGAACACAGAAGAGAAGAAAAAAAAAAGAAAAAAAAAGAGAGAGAAAATATTCTGGAAGCCTGTAGTGGCAGGTTTCAGGGCAGGGTAACCATAGTGACCCCAGTTGGGCCTAGTTAAGGTATTTCCTGCGTTGCATGTGTCTAACAGGGGCTACTAATCCTGACAGGAACTGAGAGGGGTTATGGGGTGGAGGCTCAACTTTCCCCCTCCAAAACACTATAAGGAATGGGAGCAAAAGATCGAGAGAGAGAGAGAGAGAGAGAGAGAGTCAGTTAGAGGGAGAAAATATAAATATGTATTTGTATGTATTTGGTGGTCAATGGCATAAATTTAGAAATTAGATTAACATGTTTTTATGAACAAATTTGTATTATTTTATTTATTTTTTTTGTAAATAATGACCTCATTTATCTTCTATAAAGTCACAGTTACCTTCTTAAATTAGTTATTACATTTGTAATCACATAAAACTGAAATGTAAGCATACTGCATCAGTGATCAGTATATCAGCCACACAGAATCTAGAATCAGAAATCAATATTTGGTGGAATAACCCAGGTTCATGTATCTTGACATGTTCTTCTCCACCAGTCTTTCACACTGCTTTTGTATAACTTTATGGCACTCCTGGTGCAAAAATTCAAGCAGTTTAGCTTAGTTTGATGACTTGTGATCATTCATCTGCCTCTTTATATTCTAGAGGTTGTTCATTTCAATTTCAGGTTTTCAGTTTTCAATTAAGTGGTCTCCTATTATTTTCCAGAGCTGTATATGTATATGGTCAAATGCTTTGGTCAAATTCCAGTCCAGTTCTCTCTCTCTCACACTGGTGGGTAAGCTTTGGTCAACATTCCTGCTATTACTCCAGGTCGCAGGCAGGCCATAAAAGTCCCGTAAAAAGCAGCGTAAAAGAGTGCGTCACTTTGAAGTGCTGCACAATCCAGCACTGTGAATCTCTTTTGCTACTTTTTACTTTTACATACACATACACACATCCAACACCGTCTGTCTTCAACTAACACTTATAATCTAGTAATCAAATATATAATCCATAAAGATCTAGACTAATCAAATCCACCATTACTGTTACTGTAGCAAAAAATAAAAGCAACAAGCAGTTTCACCTTCTCTAATGCAGCAAAACAACAAATTAAATGCTGCCCCCTATGCTTCCTGTGTCGTACTGCAGTCTGCCACATGCACTATATTGAATATGAACATTAAACAAAGTATGGAAGTGAAGAATTTATACTGAATGTACTGGAATAAGCTGTATAGAGAGCTGGGCAATATGACAATATTTTATATTTTGTTTATTGTGATAAATGTTCTTGAATTTTGTATCGACACTATGCCTTCCTCCAAGCATACTGAGCCCAAGCACATCACCAGTGCTTAAAAAACCCGGTTCCAAGTGTACATTATATTACAGAGAGTGTAAAAAGAAAAAAGAAATATTTTGTTTAATTAGACAATATGCATCTGTATAATGCAGGAGAAAGAATTTGAAAAACAGAAGAGAAAAAAGAACTCAGTTTAACTGTTCTACAGGATTTATACCCCATCTTCTAATGTTTGGTACTGGGCACAGTGACTTTTCTAATAAGATCATACCTACCATATTTTTCGCACTGTAAGGTGCACCTAAAATCATTTAATTTTTCCAAAAATTGTGATTCCGCCTTTTAATCCAATGTTTTACCAGTCAGTAAAGCCAGGAGCAATAAAGCCACTCCGCTGAAGTAGAGTGTTATAAATAAGTTTCAGTTTAGCTTTCCAGCACAAGGGAGTAGCATTAGCATTAGCCACTAACCACTATTTCCCAGTTCAGAGGTGAGTATTATCGGACTGTACCCTGCTGCTAACCCCGGCTAGCACTGCTAGGGCAAAATTACATTAGCTGCTAACGGCGCTAGCTATTTTTTAGTGGTTAGCCACTAACGCTAACACTAAAGTCTTAAAGCTGGAGAAATTCTGGAATCTAAACTTACTGTAAATAAATGAAAGCGCTTTACTCACCCAAATAAACAGTTTTCAGGAGAGAAATCTGTGTAGAAAAACATCCAGCGCTCATTTGACTTTAAAAGAAAGTCTTTGTTTACTTAGTTTAGCTTAACTTAACTTAGCTAGCTAGCCCAGCCCACCACCACCCAGCAGTGAGACCTGCAGAAGTAGAAGTTCCTTATAGTGTCTCTTAAAATGAGCCTTATAATCCAGTGCACCTTATTTATATAAAAAAAATAGACCAGAAAATTTTCAGATCTGCCTTAAAGTGTTAAAAATATGGTATACGTTCTTCTAGTGAATTAAAGTATCCAAGTCCACAAACTTTTGGGACAAAATCTGAAATCAATGCAGTTGAACTATAACTGTAGTTTATCTCGCAATGCCCACAAACACCCTTTACTGCATGTTTACCTGATCAGCTCAACTACTGCATCTCCAACCAGGCCACTTACCGAGCGCTCCACAAATGCCTCACATCATTACGAGTGAATCACATTCAAGCACCAACGCTCACAAGAACCCAAGAGAAAAATTCAATATCCTCTTGTCCTTATGCCAGTGTTGACAGAGTGAGTGTTTTGTAGACACACTGAAGAAGCTGCAATGGGGATTCATTTACAAATGAAATAAAGCTAGGTAGCTTATCTGTTCATTTGTGATTGCTAATCAACATAGCTTGTTCCTAGTTGTAATGTAGGTTAAAGAACAGAAACACAGAATAATGATATTGGCAGGAGATAAATACTGCGCTATAAAAGAGAACAGATGTTCACTAACAACACTAAAACAAGAATACTGACTAAAACAAAAGGAGCAAGGACATTGTCATGCAAGATCATAAACTAAAACTACACAATATGTACACAACTAATACATATTATGCTCATAAACATATTATTTCAATTGAAAGAACCTTGACTTAAACTAATCATCAAAAATAAAGATTTATCAGGAAGATCTGCAATTTTCCATTGAAAAGTTCAATATCACTATAAAAAAAAGATACATATGGTTAAGCTTTTAAAAAGCTTTATGTGAAAACTAGTACTTTTGCTCTACAAATTTATGTTTGAGCTCCTTGTCACGGACACTGTGACACTGTGCACAAGCTGAGAGATACAGGATCAAGAGTTGTAGTAAATGCCAAATACACTCCATAGAAGATCTACCGCTGGTTCCTTAAAGAAGCATGATTGATCATAGAGATATATTTTTAATTCTATATAATTCATACAGTAAGTGAACGCAGCGTTACACAGTTCCGACAAGAGGCATCATGCAGCTCCACCAAAAATAATTATATAGAGCAGAAACAGAACAACACACAACTACAGCATAAGGTTGCTTTAACATAACTCCAAATGGTCACATGGTACTTTATATCCCAGTGATGGAACCTTGCCTCATCCCTCAAATGATCTAAAAGCTGTTGAGCACGAAACCCCACCGAGCCTTAGTCTCCTCGAGGAATCCACAGCCTAGCTGATCCTTCTGATTCGTTGATGGGATTAAGTCAGATCAAAGTCTGTATTTTTGTGAAGAAAAAAAAAAAGAAGCAGTTGAGCTGCGAGGGGCCGGGGCCCTTGTGCCCACTTCAAACTCTTTGGAACAGCTGATGGACGTTCATGAAAATCTGGTTAATGATAGAGACTCATTAAAGGATTTTATTTATTTATTTTTTTAATGTGCTTGCTGGTAAGGAGGGAAATGTAATGATCAAAATGAATAGTGGAGTAGAAAGCGAGAGTGTGAGAGACTGCAGAATAGGAAGCAATACAAACACTGAATGAACAATGGGATTTCCTTTAGGAAGCTGTACGGCTGTTAGTTCAGCAGAGGACGGATGCAGTGCTGGACAGAAATACGGAATGAGATATGGGTGACTTTTTTCAGATTCATGCAACTAAATCTTTTGCATTCCTATTATGGGTATAACCATATATACATACATATTTGTTTATATTTATAAAGTTTTAAGAGGTCAGAAATCAATATTTGATGGAATAATCCTGGTTTTTAATCAGTTTTCATGCATCTTCGCATGTTCTCCTCCAGCAGTCTTGCACACTGCTTTTGGATAACTTAGGCTTGGTTTGATGGCTTGTGATCATCCATCTTCCTCTTGATTATATTCTAGAGGTTTTCTATTTGGTAAATTCAAGGAAAATCGCCATCACGAAGTGTTTTTTTTCCAGAGCTGTATATTCTTCTCAAGAATACAAGATTGTCTATTTGATTTATTTTCACAAGCAAGACTTTCCAAATTTCACAAGTTGGCTAGCTCAAGCTAATTGGCATCTGACTCACAGATTCTAGCATACCTGTCTTCTACCATAAAATTTTGGGTGTTTTAGGTAAATTTGGGCTTAAACTTTGAAAGCTTACATTAAGTAACACGCCAAAAACAACAAAAATTTGGCCGCAACCTAGCAAAATTGTCAAAACCGTTTTTTTTTAAGTGCTATAACAGAGCTTCTCTGAGAGACACAAGAGAAGAAGAATCATTTTTATAGCAGAAATAAGTTTAAAAACACCTTTACAGCCACTGCCTTAAACATTTAAGGGTCTTAACACAGATTTATTTTACAAAAACACCAGGCATCACTCTTTTTTTTTTTTGAGAATACAGACCTTGTCTTGTTGGGGTGCTAAGCCAAGTGGTGAGAAACACACATTCCCTTCCCCCTACTTTTCACACTGCGCCCAGGCCCAGGCCTTCATCAAGCCTTAGATGCTAATGGCATTTGTTCACAATGACTGCAGTTCTACAAACAATCACAACTCACGCATACACACACACACTCACACACTGCAGGGGGCAGTGGGGGTGAGCTCAGGCAGCCCTGCTGAATCAAAGCTATTGTTCCCTCAGTCCCCACCCGTCCCCATCTCCACACTGGGACAGCCAGTGTGTATTAGATGGACAGATAAAGGAAAGGAGAATTCAAAATAAAAGAGGGAAAGAGAATGAAGCAGATCATTGTGAATTTATATCTATAGATGAGAACTTTCCAAATCAGTCCAATCAGCTTTAAGTGGTTTCTTTGAGTGATGCAACAGAAGAACCCTGGTTTAGTTTAACTAGTTTCATGAAGAACTATTTTTCTTCATTTAAAAGGTTTTTTCATACTCTCATCTTTTTTTTTTTTTTTACAAACAATGGACTTGTTTTCTACACACACAAAAATTTTAAAGGGATTAAAAAAAAAAAATGAAGAAAGACACTGGTGAGTCAGGCCCACAATAAATTGAGGAACAGCATTATTTTCCATGTTATCGGGAAAGAACACTTGGTAACATCTTTATTTTTAAGAGTGTACCAGGAAATTTAAAAGCAGTACAGAACATCAAAAATCTACTCAGTGAAGGATGACCTGCTGCTTTCTTCATGCATAACGACTCATTTAAACGTTTAGTGGATTATTAACAAATTCCTATTAAAAGTTAGTCTCTCTCTTTGTCTAGTTATGCATGACTAACACTCGGAATACCACTGTTTTCCAGTCTGTTTAATTTAAAAGTAGCAAAAAAACCCTTAGTCAGAAGAGCCACATGGTTTTTAATGGGATTTGGCTTTAGGATGAAACAAGCAGAATGGAAAAATAAGCCAAATATATTTTTTCAAAATAATAAATGGTTGCATTTATGTTATTTGGAGGAGATGACATGGTTGATATCACTGGCAATAAGCATTAAGAAGTGCTGGGCAGATATTTTACCAGACACATTTGTGTGAAATCACACAGTTTACATTAGTAACTGTCCAGAATACACCACAAATAAACGGTAAAAAGAGGAAAAATTGTCATGTATAGACAGAAAGCACTAGTCATGTTTAAAGAAAAAAAAATCTAATTATAATTGCCTTCACCAAGACCATGATTTTGGTTGGCAAATGTGACTGGAAATGTCTCTCCCCCACTACACAGGAAAAACTGGAAAGATGGTTTGGCAGTTCAACTCTGAAAATTAAGAACCACAAGCAACTTAACTCGCTTCGTTCACAATTCATATTCGAGTAGCCTAGGAGAACAAAAGCAAAAAACACTTAAAATCAAATTAAAACTTAAGGTGTTGGTCCACAACACCTTAAGTTCCACAGACAACACTACCCATTACCACCTTGGCATTTTAGCCAAATCAGGTGATGAATATATCAGGGAAAAGCTATGTGTGAGTCTGCTGTCAACTTAGCGAGTAATCCAGCTGAGAAAAACAATCAGTTAGCTACCATCAACTGTGGCCAAAATCCTCCAGCTAATCAGAGGCTAGCTGATGCTAACAGACACAGCAAAGTCTTATCAACCGTGGCTAAACTGTTCAAGCCCAGCTGAGACTGGCTTCTGTGTCTGCAGCACCCTTGTTTTAAATGAAAAGCCATCTGCAATGTTTTTGTAGTTGCCTTTTTTTTGAAAAGCAAGATAAAAACACATTTCCATTCATTTCAGTTGTGCAATGTTCAAATATGGCAAAATGTGCATGAAAAGCTGCAAAACTTCTTTAGTTTTGATATAATTTGAATACAGGGCACCATACATTTCAAAGCCTGGTTCAAACCTCACATTGCACCATGCAACCTGACATAGTCATGCTTCCATTCTGGCACTTCCCACCCATTCATTTCTTTATCCTCCCTCTTTTGACTGACAGCAGGGGGAAGTTCACAGTCAAAAGGATCCATAGGGGAATTGAGCATGGTCTTCAGCATGGTGCTGCTGGGTTAAGGCATGATGGGGGCCCCTATGCACATGCGTGGGCCCCTCGCTATGCCTTAAGAAATGACAGGGGCCCCCTTAAACCTTTCATAAACAACCCTTTTGGTTTGAAAGAGGCCTTTTCAACTCCAAATATAGGCAGCACCTAACTTCCACTAGACCTTTCCTGGAACTACAAACAAAACACCACATGATTTCCAGTAGATTCATGAACCCCAAAGCCAGTGATATTTGGTATTTTACTGTTAATTGTCCAGGCTAGGCTGAGGCAAATTCCCGTTCTGGAAAGGAGAAGAGCTGACCAAAAGGTTCTGTGCAAGAAGAACAAAGTAGAAAAGAAAGGCAGGAGGAAAAAAGGAACTCATGGTTTGACTTGAAACCAAGCAACTCTGTAAATTCAGGGCAGGAAGTGTACAGTCTCCTACACAGAACTGAGGGATATTTCTAAATAAACAACTCCTCTCCATATGGAGCTGGTTATGAAAATGAATGGATTGTCCGCCTCGGTTTCATTCTCTTTTGGTCCAGAGAAAAGAAACAAAGCAAAAAGAAAAGCCACCCCAGAAATGAACGTAGGCTGCTTCAATTACCATCTCCTGATTGCATTAGGGTGGCGTTTAAAGCGGCACTTGTTGAGGGTTGAGGTCCCGGTGTTTGGTTTCGTTTGTTTTTCCTCCTGGAGAAGAAGGAGAAGGAGGAGGAGGAGGAGGAGGAGAAATAGGAAGACAAACCGCACAAATGCTGTCGCGTCGGGTCCACTCATCGACAGCTGAAACTATCATTCACTCCACAGGAAGCGAAGGAAGCGGGGGAAAGGACAGGGGAGTGGGGGGAAAGAGGCGCTGTTTACTGTGACAGGAGGAAGAAGGGAGGACGGAGAGGAGGGGAAAAGGGCAGAGGGCCTCCGAAAACGCCTGACCATTTGGTGATGGAGTGGCCGAGAGGGTGAAAAGATAATCCATCATGTTTGGAACTCTTTCTCTCCTATATCTCTTCACTCCTTCCTCTGCAATACATCTTCTTGCAGGACGACCCCTGAGGGCCCAGTTCAACCGGACACTTGATTCCCACTGAGGCTGGAGCTTAACGTTACTGATGGAAATGAAGATCACAGTATCATGATATTTGATTGCTTCTATTATGGCATAATCTATAACCCATTTTGAATCATTATATCTTACCGAAGAAAGCTGTGAACTGAATAACCTGATCGCGCCATCTCTACCAATCGAAAACTCAATTCCTTAACTCACTCCACACATGTGGACTGATATGGTAGCACATTTGTTTTCAGCATATTGTAGTTTCCGAACGACAACCTCAACAAAACTCAGTACAGTAAATTGCATCGTTGCTGCATAATTATATAAAACCCAGTATTTCTATAGTGTTAAAATCTCAACCCTCATAAACGCTACCTTCTCATGCATGCTTTATCTCTCTCCTGCCCATCAGAACCAAAACTGAACGCTCTTTCCCAGAAACATGATCTCTACTGTGGAATACCGCCACAGGGCGGAGTGCTCACTGTCACTCTTTAAAAAAAAAAAAAAAGCAACAGAAAAAGAAGCAGTAATTTATAGCTTCCCTGCTAGTTGAGTCTTCCCCTGACAACAAATACCTTTTCATTACAAAAGAAGGGGAGAGAGAGAGAAAGAGAGAGCAAGCAAGAGAGAGCAAGGGAAAGAGAGAGAGAGAGAGAGAGAGAGAGAGAGAGAGAGAGAGAGAGAGAGGATATGGGGGGAGGATATTTTTGCGTAGCTGGAGGCTACAGATAGAAACACACACCTGACTTACAGGTTAACACCAACAACTGAGTGGGAGAGCAAACCAGTGTGAGCAAGAGAGAAGTTAGAAATGTAGAAGAGAGAGACAGAAACGTACAGGAAGTGAAATATATATAAAGAAAGACAAAAAAGGCAGGAAACAGAAAGAATGAATCAGGGGAGGTAGTGATACAGAAATTTCGAAATGTAAGAGTAAGAAAAGAAGGCATGCCTTAGAAGAGAAAGAGATGAATACTCCAAAAAAAAAAAGAGTAAGCAAGCAGAAAGTACAAAAAGTAAAATGCAAGTTTGCAAGGTAGAACAAATAAAAAGAGAGAAAGAAGGTATGAGAGGTAGAAAGAACAAAGTGAGACAAACAAAAAAGGACCTGTATATGATGAAAAAAGAATGAAATGGAAAAAAGGAAAAAGAATGCAAGTATAAGAGGTAAAAAAGAAAAAAGTTACAGGTACAAAAGGAAGGAAAGGAACAAAAGCAAGGAAGGTAAGAAAAGAGTTAAAGAAGTAGAGCAGCAGCAGAGAGAAAGACGGTAAAAGAAAATAAGAGTGGCGACAGTAAGAAAGGCAGGCTGCTGAATGAGGACAGTGGAAGACGTGTTCAGTGCTGGATGTGGGGTGGAGGGGTGAAGGGGGGGGTGCTGATTTCAGCAGCAGCAGTATGAAGGTGCAGCACACGTTCAGGCCTGCGAGTCGGCGCACGGCACCGTCCTCACTCTGCTGGAATGTTGCCAGGAGACACATTTTTCAGGATTTCGTTTCACGGTGGGCTGCCACCCCCATCCATCCCCTCCTCCTCCACCACCACCCGACTCTCTCCATCCGGGTGTAGAGCACAGGGTCTACAGTTCAACCTGCTCCACTGACGTGTTTTGGAAAAGTGCACGAAGAGCCGAACAACAACACGAACACCTGAACCGAGTTTCGGGGCTCGTGTGAGAGAACCCGTATCTCTCACAGGGGGGAGAACGTCCATCACAGCGAGCGTGACGGACTGCTGCTGATGGAGCTCCATTATGCATTTTAAACAGACTGTACAGCGCCGTAAACCGACTACCAGAAGAAGCTGCAGTAAAAGCACTGGTTTCCTGTGATTACCAGACTGTGGTTTAAACTACATACTTGAACTCAAAATGTGCATCGGCTTTGGGCTGTTTGGCTTCGTAAAAAAGATTCCGAACTGCATCCAAAGCGGATCGGAAATGCTTGTCCTGCTCTTGCCAGCTGTTCAGAAACCCGTCCAAACCGAGGAGCTTTTAGAAGGAGTCATTTGGCAAAAAAAAAAAAAGTTTTAAACTTCAGCAAAAATGCCTGTCTTAGTTTTGCATATCCACATAGCATTTAAACGTAAATGTCACAGGAAAAGGAAAGGAAGAAAATGTGTTCTCGGTTAGGGAAAAAAACAAGAATTTAAAAAAAGACAAAAAAAAAAGAAAAGAAAAAAAAAGAAAAAAATAACACTCAGTAAAGACAGGAAAAAAAAGAGTATTAAAACACGTATCCTGCACTTTTCTGCCAATTATACAAGATTCTGGGGCATACATGTGGATTTAATATAATTCGGCCCCCATTCACACCACCTAATCATCCTCAATTCATTCCAAAAGTATTGGATGGAGAACCATCATCCCAGAAGACATTCCAATGTTCCCCCATGCTTTGTACAGGGCTTTACATTAAAAGTCAATCTGCTCCAGGGAGTCCCATTATATTGGCAGTATTTCTCTACAGGGACTAGACAAGATGTGTTTTGGAAGGAAATAAAAAGGAAGAAAAAGAAAGAAGGAATGTAGGGAAGTTAAAAAATAAAGATATAAAGCATGAAAGAGCAAAAGAACAGAAGGTATGCATGTACAGAACTATTTAAGAAAAATAGAAAGAAAAAGGTAGGCAGGTACAAATGAAAATGATAGAAAGAAAGAAGGTAGGTAAGTAAAAAAAAGTGTGAAAATACAAAAGAAAGTATGAAAGAAATACAAAAATACAAAAGAAAGTACAAACAAATGAACGAAAGAACAAACAAAAGAAACTAAGAAAAAACGTAGGTAGGTAAAAAAGTAGGAGATAAACCACAGAAGCTCAAAAGAAAGAGGAAAAGTAAGCACAAAAGGTATGCATGTACTGAACTATTTAAGAAAAATAGAAAGGAAAAGGTAGACAGGTAGAATAGAAAGAAAGATAGAAAAAAAGAAGGTAGGCAAGTGAAAAAGTGTGAAAATAAAAAAAGAATGTACAAAAGACAGTATAAAAATACAAAAGAAAGTACAAAAAGAAAGTATGAACAAATGAATGAAAAAATGTACGAACAAAAGAAAGCGAAAGAAAGTACGAACAAAAGAAAGAACAAACCAAAGAAAGAAAAGTGCAAACAAACAAAACTCCCTGATCCGTTTGAATTTTCCCTGATTCTAGTGAAAATAACCATTTTACAATCTTTACACGACTCTGAACTCATACTCATTCATCAAAAGCTTTGAACACACTTGTGAAGTTTGTGTTCATCAAAAGCATCACCATATTGTGCAACGCTACATCCAATTAAGCAAAGTCAACTGTGGAAGTTCTGCTGAGTCTCATAATGTGCTCAGTAGAGCTCACTGTGACGCAAGGTATCAAGATAAGCATGTCATATCGTCCTGTTACTCTAGATAATCTACTAGACTGGAGTGTGTGTTTTTTTTTTACCTTGTTCTGGAGTAGCAGGCCTGGCCTGGCCCAGCAGAGGCTGAGTTAAAAGTACGGAGAACAGCAGCAGCATGATGTTCATCATGAGGGTCATCATGCTCCTCTACAGCAGAGCCTGGTGCCCGGCGCAGCTCTCCATACACACAGCTAGGACATCCGGCTCTGAAAAAGAGAGAGAGGGATAACAAACAGCACATTAACACTGTGCACTCGAAAAGTAGGATGTTTTCAGCACCGACGACCTTCTCACACTCACATGCATTAAAATAGAGTAGCACTGCTGAGGTAAAGTCAGGCTTAGACCCCCGAGGTAAATTTATGACTACAAAAGCACTACTGAGGTAAATTTGTAACATATTTCACTGCTGAGATAAATATTTGATAATGTATCCCTGCATTTATCCATATTCTATATATATATATATATATTGCATATTCTGTAGTCACTGCACTCAGAAGCAGCCGTGACACCCTGGCTGTGTAGATTTAAGTTCCATCTGGTCAGATAAAGTGAGAGAGCAGGATTTTTTTTTTTTTATGACATGACAAACTCTCTCACTTATTCACTCAGGCAGAACCAGCCCCCACCTTCCAAACCCCCTCTGACCACAAACTCCTGCAGAGGTACTACATGGTGCCAACTGCGGAACTCCACGTCCTCTAAGGGGCTCAAGTTTTGCACTTAGGTTTGCTGATATGCAAAAAAAAACTGATAACGAAAAGAGAACAGCACAGTTCAGGTCTCACATAAGTGTCATTTCCATCTGTAACTTGAAAGAAACGATGGATGAAGGCCTCTTTATATGTCTTGCGAAGACAACGTTCGAAAGGGTTAAGCAAAAAAAAAAAAAAAAAAAACTACAAAGAAAACGAAATAATGCAGATGTGTACATTAAATCTGAATAAACTCCAAACTACAAACAGCAAAGCATGTGACTGAGCCATGCTTTGTAACAAAACTTTTCCTCCAAAATGTTCAAATAAAAGTTATAGCACCACCTGCAGTATTGGAGAAATTATAAATGTAAAATTATAAGGGTTGCCCATTTAAAATTGCCAAAGTGTTGAATATAAGCGCTTCAGTGTTGCAGGTGGTGCTAGGATGTTTAATTTCACTAAAAGTACAGCAAAATCATAATCTGGCAATTAACTAGTAGCTAAGTAGCATGTCTTCAGTTTTAAATATAATGCAATAAAACAGTCGCTGGTTCAAATAGTGTTTTACATTTCCTTTTACAACTTTTTAGATATTTCATTTTAATCCCTTATACCCTCGGTTTATTATTTGTTAATCAGTTCTCATGCAGAAACTATTTTGACTACTAGTACTTGATAAACATTTAGTTTGGATCTTGTGGCGTCCCACAGGGTTCTATTTTGGGCAGTTTATGTAGACAGTGATGGAGTGTGGGCTTACATAAAAAGTCTAAGTGGTTAATAAAGGGTTTAATATAGCAGCAAAATGAGTTGCTGTGCATCAAAGAGACCCCTTTTAGTACTATAGACACAAACCAAGCTCTCCTTGTAAGCTCAACAGTGTTTTAGAAACGTTAAAAAAAAACACCCATCAGTTGTCTTTTCAGTGCAGTTAAGCCTAACTCAACCTTTTTCATAAGCATATTGGTTTAACGGCACAAAGCACCCTGAGCTTTAACTGAAAAACACAGCGAGAAACTGTTCCTAACATTAACCATGACATCATGCATCTATGAAAACTTTAGAGCCACTTTTTTCCTTGCACCCACCACAAGTTAAACAAAACTAGCTATTATATTCTGACAGTGCATGACAGTTTTGAACTCGGCAAAGCATCTGAGCTACAGAAATTAAACACAGGTTTGGTGTCTCACAAGCATACAAAAACAGGTTCTTGACTAAATGATTGGCCCGAGATGGACTGCCCTCAGAATGCTGGTTCAAGTATATTCAAAGGCTTCTTAGATTGTTTTTAAAGCTCCACTAACACACATTATATAAAGCATTCAGCATAATGTTTAAGCTTAGTATTAGTTTACTAACTCTTCAAAAACTGTTTATGAGCTAATTGAAACAGAAAGTTGAGCAGGGCTAGTATAGTAACATTAGCTGGTGTAACTTGTGATTTAAGCATTGCTGAGGTAAGTTTATGATTAGAATAGCGCGGCAGAGGTTAATTCTTGATTAGAACAGCACTGCTGGAGTAAATTTATGATTAGAATTTCAATACTGAGGAGATGGACTGTAATATATTATTAGAATTTCACCACTGAAGGTGGTGAAATAAGGACTGTCCTCATAAAGCTGGTTCAAGAGTGGAAATCATCTTTCTGCCGAAGTAACTTAAAGACGAGAGCTGAAGAAGCAACAGGAGCTAAAGCAACACTCAGAAAATGCAACTGCTGAAAGACCACACACTAACAAACACACAACCACTACAGTGAGTGTCCCAGGCCCCTGCATGAACCTAGCACATACCATTTGTCTCACTGAGTGCTAAAGCTCATTCACCAAATGTCACTCACATGCTTACACAAACACACACACTCTTCAGAAGGTCTGGGAAACACTGACCACACTTAATGTGTTTAAGGAGCTCAGTTAATCTAATTAACCATTAACTAGATACATTCAGCCACAAGCGCAAATACCCACTAAAAGGTGTCAAAGAAAGAGCTGTTTGGAGCGATGCCATGGAAGAACCACTTTAGGTTCTGTAGAGACGATTTCAATGGTTGGGGACTGAAAGAGTCATCTTTGTAGAAGAGATACGAGTGTGTAAAGATCATGGGTGAAAAACAGTGAAAATATTAATTCAATTCAATTGAGATTTAGCAGATAATTTACATAGTAGACTTTTTTAAAGATTACTTAAGTACTTTTTTTAATAGAACTTTTATTTAAAAAAAGTTTAACTAACATAGTGAAGAAGAACTACCATAGAAATAGCACAGTATACCATGAGTTTTGCCAAATCCCATGGAAGCTATAGAACACTGTACTGACCTGAGGGAGATATTTGTCTCGCCTCCTGCATTAAATAAAGATGTGATTTCTTCTAGAATTACTTGTCTGCTAGGACAATTCTTGTCAGACACAGCCGGTCACAATCATCACCAGCCACTGCACTGTCCCCTGAGCATAGTAATGGCTTTTATTTTATTTTATTTCCAGTACACATAACACTGTGGATCAAGGAAAACTCAAAGCTTGCAATTCAAACACCCACCACTGGGCCTCACTCAGACTCTGGTATTACAGGACACCTTGCCATGAGCACATTAGCCAGCGTTTAAACACCTCACAACAAATACAGGGGTGGGCCTCCTCAAACCTTCCCCTAGAGTAACACCCTACGTACATTTACCTTCTGCTATACAATGACCTTTGGCATGTTGTGCATTTTGTCATTTTTTAAGGACAACTTATAAAATAACAATAAAAATATATACAGATGTTTATTTCCGGACCGCCCAGATCAAACCTACACACGCATTCATTTCCAAAAATGTCCAAATCTGCCGTCAGCTCAGTGCTGGTTTCACACATTGCTTTAGGTTAGCAGAAAGCTGTCCAAAAGCCCACTAATAATCCACACTAACCCCCCCACTGGGGATTCAGCAAATGCAACTCTGGCCAGAGCCTGAGGGGTCAGGCCTGACAATTCAGTAATTTCATCACCTCTACAGCTGTTCCTCGGCAGAGCTGGAAGGACAATGCAAGTGAACAAATGCCAAAAACCACTTAAGAATGAAGGAAGGAGAGGAGGAGAGGAGGTGAAAAACAAAACACACACACACTTCTCCCTGATGAGCGTGAAACCAACACCCCCCACCCCACAAACCTGAGCTGCTGTCAATGCAGCTGGGTCAAACTTACAACAGTACAGCACAGCAAAGAGGGACTGGGTGGAGAAATGGTCAAGGAAGTGTGTGTGCGCGCGTGTGTGTGTGAGTGCGTGTGTGTGTGTGTGTGTGTGTGTGTGTGTGAGAGAAAGAATATATATGTGCGTGTAAATCTTAGCCTGGGCTCTTTCCAGCAGCTCCCGTCAGCTGCCAGACACTCGGAAGTGAGAAGAGCTTACGGCCAACCATGTTTTTCCCATCTCAGCCAAAACACACACACACACACACACACACTCACAATCACACACACACACACACACACACACACAGAGGCTGCAATTCTCAAATGGGCCATTTTAACCCTCAAGTCTGATGTATGACTGAAAAGAGGAACGCACTGTCTCTCAGGGTGCATTTCAGCTGAAATATGATGCAAATATTAATTAATAATAAAACTTCATGTCTAAAAGGTTAGGACTCATTTTCATGTCAGTGTTTTTTTATGTACTGATGTTCTGGAGATTGTTACAATATCATTTATCAAGTACAACAAGAACCAGTTACCAATTTTTCCTAACCTTTAAGTAATATTGTTGCTGTCTAACAAAATAAAAACATGCCTCTCTATTTTTGTCAATGATTATGATACACAATATTTCTATACTGTGTTTTGTCGTACAGACAAAAAAAAAAAAAAAAAACACCAGTATGGGCAGATTTTAAAACTGCTTTCCAAATACTATGCCATACTTACTATGGTGATTTTAAATCTATTAGCCATGCATTTACCAGGATCAACTGCTAATTACATGTTTGTGTAATTTAATTCAGTTTTTTTTTTACACACTGACAATATGTTCCACTATATGTTCAGAAAAAAAAAAAACTTAGAGTAAAAAAACTTAAATTAAATGAGACTGCCACATTGCCTACTTATACATAAAATTCTGCTAAACAGACAGACTACTGCTCTACCCTAACTATAGCCCATGGTTAGAATCTAACATCCAGTGATAAATAGGACAGGATAGCCCAAACAACTTCACTAAGCACAGCACTGCCCAGTCTGCCACTTTCAAACAGGTAAACATTAAGTCTGAGAAGAGAAGGGTCATTTTCTGAGAAAGGAGACAATAACATTCACTTACATGCCCTAAATACCCAGTACCTAAACTTTATTTTTTACCTAGAAAAGAAAAATGTGAATAAAAAGACTATTAGCTCAATACAAAAACAAACAAAAAAAAAACTGCTCTTCACCCTGTTTTATTTATGCTATATGTGAATGCTAGTTCTGCTGTAGTGGACGCCAGTTTGTTAGCGCTGGGGCTAATGCTGGTTACAAAGAGGACTAAAACACTTTAGCAGTATTTTAACTACCATCTCAAGCACACGGTCGGGATTCTGTTGTCCATTTGCATTCCTATGAAGGCCTAGCTCTCATGTCCAGAGCTCAATTAGTTACACAAGCGTTAGCATTTAAACAAGAGCCACCTTTACCTCAGCTTTAGCATACTGCTAATAAGGTTTCCACCTCAGACTCAGACTCAGACTCAGACCCGGGGGAGAATACTGCTCAGTTCCTCAAGAAAATAAGCAAATAAATCTGAATATCTAAACAACAATTTTTCAAATATATGTCCTGTCGCCTTATGTAAACAAACTAGCCACAACTAAAGCAAACTGTGGGAGGACCAATCAAGACTTGGCAACATTTTAACTGAGGGGAACTTGAACCAAATGATGATTACTCTTTTTGTGAAAAGTACAGATGGAAAGCATTTCCATCAAAGAACGCAATGAACACCAGCATGTATTATTTGGTGCAGTTTAAAAATCAAATGAAAAAGATACATGGTCACAAGAACACAAGCATTGGTGACTGCTGTTGCACACTTTGCGAAGCATGAAAAATAACATAAGCTAACTCAAAATGACATTCAGTAGAATTACTTTAAGTTTCTTGCATAATTAAATACTTAGGATATTTAATTTAATGTGAAATATGTTGTTTTACATAACATTTGGTCACAGTGGTGGTAAAAGGAACTAGATCTGAAGCTGTAAAAAGCATCACAGAAAGCCTAGTTACATTTGCACTGCCTTTGTTTTGCATTTATGATATACTGGACAATAGTTCTGAGGGGGGAAATACATATACATATATATATATATACAACATTAATAATTTATCATAATTAACATTAATGTAATATAATTATGTGTGTGTGTTTAGTAATGAGTTTAAATTGAAAATAAACTGCTAACTTTATATTTAAGACATCACAACCTCTTACTCTTCACTATCACTACCTTACCATTACCACTACTGCAGTATTTGCAGTACTATCTTCTATTTACAATGGGAGAGCTGATCTAGGTCCAGTTTTGTTACCATAAAAAGACACAAATGCAAAAGGCATCTGATCCAAGATCTGCCATCTTCCTCTAAACAACTTGAATGAGACGACTGGAAAAAGAACAAGAAAGGCTTCACCAAGTTGGAGCAGTAAGCCCCCTAATTTGCAGGAAAAGAGGGGAAAAAACTACACAGTTGAAGTTTACATGCAACCATTTTGTAAAGAAACTAAAAACACTGCTTTTCCCCCCACTTTCTAGCTTCTCCCAGCTTATGAGTGCAAGTTTGTTAGAATTGTGGCCAATGCTGGAGACACGTTAGCCGGACTGAACAAGCTATCAGATCAGGCCACTTCCACAGCAGAGGGGCACAGAAGAACGGGGCAGGCTCAGCAGAGCTGGAGAGATTTAGTCCCCTAATTAAACGGCCCTCAGGATGCTCTCTGGCTGTGATCGTTGGAGGGGAACGGGACGGGGCGGGGACTCGACCTGCACTCATTACCGCCGGAACATTCCGGATAGTGGGGCTGGTTTGTGTCTGGTTCGGGGCGCCTGACCTCAGTCCCTCCAGAGCCTGAGTCGGTTGGCCAGGCGGACGGCCGTGAGACCGCCGCTCCGCAGGGAGGCCATTAGGGCCAGCTTGGTGCGGCCTATACACACACCCGCACACACACACAAGCCCACATCTCACTATCTCGCTCACTACTTTTTCTTATTCTCTCTGGTTCTGCCGTTTTAACTTCCCTTAACTAGATGTACTAGGGCATTAGATGTTGATCCCCTCTCTCCAAAAAAGACTGCACAAAACTACTTCCTTTCTAATACCCATACGATAAATTTAAATAAACTTTAAGTAAATCAGCAATATTGATTCTCATGGTTGAAATCTGAACAGATCTGTAGTCGCTTAAATTCAGAACAGGACATTCTAGGTCAACATTTAAATATATATATATATATAAAAAAAGATCTGGATGGGTTTTAGGAACAAGAGATGTTTTGAGGCATTTTATTTATCAGGATGAGTTTGGTGACCGTATATGTCCAGAGTTTGCTAGCAATATTAGCCTAGCATCTCAAGTTCTTAAGTAAAGAAGCAGACTACAGATATTAAACAGGTCTTGGCTGGTTGACTGCACATGGGGTAGGTGATAAATCATGTTTATTGGATTTTTTTTACTGTAGTCCTTTAAAGCTTAGGGGTACATTTACCAGAAAAGCTTGAGCTTTGCCTTTTGCCAGCCACTTTAATTCTGATTTACATGTAAAACACATATCTACCACTTTTTTGTCTCGGAAATAAAGACGAAGGTCTTTAAAAGTTCCTAAAGAGTTCCATTGAAGCAGTTGGGCAGGTTAATGATCCAAATGAGTTGGGTTTGACTGTAGTCTGCGTTTGGTCATTCGGCATGGCAGTTAAAAGGACTTTCTTTTAAAGTGGGGACTTCTTTGCAATGCTAAAGTTGACAATTAAGCAGGCATAAGGCCTTAGCATACTTCTTGTAGAAACAGCGCACCCTTGGTGCCGAGAAACCAAGCAATTGCAGACATTACCGGGGCTTTACTCTGCATATTGTGTACATAAAATCTGATTAAACTTTGTGGATGAAGACATTACGTGACAGCACCTAAGACTAAAAGACATGCTTGGCTGTGGAGCATGCATGACAAATGACAAATTGAACCACTCAAATGAAATGGGCTTATAATCTCAAAAAGACACATTCGGCTTCGGGCAACGCTCAAGAACTACGTTTTGCAGAAAGTATGCAAAGGCCTTTAGGCAGAAGTCTGAACTGCAAGTGCATCACCAATGAATGCTACATACATTTTGGTGCGCAGTGGATTAGCTTCGACACTTCAGCTAGTTCCTGAACGCAGTATAAACCAGCTAGATCAGCTCTATCATTACAGTGTTTACACACATTTTGTGGTCTGTGGAAATGATTTGAATGTCAGCAGAGTTGCTGTCCATTGTTCTGCGTTTAGAGAGATCTACGTAAAAAAAAGTGAGCAAAACATTTCACGCTAAAGTTCTCAGACAGTTGTGCAACAACAACTTTCTTTTTAAAAGCACTGGGTGCTGCTTTCCTTTGCCAACTCAGCCCTGGCAGCCCCGTAAATTAGAGGGCAGGGAAAAAAATTCCTTTCCTCCACTCCCAAACGCTTCACCGCACACTTCCACCAGAAAGAATGCCCAGTGGGGACTCCACTTTGCTTTTCTCCTCAATCAGTCTTCACCAGACTTCGTTTTCCAAACTTCTCATCTTCATTTGGTAAGGCCACATTTCTTAAGTCCATCTCCAATCCACACAAACACACATACGCAGATGTCAGGGATGTTCTGCTCTATGTTTAACCATGCTTACAGAAATTTCACATTCAAAACAACCATAATTTTGCAGCCCTTCACACTAGTCAAACAATTTAAAAAGTTTGTACAGACCAACACCAGTGCTATCCATCAGTCCAGCTGAGAAACTTCACACGGATGGAAATTTCTCGTACGAATTTAAACAAACAGGTTGCTTCAATACACAAAATTTAATGACACCACCATGTTCATATTCTTCTCAAGAAAGAAGAAGGAGCAAAAGAAGCAGCATTTTCAGCCTGCATGCTTAGCACTGCATTAAAAAACAAGTGAACTTCTGACCCGCCTTGAAGGAAACGCCTGTCAAATCCCGAATGGCCATCAACTGCAACCATTTTCCTTCCAATTGTACTAATTGATGCAATTATGGGCCCAAACATCTGCATTTTACGAGGTTAGTTACAGTTCTCTAATTTGAAGGTTGAATGTAATGCAAAGGACAGATATCATAATATCCTCAGGGAGGGGGGGCGGGGGTTGAACAATTAATCTGCCAATTGAACTAATCACGGAACTGAAAAACCTGTAAAAACAACCATTCCATACTGACTTCCATATGACCAACATACATAAAAAAAACATCATATTTAACTAAATCACAATATTCCTGATTTTAGTAATACTAGTATGCAGCTAAACCAGTTAAATTAGGATTTTATAAATACACAAAAGCCTTGTATATAATACTGTACATATAGAGGTGCGAAATATGATTATATTTTATCGTTATATTTATACATGTTGTTAATGTAACACACAATATAGATTTCAGAGCAAATCAGTACTATTACCAGAATGTTAGATCATTTAATCATTTGTGTAATATATTTAATTAAATGAAGCATTCAACATTACTTTTCATGCTTACTATCCGCTTATTTGGTTTACCCCTTTGACAAACTTGCTGTTGTCCGAATGATAGATATGAGCTGGACAGGGCAGTAGAGGGATGCCATCTGAATTTGTGTGTTTCTTTACCAGCTAGCTAGCTAAAAGAAACTAGGGCAGAACTGCTAAAGTAAATTCATTAGTTCAGAAAAAAACTGCTGAGGTGAATGTATTGTACCTTCGTAAAAAAATATTAGGTGTTCACGACTTTAAACGGTGGTTTACTCAATGTTTAAAACCTGTGGGGAAAATGTTCATTTTAAAGGCCCAAAGTACATTCCAAAGCAGTAAAAAAAAAAATCACACTGATAAGAAATGCTTTGGAAACTAGTTGAGCTGATAAAGGAACAATCAATTCATTTATTTCCATAATTACTTCCACAAATTATGCATATTTTTAATGGCAACACCTATGCATATATGGTACATACTCTCTCAACATTCAGTGCTGTTTTGCATCAGATTTCAGGTCAAGTCTGTGCATGCTGCAGCAAGCCTGCCTTCCACTATTCAAACTGCCCTGCTCTGCTTTCCAGACACATCCACAATACCAGCCACAAGGTGGAAATTGACCATGAACGCTTTTACTTTGAATTACAATGGCCACTTATCGGCAGGGAGAGTTTTTGGGGAAGCGGAATTAGATCTGGGAACTGGGGGGAGGGGGCATACGTGAATGAGAGCAAGCAAGTGTGTTTCAGGAATGGAGAGAAGCTTTAATAGAAGGCACACAGAAATGCTTGGAAATGCATTCTCACTGAATGCTGTGAAATTCATAAGGACACTCTTAAAAATAAAGGTGCAACCAAGGGTCCTTCATGCCATAGTAGAACCACATTTGTTTCCATAAGAAGTAAAAGAATATATAAATATACTTTCTCTTTGATTCCTCATGCAAAAAAAAAAAGTTATTCTAATGCAAGAACCCTTTGCAGCTAGAAGCATTGTTTTTAAGCATGTTCAAGAGCTCAGGTGGAAACTTGCCTTTCAAGAGAAGTAAAAACACAAGAAAGATGATTCTTTTGCCAAAAATCTGAGTTCACATTTTAGGAAGATAATGCAAATTATGAACAAATCAATGCTGCTCTTATAGAGAAAGTAAGGTTTAGTCGACTAAAGCAAAGTTTAGGGAGTTAACTTAGTCTATTCACTTTTTCTCTGCCATGTAAATGCTAAAACTGTGACTTCTGTCTGGGTGGAAAAGGCAAACAGTTTGCAAAAAGATGATTTTCCTTTAGCTTGAGAAGAAGGAAAGAAGGAAAAGTAAATAACCCATGCACTCCCACTAAACACACACCAGCCCCAGTGTCTCCCCAGAGTATACACTCCCATATTATCATTCAACTGTGGTATTCAAAACTGCGTTCCCGTAAAATGTTGCTGTTTATCCAGTGACCACCCTAGAACAAGCCTGGATTTTCAAATCCAAAAGGCCTAAATAACAGATTAAAAAGAAATAACATAGACATACAGATAAAAACAAATTACTTTTGCCTAGTGTTCAGAAGCCCAGCAGATTTGTTTTTTTTTCGCCTGAACTATGCAAATGGAATAAAACAAAAAGAAAAATATCTTTAATATGGTATAGTCTGACTGTACAATATTTGTGTGTTTTGTTAGCAGATGTTAAAGGTTTATGAAGGAACAAGGCTAAGGCTACACTTAAGGCTTACACTCAAGACTTCTGGAAGCACATAGATATGGAAACTTTGGCCTGATTTAGACACATTTATAGCTAAACATTTTTAAAACATATGCATAATCTCTGTAACTCATTTATTTATGTAGCGTTTTAAACACAGTACCACGCATGACAGTCACAATGCAGACATTTATTAAATTAACCAAGCATAACAGGTTAAAATAAATTAAAATATAAACAGATGTCAGTGAAATCTAAGCCTAAGACTATTCATTGATTACCTTTATGCTAACATTACCAATCTGATTAGTATACTATTGCACATTCCTAACAAACAGCAAAATGCACACTTAAAAGTGCACACTTAAAACGGTTAAACATCTTCAACCTTAATATTCTCTACACTATCTACAGCGCTGGATGTCTAAAACCCTTTTCAGACACAAAACACTAGATTCAACCCTTTTAAAACAGCACAGCTAACCTAGCTAAAGCTCAACAACGTGCCAAATGGTAGCTAGTGAACTAACGTTAATGATGAGAAGTTTATCTTAACCTAGCTATCGAGTCTGTTTACCGATCCGACTCATCCAAACCGCTCCGTTTGAATAATTTGAGTGACTAATTAAACAATTTGCTGATTCACATCTGAGTTTCTTCGTTTTTGCTTCTTTTCCATTAAATATTAGTAACTCGAACTCGATAGTATCCCTTAGTCGCATCGCATGTAGTGTCATTAGCAGCGCCATTTGACGAGTGACTCGTCTGAGTCACCAAGAATGATTCAGAAAGTAACTCTGAGTCACTTGATTCTGTGCAATCAAGCGTTTTATGCTGCAAATGCATGAATGAACAACTTTTAATCTTTATTTGATTGCATAATGTGTCATGTTTAAAAACCTAAACGTGTAAGTAAAAGGAAATCTGAGCCGATTCGTGTGAACGACTCGCAAAAAAGAACCGATTCGCAGAATTATCCAGCTATTGAACTGTGCTGCGCTCCAGCTGCGCGCCGTCAACTCTCTCAACTAGTTAACCAAACGCCTTCAGCCATTTGTTCCTGCAACACGCTGACTTTTCAACAGTTTTAGGCTTAGTATTTTCTCACTATTCTTAGTATTTTAATAGTATTGTTTTGTGGCAACCTTTCTCTCTGCTCACGTATTGAACACAGATGCTAGTCATTAAGAACAGCGTAAACTAGCAACTAGTTAGCTAGCTAACTAACGTGATATTTAGCTAAAAAGAGATTAGCTAGTTAGCTAACCCTAATAGTCCTACTAGTTCCTACTAAGTTAACGTTACACCCCGGTTTGTTGTTATTTGCACATCATGCCATGTTTCAACACTGTAAACATAAGCAAAAAAAAGATAGAAAAACAACCATACACAGATTTAAATCGTGAAAAACTCTCTTAGGTGGACTTTGGTAAAGCTAACTAGGTTACTCACATTTTAGCTAACTAAGTTAGTTAGTTGACAGAATCTGCAGCACTGGATGTTAACTAAGTTACATAGGTCAAGCAGGTTATACAAAAATAAAATAAAGCCACCTTTCTCCCTGTTCACTCATTAAATACAGATGCTACTCATTGAGAAAATGGATAGCCTAGCTACTAGCTTGCTAATTTAGGTAATGTTTAAAAATATTCGTTTACCTAGCTAGCTAGATTATAGTCCTATCCAGTGCTTAACATAAAACACTAACCTAGCCACAATACAGCACTTGCAGCATTAGCCTATTTAAGATATTAAAATGGTGAAGTGAGATACAAACTATTATTAACCTGGTAAGTCTAACTTAAAAGGTGCAACCAAGGGTTCGTTTTTGTAAATGAACTAAAAGAATATTTAAAAGATTCTAACTTTGCATAGTCTAGGAAGATAATGCACATTATGAACATATCAATGCAGATAGATAGATAGATAGATAGATAGATAGATAGATAGATAGATAGATAGATAGATAGATAGATAGAACACTTGAAGCATTAGCTAACTAAGTTAAGCTACTAAAATGCTGAAGTGAGAATAAAAAAAAATCGTTCATCTAGTTAATCTAATTTAGGTTAGTTGAGTAACTACAACCAGATGTGTTATTTGCACGGCATGCCATGTTTCAGTACTGTAAACATCAACAAAACAAGCTAGAAAAACAGCCAAACTCAGATTTAAACAGTGAAAATGTATCTTAGGTGAACTTAGGTGGTATGTTACTCACCTTTTAGCTCCAGTGAGGGTTGTATTCAACGCGGAGAGGAAAAAAGTTCGTTCCGAGATTTAAAAAACTTTTTCGGGCTGTTAATAAAGAAAGTTCTTTTTGATATTCTTCTTCTTCTTTAGTCGATCCTAACGTTACACAAAAATCTCCTCTTTCTCCTCCAGCGCTGTCTGTGTAAGTTATCGCTTGCTGTTTAAGTTTGGGGTTCCTGCGCTTTAAAAACGACACCAACACACACAAACTCGCCTCGCGTCTCGGCTGCAAGTGCTCTCCTTTTCCACGATCACCGCAAACCACTCCAAAACGATCTTACCGTCAATCCAAAAACACGTAAGACTTTTTTTTTTTTATATAAAAGGTAAGATACAAATCTTACGTAAATGTCCGGCAGAGTCGGTGCCTTTCTGGCGAAGAAAATTTCCACCCGGGTTCTTTTTGTTTAGGACGGAGGTCTGGTCGAAGGAAAAGTGGAAGGGGGGAGGAAAAAAAACTTTTACCGCTTCTCCGCTCAGTAATCCTCCGACTAAAACGCCTAGACTCGAACTACAGACCGTCCTAAACGAGCCTGATCCCCGCAGACTGAGTTTGTAGGTCTGGTCGGGCTGATATTACCGTGATCCTCTGCATCCCTCACTCGCTCGCGCTCTCTCGGCCTCCCACACCAGAGGATACAGAGAAGACCAGATTCCGGAGTCATGCGTGGAGCTGCTTCACTACCTACGATGGAGCGCGCGCGCGCGCACTCACTCACTCACACAAACACACACACACACACACACACACACTCACACTCACACTCAACACACACTCGCTTACATCACTGGGTTTGAAACCTGGCTCCCCCCTCTGCCATTCACAACACCTCAGGACTCTCCATTGGTTCTGTTGCATTGTGGGAGTGTAGTTCTTTTCCCAAGAAGGATAAATAAACCTGATTAGCCCTTCTAAAATAGCTCTTAATTGTTTATTTTTATGTCTTATATGTATAGACTAGAAATGTACTTTTATGTTTATCCTACATAAAAACCTCCTCCTCCTTCAGTGCTGTCTGTGTAAGTTATCGCCTGCTGTTCGGGTCTGTTCGAGTTTGAGGTTCCTTTAAAAAGCGACACCAAACAACAAACTCGCCTCGCATCTTTGTATATTCTAATTTATTTAGAACTTTGAGGTGGTGAAATTTGCTGCTGAAAAAACTTGCTTCACAAAAAACTTAAGCTTTTTAGATTTAAACATTCAGACCTATACATTTCTTGAAAAAAGAATTATCTTATTTTTGTTATCTGAAATTCAAAAGCTGTGATTTTCAAGCGATTTCACTGTCGCAAACAAATTTCCAGTGTCGGGATAAAAACGTCTTGCTACAGTCGAGTTGCGTGTGTCTTATCTTGATCCTTCAGTTTAAGGTGGTTATGATTGAACGTTCAGATAAAATCAACCGTGTTTAATATTATAGTCTTGAGTCTCGAGATTTGGTTCATGCAAATAGTGATGTGGAGTGTCTCTTTCTGACGTGTCTTCCTATTTATACCACAACAGTGGAGAAAGAAGAAAACGTGGAAAGAACTTGCTGAATTATAATAATAATAAAAAAAAAAATCTACTTCCTGTCTTGCAAATAGTGACCCTGCAAGATCCCCAATCTTTGCAAAATCTTAGTCTCTGACTAGTCTGTGACTAAAAGGTCTGTGACTTGTCTTTATATGTGAGAAGGTTTAAGACTTCGGTCTATCAAAAGTCTTTTCAGAGTCTTTTCAAAGTTGTCTAGTGTATGATTAGCATAACGAAAGTTCAAGATAATACACATGAACCCTTTACCTTTCTGAAATGATTAGCTGAGTAATATAACAATGTAAAATATTCATTTTCTGTTGTGTTTTTTTTGTGTGATGTCATTGCTTTGGGGTACTTTACAAATCAATATGCTTAGTGGCTGGCTCTTTAGACAAGCACCTGAATGAAGTAAAGTTATATTTCAATTTTATTCATTACCTTATATTTTTATGTTAAATATATTTGTTACATTTTGACTAAATTTCAATATGATACGATTGTAAAAATGGTCCAAAATAACTGGATTTTATATGCTGACTTTTATTAAAATGAATGAGTTTTTACTCCTGTAAAGTTACTTCTATAAAAATGCAAATTAAGTGTTAACATGACAAAGAAGTGAAGTGTTATGTTCTGCTTTGGTGCAAAATGTAGGCTAGTCAATCAGGCTAATGATGATTGGCTAACAAACACTGCAAGTAAGTAGTTACCAAATCTTTCTATTAAAATCATGTCCACGCACGTCTCTAAAGCCACTCAAACCACTCAAACCATGTCCACATTTTCATTAATGTTGCCCAGACTTGTTGACTTGTATATTGTATAGTAATAGCCTAGCACTGGTTCTATATGCTAACCAAGCTAAACATGGACACAAAAAAGACTGGATTTATGAACATACATCTGAGCTAAGTTGGAATAATACTGACACGTTTCTTATTCTTATCAATATAGGAATAGTTTCGCTTATAAGCTAATTAATACGATTTATCATTTATTCCAGGTGCTATACATGTAGTAACACGCTACCTTAGCTTAGAGTGGGGAATGCTAGACTAATGTTACAAATAGAACCCTGGACCTGGACTATCCAATCTCCAATCTCCAATCTCATCTCTGTATATACATAAAACATTTTCTTTTGTTTAAATAATGTATTGAAATGTAATTGTAATTATAATGTCCAATTCAACAAACAAAAATCTAGTAAAACAATACAAAGAGACACATTTTTAACATTTTAACTTTACTCAAATATCTGATCTTGTTAAACTGTGCAGAAAAAGTTCATTTGCATTTTTATAGAGTACATAATTCAAAACTTGTTCTGAACCCCATATATGTTTCTGTGCCAAACAACCGGGGAGCTGGAAGATTTTGTAGTAGGTTCAGAGACAGAGACATGATTGGGCACATACAGTTCTGAAAAAAAATTAAGAGAGCACTTCAGTTTCTGAATCAGTTTCTCTAATTTTGCTATTTAAAGGTATATGTTTGAGTAAAATGAACATTGTTGTTTTATTTTATACACTATGAAATTTCTCCCAAATTCCAAATAAAAAATATTGTCTTTTAGAGCATTTATTTGCAGAATAATGCAGAGCTTTCGGACCTCAAATAATGCAAAAGAAAACAAGTTCATATTCAAAAAGTTTTAAGAGTTCAGAAATCAATATTTGGTGTAATAACCCTGGTTTTTAATCACAAGTTCCCTCCAGAATCACAGTTCTTCTCCACCAGTCTTACATACTGCTTTTGGATAACTTAATGCCATTCCTGGCAGGCAGCCAAGTTCACCTTGGTTTGATGGCTGCTGATCATCCGTCTTCCTCTTGATATTCCAGAGGTTTCCAATTTGGTAAAATCAAAGGACTCATCATTTGTAAGTGGTCTATTTTTTTCCAGAGCTGTATATACAGTAATGAGATTTACAGTCTTTTCCCATTGTTAGAAATTTGATGGGGACAGCATTAATTGTAAATACTAATCAAAGTATTATTATTAAAAGTTATTAAAGTTGTAAATTTGACTACTGTAACTACCACTACAACTGAATAACCAAATATGTGAGGTAACATAGCTTATAAACTCCTTCAAGGATATAAGTCATTTCAAACATGTTTTCATCAACCCTATCAATGCAAACAGTGGTAGTCTGCAGCCGTCTACTCGTGTATTTTTTCCGGGTTCCACTTAGGTTTCTTAACTTACTAGTTAATGTCTGTTTGTGCCTATAGGTGGATGTAGGGCATTGCTTTTGTGCTTTACAAATGCTGGATGAAATGTAAGCTGGTCCCCATTTTTCTGAAGCCCATCATTCCATATATAAGACGTTAAAATTATTAGAATATCCTAAAATCAAGTACTTTTTACTTTATATATGTATCAACTTTTAAAAAATACTAAACTTTGAATCTTTTCCATTTTTAATGGACATGGAATTTTATCCAGTAATTGAGGAAACCACAGGCATATTTCCACACTAAACACTTCTTCCTCACTTTTGATCTTCCAGAGGAATACCTTGGGGAGGATTTGGGTGTGTCCAGACGTGCAGTCTGCTAAACTACTACTGGGCCGTGACTAACAGGGCTTTTCCCCAAAGTCAAGTTAGCAGCATTCTGATTTCCGGGATAAAAAGCCACGTTTATTTATTCAGAGCAATTAAACTTGTTGTGAACTTGTACAGAAATAGCAGACTTTGCTAGCTGAAACAATGAGTGCTATTAAATACATACAATCTTGATAACAGCAGATAATTACAAGCACTTTAACAAGCAACTAATTTGATTACTTAGCTAAAATAATAGTCTCTTTATTGTTATTCTTTTAATAATAAAAATATAAGAACTGGTGGCATGATCATTCGGGTTTGAACTAGCTTTTTTGTTAAGCAAAAATGTTCTCTTTTTGTTTCACTTTTTACATAATGTGAATCTTGTTGTTCAGTATAATTTTACACTGACTTGCAGTAAAAATAAAATATTTCTTTTTAAAAAGAAGCTAACACACAAGATTGTTGTTACATATTTTACAATACAAAATAATAATTGTATTCATTTTGTTCCCAATGTCTTAATGTAATTATTTTTCCAAAGCCTGGGGACATATACAATTTTTGTTGTTGTTGTTTTCGCGGGTTGTATTTAACAATGTAAAAACCCCTTCAGAGATGTAGCAATAACATGAGTGAGTTCCAGTAACAGGAATGAGTTCCTTTAACAGGAGTATTTTTTTTGTCATAAATATCAATTATTTGAACATGAAGTAAACCATTTCTTTAAAATAAACACTTTCTTGAGAGAAAATCAAAGGAATAAGTGGACTTGCATTTAAACATGCTTTTTAAATGTCACATGAGTTTGTAACCATTTTCGGATTAGAAACCTTGTAAAAATTAAGTAAAGCTGCCTGAGTTTGACCCATACATGTTTTGAATAGTTAAATAAGTGTGTTATTAGATTCAGAGTTGAAAAAAGATATATAAAAAAAATTATTTTATTTGGAAGAGTTAGAACAAGCCAATGTCAATGAAATATACTTAACACTCAATGTTGGAAAGATTAAATTAAACAAACATATTTCAACAAAACCTCACTGTGATTATCTTACAATGATTCTTTTTTTACACGTTTAAATATCCATTGTTAAAGTTTTCAGAAGGAAAAATGTGATTAATCTTGTAGTTTGTGAGCAATCAGTATTATTATTCGATGTGGAAACCTGGTCACTTATCTCCAGTCTGCTTTAAACTGAAGTTACTACTTTTATCTTTAACTTTAATCCCAATTTTAACCCAGATTTCCAGCTGTGGTGAGTCAGTGCTAGTTGGCTCTGGTCTTCAGACTCTGGTTCAGTCAAAGCTAGTCGTGAAAGTGTAGTGTATGAGGAGACGAGACTCAATTTTTAGCCTCAAAATCACATCCGCACACACATCAGTCGCAAGAACTCAAGCATTTTGATTTTGGGTGGGACTAGGTAGTGTGAACTTAAGTCTAAACAGACTCTATCAGCAGCCAATGAAAACAGACCTTAAAAAGTAATTACAGCCTTTATAAAAATATTCTAATTTTGCATTCCATCATATTGACCAGATTCTATAAAAGATTAACAACAGTTGTGTAGTGTGATAGTAGTGTAATCTGTTTAAAATCTGCTCCACCTTTAAAAGTTGTGTAGCGTAACCAAGATTTTATAGTGGAAGCTTCCAGTAACACAAGTAGCACATAGAAAAATATGCCAACACTTATGTTGACGTTGCAACCAGTTATCTACGCAAACGCACAAACTGTCAAACTGCAAGTATATCTCTGACTTTAGAGAAACTCCAAAACTCACACTGAAACGCAGCATGATATGGAGTGAGTTAGAATTTCCATTTTACACTGAACTTACCCCTAAACTTTTACAAGAGACAAAATGGGTTAAACTGCTATATGTCAAACATAAAAGGAACATATGAGTTAAAGAACTTTTACAATGGCAAGCAGGTATATGTTTGCACTGTTTTCATTGTTTGCACCAGCTCATGTGGACTTTTCAAAAAATCAAGTTCCTTTTGCCGCATGCGGGTGTGTTAATCGGCAAAGCCAGCTAGAATGCTGGCTAATCTAGCAAGCTACTTATTGAGCCACCCGCTACTTTCTTCCATGCATAATTTTTATTTAAATTGTCCCTGTATTTGTGTGAACACACATTATAAAAGCAGGAAAAGAAAAAACAGCAGCTATATATGAAACTCTTTTCCATGTTCAGAACCACACTGCAGATTACAGGAAAGAAATGCTGTAGGAACCAACACTTCAGAGAGTAGAGGCTGGAGCATTGAACCCCTGTGTATGTGATTTGTTAGAAGAATTGTTAGAAGAAGTTGGGTCAGTTGTTGTAGAATGCCACTCCACAGTGTGATTATTAATTCGTATGAAGGTACAATAGAAATCTCAACTCGATTTGTCGCTCTGTTGCCGAGCCGTGTGCTGCCTGTCACTAATTCACGACTACAGATTATCTCTTAAAGGAAATTACTTACTAGCAAAAGCTAAGTCTGTTCCCCAAACAAACAAAAAACAACAAAAAAATAAACACTGCTCTGAAAAATACACACTCTGGTTTGGACTTACAGATCCCAATATCATACTGTTAAATTTAACAGATAACCAATAAATCCTTTAGCTAACCTTAACTAAAGCTAGTTTCCTTACATTTATGAAGAAATTAGCCAGCTTAGCTTTTGTCTTGTAGTCCTTCTGGCCTCTAAGTTGTCTTCATGTGTCAAATGCATTGCCAGTACTTACTTGTGTTTTACACTGTCTCTGGTCACAGAGCTTTTTGGAAGGGTATTGAGGCTTTTTTAGGTTGGGTAGCATGTAGCTAATGCTGTTTGTATTGATCCTCTTTGCTTGCTCACTTACATGGCTGCTGCATGCTGTGTGTACCTACTATAATGTTCCATACCTGTAATTCCATAAGTGTGGAAATACAAATGGGGAATGACTGAAACACTGCTGTCAAGAACTGCCAGTCCTTACACTGAACATATTTCTTTATCTGATACAGCCTAAACATTTTACTACAGTTTACTAGAGTTACTAGAATACTAAAATAAAATACATATGGTCCTTGCACATTTATACAATCTATATGAAACTGGTGGATACACATCCAAACCAAATCAAAGACAAAGGGCCCTAATTTAGCAATCTATAGTGCACCGGTCAATTGTGCATAATGCAGCATGATTTAGGGCGTGTCAGTATGTCTTTGGAATTGTGAGAGCGCAAAAAATATGTCTCCCATGGCGCAAATGGCATATACTAATTCCCTTAATCATTTATGGGTGTGTTTTGGTTGTAACATGAAATAAACCATTTGATGTGCCAGTTGTCATTCCCTATAAGAGCGCTTTGACTTTGGCGCGTTCGTATCTTAATAGTGCTGTGCTTTGTGATTCTCAGTAGTGGATACTGCACGTTCACACTGTGAAGGTGTGCCAGCAGCTCATTTAAGGGAACAGTAATGTTATTTTATTCTTTATTCTGTTTATTGAGCCAGGTTTGCGCTCTGCAGTGCGTCCATGTGTGTGTGTTTTACTAGGGCGCACCTATAGGCAATTAGCTGTTGTCTAGGTTCATTTCAGTCAGTAGAGCACCTGTGTTTTACACTGCCAAACTAGAAATAGGCTAGAAATTAACATTTGCATTCAGGGTTATCGGGCTGTAAGAAGTCCACTCAATTCACCTTCCATGCATCCTCGATAATGTGAGCAAAGCAAGAACACATTCGGGTGTTTTTAGTGAAATTGACTGCACACTTCTAATTGGAACAGTACTTGGGCTGTGACTGATGATGTTTCCCGAGTCCAGACAACACACAAGTACAGACAAGAACGCAGATTGAGAAATGGCCACTGAGAACACCTGGCAAGTAACTTGCCAAACTCATAAGTAGCATTCTACAAACCAATTAATTGACATGATGTACAGAGAGATGCAGCCTGCTTAGCTGATGATGCTTTAGTCCTCTCACTAAACTGCAGTGTGAAATCAAAACTAACAGAATTAAATGTACACAATATAACAAAGAAACAAGCTTTGTACTGACTCTGGTCTGGACTTACTTTGTGATAGTTGTGGATAGATTGAGTGATGCCTGCCTTTTCTTAATTCAGACAAACCAAGTCTCCCTGAAGCTGCGGGAGTCTCCCGCATTTCGGTAGCGGCTCCCTGATGCCCGCGAGTCACATAAAATCTCCTGGAATTCAGAACGAGTGCCTCAAACGCGCACACAGGCGACAGACTTTTTTTCTCTAATCGCTTGTGGGAAGGAGAGAGAGAAAACAGAGAGGGTTCTGATTGTCCTGTTCTCTGCAAAGAGTCTGTGAGACAGCCAATCAGTTTTTAGTGTGGGCGGGCAGTGTTTTTCCCCCCTCCCGGACGGGATTTGTTCAGTGAGTGAGAGAAAGCAGATCATGGCGGAGGCAATATTAAGAATTATTGTAATATGATATGAAAAGTTTTTGATGTTGTGCAATTTTTTGTGATTTGTAAAAAAAAAAGGAAAGCAGAGGCAGGGCCTTCCAAAAAGAAAAAATATAAAACTCATTTCACCTCTGAACACACTAAATTTAAAATTAATTAATATAAAAGTAAAGTTTCGTTATCCTTTGGTGAGTGTGCAAGTTTTTTTTGTTTTTTGTTTTTTTTTTGGCCGGATGCGATACATTCAGGTGGGTGTGATGACTGAAAAGCTAAGTGTTGCACAAAATGATGATAGAAGAAGATGTGTTGATTCTTGTAGATGTGTTTTTTTTCTAGAACTGAAGCTGATGCCTCATTTTTCTTATACCTTGTTGAGTTGGCAGAACACATAGCCAAGAAGCAATACATTCAAATGCTGGCAGTGTGTATGTGTGTGCGTGTGTGTGTGTGTGTGCGCATCTGATAGCCAAGATTTTTTACAGCGGGTGATGCCCAGGAAAGGCCTGAAGCATCTTAACTACTGCGACATTGATTTTCTGTTGGGGTGATTTAGGATGTTTTTTTTTGCAGAGATCCATTTGAATTTTTTAGTGGTGTTCAGGTTACTTCATGCACATCAAGATGCTCTTGATCCCATTCATGATTACGCCTGGTTCTCTGATGCTATCACTTGAATACCTTCTTTAGCATTCTCACACAGGGGTCTCCAGGCGAAAGCGCTGTGACCTTGTGGTCCGCACGGTCAATGTTATCGTAAACGACCACTATCAGAGTTAGCAAAGACGCATTTAGGCAAGGCAGAATACTGTCTAAAAAAAGGACCTTGTGAGATATTTATCTGTTTGCTTTTTCAAATGAGATTTAAACTTTTGTTAAATAGTTTTTTCCTTTTTTTTAACGGAAGTTAGCAAGCTTATGCCTACAAAAGCCTAATGCTAACAATACATGACTAAACCTGATAGAGTTCCTGTGCTGTATGTAACTTATCAGCAATTGTAAACATAAATGGCAAACAGTGGAAATGAACCAGAGCATTTCCATTGTGGTGCTAAAAAATATGTTAAAATGAGGGATGCTTATCATTTCAAACTTAAACACTCCCACTTAAACTAAAATGACACATGTATACTACTGGATTCCAATCCAGGCACTGTTCTCTATTAAAAATCAAGATTTTTGTTCATGTAAAGTTGTCCTTTTGGAGATATGTGTGCTGTTAGAGTATGTTGGATATTTGGGAATCTCATACATTCTAATACAGTCATATTAAAAAGTTTGGGCACCCCTATTAATCTTAATCATTTTAGTTCTAAATATTTGGGTGTTTGCAACAGCCATTTCAGTTTGATATATCTAATAACTGATGGACACAGTAATATTTCAGGATTGAAATGAGGTTTATTGTACCAACAGAAAATGTGCAATATGCATTAAACCAAAATTTGACCAGTGCAAAAGTATGGGCACCCTTATCATTTTATTGATTTGAATACTCCTAACTACTTTTTACTGACTTACTGAAGCACAAAATTGGTTTGGTAACCTCATTGAGCTTTGAACTTCATAGCCAGGTGTATCCAATCATGAAAAAAGGTATTTAAGGTGGCCAATTGCAAGTTGTTCTCCTATTCGAATCTCCTCTGAAGAGTGGCATCATGGGCTCATCAAAACAACTCTCAAATGATCTAAAAACAAAGATTGTTCAACATAGTTGTTCAGGGGAAGGATACACATAGTTGTCTCAGAGATTTAACCTGTCAGTTTCCACTGTGAGGAACATAGTAAGGAAATGGAAGACCACAGGGACAGTTCTTGTTAAGCCCAGAAGTGGCAGGCCAAGAAAAATATCAGAAAGGCAGAGAAGAAGAATGGTGAGAACAGTCAAGGACAATCGCCACAAACAGAGACGCCTGAGGTAAAAGCAAAAGCAAAAGCACACCTCAGGCGACTCTGTTTGTAGCGTGCTTGCAGAAATGGCTTCTTTCGCATCACTCTCCCATACAGCTTCTCCTTGTGCAAAGTGCGCTGTATTGTTGACTGATGCACAGTGATACCATCTGCAGCAAGATGATGCTGCACCCAAATATTTAGAACTAAAAATGATTAAGATTAATAGGGGTACCCAAACTTTTTCATATGACTGTATATGCCAAATACAACCCCAAATCAAGTTGGAACAATATAGGAAATGCAAATAATTAAAAAAACTGTTTATATACACACCTTAAATTAATTTTTTTCAATATGTCAATAAAAACCTCTATTGTAGATTAATGTAAAGTTATCCAAACTATGAAGAAAAATATGTTATTATTTAGTCAACAAAAAAATAATAAACAAACCAGAATATGTTTTATGTTTTAGACTCTTTAAAATAGTCACCTCTTGTTTAGATTAGATTAGATTAGATTAGTTTTGCACATCTTGGCTGGATTTTTCAGTCAGCTTTATGAAGTAGAGTCACCTGGAATTCAGGCTTTCAGTTAACAGCTGTGCTGAACTTGTCAAGAGTTTATTACTTTAATTTCCTGCCTCTTAATATGTTTGAGAGCATTAGTCGTGTCGTGAAGAGGTAGAGTTAGCATACAGTGAATAGCCATATTTGAATAATGTTCTAAAAAAAGAAAAAAAAATACTTTAAGACAGTGGTTTTCAAACGTTTTAGACCATGTACCACCAATGACCAAACAAAAACTTCCAAATACCACCTACAAGCTATTTCACAGGAACACAAGTACCACACACATGCTTATACACAGTAAGCTAGAGGTGTAATCGACACATGTACATGTCAAACCTGTACCCAATTGATCTTTACCTGTTATGTGTTATATGTTATATTATTTCTAATGCAGAAACTGTTGTGAACTGTCGATGAATGGTTGATATAATGTATCTTGTGGTGTTCCACAGGGTTTTACCCTAGGGTCAATGAAACTGATGTTAATAATAATATTATGTTATGAAAATTACAGCTGGAAACATGATAGTTCATGATCAGTTCTTAATATTTCAATGCAAGCTAATTTTTGGGGTTATCATATGTACCATCTTCGGATGCTTCGAGTACCACCAGTGGTACCCCTACCACAGTTTGAGAACCACTGCTTTAGGAAATTAAGGTCAGTCAATCCGTGCAGTCGCATAGATCATTAAAAACGTTATGATGAAATTGGCTTTTATTAGGATCACCCCAGGAAAGGCAGAGCAAGAGTTACCTCTGCTGCACAGGATAAGAGTTACCAGCCTCCGAAACTGCAAGTTAACATCAGCCTACTGATAGTCAAACATGGTGGTGGTAGTGTAATGGTCTGGGGCGGCTTTGTTGCTTCAGAACCTGGACAACTTGTTGAAACTAGTTGGAACCATGATTTTAGTTCTCCACCAGAAAATCCTGAAGGAGAATATCCAGCCATCAGTTTATGACCTTAAGCTCAGGAGCACTTGGGTTCTGCAGCAGGACAATGATCCAAATCACACAAAAATATGTCTAAAAAAATAGTGAAAAAAAAGTTAATGTTTTGAAGTGGCCTAGTCAAAGTCTGATTGAGATGTTGTTGCATGATCTTAAAAAGGACGATTATGCTGGAAAACTTCCAATGTGTCTGAATTAAAACAATTCTGTAAAGAAGAGTGGGCCAAATTTCCTCCACAAAGATGTGAAAGATGTTTGATTGCAGTTCTTGCCACTAAGGGTTACTCAACCAAGTTATTAGATTTAGTGTCAAATACTTTTTTACATATGGCCAGGTTGGTTGAATATTTTTGAACATTCTTTTCCTTGCATAAATGAAGTTCTCATTTTAAAAAACTGCTTTTTATATTAACATTCTCATTTTATATTTGTCTGGTATTAAAATGTGTTTCGTAATCTGAAAAATAAAGTAGGATACAAAAACCAAACACAAAATAAATCTGTAGGGGGCAAAAACCTTTTCACAGTACTGTTTATATTGCGGTTAGTCAGATCTCTGTATGGGCAAAGGCAGGGACATACTATCATCTTTGAGCAGCTCAGGATGTTAGCATATCAGGTTTACACTAACCTAAATGAAACTATGAATCATTAAGGAAGTGGGCAGTAAAAGCAAAATTACCTTGCAGGTATAAACACACACAGGTAGTGCACAGGAGAGATTAGATACAGTGAAATTGTAGTGACGTTTTTAAATAATGTGTTTTGGTGACGATGGGAGTAACCTAAGCATCCGGCAGTTGATAGTATCCTTTAGCCCAGGTTCCTTATCGCATTAGCAAACTCTTATTCTGCTGGGCTTTTGTGTGTGTGTGTGTGTGTGTGTGTGCACACATGTGTCTGTATGCAAAGTCCACACATTTCTGCCCCTGCTGTTTCATAAAGGTAACTATAGTAAATTGTTTGCACACTGATTGCACTGGCGGCTAGAGGACGTTTCATAATCAGGCATGATTAAAAATGATTTCAGCTCCGTACAGATTTCGAGCAACACTGGAGCCACTGTTTTACAGCAATAGATTGGTAAAAAAAAAAAACTATTTAAAAAATAAAGGAGAGCTCTGGTGTAAAATGGACTTTGGGTGTAGTAAAACATGATACTGTTAATACCAGTAAATAATCATTTGAAGACCATAGACCTTTTTAGAAAATGCAAAACAAATGAACATTTTAAGAGAGCTGTTGACAAAAGTGAAAATAGCAGACATTACCAAAAACACCAAGCATACATTTTAAGCTTTCCACTTTTTCAGATACTTACTATAATTTTATTCCCACCTGAAATAATGCAACAGTACTATTTTTAACCTGAATGAAACATTTGAAGTCATTTACAGTGGAAGGGGGATTTAGCAGCCAGCCTCATTAGCTTCATCCCAATACAGAAGTTGGTGTAATAAAAAAAAAAAACAGTGATATAAAAGAGGAACCCAGCAAACATGCTTATGTGGAGCTCATATGGATGAAACGTGACCTAGGTGGGTTCCAGGTGTGACACTGGCTTTCCCATACACCATTACAGTTCACCTTTTTCTCACCTGAGTTCCATTTAGGCCCTGTGTTTAATATATGTTCAACCCTCTTGGGCTCATCGCTGTCATCCTTATGTGGGGCCACCATGGAACCCGCAGACAAAACTTTCTAGAGCCTAATTTGGTCTACCATACAGGCCCCACATGGACAAGATATCTGGTAGCTTAGCACTCAAAAATCACAAATATATGAAGGCCATAGCAAAACAAACAGTTCCTTTTCTCAGTCAAAATTGTTTCGCTTGAGAACGACTTATTTGTTTTTCATTCTTCTCAAGGCACCAGCATTTTCCAGCAGGGTGAATTTGGTCCTATTAAACCTCAGCTGACCCAATTTAATCTACAAACAACAGCATAAACTAGGAAGGAGTCAGCAAACATCATCCAGGCTCTTTTCACATCTAAAGAATGCCTCAGGACTAGTGTTCTAGGAAACGGAGCGGCACCAACAGCAATTGCTTGTTGTTTCCAAGCAGCTAAAACGCTAAAACATCTTTAACCTTGTTTTTGTTGTTAAACAGAGGCTAGAAACATGTTGTGATAATGCGCAAGCCAACAGCAACAACCGCCCACCCCCACCCCCCACGCAAGACCAGCTGCCTGACAGCCCCGAAAGGTGCATCTCTGAGAAGAGGAAGTGGTTCCTGGAGCTTATTATCTGAAATGGCTCGGCCTCGGAATAAATCTAGCTAATTGTCCATTAGCCACAGTCTTATTCTACAGGCGAGCAAGCAGGCGGATCAGAAAGGGTCCCATTGACCTACTAAAGGGGGCTTATCACCAAATACAGGAGTGAATAGGGGTGGCAATGAGGTGTGAACCAACCTCGCAGAGACTAATGAGGGACAGGCTGGGGGAGAGGAGAAGGGGGAAGGGTGAGAGAGTGAGGTTGTGGGGTTTATTCAGAATATAGACTTAGTTTAATAGATTTAGGCCTGAACGTAACACTAAATGAGGTTTATCATTACAATTTAGACCAGGCTTTATCTAAAATATATCAGAGAAGTCAGTCCAGTGGGTTTAGCTCAAGTTAAAAAGCTACATATCACAATATCACCAAACTGTCATTAAATATGCTTTTATGTTATTGTACCTTTATAAATAATATACAAAACCAACCTCTGTTCTGATTGGCTACCCTGTATTGTGTCTCCTCCATAAAGCAGTTCACTTTTTATAGCTCTATAGTGAATAAACTAAACGGCTCTAGATCTGCTGTAAAGGCACAACAAAAAATCTAGGTTGTTAGGTTGTTTTTGCTCAGGAAAAAAATAAGAGAACACCTAAAAATTATGCGTTTCTTTGATTTTACCAAATTGAAAACCTCTGGAATATAATCAAGAGGAAGAAGGAGGATCACAAGCCATCAAACCAAGCTCAACTGCTTGACTTTTTGCACCAGGAGTGCCATAAAGTTATCCAAAAGCAGTGTGTAAGACTGGTGCATGAAAAAAATAATGCAACAACAGGAGCGAGCCACACTATTATTTATTGTATTATTACTGAATTATTATTTTCCCCTTTTAGGTCATTTCCAATTCTGACCCATGCATGAGAACATCATCTTTTATAGTTTACTTATGCAACCAATACTGTGAGAGTGAAAGCCATCTAGTCCTATCTCCAGGGAACATGAAACCAACTAAACCCCTCATTATGTAACGTCATTAAACCAGTCAACACGCTTGGAGGAGAACACTAACTGCCAGTTCAGTTGACAGTCACACAGGCTAGCATTGTATTAATCATGGGTGGAGAGGGTGGGAAAATTATGCTTTCTGGCACGTCTCCTGACCGTGGATGACTGTGGCATCAGCAGGGATTAAACCTGCAGTCTCTTGATGATAAATAGGTCAAGGAAGAAGTCATGTTATCAAAAAAAAGAAACAATTGTGGAAATGGTAGTGAAATCATTAATGTAATAAAATAGGTGATCAATTGCCCAGTGCTTGACTAGTGACTAGTGAATTAATAGGACTTTGCTTAATTAAATGTTTCTTAATTTTTCTTAATTTAACAAATTTAACAAATTGTGCCAAATTCACGGTAAAAATATAAAATATATATACAAATGAAGATGTAAATGCTCATTTTAAGCACAATAAATCTGCCAATGAGGTCTTACTAAGCTTTATAAATATATTAAATCTCAAAATCTAAAAATCCTTGAAGTAAGACTTGAATCAAGTAAAAAAAATCCTCATTTTATGCTTGACTGCTGACTTATTTTGATTTCAAATTACTTAGTCACTCTCAAAGATATCTGACTTTTATGCAAATAAGCTGTTGCTGGATATGCCATGCTTAAACTCATTCTTTAAAAGTACTAACATCTTCCTCATCTGCTGACAGTAGGTACAGATCCTTCCCTCAGACGAAGTCCTGCTGTGATCTGTCCGGGGATGTCAACCAGCAGACTTTACATTTATAATGCTTGGTAAGACAAATATTCTTAACAAATAAAAATATGATATTTATTGCTTCAAACGTATATATTTTTTTTGCAATTTGAACATAATTTGAAATTTCCAAAGATAGAAAAGAGTTTCTTTTCCCAGTAAGGTCTGGTTACAGTATATTCAGAACAAACACTTTTTGTTTCACTTGGCAATCAAGACCTTGCCAAAGCCCAAGTTTGAAAATCAAAAGTTGTCTCGTTGGATCAAAGTAAAACGTTTGCTTTCAGCTGTCATTTCTAATCTTTTCATACCGAATAGCGCCAGCGACAACATAAAAAGCGTAATGAATCCGAGCGGCCTCATCTGTTCACCATATTAAAATCCATATGTATTTATGTTCTCGAAGCTGACGTCTGTTTCTGGAGTCCTCATATGGCTCTTTGATACTGAACTCAGTGCTGAGCTGCTGGGTCTTTGAGATATAATGTGTGTGGTGTGCTGAGTGATGCTGGTAATGCTTTTCATCAGCAGACTCCACATGTAATCTTGGCTGTCATTAAAAGAGATATGAGGAATATCATCATAAAGAACATCACGGTTTCTGCAGACAGACTTGCTTCCAGTGCTTAAGAAGTATGCTCCATTTAGTTGTGGAAAAGTCTAAACTTTTAGGAACATGTTGTTTGTAATTATTAATCTGTAAAGACGTGATGAATTTAATGCTAGTGTCACAGTTTATTGTAATGTTTCCTTGCAAGTATGAAATATGCTAATTGCATCTACAGTCACCATTGCAGGCAAGTTGTTAATTCAAGTAAAAATGCTAGTTTATTGTGGTAGACAGAGTAAAAATAAAGTTAATAGAAAAACATAAAAACAGTTCATAGGCGTATATAGTGCTGGGTGGTATACCGGTTCATTCGGTATACCACGGGGGGAACTACAACCGGTATGCATTTCTCTCATACTGCTGTACCACTAGAGGCGCTGCGGAGTGCCATGCGGAACAGCACCGTCAAAGAAACACGCAGCTGTGTGGAGTCAAACGCTTAAAACTCTCGTATTTAGGCTCGTATTTATATATATTTTTTTAAATATATCTTTTATCTTTTTTAAACTTGTTTTAAATGTAAAATTTGATGATTTCTGTAAAAACGTTTGACTGGGATTCCTGCCGTCTTATTTCTAATCAGTTGAGAGTAATGCTGTCATGTGACCCCTAGATGGTACAGGCAAAGGGTCAGTGTAAGAGGCCAAAGGTCAATTTAAAAAAAATAAATATCAGCAGAAATGTAAATTACCTATATGGGGATGCATGGTCTCAATAGGTTAGAATCATGGTGGATTAAAACCAAATTTTAGGGGAAAGATTCCATGACCGAGTTGCTGTATGCAAGCCTTATATGACAAAATGCAAGGAAGGGAAGTGAATACTTATTTTTTCACAAGCTAAAATAGGTCTATTGGCTCTAAAAAATAAGATATTTGCACAAAATCACTCTTACATAAAGTGATATGACTAGCTCTATTCCTTCCAGTTTCAGAATGAGCCATTTAAGGACTCAAGGTCACTTTACCACACATTAGTGTTAGCTTGTGCTCAATGAAAAAAAACATGAGCAAGCTAGTTCATGCTTAACTACAATAGCGGCATTAAGCATATTATTTAAAAGTACTTACAAACCCACCCTGACTTTCTACAGATCCCGCCCTCAGACGAAGTCTAGGGTCTGAGGTTTTCAACCAAAATGAATGAACTTTCATGAATCTTCAACTGATCTAATGGGTGGGACTCTGGTGCTGGTATTCAGTTAAGGGGTGGTGCCAGGGGGTTCTATGCAGGTTTCCTTTTTGTGACGTCACAATAAGGAAACCATCCAAATGTCTCGTTGAAGCAAATGATTCCTGACACTAATTCACAAAAAAAAAACAAATGGATGTTTTTTTCCCACAGTGTTTATTGGGGCAGTTGAGACCCAAGTGGAAATATAAAAGGATGCATAAAGTGAGTTTTGCATAATATGTCCACTTTAAAGCATCCTGCTGACTCTGTAGCAAAACCAATAGGCCAACTCTGTGATCCTAACAGTTCTTGCTGAGCTGTTTAATGGGCTGTAAAGGGGCAGAACACAAACTGTTTGTTGTTATCTGACCATTTGAAGCAGCATCTGATCATTTACGCTCACATTCTGTGTCTGTAATTGCACATTTCCATTCTGAACGCAGCAGCTCCTGCACTTGAAGTAACTAAACGGGTGAAAATGGTTTTAAAGCCAAGGGCCTTCGATAAAGACTTAGTTAGACACCCACTGGAGAATTTCATTTGTTTCACAACATGGCCTGGATCGATCAACATTATTGACCACCGAACAATCAGTGTAAAAGCAGAGGCTGTTCACTTTTCACAGCTTGGCTTCATGCCTGTTGTAGTGAGAACAGTGAAGAGTCCGAGAGATTTCCAAGGTCAAACTGAGGATGTAGTCATTAACTAATTCGATTGAGGAGGCCGTTCATTTGAATATCCACGTCCATTAAGTTGCACTCAGGTCTATTAGCATGGACAAATGGCACAAAGCCACAGCATGACCCTCAGCAGTAATAGAAACATGGTGTTAGTGGAAGTACTTTATGTACTGTAAGTTATTACGCTCTATATCTTATGTAGCATGTGTCACAGACATGTTGACCTAATGTTCATATCAGTGAGCATCAAGTGCCCAAGACCCTGTTGCCAGTTTACTGGTTGTCACACTTTGGAGCACTTGTGTTCAGTACGGACCCCTACACACCAGTGTTATTCACTTCAGCCATACCGATCAGCCGTAAAAAGAACATAACCTTCTCGTTTCTTCAATCACTGTCTATTTTATCAGCTCCACTGACCAAATAGAAGCCCTTTGTAGTTGTATAGTTATGGTCTGTAGACCATCTGTTCTTCTGTATACACTGGTAAGCTCCATTCAACCTGATCTGCAATTGTCAGGACCCCACAGGACCACCATAGAGCAGCTATTATTTGAGTGGTGGGTCATTCTCAGCACTGCAGTGACTGTCCTGGCTTGGTGGTGGTGTGTTAGCGTGTGTTGTGTTGATGTGCTAATCTGCCAGGAGTACAGTTCCAGTCAAAAGTTTGCACACACCTTCTCATTTAATGTTTTTATTTTTTTCCTACATTGTAAATGAATACTGAAGTGAATACCCTGGGAAGCATTTAGGTGTCTCTTATCTGGGATGCTGTTAACTTTTGGTTTCTAAGGCTTTCCTGACGAGAGCCAGTTTCATCATAACATTTGTGACTGTCCTTGCGACTGCGCTTGAGGATACTTTCTTGAAGTCCTTGAAAGTTTTGGACTGACCTTCATTTCTTACAGTATATTCTTCCTTTACTTAGTTAAGTAATTCTTGTCAAAATATGGATTAGAACATTAAATAGTGCTACTACTGTACTGTAAAGTATATAAATGTATAGATAACATGCATAAATAAATTGAAGTTTCTATAACAATTGTAAAGTTGAGTTTATATGACATTTATTTTTTCAGTGGACATTTTTTCTTAACTGATTCATAATATTCATATAATAATATTTATTTAACATAATATTTAAGGCCAAACTTATTCCATTTGTTATAGTACTGTATTTTTCAGACTATAAGCTGCACCTAAAATCCTTTAATTTTCCTACCTGCAACAGGGTCGGCTGCTAACCCAGGCTGGCCAGCACTGCTAACTGTGGCTGGCTAGCATCACTAACCGGTGGTTGGCTATGCTGCAAACCAGGACTGGCTAGCACTGCTAACTGGGGCTGATAGCATCACTGACCGGTGGTTGGCTATGCTGCTAACCAGGACTGGCTAGCACTGCTAACTGGGGCTGGTAGCATCACTAACCGGTGGTTGGCTATGCTGCTAATCAGGACTGGCTAGCACTGCTAACTGGGGCTGGTAGCATCACTAACCGGTGGTTGGCTATGCTGCTAATCAGGACTGGCTAGCACTGCTAACTGGGGCTGGTAGCATCACTAACCGGTGGTTGGCTATGCTGCTAACCAGGACTGGCTAGCACTGCTAAGCGAGGGCTGGCTAGCACTGCTAACCGCAGCTGGCTATGCTGCTAACTGCAGCTAGCGTTCACCCTTGGACAAAATACTGGAATTCTAGGCTTACTGTAAATAAAAAAAAAGCGCTTTACTCACCCAAATAAACAGTTTTCAGGAGAGAAATGTGTGTAGATTTACATTCTGCATTCATTTGACTTATAATAATAATCAAACTTATAAATAAAACGTTTTTTTTTTTTATTGACAGTTTTGTTTACTTAGGCGCCCTCCCCCAGCTTTCCCATTAGAAGGGAAACTTGTGGACACCCTTACTCACTTTGATGTAGGCATCCTCACTAGTGTCGCTTAATGCACCTTATAATCCGGTGTGCCTTATAGTCAGAAAAATATGGTATACTTAAATTCAATATGTACATAAAGTTTAATTTGAAAGTAATAAAGGTACTTACTAAACAATATACTGCCACTAGTATAAGTATATCATGCGGTAAAAATCAAACAAACAAAAAAAAACATCCAGATAATCTGATTGTGGTTGAATAAGAAGTATAAACCTATATCATTCCAACAATATACTGTTTAATACTCGACCCATCATAACTGCACACAAAGGTCACGCCACACGCCAGCAAGAAAATAGCAGACGTATGTAGCCTAGTATGAAGAGACTTAAGCACAATATACCAACCAAGCTTCTTCAATATATTTCCATTCTACTAAAATACATTCATTCTCAATATATGCAGGGATATATGCGGCTGAAGAAGGGAGACTAGTGCATCCCAAATTTTTCAACATTAACTTTTTAATATAACATTATAGTCATTATGGCTTTTATATGGCTTCTATACCTGAGTTTTAAATGTGAATACTTTTGACACGTTTGGGTAGGTTAAAAAAGACAATGATTAATCAATAAAATTCAATAAAATTTATAGTACAGTTCATGATTACAGTGCACATTAGAAGAAGCACACATTTATTTAATATAAGCATCTCTGTGTCGCCACATGGAGCGTTCAAACAGTTCAAACACATTCTTCAATAACCCGCAGTCACATGAAACACTCACATGAGGCCATAATCTGTCCAAACCTCTCTCTCTCTCTCTCTCTGTGTTTATGCATGAATGTAATCAGCCTCAGAGAGAGCATCCAGAGGCAAACTCCTGAAGTGCATGCTGCTGCCTGTGACTCAGATCATGTAATAATAAATTATTTCTTCAGCTTACGTCTTCAGTTAAATATTTCCACGATGAGATTCTTTCTGAGTGAGTAAGCGCTTGTATGACTCCTGCAGCCTGACTCGGTCTTGAGGACAGAAAGTGAATGTAGCCGCTCTCGCTGCATGAGATTCTGTTTTAGACTGCAGCATAAGCCAGGTGTTAAGCCAAGTCAAACAATCCCAGCAGTGCACAGACTCAGTGTAAATAACCTTAGACTAATTGCAGTCAACCAGCACACAGAGAATGGGGGCAGTCATTCCGTCATTACAATGGTCCCATGTGTGTGTGCACGTGTGTGTTAACGTGTGCTAGTTTTGTGTATTTGCAGGACGAAAAATGTCATGATTTTTGTATATGCACTTATTTTTAAGATAAAAGTAGCACCCAGAAGGATTTTTCAGATTGCAATGCTATTTGGAGAGAGGATAAAGGTTACCAGGAACAATAACTGATTTAAAAAAAGTAGACTGATATGGGCAATATTTATTGAGATACATAAAGAGATGTAGCGATCTATAGTGCACTGATCATTTGCGCTTTGTGCAGACTTATTTAGGGGCGTGTCCTGTGTCTTCTTTGGTATCATAAAAACGCAAAAAATACACCTTATGCAGCTCAAAACGCATAAAAGCCATGTATTAATTCTCTTAATTATTCAGGGTTTTTTTTTGGGCATAACGTAAAAAATAAACCAGTAAATAATAATAAATCAGTGTGTCAGATGCAGGAGCGCTCTGACTTTGGCATGCTGATATCTGATCTGTACGTTCTCGTTGGGATGGTGCACCAGCAGCTCATTTAAGAAAACAGCAATGATTTTTTTTTTTATTCTGTTTATTGTTTATGTAAAAGCTGGGTTTGCGACACTGACGAACTGACTGTTGAATGTGCACCTGTGTTTCCCGCCGTTTTCAAACATTAAAGTTGTTCAAACATTAAAAATGTTGTGTGTATAATTATTCATACATTCTTTAAAAAAACGGATTAAGTGCTCATCCAGACAAATTGGCTTTGGCAAAAATGTCAACCATGATCTTATCATTATCTTAAAATTAATAAAACATTAATTAAACATGGCATCCTAAATCCAGCTGTGTGATGCGTAATTGACTGATACGCTATAGATCACTATATGTCTCTATATGTCACACTTGTCTTCTTAACAGTGCTTAACTTAATTTTCTAATTATCTTAATTTTTTAAAAGTTTAAAAAATAACACAGATTTAAGCAGATTCTATCAGCTTTAATATTACAGCCACAGAAATGTGATTGTTTTATGTATTATAGCAGCGAAATTATTGGTTGCACCACAACACATTTTGACCATTTAAATAACAGACAAATGACAATTAAGTAATGTTTTATGAAAGTTAAAGTCAGTACACATACAAGAGAGAGAAACAGAGAGAGACGGATTGAGAGAAACCAATGAACCATCGGCTCATGGCTCATGGGGGCACCATGTCAGGATGTCAGGAACAATGCGATGGTTCTGGGTGGCACAATAAAGCTGTGTGGAATTTTCTAGAACAGAACAAAGACCTGAGCATGAGGAGGCTTTTACAAGCTGGGAGAGAAACTGCAGAGTGGGTGTTAATGAGAGATGACAAAAACAAGGGGATCATGCACACACACGCACACACACACACACACACACAGGCGTCACACACGCATGCACGCACACATTATAAAGAGGTAATAAAACAGACCCCTTTGTGTTATTGAAACTCTATATAGTCCTTGTTTGTCTGATTAATTACTCCTATAAAAACAAAGACTTTATTCTCTTTTCAGAGCTTTCTCTAAAACTGCATCTTGGCATTTCTCTCTAAACAAAGTGATATACCATTAATGCATCAATGAACAAAACAGCTTAAAGTACAGTGTAAATGTATTCTATTGCATCTTTAACAGTTCTTACTTTAAAACAAACATTGACTTAATAAGAAGTGGGATATTGTCAAATCATCTTAAAATACTTAAAATATTTTTAAATTACTTTTATGTTTAATTTTTCCCATTTTCTCCCCAATTTACACAGCCAATTACCCAACCCACTCATTAGGACTCCCCCTATCACTAGTAATGCCCCAACACAACAGAAGGGTGAAGACTAACACAGGCTTACTCCGATACATGTGAAATCGGAGGAAAGCGCAGCGGCTCGGTTCTGATACATCAGCTCACAGACGCCCTGTGCTTTGAACATCACCCTAGGTGTGATGTGGGGAGAGAGCGCCATCTATCCACCCGGAGGAGGCAAGGCTAATTTTGCTCCCTCTGAGCGCTGGCAGCTTGATGGCAAAGCTGCATGAGCGGGGGTTCGAATCTGTGACCTCTCGCTCACAGTGGCAGCGCTTTAGACCGCTGGACCAATCGGCACCCGAAAAAAAAAGCTTTTTACCATACTTTGTAATACAATGTAAAACATATTTAAGCTCATAATAATGACTTGTATTCTCACAATGACAAGTTAGCCTTTAATAATAAATCAATTGGTATTTAAAATGAATGGCAAATCATTTTTAAATGTTCAAGAAGCATAATTAGTACAACTTAGTAAAACATACTTAGAAATAATTAATGAATTGATTAATGTCTCAAAATGATAATGAATAATGAATCATCTCAAAATAATAAATTGGCATCTGCAAATAATAGTTTCTCACAAAAATGAGACAATATCAAAACAATGAGATAGTATCTTAAAATAATGAGATAACATTAGACGAATGAGATCATATCTCAAAACAATGAGATATTATCTCAAGATAAGAAGAATGTTTATGTTAAAATGATAAGACAATATCCTAAAACAAAGCATTATCTCAAAAAGTTTCTATAATTAAGAAAATAAATAAATAAGGAGATATTGTCTAATCAGTGAGGTAGTATCTCAAAAATTGAGATGGTATCTCAAAATAATGAGACAGTACTAAATCACTACAAAGAAACTATCTTGTTTATTGAGATATTATTTCAAAAGAATGAGACAGTATCAAATCAATGAGACACTATCTTGTACTATTGAGTGCTATCTTGAAACAATGAGACAGTATCAAATCAATGACAAAGTAGCTAAAAAAAATGACTTCTCTCAAAATATAAGATTGTTTCTCACAGTAATAAAATAGTACCTAAAAGTGAGCTTATATACATACACAGCACTTTTATCTGTTTACAGTAGACTGTATACTAATTTCAGGGCTCAACTCTCACTTGGATTTCTGCACATGGAACTTCAATGTGGTAAGAGCTTTTATTTTACTGCCTTTTCATCAACAAACACCTGTCACCGGACGAGCGCGCGGTGCTGCAGGCGTCTCTTTTACCACACTTTCTTTTCAATCGGTCTGTTGACCTTGTTTTGCCTCATAATAACTCCAACTCCCACAGCTGGATGCCTTTCTATTGCAGCGAAAGGGCATTCTCCGGATACTAGTAAAGGCAAGAGCGCTCTCATCCATGGCGAGGGAAAGAAGAGAAAGCCACACGCTGTCAGCAGCGCAAACAGAGGTGGGCTGTGGGACCATTAACGCCCGCCCTGAACAATGCGGCTGATTGAGATTTGCATGCAGATTTTCATACCCTGCTTAACAGACTAACTGCTTTTGATGTCTTTTTTATATTCTTCTGATGTTTCCACTGTTAACAATGAAGATGGCAAAAATAGTCGCTAATTGGAGCTGGTATTGGGTTCCTAAAAACTTTTAATTTGAGAGGTTTGTTGCACTGAAAGGTCAATTAAGGGGTCACTTTTAATTTGCCTCGAGATAAAAATAAAGAGGAAGCTTTTGCAACATTTTAAGGCTTTTAATTCTTTATTCATTTTATATTCTGTTAAAAATTATCTAATTATTCAATATTGATTCAATATCATTTCTGTCTAATCAAAACCAATGCAATATTTGCAATTATATTAAAATATTTTAATATTTAACTGGTCACTCAGTCACTCACTTGCCCATGTTTAGCAGGCTAAAGATTCTCCACAAGTCTCCATTATTAGTTCCATGGTTTTTCCCCCAAAGTTGGAATTCTTCCAATAATCAGAATTGTTCTAACAGGAATGACTCTCGTCTTGTCTTCTATTGGACGGACAGACTTAAATGATCTGGCTAAACTGTATACTGAGAAATCATGTGTTTTTTAAAAACATTTCAGGTCATTTATTGTTAATGTTATATAATAAAACATATACACAAGTGCTTATATAGGATTCCATTATTATTCCTCCTTTTATTTTGCTCACCTCAGCAGCTATCTGAAAGCTAAGAAAGGGGCGCGTGACGAAATGGTGTTTTGTATTCAGCCCACTTAATTTGATATTTGGGAGCGCTGAGAATGGAGATTATATTCTTTCAATAGCAGCAGCCATTTTGCAGGATTAGATGTGGTGTGTGTGCTCGTACAGGCTCGGGCACAACCTGTAACATCCCATCTTACTAACGGCTCTGGGTGTGGACCACTGTCTCCAAGTTTAGCAGCTGGAAAATGATAGGGGAGACTTTATACCATAGCCCCAGGCAGACGTTTTCAAAAGAGGGAGGGTTGCAGGAATGAAAAGCTTGAAATATGCTCTTTGGCATTGGCCCTGTATTCTTCACGCTGCAGTCGAAACGGTTGGGTGGTGGATGCAACCACAGTATGAATTGCTGAAGAAGAATCTTTGTCGGTGTAAAAAAAAAAAGAAAAAAAAAGTGAATTTGTTTGCCGTTCTCAGTGCACAGGGGTAAACAGATAGTCTGGTAAGTGGAGGGACAAAGGGAAAGAGATAAATGTTCGTACAGGGCTTGTTTCAGGTAGGCCTGTCGCAGAATTTACGTTCTAAATGAATCGGAAATGGCCTGGTGGCAGTTTGCATGATGATACTGCATATTTGAAACTCACCTGCTGGTCAGTCTTACAATCACACACTTTTTCACAGCATTTCTTTTTGCAACTTAAAAAACAAACAAAAAAATAGCAGCTTCAGTATCATGTTGATCCTCCACTGATTTCTACTGGTTGCTACTTAAAGCTTGGCACACTTCTAACTGCACTTTGAAACTTTGGTGAAGTGGGCAGAACAATGCTAGCAAGAACTACTTAAACACAAATAATCATATTTGTGGAAAATCCTATAATATTCCTCTACGTCTACATGCTTCCTTTAACTTCAGTGATGACAGTATTGTCTGTATCTCTCAGCTTGTCCAGAAATGCATGTGTAAACTGTGTTCTTTTTGCGTGGCTTTTAATGTCAGTAACATTTGCAGCTAAATAGGGAGCTCAAAAGAAAGACATATCAATTCTTACATAATTCTGCTATAAAGCAACACAACTTGAAGGAGCTCTCAGGTGTAAAACTGACTTTGGGTGTAGTAAAACATGATAAAGGGTACAAACCTTGAATAGCCCAGCTTTCTGAGATCCAGTAATTTTGTGCTTTTTACCCTGCACTCGTTACAACAGGTGCTTCGGGGCATCCACTTCCCCCTGCATATAAACTCATCATGGCTCAAAGTAGCTTCACGCCTCATTGGTCGAATTGGGTGAGCCATGACATTTAAAACAAGGCATTTAGAACTTTAAAATTGCACAAGAAGAAGTTTATTAAAAAGCACTGTTAACATTATTTATCTGCAAAAGCACAAGTTAACATTCTTAGTTTAGAGGCAGAATGCCTCCTTTTTAGCCGTTACAAAACTAAAACTAAGAACAAAGACAAAGAAACAAATACTGAGACTTTACATTACTATACATTACACTGATGCATCAAAGCAGGGTTCAATATGACAGGGTCAAACAGAAAGCACAACAGAGAACAAAGGAACACATGGAGTATATATACACACTGGGAAACAGGGAACACCTGGGGAAAGGAAACAAGGGGGCGGGGTAACAAACGATCCAGGAGGGAACACTAATGACTGGGTGGGGCTAGAGCGGGAACAAGACAGAAACATACAGAGGAAAACATAACAGACTGAAAAGCAGGACAGGAACGGAAAAAAGACATACAAAGACAAAAGTGTTACACTCCGAACATTAAATCTGTCAGGTTTTCTGATGTTTTTATAATGTATTAATTCTGCATTTTTAAAACTTCTGGTCCATCCTGGGTGTTTTTTTCTTAACGTTTCAATAGTGTTAGCATTTATCTAGCTGGGAATGTTATGAGAGAAATGTACTTATAACAATGTAATACAAAGCTATAGCATCACACACATTTACATAATGTTCCTGGAACCTTTATGTTTTATTGTTTTTTTGTATATGTTTTATGTTCATTTTTATAACGTTCTCTCTGTTATTTGGGATGCACAGGACAGTCTCACAGGATAGTCTTTTTGCACAGGCATAGTACACTCTCTCTCTCAGCTGATTAACCCATATATTTAAAAACTCATTTTGATTTGTTTGGACGGAACATCACTAGCTGAGAGCAATCTGATTTTCTGCCCATTTTTTACACTCAAGCAGGCGCTGAGAGCGAGTCATTAATATGTATTACCTCATTAAAATGTCGATTTTGATTAGCTTTTTCTGAGATAATGTGGGTTGGCATGCTGAGTGTCCATGTGGGTTTCTACTCACCCTGATTTCTCTCACCATCAACCAAAATGAAACTGGCAAGGATAAAGTCCCCCTCATTTGAATACCTATTTTGTGAGAGCGCACATTAATGCCTGTATATTTTACAGGCATTAATGTGATATTGGGTCCCTTTCTAGAACATAAGAGATTAAAATGTTACATCAAACCACTCTGCATGACGTGCACATATTTCAAATTTGAGCTTTTTTTTCTCTTAAATACTCAGTTACTTAGAAAAATGGTTAAGTAGTGACTTTGGCAACAGTAAGAGCCTTAGATAGTTACATGCAGGTTCATCTTATATACATAGACATTCCAAATGTAATGGGAGAGCAGCATGTGAAATAGTCATGAAGTGTTGTTTCAGCTGACAGCGTGGGTATGTCCACACCTGCTGTATAAGTTGTGAGGAGTTATCTTGTGAGTGCAGTGATGTCAGTAACTCGTTACTAGGTAATTCTTTGAACCAATCTCACCACGTTTTTCAGTAACAAGTAATCTAACGTGTTACTAATTCTAATGCAGTAATCGGATTAAAGTTACTTATCCAAGTCACCGTGAGTCACTATTTTTGCTTTCTTCTTGCATCTCGGGGAGTGACGTCTGGCCTATGCAACACTTTAGTGTTTAGCATGAAGACAACTCACGTGTAATACCATGCAGCAACACATACTTAACCAATGTAGGGAGGAGAGAGATGTGTATTAGCTAGCATTATTTTGAGTTTGTATCAGCTAAAGATGACCATATCAAGGTTCGTGGTACACTCTGTGCTGGCAACAAAATGTTATATAGCTTCAAAAACACTACATTAAATTTAAAAAAATATTTGTCACAGGACAAACTTACAGAGCAAGTCCCACCAGGTCATATGAAGCTTCCAATAAAGTGACTATTGGCAAAACTGGTTGTAATTTTAATGCTAAGGTTGCAGGGGGGGTTGTCGGCAGCTGCTGAATGTAACTAATGAAGCAACATGTAATAAAGTAACCGAAATCAGATTACTTTTTTTTAAGCTAACTATAGCCCTATCCGGATGGGATTAGTTCATCAGGGGGTCCTGGTGTAATTGTCCCTTTTATGGGGGTCTTCTATAATTTTATTCCCATCCGGAACGACCATGTATGTGTTTTTCTTGGACGTCCTCTGCGAAAATGACAGGCTGAATTACCTACTGTTTTTCGCTAAACTCCGTGGTCCTCTGGTAATTTTAGTTCCTTCCGGACTCACATCTCTGAGTTTCGTCAACCTCGCGTTTAATAAAATCACTATTTGTCCACTGCCATGCACTGTGATCACACGATTTCCACAGAGATCCAAGTAAACACAACAGCGAGTGGAAATGGAGGAGCTACTGAACGTGATGTCATGTGACCGAGAAAGCCTAAAAAAACCTCACTGCTCCTCCTTTTTTTTCAGTTGCAGTCCGGATGTAAAAGCTTTATCACTGAGAAGATGCGTGAAATTTTTCACAGACGCCCCCCTGAGAAACTAATGCGTCCGGATAGGGCTTTTTTTCCATCACTACTGGCCTATGTGCTCATGGCAAGGTGATGTGAATTATCTGAGTTTGTGCGAGGCATGACAGTACTTGATTACTGGAACGTTACATTTATGAAGTTCATTCACAGTGTCTTTTCTGTGTCAGGAATGCATCATAGAAGGCATTACCACCCACAGTGGACAGTGTGCAGAGTGCAAAGCGTGTTAATGATCATAACTGGTGGCGTCTTGGTAAAACTGTCCATGTAAAATTCAGTGAAGGAGACCCCACACCCAAATCAATACCCATGTTTCAGTACAGTACATTTTTTAGCTTAGCTTCTTTTGCTTTATTTCAGTTTCAGTCATAATAAAGCATAGATTCAACATCGGGAAAGTTTGCAAATGCTTTTGTATTATTACTGGTGTAAACAATATGTGGAAAATATGCCTGTGGGTGAGGAGATCAAAACAAATGACATCATTGTACAAAATTTGATTCATTGATCCTTCTCTGTTTGAGAAGACTCCTCATCTGTGCTCTAAAATATACAGGCCTCAAGTTACATTCCCATAATCAACAACACTCTTGTTTATCCTTTCCAACAAATATAGCATCAAATGTCCTCATTCACACACACACACACACACACACACATATAAAAACGCACACACACCAAGTTGAGGACTGTAAACACCACCAACAAACGCCAACGCCAAAAAATAACTAGCACACAATGCCTTTCCCTTGAACTCATATGCACTCTGAGTGATGATGCAATTATCTACGGCAAAGCTCCACTGCATGCCTTATAGACTATGAATACTGGAATTTGGAACGAACCTCAAGATGCCAATGTTAACACAGGCTGAACTGCCACAGTAACGAGCAGTTACACGCTGATTTAGATCAGCCTGCTCTCTGCAAATACGCCCTTTTGGCTTCACTCTTCTAATTACTCCCAGACCGGTACCGGGCATTTCACAAACAACACGCTAACAACTTCAAGACATCAAGACCAAAGTTAGCAGCAGAAACTTGTTTTCAATAACATGGCAGAGCACTATGAAGTTGGGGCAAAATAAAAGGATTACAATGGAAGAAAGACCCTACCCTGAGGGACCATTATTTTCTACCAAATAAAAGCTGAAAGATTTGGAAGGATTCAATGTGTCCTAGAACACTGTAGGGTTTGAGGAGATTTTAAACTGCACTTTTTGCCAGTGTGGAAGTTTTTTGAAAGTTGTCGGGGGCCAAGCAGGGAGGAGGTGAAAAGCGCAGATAAATTAAAGAGTCTTTACTGAAAAACGGCAATCCAAAAGTGTGGTCAAAGAGGCTGAGACATTCCAGGTCAATAACATGGCAAGAGAAAACACTTTGTAGATGATGGACGGAACAAAATCTAACACTTCCCAGGGAGTAAGTGTGCACATTAAAGCCTGTGTCATCTTTTAACCCACCTAACCCATGTTCCACCCATGTTCCAGCCTCACATGTTGCTGACAGGTTAACATGCTATCAAAATTAACCTTCAGTTTGTTATAATGCGTAATATTATCATTTTTGTAGCATGACTATTCACTTGCCAAAGCTGACCTAGAATTCAGAAGATAGAAATTAAAAAGGGTTGGAAGTTTTTGTCCTAAATGTAGTCCCGTCAAAAAGACTGTTTATAGAAAAATCTAATCAAATCAAATACAATTGTTGTATATGCATGCTGAAGAAACGACGACTGGATCATTCACTGTGTCTATGTCAACCCGTGAAAAAGTATTCATGGCCTTGCCCACTTTGGCTCGAGACCACCCACAGGCAGAGCTGAAGCCGGGCTGCAGCAGAGCCGACACTGTCTCCTCAGCTAAAGAGCTTACAGCTCTGTTTACACCAGCTAGTTTACATTAGCTATCATGTATAAGTAACTATATGTTTAAACTGGATCTCCAGTGGATTCTGCATTTTACCGAGACCTTAAATATACACTAGGGAAGCACGGTTTGACAATGCAGCATAACTCGACAAAACACTGGTCGAAGCAGGCACCGTTCGCATAGGACTTTATGATATGTAGCTTCAACATAGTTAAACTGCCCAAGCACAAATCTCCAAGTATGAGTTAAGTGTTTAGTAGCGTTAGTTTAGCTAAAAGAAATGTTATTAATACAGAGTGACGCTAAAAGTCTGATTTAGGGCTTAACTTTATCTAGCACTTAGTGCTATAGCTTTATAACTAAGGCTGAAAACATTTTGTCCTTTGGGTTATACAGCTGTAAAATTGACTGTGGGGGGAAGGCAGGCAGGCGTTCTCTGCTGCAGTGCTGTTAGCCAATCAGAGGCGATATGTATGCATGTATGAATATTTTAGACCTCTAATTCAGTGAACTAAAGCAGGGTTATACAGAAACACTGGAGCACTTTTTTTCACAAATAACGACTCACATGGCATTCATTCATACTAGAGACCACAACTAAACATTTTATATTAAAGGACAAAATTATGGAAAGAGACCTTTAAAATACAAGTATTTTGGCTCAGTTTACTCATCAGAACAAATCAGTCTTGTCAGGGGGATAAGTGGAGAATCTTAGTGGGGTTTCTGGCTCGGCCGGCAGGTGAATAGTCAATGCAGGCCGTTATGTGGTAGTGGATTTGACCTGGGGGACACGCAGCATTAGGTACGCCTAGTCATCGTTGATCTTTAAAACATTGTTACACATTGCCATTTTTTTATTCATGCCGTTTTTTTTGTCAGCAAGCAAACAGCTGTCCAGGACTGAATGCCACATTCTTCACAGGTGTTAGTGCACATGAAGCAAACATGTTGAGAAAATAGAAGACTCATGCTAGGCTATATTTAGCTTAGCCAGGTGGTCAAATAGAAATCAGCTTTAATTTTGTTTGTGAAAACCAAGCCAGACCAGACATACTGAAGTGTTTGTCTCAGTATTGCAACAATTAGGGGTTGGTTTAACTAGATTTGCTGTATCATGCTTATAAAGAAGTATATATATATATATATATATCACATTTCTGCATATACTGTACCTTTTTAGAGGACAACACAATAGACATGAAACTTAGATATAACTTAGAGTAGTCAGTGTACAGCTTGTATAGCAGGAAAGATTTTATTTGTTTTTAGTTGAGTAAAGTTAAATCTCACAGTAAACATGTTAGAACTGTGCCCAATGTGTAAATATTTTGTTTTAATCTGCCTTAACCCTTTTGGTCATGGAATTAACCAGAGCTGCACAGGTTGCTACTGAAATCCTCTTACATTCTTCCATGACAACATCACAGAGCTGGTGGATGTTAAACGCTTTCTGCTCCTCCACCCTTGAGGATGCCCCACAGGTGCTCAATTCATGCCCTTGGACTCGTTGTCTTGTCTTGTGAGCTAACAGTTTGCAGGATTTCTTGTGCGTCAGCTTCAGAAGAGGCCTCCTTCTGAGACGGCAGCCACGTAGGACGAGGCGATACAGTGTGAAGTGCATGGTTTATGCAGGGACAGGCTGACCTCACACTTCTTCAACCTCTGCAGTAATTTTGATAGCACTCTATTTTGTGTCTAATAATTGAGACCAACTTCTGGATACGACACTGAACACATGGGCTCAACGTCTTTGGTTGACCCTTTCGAAGTCTATTTTGAATGGAACCTCTCTTGAAAAGCCACTGTATGATCTTGGCCATCATGCCACAGTCTTAGTTTAGTTTCCGGGTGTCAGCAATCTTCTTATAGTCTAGGTAATCTTTGTGCATTGCAACAATTCTATTTCTCACATCCTCAGAGAGTTCTTTGCCATGAATTGCCATGTTGAATATCCAGTGACCAGTATGAGAGAATTGTACACAAAACATCAAAATTAATTATTTTCAGAGGCCAGAACATCTATACTGTACTGTGCAAATCTATAGTTGTACACTAAATCTCAATATTGTCTCATTAAAATACTTGTAAAAACATATTTGAAAATGTGGTGATACTGTATATCGTCGCTTTCCAATAAAAAAAAACAAGTGTCTCCAAAACTGCAACTTTACAGGAGAGAGAAAAAACCTTTTAAAATGTCAATGTAATTTTCAAGTATTTCTCTTGGTCCCATTATTAAGACATTTTGGCACAGTGTAAGGGAGAGTTATAAATTATGTAGTAAACAAAAAATCTGCAAAAATTGAGATACCTGTTTTTCATTGGACTGCGACGATATACTACAAAGGCATAACACAATACAATACAATACAATACACAAACAATACAGACAACATATTGTATAATTTACAACATGTACACTACATGTAGGCTCTATTTCTACACTATATTTTTGACACCGCCTTCACGTTTCCATTTTGCCTCTCTCCTTTCTCTGCTTTATCCTCTGCCCTTTAAACAACAATGGGAAGATTTGGATACACAATAGTGTCTCATGCCAAAGGAGTCGTCTTCTTTTGTTAAGTGTGTGGTCCTAAACTCAATCCAAGAATGTGGGTGAGGCACTGAAGAAACCAAACCTGAAGGAATAGCACTCTTTCACTACCAGCAATGTAATTAGACAGACTTTGCTGTCTCAGGTTTACCTCCACACCTAGTGAGCTGCCTACATAGGCACTTGTCTGGGTAGCCCAAATGGATCCTTAGCCTACATAAAGTAACAAATAGCTCAAGCTGTGTTTACATTACTTTACATTAAAGTTAATTGGTTTTAATTACTGATTAATTATTATTTTTAACTTTCTTCTTTGCATCTAAACATTTTATTTATTAAGTTTCTGGTGATTTTTAGCATAGATTATCAATTATAACATTATTTAAAAGACAAAAAAGATATTTTGACTACCTTACTATGCACCTACATAAAATATTAGGCTGTGTTCCATTTACCTCAGAAATCAGATGTCCAACCTAGGAATGATAAAACATTCAAGGTGACATTCCTCTGATTATTACACATTATATTTATTTTTAAATAAAATAAAATAAAAACAGTTAGCTAAAGGCTTTGTGTTTACCACAGCTGATTTGACAGTCCTTTCTGAGTTGTTTTAAAGCAAAACTAACCAAAACATTTCCAACTTTAAATGTCAGAGGTTAGCATTGTTTTGCATTGTCCCAGATGTTAGCAATGCCACTTACTTACTAACTCATTATGCAGTATTTTGCACATTCAGACACTACAGGAACGGACACAATAGACGCTAAACAGAACAGGGTGTGCATAACTGATTTGATGAGACATAAATGAGACATATATATAAATAAAAGTGCACATAGTCTCTATTATATTACTGTTTTTACTGCTGTTGATGTGTGGTGCAGCCATTTTAGCTTCTGAACCATGGCATTCTGACTAGTGCCTATCCTGCTACTTACCTTCTATCGTCCCTATTGTTTCTACAGTTATTTCATCAATATATAAAATAGGCTAAGATAAAATGTATTGGCATTATGATTGGGTTTCTATCATGGTTTTCAATTTTTGGTGAGGATCTTGGACGGATTTTATGTGGTACACGGCGCTCTGTTGTGTATTTTTACATTTTAATTATTTCACTAGAACCGTCAGGCTGCCGCTGATCCTTCGTTCTATAGGTGTTGTGTCTCATAGCGCTGGTAAAGCTTTATATTCTGTCTTTAACCTACTGCTTTGAGTGTTCAATATTTCGTTTTGATCTTTTAGATTGATCGTTAGATTATATTTCTTTTAGGATTTTGAGCTTAGTTTAGTTGGTTATTTTCCTATTTTATATCTTTTTTTTTTTGCTGTTTTTATAAAATGTTGTTGTTAGCTGTTGTTAGCTAAGCTAGCCTTCTTTGTTGTTTAGCATACAGAACTTCTTACTGGTCTTACTGGATTTTTTTAATCGGCGCGGAGAGCTCATCCGCGTGTTTGAATGGTTTGTCCTGTAGGTAAACGCACGCGATTTATATGCTGACACTGTAGTCTGACTCACAGGCTGAGAGACTGAATGTCATGCAGCCCGTAAGCAGTAAAAAAAAGCGCCAGATCTCCGCGAGCCGCGCACCCATTAATCCACCTGCGGAGCTTTAAACACGTGGATGAGCGCATCCCTTTTCTTGGCCGGGTCGGGCTTCAGGAAAAAGCCTGTGAGGTAGTCATCTGTTTTTTAATACTATTATTATTTTATATAAAGCTATGGTATGATAATCACCATATAGCTAAGTAACCATGTATAATGGTTAACGAAAACGAAGAAATAATTAAAAGAAAATACTAAAACGAACTGAAATTACAGACTGAATACCCTCATTTTCGTGTTTGTTAATTTATTTATAATTTATTTATATAAATGTGGTATATCGTGATATATATCGTTATCGTGATATAAAAAAAATCCATATTGTGATATATGATTTTTCTCATATAGCCCAGCACTAATTCTGACATCCAAGCACTGTTCAGGAGTAGGCAACATTGAGGTAAGTGCTTGCTAGGCTAAGTTAAGGTGTTTGCTTGCTAGTCACTGTAAAGAATGGAATGCGAACTGTGTTTCCTAGCATACTGTAAAAAGTGAAACAAAGTAATCTTTTTTTAATGTTAAATACAAAGTCTGACATGTTTTATTGCCTCCTGTGTTCCTGTGTCCATAGCTCTGAAAGACTATTTTGGTTTGTTTTGCTTTACCTCCTTTTTTTTTTTGCTATATCTTCCTTTCGCCACGCATAGTATGTGCTCATTAGCGAGGGATGCTATATATAGAGTGCAATACTTTATGGACCACGAACAGACCCTGCACCTAGACAAATGTTAAAAAATACTCCATAAAGCGGTTTTCTAATCTGAAGTATACTTTATTTAACCTCTGCTTTGATTTAATCAGCATTTCATTAGATAGATAGATAGAGATAGATAGATACTTTATTGATCCCCGGGGGGAAATTCTTGGCATCCAGCAGCAGGTTACACAATACACAAAGTTAAAAAAGACAAAATATAAAATATAAAGATACATATAAATACAATCAAATAAGAAATAGAATATACAGTGTAAATGTACAGTCTTCGTGTGTGTGTGTGTAATGGAGATGGAGAATGGAGGTAGTGCAGTTGAACACAATAGACAGTGAACACCAGTTGATGTGCATAATGTGAGGATAACTGATGTCAGCCAAACAGAAAGTGCAAATACAGTTATATAATAATTTAAATTAAATTAAGCAGTGCAAAAGATACGTAAACAGTGCAAAAGATACGTAAACAGTAGATGAATTAACTAGTGAATGAACTACTAGTGCAAAATATGGTAGAACTATAAAAAGTGTTCTAGGCATCAGCAAGTCTGAGAGTGTGTCCATAGCTGGGGGTGTGTCCATGGTGTGGCCAGAGTGGCCGGAATGAAAATGTTTCACAGAGTCTTTAGTTTGCTGTGCTGAGAGGAGTTGAACAGTCTTATGGCCTGAGGAACAAAAGACTTTCGGAGTCTGTCTGTGGAGCAGGACTGGGACAGCAGTCTGCCGCTGAATGAGCTCCTCTGCCTGGTGATGGTGCTGTGCAGAGGGTGGTGAACATTGTCCATGATGTTCAGCAGCTTACTGAGGGCTCTCCTCTCTGCAGTGGTGTTAAGGACTCCAGCTCTAATCCCAGCACAGAACCAGCTTTCCTCACCAGCCTGTCCAGTCGTCCAGCATCCCTCTTGCTGATGCTGCCTCCCCAACACACAACAGTGTAAAAGAGGACGCTGGCTACCACAGACTGGTAGAACATCAGGAGGAGTTTCTGGCAGATGTTGAAAGCCCTGAGCCTTCTGAGGAAGTACAGTCTGCTCTGAGCCTTCCTGTAGAGGGAGTCAGTGTTCACTGACCAGTCCAGCCTGTCGTCCAGGTGCACACCAAGGTATTTGTAGGATTTGACCACCTCCACGTCGACCCCCTCGATGGAGATTGGCTGCTGAGCAGAGGGCCTGGACCTCCTGAAGTCTATGCACATCTCCTTGGTTTTGGAGATGTTCAGCTGCAGATGGTTCATCTTGCACCACACCACAAAATCCTCAACCAGGGTTCTGTACTCCCTCTCATCACCATTACGCACACACCCCACGATTGCAGTGTCGTCAGAGAACTTCTGCATGTGGCATGACTCCGAGTGGTATTTGAAGTCTGATGTGTACAGTGTGAACAGGACTGGAGAGAGAACAGTCCCCTGTGGTGCTCCTGTGCTGCTGATCACTGTGTCAGAGGAGCAGTCCCTGATCCTGACATGTTGTGGTCTCCCAGTAAGGTAGTCAGTGATCCAGGTGACCAGGTGCATATCCACCTCCATCTCCATCAGCTTGTCTCTCAGTAGTAGGGGCTGGATGGTGTTGAAGGCACTGGAGAAGTCGAAGAACATGACCCTCACAGCACCTCCCCCCTTGTCCAGATGAGAGTGAGCTCTGTGCAGGAGATAGAGGATGGCATCTTCCACTCCCACCTTTTCCCGGTACGCAAACTGCAGTGGGTCCTCAGCATGGTGGACCTGAGGTCTGAGTTGGTCCAGCAGCAGTCGCTCCATGGTCTTCATCACATGAGATGTCAAAGCAACAGGCCTGTAGTCATTCAGCTCCTTCGGGTGTGCCTTCTTGGGAACAGGAATGAGACAGGTTGTCTTCCACGTGGCAGGAACTCTCCCTAGACGCAGACTGAGGTTAAAAACATGTTGGAGGGGCTCACCCAGTTGAACAGCACATGCCTTGAGCATTCTGGGGCACACTCTGTCCGGGCCAGCTGCCTTCCTGGGGTGAAGTCTCCTCAGCTGTCTCCTGACCTGGTCAGCAGTAAAGGTTGGTGGACTGGAGGAGATGATTTGTCTGCCAGTTGATAGTGTTGATGGTGGTGATGATGAAGATGGTGGAGGTGAGGGTGATGATGGTGCTGATGAAGATGGTAGAGGTGAGGGTGATTGTGCTGATGGTGATGAAGATGATGATGGAGGTGAGGGTGGTGGTGGTGGTGGTGATGATGACGGTGATGATGTTGATGAAGATGGAGGTGAGGGTAATGGTGGTGGTGATGAAGATGGTGGAGTTGGAGTTGAAGGTGATGGAGATGGTGGTGATGATGGTAGAGATGGAGAAGATGTTGGTGATGCTGCAGGAGGGTAGGAGGAGGGGGCAGCAGGAGCAGGACAGTCAAACCTGTTGTAAAAGTTGTTGAACTGGTTTGCTCTGTCCACACCGCCATCTACTGGGTTGCCGTTGTTGTTCTTGCACCCAGTGATGGTTTTCATTGCACCCCAGACTTCCTTCATGTTGTTGTCTTGCAGCTTTCTTTCCACCTTCTTCCTGTAAGACTCCTTGGCCTCTTTAAGACGTACCTTGAGTTCCCCCTGTACGCGCTTCAGCTCTACCAAGTTTCCGTCTTTGAACGCCCTCTTCTTTTGGTTGAGGAGGTCCTTGACGGAGCTGGTAATCCAGGGTTTGTTGTTTGGAAAGCAGCGTACAGTCTTTGTGGGAACAGCAACATCCATACAGAAATTCAAGTAGTCCGTAACACAGTGAGTCACCCCCTCAATGTCCTCACCATGTGGGTGCAGCAGCACGCTCCAGTCAGTGGTGTCATAGCAGTCCCTTAGGGCTTCTTCTGCTTCAGGAGACCAGACTCTGAATGAGCGTGTGGTAGTGGGCTGCCTCAGTACCAGTGGTTTGTACTGAGGCTGTAGGAACACCAGATTGTGATCTGATTTCCCCAGCGGTGGTAGTGGAATAGCCCTGTATGCATCCTTCACATTAGCATACAGCAAGTCTATGGTCCTGTTTTTCCTGGTGGGACAGTCCACAAACTGGAAAAAGGCAGGCAGGGTAGAGTCCAGCGTTACGTGATTAAAGTCACCAGTGATCACATAGAAGGCGTCAGGGTGCTGTGTCTGCAGCGCTGCGACTGTGGAGTGGATGACGTCACACGCTGCCTGCACGTCCGCTCTCGGCTGGATGTAAACACACACGAGGATCGCGTGAGAGAGCTCCCGCGGCATGTAATAAGGTCGGAGACTCACCGCTAACAGTTCAATATCCCGACAGCAGATCACCTCCTTCACGTACACATGTCCAGGGTTGCACCATCTGTTGTTAATAAACAGCGCGATTCCTCCACCTTTCCGCTTCCCGCAAAGCACCGGGTCCCTGTCCGCCCTCACTGAAGAAAAGCCGGGTAGCTGCACGTTAGCATCCGGCGTGTCGGGGGTGAGCCAGGTCTCGGTGAAACACAGCATGCTACACTCCCTGTAGAGCTTCTGATTCTTCACCAGACAGGCTAGCTCGTCGGTTTTGTTGGTCAGTGAGTTAACATTCCCCATAACCACCGACGGAACTGAGGGTTTGTACCTCCAGCGCTGCTCCGACTTCTTAGCCTTTAGCTTAGCCTTTAGCATAGCGCCGGCCCTGCAACCTCGGTACCTCCTTCTCAGATCATCCGGTATTGTGTGGACAATGCCCCCACGTCCCGCGGGTCGGAGGGCTAGCAGTTCTTCCCGGGAATAAACACGGTATTCCTCGCTGCCCCGCATATTTACACCAAAAATATCCTTAGGATATAAATAAGATGCACACTAGACGTGTGTAGTAGCACAGGACAAAGATGCAAACTTAATGAAAAAAATAAAATCACTGTTATATAACCAGTAGGTTTAGAAGTCAGTGGGTTCAGATTTTTTTTTCTGTCAGTGTTCAGTGTTCTAGCAAGCTTGTGTAACTTTTCGCAGCCCAAAATATGTTTCAGGAATGCCCGACTGTTTTGCACAGGGGTCTTAAGGCTAAAGCAAGAGCTTTTAAACTCTCTTTTTGTCATTTTCTCTTTCTCTTTTTTAAGTATAGTTTGTATTAAACTTTTCCTACATTAAATATATACTGTATATTATGTTTGTATTCTATTCTTGTAGCCTGTACTATGGTCCTGCAGTGTAAAAAAAGGGGACATTAAAAAAAATAATTATTAATGTTAATGTAATTTGTGCAAAGCACCTTTCACCTAAAAGCCCTGTCGGTTTAGAAGAGCTCAACCTAACCATTCAAAACCTTTAAAAGAACATTTATTCAATATTAAAATTTCAACATTAATCAGTACCTATAATGCAACCAAAAACATTAACAAAACTTTACTTAATGTTCTTTGCTATCAGGGCAGAGAGCTGCGCAGGTGCTTTAACTGTTTAATACAGTATACTGCAGTCTGTGAATGCATGTCACTCTGATGCATTCCTGACCTGTCTGAACAGGTCCAAAGCAAACATAATATCATACAGCCACTACATAACAGCGCCATACCTAGACTGTGCACATACCTGCTCCGTGAACAGCCGTGTTTACAGCACACCTCTAAACCCAGATCAGGAATCTCCAGTAATCACTAATGCAACAATTAGTAATTGAACAACAGCCTAGGGCTGCACCGTGGGAAATGAGCAGCACTCACAAGTCTGCGGTGACTGTGGCTCTGTTTCAGCTACTACTGAATGAGGAGTGTAATTAGAGTAAAAATGTAGTTTATTGTGTTACATGTGGAAACAAATGGAGATGACATGTTTAGTGATCACTGCACTGGAGCTTCATAAAGGTGGGAAAATATATAAAAATTGCGATATATTGAATTGTATGAAAGATGTGGCATCACGAACCCCCGCTCATACAGCTTTGCCATCAAGCTGCCGGCACTCAGATGGAGCAGAATTGGCCCTGCTCCCTCCAGGTGTGTAGATGGCGCTGTCTCCCCACATCATTACTAGGGTAATATCCACAGCACAGGGCGTCTGTGAGCTGATGTACCGGATCCAAATCGCTGTGCTTTCCTCCGAGTGCACTGTGCTGCTGCTCAGCAATGCTGCATCAGCAGCAGCTCGAAAAGAAGCGGTGGTTGGCTTCACATGTATCGGAGGAGTCATGTGCTAGTCTTCACCCTCCTGGTGTGTTGGGGCATCACTAGTGATGGGGGGAGTCCTAATGAGTGGGTTGGGTAATTGGCCTTGTAAATTGGGGAGAAAATGGGAAACATTTGAAATAAAATTATTAATTATTTGTATTAATTATTAATTATATGTATATATGTATTAAAAAAATGTTGCATCAAATATATATATTTTTTATTGAAACAGGCCCTCTAAACTCTCTAAGACTCAAATCAAAAGGGTAAACCTGCGAAGATTAATGATTGTCAAATTCTGTACAACAGAAATTCCTGGTATTTGCTTACTTAGAAGTGTTTTATCTTCTTCAGTAACAAAGATGCCGTAAAGTATCATAGACAACTGTCTTGAGATAGGGAGGAGGAGCCAAAATGGAGGTGGCTGTAAAGTTCGACGTAAAGTTAAAGTGATAAAGTGTGAATATACAGCTCTGGAAACAATAAGAGGCCACCTAAAAAATATATGTTTCTTTTAATCAAATTGAAAACATCTGGAATATAATCAAGAGGAAGCTGGATGATCACAAGCCATCAAACCAAGCTGAACTGCTTGAATTTTTGCACCAGCAGTGCAGCCATAAAGTTATCCAAAAGCAGTGTGTAAGACTGGTAGAGGAGAACATGCGAAGATGCATGAAAACTGTGATTAAAAACCAGGGTTATTCCACCAAATATTGATTTCTGAAATCTTAAAACTTTGAACTTGTTTTCTTTGCATTATTTTTGTTATGTCAGCCATTTCTCATTTTCTGCAAATAAATGCTCTAAATGACAATATTTTTATGTGGAATTTGGAAGAAATGTTGTCCGTAGTTTATAGAATAAAACAAAAATGTTCATTTTACTCAAATATATACCTATAAATAGGCCTGTGAACTGGGAGGTGGAGTTAGAGGTGTGGGCTTTTTACCCAGAATTTAGTTATAGAAAAACACAGCTTTAAGATACTTTGTCAGAACTTGTTGAGCCCAATGAAGAGGCAAAAAGATTTGTCCACAGTTTCTGTGTTGGCCCAGCATATGGATAACCATCAGGGTCAGTGACCACAAAAGGTTACAAACAGTTGTAGATGGGACATATGTGAAATTAAGACGGGCTATAAACATGGGGTCCATCACAGAAGATCCACTGTGTCCCTGTATCAACACACGTACAAACCCTCTCAGGGCCCAAGTCCACCTGGAACCCACTTAGCCCATGTTTCCCCCCCATGCAAGCATGCATGAGCATTCAGACAAATGAATAATGAATTCAAGATACTAAGTCAGCATTTATTCATATTGGGCAATTTGAACTGAATTTTCGTGTAATTTTCTTTTTCTTTTATATATTTAAGGCTTTGTATTGATTAAGGCATGACATTTACATAATGTGAATCATAATACAAAATCCCATTTTTGTTTAAAGCTTAGCCATGTAAATCCAGTATTCAAATAAAGAAAATAAAGAAAACTACAGTTTAAAACCGATGGACTACAATAAGGATAAGGACAAAAAAATGTACAGTGCATTTGAATTCTTACAAAACTATAACTTTAAACAGAACAAAGCTTGAAGTAGCAATGCAAGATGACATCCTGATCGCAACATTGAAACTGGGCCACACCTGGAATTTAGTAGTGGTCTACAAACATCCTGGAATAATGGACCATAAGTGGACCAGATGTGGCTGCTGAATTTTTTTTTAAATAGAAGATGAATGATGTGTTGCCCTCTCACATCTTTAACAGTAAGCATAATAAAGATATGATAATAATTATTCAAAAATAATATTTTTTGTTTTAATTAAAATTCTAAATGGTACAGTATAAGTAAATATACAGGAAAGAATTTTCATGTAGCAGCTAAAAATCAAAGGGATAAACGAGATGAATGGAGTTTGCATCCGGTCCACAAAACCACATCTGGCCCACTTCTGGGCCATTAATACAATCGGTATGTGCGCCAGACTTGGGCCATATTAATGTTGCTATAAGGGCAGTGAAGGAAGAATCCTGAGATAAAGGTGATTGTATGACTTTATATTGTCCCTGAATTAATGGAAAAAGACCACAATTTCTCAGCCAGTGGGCTGCAGACCACCAGTGGGCCATGAAGCATGTTTAGTGGTCCTCAGACCATCTATAGAAGTTAGAAGTAGAGGTAGTACATGGTGGATTGGTACCTGCACTTGATATGTCCCCACCACCAAAAGGTTGAAATCATTAGAACATTCCCTTATATGACCCTGTGCGTCTGCCCCACCGGACTCTGATTACCGCCATGCCTCCGCAGAGCTTTGCACAGTGACAACAGTCAACCGTCAGCTGTTCATTGCTATCTTGGCAACGCAGTCGCATTGTGCACATGTCCGCACTCGTTACACACACACAAATACACGCAGCAACACACAAACCCAACTCTTATGCTGCATTTACGCTGCTTCATCGCATCAACGTACAATAATGTATCCCTTTTTTGCGCCGAATCCATCAGACACAGGTAAACTTTATCCAAATGAATCCGTCCAAAACAATGTGTCTATCCAATCAGAGAGCAGACGCTTGCCTAATTCGTGTCCTCAGTGCAGTGTATGACAATCTTTTAGTTCCTCTTTTAAACGTTCCAGAGAAACATGGAAGAAAATCTTCCCTGTCCTTTATAATCAATCCCCGCTGATTTTCAGGGACTCTGATTAACATAATACAGCATGGGAAATGTTGCTGAGAGTGTTGGGTTTTTAAAATATTAATTTATAATTTAATTGGAAAACTTTGCTTATGATAGGGTTATGAGACTCAATCAAACATATTTATGTATACATATACATTTACATGTATAAGTTTATAGGAAATAATAACAGCTTGTTTAAAAGCATTTCCTATTTATTAAAACGATTTAATTGGACGTCACAGGGAACCCCTTTGTAATGCCCACATGTGACCAGATTAAGGGGGCTGTGCTTTCATGTGCGTTGACGTGACAGAGCAGATTAAATGCAGCATCACATCAACAGTAAACAGAATACAAACAACATTGGTGTTTTTGTAACATTTTTTAATGCTGGCCCTTTGCTGAGAAGCTCAGAAGCGCTGCGCCATTAAACTAACAATACATCGAAGTCAGAGCGCACCTGGCTCTTAAAGAGCATGGCAAGTGACACACTGATTGGTTTATTTCACATTATGCCCAAAACACACCATGATTAATTAGTACATGCCTTTTGCACGTTTCCAGACCAGGCAATGTGTATTTTTTGCATCTAAATAAGCAGCAGTTCCAAAAAGAGGCGGTGTTCGTAGGAGGCATATGCTAGTCTTCACCCTCCTGGTGTTGGGGCATTACTAGTGATAGGGGGAGTCCTGATGAGTGGGCTGGGTAATTGGCCTTGTGAATTGGGAGAAACTGGGACAAAAACTGGAATAAAAATGTGTATAAAAAAAAGTTAATTAAATGAATCTAGCACAAAAACACACTGCACAGCAATATAAACAGTAGCATGCTCTTATATCCTAAAACACTATCTCTAGGCAATTAATCAGCCTTTAAAATATTAAAAGCTATGAAAAAAAGTGAAGGTAGCCCTGGTGGACAAGACTACACACTTATAGTGACTGAGGATTAAGTGGACACGCCCATTACGCAAACAGTGATGCCAGACACCAATAGGAAAAAAAGTTACTTTTTGTGTAATGTACTAAGAAATTAAAATAAATTAAGATATTTACTCAAATGTATTTGGAGAACTCTACCCAAATAAAGATTTTCCTGTTTTTTTTTTATCTTAATATTTAGAAAACAAAGTGTACAATAATTAGTACTATTTAATGGCTTATCTAAAGTATGTTTCACTGCTGTAATTTTTTTCATTTTAGTTGCTTAAATTTTAGTTGTAGATTTTACACAATTAACTTATGTTATATTTACTAACCCCAAGAATATTTTTTTTACAGTTTAGTTAAAACTGGGCTAAGAGTTCTAGAGATGGTATGGACATGTTTACTCCAGAAAGAACCCAGATCAAGGACCACTGTATAAAATGTACAAAAAGCTTTTTAATATGAAGTGTAACATTCCTACTATGAGGAGCAAATACATGTTTATTTAGAGTAATGCGTCCTTGGTCGGTCATAAGGTGGAAAAGGTGGAGAATCCCTGTACTAATTCTAATTGATTCCACTAATATAACAATAATAAAGTTGCATAAAAATGTAATAACATACTTTTAAAACATTTAATTAATAATATTTTGGGAGAGATCAATTTTTTTTCTTCACTTTTTTCTGCTCTATTTGATGCACTGGCCATACTGTGGCTGAACAAAATTTTAGTAAAGTTTCTGTGTATGTAAACATATATGCAAGAAAACACAATGGATGATATCATGGTCAGCAAAATGACTGATGTTATGTCTATTTATTATATAAGAGGTCATGATGATAAATTAATTATTGTGCCAGGCCTACTAAGACCATGCAGATTCCAAATACTTACTTTGGCCTCTATTGATGCCTGTGTGGCTATTCTCAGTGAGGCCGTCTTGGCATAGTTCTCAGTACCGTGTCAGAGGTGACACTGTTTCCGCACCTTTAACAGCACTCAAATCCTGTTGTACCTGCCGAACCCTGTGCTGACACCGGACCTGAACTCCAATCCCCTCATCTCAGGCATGTCTTTCTGGCACCTTCCGTCTCCTGTCCAGGAGGCTGCACGTCACCTAAATCATCAGAATGACAAGATGCCTTAAATCAGGAAAACAATGATTGAATTACCTCCTTCCACCGCCCCCCTCCAAGTTTTCTGGTGCCAATGAAGCCGTCCCTGTAGATTAGATTACTGGCCACTGTCCCCCTCCCTCCCAGGCCCTACAGAAGCCATTAGGTAATGCAGGACTGCTCTTCTTCCAAAAGGCCGCTCTTTGAAGGATTTAGCAGATTAAGCCTGCATCAAAAACAAGCCCACAAGCCTCAGAAGGAAGAAGAGAGGCGGAGGAGCAGGGAAAGAGAGAGACGAGAGAAAAAGAGAATAGATAAACCAGTAGACAAGTAGACAAGAACATACATATTCAAGTGCACTTAAAGGAAAAGTAGCTCAATAGCTTAGAAGGACACGTCAGTGTGTCTAAGAAAATGTAGGTCTATTTCATACATAATTTACTTATGGTTAGAAAGCTGTTAAATAATTTCACAGATTGAGAGAATTTTGTCTGTGACATCAAAGCTTTTGATTTGAACTAAGGCCACGTTCACATTACAAGCCACATTGCTCAAATCCGATTTTTTGCTCAGATCTTTTTTTATATGTATAATTTTATTTATAATTTTTTCCCCATTTTCTCCACAATTTTACTCAGCCAATTACCCAACCCACTTATTAGGACTCCCCCCTATCTCTAGTAATGCCCCAACACACCAGGATAGTGAAGACTAGCACATGCTTCCTCCTACACATGTGAAGTCAGACACCCGCTCATTTTAAGCTGCTGCTGATGCAGCATTGCCGAGTAGCATCACAGCGCACTCGGAGGAAAGCTGATACATCAGCTCACAGATGCCCTGTGCTGTGGGGAGAGAGCGCCATCTACCCACTCGGAGGGAGCAGGGCCAATTTTGCTTCCTCTGGGTACCGGCAGCTGATGGCAAAGCTGCACGAGTGGGGGTTCGAACCCCAACTGCAACTTCCTTGATTTGATCCACATTGATATAAGTATAAACGTCGCCTTCTTCACCAACAACACAAAACGTCATATTTGAGAGACGATTTGTAGTTTTATAAAGGTGAAATGGATGAGTTAGCAGCTCATATGTGGAGCATCTTTTGCTGAAGTGGAGAAACAGAAAACAGCTGGTCTAAAGTTGTTATGCTCAGGTCGAGGAGGTGAAAAAAGGCCAAGCGTTTTGCTTTTGCTGTTTTTGCAGCTATAGCTGCACCAAGAGACGTGTGGGTACGAGAGAGAAGCATGTAGCACATGCAGAAAAGCATAAAGATGCATGAATTACTATTTGACTTTTCAAATTTATGTCTCATGTGTATGGATTGGATACGTATCCGATTTAGGACCACGTATGAAAATGACGTTCTCACTGCCATGAAAAAATCAGATCTGAGCCACAAAAAATCTGATTTAAGTCATATCAGCCTGGTAATGTGAACATATCCTAAATTACTAAAATCTCAAAATGTTTCAAATCAGATTTGAGTCACTTTCAAATGTGGTCCTAAACACATATGAACATACATATCCGATCCATGGACATGAAAGTGAACGGTCAAATCGCAATTCATGCTTCTTTTAGCTTTTACGCATGCACTATGTGTTTCTCTCTCTAATAGCTGCAAAAAGAGCAAAAGCAAACCGCGTGGTCTTTTATCGCCTCCTTGACCTGAGCATGTACTTCAGATGAGCTGTTTAACCTCTTAACACGGCGGGCCAGAAAAATATGATATTTAATATCTGGCTGTGTTTATGAATAGGTATAGGTTCAATATAGACACCCAATATACCATTTTAAAGCTTAGAATCTCTGCTTTTCAGTTATCGAGCCTATTTAGCTGTATCTCCTTTCAGAAAATAAACATTTAGGGCGAAATATGCCTTGGTTATGAAAATATGAAATCATAATTTTCATATTTCCGTTTATCGTACGTCCATATTTGATCGAATGCGGTCATGTTATATACCATTCGAACCGTCTGCCCCTCCAGATTCCGAAACTGTGCTCCGTTTTACTGTACGGTTCCTGAGTTAGAGCTGAAAGAGCGCGTTGCAGCGCGTGTTCAGAGTTAAAATATGCTCAGATTTTGTCCTGTAGTTACCTAACGTCACTCCCCCCCCCCCCAACACCCACCAGCGCGTCCCCCACTCTCTTACCTTCAAAACGAGTGCAGACTCAAGAAAATCCATCAACCCAGTCTCCTATAATCCACAGTTATATCCCCCCCGCGCTAGGAATAATGTGAGACAGAATCTAAACTTTAATTCCTAATTAAAAGCATTTTATTCGACGCTACGCCGACTCTGGCCCACAGCCAGACAGTGCGGAGCCTACTGGACATGACGGTATGCAAATGAGGTCTGTCAGCCAATCAGGGGGCGAGTTCTGCCAGCTGAAAGGCAAAGGAAGGAAGATGCTTGGCCACAGATACTGAGTCTAATAGACTTTCCACTCTGCAGAAAAACCGCTCTTAAAAAGACAGTGCGGATTTCTGTTTGTATAGGTGTTGACCACACAAAAACCCAGAGTTTACTGCAAAATGAGTTATAAAAGTGGTAGTTTTTATTCTTATAAAGTTTCCAGTCCTTTGGAGAAAGAACATACCATTACTGGTTCAAATCACTATAATTCCTAACCAGCAAAAGGTAGCAGGTTATACTTTTATATGATGATTGTAAACACATTATAGCAAAATATAGAGCTGCCAAAACCCTTGTTCCATATAAATAGTTCATTTTATGTGTCTGAAAATAAAATAACAAAATAGAAAATCTGAAAAGCGCATAAAAAAAATCCTGGTTTTTACCATATTTTGGCCATTACATGTTCAACTGAATAATTAAAATGCCTTAAATGAATTGTTTAAAGGCTTCTAAGTGATATTAATTCATAGAATTGACTCTAAATTATTTAATATTGGAGTGATAAGCCTTCAAATGTGAGTATGTAATTTCAGGCGGAAAATGGTAAAAAAAATAGGCTTGGAGCTTAAGAGGTTAAAGTTGTAGCTTCAAGTCTGGCAAGTGAATCTGGTGTCAATTTCATCATCTACATGATTGAACATGTCAGTGTTTCCAGTTTGTTTAATCATACCTAGTAATATAAAGTTATTGATACTATTGAAACTTTTTGCATTTTTTTACAAATGTAAAGGTGTGGAAATTGGTCTTTGGACCTGAAGTCTGATTAAGAAAACATTAAGCAATACATTTACAATTTAGCATGGATTACCTCAATGGCTAAAAGTACACCTTAAATTAATTTCAGGTGTTGAAAGGTTTGACGGCCTGTAAACAAAAATGAAACGATTACTGTGAGTCAAGTTTCCGCCATCCATTTTTAAAGTTCCTACTCCGAGCCCAGTGTCTGTTTGTGTGATCTGGCAGAGGTGCTGCCTCTGAGCTAGCTTTGGCACGGCAAACATCCTGTCCTGTTCGTGAGCCTGACCAACTCAGAGGAGCAACAGGCTCATTCTGTCTTTCTGCTTTTTCTCTCCGGCTGCCAATGACCGTAAACACGTTTTGAGTCGAGAAAAAAAAAATACTATATCCAGACTTCTGTTTTCTGAGGGTTCTTGGTTGGGTTTGAGGTTCATCATGAAGGAAGTGGACAAGGGAAAGTCGCATTTCTTTTCCAAATAAATCTCACTTAACCCAGCAGACCCAGGATTCCTGCCTCTGTGGTATTTTTCTGTCTCGGTTGCTGACCAAGGCAGATTGAGAATGAGAGCACAGCAGTGGCGGTTGAACTCGTGGCCTTTGTTTAGGTCAACGTGCTGTCTCTTTAAACAGTCTTAAGACATTTTTCTCTTTTCCCATGATGGCAACATTTCACTCATAGATCAGCCTAATCCACTTTGACTGGCCTGAAGTGCAATTTGTAAAAGTGGCCGCGGACGAGAAGCCGCGGCTGAGAGAAACCGCAGGCTGCTTGGAGACCTACGGCCACTAGCATGTATATGTCAGATATTTTTCAGAGAGGGATGAGAAACAGATGGGCTTCTATAACAGGAGAGAGATTTACTCTCCTCAAGCTACTGTTCAACCAGTTACTGCTGTTCAACTTAAAACAGGGGTTCAGTTTGTGTGAAAACAGGGACTAACACAGTTCGCTAGCTCCCCAACTCATACACACAACCTTGCAATTAACAAATTTCATTTTATTTAACCTCTTGAGACCTGGACCTTTGCTTGGTGTGAATTTTTAATTTCTCCAGCTATTTGAGATTAGTACGACCTAAAAAGTTAAAAAACTAAACTTTATCTTTGTACAGGAAACTTACCATTTGGGATCCGAAGGACCCACTATGCATTTTAATTTTCTACAGCAAGTAAATAAACTCAGTAAATAAATAGTTTCAAACATAAAATTCAATGAGATTTTTACCCGGTCCATGTTTCTGTCTGGACTGGCTGTAGAAACTTTTGACTGGGATTCCCGCTATCTTGTTTTCAATCAATTGAGATTAATGTTGTCATGTGATCTGCGTATCAAGTACCATGGTGCAGAGAATTATAAATGTAATGTCCCCATATGAGGATGCAGAGTCTTAAGAGGTTAACATTTCCAATATTGTCTCCATATGTAGGTAAAACTCACAATACTCAAATAAAGCTTAAGCTGTCCACTCTGTTTTGGTGAAACATCACTGTAATTAAAGTATTTTTAGAAAATATAAATCTTACCACCAAGATCACCATGAAAAATATAAAATATAAAACAGGGTGGACACATGCATGACAGTAAATAAAAAGTGATTACACTGGAAAAATGTGATTATGGTTGGTGTAGTTTGAAATCTTGACGATTCACATTCACAAATGTGAATAAGTGATCTGTATCTGTGTGTAATGTGAATTAATCTGTCCCTGAAACACCTCACATGCGCACATTGACATGTGTATAAATGTTGCCTCAGCTGCATCTAGAGATGTGTGGGTATGAGAGAGAAGCACATAGCGCATGCGTAAAAAAAGCAAAAAAAAAAAAAGACGCATGAATTCCTATTTGACCTTTCACATTCATGTCGCATGTCCATGGATCGGATATGTATCCGGTTTGGAACCACATATGAAAGTGACTCAAATCTGATTAAAAAAAAATCTGATTTGGCATGTTCACACAGCCATGAAAAAATCGAATCTGAGCCAAATTGAGAAAAAAATCCAATTTGAGTCACTTCAGCTTGGTAATGTGAACATAGCCTGGAAGGAGAGATGGACCCTTCTAGTGTTTGGGGGCATTATTAGTGATAGAAAGAGTTCAAATAAACAGGGATTGGGTAACTGACATTCCAGATTAGTAGATAAAATTAGAAATACATGATAAGATAAAAGAGCTAGCATAAAAAAATAAGCATTTCATTTAGAATTAGCTTTACTAACAAGTTTGGCTGAACTTTGAGAAGAAGTTTGAAGTCAGAGGATTTAACAGCAAAGCTTCGCGGTAGGCCGAGTCACAATCCATTTTTGTTCTTATTCCAAAACTGTGAAGACGCTTGTTAAAAAAAACACACTGAAACAAAATCAAAGTGCTGGCTCTTTTCCTCGATGGCAAAGGAACCTTCATTCTTTTGAGTGTAGGCCTTTTTAACTGGGGGCGCATTAAACCCAACCGTTTACCACTTCAAAGGCCAAGATAGGTTCCTATTCAAACACACACACACACACTCACTTATCAAAAAAAAAAAGTATAAAAAAGCAGGTCCTTTTTAGTTTGCCCCTTATTTCCCTGTAGAGCGGCATGGGGTTTTTATTAGTGAAAAGCAGAGCAACAGAGAGTCTTTCAGAGCGGACTGAGCCAGGCCTCAAAACAGGCAGCCAGCCATGTTTCTGCCCTAACACTGCCGGTGCCATCTGAAATGAATCAGCTAGACCACTGTTACGTATTAGCCGGCAAGGATATGATGGCAGGAAGGCATTCATACATACACACATACACACACACACACCCACACACGTACTCACAGACTTATTTTTTTTTACTCCGCCAGGAAGCAAGGCCTGGTGCCAGCATTTCCCATAACCCACCTGTAATGGGATTAAGTGAAGGGACATCTGTGTTAGGCCTATCGTCTCTTAAAGAGCTGCGTAATGAATAGATTTCATGGGACAAGTGGTCTGTTCATTAGGATGTAGAACACATGACATTCTACACACGCCTCCTACCTAACACACATGAACATTAGCATCCTACACAAATGCATGCAGTCCATGTTAGACAATAATAAAGATATTGCACCACCCATATTGCACTATTTTTAATGCATTTTATTATTTGTAAACCAGTTTATACAGTTTATGTGCATTTTAAAGAGAATCAAGAAATCTCCTGCCATCATCTCAGCACGTTTTTGAAAAATGCTCACAATAGGGCTGGAGAAAACAAGTGTCTGGAGGTGCTGCTCGAAAGCTTTTTCACTTCATACATGGCTGCGGTGAAATTTATTTAGAAACAACAAGAATACTTATGTTTTAAACAGTGTTGGGCATGTTACTTTGAAAAAGTAATTAGTTATAGTTACTCGTTACTTCTCCAAAAAAGTAAGTTACTAACGGAGTTACTCCACTATAAAAGTAACTCGTTACCAGTAAAAGTAACTATCGAGTTACTTTTTATTATTCGCCCGTCAAAAAAAAAAAAATCAATTATGTATTTACTATTATTATTAGAAAAACAACAAACAAAAATAAGCCCATAATGTTGACAAAAATATACTCTAACGAATAAAAAAAAAACAAACAGAAATTCTCCACACAACCAAAGAAAATTACTAAAACTTGTAATACTGAAAAAAACGGAAAAACGCGTCTGGGGATGAAATTAAACAAACCAAGCCAAGCAAAATATAATCAGAATTATGTTAATTAACACTAACATAAAAGCACAGAACTAATTAAAATGATTTTTAAGAACAGCTACACACAATGCTGCAAGTCAAATGCGGAGGCGTTTCACGTGCGCCCAGAGCTGCGTGATTATAACATTTTTCATTTTTATTATAGTTTAATTTTATTTTGTTTTAATTTTTTCTGTTCAGTAAGTTTTAATTTGTTTTTAGGGTGGGCTTGCTAGTTTCTATTAGTTTTTATACAGCTTATCAGATCAATCTAATAAACGTGAGAGAGAGAAAGAGAGAGAGAGAGAGAGAGAGAAAGAGAAAGAAAGAGATTTGCGTGTTTTGGTGTGAGCTACTCACAGGTAAATGTTCTCACATACTGTATCTCCTGTTTCTCTTTCATCTGCCTGGCGCTCATATTGTAATCCCATACATAGTTCTGCAGTTTCTCAGTGTTTTCTGTTGTATTTTACGGCTAGCGCGAGCGCTTTACACAAGAACTAACTGACCACGAGGTGCCGCGCGCTCGGCACAACACCGCCCGCTGAACAACAGCGCTTATAAATAAATTAAACACAAAAATGAGGGTATTCTATCAGTAATTTCAGTTCGTTTTAGTTAGTTTTATAAACACAAAATACAGTTCGAGATAGTTATGTTTTTTCCTTTTAATTACCGTTTTTATTAGATTCAGTTAACACAAATGTTTTTTTACTTTCAGTTTTCGCTATTTCGTTCGCTTTAGTGAACAATAATAATTGGTTACTTAGCAACATTGTGATTATCACACCAGAGCTTTATATAAAATAAAAATAGGAGCCCGATTTTGGGACGGTCTTTGGGTCAGGTCGGGTTCGGGCAGAGAATCTAAGCTCTAAAAGAGAAAGCAGCAGCACCACAAAAAACGGAGCAGCTAAAAAGAGCTTAATGTCCTTAATTCGGAACTTGGGTTGTCCACAGCAATCACTGAATTGATTAGAGCACGCAAATCGTCACAATTGTGCCCCACTTCAGCACGCCAAACCACAGGCACAGCGGCCAGAAGCTCAAGTTCACCGAAGGAGGGGTTAACCAGGGCAAAGCGAAGTTAAAAAAAAAAAAAAAAAAAAAACTTCATAGAGCGGCTAAAGTAACGTGCAGTAACGGGGTGTCGGAAATGGTAACGGCGTTATAGTTACAGTTATAGTAATTAGTTAGATTACTCGTTACTGAAAAAACGCCATTCCTCCCAACACTGGTTTTAAAATACTTATGGAAGAGTTCAGAAACCAATACCAATGTGGTGTGAAATATGGTGGAGGATCTGTAATGATCTGGGAATGCCTCAACAAGTCTGGAATCGGGTAGATTCCTCTTTTTGCGAAGGACTCATAAATCAAGCCGCACACAAGTTTATCCTGATAGAAAACTTGTGTCTTTTTTGTTTGCAGGACAATGCTCAATTCCACACAGCTAGATCAATTAAGGTGTGGATAAAGGACCATCAGATTAAGACCCTGTCATTAAAACCTTTGGAATATAATCAAGACTAATAAGCCATCAAACTAAGCTGAACTGCTTGTATTTGTGTGCGAGGAGTAGAATAAGGTCACCCAAAAGCAGCATGAAAGACTGGTGGAGAGCATGCCAAGACACAGGAAAATGAAATATGATTAAAAAATAAAAAGATATTTCACCAAATGCTGAATTATGAACTAATTAAAAGATTAGCATTATGGTTGCTTTTAAATGAATATGAACTTTATCTTAACATTATCTTCGCATTATTTAGGGTTTAAGGTCTCTGCATCTTTTTCATTATTTTGACCTTTTTTTTTGCAAATAAATACTCTAAGTGACAATGTCTTTATTTGAATCTTATAGAATAAAACAACAAGTTCTTTTTACTCAAACATGTAACTGTAAATAGTCAATTCAAAGAAATTGATCATATATATATTTTCCTCATATATTCCTCATATACTGTATATTGTAGCCTTATCTAAGTTAGTTAGCTTGCTTAAGGATAAAAGTGACTTGTTGCCTGCCCATGTGAACACAGTAAGACTGGTCAACCAGCTTGATGTGTGATTCAGGTGTAAGATGAATAGAATTGAATGAATTTACTGATATCTGTGAAACTCCTTTTAGCTGATATGTTAATCATCTATTTTCTGATTGGCTACACTGCATTGTGCCTATTACAAAAGAACAATCCAGTATGAAAGATTTAGTACAAACCGTAAAATGTTTAGACCAGATTCCTTTGGAGCAGCAGAAATTCATTGATAATTTCCCCACAACATCTAAAATCACAACAATCTGCATCACTTCAGCACAAAAGGGTGGAGCTTAACTGCTGAGCTGAATTTGTGGTCATTTGGGAATACTGAATGTTCATTGCTGTGACATCACAGTCAGTTTATTGCAGCTTTCATACATATGGACTGTGTCTGAGTGAACAGTGAATTTGAAACATTACAAATCATGTTCACATTATGCATCAAGTTCTTTTTAAAGAAAAAAAAGGCCTTCCATGTTGTGTTAACAGAAAAAAATGTTTCTCTCCCTTGTGTATCAACTCTGCTGTTCCCTGACTCTTGTATTGTGAAGTGTCAGCTGCAGTAAGTTCCAGATGGATGCTGGCTTCAGTCCAGGCCAGATCCTAGATGTGGTGAAAAGACATGCACACATGGAGGGAAAGTAGGAGCCCGGAGTGTATGAATGAGCAGGACTCGCAGCTGAATGGGAAACCCGTCAGGAACAAGTATGTTTAAAATGAAGGAGGCTGTGAGCGGGCTGTACATCAGCAGAAGTCTCCTTCATGTTCTACTCTCGTTCATCTCAGCTGAAGTGCTGGACTCTGGGCTACTGCGGCTACTGTAGCTGTGAAAGAAGACCTACACTGAACATTTTGCCTGTGTTGCTACTACACTTATATTCTTTCTATTTTTAAGTGTAGAGCAGTGGTAGACAGTAAGGATTTTTTTTGTTTGCACTACAAAGCGCACTTAAAATCCCTTAATTTTCAGACATCCCAAGTTGCAAAAGTTGATTTCAGGGAGGTTCTCCTTAATACCTGACTGGTAAAATTAATACATAAGGCACCATAGATTATAAGGCGCTCTGACTATTTTTGGGAAATTTAAAGGATTTTAAGTGCACCTTATAGTGCAAAAAAAAGTGCATGTTACATTTATAGAGAATACAGTGTTAGGATTGTTAGACTCATAGTCAGGCACCATTATAAGTGTAACATAGTGCGCTTCTCCAGGTCAGGCCAAAGACCAAAGCCTAAATTTAACACATGGAATTAGTATTATTAGACACTGTATTATCCATTACATTATACTAAACTGTACTAAATGCTGCCCATGATGTAAAAGTCCAACAACCATACATCTAACCAAAAATCATGAATGGAGAGAGTAATATTTTAAGCTTTAAAATGGTTCTCTGAGTTGTCATAGTTCTATATTAAACCATTGCATTTATTGAAGAACCCATGAAGAGAGCATATAAGACACATGGTACTGGTTATCTCAGAAGTCTTCAGTATTTACAAATATTCACAGGAGTCATTGTGAACTTATTTGTTTCACAGTAAATGTACATCATTCTCTCTCCCTGGTTGTTTGCTCAACTCAATGATTTGCCTGAGTCACCACTTGCAGAAATATGATGAGCCACCCACGCAGCTCAACTCAGAATGCTCCTTTAGTGTCCCACCCAAGTTTACCCATATACAATAAAAAAAAAAAACTGGGAGGCTTCCTGAGGCTGACAAGGTGCAGATCTGACATTACACTCTAGCTGCAGCAAAAATACAAAGACTGGCATATGCCATTATCCTAATACATCCTTTTGTGGCTGTTTTTGCCTGTTGTCGCTAATTTGTTGTAGTGTCATAAATCTGTCGTCACACATGTGGTGCAGCAGGAAGTCGCAAAAGCCACAAATATACAGTGAAGGTGCCCTAAAGGGATCTTTGGAGTGATAGCACATTCAAAACCAAAAAACAATCTTCTAGTTGGTGGTTTCTTTAGGAATCATTTTTCTAAATGGGTGAAAAACAATCCTCAATTTACACTTAAGTATTGTGGCAGATGCTTTTCTCCAGAGTGGCTATCAGATCAATCATGTTACATATAGGTAGGAGAGCATTAAAATAGCAGGTGATCCATGGTTTATTTGATTTGCAGTGTGACAATAGGCAGCAGGAGCACTATCAGACTACTATTTCTGCACTCATTCTGTAATTATAGACTGTAGTATTTTTATGTCTCTGTATGACTTTTTGTATAAATTTTCATTCTTTCACCCTGTTCTTCAAAGGTCAGGACCCCACAGGACGACCACAGAGCTGGTATTATTGGGTTTTTGGGTGGATTGGCTTGTGTGTTGTGCCGGCATATGTGGATCAGACACAGCAGTGCTGCTGGAGTTCTTAAACACTGTGGCCACTCATTGTCTGCTTTATTAGACATTCCTACCTATGGCTGCTCCACCTAGTAGATAAAGTAAAGTCAAAGACAGAAGCTCTGAATCTGTTGCTGCACATCCATCTGGTCAACACACACCAACACACCACCATCACTCCTAACACTCTATTCCTAAGGTCCTAACCCAAGCCAATCCAAGCATCAAACACTAATACAGCTCTTGAAAAAATTAAGAGACCACTTCAGTGTCTGAATTTTGCTATTTTTTGCTATTTTTGCTATTTATAGGTATATGTTTGAGTAAAATGAACATTGTGGTTTTATTCTATAAACTACACACAACATTTATTTTGTAATTTAGAGAACTTATTTGCAGAAAAAATGGCTGAAATAACAAAAAAAAAAAGATTCAGAGCTTTAAGACCTCAAATAATGCAAAGAAAAATCAAGTACATATTCATAAAGTTTTAAGAGTTCGGAAAAAAAATATTTGGTGGAATAACCCTGTTTTTTAAATCACATTTTAATTTTCATGCAGCTTGGCATGTTCTCCTCCACCAGTCTTACACACTGCTTTTGGATAACCTTATGCCTTTACTCCTGGTGCATAAACAATCCAAGCAGTTCAGCTTGGTTTGATGGCTTGTGATCATCCATCTTCCCCTTAATTATATTCCAGAGGTTTTCAATTTGGTAGAATCAAAGAAACTCATCGTTTTAAGTGCTCTCTTATTTTTACCAGAGCTGTTTGTTACGTAGGAGGGAAGGGAACACTACACACAAAATGTCCAGATTTTCCCAGGACACAGAAGGATCATCAATCAAACTTAGTTGACAATAGTTCTGTCTAATTAGCTTGGTGCATCACTAACATTGAACAAATGGTGTGTGTGTGTAACTGTAGTTAATGACAACTCCATGTTTATCCCCTGAGCACAGTGTCCAATAGTGGAATTGGATACTCTCACTATAAAGGACTAATTTAAGGGGTCATTTGGGACTTGGAACTCGTGGCCAGAACAGCTCTTTCCGCTCTAACAGGTGGACGGCTTCTGGAAGCAGCTCCACAGCCTCTTAGCATGTGTTGATTCACACGAGTGGGATGCTGAGTCAGGGCCGCAAGCTGCAGATGAGTCAAAGGGAATAACGGGGCAAAAGCCCTGCTGACCAAACTGACTCTCAACAGAGGATGAATGTGAATGCCTTTAAAAAGACTAGGATAAAATGATTTATTGCTCAAGGGCCCAACAGTAGCAGCTTAGCTATCCTTAATATCGAAACCACAGCCTTGTCATCAATAACCTGCTGTTCTAAACACTGGGCCACATGAGCAAGACCATCTGAGGTGACTGAAAGCTTCCACAGAATGCAGTTATTTAGTTTAAGTTGCTTTTAATGTATAAACAGCCTGTATCTTTGTTTAGGTGGAAAAAATGCTCAGATGCAGTTTTTTATAAGGCCATTTACAATCCTGTTATTTTGCCTTGAATTGAATAATCCTGTGATGATAATATTGCTGTCCTCCTGGTTTTGTGTGTGGTTGTCAGTGTCAGATATGCCGCCCTGTGTCGCTATTTGATAACGGGTGGGGAGAGGGGATCAGGTATTTGCTAACGTGGAGGTTGGGGGGACTGATGGGGGTGAAACCGTGGAATTTACAGGATAGGTATTATCATTGTAATGTAGCCATTTTAAGCTAGGTTACCTTTTAGTGTAGCACTAGCTCTGTAGCTCTAGCTTCACGTTTTTGGGCTGGGTTGGTTTAGTCTGCTTGTTTGCATTCCTGGTGTTGGGGTGAATTGTGGACAAGGGCTCTGTCAGTGATGCTGCCATTTTAAAATCGCGGTACTACTCACTACTACTACTCAGCACTAGTCATTTCATGCTCTCTACTTGTTTTAGATAAGTTAACCGATTATCAGGACTGGGGACTGGCCTTGTGTCTCTACTTCAAGTGATGCTACAATATCAATAAATGACAGTCCACTGTGATGATTGTGCAGTATTTGTTTGCATTGATGAGCTGTAATATTGTTTAGTAAATGTGTTACAATTTATTTACGTTCCATAAATGAACCATAGGAACATACCATACTGTATGTATAGTTTACAGGACTATTGTATTACCAGGCGATCTTGGTTAACAAATTGCTGTTAATCTTGATCAAATACATCCAGATTTCTTCATTTATGTCATTTCAAGTTACAAAAGTTTTGGATTTAACAACACTTCAGCATATATTCTCCTCCTTCGTGTCTGTCTTAAAGTGGTGTCTCTCTCCCATCACACGTCTGCGTCACTAACCTGTAAGGGTGAAGGCCAGAACATCTCCTCTGGTGCATGAAGCCATCACCATATTTGGCTGCCTTGTCTTTCTCAGGTTGTCTTGACCTCAGGATGTCAAGATTCAGCTTAAGAGTTCTCATTGTTTACGCCTTCGCACTTTGGGAAGAAACTCCAGTGCCTTGATATTTCCTGCTGAGAACAAGAACAAGAATTTTGTACTAGCACTGTTTGGCAAAAAGACAAAATGAAAATGATCAGGCAGGACATGTTTGGTCTCTGAAGTTTGCTTTTTGTTTGTTTGTTTGTTTGTTTTTTTAAAGAAGATGCTAGGCTAATGTGTTTCAGAAACACTAGACTTAGAGACTGTCACCAATATCATATCTGTATTTACTGTACTGTATTGTACTGTACTGTATTTACTATGACAAAAAAAGGTTTGATGGCTAAATTATCTATTTCTAGGTTAAAAATTCTGGAACAAAACTATTGTTATGAGTCAGTGTACCTAACATAGTGTGTGTAAGGACCAGAAAGTATGATATGTGTGTATAATCTTCAACGGCTATACAAAACAATGTGTATACATAATAATGAATAATGTGTAAAGATCAGGTCATATTTATTTGTAGGGGCTCCTTGCTAAAACTGCTGGATGGAACTACTAAGCTGGCACATGGCTGCAAACAGTTTTGCTGTCCTTGCTGTGTGCTGGGCATGGCTCCATTTTATTAGTCTGGTGTTTATTTTGAGTTACTTAAACATGCTGAGAATGTGTAAGGCTAACGTGTCTCATGGAGGAAAGAAAGTAAAATAATTTCACACAACTACCTGAATACCCTTCTCAAGGGTGCATCTTTCAGCCCATACAGTGAGTAGGTATTAGCACAGTAACACATCAGAGCTAACAATGCTACTACCCACACAAAACAGAAAATAATGATGACCACATTTAACCATGACACAAAGACAACAGTTGCATAGTTGAAGGAATCATAAATAGATACAAAAATAATATATTTTTTAGAGATGGAGAAGCATGTTGTAATGTTGTTGCTGCCAAAAACGAAAGTACATCTTTGTTACATAATATTGCATCTTTAGAGACTTGTGTCAATCGAGCATGGCGCATTATAAAAGCCCTGCCTGATGATGCATTAAAGACGTTTACTTCTACTGGCGATCAGCCAATCGAGCTAAAAGATGCACCAAAACCATAATAAGTTTGTCTCAAATCGTATGTATAAAATGCTTAAGATTATTTATTCAGGCAAACAAACATGTTGTAGGCTCAAATTAACTTTTTTTTTCTTTTTTTTTCCATTTCAGGTAAAATTACAGAAAATAATGATACTTGCTGTACGTACCTCAGTCTACTTAGGAAAGTCTGAAGGACTTTAGGACTGAAGAGCCCCATACAAATATAGAACACACACTATAATCAAAGGTAACATTTATCACCAGGTCTGTGAGAGGTTAGCGTTTTGCGTTGGACGTGTCCGGTAAAGCAGATATGAATAAATGAGGAGAAAGCAATGTGTGCGGTTAGTGGTGATGCTCACTTTGGGTAAAATCGAGGGGTAATAATAGCTTCTGAATGGTGTTAAGGAAAGAAAGAGCAGAAGTTGGATGTTTTTGTCTTTTTAATAGTACCTCATTTTCTTTTTTACCAGCCCAGCTGTTTTTGTGTGTGGTGATGGCATTTCTAAAATAGTGTCTGAATAATGCGGAGTAGGAGGAATAAAGAGGGTATGAGGAAAATAAACTCTCTTTTTTCACCCTCTCTGTCTTTAGTGGTTATTCATATCCTTTTGCCATAAACATTTAAATATACCAGCATTGACTAATTGAGCTGAGGTGGTGGACAGATGTAGAGGTCACGAGAGGGCAACACGATCTGGCGTAAAAAGAAGACGATGCAGTGCATCACTTTGGCCCGTTTTTGACCTGTCCGTAGCGACACATGCGCGTTCAACCCTCAAACAGCTTCCCCTTCTGTGCTAGCAGCAAAGCTCAATATCCATAACCTAGTGTTTCCCATGGCAGAGTAGTGCTCTAGCTTCCCAGAAGCAAAGCTGTGTACGGCTCCTGCAGAAATAATCAGCTGAGTAACGGCTGGTGTGTTCGTTCAGCAAGGACAGTCCATTCCACAGACTTCTGGCCTCGCTTTAGTTCAAAACACACGCACTGAAAACCACAGGGGAAACACCCAGACAGAAATGTGGAAATATTGGCTTAGATGAAAGTCTAAGCTACTTCGAACACACTCGTATGGTCATCCTTACAATTCCTAAAGATTCCTAAAGAGTTTACCAGATTTAGGGGCTCATTGAACACCCACGTCCAGTCGCCAAACATTTTACTCCATTTGAGTCAATGTAGGACACTGTTTGGACACAACTCCATTACAGAGTTCAAGACTGGAACTCGACAGTCCTGAGGAAGATTTTAAGAGTTCAGCCCTTTCCGCTTTAGCAGGTGGATGAACTCTGGAAGTGGCTCAGCAGGCTAGTTATTCACATGAGTGGAATGCTGATGCACAAGCTGTGAGGAAATTAGAAGAAATCTAAGGTGCCTTGAACCCTTTCAGCTAAAATCTAAGTATTGTAATTGACAGAGATTAAGACAAAAGTGTCACTGTTGCAATTTTAACATGGTGAGTTTCTGAATATTACAGAAAAACACTGGTAGAATGTTTAGATCAAATATTTTAAGCCAACTTGCCCGAGCAATGAACACAAGCTTTATGAAATGAGGCCCAAAGGTGGCCTAAAACCACATTGATGCATTGGAGTTGTCATGCTACAGGCTTGGGTTGCTCTTGCATGCATGCCACTTACACAGCAGAACTGTTTGGACAAATGTCCAATAAGGACCGTGCGCGTGTGCACAGCCTAAACTAAATACCAGAATTGGTCAGAACAACTGATTTGGACCACTTTTACCTGCTGTGTGAATGTACATTGTGTGAACAGGAGTTTGGGCAATAACTTGAGCTCAGAAAACCAAATGTGAACTGAAATCTTCCTTGCATTGATTGCAGAGGCTTCTGCAAATCCAGAAAGAAAAAAAAAAAAAGAAAAAAAGAAAAAAAAAAAATCACAGCTTACACCCACCCTGTCTTTTTACAGGTTTATTGTATAGACTGCCACATTCTGTATAGTAGCTCACAGGTGCACAATTTATGCCAAAAGCATATGCCTGCAGAGTGCAGAGTGGCTTAAAAGCAAGAAAACCAAACTAAACTATTCAGGGAAGTGTGCCATCAAGATAAAGATTGAAACACTGCATTAGGAGAAGAGGTAGACAACTTGAACCACATGGGAGACTGACCCTTTTGGTAGGATCCTTTAACATAAAAAAAAAAAAAAAAAAAATGAAGTGAAACAGTCACTTAAATTCCACAGAAATCTATTGTGTTGGGTACTGCAACAAGCCACCCAGGCCTGGAATAAAGGCAAGAGACAGATTCAAATTTCCCCATATTTATTTATAAAAATTTTAAGAAACACTATTGACTCATTGCAACAAGTGGTCATCCTCAACCAAGATGGGGCCCAAAGAGACTTCCGTTTCAAAATACTGATCTGTAAAACAAAGTTGCAAACAAACGAATTAGACTTTGTTCCTTCACAAAAACATGTTAGAACAAGGTCCCTCAAACCTGGTCATTGAAGCTCACTTTCCTGCACATTTTAGGAGTGATTGCCACCAACATTAGTTTAAAAACAATGGCCTTTTACGAGCAGGTAAACTAGTTGAACCAAACTAGTTTGAACCTGGGAAAGTGGATTTCAAGGACCAGGGTTAAGAAATGCTGGGTCTGTTTCCCCAGACATTCCTCCCATTAGACAGCCTTGAGTTTGGACTGAGGTTTAACCAAAAAGCATCAAGGCAAGCATACCTTCATCAGTGGGCACACTTCTCGCCTTCCTGGAGACACATTCTCCATCACAACAGTTACAATCCTGGTCATTACCATCTGCAGCAGCCCACCTACGTAGAGCAAACACGCAGCAGCTTTAGTACAAACTGAAACAAAGGCATCATAACAGTATCATTTTGAGGCATACCCATTGGTCTCAAAGGAGCAAGCCTTGTGTTCAGCATCAGTCTTCCGTAAAGTTGTAGAGGCTTTCAGGAAACATGTGATGTACAGCTACAAAAAAACAAAAAACAAAAAAAGTTAATGTTGTTCAGGTAGTTTGTAAAATGGCAGCATTAAAAACAAATGCTCCAACGTAACCAAGTCTTCCATACCATACTACTGTTGGTTTGTTCAAATCTGAACACTTCCAACTGAAACTGCAGCTTATCATCTTGAACCCGTTTCATAAATTCAGAGTTGGAGCCCGTTATCTTGGCATCAACCAAGCATCTAAAAATATAAATAAAGAAATAAATAGAAAAAAGGAGGAGATGTTGGTGGTTGGTTTCTACATGCACTCGTCTAGGCTAGTAAAAGCAATACTTACCCATGGTTCTCAATAAATGTGTATCTGGGAACAGCATTAATGTCAGGAACTGCAGTTGCCACACAGTGGTCCACAAATACACGGAGAGGTACATGGTTAAACTGTGTCAAAGATGCCTCAATCTTCATGACCTCGCCAAGGAAGTATTGATTCGATGGTCTCTCATACTGCCAGTCATCTACAAGCAACAAGTTAAAGGCCATGTTCAGACTGCAAATAAAACTAAAAAAAAAAAAAAATTTAATCAGATCTGTGACTGTCTGCACTGTTAATTACAAGTGATCAGACCAGATTTGCATACAAGTCAATAACTAAGCTTCCTTGATCCCTGTACTCTGAATCTGAAGTTACATACATTGCAAGTGCTGCAAAGACATTGGAATCCAATTTGAGCTTCCAGAGAGTTAAGATATGGCTGTTTAGGATCAAACACAGTCTACGCGTGCCAAGAATAAGATTTGGGCTGACAATCTGAGCATTGCCTAAAAGATTGAGTAGAAGCATACTGTAGACTAGGGTGATTCTACAAGATTCCAAATGGGAATGAGCTTGATGCAGCGTTCCTTAATAGAAAAAGTTTGAGAATTTTCACAAATACAAACCAGTCATGAGCTTCATGGTGAAGACCAAATGCTCTTCCGCTGCCACTGTAGAGGAATACGGCACCCATGTAGGGGACACAGCAATACTGCTCACATTGTGCTTCCTAAAACAAAAGAAATTCCAAGTTAAGGCTCCAAGCAAAGCAGTTAAGAAAAAGGAAACCACTGTAGCTAGTCCATCTTAAGAAGCTTACCTTGAGTAGTGACAATCAATCTGAACATTGACTCTTCCTGTTCGGACAATTGAAGTACCAACCAGAGGTTCAGAGCGGTAGAGGAGGTGAAAGCTGTAGATAAGGTAATCTTCCGTCATCTGAAATAGCAATATTGCATTAGTAGAGCAGTGACCTGCACAACAATTAAAACTAAGCAATTCAAAACTCAACTTACCGTTAGTACACTACCACAAGCCTGGAGTTCAGAGTTAAAGATGAGCACTCGGGCTGCAGAGTCCAGTCCTGATGCTGCACAGCCTCCAAGCGTCAGAGAACTAGGGTTTACGAGCATACCATTTCCAAAGAAATCTTGCTTCACCTCCACATGCACCATACTCTCCCCACATGCAGCAGCCACACTGTTGACTGGGGTAGGCTGCCGCAAGTTAAACTGCACCGGAAATTGCTTAGGCCTTTCTGGAGCTTTGGGAAACCGCCACAGTAACTTCTTTAAGGGTTCAGTGGGTAAATGGACTTGCAATTGGGGGGGCTTCAGAGGATCTGGATACAGCATGGGATTAGGTGCTTGAGCAGAAGACAGTCCTGGAGACTGAGCAGAAGTCTGACCTAGACTCCAAAGCGAGGCCTGAGGTGAAGTCAAGAGCACATCACTTGGACTACTTGTCAGGTCAGGGCTCATGCCGGATGCTGGACCAGTGCTTGGACCACTTGGCAGCTGAGGATTCTGGGCAGGCACTGGCACGAGGCTAGGATAATAGGCAGGCCCAAAGCCTGTGCTTTGATCCTGTAATTGTGGAAGACTCTGGAAAGGCACAGGACGTGGATCCTGGGCAGGCAGAGAACCTGAACTTGGACCACTTGGCAGCTGAGGATTCTGGGCAGCCACTGGCACGAGGCTAGGATAATAGGCAGGCCCCGAGCCTGTGCTTTGATCCTGTAATTGTGGACGACTCTGGAAAGGCACAGGACGTGGATCCTGAGCAGCCTGCAGCACTGAACTTGGACCACTTGGCAGCTGAGGATTCTGGGCAGGCACTGGCACAAGGCTAGGATAATAGGCAGGCCCCAAGCCTGTGCTTGGATCACTCAATTGTGGAAGACTCTGGAAAGGCACAGGCACAGATGCAGGACGTGGATCCTGAGCAGGCAGCAGCGCTGAACTTGGACCACTTGACAGCTGAGGATTCTGGGAAGGCACTGGCACAAGACTGGGATCATAGGCAGGCCCAGAGCCTGTGCTTGGATCACTCAATTGTGGAAGACTCTGGAAAGGCACAGGCACAGATGCAGGATGTGGATCCTGGGCAGCCTGCAGTACTGAACTTGGACCACTTGACAGCTGAGGATTCTGGGAAGGCATTGGCACAAGACTGGGATAATAGGCAGGCCCAGAGCCTGTGCTTGGATCACTCAATTGTGGAAGACTCTGGAAAGGCACAGGATGTGGATCCTGGGCAGGGAACAGTACTGTACTTGGACCACTTGGCAACTGAGGATTCTGGGCAGGCACTGGCACAAGGCTAGGATCATAAGCAGGCCCAGAGCCTGTGCTTGGATCACTCAATTGTGGAAGACTCTGGAAAGGCACAGGATGTGGATCCTGGGCAGCCTGCAGCACTGAACTTGGACCACTTGGCAGCTGAGGATTCTGGGCAGGCATTGGCAAAAGACTGGGATCATAGGCAGGCCCCGAGCCTGTGCTTTGATCCTGTAATTGTGGAAGACTCTGGAAAGGCACAGGACGTGGATCCTGGGCAGGCAGAGAACCTGAACTTGGACCACTTGGCAGCTGAGGATTCTGGGCAGGCACTGGCACGAGGCTAGGATCATAGGCAGGCCCAGAGCCTGTGCTTGGATCACTCAATTGTGGAAGACTCTGGAAAGGCACAGGACGTGGATCCTGGGCAGCCTGCAGCACTGAACTTGGACCACTTGGCAGCTGAGGATTCTGGGCAGGCACTGGCACGAGGCTAGGATCATAGGCAGGCCCAGAGCCTGTGCTTGGATCGCTCAATTGTGAAAGACTCTGGAAAAGCACAGGCACAGATGCAGGACGTGGATCCTGGGCAGCCTGCAGCACTGAACTTGGACCACTTGGCAGCTGAGGATTCTGGGCAGGCACTGGCACGAGGCTAGGATCATAGGCAGGCCCAGAGCCTGTGCTTGGATCACTCAATTGTGGAAGACTCTGGAAAGGCACAGGACGTGGATCCTGGGCAGCCTGCAGCACTGAACTTGGACCACTTGGCAGCTGAGGATTCTGGGCAGGCATTGGCAAAAGACTGGGATAATAGGCAGGCCCAGAGCCTGTGCTTGGATCGCTCAATTGTGAAAGACTCTGGAAAAACACAGGCACAGATGCAGGACGTGGATCCTGGGCAGCCTGCAGCACTGAACTTGGACCACTTGGCAGCTGAGGATTCTGGGCAGGCACTGGCACGAGGCTAGGATCATAGGCAGGCCCAGAGCCTGTGCTTGGATCGCTCAATTGTGAAAGACTCTGGAAAAGCACAGGCACAGATGCAGGACGTGGATCCTGGGCAGCCTGCAGCACTGAACTTGGACCACTTGGCAGCTGAGGATTCTGGGCAGGCACTGGCACGAGGCTAGGATCATAGGCAGGCCCAGAGCCTGTGCTTGGATCGCTCAATTGTGAAAGACTCTGGAAAAGCACAGGCACAGATGCAGGACGTGGATCCTGGGCAGCCTGCAGCACTGAACTTGGACCACTTGGCAGCTGAGGATTCTGGGCAGGCACTGGCACGAGGCTAGGATCATAGGCAGGCCCAGAGCCTGTGCTTGGATCACTCAATTGTGGAAGACTCTGGAAAGGCACAGGACGTGGATCCTGGGCAGCCTGCAGCACTGAACTTGGACCACTTGGCAGCTGAGGATTCTGGGCAGGCATTGGCAAAAGACTGGGATAATAGGCAGGCCCAGAGCCTGTGCTTGGATCGCTCAATTGTGAAAGACTCTGGAAAAACACAGGCACAGATGCAGGACGTGGATCCTGGGCAGCCTGCAGCGCTGAACTTGGACCACTTGGCAGCTGAGGATTCTGGGCAGGCACTGGCACGAGGCTAGGATCATAGGCAGGCCCAGAGCCTGTGCTTGGATCGCTCAATTGTGAAAGACTCTGGAAAAGCACAGGCACAGATGCAGGACGTGGATCCTGGGCAGCCTGCAGCACTGAACTTGGACCACTTGGCAGCTGAGGATTCTGGGCAGGCACTGGCACGAGGCTAGGATCATAGGCAGGCCCAGAGCCTGTGCTTGGATCGCTCAATTGTGGAAGACTCTGGAAAGGCACAGGCACAGATGCAGGACGTGGCTCCTGGGCAGGCAGAAGTACTGAACTTGGACCACTTGGCAGCTGAGGATTCTGGGCAGGCCCCAGCCCTGTGCTTAGATCACTCAGCAATGGAAACTTTTGTGGAGGCACTGGTACAGGTGTGTAAACTGGATCCGGGGCATGCTGCACTACTGCATTTGGACCACTTGGCACTTGCACTTGGTTTTGTGAGTAATATGTTCCAGGAGACCAAGGAGACCGAGGATTTAGCCATTTGCCTGAATGTGACAAATCTGCATCAGCCAATAGAACTGCCCCAAGCACTAATAAACTGACTTGTATTAACCACATGACCATGCCCTTCTGCCCAACACAGAACTTACCCTTGTGTTTTCGCTTCGGCCATTTTGTAGAGAACACAGGAACATGGCTCCACCCCTTACCACATTAACGTTTGGTTGGAGACAGGTGAGGTTAATTATGGTGCGGGGAGAAATTAGTTGGGTGGGCCTTATATGTTTAACTGCATGCCCTCTTTTTCAGAAGGTAATGAGTTTAAAGGACAGAAAACCCAATTTTGTTTGGCAAATATGTGTGGCAGGATGAGTATTTTGTTTTTTGTAGCTTGGAAGCATTTGGGCTAAATCAAGCTCTGGGTCATAAAAACATATTGCTCATTTGTTTATTTGGAAATTGACAGTATTTCTCTACTTTAACTGATGTGTTTTCTTTAAACATTTCGTGAGTCTGTTTTCCTCCCTTGTCAGCCTGCTGTGGGCAGTGTAATTCCTGTGTGCCTAATTACAATCTATCAGTTTCGAGTGCTTTTAGTTAATTGGCTGGGTAATCCTACCTGGGGCTATATTTAGGCCAGGTGGCTGCTACCTGTGGCACCCCCTCTGTTGTTCTCACCCCCTTCCTTGGTGTGCTGCTTTGCGAGGGCTGCAGCTTGGTGTGGCTGGGAATTCTCACAAGCGTGCGGTAGGCTGAAGTTTTGCTTCTTGGAGTTTTCTCTGACTAATCCTGGCACTAAAAAGTTTCTCCTACTCCATTTCAGAGCTGAGACTTGTGAGGTGAGATTGTTCCGGTGGTTTATGCCATGCTCAAAGGTTCCAGTCAGTGGTAGGTTCTAACTCCCTATCATTCTGATTCTCATTCTATAAATTCCTCAGTGGGTTAAATCCGGTTTGTATCTCTAGTGTGAAATACACTGGAAGCATTGTGACTTTCCCTGCTGTCTGACGTGGAGAAGTGAAGCCTTGGTGGGTATGAGTGAGCTCCCATACACTTATTTTTAGTAAAACTGTGGTTCTAACATTCACAATTCAGCTCTTCCTGTGTGTGTGATCACCTGTTCCCCTCCTCGCTGATGCTCCTCCCCCTGCAATAGTGCTATTTTTTTTTCTCTTTTCTTTTTCTTTTTTGTTCTACTCCTTGCACGTTAATGTTTTTTTTATGTATATATATATATATATATATATATATATAATTAGATAGTCATGGTTTGTGAGCGGCCTCTGGTGAGCAGCAGCGATTTTATTTACTTATTTATTTATTTATTTATTTTGTTCTCTTGAACGCGCGTTGCACGTGACTCAGCGCATGGTTTGTGTGTCTGTAGTGTTGGTTTTCCTATACTTCCCGTGCTCTGAATTGCGCGCTGTTGCGGGAGAGAACCTGTATGGTCCGTAAGCGTGGTTACTTCTTATTATTGTTGGTTTATATTAGTTTACTGATGTTGGTGTTTGTTTTGTTTGTTTGGTTAAATTGTTTTCTCCTTTTTTGTTTCTGAACAGGAGCAGTGAGCGGTGACAGGCTGCTGAGGTGGTAAAGTCTAACTGGGGTTTTCTAAGTGGTGTTTGTGTGCTGTGTATTGGGGACTCCTCTCGCCTGCAGTCAGCACTGTTCAGTGTGCTCCAGCCCGGTTCAGGTTTTGTTTTTTGGTTGTTTGTGTGATTGTGTTTTTTTTTATTTCTTTTTTTGTTAATTAAATTTATTTTGAATTATTGTGATTTTTGTTAAAATATAATTATTAAAATTTGAATTTTAAATAGAACCCTCTCAGACCTTGTGAATTGAACCTGTGACCTATTTTTTGATTTGGTAGACTAGAATTTGGTTTTGGGTCATTTTTCTTAATTCCTGGGTTGTCCAGGTGGCGTAGTTGGCTACTAATTAATTTATTTGATTTATTAATTTAAGATTATAAATAACTGTCCTATACCTTACACTTGCCACTATGTATTACACTGACTTCTCTGTGTTTTATAAAGCACAGAGTAGAATTGAGAACCCTAGTTGTTTTAGAGAGCCGAAGCTTTGTCCTGAGTGAGGCGGGGCTTACTAATTAAATACACTCGGCTTATAGTGTTATAACAGTCTTTATTTTATTTTTTTTTTGGATCATTTAAGGATCTTATGAAGTTATTTTGTACGCTTAAACAAACCACATGAGTGTTCAAACTTCCTTTTGGTCAAACCCATAGGCTGTACAACCAGTCAAAAAAACAAAGCCTACCCACTTCCTATATCAAACTCCCTTTACAAAAGAGGGAGCCCATATGTGAGTGCTCAATACATAGAGGTGACTGGAGCTAAAAGGCTAAAAACTGTGATTAAAAAAAGTGTCCAACTACTTGTAGAGGATATTCCTATGATTTCAGAAAGTACAATAAAATATTTTCTTAAAAAGCAAGTAAAACATGTCTGCCTGTTGCAATGTTTTTCTCAAGCAACACTTTAACCAGTAAAGGTGCTAGCATCACTGCTACTGTGACTTAAGTGGTTAGTGAGCTGATTCTGGAGAAACAAATAGAGGTTTATAACTGGAGTTTAAAAGCTTAAAAAGCAGGAGGACCAGAAGGGTTTTTTTTTTTTTTTTTTTTTTTGGCTTTCCTAGTCATGTCACATCGTTTTCAGTCACCTGACCCACCCCATACAGATTGGCACGTACACACGTTTAACATTGTTTAAAGTAAAAAAAATAAATAAATAAATACACTATCTTTTCACAATTTTTAAACCCAGGACTCCCTGAGAAACAAATCCTCATCCTGATGGTTCTGTGTTGAAAAAAATGAGTACATTTAACAGCATAAAAATGATCAAACATATATCAACATTTTGGACTCACTCTGCAGAGCCTTCTAGTGGTTAGCGACACTCGGAGCACATTCTCAAGTGGGTATATTTGGAGTCAAATTTTTGTAATCAAAATTTTAGCTAATATACAGTTTAAATATATTTGTTTACTTCAGTAAATTTTGCATTTCATTTGTAAATCAAGTGAACAGAGCCTGGAGCAAGAGTGGAGAGGAACAAAGTCCATGCTGCTTGAAGTCTAGTGTAAAGTTTTCACAGTGATGGTTTGGAGCTGCTTTCACATTTTTACTCCCATATTTTCACTTAGTTTTAGATTAATTATTATGTCGTAGTCATGGTGAGAGCTAGCATAGAATTATTAGGCATGAAGTAGGAATCCCCTGGACAAGTTGGAGGTAGTCCATCACAAAACCCATATCCCCAAGCAGTGCAGCGCACACATGCTACCTGTTGTAATACTCTGCCTCCCTTACCTTAAACAGAGTTTAAAAAGTGTAAAAAATCTGAATGTTTTTCTAAACATTAGAACATAGCCTGCACCGCTATTGTTCAGAGTTCATTGTTCTGCTTTAAGCTTTGTTGAAGCACTCACAATTTGACTTATGCTTCAATACTCCATGCAAGGGCGTAGGAGCGGATTTGATAGGGGGGGGGGGGGGACACATCTGCTTATATGAATCAAAGCCCACCTTATAGTCTCTTAGAACAACATTTGTGGAGTTACCTTTAATTACAAATAAACCTTTCTTTTCTGTACTTCTGTTTATTATTAGTTACATCCAAGTACAGGTGACTTTACAACCTAAATATGTTACTCCACTTTACATTTACTGTTGTTAGAAAAAAATATGCGTGCATATTTGAAAATAATAATAAAATAATAGATATTATTATTATTATTATTATTATGTATTGGCGTGTCAATTCTGTTGTATATTTGTATATTTACATTTACGCCACATTTTGTCGACTAAAAGTACGTATGATGGTGGTCTTTTATGTAAAAGAATGTAACCTTATGTTTCATAGAGATTTTTGGCAGATGTTAATATAAACGTTAGATGACCCAAACCTTCTGTTAGTTTCATGAGCTTTTACTAAAGGACCAGATATATTTAATTAGTAAATCTAAGGGATTTTAACAGGTAAACTCAATAAATGAGTGTTTATTAGCTGATGAGCTGGATCCGGTGAAAACACAAAATTTCAGTGCAGTGATCAGGGAGAAGAAACTGTTTTAAACTACCAACATAAAGTATTGTACTGAAATATGGCTACTACACCCAGCTTCTAGCGAACTAGTTAAGCTAGCTAAAATATTTTTTAATTTTCCTTAATTTACAGTAATCCTGCAGTCATAGTCTACAAGTAACAATGACTATCACAAGCTCACAGTGGGTTTGATCTGTGGGTTTTGATTAGTTTATTTTTAACCAGCTATCAGAAATAGGCTCCGTTACCTTCTTTTAACGTCAGCTCGCTGCGCCCCGCTGCTAAATCTAAAAAAGAAAACTTTACAAATCCTTTACAGCGAGGGGGGTCTTCCCCACTCTCCTCCGCAAAACAAGCGAGCTGATTTTTGATTCTGTTTCTATTAAGAGGCGGGACTCTTTTCCTGAACCGGTTCCGTGATTGGCCCAAAGAGATTTCCCATTTACACAGCATTCTGTCTACTCATTAAAAACACAGCTGAGCTGAGAGAAACGATTCGCTCCTGGCGACGCCCGTGTTCTTCTGCGGTATCATTTTGGGGGGAGGGACAAATCCACCTGTTTCTGATATTGGGTGGGACATGTCCCCCCCATCCCCCCCGGTTCCTACGCCTATGACTCCATGACTCCACAACACTCGCCAACCATCCATCTACTTTATTGCCTTTTATGCCTGCTGTCTTTCAAAATTAAAACACAGTGCATGCCACAACAGCACAAATATGATGTAAAACTGGGGGGTTTAAGCAATGGTACATTTCTATACAGTTTAGAATCTCAATTAGGCCAACATACTAGATCACATTAAAGGTGTGACAAAGTTAGTTTCCAGCCAGATTCCTTCCCAAATGATTAATTCCTGATTATCTATTATCTAGGACTCTAAATGCAAAAAATGCATCCAGCATTAAAGAGACAAATTCTTGAATGAGCTTCTTCTGCTTTACTGAACAGCTGAACACGTTTGGAGGAGAACACTAACTGCCAATTATGTCCCATTAATGAATAATATGCCTGGTTAACACTGAGTGACTGATGAGAAGGGATGCATTTTCTCATTTCCTTCTTCCCCTCCTTTACTCCTTTATCCCATTAGTACCCTTCGACCTCCTGTAGGCCCTATCTGAAAATGTTTTTTTTTTTTACCTTTAATTTCTATTACTTTTGTAGTACACTACTGTAAGTCGCTTTGGACAAAAGTGTCTGCCAAATGTAATGTAATGTAATGCATTCTGCTATACCTTCTGATAACATGTATTTGGTGTTGAAAAAACAAGCAAACAAACAAAATAAAACATCAAACCTTCAATACCTGAATTGGCTATGCTAGGTTTATGTGGTACCCTGTGATGAATTGGCCCTTTTCAGGGTTCAAAACCTTTTGTGACCCTCACTTGCAGACAAATGTTGATGCAAATGTGATACATTTTCAATACCATTTAACCAAAAATGCAGAACTTGAAGTGTTTACTCTTATGTCTGAGACCTTTCACACACTTCTGAGGTAGTCTGACATGCCTTGACATTTCCAGGGAAAAACAAAAAACAAAAAGAAAAACGTACCTAACATAATGTGTTCCCAATATCCTACACAGGCATAAAAAGGATAAAATCTATTATTTGATCAAATGTACTCCAAACACAAAAACAATAAAAAAACAACAATTATTTTTAAAGGTGCTGATATAATTTAAGGAAAAAACACACTGTAAACAATTGTGAGCTCTAAATTGTAAACATGGGTGTTGGCTACCTATTGGTAATTTGACTTGTTTGTGTTTGTGTGTGTGTGTGTGTCTACAGGTACAGCCTGGGGTGTGGTCCAGGTGCTGAGGTTCCACAGTGGGTGGAGCTCCTTTTATTTAAGGTCTGCCACCAGAGGGAAATGGAGGGCAGATGGGACAGACAGACAGACACCACAGAGGGAGAGCAGTGGCCATGCTGTTTGATGGGGGAGAAACCATGTGGCCCAAACATACTGCAATGCTGCAACATACAATCATGTATTTCTGAGAATCAGTTCTAAAATGGCTAATAGCCAGTAGTATTTTGTTTGCTTATTTGTTTGTTTTTAGGTGCTGGACAGGTAAGAAGGAGCGCGCTCATACATTTTCCATCATGCAGGCCTTCTTTTGTTAAACACCCTAGGTAAGGGGCGGGCACCACTCTCTGTATGTTTTATTTATTATATTAGGTTTAGTGTAGTTAGTTTTTGTTTTCATTGTTTCATTAGATAAGTTGTTATTCTTTTTGTTAAGTTAGCTTAGGGATTTGGTTTATTTTGTTAAGTTCTTTTCTTTGGTGCCGTCCTAAGTTCAGCCCTTTTTTTTGTTTTTGTTTTCATTTAAGTATCTTTTTGAAAACTTTGTATTTTTGTAAATATTGGACTTGGATTTTGTCACTGTATATATTGAGCTGTGACTTCAGTAAATGGTTAAATGGAAATTTCTCTGGTCTATTGTTTTCTCCCTCACAGTTTCACACACCCATACACTCATTAAACTTATCCACAATGTTACATACCCCTCTTATCCCTAGACAAACAAATGGGGTTGTAACATATGGGGGCTCGTCCGGGATTTTTGTCCAAATTTGCTGGATGGTTTGTGAGTGGATGTGGTGTTTGTGATCCAGTTTGTGGAGTCTAGTTGGTGGTGTCAATATGGCTGAATTTAATGTACAGGCATTTTTGAGTTCTCCAAGTTTAGAACAACTAGATTGTTTTAGAAAGACAGAGTTATTGAGTATATGTGAGCATATTGGCATTTTGGCTTCCAGACAGTTAAGAAAAGGGGATATAAAGAGGCTGGTGCTTGATAAGTTAGTGGAGCTTGGCAAAATAAGCTGCTCTATTGGTACTGTTGGTACTGAGGTAGAGGAGGTACTGCCAACTTCTGCTGATGGCACAGTTAGTGAGTTTGAGAGAGACCCATGTACTCCAGCTGTGATTGTGAAGGAGAGTGTTGGCACTAATACTCCTAAACTGAAGGCAATGTTGCCTAGGTTTGAGCCACTTTCTTTGTCTTCCGGTCCCAGAGATGAGGCCTTGCTGAAAGTGCGGCTTGCTCGTTTGGAGATGGAGCGAAAAGAGAGGGCAGAGCAGAGAAAAGCAGAGTTTGATTATAAACTTGCTTCTCGTCGATTGGAGATTGAGATGGAAAAGGAGATTCGGCTGCGTGAACTGGAACTGAAGGTAAAGGAGTTTTCCTCAAGACCTGTGATCCAGTCTGATCTTTCCCCAGCTCTTCCTGCCGGGCCTGCGTCTCAAGTTTCCTCCCAGGTTCCTCTTAGCTCTGGTGCAGAAGCAGCAGTTGTTGGTGAGTTGACTCCTGCATTTTCAATAACTAAGCACTTTGCCCTTGTACCCCCCTTTCGTGAGTCTGAGGTTGATACATATTTTAGTATTTTTGAACGTATTGCTGTTTCTATGAAATGGTCAAAAGAGTTTTGGACATTATTGCTTCAATGTAAGTTAACTGGTAAAGCTCAAGAAGTCTGCTCATCACTGTCTTTGTCTGAAAGTATGGAGTATGATGCTGTAAAATCTGCCATTTTACGGGCATATGAACTTGTGCCTGAAGCATATAGACAGAGGTTTAGAGAATTTAAAAAGTCATCTGATCTGTCTTATGTGGAGTTTGCAAGAGAGAAGGCTCTTCTCTTTGATAAGTGGGTTGCAGCTAATAAGGTCTCTGATCAGGAATCACTAAGAGAACTTATGTTGCTGGAGGATTTTAAAAATTGTTTGCCAGATCGAATTGCAGTTTATTTAAACGAATCTAAAGTCACTACTCTGTCTCAGGCTGCTATTTTAGCAGACGAATTTGTTTTAACTCACAAAGTTAGCTTTACTGTCAGATCATCTGTTGCTAAACAGGGTTTTAGATCACCCCCACATAATAAGGATAAAGTCAAGTCTGACTTGGAGTGTTACTTTTGCCACAATCTAGGCCATAAAGCTGCAGACTGTTTTAGTCTTAAGCGAAAGCAAGAGAGACAGGAAAGACAAGGAAAACAGTCTGGTGGACAAGCAAAAGGTGTAGGACTGGTTCAGACCATATCTGAGTCTTTAGTCTCCCCTGATGAATGTTACCATCCTTTCATTTTAAATGGCTCTGTATCTGTTCCAGGTTCTGAAGGTAGAAGCCCAGTTGTCATTTTACGTGACACTGGTGCAGCACAGTCCTTTATTCGTGAAGGTGTACTTCCACTTTCTGAGAAATCGTTCAGTGGGTCGTATGCACTTTGTCAAGGGATTGAGATGGGTTATGTGCAGGTTCCCCTTCATCATGTAAATTTACAGTCGGATCTTGTATGTGGTGAGGTGAAGGTAGGTGTTCGACAGGAGTTGCCTGTGAAGGGTGTTGATGTGATTTTAGGGAATGATTTGGCAGGAGGAAAAGTTGTGCCTGTTTTAGTTGTTTCAGAACTTCCAGAAGTAGCCCCATGTGATGTCTCTAACACTAGCATTTTTCCTGCTTGTGTAGTCACTAGGTCACAAAAGCTGACCAGAGGTGATGAAGAAGAGGACCACACTGATTTGTCCAACACATTTTTAAAGGTGCCGGTTGTGTCTGTTCCAGATGTTTCTGCTGTGGAGGACGGAAAGAAGCTGTTTGAGTCAACCTTGACTCACGGTAAAATTTCTAGACAAGATTTTATTTCTGCCCAGAAGCTAGATGTTAGTCTAGAGAAGTGTTTTCAGTCTGTCTGTAGCCTTAATGACTCTGAAAGTAAGCAGGTAACTTTCTTTTTGGAAGATAACATGTTGATGCGAAGGTGGATCTCTTATGCTAGTAATGATGATGCTGTGTTTCAGGTGGTTGTTCCCACAGATTTTCGTTCCTTGGTTCTGAGTGTTGCTCATGATCACCCTTGGTCTGGTCACTTAGGAATTACCAAAACTTATGTAAGGATTTTAAAACACTTTTTCTGGCCTGGTCTTCGTAAGGATGTTGTGGCATTTTGCCGTTCATGTGATACTTGTCAAAAGGTAGGAAAACCAAACCAAACTGTTCCTCCAGCTCCGTTACATCCAATCCCAGTTATTGGTGAACCATTTGAGAGGGTCCTGATAGACTGTGTTGGGCCTCTGCCCAAAACAAAATCTGGAAATCAGTTTCTTCTGACAATCATGTGTGCTGTCACACGTTTTCCTGAAGCTATTCCTTTAAGAAAAATAACAAGCCAGAATATTGTTAAAGCTCTACTGAAATTCTTTACTACTTTTGGCCTTCCAAAAGTTGTACAAACTGATCAAGGTACGAATTTCACATCAAAGCTCTTTGCACAAGTTTCTAAGATGTTGGGTATCAAACATGAAATGTCCAGCCCATACCATCCAGAGTCACAGGGGGCATTAGAACGCTTCCATCAGTCTCTAAAAAGCATGTTGAAGAAACATTGTGTAGACAGTGGGCAGGACTGGGATGAGGGTGTACCTGTTGTACTCTTTGCTGCAAGAGAAGCTAGGCAGGAATCTTTGGGTTTTTCTCCAGCAGAATTGGTTTTTGGACATTCTGTGAGAGGTCCAATGAAAGTCTTGAAGGAGGTGTTTCAGACAGAACAGACTCCTGTGAGTAAACATGTTTTAGATTATGTCAGTTCATTTCGTGAGCGTTGGCATCGTGCATGTGATTTGGCAAAAGAAATGCTGTGCAAGTCCCAAGTTAAAATGAAACGCTGCTTTGACCAAAAGGCTGTTGTCCGTCATTTTAGTCCTGGTGATAAAGTTTTAGTGCTTTTACCTTCTGCTACTTCTTTGTCTTCTAGCTTTGCTGGTCCCTACGTGGTACAAAAGAGGTTAAGTGATCTTGACTATCAGGTAAGAACACCAGACCGCAGACGTAAACACAGAGTCTGTCATGTAAATATGCTCAAGCCTTACTATGAGCGACCGCCATCCTGTAGTGATGCTAAGATAGCAGTAGAAGCTCCTGTAGTTTTAACTTCTGTGTTGGAGCACTGCTCCATTGTTGAAGGAAAAGATGATTTGGGTTTGTGCTCTTCTTCACAGATGGAGGCCAGATTATCAAACTCTGAAATGTTAGAACAATTGCATTCTGGACAGTCTTCACTTGTTAGCCATTTACCTGACTCACAACGTAAAGATGTTGTTGCTTTAATTCGAGAATTTCCCTCTATACTTGGTGATGTACCAAGACAAACGTCTCTACTTCAGCATGACATTAAGGTAGTTGCTGAGAAACCTTTAAAACAACATGCATACCGAGTAAATGCTCAGAAACGTGAAATTATGAAGAAAGAGGTAGAGTATTTGCTAAAACATGGCTTAGCAGTACCTAGTAGTAGCCCATGGAGTTCACCATGCATATTGGTTCCAAAACCTGATGGTACTTTCAGATTATGCACAGATTATCGCAGATTAAATGCTGTTACAATTTCTGATTCTTTTCCATTACCACGCATTGATGACTGCATTGATAATATTGGTTCTGCAAGTTTTGTTTCTAAGTTGGATCTGCTAAAGGGTTACTGGCAAGTTCCCTTGACTCAAAAGGCTGCTGAATTATCTGCTTTTGTTACCCCTGATGCATTTTTACAGTACACTGTGATGGCTTTTGGTCTCAAGAATGCTCCAGCAACTTTTCAAAGGTTGGTAAATACTGTATTTTCTGATGTACCAAACTGTACAGCATACCTCGATGACATTGTGGTTTATTCCCAGGACTGGGATAACCACTTGGCATCTTTACGGTCTGTTTTTACTCGTTTAGCTGAGGCAAATCTAACTTTCAATCTGGCTAAATGTGAATTTGCACATGCTACTGTGACATATCTAGGTAAGCAAGTCGGTCAAGGAAAAGTCTGCCCACTGAATGAAAAGGTCAGTGCTATTGTGAAATTTCCAGCCCCTACCACCAGACGTGAGCTGAGACGTTTTTTGGGTATGGTGGGTTATTACAGAGGTTTCTGTCGTAATTTCTCATCTGTTGCTGCTCCTCTGACAGCGTTAAGTCCTGCCAATAAGTTTGTTTGGACTTTGGATTGTCATAAAGCTTTTGAAAATGTAAAAGCTTTGTTGTGTTCTGCTCCAGTACTTGCAGCCCCTGACTTTACAAAACCATTCAAGTTGGAGGTTGATGCTAGCCAGGTAGGTGCTGGTGCTGTCCTGTTACAGGAGGATGACCAGCATGTTGACCACCCTGTATCCTTCTTTCAAGGAAGTTTGATAAACATCAGTTAAATTATTCCACCATTGAGAAGGAAGCACTCGCCATACTTTTAGCCTTGAAATTTTTTGAGGTTTATGTTGGTTCTAGTCTTTTGCCAGTTGTGGTTTATACAGATCACAATCCCCTTGTGTTTTTATCAAGGATGTATAACCAAAACCAAAGGCTAATGAGATGGTTTTTGTTTTTGCAGGATTTTAACCTTGAGATGAGACACAAAGAGGGAGTGGAAAATGTAATGGCTGATGCTCTTTCTAGAGCTTAACTCTATTTTTTTTTTTTTTAAATGTGCAACAAATTTCTCATTTGTTTTTTTTTTTGGGTGGGCGTGTTGCGTGCAAATGCACGCAGGGCATGTTTGTGTGTGTGTGTCTCTACAGGTACAGCCTGGGGTGTGGTCCAGGTGCTGAGGTTCCACAGTGGGTGGAGCTCCTTTTATTTAAGGTCTGCCACCAGAGGGAAATGGAGGGCAGATGGGACAGACAGACAGACACCACAGAGGGAGAGCAGTGGCCATGCTGTTTGATGGGGGAGAAACCATGTGGCCCAAACATACTGCAATGCTGCAACATACAATCATGTATTTCTGAGAATCAGTTCTAAAATGGCTAATAGCCAGTAGTATTTTGTTTGCTTATTTGTTTGTTTTTAGGTGCTGGACAGGTAAGAAGGAGCGCGCTCATACATTTTCCATCATGCAGGCCTTCTTTTGTTAAACACCCTAGGTAAGGGGCGGGCACCACTCTCTGTATGTTTTATTTATTATATTAGGTTTAGTGTAGTTAGTTTTTGTTTTCATTGTTTCATTAGATAAGTTGTTATTCTTTTTGTTAAGTTAGCTTAGGGATTTGGTTTATTTCGTTAAGTTCTTTTCTTTGGTGCCGTCCTAAGTTCAGCCCTTTTTTTTGTTTTTGTTTTCATTTAAGTATCTTTTTGAAAACTTTGTATTTTTGTAAATATTGGACTTGGATTTTGTCACTGTATATATTGAGCTGTGACTTCAGTAAATGGTTAAATGGAAATTTCTCTGGTCTCTTGTTTTCTCCCTCACAGTTTCACACACCCATACACTCATTAAACTTATCCACAATGTTACATACCCCTCTTATCCCTAGACAAACAAATGGGGTTGTAACACAAGTGACTAAGAAATGCCTCTTGTTGCTTATGCTTCTCTCACAGTGACCTAAACATATTTACAGCTGTACTATAGGTGCATCTCAATAAATGACACTCTATATATACTATATAGATTTATTACAGAGTGATCAATTCCTCACATTTCTTTCTTTTATTAATGATGGTTATGGCTTAAAGCTAATGCAAATGCTAAGGTCAGTGTCTCAGAAAATGTGAATATTTTATAAAAACAATTTATATTTTTGCTGGAAAATGAAATCTATGTAAGGACCCCTCTGAGGGCCAGAACTACCAGTGAGTTAAGAATCCCTGCTTTACAACTAACTTAGTAGATTGTATGAGTTTTTATGCCTGTAAATTGTCTTAGGACTAGATGTTACAAAGGTTGTGCAAGTTACACAGTTCCCCTGTGTAAATTCTAACCATAATTTGGTTATTTAAAGAAAGTTATCTCTCACGACTCACTGATAAATCTTACATCAAAAGGGGAAAAGCTACAAAAAGAGGCCTTAAATCACTCTTGTCCTCAAAAGAAATACATAATGGTTGGCTCTATCCACTGCAAAAACAGCATACTGAGAACTTCCCAGAAGCACAAGCTAGTCAGGAGCACCATCTGCTGGCAGCTTCACAAACTTACAACAGAGTTTCTTGTGGAAAATACATACTTACACTGTAAAAACCCAATTTAACATAAGTTTGAATGATTATTTATATCAAAAAGATTGAGCAAAAATCTGAGCAACAAAACATTTAGTTGAGTGTAGTACTGTTGAAATGTTTACGGCCGCTTAAACAAAAACATTTATTTCCATGCTTGGACACAAGCCTAAGTGGGGTTCCTGCGATGGTTTCCATCCTGCAGTCCAAGAAGAACCTCACGCAGGGTCCCACTGCTTGTACAAAACTGACTTGTAGAGGATCTGAAGTTCATTTGGGCATCAAAGCAGCACAGCAGGTCATTGAGGGTTTAGTAACTCCAGTAAGGCACTGTTCTTCAGGCAAAGGTCTGAAGGTAAGCGTGATCTTTTATCCTTCATGCTTCTCAAGGCAGGACAGTTCATCACCAACAACTCGCACATGTCCACGTGACCCTGCTCAGCAGCCTGTATACAAGTGAACACACAAATACATTACCAGTCAAAAATGTAATACACCTCTTCTCATTTTATTTAATTTTCTTTGAGAAGATCTACACACTCTTGGTACTTTCTCAACACCTTGAAGGAGTTCCAGGAGGTGCTGAACAATATCACCCATCTCAGTTAATCAGGTTTAGATCAGGAGATTGTTAAGGACAAACATTTTCTTTTTGTTTATTTTAATACATTTTAATACAATTTAATAAAATTTTAATACAATTAATCCATGTTTTTAACATTCATCTACAATGTAGAAAATAAAAAGAAAAACTAATGTATGGCTAATACTGTATAACAATAGTTTAAAATCTATTTATTTTGCAGGTATGCATAAATGCATAGACTTATATTTCACATTTGGAGGTTTGGTACACAACAGTAATGGAAACAGTTTCCGCATTAAGATCTATGTATTCTATGTGTTTTGTGTAAGACTATCCAGGATCTTGTGGCCTTTTCTACAGTAGTTTGGGACAAAATGCTCAATTTTGTAGCAGCCAGGTGAATATTTCATCCATATTTCTTTTTCAAATTTGTGTGGGCATTTCACATTCTTTGATCCACAGTGTGAACAGAAGGCATTATCACCCACAGTGGACAGCGCAGTGAGTGGTAATGATTGTGACCGGCTGCAACTGGCAAGAACTGATTCTACAGATGACTTTTTTATACCTTATGCAGTTTGAGAATTAGCACGGGCCCCCTGGTCCAGGAGCAGCTCACATACTGACTGGTGTCCCGCTCGACTGGCGTAGTGCTGCAAGACAGAGCAAAGATAAAGGTGTGTTAAAGCCCAGAGCATTGTTGGGATGTCAGAAAGGCTTTTAAAGATATACGGATATTATTTGGTGGGAGCCCACAGACGATACAGGGCAAAACAATAATGAAAATAAAAACAAATAAAACACATTTATGACAACAAAGAGATCTAATATCATGAATTTTAAAATAAAAAAGGGAAATAAATACAAATGTTTTGATTGTAATGTTGCAGCTTTTTCTATTCTTGTTTAATAACTGTCTTTTTACATTTTAAAAACACAAACATACCTGGAACCCAAATTATTGTCAATAGTTCTAACCTACTGTTTTTAAAGTGTATTTTAAAATATTTTTTTCATCGTATCAATCGATTAAAAAATGTCATCCGATTCATCACAACAGTATTCTGTGATAAACTGCACTTGTTCTTCCTACGACACAAGTTTTTAATATCTATATTTAAATCTAAATAAAATAATGTAAGATGTAAGAAATTTATATTGGTGGTGTCATTTTCAGTAAAGAAAAAGCTTCTTATCTGTGAAGTAAGTGTTTATTAGCTCAGTTAAACACCAGCATTACAATAAATACAAACAGCAATTTAAAAAAAAAAACAAAAAAAAAACAGAGCTTTTAAAGCCCTGTTTTCCTTTAAACATCTCCTCATGTCTCCTCAGCTGCATTTAATAGAGATATATTTAGTTCTCACCATATGAACACCTGGTTTGGTAAATCAAGTCAAGCTGCTGATGGAACTGAACATGTGCTGGCTGAGGAGCATCCAGGAGAAATTTTTGGTTGTGAGTACTTCTAAATTTAGAACGTAATTGGCTGAGTATAAAAGGGCTTTTTAATGGAACGTGCAGTGCAGACGTAGTAAACTAATGTTACCTTTATCCTGATTACTGCCTCTCCGCTGGGGTCGCGATGCCAGGCGGACCTAGTTTCCACCGTAGTCAACAAGTGCTGCTGTTTTTTTTTATACCATTTTTATATCAGCCTGCTTGGTTATGACAGGAAAATAAAATGAGTGGTCGAGCTAAAACAACAAAAAGGAACGAGAGAGAGAGAACTTAACTGCTTCAGCACCTAGGGGATAATGCACAGACATTTTTCACTCCAGAAAAAAAAAAACTGTGCGTTGGATGAGGGTGGGGCAGGAGGAAGTTACGGAGGAAGTTGGGGTCAAACTTGGTGGCATCATTAATTTGCATTAAAAAACTATAATAACGCGTTACTGATTCCAAATTATTTTGCATGCATTACCGCTTTAACATTGACAGCCCTCTTTTTTTCTTGTACAGAAACTTTTAAGCCCTGGCCCCCAAACGTTGCACTACAACACTCACATGCTGTTTTTACTGTTAAAATGTGCCATCTACAGGCGGCCGCATGTATGTTTAGCCAGTATTTAAGGTGTGACGGAAATCTGAATAAGACACTGGCGAATAAGAAAGCGTCGTGAGTTTATTGCTCACCAAAGCAGTGTATCTGGCGATCAGCCAATCCAGCTAAAAGATTCACCAAAACCATAATAAATGTATCTCTTATCATATGTATAAAATGCTTAAGATTATTTATTCACACAGACATGTTGTAGGCTCAAATGAACTTTTTTTTCTTGGTGCACCAAAACTTGATCCCATCTCAGGTAAGATTACCAAAAATAATGACACTTGCTGTACATACCTTAGTCTGCTTAGGAAAGTCTGAAGGACTGTAGGACTGAAGAGCCCCATACAAATATAGAAAACACACTATAATCAAAGGTAACATTTATCACCAAGTCTGTGAGAGGTTAGCGTTTTGCGTTGGACGTGTCCGGTAAAGCAGACATGAATAAATGAGGAGAAAGCAATGAGTGCGGTTAGTGGTGATGCTAAATTTGGGTAAAATCGAGGGGTAATAATAGCTTCTGAATGGTGTTAAGGAAAGAAAGAGCAGAAGTTGAACGTTTTGTCTTTTTAATAGTACCTGATTTTCTTTTTTACGTGTGTGGTGATGGCATTTCAAAAGCAGTGTCTGAATAATGCAGAGTAGGAGGATTAAAGATACTCTTTTTTACCATCGCTGTCTTAAAAGGATATGAATAACCAATAATCATAGACATTTAAACATACCAGCATTGACTAATTGAGCTGAGGTGGTGGACAGATGCAGAGGCCACGAGAGGGCAACACGATCTGGCGTAAAAAGAAGACGATGCAGTGCATCACTTTGGCCTGTTTTTGACCTGTCCGTAGCGACACATGCATGTTCAACTCAAACAGCTTCCCCTTCTGTGCTTGCTGCCAAGCGCAATGTCCATAACCTAGTGTTTCCCGTGGCAGAAATAATCAGCTGAGTAACGGCTGGTGTGTTCGTTCAGCAAGGACGGTCCATTCCACAGACTTCTGGCCTCGCTTTAGTTCAAAACACACGCACTGAAAACCACAGGGGAAACACCCAGACAGAAATGTGGAAATATTGGCTTCGATGAAAGTCTAAGCTACTTTGAACACACTCGTATAGTTATCCTTACAATTCCCAAAGATTTTTGTGGCAGTTTACCAGATTTAGGGGCTCATTGAACACCCACGTCCAGTCGCCAAACATTTTACTCCATTTGAGTCAATGTAGGACACTGTTTGGACACAACTCCATTACAGACTGCAAGACTGGAACTAGACAGTCCTGAGGAAGATTTTAAGAGTTCATTTAGCACTTGCAACAGCCCTTTCCGCTTTAGCAGGTGGATGATTTCTGGAAGTGGCTCAGCAGGCTAGTTTTCCACATGAGTGGAACGCTGATGCACAAGCTGTGAGGAAATCTAAGGTGCCTTGAACCCTTCTGGATAAAATCTAAGTGTTGCAATTGACAGATTGAGACAAGTGTCAAACAGTTGCAATATTTAACATGGTGAGTTTCTGAATATTACAGAGAAATACTGGTAAAATGTTTAGATCAAATATTTCAAGCCAACTTGCCGGAGCAATGGGCACAAACTTATGAAATGGGGACCAAACAAACCAGTAGGGTGGCCTTAAACCACATTGTTGAGTCATTATACTACAGTCTTGGGTTGCTCTTGCATGCATGCCACTTACAAAGCAAAACTGTTTGGACAGATGTCCAATAAGGGCCGCATTAAAATGAACACACCTGATTCACGAACGATCTCTTTAAAAACGGTGCAGAGTGGCTTTAAAGCCAGGAAACTACTATTCAGGGCAATGTGCTTCCACAATAAAGACTGAAACATTACATTAGAAGAGGTAGACAAATATGATGTGTATGACTTTTGAACTGAAATGGTCTCAATGGAAAAAAGTTTTGTTTTTGGAGAAGCGGTCACTTAAATTCCACAGAAATCTATTGTGTTGGGTACTGCAAAGAAGCTTAACCAACCAGCTGTGTAGCAGAGCCCATCCAGGCCTGGAATAAAGGCAAGAGACAGATTCAAATTTCCCCATATTTATTTATAAAAATTTTAAGAAACACTATTGACTCATTGCAACAAGTGGTCATCATCCTCAACCAAGATGGGGCCCAAAGAGACTTCCGTTTCAAAATACTGATCTGTAAAACAAAGTTGCAAACAAACGAATTAGACTTTGTTCCTTCACAAAAACATGTTGTTAGAACAAGGTCCCTCAAACCTGGTCATTGAAGCCCACTTTCCTGCACATTTTAGGAGTGATTGCCACCAACATTAGTTTAAAAACAATGGCCTTTTACGAGCAGGTAAACTAGTTGAACCAAACTAGTTTGAACCTGGGAAAGTGGATTTCAAGGACCAGGGTTAAGAAATGCTGGGTCTGTTTCCCCAGACATTCCTCCCATTAGACAGCCTTGAGTTTGGACTGAGGTTTAACCAAAAAGCATCAAGGCAAGCATACCTTCATCAGTGGGCACACTTCTCGCCTTCCTGGAGACACATTCTCCATCACAACAGTTACAATCCTGGTCATTACCATCTGCAGCAGCCCACCTACGTAGAGCAAACACGCAGCAGCTTTAGTACAAACTGAAACAAAGGCATCATAACAGTATCATTTTGAGGCATACCCATTGGTCTCAAAGGAGCAAGCCTTGTGTTCAGCATCAGTCTTCCGTAAAGTTGTAGAGGCTTTCAGGAAACATGTGATGTACAGCTACAAAAAACAAAAAAAAAAGTTAAGGTTGTTCAGGTAGTTTGTAAAATGGCAGCATTAAAAACAAATGCTCCAACGTAACCAAGTCTTCCATACCATACTACTGTTGGTTTGTTCAAATCTGAACACTTCCAACTGAAACTGCAGCTTATCATCTTGAACCCGTTTCATAAATTCAGAGTTGGAGCCCGTTATCTTGGCATCAACCAAGCATCTAAAAATATAAATAAAGAAATAAATAGAAAAAAGGAGGAGATGTTGGTGGTTGGTTTCTACATGCACTCGTCTAGGCTAGTAAAAGCAATACTTACCCATGGTTCTCAATAAATGTGTATCTGGGAACAGCATTAATGTCAGGAACTGCAGTTGCCACACAGTGGTCCACAAATACACGGAGAGGTACATGGTTAAACTGTGTCAAAGATGCCTCAATCTTCATGACCTCGCCAAGGAAGTATTGATTCGATGGTCTCTCATACTGCCAGTCATCTACAAGCAACAAGTTAAAGGCCATGTTCAGACTGCAAATAAAACTAAAAAAAAAAAAAAATTTAATCAGATCTGTGACTGTCTGCACTGTTAATTACAAGTGATCAGACCAGATTTGCATACAAGTCAATAACTAAGCTTCCTTGATCCCTGTACTCTGAATCTGAAGTTACATACATTGCAAGTGCTGCAAAGACATTGGAATCCAATTTGAGCTTCCAGAGAGTTAAGATATGGCTGTTTAGGATCAAACACAGTCTACGCATGCCAAGAATAAGATTTGGGCTGACAATCTGAGCATTGCCTAAAAGATTGAGTAGAAGCATACTGTAGACTCGGGTGATTCTACAAGATTACAAATGGGAATGAGCTTGATGCAGTGTTCCTAAACAGAAAAAGTTTGAGAATTTTCACAAATACAAACCAGTCATGAGCTTCATGGTGAAGACCAAATGCTCTTCCGCTGCCACTGTAGAGGAATACGGCACCCATGTAGGGGACACAGCAATACTGCTCACATTGTGCTTCCTAAAACAAAAGAAATTCCAAGTTAAGGCTCCAAGCAAAGCAGTTAAGAAAAAGGAAACCACTGTAGCTAGTCCATCTTAAGAAGCTTACCTTGAGTAGTGACAATCAATCTGAACATTGACTCTTCCTGTTCGGACAATTGAAGTACCAACCAGAGGTTCAGAGCGGTAGAGGAGGTGAAAGCTGTAGATAAGGTAATCTTCCGTCATCTGAAATAGCAATATTGCATTAGTAGAGCAGTGACCTGCACAACAATTAAAACTAAGCAATTCAAAACTCAACTTACCGTTAGTACACTACCACAAGCCTGGAGTTCAGAGTTAAAGATGAGCACTCGGGCTGCAGAGTCCAGTCCTGATGCTGCACAGCCTCCAAGCGTCAGAGAACTAGGGTTTACGAGCATACCATTTCCAAAGAAATCTTGCTTCACCTCCACATGCACCATACTCTCCCCACATGCAGCAGCCACACTGTTGACTGGGGTAGGCTGCCGCAAGTTAAACTGCACCGGAAATTGCTTAGGCCTTTCTGGAGCTTTGGGAAACCGCCACAGTAACTTCTTTAAGGGTTCAGTGGGTAAATGGACTTGCAATTGGGGGGGCTTCAGAGGATCTGGATACAGCATGGGATTAGGTGCTTGAGCAGAAGACAGTCCTGGAGACTGAGCAGAAGTCTGACCTAGACTCCAAAGCGAGGCCTGAGGTGAAGTCAAGAGCACATCACTTGGACTACTTGTCAGGTCAGGGCTCATGACGGATGCTGGACCAGTGCTTGGACCACTTGGCAGCTGAGGATTCTGGGCAGGCACTGGCACAAGACTGGAGTCATAGGCAGGCCACGATCCTGTGCTTGGATCCTGTAATTGTGGAAGACTCTGGAAAGGCACAGATGCAGGATGTGGATCCTGAGCAGCCTGCAGCACTGAACTTGGACCACTTGGCAGCTGAGGATTCTGGGCAGGCACTACCACGAGGCCAGGATCATAAGCAGGCCATGATCCTGTGCTTGGATCACTCAATTGTGGAAGACTCTGGAAAGGCACAGGATGTGGATCCTGGGCAGGCAGAGAACCTGAACTTGGACCACTTGGCAGCTGAGGATTCTGGGCAGCCACTGGCACGAGGCTAGGATAATAGGCAGGCCCCGAGCCTGTGCTTTGATCCTGTAATTGTGGAAGACTCTGGAAAGGCACAGGACGTGGATCCTGGGCAGGGAGCAGTACTGTACTTGGACCACTTGACAGCTGAGGATTCTGGGCAGGCACTGGCACGAGGCTAGGATCATAAGCAGGCCCAGAGCCTGTGCTTGGATCCTGTAATTGTGGAAGACTCTGGAAAGGCAAAGACGCAGGATATGGATCCTGGACAGGCAGCAGTACTGTACTTGGACCACTTGGCAACTGAGGATTCTGGGCAGGCACTGGCTCAAGACTGGGATAATAATAGGCAGGCCCCGAGCCTGTGCTTTGATCCTGTAATTGTGGAAGACTCTGGAAAGGCACAGACGCAGGATATGGATCCTGGACAGGCAGCAGTACTGTACTTGGACCACTTGGCAGCTGAGGATTCTGGGCAGGCACTGGCTCAAGACTGGGATAATAATAGGCAGGCCCAGAGCCTGTGCTTGGATCCTGTAATTGTGGAAGACTCTGGAAAGGCACAGACGCAGGATATGGATCCTGGACAGGCAGCAGTACTGTACTTGGACCACTTGACAGCTGAGGATTCTGGGCAGGCATTGGCACAAGACTGGGATCATAGGCAGGCCCAGAGCCTGTGCTTGGATCACTCAATTGTGGAAGACTCTGGAAAGGCACAGATGCAGGATATGGATCCTGGACAGGCAGCAGTACTGTACTTGGACCACTTGACAGCTGAGGATTCTGGGCAGGCATTGGCACAAGACTGGGATCATAGGCAGGCCCAGAGCCTGTGCTTGGATCACTCAATTGTGGAAGAGTCTGGAAAGGCACAAGACGTGGATCCTGAGCAGGCAGCAGAACTGAACTTGGACCACTTGGCAGCTGAGGATTCTGGGCAGGCACTGGCACGAGGCTAGGATCATAGGCAGGCCCAGAGCCTGTGCTTGGATCACTCAATTGTGGAAGACTCTGGAAAGGCACAGACGCAGGATATGGATCCTGGACAGGCAGCAGTACTGTACTTGGACCACTTGGCAGCTGAGGATTCTGGGCAGGCACTGGCACGAGGCTAGGATAATAGGCAGGCCCCAAGCCTGTGCTTTGATCCTGTAGTTGTGAAAGACTCTGGAAAGGCACAGGACTTGGATCCTGAGCAGCCTGCAGCACTGAACTTGGACCACTTGGCAGCTGAGGATTCTGGGCAGGCATTGGCACAAGACTGGGGTCATAGGCAGGCCATGATCCTGTGCTTGGATCACTCAATTGTGGAAGACTCTGGAAAAGCACAGGCACAGATGCAGGACGTGGATCCTGGGCAGCCTGCAGCACTGAACTTGGACCACTTGGCAGCTGAGGATTCTGGGCAGGCACTGGCACGAGGCTAGGATAATAGGCAGGCCCCAAGCCTGTGCTTTGATTCTGTAATTGTGTAAGACTCTGGAAAGGCACAGACGCAGGATATGGATCCTGGACAGGCAGCAGTACTGTACTTGGACCACTTGGCAGCTGAGGATTCTGGGCAGGCATTGGCAAAAGACTGGGATAATAGGCAGGCCCAGAGCCTGTGTTTGGATCACTCAATTGTGGAAGACTCTGGAAAGGCACAGGCACAGATACAGGACGTGGATCCTGGGCAGCCTGCAGCACTGAACTTGGACCACTTGACAGCTGAGGATTCTGGGAAGGCATTGGCACAAGACTGGGATAATAGGCAGGCCCAGAGCCTGTGCTTGGATCACTCAATTGTGGAAGACTCTGGAAAAGCACAGGACGTGGATCCTGGGCAGGGAACAGTACTGTACTTGGACCACTTGGCAACTGAGGATTCTGGGCAGGCATTGGCACAAGACTGGGATCATAGGCAGGCCCAGAGCCTGTGCTTGGATCACTCAATTGTGGAAGACTCTGGAAAGGCACAGGACTTGGATCCTGAGCAGCCTGCAGCACTGAACTTGGACCACTTGGCAGCTGAGGATTCTGGGCAGGCACTGGCACAAGGCTAGGATCATAAGCAGGCCCAGAGCCTGTGCTTGGATCACTCAATTGTGGAAGACTCTGGAAAGGCACAGGACGTGGATCCTGGGCAGGCAGCAGAACTGTACTTGGACCACTTGGCAGCTGAGGATTCTGGGCAGGCATTGGCACAACACTGGGATCATAGGCAGGCCATGATCCTGTGCTTGGATCACTCAATTGTGGAAGACTCTGGAAAGGCACAGGATGTGGATCCTGGGCAGGCAGAGAACCTGAACTTGGACCACTTGGCAGCTGAGGATTCTGGGCAGGCACTGGCACGAGGCTAGGATCATAGGCAGGCCCAGAGCCTGTACTTGGATCACTCAATTGTGGAAGACTCTGGAAAGGCACAGACGCAGGATATGGATCCTGGACAGGCAGCAGTACTGAACTTGGACCACTTGGCAGCTGAGGATTCTGGGCAGGCACTGGCACAAGACTCAGGTCAGAGGCAGGCCATGATCCCGTGCTTGGATCCTGTAACTGTGGAAGACTCTGGAAAGGCACAGGCACAGATGCAGGATGTGGATCCTGGGCAGGCAGCAGTACTGAACTTGGACCACTTGGCAGCTGAGGATTCTGGGCAGGCACTGGCACAAGACTCAGGTCAGAGGCAGGCCATGATCCCGTGCTTGGATCACTCAATTGTGGAAGACTCTGGAAAGGCACAGGACGTGGATCCTGGGCAGGCAGAGAACCTGAACTTGGACCACTTGGCAGCTGAGGATTCTGGGCAGGCACTGGCACGAGGCTAGGATCATAGGCAGGCCCAGAGCCTGTGCTTGGATCACTCAATTGTGGAAGACTCTGGAAAGGCACAGGACGTGGATCCTGGGCAGTCTGCAGCACTGAACTTGGACCACTTGGCAGCTGAGGATTCTGGGCAGACATTGGCAAAAGACTGGGATAATAGGCAGGCCCAGAGCCTGTGCTTGGATCGCTCAATTGTGAAAGACTCTGGAAAAGCACAGGCACAGATGCAGGACGTGGATCCTGGGCAGCCTGCAGCGCTGAACTTGGACCACTTGGCAGCTGAGGATCCTGGGCAGGCACTGGCACGAGGCTAGGATCATAGGCAGGCCCAGAGCCTGTGCTTGGATCGCTCAATTGTGAAAGACTCTGGAAAAGCACAGGCACAGATGCAGGACGTGGATCCTGGGCAGCCTGCAGCACTGAACTTGGACCACTTGGCAGCTGAGGATTCTGGGCAGGCATTGGCAAAAGACTGGGATAATAGGCAGGCCCAGAGCCTGTGCTTGGATCGCTCAATTGTGGAAGACTCTGGAAAGGCACAGGCACAGATGCAGGACGTGGCTCCTGGGCAGGCAGAAGTACTGAACTTGGACCACTTGGCAGCTGAGGATTCTGGGCAGGCCCCAGCCCTGTGCTTAGATCACTCAGCAATGGAAACTTTTGTGGAGGCACTGGTACAGGTGTGTAAACTGGATCCGGGGCATGCTGCACTACTGCATTTGGACCACTTGGCACTTGCACTTGGTTTTGTGAGTAATATGTTCCAGGAGACCAAGGAGACCGAGGATTTAGCCATTTGCCTGAATGTGACAAATCTGCATCAGCCAATAGAACTGCCCCAAGCACTAATAAACTGACTTGTATTAACCACATGACCATGCCCTTCTGCCCAACACAGAACTTACCCTTGTGTTTTCGCTTCGGCCATTTTGTAGAGAACACAGGAACATGGCTCCACCCCTTACCACATTAACGTTTGGTTGGAGACAGGTGAGGTTAATTATGGTGCGGGGAGAAATTAGTTGGGTGGGCCTTATATGTTTAACTGCATGCCCTCTTTTTCAGAAGGTAATGAGTTTAAAGGACAGAAAACCCAATTTTGTTTGGCAAATATGTGTGGCAGGATGAGTATTTTGTTTTTTGTAGCTTGGAAGCATTTGGGCTAAATCAAGCTCTGGGTCATAAAAACATATTGCTCATTTGTTTATTTGGAAATTGACAGTATTTCTCTACTTTAACTGATGTGTTTTCTTTAAACATTTCGTGAGTCTGTTTTCCTCCCTTGTCAGCCTGCTGTGGGCAGTGTAATTCCTGTGTGCCTAATTACAATCTATCAGTTTCGAGTGCTTTTAGTTAATTGGCTGGGTAATCCTACCTGGGGCTATATTTAGGCCAGGTGGCTGCTACCTGTGGCACCCCCTCTGTTGTTCTCACCCCCTTCCTTGGTGTGCTGCTTTGCGAGGGCTGCAGCTTGGTGTGGCTGGGAATTCTCACAAGCGTGCGGTAGGCTGAAGTTTTGCTTCTTGGAGTTTTCTCTGACTAATCCTGGCACTAAAAAGTTTCTCCTACTCCATTTCAGAGCTGAGACTTGTGAGGTGAGATTGTTCCGGTGGTTTATGCCATGCTCAAAGGTTCCAGTCAGTGGTAGGTTCTAACTCCCTATCATTCTGATTCTCATTCTATAAATTCCTCAGTGGGTTAAATCCGGTTTGTATCTCTAGTGTGAAATACACTGGAAGCATTGTGACTTTCCCTGCTGTCTGACGTGGAGAAGTGAAGCCTTGGTGGGTATGAGTGAGCTCCCATACACTTATTTTTAGTAAAACTGTGGTTCTAACATTCACAATTCAGCTCTTCCTGTGTGTGTGATCACCTGTTCCCCTCCTCGCTGATGCTCCTCCCCCTGCAATAGTGCTATTTTTTTTTCTCTTTTCTTTTTCTTTTTTGTTCTACTCCTTGCACGTTAATGTTTTTTTTATGTATATATATATATATATATATAATTAGATAGTCATGGTTTGTGAGCGGCCTCTGGTGAGCAGCAGCGATTTTATTTACTTATTTATTTATTTATTTATTTATTTTGTTCTCTTGAACGCGCGTTGCACGTGACTCAGCGCATGGTTTGTGTGTCTGTAGTGTTGGTTTTCCTATACTTCCCGTGCTCTGAATTGCGCGCTGTTGCGGGAGAGAACCTGTATGGTCCGTAAGCGTGGTTACTTCTTATTATTGTTGGTTTATATTAGTTTACTGATGTTGGTGTTTGTTTTGTTTGTTTGGTTAAATTGTTTTCTCCTTTTTTGTTTCTGAACAGGAGCAGTGAGCGGTGACAGGCTGCTGAGGTGGTAAAGTCTAACTGGGGTTTTCTAAGTGGTGTTTGTGTGCTGTGTATTGGGGACTCCTCTCGCCTGCAGTCAGCACTGTTCAGTGTGCTCCAGCCCGGTTCAAGTTTTGTTTTTTGGTTGTTTGTGTGATTGTGTTTTTTTAATTTCTTTTTTTGTTAATTAAATTTATTTTGAATTATTGTGATTTTTGTTAAAATATAATTATTAAAATTTGAATTTTAAATAGAACCCTCTCAGACCTTGTGAATTGAACCTGTGACCTATTTTTTGATTTGGTAGACTAGAATTTGGTTTTGGGTCATTTTTCTTAATTCCTGGGTTGTCCAGGTGGCGTAGTTGGCTACTAATTAATTTATTTATTTGATTTATTAATTTAAGATTATAAATAACTGTCCTATACCTTACACTTGCCACTATGTATTAGACTGACTTCTCTGTGTTTTATAAAGCACAGAGTAGAATTGAGAACCCTAGTTGTTTTAGAGAGCCGAAGCTTTGTCCTGAGTGAGGCGGGGCTTACTAATTAAATACACTCGGCTTATAGTGTTATAACAGTCTTTATTTTTATTTTTTTTTTTGGATCATTTAAGGATCTTATGAAGTTATTTTGTACGCTTAAACAAACCACATGAGTGTTCAAACTTCCTTTTGGTCAAACCCATAGGCTGTATAACCAGTCAAAAAACAAAGCCTACCCACTTCCTATATCAGAAACTCCCTTTACAAAAGAGGGAGCCCATATGTGAGTGCTCAATACATAGAGGTGACTGGAGCTAAAAGGCTAAAAACTGTGATTAAAAAAAGTGTCCAACTACTTGTAGAGGATATTCCTATGATTTCAGAAAGTACAATAAAATATGTTCTTAAAAAGCAAGTAAAACATGTCTGCCTGTTGCAATGTTTTTCTCAAGCAACACTTTAACCAGTAAAGGTGCTAGCATCACTGCTACTGTGACTTAAGTGGTTAGTGAGCTGATTCTGGAGAAACAAATAGAGGTTTATAACTGGAGTTTAAAAGCTTAAAAAGCAGGAGGACCAGAAGGGTGGGTTTTTTTTTTTTTTTTGGCTTTCCTAGTCATGTCACATCGTTTTCAGTCACCTGACCCACCCCATACAGATTGGCACATACACACGTACACACGTTTAACATTGTTTAAAGTAAAAAAATAAATAAATAAATACACTATATTTTCACACTTTTTAAACCCAGGACTCCCTGAGAAACAAATCCTCATCCTGATGGTTCTGTGTTGAAAAAAATGAGTACATTTAACAGCATAAAAATGATCAAACATATATCAACATTTTGGACTCACTCTGCAGAGCCTTCTAGTGGTTAGCGACACTCGGAGCACATTCTCAAGTGGGTATATTTGGAGTCAAATTTTTGTAATCAAATTTTTAGCTAATATACAGTTTAAATATATTTGTTTACTTCAGTAAATTTTGCATTTCATTTGTAAATCAAGTGAACAGAGCCTGGAGCAAGAGTGGAGAGGAACAAAGTCCATGCTGCTTGAAGTCTAGTGTAAAGTTTTCACAGTGATGGTTTGGAGCTGCTTTCACATTTTCACATCTGCTTATATGAATCAAAGCCCACCTTATAGTCTCTTAGAACAACATTTGTGGAGTTACCTTTAATTACAAATAAACCTTTCTTTTCTGTACTTCTGTTTATTATTAGTTACATCCAAGTACAGGTGACTTTACAACCTAAATATGTTACTCCACTTTACATTTACTGTTGTTAGAAAAAAATATGCGTGCATATTTGAAAATAATAATAAAATAATAGATATTATTATTATTATTATTATTATGTATTGGCGTGTCAATTCTGTTGTATATTTGTATATTTACATTTACGCCACATTTTGTCGACTAAAAGTACGTATGATGGTGGTCTTTTATGTAAAAGAATGTAACCTTGTGTTTCATAGAGATTTTTGGCAGATGTTAATATAAACGTTAGATGACCCAAACCTTCTGTTAGTTTCATGAGCTTTTACTAAAGGACCAGATATATTTAATTAGTAAATCTAAGGGATTTTAACAGGTAAACTCAATAAATGAGTGTTTATTAGCTGATGAGCTGGATCCGGTGAAAACACAAAATTTCAGTGCAGTGATCAGGGAGAAGAAACTGTTTTAAACTACCAACATAAAGTATTGTACTGAAATATGGCTACTACACCCAGCTTCTAGCGAACTAGTTAAGCTAGCTAAAATATTTTTTAATTTTCCTTAATTTACAGTAATCCTGCAGTCATAGTCTACAAGTAACAATGACTATCACAAGCTCACAGTGGGTTTGATATGTGGGTTTTGATTCGTTTATTTTTAACCAGCTATCAGAAATAGGCTCCGTTACCTTCTTTTAACGTCAGCTCGCTGCGCCCCGCTGCTAAATCTAAAAAAGAAAACTTTACAAATCCTTTACAGCGAGGGGGGTCTTCCCCACTCTCCTCCGCAAAACAAGCGAGCTGATTTTTGATTCTGTTTCTATTAAGAGGCGGGACTCTTTTCCTGAACCGGTTCCGTGATTGGCCCAAAGAGATTTCCCATTTACACAGCATTCTGTCTACTCATTAAAAACACAGCTGAGCTGAGAGAAACGATTCGCTCCTGGCGACGCCCCTGTTCTTCTGCGGTATCATTTTGGGGGGAGGGACAAATCCACCTGTTTCTGATATTGCCCCCCGGTTCCTACGCCTATGACTGCATGACTCCACAACACTCGCCAACCATCCATCTACTTTATTGCCTTTTATGCCTGCTGTCTTTCAAAATTAAAACACAGTGCATGCCACAACAGCACAAATATGATGTAAAACTGGGGGGTTTAAGCAATGGTACATTTCTATACAGTTTAGAATCTCAATTAGGCCAACATACTAGATCACATTAAAGGTGTAACAAAGTTAGTTTCCAGCCAGATTCCTTCCCAAATGATTAATTCCTGATTATCTATTATCTAGGACTCTAAATGCAAAAAATGCATCCAGCATTAAAGAGACAAATTCTTGAATGAGCTTCTTCTGCTTTACTGAACAGCTGAACACGTTTGGAGGAGAACACTAACTGCCAATTATGTCCCATTAATGAATAATATGCCTGGTTAACACTGAGTGACTGATGAGAAGGGATGCATTTTCTCATTTCCTTCTTCCCCTCCTTTACTCCTTTATCCCATTAGTACCCTTCGACCTCCTGTAGGCCCTATGTGAAAATGTTTTTTTTTTTTACCTTTAATTTCTACTACTTTTGTAGTACACTACTGTAAGTCGCTTTGGACAAAAGTGTCTGCCAAATGTAATGTAATGTAATGCATTCTGCTATACCTTCTGATAACATGTATTTGGTGTTGAAAAAACAAGCAAACAAACAAAATAAAACATCAAACCTTCAATACCTGAATTGGCTATGCTAGGTTTATGTGGTACCCTGTGATGAATTGGCCCTTTTCAGGGTTCAAAACCTTTTGTGACCCTCACTTGCAGACAAATGTTGATGCAAATGTGATACATTTTCAATACCATTTAACCAAAAATGCAGAACTTGAAGTGTTTACTCTTATGTCTGAGACCTTTCACACACTTCTGAGGTAGTCTGACATGCCTTGACATTTCCAGGGAAAAACAAAAAACAAAAAGAAAAACGTACCTAACATAATGTGTTCCCAATATCCTACACAGGCATAAAAAGGATAAAATCTATTATTTGATAAAATGTACTCCAAACACAAAAACAATAAAAAAAACAACAATTATTTTTAAAGGTGCTGATATAATTTAAGGAAAAAACACACTGTAAACAATTGTGAGTTCTAAATTGTAAACATGGGTGTTGGCTACCTATTGGTAATTTGACTCAAGTGACTAAGAAATGCCTCTTGTTGCTTATGCTTCTCTCACAGTGACCTAAACATATTTACAGCTGTACTATAGGTGCATCTCAATAAATGACACTCTATATATACTATATAGATTTATTACAGAGTGATCAATTCCTCACATTTCTTTCTTTTATTAATGATGGTTATGGCTTAAAGCTAATGCAAATGCTAAGGTCAGTGTCTCAGAAAATGTGAATATTTTATAAAAACAATTTATATTTTTGCTGGAAAATGAAATCTATGTAAGGACCCCTCTGAGGGCCAGAACTACCAGTGAGTTAAGAATCCCTGCTTTACAACTAACTTAGTAGATTGTATGAGTTTTTATGCCTGTAAATTGTCTTAGGACTAGATGTTACAAAGGTTGTGCAAGTTACACAGTTCCCCTGTGTAAATTCTAACCATAATTTGGTTATTTAAAGAAAGTTATCTCTCACGACTCACTGATAAATCTTACATCAAAAGGGGAAAAGCTACAAAAAGAGGCCTTAAATCACTCTTGTCCTCAAAAGAAATACATAATGGTTGGCTCTATCCACTGCAAAAACAGCATACTGAGAACTTCCCAGAAGCACAAGCTAGTCAGGAGCACCATCTGCTGGCAGCTTCACAAACTTACAACAGAGTTTCTTGTGGAAAATACATACTTACACTGTAAAAACCCAATTTAACATAAGTTTGAATGATTATTTATATCAAAAAGATTGAGCAAAAATCTGAGCAACAAAACATTTAGTTGAGTGTAGTACTGTTGAAATGTTTACGGCCGCTTAAACAAAAACATTTATTTCCATGCTTGGACACAAGCCTAAGTGGGGTTCCTGCGATGGTTTCCATCCTGCAGTCCAAGAAGAACCTCACGCAGGGTCCCACTGCTTGTACAAAACTGACTTGTAGAGGATCTGAAGTTCATTTGGGCATCAAAGCAGCACAGCAGGTCATTGAGGGTTTAGTAACTCCAGTAAGGCACTGTTCTTCAGGCAAAGGTCTGAAGGTAAGCGTGATCTTTTATCCTTCATGCTTCTCAAGGCAGGACAGTTCATCACCAACAACTCGCACACGTCCACGTGACCCTGCTCAGCAGCCTGTATACAAGTGAACACACAAATACATTACCAGTCAAAAATGTAATACACCTCTTCTCATTTTATTTAATTTTCTTTGAGAAGATCTACACACTCTTGGTACTTTCTCAACACCTTGAAGGAGTTCCAGGAGGTGCTGAACAATATCACCCATCTCAGTTAATCAGGTTTAGATCAGGAGATTGTTAAGGACAAACATTTTCTTTTTGTTTATTTTAATACATTTTAATACAATTTAATAAAATTTTAATACAATTAATCCATGTTTTTAACATTCATCTACAATGTAGAAAATAAAAAGAAAAACTAATGTATGGCTAATACTGTATAACAATAGTTTAAAATCTATTTATTTTGCAGGTATGCATAAATGCATAGACTTATATTTCACATTTGGAGGTTTGGTACACAACAGTAATGGAAACAGTTTCCGCATTAAGATCTATGTATTCTATGTGTTTTGTGTAAGACTATCCAGGATCTTGTGGCCTTTTCTACAGTAGTTTGGGACAAAATGCTCAATTTTGTAGCAGCCAGGTGAATATTTCATCCATATTTCTTTTTCAAATTTGTGTGGGCATTTCACATTCTTTGATCCACAGTGTGAACAGAAGGCATTATCACCCACAGTGGACAGCGCAGTGAGTGGTAATGATTGTGACCGGCTGCAACTGGCAAGAACTGATTCTACAGATGACTTTTTTATACCTTATGCAGTTTGAGAATTAGCACGGGCCCCCTGGTCCAGGAGCAGCTCACATACTGACTGGTGTCCCGCTCGACTGGCGTAGTGCTGCAAGACAGAGCAAAGATAAAGGTGTGTTAAAGCCCAGAGCATTGTTGGGATGTGTAGAAAAAGCTATCTTAGCTTTTTGTGTTGCATGTTCGTTGATCCAAGGATTCAGACGACACGGAGATTGAGAGTGAACAAGTATGATTTATTTCAGAATTCTGGGAAGAACTTTACAGGCATGCATCCTAAGCGAGACGTCACCCCCAGTTCTTCTGCCTCGTGCTTATCCGACTCCAATTATATACCCTCCTGTGACGTATCTAAGTTACTTGGCATGAATGAGTAATACTTCTGTTTTTCTAATTATTAGTCCATTTTTAGTTTTATTTAGTCCTTCTCAGAACTCGTTTTATTTAGACCTTCTCGGAACTTCTGTTTGACCTTTGCCCAGTAGGCTTTCTGGGGAATCGTGAGTTGCCAAAAACACTGCTCGGGAAGTTTCAATTCCCCTAAGTGGCGGGCCTTTGGTTAAACGAGGTTCTATTAAGGGTTATTGATTCCCCTGCTCAATGAAGAGGGGAAGATTCACTTCCCCTTTTGTGGCAGGCCCTATGGGTTATTAATTCCCCTGGTCAATGAACTTCCCCTATTTGTGGCGGGCCATGGTTAATTAACATTCACATTGTCTCACTGTACATCTACAGTAAGTTTTAGTTCATACTCTCCGTTTTATAATGGTTTCGTTATATCTACCGTAAGATTAGTTAGTTAGTATATCTTAAACAAAGCTTGAAGTTGTATGTATAACTTTTCAGAGTAATCTTTTAATGTAAGGTTACAAAATGTACTTTATTCATTAGTTTCAATCTAGCTGAAAAGAGGAACCCTGTAGTCTGCTACCCTCTGGAACCGCAAGATGTTTACCATTGAAAAGAGGAAGTATGTTTTCTGCAGTTGACCCGGTCAAGGGTCTCTTGGGTCAGTGCTGCTGATATGAGAGCTTCATTTAAGCAAGTATATGATGTGTCTACGTGTGGATTAGTGACTAAGTCTTAATTCAGTGATTAATGATTACGAGAAGATTACGAGAATATAGATTATAGTTTACATAGATATATTTGTGTAATGTGCTTTAATTATCTAAGCTAAGGCTTTAGCAAGCATGATTATTGTAAGGTAAGCTCTAGCATGATTATTGTAAGGTAAGCTTGTTATTTTAAGGCCAATCTTCCACAGATGTCAGAAAGGCTTTTAAAGATATACGGATATTATTTGGTGGGAGCCCACAGACGATACAGGGCAAAACAATAATGAAAATAAAAACAAATAAAACACATTTATGACAACAAAGAGATCTAATATCATGAATTTTAAAATAAAAAAGGGAAATAAATACAAATGTTTTGATTGTAATGTTGCAGCTTTTTCTATTCTTGTTTAATAACTGTCTTTTTACATTTTAAAAACACAAACATACCTGGAACCCAAATTATTGTCAATAGTTCTAACCTACTGTTTTTAAAGTGTATTTTAAAATATTTTTTTCATCGTATCAATCGATTAAAAAATGTCATCCGATTCATCACAACAGTATTCTGTGATAAACTGCACTTGTTCTTCCTACGACACAAGTTTTTAATATCTATATTTAAATGTAAATAAAATAATGTAAGATGTAAGAAATTTATATTGGTGGTGTCATTTTCAGTAAAGAAAAAGCTTCTTATCTGTGAAGTAAGTGTTTATTAGCTCAGTTAAACACCAGCATTACAATAAATACAAACAGCAATTTAAAAAAAAAACAAAAAAAAACAGAGCTTTTAAAGCCCTGTTTTCCTTTAAACATCTCCTCATGTCTCCTCAGCTGCATTTAATAGAGATATATTTAGTTCTCACCATATGAACACCTGGTTTGGTAAATCAAGTCAAGCTGCTGATGGAACTGAACATGTGCTGGCTGAGGAGCATCCAGGAGAAATTTTTGGTTGTGAGTATTTCTAAATTTAGAACGTAATTGGCTGAGTATAAAAGGGCTTTTTAATGGAACGTGCAGTGCAGACGTAGTAAACTAATGTTACCTTTATCTTGATTACTGCCTCTCCGCTGGGTTCGCGATGCCAGGCGGACCTAGTTTCCACCGTAGTCAACAAGTGCTGCTGTTTTTTTTTATACCATTTTTATATCAGCCTGCTTGGTTATGACAGGAAAATAAAATGAGTGGTCGAGCTAAAACAACAAAAAGGAACGAGAGAGAGAGAACTTAACTGCTTCAGCACCTAGGGGATAATGCACAGACACTACATTTTTCACTCCAGAAAAAAAAAACTGTGCGTTGGATGAGGGTGGGGCAGGAGGAAGTTACGGAGGAAGTTGGGGTCAAACTTGGTGGCATCATTAATTTGCATTAAAAAACTATAATAACGCGTTACTGATTCCAAATTATTTTGCGTGCATTACCGCTTTAACATTGACAGCCCTCTTTTTTTCTTGTACAGAAACTTTTAAGCCCTGGCCCCCAAACGTTGCACTACAACACTCACATGCTGTTTTTACTGTTAAAATGTGCCATCTACAGGCGGCCGCATGTATGTTCAGCCAGTATTTAAGGTGTGACGGAAATCTGAATAAGACACTGGCGAATAAGAAAGCGTCGTGAGTTTATTGCTCACCAAAGCAGTGTATCTGGCGATCAGCCAATCCAGCTAAAAGATTCACCAAAACCATAATAAATGTATCTCTTATCATATGTATAAAATGCTTAAGATTATTTATTCACACAGACATGTTGTAGGCTCAAATGAACTTTTTTTTTTAGCTTCTGAATGGTGTTAAGGAAAGAAAGAGCAGAAGTTGAACGTTTTGTCTTTTTAATAGTACCTGATTTTCTTTTTTACGTGTGTGGTGATGGCATTTCAAAAGCAGTGTCTGAATAATGCAGAGTAGGAGGATTAAAGATACTCTTTTTTACCATCGCTGTCTTAAAAGGATATGAATAACCAATAATCATAGACATTTAAACATACCAGCATTGACTAATTGAGCTGAGGTGGTGGACAGATGCAGAGGCCACGAGAGGGCAACACGATCTGGCGTAAAAAGAAGACGATGCAGTGCATCACTTTGGCCTGTTTTTGACCTGTCCGTAGCGACACATGCATGTTCAACTCAAACAGCTTCCCCTTCTGTGCTTGCTGCCAAGCGCAATGACCATAACCTAGTGTTTCCCGTGGCAGAAATAATCAGCTGAGTAACGGCTGGTGTGTTCGTTCAGCAAGGACGGTCCATTCCACAGACTTCTGGCCTCGCTTTAGTTCAAAACACACGCACTGAAAACCACAGGGGAAACACCCAGACAGAAATGTGGAAATATTGGCTTCGATGAAAGTCTAAGCTACTTTGAACACACTCGTATAGTTATCCTTACAATTCCCAAAGATTTTTGTGGCAGTTTACCAGATTTAGGGGCTCATTGAACACCCACGTCCAGTCGCCAAACATTTTACTCCATTTGAGTCAATGTAGGACACTGTTTGGACACAACTCCATTACAGACTGCAAGACTGGAACTAGACAGTCCTGAGGAAGATTTTAAGAGTTCATTTAGCACTTGCAACAGCCCTTTCCGCTTTAGCAGGTGGATGATTTCTGGAAGTGGCTCAGCAGGCTAGTTTTCCACATGAGTGGAACGCTGATGCACAAGCTGTGAGGAAATCTAAGGTGCCTTGAACCCTTCTGGATAAAATCTAAGTGTTGCAATTGACAGATTGAGACAAGTGTCAAACAGTTGCAATATTTAACATGGTGAGTTTCTGAATATTACAGAGAAATACTGGTAAAATGTTTAGATCAAATATTTCAAGCCAACTTGCCGGAGCAATGGGCACAAACTTATGAAATGGGGACCAAACAAACCAGTAGGGTGGCCTTAAACCACATTGTTGAGTCATTATACTACAGTCTTGGGTTGCTCTTGCATGCATGCCACTTACAAAGCAAAACTGTTTGGACAGATGTCCAATAAGGGCCGCATTAAAATGAACACACCTGATTCACGAACGATCTCTTTAAAAACGGTGCAGAGTGGCTTTAAAGCCAGGAAACTACTATTCAGGGCAATGTGCTTCCACAATAAAGACTGAAACATTACATTAGAAGAGGTAGACAAATATGATGTGTATGACTTTTGAACTGAAATGGTCTCAATGGAAAAAAGTTTTGTTTTTGGAGAAGCGGTCACTTAAATTCCACAGAAATCTATTGTGTTGGGTACTGCAAAGAAGCTTAACCAACCAGCTGTGTAGCAGAGCCCATCCAGGCCTGGAATAAAGGCAAGAGACAGATTCAAATTTCCCCATATTTATTTATAAAAATTTTAAGAAACACTATTGACTCATTGCAACAAGTGGTCATCATCCTCAACCAAGATGGGGCCCAAAGAGACTTCCGTTTCAAAATACTGATCTGTAAAACAAAGTTGCAAACAAACGAATTAGACTTTGTTCCTTCACAAAAACATGTTGTTAGAACAAGGTCCCTCAAACCTGGTCATTGAAGCCCACTTTCCTGCACATTTTAGGAGTGATTGCCACCAACATTAGTTTAAAAACAATGGCCTTTTACGAGCAGGTAAACTAGTTGAACCAAACTAGTTTGAACCTGGGAAAGTGGATTTCAAGGACCAGGGTTAAGAAATGCTGGGTCTGTTTCCCCAGACATTCCTCCCATTAGACAGCCTTGAGTTTGGACTGAGGTTTAACCAAAAAGCATCAAGGCAAGCATACCTTCATCAGTGGGCACACTTCTCGCCTTCCTGGAGACACATTCTCCATCACAACAGTTACAATCCTGGTCATTACCATCTGCAGCAGCCCACCTACGTAGAGCAAACACGCAGCAGCTTTAGTACAAACTGAAACAAAGGCATCATAACAGTATCATTTTGAGGCATACCCATTGGTCTCAAAGGAGCAAGCCTTGTGTTCAGCATCAGTCTTCCGTAAAGTTGTAGAGGCTTTCAGGAAACATGTGATGTACAGCTACAAAAAACAAAAAAAAAAGTTAAGGTTGTTCAGGTAGTTTGTAAAATGGCAGCATTAAAAACAAATGCTCCAACGTAACCAAGTCTTCCATACCATACTACTGTTGGTTTGTTCAAATCTGAACACTTCCAACTGAAACTGCAGCTTATCATCTTGAACCCGTTTCATAAATTCAGAGTTGGAGCCCGTTATCTTGGCATCAACCAAGCATCTAAAAATATAAATAAAGAAATAAATAGAAAAAAGGAGGAGATGTTGGTGGTTGGTTTCTACATGCACTCGTCTAGGCTAGTAAAAGCAATACTTACCCATGGTTCTCAATAAATGTGTATCTGGGAACAGCATTAATGTCAGGAACTGCAGTTGCCACACAGTGGTCCACAAATACACGGAGAGGTACATGGTTAAACTGTGTCAAAGATGCCTCAATCTTCATGACCTCGCCAAGGAAGTATTGATTCGATGGTCTCTCATACTGCCAGTCATCTACAAGCAACAAGTTAAAGGCCATGTTCAGACTGCAAATAAAACTAAAAAAAAAAAAAAATTTAATCAGATCTGTGACTGTCTGCACTGTTAATTACAAGTGATCAGACCAGATTTGCATACAAGTCAATAACTAAGCTTCCTTGATCCCTGTACTCTGAATCTGAAGTTACATACATTGCAAGTGCTGCAAAGACATTGGAATCCAATTTGAGCTTCCAGAGAGTTAAGATATGGCTGTTTAGGATCAAACACAGTCTACGCATGCCAAGAATAAGATTTGGGCTGACAATCTGAGCATTGCCTAAAAGATTGAGTAGAAGCATACTGTAGACTCGGGTGATTCTACAAGATTACAAATGGGAATGAGCTTGATGCAGTGTTCCTAAACAGAAAAAGTTTGAGAATTTTCACAAATACAAACCAGTCATGAGCTTCATGGTGAAGACCAAATGCTCTTCCGCTGCCACTGTAGAGGAATACGGCACCCATGTAGGGGACACAGCAATACTGCTCACATTGTGCTTCCTAAAACAAAAGAAATTCCAAGTTAAGGCTCCAAGCAAAGCAGTTAAGAAAAAGGAAACCACTGTAGCTAGTCCATCTTAAGAAGCTTACCTTGAGTAGTGACAATCAATCTGAACATTGACTCTTCCTGTTCGGACAATTGAAGTACCAACCAGAGGTTCAGAGCGGTAGAGGAGGTGAAAGCTGTAGATAAGGTAATCTTCCGTCATCTGAAATAGCAATATTGCATTAGTAGAGCAGTGACCTGCACAACAATTAAAACTAAGCAATTCAAAACTCAACTTACCGTTAGTACACTACCACAAGCCTGGAGTTCAGAGTTAAAGATGAGCACTCGGGCTGCAGAGTCCAGTCCTGATGCTGCACAGCCTCCAAGCGTCAGAGAACTAGGGTTTACGAGCATACCATTTCCAAAGAAATCTTGCTTCACCTCCACATGCACCATACTCTCCCCACATGCAGCAGCCACACTGTTGACTGGGGTAGGCTGCCGCAAGTTAAACTGCACCGGAAATTGCTTAGGCCTTTCTGGAGCTTTGGGAAACCGCCACAGTAACTTCTTTAAGGGTTCAGTGGGTAAATGGACTTGCAATTGGGGGGGCTTCAGAGGATCTGGATACAGCATGGGATTAGGTGCTTGAGCAGAAGACAGTCCTGGAGACTGAGCAGAAGTCTGACCTAGACTCCAAAGCGAGGCCTGAGGTGAAGTCAAGAGCACATCACTTGGACTACTTGTCAGGTCAGGGCTCATGCCGGATGCTGGACCAGTGCTTGGACCACTTGGCAGCTGAGGATTCTGGGCAGGCACTGGCACGAGGCTAGGATAATAGGCAGGCCCAAAGCCTGTGCTTTGATCCTGTAATTGTGGAAGACTCTGGAAAGGCACAGGACGTGGATCCTGGGCAGCCTGCAGCAGTGAACTTGGACCACTTGGCAACTGAGGATTCTGGGCAGGCACTGGCTCAAGACTGGGATAATAATAGGCAGGCCCCGAGCCTGTGCTTTGATCCTGTAATTGTGGAAGACTCTGGAAAGGCACAGACGCAGGATATGGATCCTGGACAGGCAGCAGTACTGTACTTGGACCACTTGGCAGCTGAGGATTCTGGGCAGGCACTGGCTCAAGACTGGGATAATAATAGGCAGGCCCAGAGCCTGTGCTTGGATCCTGTAATTGTGGAAGACTCTGGAAAGGCACAGACGCAGGATATGGATCCTGGACAGGCAGCAGTACTGTACTTGGACCACTTGACAGCTGAGGATTCTGGGCAGGCATTGGCACAAGACTGGGATCATAGGCAGGCCCAGAGCCTGTGCTTGGATCACTCAATTGTGGAAGACTCTGGAAAGGCACAGATGCAGGATATGGATCCTGGACAGGCAGCAGTACTGTACTTGGACCACTTGACAGCTGAGGATTCTGGGCAGGCATTGGCACAAGACTGGGATCATAGGCAGGCCCAGAGCCTGTGCTTGGATCACTCAATTGTGGAAGAGTCTGGAAAGGCACAAGACGTGGATCCTGAGCAGGCAGCAGAACTGAACTTGGACCACTTGGCAGCTGAGGATTCTGGGCAGGCATTGGCACAAGGCTAGGATCATAGGCAGGCCCAGAGCCTATGCTTGGATCACTCAATTGTGGAAGACTCTGGAAAAGCACAGGCACAGATGCAGGACGTGGATCCTGGGCAGCCTGCAGCACTGAACTTGGACCACTTGGCAGCTGAGGATTCTGGGCAGGCACTGGCACGAGGCTAGGATAATAGGCAGGCCCCAAGCCTGTGCTTTGATTCTGTAATTGTGTAAGACTCTGGAAAGGCACAGGCACAGATGCAGGACGTGGATCCTGAGAAGGCAGCAGCACTGAACTTGGACCACTTGGCAACTGAGGATTCTGGGAAGGCACTGGCACAAGACTGGGATCATAGGCAGGCCCAGAGCCTGTGCTTGGATCACTCAATTGTGGAAGACTCTGGAAAGGCACAGGCACAGATGCAGGACGTGGATCCTGGGCAGCCTGCAGCACTGAACTTGGACCACTTGACAGCTGAGGATTCTGGGAAGGCATTGGCACAAGACTGGGATAATAGGCAGGCCCAGAGCCTGTGCTTGGATCACTCAATTGTGGAAGACTCTGGAAAGGCACAGGACTTGGATCCTGGGCAGGGAACAGTACTGTACTTGGACCACTTGGCAACTGAGGATTCTGGGCAGGCATTGGCACAAGACTGGGATCATAGGCAGGCCCAGAGCCTGTGCTTGGATCACTCAATTGTGGAAGACTCTGGAAAGGCACAGGACTTGGATCCTGAGCAGCCTGCAGCACTGAACTTGGACCACTTGGCAGCTGAGGATTCTGGGCAGGCACTGGCACAAGGCTAGGATCATAAGCAGGCCCAGAGCCTGTGCTTGGATCACTCAATTGTGGAAGACTCTGGAAAGGCACAGGATGTGGATCCTGGGCAGCCTGCAGCACTGAACTTGGACCACTTGGCAGCTGAGGATTCTGGGCAGGCATTGGCAAAAGACTGGGATAATAGGCAGGCCCAGAGCCTGTGCTTGGATCGCTCAATTGTGAAAGACTCTGGAAAGACACAGGCACAGATGCAGGACGTGGAGCCTGGGCAGGCAGCAGTACTGAACTTGGTCCACTTGGCAGCTGAGGATTCTGGGCAGGCATTGGCTCAAGACTGGGATAATAGGCAGGCCCCGAGCCTGTGCTTTGATCGTGTAATTGTGAAAGACTCTGGAAAGGCACAGGATGTGGATCCTGAGCAGCCTGCAGCACTGAACTTGGACCACTTGGCAGCTTTGGATTCTGGGCAGGCATTGGCTCAAGACTGGGATAATAGGCAGGCCCCGAGCCTGTGCTTTGATCCTGTAATTGTGGAAGACTCTGGAAAGGCACAGGACGTGGATCCTGGGCAGGCAGAGAACCTGAACTTGGACCACTTGGCAGCTGAGGATTCTGGGCAGGCACTGGCACGAGGCTAGGATCATAGGCAGGCCCAGAGCCTGTGCTTGGATCACTCAATTGTGGAAGACTCTGGAAAGGCACAGGACGTGGATCCTGGGCAGTCTGCAGCACTGAACTTGGACCACTTGGCAGCTGAGGATTCTGGGCAGGCATTGGCAAAAGACTGGGATAATAGGCAGGCCCAGAGCCGGTGCTTGGATCGCTCAATTGTGAAAGACTCTGGAAAAGCACAGGCACAGATGCAGGACGTGGATCCTGGGCAGCCTGCAGCACTGAACTTGGACCACTTGGCAGCTGAGGATCCTGGGCAGGCACTGGCACGAGGCTAGGATCATAGGCAGGCCCAGAGCCTGTGCTTGGATCGCTCAATTGTGAAAGACTCTGGAAAAGCACAGGCACAGATGCAGGACGTGGATCCTGGGCAGCCTGCAGCACTGAACTTGGACCACTTGGCAGCTGAGGATTCTGGGCAGGCATTGGCAAAAGACTGGGATAATAGGCAGGCCCAGAGCCTGTGCTTGGATCGCTCAATTGTGGAAGACTCTGGAAAGGCACAGGCACAGATGCAGGACGTGGCTCCTGGGCAGGCAGAAGTACTGAACTTGGACCACTTGGCAGCTGAGGATTCTGGGCAGGCCCCAGCCCTGTGCTTAGATCACTCAGCAATGGAAACTTTTGTGGAGGCACTGGTACAGGTGTGTAAACTGGATCCGGGGCATGCTGCACTACTGCATTTGGACCACTTGGCACTTGCACTTGGTTTTGTGAGTAATATGTTCCAGGAGACCAAGGAGACCGAGGATTTAGCCATTTGCCTGAATGTGACAAATCTGCATCAGCCAATAGAACTGCCCCAAGCACTAATAAACTGACTTGTATTAACCACATGACCATGCCCTTCTGCCCAACACAGAACTTACCCTTGTGTTTTCGCTTCGGCCATTTTGTAGAGAACACAGGAACATGGCTCCACCCCTTACCACATTAACGTTTGGTTGGAGACAGGTGAGGTTAATTATGGTGCGGGGAGAAATTAGTTGGGTGGGCCTTATATGTTTAACTGCATGCCCTCTTTTTCAGAAGGTAATGAGTTTAAAGGACAGAAAACCCAATTTTGTTTGGCAAATATGTGTGGCAGGATGAGTATTTTGTTTTTTGTAGCTTGGAAGCATTTGGGCTAAATCAAGCTCTGGGTCATAAAAACATATTGCTCATTTGTTTATTTGGAAATTGACAGTATTTCTCTACTTTAACTGATGTGTTTTCTTTAAACATTTCGTGAGTCTGTTTTCCTCCCTTGTCAGCCTGCTGTGGGCAGTGTGATTCCTGTGTGCCTAATTACAATCTATCAGTTTCGAGTGCTTTTAGTTAATTGGCTGGGTAATCCTACCTGGGGCTATATTTAGGCCAGGTGGCTGCTACCTGTGGCACCCCCTCTGTTGTTCTCACCCCCTTCCTTGATGTGCTGCTTTGCGAGGGCTGCAGCTTGGTGTGGCTGGGAATTCTCACAAGCGTGCGGTAGGCTGAAGTTTTGCTTCTTGGAGTTTTCTCTGACTAATCCTGGCACTAAAAAGTTTCTCCTACTCCATTTCAGAGCTGAGACTTGTGAGGTGAGATTGTTCCGGTGGTTTATGCCATGCTCAAAGGTTCCAGTCAGTGGTAGGTTCTAACTCCCTATCATTCTGATTCTCATTCTATAAATTCCTCAGTGGGTTAAATCCGGTTTGTATCTCTAGTGTGAAATACACTGGAAGCATTGTGACTTTCCCTGCTGTCTGACGTGGAGAAGTGAAGCCTTGGTGGGTATGAGTGAGCTCCCATACACTTATTTTTAGTAAAACTGTGGTTCTAACATTCACAATTCAGCTCTTCCTGTGTGTGTGATCACCTGTTCCCCTCCTCGCTGATGCTCCTCCCCCTGCAATAGTGCTATTTTTTTTTCTCTTTTCTTTTTCTTTTTTGTTCTACTCCTTGCACGTTAATGTTTTTTTTATGTATATATATATATATATATATATATATAATTAGATAGTCATGGTTTGTGAGCGGCCTCTGGTGAGCAGCAGCGATTTATTTATTTATTTATTTTGTTCTCTTGAACGCGCGTTGCACGTGACTCAGCGCATGGTTTGTGTGTCTGTAGTGTTGGTTTTCCTATACTTCCCGTGCTCTGAATTGCGCGCTGTTGCGGGAGAGAACCTGTATGGTCCGTAAGCGTGGTTACTTCTTATTATTGTTGGTTTATATTAGTTTACTGATGTTGGTGTTTGTTTTGTTTGTTTGGTTAAATTGTTTTCTCCTTTTTTGTTTCTGAACAGGAGCAGTGAGCGGTGACAGGCTGCTGAGGTGGTAAAGTCTAACTGGGGTTTTCTAAGTGGTGTTTGTGTGCTGTGTATTGGGGACTCCTCTCGCCTGCAGTCAGCACTGTTCAGTGTGCTCCAGCCCGGTTCAGGTTTTGTTTTTTGGTTGTTTGTGTGATTGTGTTTTTTTTTTTTATTATTTCTTTTTTTGTTAATTAAATTTATTTTGAATTATTGTGATTTTTGTTAAAATATAATTATTAAAATTTGAATTTTAAATAGAACCCTCTCAGACCTTGTGAATTGAACCTGTGACCTATTTTTTGATTTGGTAGACTAGAATTTGGTTTTGGGTAATTTTTCTTAAATCCTGGGTTGTCCAGGTGGCGTAGTTGGCTACTAATTAATTTATTTATTTGATTTATTAATTTAAGATTATAAATAACTGTCCTATACCTTACACTTGCCACTATGTATTACACTGACTTCTCGGTGTTTTATAAAGCACAGAGTAGAATTGAGAACCCTAGTTGTTTTAGAGAGCCGAAGCTTTGTCCTGAGTGAGGCGGGGCTTACTAATTAAATACACTCGGCTTATAGTGTTATAACAGTCTTTATTTTTATTTTTTTTTTTGGATCATTTAAGGATCTTATGAAGTTATTTTGTACGCTTAAACAAACCACATGAGTGTTCAAACTTCCTTTTGGTCAAACCCATAGGCTGTATAACCAGTCAAAAAACAAAGCCTACCCACTTCCTATATCAAACTCCCTTTACAAAAGAGGGAGCCCATATGTGAGTGCTCAATACATAGAGGTGACTGGAGCTAAAAGGCTAAAAACTGTGATTAAAAAAGTGTCCAACTACTTGTAGAGGATATTCCTATGATTTCAGAAAGTACAATAAAATATGTTCTTAAAAAGCAAGTAAAACATGTCTGCCTGTTGCAATGTTTTTCTCAAGCAACACTTTAACCAGTAAAGGTGCTAGCATCACTGCTACTGTGACTTAAGTGGTTAGTGAGCTGATTCTGGAGAAACAAATAGAGGTTTATAACTGGAGTTTAAAAGCTTAAAAAGCAGGAGGACCAGAAGGGTGTTTTTTTTTTTTTTTTTTTTTTTTTTTTTGGCTTTCCTAGTCATGTCACATCGTTTTCAGTCACCTGACCCACCCCATACAGATTGGCACATACACACGTACACACGTTTAACATTGTTTAAAGTAAAAAAATAAATAAATACACTATCTTTTCACACTTTTTAAACCCAGGACTCCCTGAGAAACAAATCCTCATCCTGATGGTTCTGTGTTGAAAAAAATGAGTACATTTAACAGCATAAAAATGATCAAACATATATCAACATTTTGGACTCACTCTGCAGAGCCTTCTAGTGGTTAGCGACACTCGGAGCACATTCTCAAGTGGGTATATTTGGAGTCAAATTTTTGTAATCAAAATTTTAGCTAATATACAGTTTAAATATATTTGTTTACTTCAGTAAATTTTGCATTTCATTTGTAAATCAAGTGAACAGAGCCTGGAGCAAGAGTGGAGAGGAACAAAGTCCATGCTGCTTGAAGTCTAGTGTAAAGTTTTCACAGTGATGGTTTGGAGCTGCTTTCACATTTTTACTCCCATATTTTCACTTAGTTTTAGATTAATTATGTCGTAGTCATGGTGAGAGCCAGCATAGAATTATTAGGCATGAAGTAGGAATCCCCTGGACAAGTTGGAGGTAGTCCATCACAAAACCCATATCCCCAAGCAGTGCAGCGCACACATGCTACCTGTTGTAATACCCTGCCTCCCTTACCTTAAACAGAGTTTAAAAAGTGTAAAAAACACATCTGCTTATATGAATCAAAGCTCACCTTATAGTCTCTTAGAACAACATCTGTGGAGTTACCTTTAATTACAAATAAACCTTTCTTTTCTGTACTACTGTTTATTATTAGTTACATCCAAGTACAGGTGACTTTACAACCTAAATATGTTACTCCACTTTACATTTACTGTTAGAAAAAAATATGCGTGCATATTTGAAAATAATAATAATAAAATAATAGATGTTATTATTATTATTATTATTATTATTATTATTATGTATTGGCGTGTCAATTCTGTTGTATATTTGTATATTTACATTTACGCCACATTTTGTCGACTAAAAGTACTTATGATGGTGGTCTTTTACGTAAAAGAATGTAACCTTATGTTTCATAGAGATTTTTGGCAGATGTTAATATAAACGTTAGATGACCCAAACCTTCTGTTAGTTTCATGAGCTTTTACTAAAGGACCAGATATATTCAATTAGTAAATCTAAGGGATTTTAACAGGTAAACTCAATAAATGAGTGTTTATTAGCTGATGAGCTGGATCCGGTGAAAACACAAAATTTCAGTGCAGTGATCAGGGAGAAGAAACTGCTTTAAACTACCAACATAAAGTATTGTACTGAAATATGGCTACTACACCCAGCTTCTAGCGAACTAGTTAAGCTAGCTAAAATATTTTTTAATTTTCCTTAATTTACAGTAATCCTGCAGTCATAGTCTACAAGTAACAATGACTATCACAAGCTCACAGTGGGTTTGATCTGTGGGTTTTGATTCGTTTATTTTTAACCAGCTATCAGAAATAGGCTCCGTTACATTCTTTTAACGTCAGCTCGCTGCGCCCCGCTGCTAAATCTAAAAAAGAAAACTTTACAAATCCTTTACAGCGAGGGGGGTCTTCCCCACTCTCCTCCGCAAAACAAGCGAGCTGATTTTTGATTCTGTTTCTATTAAGAGGCGGGACTCTTTTCCTGAACCGGTTCCGTGATTGGCCCAAAGAGATTTCCCATTTACACAGCATTCTGTCTACTCATTAAAAACACAGCTGAGCTGAGAGAAACGATTCGCTCCTGGCGACGCCCCTGTTCTCCTGCGGTATCATTTTTTGGGGGGGGGGACAAATCCACCTGTTTCTGATATTGGGTGGGACATGTCCCCCCCATCCCCCCCGGTTCCTACGCCTATGACTCCATGACTCCACAACACTCGCCAACCATCCATCTACTTTATTACTGCATGCCACAACAGCACAAATATGATGTAAAACTAGGGGGTTTAAGCAATGGTACATTTCTATACAGTTTAGAATCTCAATTAGGTCAACATACTAGATCACATTAAAGGTGTGACAAAGTTAGTTTCCAGCCAGATTCCTTCCCAAATGATTAATTCCTGATTAGCTATTATCTAGGACTCTAAATGCAAAAAATGCATCCAGCATTAAAGAGACAAATTCTTGAATGAGCTTCTTCTGCTTTACTGAACAGCTGAACACGTTTGGAGGAGAACACTAACTGCCAATTATGTCCCATTAATGAATAATACGCCTGGTTAACACTGAGTGACTGATGAGAAGGGATGGTCTATGTGTGGCAGGATGGGTGTTTTTGTCTGGTCATCTGTAAGCATTTGGGCTAAATAAAGCTCTGTGTTAGAATATTAGTGATTTGCTTACTTTTTCTACTTTAACTGACGTGGGTTGTTTACAAACATCCAGCAAATCTTTCCCTTTTTGTCAGCCGGCTGTGGGTGGTGTAATTCCTGCGTGCCTAATTCTAATATATGGGTTGATTGCCTTTAGTTCATTGGCTGAATAATCTGACCTGGGACTATATGTAGGCCAGGTGGCTGTTACCTGGGACACACCCTCTGTGGTTCCCACCCCCCTTCCTCGGCGTGCTGCTGGGCGAGGTCTGCAGTTTGGCGTTTGGTGTGGCTGGGTGAATGCTCTCCTTTGTCTTGGGAATTCTCCCAAGCGTGCGGTAGGCTCAGTTTGTTTTTCGCTGTTTTCTCTGATTAATCCTGGTGCTGAGTGTTTCTCCTGCTCCATTTCAGTGCTGAGGCATTTGTGAGGAGATTGCTCCGGTGGTTTATGCCACGTGCAAAGGTTTCCGTCTGTGGTAGGTTATAATTTCCTTTCACTGACTTTGATGCTATAATAAACCCTCAGTGGGTTAATCTGGTTTATATCTTTAGTGTGAAGCTACGAGAAGTGTTGTGACTTTCCCGCTGTCTGCCGTGGAGAAGTGAAGCCTTGGAAGCTGGGGTGGTGGAGTACGGGGAGTGTCCAATACAGCTCTACCCGTGTGTGTGTGAGATCACCTGTGTCCCCCTCTTCGCGGAGGCTCCTCCCCCTGCATTAGTGCTTTTTTTTTTCTTTTTTTTTTTTTTTTTTTTTTTCTTTTAGGCTTTGTGGTTCTTTTCTATTTTTCCCTTTGCTTATTTTTGTTATATTTTGTGTTAATTGTTTTGTATGTCCAGACTCAATCCTGGTGTGTGTGCTGCCTCCGGTGAGCTGTAGCGGACTGGTTTGCTTTTTTTTTTTTTCTGAACGCGCGCTGCATGTGACTCAGCGCGCTGTGTGTGTGTGTGTCTGTGTATGTGTTACTATACTTCCTGGGTCCTGAGTTGCGCGCTGCTGCGGGAGGGAAAGCCTGTATGGTCAGTAAGCGTGATTTATTTCTTTATGTTGCCGGGCTGTGTATGGTTTAGTTGTGTTGGTATAATTGTTTATTTGAGTTAATTTGTTTTTGTTTTCTTTTGTGTCCGAACAGGAGCTGGAAGCGGTGACAGGCTGCTGAGGTGTTGAAGTCTAACTGGGTGTGCTTAGTGGTGTTTGTGTGCTGTGTAGTGGGGACTCCTCTCACCTGCAGTTAGCACTGGTCACAGTGTGCTCCAGCCCTGTTCAGGTTTTGTTTTTGATTTTTAGTGTTTGTGTTTCTTTTTGTATTTATTTATTGATTTATTGGTTTTGTTTTTTTGTAATATTTGATATTTATTAAAAGTTATATTTTTAAGTAACCCTGTCTCAGACCATGTGACTTGAACCTGTGTGACCTTAATTCAATTGGTAGATTAAAACTTGGGTTTTGGGGTCATTCTTTTAATTCCTGGGTTGTCCAGGTGGCGTAGTTGGCTACCAATTTAGTTATTTATTGGGTTCATCCATTTAAGAGCATAAATAACTACCCCCATACCGTACTGTACTTGCCACATATGCATTTTCTCATTTCCTTCTTCCCCTCCTTTACTCCTTTATCCCATTAGTACCCTTCGACCTCCTGTAGGCCCTATCTGAAAATGTTTGTTTATTTTTACCTTTAATTTCTATTACTTTTGTAGTACACTACTGTAAGTCGCTTTGGACAAAAGTGTCTGCCAAATGTAATGTAATGTAATGCATTCTGCTATACCTTCTGATAACATGTATTTGGTGTTGAAAAAACAAGCAAACAAACAAAATAAAACATCAAACCTTCAATACCTGAATTGGCTATGCTAGGTTTATGTGGTACCCTGTGATGAATTGGCCCTTTTCAGGGTTCAAAACCTTTTGTGACCCTCACTTGCAGACAAATGTTGATGCAAATGTGATACATTTTCAATACCATTTAACCAAAAATGCAGAACTTGAAGTGTTTACTCTTATGTCTGAGACCTTTCACACACTTCTGAGGTAGTCTGACATGCCTTGACATTTCCAGGGAAAAACAAAAAACAAAAAGAAAAACGTACCTAACATAATGTGTTCCCAATATCCTACACAGGCATAAAAAGGATAAAATCTATTATTTGATCAAATGTACTCCAAACACAAAAACAATAAAAAAACAACAATTATTTTTAAAGGTGCTGATATAATTTAAGGAAAAAACACACTGTAAACAATTGTGAGCTCTAAATTGTAAACATGGGTGTTGGCTACCTATTGGTAATTTGACTCAAGTGACTAAGAAATGCCTCTTGTTGCTTATGCTTCTCTCACAGTGACCTAAACATATTTACAGCTGTACTATAGGTGCATCTCAATAAATGTCACTCTATATATACTATATAGATTTATTACAGAGTGATCAATTCCTCACATTTCTTTCTTTTATTAATGATGGTTATGGCTTAAAGCTAATGCAAATGCTAAGGTCAGTGTCTCAGAAAATGTGAATATTTTATAAAAACAATTTATATTTTTGCTGGAAAATGAAATCTATGTAAGGACCCCTCTGAGGGCCAGAACTACCAGTGAGTTAAGAATCCCTGCTTTACAACTAACTTAGTAGATTGTATGAGTTTTTATGCCTGTAAATTGTCTTAGGACTAGATGTTACAAAGGTTGTGCAAGTTACACAGTTCCCCTGTGTAAATTCTAACCATAATTTGGTTATTTAAAGAAAGTTATCTCTCACGACTCACTGATAAATCTTACATCAAAAGGGGAAAAGCTACAAAAAGAGGCCTTAAATCACTCTTGTCCTCAAAAGAAATACATAATGGTTGGCTCTATCCACTGCAAAAACAGCATACTGAGAACTTCCCAGAAGCACAAGCTAGTCAGGAGCACCATCTGCTGGCAGCTTCACAAACTTACAACAGAGTTTCTTGTGGAAAATACATACTTACACTGTAAAAACCCAATTTAACATAAGTTTGAATGATTATTTATATCAAAAAGATTGAGCAAAAATCTGAGCAACAAAACATTTAGTTGAGTGTAGTACTGTTGAAATGTTTACGGCCGCTTAAACAAAAACATTTATTTCCATGCTTGGACACAAGCCTAAGTGGGGTTCCTGCGATGGTTTCCATCCTGCAGTCCAAGAAGAACCTCACGCAGGGTCCCACTGCTTGTACAAAACTGACTTGTAGAGGATCTGAAGTTCATTTGGGCATCAAAGCAGCACAGCAGGTCATTGAGGGTTTAGTAACTCCAGTAAGGCACTGTTCTTCAGGCAAAGGTCTGAAGGTAAGCGTGATCTTTTATCCTTCATGCTTCTCAAGGCAGGACAGTTCATCACCAACAACTCGCACACGTCCACGTGACCCTGCTCAGCAGCCTGTATACAAGTGAACACACAAATACATTACCAGTCAAAAATGTAATACACCTCTTCTCATTTTATTTAATTTTCTTTGAGAAGATCTACACTCTTGGTACTTTCTCAACACCTTGAAGGAGTTCCAGGAGGTGCTGAACAATATCACCCATCTCAGTTAATCAGGTTTAGATCAGGAGATTGTTAAGGACAAACATTTTCTTTTTGTTTATTTTAATACATTTTAATACAATTTAATAAAATTTTAATACAATTAATCCATGTTTTTAACATTCATCTACAATGTAGAAAATAAAAAGAAAAACTAATGTATGGCTAATACTGTATAACAATAGTTTAAAATCTATTTATTTTGCAGGTATGCATAAATGCATAGACTTATATTTCACATTTGGAGGTTTGGTACACAACAGTAATGGAAACAGTTTCCGCATTAAGATCTATGTATTCTATGTGTTTTGTGTAAGACTATCCAGGATCTTGTGGCCTTTTCTACAGTAGTTTGGGACAAAATGCTCAATTTTGTAGCAGCCAGGTGAATATTTCATCCATATTTCTTTTTCAAATTTGTGTGGGCATTTCACATTCTTTGATCCACAGTGTGAACAGAAGGCATTATCACCCACAGTGGACAGCGCAGTGAGTGGTAATGATTGTGACCGGCTGCAACTGGCAACAACTGATTCTACAGATGACTTTTTTATACCTTATGCAGTTTGAGAATTAGCACGGGCCCCCTGGTCCAGGAGCAGCTCACATACTGACTGGTGTCCCGCTCGACTGGCGTAGTGCTGCAAGACAGAGCAAAGATAAAGGTGTGTTAAAGCCCAGAGCATTGTTGGGATGTCAGAAAGGCTTTTAAAGATATACGGATATTATTTGGTGGGAGCCCACAGACGATACAGGGCAAAACAATAATGAAAATAAAAACAAATAAAACACATTTATGACAACAAAGAGATCTAATATCATGAATTTTAAAATAAAAAAGGGAAATAAATACAAATGTTTTGATTGTAATGTTGCAGCTTTTTCTATTCTTGTTTAATAACTGTCTTTTTACATTTTAAAAACACAAACATACCTGGAACCCAAATTATTGTCAATAGTTCTAACCTACTGTTTTTAAAGTTTATTTTAAAATATTTTTTTCATCGTATCAATCGATTAAAAAATGTCATCCGATTCATCACAACAGTATTCTGTGATAAACTGCACTTGTTCTTCCTACGACACAAGTTTTTAATATCTATATTTAAATCTAAATAAAATAATGTAAGATGTAAGAAATTTATATTGGTGGTGTCATTTTCAGTAAAGAAAAAGCTTCTTATCTGTGAAGTAAGTGTTTATTAGCTCAGTTAAACACCAGCATTACAATAAATACAAACAGCAATTTTACAAAAAAAAACAAAACAAAAAAAAAACAGAGCTTTTAAAGCCCTGTTTTCCTTTAAACATCTCCTCATGTCTCCTCAGCTGCATTTAATAGAGATATATTTAGTTCTCACCATATGAACACCTGGTTTGGTAAATCAAGTCTTACTGATGTTAAATCAGGTGAGCTGCTGATGGAACTGAACATGTGCTGGCTGAGGAGCATCCAGGAGAAATTTTTGGTTGTGAGTATTTCTAAATTTAGAACGTAATTGGCTGAGTATTAAAGGGCTTTTTAATGGAACGTGCAGTGCAGACGTAGTAAACTAATGTTACCTTTATCCTGATTACTGCCTCTCCGCTGGGGTCGCGATGCCAGGCGGACCTAGTTTCCACCGTAGTCAACAAGTGCTGCTGTTTTTTTATACCATTTTTATATCAGCCTGCTTGGTTATGACAGGAAAATAAAATGAGTGGTCGAGCTAAAACAACAAAAAGGAACGAGAGAGAGAGAACTTAACTGCTTCAGCACCTAGGGGATAATGCACAGACACTACATTTTTCACTCTAGAAAAAAAAAACTGTGCGTTGGATGAGGGTGGGGCAGGAGGAAGTTACGGAGGAAGTTGGGGTCAAACTTGGTGGCATCATTAATTTGCATTAAAAAACTATAATAACGCGTTACTGATTCCAAATTATTTTGCGTGCATTACCGCTTTAACATTGACAGCCCTCTTTTTTTCTTGTACAGAAACTTTTAAGCCCTGGCCCCCAAACGTTGCACTACAACACTCACATGCTGTTTTTACTGTTAAAATGTGCCATCTACAGGCGGCCGCATGTATGTTCAGCCAGTATTTAAGGTGTGACGGAAATCTGAATAAGACACTGGCGAATAAGAAAGCGTCGTGAGTGTATTGCTCACCAAAGCAGTGTATCTGGCGATCAGCCAATCCAGCTAAAAGATTCACCAAAACCATAATAAATGTATCTCTTATCATATGTATAAAATGCTTAAGATTATTTATTCACACAGACATGTTGTAGGCTCAAATGAACTTTTTTTTTTAGCTTCTGAATGGTGTTAAGGAAAGAAAGAGCAGAAGTTGAACGTTTTGTCTTTTTAATAGTACCTGATTTTCTTTTTTACGTGTGTGGTGATGGCATTTCAAAAGCAGTGTCTGAATAATGCAGAGTAGGAGGATTAAAGATACTCTTTTTTACCATCTCTGTCTTAAAAGGATATGAATAACCAATAATCATAGACATTTAAACATACCAGCATTGACTAATTGAGCTGAGGTGGTGGACAGATGCAGAGGCCACGAGAGGGCAACACGATCTGGCGTAAAAAGAAGACGATGCAGTGCATCACTTTGGCCTGTTTTTGACCTGTCCGTAGCGACACATGCATGTTCAACTCAAACAGCTTCCCCTTCTGTGCTTGCTGCCAAGCGCAATGTCCATAACCTAGTGTTTCCCGTGGCAGAAATAATCAGCTGAGTAACGGCTGGTGTGTTCGTTCAGCAAGGACGGTCCATTCCACAGACTTCTGGCCTCGCTTTAGTTCAAAACACACGCACTGAAAACCACAGGGGAAACACCCAGACAGAAATGTGGAAATATTGGCTTCGATGAAAGTCTAAGCTACTTTGAACACACTCGTATAGTCATCCTTACAATTCCCAAAGATTTTTGTGGCAGTTTACCAGATTTAGGGGCTCATTGAACACCCACGTCCAGTCGCCAAACATTTTACTCCATTTGAGTCAATGTAGGACACTGTTTGGGCACAACTCCATTACAGACTGCAAGACTGGAACTAGACAGTCCTGAGGAAGATTTTAAGAGTTCATTTAGCACTTGCAACAGCCCTTTCCGCTTTAGCAGGTGGATGAACTCTGGAAGTGGCTCAGCAGGCTAGTTTTCCACATGAGTGGAACGCTGATGCACAAGCTGTGAGGAAATCTAAGGTGCCTTGAACCCTTCTGGATAAAATCTAAGTGTTGCAATTGACAGATTGAGACAAGTGTCAAACAGTTGCAATATTTAACATGGTGAGTTTCTGAATATTACAGAGAAATACTGGTAAAATGTTTAGATCAAATATTTCAAGCCAACTTGCTGGAGCAATGGGCACAAACTTTTTATGAAATGGGGACCAAACAAACCAGTAGGGTGGCCTTAAACCACATTGTTGAGTCATTATACTACAGTCTTGGGTTGCTCTCGCATGCATGCCACTTACAAAGCAAAACTGTTTGGACAGATGTCCAATAAGGACCGCATTAAAACACACCTGATTCACGAACGATCTCTTTAAAAACGGTGCAGAGTGGCTTTAAAGCCAGGAAACTACTATTCAGGGCAATGTGCTTCCACAATAAAGACTGAAACATTACATTAGAAGAGGTAGACAAATATGATGTGTATGACTTTTGAACTGAAATGGTCTCAATGGAAAAAAGTTTTGTTTTTGGAGAAGCGGTCACTTAAATTCCACAGAAATCTATTGTGTTGGGTACTGCAAAGAAGCTTAACCAACCAGCTGTGTAGCAGAGCCCATCCAGGCCTGCACTGTAAAAAATTTACTGTAGAATTTACAGTAATTAACTGGCAAAAAAGTTGCCAGTAATATACTGTAAAAAGTGTTGTTAATTACTGTAAAAGCAATTACAGTATGTTGCTGTAACTCAGATTACAGTTTTTTCCTGTATTTAAATTACAAACATTTCTTGTATTTTTTTACAGTAACTTCTTGTAATCCATACTGTAAAAGATTACTGTAGAATTCACAGTAATTAGCTGGCAAAAAAGTTGCCAGTAAAATTCTGTAAAAACCTTAAAAATACAGTAATTTGCAGTAAATAAGATTTACCCTGAAAAATTAGAAAATGCTAATCATATCCTAGCCATCCAGCCATCCATTTTCATCAATAAATTAAATTCAATTGCATTAGAATTTCTTCACAAATAAAGACAACCACACTGTTACAATGTCAAACATTTATTAATAATGTTGAGATAAGGTTGGACTAAAAAAAATCTGTTTAAAATTCATAAATTCATAAAATTCAAAAGAAGTACAGGTACAGGGCACTTTTTTCTCTCTGATGCACTACAATTTTACTGTACAAACATGACATAACAATCTGGAGACTTATAGTAGAAAGTTAAACAGTAAACATTTTTTTTTATCTTTTTTTTTTTTTAATCGACCTCTCATATTTATCACCAACACTGAAGAAATTCATGTACAACAAATGATTTAATTCTGGAAACATTTTAAAAAATCAGTAGAATTGGCCTTTAAAAATACATATTCCTGCATACAAGTGGAGAACGTATTTCATAAACATGTACCAAAATAAGAACTACAAGGGTAGATTTTTCTATTACAGCAATTAGGCATAGAAAGGTGTTTGAAAGGTGTACAGATTCTACCAAACATTGAATGAAATATAATTTAGCAAAACAACTTAACTAATCCAATAACAACGCATTCTGAATACAAAATGAACAACATATGAACAACTGGGATGCTATGTCCACAAAGATCCTTGGTTCTTTCGTTTGAGAACTTTTCATTCCATACTCACACAGACAGCCATTCAAAGTCCATTAAGCATTTGAGAAGCGTACACACATGTGGGTTGACAGTGTTGCTCTTTTTTGCCGAGACCTTCCCACCTTTCTTGCCGATGGTTGGATTAATTCCAATGAAGCATCTAAAATAAAACATAACATAGCCCCATGGTTTATATCAAAGTATATGTTTGATAGGCTGCATGTTTCACATTTAAAATAAGATGCAATTCTAAATTGAGGTTTTATACCTAGTCTTACTTTAAACCATCACCATCCCAACTCTACTGCAGTGTATATGTGGTGGACTTGTACTACTTTTATCTGCCAACCAAACTTTAATTCCAAGTTAAATAGTATTTTTAAAGTTTTTTCTTATCAACGAAGGGCTGGTGTGGCTGCAGGGTCAGTGAACATTTATCAGTTCAATTTTTCACCATTTGAGGTTAAATTTGAAAATATAAATGGGTGTAAAAAATATAATATTTTTTTTCCCATTTATCCTAAAATTTAACATTATGAGGAGCAGAAATGAAATGCATTCTGCTCCTCATAATGTAAATTTCCAGATAAATGGAAAAAAAAATTAATTTTTACTTGTTTATCTGTTTTTTTTTTTTTTTTTTTTTACTTTTTTTTAAGTAGTAGGATTATACCTCCAGCCTGGGGAGAACACAATGCCTGTCTGTGATTGGTCAGTAAGACTCTGCCTTATTGTGAGGAGAGGAGAGTTCCCAACTAGCACAACAATTTTATCAACACTCCTTCACATGTAGTATAACCAGCAGATAAAGTCCCACCTTTCCACTTAAAGAACTGATTAGCTTGCTTGTTATGGATAAAGTCCCGCACCTCAACACAGACCAATAACAAACAGGTATAGAGTTCTCCCCAGGCTGGTGGTACAATCCTACCACATTAAGTACAAGATGCAAAAATGGAAAAATTAATTAATTTAAAAAATATATAAATCAGAAAATAGCATTAAAATATTTTTTTTCCCATTTTTACTCAAAATCAGACTGCGAGGAATAGAATGGAAAAACTAGAAATAAATTCACCAAATAGAAAAATGAATGAAAAGTTTTACACAAGTTTCTATTGTCTAATTTAGCCTCAAATGGTCAGAAAATTTAAATGAAATGTTACACAGACCCTGTAGGTTTTCATTCCAATAAAGCATAAGCACACGTACATATAAGCCCATATAACATATAAGCCCACTTACTTTCCACTCAAATTAATTAATTAATTCTCAGACTTTAAACATCTTCATTTATTAAGATAAAAAAGTCACAGTTCTCACTTATTTTTGTGTGGCATGAACAGAGTAGCAAAATAGCTTGCTTGGTTATACGCTTATTTCTTTTATTATTCAGTTTACCATATTTTAAGTGCCTCTCCGGGCTAGATAGCTAGCTAGGTTAGCTATATCATCCCCAGTCCCACACACCGAGTCCCCACGCTAGCATTTAGCTCGCTACAAAATGCCTCTCCGGGCTAGATAGCTAGCTAGGTTAGCTATATCATCCCCAGTCCCACACACCGAGTCCCCACGCTAGCATTTAGCTCGCTACAAAATGCCTCTCCGGGCTAGATAGCTAGCTAGGTTAGCTATATCATCCCCAGTCCCACACACCGAGTCCCCACGCTAGCATTTAGCTCGCTACAAAATGCCTCTCCGGGCTAGATAGCTAGCTAGGTTAGCTATATCATCCCCAGTCCCACACACCGAGTCCCCACGCTAGCATTTAGCTCCCTACAAAATGCCTCTCCAGGCTAGAGGTTAGCTATATCTTCCCCAGTCCCACACACCGAGTCCTCACGCTAGCATTTAGCTCCCTACAAAATGCCTCACCAGGCTAGAGGTTAGCTATATCATCCCCAGTCCCACACACCGAGTCCCCACGCTAGCATTTAGCTCGCTACAAAATGCCTCTCCAGGCTAGAGGTTAGCTATATCTTCCCCAGTCTCACACACCGAGTCCCCACGCTAGCATTTAGCTCGCTACAAAATGCCTCACCAGGCTAGATAGCTAGCTAGGTTAGCTTTATCATCCCCAGTCCCACACACCGAGTCCCCACGCTAGCATTTAGCTCCCTACAAAATGCCTCTCCAGGCTAGAGGTTAGCTATATCTTCCCCAGTCCCACACACCGAGTCCTCACGCTAGCATTTAGCTCCCTACAAAATGCCTCACCAGGCTAGAGGTTAGCTATATCATCCCCAGTCCCACACACCGAGTCCCCACGCTAGCATTTAGCTCGCTACAAAATGCCTCTCCAGGCTAGAGGTTAGCTATATCTTCCCCAGTCTCACACACCGAGTCCCCACGCTAGCATTTAGCTCGCTACAAAATGCCTCACCAGGCTAGATAGCTAGCTAGGTTAGCTTTATCATCCCCAGTCCCACACACCGAGTCCCCACGCTAGCATTTAGCTCGCTACAAAATGCCTCACCAGGCTAGATAGCTAGCCAGGTTAGCTTTATCATCCCCAGTCCCACACACCGAGTACCCACGCTAGCATTTAGCTAATTAGCGCACTACAAAATGCCTCTCCAGTCTAGAGGTTAGCTATATCATCCCCAGTCCCACACACCGAGCCCCCACTTTTAAGTAATATAAACTTGAACTTACCAGCTGTGAAAAACAGGCGTTTCCAGGCTGTCTTGTCCTCTCTTCTCCTGTCTTCCCGCGCAATCCATGCAAGACTTTTACAGTGCATTACTGTGAAACTGCTTTGAACACGACCCTGCTTGCAGTTGTGCTCATCCATTACTGTTAATTCCTGTAATTGTTTTGCACAACCACGATGCACTCTAAAATACAGTTACATATTGTAAAAAAAAAAAAACAGTATATTACTGTAAAAAAAATACTGTAAAAACTACAGTAATTTTTTTACAGTGTGGAATAAAGGCAAGAGACAGATTCAAATTTCCCCATATTTATTTATAAAAATTTTAAGAAACACTATTGACTCATTGCAACAAGTGGTCATCATCCTCAACCAAGATGGGGCCCAAAGAGACTTCCGTTTCAAAATACTGATCTGTAAAACAAAGTTGCAAACAAACGAATTAGACTTTGTTCCTTCACAAAAACATGTTAGAACAAGGTCCCTCAAACCTGGTCATTGAAGCTCACTTTCCTGCACATTTTAGGAGTGATTGCCACCAACATTAGTTTAAAAACAATGGCCTTTTACGAGCAGGTAAACTAGTTGAACCAAACTAGTTTGAACCTGGGAAAGTGGATTTCAAGGACCAGGGTTAAGAAATGCTGGGTCTGTTTCCCCAGACATTCCTCCCATTAGACAGCCTTGAGTTTGGACTGAGGTTTAACCTTAGGCATCATGCTTTTTGAGAAGCATAGGTCAAGGCAAGCATACCTTCTTCAGTGTGCACACTTCTCCCCTTCCTGGAGACACATTCTCCATCACAACAGTTACAATTCTGGTCATTACCATCTGCAGCAGCCCACCTACGTAGAGCAAACACACAGCAGCTTTAGTACAAACTGAAACAAAGGCATCATAACAGTATTATTTTGAGGCATACCCATTGGTCTCAAAGGAGCAAGCTTTGTGTTCAGCATCAGTCTTCCGTAAAGTTGTAGAGGCTTTCAGGAAACATGTGATGTACAGCTACAAAAAACAAAAAAAAAACAAAGTTAATGTTGTTCAGGTAGTTTGTAAAATGGCAGCATTAAAAACAAATGCTCCAACGTAACCAAGTCTTCCATACCATACTACTGTTGGTTTGTTCAAATCTGAACACTTCCAACTGAAACTGCAGCTTATCATCTTGAACCCGTTTCATAAATTCAGAGTTGGAGCCCGTTATCTTGGCATCAACCAAGCATCTAAAAATATAAATAAAGAAATAAATAGAAAAAAGGAGGAGATGTTGGTGGTTGGTTTCTACATGCACTCGTCTAGGCTAGTAAAAGCAATACTCACCCATGGTTCTCAATAAATGTGTATCTGGGAACAGCATTAATGTCAGGAACTGCAGTTGCCACACAGTGGTCCACAAATACACGGAGAGGTACATGGTTAAACTGGGTCAAAGATGCCTCAATCTTCATGAACTCGCCAAGGAAGTATTGATTCGATGGTCTCTCATACTGCCAGTCATCTACAAGCAACAAGTTAAAGGCCATGTTCAGACTGCAAATAAAACTAAAAAAAAAAAAAAAAAATTTAAATCAGATCTGTGACTGTCTGCACTGTTATTTATAAGTGATCAGACCAGATTTGCATACAAGTCAATAACTAAGCTTCCTTGATCCCTGTACTCTGAATCTGAAGTTACATACATTGCAAGTGCTGCAAAGACATTGGAATCCAATTTGAGCTTCCAGAGAGTTAAGATATGGCTGTTTAGACTTTAGAAAAAGTTTGAGAATTTTCACAAATACAAACCAGTCATGAGCTTCATGGTGAAGACCAAATGCTCTTCCGCTGCCACTGTAGAGGAATACGGCACCCATGTAGGGGACACAGCAATACTGCTCACATTGTGCTTCCTAAAACAAAAGAAATTCCAAGTTAAGGCTCCAAGCAAAGCAGTTAAGAAAAAGGAAACCACTGTAGCTAGTCCATCTTAAGAAGCTTACCTTGAGTAGTGACAATCAATCTGAACATTGACTCTTCCTGTTCGGACAATTGAAGTACCAACCAGAGGTTCAGAGCGGTAGAGGAGGTGAAAGCTGTAGATAAGGTAATCTTCCGTCATCTGAAATAGCAATATTGCATTAGTAGAGCAGTGACCTGCACAACAATTAAAACTAAGCAATTCATAACTCAACTTACCGTTAGTACACTACCACAAGCCTGGAGTTCAGAGTTAAAGATGAGCACTCGGGCTGCAGAGTCCAGTCCTGATGCTGCACAGCCTCCAAGCGTCAGAGAACTAGGGTTTACGAGCATACCATTTCCAAAGAAATCTTGCTTCACCTCCACATGCACCATACTCTCCCCACATGCAGCAGCCACACTGTTGACTGGGGTAGGCTGCCGCAAGTTAAACTGCACCGGAAATTGCTTAGGCCTTTCTGGAGCTTTGGGAAACCGCCACAGTAACTTCTTTAAGGGTTCAGTGGGTAAATGGACTTGCAATTGGGGGGGCTTCAGAGGATCTGGATACAGCATGGGATTAGGTGCTTGAGCAGAAGACAGTCCTGGAGACTGAGCAGAAGTCTCACCTAGACTCCAAAGCGAGGCCTGAGGTGAAGTCAAGAGCACATCACTTGGACTACTTGTCAGGTCAGGGCTCATGCCGGATGCTGGACCTGTGCTTGGACCACTTGGCAGCTGAGGATTCTGGGCAGGCACTGGCACGAGGCTAGGATAATAGGCAGGCCCCAAGCCTGTGCTTTGATCCTGTAATTGTGGAAGACTCTGGAAAGGCACAGGCACAGATGCAGGATGTGGATCATGGGCAGGCAGCAGTACTGAACTTGGACCACTTGGCAGCTGAGGATTCTGGGCAGGCACTGCCACAAGGCTAGGATCATAAGCAGGCCCAGAGCCTGTGCTTGGATCCTGTAATTGTGGAAGACTCTGGAAAGGCACAGGCACAGATGCAGGATGTGGATCCTGGGCAGGCAGCAGTACTGAACTTGGACCACTTGGCAGCTGAGGATTCTGGGCAGGCACTGCCACAAGGCTAGGATCATAAGCAGGCCCAGAGCCTGTGCTTGGATCCTGTAATTGTGGAAGACTCTGGAAAGGCACAGGACGTGGATCCTGGGCAGGCAGCAGTACTGTACTTGGACCACTTGGCAGCTGAGGATTCTGGGCAGGCACTGCCACAAGGCTAGGATCATAAGCAGGCCCAGAGCCTGTGCTTGGATCCTGTAATTGTGGAAGACTCTGGAAAGGCACAGGACGTGGATCCTGGGCAGGCAGCAGAACTGTACTTGGACCACTTGGCAGCTGAGGATTCTGGGCAGGCACTGGCACAAGACTCAGGTCAGAGGCAGGCCATGATCCCGTGCTTGGATCCTGTAACTGTGGAAGACTCTGGAAAGGCACAGGCACAGATGCAGGATGTGGATCCTGGGCAGGCAGCAGTACTGAACTTGGACCACTTGGCAGCTGAGGATTCTGGGCAGGCACTGGCACAAGACTCAGGTCAGAGGCAGGCCATGATCCCGTGCTTGGATCCTGTAACTGTGGAAGACTCTGGAAAGGCAAAGGCACAGATGCAGGATGTGGATCCTGGGCAGGCAGCAGTACTGAACTTGGACCACTTGGCAGCTGAGGATTCTGGGCAGGCACTGGCTCAAGACTGGGATAATAATAGGCAGGCCCAGAGCCTGTGCTTGGATCACTCAATTGTGGAAGACTCTGGAAAGGCACAGGACGTGGATCCTGAGCAGCCTGCAGCACTGAACTTGGACCACTTGACAGCTGAGGATTCTGGGCAGGCATTGGCACAAGACTGGGATAATAGGCAGGCCCAGAGCCTGTGCTTGGATCACTCAATTGTGGAAGACTCTGGAAAGGCACAGACGCAGGATATGGATCCTGGACAGGCAGCAGTACTGTACTTGGACCACTTGGCAACTGAGGATTCTGGGCAGGCACTGGCTCAAGACTGGGATAATAATAGGCAGGCCCCAAGCCTGTGCTTTGATCCTGTAATTGTGGAAGACTCTGGAAAGGCACAGGACGTAGATCCTGGGCAGGCAGCAGTACTGTACTTGGACCACTTGGCAGCTGAGGATTCTGGGCAGGCACTGGCACGAGGCTAGGATAATAGGCAGGCCCCAAGCCTGTGCTTTGATCCTGTAATTGTGGAAGACTCTGGAAAGGCACAGGACGTAGATCCTGGGCAGGCAGCAGTACTGTACTTGGACCACTTGGCAGCTGAGGATTCTGGGCAGGCATTGGCACAACACTGGGATCATAGGCAGGCCATGATCCTGTGCTTGGATCACTCAATTGTGGAAGACTCTGAAAAGGCACAGGATGTGGATCCTGGGCAGGCAGAGAACCTGAACTTGGACCACTTGGCAGCTGAGGATTCTGGGCAGGCACTGGCACGAGGCTAGGATCATAGGCAGGCCCAGAGCCTGTGCTTGGATCACTCAATTGTGGAAGACTCTGGAAAGGCACAGACGCAGGATATGGATCCTGGACAGGCAGCAGTACTGTACTTGGACCACTTGGCAACTGAGGATTCTGGGCAGGCACTGGCTCAAGACTGGGATAATAATAGGCAGGCCCCGAGCCTATGCTTTGATCCTGTAATTGTGGAAGACTCTGGAAAGGCACAGGCACAGATGCAGGATGTGGATCCTGGGCAGGCAGCAGTACTGAACTTGGACCACTTGGCAGCTGAGGATTCTGGGCAGGCACTGGCACGAGGCTAGGATCATAAGCAGGCCCAGAGCCTGTGCTTGGATCACTCAATTGTGGAAGACTCTGGAAAGGCACAGGACGTGGATCCTGGGCAGCCTGCAGCAGTGAACTTGGACCACTTGGCAGCTGAGGATTCTGGGCAGGCATTGGCACAACACTGGGATCATAGGCAGGCCCCAAGCCTGTGCTTTGATCCTGTAATTGTGGAAGACTCTGGAAAGGCACAGGATGTGGATCCTGAGCAGCCTGCAGCACTGAACTTGAACCACTTGGCAGCTGAGGATTCTGGGCAGGCACTGGCACGAGGCTAGGGTCATAGGCAGGCCCAGAGTCTGTACTTGGATCACTCAATTGTGGAAGACTCTGGAAAGGCACAGGACGTGGATCCTGAGCAGACTGCAATACTGAACTTGGACCACTTGGCAGCTGAGGATTCTGGGCAGGCACTGGCACGAGGCTAGGATCATAGGCAGGCCCAGAGCCTGTGCTTGGATCACTCAATTGTGGAAGACTCTGGAAAGGCACAGACGCAGGATATGGATCCTGGACAGGCAGCAGTACTGTACTTGGACCACTTGGCAGCTGAGGATTCTGGGCAGGCACTGGCACGAGGCTAGGATCATAGGCAGGCCCAGAGCCTGTGCTTGGATCACTCAATTGTGGAAGACTCTGGAAAGGCACAGGATGTGGATCCTGGGCAGGCAGAGAACCTGAACTTGGACCACTTGGCAGCTGAGGATTCTGGGCAGGCACTGGCACAAGGCTAGGATCATAGGCAGGGCCTGAGCCTGTGCTTGGATCACTCAATTGTGGAAGACTCTGGAAAGGCACAGGACGTGGATCCTGAGCAGCCTGCAGCACTGAACTTGGACCACTTGGCAGCTGAGGATTCTTGGCAGGCACTGGCACAAGACTCGGGTCAGAGGCAGGCCATGATCCCGTGCTTGGATCACTCAATTGTGGAAGACCCTGGAAAGGCACAGGACGTGGATCCTGAGCAGCCTGCAGCACTGAACTTGGACCACTTGGCAACTGAGGATTCTGGGCAGGCATTGGCACAAGACTGGGATCATAGGCAGGCCCAGAGCCTGTGCTTGAATCACTCAATTGTGGAAGACTCTGGAAAGGCACAGATGCAGAATATGGATCCTGGACAGGCAGCAGTACTGTACTTGGACCACTTGACAGCTGAGGATTCTGGGCAGGCATTGGCACAAGACTGGGATCATAGGCAGGCCCAGAGCCTGTGCTTGGATCACTCAATTGTGGAAGACTCTGGAAAGGCACAGGCACAGATGCAGGATGTGGCTCCTGGGCAGGCAGAAGTACTGAACTTGGACCACTTGGCAGCTGAGGATTCTGGGCAGGCCCCAGCCCTGTGCTTAGATCACTCAGCAATGGAAAATTTTGGGGAGGCACTGGTACAGGTGTGTAAACTGGATCCGGGGCATGCTGCACTACTGCATTTGGACCACTTGGCAGTGAAAGATTCTGGGCAGGCACCAACAAAGAACTCTGAACTGGAATCCAGACTGGCACATTGTTTAGGCTGCTCCTTTCTGCAGGAGCTCGGACAGGCACTGGCAGAGGACTTGGATCAGATTCCTGGACTGGTGCCAACACAGGTTCTGGCACAGGAGTCTGAACTAGATTCCAGGCTGGTGGGTTTGGACCACTTACCAGAGACGGAAGCTCAGGAGAAGCAGACACAGGATCCTGAGCAGGATGCCTTCCTGGGGATTGCACATAATACTCTGCAAGGTGTTGTTTACGATCCTGAAGAGGATTCTGCTCTCGTTTGTACCCACGATTTACATCTGATTTCTCACGAAAGCCCCAACGATAGAACGTTACTGGAGGTTGAGGCATGTTCAAGAACCTGTTCGGCTCAATCCTACCATAGCCCCAAGGAGTCTTTTTGGAGTCATAAGGGGAAGAAGCTTGCACTTGGTTTTGTGAGTAATACGTTCCAGGAGACCAAGGAGACCGAGGATTTAGCCATTTGCCTGAATGTGACAAATCTGCATCAGCCAATAGAACTGCCCCAAGCACTAATAAACTGACTTGTAATAACCACATGACCATGCCCTTCTGCCCAACACAGAACTTACCCTTGTGTTTTTGCTTCGGCCATTTTGTAGAGAACACAGGAACATGGCTCCACCCCTTACCACATTAACGTTTGGTTGGAGACAGGTGAGGTTAATTATGGTGCGGGGGGAGAAATTAGTTGGGTGGGCCTTATATGTTTAACTGCATGCCCTCTTTTTCAGAAGGTAATGAGTTTAAAGGACAGAAAACCCAATTTTGTTTGGCAAATATGTGTGGCAGGATGAGTATTTTGTTTTTTGTAGCTTGGAAGCATTTGGGCTAAATCAAGCTCTGGGTCATAAAAACATATTGCTCATTTGTTTATTTGGAAATTGACAGTATTTCTCTACTTTAACTGATGTGTTTTCTTTAAACATTTCGTGAGTCTGTTTTCCTCCCTTGTCAGCCTGCTGTGGGCAGTGTAATTCCTGTGTGCCTAATTACAATCTATCAGTTTCGAGTGCTTTTAGTTAATTGGCTGGGTAATCCTACCTGGGGCTATATTTAGGCCAGGTGGCTGCTACCTGTGGCACCCCCTCTGTTGTTCTCACCCCCTTCCTTGGTGTGCTGCTTTGCGAGGGCTGCAGCTTGGTGTGGCTTGGTGTGGCTGGGAATTCTCACAAGCGTGCGGTAGGCTGAAGTTTTGCTTCTTGGAGTTTTCTCTGACTAATCCTGGCACTAAAAAGTTTCTCCTACTCCATTTCAGAGCTGAGACTTGTGAGGTGAGATTGTTCCGGTGGTTTATGCCATGCTCAAAGGTTCCAGTCAGTGGTAGGTTCTAACTCCCTATCATTCTGATTCTCATTCTATAAATTCCTCAGTGGGTTAAATCCGGTTTGTATCTCTAGTGTGAAATACACTGGAAGCATTGTGACTTTCCCTGCTGTCTGACGTGGAGAAGTGAAGCCTTGGTGGGTATGAGTGAGCTCCCATACACTTATTTTTAGTAAAACTGTGGTTCTAACATTCACAATTCAGCTCTTCCTGTGTGTGTGATCACCTGTTCCCCTCCTCGCTGATGCTCCTCCCCCTGCAATAGTGCTATTTTTTTTTCTCTTTTCTTTTTCTTTTTTGTTCTACTCCTTGCACGTTAATGTTTTTTTTATGTATATATATATATATATATAATTAGATAGTCATGGTTTGTGAGCGGCCTCTGGTGAGCAGCAGCGATTTTATTTATTTATTTATTTATTTATTTATTTATTTTGTTCTCTTGAACGCGCGTTGCACGTGACTCAGCGCATGGTTTGTGTGTCTGTAGTGTTGGTTTTCCTATACTTCCCGTGCTCTGAATTGCGCGCTGTTGCGGGAGAGAACCTGTATGGTCCGTAAGCGTGGTTACTTCTTATTATTGTTGGTTTATATTAGTTTACTGATGTTGGTGTTTGTTTTGTTTGTTTGGTTAAATTGTTTTCTCCTTTTTTGTTTCTGAACAGGAGCAGTGAGCGGTGACAGGCTGCTGAGGTGGTAAAGTCTAACTGGGGTTTTCTAAGTGGTGTTTGTGTGCTGTGTATTGGGGACTCCTCTCGCCTGCAGTCAGCACTGTTCAGTGTGCTCCAGCCCGGTTCAGGTTTTGTTTTTTGGTTGTTTGTGTGATTGTGTTTTTTTTTATTATTATTTCTTTTTTTGTTAATTAAATTTATTTTGAATTATTGTGATTTTTGTTAAAATATAATTATTAAAATTTGAATTTTAAATAGAACCCTCTCAGACCTTGTGAATTGAACCTGTGACCTATTTTTTGATTTGGTAGACTAGAATTTGGTTTTGGGTAATTTTTCTTAAATCCTGGGTTGTCCAGGTGGCGTAGTTGGCTACTAATTAATTTATTTATTTGATTTATTAATTTAAGATTATAAATAACTGTCCTATACCTTACACTTGCCACTATGTATTACACTGACTTCTCGGTGTTTTATAAAGCACAGAGTAGAATTGAGAACCCTAGTTGTTTTAGAGAGCCGAAGCTTTGTCCTGAGTGAGGCGGGGCTTACTAATTAAATACACTCGGCTTATAGTGTTATAACAGTCTTTATTTTTATTTTTTTTTTTTGGATCATTTAAGGATCTTATGAAGTTATTTTGTACGCTTAAACAAACCACATGAGTGTTCAAACTTCCTTTTGGTCAAACCCATAGGCTGTATAACCAGTCAAAAAACAAAGCCTACCCACTTCCTATATCAAACTCCCTTTACAAAAGAGGGAGCCCATATGTGAGTGCTCAATACATAGAGGTGACTGGAGCTAAAAGGCTAAAAACTGTGATTAAAAAAGTGTCCAACTACTTGTAGAGGATATTCCTATGATTTCAGAAAGTACAATAAAATATTTTCTTAAAAAGCAATTAAAACGTCTGCCTGTTGCAATGTTTTTCTCAAGCAACACTTTAACCAGTAAAGGTGCTAGCATCACTGCTACTGTGACTTAAGTGGTTAGTGAGCTGATTCTGGAGAAACAAATAGAGGTTTATAACTGGAGTTTAAAAGCTTAAAAAGCAGGAGGACCAGAAGGGTGGTTTTTTTTTTTTTTTTTTTTTTTTTTTTGGCTTTCCTAGTCATGTCACATCGTTTTCAGTCACCTGACCCACCCCATACAGATTGGCACATACACACGTACACACGTTTAACATTGTTTAAAGTAAAAAAATAAATAAATACACTATCTTTTCACACTTTTTAAACCCAGGACTCCCTGAGAAACAAATCCTCATCCTGATGGTTCTGTGTTGAAAAAAATGAGTACATTTAACAGCATAAAAATGATCAAACATATATCAACATTTTGGACTCACTCTGCAGAGCCTTCTAGTGGTTAGCGACACTCGGAGCACATTCTCAAGTGGGTATATTTGGAGTCAAATTTTTGTAATCAAAATTTTAGCTAATATACAGTTTAAATATATTTGTTTACTTCAGTAAATTTTGCATTTCATTTGTAAATCAAGTGAACAGAGCCTGGAGCAAGAGTGGAGAGGAACAAAGTCCATGCTGCTTGAAGTCTAGTGTAAAGTTTTCACAGTGATGGTTTGGAGCTGCTTTCACATTTTTACTCCCATATTTTCACTTAGTTTTAGATTAATTATTATGTCGTAGTCATGGTGAGAGCCAGCATAGAATTATTAGGCATGAAGTAGGAATCCCCTGGACAAGTTGGAGGTAGTCCATCACAAAACCCATATCCCCAAGCAGTGCAGCGCACACATGCTACCTGTTGTAATACCCTGCCTCCCTTACCTTAAACAGAGTTTAAAAAGTGTAAAAAACACATCTGCTTATATGAATCAAAGCTCACCTTATAGTCTCTTAGAACAACATCTGTGGAGTTACCTTTAATTACAAATAAACCTTTCTTTTCTGTACTACTGTTTATTATTAGTTACATCCAAGTACAGGTGACTTTACAACCTAAATATGTTACTCCACTTTACATTTACTGTTAGAAAAAAATATGCGTGCATATTTGAAAATAATAATAATAAAATAATAGATGTTATTATTATTATTATTATTATTATTATGTATTGGCGTGTCAATTCTGTTGTATATTTGTATATTTACATTTACGCCACATTTTGTCGACTAAAAGTACTTATGATGGTGGTCTTTTACGTAAAAGAATGTAACCTTATGTTTCATAGAGATTTTTGGCAGATGTTAATATAAACGTTAGATGACCCAAACCTTCTGTTAGTTTCATGAGCTTTTACTAAAGGACCAGATATATTCAATTAGTAAATCTAAGGGATTTTAACAGGTAAACTCAATAAATGAGTGTTTATTAGCTGATGAGCTGGATCCGGTGAAAACACAAAATTTCAGTGCAGTGATCAGGGAGAAGAAACTGCTTTAAACTACCAACATAAAGTATTGTACTGAAATATGGCTACTACACCCAGCTTCTAGCGAACTAGTTAAGCTAGCTAAAATATTTTTTAATTTTCCTTAATTAACAGTAATCCTGCAGTCATAGTCTACAAGTAACAATGACTATCACAAGCTCACAGTGGGTTTGATCTGTGGGTTTTGATTCGTTTATTTTTAACCAGCTATCAGAAATAGGCTCCGTTACCTTCTTTTAACGTCAGCTCGCTGCGCCCCGCTGCTAAATCTAAAAAAGAAAACTTTACAAATCCTTTACAGCGAGGGGGGTCTTCCCCACTCTCCTCCGCAAAACAAGCGAGCTGATTTTTGATTCTGTTTCTATTAAGAGGCGGGACTCTTTTCCTGAACCGGTTCCGTGATTGGCCCAAAGAGATTTCCCATTTACACAGCATTCTGTCTACTCATTAAAAACACAGCTGAGCTGAGAGAAACGATTCGCTCCTGGCGACGCCCCTGTTCTCCTGCGGTATCATTTTTGGGGGGGGGACAAATCCACCTGTTTCTGATATTGGGTGGGACATGTCCCCCCCCATCCCCCCCGGTTCCTACGCCTATGACTCCATGACTCCACAACACTCGCCAACCATCCATCTACTTTATTACTGCATGCCACAACAGCACAAATATGATGTAAAACTAGGGGGTTTAAGCAATGGTACATTTCTATACAGTTTAGAATCTCAATTAGGTCAACATACTAGATCACATTAAAGGTGTGACAAAGTTAGTTTCCAGCCAGATTCCTTCCCAAATGATTAATTCCTGATTAGCTATTATCTAGGACTCTAAATGCAAAAAATGCATCCAGCATTAAAGAGACAAATTCTTGAATGAGCTTCTTCTGCTTTACTGAACAGCTGAACACGTTTGGAGGAGAACACTAACTGCCAATTATGTCCCATTAATGAATAATACGCCTGGTTAACACTGAGTGACTGATGAGAAGGGATGGTCTATGTGTGGCAGGATGGGTGTTTTTGTCTGGTCATCTGTAAGCATTTGGGCTAAATAAAGCTCTGTGTTAGAATATTAGTGATTTGCTTACTTTTTCTACTTTAACTGACGTGGGTTGTTTACAAACATCCAGCAAATCTTTCCCTTTTTGTCAGCCGGCTGTGGGTGGTGTAATTCCTGCGTGCCTAATTCTAATATATGGGTTGATTGCCTTTAGTTCATTGGCTGAATAATCTGACCTGGGACTATATGTAGGCCAGGTGGCTGTTACCTGGGACACACCCTCTGTGGTTCCCACCCCCCTTCCTCGGCGTGCTGCTGGGCGAGGTCTGCAGTTTGGCGTTTGGTGTGGCTGGGTGAATGCTCTCCTTTGTCTTGGGAATTCTCCCAAGCGTGCGGTAGGCTCAGTTTGTTTTTCACTGTTTTCTCTGATTAATCCTGGTGCTGAGTGTTTCTCCTGCTCAATTTCAGTGCTGAGGCATTTGTGAGGAGATTGCTCCGGTGGTTTATGCCACGTGCAAAGGTTTCCGTCTGTGGTAGGTTATAATTTCCTTTCACTGACTTTGATGCTATAATAAACCCTCAGTGGGTTAATCTGGTTTATATCTTTAGTGTGAAGCTACGAGAAGTGTTGTGACTTTCCCGCTGTCTGCCGTGGAGAAGTGAAGCCTTGGAAGCTGGGGTGGTGGAGTACGGGGAGTGTCCAATACAGCTCTACCCGTGTGTGTGTGAGATCACCTGTGTCCCCCTCTTCGCGGAGGCTCCTCCCCCTGCATTAGTGCTTTTTTTTTTTTTTTTTTAGGCTTTGTGGTTCTTTTCTATTTTTCCCTTTGCTTATTTTTGTTATATTTTGTGTTAATTGTTTTGTATGTCCAGACTCAATCCTGGTGTGTGTGCTGCCTCCGGTGAGCTGTAGCGGACTGGTTTGCTTTTTTTTTTTTTCTGAACGCGCGCTGCATGTGACTCAGCGCGCTGTGTGTGTGTGTGTCTGTGTATGTGTTACTATACTTCCTGGGTCCTGAGTTGCGCGCTGCTGCGGGAGGGAAAGCCTGTATGGTCAGTAAGCGTGATTTATTTCTTTATGTTGCCGGGCTGTGTATGGTTTAGTTGTGTTGGTATAATTGTTTATTTGAGTTAATTTGTTTTTGTTTTCTTTTGTGTCCGAACAGGAGCTGGAAGCGGTGACAGGCTGCTGAGGTGTTGAAGTCTAACTGGGTGTGCTTAGTGGTGTTTGTGTGCTGTGTAGTGGGGACTCCTCTCACCTGCAGTTAGCACTGGTCACAGTGTGCTCCAGCCCTGTTCAGGTTTTGTTTTTGATTTTTAGTGTTTGTGTTTCTTTTTGTATTTATTTATTGATTTATTGGTTTTGTTTTTTTGTAATATTTGATATTTATTAAAAGTTATATTTTTAAGTAACCCTGTCTCAGACCATGTGACTTGAACCTGTGTGACCTTAATTCAATTGGTAGATTAAAACTTGGGTTTTGGGGTCATTCTTTTAATTCCTGGGTTGTCCAGGTGGCGTAGTTGGCTACCAATTTAGTTATTTATTGGGTTCATCCATTTAAGAGCATAAATAACTACCCCCATACCGTACTGTACTTGCCACATATGCATTTTCTCATTTCCTTCTTCCCCTCCTTTACTCCTTTATCCCATTAGTACCCTTCGACCTCCTGTAGGCCCTATCTGAAAATGTTTGTTTATTTTTACCTTTAATTTCTATTACTTTTGTAATACACTACTGTAAGTCGCTTTGGACAAAAGTGTCTGCCAAATGTAATGTAATGCATTCTGCTATACCTTCTGATAACATGTATTTGGTGTTGAAAAAACAAGCAAACAAACAAAATAAAACATCAAACCTTCAATACCTGAATTGGCTATGCTAGGTTTATGTGGTACCCTGTGATGAATTGGCCCTTTTCAGGGTTCAAAACCTTTTGTGACCCTCACTTGCAGACAAATGTTGATGCAAATGTGATACATTTTCAATACCATTTAACCAAAAATGCAGAACTTGAAGTGTTTACTCTTATGTCTGAGACCTTTCACACACTTCTGAGGTAGTCTGACATGCCTTGACATTTCCAGGGAAAAACAAAAAACAAAAAGAAAAACGTACTTAACATAATGTGTTCCCAATATCCTACACAGGCATAAAAAGGATAAAATCTATTATTTGATCAAATGTACTCCAAACACAAAAACAATAAAAAAACAACAATTATTTTTAAAGGTGCTGATATAATTTAAGGAAAAAACACACTGTAAACAATTGTGAGCTCTAAATTGTAAACATGGGTGTTGGCTACCTATTGGTAATTTGACTCAAGTGACTAAGAAATGCCTCTTGTTGCTTATGCTTCTCTCACAGTGACCTAAACATATTTACAGCTGTACTATAGGTGCATCTCAATAAATGACACTCTATATATACTATATAGATTTATTACAGAGTGATCAATTCCTCACATTTCTTTCTTTTATTAATGATGGTTATGGCTTAAAGCTAATGCAAATGCTAAGGTCAGTGTCTCAGAAAATGTGAATATTTTATAAAAACAATTTATATTTTTGCTGGAAAATGAAATCTATGTAAGGACCCCTCTGAGGGCCAGAACTACCAGTGAGTTAAGAATCCCTGCTTTACAACTAACTTAGTAGATTGTATGAGTTTTTATGCCTGTAAATTGTCTTAGGACTAGATGTTACAAAGGTTGTGCAAGTTACACAGTTCCCCTGTGTAAATTCTAACCATAATTTGGTTATTTAAAGAAAGTTATCTCTCACGACTCACTGATAAATCTTACATCAAAAGGGGAAAAGCTACAAAAAGAGGCCTTAAATCACTCTTGTCCTCAAAAGAAATACATAATGGTTGGCTCTATCCACTGCAAAAACAGCATACTGAGAACTTCCCAGAAGCACAAGCTAGTCAGGAGCACCATCTGCTGGCAGCTTCACAAACTTACAACAGAGTTTCTTGTGGAAAATACATACTTACACTGTAAAAACCCAATTTAACATAAGTTTGAATGATTATTTATATCAAAAAGATTGAGCAAAAATCTGAGCAACAAAACATTTAGTTGAGTGTAGTACTGTTGAAATGTTTACGGCCGCTTAAACAAAAACATTTATTTCCATGCTTGGACACAAGCCTAAGTGGGGTTCCTGCGATGGTTTCCATCCTGCAGTCCAAGAAGAACCTCACGCAGGGTCCCACTGCTTGTACAAAACTGACTTGTAGAGGATCTGAAGTTCATTTGGGCAGCACAGCAGGTCATTGAGGGTTTAGTAACTCCAGTAAGGCACTGTTCTTCAGGCAAAGGTCTGAAGGTAAGCGTGATCTTTTATCCTTCATGCTTCTCAAGGCAGGACAGTTCATCACCAACAACTCGCACACGTCCACGTGACCCTGCTCAGCAGCCTGTATACAAGTGAACACACAAATACATTACCAGTCAAAAATGTAATACACCTCTTCTCATTTTATTTAATTTTCTTTGAGAAGATCTACACTCTTGGTACTTTCTCAACACCTTGAAGGAGTTCCAGGAGGTGCTGAACAATATCACCCATCTCAGTTAATCAGGTTTAGATCAGGAGATTGTTAAGGACAAACATTTTCTTTTTGTTTATTTTAATACATTTTAATACAATTTAATAAAATTTTAATACAATTAATCCATGTTTTTAACATTCATCTACAATGTAGAAAATAAAAAGAAAAACTAATGTATGGCTAATACTGTATAACAATAGTTTAAAATCTATTTATTTTGCAGGTATGCATAAATGCATAGACTTATATTTCACATTTGGAGGTTTGGTACACAACAGTAATGGAAACAGTTTCCGCATTAAGATCTATGTATTCTATGTGTTTTGTGTAAGACTATCCAGGATCTTGTGGCCTTTTCTACAGTAGTTTGGGACAAAATGCTCAATTTTGTAGCAGCCAGGTGAATATTTCATCCATATTTCTTTTTCAAATTTGTGTGGGCATTTCACATTCTTTGATCCACAGTGTGAACAGAAGGCATTATCACCCACAGTGGACAGCGCAGTGAGTGGTAATGATTGTGACCGGCTGCAACTGGCAACAACTGATTCTACAGATGACTTTTTTATACCTTATGCAGTTTGAGAATTAGCACGGGCCCCCTGGTCCAGGAGCAGCTCACATACTGACTGGTGTCCCGCTCGACTGGCGTAGTGCTGCAAGACAGAGCAAAGATAAAGGTGTGTTAAAGCCCAGAGCATTGTTGGGATGTCAGAAAGGCTTTTAAAGATATACGGATATTATTTGGTGGGAGCCCACAGACGATACAGGGCAAAACAATAATGAAAATAAAAACAAATAAAACACATTTATGACAACAAAGAGATCTAATATCATGAATTTTAAAATAAAAAAGGGAAATAAATACAAATGTTTTGATTGTAATGTTGCAGCTTTTTCTATTCTTGTTTAATAACTGTCTTTTTACATTTTAAAAACACAAACATACCTGGAACCCAAATTATTGTCAATAGTTCTAACCTACTGTTTTTAAAGTTTATTTTAAAATATTTTTTTCATCGTATCAATCGATTAAAAAATGTCATCCGATTCATCACAACAGTATTCTGTGATAAACTGCACTTGTTCTTCCTACGACACAAGTTTTTAATATCTATATTTAAATCTAAATAAAATAATGTAAGATGTAAGAAATTTATATTGGTGGTGTCATTTTCAGTAAAGAAAAAGCTTCTTATCTGTGAAGTAAGTGTTTATTAGCTCAGTTAAACACCAGCATTACAATAAATACAAACAGCAATTTTACAAAAAAAAACAAAAAAACAGAGCTTTTAAAGCCGTTTTCCTTTAAACATCTCCTCATGTCTCCTCAGCTGCATTTAATAGAGATATATTTAGTTCTCACCATATGAACACCTGGTTTGGTAAATCAAGTCTTACTGATGTTAAATCAGGTGAGCTGCTGATAGAACTGAACATGTGCTGGCTGAGGAGCATCCAGGAGAAATTTTTGGTTGTGAGTATTTCTAAATTTAGAACGTAATTGGCTGAGTATAAAAGGGCTTTTTAATGGAACGTGCAGTGCAGACGTAGTAAACTAATGTTACCTTTATCCTGATTACTGCCTCTCCGCTGGGGTCGCGATGCCAGGCGGACCTAGTTTCCACCGTAGTCAACAAGTGCTGCTGTTTTTTTATACCATTTTTATATCAGCCTGCTTGGTTATGACAGGAAAATAAAATGAGTGGTCGAGCTAAAACAACAAAAAGGAACGAGAGAGAGAGAACTTAACTGCTTCAGCACCTAGGGGATAATGCACAGACACTACATTTTTCACTCCAGAAAAAAAAAACTGTGCGTTGGATGAGGGTGGGGCAGGAGGAAGTTACGGAGGAAGTTGGGGTCAAACTTGGTGGCATCATTAATTTGCATTAAAAAACTATAATAACGCGTTACTGATTCCAAATTATTTTGCGTGCATTACCGCTTTAACATTGACAGCCCTCTTTTTTTCTTGTACAGAAACTTTTAAGCCCTGGCCCCCAAACGTTGCACTACAACACTCACATGCTGTTTTTACTGTTAAAATGTGCCATCTACAGGCGGCCGCATGTATGTTCAGCCAGTATTTAAGGTGTGACGGAAATCTGAATAAGACACTGGCGAATAAGAAAGCGTCGTGAGTGTATTGCTCACCAAAGCAGTGTATCTGGCGATCAGCCAATCCAGCTAAAAGATTCACCAAAACCATAATAAATGTATCTCTTATCATATGTATAAAATGCTTAAGATTATTTATTCACACAGACATGTTGTAGGCTCAAATGAACTTTTTTTTTAGCTTCTGAATGGTGTTAAGGAAAGAAAGAGCAGAAGTTGAACGTTTTGTCTTTTTAATAGTACCTGATTTTCTTTTTTACGTGTGTGGTGATGGCATTTCAAAAGCAGTGTCTGAATAATGCAGAGTAGGAGGATTAAAGATACTCTTTTTTACCATCTCTGTCTTAAAAGGATATGAATAACCAATAATCATAGACATTTAAACATACCAGCAATGACTAATTGAGCTGAGGTGGTGGACAGATGCAGAGGCCACGAGAGGGCAACACGATCTGGCGTAAAAAGAAGACGATGCAGTGCATCACTTTGGCCTGTTTTTGACCTGTCCGTAGCGACACATGCATGTTCAACTCAAACAGCTTCCCCTTCTGTGCTTGCTGCCAAGCGCAATGTCCATAACCTAGTGTTTCCCGTGGCAGAAATAATCAGCTGAGTAACGGCTGGTGTGTTCGTTCAGCAAGGACGGTCCATTCCACAGACTTCTGGCCTCGCTTTAGTTCAAAACACACGCACTGAAAACCACAGGGGAAACACCCAGACAGAAATGTGGAAATATTGGCTTCGATGAAAGTCTAAGCTACTTTGAACACACTCGTATAGTCATCCTTACAATTCCCAAAGATTTTTGTGGCAGTTTACCAGATTTAGGGGCTCATTGAACACCCACGTCCAGTCGCCAAACATTTTACTCCATTTGAGTCAATGTAGGACACTGTTTGGGCACAACTCCATTACAGACTGCAAGACTGGAACTAGACAGTCCTGAGGAAGAGTTTAAGAGTTCATTTAGCACTTGCAACAGCCCTTTCCGCTTTAGCAGGTGGATGAACTCTGGAAGTGGCTCAGCAGGCTAGTTTTCCACATGAGTGGAACGCTGATGCACAAGCTGTGAGGAAATCTAAGGTGCCTTGAACCCTTCTGGATAAAATCTAAGTGTTGCAATTGACAGATTGAGACAAGTGTCAAACAGTTGCAATATTTAACATGGTGAGTTTCTGAATATTACAGAGAAATACTGGTAAAATGTTTAGATCAAATATTTCAAGCCAACTTGCTGGAGCAATGGGCACAAACTTTTTATGAAATGGGGACCAAACAAACCAGTAGGGTGGCCTTAAACCACATTGTTGAGTCATTATACTACAGTCTTGGGTTGCTCTCGCATGCATGCCACTTACAAAGCAAAACTGTTTGGACAGATGTCCAATAAGGACCGCATTAAAACACACCTGATTCACGAACGATCTCTTTAAAAACGGTGCAGAGTGGCTTTAAAGCCAGGAAACTACTATTCAGGGCAATGTGCTTCCACAATAAAGACTGAAACATTACATTAGAAGAGGTAGACAAATATGATGTGTATGACTTTTGAACTGAAATGGTCTCAATGGAAAAAAGTTTTGTTTTTGGAGAAGCGGTCACTTAAATTCCACAGAAATCTATTGTGTTGGGTACTGCAAAGAAGCTTAACCAACCAGCTGTGTAGCAGAGCCCATCCAGGCCTGGAATAAAGGCAAGAGACAGATTCAAATTTCCCCATATTTATTTATAAAAATTTTAAGAAACACTATTGACTCATTGCAACAAGTGGTCATCATCCTCAACCAAGATGGGGCCCAAAGAGACTTCCGTTTCAAAATACTGATCTGTAAAACAAAGTTGCAAACAAACGAATTAGACTTTGTTCCTTCACAAAAACATGTTAGAACAAGGTCCCTCAAACCTGGTCATTGAAGCTCACTTTCCTGCACATTTTAGGAGTGATTGCCACCAACATTAGTTTAAAAACAATGGCCTTTTACGAGCAGGTAAACTAGTTGAACCAAACTAGTTTGAACCTGGGAAAGTGGATTTCAAGGACCAGGGTTAAGAAATGCTGGGTCTGTTTCCCCAGACATTCCTCCCATTAGACAGCCTTGAGTTTGGACTGAGGTTTAACCTTAGGCATCATGCTTTTTGAGAAGCATAGGTCAAGGCAAGCATACCTTCTTCAGTGTGCACACTTCTCCCCTTCCTGGAGACACATTCTCCATCACAACAGTTACAATTCTGGTCATTACCATCTGCAGCAGCCCACCTACGTAGAGCAAACACACAGCAGCTTTAGTACAAACTGAAACAAAGGCATCATAACAGTATTATTTTGAGGCATACCCATTGGTCTCAAAGGAGCAAGCTTTGTGTTCAGCATCAGTCTTCCGTAAAGTTGTAGAGGCTTTCAGGAAACATGTGATGTACAGCTACAAAAAACAAAAAAAAAACAAAGTTAATGTTGTTCAGGTAGTTTGTAAAATGGCAGCATTAAAAACAAATGCTCCAACGTAACCAAGTCTTCCATACCATACTACTGTTGGTTTGTTCAAATCTGAACACTTCCAACTGAAACTGCAGCTTATCATCTTGAACCCGTTTCATAAATTCAGAGTTGGAGCCCGTTATCTTGGCATCAACCAAGCATCTAAAAATATAAATAAAGAAATAAATAGAAAAAAGGAGGAGATGTTGGTGGTTGGTTTCTACATGCACTCGTCTAGGCTAGTAAAAGCAATACTCACCCATGGTTCTCAATAAATGTGTATCTGGGAACAGCATTAATGTCAGGAACTGCAGTTGCCACACAGTGGTCCACAAATACACGGAGAGGTACATGGTTAAACTGGGTCAAAGATGCCTCAATCTTCATGAACTCGCCAAGGAAGTATTGATTCGATGGTCTCTCATACTGCCAGTCATCTACAAGCAACAAGTTAAAGGCCATGTTCAGACTGCAAATAAAACTAAAAAAAAAAAAAAAATTTAAATCAGATCTGTGACTGTCTGCACTGTTATTTATAAGTGATCAGACCAGATTTGCATACAAGTCAATAACTAAGCTTCCTTGATCCCTGTACTCTGAATCTGAAGTTACATACATTGCAAGTGCTGCAAAGACATTGGAATCCAATTTGAGCTTCCAGAGAGTTAAGATATGGCTGTTTAGACTTTAGAAAAAGTTTGAGAATTTTCACAAATACAAACCAGTCATGAGCTTCATGGTGAAGACCAAATGCTCTTCCGCTGCCACTGTAGAGGAATACGGCACCCATGTAGGGGACACAGCAATACTGCTCACATTGTGCTTCCTAAAACAAAAGAAATTCCAAGTTAAGGCTCCAAGCAAAGCAGTTAAGAAAAAGGAAACCACTGTAGCTAGTCCATCTTAAGAAGCTTACCTTGAGTAGTGACAATCAATCTGAACATTGACTCTTCCTGTTCGGACAATTGAAGTACCAACCAGAGGTTCAGAGCGGTAGAGGAGGTGAAAGCTGTAGATAAGGTAATCTTCCGTCATCTGAAATAGCAATATTGCATTAGTAGAGCAGGGACCTGCACAACAATTAAAACTAAGAAATTCATAACTCAACTTACCGTTAGTACACTACCACAAGCCTGGAGTTCAGAGTTAAAGATGAGCACTCGGGCTGCAGAGTCCAGTCCTGATGCTGCACAGCCTCCAAGCGTCAGAGAACTAGGGTTTACGAGCATACCATTTCCAAAGAAATCTTGCTTCACCTCCACATGCACCATACTCTCCCCACATGCAGCAGCCACACTGTTGACTGGGGTAGGCTGCCGCAAGTTAAACTGCACCGGAAATTGCTTAGGCCTTTCTGGAGCTTTGGGAAACCGCCACAGTAACTTCTTTAAGGGTTCAGTGGGTAAATGGACTTGCAATTGGGGGGGCTTCAGAGGATCTGGATACAGCATGGGATTAGGTGCTTGAGCAGAAGACAGTCCTGGAGACTGAGCAGAAGTCTCACCTAGACTCCAAAGCGAGGCCTGAGGTGAAGTCAAGAGCACATCACTTGGACTACTTGTCAGGTCAGGGCTCATGCCGGATGCTGGACCTGTGCTTGGACCACTTGGCAGCTGAGGATTCTGGGCAGGCACTGCCACAAGACTGGGATAATAATAGGCAGGCCCCGAGCCTGTGCTTGGATCACTCAATTGTGGAAGACTCTGGAAAGGCACAGACGCAGGATATGGATCCTGGACAGGCAGCAGTACTGTACTTGGACCACTTGGCAACTGAGGATTCTGGGCAGGCATTGGCTCAAGACTGGGATAATTATAGGCAGGGCCTGAGCCTGTGCTTTGATCCTGTAATTGTGGAAGACTCTGGAAAGGCACAGGACGTGGATCCTGAGCAGGCAGCACTGAACTTGGACCACTTGGCAGCTGAAGATTCTGGGCAGGCACTGGCACAAGACTGGAGTCATAGGCAGGCCACGATCCTATGCTTGGATCCTGTAATTGTGGAAGACTCTGGAAAGGCACAGGCACAGATGCAGGATGTGGATCCTGGGCAGGCAGCAGTACTGAACTTGGACCACTTGGCAGCTGAGGATTCTGGGCAGGCACTGGCACAAGACTCAGGTCAGAGGCAGGCCATGATCCCGTGCTTGGATCCTGTAACTGTGGAAGACTCTGGAACGGCACAGGACGTGGATCCTGGGCAGGCAGCAGTACTGTACTTGGACCACTTGGCAGCTGAGGATTCTGGGCAGGCACTGGCTCAAGACTGGGATAATAATAGGCAGGCCCCGAGCCTGTGCTTTGATCATGTAATTGTGGAAGACTCTGGAAAGGCACAGGCACAGATGCAGGATGTGGATCCTGGGCAGGCAGCAGTACTGAACTTGGACCACTTGGCAGCTGAGGATTCTGGGCAGGCACTGCCACAAGGCTAGGATCATAAGCAGGCCCAGAGCCTGTGCTTGGATCCTGTAATTGTGGAAGACTCTGGAAAGGCACAGGACGTGGATCCTGGGCAGGCAGCAGTACTGTACTTGGACCACTTGGCAGCTGAGGATTCTGGGCAGGCACTGGCTCAAGACTGGGATAATAATAGGCAGGCCCCGAGCCTGTGCTTTGATCATGTAATTGTGGAAGACTCTGGAAAGGCACAGGCACAGATGCAGGATGTGGATCCTGGGCAGGCAGCAGTACTGAACTTGGACCACTTGGCAGCTGAGGATTCTGGGCAGGCACTGCCACAAGGCTAGGATCGTAAGCAGGCCCAGAGCCTGTGCTTGGATCCTGTAATTGTGGAAGACTCTGGAAAGGCACAGGACGTGGATCCTGGGCAGGCAGCAGAACTGTACTTGGACCACTTGGCAGCTGAGGATTCTGGGCAGGCATTGGCACAACACTGGGATCATAGGCAGGCCATGATCCTGTGCTTGGATCACTCAATTGTGGAAGACTCTGGAAAGGCACAGGATGTGGATCCTGGGCAGGCAGAGAACCTGAACTTGGACCACTTGGCAGCTGAGGATTCTGGGCAGGCACTGGCACGAGGCTAGGATCATAGGCAGGCCCAGAGTCTGTACTTGGATCACTCAATTGTGGAAGACTCTGGAAAGGCACAGGACGTGGATCCTGAGCAGACTGCAATACTGAACTTGGACCACTTGGCAGCTGAGGATTCTGGGCAGGCATTGGCACAACACTGGGATCATAGGCAGGCCATGATCCTGTGCTTGGATCACTCAATTGTGGAAGACTCTGGAAAGGCACAGACGCAGGATATGGATCCTGGACAGGCAGCAGTACTGTACTTGGACCACTTGGCAACTGAGGATTCTGGGCAGGCATTGGCTCAAGACTGGGATAATTATAGGCAGGGCCTGAGCCTGTGCTTTGATCCTGTAATTGTGGAAGACTCTGGAAAGGCACAGGACGTGGATCCTGAGCAGGCAGCACTGAACTTGGACCACTTGGCAGCTGAAGATTCTGGGCAGGCACTGGCACAAGACTGGAGTCATAGGCAGGCCACGATCCTATGCTTGGATCCTGTAATTGTGGAAGACTCTGGAAAGGCACAGGCACAGATGCAGGATGTGGATCCTGGGCAGGCAGCAGTACTGAACTTGGACCACTTGGCAGCTGAGGATTCTGGGCAGGCACTGGCACAAGACTCAGGTCAGAGGCAGGCCATGATCCCGTGCTTGGATCCTGTAACTGTGGAAGACTCTGGAAAGGCACAGGCACAGATGCAGGATGTGGATCCTGGACAGGGAGCAGTACTGTACTTGGACCACTTGGCAACTGAGGATTCTGGGCAGGCACTGGCTCAAGACTGGGATAATAATAGGCAGGCCCAGAGCCTGTGCTTGGATCACTCAATTGTGGAAGACTCTGGAAAGGCACAGACACAGGATATGGATCCTGGACAGGGAGCAGTACTGTACTTGGACCACTTGGCAACTGAGGATTCTGGGCAGGCACTGGCTCAAGACTGGGATAATAATAGGCAGGCCCAGAGCCTGTGCTTGGATCACTCAATTGTGGAAGACTCTGGAAAGGCACAGACGCAGGATTTGGATCCTGGACAGGCAGCAGTACTGTACTTGGACCACTTGGCAACTGAGGATTCTGGGCAGGCACTGGCTCAAGACTGGGATAATAGGCAGGCCCCAAGCCTGTGCTTTGATCCTGTAATTGTGGAAGACTCTGGAAAGGCACAGGACGTAGATCCTGGGCAGGCAGCAGTACTGTACTTGGACCACTTGGCAGCTGAGGATTCTGGGCAGGCACTGGCACGAGGCTAGGATAATAGGCAGGCCCCAAGCCTGTGCTTTGATCCTGTAATTGTGGAAGACTCTGGAAAGGCACAGGACGTAGATCCTGGGCAGGCAGCAGTACTGTACTTGGACCACTTGGCAGCTGAGGATTCTGGGCAGGCATTGGCACAACACTGGGATCATAGGCAGGCCATGATCCTGTGCTTGGATCACTCAATTGTGGAAGACTCTGGAAAGGCACAGGATGTGGATCCTGGGCAGGCAGAGAACCTGAACTTGGACCACTTGGCAGCTGAGGATTCTGGGCAGGCACTGGCACGAGGCTAGGATCATAGGCAGGGCCTGAGCCTGGGCTTGGATCACTCAATTGTGGAAGACTCTGGAAAGGCACAGGACGTGGATCCTGAGCAGCCTGCAGCACTGAACTTGGACCACTTGGCAGCTGAGGATTCTGGGCAGGCACTGGCACGAGGCTAGGATCATAGGCAGGCCCAGAGCCTGTGCTTGGATCACTCAATTGTGGAAGACTCTGGAAAGGCACAGACGCAGGATATGGATCCTGGACAGGCAGCAGTACTGTACTTGGACCACTTGGCAACTGAGGATTCTGGGCAGGCACTGGCTCAAGACTGGGATAATAATAGGCAGGCCCCGAGCCTATGCTTTGATCCTGTAATTGTGGAAGACTCTGGAAAGGCACAGGCACAGATGCAGGATGTGGATCCTGGGCAGGCAGCAGTACTGAACTTGGACCACTTGGCAGCTGAGGATTCTGGGCAGGCACTGGCACGAGGCTAGGATCATAAGCAGGCCCAGAGCCTGTGCTTGGATCACTCAATTGTGGAAGACTCTGGAAAGGCACAGGACGTGGATCCTGGGCAGCCTGCAGCAGTGAACTTGGACCACTTGGCAGCTGAGGATTCTGGGCAGGCATTGGCACAACACTGGGATCATAGGCAGGCCCAGAGCCTGTGCTTGGATCACTCAATTGTGGAAGACCCTGGAAAGGCACAGGACGTGGATCCTGGGCAGGGAGCAGTACTGTACTTGGACCACTTGGCAACTGAGGATTCTGGGCAGGCATTGGCACAAGTCTGGGATCATAGGCAGGCCCAGAGCCTGTGCTTGGATCACTCAATTGTGGAAGACTCTGGAAAGGCACAGATGCAGAATATGGATCCTGGACAGGCAGCAGTACTGTACTTGGACCACTTGACAGCTGAGGATTCTGGGCAGGCATTGGCACAAGACTGGGATCATAGGCAGGCCCAGAGCCTGTGCTTGGATCACTCAATTGTGGAAGACTCTGGAAAGGCACAGGCACAGATGCAGGATGTGGCTCCTGGGCAGGCAGAAGTACTGAACTTGGACCACTTGGCAGCTGAGGATTCTGGGCAGGCCCCAGCCCTGTGCTTAGATCACTCAGCAATGGAAAATTTTGGGGAGGCACTGGTACAGGTGTGTAAACTGGATCCGGGGCATGCTGCACTACTGCATTTGGACCACTTGGCAGTGAAAGATTCTGGGCAGGCACCAACAAAGAACTCTGAACTGGAATCCAGACTGGCACATTGTTTAGGCTGCTCCTTTCTGCAGGAGCTCGGACAGGCACTGGCAGAGGACTTGGATCAGATTCCTGGACTGGTGCCAACACAGGTTCTGGCACAGGAGTCTGAACTAGATTCCAGGCTGGTGGGTTTGGACCACTTACCAGAGACGGAAGCTCAGGAGAAGCAGACACAGGATCCTGAGCAGGATGCCTTCCTGGGGATTGCACATAATACTCTGCAAGGTGTTGTTTACGATCCTGAAGAGGATTCTGCTCTCGTTTGTACCCACGATTTACATCTGATTTCTCACGAAAGCCCCAACGATAGAACGTTACTGGAGGTTGAGGCATGTTCAAGAACCTGTTCGGCTCAATCCTACCATAGCCCCAAGGAGTCTTTCTGGAGTCATAAGGGGAAGAAGCTTGCACTTGGTTTTGTGAGTAATACGTTCCAGGAGACCAAGGAGACCGAGGATTTAGCCATTTGCCTGAATGTGACAAATCTGCATCAGCCAATAGAACTGCCCCAAGCACTAATAAACTGACTTGTAATAACCACATGACCATGCCCTTCTGCCCAACACAGAACTTACCCTTGTGTTTTTGCTTCGGCCATTTTGTAGAGAACACAGGAACATGGCTCCACCCCTTACCACATTAACGTTTGGTTGGAGACAGGTGAGGTTAATTATGGTGCGGGGGAGAAATTAGTTGGGTGGGCCTTATATGTTTAACTGCATGCCCTCTTTTTCAGAAGGTAAGGAGTTCAAAGGACAGAAAACCCAATCTTGTTTGGCAAATATGTGTGGCAGGATGAGTATTTTGTTTTTTGTAGCTTGGAAGCATTTGGGCTAAATCAAGCTCTGGGTCATAAAAACATATTGCTCATTTGTTTATTTGGAAATTGACAGTATTTCTCTACTTTAACTGATGTGTTTTCTTTAAACATTTCGTGAGTCTGTTTTCCTCCCTTGTCAGCCTGCTGTGGGCAGTGTAATTCCTGTGTGCCTAATTACAATCTATCAGTTTCGAGTGCTTTTAGTTAATTGGCTGGGTAATCCTACCTGGGGCTATATTTAGGCCAGGTGGCTGCTACCTGTGGCACCCCCTCTGTTGTTCTCACCCCCTTCCTTGGTGTGCTGCTTTGCGAGGGCTGCAGCTTGGTGTGGCTGGGAATTCTCACAAGCGTGCGGTAGGCTGAAGTTTTGCTTCTTGGAGTTTTCTCTGACTAATCCTGGCACTAAAAAGTTTCTCCTACTCCATTTCAGAGCTGAGACTTGTGAGGTGAGATTGTTCCGGTGGTTTATGCCATGCTCAAAGGTTCCAGTCAGTGGTAGGTTCTAACTCCCTATCATTCTGATTCTCATTCTATAAATTCCTCAGTGGGTTAAATCCGGTTTGTATCTCTAGTGTGAAATACACTGGAAGCATTGTGACTTTCCCTGCTGTCTGACGTGGAGAAGTGAAGCCTTGGTGGGTATGAGTGAGCTCCCATACACTTATTTTTAGTAAAACTGTGGTTCTAACATTCACAATTCAGCTCTTCCTGTGTGTGTGATCACCTGTTCCCCTCCTCGCTGATGCTCCTCCCCCTGCAATAGTGCTATTTTTTTTTCTCTTTTCTTTTTCTTTTTTGTTCTACTCCTTGCACGTTAATGTTTTTTTTTATGTGTATATATATATATATATATAATTAGATAGTCATGGTTTGTGAGCGGCCTCTGGTGAGCAGCAGCGATTTTATTTACTTATTTATTTATTTATTTATTTATTTATTTATTTATTTATTTATTTATTTTGTTCTCTTGAACGCGCGTTGCACGTGACTCAGCGCATGGTTTGTGTGTCTGTAGTGTTGGTTTTCCTATACTTCCCGTGCTCTGAATTGCGCGCTGTTGCGGGAGAGAACCTGTATGGTCCGTAAGCGTGGTTACTTCTTATTATTGTTGGTTTATATTAGTTTACTGATGTTGGTGTTTGTTTTGTTTGTTTGGTTAAATTGTTTTCTCCTTTTTTGTTTCTGAACAGGAGCAGTGAGCGGTGACAGGCTGCTGAGGTGGTAAAGTCTAACTGGGGTTTTCTAAGTGGTGTTTGTGTGCTGTGTATTGGGGACTCCTCTCGCCTGCAGTCAGCACTGTTCAGTGTGCTCCAGCCCGGTTCAGGTTTTGTTTTTTGGTTGTTTGTGTGATTGTGTTTTTTTTTATTATTATTTCTTTTTTTGTTAATTAAATTTATTTTGAATTATTGTGATTTTTGTTAAAATATAATTATTAAAATTTGAATTTTAAATAGAACCCTCTCAGACCTTGTGAATTGAACCTGTGACCTATTTTTTGATTTGGTAGACTAGAATTTGGTTTTGGGTAATTTTTCTTAAATCCTGGGTTGTCCAGGTGGCGTAGTTGGCTACTAATTAATTTATTTATTTGATTTATTAATTTAAGATTATAAATAACTGTCCTATACCTTACACTTGCCACTATGTATTACACTGACTTCTCGGTGTTTTATAAAGCACAGAGTAGAATTGAGAACCCTAGTTGTTTTAGAGAGCCGAAGCTTTGTCCTGAGTGAGGCGGGGCTTACTAATTAAATACACTCGGCTTATAGTGTTATAACAGTCTTTATTTTTATTTTTTTTTTTTGGATCATTTAAGGATCTTATGAAGTTATTTTGTACGCTTAAACAAACCACATGAGTGTTCAAACTTCCTTTTGGTCAAACCCATAGGCTGTATAACCAGTCAAAAAACAAAGCCTACCCACTTCCTATATCAAACTCCCTTTACAAAAGAGGGAGCCCATATGTGAGTGCTCAATACATAGAGGTGACTGGAGCTAAAAGGCTAAAAACTGTGATTAAAAAAGTGTCCAACTACTTGTAGAGGATATTCCTATGATTTCAGAAAGTACAATAAAATATTTTCTTAAAAAGCAATTAAAACGTCTGCCTGTTGCAATGTTTTTCTCAAGCAACACTTTAACCAGTAAAGGTGCTAGCATCACTGCTACTGTGACTTAAGTGGTTAGTGAGCTGATTCTGGAGAAACAAATAGAGGTTTATAACTGGAGTTTAAAAGCTTAAAAAGCAGGAGGACCAGAAGGGTGGTTTTTTTTTTTTTTTTTTTTTTTTTTTGGCTTTCCTAGTCATGTCACATCGTTTTCAGTCACCTGACCCACCCCATACAGATTGGCACATACACACGTACACACGTTTAACATTGTTTAAAGTAAAAAAATAAATAAATACACTATCTTTTCACACTTTTTAAACCCAGGACTCCCTGAGAAACAAATCCTCATCCTGATGGTTCTGTGTTGAAAAAAATGAGTACATTTAACAGCATAAAAATGATCAAACATATATCAACATTTTGGACTCACTCTGCAGAGCCTTCTAGTGGTTAGCGACACTCGGAGCACATTCTCAAGTGGGTATATTTGGAGTCAAATTTTTGTAATCAAAATTTTAGCTAATATACAGTTTAAATATATTTGTTTACTTCAGTAAATTTTGCATTTCATTTGTAAATCAAGTGAACAGAGCCTGGAGCAAGAGTGGAGAGGAACAAAGTCCATGCTGCTTGAAGTCTAGTGTAAAGTTTTCACAGTGATGGTTTGGAGCTGCTTTCACATTTTTACTCCCATATTTTCACTTAGTTTTAGATTAATTATTATGTCGTAGTCATGGTGAGAGCCAGCATAGAATTATTAGGCATGAAGTAGGAATCCCCTGGACAAGTTGGAGGTAGTCCATCACAAAACCCATATCCCCAAGCAGTGCAGCGCACACATGCTACCTGTTGTAATACCCTGCCTCCCTTACCTTAAACAGAGTTTAAAAAGTGTAAAAAACACATCTGCTTATATGAATCAAAGCTCACCTTATAGTCTCTTAGAACAACATCTGTGGAGTTACCTTTAATTACAAATAAACCTTTCTTTTCTGTACTACTGTTTATTATTAGTTACATCCAAGTACAGGTGACTTTACAACCTAAATATGTTACTCCACTTTACATTTACTGTTAGAAAAAAATATGCGTGCATATTTGAAAATAATAATAATAAAATAATAGATGTTATTATTATTATTATTATTATGTATTGGCGTGTCAATTCTGTTGTATATTTGTATATTTACATTTACGCCACATTTTGTCGACTAAAAGTACTTATGATGGTGGTCTTTTACGTAAAAGAATGTAACCTTATGTTTCATAGAGATTTTTGGCAGATGTTAATATAAACGTTAGATGACCCAAACCTTCTGTTAGTTTCATGAGCTTTTACTAAAGGACCAGATATATTCAATTAGTAAATCTAAGGGATTTTAACAGGTAAACTCAATAAATGAGTGTTTATTAGCTGATGAGCTGGATCCGGTGAAAACACAAAATTTCAGTGCAGTGATCAGGGAGAAGAAACTGCTTTAAACTACCAACATAAAGTATTGTACTGAAATATGGCTACTACACCCAGCTTCTAGCGAACTAGTTAAGCTAGCTAAAATATTTTTAAATTTTCCTTAATTAACAGTAATCCTGCAGTCATAGTCTACAAGTAACAATGACTATCACAAGCTCACAGTGGGTTTGATCTGTGGGTTTTGATTCGTTTATTTTTAACCAGCTATCAGAAATAGGCTCCGTTACCTTCTTTTAACGTCAGCTCGCTGCGCCCCGCTGCTAAATCTAAAAAAGAAAACTTTACAAATCCTTTACAGCGAGGGGGGTCTTCCCCACTCTCCTCCGCAAAACAAGCGAGCTGATTTTTGATTCTGTTTCTATTAAGAGGCGGGACTCTTTTCCTGAACCGGTTCCGTGATTGGCCCAAAGAGATTTCCCATTTACACAGCATTCTGTCTACTCATTAAAAACACAACTGAGCTGAGAGAAACGATTCGCTCCTGGCGACGCCCCTGTTCTCCTGCGGTATCATTTTTTGGGGGGGACAAATCCACCTGTTTCTGATATTGGGTGGGACATGTCCCCCCCATCCCCCCCGGTTCCTACGCCTATGACTCCATGACTCCACAACACTCGCCAACCATCCATCTACTTTATTACTGCATGCCACAACAGCACAAATATGATGTAAAACTAGGGGGTTTAAGCAATGGTACATTTCTATACAGTTTAGAATCTCAATTAGGTCAACATACTAGATCACATTAAAGGTGTGACAAAGTTAGTTTCCAGCCAGATTCCTTCCCAAATGATTAATTCCTGATTAGCTATTATCTAGGACTCTAAATGCAAAAAATGCATCCAGCATTAAAGAGACAAATTCTTGAATGAGCTTCTTCTGCTTTACTGAACAGCTGAACACGTTTGGAGGAGAACACTAACTGCCAATTATGTCCCATTAATGAATAATACGCCTACTTAACACTGAGTGACTGATGAGAAGGGATGGTCTATGTGTGGCAGGATGGGTGTTTTTGTCTGGTCATCTGTAAGCATTTGGGCTAAATAAAGCTCTGTGTTAGAATATTAGTGATTTGCTTACTTTTTCTACTTTAACTGACGTGGGTTGTTTACAAACATCCAGCAAATCTTTCCCTTTTTGTCAGCCGGCTGTGGGTGGTGTAATTCCTGCGTGCCTAATTCTAATATATGGGTTGATTGCCTTTAGTTCATTGGCTGAATAATCTGACCTGGGACTATATGTAGGCCAGGTGGCTGTTACCTGGGACACACCCTCTGTGGTTCCCACCCCCCTTCCTCGGCGTGCTGCTGGGCGAGGTCTGCAGTTTGGCGTTTGGTGTGGCTGGGTGAATGCTCTCCTTTGTCTTGGGAATTCTCCCAAGCGTGCGGTAGGCTCAGTTTGTTTTTCGCTGTTTTCTCTGATTAATCCTGGTGCTGAGTGTTTCTCCTGCTCCATTTCAGTGCTGAGGCATTTGTGAGGAGATTGCTCCGGTGGTTTATGCCACGTGCAAAGGTTTCCGTCTGTGGTAGGTTATAATTTCCTTTCACTGACTTTGATGCTATAATAAACCCTCAGTGGGTTAATCTGGTTTATATCTTTAGTGTGAAGCTACGAGAAGTGTTGTGACTTTCCCGCTGTCTGCCGTGGAGAAGTGAAGCCTTGGAAGCTGGGGTGGTGGAGTACGGGGAGTGTCCAATACAGCTCTACCCGTGTGTGTGTGAGATCACCTGTGTCCCCCTCTTCGCGGAGGCTCCTCCCCCTGCATTAGTGCTTTTTTTTTTTTTTTTTTTTTTTTTTTTTTTTTTTAGGCTTTGTGGTTCTTTTCTATTTTTCCCTTTGCTTATTTTTGTTATATTTTGTGTTAATTGTTTTGTATGTCCAGACTCAATCCTGGTGTGTGTGCTGCCTCCGGTGAGCTGTAGCGGACTGGTTTGCTTTTTTTTTTTTTCTGAACGCGCGCTGCATGTGACTCAGCGCGCTGTGTGTGTGTGTGTCTGTGTATGTGTTACTATACTTCCTGGGTCCTGAGTTGCGCGCTGCTGCGGGAGGGAAAGCCTGTATGGTCAGTAAGCGTGATTTATTTCTTTATGTTGCCGGGCTGTGTATGGTTTAGTTGTGTTGGTATAATTGTTTATTTGAGTTAATTTGTTTTTGTTTTCTTTTGTGTCCGAACAGGAGCTGGAAGCGGTGACAGGCTGCTGAGGTGTTGAAGTCTAACTGGGTGTGCTTAGTGGTGTTTGTGTGCTGTGTAGTGGGGACTCCTCTCACCTGCAGTTAGCACTGGTCACAGTGTGCTCCAGCCCTGTTCAGGTTTTGTTTTTGATTTTTAGTGTTTGTGTTTCTTTTTGTATTTATTTATTGATTTATTGGTTTTGTTTTTTTGTAATATTTGATATTTATTAAAAGTTATATTTTTAAGTAACCCTGTCTCAGACCATGTGACTTGAACCTGTGTGACCTTAATTCAATTGGTAGATTAAAACTTGGGTTTTGGGGTCATTCTTTTAATTCCTGGGTTGTCCAGGTGGCGTAGTTGGCTACCAATTTAGTTATTTATTGGGTTCATCCATTTAAGAGCATAAATAACTACCCCCATACCGTACTGTACTTGCCACATATGCATTTTCTCATTTCCTTCTTCCCCTCCTTTACTCCTTTATCCCATTAGTACCCTTCGACCTCCTGTAGGCCCTATCTGAAAATGTTTGTTTATTTTTACCTTTAATTTCTATTACTTTTGTAGTACACTACTGTAAGTCGCTTTGGACAAAAGTGTCTGCCAAATGTAATGTAATGTAATGCATTCTGCTATACCTTCTGATAACATGTATTTGGTGTTGAAAAAACAAGCAAACAAACAAAATAAAACATCAAACCTTCAATACCTGAATTGGCTATGCTAGGTTTATGTGGTACCCTGTGATGAATTGGCCCTTTTCAGGGTTCAAAACCTTTTGTGACCCTCACTTGCAGACAAATGTTGATGCAAATGTGATACATTTTCAATACCATTTAACCAAAAATGCAGAACTTGAAGTGTTTACTCTTATGTCTGAGACCTTTCACACACTTCTGAGGTAGTCTGACATGCCTTGACATTTCCAGGGAAAAACAAAAAACAAAAAGAAAAACGTACCTAACATAATGTGTTCCCAATATCCTACACAGGCATAAAAAGGATAAAATCTATTATTTGATCAAATGTACTCCAAACACAAAAACAATAAAAAAACAACAATTATTTTTAAAGGTGCTGATATAATTTAAGGAAAAAACACACTGTAAACAATTGTGAGCTCTAAATTGTAAACATGGGTGTTGGCTACCTATTGGTAATTTGACTCAAGTGACTAAGAAATGCCTCTTGTTGCTTATGCTTCTCTCACAGTGACCTAAACATATTTACAGCTGTACTATAGGTGCATCTCAATAAATGTCACTCTATATATACTATATAGATTTATTACAGAGTGATCAATTCCTCACATTTCTTTCTTTTATTAATGATGGTTATGGCTTAAAGCTAATGCAAATGCTAAGGTCAGTGTCTCAGAAAATGTGAATATTTTATAAAAACAATTTATATTTTTGCTGGAAAATGAAATCTATGTAAGGACCCCTCTGAGGGCCAGAACTACCAGTGAGTTAAGAATCCCTGCTTTACAACTAACTTAGTAGATTGTATGAGTTTTTATGCCTGTAAATTGTCTTAGGACTAGATGTTACAAAGGTTGTGCAAGTTACACAGTTCCCCTGTGTAAATTCTAACCATAATTTGGTTATTTAAAGAAAGTTATCTCTCACGACTCACTGATAAATCTTACATCAAAAGGGGAAAAGCTACAAAAAGAGGCCTTAAATCACTCTTGTCCTCAAAAGAAATACATAATGGTTGGCTCTATCCACTGCAAAAACAGCATACTGAGAACTTCCCAGAAGCACAAGCTAGTCAGGAGCACCATCTGCTGGCAGCTTCACAAACTTACAACAGAGTTTCTTGTGGAAAATACATACTTACACTGTAAAAACCCAATTTAACATAAGTTTGAATGATTATTTATATCAAAAAGATTGAGCAAAAATCTGAGCAACAAAACATTTAGTTGAGTGTAGTACTGTTGAAATGTTTACGGCCGCTTAAACAAAAACATTTATTTCCATGCTTGGACACAAGCCTAAGTGGGGTTCCTGCGATGGTTTCCATCCTGCAGTCCAAGAAGAACCTCACGCAGGGTCCCACTGCTTGTACAAAACTGACTTGTAGAGGATCTGAAGTTCATTTGGGCATCAAAGCAGCACAGCAGGTCATTGAGGGTTTAGTAACTCCAGTAAGGCACTGTTCTTCAGGCAAAGGTCTGAAGGTAAGCGTGATCTTTTATCCTTCATGCTTCTCAAGGCAGGACAGTTCATCACCAACAACTCGCACACGTCCACGTGACCCTGCTCAGCAGCCTGTATACAAGTGAACACACAAATACATTACCAGTCAAAAATGTAATACACCTCTTCTCATTTTATTTAATTTTCTTTGAGAAGATCTACACTCTTGGTACTTTCTCAACACCTTGAAGGAGTTCCAGGAGGTGCTGAACAATATCACCCATCTCAGTTAATCAGGTTTAGATCAGGAGATTGTTAAGGACAAACATTTTCTTTTTGTTTATTTTAATACATTTTAATACAATTTAATAAAATTTTAATACAATTAATCCATGTTTTTAACATTCATCTACAATGTAGAAAATAAAAAGAAAAACTAATGTATGGCTAATACTGTATAACAATAGTTTAAAATCTATTTATTTTGCAGGTATGCATAAATGCATAGACTTATATTTCACATTTGGAGGTTTGGTACACAACAGTAATGGAAACAGTTTCCGCATTAAGATCTATGTATTCTATGTGTTTTGTGTAAGACTATCCAGGATCTTGTGGCCTTTTCTACAGTAGTTTGGGACAAAATGCTCAATTTTGTAGCAGCCAGGTGAATATTTCATCCATATTTCTTTTTCAAATTTGTGTGGGCATTTCACATTCTTTGATCCACAGTGTGAACAGAAGGCATTATCACCCACAGTGGACAGCGCAGTGAGTGGTAATGATTGTGACCGGCTGCAACTGGCAACAACTGATTCTACAGATGACTTTTTTATACCTTATGCAGTTTGAGAATTAGCACGGGCCCCCTGGTCCAGGAGCAGCTCACATACTGACTGGTGTCCCGCTCGACTGGCGTAGTGCTGCAAGACAGAGCAAAGATAAAGGTGTGTTAAAGCCCAGAGCATTGTTGGGATGTCAGAAAGGCTTTTAAAGATATACGGATATTATTTGGTGGGAGCCCACAGACGATACAGGGCAAAACAATAATGAAAATAAAAACAAATAAAACACATTTATGACAACAAAGAGATCTAATATCATGAATTTTAAAATAAAAAAGGGAAATAAATACAAATGTTTTGATTGTAATGTTGCAGCTTTTTCTATTCTTGTTTAATAACTGTCTTTTTACATTTTAAAAACACAAACATACCTGGAACCCAAATTATTGTCAATAGTTCTAACCTACTGTTTTTAAAGTTTATTTTAAAATATTTTTTTCATCGTATCAATCGATTAAAAAATGTCATCCGATTCATCACAACAGTATTCTGTGATAAACTGCACTTGTTCTTCCTACGACACAAGTTTTTAATATCTATATTTAAATCTAAATAAAATAATGTAAGATGTAAGAAATTTATATTGGTGGTGTCATTTTCAGTAAAGAAAAAGCTTCTTATCTGTGAAGTAAGTGTTTATTAGCTCAGTTAAACACCAGCATTACAATAAATACAAACAGCAATTTTACAAAAAAAAACAAAACAAAAAAAAAACAGAGCTTTTAAAGCCCTGTTTTCCTTTAAACATCTCCTCATGTCTCCTCAGCTGCATTTAATAGAGATATATTTAGTTCTCACCATATGAACACCTGGTTTGGTAAATCAAGTCTTACTGATGTTAAATCAGGTGAGCTGCTGATGGAACTGAACATGTGCTGGCTGAGGAGCATCCAGGAGAAATTTTTGGTTGTGAGTATTTCTAAATTTAGAACGTAATTGGCTGAGTATTAAAGGGCTTTTTAATGGAACGTGCAGTGCAGACATAGTAAACTAATGTTACCTTTATCCTGATTACTGCCTCTCCGCTGGGGTCGCGATGCCAGGCGGACCTAGTTTCCACCGTAGTCAACAAGTGCTGCTGTTTTTTTATACCATTTTTATATCAGCCTGCTTGGTTATGACAGGAAAATAAAATGAGTGGTCGAGCTAAAACAACAAAAAGGAACGAGAGAGAGAGAACTTAACTGCTTCAGCACCTAGGGGATAATGCACAGACACTACATTTTTCACTCTAGAAAAAAAAAACTGTGCGTTGGATGAGGGTGGGGCAGGAGGAAGTTACGGAGGAAGTTGGGGTCAAACTTGGTGGCATCATTAATTTGCATTAAAAAACTATAATAACGCGTTACTGATTCCAAATTATTTTGCGTGCATTACCGCTTTAACATTGACAGCCCTCTTTTTTTCTTGTACAGAAACTTTTAAGCCCTGGCCCCCAAACGTTGCACTACAACACTCACATGCTGTTTTTACTGTTAAAATGTGCCATCTACAGGCGGCCGCATGTATGTTCAGCCAGTATTTAAGGTGTGACGGAAATCTGAATAAGACACTGGCGAATAAGAAAGCGTCGTGAGTGTATTGCTCACCAAAGCAGTGTATCTGGCGATCAGCCAATCCAGCTAAAAGATTCACCAAAACCATAATAAATGTATCTCTTATCATATGTATAAAATGCTTAAGATTATTTATTCACACAGACATGTTGTAGGCTCAAATGAACTTTTTTTTTTAGCTTCTGAATGGTGTTAAGGAAAGAAAGAGCAGAAGTTGAACGTTTTGTCTTTTTAATAGTACCTGATTTTCTTTTTTACGTGTGTGGTGATGGCATTTCAAAAGCAGTGTCTGAATAATGCAGAGTAGGAGGATTAAAGATACTCTTTTTTACCATCTCTGTCTTAAAAGGATATGAATAACCAATAATCATAGACATTTAAACATACCAGCATTGACTAATTGAGCTGAGGTGGTGGACAGATGCAGAGGCCACGAGAGGGCAACACGATCTGGCGTAAAAAGAAGACGATGCAGTGCATCACTTTGGCCTGTTTTTGACCTGTCCGTAGCGACACATGCATGTTCAACTCAAACAGCTTCCCCTTCTGTGCTTGCTGCCAAGCGCAATGTCCATAACCTAGTGTTTCCCGTGGCAGAAATAATCAGCTGAGTAACGGCTGGTGTGTTCGTTCAGCAAGGACGGTCCATTCCACAGACTTCTGGCCTCGCTTTAGTTCAAAACACACGCACTGAAAACCACAGGGGAAACACCCAGACAGAAATGTGGAAATATTGGCTTCGATGAAAGTCTAAGCTACTTTGAACACACTCGTATAGTCATCCTTACAATTCCCAAAGATTTTTGTGGCAGTTTACCAGATTTAGGGGCTCATTGAACACCCACGTCCAGTCGCCAAACATTTTACTCCATTTGAGTCAATGTAGGACACTGTTTGGGCACAACTCCATTACAGACTGCAAGACTGGAACTAGACAGTCCTGAGGAAGAGTTTAAGAGTTCATTTAGCACTTGCAACAGCCCTTTCCGCTTTAGCAGGTGGATGAACTCTGGAAGTGGCTCAGCAGGCTAGTTTTCCACATGAGTGGAACGCTGATGCACAAGCTGTGAGGAAATCTAAGGTGCCTTGAACCCTTCTGGATAAAATCTAAGTGTTGCAATTGACAGATTGAGACAAGTGTCAAACAGTTGCAATATTTAACATGGTGAGTTTCTGAATATTACAGAGAAATACTGGTAAAATGTTTAGATCAAATATTTCAAGCCAACTTGCTGGAGCAATGGGCACAAACTTTTTATGAAATGGGGACCAAACAAACCAGTAGGGTGGCCTTAAACCACATTGTTGAGTCATTATACTACAGTCTTGGGTTGCTCTCGCATGCATGCCACTTACAAAGCAAAACTGTTTGGACAGATGTCCAATAAGGGCCGCATTAAAATGAACACACCTGATTCACGAACGATCTCTTTAAAAACGGTGCAGAGTGGCTTTAAAGCCAGGAAACTACTATTCAGGGCAATGTGCTTCCACAATAAAGACTGAAACATTACATTAGAAGAGGTAGACAAATATGATGTGTATGACTTTTGAACTGAAATGGTCTCAATGGAAAAAAGTTTTGTTTTTGGAGAAGCGGTCACTTAAATTCCACAGAAATCTATTGTGTTGGGTACTGCAAAGAAGCTTAACCAACCAGCTGTGTAGCAGAGCCCATCCAGGCCTGGAATAAAGGCAAGAGACAGATTCAAATTTCCCCATATTTATTTATAAAAATTTTAAGAAACACTATTGACTCATTGCAACAAGTGGTCATCATCCTCAACCAAGATGGGGCCCAAAGAGACTTCCGTTTCAAAATACTGATCTGTAAAACAAAGTTGCAAACAAACGAATTAGACTTTGTTCCTTCACAAAAACATGTTAGAACAAGGTCCCTCAAACCTGGTCATTGAAGCTCACTTTCCTGCACATTTTAGGAGTGATTGCCACCAACATTAGTTTAAAAACAATGGCCTTTTACGAGCAGGTAAACTAGTTGAACCAAACTAGTTTGAACCTGGGAAAGTGGATTTCAAGGACCAGGGTTAAGAAATGCTGGGTCTGTTTCCCCAGACATTCCTCCCATTAGACAGCCTTGAGTTTGGACTGAGGTTTAACCTTAGGCATCATGCTTTTTGAGAAGCATAGGTCAAGGCAAGCATACCTTCTTCAGTGTGCACACTTCTCCCCTTCCTGGAGACACATTCTCCATCACAACAGTTACAATTCTGGTCATTACCATCTGCAGCAGCCCACCTACGTAGAGCAAACACACAGCAGCTTTAGTACAAACTGAAACAAAGGCATCATAACAGTATTATTTTGAGGCATACCCATTGGTCTCAAAGGAGCAAGCTTTGTGTTCAGCATCAGTCTTCCGTAAAGTTGTAGAGGCTTTCAGGAAACATGTGATGTACAGCTACAAAAAACAAAAAAAAAACAAAGTTAATGTTGTTCAGGTAGTTTGTAAAATGGCAGCATTAAAAACAAATGCTCCAACGTAACCAAGTCTTCCATACCATACTACTGTTGGTTTGTTCAAATCTGAACACTTCCAACTGAAACTGCAGCTTATCATCTTGAACCCGTTTCATAAATTCAGAGTTGGAGCCCGTTATCTTGGCATCAACCAAGCATCTAAAAATATAAATAAAGAAATAAATAGAAAAAAGGAGGAGATGTTGGTGGTTGGTTTCTACATGCACTCGTCTAGGCTAGTAAAAGCAATACTCACCCATGGTTCTCAATAAATGTGTATCTGGGAACAGCATTAATGTCAGGAACTGCAGTTGCCACACAGTGGTCCACAAATACACGGAGAGGTACATGGTTAAACTGGGTCAAAGATGCCTCAATCTTCATGAACTCGCCAAGGAAGTATTGATTCGATGGTCTCTCATACTGCCAGTCATCTACAAGCAACAAGTTAAAGGCCATGTTCAGACTGCAAATAAAACTAAAAAAAAAAAAAAAATTTAAATCAGATCTGTGACTGTCTGCACTGTTATTTATAAGTGATCAGACCAGATTTGCATACAAGTCAATAACTAAGCTTCCTTGATCCCTGTACTCTGAATCTGAAGTTACATACATTGCAAGTGCTGCAAAGACATTGGAATCCAATTTGAGCTTCCAGAGAGTTAAGATATGGCTGTTTAGACTTTAGAAAAAGTTTGAGAATTTTCACAAATACAAACCAGTCATGAGCTTCATGGTGAAGACCAAATGCTCTTCCGCTGCCACTGTAGAGGAATACGGCACCCATGTAGGGGACACAGCAATACTGCTCACATTGTGCTTCCTAAAACAAAAGAAATTCCAAGTTAAGGCTCCAAGCAAAGCAGTTAAGAAAAAGGAAACCACTGTAGCTAGTCCATCTTAAGAAGCTTACCTTGAGTAGTGACAATCAATCTGAACATTGACTCTTCCTGTTCGGACAATTGAAGTACCAACCAGAGGTTCAGAGCGGTAGAGGAGGTGAAAGCTGTAGATAAGGTAATCTTCCGTCATCTGAAATAGCAATATTGCATTAGTAGAGCAGTGACCTGCACAACAATTAAAACTAAGCAATTCATAACTCAACTTACCGTTAGTACACTACCACAAGCCTGGAGTTCAGAGTTAAAGATGAGCACTCGGGCTGCAGAGTCCAGTCCTGATGCTGCACAGCCTCCAAGCGTCAGAGAACTAGGGTTTACGAGCATACCATTTCCAAAGAAATCTTGCTTCACCTCCACATGCACCATACTCTCCCCACATGCAGCAGCCACACTGTTGACTGGGGTAGGCTGCCGCAAGTTAAACTGCACCGGAAATTGCTTAGGCCTTTCTGGAGCTTTGGGAAACCGCCACAGTAACTTCTTTAAGGGTTCAGTGGGTAAATGGACTTGCAATTGGGGGGGCTTCAGAGGATCTGGATACAGCATGGGATTAGGTGCTTGAGCAGAAGACAGTCCTGGAGACTGAGCAGAAGTCTCACCTAGACTCCAAAGCGAGGCCTGAGGTGAAGTCAAGAGCACATCACTTGGACTACTTGTCAGGTCAGGGCTCATGCCGGATGCTGGACCTGTGCTTGGACCACTTGGCAGCTGAGGATTCTGGGCAGGCACTGGCACGAGGCTAGGATAATAGGCAGGCCCCAAGCCTGTGCTTTGATCCTGTAATTGTGGAAGACTCTGGAAAGGCACAGGCACAGATGCAGGATGTGGATCCTGGGCAGGCAGCAGTACTGAACTTGGACCACTTGGCAGCTGAGGATTCTGGGCAGGCACTGCCACAAGGCTAGGATCATAAGCAGGCCCAGAGCCTGTGCTTGGATCCTGTAATTGTGGAAGACTCTGGAAAGGCACAGGACGTGGATCCTGGGCAGGCAGCAGTACTGTACTTGGACCACTTGGCAGCTGAGGATTCTGGGCAGGCACTGGCTCAAGACTGGGATAATAATAGGCAGGCCCCGAGCCTGTGCTTTGATCATGTAATTGTGGAAGACTCTGGAAAGGCACAGGCACAGATGCAGGATGTGGATCCTGGGCAGGCAGCAGTACTGAACTTGGACCACTTGGCAGCTGAGGATTCTGGGCAGGCACTGGCACGAGGCTAGGATCATAGGCAGGCCCAGAGCCTGTGCTTGGATCACTCAATTGTGGAAGACTCTGGAAAGGCACAGGACGTGGATCCTGGGCAGGCAGCAGAACTGTACTTGGACCACTTGGCAGCTGAGGATTCTGGGCAGGCATTGGCACAACACTGGGATCATAGGCAGGCCATGATCCTGTGCTTGGATCACTCAATTGTGGAAGACTCTGGAAAGGCACAGGATGTGGATCCTGGGCAGGCAGAGAACCTGAACTTGGACCACTTGGCAGCTGAGGATTCTGGGCAGGCACTGGCACAAGACTCAGGTCAGAGGCAGGCCATGATCCCGTGCTTGGATCCTGTAACTGTGGAAGACTCTGGAAAGGCACAGGCACAGATGCAGGATGTGGATCCTGGGCAGGCAGCAGTACTGAACTTGGACCACTTGGCAGCTGAGGATTCTGGGCAGGCACTGGCACAAGACTCAGGTCAGAGGCAGGCCATGATCCCGTGCTTGGATCCTGTAACTGTGGAAGACTCTGGAAAGGCAAAGGCACAGACACAGGATATGGATCCTGGACAGGGAGCAGTACTGTACTTGGACCACTTGGCAACTGAGGATTCTGGGCAGGCACTGGCTCAAGACTGGGATAATAATAGGCAGGCCCAGAGCCTGTGCTTGGATCACTCAATTGTGGAAGACTCTGGAAAAGCACAGGCACAGATGCAGGACGTGGATCCTGGGCAGCCTGCAGCACTGAACTTGGACCACTTGGCAGCTGAGGATTCTGGGCAGGCACTGGCACGAGGCTAGGATAATAGGCAGGCCCCAAGCCTGTGCTTTGATTCTGTAATTGTGTAAGACTCTGGAAAGGCACAGACGCAGGATATGGATCCTGGACAGGCAGCAGTACTATACTTGGACCACTTGGCAGCTGAGGATTCTGGGCAGGCATTGGCAAAAGACTGGGATAATAGGCAGGCCCAGAGCCTGTGTTTGGATCACTCAATTGTGGAAGACTCTGGAAAGGCACAGGCACAGATGCAGGACGTGGATCCTGAGAAGGCAGCAGCACTGAACTTGGACCACTTGGCAACTGAGGATTCTGGGAAGGCACTGGCACAAGACTGGGATCATAGGCAGGCCCAGAGCCTGTGCTTGGATCACTCAATTGTGGAAGACTCTGGAAAGGCACAGGCACAGATGCAGGACGTGGATCCTGGGCAGCCTGCAGCACTGAACTTGGACCACTTGACAGCTGAGGATTCTGGGAAGGCATTGGCACAAGACTGGGATAATAGGCAGGCCCAGAGCCTGTGCTTGGATCACTCAATTGTGGAAGACTCTGGAAAAGCACAGGACGTGGATCCTGGGCAGGGAACAGTACTGTACTTGGACCACTTGGCAACTGAGGATTCTGGGCAGGCATTGGCACAAGACTGGGATCATAGGCAGGCCCAGAGCCTGTGCTTGGATCACTCAATTGTGGAAGACTCTGGAAAGGCACAGGACTTGGATCCTGAGCAGCCTGCAGCACTGAACTTGGACCACTTGGCAGCTGAGGATTCTGGGCAGGCACTGGCACAAGGCTAGGATCATAAGCAGGCCCAGAGCCTGTGCTTGGATCACTCAATTGTGGAAGACTCTGGAAAGGCACAGGATGTGGATCCTGGGCAGCCTGCAGCACTGAACTTGGACCACTTGGCAGCTGAGGATTCTGGGCAGGCATTGGCAAAAGACTGGGATAATAGGCAGGCCCAGAGCCTGTGCTTGGATCGCTCAATTGTGAAAGACTCTGGAAAGACACAGGCACAGATGCAGGACGTGGAGCCTGGGCAGGCAGCAGTACTGAACTTGGTCCACTTGGCAGCTGAGGATTCTGGGCAGGCATTGGCTCAAGACTGGGATAATAGGCAGGCCCCGAGCCTGTGCTTTGATCGTGTAATTGTGAAAGACTCTGGAAAGGCACAGGATGTGAATCCTGAGCAGCCTGCAGCACTGAACTTGGACCACTTGGCAGCTTTGGATTCTGGGCAGGCATTGGCTCAAGACTGGGATAATAGGCAGGCCCCGAGCCTGTGCTTTGATCCTGTAATTGTGGAAGACTCTGGAAAGGCACAGGACGTGGATCCTGGGCAGGCAGAGAACCTGAACTTGGACCACTTGGCAGCTGAGGATTCTGGGCAGGCACTGGCACGAGGCTAGGATCATAGGCAGGCCCAGAGCCTGTGCTTGGATCACTCAATTGTGGAAGACTCTGGAAAGGCACAGGACGTGGATCCTGGGCAGTCTGCAGCACTGAACTTGGACCACTTGGCAGCTGAGGATTCTGGGCAGGCATTGGCAAAAGACTGGGATAATAGGCAGGCCCAGAGCCGGTGCTTGGATCACTCAATTGTGAAAGACTCTGGAAAAGCACAGGCACAGATGCAGGACGTGGATCCTGGGCAGCCTGCAGCACTGAACTTGGACCACTTGGCAGCTGAGGATCCTGGGCAGGCACTGGCACGAGGCTAGGATCATAGGCAGGCCCAGAGCCTGTGCTTGGATCGCTCAATTGTGAAAGACTCTGGAAAAGCACAGGCACAGATGCAGGACGTGGATCCTGGGCAGCCTGCAGCACTGAACTTGGACCACTTGGCAGCTGAGGATTCTGGGCAGGCATTGGCAAAAGACTGGGATAATAGGCAGGCCCAGAGCCTGTGCTTGGATCGCTCAATTGTGGAAGACTCTGGAAAGGCACAGGCACAGATGCAGGACGTGGCTCCTGGGCAGGCAGAAGTACTGAACTTGGACCACTTGGCAGCTGAGGATTCTGGGCAGGCCCCAGCCCTGTGCTTAGATCACTCAGCAATGGAAACTTTTGTGGAGGCACTGGTACAGGTGTGTAAACTGGATCCGGGGCATGCTGCACTACTGCATTTGGACCACTTGGCACTTGCACTTGGTTTTGTGAGTAATATGTTCCAGGAGACCAAGGAGACCGAGGATTTAGCCATTTGCCTGAATGTGACAAATCTGCATCAGCCAATAGAACTGCCCCAAGCACTAATAAACTGACTTGTATTAACCACATGACCATGCCCTTCTGCCCACCACAGAACTTACCCTTGTGTTTTCGCTTCGGCCATTTTGTAGAGAACACAGGAACATGGCTCCACCCCTTACCACATTAACGTTTGGTTGGAGACAGGTGAGGTTAATTATGGTGCGGGGAGAAATTAGTTGGGTGGGCCTTATATGTTTAACTGCATGCCCTCTTTTTCAGAAGGTAATGAGTTTAAAGGACAGAAAACCCAATTTTGTTTGGCAAATATGTGTGGCAGGATGAGTATTTTGTTTTTTGTAGCTTGGAAGCATTTGGGCTAAATCAAGCTCTGGGTCATAAAAACATATTGCTCATTTGTTTATTTGGAAATTGACAGTATTTCTCTACTTTAACTGATGTGTTTTCTTTAAACATTTCGTGAGTCTGTTTTCCTCCCTTGTCAGCCTGCTGTGGGCAGTGTAATTCCTGTGTGCCTAAGTACAATCTATCAGTTTCGAGTGCTTTTAGTTAATTGGCTGCGTAATCCTACCTGGGGCTATATTTAGGCCAGGTGGCTGCTACCTGTGGCACCCCCTCTGTTGTTCTCACCCCCTTCCTTGGTGTGCTGCTTTGCGAGGGCTGCAGCTTGGTGTGGCTGGGAATTCTCACAAGCGTGCGGTAGGCTGAAGTTTTGCTTCTTGGAGTTTTCTCTGACTAATCCTGGCACTAAAAAGTTTCTCCTACTCCATTTCAGAGCTGAGACTTGTGAGGTGAGATTGTTCCGGTGGTTTATGCCATGCTCAAAGGTTCCAGTCAGTGGTAGGTTCTAACTCCCTATCATTCTGATTCTCATTCTATAAATTCCTCAGTGGGTTAAATCCGGTTTGTATCTCTAGTGTGAAATACACTGGAAGCATTGTGACTTTCCCTGCTGTCTGACGTGGAGAAGTGAAGCCTTGGTGGGTATGAGTGAGCTCCCATACACTTATTTTTAGTAAAACTGTGGTTCTAACATTCACAATTCAGCTCTTCCTGTGTGTGTGATCACCTGTTCCCCTCCTCGCTGATGCTCCTCCCCCTGCAATAGTGCTATTTTTTTTTCTCTTTTCTTTTTCTTTTTTGTTCTACTCCTTGCACGTTAATGTTTTTTTTTATGTGTATATATATATATATATATAATTAGATAGTCATGGTTTGTGAGCGGCCTCTGGTGAGCAGCAGCGATTTTATTTACTTATTTATTTATTTATTTATTTATTTATTTATTTATTTATTTATTTATTTATTTTGTTCTCTTGAACGCGCGTTGCACGTGACTCAGCGCATGGTTTGTGTGTCTGTAGTGTTGGTTTTCCTATACTTCCCGTGCTCTGAATTGCGCGCTGTTGCGGGAGAGAACCTGTATGGTCCGTAAGCGTGGTTACTTCTTATTATTGTTGGTTTATATTAGTTTACTGATGTTGGTGTTTGTTTTGTTTGTTTGGTTAAATTGTTTTCTCCTTTTTTGTTTCTGAACAGGAGCAGTGAGCGGTGACAGGCTGCTGAGGTGGTAAAGTCTAACTGGGGTTTTCTAAGTGGTGTTTGTGTGCTGTGTATTGGGGACTCCTCTCGCCTGCAGTCAGCACTGTTCAGTGTGCTCCAGCCCGGTTCAGGTTTTGTTTTTTGGTTGTTTGTGTGATTGTGTTTTTTTTTATTATTATTTCTTTTTTTGTTAATTAAATTTATTTTGAATTATTGTGATTTTTGTTAAAATATAATTATTAAAATTTGAATTTTAAATAGAACCCTCTCAGACCTTGTGAATTGAACCTGTGACCTATTTTTTGATTTGGTAGACTAGAATTTGGTTTTGGGTAATTTTTCTTAAATCCTGGGTTGTCCAGGTGGCGTAGTTGGCTACTAATTAATTTATTTATTTGATTTATTAATTTAAGATTATAAATAACTGTCCTATACCTTACACTTGCCACTATGTATTACACTGACTTCTCGGTGTTTTATAAAGCACAGAGTAGAATTGAGAACCCTAGTTGTTTTAGAGAGCCGAAGCTTTGTCCTGAGTGAGGCGGGGCTTACTAATTAAATACACTCGGCTTATAGTGTTATAACAGTCTTTATTTTTATTTTTTTTTTTGGATCATTTAAGGATCTTATGAAGTTATTTTGTACGCTTAAACAAACCACATGAGTGTTCAAACTTCCTTTTGGTCAAACCCATAGGCTGTATAACCAGTCAAAAAACAAAGCCTACCCACTTCCTATATCAAACTCCCTTTACAAAAGAGGGAGCCCATATGTGAGTGCTCAATACATAGAGGTGACTGGAGCTAAAAGGCTAAAAACTGTGATTAAAAAAGTGTCCAACTACTTGTAGAGGATATTCCTATGATTTCAGAAAGTACAATAAAATATTTTCTTAAAAAGCAATTAAAACGTCTGCCTGTTGCAATGTTTTTCTCAAGCAACACTTTAACCAGTAAAGGTGCTAGCATCACTGCTACTGTGACTTAAGTGGTTAGTGAGCTGATTCTGGAGAAACAAATAGAGGTTTATAACTGGAGTTTAAAAGCTTAAAAAGCAGGAGGACCAGAAGGGTGGTTTTTTTTTTTTTTTTTTTTTTTTTTTGGCTTTCCTAGTCATGTCACATCGTTTTCAGTCACCTGACCCACCCCATACAGATTGGCACATACACACGTACACACGTTTAACATTGTTTAAAGTAAAAAAATAAATAAATACACTATCTTTTCACACTTTTTAAACCCAGGACTCCCTGAGAAACAAATCCTCATCCTGATGGTTCTGTGTTGAAAAAAATGAGTACATTTAACAGCATAAAAATGATCAAACATATATCAACATTTTGGACTCACTCTGCAGAGCCTTCTAGTGGTTAGCGACACTCGGAGCACATTCTCAAGTGGGTATATTTGGAGTCAAATTTTTGTAATCAAAATTTTAGCTAATATACAGTTTAAATATATTTGTTTACTTCAGTAAATTTTGCATTTCATTTGTAAATCAAGTGAACAGAGCCTGGAGCAAGAGTGGAGAGGAACAAAGTCCATGCTGCTTGAAGTCTAGTGTAAAGTTTTCACAGTGATGGTTTGGAGCTGCTTTCACATTTTTACTCCCATATTTTCACTTAGTTTTAGATTAATTATTATGTCGTAGTCATGGTGAGAGCCAGCATAGAATTATTAGGCATGAAGTAGGAATCCCCTGGACAAGTTGGAGGTAGTCCATCACAAAACCCATATCCCCAAGCAGTGCAGCGCACACATGCTACCTGTTGTAATACCCTGCCTCCCTTACCTTAAACAGAGTTTAAAAAGTGTAAAAAACACATCTGCTTATATGAATCAAAGCTCACCTTATAGTCTCTTAGAACAACATCTGTGGAGTTACCTTTAATTACAAATAAACCTTTCTTTTCTGTACTACTGTTTATTATTAGTTACATCCAAGTACAGGTGACTTTACAACCTAAATATGTTACTCCACTTTACATTTACTGTTAGAAAAAAATATGCGTGCATATTTGAAAATAATAATAATAAAATAATAGATGTTATTATTATTATTATTATTATGTATTGGCGTGTCAATTCTGTTGTATATTTGTATATTTACATTTACGCCACATTTTGTCGACTAAAAGTACTTATGATGGTGGTCTTTTACGTAAAAGAATGTAACCTTATGTTTCATAGAGATTTTTGGCAGATGTTAATATAAACGTTAGATGACCCAAACCTTCTGTTAGTTTCATGAGCTTTTACTAAAGGACCAGATATATTCAATTAGTAAATCTAAGGGATTTTAACAGGTAAACTCAATAAATGAGTGTTTATTAGCTGATGAGCTGGATCCGGTGAAAACACAAAATTTCAGTGCAGTGATCAGGGAGAAGAAACTGCTTTAAACTACCAACATAAAGTATTGTACTGAAATATGGCTACTACACCCAGCTTCTAGCGAACTAGTTAAGCTAGCTAAAATATTTTTAAATTTTCCTTAATTAACAGTAATCCTGCAGTCATAGTCTACAAGTAACAATGACTATCACAAGCTCACAGTGGGTTTGATCTGTGGGTTTTGATTCGTTTATTTTTAACCAGCTATCAGAAATAGGCTCCGTTACCTTCTTTTAACGTCAGCTCGCTGCGCCCCGCTGCTAAATCTAAAAAAGAAAACTTTACAAATCCTTTACAGCGAGGGGGGTCTTCCCCACTCTCCTCCGCAAAACAAGCGAGCTGATTTTTGATTCTGTTTCTATTAAGAGGCGGGACTCTTTTCCTGAACCGGTTCCGTGATTGGCCCAAAGAGATTTCCCATTTACACAGCATTCTGTCTACTCATTAAAAACACAACTGAGCTGAGAGAAACGATTCGCTCCTGGCGACGCCCCTGTTCTCCTGCGGTATCATTTTTTTGGGGGGGGGGACAAATCCACCTGTTTCTGATATTGGGTGGGACATGTCCCCCCCATCCCCCCCGGTTCCTACGCCTATGACTCCATGACTCCACAACACTCGCCAACCATCCATCTACTTTATTACTGCATGCCACAACAGCACAAATATGATGTAAAACTAGGGGGTTTAAGCAATGGTACATTTCTATACAGTTTAGAATCTCAATTAGGTCAACATACTAGATCACATTAAAGGTGTGACAAAGTTAGTTTCCAGCCAGATTCCTTCCCAAATGATTAATTCCTGATTAGCTATTATCTAGGACTCTAAATGCAAAAAATGCATCCAGCATTAAAGAGACAAATTCTTGAATGAGCTTCTTCTGCTTTACTGAACAGCTGAACACGTTTGGAGGAGAACACTAACTGCCAATTATGTCCCATTAATGAATAATACGCCTGGTTAACACTGAGTGACTGATGAGAAGGGATGGTCTATGTGTGGCAGGATGGGTGTTTTTGTCTGGTCATCTGTAAGCATTTGGGCTAAATAAAGCTCTGTGTTAGAATATTAGTGATTTGCTTACTTTTTCTACTTTAACTGACGTGGGTTGTTTACAAACATCCAGCAAATCTTTCCCTTTTTGTCAGCCGGCTGTGGGTGGTGTAATTCCTGCGTGCCTAATTCTAATATATGGGTTGATTGCCTTTAGTTCATTGGCTGAATAATCTGACCTGGGACTATATGTAGGCCAGGTGGCTGTTACCTGGGACACACCCTCTGTGGTTCCCACCCCCCTTCCTCGGCGTGCTGCTGGGCGAGGTCTGCAGTTTGGCGTTTGGTGTGGCTGGGTGAATGCTCTCCTTTGTCTTGGGAATTCTCCCAAGCGTGCGGTAGGCTCAGTTTGTTTTTCGCTGTTTTCTCTGATTAATCCTGGTGCTGAGTGTTTCTCCTGCTCCATTTCAGTGCTGAGGCATTTGTGAGGAGATTGCTCCGGTGGTTTATGCCACGTGCAAAGGTTTCCGTCTATGGTAGGTTATAATTTCCTTTCACTGACTTTGATGCTATAATAAACCCTCAGTGGGTTAATCTGGTTTATATCTTTAGTGTGAAGCTACGAGAAGTGTTGTGACTTTCCCGCTGTCTGCCGTGGAGAAGTGAAGCCTTGGAAGCTGGGGTGGTGGAGTACGGGGAGTGTCCAATACAGCTCTACCCGTGTGTGTGTGAGATCACCTGTGTCCCCCTCTTCGCGGAGGCTCCTCCCCCTGCATTAGTGCTTTTTTTTTTTTTTTTTTAGGCTTTGTGGTTCTTTTCTATTTTTCCCTTTGCTTATTTTTGTTATATTTTGTGTTAATTGTTTTGTATGTCCAGACTCAATCCTGGTGTGTGTGCTGCCTCCGGTGAGCTGTAGCGGACTGGTTTGCTTTTTTTTTTTTTCTGAACGCGCGCTGCATGTGACTCAGCGCGCTGTGTGTGTGTGTGTCTGTGTATGTGTTACTATACTTCCTGGGTCCTGAGTTGCGCGCTGCTGCGGGAGGGAAAGCCTGTATGGTCAGTAAGCGTGATTTATTTCTTTATGTTGCCGGGCTGTGTATGGTTTAGTTGTGTTGGTATAATTGTTTATTTGAGTTAATTTGTTTTTGTTTTCTTTTGTGTCCGAACAGGAGCTGGAAGCGGTGACAGGCTGCTGAGGTGTTGAAGTCTAACTGGGTGTGCTTAGTGGTGTTTGTGTGCTGTGTAGTGGGGACTCCTCTCACCTGCAGTTAGCACTGGTCACAGTGTGCTCCAGCCCTGTTCAGGTTTTGTTTTTGATTTTTAGTGTTTGTGTTTCTTTTTGTATTTATTTATTGATTTATTGGTTTTGTTTTTTTGTAATATTTGATATTTATTAAAAGTTATATTTTTAAGTAACCCTGTCTCAGACCATGTGACTTGAACCTGTGTGACCTTAATTCAATTGGTAGATTAAAACTTGGGTTTTGGGGTCATTCTTTTAATTCCTGGGTTGTCCAGGTGGCGTAGTTGGCTACCAATTTAGTTATTTATTGGGTTCATCCATTTAAGAGCATAAATAACTACCCCCATACCGTACTGTACTTGCCACATATGCATTTTCTCATTTCCTTCTTCCCCTCCTTTACTCCTTTATCCCATTAGTACCCTTCGACCTCCTGTAGGCCCTATCTGAAAATGTTTTTGTTTTTTTTTTACCTTTAATTTCTATTACTTTTGTAATACACTACTGTAAGTCGCTTTGGACAAAAGTGTCTGCCAAATGTAATGTAATGCATTCTGCTATACCTTCTGATAACATGTATTTGGTGTTGAAAAAACAAGCAAACAAACAAAATAAAACATCAAACCTTCAATACCTGAATTGGCTATGCTAGGTTTATGTGGTACCCTGTGATGAATTGGCCCTTTTCAGGGTTCAAAACCTTTTGTGACCCTCACTTGCAGACAAATGTTGATGCAAATGTGATACATTTTCAATACCATTTAACCAAAAATGCAGAACTTGAAGTGTTTACTCTTATGTCTGAGACCTTTCACACACTTCTGAGGTAGTCTGACATGCCTTGACATTTCCAGGGAAAAACAAAAAACAAAAAGAAAAACGTACCTAACATAATGTGTTCCCAATATCCTACACAGGCATAAAAAGGATAAAATCTATTATTTGATAAAATGTACTCCAAACACAAAAACAATAAAAAACAACAATTATTTTTAAAGGTGCTGATATAATTTAAGGAAAAAACACACTGTAAACAATTGTGAGCTCTAAATTGTAAACATGGGTGTTGGCTACCTATTGGTAATTTGACTCAAGTGACTAAGAAATGCCTCTTGTTGCTTATGCTTCTCTCACAGTGACCTAAACATATTTACAGCTGTACTATAGGTGCATCTCAATAAATGACACTCTATATATACTATATAGATTTATTACAGAGTGATCAATTCCTCACATTTCTTTCTTTTATTAATGATGGTTATGGCTTAAAGCTAATGCAAATGCTAAGGTCAGTGTCTCAGAAAATGTGAATATTTTATAAAAACAATTTATATTTTTGCTGGAAAATGAAATCTATGTAAGGACCCCTCTGAGGGCCAGAACTACCAGTGAGTTAAGAATCCCTGCTTTACAACTAACTTAGTAGATTGTATGAGTTTTTATGCCTGTAAATTGTCTTAGGACTAGATGTTACAAAGGTTGTGCAAGTTACACAGTTCCCCTGTGTAAATTCTAACCATAATTTGGTTATTTAAAGAAAGTTATCTCTCACGACTCACTGATAAATCTTACATCAAAAGGGGAAAAGCTACAAAAAGAGGCCTTAAATCACTTTTGTCCTCAAAAGAAATACATAATGGTTGGCTCTATCCACTGCAAAAACAGCATACTGAGAACTTCCCAGAAGCACAAGCTAGTCAGGAGCACCATCTGCTGGCAGCTTCACAAACTTACAACAGAGTTTCTTGTGGAAAATACATACTTACACTGTAAAAACCCAATTTAACATAAGTTTGAATGATTATTTATATCAAAAAGATTGAGCAAAAATCTGAGCAACAAAACATTTAGTTGAGTGTAGTACTGTTGAAATGTTTACGGCCGCTTAAACAAAAACATTTATTTCCATGCTTGGACACAAGCCTAAGTGGGGTTCCTGCGATGGTTTCCATCCTGCAGTCCAAGAAGAACCTCACGCAGGGTCCCACTGCTTGTACAAAACTGACTTGTAGAGGATCTGAAGTTCATTTGGGCATCAAAGCAGCACAGCAGGTCATTGAGGGTTTAGTAACTCCAGTAAGGCACTGTTCTTCAGGCAAAGGTCTGAAGGTAAGCGTGATCTTTTATCCTTCATGCTTCTCAAGGCAGGACAGTTCATCACCAACAACTCGCACACGTCCACGTGACCCTGCTCAGCAGCCTGTATACAAGTGAACACACAAATACATTACCAGTCAAAAATGTAATACACCTCTTCTCATTTTATTTAATTTTCTTTGAGAAGATCTACACACTCTTGGTACTTTCTCAACACCTTGAAGGAGTTCCAGGAGGTGCTGAACAATATCACCCATCTCAGTTAATCAGGTTTAGATCAGGAGATTGTTAAGGACAAACATTTTCTTTTTGTTTATTTTAATACATTTTAATACAATTTAATAAAATTTTAATACAATTAATCCATGTTTTTAACATTCATCTACAATGTAGAAAATAAAAAGAAAAACTAATGTATGGCTAATACTGTATAACAATAGTTTAAAATCTATTTATTTTGCAGGTATGCATAAATGCATAGACTTATATTTCACATTTGGAGGTTTGGTACACAACAGTAATGGAAACAGTTTCCGCATTAAGATCTATGTATTCTATGTGTTTTGTGTAAGACTATCCAGGATCTTGTGGCCTTTTCTACAGTAGTTTGGGACAAAATGCTCAATTTTGTAGCAGCCAGGTGAATATTTCATCCATATTTCTTTTTCAAATTTGTGTGGGCATTTCACATTCTTTGATCCACAGTGTGAACAGAAGGCATTATCACCCACAGTGGACAGCGCAGTGAGTGGTAATGATTGTGACCGGCTGCAACTGGCAACAACTGATTCTACAGATGACTTTTTTATACCTTATGCAGTTTGAGAATTAGCACGGGCCCCCTGGTCCAGGAGCAGCTCACATACTGACTGGTGTCCCGCTCGACTGGCGTAGTGCTGCAAGACAGAGCAAAGATAAAGGTGTGTTAAAGCCCAGAGCATTGTTGGGATGTCAGAAAGGCTTTTAAAGATATACGGATATTATTTGGTGGGAGCCCACAGACGATACAGGGCAAAACAATAATGAAAATAAAAACAAATAAAACACATTTATGACAACAAAGAGATCTAATATCATGAATTTTAAAATAAAAAAGGGAAATAAATACAAATGTTTTGATTGTAATGTTGCAGCTTTTTCTATTCTTGTTTAATAACTGTCTTTTTACATTTTAAAAACACAAACATACCTGGAACCCAAATTATTGTCAATAGTTCTAACCTACTGTTTTTAAAGTTTATTTTAAAATATTTTTTTCATCGTATCAATCGATTAAAAAATGTCATCCGATTCATCACAACAGTATTCTGTGATAAACTGCACTTGTTCTTCCTACGACACAAGTTTTTAATATCTATATTTAAATCTAAATAAAATAATGTAAGATGTAAGAAATTTATATTGGTGGTGTCATTTTCAGTAAAGAAAAAGCTTCTTATCTGTGAAGTAAGTGTTTATTAGCTCAGTTAAACACCAGCATTACAATAAATACAAACAGCAATTTTACAAAAAAAAAAAAACAAAAAAAAACAGAGCTTTTAAAGCCCTGTTTTCCTTTAAACATCTCCTCATGTCTCCTCAGCTGCATTTAATAGAGATATATTTAGTTCTCACCATATGAACACCTGGTTTGGTAAATCAAGTCTTACTGATGTTAAATCAGGTGAGCTGCTGATGGAACTGAACATGTGCTGGCTGAGGAGCATCCAGGAGAAATTTTTGGTTGTGAGTATTTCTAAATTTAGAACGTAATTGGCTGAGTATAAAAGGGCTTTTTAATGGAACGTGCAGTGCAGACGTAGTAAACTAATGTTACCTTTATCTTGATTACTGCCTCTCCGCTGGGGTCGCGATGCCAGGCGGACCTAGTTTCCACCGTAGTCAACAAGTGCTGCTGTTTTTTTTATACCATTTTTATATCAGCCTGCTTGGTTATGACAGGAAAATAAAATGAGTGGTCGAGCTAAAACAACAAAAAGGAACGAGAGAGAGAGAACTTAACTGCTTCAGCACCTAGGGGATAATGCACAGACACTACATTTTTCACTCCAGAAAAAAAAACTGTGCGTTGGATGAGGGTGGGGCAGGAGGAAGTTACGGAGGAAGTTGGGGTCAAACTTGGTGGCATCATTAATTTGCATTAAAAAACTATAATAACGCGTTACTGATTCCAAATTATTTTGCGTGCATTACCGCTTTAACATTGACAGCCCTCTTTTTTTCTTGTACAGAAACTTTTAAGCCCTGGCCCCCAAACGTTGCACTACAACACTCACATGCTGTTTTTACTGTTAAAATGTGCCATTTACAGGCGGCCGCATGTATGTTTAGCCAGTATTTAAGGTGTGACGGAAATCTGAATAAGACACTGGCGAATAAGAAAGCGTCGTGAGTGTATTGCTCACCAAAGCAGTGTATCTGGCGATCAGCCAATCCAGCTAAAAGATTCACCAAAACCATAATAAATGTATCTCTTATCATATGTATAAAATGCTTAAGATTATTTATTCACACAGACATGTTGTAGGCTCAAATGACCTTTTTTTTTATTTTTTTTTTTCATTTTTTTCTTGGTGCACCAAAACTTGATCCCATCTCAGGTAAGATTGCCAAAAATAATGACACTTGCTGTACATACCTTAGTCTGCTTAGGAAAGTCTGAAGGACTGTAGGACTGAAGAGCCCCATACAAATATAGAACACACACTATAATCAAAGGTAACATTTATCACCAAGTCTGTGAGAGGTTAGCGTTTTGCATTGGACGTGTCCGGTAAAGCAGACATGAATAAATGAGGAGAAAGCAATGTGTGCGGTTAGTGGTGATGCTAAATTTGGGTAAAATCGAGGGGTAATAATAGCTTCTGAATGGTGTTAAGGAAAGAAAGAGCAGAAGTTGAACGTTTTGTCTTTTTAATAGTACCTGATTTTCTTTTTTACGTGTGTGGTGATGGCATTTCAAAAGCAGTGTCTGAATAATGCAGAGTAGGAGGATTAAAGATACTCTCTTTTTTACCATCTCTGTCTTAAAAGGATATGAATAACCAATAATCATAGACATTTAAACATACCAGCATTGACTAATTGAGCTGAGGTGGTGGACAGATGCAGAGGCCACGAGAGGGCAACACCATCTGGCGTAAAAAGAAGACGATGCAGTGCATCACTTTGGCCTGTTTTTGACCTGTCCGTAGCGACACATGCATGTTCAACTCAAACAGCTTCCCCTTCTGTGCTTGCTGCCAAGCGCAATGTCCATAACCTAGTGTTTCCCGTGGCAGAAATAATCAGCTGAGTAACGGCTGGTGTGTTCGTTCAGCAAGGACGGTCCATTCCACAGACTTCTGGCCTCGCTTTAGTTCAAAACACACGCACTGAAAACCACAGGGGAAACACCCAGACAGAAATGTGGAAATATTGGCTTCGATGAAAGTCTAAGCTACTTTGAACACACTCGTATAGTCATCCTTACAATTCCCAAAGATTTTTGTGGCAGTTTACCAGACTTAGGGGCTCATTGAACACCCACGTCCAGTCGCCAAACATTTTACTCCATTTGAGTCAATGTAGGACACTGTTTGGGCACAACTCCATTACAGACTGCAAGACTGGAACTAGACAGTCCTGAGGAAGAGTTTAAGAGTTCATTTAGCACTTGCAACAGCCCTTTCCGCTTTAGCAGGTGGATGACCTCTGGAAGTGGCTCAGCAGGCTAGTTTTCCACATGAGTGGAACGCTGATGGCAATGTGCTTCCACAATAAAGACTGAAACATTGCATTAGAAGAGGTAGACAAATTGAACCACACCCTTTTGGTATGATCCTTTTTTAACCACAAGTATGACTTTTGAACTGAAATGGTCTCAATGGCAAAAAGTTTTTTGTTTTTGGAGAAGCAGTCACTTAAATTCCACAGAAATCTATTGTGTTGGGTACTGCAAAGAAGCTTAACCAACCAGCTGTGTAGCAGAGCCCATCCAGGCCTGGAATAAAGGCAAGAGACAGATTCAAATTTCCCCATATTTATTTATAAAAATTTTAAGAAACACTATTGACTCATTGCAACAAGTGGTCATCATCCTCAACCAAGATGGGGCCCAAAGAGACTTCCGTTTCAAAATACTGATCTGTAAAACAAAGTTGCAAACAAACAAATTAGACTTTGTTCCTTCACAAAAACATGTTGTTAGAACAAGGTCCCTCAAACCTGGTCATTGAAGCCCACTTTCCTGCACATTTTAGGATTGATTGCCACCAACATTAGTTTAAAAACAATGGCCTTTTACGAGCAGGTAAACTAGTTGAACCAACCTAGTTTGAACCTGGGAAAGTGGATTTCAAGGACCAGGGTTAAGAAATGCTGGGTCTGTTTCCCCAGACATTCCTCCCATTAGACAGCCTTGAGTTTGGACTGAGGTTTAACCTTAGGCATCATGCTTTGAGAAACATAGGTTAAGGCAAGCATACCTTCTTCAGTGTGCACACTTCTCCCCTTCCTGGAGACACATTCTCCATCACAACAGTTACAATCCTGGTCATTACCATCTGCAGCAGCCCACCTACGTAGAGCAAACACGCAGCAGCTTTAGTACAAACTGAAACAAAGGCATCATAACAGTATTATTTTGAGGCATACCCATTGGTCTCAAAGGAGCAAGCCTTGTGTTCAGCATCAGTCTTCCGTAAAGTTGTAGAGGCTTTCAGGAAACATGTGATGTACAGCTACAAAAAACAAAAAAAAAACAAAGTTAAGGTTGTTCAGGTAGTTTGTAAAATGGCAGCATTAAAAACAAATGCTCCAACGTAACCAAGTCTTCCATACCATACTACTGTTGGTTTGTTCAAATCTGAACACTTCCAACTGAAACTGCAGCTTATCATCTTGAACCCGTTTCATAAATTCAGAGTTGGAGCCCGTTATCTTGGCATCAACCAAGCATCTAAAAATATAAATAAAGAAATAAATAGAAAAAAGGAGGAGATGTTGGTGGTTGGTTTCTACATGCACTCGTCTAGGCTAGTAAAAGCAATACTCACCCATGGTTCTCAATAAATGTGTATCGGGGAACAGCATTAATGTCAGGAACTGCAGTTGCCACACAGTGGTCCACAAATACACGGAGAGGTACATGGTTAAACTGTGTCAAAGATGCCTCAATCTTCATGAACTCGCCAAGGAAGTATTGATTCGATGGTCTCTCATACTGCCAGTCATCTACAAGCAACAAGTTAAAGGCCATGTTCAGACTGCAAATAAAACTAAAAAAAAAAAATTTTAATCAGATCTGTGACTGTTTGCACTGTTATTTATAAGTGATCAGACCAGATTTGCATACAAGTCAATAACTAAGCTTCCTTGATCCCTGTACTCTGAATCTGAAGTTACATACATTGCAAGTGCTGCAAAGACATTGGAATCCAATTTGAGCTTCCAGAGAGTTAAGATATGGCTGTTTAGGATCAAACACAGTCTACGCATGCCAAGAATAAGATTTGGGCTGACAATCTGAGCATTGCCTAAAAGATTGAGTAGAAGCATACTGTAGACTAGGGTGATTCTACAAGATTACAAATGGGAATGAGCTTGATGCAGCGTTCCTAAACAGAAAAAGTTTGAGAATTTTCACAAATACAAACCAGTCATGAGCTTCATGGTGAAGACCAAATGCTCTTCCGCTGCCACTGTAGAGGAATACGGCACCCATGTAGGGGACACAGCAATACTGCTCACATTGTGCTTCCTAAAACAAAAGAAATTCCAAGTTAAGGCTCCAAGCAAAGCAGTTAAGAAAAAGGAAACCACTAGCTAGTCCATCTTAAGAAGCTTACCTTGAGTAGTGACAATCAATCTGAACATTGACTCTTCCTGTTCGGACAATTGAAGTACCAAACAGAGGTTCAGAGCGGTAGAGGAGGTGAAAGCTGTAGATAAGGTAATCTTCCGTCATCTGAAATAGCAATATTGCATTAGTAGAGCAGTGACCTGCACAACAATTAAAACTAAGCAATTCATAACTCAACTTACCGTTAGTACACTACCACAAGCCTGGAGTTCAGAGTTAAAGATGAGCACTCGGGCTGCAGAGTCCAGTCCTGATGCTGCACAGCCTCCAAGCGTCAGAGAACTAGGGTTTACGAGCATACCATTTCCAAAGAAATCTTGCTTCACCTCCACATGCACCATACTCTCCCCACATGCAGCAGCCACACTGTTGACTGGGGTAGGCTGCCGCAAGTTAAACTGCAACGGAAATTGCTTAGGCCTTTCTGGGGCTTTGGGAAACTGCCACAGTAACTTCTTTAAGGGTTCAGGGGGTAAATGGACTTGCAATTGGGGGGGCTTCAGAGGATCTGGATACAGCATGGGATTAGGCGCTTGAGCAGAAGACAGTCCTGGAGACTGAGCAGAAGTCTGACCTAGACTCCAAAGCGAGTTCTGAGGTGAAGACAAGAGCACATCACTTGGACTACTTGTCAGGTCAGGGCTCATGCCGGATGCTGGACCTGTGCTTGGACCACTTGGCAGCTGAGGATTCTGGGCAGGCACTGGCACGAGGCTAGGATCATAGGCAGGCCCAGAGCCTGTGCTTGGATCACTCAATTGTGGAAGACTCTGGAAAGGCACAGGACGTGGATCCTGAGCAGCCTGCAGCACTGAACTTGGACCACTTGGCAGCTGAGGATTCTGGGCAGGCACTGGCACGAGGCTAGGATAATAGGCAGGCCCCAAGCCTGTGCTTTGATCCTGTAATTGTGGAAGACTCTGGAAAAGCACAGGCACAGATGCAGGACTTGGATCCTGAGCAGCCTGTAGCACTGAACTTGGACCACTTGGCAACTGAGGACTCTGGGCAGGTATTGGCACAAGACTGGGATCATAGGCAGGCCCAGAGCCTGTGCTTGGATCACTCAATTGTGGAAGACTCTGGAAAGGCACAGGCACAGATGCAGGACGTGGATCCTGGGCAGGCAGCAGCACTGAACTTGGTCCACTTGGCAGCTGAGGATTCTGGGCAGGCATTGGCACAAGACTGGGGTCATAGGCAGGCCATGATCCTGTGCTTGGATCACTCAATTGTGGAAGACTCTGGAATGGCACAGGCACAGATTCAGGACGTGGAGCCTGGGCAGGCAGCAGCACTGAACTTGGACCACTTGGCAGCTGAGGATTCTGGGCAGGCATTGGCTCAAGACTGGGATAATAATAGGCAGGCCCCGAGCCTGTGCTTTGATCCTGTAATTGTGGAAGACTCTGGAAAGACACAGGACGTAGATCCTGGGCAGGCAGCAGTACTGTACTTGGACCACTTGGCAGCTGAGGATTCTGGGCAGGCACTGGCACGAGGCTAGGATAATAGGCAGGCCCCAAGCCTGTGCTTTGATCCTGTAATTGTGGAAGACTCTGGAAAGGCACAGACGCAGGATATGGATCCTGGACAGGCAGCAGTACTGTACTTGGACCACTTGGCAACTGAGGATTCTGGGCAGGCATTGGCACAAGACTGGGATCATAGGCAGGCCCAGAGCCTGTGCTTTGATCACTCAATTGTGAAAGACTCTGGAAAGGCACAGGACGTGGATCCTGAGCAGCCTGCAGCACTGAACTTGGACCACTTGGCAGCTGAGGATTCTGGGCAGGCATTGGCAAAAGACTGGGATAATAGGCAGGCCCAGAGCCTGTGCTTGGATCGCTCAATTGTGAAAGACTCTGGAAAGGCACAGGCACAGATGCAGGACGTGGAGCCTGGGCAGGCAGCAGTACTGAACTTGGTCCACTTGGCAGCTGAGGATTCTGGGCAGGCATTGGCTCAAGACTGGGATAATAGGCAGGCCCAGAGCCTGTGCTTTGATCCTGTAATTGTGGAAGATTCTGGAAAGGCACAGGACGTGGATCCTGGGCAGGCAGAGAACCTGAACTTGGACCACTTGGCAGCTGAGGATTCTGGGCAGGCATTGGCTCAAGACTGGGATAATAGGCAGGCCCCGAGCCTGTGCTTTGATCTTGTAATTGTGGAAGATTCTGGAAAGGCACAGGACGTGGATCCTGGGCAGGCAGAGAACCTGAACTTGGACCACTTGGCAGCTGAGGATTCTGGGCAGGCACTGGCACGAGGCTAGGATCATAGGCAGGCCCAGAGCCTGTGCTTGGATCACTCAATTGTGAAAGACTCTGGAAAAGCACAGGCACAGATGCAGGACGTGGATCCTGGGCAGCCTGCAGCACTGAACTTGGACCACTTGGCAGCTGAGGATTCTGGACAGGCACTGGCACGAGGCTAGGATCATAGGCAGGCCCAGAGCCTGTGCTTGGATCGCTCAATTGTGAAAGACTCTGGAAAAGCACAGGCACAGATGCAGGACGTGGATCCTGGGCAGCCTGCAGCACTGAACTTGGACCACTTGGCAGCTGAGGATTCTGGGCAGGCACTGGCACGAGGCTAGGATCATAGGCAGGCCCAGGGCCTGTGCTTGGAGCGCTCAATTGTGGAAGACTCTGGAAAGGCACAGGACGTGGATCCTGGGCAGGCAGAGAACCTGAACTTGGACCACTTGGCAGCTGAGGATTCTGGGCAGGCACTGGCACAAGGCTAGGATCATAAGCAGGCCCAGAGCCTGTGCTTGGATCACTCAATTGTGGAAGACTCTGGAAAGGCACAGGCACAGATGCAGGACGTGGAGCCTGGGCAGGCAGCAGTACTGAACTTGGTCCACTTGGCAGCTGAGGATTCTGGGCAGGCATTGGCTCAAGACTGGGATAATAGGCAGGCCCCGAGCCTGTGCTTTGATCCTGTAATTGTGGAACACTCTGGAAAGGCACAGGATGTGGATCCTGAGCAGCCTGCAGCACTGAACTTGGACCACTTGGCAGCTGAGGATTCTGGGCAGGCATTGGCACAACACTGGGATCATAGGCGGGCCCAGAGCCTGTGCTTGGATCGCTCAATTGTGAAAGACTCTGGAAAGGCACAGGCACAGATGCAGGACGTGGATCCTGAGCAGGCAGCAGCACTGAACTTGGACCACTTGGCAACTGAGGATTCTGGGCAGGCACTGTCACAAGACTCGGATCATAGGCAGGCCCAGAGCCTGTGCTTGGATCGCTCAATTGTGGAAGACTCTGGAAAGGCACAGGCACAGATGCAGGACGAGGATCCTGAGCAGGCAGCAGCACTGAACTTGGACCACTTGGCAGCTGAGGATTCTGGGCAGGCCCCAGCCCTGTGCTTAGATCACTCAGCAATGGAAAATTTTGGGGAGGCACTGGTACAGGTGTGTAAACTGGATCCGGGGCATGCTGCACTACTGCATTTGCAGGAGACCGAGGATTTAGCCATTTGCCTGAATGTGACAAATCTGCATCAGCTAATAGAACTGCCCCAAGCACTAATAAACTGACTTGTATTAAGCACATGACCATGCCCTTCTGCCCAACACAGAACTTACCCTTGTGTTTTCGCTTCGGCCATTTTGTAGAGAACACAGGAACATGGCTCCACCCCTTACCACATTAACGTTTGGTTGGAGACAGGTGAGGTTAATTATGGTGCGGGGAGAAATTAGTTGGGTGGGCCTTATATGTTTAACTGCATGCCCTCTTTTTCAGAAGGTAATGAGTTTAAAGGACAGAAAACCCAATTTTGTTTGGCAAATATGTGTGGCAGGATGAGTATTTTGTTTTTTGTAGCTTGGAAGCATTTGGGCTAAATCAAGCTCTGGGTCATAAAAACATATTGCTCATTTGTTTATTTGGAAATTGACAGTATTTCTCTACTTTAACTGATGTGTTTTCTTTAAACATTTCGTGAGTCTGTTTTCCTCCCTTGTCAGCCTGCTGTGGGCAGTGTAATTCCTGTGTGCCTAATTACAATCTATCAGTTTCGAGTGCTTTTAGTTAATTGGCTGGGTAATCCTACCTGGGGCTATATTTAGGCCAGGTGGCTGCTACCTGTGGCACCCCCTCTGTTGTTCTCACCCCCTTCCTTGGTGTGCTGCTTTGCGAGGGCTGCAGCTTGGTGTGGCTGGGAATTCTCACAAGCGTGCGGTAGGCTGAAGTTTTGCTTCTTGGAGTTTTCTCTGACTAATCCTGGCACTAAAAAGTTTCTCCTACTCCATTTCAGAGCTGAGACTTGTGAGGTGAGATTGTTCCGGTGGTTTATGCCATGCTCAAAGGTTCCAGTCAGTGGTAGGTTCTAACTCCCTATCATTCTGATTCTCATTCTATAAATTCCTCAGTGGGTTAAATCCGGTTTGTATCTCTAGTGTGAAATACACTGGAAGCATTGTGACTTTCCCTGCTGTCTGACGTGGAGAAGTGAAGCCTTGGTGGGTATGAGTGAGCTCCCATACACTTATTTTTAGTAAAACTGTGGTTCTAACATTCACAATTCAGCTCTTCCTGTGTGTGTGATCACCTGTTCCCCTCCTCGCTGATGCTCCTCCCCCTGCAATAGTGCTATTTTTTTTTCTCTTTTCTTTTTCTTTTTTGTTCTACTCCTTGCACGTTAATGTTTTTTTTATGTATATATATATATATATATATAATTAGATAGTCATGGTTTGTGAGCGGCCTCTGGTGAGCAGCAGCGATTTTATTTACTTATTTATTTATTTATTTATTTATTTTGTTCTCTTGAACGCGCGTTGCACGTGACTCAGCGCATGGTTTGTGTGTCTGTAGTGTTGGTTTTCCTATACTTCCCGTGCTCTGAATTGCGCGCTGTTGCGGGAGAGAACCTGTATGGTCCGTAAGCGTGGTTACTTCTTATTATTGTTGGTTTATATTAGTTTACTGATGTTGGTGTTTGTTTTGTTTGTTTGGTTAAATTGTTTTCTCCTTTTTTGTTTCTGAACAGGAGCAGTGAGCGGTGACAGGCTGCTGAGGTGGTAAAGTCTAACTGGGGTTTTCTAAGTGGTGTTTGTGTGCTGTGTATTGGGGACTCCTCTCGCCTGCAGTCAGCACTGTTCAGTGTGCTCCAGCCCGGTTCAGGTTTTGTTTTTTGGTTGTTTGTGTGATTGTGTTTTTTTAATTTCTTTTTTTGTTAATTAAATTTATTTTGAATTATTGTGATTTTTGTTAAAATATAATTATTAAAATTTGAATTTTAAATAGAACCCTCTCAGACCTTGTGAATTGAACCTGTGACCTATTTTTTGATTTGGTAGACTAGAATTTGGTTTTGGGTCATTTTTCTTAATTCCTGGGTTGTCCAGGTGGCGTAGTTGGCTACTAATTAATTTATTTATTTGATTTATTAATTTAAGATTATAAATAACTGTCCTATACCTTACACTTGCCACTATGTATTACACTGACTTCTGTGTTTTATACAGCACAGAGTAGAATTGAGAACCCTAGTTGTTTTAGAGAGCCGAAGCTTTGTCCTGAGTGAGGCGGGGCTTACTAATTAAATACACTCGGCTTATAGTGTTATAACAGTCTTTATTTTTATTTTTTGATCATTTAAGGATCTTATGAAGTTGAAGCATTTCTTCTGTGTTTTATTTTGTACGCTAAACAAACCACATGAGTGTTCAAACTTCCTTTTGGTCAAACCCATAGGCTGTATAACCAGTCAAAAAACAAAGCCTACCCACTTCCTATATCAGAAACTCCCTTTACAAAAGAGGGAGCCCATATGTGAGTGCTCAATACATAGAGGTGACTGGAGCTAAAAGGCTAAAAACTGTGATTAAAAAAAGTGTCCAACTACTTGTAGAGGATATTCCTATGATTTCAGAAAGTACAATAAAATATGTTCTTAAAAAGCAAGTAAAACATGTCTGCCTGTTGCAATGTTTTTCTCAAGCAACACTTTAACCAGTAAAGGTGCTAGCATCACTGCTACTGTGACTTAAGTGGTTAGTGAGCTGATTCTGGAGAAACAAATAGAGGTTTATAACTGGAGTTTAAAAGCTTAAAAAGCAGGAGGACCAGAAGGGTGGTTTTTTTTTTTTTTTTTTTTTTTTTTTTTTTTTTTGGCTTTCCTAGTCGTCGTTTTCAGTCACCTGACCCACCCCATACAGATTGGCACATACACACGTACACACGTTTAACATTGTTTAAAGTAAAAAAAAAAAAATAATAAATACACTATCCTTTCACAATTTTTAAACCCAGGACTCCCTGAGAAACAAATCCTCATCCAGATGGTTCTGTGTTGAAAAAAATGAGTACATTTAACAGCATAAAAATGATCAAACATTTATCAACATTTTGGACTCACTCTGCAGAGCCTTCTAGTGGTTAGCGACACTCAGAGCACATTCTCAAGTGGGTATATTTGGAGTCAAATTTTTGGAATCAAAATTCACATCTGCTTATATGAATCAAAGCCCACCTTACAGTCTCTTAGAACAACATTTGTGGAGTTACCTTTAATTACAAATAAACCTTTCTTTTCTGTACTTCTGTTTATTATTAGTTACATCCAAGTACAGGTGACTTTACAACCTAAATATGTTACTCCACTTTACATTTACTGTTGTTAGAAAAAAATATGCGTGCATATTTGAAAATAATAATAATAAAATAATAGATGTTTATTATTATTATTATGTATTGGCGTGTCAATTCTGTTGTATATTTGTATATTTACATTTACACCACATTTTGTCGACAAAAAGTACTTATGATGGTGGTCTTTTACGTAAAAGAATGTAACCTTATGTTTCATAGAGATTTTTGGCAGATGTTAATATAAACGTTAGATGACCCAAACCTTCTGTTAGTTTCATGAGCTTTTACTAAAGGACCAGATATATTCAATTAGTAAATCTAAGGGATTTTAACAGGTAAACTCAATAAACGAGTGTTTATTAGCTGATGAGCTGGATCCGGTGAAAACACAAAATTTCAGTGCAGTGATCAGGGAGAAGAAACTGCTTTAAACTACCAACATAAAGTATTGTACTGAAATATGGCTACTACACCCAGCTTCTAGCGAACTAGTTAAGCTAGCTAAAATATTTTTTAATTTTCCTTAATTTACAGTAATCCTGCAGTCATAGTCTACAAGTAACAATGACTATCACAAGCTCACAGTGGGTTTGATCTGTGGGTTTTGATTAGTTTATTTTGAACCAGCTATCAGAAATAGGCTCCGTTACCTTCTTTTAACGTCAGCTCGCTGCGCCCCGCTGCTAAATCTAAAAAAGAAAACTTTACAAATCCTTTACAGCGAGGGGGGGCTTCCCCACTCTCCTCCGCAAAACAAGCGAGCTGATTTTTGATTCTGTTTCTATTAAGAGGCGGGACTCTTTTCCTGAACCGTTTCCGTGATTGGCCCAAAGAGATTTCCCATTTACACAGCATTCTGTCTACTCATTAAAAACACAGCTGAGCTGAGAGAAACGATTCGCTCCTGGCGACGCCCCTGTTCTTCTGCGGTATCATTTTTGGGGGGGGGGGACAAATCCACCTGTTTCTGATATTGCCCCCCGGTTCCTACGCCTATGACTCCATGACTCCACAACACTCGCCAACCATCCATCTACTTTATTGCCTTTTATGCCTGCTGTCTTTCAAAATTAAAACACAGTGCATGCCACAACAGCACAAATATGATGTAAAACTGGAGGGTTTAAGCAATGGTACATTTCTATACAGTTTAGAATCTCAATTAGGCCAACATACTAGATCACATTAAAGGTGTGACAAAGTTAGTTTCCAGCCAGATTCCTTCCCAAATGATTAATTCCTGATTAGCTATTATCTAGGACTTTAAATGCAAAAAATGCATCCAGCATTAAAGAGACAAATTCTTGAATGAGCTTCTTCTGCTTTACTGAACAGCTGAACACGTTTGGAGGAGAACACTAACTGCCAATTATGTCCCATTAATGAATAATACGCCTGGTTAACACTGAGTGACTGATGAGAAGGGATGGTCTATGCATTTTCTCATTTCCTTCTTCCCCTCCTTTACTCCTTTATCCCATTAGTACCCTTCGACCTCCTGTAGGCCCTATGTGAAAATGTTTTTTTTTTTTTTTACCTTTAATTTCTATTACTTTTGTAGTACACTACTGTAAGTCGCTTTGGACAAAAGTGTCTGCCAAATGTAATGTAATGTAATGCATTCTGCTATACCTTCTGATAACATGTATTTGGTGTTGAAAAAACAAGCAAACAAACAAAATAAAACATCAAACCTTCAATACCTGAATTGGCTATGCTAGGTTTATGTGGTACCCTGTGATGAATTGGCCCTTTTCAGGGTTCAAAACCTTTTGTGACCCTCACTTGCAGACAAATGTTGATGCAAATGTGATACATTTTCAATACCATTTAACCAAAAATGCAGAACTTGAAGTGTTTACTCTTATGTCTGAGACCTTTCACACACTTCTGAGGTAGTCTGACATGCCTTGACATTTCCAGGGAAAAACAAAAAACAAAAAGAAAAACGTACCTAACATAATGTGTTCCCAATATCCTACACAGGCATAAAAAGGATAAAATCTATTATTTGATCAAATGTACTCCAAACACAAAAACAATAAAAAACAACAATTATTTTTAAAGGTGCTGATATAATTTAAGGAAAAAACACACTGTAAACAATTGTGAGCTCTAAATTGTAAACATGGGTGTTGGCTACCTATTGGTAATTTGACTCAAGTGACTAACCCTGCGTTCACACTGGAAAGCGACAAAGCGACAGGCGACCATTCATTTCCTATGGCAGGGCGCGATTTGTCGCCGCGACACGCGAGAGGCGACAAGCGACAAAGCGACAGAGCGACAAGCGACACGGAGATGAATTTTTCTCAACTTTATGCAAATGAGTTATGACGCGGTGAAGCGACATTCTAACCCGATTGGCTCCTAGCTTTTCCAATCACAAACAAGGCGGTTCGACGTCCTCAAGCTCCTGCTCTCTGAATTTCTAGTTTCTTTCCCGGTTCTTTCTGTTGAACGGGGTGGACCCACATCAGTCTGTGGGAACGGCTGCGTTTCCAGCGCAGTTAAATCACAGAAACGCACAAGAGTCCAGCAAGTTTGGGAGTTATAGCTGGAGAATAAAGTGGCCAAGTGATTCCTTTTTTGTGCCTTTTTTCTTGTCGGAGGCTGGACCATGATAAACGCGGGCGTTGAGCTTGACACGCCCACAAGCGACAAACGCTGGGCGACACAAGCGACTCGTCGCGTTCCAGTGTGAACGCAGGGTAAGAAATGCCTCTTGTTGCTTATGCTTCTCTCACAGTGACCTAAACATATTTACAGCTGTACTATAGGTGCATCTCAATAAATGACACTCTATATATACTATATAGATTTATTACAGAGTGATCAATTCCTCACATTTCTTTCTTTTATTAATGATGGTTATGGCTTAAAGCTAATGCAAATGCTAAGGTCAGTGTCTCAGAAAATGTGAATATTTTATAAAAACAATTTATATTTTTGCTGGAAAATGAAATCTATGTAAGGACCCCTCTGAGGGCCAGAACTACCAGTGAGTTAAGAATCCCTGCTTTACAACTAACTTAGTAGATTGTATGAGTTTTTATGCCTGTAAATTGTCTTAGGACTAGATGTTACAAAGGTTGTGCAAGTTACACAGTTCCCCTGTGTAAATTCTAACCATAATTTGGTTATTTAAAGAAAATTATCTCTCACGACTCACTGATAAATCTTACATCAAAAGGGGAAAAGCTACAAAAAGAGGCCTTAAATCACTCTTGTCCTCAAAAGAAATACATAATGGTTGGCTCTATCCACTGCAAAAACAGCATACTGAGAACTTCCCAGAAGCACAAGCTAGTCAGGAGCACCATCTGCTGGCAGCTTCACAAACTTACAACAGAGTTTCTTGTGGAAAATACATACTTACACTGTAAAAACCCAATTTAACATAAGTTTGAATGATTATTTATATCAAAAAGATTGAGCAAAAATCTGAGCAACAAAACATTTAGTTGAGTGTAGTACTGTTGAAATGTTTACGGCCGCTTAAACAAAAACATTTATTTCCATGCTTGGACACAAGCCTAAGAGGGGTTTCTGCGATGGTTTCCATCCTGCAGTCCAAGAAGAACCTCACGCAGGGTCCCACTGCTTGTACAAAACTGACTTGTAGAGGATCTGAAGTTCATTTGGGCATCAAAGCAGCACAGCAGGTCATTGAGGGTTTAGTAACTCCAGTAAGGCACTGTTCTTCAGGCAAAGGTCTGAAGGTAAGCGTGATCTTTTATCCTTCATGCTTCTCAAGGCAGGACAGTTCATCACCAACAACTCGCACACGTCCACGTGACCCTGCTCAGCAGCCTGTATACAAGTGAACACACAAATACAGTACCAGTCAAAAATGTAATACACCTCTTCTCATTTTATTTAATTTTCTTTGAGAAGATCTACACACTCTTGGTACTTTCTCAACACCTTGAAGGAGTTCCAGGAGGTGCTGAACAATATCACCCATCTCAGTTAATCAGGTTTAGATCAGGAGATTGTTAAGGACAAACATTTTCTTTTTGTTTATTTTAATACATTTTAATACAATTTAATAAAAATTTAATACAATTAATCCATGTTTTTAACATTCATCTACAATGTAGAAAATAAAAAGAAAAACTAATGTATGGCTAATACTGTATAACAATATTTTAAAATCTATTTATTTTGCAGGTATGCATAAATGCATAGACTTATATTTCACATTTGGAGGTTTGGCACACAACAGTAATGGAAACAGCTTCCGCATTAAGATCTATGTATTCTATGTGTTTTGTGTAAGACTATCCAGGATCTTGTGGCCTTTTCTACAGTAGTTTGGGACAAAATGCTCAATTTTGTAGCAGCCAGGTGAATATTTCATCCATATTTCTTTTTCAAATTTGTGTGGGCATTTCACGTTCTTTGATCCACAGTGTGAACAGAAGGCATTATCACCCACAGTGGACAGCGCAGTGAGTGGTAATGATTGTGACCGGCTGCAACTGGCAACAACTGATTCTACAGATGACTTTTTTATACCTTATGCAGTTTGAGAATTAGCACGGGCCCCCTGGTCCAGGAGCAGCTCACATACTGACTGGTGTCCCGCTCGACTGGCGTAGTGCTGCAAGACAGAGCAAAGATAAAGGTGTGTTAAAGCCCAGAGCATTGTTGGGATGTCAGAAAGGCTTTTAAAGATATACGGATATTATTTGGTGGGAGCCCACAGACGATACAGGGCAAAACAATAATGAAAATAAAAACAAATAAAACACATTTATGACAACAAAGAGATCTAATATCATGAATTTTAAAATAAAAAAGGGAAATAAATACAAATGTTTTGATTGTAATGTTGCAGCTTTTTCTATTCTTGTTTAATAACTGTCTTTTTACATTTTAAAAACACAAACATACCTGGAACCCAAATTATTGTCAATAGTTCTAACCTACTGTTTTTAAAGTTTATTTTAAAATATTTTTTTCATCGTATCAATCGATTAAAAAATGTCATCCGATTCATCACAACAGTATTCTGTGATAAACTGCACTTGTTCTTCCTACGACACAAGTTTTTAATATCTATATTTAAATGTAAATAAAATAATGTAAGATGTAAGAAATTTATATTGGTGGTGTCATTTTCAGTAAAGAAAAAGCTTCTTATCTGTGAAGTAAGTGTTTATTAGCTCAGTTAAACACCAGCATTACAATAAATACAAACAGCAATTTTACAAAAAAAAAAACAGAGCTTTTAAAGCCCTGTTTTCCTTTAAACATCTCCTCATGTCTCCTCAGCTGCATTTAATAGAGATATATTTAGTTCTCACCATATGAACACCTGGTTTGGTAAATCAAGTCTTACTGATGTTAAATCAGGTGAGCTGCTGATGGAACTGAACATGTGCTGGCTGAGGAGCATCCAGGAGAAATTTTTGGTTGTGAGTACTTCTAAATTTAGAACGTAATTGGCTGAGTATAAAAGGGCTTTTTAATGGAACGTGCAGTGCAGACATAGTAAACTAATGTTACCTTTATCCTGATTACTGCCTCTCCGCTGGGGTCGCGATGCCAGGCGGACCTAGTTTCCACCGTAGTCAACAAGTGCTGCTGTTTTTTTTTATACCATTTTTATATCAGCCTGCTTGGTTATGACAGGAAAATAAAATGAGTGGTCGAGCTAAAACAACAAAAAGGAACGAGAGAGAGAGAACTTAACTGTTTCAGCACCTAGGGGATAATGCACAGACACTACATTTTTCACTCCAGAAAAAAAAAACTGTGCGTTGGATGAGGGTGGGGCAGGAGGAAGTTACGGAGGAAGTTGGGGTAAAACTTGGTGGCATCATTAATTTGCATAAAAAAAGCCCTCTTTTTTTCTTGTACAGAAACTTTTAAGCCCTGGCCCCCAAACGTTGCACTACAACACTCACATGCTGTTTTTACTGTTAAAATGTGCCATCTACAGGCGGCCGCATGTATGTTTAGCCAGTATTTAAGGTGTGACGGAAATCTGAATAAGACACTGGCGAATAAGAAAGCGTCGTGAGTTTATTGCTCACCAAAGCAGTGTATCTGGCGATCAGCCAATCCAGCTAAAAGATTCACCAAAACCATAATAAATGTATCTCTTATCATATGTATAAAATGCTTAAGATTATTTATTCACACAGACATGTTGTAGGCTCAAATTAACTTTTTTTTTTTTTTTTTTTACATTTTTTTCTTGGTGCACCAAAACTTGATCCCATCTCAGGTAAGATTACCAAAAATAATGACACTTGCTGTACATACCTTAGTCTGCTTAGGAAAGTCTGAAGGACTGTAGGATTGAAGAGCCCCATACAAATATAGAACACACACTATAATCAAAGGTAACATTTATCACCAAGTCTGTGAGAGGTTAGCGTTTTGCGTTGGACGTGTCCGGTAAAGCAGACATGAATAAATGAGGAGAAAGCAATGTGTGCGGTGTGGGAAATCTTTCGAAGAAACCTTGTTTTACCTTGAATATATTGACAAGTATCTCACAATCATGATTACTTATCTTGTATCTAAAATTACATAATCATCTGTGAAACCCTGTATTTTGTATGCATTAACCAATACTTACACCACATTTGATCACTTTATTATTCACAGTATATCTTACACACATTTATATTAACACCATATTGATCACTTTATTACTCACAATATATCTTATAGTGAAGCATTGTTTTTAACAAGCATGTGACTAAACACAGGCCTTAGGCTGACAAACTAACCCACATGATACATAAACGTATAGACCTAATTGTATAGCGGACGAATCACGCGCCACTGACACCTCACTGAAACCCATTGTGTGATTGCATGTTTTTCTCACTAACAGCTACAAAATCAGCAGATAGTGCATTCTGCATGACCTCGCTTAATACAGAGACTTTTGGACAAACAATACAGTCTTTCTCTCTCTATGCGCATAAAGTCCTTCACCTGTCAAATTGAGGAGGGGATGCGCACAGGGAGAGCAACACTGTCTAATTACTGAACAATGCCGTACTGTCTGGCTGCACACACTCAAGGCCAAAGACTAGCGAATCTTGAGCTCTAACACGTAACACCATGCATGCTGACATAAGATGATTTTTAGCAACGCCTCATCGGCAGATATCACGTCATTTTTGGTATATACATGGAGTCAGATCATTAGGGGGGTCAGAACGTATGCTGAACGGTCGTAACCGTGTTTGTATGTTCTCCTGAATTCAGTAATAAATACTTGTTTTGCTTCTAACTTCACTCCATCTGTCTAGACTCCTCTATTCAACGAACGCGTAAGGGAGTTGTAGCCCAAGGCGAGAGGTGGGAGCGAACCCACCTTTCATGTTACATTTCTACAACAGTTGGTGACCCCCGACATTTTGGACCCCAAAGAGTCTAACAGAAGGGCAGCATCCGACGCCAACCCACTCACGGCCGAACTTCTACTAAAAAGGTAAGCAGAGCCGGTTTTATCAAATTCTGCATATTGGTTATTTCTAAATTTGAGTGGAGCGGCGGCCTGGCTGCTGTCCGGAGGGAAGCAGACAGCATAACAAGCTATTTAAATGAGAATAGAAGTTGTGCCTATTCCAGGATATTAAAGAGTAGAAGCTGTTCCTACTTAAAGGTTTATAAAAAGATTAGATGCTGTTCCTAATCAAGGGTTAAGGATTGGATGCTGGCGTCTCCCCCCGGCTTCTGACGAGAAGTTCGGATAACGGCCAGGTGTAAGGCTCACCTCGATCTTGATCCGCTCGCAAAAAGCCAGAGTAGACGCTGTTCCTACTCACCTCTATTTTTATTCGGTTTAAAAGAGCAGAAGCTGTACCTGCTCGGGTCGAAGCTGTACCGACCTCTCTATTTTTTAATTCAAAAGAGCAGACGCTGTACCTGTTCTTATCTATTTTATTTGGTTAAAAAGAGCAGAAGCTGTACCTGCTCGGGTCGAAGCTGTACCGACCTCTCTATTTTTTAATTCAAAAGAGCAGACGCTGTACCTGTTCTTATCTATTTTATTTGGTTAAAAAGAGCAGAAGCTGTACCTGCTCGGGTCGAAGCTGTACCGACCTCTCTATTTTTAATTCAAAAGAGCAGACGCTGTACCTGTTCTTATCTATTTTATTTGGTTAAAAAGAGCAGAAGCTGTACCTGCTCGGGTCGACGCCGTTCCGACCTCTCTATTTTTAATTCGGAAGAGTAGACGCTGTTCCTACTGCAAGTCTCTTATGTTTGTGTTAAAAATAAACAGATGTTGTTCCTGTTCAAAACATTTCGTAAAAAATGAGTATACGCTGTACCTACTACGAACTTTTAAAAGTTATTGAATTAATAGTTATTGCATGATACTGTGGAGGTGCACCTGTGAGCGTGAAAGTGTGTGGCAGCGAATCAAAGACTGTGTGCGAGAGAGTGAGCGCTGCTGAAATGTGTGTGCGTATGTGTTAGACTGTGTGCGAGAGAGTGAGCGCTGCTGAAATGTGTGTGCGTATGTGTTAGACTGTGTGCGAGAGAGTGAGCGTTGCTGAAATGTGTGTGCGCATGTGTTAGACTTGTGTGTGGAACTGTGAGGCTGAAATGTGTGTGCGTATGTATTAGACTGTGTGTGGAACTGTGTGTACGCAGGGCTCCTGCGAACTACGTGTAATTGCTGTGGTGGTTAGAATTTGTTCTTTACGCAGATGTAAATAATGATTGATGAATGGGTGTGGATACTAGATTCACAGGACATTTTTAAACCAGAGGTTAGAAATTCGGGTATCTTCGGAGCTCCGGTTCCAACGGGGCGAGAACACCAACAGTTGGCAGCAGATTACTCAGTGCCGATTTGTAATGATCAGCAACGTACGGTGATTACGGCAAATTTGATGCTATTTCCCACCAGCAAAATAGTGCATTCTACACGTATTGTGCATGATAACTCTGCACTGTTTATGATAAAGATTTTTACGGCCCAAGCGGCACCTGGCGGTGGTTTGTTCGTTTTTTGCGAATATCAAACTGTGAAAGTGGCAAATCACATTCAGTCTGTTTTAAACCCACCTTTTTCTCCTATTCATTTTTTGCACGACTCGGACTCTGAATAAATAGTATCTGATTATCAGGCTAGTTGTGAAAATATCGTTTTAAAACTTACCTGTGTTCCTCATTTTTAATTAGTATAATACTGTATTGTATGACTGACTTTGCAAGTCCATCTGCACGGAAATTAATAGCGTTGGTTAATGTTATATTTGCTTTGTATTATATTTCGATTTTGGAAGTTTATTTACTAAATTAGTTTATATATCCTGTTTAAATACAATAAATTCATAGCTTTGGTTGATTAATTGCTGTGTGGTGATATGTACGACTAGCCTGCTATTTTATTTGTCCCCATCTTTCATTGCCGATTTTTTTTATTGTTCACTTTTGTGCCTGTAATATAACGTATTAACTTTCCTGGTTTTAACTATAAACTTTTATATAATATATACGTTTTAAATGGCTAACTGTTTTTGTGGATATACAACATGATTTGATTACCTTACCTATATTATTTCGCAATAATTCATATTCTACATTATCATTGTGTGAATTATTTTAACATATTTGGTTTATTAAAACGCCGTTTCAAATTTCACCGTTGAAACACTCTGATTTTAAACAATTTTTCTCTGCTGCATAACTGTTGCTGGCTACTTAGAGGCTCAGGTTTACCTACATTAACGTTAATTTCTGCTGTTGCATTTTACCAAATATATGGTCTAGTTTATTGTTGGTTGAGCTTTCTGAAAGCTTATTTTATTCGTCTTAAGACAAGCAAATACAGTCGATTTATTAACTGAGGTCTGTTGTGGTAATTAAGGAGAATATATTGTGATCTTATCTTGGAGTGATACTGCTTTTTCTTGGCTTAAGCTGAAACTTGGAGCATACCGGCGCCTAACGCTGACTTTTTTCTCTGTTTCATACTGTACGGGGGGCGCTGACTGCAGCTCGCGCTGAGAGAAGTGGACAGGACTGTTCGAAAAGCCTCGTGCGTGGAAACCTTGCGGTGTTAACGAAACGCACTTGAGAGTGAAGTAGAACGAATATCGTTTCAGGTGAGATCCAGTCTTGATCAGCACCTTGCACACAATATGGCTAGTACTAGAAACTTAGTTAAGGAACTTGATGCAATTTTTGGCATGGGCACCTGGGAATGGAAACCGATTGAAAAACAAATTGAACATATTGCTAATGGAGTGAGAGAGGGGGTGTTAGATTTAGAACAGCGAGACATAGTGCAGAAAAATGTAATCAAGAGATTTGACACATGGGCCAAAAAACACACAGGGGAAAAAATTTGTATGATAAACATCATTAATCAGATGAAGAGGGAATTACAAGACAAAGCTGATCGCGCTAAAACAGTGTTAAATACAGCTAACTTGCTGAAAAAACCCAAAGCTAAACATAGCTTTAAAATGGCACAGGAGAATTTAGCAGAATTGAGAGCAATTACAACAGCATTTCTGGCAATGTTGCCCGACTTGGTCCAAGCAAGAGATCCGCACAGGCTGACAGCCACCTCACACACTGAGCACAAGGAGGAAGTGGAGAGTGCGTATACAAAACACAAGGGGGAGGGGCCATACGCCCCACCTCCACCATACAACTCGAGTGCCGTCCCACCTGCTGACTTACTCATGCCGGTCTTCAATATAGCATCTGGGGTTGTGAGTGTGGACAAGCAGGGAGGGCGGGGCGCAGCACCACAGCACACTCGCCCAGCTGAAGCACAAACACACACACACATAGAGGATCCGTTTCATATGCGAAAACACCACGACACACCTCATGCAAGTCAATCAGGCTTATACCCTTCTTTGAGTTCACTGGAAACCGGAAATAACGACAAACATGATTCACAACGCCTCACCCGCAAACACACACTAGTGAAACCATCATTTGACAAAACACGCCACCTATCAAAACCCACAGTACTTATTAGAGCTACTCTTGAAGGACATGTGACGACTGATGACGAATCTGACCATGACAGTGACATGACTGAGGATGACGACAGTGTACATGACAGTTCACTGACAAACGCAGGGGCTCGCGCAGAAGCTAGCTTGAACAAAACTATTCATAATATGGAACAGCTAATTATAGCTGAACAGACAGACTTGGAGTTAGGCCACAGGGCTTTAGACACACAAACACTGGCCACTGACACAGCACACTCTCTAAGGAGAAGCACCAGAAAACGAAACCCACCTGAGAGATACTCGCTTGCACCTGAGCCTGACACAATGTGTCCACTAGTGGCCACTACCACAGGTGTACATAAATATGTCCCATTATCACTTACGGATGCACAGACTTTAGTTGATCAACTTCCACCTCTGTCTAGTGGAGCAGCAGCTTGGTTAAGAAAGCTGGATAGTCTAACAGGGGGCATCACTCTGGCACTAGGGGACTTCCGTAACATTCTGAAAAGATCAACCACTTCTATAGAAGCTGCTGAAGTAGAAAGACAAGCCCAAACTTATGTTCAGCCAAATAATGACCCTTTCCATGCTCACTCACAACGCCTGACTGACGTTATGAGAGAGATGTGGCCTACTAGAGTAGCATCGACACTCCCATCATACACCTGGGATGAAAAACTCAACCCGGGGGAGTATATGGGTAAAGCAGTTGAGGATTGGACCAACACCACTGGGGTACACCCCGCGAGGGGACAACAAGTGGTTTGGTTCAGAAATGCCATTTTGAAAGGCTTGCCCAACCTAATACAGGATAAAATTGAGGAGGACCCGGATATGGGTTCTGACAAACCACATGACCAATGGGTCCGAACCGTTCTGTTCCACATGAACAAACACAAGGTTAAAATTGATGCTACAGACAAAGAAACACTTAAAATGGAAAGAGAACTTCTAAAAACTCAGCTGGCGGAGGCCAGAAAAACAATAAATAATGACAAGGTGAAACAAACACCTGACACCATGATGCCTGTGACTGCACCACAGCAGCCGCAGACATTCATGAATACACAACCATACATACCTGCTCAGTCAGGGCCCACACGAAACCCACCACAAAACTATGGTTCAGGTCCATATTTCCCAAACCATCCCTACACAGGGGGCAGGGGGCGGGGTGGTGCAGGGTGGCAGAGAGGAGGCAGGCCCAGATCATGGGCATGTCTAAGATGTGGAGCTATGGGCCACTGGGCAGCACAATGTACAGCATCACTCGCACCTGAGCAAGCAATGCCACACCCACACCAGGCCCCTCACTCTCAACAAGCCCCACGCCAACATCCGGCTGGACAATACAGCGTGGAGCCATGGGGTGGACGCTGACGGGGCCCAGAGGAGCGCCAGGACAGCAGGGCAAAGGCAGAACCCATGCTGTCATTGACTGTGGGGGCCACCAATATCCCTTTTCTGGTAGACACGGGAGCCACTTGGTCAGCCATCACCACAGCATTACCAGCACATTTAATTAGCAAACAAACTGTGCAGGTTAGGGGCTTCTCGGGGACACCAGCGTCACTGCCAAAAACAAACCAACTAACAGTGAGCAACGGTATACAGACGGTATCACATGCGTTTTTGATTGCACCACAAGCACCTTTGAACATTTGTGGTAGAGACTTACTAATGAAAATGGGAGTAACTATTTTATGCCAACCCGACGGAATCACACTTACATGGCTGGATGGCAAAGAGACAGTGGGGGTGATGGGGTACACTGATGGAATGTACTTGCTAAGGCCGGAACAAGACGAAACAGTGGACATTTACTGGGGACTTTTATCTGAACTTGCAGACACAACACCACCACTGATACACATGTTCCAACAGTGGTTGCCCTGGATTAATGCTATGGCACCCTATGCACCGCCACCTGACCCATTCCATGTCACCTTGTTTTATGATGTGGGGGGAGATTTGACTTACCAACACACATTTCAATCAGAATTGGAGGGTACTGAATGGTCGGTTGAGACCAACGGGATTTTTGTGGGTCCTGAAGGGGTAGCATCACCAGTTACACTGACACCAGCACAATACACTTGGTATAAAATGTCAACTACAGCATCACCACACATTTCACTAGCTCTACATCCCAAGCATGAGGCCAGGCAACTGGGTCCTATGGTTAAAAGAGCTACTGAGGCCACAGATTGGGCCCCAACACAGCTGCCCGGTCTCATGTTCTCACAATCAACACAGACATACCACATCACTGGCAATTCGACTGCACCAGTAACATTACAACATCAAATGCTAGCGAGACACCATGGTTGTGAGGATTCAGATCACCCACTCACAGAGGCATTGCTACAATCTCTGCCTGACACATTGTGGTCCACAGGTCCTGACGATGTAGGATACACAGATCAGACACCAGTATCATTCAGTATGACATCAACAGAACCAATTTGGATCCCCCAATACAAACAAAAAACAGATGCTGCAGCATCTTTAGACCATACGGTTCAGGCTCTGGTGGAGGCCGGAGTCTTGGAACCGTGCCAATCAGCATGGAACACACCAATTTTGCCTGTGCCTAAAAAGGAACCAGGTCAATATCGGATGGCCCACGATCTAAGAGCAATAAATGCAGCTTTAGCTACACCCACTGTTTCAGTCCCCAACCCATATACTGCACTGTCAGAATTGGGTCCGGAAATGAAATGGTTCACGTGCATTGACTTGGCAAACGCATTTTTCTGTGTGCCTCTAGCGGAGCACTGCAGAGATATATGCGCATTTACACATAGAGGTACACAATACAGATACACCAGGTTACCTCAAGGATTGGCCCTATCGCCAGGACTGTTTAATCAGGCCCTGAGGCGTAGCTTGGAATCATGTGAACTGCCAGAGGGCTACATTTTGAGTCAGTACGTGGATGATGCAATCATTTGTGCAACAACACCAGAAATCTGCCTGGAAGCGACCAAAGCAGTGCTAGAATGTTTAGCGAAATCTGGGTACAAAGTTTCTAAACAAAAATTGCAGTGTTGCAGATCTAGGGTAACTTTCCTTGGACGTGTAGTAACACAGGGGTCCACGGGCATGTCAGCAACACACAGATCCGCTATACTGTCACACACGAGACCAGACACCGTAAAAGACATGTTAGCATTTTTAGGATTGACGGGTTATAGCAGACAGTACATCCCTGACTTTGTAGGACGAACACAACCTCTCAGAGACATGGTAAAATCTCTAGGCATGCGAAATTTGTCTGGTAAACTGACTTGGACTGTAGAGACCGAACAGGCGTTTATAGATGTCAAACAAGCCTTATCTACTGCAGCTGACCTCGCAAGACCTGACTATTTACTGCCTTTTTACATGGATGTTTCTGAAACAGATAATTTGATCAACGGTGTGCTGTTTCAGAAAAAGGGGGAAGGCAGAGCAGTGCTAATGTACTTAAGTGTTCCATTGGACCTTATAGAGAGGAGAAAACCACAGTGCACAAGACATGTAGCAGGACTGGCCAAATTAGTCCAAAAAACATCGCATGTTGTAGCAGGATACCCGTTGCACATACTGACCACACACGGAGTAGTAGCGTACATAAATTCGCAAATGTTCACACTTACTCCATTGCGACAGAGGCGTATCCACAAAGCACTGACTGCACCAAACATCAACTACACACATGAGGGGGTAAACATGGCAGAAGGAATCACAGAAGGCCCACCACACGACTGCGAAGAACAGGTAGAAAGGGTAGAGAAAGTAAGACCAGATTTACAGGCCACACCCATTCCAGGGTCGTTGAATTTGTGGACAGATGGGTGTGGGTACAGAGCAGACACAGGAGAAGTCAAAGCAGGATATGCAGTAGTTCAGGAAGCAAAGGGGGAAGCGTACGAGTTTGAGACAGTCGTAGCAAAAGAAGTAAAACAAAATCCATCAGCACAGAAAGCAGAACTATTAGCAGTAATTGAAGCGCTAGAGTTAGCAGAAGGAAGAGAAGTCACAGTACTAAGCGACTCAGCGTGGGTGGTGTCCGCGGCTCATGTAGACATTCCACACTGGAAGCAAGCAGGATATGTCACAAGCGCAGGGAAACCAGTCAAACACAAGACAGAACTGATGCGTTTAGAAGCAGCGATACATAAACCAAGCAAGGTCGCGATAGTGAAGTGTAGAGGACACCAGAAGGGAGACACATTGATAAATAGAGGAAACGAGGCAGCAGACAGAGCAGCAAAAGGTGCAGCAGGATACACGGACCCCAACACAATGCTTGTGTTGGACTCCAGTGTACCATGGGAGCAAATTCCAACAGGAAAAGAGCTCAGACAGATACAGGACCAAGCAAGTCCAGAAGAGAAGTCAACGTGGTTAGCAAAGGGGGCTAGCCCAGATACCGAGGTGTGGACATCGCAAAAGGGACAAGCGGTATTACCCATGTCACTAGCAAAAGCAGTCTTAGAAGAAGCACACACGGTAGCACACGTTGGCAGACAACAAACACTGGAGAATCTGAAACAATGGTGGCATCCATACATGACAGCATTAGTAGTAGATCACATCACTCAATGTCAAATTTGCAACACCCAAAATGTAGCAAAAGCACTTAAAGTAACACCGGGTAAGTTTCCATTGCCAGATTCCCATGGAGTAGAAATTCAGATAGACTATACTGACATGATTGACACAGTAAGGAGATGTAGATATCTTCTGGTTGTAGTAGACCGATTTTCGGGGTGGGTGGAGGCAATCCCCACCATAAAAGAGGATGCCAGATCCGTGTGCAAGATGCTGATCAATTCTTGGATACCCGCCAATGGTTTTCCTAGAAAAATTCATTCAGACCGGGGTACCCATTTTACGAGCAAGACACTGCAGTGGGTGGAGCAGTCATTGGGGCTGCGCCATAGCTATGGTTGCGTATATCATCCTGCATCACAGGGTCAGGTGGAGAGGATGAACCAAAATTTGAAATGCAAACTAGCTAAGATTACACTGACCACGGGCATGAATTGGCTAGATGCCCTACCAATTGCCCTGATCAGCATTCGGAACTCCATTAATAGAAGCACAGGCTTCTCCCCATTTGAGCTGGTCAGAGGCGTAGCATTCCCAGGCCCAAGAACAAGATTGAGTCCTGATGCGGGCTCGCCTGGGATTTCCACAGATATGTATCGTGAGCTGTTTTTGAAACTAAAATCAGTGTGTGAAGATTTATCTGTACAGGTGCGGAAAAACAGAGGAGGAGAGGAGGAGCACGAGATACCTCCAGAGGTGGCAGTGGCCCCATGGTTGTACCTGAGAGCCATTAAGCGAAAGTGGTCAGAGCCTCGCTGGACAGGTCCGTTCCGGGTGACGGAGAGAACCAGCCACGCGGTACGACTCCAGGGCAAAGGCAACTCGTGGTTCCACTTATCTCAGTGCAAACCAGCACTCCCACCCGGGGAGCATCAGAAGCAGAAGTAAGCAACCCAAGAAGTGCCATCTCTGGGCACGCCGTGAAAGAAAGACGTGCGACAGCAGCACCACTACCTCACCAAGTGTAACCTGGAACACCAACTGAACACGGAGCACCGAGCGAGCAGCTAGGGCAATTCGAACACTGCAAGGACAGCGGGCACCACAGTGAGCTGTCTGAGCTCTGGATGATCCAGTACAATAAAACCTTTTTTCTTTTACAGGTTACCTTGGACTAAAAAAAAAAAGAAAGAATTTGTGAAAAAAAAAAAAAAAAAAAAAAAAAAACACATATTGTACTTTTAACACTTACACACATAGGGTTATAGACTGGGATTTGCTAAATTAGGGGGGGGAACACATTATTCTTCTTTGCAGGTTGCCTTGGACGCCTGGACTTTGAAAAATGGAATTGTAAAAAAAAAAAAAATATATATACACTCTGTAATTTTAACACTTACACATATAAGGCTATAAAATAACAAGTTTGCTAGATAGTGGGAAACTTAGAGGGAAAACACATTTTATGGTTTAAAAATGGCTTGGTACGGGAAAAGGGAGTGGGACAGGTCAAAGTACAGACATTACAACCCACTAGCATTTCCTCCGGCTATTCCAATATGGCTCCAGTTAATCATAACCGTTGCCCTCATTGGTATAATGATAATAACGCTGGCCATTGTCTCCAACCAAGAGCAACTAACAACGATAGAAGGAACAGTTGTAAACACTTCAGCAATCGTACGCCCGACAAACGCAACGACTACAGACCAGCCCACACAGCTTAATAGAACCAAACGATCAACCATCAGCCAGTATAGCTGAAAATGCATTCGGCGCTGGGGAGGTATAGAATTAGACTATCACTGGGGGGAAACGACCGCATGGACCGTCAACTTATGCGACCTGGTTACTTGTGGTAAGCGGGGGTCCAAGAGGGAACCGGTGTACTTATGTTGGTCCCGTGATGATAATCTCAAGTGTAACCATGAAACCGACCAAGCAGCTTATATGGCCAGACCGTGTAACAAGTGGGAACACGTAATTAGATCAACACATGTCTATTGGGATCCAAGCGAACGCTGGGCTACTCGTGAGCGGGAAAAATGGAATAAACTTAACATACAAAGAGATAATGATCCAATAAAGAATCTAATAACCATCGCGTTAGAGTGGCAATCCGATCCTAATGGGGAAAAATCTTCGTCATTTTTCATAGGGGTCGGGGTGGATGTAAATGGTAACGACCCTGTGGGATGGATCAAAGTTAGAGTTACGGATAAACCGACCATTGACATCGACGACGCCGACAAAACCACAGTAGATAATAACGGGAGGGATCGGTCAGTACTGGGAACGGATTATTCTACATGGACAACCGAACAGATCGTAAAGTTAAGTACAGGGTTTGAAGGGAGCAATTTATGGATAAAATGGATAAATGCACAAGCCAGAGAAGCTAACATGGACGGGTGCGTAGCATGTGCCGCGGCTAGACCTACATTATTTTTAGGTCCGGCGCCACTTTTTCCAACAGAAGATCCGACAGGATTCAAGTGCATGATCAAGTTAACACGTATGCCCAACCCCGCTAATTGTACCGCCCTGTCAAACATTTTCCCAGTAATAGCTAACAACACCGGCTCAGGACAATTTCAGATTCCTCATTCAGGTAATTTTACCTGTTTTAACCACACGGCAGGGGACGAGACAAAGAACCCGAAACACTTAGGCAACATAAACCCCAATCTGTGTAGAACTATATTAAACGGCGATTCCGGTAACTCCATAGGGCCATGGGCTAGAGCGGGACTGTATTATTATTGCGGAGGATCAAACTTACTGTTGAGGCTGCCCACACGTAGTTAAGGCCTCTGCGCTATGGTAAGGCTAATCTCGCCAATCACTATGTACGGCGCACACAAACCCACTAAGAACTATGATAGACCTAGGAGATCAGATGACTATGATTTCGACTTGACCAAAAATACACCTACATACATAGACGCAATAGGCGTACCTCGGGGCGTACCAGACGAGCATAAATTAGTAGATCAGATAGCCGCCGGGTGGGAAAGTATCTTAGTTTGGATCACACCAAACAAGAATGTCGATAGAATTAACTACGTAAATTACCAAGTAATGAGACTGGCTAACATTACCGGAGCAGCAATAACAGGCTTATCAGAACAGTTGTCTGCAACATCGCTAATGACCATACAAAACCGTATTGCCTTAGATATGATACTCGCTAATCAGGGTGGCGTCTGTCACATGTTTGGAGACGTATGCTGTACCGTAATCCCTAATAACACGGCACCAGACGGAAAAGTAACTAAAGCGCTAATTGCCCTAAAGGCACTGTCTAAAGAAATGGCAGAAAACACGGGGGTAGAGAATCCGATCACTCAATGGCTGGAGAGAACCTTTGGGAAATGGAAGGGGGTAGTTGTATCTATGGCTTCGGCAATCGCTGTATTCACTGCTATTCTAGTTACATGCGGATGCTGTTGCGTGCCATGTATTAGATCCCTGATAGAAAGAACGATAACACGAATGATGGAGGGCAAAGACGAGAAACCGCCATATATGTTACCTATACTGGAGTGTGAGGAAGAGCAAGAGGAACTGCTGTAGATCACCTAGTCTGGGGATGACTTTAAGGTTATGATGTCACTTCCTCCTTTGATAGAGTTCATCTCATTAGCCGCCTGGGTGGCAGAGGGGCTGTGAGAGAATTTTTCCTGTCAAAATAGGTTGGAAGGCTGCCGCGACAGGTTTTCGCTCTCACATTTTAGTAAAATGTTCATACACATGTTTTCAAGTGTTGAACATATGTAAATACATGATTTGGAGGAATTACGGTTTGTCGACGTATCTGTTTGATACGTCGAAAGGGGGAATTGTGGGAAATCTTACGAAGAAACCTTGTTTTACCTTGAATATATTGACAAGTATCTCACAATCATGATTACTTATCTTGTATCTAAAATTACATAATCATCTGTGAAACCCTGTATTTTGTATGCATTAACCAATACTTACACCACATTTGATCACTTTATTATTCACAGTATATCTTACACACATTTATATTAACACCATATTGATCACTTTATTACTCACAATATATCTTATAGTGAAGCATTGTTTTTAACAAGCATGTGACTAAACACAGGCCTTAGGCTGACAAACTAACCCACATGATACATAAACGTATAGACCTAATTGTATAGCGGACGAATCACGCGCCACTGAAACCTCACTGAAACCCATTGTGTGATTGCATGTTTTTCTCACTAACAGCTACAAAATCAGCAGATTCATGACCTCGCTTAATACAGAGACTTTTGGACAAACAATACAGTCTTTCTCTCTCTATGCGCATAAAGTCCTTCACCTGTCAAATTGAGGAGGGGATGCGCACAGGGAGAGCAACACTGTCTAATTACTGAACAATGCCGTACTGTCTGGCTGCACACACTCAAGGCCAAAGACTAGCGAATCTTGAGCTCTAACACGTAACACCATGCATGCTGACATAAGATGATTTTTAGCAACGCCTCATCGGCAGATATCACGTCATTTTTGGTATATACATGGAGTCAGATCATTAGGGGGGTCAGAACGTATGCTGAACGGTCGTAACCGTGTTTGTATGTTCTCCTGAATTCAGTAATAAATACTTGTTTTGCTTCTAACTTCACTCCATCTGTCTAGACTCCTCTATTCAACGAACGCGTAAGGGAGTTGTAGCCCAAGGCGAGAGGTGGGAGCGAACCCACCTTTCATGTTACATTTCTACAACAGCGGTTAGTGGTGATGCTAAATTTGGGTAAAATCGAGGGGTAATAATAGCTTCTGAATGGTGTTAAGGAAAGAAAGAGCAGAAGTTGAATGTTTTTGTCTTTTTAATAGTACCTGATTTTCTTTTTTACGTGTGTGGTGATGGCATTTCAAAAGCAGTGTCTGAATAATGCAGAGTAGGAGGATTAAAGATACTCTCTTTTTTACCATCTCTGTCTTAAAAGGATATGAATAACCAATAATCATAGACATTTAAACATACCAGCATTGACTAATTGAGCTGAGGTGGTGGACAGATGCAGAGGCCACGAGAGGGCAACACGATCTGGCGTAAAAAGAAGACGATGCAGTGCATCACTTTGGCCTGTTTTTGACCTGTCCGTAGCGACACATGCATGTTCAACTCAAACAGCTTCCCCTTCTGTGCTTGCTGCCAAGCGCAATGTCCATAACCTAGTGTTTCCCGTGGCAGAAATAATCAGCTGAGTAACGGCTGGTGTGTTCGTTCAGCAAGGACGGTCCATTCCACAGACTTCTGGCCTCGCTTTAGTTCAAAACACACGCACTGAAAACCACAGGGGAAACACCCAGACAGAAATGTGGAAATATTGGCTTCGATGAAAGTCTAAGCTACTTTGAACACACTCGTATAGTCATCCTTACAATTCCCAAAGATTTTTGTGGCAGTTTACCAGACTTAGGGGCTCATTGAACACCCACGTCCAGTCGCCAAACATTTTACTCCATTTGAGTCAATGTAGGACACTGTTTGGGCACAACTCCATTACAGACTGCAAGACTGGAACTAGACAGTCCTGAGGAAGAGTTTAAGAGTTCATTTAGCACTTGCAACAGCCCTTTCCGCTTTAGCAGGTGGATGACCTCTGGAAGTGGCTCAGCAGGCTAGTTTTCCACATGAGTGGAACGCTGATGGCAATGTGCTTCCACAATAAAGACTGAAACATTGCATTAGAAGAGGTAGACAAATTGAACCACACCCTTTTGGTATGATCCTTTTTTAACCACAAGTATGACTTTTGAACTGAAATGGTCTCAATGGCAAAAAGTTTTTTGTTTTTGGAGAAGCAGTCACTTAAATTCCACAGAAATCTATTGTGTTGGGTACTGCAAAGAAGCTTAACCAACCAGCTGTGTAGCAGAGCCCATCCAGGCCTGGAATAAAGGCAAGAGACAGATTCAAATTTCCCCATATTTATTTATAAAAATTTTAAGAAACACTATTGACTCATTGCAACAAGTGGTCATCATCCTCAACCAAGATGGGGCCCAAAGAGACTTCCGTTTCAAAATACTGATCTGTAAAACAAAGTTGCAAACAAACAAATTAGACTTTGTTCCTTCACAAAAACATGTTGTTAGAACAAGGTCCCTCAAACCTGGTCATTGAAGCCCACTTTCCTGCACATTTTAGGATTGATTGCCACCAACATTAGTTTAAAAACAATGGCCTTTTACGAGCAGGTAAACTAGTTGAACCAACCTAGTTTGAACCTGGGAAAGTGGATTTCAAGGACCAGGGTTAAGAAATGCTGGGTCTGTTTCCCCAGACATTCCTCCCATTAGACAGCCTTGAGTTTGGACTGAGGTTTAACCTTAGGCATCATGCTTTTTGAGAAACATAGGTTAAGGCAAGCATACCTTCTTCAGTGTGCACACTTCTCCCCTTCCTGGAGACACATTCTCCATCACAACAGTTACAATCCTGGTCATTACCATCTGCAGCAGCCCACCTACGTAGAGCAAACACGCAGCAGCTTTAGTACAAACTGAAACAAAGGCATCATAACAGTATTATTTTGAGGCATACCCATTGGTCTCAAAGGAGCAAGCCTTGTGTTCAGCATCAGTCTTCCGTAAAGTTGTAGAGGCTTTCAGGAAACATGTGATGTACAGCTACAAAAAACAAAAAAAAAACAAAGTTAAGGTTGTTCAGGTAGTTTGTAAAATGGCAGCATTAAAAACAAATGCTCCAACGTAACCAAGTCTTCCATACCATACTACTGTTGGTTTGTTCAAATCTGAACACTTCCAACTGAAACTGCAGCTTATCATCTTGAACCCGTTTCATAAATTCAGAGTTGGAGCCCGTTATCTTGGCATCAACCAAGCATCTAAAAATATAAATAAAGAAATAAATAGAAAAAAGGAGGAGATGTTGGTGGTTGGTTTCTACATGCACTCGTCTAGGCTAGTAAAAGCAATACTCACCCATGGTTCTCAATAAATGTGTATCGGGGAACAGCATTAATGTCAGGAACTGCAGTTGCCACACAGTGGTCCACAAATACACGGAGAGGTACATGGTTAAACTGTGTCAAAGATGCCTCAATCTTCATGAACTCGCCAAGGAAGTATTGATTCGATGGTCTCTCATACTGCCAGTCATCTACAAGCAACAAGTTAAAGGCCATGTTCAGACTGCAAATAAAACTAAAAAAAAAAAATTTTAATCAGATCTGTGACTGTTTGCACTGTTATTTATAAGTGATCAGACCAGATTTGCATACAAGTCAATAACTAAGCTTCCTTGATCCCTGTACTCTGAATCTGAAGTTACATACATTGCAAGTGCTGCAAAGACATTGGAATCCAATTTGAGCTTCCAGAGAGTTAAGATATGGCTGTTTAGGATCAAACACAGTCTACGCATGCCAAGAATAAGATTTGGGCTGACAATCTGAGCATTGCCTAAAAGATTGAGTAGAAGCATACTGTAGACTAGGGTGATTCTACAAGATTACAAATGGGAATGAGCTTGATGCAGCGTTCCTAAACAGAAAAAGTTTGAGAATTTTCACAAATACAAACCAGTCATGAGCTTCATGGTGAAGACCAAATGCTCTTCCGCTGCCACTGTAGAGGAATACGGCACCCATGTAGGGGACACAGCAATACTGCTCACATTGTGCTTCCTAAAACAAAAGAAATTCCAAGTTAAGGCTCCAAGCAAAGCAGTTAAGAAAAAGGAAACCACTAGCTAGTCCATCTTAAGAAGCTTACCTTGAGTAGTGACAATCAATCTGAACATTGACTCTTCCTGTTCGGACAATTGAAGTACCAAACAGAGGTTCAGAGCGGTAGAGGAGGTGAAAGCTGTAGATAAGGTAATCTTCCGTCATCTGAAATAGCAATATTGCATTAGTAGAGCAGTGACCTGCACAACAATTAAAACTAAGCAATTCATAACTCAACTTACCGTTAGTACACTACCACAAGCCTGGAGTTCAGAGTTAAAGATGAGCACTCGGGCTGCAGAGTCCAGTCCTGATGCTGCACAGCCTCCAAGCGTCAGAGAACTAGGGTTTACGAGCATACCATTTCCAAAGAAATCTTGCTTCACCTCCACATGCACCATACTCTCCCCACATGCAGCAGCCACACTGTTGACTGGGGTAGGCTGCCGCAAGTTAAACTGCAACGGAAATTGCTTAGGCCTTTCTGGGGCTTTGGGAAACTGCCACAGTAACTTCTTTAAGGGTTCAGGGGGTAAATGGACTTGCAATTGGGGGGGCTTCAGAGGATCTGGATACAGCATGGGATTAGGCGCTTGAGCAGAAGACAGTCCTGGAGACTGAGCAGAAGTCTGACCTAGACTCCAAAGCGAGTTCTGAGGTGAAGACAAGAGCACATCACTTGGACTACTTGTCAGGTCAGGGCTCATGCCGGATGCTGGACCTGTGCTTGGACCACTTGGCAGCTGAGGATTCTGGGCAGGCATTGGCACAAGACTGGGATAATATGCAGGCCCAGAGCCTGTGCTTGGATCACTCAATTGTGGAAGACTCTGGAAAGGCACAGACGCAGGATATGGATCCTGGACAGGCAGCAGTACTGTACTTGGACCACTTGGCAACTGAGGATTCTGGGCAGGCACTGGCTCAAGACTGGGATAATAATAGGCAGGCCCCGAGCCTGTGCTTTGATCCTGTAATTGTGGAAGACTCTGGAAAGGCACAGGACTTGGATCCTGAGCAGCCTGCATCACTGAACTTGGACCACTTGACAGCTGAGGATTCTGGGCAGGCACTGGCACGAGGCTAGGATCATAGGCAGGCCCAGATGCAGGACGTGGATCCTGGGCAGCCTGCAGCACTGAACTTGGACCACTTGGCAGCTGAGGATTCTGGGCAGGCACTGGAACAAGACTGGGATCATAGGCAGGCCCAGAGCCTGTGCTTGGATCACTCAATTGTGGAAGACTCTGGAAAGGCACAGGATATGGATCCTGGACAGGCAGCAGTACTGTACTTGGACCACTTGGCAACTGAGGATTCTGGGCAGGCACTGGCTCAAGACTGGGATAATAATAGGCAGGCCCCGAGCCTGTGCTTTGATCCTGTAATTGTGGAAGACTCTGGAAAGGCACAGGATATGGATCCTGAGCAGCCTGCAGCACTGAACTTGGACCACTTGACAGCTGAGGATTCTGGGCAGGCACTGGCACGAGGCTAGGATCATAGGCAGGCCCAGAGCCTGTGCTTGGATTGCTCAATTGTGAAAGACTCTGGAAAAGCACAGGCACAGATGCAGGACGTGGATCCTGGGCAGCCTGCAGCACTGAACTTGGAACACTTGGCAGCTGAGGATTCTGGACAGGCACTGGCACGAGGCTAGGATCATAGGCAGGCCCAGAGCCTGTGCTTGGATCACTCAATTGTGGAAGACTCTGGAAAGGCACAGGACGTGGATCCTGGGCAGGCAGCAGAACTGTACTTGGACCACTTGGCAGCTGAGGATTCTGGGCAGGCACTGGCACGAGGCTAGGATAATAGGCAGGCCCAAAGCCTGTGCTTTGATCCTGTAATTGTGGAAGACTCTGGAAAGGCACAGGACTTGGATCCTGAGCAGCCTGCAGCACTGAACTTGGACCACTTGGCAACTGAGGATTCTGGGCAGGCATTGGCACAAGACTGGGATAATATGCAGGCCCAGAGCCTGTGCTTGGATCACTCAATTGTGGAAGACTCTGGAAAGGCACAGACGCAGGATATGGATCCTGGACAGGCAGCAGTACTGTACTTGGACCACTTGGCAACTGAGGATTCTGGGCAGGCACTGGCTCAAGACTGGGATAATAATAGGCAGGCCCCGAGCCTGTGCTTTGATCCTGTAATTGTGGAAGACTCTGGAAAGGCACAGGACTTGGATCCTGAGCAGCCTGCAGCACTGAACTTGGACCACTTGACAGCTGAGGATTCTGGGCAGGCATTGGCACAAGACTGGGATAATATGCAGGCCCAGAGCCTGTGCTTGGATCACTCAATTGTGGAAGACTCTGGAAAGGCACAGACGCAGGATATGGATCCTGGACAGGCAGCAGTACTGTACTTGGACCACTTGGCAGCTGAGGATTCTGGGCAGGTACTGGCACGAGGCTAGGATCATAGGCAGGCCCAGAGCCTGTGCTTGGATCACTCAATTGTGAAAGACTCTGGAAAGGCACAGGCACAGATGCAGGACGTGGATCCTGGGCAGGCAGCAGCACTGAACTTGGACCACTTGGCAACTGAGGATTCTGGGCAGGCATTGGCACAAGACTGGGGTCATAGGCAGGCCCCGAGCCTGTGCTTGGATCACTCAATTGTGGAAGACTCTGGAAAAGCACAGGACGTGGATCCTGGGCAGGCAGCAGTACTGAACTTGGACCACTTGACAGCTGAGGATTCTGGGCAGGCACTGGCACAAGGCTAGGATCATAAGCAGGCCCAGAGCCTGTGCTTGGATCACTCAATTGTGGAAGACTCTGGAAAGGCACAGGATGTGGATCCTGGGCAGCCTGCAGCACTGAACTTGGACCACTTGACAGCTGAGGATTCTGGGCAGGCATTGGCACAAGACTGGGATCATAGGCAGGCCCAGAGCCTGTGCTTGGATCACTCAATTGTGGAAGAGTCTGGAAAGGCACAGGACGTGGATCCTGAGCAGCCTGCAGCACTGAACTTGGACCACTTGACAGCTGAGGATTCTGGGCAGGCACTGGCACGAGGCTAGGATCATAGGCAGGCCCAGAGCCTGTGCTTGGATTGCTCAATTGTGAAAGACTCTGGAAAAGCACAGGCACAGATGCAGGACGTGGATCCTGGGCAGCCTGCAGCACTGAACTTGGACCACTTGGCAGCTGAGGATTCTGGGCAGGCACTGGCACAAGGCTAGGATCATAGGCAGGCCCAGAGCCTGTGCTTGGATCACTCAATTGTGGAAGACTCTGGAAAGGCACAGATGCAGGATATGGATCCTGGAATGGCAGCAGTACTGTACTTGGACCACTTGGCAGCTGAGGATTCTGGGCAGGCACTGGAACAAGACTGGGATCATAGGCAGGCCCAGAGCCTGTGCTTGGATCACTCAATTGTGGAAGACTCTGGAAAGGCACAGGATGTGGATCCTGGGCAGCCTGCAGCACTGAACTTGGACCACTTGGCAGCTGAGGATTCTGGGCAGGCATTGGCACAAGACTGGGATAATAGGCAGGCCCAGAGCCTGTGCTTGGATCGCTCAATTGTGAAAGACTCTGGAAAAGCACAGGCACAGATGCAGGACGTGGATCCTGGGCAGCCTGCAGCACTGAACTTGGTCCACTTGGCAGCTGAGGATTCTGGGCAGGCATTGGCTCAAGACTGGGATAATAGGCAGGCCCCGAGCCTGTGCTTTGATCCTGTAATTGTGGAAGACTCTGGAAAGGCACAGGACGTGGATCCTGGGCAGGCAGAGAACCTGAACTTGGACCACTTGGCAGCTGAGGATTCTGGGCAGGCACTGGCACGAGGCTAGGATCATAGGCAGGCTCAGAGCCTGTGCTTGGATCACTCAATTGCGGAAGACTCTGGAAAGGCACAGGACGTGGATCCTGGGCAGCCTGCAGCACTGAACTTGGACCACTTGGCAGCTGAGGATTCTGGGCAGGCATTGGCAAAAGACTGGGATAATAGGCAGGCCCCGAGCCTGTGCTTGGATCACTCAATTGTGGAAGACTCTGGAAAGGCACAGGACTTGGGTCCTGAGCAGCCTGCAGCACTGAACTTGGACCACTTGGCAGCTGAGGATTCTGGGCAGGCATTGGCAAAAGACTGGGATAATAGGCAGGGCCAGAGCCTGTGCTTGGATCGCTCAATTGTGAAAGACTCTGGAAAAGCACAGGCACAGATGCAGGACGTGGATCCTGGGCAGCCTGCAGCACTGAACTTGGACCACTTGGCAGCTGAGGATTCTGGACAGGCACTGGCACGAGGCTAGGATCATAGGCAGGCCCAGAGCCTGTGCTTGGATCGCTCAATTGTGAAAGACTCTGGAAAAGCACAGGCACAGATGCAGGACGTGGATCCTGGGCAGCCTGCAGCACTGAACTTGGACCACTTGGCAGCTGAGGATTCTGGGCAGGCACTGGCACGAGGCTAGGATCATAGGCAGGCCCAGAGCCTGTGTTTGGATCACTCAATTGTGGAAGACTCTGGAAAGGCACAGATGCAGGATATGGATCCTGGAATGGCAGCAGTACTGTACTTGGACCACTTGGCAGCTGAGGATTCTGGGCAGGCACAGGCACGAGGCTAGGATAATAGGCAGGCCCCAAGCCTGTGCTTTGATCCTGTAATTGTGGAAGACTCTGGAAAGGCACAGGACTTGGATCCTGAGCAGCCTGCAGCACTGAACTTGGACCACTTGGCAGCTGAGGATTATGGGTAGGGACTGGAACAAGACTGGGATCATAGGCAGGCCCAGAGCCTGTGCTTGGATCACTCAATTGTGGAAGACTCTGGAAAGGCACAGACGCAGGATATGGATCCTGGACAGGCAGCAGTACTGTACTTAGACCACTTGACAGCTGAGGATTCTGGGCAGGCATTGGCACAAGACTGGGATCATAAGCAGGCCCAGAGCCTGTGCTTGGATCATTCAATTGTGGAAGACTCTGGAAAGGCACAGGATGTGGATCCTGGGCAGCCTGCAGCACTGAACTTGGACCACTTGGCAGCTGAGGATTCTGGGCAGGCATTGGCACAAGACTGGGATAATAGGCAGGCCCAGAGCCTGTGCTTGGATCGCTCAATTGTGAAAGACTCTGGAAAAGCACAGGCACAGATGCAGGACGTGGATCCTGGGCAGCCTGCAGCACTGAACTTGGTCCACTTGGCAGCTGAGGATTCTGGGCAGGCATTGGCTCAAGACTGGGATAATAGGCAGGCCCCGAGCCTGTGCTTTGATCCTGTAATTGTGGAAGACTCTGGAAAGGCACAGGACGTGGATCCTGGGCAGGCAGAGAACCTGAACTTGGACCACTTGGCAGCTGAGGATTCTGGGCAGGCACTGGCACGAGGCTAGGATCATAGGCAGGCTCAGAGCCTGTGCTTGGATCACTCAATTGCGGAAGACTCTGGAAAGGCACAGGACGTGGATCCTGGGCAGCCTGCAGCACTGAACTTGGACCACTTGGCAGCTGAGGATTCTGGGCAGGCATTGGCAAAAGACTGGGATAATAGGCAGGCCCCGAGCCTGTGCTTGGATCACTCAATTGTGGAAGACTCTGGAAAGGCACAGGACTTGGGTCCTGAGCAGCCTGCAGCACTGAACTTGGACCACTTGGCAGCTGAGGATTCTGGGCAGGCATTGGCAAAAGACTGGGATAATAGGCAGGGCCAGAGCCTGTGCTTGGATCGCTCAATTGTGAAAGACTCTGGAAAAGCACAGGCACAGATGCAGGACGTGGATCCTGGGCAGCCTGCAGCACTGAACTTGGACCACTTGGCAGCTGAGGATTCTGGGCAGGCACTGGCACGAGGCTAGGATCATAGGCAGGCCCAGAGCCTGTGCTTGGATCGCTCAGTTGTGGAAGACTCTGGAAAGGCACAGGCACAGATGCAGGACGTGGATCCTGGGCAGCCTGCAGCACTGAACTTGGACCACTTGGCAGCTGAGGATTCTGGGCAGGCCCCAGCCCTGTGCTTAGATCACTCAGCAATGGAAAATTTTGGGGAGGCACTGGTACAGGTGTGTAAACTGGATCCGGGGCATGCTGCACTACTGCATTTGGACCACTTGGCAGTGAAAGATTCTGGGCAGGCACCAACAAAGAACTCTGAACTGGAATCCAGACTGGCACATTGTTTAGGCTGCTCCTTTCTGCAGGAGCTTGGACAGGCACTGGCAGAGGACTTGGATCAGATTCCTGGACTGGTGCCAACACAGGTTCTGGCACAGGAGTCTGAACTAGATTCCAGGCTGGTGGGTTTGGACCACTTACCAGAGACGGAAGCTCAGGAGAAGCAGACACAGGATCCTGAGCAGGATGCCTTCCTGGGGATTGCACATAATACTCTGCAAGGTGTTGTTTACGATCCTGAAGAGGATTCTGCTCTCGTTTGTACCCATGATTTACATCTGATTTCTCACGAAAGCCCCAACGATAGAACGTTACTGGAGGTTGAGGCATGTTCAAGACCCTGTTCGGCTCAATCCTACCATAGCCCCAAGGAGTCTTTCTGGAGTCATAAGGGGAAGAAGCATGCACTTGGTTTTGTGAGTAATACGTTCCAGGAGACCAAGGAGACCGAGGATTTAGCCATTTGCCTGAATGTGACAAATCTGCATCAGCCAATAGAACTGCTCCAAGCACTAATAAACTGACTTGTATTAACCACATGACCATGCCCTTCTGTCCAACACAGAACTTACCCTTGTGTTTTCGCTTCGGCCATTTTGTAGAGAACACAGGAACATGGCTCCACCCCTTACCACATTAACGTTTGGTTGGAGACAGGTGAGGTTAATTATGGTGCGGGGAGAAATTAGTTGGGTGGGCCTTATATGTTTAACTGCATGCCCTCTTTTTCAGAAGGTAAGGAGTTCAAAGGACAGAAAACCCAATCTTGTTTGGCAAATATGTGTGGCAGGATGAGTATTTTGTTTTTTGTAGCTTGGAAGCATTTGGGCTAAATCAAGCTCTGGGTCATAAAAACATATTGCTCATTTGTTTATTTGGAAATTGACAGTATTTCTCTACTTTAACTGATGTGTTTTCTTTAAACATTTCGTGAGTCTGTTTTCCTCCCTTGTCAGCCTGCTGTGGGCAGTGTAATTCCTGTGTGCCTAATTACAATCTATCAGTTTCGAGTGCTTTTAGTTAATTGGCTGGGTAATCCTACCTGGGGCTATATTTAGGCCAGGTGGCTGCTACCTGTGGCACCCCCTCTGTTGTTCTCACCCCCTTCCTTGGTGTGCTGCTTTGCGAGGTCTGCAGCTTGGCGTGGCTGGGAATTCTCACAAGCGTGCGGTAGGCTGAAGTTTTGCTTCTTGGAGTTTTCTCTGACTAATCCTGGTACTAAAAAGTTTCTCCTACTCCATTTCAGAGCTGAGACTTGTGAGGTGAGATTGTTCCGGTGGCCTCTGGTGAGCAGCAGCGATTTAATTATTTATTTATTTTTTCTCTTGAACGCGCGTTGCACGTGACTCAGCGCGTGGTTTGTGTGTCTGTAGTGTTGGTTTTCCTATACTTCCCGTGCTCTGAATTGCGCGCTGTTGCGGGAGAGAACCTATATGGTCCGTAAGCGTGGTTACTTCTTATTATTGTTGGTTTGTACTAGTTTACTGATGTTGATGTTTGTTTTGTTCGTTTGGTTAAATTGTTTTCTCCTTTTTTGTTTCTGAACAGGAGCAGTGAGCGGTGACAGGCTGCTGAGGTGGTAAAGTCTAACTGGGGTTTTCTAAGTGGTGTTTGTGTGCTGTGTATTGGGGACTCCTCTCGCCTGCAGTCAGCACTGTTCAGTGTGCTCCAGCCCGGTTCAGGTTTTGTTTTTTGGTTGTTTGTGTGATTGTGTTTTTTTTTTTTATTTCTTTTTTTGTTAATTAAATTTATTTTGAATTATTGTGATTTTTGTTAAAATATAATTATTAAAATTTGAATTTTAAATAGAACCCTCTCAGACCTTGTGAATTGAACCTGTGACCTATTTTTTGATTTGGTAGACTAGAATTTGGTTTTGGGTCATTTTTCTTAATTCCTGGGTTGTCCAGGTGGCGTAGTTGGCTACTAATTAATTAATTTATTTGATTTATTAATTTAAGTTTATAAATAACTGTCCTATACCTTACACTTGCCACTATGTATTACACTGACTTCTCTGTGTTTTATAAAGCACAGAGTAGAATTGAGAACCCTAGTTGTTTTAGAGAGCCGAAGCTTTGTCCTGAGTGAGGCGGGGCTTACTAATTAAATACACTCTGCTTATAGTGTTATAACAGTCTTTTTTTTTTTTTTTTTTGGATCATTTAAGGATCTTATGAAGTTGAAGCATTTCTTCTGTGTTTTATTTTGTACGCTAAACAAACCACATGAGTGTTCAAACTTCCTTTTGGTCAAACCCATAGGCTGTATAACCAGTCAAAAAACAAAGCCTACCCACTTCCTATATCAGAAACTCCCTTTACAAAAGAGGGAGCCCATATGTGAGTGCTCAATACATAGAGGTGACTGGAGCTAAAAGGCTAAAAACTGTGATTAAAAAAAGTGTCCAACTACTTGTAGAGGATATTCCTATGATTTCAGAAAGTACAATAAAATATGTTCTTAAAAAGCAAGTAAAACATGTCTGCCTGTTGCAATGTTTTTCTCAAGCAACACTTTAACCAGTAAAGGTGCTAGCATCACTGCTACTGTGACTTAAGTGGTTAGTGAGCTGATTCTGGAGAAACAAATAGAGGTTTATAACTGGAGTTTAAAAGCTTAAAAAGCAGGAGGACCAGAAGGGTTTTTTTTTTTTTTTTTTTTTTTGGCTTTCCTAGTCGTCGTTTTCAGTCACCTGACCCACCCCATACAGATTGGCACATACACACACGTACACACGTTTAACATTGTTTAAAGTAAAAAAAAAAATAATAAATACACTATCCTTTCACAATTTTTAAACCCAGGACTCCCTGAGAAACAAATCCTCATCCAGATGGTTCTGTGTTGAAAAAAATGAGTACATTTAACAGCATAAAAATGATCAAACATTTATCAACATTTTGGACTCACTCTGCAGAGCCTTCTAGTGGTTAGCGACACTCGGAGCACATTCTCAAGTGGGTATATTTGGAGTCAAATTTTTGGAATCAAAATTCACATCTGCTTATATGAATCAAAGCCCACCTTACAGTCTCTTAGAACAACATTTGTGGAGTTACCTTTAATTACAAATAAACCTTTCTTTTCTGTACTTCTGTTTATTATTAGTTACATCCAAGTACAGGTGACTTTACAACCTAAATATGTTACTCCACTTTACATTTACTGTTGTTAGAAAAAAATATGCGTGCATATTTGAAAATAATAATAATAAAATAATAGATGTTTATTATTATTATTATGTATTGGCGTGTCAATTCTGTTGTATATTTGTATATTTACATTTACGCCACATTTTGTCGACAAAAAGTACTTATGATGGTGGTCTTTTACGTAAAAGAATGTAACCTTATGTTTCATAGAGATTTTTGGCAGATGTTAATATAAACGTTAGATGACCCAAACCTTCTGTTAGTTTCATGAGCTTTTACTAAAGGACCAGATATATTCAATTAGTAAATCTAAGGGATTTTAACAGGTAAACTCAATAAACGAGTGTTTATTAGCTGATGAGCTGGATCCGGTGAAAACACAAAATTTCAGTGCAGTGATCAGGGAGAAGAAACTGCTTTAAACTACCAACATAAAGTATTGTACTGAAATATGGCTACTACACCCAGCTTCTAGCAAACTAGTTAAGCTAGCTAAAATATTTTTTAATTTTCCTTAATTTACAGTAATCCTGCAGTCATAGTCTACAAGTAACAATGACTATCACAAGCTCACAGTGGGTTTGATCTGTGGGTTTTGATTAGTTTATTTTTAACCAGCTATCAGAAATAGGCTCCGTTACCTTCTTTTAACGTCAGCTCGCTGCGCCCCGCTGCTAAATCTAAAAAAGAAAACTTTACAAATCCTTTACAGCGAGGGGGGTCTTCCCCACTCTCCTCCGCAAAACAAGCGAGCTGATTTTTGATTCTGTTTCTATTAAGAGGCGGGACTCTTTTCCTGAACCGGTTCCGTGATTGGCCCAAAGAGATTTCCCATTTACACAGCATTCTGTCTACTCATTAAAAACACAGCTGAGCTGAGAGAAACGATTCGCTCCTGGCGACGCCCCTGTTCTTCTGCGGTATCATTTTTGGGGGGGGGGGCAAATCCACCTGTTTCTGATATTGCCCCCCGGTTCCTACGCCTATGACTGCATGACTCCACAACACTCGCCAACCATCCATCTACTTTATTGCCTTTTATGCCTGCTGTCTTTCAAAATTAAAACACAGTGCATGCCACAACAGCACAAATATGATGTAAAACTGGAGGGTTTAAGCAATGGTACATTTCTATACAGTTTAGAATCTCAATTAGGTCAACATACCAGAACACATTAAAGGTGTGACAAAGTTAGTTTCCAGCCAGATTCCTTCCCAAATGATTAATTCCTGATTAGCTATTATCTAGGACTCTAAATGCAAAAAATGCATCCAGCATTAAAGAGACAAATTCTTGAATGAGCTTCTTCTGCTTTACTGAACAGCTGAACACGTTTGGAGGAGAACACTAACTGCCAATTATGTCCCATTAATGAATAATACGCCTGGTTAACACTGAGTGACTGATGAGAAGGGATGGTCTATGCATTTTCTCATTTCCTTCTTCCCCTCCTTTACTCCTTTATCCCATTAGTACCCTTCGACCTCCTGTACCCACTAAACATTAGACGTCTTATGGACGTGCAGATCATGTCTATATTGCGTCGGTCGGTCCAAGACCAATTCTGTACGTCTACACGACGTGCAAACTAGGTCCGCTATTTGGACGTCTAACTATGACCCCACTTGGACGTCAATATGCAGTTAAACATTTGAACGTCGGACTAGGTCACTTTTTTGGACGTCATGGGGACGTCTAATACAGGTGCAGGAAATTAACATTATTTAAGAATATATTTATTTTTAAATGTATGTCAAAATTGTTGTTATCAATATTGTTAATCACTATGAATATAGATTATTTATGATTAAGCATCATTTATTTCTAATTATTTATTTGAGTATTAAATTTTTTATCTATTTAATTAATTAACGAATGTAGGTATTTATTTACGTATGTTTTTATTTTTATTTGGAAATGCAATTTATGTGGAAAATTGTTAAGTTGATTTCAACCAGTCAACGCCACTCTGATTTGCTGAGACCGCACGTCATCATAAACTCCACTCTGATATGCCGAGGCAAAACACGCTAAACATTTTTTGGCTGCTGCAGTAGCTCAGCTCAGCTCAGCTCATTCAGTTCAGCTCGCTCAGCTCAGTTCAGCTCCGGACCGGACTCAGCTGCCACTAGGCTATAAGGTAAGACGATATGTATAAGTTAATGTATTTGTAGTGTTAGTTGTTTTAGCTCTGTGGTCTTAAATCATCTGAACCTGCTGGCGTTGCCTCTCTTCCCAGGCAGTTAGCTAACTAGCTAGCTAGCTAACGATAGCTAAACAGTGGCCATAGTTAAAATGGAATTGGAATTACTTTTGAGAACGACCGTAATGCAAATAATATTTACTGTAACCGAAGATTTACCGTAGAAGCATTGTCCGGTCATTAAGTCAATGCACTAACCAGAGCTAGGCTGATAAGCCAATCTAAGCTATATCAAAGAACCGTCTTTGGCTAAATTCGCTAAGCTAGCTTTAAGTTATATAAGTTTGTGGCACCCACAATTAACCTAGGCAACTGGGGGCAATATCAAGTGCATTTTGAATAGCCTGAAGAAGTAAGTTTATGTTAATATTACATAAATAAGGCAATTTAAAATAGTTTGTTGTGGAAAACATTTATTAAAATAGCTTAATATGATGTGTGAGAATTAAAACGGCATGATAATTCTGGTCAGGTGTTAAATGTGTATTCCCGCCTTTAGCTTAGCGTTAGCTTAGCGTTAGCTAAGCCATAGCATGAAGAAGTAAGTTTATGTTAATATTACATAAATAAGGCAATTTAAAATAGTTTGTTGTGGGAAAAAAAATATTAAAATAGCTTAATATCATGTGTGAGAATTAAAACGGCACGATAATTCTCGTCAGGTGTTAAATGTGTATTCCCGCCTTTAGCTTAGCGTTAGCTTATCGTTAGCTTAGCATTAGCTAAGCCATAGCATGAAGAAGTAAGTTTATGTTAATATTACATAAATAAGGCAATTTAAAATAGTTTGTTGTGGGAAAAAATTAATTAAAATAGCTTAATATGATGTGTGAGAATTAAAACGGCACGATAATTCTCGTCAGGTGTTAAATGTGTATTCCCGCCGTTAGCTTAGCGTTAGCTAAGCCATAGTGTGAAGAAGTAAGTTTATGTGAATATTACATAAATAAGGCAATTTAAAATAGTTTGTTGTGGGACAAAAATAAATGGCCATCTTCAACATTTTCTGAGATTTCTAATTTGTCTTTTTCTACTTGTGCAGATGGAGTCATGAAATGTGACGGGACAGCCACTGAGGACTTCATACTTCGGAGCATCTCAAACATGCACCACAAAGACGTGGAGGACACACCGCTGTCTCTCAGGACCTAGAATCTTAATGGAAGTATAATGATGTTAAGGGAAGGTGTAATGGAAAGGTGTAATGTAAAGTTGTAATGGTGTTAAGGGAAGGTATAATATTGTTAAGGGAAGGTGTAATGCAGGGGTCTCAAACTCATTTTTGCCGAGGGCCACATTGACATATTGGCTGTCCTCTGAGGGCCAGATGTAACTTATAAATATAAGAAAATGTAACCAGATGTAATATAAAATGAATGTAATTACTCCTTAATGTTAAATAACTCTCAATATACTATTTATTCAATCAAATATTACAGTTGCATGGAAAAATGTTTGCTTGTTGCTCTATTAACATAAATCCTTTTAATTTGTCATGTTATGAAATCCAAAAACTCCATCAATCAAGAACCAAACTATTCAAATGAATAGAAATTACATCAAGTACAAGTTATATTAACTTTGATCAAAACGTTTGATACTGAAATAAGGCTTAATAAATATAAAATCAAAAATTGTGAGCTGTGACAGATTTAGCATTTCCTCAGATTTAGCAGTTCCTCATCCAACCACTAGTCGGAGCTGCAGCTGCAGCACCACAAGCCCGCAGTCTTTGCTTAGTCAGAGCTACAGCCCAGCCACGGGCTACAGGACTCAGCTGAGCCAGTCTGGAGCGTTTTTAAATTTTTTAAGTTCTTCTGTGTATGAAATAAAATAACCCCACTAACCGGATAATACAGCTCTCTACAGTTCATCTTTCAGCCCAAGCAGCTAACAGCAGCAGTTTAGAGCAGCGTCACGGAGGCACTGCTGGGATTACATTATAAACAGGTCAGTTAGCGCGCTGCTAACCTCAGGATGTTTATAACTACGGAGTTTAGTGGACACACCACGGCTGCAAGGTTAGACTGTTGAAGGCTACTGAAGACTACTAAAGCAGGCAACGCAGCGTAAGCAAAAAAAAAAAAAAAAAAACACACACACACACACACACACACCAAAATACAAGTTAAGATAAAATATGAAAACGAACATAATAAAGCATAAATAATTAAATTGAATTGCGGGCCAGATGTATGTTTATTTTGTTAACCCGTGAGGGGCCGTATGAAACCGCGTGGGCCGGTACTTTGAGACCCCTGGTGTAATGTAAAGGTGCAATAGTGTTGAGGGAAGGTATAATATTGTTAAGGGAAGGTGTAATGTAAAGCTGTAATAGTTTTAAGGGAAGGTAAATGTTTAGTGAAATTGTTATGGTGTGAATCTAAGGTGTATGTTATGTTGATGTAAAATAAAGGCATTAACCCCAAATGAGATTTACTCATTATGTTTATTATTATATTAATGTTTCCCCAAACAGAAAGGGTCTATTTAAAATCAACAGTGGTAAGATGGGGGTAATTAATTTATCCCTTGCTTTTACTGGTTCTTTGCAAGTTGACATGTTTTGGAAAAAGTGAGAGGGTTGAAATTCAATTTATTTGTAAAGCATATTGTGTATAACTAACGTGCATAACTAGTTCCAGAAGGTTGTGAACCTGTTCCAGTAATTGTTTGGCTTAGCTTTGTATGCGTTTCCAGTTAACTGCTGAAGCTGGAACAATGGAACAGTTGCCACCGTCTGAAATGGCACTACAGTTATGCAGGGAGCCTCAAAGTAGTTGGTCTATAAAAACGTATACATGTAAATTTCACGTAGAAAAGACGTCCACAACGACTTAATTTAAACTAGAATTAGCCCTTATCCGGAGGTCTGGGGGACGTCAATACTGGACGTGCAGAAGACGTCAGAAAAAAGACGTCGTCTGGCGTCACAGTCTGCACCTTCAGGAGACCAAAATTGGACGTGCAAAAATGACCTAGAAAAGACGTCGTTTCAACGTCTCTTTGTTTAGTGGGTAGGCCCTATGTGAAAATGTTTTTTTTTTTTTTACCTTTAATTTCTATTACTTTTGTAGTACACTACTGTAAGTCGCTTTGGACAAAAGTGTCTGCCAAATGTAATGTAATGTAATGCATTCTGCTATACCTTCTGATAACATGTATTTGGTGTTGAAAAAACAAGCAAACAAACAAAATAAAACATCAAACCTTCAATACCTGAATTGGCTATGCTAGGTTTATGTGGTACCCTGTGATGAATTGGCCCTTTTCAGGGTTCAAAACCTTTTGTGACCCTCACTTGCAGACAAATGTTGATGCAAATGTGATACATTTTCAATACCATTTAACCAAAAATGCAGAACTTGAAGTGTTTACTCTTATGTCTGAGACCTTTCACACACTTCTGAGGTAGTCTGACATGCCTTGACATTTCCAGGGAAAAACAAAAAACAAAAAGAAAAACGTACCTAACATAATGTGTTCCCAATATCCTACACAGGCATAAAAAGGATAAAATCTATTATTTGATCAAATGTACTCCAAACACAAAAACAATAAAAAACAACAATTATTTTTAAAGGTGCTGATATAATTTAAGGAAAAAACACACTGTAAACAATTGTGAGCTCTAAATTGTAAACATGGGTGTTGGCTACCTATTGGTAATTTGACTCAAGTGACTAAGAAATGCCTCTTGTTGCTTATGCTTCTCTCACAGTGACCTAAACATATTTACAGCTGTACTATAGGTGCATCTCAATAAATGACACTCTATATATACTATATAGATTTATTACAGAGTGATCAATTCCTCACATTTCTTTCTTTTATTAATGATGGTTATGGCTTAAAGCTAATGCAAATGCTAAGGTCAGTGTCTCAGAAAATGTGAATATTTTATAAAAACAATTTATATTTTTGCTGGAAAATGAAATCTATGTAAGGACCCCTCTGAGGGCCAGAACTACCAGTGAGTTAAGAATCCCTGCTTTACAACTAACTTAGTAGATTGTATGAGTTTTTATGCCTGTAAATTGTCTTAGGACTAGATGTTACAAAGGTTGTGCAAGTTACACAGTTCCCCTGTGTAAATTCTAACCATAATTTGGTTATTTAAAGAAAATTATCTCTCACGACTCACTGATAAATCTTACATCAAAAGGGGAAAAGCTACAAAAAGAGGCCTTAAATCACTCTTGTCCTCAAAAGAAATACATAATGGTTGGCTCTATCCACTGCAAAAACAGCATACTGAGAACTTCCCAGAAGCACAAGCTAGTCAGGAGCACCATCTGCTGGCAGCTTCACAAACTTACAACAGAGTTTCTTGTGGAAAATACATACTTACACTGTAAAAACCCAATTTAACATAAGTTTGAATGATTATTTATATCAAAAAGATTGAGCAAAAATCTGAGCAACAAAACATTTAGTTGAGTGTAGTACTGTTGAAATGTTTACGGCCGCTTAAACAAAAACATTTATTTCCATGCTTGGACACAAGCCTAAGAGGGGTTTCTGCGATGGTTTCCATCCTGCAGTCCAAGAAGAACCTCACGCAGGGTCCCACTGCTTGTACAAAACTGACTTGTAGAGGATCTGAAGTTCATTTGGGCATCAAAGCAGCACAGCAGGTCATTGAGGGTTTAGTAACTCCAGTAAGGCACTGTTCTTCAGGCAAAGGTCTGAAGGTAAGCGTGATCTTTTATCCTTCATGCTTCTCAAGGCAGGACAGTTCATCACCAACAACTCGCACACGTCCACGTGACCCTGCTCAGCAGCCTGTATACAAGTGAACACACAAATACAGTACCAGTCAAAAATGTAATACACCTCTTCTCATTTTATTTAATTTTCTTTGAGAAGATCTACACACTCTTGGTACTTTCTCAACACCTTGAAGGAGTTCCAGGAGGTGCTGAACAATATCACCCATCTCAGTTAATCAGGTTTAGATCAGGAGATTGTTAAGGACAAACATTTTCTTTTTGTTTATTTTAATACATTTTAATACAATTTAATAAAATTTTAATACAATTAATCCATGTTTTTAACATTCATCTCCAATGTAGAAAATAAAAAGAAAAACTAATGTATGGCTAATACTGTATAACAATATTTTAAAATCTATTTATTTTGCAGGTATGCATAAATGCATAGACTTATATTTCACATTTGGAGGTTTGGCACACAACAGTAATGGAAACAGTTTCCGCATTAAGATCTATGTATTCTATGTGTTTTGTGTAAGACTATCCAGGATCTTGTGGCCTTTTCTACAGTAGTTTGGGACAAAATGCTCAATTTTGTAGCAGCCAGGTGAATATTTCATCCATATTTCTTTTTCAAATTTGTGTGGGCATTTCACGTTCTTTGATCCACAGTGTGAACAGAAGGCATTATCACCCACAGTGGACAGCGCAGTGAGTGGTAATGATTGTGACCGGCTGCAACTGGCAAGAACTGATTCTACAGATGACTTTTTTATACCTTATGCAGTTTGAGAATTAGCACGGGCCCCCTGGTCCAGGAGCAGCTCACATACTGACTGGTGTCCCGCTCGACTGGCGTAGTGCTGCAAGACAGAGCAAAGATAAAGGTGTGTTAAAGCCCAGAGCATTGTTGGGATGTCAGAAAGGCTTTTAAAGATATACGGATATTATTTGGTGGGAGCCCACAGACGATACAGGGCAAAACAATAATGAAAATAAAAACAAATAAAACACATTTATGACAACAAAGAGATCTAATATCATGAATTTTAAAATAAAAAAGGGAAATAAACACAAATGTTTTGATTGTAATGTTGCAGCTTTTTCTATTCTTGTTTAATAACTGTCTTTTTACATTTTAAAAACACAAACATACCTGGAACCCAAATTATTGTCAATAGTTCTAACCTACTGTTTTTAAAGTTTATTTTAAAATATTTTTTTCATCGTATCAATCGATTAAAAAATGTCATCCGATTCATCACAACAGTATTCTGTGATAAACTGCACTTGTTCTTCCTACGACACAAGTTTTTAATATCTATATTTAAATGTAAATAAAATAATGTAAGATGTAAGAAATTTATATTGGTGGTGTCATTTTCAGTAAAGAAAAAGCTTCTTATCTGTGAAGTAAGTGTTTATTAGCTCAGTTAAACACCAGCATTACAATAAATACAAACAGCAATTTTACAAAAAAAAAACAGAGCTTTTAAAGGCCTGTTTTCCTTTAAACATCTCCTCATGTCTCCTCAGCTGCATTTAATAGAGATATATTTAGTTCTCACCATATGAACACCTGGTTTGGTAAATCAAGTCAAGCTGCTGATGGAACTGAACATGTGCTGGCTGAGGAGCATCCAGGAGAAATTTTTGGTTGTGAGTACTTCTAAATTTAGAACGTAATTGGCTGAGTATAAAAGGGCTTTTTAATGGAACGTGCAGTGCAGACATAGTAAACTAATGTTACCTTTATCCTGATTACTGCCTCTCCGCTGGGGTCGCGATGCCAGGCGGACCTAGTTTCCACCGTAGTCAACAAGTGCTGCTGTTTTTTTTTATACCATTTTTATATCAGCCTGCTTGGTTATGACAGGAAAATAAAATGAGTGGTCGAGCTAAAACAACAAAAAGGAACGAGAGAGAGAGAACTTAACTGTTTCAGCACCTAGGGGATAATGCACAGACACTACATTTTTCACTCCAGAAAAAAAAAACTGTGCGTTGGATGAGGGTGGGGCAGGAGGAAGTTACGGAGGAAGTTGGGGTAAAACTTGGTGGCATCATTAATTTGCATAAAAAAAGCCCTCTTTTTTTCTTGTACAGAAACTTTTAAGCCCTGGCCCCCAAACGTTGCACTACAACACTCACATGCTGTTTTTACTGTTAAAATGTGCCATCTACAGGCGGCCGCATGTATGTTTAGCCAGTATTTAAGGTGTGACGGAAATCTGAATAAGACACTGGCGAATAAGAAAGCGTCGTGAGTTTATTGCTCACCAAAGCAGTGTATCTGGCGATCAGCCAATCCAGCTAAAAGATTCACCAAAACCATAATAAATGTATCTCTTATCATATGTATAAAATGCTTAAGATTATTTATTCACACAGACATGTTGTAGGCTCAAATTAACTTTTTTTTTTTTTTTTTTACATTTTTTTCTTGGTGCACCAAAACTTGATCCCATCTCAGGTAAGATTGCCAAAAATAATGACACTTGCTGTACATACCTTAGTCTGCTTAGGAAAGTCTGAAGGACTGTAGGATTGAAGAGCCCCATACAAATATAGAACACACACTATAATCAAAGGTAACATTTATCACCAAGTCTGTGAGAGGTTAGCGTTTTGCGTTGGACGTGTCCGGTAAAGCAGACATGAATAAATGAGGAGAAAGCAATGTGTGCGGTTAGTGGTGATGCTAAATTTGGGTAAAATCGAGGGGTAATAATAGCTTCTGAATGGTGTTAAGGAAAGAAAGAGCAGAAGTTGAATGTTTTTGTCTTTTTAATAGTACCTGATTTTCTTTTTTACGTGTGTGGTGATGGCATTTCAAAAGCAGTGTCTGAATAATGCAGAGTAGGAGGATTAAAGATACTCTCTTTTTTACCATCTCTGTCTTAAAAGGATATGAATAACCAATAATCATAGACATTTAAACATACCAGCATTGACTAATTGAGCTGAGGTGGTGGACAGATGCAGAGGCCACGAGAGGGCAACACGATCTGGCGTAAAAAGAAGACGATGCAGTGCATCACTTTGGCCTGTTTTTGACCTGTCCGTAGCGACACATGCATGTTCAACTCAAACAGCTTCCCCTTCTGTGCTTGCTGCCAAGCGCAATGTCCATAACCTAGTGTTTCCCGTGGCAGAAATAATCAGCTGAGTAACGGCTGGTGTGTTCGTTCAGCAAGGACGGTCCATTCCACAGACTTCTGGCCTCGCTTTAGTTCAAAACACACGCACTGAAAACCACAGGGGAAACACCCAGACAGAAATGTGGAAATATTGGCTTCGATGAAAGTCTAAGCTACTTTGAACACACTCGTATAGTCATCCTTACAATTCCCAAAGATTTTTGTGGCAGTTTACCAGACTTAGGGGCTCATTGAACACCCACGTCCAGTCGCCAAACATTTTACTCCATTTGAGTCAATGTAGGACACTGTTTGGGCACAACTCCATTACAGACTGCAAGACTGGAACTAGACAGTCCTGAGGAAGAGTTTAAGAGTTCATTTAGCACTTGCAACAGCCCTTTCCGCTTTAGCAGGTGGATGACCTCTGGAAGTGGCTCAGCAGGCTAGTTTTCCACATGAGTGGAACGCTGATGGCAATGTGCTTCCACAATAAAGACTGAAACATTGCATTAGAAGAGGTAGACAAATTGAACCACACCCTTTTGGTATGATCCTTTTTTAACCACAAGTATGACTTTTGAACTGAAATGGTCTCAATGGCAAAAAGTTTTTTGTTTTTGGAGAAGCAGTCACTTAAATTCCACAGAAATCTATTGTGTTGGGTACTGCAAAGAAGCTTAACCAACCAGCTGTGTAGCAGAGCCCATCCAGGCCTGGAATAAAGGCAAGAGACAGATTCAAATTTCCCCATATTTATTTATAAAAATTTTAAGAAACACTATTGACTCATTGCAACAAGTGGTCATCATCCTCAACCAAGATGGGGCCCAAAGAGACTTCCGTTTCAAAATACTGATCTGTAAAACAAAGTTGCAAACAAACAAATTAGACTTTGTTCCTTCACAAAAACATGTTGTTAGAACAAGGTCCCTCAAACCTGGTCATTGAAGCCCACTTTCCTGCACATTTTAGGATTGATTGCCACCAACATTAGTTTAAAAACAATGGCCTTTTACGAGCAGGTAAACTAGTTGAACCAACCTAGTTTGAACCTGGGAAAGTGGATTTCAAGGACCAGGGTTAAGAAATGCTGGGTCTGTTTCCCCAGACATTCCTCCCATTAGACAGCCTTGAGTTTGGACTGAGGTTTAACCTTAGGCATCATGCTTTTTGAGAAACATAGGTTAAGGCAAGCATACCTTCTTCAGTGTGCACACTTCTCCCCTTCCTGGAGACACATTCTCCATCACAACAGTTACAATCCTGGTCATTACCATCTGCAGCAGCCCACCTACGTAGAGCAAACACGCAGCAGCTTTAGTACAAACTGAAACAAAGGCATCATAACAGTATTATTTTGAGGCATACCCATTGGTCTCAAAGGAGCAAGCCTTGTGTTCAGCATCAGTCTTCCGTAAAGTTGTAGAGGCTTTCAGGAAACATGTGATGTACAGCTACAAAAAACAAAAAAAAAACAAAGTTAAGGTTGTTCAGGTAGTTTGTAAAATGGCAGCATTAAAAACAAATGCTCCAACGTAACCAAGTCTTCCATACCATACTACTGTTGGTTTGTTCAAATCTGAACACTTCCAACTGAAACTGCAGCTTATCATCTTGAACCCGTTTCATAAATTCAGAGTTGGAGCCCGTTATCTTGGCATCAACCAAGCATCTAAAAATATAAATAAAGAAATAAATAGAAAAAAGGAGGAGATGTTGGTGGTTGGTTTCTACATGCACTCGTCTAGGCTAGTAAAAGCAATACTCACCCATGGTTCTCAATAAATGTGTATCGGGGAACAGCATTAATGTCAGGAACTGCAGTTGCCACACAGTGGTCCACAAATACACGGAGAGGTACATGGTTAAACTGTGTCAAAGATGCCTCAATCTTCATGAACTCGCCAAGGAAGTATTGATTCGATGGTCTCTCATACTGCCAGTCATCTACAAGCAACAAGTTAAAGGCCATGTTCAGACTGCAAATAAAACTAAAAAAAAAAAATTTTAATCAGATCTGTGACTGTTTGCACTGTTATTTATAAGTGATCAGACCAGATTTGCATACAAGTCAATAACTAAGCTTCCTTGATCCCTGTACTCTGAATCTGAAGTTACATACATTGCAAGTGCTGCAAAGACATTGGAATCCAATTTGAGCTTCCAGAGAGTTAAGATATGGCTGTTTAGGATCAAACACAGTCTACGCATGCCAAGAATAAGATTTGGGCTGACAATCTGAGCATTGCCTAAAAGATTGAGTAGAAGCATACTGTAGACTAGGGTGATTCTACAAGATTACAAATGGGAATGAGCTTGATGCAGCGTTCCTAAACAGAAAAAGTTTGAGAATTTTCACAAATACAAACCAGTCATGAGCTTCATGGTGAAGACCAAATGCTCTTCCGCTGCCACTGTAGAGGAATACGGCACCCATGTAGGGGACACAGCAATACTGCTCACATTGTGCTTCCTAAAACAAAAGAAATTCCAAGTTAAGGCTCCAAGCAAAGCAGTTAAGAAAAAGGAAACCACTAGCTAGTCCATCTTAAGAAGCTTACCTTGAGTAGTGACAATCAATCTGAACATTGACTCTTCCTGTTCGGACAATTGAAGTACCAACCAAAGGCTCTGGGTGGTAGAGGAGGTGAAAGCTGTAGATAAGGTAATCTTCCGTCATCTGAAATGGAAATCTTGCATTGCATTAGTAGAGCATTGACCTGCACAACAATTACAACTACAAGCAATTCATAACTCAACTTACCGTTAGTACACTACCACAAGCCTGGAGTTCGGAGTTAAAGATGAGCACTCGGGCTGCAGAGTCCAGTCCTGATGCTGCACAACCTCCAAGCGTCAAAGAACTAGGGTTTATGAGCTTACCATTTCCAAAGAAATCTTGCTTCACTTCCACATGCACCATACTCTCCCCACATGCAGCAGCCACACTGTTGACTGGGGTAGGCTGACGCAAGCTAAACTGCACCGGAAATTGCTTAGGCCTTTCTGGAGCTTTGGGAAACCGCCACAGTAACTTCTTTAGGGGTTCAGTGGGTAAATGGACTTGCAATTGGAGGGAGTTCAGAGGATCTGGGTACAGCGTAGGATTAGGTGCTTGAGCAGAAGACAGTCCTGGAGACTGAGCAGAAGTCGGACCTAGACTCCAAAGCGAGGCCTGAGGTGAAGTCAAGAGCACATCACTTGGACTACTCGTCAGGTCAGGACTCATGCCGGATGCTGGACCTGTGCTTGGACCACTTGGCAGCTGAGGATTCTGGGCAGGCATTGGCACAAGACTGGGATCATAGGCAGGCCCAGAGCCTGTGCTTGGATCACTCAATTGCGGAAGACTCTGGAAAGGCACAGACGCAGGATATGGATCCTGGACAGGCAGCAGTACTGTACTTGGACCACTTGGCAACTGAGGATTCTGGGCAGGCATTGGCACAAGACTGGGATCATAGGCAGGCCCAGAGCCTGTGCTTGGATCACTCAATTGGGGAAGACTCTGGAAAGGCACAGGCACAAATGCAGGACCTGGATCCTGGGCAGGCAGCAGTACTGTACTTGGACCACTTGGCAACTGAGGATTCTGGGCAGGCATTGGCACAAGACTGGGATCATAGGCAGGCCCAGAGCCTGTGCTTGGATCACTTAATTGTGGAAGACTCTGGAAAGGCACAGACGCAGGATATGGATCCTGGACAGGCAGCAGTACTGTACTTGGACCACTTGGCAACTGAGGATTCTGGGCAGGCATTGGCACAAGACTGGGATCATAGGCAGGCCCAGAGCCTGTGCTTGGATCACTCAATTGGGGAAGACTCTGGAAAGGCACAGGCACAAATGCAGGACCTGGATCCTGGGCAGGCAGCAGTACTGAGCTTGGACCACTTGGTAGTGGAAAATTCTGGGGAGGCACTGGCACAGGTACATGGGCAGGCCCCAGCCCTGTGCTTGGACCACTCAGCAATGGAACATTTTGGGGAGGCACTGGTAAAGGACTCTGAACTGGATTCCAGACTGGCACATTGTTTTGGCTGCTCTTCTCTGCAGGAGCTTGGACAGGCTCTGGCAGAGGACTTGGAGCAGATTCCTGGACTGGTGCCAACACAGGTTTCCAGACAGGTGCTGGCACAGGAGTCTGAACTAGATTCCAGGCTGGTGGGTTTGAACCACTTACCAGAGAAGGAAGCTGGGGAGAAGCCGACACAGGATCCTGAGCAGGATGCCTTCCTGGCGTTTGCACATTATGCTCTGCAGGGTGTTGCACACGATCCTGAACAGGATTTTGCTCTGGTTTCTGCCCAGGGGTTTGCCCTGGTTTTTGGCCAGGATTTCCAGCTGATTCCTCACGAAAGCCCCGAGGATAAAATGTTACTGGAGGTTGAGGCATGTTCAAGACACTGTTCGGCTCAATCCTACCATAGTCCCATGGAGTCATGCTGGAGTCATATGGTGAAAAAGCTTGCACTTGGTTTTGTGAGTAATACGTTCCAGGAGACCAAGGAGACCGAGGATTTAGCCATTTGACTGAATGTGGCAACGCTGCATCAGCCAACATAACAGCCCCAAGCACTAATAAACTAACTTGTATTAACCCCATGACCATGCCCTTCTGCCCAACCCAGAACTTACCTTTGTGTTTTGGATTCTGCCATTTTGTAGAGCACACAGGAACCTGGCCCCACCCCTCAACACATTAACATTTGGTTGGAGACAGGTGAGGTACATTATGTTGCGGGGAATAATTAGTCGTTTGGGCCTTATATGCTTAATTGCATGCCCTCTTTTTCAGAAGAAAAGGAGGAGTTCAAAAGACAGGAAATCCAATCTTGTTTGGCAAAGATTTATTACACTGAATTATCAGTGTTTTACAAAGCACAGAGTAGTTCTATGTTAATTTAGTTCGAGAATCTGAGTGATCTTTAGAGAGCTGAAGCTTGGTCCTGATTGAGGCGGGGCTTACTAATTAAATTCACTCAGCTAATAGTGTTATAATAGTCTTGTTTGGTCTGAATCATTTAACGAGCTCATGAGGTTGAAGCGTTTCTCCTGTGTTTAGTTTTGTATGCCAAACAAACCACAGTGTTCTCACTTCCTATTGGTCAAACCAGTCAAAAAAAAGAGCTTACCCACTTCCCATATCAGAAACTCCCTTTACGAACCGCTAGAGGGAGCCCACGAGTGAGGGCTCAATACATAGAGGTAACTGGAGCTTAATGGCTAAAAACTGTGATTAAAAAAAGTGTCCAACTACTTGTAGAGGATATTCCTATGATTTCAAAAAGTACAATAAAGTATTTTCTTATAAAGCAATTAAAACATGTCTCTATGTTGCATTTTTTTCTACAGCAATGGGGTTTAATCATTAAAGGTTAGTGAGCTGATGCTGGGGAAACAGTCAGAACAGAGTTTTAAAAAAGTTTATAACTGGAGTTTAAAAGCTTTAAAAAAAAAACATGTCTTTAGCCATGTCTGGACAGAAATAGTTTCTCAGGGGAGCGTCTTTGGAAAATATTTCACACTTCTACTCAGTAATAAAAATCTTGAATCCAAACTGCAATTGAAAAAACAGGAGGACCAGTACGTTTTTTTTTTTTTTTTGGCTTTCTTAGTCACATCGCGATCAGTAGCTCCTTCATTTCCACTGCTGTTGTGTTTACATGGATCTCTATGGAAACAAGTGCTCAAAGTGTAATAACGGTGCGTGGCAGTGGACAAATAGTGATTTTATTAAACACAAGGCGACGAAACTCAGAGATGTGAGTTCAGATGGGAATAAAATACCGGAGGACCATGGAGTTAGTGAAAAACAGTAGGTAATTCAGCCTGTAATTTTCTTAGAGGATGTCTGGGAAACACACAAACATGGTTGTTTCAGACGGGAATAAAATCACAGAGGCCCTCCATAAAAGAGAAAATTACCCCAGGACCCCCTAAGAACCTAATCCTTATTCAGATAGGGCTTTTGGTACTAAAACATTTCATTATTGTTCTGACTCACTTAGCAGCACCTTCTTGTGGTTAGCGACACTCAGAACACTTTCTCAAGTAGATATTTTTGGAGTAAATTTTGTTCCAAATGTTTTATGCAAAAAATTAAATCTGCAACCATAAGAATCATGAGAAAAAAGTGTATTTGCAAATTCAAAAGAGAAAAAATATAGCTAATATACATTTTTAAATATACTTGATTACTTAATTATTCTTTGCAGAACAATAATAATGATTTTTTTCAGTTTGTATTTTGACAGCCTTTGCTTTTATTTCTGTGTTTTTGTGGATTTTCCTTGGATTTTCCAAACCATCACTGGCCATCAGTAAATTTTGCATTTCATTTGGAAATCAAGTGAACAGAGTCTGGAGCAAGAGTGGAGAGACACACAGTCCAAGCTGCTTGAGGTCTAGTGTGAAGTTTCCACAATCAGTGCAGGTTTGTAGCTGATTTTACTTTTTTACCCATATTTTTCACTTAGTTTTAGATGAATTATTAATTTATCTTCTTATCCACGTGTCGTACTCACGGTGAGTTCAGAGCCAAAATACAATTATTGGCCTAACCCTGTTGTAACACTCTGCCACCCTTACCTTAAACAGAAAAGAGTAAAAAAAAATGAGAATGTTTTTCTACCAAGTCCTTCCTGCTTTATACTCTCTCTCTCTTTCTCTCTGCCTGCCCCACTATTGTTCACCGAGTTCATTGTTCTGCTTTAAGCTTTGTTCAAGCACTCACAATCTGACTTATGCTTCAATACTCCACGACTCCACAACACTCGCCAACCATCCATCTACTTTATTGCCTTTTATGCCTGCTGTCTTTCAAAATTAAAACACAGTGCATCCCACAACAGCACAAATATGATGTAAAACTGGGGGTTTAAGCAATGGTACATTTCTATACAGTTTAGAATCTCAATTAGGTCAAGACACTAGATCACATTAAAGGTGTGACAAAGTTAGTTTCCAGCCAGATTCCTTCCCAAATGATTAATTCCTGATTAGCTATTATCTAGGACTCTAAATGCAAAAAAATGCATCCAGCATTAAAGAGACAAATTCTTGAATGAGCTTCTTCTGCTTTACTGAACAGCTGAACATGTTTGGAGGAGAACACTAACTGCCAATTATGTCCCATTAATGAATAATACGCCTGGTTAATACTGCGAGTGAGTGATGAGAAGGGATGGTCTATCCTTACATCTTATGCTAACCATAAACTAGATGACATGGAAAAGACTCTTCTCTGAAAAGACTTTTAATAGACTAAAATCTGACACTCTCTTACATCTAAAGACAGTCACAGACAAAAACATAAAAGAAAGTCACAGACTAAGATTTTGCAGAGACTCCCATCATGCTTCCAGGGGAGTTTAAAAGAAAAAGAAGCGGTTTAATAATGGAGCAGAAACAGAAGCACCGTTTGGCCACAGCTGACTTTCTGTGTGCAGTGACTTCTCCTGCTTTTGTACACTGAAGGAGGACCATGGTGGCTGTGGCACTTAAGACTACACTGATTAATAACTAGTGGCGTGGTTGTGCAGCAGTGGATCTTGATGTGTGTTCTGTGTACCAGGGCCTTTTTTCTAAGTGAAAAGGTTGAGAAATTAAATGCTTGACTATGTTCCAGCATTTCTCAAAACTAACATTTAAAGTAGTATTTTACTTTAGAATCTCTTTAAGTTATGATTATGCTGCTAAGTAGAGTCTGTTTGTGTGTGTGTAACCAGGGAAATCCCTCTCCAATTGCTAAGGATTTGTTGAATTTTCTTTTTGAAAATAATTCTGAATTTGACCAACAAAAAAATCTTAAGTCATTGCAATCTTTTGCGATGCATTTTGCTGTAACTACTGATAACATGTAGTGTAACATGTATTGTGCTCAGCTATAGGAGACTGGGGTTAAATCCTTTGTGGGTTTCCTCCAGGTACTCTAGGTTCCATCCACCAAAAAAAAAAAAAAAAAAAAAAAAAAAAACATACCTTCAATACCTGAATTGGCTATGCTAGGTTTATGTGGTACCTTGTGATGAATTGGCCCCCTATTGAATGGGTATTCATAGCTTCTGCCCAATGATTGCAGGTAGGTTTTGGACTGACTGTGATCCAAACAAGGCATAAGCAGCTATGTGGCCCCTTTTCAGGGTTCAAAACCTTTTGTGACTCCCATATAATTTGTTCCCAATGTGCTACACATGCATAAAAGAATAAGATGTATCTATTACTTGATTAAATATATATATATATATATATATATATATATATATATATATATATATATATATATATAAAGGTGCTGATATGATGTAAAGAAAAAACACACTGTAAACAGTTCTAAATTGCTCTAAATTGTAAACATGGGTGTTGGCTACATATTGGTAATTTGACTCAAGTGACTAAAAAATGCCTCTTGTTACTTATGCTTCTTTCACAGTGACCTAAAAATATATTTACATCTATACTACAGGTGCATCTTAAAAAGTAAAACTCATACTATGTAGATTCATTACAGTGTGATCTGTTCCTAACATTTATTTCCTTTATTATTGATGATTACGGCTTAAAGCTAATGAAAACCCAAAAGTCAGTATCTAACAAAATGTGAATATTATATAAAAACAGTGTGCCAAGTCCTGCTGGAAAATGAAATCTATGCAATGACCCACCTGAGGGCCAGAACTACCAGGTTAAGGAGCCCTGCTTTAAAAGTAACTTGGTAGTTTTTATGCATTTTATGTCTGCAAATTGTCTTCTGACAAGAAGACAAACAGTTTCAAAACTTGGGCACATTATACAGATCTGGCTGTGTAAATTCTAACTATAATTTAGTTATTTAAAAAAGAATTATCTCTCAAGACTCACTGATAAATCTAACATCAAGAGGAAAAGCTACAAAAAGAGGCCTTAAATCACTCTTGTCCTCAAAAGAAATACATAATGGTTGGCTCTATCCACTGCAAAAACAGCATACTGAGAACTTCCCAGAAGCACAAGCTAGTCAGGAGCACCATCTGCTGGCAGCTTCACAAACTTACAGCAGAGTTTCTAGTAGAAAATACATAATTACACTGTAGAAATCCAACTTAACATAAGTTTGAATGACTAGATCAAGAAGAATGAGCAGAAATATATTTAGTTGAGTGTAGTACTGTTAAAACGTACACCTGACCTCAAAAAAGCCCTACTCCAGTATAAAGGTATTCACTCAAGGCTACTTAAACAAAAACATTTATTTCCATGCTTGGACACAAGCCTAAGTGGGGTTCCTGCGATGGTTTCCATCCTGCAGTCCAAGAAGAACCTCACGCAGGGTCCCACTGCTTGTACAAAACTGACTTGTAGAGGATCTGAAGTTCATTTGGGCATCAAAGCAGCACAGCAGGTCATTGAGGGTTTAGTAACTCCAGTAAGGCACTGTTCTTCAGGCAAAGGTCTGAAGGTAAGCGTGATCTTTTATCCTTCATGCTTCTCAAGGCAGGACAGTTCATCACCAACAACTCGCACACGTCCACGTGACCCTGCTCAGCAGCCTGTATACAAGTGAACACACAAATACAGTACCAGTCAAAAATGTAATACACCTCTTCTCATTTTATTTAATTTTCTTTCTTTTTACATTTTTCTTTTATTGTAAATTTAATTTTGAAGACATTCAAGCTATACAGGAACATGTGGAATTATTTTGTAAACAGAATAGGTTTTATACTTTCATCTACATAGCCACATTTATCCTTGAGAAGATCTGCACACTCTTGGAATTTTCTCAGCACCTTGAAGGAGTTCCAGGAGGTGCCATCTCAGTTAATCAGGTTTAGATCAGGAGATTGTGGAGGACAAACATTTGTTTTTGTTTATCACGTAATTCCATTTGTGTCCCTTAATTTTAATACAATTAATCCATGATTTAATATTAGTGTTGCAGCGGTAACCGGTTTCACGGTATACCATGGTATTAAAATGCACGGTTATCATACCGTGTGTGTTTGCTTATTACCGGTAAAAGGCAAGCCAGCAGAGAAACTCACCCGCGCATGCGCAACTCTGCTCCGCTTCAGCTGCTCAGCACACAGCGGTGAGAACAGCAGAAAGTGCATCTGACTAAACAAATCTCCGTCCGCCTAAAAAAAAGGCTAAACTAAAATCAGCAGTGTGGGACTATTTCAGATATCCGCCGAACGCACCCGAGGATGGTTATCCGATTTGTAATCAATGTCACAGCTAAAGGTGGACATACGTCAAACCTGTTCTCCCATCTCCGAGAACACCACCCCGCTGTGCAGCGCAAAGTATGTGTTTAGTTTATAATTTTAATCTGAACCTAAATAAACCTCTTTGTAGTCGTGCACAACCCATGAGTTATCCGAAATTTGGGCACGCAGGTACAGGCGTGAAGTGCGTGCTACGACGGATTCACGTGTCCGTGTAAAGGTGCTCGCCGGACTGGATGTGAAAGATGCCATTCATTTACATGCGTTCATTTTCAATTCTGACGTGCCTGTTTTTCATATGTTAAAACCAGACTCGGTGTGAAAGCCTTAAAATAGAAATCTCTATTGTGAGGATCATGTCAGAAATAAATCCCCTCTTTCTGCAGTATCTGGTTATATACCAACTTGGCAGTAAAACGAACGTTTACAACAGTTGTTGATCAGACACTGACCCAGGCTCAGTATACCAGATATTAAATAATTTAAACTTAAATAATTGTACTGAATATTTTAAATACAGGATCTTTACTTCTTAGAGGACATGTAGTGTGTGTATGTATGTATATATATATATATATATATATATATATATATATATATATATATATATATATAATTTTTTATTTTTTTTATATATACAATCTTAATGCCCTTAAGAGTAGTGGAAAAACCTGGTTTCCTTCACCTGATGGTGTACAGCTTATTTTTTTTAAGGAGACATTAAAATTATAATTGTTCCAGGTTTCTACAATAAATAGTTAATTGAACAAAAAAACTTTGTTGTAATTTCTTTAAGGGTCAGTTTAATAATATATGTAACAAACCGTGATACCGTGATAACCGCAATACCGCAGTATTTTCTGAGACGGTTATCATACCGTGAAAATCTCATACCGTTGCAACCCTAATTTAATATTCATCTACAATGTAGAAAATAAATGAAAGAAAAACTAATTTCTGACCAATACTGTATAACAATATATTAAAATCAATTTATTTTGCAGGTATGTATAAATGAATAAAATTTTATGTCACATTTGGAGATTTGGTAGATTTAGAATGTCGGAAGGTTTTGCCACAATAATGGAAACAGTTTCCGCATTAAGATCTATGTATTCTATGTATTTTGTGTCTTACCAGGATCTAGTAGCCTTTTCTACAATAGTTTGGGACCAAAATGCTTGATTTTGTAGCAGCACTTTTAAAACGGACTAACACAGAAGACTCATCAATTATCGTCCTGATGGTGGATGCCAGGTGTATATTTCATTCTTATATATTTTTTTACATTTGTGTGAGCATTTCACACTCTTTGGTCCACAGTGTGTACAGAAGGCATTATCACCCACAGTGGACAGCACAGTGAGTGATAATGATGGTGACCGGCAGCATTCGGCAAGAATTGACTAATGCTACTTTTTCTTACCTTATGCAGAGACGTTGATCCATCATCATCAGTTAAGCTGGGGTCAGCTCTGTGGGTCAGCAGAAGCTGGATGATGGCGAGATGGCCGCAGTAGGCCGCTCTGTGCAGGGCAGTAGCCCCGCCACGAGTTTGAGAATTAGCACAGGCCCCCTGGTCCAGGAGCAGCTCACATACTGACTGGTGTCCCGCTCGACTGGCGTAGTGCTGCAAGACAGAGAAAAGATAAAGGTGTGTTAAAGCCCAGAGCATTGTTGGGATTAGGGTTGCAATGGTATGAGATTTTCACGGTATGATAACCGTCTCAGAAAATACCGCGGTATCACGGTTTGTTACATATATTATTAAACTGACCCTTAAAGAAATTACAACAAAGGTTTTTTGTTCAATTAACTATTTATTGTAGAAACCTGGAACAATTATATAGATAATGTCTCCTTAAAAAAAATAAGCTGTACACCACCAGGTGAAGGAAACCAGTTTTTTCCACTACTCTTAAGGGCATTAAGATTGTATATATAAAAAAAATAAAAAATTATATATTGTTTTAGGCGGACGGAGATTTGTTTAGTCTGATGCACTTTCTGCCATTCTCACCGCTGTGTGCTGGAGGGCTGAGCAGCTGAAGCGGAGCAGAATTGCGCATGCGCGGGTGAGTTTCTCCTCTGGCTTGCCTTTTACCGGTAATAAGCAAACACACACGGTATGATAACCGTGCATTTTAATACCATGGTATACCGTGAAACCGGTTACCACTGCAACACTAGTTGGGATGTTCTCAGAATGGCTTTTAAAGATATACGGATCTTATTTTGTTGGAGCCCACAGACGATACAGGGTAAAACGTTTTTCCAAATATTTTGCAAAACAAAACAGAACTAATTTAAATAGGTTTGTTCTGTTTAATTATGAACACAACTAGCAGTGAAATCCATTGATGACTCATGAAACAACTCACATGAAACAAGAAGATAATTAAAGATGATCAAAAAAAAAAAATCTAACACATTTATGAAAACATAAAGAGACCTAATATCATGAATTTAAAAATAAAAACAGGGAAAGAAATAGAAATGTTTTGATTGTAATGTTACAATTTGTTCTATTCTTATTTGATAACTCTTTTTTTTTTCATTTTTAAATACACATAAACATACTTGGAAGCCAAACGTCTGTTTGAATACACTGATGAATTATTGTCAATCATTCTAATTTAAAATATTTTTTCATTGTATCAATCGATTAAAAAATGTAATCCGATTCGTCACAACAATATTCTGTGATAAACTGCGATAACCTGCACTTGTTCTTCCTAAGACACAAGTTTTTAAAGTGTATATTTAAATGTAAATAAAATAATGAATGTAAGAAATACAAAATGCAGTTATATTTATATTGGTGGCAATTAAATACTAGTATACAGTATTGTGCAAATGTTAAGTAAAACACTAGCATTACAATAAATACAAACAGCAATTTTACTTTTACTTTTTAAACAGCAGCTTTTACATAATCCTTAAAACATATCCTAATCTCTCCTCATTCGAGTTATTTCTAGTTCTCATCATATCAACACCTGATTGGTAAATTGGTAAATTTGGTAAATCAGGTGAGCTGCTGATGGAACTGAACATGCTGGCTAAGGGGAATCCAGGAGAAATCTGGAACTATACTTTGTTCTTCAGCTTTGCTCCGGATACTTACCTAAATATGAGGAATTCGTGTTATGTTTTACTGTATTTATGTTTATTTGCATATGCCTAAATTATATGTGGTGCTTTTTCCAGGCTAAGATAAATTAATAAGTGTAATTTGCTTATGTGCTCAAAACTTTTGCACAGTACTGTATACTAACGTGATATTGTACACATCTCAGCTTGGTTGTAAGTATTTCTAAATTAATTCATTAAATTAATTACTTTAATTACTTAAAACTTAATTTGCTGAGTATAAAAGCACGTTTTAATGAAATGTGATGTAGTAATTTGCAGATGTAACTTAGTAAATTAATGTTACCTTTATCCTGATTACTGCCTCTGGACCGGGGTCGCGATGCTAAGCGGAGCTAGTTTCCACCATAGCTCCGTGGGCCAGAACTATGGAGTCAAATTGGGGTCTTTAATGCTGACGAGAAAATAAAACTGTCACGAAAAAAATGTCCACGAATTGCAAAAAAAAATCTAATTTTGCAAACAAAGAAGAGAACATAAGTTACCTTTTTTCAATTGTAATATTTTTTTTAGAATTAATCTTTTGCAAAAACACTTTTTCTTTGCGTTTTGCACTTTGCATTCCTTTTTTCTCTTTGCAATACTTTCCCTCCTTTGCGTTCCTCCGTTTTGTTTGCGAGTCTATTTTGACCCCTTTTTGACGTGGGGGCGTGGGGAGAGGAGAGGGGCGTGGCTATGGAGGAACGCGTCATCAGCTGGAGCCTCTGCTCAGCCTAGACGCTAACCAGGCTGAACAACAGCTATTTAACAGTTATAATTCATAAGTTAATTCTAATCATTTATTTTACATATACCTAACTACTGAATTATATAATATTGTTGTTTTCAGTTAAATTAAGCAAAACGCTGAATTTTAGCTTCTTTTTTATCCAGCGTTCTTGCTGCAGTTACACGCGGCCGCCTGTAGATGGTGGATTTTAACAGTGAAAAACGCCATTAAAACACAACGCTGCAAAAACGATCTAAATAAAAAGGAAAACAACAGAACGTTTAATTTGTACTTCAAAATAATATAGATAAAATAAGATAATAAAACCGAACATAGCATAAAAAATAATGTATTAATCTCCCTGTGGAAATTAGTCTGTTCCAGGAATTTTTATACAGATACACACAAACACATGACAGAAAAATAAAAAAGAGGAGACTGTGAGATAAGGTTAGACACACATGTGCCGTGTGCCCATATGAAGTTATCCTAAAAGCAAAAATATATTAATTATTAAAATAATAATAGAAAACAGGAAAACATTTAAATGTCAGATGTAAGATACAGTACCTCACACTAAAGAGCAAATATTACTTTTGATATTTTGTATAATCACACTGGAAATTGAACATTAATATTCTTTTTTGTTATGTTCTGTTTTATTATTTTATTTTATCTATATTACATTGAAGTTTAAATAAACTTGGAGGTCTTTCTGTGTTTTACCTTTTTATTCTGAGTGCCTACAGAGTATATGGTTCCATCAAGAAAATAGTAAGTTTCCCGGCCGTGGTACAAATTAAACATTCTGTGTTTTTCCTTTTTATTTAGATCGTTTTTGCAGCATTGTGTTTTAATGGCGTTTTTCACTGTTAAAATCCACCATCTACAGGCGGCCGCGTGTAACTGCAGTAAGAACGCTGGATAAAAAAGAAGCTAAAATTCAGCGTTTTGCTTAATTTAACTGAAAACAACAATATTATATAATTCAGTAGTTAGGTATATGTAAAATAAATGATTAGAATTAACTTATGAATTATAACTGTTAAATAGCTGTTGTTCAGCCTGGTTAGCGTCTAGGCAGAGCAGAGGCTCCAGCTGATGATGCGTTCCTCCATAGCCACGCCCCTCTCCTCTCCCCACGTCAAAAAGGGGTCAAAATAGACTCGCAAACAAAACGGAGGAACGCAAAGGAGGGAAAGAGAAAAAAGGAACGCAAAGTGCAAAACGCAAAGAAAAAGTGTTTTTGCAAAAGATTAATTCTAAAAAATATTACAATTGAAAAAAGGTAACTTATGTTCTCTTCTTTGTTTGCAAAATTAGATTTTTTTTGCAATTCGTGGAGATTTTTTTTGTGACAGTTTTATTTTCTCGTCAGCATTAAAGACCCCAATTTGACTCCATACAGAACGAGCTAAACTTTCCTTTCCAAACTTTGCTTCTTTTTTAGCGGAAAGATGAGCCGAAACTGGGTTAGGTGCTGGCCATTTATTGTAGCCTGCTTGGTCATGACACGAAAATAAAAGGAGTGGCCGTGCTAAAACAACAAAAATGAACGTGACAGAGAGAGAACCGAATACGCTGCGGTAGAGAGACCTTGATAACGCACAGAAACTACAATTTCCACTCCAGAAAAAAAACAATCTGTGCGTTGGACGAGGGTGGGGGAGATTACGGAGGAAGCTGTGGTCAAACTTGGTGGCATAATTAATTTGCATAAAAAAATATAATACCGCGTTACTGATTCCACATTATTTCGCGTGCATTACCGCTTTAACATTGACAGCCCTCACTTTTCTTATATTGTACTGAAACTTTTAAACCCTCGCCCCCCAAACGCTGCACTTATGCTGTTTTTACTGTTAAAATGCGCCGTCTACAGGCGGCCGCATGTATGTTCAGCCAGCATTTAAGGTGGAACGGAAATCTAAATAAGACACTGGCGAATAGGAAGCTAACTTCAATTTAACAGTGAATTTATTGCTCACCAAAGCAGTGTATCCGGACTGGTCTCTGATATTTGGGTCAGATGTTTTTGCCAGAAAGGACCGCACCCTCTCTAAGTCACCATCTAGAGCTGCTGACCATATTCCTTTAATGAAAGAACAGGAAATTGTGAATGTGCCATACATTCTGCTCATTACAACAAATTAAAAACAAGATGTACAACAAAACCTCACCTCTCTCAAAGTCCATCTCATCAAGAGTCTGATGGACACTTGGGGTGGGGCGGTGATCGCTGCAGGAGCACTGCTTGCCATGGGAGTCCATGCTGAGATCAACGATATAGTATTAGGGCTGCACACTATATTATTTCAGCATCATCACCGCGTGCACAAGTGCAATGGTAAACTCAAAGGATGTGTAATGTCACGTACTTATTTACTATTATTTATTTTACTGCAAATGTAGGTTTTGCAAATTTCTGTAGTGAACTAATAAGATAAAGAAATGACTTTAATTGTTAGAAAACCTGTACTGTTGGACTATAGGAACCTATATCTGGTCTCACAAAAGAGGATCATGAATTGAGTTATAAGGGAGTGCAGAGGTGGGGAAAGATGATTTCACAGAACCTTAATGAGAATTACTGTAGCGCCCAGTCTTTTAGTCGATTATTTTTGCCTTTTTTGTATAACTAACCTACCTGACTTAAATATGCAGCTCCAGTTCAGTCAGACAATCTGAAATACCATTACTGTTTTTAATAAAAGCCTAAATTCGGCCGAACTGTCGTTTCTGACAGACATAAACAAACCCACGCGGACCTAACTGCACGAGCGCGCAGCGCTACAAACGCAAACTTCAGCTTTTCAAAATAAAAGTCCCGCCAGACGAGGGCGAATCGTTTTCAAAATAAAAGTGTCACTACTCGTCTGGATTTTTAAGTTGTGTTGAACGAAAAAAGTAGCCTCACCACTTCACCATCTTCTACAGTAAACGGAGAGTCACCACGGACACCTCTGTGCAGTGCTTATGGTTTTGATTACATTATTACATTTTACACACACTGGATATTCTGATTAAATATCAGGAGTATATTCATTTCCCTAGATACACTGGTGGCTGTAGGGGCGGGGCCACAGGGTCATTAGCCCTTTTCTGTCATTCATTTAGTCTATGCACAATAAAAAAATCCGGTAACTTAAATAGGGAGGTTTTTTTTATTGAGTTCATTTTTGTGCCAAACGTTTTACACAAAAACACAAAATCTGTAAATAAATCAAATATTCACATTATGTACATATAGAAGCTAAATAAAAAAAGAAGAAGCAGAAGCAAAAGAGAAATTTCAAAGGCAAACAATTTTTGGCACAAAATTAACCCATAGATCTTACTGTGTAAGCTAGTTAAAATTACATTCAAGTTTTTGTGTGTGATTGGTGAAAAACATCTTGACTCCTTTATGAATATTGTAGCTCCTTATTCAGAAAAAACAAAATGTCACTCTGCTGTGTATTTATGAAATAACAGTCCTAGCCTATGTGACAACATGGCAAAATGAATTTATTGCCCCTATCACCATGCAATAACTTACCTGTTACTGTTTCCACACACAACTATACATATAGTTTAAGATGTTTTAATTATTTCTCATAATAACCTTAATAGTAACAATTTCTTCTAAAGCATAAAGTTAAGAAAGTAAAATATTCTGGCCAATCATTTTTTATTTTGACCAACTTTCTTAGCCTCTTGAGAATCTAATACTTCCTCATACAAGGACACTGCATTTCTCAATTTTTCCTTCACTATCATAAGGAGACACTGCCTGTACCGTCTAGTGGTCACATGGCAACAGTACACTCAATTAATTGAGAACAAGATTGCAGGAATTCCATTCAAAAGTTTCAACAGCCATTGCAGACAAAACATGGGCCAGGTAAAAATTGATATATATGTACAATTACTATCTCTAGCTTCTAGGGGTGTCACGATCTCGATATTTTATCGAAATCGAATCGAAATGAGGTCACGATCTCGAGTATCGAAGTCAAAAAGAGGATCGACGATCCCTCCCGCGCGCGCTACGCAAATAGCGCAGCGCGCTACGCAAATGGCGCGGCACCAACACAGCGCATCCTATTCATTTAAATAGAGATAGCCACTGCATGAGCGCAGTCGGCGGGAGTGTGATCACTGTTTTTATCTGTCCAACGGGGGAGGGGGGGGCGGGGGTTGGGCGCGCAGGTTTTGTATCTGTATCTAACGGAGGGGTGGGTGCGCGCAGGTGAGAGCGTGTGAACTCGCTGAAATGCGTGTGTCAGTGTGACTTGAGAACACTGACTATAGATCACAGTGAGGTGGATTAAAAATCTTAAACTTATAATTGACTACACCTGTTGCTTTCCATTGAATTAAAAAAACATCTTTCTCTCAGATAAAGTAAACACAAGCGTGTTTCTGACTAAAATAAAAGCTTTTCAGGAGAGATATAAGTTATGTGTAAATATTTATAAGACAATACCCACATCACTTATCTAACCAGCCTGTACTGATTTCTGCCCCCCAATAATGCTTTCAATAACCTCTTGTAACCCCTGGGAGCCAGGGGTTACACTCTAATAGCCTTTAATAGTCTTCAGTAGCCTTTAAAAGACTTACCTGGCGGCCGTGGTGTGTCCACTAAACTCCGTAGTTATAAACATCCTGAGGTTAGCAGCGCGCTAACTGACCTGTTTATAATGTAATCCGAGCAGTGCCTCCGTGTCGGCTGTTCTAACCTGCTGCTGTTAGCTGCTTGGGCTGAAAGATGAACTGTAGTGAGCTGTATTATCCGGTTAGTGGGGTTAAAACCTTTATTTGTTTACAGAAACAGTAAAAACGGACTGGCTGAGCTCTGTAGCCCGTGGCTGGGCTGTACTGAAGTAGTGACTGAGTGAAGAGAGCGGGGCTTGTGCTGCTGCTGCTAGTGGTTGGATGAAGAACTGCAGCTTCATGTAATGAGCAGTTTCACCAGCCATCCACACACAGCTCTGATAAACTGCTTGTTTTAATAGTGCACACTGTTGCTACCAAAAAAAGTCACTAGATGGCATTACCATATATATCTTAATAAATAATAATAATAATAATTAGAATAATAATAATAATAATAATAATAATAATAATAATAATAATAAATATATTATTTAAATTTTATGAGGCATAAAATAATAACAAGAAAAAAAAACAAGAAAATCGAGAATCGAATCGAATCGTGACCCTCAAATCGAAAATGAAATCGAATCGAGGATTTAGAGAATCGTGACACCCCTACTAGCTTCATTTGGCATGCATTTTTAACCAAATTTGACCAAATTGACAACCTCTGGAATACAATCAAGAGTAAGTTGGATGATCACAAGCCATCAAACCAAGCCGAACTGCTTGAATTTTTAAGACTGGTGGAGGAGAACATGCCAATATGCATGAAAACTGTGATTAAAACCAGGGTTATTCCACCAAATATTGATTTCTGAATTCTAAAACTTATAAACATGAACTTGTTTTCTTTGCATTATTTAGAGGTCTGAATGCTCTGCATCTTTTTGCTATTTTAGCCATTTCTGATTTTCTGCAAATAAATGCTCTAAATGACAATATTTTTATTTGCAAATGTCCGTAGTTTACAGACACATATACCTATACATAGCAAAATCAGAGAAACTGATTCAGAAACTGAAGTGTATTTTTTCCAGAGCTGTATAGGACATTGTTTTTCGCCATAAGGGATTCCTGTACAAAATTAAGTTTTCATTCTTGATAGGTCCTACTAATCCTAAATAGCTAGGGAAAATTAAAAATGCAACCAAGAAACAGTCCAGGTCTTGCATATCCATCCCCAGATATTTATCAGATTTAAATATGTCCTGGGTGTGTTCACGCTTTTCTTGTGGCTTGGCCTATTCAATCCAGATATTCATATATAATCCTGAGGGAGCAAATGTAAACAGGATTTTTGGTTATCTTAAGCCCATAAAATTCCTGGGGCTGGTCAAAACACACACAAACAAACAATTATTTAAAAAAAAATGTAGTAGTATTGTGATGAAATGCTTCTCATTATCAAACTACATATTGTATTGTTTTTGGTTGTTTTGGTCACCTGAACAAAAACACCCCAAAAAAGTGCAAAATGAAGACACCGACAAACATAGTTTGATAACAGTCCGTTTATGGAAATACACTTCCGTAATAGTGAGTGCAAGAGAGTGAGGTTAAAGTAGACGACAGCTCTTTTCTTCCATCTGACATAAATACAGCCTGATTACATACTTACATACATTCTTACAAACATACAAACATACATAGCTTGCTCCCCTTCCTTGAGGGGCTAATATACACAGAGACTCACACTTAAAGTGCAAAAGTCTGCTTTGATTGCCTTCATTCAACAGGAGTACCTACAGACATAGATAAACAGTATATAGGAGAAATAACAGCATATAGAAACCTGTTAGCTTTAAGCTATTGCCTATAGAACCAGGTTTGGGTTTAACTTTAAATGAGCAACCATTTTAACCGAACAGCAATATTCCAGGTCAGCTGATATGAACAGTGGTCAACAGTGAAGGTGATTCATGAATTGTGGGTCACTGTTATAAAGTGACAGTAAAGACTGAACAAAGCTACTGTTCGATTTGAGTAACAGACAATAAATAAGCAATATATATTTTGATATATTAAATAAGTGCTAAATGGCCACGTACGCAACCACATATTGATGTGAGCTAATGCTGTCAATGACAACGATATAGGGCCTGTCAAAATGGGCATATGACTCGATAAACGTGCTTCAAATGGTTGTTTGGTTAAAGCCATAGAAAAACCACCTTTTAGGGCCTGTAAAGGACCAATTACTTCACTTGACAAATATACTGACATGGTTCTTTATGACATCAAACAAAGAACAATTTGAATCCCATTTTGTATTTGTAAAAGCACACCATACAACAAAAAACAAAAGTTCTATATGATGATGCTTAGGGAAGCACAATATCCAACATGGATAAGGGTAAGCATCCCATTCAAAGCTTTTTGGTGTTGAGAAAACAAAGATCACGTTTTAAATAGAATAGCGAAAAAGAATAGAGGAAAAAAATAAACGTCACATATAAGCCAACAATTATTTCAAACTTGTGGTTTCCAGCTACTGGTTAATCAATTATTTGTTCTGGATATTAATTCACAGCCAAGTAGGCCAGCTCTCACTATACTACAAGCTGATGGCCAATGGAATAAAAAATAAAAAATTATACAACAACAATTTGGTAAATCTTTCCTTCTATGCTTTGTGTCTTCTGTTCATTCAGAGCCAACAAACACGACTGTAAAATAATAATCAAATAGAATTACACAGCACTGACAACAGCCAAACAGTCAGAATCCCAAGTGGGAGGTAGATTTGGAACAAACCGAGAAACAAAACAAAAAACAAAAAAAAAATCCAGCTGTTTAAGGGCATTAATAACATTTATCCTATATTGCATATTTCATTTAGTGCCTAACCTATGAAATGCAATGGTAATATGATGAGGTCATGGAAGCTACTAATCACATCTGTCATTAAAATGCTACACCGATAATATCATGTTGCCTTTCTTAAACATGCATGATAGAATATGGCTTCAAACTGAACCTCCAGTACACGTAAATTTTACAATGAAGCAATGCACTCACTTATCCTGACTACAGTAAAGCATCAAAGAAAGAGAGCTACTCTGCCTTGATATATTTCCTCAGTTTTAACTGAACGAGAGATAATATTCCTTAAATATTCCAAAGTTCTGAAATTTCCACTAATTTACTAATATGCCAGTGACAGAGAAGACAGAAACATAATGCTCTGATGTACTTTTCCTGGTATAAAGAGCTACGGTTTAATCCTTAAAGCTCAGCACTAAAGCAACTATGCATAAAAAAGACAAGATGCGACTTTTAAGCCAAAGAGTCTGAAGGAAACATATAGTATATTTTATAGATCTATACATTAAATAAATGTACATTACATACACAGTCAAGTCACAATATTATGATCACCTCCCTGATTCTACACTCACTGTCTCACTATCTCATCAGCTCTATTGCGCATATCTTCCTTTGCCTTCTTTATTGTCCTCCTTTTACCCCGTTTTTCAAATGGACGGGACTCAACAGGACCACCACAGATAGTGCCGCAGGAACTACCCAACAACAGCAGCATAAGATTGGCAAAATTAAAAGATGCATTTTTATTAGAGGTGTCTACCATTTAAAAATGAGCTGTATTAATCACAATAATATGGTGTGGCTGGCATATTTTTTAAATGCTGGTATTTTACTGTATTGTTAGTAGATAGACAGTAATAATAGTGTAGTGTGGTACAGGCCTATCAGACTAAATGCTTTTTTTTTACTGTATTATAATATCTCTAGGTAGTTTTGATGCATTTTAAATTAGCATATTGTAATGTGCTAAAATACTGGGATTAACTGAGAGGTTTAATATTGGATATACATGATAATGGAGCTGCATATTTAACCTTCAACAACTTGGAACCATGCCATCAGCTGTGTGCATGAGCGTGCGAGAGCGAGAAAGAGAGAGAGTGAGAGAGAGAGAGAGAGAGAGAGAGAGAGAGAGATTTTTAGCGACGGTGACAAAGACATTGTGTGTTGACAGTTTGGAGGAAAATGAAGCGTGAATGAAGGTAGTTGATGGCTCTACAGGTAGCTTGCCGGATTAGCCTCTGTGCTAACTGCCCACGCAATAACCAGCAAGGGCACCCACTAACACACTCCTCATTCCCACCATTAATAAGGTCTCTGAGTGCAAAGTAGGGGCATGAGGCGGGGCAGGGCGGGTGTTGGAGTTGAAAACAAAGCACTCCGATTGGCTGAAACTCAGATCTTTGTGGTTCAGCGGCAAAATGCACTTAAGTGAAAACCTGACTAAAATTGGCGAAATGGAAGATCAATATGTGCACTTTAGAACATAGAACCGTACTAGAAGGTTAAAATGCATGCCTGCTACACAAAATGTGTACTTGTTGGCAGGTTTGTGGTGGTGGTGCATGAGGTGTAAATTCAGACAGCAGTGCTGTTGGGAGTTTTTAAACACCCCACGGTGCGCGTCCACTAGCACTTTTCTTTAACGTATGTCGCCATGCCGGCTCTCTCGGCTCTCCGCGTGTGGGCGTGTCCGTGACGTTTTTGAATTTAAATGAAGCAACAGATGTAGTCAATCATAAGTTTAAGATTTTACATTTTTAGTAAACCTCACTGTGATCCATAGTGGTATAAATCCATATTCTGCCATTTTTAGTCTCTCTTCTGTGTTTGAAAGGCACCTGTTCTGTGTGTGAGGCTCGTATGTGTGTGGCGTGGCAGCCTGCTGTTCCCCGATTGGCTGGACGCAGCGCGGCGGCCGGATTCATTTGAATAAAGTTGAGATCTGCTCAACTTTCTTGCCGGAGGGCGAGGCTGCGCTCAACGCAACGCAACCCAGCATGCACCGCGTCATGCGGCGGCTCTCTCCATTGAAATGAGTAGGATGCTTTGGGGCTTAAGTGCCAGTGGACGCGCACAGTCAGTGTCACTGCGGGAATATGAGTCAAAGCAGTCAGCAAATATCCAGCCAAAGGTGTCTTGTGGGCAGCGTCCTGTGATCACTAATGAAGGACTAAAGGATGATCAACACAAATATGTGCTAAGAATGACCCACCGTCCGAATAATTCCCGCTTCATGATGGTCCTGTGGGGTCCTGACCATGGAATAACATGGTGAAATGTGTATAATAAAGTAAGCAGAGCAACAAATTAATCATAAAACTACAGTGTGATCCTATGTGATCAGTAGAGATTAAACAAAAATGGACAATTAGTGTAGTAACAAGGTGGTATTCCTAATATTGAGACTTGATTGTGCGTACAATATGCTATATATACACACAGTATAACGTATACTGTATTATATATATATACACACATACCATATGTAGTATACACAACATATGTAAAATATAGTATATTTTACAATATATACACTATATAGTATAGATATAATGCATAGTAAATCTTTTACTATGTAGTATACTGTGAATATATGAATATATTTTCTTTCTAAAACTAAAATAGATAAACGCAATAGATATTTGGTTGTATTCATCTTCCTAAATATGCTTACTTCCACAATCAAAAGGAAAACAAGAGAGTTTACATTCACCCAAACCTGACACATGTCTAACACTTAAGGGTTGGTTTCCAGGAGGATGTACACGTGTACATGACTAGTGCACAGCTACACTTCATTTGTGTCTGGGAAGCTGCCTCCCCTCTGGATTGAATCCGACATAAATATAAATACACTGACACACACGACGGCATTTGGTATAACAAATGGTCAAAAGATGGACACTGAAATATTTGGAATCCTACAAGAGGCTTTCGCCAATTAAAGACCCTGGATGTGCACTAGTGCAAGAGAGTAAAGCTTGGAAGGTCGGGGGTGGAGGGCTATATTGCATACGGTTCCAAAGGGACAGGCCGTCTGGGCGCTGAGAGCACAGGGGGTAGTACAGTGTGGTTATCTCACACTCTGGGACATGTGCAATGGAGTCAGCATCTCTTCAAAAATGGCTCCCTTCACGTTTGAGCCACGCAGGTTAGCTTCCTGTAGATCACAGCCTGATAGGTCACAGTTCTAAGAGAAGGAGACACAGGAGAAAAATATTATGTATGTATTAGGTATTATTATGCATTAGGTAAAAACAACCACCTAATTTATCACCTAAATTAATTCCTTTAGGAACTTACAAATATGTACACAAATATGCAGGGTGATCACTGAAGTCTTAAATGATATAAAATGTCATAAAACGTCTTAAATCCATCTCCCAAATAGGCCTGTCGCAATAACTATGTTATCGACTTATTGTACGTTCATTTTTTTAACCGCAATCATTCGAGGCTAATAGGACTTTCTCAAATCTAGGAGAAACCATCAACGAGAATAAGCCAGTATGTTTACTTTGTTTCAAAACAGTGGAAACAAAGCTGAGATCTCATTTAAAACACAACCATCCAGCCCAAATGTCCGATCTGAATATTGAATATAAATATTATTACTCCAGAGAGATCCTGCCTTAAGCCCCACAAGGTGAACATTTTGGTGTTCCTTGCACTGAATTCGTCTGACAGTTACATTAAAAAATACTAGGGGTGTCAAGATTCTCCAAATCTCGATTCGATTTTATTTCTGATTTTAGGGTCACGATTTCTTTTTTTTTTTTTTTTTACAGCAGAGAGGCCTATGCCAGTTTTAGATTAGTCTATGGTCAGTCATTGGTTTGATTCATCAAATTTACAATATCTTATTTCAAAAGGTGGGCTTGATATAAGTGATGCAAAGTGATACAAGTGACCTGTAATACACCACACTAGGCACTAATGGTCCAATTTAAATAATTTAATTAAGATATAAATGTAATGCCATCTAGTGGCTTTTTTTGGTAGCAGCAGTGTCCACTATTAAAATAGCAATGTAATAAAATAAAAAAATAATAAAAAAATACAGGAACAGCCATGTACAAAATAATAGAACAATTAGAGCCATAACAAACTGAACACAATCCTACTATAACAGTTAAACATGAAAAATAAGACTTAAAGACTTTTTTGGTTCCTGAGAATGACAAGTTTTTTTCTTTAACAAATATATATTATTAACTTTATCTGAGAGAAAGATGCTCTTTAAGGTACCAAAACTATTAACAAATTTGAGGCTAGACAAAACAACTGTTATTTTTATATTTTCAAGTTTTTCTTTAAGTAGATGAGAATGTCCACATTCTCTGGAGAAAGGGCTGCTCTTTGAGCTAGCGCGTGCGTGTGGGGTAGCGCGTGCGTGTGCTTGCGTAGCTTTGAGGGAGGGATCATCGATCCTCTTTTTGACTTCGAGGCTTCAGACCATGACATAATTTCGATGAAATATCGAAATCGTGACACCCCTAAAAAATACATTTATGGCAAGAGCTCTGGCCTGCTGAGCATCTGTGTCTTTGATCATATGGACTCTTATGGTTTTGAAGTGTTTTACAGCATATACATATATGATCAGAAAGTGCCTTTGTGTTCTGTCTGGAGAAAAAAAGATTAAACGTTCCTTTAATCTACATGTTGTTACTAGACCATTAAAAAGTCTGTTTAATATTTAGTGCAGTTTTCCCAGGGTGGTTGCACTTTATTTGTTTTAGTTATTTAGGATATTAAAAGATTTTTATATTGGAAGCCCAGTGTCTGTTCTTATTAATTATTAAAGTTAGTTTAACTGTAAAATGGTGTAGTAGTATTAAGCTAGTATAAGCTAATATTACTGTGGCACATTCTCTTAAAGCTCTTTTAGGAGCCCAGAAGCTGGAAATAAACATTTTCTATAGGGTCCCTTTGAAATGACAATATTATCGTTTAACGCAAACATTTCTGGGAAAATATAACGTCCTAAAAATGTTGTTATCGTGACAGGCCTACTCTCAAAGATCATTAAAATTCAACAAACTACTTTATTTTATTTTTACACATAGCATATGCAATTTCTAAACCCCATAATTAAGTTAGTGTTAAAGTAAACAGAATCAAAAGCAATGTATGACTTCCTTTTTTCATTTTACACCTATTACTTTCTTTTAGCTAGCAGAGAATGTACTGTTGGCACTGGGAAGTGTACATTTAATGTACTCTTGTGGCATGAGATCTCATCACACCCCCTTGTGTGCTTTTTTTTTTTAATTTTTTTTCTCTTCTAGAGAAACTGGTCTTGCTGGTATAAAATAACATGGGTTGCTTTTCGATCAGCAATTAAACAGCTCATTTTATGTAGTGATAAATATAAAACAGACAGAACCTGTTCCCTGCCACACCCTGTAGAACACGAGCACAATCAGAAGTACAGATAATCCCCGTTTGAGAAGTGGAATGAGTTGTAGAAGGTGCAGTCCTTGCAACTATATGTAAATCAATAGACCAATAGAACACTGGCAAAAATTAAAAAAAAAAAAAACCTTTAAACCTTTTTTAGTTGTTGTTGTTTTTTTTCCCTAGAATGGTTAGAAGAATGTTGTAACAGTATGTTATTATTTACTGATATTAAGCAAACTGATATTTTAGAAACTCATAGTCACTCAGAATATAGACATTTGAATTAACTAATTGTAAAGGAAACAATAGCTTGCACATCACTTTCAATTGTGCTGTTTGTTTACAAATATAAAAAAAAACCTTAAAAGTTATGTAAGAACTAAAAATCCGAATAAAAAATTGCTCTTATATTTTACCCAGCCTTAATGTAAACTAAAAAGGCTGATACTGAATACTATTATTTGTATTATTGCTCAGTTAGGTTCACTGTTAGTGTCCAAAATCTTTTTCCTTTTTCAAATTTAGACAATGTTTACTTATACTAATGTTTAACTGGTGCTGAGTTTATTTCAAAATACTAATTTTGTCTTATTTATCTAAAAAGTTTCATATAACAAAAGGCTTCTTACCTCTAGATCAGTGCCTGCTAATGTGGCGCCTCGCAGGTTGCAGTTCTTTAGCTTTGCATTCTTCAGTGTAGCCACACGCAGGTTTATACCAGTCATCTGACTGCCCTCCATGTCCACCCCCTTCAGATTGGCACCTACCACATACACACACACACACGTTTAACGTTGTTTAAAGTAAAACAATAAATAAAGTAAATAGTAATAATAATTAAATTTGACCATTAGTGCCTAATGTAGTGTATTACAGATCACTTGTATCACTTTGCATCACTTATATCAAGCTTATCTTTCTTGAAATAACATATTGTACATTTGATAAATCAAACCAATGATTGACCATAGACTAATCTAAAACTGGCATAGGCCTCTCTGCTGTAAAAAAAAAAAGAAAAAGAAAATCGAGAATCGAATCGTGACCCTAAAATATATATATATATATTTTTTTTTTTTTACAATGTTTCCATGCTTGTCAAGAGCCATTTCTAGGCCTTCCATCATCAACACAATCCATTTCATAACTGAAGCAAATTGTAGTAGGACTGAGAAAACATTCTGGCCTACAGTCGGTTTATTAAGTAAGAGTTACCCAACTTTCTATTACTGCAAACAAAATAATCTGTACCCTCCAGGTTGGCTTTGAGTCCAGACGGGTCCTCGAAGTTGCAGCCCTTTAGGGAGGCCCCCTCAGCATTAGAGCACAACATCTTAACCCCCTGCAAATTAGCACCCTGGAATAAAACCACAACAAAAACACAAAAAGCTTTAACAGTTAGGACTGTGACTATACAGAGATAGAGATAAGACAGAGATAAATTCTAACCTCATTAAAAAGCATCAGATTATATGTATCAAGCTTGTTGCTACCCCTAATGTGGGGCAGTAAGAGACCAGAAAGCACTAGTAAGCTAGATGCAAGTAATTCAATTTTCTGTAACTCAATGTTCCTAAAACTAGCTGGAATTGTTAAAAAAGATGTCTTATACATTTGCATTTAGCAAGTTTTCTGATCTACAATAACCTTGGCATCATTTACAGCCTTTTTTTTTTTTACTTTTTTGACTCTTGCATGGAAGTGTGTGAGAATTATAAGTATTATAAGTGTATATTAACATTAAATACACTGCTGTTGTGTTATTAAATAATGATAATAATAATATTACTGTTACTGCCAGCTTGATTCTTCATGTAAACACCTATTTTTGCAACATTAGTACAAAGACAGTTTGGTTTAGTAAATTAAATGCTGGATTTTTTTTTTCCTTTTTATCTGATTAATAAAAAATAAATAAATAAATAAATAAAAAACACAACAGATTTATATGATTATCAAAATAATCTTTCGTTGCAGCCCTAGTTGAGATATAGCCAAATACATACATCCAGGTTTGCCCCAGAAAGGTCCGCCCTCTCCAGGTTGGAGCAGCATAGGTTTGCGTAGGTGAGATTACAGCGGCTCAAGTTAGCCATCTTGAAATTGATATAGCGCAGATCCAGTCTAGAAAGGTCCGCCCCACTGAAATTCAGACCCTGACAATTACAGAAAGAGAACAGAGATCACCAAAACATTCTGTTCAGACATCACACACTGTTACAAACACGTTACAAAAATGTTCATGTGTGAATGAATGTACCTGACAACGCAGTTCTGACTTGGTAGGCGTGGCCAGTAAAAACCGTACAAACTCTTTTCGGGAGATGGGAGAGTGATCCTCAGGAGGATGAGAGTTCTGCAAAAAATGGAACAACTCAAATTAGACACAATAAACAGGTAAAAAAAAAAAAAAAAAAAAGATTTACAGTCATAAAATGAACAATTCTTTACCTTAATTGCAACTTCCAGCTGTTCAGCAAGTTGCTCAATTCCAAAGAACCGAGCTTCTTCCAGTACGCCTGAAGATTAAGAATAAGATGAAACAAAAACACAAGCACTATTACAAAAATGAAAATCTCTACACTTTCCCCATGTTGGCTGATAGCCAATCTGTCTGAGAGAATGAGTGCAAGACATACTGCTAATTATGTTTGTAATCCGTCATTAGTGATGAAAACTACATCTACAGTTACATTTTTTAACAATGTTTCTTTGAAACCCGGAAAATGTAGACACATAATGCCAGAAATGGCAATGTTACATATGGCCCAATGGGTAAACCTCCATGTAACCTTTAAATCTATCACTTAGTCACATGTGAATATTAGAAAAAAATATATTGGAAATAATTATCTATTTATTTAGTAAAACAATAATATCAGACTAAACATAAATCAAATTCATACAAAACTGTGTTCATTAAAACATTTCCAAAGCACTCCTTATATGAGTCTAGTATTATTTCTTGTTCATAGAAATACCAGCTTTGGTAAATGAGTACCTTGTAATATTCAATCATTGTGGTGAGCTGGTAATGAAATGTAGGCACCTTAGGATTTAGAGGGCTCTGACGCCATTATAAAGTGATTTACTTAACGAAGTTATTAAGCAGTGGATGTAAATCTACACAAATCTGATCCAGCCTCGATGCTGAAGAGCTAGACTAAAACTCCTGTATTACGCTGCACTTCAGTAGAGTGGCTTTACTGCTTCTTACAACCTGACTGCTAAAATTCATAAATATGGCGCACTGGATTATGAGACGCACTGACGTTGAGACGGATTCTTTAGGAAAATTTAAGGATTTTAGGTGCGTCTTATAGTGCGAAAAATATGGTAATACAAAAATCTCAGATTAATGTTGTTAGGGTAACAATTAGGCAAGCCTGAGCCACAATATTAAAACCAGCTACAAGGAAAGCAGCTCAGAGGATGCATTGCTTATATTAGTCATTCTCAAATGAGATATGATGCACACACTAACCCAGCAAGTTGATTCCTTCATTGACAATAAGTTGACCATGTCGCAGGTAGTTTAGAATAGGCTCAAAGTACTCAGGACTGCGGTCAATGAGGTAGGCACCTCGCTCATCTTGCTTGTTGCCCCACACATCTGGAATACAGCAGAGAGAGAAATTTTAATATTTCATGAATAATTTAATACTGTCTGCAATGGACGAATATATCTGAATCGTTGTGTTATAAAATGCTCACCCTTTTCTCTAAACATATGAGCCAGCATGCTGTCCGGCTCCTTACTCACAAGAGTGCTCCTAAAGGGAGAAAAATAATAATGGATTTTATTAGCAATGCAGTTTTCATACATGTATATTATACATTTATATGTTTTGTTTTTTTTAACTGGAGAAACCAAAAACCTCATTGGATATCTTGAACATAAATGGTTGATTCAACCATTTATTTGATGAAAAACTGTGTATTTCACTTGGTCCAGATTTCAATCTACTATTGCAGATTTTATTTAGGTTACATACTGACGGTTCATAATAAATAAACTATTAATAAATAATAATAAAAATACAGTGATATACAGTGAAACCGCCAGAATCTTGCAAAATACCATGATATGCATTTTTGGTCATACCACCAAGCACTAATGGAGTCTCATCATTCTAGAGAGCACAGTTCTTCTACTGCTCCACAGCTCAATGCTAGTAGACTTTATACTAATCTAGGCCATGACTGACATTATGCAATGGTCAGGTATCAATAGGTTCTACTCCAGAGTTCTATTCTATTGGTAATGCTTCTCTACAGGACTCAAAGTTAAAGGAGTGTCCACAAACATTTGTAAATTAGTACTTATGGCTAGTCCAGCTAAAACAAAAATAATTGAAGCTTGTAACCGTTTTTTAACTATTCAAACACGGTTATAAACCCTTAAAACATCACCCAGCATCTTAAAAGAACTCTACTTGCCGTGTGGTCGTGAAGAGACGCCCACCAATATTTAAAGTCAACCAATCAGTGTGGCAGCTTGAAGAGTCCTCTGCAGCCTTTTCCTCAGTCTGAGGATCTGAAACACACCCAAACACAAACAAGTGTATACGTGCTCTGAGGACACTTTCATTGTTTCCCATGTGAGGTTTCAGGTATATGAGGAAATGACAAACTTAATCATGACACCAACTTACCGACAAAGGAGTCTCCCTCAGACACATATAACACATCATCATCTCTGCAAAACAGAGAGTCACACATGATTAATCTTTGTTGATTAAGGACAAACAATAAGTACCAGTACCAGGAACCTCCATCGGAACATAACTTACCTAATGAGGGCTATATCATCAATGAGGCCTCCCTTGCCATTGTACAGATTACTAGCCCTGATTCCCAGTTTATTGCTGGCAACGGATAAGAGATCCGACAGAGTGCCATATACTGCTACAACCTACAAGACAAAAAAAAGCAGAGGTCAGGATTACTGAAACAAACTAATGTTGGTTCAAACTGATGTGAACTGAAATTATCCAGCTCACTAAAGGTGTTTTTACACTTTAATGTCTGCACCAAGACTTGGGTCTTTGTTACATTGTGTACATTTGGTCCAGCTAGATTTGGTTTCACACTGCAGTTTAGTGAGCAAAGAATCATAGGAACATGCCAGAACTAAACCCACGTGTAAAGTAGCAATGCCAGAGAATCTCTAGAGAGGAGAATACCCACTTGAAGTGAGTCCAAGATGAACAGGTTCATATGAAGCAACTGAGCAAAATCAGAATTTATAAATATCTGAAAATCTCAACACAGTACGCTAGATTCTTTACTGCTTAAACCTGTTTGCTGTCGAACAATGGAAATATACAGGTACACTTTTTTTTGCTTATAACATTAAATAAAACTCAGAACAAGTAGTTATTACATATAATTTTAGTTTTTGACTTTTTTCCACCCCCATTGAGTTTCCTCTAGCGTTGAACAGTAACTTTCTGATATATTGGGGAAATATTGGGAAAGTGGTCAGACTCTGCATAAACAGCTCTGGCCATGCAGAAGGTTTGTTTTGGAGCCGTGGTTTTCTGTTTCTACATGATCCCTTTGGCTGTAGCAGTTTACACTACAAGACTACACAAACACCAAGTGGTCACCAACTTACCTCTGAGAAAGTTTTTTTTTTTTTTTTTGGTGGTGGTTTACAAAAAATAATCAGTTAACTTTAAAATATATTTTCACAATACAAGCCTTCATTAAATAAAATGAGGGGGAAGAATTTATATATACAATATAATAAGAATATAATTGATACGGTCACTATAAAGTAATGACATGTTTCATACTCATATTCATAATTTAAATAAATATCTTAAAGAAACGACAATGAAATATGTACAGGTGCTTCCATATCCAATGAAATATATTAACGGTTTTAATTAACATTTTCTCCTATTCAGGACAATATTATGCAGTCAGACCTTCTTTCAATCAGTGTTGTAAAGTTATAATATGACATTTCAGGGACATAATATCAATATATATGTGGGAAATTATAGATAGTAGTACTCATATTGCTATAAAAAACTAATGATAAATAAACTTTACACGTTACTGGTTGGTTAGTAGTTAGTTAGCTAGCTAGCTGGGTAATAAGTATACAGATCTGGAAAAAAAATAAAAGCACTTAAATAAATTTTGTTTCTTTGAAAACCTCTGGAACATAATCAAGAGAAAGATGAATGATGAATGCCATAAAAAAAAAAGCTGAACTGAATTTTTGCACAAGGAGTGACGTAAAGTTATCCAAAAGCAGTGTGCAAGACTGGTGGAGGAGAACATGCCAAGATGCATGAAAACTGTGATTAAAAACCAGGGTTATCCCACCAAATATTGATTTCTTGAACACTTAAAACTTTACGAATATAAAGCTGTTTTCTTTGCAGTATTTGAGGTCTGAAAGCTCTGCATCTTTTTTGTTGTCATTTCAGCCATTTCTCTTTTTCTGCGAATAAATCCTCTAAATGACAATATTTTTTATTTGGAATTTGGGAAAAATTTTGACTAAAATGTTGTCCGTAGTTTATAGAATAAAACAATAATGCTCATTTTACTCAAACATATACCTATAAATAGCAAAATCAGGTAAACTGATTCAGAAAATAAAGTGCTCTCTTAATTTTTTTTTTTCAGAGCTGTAGCTACCCAACTAGTTAGCTAAGCTATCTTAGATGGGCCTGACCATTAGATGCTATGTAACGTTATAGTCTTAAGCTTAGCTATGTTAAATTAATACACAATATAGCTATAATTACAAAATAAACACAAGTTTCACACCAACACGGGTCATGATTATCATTATTTACACAAATACCAGCTAAACACAACACTGTTAACATGATTTCCTCTATCTAAGACTAGCCATACATGCTAGCTAGCGCTAGCTAAGTTAGTTGAGCCAGCGGACTCAGAAAGTAAAAATCCGCTCCGGGATTTGAGCCGCAGCCGATCCGCCAAGACATTGAGAACAAAATCCCGGAGAGGATTTTTACTTTCTGAACTTGGATTTTGCACCTTTACACAAAAGTCATTCAACATCACTGTAACGAACTCTTCAATCCTCACCTTTCCATTTTTGGAGGAGCCGTTGACAAAAAGCGTGACTCTTCGCATTATTTGTTTAAGCTATAATTATGTACAATATTGAGTTTAATAAACAAAACTAGACCGATTTCTACAGCGAACTCATCCCACAGTTACTCAGTAACAGGCTAAACCAGATTCACACAGTGAAGCCAGAGCCCAGCTCACCCAGTCGCCGTCCAATCAGAGTGACGCTATTGTTACTAGCCTTGCGAACAGACCAATCACAGGACAGAGCTACACGTGTCGGCTCGCGAGACCAGCCAATCAGACACAATTGTGGTGTAGCTTCACTCATGAGGAATTTGCAAAGGGAAATAATTACCTCAGCGTGGCGTTTCTGGAGCTGTGGGAAGGTTTGCTAAAATAGCTTAAATTCACTGTAGGAAGCAGAACAGTAATAACAGTACAGCAGGGACACCATAGCTAGTCTGTCTAAACATACATATACTAGTAGAGAATATAGCTAGTATAGACTTAAAAATAGTAGTTATAGTCACTCACATCCACACTAAACCCTCCCCTCTCCCTCCGCTCTTCTGTGTGCTGCTGCAGCAGTTAACTACATACTCCACCTTTAGGTAAACCTGCAGGGAAGAATATTAGTTGTCAAATTGTATAAAACTTTGAAACTGACGCATGTATAGTTAGGTTTTTTTGTTTGTTATAGTTTTTATAGCCTTATATATTTTCTATTCTTCTGTGTTTTGATTTGGCTGAGTATGTTTCTTATTGTATTGTGTTGTTGCTGCTGGATGCCTAAATTTCCTTCGGGATAAATAAAGTATCTATCTATGTAAATACATAATTCCTGGTATTTGCATATTCAGGAGTATTTTATTCTAATGAGTAACACAGCTTGAAGTTTCAGAGAGAATTAGCACAGAACCACAGTATCTTAAAACCATTGTTATTTTGGTAATATCGTATCATGATGCACCCTGTGATTCCCACCCCTACCTTCAACCCTGATCTGCATTGTAAAGCGAAAGCAATGCTTGGAGCCTTTACCAAGCAGGGTTGAATGAAACTGTACAACCCCCCCCCCCCCCCTTTACACAAAACTAAACTGTACACCCCCCCCCCCCCCTCCCTTTACACTCACAAAGAACTGAACTTCACCCACACACACACCCAGTCAGCACACAGAGGCTGACATGACTTTATTTGCTGCACTCTTAAAAACTATAAACTCTACCTCAGTAACTGCTGTGATTATATATGTTCTATATGTTACAGTATGTCACACATCTCTGCACCTTATCCCCACTATACACTTTATTATACCGTATCGGTACTGCACTGTCCTGTCTTTAAATTGTCTCGTCTTTTGTATTTATTGTTATTTAGTGTTATAATTTTATAATTTTATGTTGCACTGTCGTCACTCCTGCATTTTATGTTGTCTATTGCTTGTTGTTCTATGTTGCACCATGGTTCCGGAGGAACGTAATTTCATCACACTGTGTACCTGTACTCAGATGTAATGACAATAAAAGCCTCTTGACTTGACTTGACATGAAACATAAAAGTTATATTTTGTTGGCATCTTAATTTAAAACAAACAGTTTCCCTATTGTTAAAAAAAACACTGACAGTTCTGTGTAGCCAGTGGCAGTCAGGCAAACTAGGTTTGGCACTTTTTTCTTGTGTTTATTATATGTACAAGAAAACATACAAGTTTTTATGTTTTTATGATTTTATTTAGCACTGCACTGAAAAGAGCCTCTTCTCCACTAGATGGCAGAAAAGGAAAACACTTTACTGCAGCCTCACAATTTAGATATTTTAGTAACATGGTGTTAAAGAAATGAGGACAACGGATCATCTTTGCTTATTTAACTAGTGTAATCTGGGCACATCCAGTAAGGCATTGGCTGCTATTTTAAACAGGCCATAAATCTTACTGAAGTTTACAGGTAGGTCCCAGTTTCCTGAGAGCTGTAAGTCTTATCTGTCAAAATTAGCCTACATGACATTGCAGCCATTTTAACAAACAAAGAAGACAAGTTCTAACTCATAAAGTTTTAAAGTGTTCAGAAATCAATATTTGGTGGAACAACCCTGTTTTTAATCACTATTTGGTGGAATAACCCTGTTTTTTAATCACAGTTTCCATGCATCTTGGCATGTTCTCCTCCACCAGTCTTACACACTGCTTTTGGATAAATTTATGCCACTCCTGGCAACTTCAAACAGTTTAGCTTGGTTTGATGGCTTGTGATCATCCATCTTCTTCTTAATTATATTCCAGAGCTTTTCAATTTGGTAAAATCAAAGAAACTCATCATTTTTAACCCTCCTGCTTTCCTCATATTTACTAACACTCTTAATTCTCTGGGTCAATACCCAGCCATTTAAAATTATGATTAAATTTGAATAAACATGTTACAAAAGTTTATTCACCCATTCTTTATGTTTAGCTGATGAATTACCAGATGTTCTAGCATTAATATAATGTTAGTATTATATAAGTATATATATAAATTAGTATTATATAAGTATTTTAAGTATTGTTTTGTTGAGTTTGGACCTTAAGTTAGACTACATTTAGAGGAAGATTATAAAACTGAATGTTACTGTGACCTTGACATTATTACCACACAAATATGTGTAAAATATTGATATTTCTTATGTTTTATGCAAATAAATAGCTTTAATAAAACATATATTGAAATAAAAAAAATTGAAACACTTTATTTTTTATGTATTGCCTTTGTCAAATTAAGAAAAGACGATAAATATTAATCACGAAACTAAAGTCAACCATTAAACATTGAACGGGGTCAGATTGAGCCCATAGGTAATAAGAGGGTTAAGTTTTAAGTGTTAAAAGCATTCAGACTCCTTTTAAGAAGTGAGTTCAGTCACCAATTACAGACACAGCCTTTTTGTTGTGCCTGTAAATCTTATTTAATTACCATAGAAAACTGTATATATTTCATAATGCAAGTACCTGCAGCATTAACATGTGGAGCAGTAGAAGTGACTTCTCTCCAGTGCAGGAGCTCCAACCTAAACGGCTTTAGAATAAGACTAGGTGCTATGTTTATCTGTAAATAGCCAGTCATCCATTATCAGCACCGGACCTCACTAATACTTTTATGGACCAATGCCATTAAATCCTCACAGCAATGTTCCAAAATCAAGTTTGAGCGTTTTGCAGAAGATTAGAGGCTGTTACTGCAGCAAAGGGAAATCAAACTCCCTATTATTACCTTGATTGCAAATGCAAATCTGAGAGACCAGATGTCCTTTCTCAAAAGTCTGGGTATATAATGGGCAGATTCCTAGACTGAGATTAAGCCTAGACTTAGACTAAACAGCATTTTGAATGGAGTTTTTCTATTGAAAGGAAAATATAGTCTACAGTTTGGCTCAATCCCTGGGAAACTACCTTATATCATACATTCATTCCCCTACACTGTTTCTATACTGTGTATAAGATCCAGTAGTAAATGCGTGGAAATAAAATCTGAAATTATATTATTTTGTCTCATATTTGGTATCATCTTTAATGTCTACAGCATAAATAAAGGGATTGACCACACTGTTATAATAATTTATGTATATATAGTGTTAACAGCTCTACTCTTATTGGCTGATGCTCCTGTATGTGCAAAAAAAGTTGTTATAACTGATTCAGTATTCACCTTTGAATTTTTTTGATCACAAAAAATACATCAGAAAAGTTATCTTTGTTCGCTTAATGCTCTTGTCTGGACTGGGAATTGAAATGATTCAATAGTACATTTTAGACTATTTGCAATATAATCTTATCTCGCTTGCTTAATTGTATTGTAATTTCTGAATACACCATGCAATGAAGCAAAAAAGAAGAAATTACATTATTTTGATTTGTTTATATGTTGCTTTTTCATCAAGTTTAGACCAACCACCTTATCATGCAAAATAAATAGGAATAACTCTTTTAGCTGCATTTTTACTCTAGTGATGCAAATAATACTTCAAACTAACTGGCATGTGGAATAGGTCAGAATCTTGACCTGTATTAAGAGCTGTAGCCATTTTGGTTTTAAATGATTATATCACCACCCTGTCAAATACCACCCTGTCACATTTTAATTGTGAATGTGGTTCCAACGTCTCTGTATAAAGAACATTTAAAAGGATTTTATGCATAAGAGGCAGAAATGTGTTTTTTTGCGGAGATGAACACCTTTATGTTATGGCCTAAACAAAGTGTTTTCGCTCCTAATGAAAATTTACAATATGGAGATGGAACCTGTTTTGGAACCATCTAATTGCATGTACATCATGAGATGTATGTCATTAGAGCAAATCATAATGAGGCCACACGCACCCACTCCCATTTCCCGGTGTAGCCGCAGACCGGTTTGGCCTAATAACACGGCTCGGATAAGCCACAACTAATAACCTAATTAAATGTCAAACAAGCATGTTTACACTTATGTGGGTTTTTTAGATGAGCTGCAAAAAGAACACGCATAGAAGCGTTAATGAAAAGCTTTAAACAATCAGCAGCAGTGAGTGACAATATCCTGTTTACAGCTGAATGACTCTCACATGGGGAGCACAATCTTATCTTCGGTGGCGAAAAATAGTGCTGTTCAAAATGTCACTTCATGTCTGCAACTGCTCATGCACTTGGCAAACACATACATCAGATAATCGCCCGTCTCTGTGTCCGCTGTTGACTGTTTGGCCGGGAGATGCAGGGAAGTTTCCCATTGTCCGTGTCTCCATGTTTGGGGAACGTGGGCCGCGTATTATCATCTCAAAGAATAAATTAGATAAGGCTGGTTGTGGACAAACGGTGTGCGCTCGGTGTCTGGTACAGAGCAAAGCCTGCGATGAACCTTGAAAGTCTTTTGTTATTCAAACAAGCCCAGCCAGTGTTAAAATAACATTTTTCTTTAACTTTAAGCAGCTGACCACCAAGGCAAAAGTCATTATCTGGTTGATTGTAGATTATTCATGTAGCTTGGCCTCAGTAGCCGGAGCCTGAGAGAGCATAATTAGTGGTAAATCGAAACATGCATTAGGTTTCTCAGTCTATTGTAAAAGTAATGCAATAAAGCAGAAAGAAAAAACGCCAGTGTGCAGGACTGACCCTTTAAAACCGATTACATGTTTCCTGGAAAAACCCTTGGAACATTAACGTCTTTGTAATGCTTTGAAATAAACAATCTAAAATGATTAGCACACCAGATAAGGGTGTATCCATGAATTTCTGGCACCCCTATACACTCCTCCCCATAAACACTCTCTCGGCCAAGCTCTGAAACGTACCCTGACTGAATCTAATAAAACCACTTCAATAAATCCAACTCCTTTTTGTGCCCAATCATTTAGATAAAAAAGTACACACCCTAGAGAAACATACATAATTTAGCTCGACCGCCAACATATGGGGAGTATTGTCTGTCAGAACCTAAAACTTTTCTATAAATGGTACTGGAACCTCCTTTCACAACACCCTTACTTATTTTTGAAAGTGAGTGAGATTTAGAGTTATTTTTTTAGGCTTTTGTTCTTGTAGCATAAGCTAGCTAGCAAGCTAATGTCAGAGAAAAAGACACCATTCTTATATGTGGCTAAAGTCCCTATAGGCAAGTCAGTTCACTCAGCAGTCATCACTGTAATGCCAGAGGGGCGTTATCAAAGGTCATGCAAGACCAGACTGTTATCTCTTTGAACAGGGAGAGCAAAATACTCAAAACTGACAGGAAAATAACCATTATATAAAAAAAATTCAAATCATTCATAAAATCGAAGAAAATCAAAAAATCTAATAATAGTTTATGGCGTTATGCTCAATAATGCACAGGAAAAAATAATTTTTCAACTTGGTATGGCTACCACACATGAGCAGATCTCCACATCCACTGCGGCATCCCCACTAACATGTAAGCCCTCCTCCCTGCCCTTGGCACAACCAGCAAGCTGACTAATGCTAACCATACACTAGAAAACTTCAGAAAGACTCTAAAAAGACTTCTAATAGACTGAAGCAGGGGTCGGCAATTAAGTTTGGCCGTGGGCCAGATAGTTTCCAAGCTATTATGTTGTGGGCCACAAAAAAAAATAGTTTTGGAAAATGAAGTGTAATGGGATGGAGTGCTACAGTCTAGTAGCTCTCCAGCCCAGAGGGTTGTTGAACCCAATTGCAGTTGATCTTAAAGCAGGTAAACCCAAGAAGAAAGGAAAAAATAAATACATAAACTGAGGATCTTGCAGGGTCACTATTTGCAAGACTGCACCTAGATTCTTTTCTGAGATTATTTTATGATTATTTATTATTATTATAAATGCGAAGACGTGAAAGACACTCTTGCTCGCTCTACAGATCCACCAGTATGCTCCTCCTTCTGTACGCTCCAGGAGAACCGTGATTACCTAGCAATCGCCGTAGTCTCATCCATGTCCAGTCCTGCAAATGTTCCTGTGCTTGCCTTGCAGCTTCCCATAGCTCTCCTATTGGATGTTGACATTGTTCACATCACTATTTGCGTGAGACAAGTCTCAAGACTTACGATAACATTAAACATCACAGTTGATTTTATCTGAATGTCAGGACGAGAAAAAGACTGACTTAAACCTTTAATCCTAACCACCTTCCTTCAACCACAACTCTCAACCCTACCAAGACTCTCATGATTTTATCCAGACACTGAAAATTAATCTGCAACAGAGAAATCGCTTGAAAGTCATTTGGTGAAAGATTGGCTTAAGCTGACTGTCTGTTTTTGACTCCTCATTAGTAATATCACTCATTTAGTCCAGCTAGCTATGATTCAGCAAACAGATGAATGAGAATTGTTCCTTTTTGTGGGCACAAGTATTTTATTACAGTGCTCAGTGTTTAAATATTAGACTACTTTGTACTTTGTGAATACTGTTGCCATAACAAACAGTTTATTTTGTTGTGGTTCGTATAACACTGCTGCCTCTGCTGTGACATGTACATGCATGTTTCATCAACCGTCAATTAAGGACATGGCCTATTCTTGGCCACCCTGCTTGACAGTCTGACAAAAACAAGACATCTGCCCAAGTGGGGCAGCGTAGCATAGCAACCATGTAGGCTAAATGTAGACGCCAACCTTTTAAGGATAAAAGAAAGACTGAACAGTGTTACGTGGATCTTTTAGAAAAGGTATGAATCACAAACATTTGTCTGATTGTCTTTTGTGTGACCTAATATAAAAAAAAGCTAATGAAGTGGCTCGCCTAGCAACCATTCATGAAAGTACATTTATGGGCTGTTGCTAAGCTAATCACTTCATTCGTTTTTTTTAACACCATCACAATGACCACTGTAAACCTGCTCATTTCTGTGTGGGTCTAAATTTGTTAAGGATGGTCACCAATTGGGTCCCCTTTGGTAGGTGCAGTTAAGGTCAACAAAATTGTGTCTATTTTTTATACCTGGGCTCTGTGAGATAGCACCTGTGGGTCCCTAATGAGGCCAAACAAGAGTAGCCAATTTCTAGCATAACTGGGCCCACATGAAAACACAACTGAGGATTGCATCTGTATCACATATGAGGCCCAGTGGTGGCCCTACTGGGCCCTGCAATTATATTTCAACTGGGGTCCACAAGTGTAGCCACCGGAGCTCCACTGTGGTAGCCCAACTGGACACCACAATTGTAGCCAATCTGGGCCTTATAACTTTAGCACAATTAGGCTTCACAGTGGTATAGCAACTATTATGACTATTATGAATGTTAGTCCAACTACACAGGGCCCCCAATGGTAAATTTACAAGGGCACGCAAATGTAGCTTAACTGTGGCCTATAACTGGAACCATTTGGTCAGGTAGTCTAACTAGGCACCACAAAAGTAACTCAACTGGGGTCTGCACCCAACCTGACTAGCAATTAAAACACCAACTGGAACCAACAAATTTAGCCCCACTTGACCTCAAAAAGTAAAACTATTTAGGCCCTCAATGGTAGCTCACATTGGGCCCACAACAGTAGCCAAACAGGGACCCGCAATTGGACACCAAATGGGACAATAGAAGCCCAACTGATGCTGATAACTGTATCCCAAGTGGGGCTGATAACTGTAGCCCAACTGGATTCCAAAAATACCAAACTAGGTTCTCAGTGGTCACTCAACTGAAGCCCACCACAGTAACCCAACTATAATCCACAATGGTCTAACAACTAGACCGACAACTAGACTAACAACTAAAAGGAGCCCACCACTGCAACCCAACTATAATCTATGAAGGTCTACCAACCAGGCCTCCAACTGGAGCCCATTACTGTAACCCAACTATAATCCGTGACGGTCTACCAACTAGGCCAACAATGCTTACCCAACTGGAGCCCACCACTGTTACCCAACTATAATCCCCAATGGTCTACCAACTATGCCCACAACGGTAGCCCAAATAAAGCCCACATTTGTCGACTAACTAAGAAGAGTTTCTCTATCTGAGAGAGCAAAAATGCTTTGCATACTTGCTGCAAATGTGTGAAATCATGAAAAACATGAGTAAAACATAATGGCTCAGTTGATTGTCTTGTTCTTTTATTCACTGTGGGCAGTAATAGTGCTCGTTTGAACGGAGTGTACATTCACAGTAATGATTTCTCAGCAATGCCTGACCAAGGCCCTGAAAAGTGACGAGTTTCTTCTACTTTTAATTAGTCTCTGTGAGACTGGACGAAAGAGAAAGAAAAAAGAGAGGTGGCAGAGAGAGAGACAAAGAGAGGGAAATGAGAGAAAACACACAGGGAAGAGGGACTGAGACAGAAAAATGGAAGACTAAAAGAAAGGAAACAAAAAGAAAGAAAAAGAGGAGACTTAGACAGCGAAAAAGAAAGAAATCCAAGAGAGAATGAATTAGGAGAAAGAGAGAAGGACAGAGAGAGGGGAGAGAGGGAGCTACAAGCAAAATAAAAAGAGGAGGAATGGAGATTAGAAGAAAAAAATATATCATATGAAAAAAATTGGAAACTAAGAGAAAGAGGAAAGAAGAGTTAACAGAAAGAAAGACAGAGAAAGAAAGACAAAAAGAAAGATAAGGGGGGTCAAAACGAGGACAATAATACAAGTGAAAAAAAAGATAGATAATGGATATAAATTGAAAGGAGAGAAAAATTATGCATAGAGATATGGAAGCAAAATAAAAGAGAGAACAAAAAGAAAGAAAGGGTAAAGAAAGAAAGAGCAGAGACTGAGAAAAAAAATGAGATGAAAAGAAATGCAATCAAAAAGTAAAGACAGAAATAGAGAGAGAGAAAGAGAGACTCCCTACCACTGCAGTGAGAGTTCCCGCTGTGAAATAAGAGAGCAGATTCACTGGAATAGACTTTGATATCAATTATTAAATAAATAAGTCACATACACACACACACACACTCAAACAAACTCACAATATTGCATTATCTAACCAGCATGACCACATTTCACATTTCTTCAAAGCAGTGCAGCATACCAAACAACAGGCCTCGTACCATGTGAAAGCTACACACATACACACACACACACACACAGAAACAGTGTCATTTTACCATGAATGACTTAATGACAACATTAATTGGCACAATATTGGCACATTTTTCTCAGTTTTTAAAATGTTATTCTGCATTCATAGAAAAGCATGATTACACTGAGAAATTAAGTGATTGACAGCCTTGGCCAGAAACAGATAATCTGCAAGACCTTTCTGTCGTATTCCTTTTCTGTCTTCTACTGTCAAAACATTACACCTACCAAACAAATTGGATATCTAAGAAAAAAATCTGCTTTGCTTCTGTGCTGTAAACCCAATGAAAGCAGTCTGAGACACGTTATAGTGGAAATGGGCAGCCCAACCAAATGTGTAGGTGAGTCTGACTCTATGCCGCTACATAGATTTAGGTTGCAAATATGATGTGGCGGAAATTTTTGACTTTTTTCTATAGAACAGATAGGAATGAAAACACAGCACAATTGGGCTACATTTCATTATTAACTACATAGCTTACATTAGCTGCTGTTTACACCAGCCTCTTTGGTTGAAGTCTTATTTTAAAACTTAAAATTGTATTTACTTAAGCACACCCTATGTAAACTGTTCAGACGTGCTTCCAATTAGTGAATTCAGCGCACTTTAAATTCACTGACATGAAATTTGACCTTTTTTTGCATTTTGCTAGTTCATTTCAGTGCTAATTATTGAACATTACTTTGTGTTAGTAAACATGTAAACATGCCTTCACTGACCAAATGTATGTTTTGGCTGAAGCGAAAACTGTAGAAATCAGATTTTTGTAAGCATGCTTTGGGTGTTAAAGTTGCAGTTTTCTTATTTTCTGACCTGGGCAGCCCACAAAAACTGACACAAAGTTGAGTTGTGTCACAGGTTGTGGGTTGATAGGTACTTTGGATATCCAAATCTTTGCGCAAGTAGACAAAAAGTTAGTTTATTTCTAATATGTTCTCATGAAGGAAGAAGGATTAACCATATGGAATTGTTTTTGCAGGGGTTCTTCTTGGCTACATCAAGCATCTTTAAGTTTTTAAGTCACATGTACAGCCTCTAAAAGAGGATCCGGCTCAGTTTTACTGAACACAAGCAGCTGGTGGAGCAATGGAGACTTCAGAAGGGGAAACTCAAACTCAGAGCTTAGTAGCTCATTCACTCAGTAAAAACAAAGTGTTGTAGTTGATGTGAAGTTTCTGACTGAGTGCTCTCTCTCTCTCTCTCTCTCTCTCTCTCTCTCTCTCTCTCTCTCTCTCTCTCTTCTCTCTCTGACCGAACATAACCTGGAATCAGATTCATCTGCTCTGAAAGAAGACCACATCACACCAGCCTGTTTAAAATGATTCTTCTGCATGCTCTGTGCAATTACCCATTCTCACCAGAGAGGGACCTAAATCCCAAAACTTACAGACTTATCAGCTTAAATTAATCTGCCATTTTACTTTTTTTTTAATGTACTTCAATTCTAACATTTCTAAAGCAAGTACATCTGCTATATCCTGTTGCTGCCAGTAGGTGGCAGTGTAGCGCTTGTTACGCTGTGGCTGACTATGACTAGCTGTATTTAGCAGTGGTAGCCTTGAATTCCTCCCTCAGACCAGAGAGGCATTCATGAAAACAAATCATAGTTCCTGTCTCATGCTTTTAAACCTGTTTTTTAGGTGAGTTCTGTGCTAAAAACACACCAAAATCATTTCAAACTAGTAATTATATCATACTAATCTGTGTTTATATACCTAGACTGAGCTGTCAATCAGTAGAAATGAAGATAACGTGTGGATGAGGGTAAAATAACAGATGTTCTTGGTGTTGTTTGATTCAGTTTAAGTTCCAGCTGTGTTAAAAATACTTATAATGAAATATTCTAAGCTGTTTTAAGCGTGTTTTACAAATATATTTTGTCCATTGAACTGGACGTTTTCAGAAAATGGGTATTCTATGAGTGGTGTATTAAAAGTACTAGCAGTTAGCAACTTTAGCATTTGTTTTGTTTGTCTCCTGTTCAGTTTAATGTAAATCAGTTTGCAAGAGATCCTGGTCTGAACTTTGGTCTTCGGTAAATAATGTGTAATGAATGTACAGTTCATATACAAACTAGACTGTGTTAAAAAATATGTGTATATATATTTTAGGTAAGTTACTACTGCTTATAGTAATACATGTATAGTACTGTGTCAGGCTAAAGAAAGTGTCAGAGAGAAAAAGGAAACTAAATATTTTGTCTGTATTTTTTTATATACATATTTGTGGACTTGTTTTACCTACATTTGTATGTTTTTTTGGTGACTTGTAATTAACCAAAAATGAATATATAAAATATGTTTAAATAAACCACAGTCCAGAAAGGCATTCGTAAAAACAAGTCATGGTTTCTGTCTTATGCTTTTAAACCTGTTTTTTAGGGATATTATCTGTTAATGGATCTCCAGCACGGGACCTGTAAAAAAATCTTAAAGGTTTTGTTCTGTCTATTCCATGTTTATAGAAAACAGAGTCACAGTGTCAGAAGCCACAAAACCACATAAGCCTTTTTTTCACATAAGTAAGAAAGTAAAGAAAGTATGTGACTTTAACTGTGCAGTTTGGTGCATATAACGCTTGTAAGTTATTTACAATCGCCATGAATTTCTCAAAAAAGAAATGGTGACAAATCTATAATATGTATTTTTTATTATTGTTTTTTTTATTATTTATTACATAATAACCCAGTTTTCTAGCTAAAAGCTAATTGTTGTTTATTAACATCTATTACTTTACCCTGGTAACGTCCACAAACAAAACTGAATATGCATATACAGCTCAACCCTGTGCAAGGTGCATTGCAATGCTCGTTGCCATCTTACACCCCATCAACAGTCTATTTTCACACCTTGCGCCCGCACCATTAAAATAACATTGGAGTTATTTTAATCTATGCCAATGGGTGCGGTGGGCTGGAAGTGAAGTGTGTTCTGGTAAATTTCTGGCATGTTTCTCTCTTGACCTCAGGAAACACAGGTTCACCACTGACTTATTAAAACCAGAACAATTACCCACCCAATCCTATCTTAGAATTTTTTTTAAATATTAACAATAAACATAATAAAGAATAAAATAACACTGCTGTTCCCTTAAAAGAGCTGCTGGCGTACCTTCAGTTTTAAAGGAAATGACAACTGGCACACTCATTGGTTAATTTCATGTCATGCCCAATACACACCCATGATTAATTAATAGAATTACTTTTGAGCTGCGCAAGGCATATTTTGGTTCTCTCACGATAACTGTGCACTTGGCCTGTGTCTTAACCCTATGTCTAGACTGAATGAGTGCATTTTGGATGAGAAAGAAATTGTTTCAATTAGTTTTTCAAGTGTATTATATGTGGGTCTTGTTCCTTCCAAGGTTTCTTTCTCCTGCAGCTCTGAGGGAGTTTTTCCTTGCCTCCGCACTCACTGGGGGTTCAGTATTCTGTATTTTCTATGTTTGATGTTTTGCCTGATTCAGTATCCTGTCATCATGTTTCTGTAAAGCTGCTTTGTGACAACATTAGTTGTAAAAAGCGCTATACAAATAAATTTAATTTGATTTGTATTTAAGTCAATTTTAGTCAGGCAAGCTTTGGGTGTTGAGAGTCTCAGAGACTTTGCACCACAGGTGAAACTATCTTAAGTGCCTTTGGTGGAGAGCAATGGACATTAGCACGGTCGCCACCTCACCGTAGGTGCACAGTCTTGGGGAGGGTCCCTCTGGTCCTGCGGTGGAGACTCTCTGCTGAAAGCGTTCAGCTGTTCTCAGTGTTTAACACAAAGAATTTAGCGGGGGAAGAGTGTTCTCCTGCTGTGCTGAGTGTGTGTGCCTCATTTGGCTTGTTACTAGGCAACTGTACCTGTACAGTCGGAAAGTCACAAGCTTCTAATGCCTTGTTTGAGGAAATGAACTGGTTGTCGTTTTCATTGGGATCAAAACAAGGTCTCCGATATGTTGCCAGAGATGTGAAAAGTGTCTTGACATCCGTTCCACGTATCCTCAACGTTTCCTCCATGTTCCTTCAGTGTTCAGACAGTGTTAAGTGGTATGCGGGGGCAGCCCCTGTAACAGCGAGCCGCTGCCCCATGAATAAAGCATCTGGGAGCCACGCTGCTAGCTTTTCTAGCTCTCTTTTTTTTAACCAACTCTTTGAAATAAAGTGAGGTGGATGAATTATAGATGTAACTACTCAGAGAGCAGAGGGGTGAATAAATAGTCTACATGTGCAGACACACGGAGAGAGATTGGAAGGTCAGTGTGAAGACCAGACAGTGATCTCTGCTTTAAAAATGTTAAACTCTTAAGCACTGCACATGGCATAGCATTGTGAGTCCATGAATAATTCATAAAACGTGAAATGTCACCTAATAAATGTCAAGAGATTTTAGGAAAACTGTGAACACGGTACCTAGCAGTTCTCACAGACCTAAGTTCAAAATCGTGATTTGCGCAACTTTGAATTAAAATCATGTACAGTCCTCTCCAAAAGTATTGGAACAGTGAGGCCAAACCCTTTATTTTTGCTGTAGACTGAAAACATTTGGGTTTGACATTAAAATATGAATATGAGACAAAAGATCAACATTTCAGAGACACAGTTCAGAAGATAGCACCTTCTGCCTAAACCCACCCATTTTTCTTGTGAGCAAAAGTATTATAACTTAAACTTAAAATAATTTAAAGTGAATAATACTTAATATTTAGTTGCAAATTCTTCTTCTGTGATGCTTTTCCAGGCAGTGAGTTTAGGGTCATTATCTTGTTGCATCGTGATGGTTGAATCTTTCTGAAGATTAATAAGTCCGTCCCAGAATAAGCCAAAACACACTAACTCCACTGTGTTTGACAGATGAGCTGGTATGTTTGGAAACATGATCAGATGATTTCTTTCCCCAAACAGCCTTTTTATCACATTTAAGGTTAATCAATGTTAATCTTTGTCTCATCAGTCCATAGGCTTGTCTCTGTACTTCTTGGTATATTCCAGCATGTCTTACTATTTGCCTTGTTAATAGTGGTTTTCATTTTTGCTGAAGCCTCTGTACTTTTGTTCATTAAGTCTTCTGTGAACAGTAGATTGTGATACTTTCACTCCTGCCCTCTGAAGGTAGTTGCTGATGTTGTTTTAGGGTCTTTCTTTTCAGCACTCACAGTGTTTCTGTCATCAACTGCTGTGGATTTCCTTGGTCTACCAGTTCATTACTTGTTATTTAGTACACCAGTGATGACTTTCTTCTTCAGGACATTCCTAACAGCTGTTCTGGCTATGAACAATATTTGTGCAATGGTTTCAATTGACTCTCTTCTCTCAGCTTCACAGTTGCTTGTTTATTGTTTAGATTTAATGAATGTAACAGGACACATCTGGGTAACAAAACACACGTGACAGTCAAGTCATGTTCCAACACTTTTTCTCACAGGAGAAATGGGTGGGTTCAGACAGAAGGTGCTCTCTTCTGAACTTCGTGTCAGATCCAGATGTAAATACCTGTAAATAAAAGCTGAAATGTTGATATTTTGTCTCATTTGAAAGTCTTAAACAATTCAAATGTTTTCAGTGATTAAATAAAGTGATTGTGAGGGCAAACGTACACACTAATGGTAAGTCACTGGTTGCTTTAAATGTATGGAATAGATTTTATAGGTTATTTAAAACAGTTTTTTGGAAACACTCATATGGCAGGCACTGTATTTACAGCAAACATACCCAAAAAGCTAATTGGTCCACAGCAATGTTCTATATTTGACTGAAACAGTACCTAACTGGGAAAATCCTGTTTCCTGTATAATTATGGCAATTTGTCACAGTATTTGTAGACTAAATGTTTACATAAAAATATAATTTGTGCAATGATTTACTGTGTTAGAAATGTTGAATTTAGATAGCTGATTCCTGCATCTAAGCCACAAATTAACAAAACAAAACATTTTGATGTTATTATAATACAAAGTATAGTATTATATAGAACCTGAAATAACAATGTGCATATTTATGGAAAAAAATAGATTAATTTTCTGTTCAAGCTTTTTACATTTCTTTCTAGATCAGTGGTTCTCAAACATTCAAAGCAATGTACCACCCATGATCAAACTAAAACTTCTAAGTACCAACTACTGGGGCTACTGTTAGGGCCTTGGTAATTACCCACTTGGTAATACACAAATTATTGATTATTGTTTTACGAAAATACAGTATGCCTACTGAGACATGCTTTGAGAGTTTGAGAGAGAGTTTGAGAGTTTGGGAAATAAGAGGATTGTGAGACAGTGTAGTAGTGTACAAAACCTTTGAACCCTAGGGTTAAAAAATTATTTTGCTATTATTACTAATAGACAAACTATTGAGTTCCACAGGGTTTAATTGTAGGGCCTATAAAACTGTAAATAACTGAAGTGTAGGTTTTCGTACCAGGTAGGAGTCTACCAGGTTAAACACTAAACAAAAACAAACCGAATGTTGTGAAAATGAGATTTCAATCATTAATATTTTTGTGCGTGCGTTAAACTTTCATGATGTCATCTGTGGAGAATCTCTTCTGTTGCTTAAAACAAAGAGGACACACACTGCAGTTTGAGAACCCCTGCTATAAAGAATGACTGAATTTTTTAGCATTATTTGTAACACAACAAGAGTTAGAACTTAAAAATGTATTAAAGTTTTTTCCTTATTTCAAATGTTTGTTTTTCCTGTCTGTATCTTCTGCTTGTCTCAGAGTCTATCCAGATTTCTTGATTGTCTGTTTGGCCAGTTAGTTTCAGGAGGGAGAGTGCCAGTGAATGTAAGAAGGAGAGCCTGTTCAATATTTAATCAGTGTATTCACCCAGGTACCTTACCGCCTGTGGCTCACCAACAGCTTTAGCATCTCCAACATCTCCGTTCTGACAGAAAAACGACTAAAAGAGTCAGAATAGGTGCAAACAAAACAGCCAAACACAATGTGCACTCATCAAAAGCATCCATATTTCTTACATCTTACATAGAACTAATGTCTGCAATTTAGAGTAGAAAATATCTGATGTGTAATGTAAAAAACATTTGTATTTTATTTTTATATGCCAACCTTTTTAAGAAAAGTAATAAGTGATTGAATGATATTACAATTTTGTACAGCTCCTATTTTGTCAAAGGCAGTATATGGGTTTTACTTGTAGACTGTTTATGGATCCCAAATGCATTTGTCTGTGTACTCAAACAGTAAATAACTGATCAGCACAGTGATTTATTCATCAGTCTACTCAGGCTTTAGTAGAGCTCACAGTAACACTGAGATAAATAACTGATCAGCACAGTGATTTATTTATCAGTTTACTCAGGCTTTAGTAGAGCTCACAGTAACACTGAGATAAATAACTAATCAGCACAGTGATTTATTTATCAGTCTACTCAGGCTTTAGTAGACCTCACAGTAACACAAAGATAAATAACTGATCAGCAAAGTGATTTATTCATCAGTATACTCATGCTTTAGTAGAGCTCACACTAACACTGTGATAAGTAACTGATCAGCAAAGTGATTTATTTGTCAGTCTACTCAGGCTTTAGTAGAGCTCACAGCAACACTGAGATAAGTAACTGATCAGCACAGTGATTTATTTATCAGTCTACTCGTGCTTTAGTGGAGCTTATATTAACACTGAGATAAATAACTGATCAGCACAGTGATTTATTTATCAGTCTACTCATGCTTTAGTGGAGCTCAGTAATACTGACAGTAACACTACATCTAAGTTTCATTAAGTTCTATTACAATGTAACGAGGCTTTATTAAAAAGTTATTTTTTATTTTGAACGTGATGTTCTGAAAATAATAGTCATTTGGGTGGTGGATGGTTCTTGTAGCAGCCAAATAATATCTACTCAATCTGAGCCATTGTGCAGCGACATATGGGCTTCAGCATGTAACTGTCCACCTGTATAAGGACTTATAAAAGATATAAAGCTCATAAAGTGGCCACTGAGTGGAAATACATGGTAGGGATTTCTAATAAAGTGGATTACAAGCTTATTTAGATTCATTTGTTCACACTGTCTGACACATTTTCAAACGTATGTCTGGATTTTAATTGACATTGGGCTCTTTGTGATAAGTTTGATTTTACTGTAATATACAGCTCTGGAAAAATTAAGAGACCACTTCAGTTTCTGAATCAGTTTCTCTGATTTTGCTATTTATAGGTATATGTTTGAGTAAAATTAACATTGTGGTTTTATTCTGTAAACTACGGACAACGTTTCTTTCAAATTTCAAATAAAAATATTGTCATTTAGAGCATTTATTTGCAGAAAATGAGAAATGACTGAAATAACAAAAAAGATGCAGAGCTTTCAGACCTCAAATATTGCAAAGAAAACAAGTTCATATTCATGAAGTTTTAAGAAATTAATAGTTGGTGGAATAAACCTGGTTTTTAATCACAGTTTTCATGCATCTTGGCATGTTTTCCTCCACCAGTCTTACACACTGCTTTTGGATAGCTTTATGCCACTCCTGATGCAAAAATTTAAGCAGTTCAGCTTGGTTTGATGGCTTGTGATCATCCAGCTTCCTCTTGATTGTTTTTTTAAGTGGTCTCTTTTTTTCCAGAGCTGTATGGTTAACAACAAAACATTTATATATATATATATATATATATATATATATATATATATATATATATATATATATATATATATATATAATTTTTTTTTTCGATTCAAGTAAGTGATGATGTAATTTCTTTTCATGGCTGATGTTAGACAGTGTTTTTTCTTTGCTGTAAAATAAATAGGCCTGCTAACAGCTGAAATTGGAGACTGTTGCACTTTGGAAGCTTCGTTGTTTTTACTTCCTTCCCCCCACATGAATTCAAATTCAGAGTACACAGCAGATGATATTACAACTGCCATAAATCAAAGCACCTTTATTCGTCATGGTTTTATTGTGTCTCTATAAAAGGTAAACAGGGAGGCAGGGGGCACCATAAAGTCAGCAGGAATAATGCTGTGGAAATTCAGTCATGGGTAGGGCCTGTACCAGAATATAAAGCTGGGCACAGAACATTTTTTTCAAATATATTTCAAATGAAATACTGCTGTATCTATCCTAGCCTGCATGCAATCTATGTTCTAGCTTTTTGTCTGCTGACAGTTCTGATATAAACCTGTGACGAATGACTCAGTATGGCAGCTTGTGTGATGGCAATCTGTCTCAGAAGTCAACAGTAAACCCTCAACAACAACCTCTTAAATATATCTCATCTTCCTCTGACAGCAGCTACTTATCTTTAGGGGTGTTGGGGGATGAGGGGGGGGGGGGGGGGGCGATATAAGGGGATTTCTTTTCATTAAGATTCATAATGACGACAATCTCTCTAATTAAATGTCAGGGTGTATCTTAAAGGGGAATTTTTTTAAAGGTCATCTTAGAGTGGTTTGATGGGAAATGCTTTGTGAATAGTAATAACATTCGTATTTGTGCCTTTCCCAATAAAAGCACTTCTTAAAAATGCTTTTACAACTGCATTCAGTTAGAGACTTTGACATTGTGTTAATGAATGTCTGTTAAAGGAGAAATCTGGTGTGAAATGGACTTGGGGTGTAGTGAAACGTAATAACAAGTGTTAACTGTTGTCAAAAATCTCCATTTACCCGCAGCATTTAGAAATACAGCTCCAAACAGGCTTATAATACTAACGATATGGGGCATATTGTTGATCATGCAAAGGATTAAAGGAGATTTTATTGTCATTCGCATCACATGTGGTACATGATGTGGAATGAAATTGTGATCTCACTATCCAGTTTACACCCAAGAGCTGTTCTTAAAATAGATATATAGATAAGAATACAATAAAAATAGAATATACAAAATAGATAATATTAAAAAAATAAATAAATAACTAGAGGGAGTAGACAGGTTGCAGCAAAATGAATATGTCGATATGAAGCATATTGTTGGTCATGCAAAGAAATCCCTATTTTTATTTTTGATCTTAAGGTAGTTCTCTGGTTGCCCCATCTTAAAAAAATAAGTCACAATAAGCACAAACCAATAGGTTGCAAAATTCTGTTTCAATCTGTTGTTGAAAATATCTCTAAAACATTCATGCATTTCCACTGAATTAATTTTGCAATCTAATTAACATTAATTTTGCAATCTGTTTCCCCCTCCCCTACATCAGATCAGACCCCCCCACCCTCCCTACTGGTTATTGGGAACATCTAACAAGACCTGCCACTTAAGAGATCTAGAGAACCCATAAGAAAATGTAACTTCTTTGCCTACATTTTCACAAGTGAACAGCATCATTAGAACAAATGCTTCACAGAGTATTTTGGTATTTTGGTTTGTTTAACACTTTAAACTTACTACATGCTTCCTTATGTGTTCCTTCATGGTCTGGATGACTTCAGTATTCATTGACAATGTACAAAGATTAATGAGAAGATATGTCCAAGCTTTTGACTGGTACTGTAGGTCATAGGACTTGTTAAAATGGTTCTATTTAGTGTTAAATATCTCCTTTCAGTGCAGCTCCTTTCATTTGTATTATTAAATAAGATTTAGAAAGTTGATATCATTGAACATTTGACAGTGAGCTAACACAATGTTTCAATAAACGTAGTTTAATAAAAGTTTTAGGTCAGACTAGGTCAAAGTTTTACCCAGGTAAGTTCTGCAGAGCACGAACAGCATGTGGATGTTTTCAGATGAATAATCGCAGCGCCTGTCTCGCTTCCTCTCTCATCTACATTTTCTGTCAACGCGGGGTGCCAATCAGGAATGACAGAGCTGACTGCCAGGATGTAAAACTTTAAACAGCCTCTCTCAGATCTATAACCTAAATTTTCTGTGGTTAAAACTTTATTCATTATTACTAATTGCAAGAAAAAATCTATTGTTACTTTATTTTCTGACATTTGTGTTTTTAGTAGAAGGTTTCTCATTCTGATCTAGGCTGCTTCCAAAAGTACCTCCTTTTTCCTACCAATCCTCCTCCTCTCGGAAACTGACCCGAAAACTGATTTCATGGCACCATCTTGTTAGAAAAGGTGGTAAGATGGGGTCACAAAACCAGTTTTCTGGTCATGGAGAAGAGGAGGAGGATCAGTAGAAAAAAGTAGTAACTTTTTGGGTTTTTGGACGCAGCTTCTATGTCAGGGGTGTCCAAACTTTTCTTGTTGGGGGCCAGATGGGAAAATATATGTGCAGTCAAGAGTCTGTAATAAAACAAACAATGAAATATACTACTTATAATAATACATTTTCTTAATTACTATCAATCTTTGACAGTGTTGGGTAAATTAAGATTTTTGAAATAGATGTTTCATTTCATAATGTCTATTAGTAGTATAATCCTTCATTATGGCAACTGATTCCTGACATATTAAACATACTTCCCTCTGAACACAGTTAAAAAACAGTAATTTTCCCAACTTGCCTAAAATCTTCTGCATTCACTGTTTATTTTTCGTTTCTTTGGCGTTGCCATGTTCTCACAAAAGGTCAGGAACATTAATGTAGGCATAATAAAGGAAAGAAAGGTCTTTACCCTCCTGTGTGTTGGGGCATCACTAGTGATAGGGGGAGTCCTAATGAGTGGGTTGGTTAATTGGCTTAGAGCTTAGATTCTCTGCTCGAACCCGACCTGACCCGAGGGCTCCAGAAAATAGTCTGAGATGTAGGCATCTGTTTTTTAATTATATTTTTATTTTAAAATAAAATAACGAAAACTGGAAGTGAAACTAAACAAATTTATTTATACGCGCTGTTTTCACTCCCGCAGTTCTACAGCGGGGGATGTTGTGCCAATTCTGTCCGCGAAGCGGGAGTTGTATTCAGCAGCGGATTCGGCACAAGCGCGGCAGCACCTCGCGGTCCGTGGTGTTAGTTGTAAGCGCTTGCGCTAGCCGCAAAATACGACAGAAAACACTGAGAAACTGCAGAATTATGTATGGGACTAGAATATGAGCACGAGGAGATAAAAGAAAACCTTTACCTGTGAGTAGCTCACACCAGAACAAGCAAATCTCTCTTTCTCTTTCTCTCTCTCTCTCTGAGTCTCTCTCTCTCTTTCTCTCTGTCTCTCTTTCTCTGTGTCTCTCTCTCTCTCTCGCATGTGAACTCCTCCGCGTCTGACCTGCAGCACTGTGTTTAGCTGTTCTTAAAAATCAGTTTAATTAAATAATAGTTCTATGCTTCTATGTTACAGTGTTATTTAACATAATTCTAATCATATTTCGCTCATTCAAACAGCCCGAAAACAGCCAGTTTATGGGGCGGGGCGGGCTCGGGCTCATAAAGACAGTTTATGGTTCGGGTTGGGTCGGGCTCGGGCAGGATTTTTTGGGCCCGATCTAACCTCTAAATTGGCTGTGGCACACAGGAGGGTGAAGACTAACACATGCTTCCTCTGATACATGTGAAGCCAACCACCGCTTCTTTTTGAGCCCCAACACACAGGAGGGTGAAGATTAACACAATATTTTTAGCTAGTTTTGTTTATAAATTTATTTTAACTTTTTCAATTCAAAATGGAAAAAAATTGAAATACAATTATTGAAAAAAAAATATTTAACGCAATGCATTGTTGTACATCAGACATTTGTCTGTAAAGAACAACAATCTTCTTGTAAGCTGCAGTGTACGTTTCACCATCTCAAGCCACACTGATGTTTCACATGCTGAGCCACTGCTGCCCCTATTCAAGCCTATAAGAAGGGTGACTGGAACGTGTTTACTGAATCTGAGCCGAGGTGACAGAGGATTTTCAAATCCAACTGCAACCTCTTGGCATCTGTAATACCTGGATTAGGATTCCGAGCAGCAAGCCACATCCCTCGGCCTCGCGCCTCCTGAGAACACGCTTCAGAGAGCAATCTCGCTCAGCCTGTGGGGTGAAAGAGTGTAGAAAGGCCAGAATAACTTTTCAGGAAATTAAGATTGATCTATTTTTTGCCTGCCAGAACACACTGACCAGCCTAGTTAAACAAACCGGGACTCCATGTAGGCTGACATTTTTCAAGCAGAGGTTTCCTGACATCACCTCTAGTTAATGTTAAATTATGTATGAGCAGGATATATTCCATACGTATCTTTAAAATGTGACTCCCCATGCTAGAAAGTAATATATATATATATATATATATATATATATATATATATATATATATATATGAAAATCAGAGATGTGGTTATAAATGTGTTTTAGTGTATTTCAGACAGACATTGTAGCCTATATACTACAAATATTACCCATGTTTGTACTGTACCAGTGGGTGGTGTATAACGGATCAGTATAATATGACATTTACACTGTATTATGGCTTTTTCATTATACTGTTTTTTTTTTGCGCTATAAGGCACACTTAAAATCCTTGAATTTTCCCAAAAATAGCCAGTGTGCCTTTTATACCAGTGCATCTTATGTACGAATTTTACCAGTCAGGTTTTAAGGAGCAGTAAAGCCACTTCGCAAAATTGCAGTGTTATACAGGAGTTTCAGTTTGGCTCTCCAACACCGGGGATGGAGTCTCATTAGCATTAGCTAATGCTAACTGCTATTTCCCCATTCAAAGGTGAGGTATTATTGGCCTGTAACCTGCTCCGAATCCTGGCTAGCACTGTTTGAGCAGCATAAGCATTACCATTTAACCACGCTCACTAATTTCCCATACAGAAGGGAGAATTATAGGTCTGTAGTCTGCTCCTAACCCCGGCTAACACTGCTGGAGCGGTTAGCTACCAATGCTAATGCTTCAGCCTAGTGCTAGGAAAATTTGGGAATTTAAGCTTACTGTAAATAAACAAAAGCTCTTTACTCACCCAAGTAATCAGTTATTAGGAGAGAAATCTGTGTAGATTAACATCCAGCGCTTGTTTGACTTTAAAAAGAAAGTCTTTTCTTATTATACTTTTGTTTACTTACCCTAGCTTTACTTAACTTAGTAAGCTACCCACTCCCCCCCACCACCACCCAGTGGCAAGACCTGCTGAATTAAAAGTTCCTGTCTCTTAAAATACACCTTATAACACCTTATAAGCCTTATGTATGAAAATACACCAGAAAATAAACATTACTTTTACAATACAGTGCAAAAAATATTGTACATATCCATGCAAGATACAGAATAATGTCCATAAAACTGGTGTTTAAATGTCCAGAAGTTTTTTTTTTATCATTATGTTTTGCAACTTTTTTTACTATGATATTCAGGCTTTGACAGTAAACTAAAGCATAATATATTTCACTGGGTTGCGCAAGTGGTTACATGAAAAAAAAAAAAAAAACTGACCAGGTGAAAACAGAACAAGCATCACCAGAGCCAATTTAACAAAATAAAAATCCAAAACCGTAGTTAAGAAAAGCGTGGGTCATAAAAGGCTAAAGTCAAAAAAAGTTTGGTACATATAAAAACTAGATAAAACACAACTGGAAAAACAAGACATGGGAATACAAGGCATTAAGGGTCAATACACAAAAATAACACAGGCAAGAAAAACGCTTTGTAAAGATGAATGGAACCAGATCTAATACTTTGCGGCGAGTGAAGAACAGGGGTATATATTGTAAGGTTAACAGGTGAAATCTGGGAACTTTGGGAAGTTCTTTGACAATTGTTTAGTCTTAGAGGTTAGTTCTGGCCATGTAGCAGTGCCAGAACTGACAGAAGTGACAAGCATGCTGATTATTTATGTATTATTTGTTTTCCTGTGTTTATAGAAAAAAAAAACTTTTAACGTAAAAAGAAAAAAATATATAATAATGCAGAGTCTTACCAATAAATTGTAATAATAAAAAATTGAACCCAATATAAACCTCTTTTAGTGTGTAATTAGTCTGTCAACTCACTCATAGCATATAGAATTGTATCAATAACAACTCCTACTGTCCAGTTTTGCACATGATTTCCATATAAATAAACTACAGGCCAACTACATCCGCACATTTACTGAAAGAGTGTGCAACCCCAAAGATAAAATCATGATATAATATATTATATATATATATGATAATTACTATAACTATAACTATATACTGTATGTTAGTCAATGCATTGCTTTTGCAGTGCTTATTTGATCTGAGTTACATGAGTTTTACACTTGAATAAATTCCTCCCAAACTCCTTTGTTGGAGGGCATTGTTTCTAAATCATGCCAAACCGTTTTCCCTTGTTTCTCTTTGTTCCCTCTCACTGATTAGCCTCATGATCCCACCTGGTTAATTATATCAGTCCTTTAGCAAGTAACAGACAGTGCAATGTGCCGTTTAATTCAGTGTTACAGCGAGTGATCTTGTGAATATTTAACAACAGAACCACATAATGCAGAATTTCACATTCAAAAGACTTTCAAAGGCTGCGTGTTAAACATCACAGCCTCTTTGTCTCTAAAGATTTTTTCTCTGCGCTCAGAAGGACTACAGTCATCAGTTTTCCAGTAATAACAAATTTTGTTAATCAGCCAAGACATGTTTGAGTGTTTGCAGTTTGAAAATACATTTATTCTGTATTTTAAGTTGTTCTTTGATGTATAAATAGTAGTAAGTTATAAGTAGGCTGTGTCAAAAAAGGCATTTTTAGAACCCTGTTGCTTTAGATTGAAGCACTTTGAACAGCCTAGCTGAGTCTAGCACTGTGAGATGAACATCAAAAACATACACATTTTTGTAATTGGCATATTCCTCCGAATCTGTGCCCTTTCTGTCCCCAGGAAATTAGATTTACATTTTATTATTAAGCATAGTGTTGTACATTGGCCTATTTAAAGTAAGATATGTAATAAAAAAAGTGATTAAAAAAATAATAATAGCATTTGATACCTGTCCCCACAACTTTACCATAAAATATAATAAATAAAAACCTTCAGAGATGTATTTTTCTGCATTGTTGTATGACTCCAAATCCCATATATGCTTTTAAATAATTTGTTCATAATAAATTCATAATATTAAGTTAAAATACACATTTTAGTTGTGTTCATGGCTTTTACTCATTCCTGTTACCGTAAAGGTAATTTAGTAAGTGACATCAGCTGGTTCTTCTGAAGACCATGGGAAGACAAAATGTAGAATGTGCTCAGTGTCCTCATGCTATTAGCACAGCTGCCATTTAGCTATTTTTCATGTTTTTGCTAATTCTATGCTAAAAACTCATACCTGTTACATTTATTCCTGTTACTCAAAACAGAAAAGTAACAGGACTGAGTTCTAGTAACAGGAATGAGTGCCAGTAACAGGAGTGATTCTTTTGGTCATAAATTTCAATTATTTGAATATGCAGTCACATGAGGTTTGTAACAATCTATAGGTTAGAAACCTTCTTAAAAATAGGAAAAGCTGCCTGAGTTTAACCAGTACAGGTTTTAAATAGTAAAATACGTGTTATTAGATATTAGATGTTATTAATAGTGTGTTAGTAGGGAAGCCTCCCCCTCCATTTGGAGATCTGCACAAGTGCAGTAGCAATAACAAGATAAAATATAATATTTTTTGAGTAAGTTTTTTATTCATTGAGTAAAATGCTGCAAACGTTTCTTAAGGTTTTTATCCGATTTAATCACTTGTTTAAAAAAAGTTTTTAAAATAGGAATAAGTCCTAAGTTTCCAGTATTGTCGTCTCGCCTCATGCACGTAAGTGCAGGTAAGAATAGGAATTTAATAACTAAACAACAAATAAACAAATAGACGGGTAAACACGGAACAATGAAATGAATAAAAAAACCAACGTGATATAAAACTAACATAAACAAACAAGAGATACTATAAAACTGGGCAGGATAAACTAAATCAGGGCAAGGGAATAAACTAGGGAAAGCACAGGATACTTAAAAATAACAAAGGTTAAACAAAAGATATACAAAGATATACACTAAGGAGGGAACTAAGGAGCACGAGAATAAAAATGAATATAAATATAAACTACAAACAAAGAGGGAGGCTATACGAAGAAAACAAATAAATACTGTAACAAGACTACAAAACAGAGCAGAGACAATAACCAGGAATAAACAAGATAAACAAGGAGCTAAAACAAGATGGGATAAACACAGAGCAGGAAACCACGGAGCGCAGGAATAAACACAAGAAACAGAGATACGACAAACAACAGGGGTTAGTGCAAAGACCGACGAAGGACAAGTGACAGAGGAGGGCTATTTATACTAACATGAAACACACTAGAAGTGGAAACACCTGGGGAAGGGGCGGAGCTAAAAATGAGACATGTGGTGGAAAACTACTGAGACAGGAGACACAGAGGGGCACAGGTCATGTGGGGAAAACACACAGAGACATGAGACAAGGCCAGGACGTGACAACTATATTCACTGCACGCCACTGCTCTATCCCCAGTATAAACATTTTAGGGACATGAATATAATGAGTCTATACTGTTATGTAACATTAAATTAGCTTGTTTTACAGCCCAGTTTTTTTTTTACACGGGTTTTTGTTTTTTAATGAGTAAACAACTGTTTCCATCTACTGAACTTATTATTTAAGTACACTAAGGTAAAGTTACGTTTATGGTACTATAACAGGGTAGCTTTGGAAAAACCTCTCTCTGATGCCATCAGGCATCGCTTTGGTAATATGAGAACACAAACAAAAGCATATTGTTTAAAACTATAATTTTTCTTAAACCTGTTTAAATACATTAAATATCGATATTAAACTTCCACCAGCACACTGCAGAGCTCAGTCTTCGGACTGGAACCCCTACCTAGTAAAAGTAAAAGTGAAACAGGCCTATCCTTCTGGGAGAACACTTTTACACTGTTGATTTCATTCTGTGAAGGCCCACAACTCTTCTATCCAATCACTTCTGAATCCAACCCCATAAGCTCACAGCCTTCCAGCTTTAAAAATGTGTCCAGAAGGTGCAGTGTAGTATAAACTGAAGGTGAATTCTATAAAATTACAGGCTCTGCTCTCTTTGTGGAAGAACGATCAATAGAAAGGCCTGAACCGCAGAGCAGTAATGCCTCTCACCCTGGGCTTCACGGAGAGAAAACAGGGATAGTTTCAGTCTGTAAAACAGCACCAAGTCCATTTCAGCGCCAAGTGCTGTCGGACACAGCCGGGTGATTCAGCAGCTAATTCAAAAGAAGAAACACGAATAAATCTCCCAGAATGCAGCTTAAAGTAGACAGCATTTATCACAACCCGGAGCTGTGACTAAGAGTGACTGCAGAAGGTTTTTAAGATTCAGCAAAGCAACGTTTTCTTACAATATTCACTCAATATTTTAACAATTTTATGCACTCGACTTTGTTGTATTTTTATTCTTATTGAAACATCTGTAATTAATTTTTACATGAACATTTCCCAACCTGTCTTCATCCCTAATAATGGTGCCCTAAAAATGAAAAACTGTACTTATCTTGGCTAAATTTGAAGAGTTCAGTCCTTGGAAGTGACAAACCTAAAGCACTGTTGTTAATCAGTGTAACGTTTATCAGTTAAATGTTCGGACATTTGAGGCTAAATTTTAAAAATGTCTTGTTTTTTATTTTTACAATCAGTATTTGGAATGGAAATGATCAGATATTTCCAGTTTTGAATCTTGTTTTAAATGTATGTTAGATCATAACAAGTTTCATAAAAATATGTTTATGAGGGGCAGAAAGTAAAAACTGGAAAATGGGTTAAATTAACTTTTGATTTTTGAATTGAACTGACTAATGACAGCACATTTGCAAAAGAAAATCAAAATGTGTTACACAGCACTCTTGACTCGTTACATGCACCTAGCCCTTTTTTTGATATTTTTTTCCCCCAGTTTTTCCCCAGGATGGCCTTAACAACTACGTTCTGGTAGTTGCCCTCAAAATATTAGTTTTGATCTGTGAGCAAGGAATTTAAAGACAGAAAAGCTACCTAGTGCTAAGCTAAAAACTAACTTTACATTCTTAAAAAAATAAACAAAATATAATATATAATATAATCGTATCCCATGACTTTTGTACATTGTCCCATGAAAACTAAAGAACACTGCACTAAGCTGCAGGATATGCATTGAAGCTGAAATGTAAATGTGAGCTGCTTGTCTTGGCAAGAACAATTCTTGCAAGATGCTGCTGGTCACGATCATTACCACGCACTGCTTTGTCCACTGTGGTTGGTAATGCCTTCTGAGAAATATTCCAGGTACATTGTGAAATGTTACACTGCTTAATATATTACATGAATATTGAAATGTCTTATTCATCTGCCCATCAACTAATTTTTGTTAATAGAAACGCTTTCCAAATGCTTCAGTTAATGTTCTTAAAATAATGTTCAATCTGTCAAGTTTTCTGGATGTTCTTTTTTAATGCTTTTAAATGTTTTGGTAACATTTCTGTCATTTTTAAATTGTTAGTACATTATTTGTAAAACATTCTAATAGTGTTATTCTAATTATTATATTATTGCACATTTTCAGAATGTTCCTGTTACATTATTTCTGTAACATTACAAGCTAGCGTTGCTAAATGTACCTATAACATTCTCTTTTAGTTGGGTGGCACCCACTCTTCGGCCTCACTCAAACTCTAATTATTCATGCTGCCTTGCCATGAGCGCACTGGCCAAACTCATATGTTTAACCTTGTGCATTCCCAAGCCCCATCTCTTAACCAAAACAACAAAAAGTCTTCGCCAATAGTAATGGGGGAGAGGGAGGGCCAGCATACCAACCAAGAGGAAGGAAGACTTTCTTGGACTCCTGGTTACGAATGGCTGTGGCATCTTGTTGGTGTTTTTTTCTCTCTGCTTCTGCTGTTTCAGTTGGATTCTCAAAGACGTGAGATGCATGGAGAAACTGGAGCTTCATGAATAGGAACGACTTTGCTTGTTGTTGCGCCATTACTGCTGCTTTTTATGAATCTGGCCCAGTGTTGCTAGCAATAAATGGCAAGGACATACGTGACAAAGTATAGCCATTACAGGACGCGTCATAAATCTGTGTGTCAGATAAACAGCTCGGTACCTCAGTCAGTTTGGTTTCTTCAGTTTGCTGCAGCAGTTGGATCATTAGCCAGTCTAACTCAGCTGATGAAGCGTGCAGATAGAACAGTCTGTCGTCGCCTTGAAAAAATTGTCCTGAAAACGTCATTTCAGGAGATTGACAAAAACCTTATTACATTTCATGACAAGCCAAAAGAGAGAGAGAAAAAAAGCACTTAAAATGAACTGAGCTCCTTTTTGTAGACCGAGGAAGACATCAGAGGGACGTCAGACTCTGCTGCTGTTAAATGGAACAAAACAGCAAAGCGTCTCAAACGTGAAGTTACGAGGTCTTTAGAGAATAGCAAGAATATTGAGTAGCAAAAGAGTGTTGTTGTCAGAGCTCAGCGCTGTTAGTCACAGGGTTCTTGCATCATTTTAAAAGTCAAATTTAATGCTTTTAAAGACCTTTTTCACACCAGAAAAAAAAACAATTTAAGACCCAAAAAGGTGGTCATATTTTCTTTTGTAGAAAATAATTTGTTTGGAAATCAAAACTTGTAGCTAACTCATTGCTAATCTTAATATGTTGGCATGTTTGCTAGCTTACTGCTAATGTTGCTTTTAGCTAGCTCGCAGCTAATCTTAGTTTTCTCCTCAGTAATTTACTATAACTCGCCGCTGACCTTACTATGTTAGCTAGCTCTCCACTAACCTTTGTTCTCTTCCCGGTAACGTAGCTAACTCGTCGCTAATGTTATTATGTTAGCATGTTAGCTAGCTCACCGTTTATGTTGCTATGTTAGTTAGCTCTCCGCTAACCTTAGTTCTCTCCCCAGTAATGTAGCTAATGTTAACTCGCTGCTAACATTAGTATGTTAGCTAACTCACTGCTAAAGTTAGCATGTGCTTTCCCACCGGCATTAAACGCACTGTATGAAAATGTAATACCTACAACAAATTTATGGTAAATTTAACACAATTTAATTACCCTGATTTTAATTTATGACATTTTAAGAAACAGATGGATTTAGGCTAACCTTGCCTTCTTAAAAATACACCGGCATGACAAAAGCAATGGAACAGGAACTATATCCCATGACTTTTGTCTCATGTCCTACTAAAACTAAAGAAAGCTGCACTAAGCTGTAGAATATGTCTGTAGGGTTTCCTGTACTGAACTGAAATGTAAATGTGAGGGCGTTTTCAACCTGTAGTTGGTAGCTGGTAAAGTAAATGAGTGCGTAAAGTTCTTAAAGTTCACAGTTCTTGGGGAGTTAAAGTGTGTATTTCAGTGCAAGCTATGAGTTCTTTAGAGAATAGCAGTAATATTAGTATTGATGTGAATATAATGTGAATAAACAAATAATTCAAAAAGAGTTATGATCATTCATGTGCAGACATCTCAAGTTGCGAAAATTAATTTCTGGGAGGTACCCCCAGTCCTGGACTTGAACCCAAGGGTGTTGTTGCCAGAGCCTCTCTCAGCGCTGTTAGTCACAGAAGGTTTGGGGCCCAATTTCGAATAGCAGAATGTGTAATGTGCAATGAAATTGCAAAGAACATTATCCATTTTAACAACCTCCCCCAGATTCCCAAGGAAATCCAGTTCTGTTATGACATTCTGGTTGTAAAATCAGTGATAGCAGGTGATGGCTCGGAGCTCTGGTACCAAAATACATGGAAAATATGTGATAATGGTGAATAAACAAACTGGTTCCTCCACATTCTGCTCTCCGTTATCGTAAAACATGCGCGGTGGTCTGACATTCATATCTCCGCCTCGAAGCTTGCCGTGTTTAAATGTTCTTTTAGGGCTGAAACAGAGGCGCCTAGGTAAATTTGAGAACGATAAATAATACACAGCTGTCTCTGTCTGCAATCCCTGAAGAGAGGTAAAGCAAGCTGAGCAAGGAGGAACGGAAGGTGGAGTAAAAGGTACAGAGAGAGGGGGAGAGGTAGGCAGGCAGATGCAGAAACAGAAAGAGAGAGAGAGAGTGAGAAAGAAATGGGAGGTATGAAACAACCTCAGGCCTCATTAATTCATTTCACATTACTATTTAGTATTTTTTACACAATATCTCTGTATTATCTTGTCAGATTGCTGCTGTGAACTTTTGCAGAGGTTTGCTGAGGTCGTCTTCACACTCATTATGTCTCAGCTTCAGCCACTCGGCACTGGGCATGCTCGCTCTTGCCTGAGTGGAGGCGGAATTTGCACATGGACCTCCTTGTATGTGTGTGTTTGTGTATGTGGTTTCACAAATGCTTTTCTAAATGTGACAGTTTGATGCAAAAATCACATTTTTACAATTATCTTCTCACCCCAAAATGTAGTTGAGCTGCCAAGCCCAATCAGAAGTTCACATCTCTAGTTTTGGACTGGAGCTGCGAGGGTAAAGTATCTAAAGAAGATTACATGTCGCAAAAGGTCTCTATGTAGTAGTAGTAGTAGTTAAGAACCATTTGGTGCTGTATAGATCCATCAAGAGAAGGTTTTCCACCAGGCCTAAAAGCCAGAGAATATCAATCTATATTGTCTTTGGCGTATTTGAATAATGAGAATTTCGAAATTCCTTTACAGTAAAATCCACCAGAAGTAAAACAGGACATGGACAGAGGCTAATTCTAAATCAGGGGTGTCCAAACTTTTTTTGTTGGGGGCCAAAAGGAGAAATATATTTGAAGTCACGGGCCACAGACTCCGTAATAAAACAAATAATGAAATATACCGCTTTAAATAATACTTTTTTCCTGATTATTTCATTTACAGACCATTTTACTTGACTTACAATCTTTATCTTTGACAGTGTTGAGTAAACTAATATTTTTCAAATTAATGTTTAATTTCATGATGCCTCTTAATATTAAACTCCTTAATTACGGCAACTTTTAGACTCTTTGGCCCGTTTTTCTGCGCTAGAAATGCGCACCCTCTCCGCTTTTTGACTCTTTGGCTCGTTTTTCTGTGCTAGAAATGTGCACTCTCTCCGCTTTTAGACTCTTTGCTCCGTTTTTCTGAGCTAGAAATGTGCACTCTCTCCACTTTTAGACTCTTTGCCCCGTTTTTCTGAGCTAGAAATGCGCACTCTCTCCGCTTTTAGACTCTTTGCCCCGTTTTTCTGAGCTAGAAATATGCACTCTCTCCGCTTTTAGACTCTTTGCTCCGTTTTTCTGAGCTAGAAATGCGCACTCTCTCCGCTTTTAGACTCTTTGCCCCGTTTTTCTGAGCTAGAAATGTACACCCTCTCCGCTTTTAGACTCTTTGCTCCGTTTTTCTGAGCTAGAAATGTGCACCTTATAAAAACCTGCTTAACAACGGGCCAACTTTCATTCTATTCCTAAAATACCTCGCGGGCCACTCCAAAAAAGAAAACGGCCCGCAAATGGCCCGCGGGCCGTAGTTTGGACAACCCTGTTCTAAATCTTCAAAACAGTTGTGTAACATTCAAAACAGTTGTGTAACATTGATTTTATGGCCTGTCAGTATGTCTTTGCTATCGTAAAGACGGATAAAGTACACCTTATGGCATTTACTAATGCTCTTGGTTATCTATTGGTGTGCTTTGGGTGTAAAATACAATTAACATATCACTGTGTTACTTGCCATTGCACTTGGTGGATTGCTATTTTTATGGTTCAGCTGCCTGGATATTTCTAACATCTTCTCGATGTAATGAATTCCACTTATCAATTAGCAAACACTAGCAAAAGTAAAATGACTATAACTCATATTTTGTGTTGTTGTAGAATAATGTTATTTAATAATGTAAAAGTTTGTATAGCTGCCAACTGGCACACGCCACGGGTTTGTACATTGCTGTGTGTGCCCATGTGTGCATAACAAGCGGGGGTGTACATGGTGTTGGGCATGTAACTGTATTGACAATTTACTGCCGAGATAGCAATGTACGTATGAAGTCTGTCTAGCTTGTTTTCAGTCAGTGGTGCTAACTGTGTTTTCCGTTGCTAAGATAGCAATACGCCAGAAATTTACCTGAACACACCTCATTTCGAGGCCACCACGCCCATCAGCTTAGGTATATATTTTCAAGCACTGTTGCTATTTAAAAGATGCACGTGGAAGGCATGAAAATGGAATGTTTGCGAGGTGTATAATAGCAATGAGCATCATGACACACCTTGTGCAGGGTGTAAGATAGAGCATGTAGTGTGTTTATGATTAATGTATCAAATGTATCAAAGAACTTAAAGCTTAAAAATATGCAATAAATACAAGATATAAATACATCATAAGTCATCATGGCTGTATATAGATTCCTGACACTGCCTTGACTAAATAACCCTTAAAGAACCAACCCTGTCTGAGGATGCCTTGGAGAGAATAGACAGTTGTGCAGATTTGAAGGTTCTGTAGCCAAACATTAATTTAAAAAAAATCGAGAAAAGTGTGTTTGTGTGCTGCTGAGGTGTTACTCTGTTCTCTGCAGGCGTAGTCAGAGATGCATGGCTTGATGTAGCAGACACCTGCAGCTCCTCTGAGTTGTGTGGAACAGATCTAAATCCCAGCAGGAGCCGCACAAATCAGAATCTACACTGCAATCTGTGTCATCTCGCCCTGCTCTCTCCTTCCTCACACTCTCTATCTCTCTCGCTCTCTCGTTCTCGGCTCCCCTGCATCACAGCATCTTAATTATTCGACACCTCCAGAGCTAAGGCCACGTGTTTTCTCTTGTTCACTGATAGCTTAGCGCTGCTGCAGAGACGAAGCAGAGGATTCTGAAAAGGCAGTTAGCTGAAATGAAAAGCGTGTATAGTGTTAAAGGCCTTTGCAGTTAAAGCAATGGGCTGGCCAAAAATCTAATCTGCACAATTTCCTTCTTAACATCAATGAAGTTCATCAGCCAAGATTGTTTAGTGTCTCATATTGGCTTTTTTAACTGAACTGTCTGGAGGCTAAAATGTGCAACACATAATAGAGGCTAATATCCGCACCAATTTGCATTGTGTAGTAGAGAGTAGCCACAGTCACAAATTGTCTCCATTTGTGGATTTTTTGCCTTACTGTAGACTGGGAAATTTCTAAAGTTAAAGTTAATAAAATACCTGGAAATGTAACCCTCACCTGCTTCACGTAAAACAACAGTTTTCTTCATTAATTGCACATTGCACCAGTAAGAGCAGAGTGTGAAGGTTCAGTTAGCAGAGTAAGAGCACAGTTTTACTCAAAATATTGCAATGCACACAACATTATGGGTGACATACCAGAGTTCAAAAGAGGACAAATTGTTGGTGCATGTCTTGCTGGCGCATCTGTGACAAAGACAGCAAGTTTTTGTGATGTATCAAGAGCCACGGTATCCAGGGTTTTGTCAGCATACCACCAAGAAGGACCAACCACATCCAACAGGATTAACTGTGGATGCAAGAGGAAGCTGTCTAAAAGGAATGTTCGGGTGCTAACCTGGATTGTATAAAAAAAAACACGGCTGCCCAAATCACGGCAGAATTCATTGTGCAATTCAAATCTCCTGTTTCCACCAGAACTGTCCGTCACCACAATAAATGATTGTGGTCTAAAACCAGGTGTTTCAGTTTCATTGTCCAACCACCTGCCAGACTTCAAGTGCACTAACACTTGACTCTAATTAGCTTTTTGGAAGTCAATAACATAAGGGTTCACCTATATTTTTATGTTTTTATGGTTGTTCTTAATAAACACAAGAATAATCATTATTCATTTTGTGTGATTTTTTAATTACATTATATTTGACAATACCTTTCACTTGGATTCACTTAATATGGGCAACACATAATGAAAGCTAATATATGTACCAATTAGGGTCTTAGGTCCCTATTGGGCACCATGCGCAGGGCGCGTAGCAATGCACTGTGCTATCGTACACCCTGTCAACAGTCTATTTATTAACTTGCGCATGCGTCTTTAAAATAGCGTTGGAGTTTAGGAACATATTAACGCTAATGGACATGCTGGTCAGGAAGTGACGTGTGTTCAGGTAAACTTTTGGCGTGTTTCTATCTTGGTGGCGGTAAACACAGGTGCGCTACTGACCGAGTTAAACCACAACAACTGTCACCCCAAGCACAATGCCGCATACCATCACTTTTTTACTACAGCAAAACAAAAACACCTCACCCAGACCCCTTAGCAATATATAAAATAAAATATATTTAAACATGTGCACAGTAACTATAAGTAATTATTAGTTATGTTTATTTCTGACATTTAAAAGGATACAGACTTAATAATTATAGCTTAATATAGCAGATATATGCATTCTGCTGATTGAGAATTTGACATTTGACTCATTCTCTTTCACATCTTGCAGTTTTGGAAATAAAAAATAAAAAGAGAAAAGTACTTTGACTGAACATACTTTTATTTTATTTATTTCAGAGATTTCCACTTGCCACAGCAGCAAAGACACATCACACATATAGCTTTTTCCCTAACATTTTATGCTGAATTTATTGGCTTTTTCTGTGGTGACATACTGTAGCTCACCACAATATTGGACAGGTCTTCTCACTCCCTCAGTGGCTCAGTGGGAAAAGGAAGAGAAAAAAGAGTATGAAGTCCATAAGGCTGCTGGAATGTTTTGGAATACACAGCAGAGAAACCCACAGTGCTTTTCTACGCATCTCCACAGGAGCATGCCTATGTAGCACCTTATGCGTCAGATGATCTGCTGTTTGGAGAGTGACGAAAGCAGCAGGCCTGTAGAGCTCCGTGAAATCAGAACAATGGCTCCTGTTGCTTTTTGAGACCAAGTATTTGGCTCCAGCCGGCATCACCGGGAGTCAAATTCACAGCAACAACGAGCCAACTCCGGAAACACAGGACAGGCAAATGTGTTTCTTTTTAGCTTCTCTGCTTGAGAACAACACACAGTAAATCGGGTAGAAAATCAATTTCAAATTAAAGCCTTTGAAGAATTGAAGGTGCCTGGCTAATCGGCATGTCATTTTCAACACAAGTGGGGAATGTGACGATGTTTTCTCAAGAAGCTTTTCTGGGTATTAAGTGGCCACGCTATCATTTTTCTTGTACTGTTAGATGAAACAACAGCAGAAAAAAACTAAATACCTTTTAAAATGCTGGAGTCAAGAGTTATATATAGACTAAATCTCTAGAAGCAGGCATGCAGTAATGAAACGTTTTAATCTTGATGGTAATGACATTGTGAAAAATGGCAATGGTTGAATATGTAGCCTCATAGTCTCCTGATAGAACTTGTGCTTAAGTTTGGACATACCTTCTCATTTAATCCAGACTATGAAGGTATACTTGAGGAATCATGTAGTAACTTATAGGGCTGTCCCTAACGATTATTTTTTAAACGAATATTCTAACGATTATTTTTTTCGATTAGTCGACTAATCTATTTATTGAGAAACATATTTAAATAATTGTTATTTGACGTTTTAAAGCAAACGATAAATTACTATATTTATATATAATAACAACAACAACAACACAAGCCTACTAAACCAAACCCCACACTTATAATCACTTACATGTACAACACGTTTAGATCTATAACGCTAAAAATGGATAAGCTCCCATACACCACAACCGTGTGTTGCACTGTTTTCTGTGACCGCTAGATTTTGTGACCACGGGCAAGTAGTTCTCAGCAGACCGGTGCACTGGCCGATTCGAAACGTGTTCGTTTCTAATGTTTACCCCGACTGGCCAAAACGGTTCAGTTTAGGGCTGAGGGTAAGGTGTAGGTATAGAAAGCTTCCGTTTTGCCAATGAACGCTCATAACCGTGAGCACTGGTCACAAAATTCCGACGGTGACAGAAAACGGTGTAACACCGCAGCGCCGACGGCGCTAGCTAAAATAACTTAAGGCAGCTAGCTTAGCTAAACACCTGAACTTATGAATAATGCTACTGTTTCTGGAAACTGCGAAATGCCATGCACAAATATAAACCAAAACTGTATAATTTCTGCCTGTGGCAGGTTTAAAACCTTTGGTAGACAGCCTTAAGTCTTTATAAGGACACCCGCGGAGACCCTGATGTAAACGGTAACTTACTGTGTGACCCTGTTGACATATGGCAGAGGACCACATTGTTGCCCTTTTGCGTGAAATGCTCCCAAACTTTAGATGCCCGCTGGCGTTTTTTTGTAGCTGGAGATTGCTCTCCGGAGTCCAAGCTCTCTAGAGCTTAGATTCTCTGCCCGAACCCGACATGACCCGAGGTCCGACCCGAAATCCGACCCGGGCTCCAGAAAATAGTCCGAGATGTAGGCGTCTGTTTTTTAATTATATTTTTATTTAAAAAAAATTACGAAAATAACGAAAACTGAAAGTGAAACTAAACTAATTTATTTATAAGCGCTGTTTTCACTACCGCAGTTCTACAGCGGGGGTGTTGTGCCGATTCTGTCCGCGAAGCGGGAGTCAGATTCAGCAGAGAGTCGGATTCGGCACAAACGCGGCGGCACCTCGCGGTCCGCGGTGTCAGTTGTAAGCGCTCGCGCTAGCCGCAAAATACGACAGAAAACACTGAGGGAGCTGTAGAATTATGTATGGGACTAGAATATGAGCACGAGGAGAGAACCTTTACCTGTGAGTAGCTCACACCAGAACACTCAAATCTCTCTCTCTCTCTCTCTCTCTCTCTGTGTGTGTGGGTCTCTCTCTCTCTCTGTGTGTGTGTGTGTGTCTCTCTCTCTCTCTTGCACGTGAACTCCTCCGCGTTTGACTTGCAGAACTGTGTTTAGCTGTTCTTAAAAATCATTTTAATTAAATAATAGTTCTATGCTTCTATGTTACCGTGTTAATTAACATAGTTCTGATCATATTTACGACGCGCCGACGCACGTTATGCAAATCGATGTATTTTCGTAATCGATGACGTCGATTATGTCGACGCGTCGCCCCAGCCCTAGTAACTTAAAAGTGTTAAACAAACCAAAATACACTGTGAAGCCTTTAGGCGCTCTTATCTTGGGTGATGTTAACTTGGGTGGGTTTAGAGGCTGGTAACTCCGATGAGCTTATCCTGTGCAACAGAGGTAAATCTTGGTCTTCATTTGCCTGGTGTTCCTGATGAGAGCCAGTTTCATCATACGTTTTCCTGGTCTTTGCGACTCCACTTGAGGATAATTTCTTGAGAATAGGTTCTTGAAATTTTCAGTATTGACTGACCATAATTTCTTAAAGTATTAATTTCTTTACTTAGTTGAGTAGGTCTTGCCATAAAATGGATTAGAACATTATTTAAATAGAGCTATTCGCTGTATACCATCTGAACTGATGCTCTCAAAACACTCTTGAGCAGTTAATTCCACTTATCCTGTTCTTCTTTTCCTGGGACAGTCCTGATGAGAGACAGTTTCATCATAATGTTTTTCATGGTCTTTGCAGCGAATGCACTTAAAGATACTTTTAAAAATTCTTGAAATGTTTCGGATTGACTGACCTTAATTAGTTTTAAATAGTTTTTTTTGCCTTAATATGGATCAGAAGTTTACTCAAATGGGTCTATTCACTGTATACTTGTAACTCTACCTCTTCACAACTGATGCTCTCAAACACATTAAGAGGCAAGAAATGAAAGTAATGAACTCTTGACGAGTTCAGCACAGCTGTTAACTGAAAACCATTCCAGGTGACTCTACCTCATAAAGCTGACTGAGAAAAATGCAAAGATGTGCAAAACTCTAAATAAGAGAGTGCCAATTTTGAAGAATCTAAAATATGTTCTAGTTATGTTTAACACTTTTGTTGTTGATTAAATAAATGTTTTTTTATAGTTTGGATAGTTTGGATTTTAGTGTTAATCTACAATGCAGAGCATTTTATAATAATGAAAAAACACTGAATTTAAGGTGTCCAAACTTTTCGCTGGTACTGTATAAGGAAAACACGGAAACAACACTGTAGAAATCCCTTTTGATGCATTAAAAAATGTCAATGCTGCCTTGACATTTTCAGGTTTCAGTCAGTTTAACCAGCTTAATCACAATTTAGTACCAAGAGAATACCCTTATTAAGTTAACAAGGTTTTTGATGGAATTTAAATCAATTTTAATTCATCTAGTTTGGCTTTAAACATCTCTCTGCAAGTTGATGTGACTACATTATACAACTTATTTTATAACACAAAGACTTCTTCCCGTGGAATTTATTATTAATTATAGTTTAAATATCTAAAACGTTGAGTATGACAAAGAGTTTTTACATATAAGTGAAACTCTGAAACTCATCTGTATAAAAAACAGTAACTTGCTCTTACAGCCTTCAACACTGAAGCCAGGCAGTCAACTATTACATAAAATGGAACTACATGTATTAGAAAAGTTAGAAATATCCACACACTGACGGTGAGTAAATAGGTCCTATGCCCAGTAAACTGAATAAAATGCTGCATAAAATTTACTTTAAAAAAGTTTAACAATTTTGTTTTAAGTGAATTTAATTTCATGTAAATTTAACTTCAATTTGGTTTCAGGACTTAAATGTTACATAGAGTAAAAAAGTGAACTGAACTTCAGTCAATCCTTTCTTTTACTAAACTTTACTAAATTTGTTTGTGCTGAATCAATCCTTTCTTTTAGTAACCTTTACTTCATTTATGCATACAGGATTACCTAATTACAATGACTTAATTGATACAATATTATTATTTATAATTCTAGTTAAAACACACATTCAAATATTTACATAATCTCAAAGATTTATTTTGTAAACAGACCAAGCCTCACTTTCTCAACACATGGATGGCATGTAATACATTTTAGTATTACATTTTTAGTATACTAATGTTAGTTAGTGTTTAATATACTAAAAAGAATGTATTAAATGCCATCCATGTTTTGAGAATATGTGTGTTTTAACTAAAAATATTAAATTTTCAGGAATTATAATATATAAGGTATGATAAATTATTTGAGTAATATTGTAATTAGGTAATCTTGTATTCAGAAATGAAGTAAAGGTTACTAAAAGAAAGGACTGATTCAGCAAAAAAAATTACGTAAAGTTTAATAAAAGAAAGGATTGACTGAAGTTCAGTTCACTTATTTACTCTATGTAACATTTAAGTCTTAAAACCGAGTTGAAGTTACTTAAATTTACATGAAATTAAATTTACATAAACAAAGCAAATGCAGAAAGTTGCAAAAGTTTTTTAAAGTAAATTGTACGCATCATTTTTTTTTCAGTATATGCAAATAAGAATGGAGCAGTACCGCTGGAAATAATGGGGCAGGGTAGCCAGTAGTTGCTACCCTGGTTTTCCTTTTATGATGGGTACATTTAAGTCTTAAAACCGAGTTTAAGTTACTTAAATTTACGTGAAATTAAATTTACTTAAATAAACTAAATGCAGAAAGTTGCAAAAGTTTTTTTAAAGTAAATTGTATGCATCATTTTTTTTTTCAGCGTATGCAAATAAGAATGGAGCAGTACCACTGGAAATAATGGGGCAGGGTAGCCAGTAGTTGCTACCCTGGTTTTCCTTTTATGATGGGTACATTTTGTACACTGAAAAAAATAAATCTGAGCGTTAGTAAATGTAACGTAATTAAATCTGTGATATTAACAAAAAAATATATGTTTCTACCTTTACATGAATATATCTAGTTTTTAATTACTCCACTTTTGTTCAGAATACAAGACATTGTGTATTTTTCCCTTAATATCATTTATTTATGTAATCCCAACAAATCTTTTTAGGTACACCTGACCTGCACAACAAACAAAAGTCTTGTTATATTTACTAGGGTTTTAGTCACTACCTGTATCAATGCTCTTTCTGTTGGTGCATTGTGTTGGTTCATGCAGCTTTCCTATAGGCTCCTGCAGAGCCATAGAGAGAGAGAGTCGCGACAACGGAAGTTCAAAATCCTTGATGGTCACGTGATTCATGGAGATTTCAGATAGTTCCAGGAAGTTCTTGGTGGGCAATTTGAGCCCATAAACACAGAGACAGAATTGCGATTTTGGGGCACTAATAATAATATATAAATAATCCTCAATTAATTATCTATATATATATATATTATTTCATTATACATAGATAATTCATTGAGGATTATTGTGACCATATATTGACTTATTTAAGGCTTATGTTATTCTGTGTGAATCCAATATTGTAATCCATTAGAGAGTTTTTATAGGCTAAATTTGTATGTTAATTAATATTAATTTCATGACACTGTGCAAATGCAGTCGCTACAAGTAAAATTTTAGGTTCAAAAGAAGATGGAGAAGTTTTGGCTTGCATATATTTAGAGTTTACTGCAAAAATAATTTAATCAAAGGATACAAAGATCTGCAAATATTCTTAAGTCACCACCTGAATATTTCATGCAGAATTATTTGGATTAAGAAAGAGGAACCACATTATTTGCAACAGCTTTATTATTTTTACAACAAACATGAGATGATATATAACCTTAAAGACTGATATCAGAATATAGAGAGGCTACATACAGAAAAACAAAGTACAGAACACATGTAAATCAACTAAAGGAAAATAGTACATTGCACATGTAAATAAACCAAAGAATCAGCACAGATTACATAAAATGGGGTTTACTTGTGTAGTTCGGAAGAATGAACCCTGGGGAATACAAAAGCAGGAAGAGAATAAGAAAATTGAGACATGATTGCATTTAATACATGAATACAATTAAACATTTTGGAAACATTATCTACATTTTATTATTATTTAATATAAAATGAAGACAAGAAAGATGATTGTATTAAAGTTGTTATATTTTGTATTCATTATTTACTTATTTTATATTTATATAAAACAAACAATAACACACACTTATATTTATTGGGTTTGTTTTTGGCACACTATTAGATAGATAGATACATACATACATACATACATACATACATACATACATACATACATACTTACTTACTTACTTACTTACTTACTTACTTACTTACTTACTTACTTACTTACTTACTGACGAACTTACTTACTTACTTACTTACTTACTTACTTACTTACTTACTTACTGACTTACTTACTTACTGACTTACTTACTGACTTACTTACTTTATTGATCCCCGGGGGGAAATTCTTGGCATCCAGCAGCAGCTTACACAATACACAAAGTTAAAAAAGATAAAATATAAAGATTCATATAAATACAATCAAATAAGAAATAGAATATACAGTGTAAATGTACAGTCTTCGTGTGTGTGTGTGTAATGGAGATGGAGAATGGAGGTAGTGCAGTTGAACACAATAGACAGTGAACACCAGTTGATGTGCATAAAGTAAAGTGAGGATAACTGATGTCAGCCAAACAGAAAGTGCAAATACACAGTTATATAATAATTTAAAATAAATTAAGCAGTGCAAAAGATACGTAAACAGTGCAAAAGATACGTAAACAGTAGATGAATTAACTAGTGAATGAACTACTAGTGCAAAATATGGTAGAACTATAAAAAGTGTTCTAGGCATCAGCAAGTCTGAGAGTGTGTCCATAGCTGGGGGTGTGTCCATGGTGTGGCCAGAGTGGCCGGAATGAAAAAGTTTCACAGAGTCTTTAGTTTGCTGTGCTGAGAGGAGTTGAACAGTCTTATGGCCTGAGGAACAAAAGACTTTCGGAGTCTGTCTGTGGAGCAGGACTGGGACAGCAGTCTGCCGCTGAATGAGCTCCTCTGCCTGGCGATGGTGCTGTGCAGAGGGTGGTGAACATTGTCCATGATGTTCAGCAGCTTACTGAGGGCTCTCCTCTCTGCCAGTGGTGTTAAGGACTCCAGCTCTAATCCCAGCACAGAACCAGCTTTCCTCACCAGCCTGTCCAGTCGTCCCGCATCCCTCTTGCTGATGCTGCCTCCCCAACACACAACAGTGTAAAAGAGGACGCTGGCTACCACAGACTGGTAGAACATCAGGAGGAGTTTCTGGCAGATGTTGAAAGCCCTGAGCCTTCTGAGGAAGTACAGTCTGCTCTGAGCCTTCCTGTAGAGGGAGTCAGTGTTCACTGACCAGTCCAGCCTGTCGTCCAGGTGCACACCAAGGTATTTGTAGGATTTGACCACCTCCACGTCAACCCCCTCGATGGAGATTGGCTGCTGAGCAGAGGGCCTGGACCTCCTGAAGTCTATGCACATCTCCTTGGTTTTGGAGATGTGCATAGACTTCAGGAGGTCCAGGCCCTCTGCTCAGCAGCCAATCTCCATCGAGGGGGTTGACGTGGAGGTGGTCAAATCCTACAAATACCTTGGTGTGCACCTGGACGACAGGCTGGACTGGTCAGTGAACACTGACTCCCTCTCCATTACTAGTGCATCTCAGAAAACCTGAATATAATGAATTTTTTTCTATCATAGTTTAATAAAAAAAAATCTGTCAAATTTTATAATCACTACATATAAAGAGACATATCCCAAAACTGTTTTTGTTTTACTTTTCTAAAAGCTCATGAAAAAAACAGAAATAATAAATCCCTAAAATATTTAATTTAAAACTTAAAATATAAATTGTTAGATGTGTCACTGTAAGCATAATTAATACAAAAGATGACTGTTAATTAAACAATATTAAACATTTCTTTTGAGATGCACTACTATTAAACATAACTAATTATGCTATCTTAAATTACACATGCATTGGAAAGTGTTTTTCCCTACTGTTGACAATATAGCCTATATCCTTAATCAAACATATATAATAAAATAAATATTGGTCATATCACCTTAAATCATATCTCTGTTAAATTAGTAGTTACTAAGACAAACAGTAAGATAGCTAGTTAGCGTTAGCTACCTGAGCAATAGGTAGCTATCATTTAGCTAAATTCTGCAGTACTACTTAGTACTTAGTTTCCACAGTAGTCTGTATTTATTAAGCATTTATCTCTTGTTAGTGTTTAAAGTTCTTTCTGAAATGAATAGAGTTAAGCTTTATTTACCTAGCTAGTTAGGTTAGCATGGTCTATTTGGACATACAAGATATTTACAATATTTAGTTAGCTTAGCATGGTCTATCTGGATATATAGGATATTGATATATTAGATATTAAGATATGTACTTAGTTAGGTTAGCATGGTCTATCTGAATATATAATATATTGATATATTAGATATTTACTTAGTTAGGTCAGCATTGTCTATCTGGATAGATAAGATATTAAGATATTTAGGAATTTACAACTAATAGGCTCTCAGTCATTAATGTTAAATGCCAGTAACTGTATTCGCGTTGTCCTGGCATAGATTTACTCCCCTAAATCTGCTTTTTAAGAGGGGGTTAATTCACTAAAATGCTTCAGTGCACATGTTAGTTTGATTCTGATGTCCTGATAAAACACAATCAGATTATTTAAGCGTACTAACCTGTAAAAGTGGACCACACATGGTGTATCCTGCTCCAGCTTCACTGTGCTGATAGTATTTGCTGCTAACTTCCGGGAACTATTGACGGGCTCCACGGTCCGCCATTGCTGTAAAAAACTGGTCCATTGGAGTGAACGGAGTTGACGCAACTCTCTCTCTCTATGGCTCTGGGCTCCTGGTACCATATATTTGCATATTGGGTGTGGCTTCTCCCTTACTTACCATCTTTGTGTTGTCTGTTGCCCAAAGCTACCTTATCCTGGGCGTGCAGTAACTATAATATGCATGTTGATTGGCAGGTCTCAGTGTTGTAGAGCTGTAAGAGCACATTAACTTTATTCTGTGTGTCTGACTTTGAGCTACAGAGTTCACTCTACTGAGTTTGCTCCTGTATTGCTCTATTATTATACTGTCAGTATTGGCAGTTAAATAATAATATACTAAATATGTTGAGAATACACATGGTTAACTTAAAATGATAAGTTATGTGAATATTACTAAAGTTTTATTAACTTGAAAGTGTGAGTTATAATAAAGATGAATTGTTAGTTTATTTGACTAAACAGATCATTTTTAAAAAGGGCAAATTAAACACTTAAGTTGAGTTAACTCAGCTTTTTAAGGCAGCAGTGTCAAGAGACAATTAAGTTGACAATACTTAAATTTCTCATGTAGTGTCAATGGACTCTTTTAAGTTGACACTACCTGAAAAAGTATGTTAGCACTACTGGAGAAAATTAAGTAGATCTACCTAATTATCTGATGCAAAAAGTTGACATGATTTTTTAAGTAGATGATTTTTTCAGTGTACTGTATGATGTTTTTATACTGTGTATTAGGACATGGGTTTTTTAAATTCTGTTGGTATGTGTGTGTGTGTGTGTGTGTGTGTGTGTGTGTGCAGAGGGAATAGTACAGGTTTTGGGATGCGCTGATCTGCATTATATACAGTAACTCCCAGTCTGAACATGAATCCCACTCTGGTTCTGCTGCTCAACCATCCAGCGTGGAAGCAGCTGGTGCCAGTAGCTCCTTTAGTTGTGGTTTAATCTTTTTAAAGGGATTATGATAGGGAGGGAAAGAGAACTTAATACATATTTACCACCAAATTTATATTTTTACTTATTTATTTTACAAATCAATAATGATTTAACTTGCTAGGTGAAACCTTTATTGGAGTATTTCAGGGACAGTAACTTGAACCTGTTTTTTTTTGTTTTGTTTTGTGTGTCCTGTATGTGCTGTTGTTGGTTGGTTAAATTGTCGATTCTGTGTTCATTAATAAAAACGATAAAAAGGACAAATAAAAAATATATGAAAAAGAAAAGTCTAGAGTGTCTAGTCTCGTTTAGAAGATAAGTAGCATTATCTCGCTTCCACAATAATCAGAAATAAAATCAGAACCTAACTGCAGAACAGTGAGGGGTAATAAGTACGTGTGTGTAATGAAGTGACTCTTATGGGACCGGATTCATTTACTGTGTTGTGCGTCTCCACACATTCACAGTCTGCTGGGCCTCCGGAGCTTTGCTACCGCATTTGCGTTTTGCAGTAGATTAGCTTTAGCTGTTACGTAACTCAAGATCCACACAGGAGAAGTGCTTATTTACTCTTAAAACATCCGTTTAATGCTCTCACACTGCTCGCAGACTCTTAACCGAGACTTGTGTATAAACTCAGTATGAAACATCTGCTTGTAGTTGCTGCTGTTTGTTTTTAAACACTTTCACCGAATTCCACGAAAAAAAGGTTGTTTTAGGCAAAAGCCGGACGCCAGCTTTTCACCTTCCAGTGGGTTCACCCTTAGAAAAACAGCAGAAAGGCAGAAGAAAGCAGTGGGAAGCAGTGAAGAAATTCAGTGCAGGAAGTATTGCATTACTCAGGCAAAGTCACTGCCGAACGTTAGCGCCTTTCAGGATGAGGATGAGGTGAACGCAAGACAAGAGAAAAGAAAAACTCACAGTCAAGGTTCCAACCATTTTAATATACACTGAAGAGCACATTCAATAATCAAACCTATCAACACAAGACAGAATATTACAAAACATGGTCTTTTTATATGTACAATATCAGGAATGTTCCACGGCAGAGACAGCATGGCCTACAAAATAAGGCCTTGACGGACTCAACTGAAAACTGGGGGATCTGGCAGTGGTTTTCCAATCGAAACTGTTCTGTATTAAATACCTCACTGCACTAAAGCAATAGGCCAGATATTATATTATAATTTGCAGCACGGAAAGAGGTGACATATATATATATAATAAAATATATATATATATATAAAATCACTGATGCCATCACACAAAAACCTCTACACAACCTATACATATACCTCCCGCAAAAACCTATACATAATGTGAATCTGACAGTGGTTCTTTACATTCCATTTCATGATGAATGTATAAATAGAAAATTCTCCAACATGACTTGATTGACATTTATGGAGCTGATCACACAGAGAAAGTGTGTAATATGCATGTGTATCACATGTAACAAAACATGCCAGATGGATGTTAGAAAGAACCTCCAACCAGTGGCCGAACGTATGACGTATGTTTGACGCAGAAGTATAAATTGGCCTTAAGAGCTCAATTATACTAGTTTTACAATTCAATTAAAATAAATTAAATTAAATAAATTTAATTTGTAGGTACTTTAGATAGATATTAAAGTCTCATTTTGTGTTTATTACAGCAGATTTCTTTTTATTTTTCCATCATAGGAATATAATTAAGTCTGAAAGGGTTAAAAATTAAAAACTTCAAAAATGGCAAAAAAAATAATTATTTTAGGATGTTATAGCAAAATGATTTCCCAGTGCTTTACGTTAACTTGAGATAACATTCTAGACACAAGCTGAGGAACAAAAATGCCAATATACAAGACGTATATATATATATATATATATATATATATATATATATATGTATGGAATCATTTTATTTGGATGGTCCATAATAGATGCCACATAGATGCTCAACTAACATTCAACTTACATTCAGATGCATGTCTATTAAATGTTAAAATATATATTTTCTATTGACTGTAACCTTACTCTAACCCTAACTCTAATATTAACAGTTTAGGGTTATGTTTAGAGTTAGATTTAAAGTTTAGGTTTATGGTTAGATTTAGAGTTACATTTAAATGCTATGTTCATAGTTTGATTTAAAGTTTAGGTTTAGGGTTATGTTTAGAGTTAGATTTAAAGTTTAGGTTTACGGTTAGATTTAAAGTTTAGGTTTAGGGTTATATTTAGAGTTAGATTTAAAGTTTAGGTTTAGAGTTATGTTTAGAGTTAGATTTAAAGTTTAGGTTTAGAGTTATGTTTAGAGTTAGATTTAAAGTTTAGGTTTAGAGTTAGATTTAAAGTTTAGGTTTAGAGTTATGTTTAGAGTTAGATTTAAAGTTTAGGTTTACGGTTAGATTTAAAGTTTAGGTTTAGGGTTATATTTAGAGTTAGATTTAAAGTTTAGGTTTAGAGTTAGATTTAAAGTTTAGGTTTAGAGTTATGTTTAGAGTTAGATTTAAAGTTTAGGTTTACGGTTAGATTTAAAGTTTAGGTTTAGGGTTATATTTAGAGTTAGATTTAAAGTTTAGGTTTAGAGTTATGTTTAGAGTTAGATTTAAAGTTTAGGTTTAGGGTTAGATTAAAAGTTTAGGTTTATGGTTGTATTTAGAGTTAGATTTAAAGTTTAGGTTTAGGGTTATGTTTAGAGTTACATTTAAATGTTATGTTTATAGTTAGATTTAAAGTATAGGTTTATGGTTAGGTTTAAAGTTTGGATTTAGGGTTATGTTTAGGGTAAGCTTTACATTTTAGAGTTAGATTTAAAGTTTAGGTTTAGGGTTAGATTTAAAGTTTAGGTTTAGAGTTATGTTTAGAGTTAGATTTAAAGTTTAGGTTTAGAGTTAGATTTAAAGTTTAGGTTTAGAGTTATGTTTAGAGTTAGATTTAAAGTTTAGGTTTAGAGTTATGTTTAGAGTTAGATTTAAAGTTTAGGTTTAGAGTTAGATTTAAAGTTTAGGTTTAGAGTTATGTTTAGAGTTAGATTTAAAGTTTAGGTTTACGGTTAGATTTAAAGTTTAGGTTTAGGGTTATATTTAGAGTTAGATTTAAAGTTTAGGTTTAGTGTTATGTTTAGAGTTAGATTTAAAGTTTAGGTTTAGAGTTATGTTTAGAGTTAGATTTAAAGTTTAGGTTTAGAGTTATGTTTAGAGTTGGATTTAAAGTTTAGGTTTAGAGTTATGTTTAGAGTTAGATTTAAAGTTTAGGTTTAGAGTTATTTTTAGAGTTAGATTTAAAGTTTAGGTTTAGGGTTAGATTTAAAGTTTAGGTTTATGGTTGTATTTAGAGTTAGATTTAAAGTTTAGGTTTAGAGTTATGTTTAGAGTTAGATTTAAAGTTTAGGTTTAGAGTTATGTTTAGAGTTAGATTTAAAGTTTAGGTTTAGAGTTAGATTTAAAGTTTAGGTTTAGAGTTATGTTTAGAGTTAGATTTAAAGTTTAGGTTTAGAGTTATGTTTAGAGTTAGATTTAAAGTTTAGGTTTAGAGTTATGTTTAGAGTTAGATTTAAAGTTTAGGTTTAGAGTTATGTTTAGAGTTAGATTTAAAGTTTAGGTTTAGAGTTATGTTTAGAGTTAGATTTAAAGTTTAGGTTTAGAGTTATGTTTAGAGTTAGATTTAAAGTTTAGGTTTAGGGTTAGATTTAAAGTTTAGGTTTATGGTTGTATTTAGAGTTAGATTTAAAGTTTAGGTTTAGAGTTATGTTTAGAGTTAGATTTAAAGTTTAGGTTTAGAGTTATGTTTAGAGTTAGATTTAAAGTTTAGGTTTAGAGTTAGATTTAAAGTTTAGGTTTAGAGTTATGTTTAGAGTTAGATTTAAAGTTTAGGTTTAGGGTTAGATTTAAAGTTTAGGTTTATGGTTGTATTTAGAGTTAGATTTAAAGTTTAGGTTTAGAGTTATGTTTAGACTTAGATTTAAAGTTTAGGTTTAGGGTTAGATTTAAAGTTTAGGTTTAGAGTTATGTTTAGAGTTAGATTTAAAGTTTAGGTTTACGGTTAGATTTAAAGTTTAGGTTTAGGGTTATATTTAGAGTTAGATTTAAAGTTTAGGTTTAGAGTTATGTTTAGAGTTAGATTTAAAGTTTAGGTTTAGGGTTAGATTTAAAGTTTAGGTTTAGAGTTATGTTTAGAGTTAGATTTAAAGTTTAGGTTTACGGTTAGATTTAAAGTTTAGGTTTAGGGTTATATTTAGAGTTAGATTTAAAGTTTAGGTTTAGAGTTATGTTTAGAGTTAGATTTAAAGTTTAGGTTTAGGGTTATATTTAGAGTTAGATTTAAAGTTTAGAGTTATGTTTAGGGTTAGATTTAAAGTTTAGGTTTAGAGTTAGATTTAAAGTTTAGGTTTAGGGTTAGATTTAAAGTTTAGGTTTATGGTTGTATTTAGAGTTAGATTTAAAGTTTAGGTTTAGAGTTATGTTTAGAGTTAGATTTAAAGTTTAGGTTTAGAGTTAGATTTAAAGTTTAGGTTTAGAGTTATGTTTAGAGTTAGATTTAAAGTTTAGGTTTACGGTTAGATTTAAAGTTTAGGTTTATGGTTGTATTTAGAGTTAGATTTAAAGTTTAGGTTTAGGGTTATATTTAGAGTTGGATTTAAAGTTTAGGTTTAGGGTTATATTTAGAGTTAGATTTAAAGTTTAGGTTTAGGGTTAGATTTAAAGTTTAGGTTTAGGGTTGTGTTTAGGGTTTATTCATGCTTGAGGTAGGGCTAGGGTTTGAGTTAGGTGTAGGGCTCGGGTTTGAGTTAGGTGTAGGGTTAGGGTTTAAGTTAGGTGTAGGGCTAGGGTTTGAGTTAGGTGTAGGGTTAGGGTTTGAGTTAGGTGTAGGGCTAGGGTTTGAGTTAGGTGTAGGGCTAGGGTTTGAGTTAGGTGTAGGGCTAGGGTTTGAGTTAGGTGTAGGGTTAGGGTTTGAGTTAGGTGTAGGGTTAGGGTTTGAGTTAGGTGTAGGGCTAGGGTTTGAGTTAGGTGTAGGGCTAGGGTTTGAATTAGGTGTAGGGCTAGGGTTTGAGTTAGGTGTAGGGCTAGGGTTTGAGTTAGGTGTAGGGGTTTGATAGAGAATCATGGAAATTCGATTCGATTCGAGTTCAGTTACATTTAAGATACTTATTGAAGTATTAGTTGAGCATCTAGGAAACATTGAAAATGAATCATCCAAATAAAGTGTTAGCGTATGTATTTATACCGTATGTTAGAACAGTGAGTACACCCCTCACACTCACCTTTGTTGCTAGTGGTTTAGACATTAATGGCTGTGAGTTGAGTTATTTTGAGGGCACAGCGAATTCACACTGTTATACATGATCTAAAATGTGTGGAATATTTCTAATGACCTGATTATTCAAATAAACAGCAAGTATTAAATATTAAATATTAACGTATTCATATTTGACAAAGTGCTCTTACTGCTCTTTTCTCCTAACCTCTGAATAACGGCCTTCTTTACTCTGTGAACAAAGGAACAAATGAAGCGGCAGCATCGTAAAAAAAGACATTTGTCATAGTATAAGTCATGTTTGTGTAAACTGTGTATGTGTGAATCTGTATCTATGCATGATAAATTACACCATGTATGGACTATGTAAAACCACACTCAGCAATGCATGTTACATGATTTCACACACAGTAAATCATCGTAAGCTGATAAGAATGCTAGAATACCATAAGTTATATAAGTGTGTGTGTTTGTGTGTGGCTTTAGCATGTTCAAATGTGCACAATCAACACTTCATAAATTAGCTCAGCACTGGGCTTAGCGCTGACATGAGGCTGTAAACATTTGTGTTGCTATACCTTTGATTGTTTAAGTGCTAAAAATCCAAACTACGGCCTGCAGGCCAATTTCGGCCCTTTTCCTTTTATGGAGCGGCCCGCGAGGTCTTTTAGAAATAGAATGAAAGTTGGCCCGCTGTTAAGCAGGTTTTTATAATGTGAGATTCAAAGTTTGAACGCTAGGTGTCAGAAACGGGCCAAAGAGTCGGAGAGAGTGCGCATTTCTAGCGCAGAAAAACGGGGCAAAAAGAGTCTAAAAGTGGAGAGAGAGCGCATTTCTAGCGCAGAAAAAAACGGAGCAAAGAGTCTAAAAGCAGAGAGAGTGCGCATTTCTAGCGCAGAAAAACGGAGCAAAGAGTCTAAAAATTGCCGTAATTAAGGAGTTTTATATTAAGAGACATCATAAAATTAAACATCAATTCGAAAAATCGTAGTTTACACAACACTGTCAAAGATAAAGATAGTAAGTCAAGTAAAATGGTCTGTAAATGAAATAATCAGGAAAATGTATTATTTAAAGTAGTATATTTCATTGTTTGTTTTATTACAGAGTCTGTGGCCCGTGACTTCAAATATATTTCTCCTTCTGACCCCCAACAAAAAAACACCCCTGGTTTAAACTATTTAGTAAAATCAAAATCTACAAAATTGGAGATACTTGTTTTCCATTGAAGAGATTGATGCTATACAAAATAACTCGTCATAAACTGTCTCTGGAGACTTTACCATAAGCAAGCATTCAGCAAACTTTTGGCTCATTTAATTAGAAAATCAAATGACAAATGTTTGTTGTTAAAGTTATTATAAATCAAAGGAAAGGTGTTGTAATAGCGCACCATGATGTGCGTGGAGTAGGGCTGGGTATCAAAATTCAATACCACCATGGTCTTAGTACTACAGTGCTTTTTTTTGATACTGTGCATGAAAACCGCATTAAAATGATCCAAAAAGATGGTAGTCTCTTATGGTGACAATATGAGAATGACCTAAATCATGTCGGCTGTTAAATAAATATATTGTGTGAGAATAAAGGGAAATAGGAAATAATGGCATAGAGGAGTGAAGGAGGGGAAGAAGGAAATGAGGTTAGAAGTAGTTAGTGAGTTAGAGGTGTTAAGAGAGTCAGAGCTCTTCAAAGAGCACTTACTCTCCTAACACCTCTAACACACTAACTACTTCTAACCTCATTTCCTTCTTCCCCTCCTTCACTCCTCTATGCCATTATTTCCCTTCGGCCTCCTTTAAGCCCTATCTAAAAATGTTTTACCTTTAACTTCTTCTTTAACTACTTTTGTACTTGACTAAGTCGCTTTGGACAAAAGCGTCTGCCAAATGTAATGTTTTTTGTATTTTTTGGTTCCAATTTAGAAAAAGGTATTGAAAAAAGTATCATTTGGATATTGGTACTGAATTCAAAGTATCGTATCAGTACCGGTATAAAAAGTTTTAAAATGATACCAAGCCCTAGCATTGAGTAAAGAAAGGGTCACTGGTTAAAGAATGAAAACACACCTGACATGTTGTGTTACACATGCATTACACACTATCTCTGTGTAGATCCATATGGGCAATATTGCCCGTATCAGTTTAAATTTTAAATCGTTTATTGTTCCCAGTATCTTTTATTTTTCTTCTGAACTGCATTGGAATCCGACATTGTAGCACGCCATTGGGGTATATTCCCAAAAATTTGAAATTTAGTTTGTTCTTACAAGTATAGCAAAACAAGTGAGCAGACACTTGTATGCACACACACACACACACACAAACACACACAGAGGAGCTGAGCGAAATTAAAGTGGGTAAAGATAAAATATTTGTACATAATAACTGAAGGTAGAAAAAGCAGACAGTAAGAATAAATAATTAATTCACATAAATACTTCAAAGCAATTTTCCCACAAGGTACTAGAACTGAGAATTGGATTGATTTCTCATTCAACTGAGTGAAAACCTGTTTTCTACCTGCCACTGCTTTCTTTAGGCAATAGTTTCACTGAGCACATCATGTTACATTCAGGACCACCATACACTAACTGGCTGTCAGTTACTATATTGCATCTGGAATAGGGGCTGTGATGTAAATCTGAGTCTTTAAATGGGCAATCAAAAATGCACTATTGTATCTTTACTGCTGCGCTTGCACTTGCATACATTCTTTGGATAGATTCATCTTAAAAAGGCTTTTGATTTTAAAAATGGCCCTGACTGATTGCACTGCACGTCTACATTAAAATTGGCAGGGAAAATGACATATTTGTCCTTTTTAGGTTGCTTACTTATGTTATAATTTCATCATAGGACTCCTCTTATAAGAAGCTTGGGAGGTGAAAGCTGGCAAGTGTTTCTCTGAGACTGCAGAAGCACCAACGCATCTTTTTTTATTAATGGGAAGACCAGCCACTGGCTGAAATATGAATTCTTGCATTGCTCATCATGGCGTCTGTTTACAGATTAATTCCCATCCTTCAACAAAAAGAGCCAATTAGGTTGGATGCTTAGATGATAAATACTCCCATCGATAAGCGCAGTAGTCATAACCAGCAAAAAAAAAAAAAAAGTTTATTTTGGACTTTTTGAGCCAAACATTATTTTATGGTCATTTAACATACAGCTCTGGAAAAACAATTAAGAGAGCACTTCAGTTTCTAATTCAGTTTATCTGATTTTGTTATTATAGGTATATTTGTGTAAAATAACCGTTGTTTTATTCTATAAACTACTGACAATATTTCTCCCAAATTCCAAATAGAACAATTGTAAGTTAAAGCATTTATTTGCAGAAAAAGAGAAATGGCTGAAATAGCAAAAAGATGCAGAGCTTTCAGACCTCAAATAATGCAAAGAAAACAAGTTCATATTCATGAAGTTTTAAGAGTTCAGAAATTAATACTTTGTGGAATAACTGCATCTTGGCATGTTGTCCTCCACCAGTCTTACACACTGCTTTTGGATAACATTATGTCTTTACTCCTGGTGCAAAAAATCAAGCAGTTCAGTTTGGTTTGGTGGCTTGTAATCATCCATCTGCCTCTTAATTATATTCCAGAGGTTTTCAATTTGGTAAAATCAAAAACTCATTATTTTTAAGTGGCATTTTTTCCAGAGCTGTATGTTTTTGAAACAGTAACTTCACCTTTAGTTTCCAACATTTTGGTTTCTTCCAATTCATAGAGATTCCCATCTGAATTAACCACCTGCTGGCTTTGCAAATATGTCCACCAAGTGAACAAACTAATATGACTAGCAACTTACTGATTTTGTAACTTGTTGAGTGATGAAGGGAATTGTAGTTTAATTTTACTCACCCAGAGAGAGAGCGAGGCCCGACATATTATTTTGGTCTAATGGCCACAAGTAGTTATGGCATGACCAAGCATTGAATACATTCGTTCCTGATGACCGGGTAAATGGGCATTTTGCACTCTTGTTCTGACCCTTTGTTGTATTATTTCTTTCCTGTGTTTCTGTAGGTGCCGTTCCATGATCGGCCACAAGGGGCATTTCCTCTATAAAAAAAAACAAACAAGGCAAGACACCAATAGGAGAGAGACATTTGGGGCTCCTCCCCTTTGATGACCTGAAAGAATATCCTAGTGGGATCCTTCTTTCAACTTTACTAAGTAGCGTTTGCTGTAGTTGCTGTGTTTGTTATTTTGGCATGTTCTCGTCCCTGAATATACACAGTCCAATCAGAATATCATAGTTTCCTCCTTGTTTCTAAAATCATTGTCCATTACAGTGGAACACTTTGTATTTTTTTTAAGTTTTCAATTTTAATGGTCTGGACCACCACAGAACAGGTATTATTTGGACCTGCTGTTACTGCAGTAACACTGACAGAGTGGATGCTGGAGTTTTTAATCGCCTCAGTGTCACTGCTGCTGGACTGAGAATGGACCTCCAACAGGCTCCTGTTTCCACCTTTACATCTACAAGGTGAACAGCTAGCTAGGACTGTCAGAGTTGACACAGTGTTTAAAAACTCCAGCAGCACTGCTGTGTCTGATCCATGCGTACCAGAACAACACACACTAATACCCCATCTCCTTTAATAAAAAAGTTAATCCCTGCTAGTTTACACAATTATATGTTGTCCTGTGTTTAGTTTGGCAGAGTATCTAGGGACCCTAGACCAGGTCATAACATCATGAACATGATTTGCATTGCTGTTCGAAAAATGTTTGAAAGTATGTACTGTACATCATCATTCAACGCAGAAGGTCTGGCAAGATCTATTATATTTATCGCCAATGAATAAACATTCAGATCTCTCAAATTTTTGGCTTCTAAATATAACCATGACTCACACAGATCATATATATTGTACAAGTCTCACAAAATAGCAAAGTATTCTAAGAACAACTATGGGAATCTCTGACTATGTACATGGGCCGTATCCTTGAGGTCAGCTTTTTACAGTATAAGTTGCTGGTTCTAACACACCTACATTTACATTGCTAACCTCAGAGGCATCTAGTGATCAGGAAAGTGATGAATGTGCCAATCACCTTCCATTTTAGCAAACGCTATGTCTAGGATGGGATCACACATTGCGGCGAAAGGAAAGAGTCAGTGCAACCTTAAGGCCTTGGTACAACAAAGTTGCTACTATCTTTGTCTCCTTTTAAAGCAAAATTCTTCATTTTCGATATGGTGCTCTCAAACGTTCTAGAGACATTGTGTTTATGCAAGTTTCTTTTGGTGTCTACAAGCTTCTGCACAAGCTTCAGTCCAAGTTCTCAACTTGCAAACCAGACAATCAAACAGCATTTGACTTTGCCTGATCCCTGCATCCAGGCCATTACGGTTATGAAGCCATCTTGAATCTTTTTTTTAAATTACAAGCCAGCATAAACCAACATGGGCAACTGCAACTTAACCTAATGGTTTGAGTTGATGTTTACTACGCATTGATTTCCAAACTCTCTTTCTCGTGTTGCTGTTGCAAGACACTGATGCTGACGGAGCCGTTGCTTAGCACAGAGCCCTTCGTTATGTCTGTGCTGACCGTGGACAAAGGGAAGCTCTCATAGTTCTCTGGTGCACCCCAACAGCGACACTGGTACAGCAGAGACTTCAGCTCCTTCTGGAAGTTGTTATTGAGGAAGCCGTAGATGATGGGATTGACGCACGTGGACGCCATAGCCATGAGGTGGCACACGGAAAAGACCGCATCGTGGCACACTGGCAAGGCTTCGTGGTTCCAGTCAAAAATAGTGTTGAATACTGTCAGCGGCAGCCAGCAGAAGGCGAACACCGCTACAATGGTGGCTAGCATGATGTTGATTCGCTTGGAGTGCTTGGCCTTCCGTTGGCGTGCATCTCGAGTCCTCTCGATGATGTCTTTCCGTTGACAGAGCCGGAGGAAGATGCGCAGGTAGCAGAAGGTGATGAGCACCAGTGGGAAGCAGTACTGGAACATCAACAGGGACGTCACGTAGGCTAGCCGGTTCCCTGGTGACGGCCATTCCTCCTTACACACTATGTGATCGATGGATGCGCCGGCAGGAAGACTGAAGTTGTGGCTGTCGATTCGCAAGTTTTCAAGTACGTGAAAGGGGAGAAAAGGAAGGGAAATGAAGCAAGCCACTATCCAGGTAACAGCTACGGCCAGATACGAGTGCCCAACCACAGGCTTCCACCCAGTGGGGTGTATAATGAGTTGGTGCCTCTCCAGAGCGATGAGGACCATAGTGAAGATGGAGACCGTGACACACGAGCACTGGACGAATGGTGAGACCTTGCACAGGGCTTCTCCAAGGATCCACCGGTCCATGAGGGTGTAAATAATGGTGGGGGGCAAGCAGAAGATACATATTAGGATGTCGGAAAACGAAAGATTGGCAATGAATATGTTGGTCACATTGCGCATCTCTTTCTGCCGCAGGATGACCGCGACCAGGCAGGTGTTGCCCAGTAATCCTACAGCAAGTGTGGCACTGTAGGCCACGATGAAGAAGGTGGTGCCACTGAGGGAAGGGGGACAAAGGTCCCAGTCTGCTAGAGAGTGGCCAGTGCTGTTAGGGTAAGAGCCCTCCATCAGCAACTGATCATATGCACAGATTTGTATCAGAATGGTCCGATTTGTAGGTCTGATTTTTCCAGCTGTTTTTTTTCCCTCAGTTCCCAGGACAACTCATTTTCATTTCTTTCATGGCACTTGAAAAGACGGCTGTGCTTCTACAGGATCTGCAATAAAACGAATAAAGAAAAGACATCAGTGCAAGCAGTAGGAGAATCTCTACCATAACTAAAATATGAAGACAGGAGTTGTGAGTTATTACAATGGGGAATCTGACACACTTGGAGAACAGTTGTGATTAAACTGGGGTTACACTACATGGTTTTTCCCCCGATTTTAATCCTGGTTGTCAGCCTTACCGAGTCTGTACTGGATGGCTCTAGTCTACAGATTTTTCAGCATTTGGAGAGAGAATTGAGTTTTGTGTGAGTGAAACAGACTCTGATTTCTGCCCTCCCAATCACCTTTTTGGTATAGTATATGCAGTGGCGTGCAGTGAATATAGTGGGTACCCCTTCTGTAATCACCCCCCAACCCCCGCCGCTGCTGACCGACACATAGATAAATATTACAATAACTACATATTCTCTGTCTTGACTTAGTTATATTAACTTACTACACATCTACAGCCCACAAATACAGCTACAAACTACAAAAGTGTACAACAGACCCAACAATCAATGCTTAATTTGCCTATAAGTACAACCGTTCAACAAATATCACTCATTTGTATGTCTACAGTATACCAGGGCAGCCAAAATATTAAGTACACACAAGAACTCACCAGTCAGGCGGCCGATTATTGTGAATTAGTTCCACATTGAAGGACAGCCTTTAAAAAGGCTTTTTAATATAATATGACACAATATCTGTCTCATTTGCAGCTGCAATTCCATGATAGTTCGCTAACTATTGAATTAATCCAGCATGAGCTCCGTTTATGACTAAGAAATGCGTAGCACCTTCAACACAGCGCTGAGAAGGGGTAAGACAGTCATGGTCCCGCCCCCGTAGTGAAAATCATGAATCTGATTGGTTAGCCTGTCCTTCGAATTTGCTAATAGATTCATTACTACTCCCTTCTCAAAATCAGGAGAAGGGGCACGCAGTCACGTGGGGGCAGAAGCCATTTTAAAAGCTTTGATTGGTTAAAACCGCTGTCCGTCACATAAGAGTCTCTAGCAACTAAAAAACACAGACTAATTGTTTGAAATAGTTGCTGTTTTTTTATTTTAGTTAATTTATAAAATAAATTCTTACACTTACAATAGCTATGATAAATATTTCCTGATTAAAAATTATGTAATTATTTACATGCACTTATTGTCACCCCTCCTCTGAAGGGTTAGAAGGGCCTCACTGCACACCACTGAGTATATGACGTGTATAAAACACAGAGTCTTCAACTGAACCCTGATTATAATCCAACAGTGTATACTGGATAGCGATTTATTCTATATATATAACGCTAAGATTGGCTTCTTATTAGGCAGCATCTTAATAAATTTTTTGTTCCATCATTAAAGATGTAGAAGCTACACTTCAACACGAGTACCGCATTTTTTGCACTATAAGGCACACTTATAATCCTTTCATTTTCCCAAAAATCGACAGTACACCTTATAATATGGTGAGCCTTATGTATACATTTTGCCAGTCAGGTTGTGAGGAGCAGTAAAGCCACTCCGCTCAAGTTCAGCTTTATACAGGAGGTTCAGTAAAGTTTTTCCCCAGCACCAAGGCTGGAGCAGTATTAGCATTAGCCGCTAACTGCAGCGCAAGCTCTTTCGCCATTCAGAGGTGAGTATATCCGACTATAGCCTGTGTGTTTGCTGTGTTAAAACAAGCTATTTGGAAAAAAACAAAAAACGCAAGCTGATAGTGCCCTGGCTTAGTGGAACACGACTGTAGCTCTGTCGGCCGACATTTACTAGCGCTAAGTTCTGCTAACTGCTACTAGCACTGCTGCTAACCGCCCTGTTGAAAACATTGGAAATCAAAGCTTACTATAAATAAACACTCACCCAAATAAACAGTTTTCAGTAGAAAAATATGAGTAGATTATACACACAGTCCGTAAAATACGGTGCATGTCCCACACTGCTGCACTATTTAAGGTGAAAAGAAAATAATAAGAAGTAAACATGTGTATGTAGCGCAGCCTCCACGGACAGTGTGCACAGATCATGCTAACAGCGTTTTTTTTTACCCATAAACACACACAAAGCTATTTTTTTTATTTGTTTATTTTAGTAGCAAGTTGTTGTGCTTTAGGTATTGAAAAGCACATGTGTTGGGGCGTGTTCAGTTTGGTTCAGCAGCAGGTTGAGGTTGTATATTATATGATACTTTTACTTTTAATTTTTTAGTGTACATTTATTTTAATCCCATGAAAATCAGGAAAACTCAGGGTTTCAAAGATCACCCATCAATTCTCACTCACTCTCTGCGTTTTTCTGTATACTTCTTTTTTTAACTCAATTTTTCTGTGAATAATAATTGAAATTTATGTCAAGCACCTTAGCAAAACTGAATTTATGACATAATAGATTACACAAAAGGACAAAAGAACATGTTCTCTGTTACAGAGTCTCTCAATAATACTGTCTCTTTAAAAGCCTACCTGAGCTTTCAACAAGAGAGAAAACTGACACTATTCAAGCTTTGCGTCTTTCAAAGCTACTTTATTGTGTCACTGTGACTAAACCCATTCATGAGTCTTTCACAGGACACTGTGCTGAGCTCTTATACAACTCAATCTACAAAACTCAGATACAGGATTTAGCGAGACATTCACATAAAACATTCACCGTAAGCTACACTATTCTTACCGCTGGTAATTAGGCCATTATGTCATCGACTGTATATTAATTATTGATCTTTCACCTAACACATGATGAATACACAGTGAAACCCTGAAATACACATCTGGCTCCTGACCTAGGCCTCGTCACAATAATTACATTATCGATTTATTGTACAGTACCTGAACATGACCTCAATCATTTCTGCTGACCTTAATGTTGCCCATTATGTTTTTCCTATAATGAAGAGCCCATTAATGTGAATGAGTTGGTATTGTGACTTTGTTGAAAAGCAGCTGATTTATTTTATTTCTGTTTTATACATTCAGGATATAAAAAGACATGTATTCCCCTTGCAATGTCTGAATATTCCTAATAATCTAATTGCTTTATTGTGCTTTTATATTATCATAACATGGCCTAAAATGCTTTGGGACAATAAATCATCCAAACACAATTATCATGACAAGCCTAGCTAGGCCAATTATACGTTTAATAAAAAGGCATTTAAATGATGCTCTTATCCAGAGAGACGCAGGTTACACAGGTGGGTGAAGGGAAGTTTAGAAACGTTAGGAACCTTGCCCAGAAGGAGAACTAAATCTAATGCTGCCATTGGAGAAGTGCTTTGCAAAATGGACATTTATATCATGATATATTTCTTTATTTACAGTTGATACAATTTAATTCGGATATTGATAAAAAAAGACACTACAAATGCCACCACCTGTGGTGCACACATACATATGTGGTTTACATAGTAGTTTGTAGTGTTCTGCTGTTTCTGCTTGGGTGGAATGCAGTGTTAGTTTAGGGGAAAATATGTTTGGGAATGTGAATAAACCCTGAGAAGCTTGTTTGCTATGGTCTCTTGTTCTGAAAACCCCATCTGCTGTTTTTTTGTTGACTGCTTACAGTGCTCCCACTGGTAAAACAGAGCATTTCCACTAAAGTTTTGTTTCTATCCAGCCATAATTAAAAGTAAAGCTTTTGATGAGGGTGTATTTCCCAAGGTTTACAGCAAAACAACAGAAAACAGATTAACTTCAGGAGAACAACCAGTTCAACTGATAGAGCAGTTCAAGCACTAAAACCATAACCGTTATGTTTACATGTAACTTCCAACCTACAGTTGCTAAACTGTTTTTTTATCTTCTGAGGATGCGCCTAACCACTGTGGGCTGGAAATAATGACCCTTAATGCCAGAGGAGGACACCAAAGGGCGTTAAAACTATGAGCTATGAGCAGGAGGTCGCAGGTTTAAACCCCGCTCATGCAGATTTGCCATCAACATCCGGCACCCAGAGGGAGCAAAATTGGCCTCTCTCCCCACATCACTTAAAAGGGTGATGTCACTCAGCACAAGGCGCCTGTGAGCTGATGTCTCGGAACCGAGTCGTTATGTTTTCCTCTGAGCACGCTGTGATGCTACTCGGCAATGCTGCATCAGCAGCAGTTTGAAAAGAGGCGGTGGCTGACTTTACATGTATCGGAGGAGGCATGTGCTAGTCCTAACCCTCCTGGTGTGTTGGGGCGTTACTAGTAATAGGGGGAGTTCTAATGGGTGGGTTGGGTAATTGGCTGAGTAAAATTGAGGAGAAAATGGGGGGAAAATTTGAAATAAAATAATAAAAAAAAAAGGATCTGATATTCAAACCAAAAAAATATATGCCCAGTTACATCCCTACTAGGGGTTCAATTCAAATTAATCTACATTTAAATGATCTGATATCAATTCTTACAAATCCAAAATCGATCTTTACAATTAGCCTCTTTTCAACCTCATCTATCTGCAGAGTCAGAGAAGTCAGCTGCAGCAATAGGCCAGCAGTTTCAGACCAGCAGTTCCAAAATATGCCAAAGTTAAAATTTTCACTCAAATTTATAAAAAATGTATCAGTAAATTTCTGAATAGTAAACAAGTTATAATTTTCTCTGTCATTTAGGTTAGCTTTACAGTTTTCAAAACATGCTGTACTTTTAGAGAAGCTAAGCTAACGTTAGCAAAAAGGTTTATTTATTTTCTCTGTGTAACTAGAGCCGACTAGAGCAGCTAAACAACATGTATCTTTTTTATAATTGTACATTTCGCTCAAATTTAGCAAACAAGTTATAATTTTTCCTGAGTTTTCTATTATACCTTAAATGTGGTGGTAGTAAAAGAATCCAAACAATTTTTATAACAAATTCAAAGCCTTTTTGGGGCCTTTTTGCCAATGAAGTTATATGGAAGTGTGTGACCTTGTTGACCTTCTATTACATGTACACTGTTGTTGTGTTATGTACCTTATTTTAGATGGTAGGCAGATTGTTCCTTGTACAATTACAACTGTAGTTCTCTGAATATCTTTTTCATATCTGAACAAAACCTGTTATTGCAACTGAAATATTCCTATATAAATTGATTCAGAATAGGATAGAATGTAATCAAATAAGAAATTGAATTGAATCGGGACCTTGTGAATTGGAATCGAATCAAGTCTGTAAATCAGTGTTTACAACCAGTCCTAATCCCCATTTTAAACTGAGGTACTGTATAAACTGGATTGCAAGAGGATTTGGCACAGTATGTAAAAACACAATTGGAAGAGAAAGCAGAAGATGCTAAATGAGATTTGGAATCCAGTGTGGGTGTGTATTCTTCAGCTCATCAATTATTCATCTGAGAGAAAAATAACTCTCTTCATATCCTTTCTTCTCAGCCTCCAGTCCCACTTGGCTAGACAGTGTCTGACAGCTCTATGACATGAGACTTCCAGCATCCGACATCTGCTTCAGCTTTAGACTTCTTGAAGACACAGCGCTTGTATTTCTTCAAAACAAATAGAGTGATCAATATGTTCGGCAAATGAGGCTTCATGTATTTGGTGTCTGGAGACACTCTTAACAGTAATGGAGCTACAAAGGGTTCTCTGAGTGATGCCATAGAGGAACAGCTTTTGCTTTCACAAAGAAATGTTTTTGCAGAGATGTGCACTGCATTCTAATGACTGCATTCAGTAGTTGCTGACACAGATGTGCAAATGCACATGCAGAACTTGTCTTGGCACCAGAGCGGTGGAATAAACTTCCCCTGAATGTTTGAATAGCAGAATCACTGGTGGTGGTGTGCAGTGAGGCCCTTCTAACGCTTCAGAGAAGGGGTGACAATAGGTGCATGTAAATCATTACATAATATTTAATCAGGAAATATATATTATAGTTATTGTAAACTATAAGCATATATTTAATAAATTAACTAAAATAAAAAAACAGCAACTAATTCAAAGCATTAGTCTGTGTTTTTCTGTTGCAATAGGTGTCTTATCTGACTGACAGCTGTTCTAACCAATCAACACCTTTTAAAACAGCTTCTGATCAGGTGTCTGCGTGCCCCTTCTCCTGTTTTGAGATGGGTGTAGTAATGAGTATATTAGCAAAGTCGCAGGACAATCTAACCAATCAGATTGATTAATTTCACTATGGGGCGGGCCCATGGCTGTCTAACCCCTTCTCAGCGCTGAGTTGAAGGTGTTACGCATTGCTTGGTGTAAAACAAAGCGCATGCTGGATTAAATAAATAGTAAGCGAACTATAATGGAATTGCAAAGGTTAATGAGACAAATATTGTGAAATATCATATTAAAAAGCCTTTTTAAAGGCTGCCCTTTAATGTGAAACTAGTTCACAATAAAAGGCCGTCTGACTGGTGAGTTTTTGTGTGTATTTAATGTTTTGGCTGACCTGGCGTCTTGTAGGCATACAAACGAGTGGTCTTTGTTGGCCGGCTGGACTTGTAGGAAAATTAAGCATTGATTTTGTCGTTTGTAGCTGTTGTATTTTTGGGCTGTTAATGTGCATTAAGCCGAGACAGAGAATATGTAGTTCTAATATAAATCTATATGTAGTTCGGCGAGCTGTTGCAGAAGGGGTACCCACTATATGAACTGCACGCCACTGCTAAACTATATTGGCAAAAGTTTTCATTCACCCATGCAAATCTTGGAATTCAGGTGTTACATTTATTTCCATGATTACATAAATCTAAGCACCTAGGCATGCAGACTGCTTCTACAAACATTAGTGAAAGAATGGGTCACACAGTAGCTCAGAAAATTCCAGCATGTACTGTGATATGATGCCACATGTACAACAAGTCCATAAATAAAATTTAGATGTGAAACCATTACTCGAGTAATTTGAGTTACTCGATAAAAAAAAAAAGATCAAGTAATTTTCTGTGCCTCAAGGAATCATTTTATTTATTTTACAACTCAGAGCACAGTTTTTTTTTAGTGTTACGTTACCCCCGCACATGAAGGAGGAAGAGGCCGAGGCTTTTAGTGGAGAAGCGGGAATATGGAAGCGGCAATGGGGAAAAGAGTGAACTTACGAGAAAAAAGCGACAATAATATAGAAAAATTTTAGGCTGGACAGCAAGAACAACACAGTGAAAAGAACTCGGTGCAGCTAAGCTCCTGTCTACCACCACAGCACATCTTTAATGCTGCACCATCTCGGCCGAAGACACCCGAAGTGGAGCGGTGGAGCCGAAACCAGGTAAATTTAATTTATAACAAATCAATGAGATTAAAATTAATGTATCTTTATAACATAACGACAGCCCTGTGGAGTTCTCAACTTCATACAGGCTTTAGGTAATCAGTAAACACAGCGCTGTGGAGTTCAGAATATACACAATAAATACATGTTAAAGTTAGCAGAGCTAACGTTACTTTGGCTGGAAACAATATGCTTGATTTTTTAATCTACGAGTACATTTGGCCGGTGAGACAAAGATAATTTCAGAAAAGAAATTCACTGACCTTCACTGACCTTCAAATACATAAATATATTTTTGTTATCTCTTTGTATGTGAACTGATTGTCCTCATCATGTTTCTCATTGTACTTACATAAGTGAAAATTACAGTTTTACAACAAAATACATACACAAACAATTGGCTTAAATTTGTGTCATATATACATGTAGTACTCTAAATGCTATATGAAAGGGGGGGTAGGGGGGGGCTCATGAATTCAAAAACATAACCAAATACTTCTGATAACAGTGCTCTGAATTTATCTTGTCAGTGTTTATTTGATGCTCTGCAGGAGATAAATAGAAGGTATATAAATAGTTGTGTGTGTTGTTTTGGTGGAGGAAATCAGCTATGCTAGAGATTTGTGGAACTTCAACAAAGCAATTAATAATTTTTTATAGTTTGTGTTTAGAGTTTTGAGAAACTGAGCCAAGTTTCTAGAAATACATTTAAACATTTGGGAAAAACTGTAAAACAGCCCATAACATTTTGCACTTCTTTTCTGCCCATTTCTCGACTGCTTTCGCCGTTAATTCAGGAAGGTGTGAAAGGTTAGTTGTCTATTTAAACTGGTGTATATTCTGCTGACTCCCTCTCTGCCTTGGAACTTCCTGTTTAGGAGTGTACCCCCCAGCCTCGCTTTCATTTCAACATGGCCACAGAGTGAATAAAGTCTATGAACAAGTCTGGCTTTGGCAGCTGCCAGTAAAACGGTACTTGCCAAGTGAAAAGTTGGGTGGAGGAGGATTATGATAAACATTTGTCCACAAGTTCTTGCATAGTTTAGTAATCTCTATGTTCAAAAAATTGTTTATTGCTAACAATAGGGTTCAGACCCTTCATACCAACTCCAGCGCCAGACACTCGTTGCTCTCATAAATGTCCATTATTTTTATCTGCTTTCTGATCCATTGTCTGCTCCTCATGAGTGCTTATCAGCAAGCGAGACGTTTGTGGTTATTTGTGGAACATGAACAGACTTGGATTGCCCCTAGAAAAAATGTGTTAAATCACTAGATAAATGGGTTAATGGCAAATGGCAAAGTTAATGGCAAAGTTAATGGCAAAGCAGGATAAAAGTGTCTGCTAAATGCAATAAAATCTATTGTAAATGTTTAAAACAGAGCAGCGGAGTTGTTTTCAATGGAATAATGGTGCTTTATCCAGTATCTATGGGATGAGTTGAGAAACTGATGGGATTAGATGAGATCATCCAACATGCTAATCTCACTAATGATCTTGTTCGAACGTTAGAACTGTTAGTCCACCCAAAGCAGGATAAACTTATTTTTAATACCCAGTGTATGTACTATATACTATATGCTTCAAGAAACTTTTGTAGGTTTTAGGAAGCCAATATTAAGGTTATTCACCAATTCAAACGTTTTTCTACTTCAAAAATATTTCTTTATGGAACCAAAACTGAGTCTTCTATGGTGTCACTCAAAGAAACCTTTTGGAGAAGCTCTATTTTTAGAAATGAACAAGACATCACACCATAGTCTTTACATTGGTTAAATAGATGTCCTATTGCTGCCTGAGATCATAAACCAGGCTCTATGGGAAGCTCGAAATTGGCTGCAATTCCAGCATAGCCTGAAGCAAAAATCTGCTTATATCCGGAACAGTGTTACTGTATAAAAATGTAATTTGGAATATATTTATTTATTTCTGCAGGACATAAAATGAAACATCTTAGCTTCCCCGTGTTGTTCTGCTTTTGAAGAAATGGGCATTGTTGAAATCAAGACTTTAAAATGCATTTTAACCTTCATTTTTTTGGATTTGTTATATTAAATGTTAACTGTGCTCTAAGAAGAAGGCTAAAATGTGCAGTGTGGTGAGCGAGGCCTTTTCTACTTTGATTAGTTTAATTAAAAATGGTGCACCACTCACTCTGTAGCTAAATTAGAATTCTTTATTTAATTTATTAAAAACATGATGTTTCGGCCCATGCTTCAAGGCTTTCTTCAGATACACCAACCACAAGACTCTTGGAATCTTGGAATTTTCTACAGAGTGAGTGATGCACCATTTTTGATGATTGCAGCTCATCCAAATAGATTGTTAAAACTTTTTTCTTGCTTTTGATACTTCTTTTGTTTCTTTAACATTTTTTTTGTGCATTTCCTGTGACAATTTTTCTCTTTTTGCATGCTTTTGTATTTCCGCTTGGGTCTCTACTGCCCCTATAAACACTGTAAGCTTGAAAAAAAAAAAAAAATCAAAATCCATCAGTTTTCTGTAAGTCAGCCAAATGATTTTGTTGTCGGGAATCATATGCTTCTATGAGCCATCTGCATAGAACCACAAGAGCCCCACCCACCCTAAACAGACCAAGGTTTTCGTCATTTTTCTGCCTGACATTACTCCCCTAAATCTTAAGGATTTCTACATAAAATGTTTTATATTTGATAAGAAACGTTACTGAAAATCATAATTGTAATTCTAATAGAAAATCTAGAAAAATAGTCAAGTAAATCTACAACTGTCAAAATATAATTAATAAAATCATAAAATTGGCTCTTTTCTGAACTTTATTTTGAAATTAATACAAATAAATCAAAGAGTTCATGTTCTCCAACCTTTTCGTTTCATTATGGTTAGTTTTTACATCTTTGCATGCAGAATTTGGGTTAATTCCTGTTACTGAGATTTCCCTCCACTTTCCTTAGGCCTGGTCGGGTCAGACTTTTTAAATGCTATTTTTATTCTATATAAAGCTATGGCATGATAACCACAATATAGTTACTTAACAAATCAAACTCTTGGGTATCCGATCTCTTTATAATGGCGTTTTTTCCTGGCTGTGTCCCAATTCACTAACCAGGGGAGCGATAGTGTATTGGACCGCGACCCTGACGATTTTTTTTATTTTTTTCCTTTTTTCTTGGAATTACCTACTTTGAGATAAACTGTTTTGCAATTGGGAGCAACAACCCTCTGGGCTGGAGATTGCCGACCCCTGGTTTATGGGGTGGGTTGGTCCGGCTTGGGCGGAATGTGCACAGGCTCGGGCAGGGCTGGATTTTTTGGGCCCTATGTAAGCTTTATTCTGTAAGGGACTAAAACTGGCAAGAATACAGCTGGTGAGATCTCTTAATGTAATAGTGATTTTGTGCCTCATAAACATCATAAAATGTTTTGTATCATACTTATTCACAAACTTGTGTAAAAAGAGGTGTAATATGCCCCTTTTAAAGTGATTTTCATCCATATAAACCCAATAAAAAGGGGGGATTTAAGCCACTTCACTGCACTACAGTCTTTGCCCTCAGATAAAAACAGCAAACGGGGGTCGATACCGGCAGGTTGATGCCATAAGTTATGGTATAGATTTTGAGTTTTCTTTTAAGCTATATATCTCTGTTGTCAGCCTGACAGCTGTGAAGTCTGCCTGAAATGCCAAAGCTCTCAGGATCGATAAGTCCAATTCCTGCCCACTCCACTCCACCATTCTCCAGCTTCATAATCAGTGCTGAGGAGCAGTTAATTCAGCCAACACTAATCTACTCTTTTCCTTTATCTCCCCCTGTCCTCTCTTTCTGTTCTTCAATTGGCCTATATCGTTTTCCCTTATCTATCTCAATGAAGAATCCTCCTCTTTCCCGGCACAGCTCACACGGAGCAAAATCAATTAAAACCAACACGGAATTCACAAACGTCTTCCTCCCACTTCAATTAAACCATTGTTGATACAAGTCATTACGCCCTTCACCTTAAATGGTACTTGAGGTGAAACATTCTCCATATACTTTTGAGCAATCCTAGAATAGAGAAGAACCATTTTGATTCCATAAACAGCTGAGGCTGCAAGATCAGCAAATTCTGCAACATATATTGTGATAAAAAGAATTCTGTCATATTAACAAGTAATCACCAAAAAATAAGGTGCAAAAAAAAAATGAACCCTGATAAGAGATCAGTGTTTTGGGGTCAATTGTCTTATTTTAACTTAATCAGCCGGTAATTGAGGCTGGGGCCAGATGCCACATTACAGTATTTTTGAACCATAAGGCGCATTATCAATGAACGTCTATTTTCTGGTCTATTTTCATACATAAGGTGCACTGGATTATAAGGTGCATTTGAAGAGACACTCTAAGGAACTTCTAATTCAGCAAGTAAAAAAGGTATAAAAGGGACTGAAAACATTTAATAAGAAATTAGAAATAATAAGGAATAAAATAGTAAAAAAATAAATAAATAAATAAAAGAAATACTAACTTTAAACCAACAATATCGATGAATAAAATATATATGTAAAAAGAACAAAAATAGGAAATCCTAAAAAGAGCATAAAAAATGTACACATAAAAAGTAAAAAATTTATCAAATATAAAATGAGGAAAAAGATAATGATAGAAAAAGCGAAGTAAAATGAATGACAGGAAATGATGAAATAAATAATAACTAAGAACAATCAAATTTAAGTAAAAGCATAACAATATAAAAATAGATAAATAAATAAAAATAACTAAATAAAAAAATAAATAATAAAAAAAAGATAAACTAAAGCTGAGCTTCAATGTTTCCTGCAGAGAATTCTAGCTTGCTGGTGCACTGTAGCTAAAAGCAGAGCATGTAATTAATTAGATCATTTATTTATTGTTTCCAGCACTAATAAATTAATAAATAATACATTAAAAAACATAAATACCCCCATTTTCACCCAATACCTGTTTATATGAATTCCCCTATCATCAGTAATCCTCTCAACCCTCGGAAGGTAAAGACAAGTACACGTCCCCTCTGACACGTGTAGATATTAATAGTGCAGTCCAGTATCCAATATTGTAGCATAAAAAAATATAATATTGATTGCCTCTGCTAGATATGCTGTGGGAAATGAAAGTGCAATCTAAATTGACATTGCCCAAGATATTGCATGCTCTGCAGCCCTATAAACAAGCATAATAAAAAGGTATCTGGGGGTTTTACCCATGGTGCGATTTGTTTCGGCAGGTGTGAATACAGTAATTGCACTATAGTGTGGAACAAAACCACTGCAGAGACTCCTAAGAGAAGTTGGTCTTGGTCTGGTCCCAAATGAACTCTGGAGCGGTTTGTTTGTGGTGAGAATGTGATCCGAAGTCTTTCCGAATCAGCTATCAAAAGTTTCAGCTAAACAGCTGTTCAGATGCAGTTTAACCTGATTTATTACCCATATAGACATTGTGGTCTAAATGCAATCTCTGCAACTGTTCCATGCTAAATTGCAAATACACACCAGTTTATTTATGCTCACATGGTCTGTTGTAACACATTGTTTGTGCACACAGTTTTCCTTGTCTGAAACTGGAACTAAACCAAACCAAGGGAAAAAATGTTCATAATATTGATAGAGCCATTTTCTAAGACCCAATCAAATAATCAAGAACTGAAGGCAGTAATTGGTTTTGAGTAGGTAGAGTGGATTAACGTTGGAGCTGACCTTCGGCTGGTAGGTGGCTCTCTGGGAGCGCAGTTGGAGGTACAGTTTTGTCTTGATGACAATAGACCAGGTTTATTGGTATTTGGCCTACAGCCATTTTTATCATTGTTTTCAGCCAATTTTTTTTTTGGTGCACCCATAAAAACTAAAAAATCAGACTGGACAACAACTACACCTACTACCACAAAAGACTTAAAAATAGAGCTGTGTTTTTGCAAGAACCACAGGGGGTATGATTTAGCATGTCATAATATATTATGATACTGTAAGCAAGGCAATATATTGTGATTGTTTATGATTCAGAATGCAGCAGCACGTCTGGTCTTCAACCAGCCAAAATGGGCACATGTCACCCCACTGCTCATTGAGCTCCATTGGCTACCAGTTGATGCTCGCATAAAATTCAAAGCTGGCGTTAACACGCAGCGGCCGCTCCGGGTCCGTTAAATGGTGCTTTTGTGTTACTATTTGTCGTTTTTTCCGTTTATTTCCTGCAAATATGTGCATCGGAACACCCGTGCACATGTTCTACCACCGCCAGACCCTGCTACAGTGGAGAAATCAGCCAGAAAACACGCTACCGGACGAGGTTCTGCAGAAGCTACTTGAGCTTAGCCTACTAAGAGACCCAGGCCGCCAGCCCGCGGTGTTTCCTGACGCCGGAGCCCAGCGGAAGTGCCATCGCAAGCGGTGCGAGCGGAAGCGGAAGCGCGGAAAGAGAGCCGGGATCCGCGCGAGGCTAAAGGCTAGTCCTAGCCGGCCGGCTATATCATCGCTCTTTCTGGCAAACGTCTGTTCCCTTGACAATAAACTGGACTACATCCGACTCCAGCGAACAACCCAGCGTGAGTTCAGAGACTGCTGTGCTTTGGTTTTTGTGGAATCGTGGCTGAACGACAACATTCCGGACAGCGCCATTCAGCTAGCCGGGCTAACCGCGTTCAGAGCGGATAGGAGCGCGGCTCTATCCGGGAAGATCTGCGGTGGAGGCGTGTGTGTTTACATCAACACGGAATGGTGTAACAACGCTGTGACTGTCGCCAAACACTGCTCTCCGCTGGTGGAGTTCCTGATAGTCAAGTGCAGACCTTTTTATTTAGTACGGGAGTTCTCCGCCGTGCTAATAGCTGCTGTCTACATCCCACCCAGCGCTAGCATTGGTGCTAATGCTAAAGAGGCTCTGTGTGAACTCTATCGGTCTATCAGCGATCTGCAGAACAAACACCCAGACGGACTGTTTATTATCACCGGAGATTTCAACCACGCAAATCTCAAGACAGTGCTCCCTAAATTCCATCAACATGTGGACTTTGCAACGAGAGGAGCGAGCGCGCTGGATCTTGTTTACATAAACATCCCCAGCGCGTACCGGGCGGAGCCCCGCCCCCACCTCGCTTTCTCGGACCACATGTGTGTTTGGCTGACTCCAACATACACACCACTCATCAGACGCTCCAGACCAGTTCAGAAGCAGGTGAAAACCTGGCCGGCAGGCTCCATCTCTGCCCTTCAGGACTGTTTTGAGTGCACTGCATGGGACATGTTTAGGGAGGCTGCTACTGAAGGCGATTCTGTTGATTTGGAGGAGTATGCAGCATCAGTCACTGGCTACATCAGCAAGTGTATTGATGATGTCACTGTCTCCAAGACCATCACTACACGCCCAAACCAGAAGCCTTGGATGACTGCTGAGGTACGTGCGCTGCTGAGGACCCGCGACTCCGCCTTCAGAGTGGGTGACAAGGTGGCCCTGAGGAAAGCGAGATCCGACCTGTCAAGAGCCATCAGAGAGGCAAAGCACGCACACGCCCAGAGAATCCACAGCCACTTCAAGGACACGGGTGACGCGCGGCGTATGTGGCAGGGCATCCAGGCAATCACCAACTACAGGACAATGCCACCGTCCTGTGAATGTGATGCCTCCCTCCCTGATGCCCTGAACAACTTTTATGCACGGTTTGAGGCACAAAACAACACGATGGCGAGAAAGACCATGCCCAAGCCGGACGAGCAGGTGTTGTGCCTGACTGCAGTGGACGTGAGGAACACTCTGCGCAGAGTCAACCCACGAAAAGCTGCAGGACCAGACAACATCCCCGGCAGAGTGCTCAGGGAGTGCGCAGACCAGCTGACAGATGTTCTCACGGACATCTTCAAAATCTCCCTGTGCAGCGCCACTGTCCCAACGTGCCTCAAGTCCACCACCATCGTTCCCGTGCCGAAGAAGTCCACAGTGTCCTGCCTCAATGACTACCGTCCCGTTGCACTTACACCCATCATCATGAAGTGTTTCGAGAGGCTAGTCATGAGGAACATCAAGACACGACTGCCCTCTTCACTGGACCCCCTGCAGTTTGCGTATCGTCCCAATCGCTCCACGGACGATGCCATCACCACCACCCTTCATCTCTCCCTCACCCACCTGGAGAAGAAGGACACTTACGTCAGAATGCTGTTTATAGACTTCAGTTCAGCATTCAACACCATCATCCCACAGAACCTCATCAGGAAGCTAAGCCCGCTCGGCCTCAACACCCCCCTCTGCAACTGTATCCTGGACTTTCTGACGGGGAGACCCCAGTTAGTCCGGTTCGGGGGCAGCACCTCCAGCACCATCACACTGAACACTGGGGCCCCCCAGGGCAGTGTCCTGAGTCCTCTGCTGTTCACCCTGCTGACTCATGACTGTGCTGCAAAACACAGTTCTAACAGCTTTATCAAGTTCGCCGATGATACAACCGTGCTGGGTCTCATCACCAAAGGCGACGAGTCAGCATACAGAGAGGAGGTGCAGCGGCTGACAGACTGGTGTACAGTCAACAACCTTCACCTGAATGTGGACAAGACAAAGGAAATGGTTGTTGACTTCAGGAGAGCACAACACACCCACTCTCCACTCAACATCGACGGGTCCTCTGTGGAGATTGTTAAGAGCACCAAGTTCCTTGGTGTCCACTTAGCAGATAACCTCACCTGGACCCTGAACACCAGCTCTACAGCCAAGAAAGCCCAGCAGCGTCTCTACTTCCTCCGGAAGCTGAGAAAGGCCCGTCTCCCTCCACCCATCCTCACACTCTTCTATAGAGGGACCATTGAGAGCATCCTGAGCAGCTGCATCACTGCCTGGTTTGGGACCTGCACCGTCTCTGACCGCAAGACCCTCCAGCGTATTGTGAGGACAGCTGAGAGGATCATCGGCGTCTCTCTCCCCTCCATCATGGACATTTACACCACCCGCAGCATCCGCAAAGCAACCAGCATTGTGAATGACCCCACCCATCCCTCACACAAACTGTTCTCCCTCCTGCCTTCGGGAAGAAGGTACCGCAGCATCCGGTCCAGAACGACCAGATTCTGCAACAGCTTCTACCCCCAAGCCATCAGACTCCTCAACTGCAGAGACTGAACTGATGGTTTTTCTGTACATGCACACACACTCTTACCCCACTTACCCCAGAAAATGGAAGCACCAAAAACCCTACTACCTCACTGGACTCTATTGCACACTGTGTAATAGAGGTAATTACTACCTCACTGGTCTTTTTTGCACACTTTTTGCACACTGCATAATTTGCACACTGTCTTGTTATTTATTATTCTTTGTCTGTATTGTGTTGTATTGTCTGTCTGCACTTTTGTACTGTTGCACTATTGTTCTGTCTACACTGTGTTTATATGCACCATGGTCCCTGGAAGAACGTTGTTTCGTTTCACTGTGTACTCTGTATATAGCTGAAATGACAATAAAAACCACTTTGACTTTGACTCTTACAATCGCCTACAAGGTGATGACAGAAGAGCTCCTTCCTACCTGCACTGATCACTTCTGAAGACTTACGCTACCTCCCGGCCGCTTCACTTCTTAAATGAACGTCGCCTTGCTTTACCAAACACAATCTACAGAAAGCAATCCAGACTGTTCTCATACAGAGTTCCCCAATGGTGGAACAAACTTCCGTTAACTACCAGATCAGGAGAATCTCTCGCTATCTTTAAGAAACTCCTGAAGACAGAGCTCTTCAAAGAGCACTTACTCTCCTAACACCTCTAACAAGCTAACTACTTCTAACCTCATTTCCTTCTTCCCCTCCTTCACTCCTCTATCCCATTATTTCCCTTCGACCTCCTTTAGGCCCTTTCTAAAGATGTTTTACCTTTAAACTTCTATTACTTTTGTACTTGACTATTGTAAGTCGCTTTGGACAAAAGCGTCTGCCAAATGTAATGTATTGTAATGTTTAAGTGAGATTTTAGTAAGAAAATTTTAAATCGAATCAATATTTAATCATTCGAAGGTGAGATATTATGTATAACATACATATACAACACATAACGTACAGATATGCACTCCTGTTCCATTACACCTCCCACATCTACATAAGCCTTGTCACCAGCACTGAAGGTTGATGGTACAACATTGAGTGAGAATGTAATTATGGCTTAATCTCTCAGTCCCGGGGGCCCATTTGATCTCCACAAACCGTGCCATAATGAGAAGCTCCAGATGCTGTTTTTTCTCTGATTGTTGAAGATTGGAAGACTGATTTCCTGAGCAAATAGCGAGCTGGAGGTGAGGTGAATGCAGAATAACGGAACTTGTCTGCCTGGAGACGGACTTTGGTCACAGTTGGTTCGTGCTGTATAAATAACTATTCAATACCGTAAAAGAAGATGTGGCGTCCTTAGAGATTTAGAAATGTCCAAATGACAAATAGCAGCTATGAATCTGCATTTTACCAGGCAACCATTTGTTAGAAGTGACAGGGAGAAACAAGCTTTTCTGGGTTACTGCAGATAAAACTGGGGGTTGACTTGAAGACATAATGTTATTGCATTTTGTCGTTTACATACTAATAGTAGACAAGGGACATACTGTTGCAGATACCCCTACTAACCACAATAATTAATATTGTGTAGGTCCCCCTTGTGCTATCAAAATAGCTTTAAATGCCAGCGATTTTCACTATTTTCTGCCTGAAATTGCACACCTGAATCCAGAAGCCTTATACTCAATGAACTAGACAAAGTTTCATGAAGTGTTATAAATGAAAAGCCTTTTAAGTTAAATTAGAAAATACCTAAAAATATTAAACTTCATCTCCAGTGGTCAAGATATATTAAAAACAAAAAAAAAGGTACTTTCCAAAAAGAATTTTAATGCATATGAATTGAACAGCTCCTGTTCTCAAACATTTTTGCTGTTAAAACTTGGAATTAGTATCTCTTTCGGGAAGAAAAATGCTCCACCTACAGTAATAATTAAACCAGCAGTCTCAGTGGCAGTGTTTTTATGGAATTTGGAGTGCATTTTTAGTATCATGACATTCTGGATCATTAACTTCTGTTACAAATATGAAAGAAAATCTTGTATTTTTTAATATATCAGTTAAGGTTGTGCCATATCATATCATATGCAATAATAAAATGTATTTGTCATTTTGTTGCGGTAGGGGATTCTCAAAATACATATATTTTTAATTCAGTGTTTTGTCATATCGCCAAGAATATCATTATCATGAAAATACCATTAAATATCATGATATTATTTTAGGGGCATATTGCCCACCCCTAGTTCATTATATTTAATTTTTTATTGCTTTCTTTAATTTTTGATCTTGCTTTTTTCAAGAATTTTTCGAACCAAACTGAGAATTACTAGCGATTGGATCAAAGTAAAAAAACAAGTCAGGTGTTTCTTTTGAAGGGCACAGTTGTGTGTGTGTGTGTGTGTGTGTGTGTGTGTGTGTGTGTTCAGTGATGAATCAGTGAGGGAGTGGCTGGTAAACCTGACTACTTTAGATTTCTGCCAAAAAATAATGGTATTGGAATAACTTTTTCTTTTGATTCTAAGTCTATAGTGGTACATTTTAGAGTATAATAACTTAATTGTTTGATGTATAATTATGTCCCATTTGGCAAAATATGGCTTTATAAAAAATATGAATTCAAAGTGTAACTAATATTTTTTAGGAAAGTTCCTTTGCAATGTATTTTGCAACCAAAATTTTTAGAAAGAATTTATTGCCTATATTGACTGTGCAGACCCTGTCAGATAAAAAACATAAATATATGATGGAGGAACAAATTAAACAAATGCATGTTTAGAAGTTAACTTGTTAATCCATGAACTCCAGAAGACATGGCCAACAGGAGGGTTAAAAAATAGATTTTTAGATTTGAATCAATCTTTATTTAAAGGACCCGAGATAAATATTGAATCATATAAACCAGAGACTGATCTTTTACCCGGCTGATTGATGACACACCAAACTGGCTCTCCCTTTAGATTAGACTCAATAGAGTCTGACCTTTTCAATCCTGCATCCAATCCTGAGAGAGCATGTGACTAATAAAGACTGAGACACTATATCTGGAAATTAATCAATACCGAATTGAATCGAAAATCTAATCTAATCAAATCAGGAACTTGTGAATCGGATTTGACTCGATTCGGAAAACCGGTGTTCATACCCAGCTGTAACAGCTGGGAAAAAGATGATCCTTTTTCAGCAGTTTGTGTTTTAGTACCGTATTTTTCGCACTATAAGGTGCACTGGATTTAAGGCGCATTCTACAACACTAGTAAGGAATAGGGGTGTCGTCATGTTTTCCTTTCTAATTCAGCAGGTCCTGCTGGGATAGGTTAACTAAGTTAAGTACAGCTAAGCTAAGTAAACAAAATAGTAAAAACACTACCTTTCAAAGTTAAACGAGTGCTGGATGTTAATCTACACAGATTTCTCTCTTGAAACTCTCCCAAACGTTTGTTTGGGAGAGTAAAGTGCTTTCGTGTATTTACAGTAAGCTTAGATTCCCGAATATCTCTAAGGCACTAAGTTTTCAGAGCATTAGCATAAGATAGCGGTTAGCCGGTAATGCTTGTACTGCTCCAGCAGTGACAGCCGGGCGTACAGACCGATAATACTTTGAACAGCAAAAGAACTATCGCTTAGCACGCTTAGCAGCTAAAGCTGCTCCAGCAGTGCTAGCCAGGGTTAGCAGCAGGCTACAGGCCGATAATACTCACCTCTGAACGGCAAAAGAGCAAGCGCTTAGCAGCTAATGCTAATACTGCTTCAGCCTCGGTGCTGGAGAACTAAACTGAATCTCCTGACTGCTAAAATAAATACATAAGGCTTTTTTATTATTATTTTATTATTTATTTTATTATTATTTTATTATTTAATTATAAGGCGCACTGATGATTTTTGGGAAGATTAAAGGATTTTAAGTGCACCTTATAGTGCGAAAAATACGCTAGTTTTCCGATGTGGGATTGGACCAGACTGTCTCTGTCCCTCATGTGCATCAGTAAGCTTTGATTCATCCTTGCTTGGACCACAATTGATCCTTTTCCAGCAGTTTGTGTTTTAGTCCCGTATTTTTCGCACTATAACGTGCACTGGATTATAATGCGCATTCTACAACACTAGTAAGGAATAGGGGTGTCGTCATGTTCTCCTTTCTAATTCATAGGTTGCTGGGATAGGTTAACTAAGTTAAGTACAGCAGAGCTAAGTACACCAAATTGTAGTTCTTTAAAAAACACTACCTAATGCTAATACTGCTCCAGCCTCGGTGCTGGAGAACTAAACTGAATCTCCTCTATAATGCTGTACTTCAGCAGAGTGGCTTTACTGTTCCTTACATCCTGACTGCTAAAATGAATACATAAGGCTCACCGGATTATAAGGCGCACTGATGATTTTGGGGAAAATTAAAGGATTTTAAGTGCACCTTATAGTGTGAAAAATACACTAGTTCTTCTGTGGGATCGGACCAGACTGTCTCTGTCCCTCATGTGTATCAGTAAGCCTTGGGCACCCATGATTCTGTCACCAGTTCAGCAGACATCCTTGCTTGAACCACATTTGGTAGTTACTGACCAGTGCATACCATGATAGCAATGTTGAATGAGCCCATTTTTATACATTAAATTGGCATGCTAATTCCATTTAAGAGATGTGTGACTAGCCTAAAAGCACTGTCTTTAAAAAAATCAAAATACCAGTACATTTATTTCAATGGGATCTCCTCACTAAGTAAACACAATGGGTTATGAAACAAATTTTGTAACTTTGAGTAAGCATAAGAAAATTTAATTATGCTTAATTAAATGCTTAGTTAATTCAAATTGATTGTATGAATCAGGAAGTGAGGACAGTCTTTAATGTGTGCAGTGGAAGTAATGTAGTTAATATTCTGTGTATCAAACATTATGTTCTCATAAGGTACAATGTGTGTATTACATATACACACACTATACCTATGGGAGTTAAAGGTATATATATATATATAAATGTGTCCCCTTAGGCTTGGTTATACCCAGCAGAGAAAGGCATAGTTCAACATTTCAAAACACACTGCTCACAAGTTTCAGATCATAACCCAAATCCGGTGCGATTACATAAACACCCAATTTATGACTCTAATTACCATTTATGAATAATTCATGATGTTATTCTATGCTAATAAAATGACTTGAACTGTAGGGTGAATTGATATATTCAGTTAGGGGTAATTAGGCTCTCTAATATTTGCATTTCCAAAACAAGGTCTGAATTATGGAGAAATTGTGTTCAAAGAGGCTTCTTGTTCTCGGGACAGCCGACCTTTAGGTGGTGTATGTGGATGCTTTTGTGATTAGCGCAGTCAGCATTACTCCTGATTAAACCTGATTACTCCAATACAAACACAAATTAAGGCTTTACTTTTCAATTATGCTGCATATTTTAAATTCTTCTATTTTAAACTAACTTATATATTTCAAATAATGCTTAGTTGTTAGCAAATTATCATATTCAATGTAGTCAGTGTTTAAATAAATGTACTTGGATAATAATATAAAATTTTACCAGTACTCATATACCATTAAAGTATTTTTTTTGTTAAAAACTCACCTTCCTCTCATCCAGTTCAAACCAAACCTAAAAAAAAAACACATCAACTTTAGAGTGAAAAGAAAAGCACCATAGATAATAATAGGCACCAATGAGGTTTGGGCTCTCCAACAACTTTTACTAATCTCTTAGATCTTTTTACATTACATAGCATTTAGCAGGGAGCAGAAAATAAGGTAAGGAGTAGTTAGTGTGTTAGAGGTGTTAAGAGAGTAAGTGCTCTTTGAAGAGCTCTGTCTTCAGGAGTTTATTAAAGATAGTGAGAGATTCTCCTGATCTGGTAGTGGAAGGTAGTTTGTTCCACCATTGGGGAACTCTGTATGAGAACAGTCTGGATTGCTTTGTGTGAATGTTTGGCAAAGCCAAAGCCAATGTCTTTCCTGGTGGCTGTGTTCATCTGTGTAGTAATTGGATGCTTTGAGGAAATTTACATGTTCGGTTGAGCACAGAGTCGACTCATTAAGTGAATCGGTTCTCAAATGGAGTGCAAATTCAAATCAAAGATTCAAAACAGCATGCACTCATATCAGGCTCTGACCGAGCATATCTATAAACAGCCACAGAGAAACTCAGAGACAACACAGAGCTCATCTAAGACACTGGATTATACTTTATACAGAATATGCGTTTGACTGAAAACAGAGAAATAATGCAGTAAACCCATCAAAGAAAGTAAGAGTGAAAGAAACTTTCACTGAGATTGATGACGCTGCAGTTTTTAGAAACGGTAGGATTTCTTTCTAGCTCTTTCTAGACACATATACAGCTCTGAAAAAAAATTAGAGACCACTTAAAAATTATGAGTTTCTTTGATTTTACCAAATTGTAAACTTCTGGAATATAATCAAGAGGAAGATGGAAAAAGTTATCCAAAAGCAGTGTGTAAGACTGGTGGAGGAAAACATGCCAAGATGCATGAAAACAGGGTTATTTAACCAAATATTGATTTCTCAACTCTTAAAACTTTATGAATATTTTGTTTTATTTGCAGTATTTGAGGTCTAAAAGCTCTGCATCTTTTTTGTTATTTTAGCCATTTCTCATTTTTTGCAAATAAATGACAATATTTTTATTTGTAATTTGCGATAAATGATGTCTGTAGTTTATAGAATAAAACCACAATGTTCATTTTACTCAAACATATGTCTATAAATAGCAAAATCAGAGATTCAGAAACTGAGGTGGTCTCTTCATTTTCATTTTTTTATTTCCAGAGCTGTATATGGTTTATGATGATGAAGCTGAGAAGATGACAAGGTGTGATTTTTGTGTCAAACGTGGCACCAGTACTAAATAAATGGGATATTGTACTGTTGCACCACTAGTGGCAACACAACGCTGGTTTATGTATGACATCATCAGTCACTACTATGCATATCAGTAGAAAAGCAAAACGTCTGTCAGACTGCAGATAAGATTCAAAGTGAGAACAGCTCCATCAAGCTCAAAGCACTCATCCTGAAACGTGAATGAGGATGCGTGTCTGATAAGCTTCCTAAAATGCTAAATATTGTCTTTCTAATCTTCTTCTACAGCACTCTATGTGCTGCAGGCTCCTTGTAATTTCCCCGACAGCGTGTTGTGAGACACTGTAGAGTGAAGGCGTAAAGATGTACGGCCCGGTGTCCGGAACAGGGCGCGCGCCGAGCTGTTTATTACAGCCGAAAAACCCAGACACAATCGATGGGCCGTCCATGCGGCCTGTCAGGTAAGGTTACAGATGACGCGACAAGGGGACATTTAGGTGTCACCTGTGGCGATAGATGCGAGAAACATGGACACACTATTATTTCTATTGCTAAAATAGAAGCCGACGCCTCAGAATTGATGGCAAATGTTCCCTTGCTATTTTCCGTAGCGCTGTTGACAGGAGATGAACAGCCTAAGGAAGCGGCGGGTCCCTGTTGACTGCTGTTTTGTACAAAACAAGTCTGTACTTTTAAGGGGCTGAGTGAGGGGTTCTGAACAATGCATGTGTTTGAAGGTGGTGGGTGTATGCTGTTGCTGCTGTTTGATTAAAACCTTGTAAATCTATTGTATGACACTTTCTATGCTTAAATAAAAATAATTTAGGGGAAAAAAAACATACATAAAACATACAAATTTGATGATATGAGGTTTTGGTAACAACATGTAATAAAACAAAACAAAAATAAAATGTCCATAATTAACATAATGTAAATATGGTTTTTGTTCCACCACATGAGAAATTGGGAATAAAATATTGTATATTGACTTCCCTTTAAATCTAAGAAGGTTGTTTCTATCTCCTGTAATGCTTTGAATACACAAGGTTTTTACATTACAGTGAAAACAGTGTGGCCTTGCTGTGTTTTATGCACACACATATAAATAGTGGCATGAAAAAGTATGTGCCCCCTTACAGATACAGATTTCTTTTGTTTTTGCGTTCTTGTCATACTTACATTTTTCAGATTATCAAACTAACTTTAATATCAAACAAATATGTCCTGTGTAAACATAAAAAAACACTTTTTAAATGATTATTTAATTTAGTGCTGGACGATATGGCCAAAAAAACGCCTGTCTGTGAATAAAACATATCAATATGCCACAAAAATGATATCACCGTTATTGAAACATTTCTTATTGCCTAATTTAATTTATTATGAGAGAAAAAAACATCCAAACCAATTTAGCCCTTTGTGAAAAAATGGTTGCCCCCCCATTAATTAATTGTGATTAATCACACTTTTTGAAAAAGCAGAGTAGAATTAAAACCTGTAGAATTAAGAAATAACTTAAATAGAACTTGTCTGACAACATGAAGCAGCTAAACGATCTCAAAAAGCAACACATTATGCTGTAATCTGAAGACATTCAAAAACAGATAAGAAAACAAAGTCACTGATCATCTATTAGTCTGAAAAGGGTTATAAAGTAATTTCAAAAGCTTTGGGACTCCCATGGACCACAGTGAGAGCTATTATTCACAAACGGAAAACGAAAACCTGGAACACTGGTGAACCTTCCCAGGAGTGGCCGGTTGACCGAAATTGTTCCAAAAGGGCATGAACAACTCATCTAGGAGGCCACAAAAGAACCTAGAACAACATTTAGAGAACTGCAAGTCTCACTTGGATTAAGGTCATTGTTAATGATTTAATAATAAGATTGGTAGAAAAATGGTCTCCATGAGTTCCAAGGCAAAAAACACTGCGGACCAAAAAGAACACAACTTGAACACTTACCTCACATTTGCCAAAAAAAAAAAAAAACATTTTTATTCAAGCATACCAGTGGGATCTAATGACAAGCATACACAACACTGCTATCTAGTGGCAGGGGTTTAACCCCTTAGACTCTTTACGTAAGCACATGCTTAGTCGCTACATCACAGACATATTTAATATATTGGTTGTATGGGACCTAAAATAGAACCCTGAAGGACTCCACAAGGGTTTCTAGGGATTAAACACAACACTAAATTAACCAATTCTGCCGATAACTAATAATACAAAAACAAAAATTGGAAACAATCTCAAGATAATTTGGTATATCTATATATTATATTGCGATGTCATGCTTTTACCACAGCCCCCACATTTAATGCATTTAACACAAGAAGATGAACACAAGCTTGACAAACCGCAGCTTGTTGCAAACGCCATGCAGTGAAAGCCATGACTTTCCTCTGACTGCTGGCACTGAGCGTGACACAGGACCATAAATAAACTCCACATGTTCAGCAGCATCATAGCAGGGGTCTCCGACATGCCGGAACCATTGCGGATCATCTAATGAGCTCATGAGCACTGGCTTTGATTGTGCTTCATACAGAGAGACAGTGTGAAATGGCCACAGTCAGCATCAATACAAACCACAAAGGGGAGTTAATGAACAGTGGCGTGGAGAGGTGGGAGATAGAGAAATGTTTCTGGCGAGGAAGCGACTCTGATTAGCCTGGCTCAATCAGAGCGTGCATCCGCTTTTAAGGCGAGAGAGACGTGCTGCTTTTGAAATAAGTTCAAATAAAACGACGAAACAACAATGCGGAACCCTGGCGTTTTGATCTCTTACAGACAAAGATAGGGATCTCGTTTTCGGGGTCGTTTGCTGCTTCGGAAGAACAAGGATGTGCGTCTCCTATAGATCTGCTGCATCTCTCTGGGAAATCTGAACAAATTTGAAATCTGAGGAGCTAAGCGAGCCAACAGTGCGGGCTCCATAATGACACCTCCTTTCAAAGGCCAGCTGGCTTTTCCTAAATTGCTGTAATCAAGCAGGGAAACAGCAAGAGACTGGTGTCAGATCTATGAGACAGATAAATAAAAGAGTCAATAACATACAAAACCAAACTGTCTCTTATATTTCAAAATAAAATAGACAGAGTTGAGCAGGGCCTTCATACTGTCACACAGCCTCTCATTACCCCGCTATATAGGCGTGTAACGTTAAAGAAAATTTCACACTTTTGTACGTTTCCATTGCGGTTGGTGGAAAAAGAGGCTGGACATTCTGTATAACCTCATCCTTATTAACTATGTAATAACAATGGAAATTCATCATAACCATGTTTTGTTTTTTGGGATGAAAAGTTGAAATGGGGCTTGAGCTCTTTTATTAAATGCTTGAAACCAGGGTTCTCTCCTACTCTCATCATGAAAGATCTATTCTTTGGATCTTATTGGAACAAACGAACAGTGAGCCTGATTATGTCGCTTTATTAAGAACAAAAACAACAGCATTACTTTAACTGCCTAAACTACAAATATTTTTTCCCTGAACATATTGAGAGACAGAGAGAGAAAGAGGGTGCATGCGAGAGAGACAGAGAGAGAGAAAGAGAGTGCATGCGAGAGAGAGAGAGAAAGAGAGTGCATGCGAGAGAGAGAGAGAGAGAGAGAGAGAGAGGCACGTAGCTTTACACCCTTACTGTTAGTGCTGGATGATAACGGCCTAAAAAAACTTCGATTTGCGGTTATAATCGATTTTTTCCCTCTACTAAAAATCAAACTACAGAATTAATAGTTTTTTTGAAGGTAAACCTAGTTTTGAACCATTTCTTTGTCATCTGTAGTTTGATTTTTTTTTTTTTGCCGTAATCAAAAGAATATATAAAGTAGGCTACAATGAAATGTATTGGCGTAGTCACTTTGCATAAACTCGGTTTATATAAGTGATAATAAAGTAATCTTCACAAAAAAAGCTTAATAATGTGGTTTAGCGACATGACGCTGCTTTACGTTATTTGACGAACACTTTAAAAATGTTAACTGAGTTTATTTCGATAACTTTAAAAATAAATTTAAAAACCTGTATAATTAAGAAAGAATTAGCTACTGCATTTACCTCATCTGTTTTAATTTGATACACATATATTGCTGCACTAAAAGGTAGCAATTCTCATTTGTGAAAGTTTGGTTTAATGTCACTTTGAAATAAAGTTGGAAAAAAAGTAAGTAATGATATTATTTTGTCATATTTTTCGAAGAAAAACCAAAAACATACTCAAATGTGGTATATCATGATTTATATCGTTATCGTGATAGAAAAAATTCCATATCGTGATATATGATTTTTCCCATATCGCCCAGCACTACTCTCACCTGTAGCATCTCTCTCAAGTGAGGGCTGCTCAATCAGTCCTGATTTAGACTAGCTGGGACCAGCAGTGGCTGCGTGTCATGGCGTGGGGTGGACCCGCGGCTCTCCCGCCTCTGCACGTCACAGTATGTAAAATGGCGATTACTCCATTTTGAAAATCGCATTAAAACTGTAATTCACATTAATAGTTAATCGTGAAAATTGCCCAGCCCTACCTACCGGTATACAATTGTGCCAGGGACAGGGAGTAGCATAAGATCTACAGTTACGTGGCTTTTGAACAATTCTAAGATAGAAAGCAGATTTCATGCAGATTTCATCTTCTCTCTGAGGAAGCCACTCAATGCTTGTGCAGTCTCTCATCATTTCAAGACTTGACTACTGCAACTCCCTACTGGCTCGTCTTCTGCTGCGAGCCATCAGACACCTGCAACTGATTCAGAACACAGCAGCACAGCTCATCAACCATCTCCCAAAGCTCAATCATGTGACTCCTTTGCTGTGTTCCTTCCTCCACTGGCTTCCTGTTGTCGTCCGCATCAGATGTAAACTCCTGACGCTGTCCCTACAAAGCCCAAAACAGCCCAGCTCCTTCATACTTAATATCATGATGGTCAAAACCAGATCTGTACCAAGAGCTCTTCCAGCTTCCAGTATGACTCAGCTCAGAAAAAAACAACATGCAGACTCCTCTCTGTCCTGCGCCAAGGTGGTGGTCTGAACTTCCACTGGGTGTCAGAACACAACACTGACAGTCTTTAAACACAGACCGACTCATCTTTTTTAAAGACTCACCGTTTTCATTGGCATTGGCTCATTTTTTGTGAAAAACATATATCAAAACACATAAACACATAAACACACGCTGTACACCACCCCCCCCCCCCTACACATTTATATTACATACAGTATGTTTGGCCAAGGGCTAATAAACATTGCTTCATTTGTAAATTTGCAACTAAACAAATTTTCTACTCATATCTTGAGTTTAATTCATTTTCTTTTACATTTTATTAAAAAACTAATTTAAAAAAAGTGTAGCACTTTTTGAAAGAAATGTAACATAAGAAAGGTCTCCTGAGAAAAATGCTAGCCATATTTACTCAGATAACTGGTCCTTACTTATGACTATTTGTGGTTTTACTCTTTTAAAATAAAAATTTATATAAAACATTAGCTTTATACTAAAAATAATAAATGAAATCAAATAAATAAATAAATGAAAATTAACTTAAAGCAAATCCTTAAACATAAACCAATACCAGTGGACCTTTTTTGATAGAGTAGTACAGAAATAATCCTTTGTCTTTGTGCTTCTTCACAAAAAAATCTGAGCAAACCATTTTTTTTCTAGAAGTTCATCAGTCCGTATTTTTCAGAAGGAGAGGAAGGTTTTTCTTCACTAACAGGAGCATCTCTGCTTTATCACATGCAATTCTGTTCCTCTTTTCATTGATCACATTGCTAGTTGCACTAAATAACCTCTCGCTGTCAACACTAGTGGATGGAGCAGACAGGAACTTCTTTGCTACTTTGGCAATAGTAGGGAATCGACTTATGTTGTTATTCCAGTACTGCAGTGGGCTTTCTGTCCTTGCTACTGGAGCTTCTGACAGGAATCCCTGCACCTGATCAATAAATACATCAAATATATACAGGTGTATTTTTAATATACAAAATAAGACTGACACATTAAAATACTGCACCAACAATTACAGTTGGGTTTTTGGAAATAACTAGCTACTTCACTAATGTCTAAATGTACATATTTTAAACATTTATTTATTTATTATTATTATTTATTATTATTTATTTATTATTTATTATTATTTATAAAAAAATATCTTGTTCATCTGTTTTTGCGCTAACCTCAGTTGTTGTCTGGGTGTTTTCCTGAGGGGTCAGCGTTTCTTCCAGAATTTCGTCGTACATATCAAAGAGGGAGCACGTCGCTTGGTCATCCGTCCTGGCTCTTTTTTCTCGTGGGCGGTCTTGTAGCTCACTTGTTTGCTCTGAGCGCTCACTTGATGTTTTCTCCATCTCGGTTTGGAGCATTTCGTGTGCCTGTAGTTTCACTTCTGCAGCATGTAGAACGTACTGTTCCATCGAGTAGATACGTCTTGTTGAAGCACTTTCGGCTGCAAACCCATCTCCGTTTGAATAGTTTTGAGTTTTGAGAGCTGGCTAAATGTGAGTGCTTGAAATGGCCAACTATCCGCCTGCTAACTGCAACCACAGCCGAGATACTGCGCTGAGAAAACACACCGTCCTGTAAGGCGAGCTGGAGCGTGTGGGCCATACAAGGTAAGCTCGGAACCCCACATTCCACCATAGCTTTTGCAATGTTATGTGCATTGTCACGTAATACAACATGTATGTTTCCCTTAGAAATCTTCCATGTTTCAAACATATTCTCAAACGCCACAGAGAGTGCCGAGCTTGTGTGTGATCCAGAGCATTCTTTTGCATGCAAAACAGCTTTCTGCAATTCAAAGTTGTTGTCAATCCACTGCGCGGTTAAACTGAGAATGCTCACAGGACTCACATCAGATGTCCAGATGTCGGTGGTCAGGCTAATGCCGGTCACATTGTCATTAATGAGCTTGTGAACGCGAGTCTCTACCAAGCTGTGTAGCTCCGGCAGGGCTACGTCGGAAAAGTAGCGACGGCTAGGTATAGTGTACCGAGGCTCAAGATGCTCGACAAGCCGTCGAAACCCAATGTCCTCCACCACTGAGAACGGCTGATCATCTAGAGCAATGAATTCCATCACCTTTGCTGTGATAGCTGTGGCTTTGGGACTGTTTCTGTCGAATTTCTTTGATTTTTGAAGCAGCTCGTCAATAGGCTGAGAAGCAGCAGGTTTTGCTGGTGTGCGTGTTGCTGTTCTAGTCTCCTCTTTCACCGTCATGTACTCTGTATATTTGTCCGGGTGGTGCGCCTTCAAATGTGTAATCAAATTTGTGGTGTTGAAATTTCCTACTTTGCTTCCTCCACGCAAGACGTTAGCTGAGCAAGTGTTGCAAACTGCGTGCTTTATGTCCTGCTCACTCACTCTGAAAAACCTCCACATCGCCGACATTTTAGCTGCACCGCTGTTGCACAGCCCGCCTAGCGTCGCTCGGTCATCTTCCGGCATACATTAAATGCGTCAGCAAGTATCGGTTTGAAAAATCGGCAAAACTTAGGCATCGGCCCTATGCCGATGATAAAAAAAAACTGCAGACAGTCCAATCGAGAAAAAAAGTGAGGTTCATAAGCATCTTTCAATCAACCCAAAGAGCAGATGGAGCAGATCTGCAGGAACGGTGGATGAAAATCAATCCCGACAGACCTGCAGAATTCAAGCGGTCTGGGACAGGAGATAAATTACATCAGTCAGAGATAGCAAGAGCTCCGTGTACAACTGGTATCTATGGGAGGCTGGCTACACAGTGAATTCGCCAGTTAGTGTTAAATACTGTGAGTGTTTAATGTTAACACTTATAGTGTTAATGAGGGAGCAAGGCCAATCATTAGGTCATTGCAGCAAAAATTACCTTAAAAAAATCCTCAACAAATGTTGATGTTAGCAGCATACCTGTTTAACTAGCTGCTATGCTAATACACTAATGCCTGGTTCAGACTACACAACTTGAACGTAATTAAGTGGTCAAGTGGTCACCGCAGGTTTACCATATCGTCGCTGTCTTAAGAAAAAAACACTTATCTCCATTTTTGTCAATTTTAAATGTATTTAACAAACAAACGGTCCCTTACACTGTGCCAAACTTTATTGATGAATGGACCAATAGAAACTCTTTAAAATTCCACAACTAAGACAGTTGAATTTCCATCCTTCCAGTCATTCAGTGCAATTCCAAAAAAAGTAACTGATAAAACTAGGCAACATATATATATATAAAAATGTATATGCCTATATTAAGCAAAAATAATAATAATAATCTGCCAATGGGGTGAGCAATACAACAGAAAATAAAACATCCCAAAATCCTTAAAGTAAGACTTAAGTCAAGTAAAACTCCCTGATTTTATATATTAAATGTGGACACAAGAATCAGAATAACTTGAGTGGTGACTTTATGTGAGTTCAAATGACGAGTGTAAGAGTATGTATGTAAGAGTGACTAAGGTAGTTCTTCCCAAAATAAGCTAAATAATCTTACATTTACAATGCTTGGTAAGAAACTCAGAGAAACAAATAAGGTGTACTGCCTTAAAATGAGATAATTTCACTTGCTAAGATTTTTTTTTTTCTCTAGAACTGGACACGCTCACAGCAACACTTTGACACTCCTTAAATGTGACAAGTGACAGCTAATCTAGTGTCTGCGTGAACATAATTCACCGTAATCACACTGTCAACCTATGAGTCACACATAACTGCATCGTTTGTCAGTGTCAATTCTTGATTTTTTTTTTCTTGAAAATGGAGCAATTACAGGCCACTATTCCAGAGGAGCAGATCAACCCCAGCCTTACACTGCCTGCATCAGTCAATAAAGAGCCCCCAGGCCTGAACAGAGATGAATCCATTCCTGGGAAAGCAGGCCTGAACAATTCAGTTTTAAACCCTAACCCATGGGAACATGCTGATCCCCCTCCACAACAGGCTCTGCAGAAATCCTGCGGGCTGCGCTTTCTTGTCCGCTGCCTTCCGAGAAATGAAAAAGAGGTATGAATAGTTGAGAGCCACTGCATTAGATCATTCGCAGTGACAAAAGGATAAAAGAAGTCATTCTGAGATATAAGGCTGGTTAATATGACCACACCTGTTCAGGTGTGATAAGAGGCGGCAGTTGAAACAGGTCTGAGAGGGTTCAGATACTCTTTTTATTACACTTAGGTAAGTAAATAACTGAAGTGAAACATTATGTACTCTATGTTTTACAAAAGAACACAAATGTAATTCGCTTCCACATTAATTCCAGTTAAATATAAAAATGCATACAGTGCACAGGGCCTTGCAGAAGTATTAAACCCCAATTACATGTTCCCATTTTTTTAACCATGTTTTAAAGTCTTCTTATTTTTAAAAGAATTCATTTTAAACACAAACTATTGAACTTTTGCCAGAAACCTATGAGTGGTTAAGAGTGTTTTTAATTGGACTACATATTAAAGCTTGTTTGGTAAAGGTTCAAAATGCTATGACATTCATCAACAAACACGGACAGTGAAGCATGGTGGTGGCAGCATCAAATTGTGTGCATGCCTTTCCTTCAAGATTTACATCAAAGACAACATAAGGACAATGAATAATACAGGTGAGTTCTACAGCGCTGAGGCTGCTATGCGCTAGCTCTTTAGCCGTTCAGAGGTGAGCATTACCGGCCTGTAGCCTGCACTAAGCGCTGGCTCTTTCGCCAATTAGAGGTTCAGAGTATAATCAGCCTGTAGCCTGCTGCTAACCCTGGCTAACACTGCTGGAGCAGTATTAGCATTAGCCACTAACCACGCTAAATGCTAGCTCTCTTTGTTCAGAGGCGAGTGTATCGGACAAGCTATGTGGGACGAACCGCTAGCTAACATTGCCCAGGCTCACCAGAACATGCAGGGTTCCTCAGAGTAGTGCTACCAGGTGCCATTAGAGGCTAATCACCAGCACTTCTAATGCTGCTTGCCACCCACCGGAGAAACCTACTGAATTAGAAGTAAAATATGACAACATCCCTGTTCCTTACTAGTGTCACATAAAATGAACCATACAATCCAGTGCACCTTATGTATGAAAATAGACCAGAACATTTTATTGATGTTTATTGATAGTAGAGCTGGGCTTCGATTAAATCGAATTTACAGTTAAGGACGATGTGTTTTTATGAAAATAATTTTCACCACCGACGCTCCCCTGAGCTCAGCCCCACCCCTCTCTCCCTCCCTGATGAACACACGCTCTTAAGTTACTGTCCTCCGCGCTGCAGCGGGTCCTGCCGTGAACCCCGCCCCACAACATTCACAGTGCAGTCTCCCACACTCAGCACACACACACACACCGCTCCACGAACACACTGTGCGTGTTGACTGACCCCGCCCCATATTTACAGAGCAGAAATATAAATATAAAAGTGTCTTCAGTGTGACACGAAAAAATCGTTTTAAATCGAAAATCTGTTTTTTTTTTAAATTGAGGATTTTTTTGGGCCCTAATGTCACAGTTACGTCCATCCCCTCACTTCTGTAACACCTAATTAAGCTCTAATTGATAGTGCACCTTATATTTTGGTGCACCTTATAGTACGAAAAATATGGTAATGTTGGTGTGTTTATATAAAACTAGACCACAAAAAAAACATAGGTCATTATGTGGTTTAATTTTTTTCTAAAAACAACACAATGGAGCAAATGATTCATTTTTGATTATGAATGTGAACCAATATCTCCAAATCTCCAACACAGATCTTTCCAACATGACAAATATTCATCACTAGCACACTTTACAGTGCTATAAATACGACTCAAGAATCTTATGAATCTTATGTTATGATATAGATATAGAGTTAGATTTTACGTTTATATTAGCACTAGAAAGGTTAAAATTGTTAATTTGACACTGGTAAAGCTTTAACAATTTGCTTCATGGATGACTAATTTGGGTCAACACCTGCTACCTTACTAAACCCTTCTTAATCCATCACAATTGTTTTTTCAGACTGGTATTGTACCTCCTAAAATAAGCCGAAGTGTAGAGCTCAAATGTTTAAACTTTATATGACCCTGCGCATCTGCCGCACCGCACTCTCTCTGCACTGCGCATTACACTGAAAAATATTAGTTTAAAAGCATAGCAGGGAACTGCCCACATTTGGTGTGAGAACATCTTGAAAGTTGTTCTTTAGATTATATCATTTCATTAAGTAACACAGCGCCACAGCTACAGCTAAAAGTGCTTGTAGATAAAACCCACACTGGCCCAGCAAGCTAATCAAACTACAGGACATCAACTTCAAATCACAGCTTCCCACACTTGGCAGCTGCTCAACACCAAGAACAAATGAAGAATAAATTAAATCCATACCACCACTCACTCCTGTCACACGTGTTTCAACAGCTATTTCTCTTACTTATAAAGATATCACCCAGATCATTTTACCATATATCAAAGAAGATACGGATTAAACCACAACTTGGCTTAATCATAAGCTATAGAAATCCATTAATCATTAATACATTGAAATAAAGGAGAAATTTGGAGATGTTGTCAAATTCGCAACTACAGGAGAGAGAAGCAGGACTCACCTACTTATTTGGTAGGACTGCTCTCTTCTCAGAGACCAAGTTAACCACAACCCACCCTTGTTACAGTTACAGCACAGCCTAAAGAACCAGAAGCAAAGTGAATTCTTCGCCTGGAAACATTTTTTTGTAATTTTTCTACAGTAAAAAGAAGTTCATGCAGCTCCTGATAAGTTCAAGTCAAGTGTGACTACAGCTCAGCTACTCCAAACAACAAACGGAAAGTACTCTTCCAGCCAAGACTAAGTGTAACATCACCTTCCTATAATATACAGTTCCAGTCAAAGGTTTGGACAAACTTTCTATAAAGGACCACATAAAGGAAGCATTTAGGTGCTCTTATCTGGGGTGCTGTTGTTAACTTGTGTTTTCTGAGGCTGGAGACTCTGATGAAATTATCATGGGCAATAGAGGTAACTCCTGATCATCCTTATCCTGGGTAGGTCCTGGTGAGAGCTAATTTCATCATAATGTCTTTAATGATTTTCAGTCTTTGTGACTGCACTCGAGGATACTTTCAAAGTTCTTGATTTTTTTTTTTTTTCAGATTGACTGACCTTCATTTCTTTAAATATTTTTTTTAGTTAAGTATTTTTTTGCTTAGTTAAGTAAGTTCTTGTCATAATATGGATTAGAACATTACTCTAATAGAGCTTTTTAAGGTATAACAACTCTACCTCTTCACAACTTTAGAACTGATGCTCTCAAATACATTAAGAGGCAGGAAATGCATGTAAATAACTCTTGAGGAGTTTAGCACAGTTGTTAACTGAAAGCTGACTAAGAAAATGCAATGGTGTGCAAAGCTGTCATCTAAGAAAGCGATGCCTACATTGAAATATCTAAAATATAAAACATTCTGGTTTGTTTAACACTTTTTTGTTAACTGAATAATTCCATATATTTTTTCTTCATAGTTTGGATGACTTTAGTATTAATCTATAATGTAGAACATTTCTGAATTTAAGGTGTGTTGACTGGTACTGTAGGAAAATAATGTTTTAAAAAAGAGGTTTCCGGCTCTGAACATCTCACTTTTCTTCTTTAATAATCAGTTTTCCATGGATAATAAGCACAAGACATTATTAAATATGTCTCAAACATTTTCACAAACATTTGAGATTCCTTTTAAATGCTGAGTATATAGAAGTGAGAATTCCTATTTACTGCAATACAGGTCAAATTTCTACATTTCTGATGTGCGTTACCTTATAAAATAAAAATATCATCTATCAGATTCAGCATGTCTACAATTACCATATTGATGCAGCCCTAGTTTAGTCCAAATTACACAGGCTTAACCCAAAACAACCCAGGCCTCCCGAGGCTTCAGCGAGAAAGTTGTGGAGCATCTACAGATGGTTAACTGCTGAGGGACGCACAGGGACTTTTTGGTATCCGTTTAGTGCGCCGTTGCGTAATGTGCAATTTGCTTGTGTGTGTCGGCTCGGCTTGGCTGTCGATAACGAGCAGAAATGCTGTGTGAAATAATGCTCCTGTCAGAAAGTGTCTCTCACACTCTCTCCAGTAGGATGTGTGAAGGCGCTGAATGTGAATCAAAGCCGCCGCTGCGCTGCATCGCTTCTCGCCTCAAAGTTAACTCTCGCACTTTGATAATCTCATGTTGTTTGGTGATGTGGTCTCTGAGGCAAGAAAAATAGGTTCAGGATGAAGAAGAACAAAGAAAGCCTAGTGTCTTTTAAGTACTGATGACTGGAGCTGTATTGAACGTTGTGGAATCTACAGCTTATGTAAGGATTTTCCTAAAGCCATGCATTTTAAAATCATTGCAGCCTGGGTTTAAAGGGGGCGTGCATCCATAATTACTGCATACCATCAATTAAGTCATTTTGAGGGGTCTGACATGAAATGCATCGTGCTGAAGAAACCCATTAAATTTAGGGGTGGGGATTACAGGCCACATCACTATAGGACAATATCGCCATACATTTTCCAAGATAACATAGGGTATCACGATACTGTGGTTCTGCAACATCAATATATCACAAGAGTTTTCTATAGTACTTCAGACAGTCAATTTGCAGGGCAAGTCTTAGGAAGTTTATAACACCTGTGTTTCAATAAAAATATCAATACAATACGATACAACTGAAATAACACAATATTTTGCATTATTGATATATTGTACCACTCCTACTAATGACTAGAGCTGTATTGAACGATATTGAATCTAGAGCTTATGTAAGGATTTGTGCTAAAGCCATGAATATTCAAAGAGTTGTAGGCTGGGTTTAAAGGGGAATCGCACCAATAACGATTCTGCATAAGTTAATGACATATCAATAGTTATAAAGTTATTTTGAGGTGTCGCACATGAAATGCATCATTGTGGGGAAACCTACCAAATGATAGGAACGACATGTTTGTTTATGGCCTCTAAAAAGACTGTAAGGCTAAATTACCTCCATGTCAATTTTTTAATCCATAAATAGTATAAATACTAGTACAGTTAAACACAAGTGATTAATCTGGAAACTTGGTACTGGTAATGCATAGGACTGCAACTAATGACTATTTTAGTAGTCGACTAATCTGATGATTATTTTTTAGATTAGTCAATTAATCAGCAATTATTTCTGCCGAGTCCTCCATCTCTAAAAACGACAAAAACATCTGAACATGAGATTTAAAAGGCATTTAAATGTCTAGAAATGACTGATATTTAGTGATTAAATATGTAATCTGTTGTGTTGAGTGTAAACTGTGTAGGTGAACCATTTACCCATCTCCCATTGCACTTCTGTCTCCAGCACTTTGTGTAAAGCAGTACTGTTACAAATTAATGATTAGTCGACAATGAAATTTGTAGTTGACAAATTTAATTAATCAACATTGTCCATTATATCAACTAGTCGTTGCAGCCCTAGTAATTCATAACTTTTTAAAAATGCAAAAAGATAATTTTACCAAGTTCACAGAGCCTGGTAATGTAGTAGTGAACTGTAATGTGTATTTTCCCCATTGTGGGATTAATAAAGGATTATCTTATCTTATTTGAATATCCATTACTAAACGTGTAAGTGATAAGAAGAACAAGTGCCATTAATCATGATTTATCATAGAATACTGTTGTAATTAATAACTAATAAATACACAGCCTAATGCATAACATATTGACTTTCATGGGGGGTTTATGTTTTTTTTTGTTTTTTGTTTTTTGTAGAAAGTAATATTTTGGCCAAAAATATCATTCCTTCTAGACAAAAATCCTTGTATTTTAAAAACATAAATGTCATAGTCCATAGAAAAAATGTAAAAAAGATTATGAAACATTTATGTTGGTCCATTTATCATGAAACTCTCAACTGCCAGAGTCACATTATATAAAGTAAGTGCAAATTATAATTATATTAAATATGTACAAAATAGCAAAAATGCATTTTCTAAGTATGTAGAGATGCATGTGGGATGTTTTGGGGATTTACCGGTATTTACCATTACTTACATTACATTTATAACTGTGTATGTTTACTGATAATTTAGAAATAAATAAAAATGGCTATTTTTGTGTAAACACTGCAGTCACCACCACTGTAAAAAAAACACCAAATACATTTCTACAGTGAACCATTTCACCTCAAACCTGAAGGACTTTATTTACATCCCACTAAATGAATTATGCAGAATATTTTTAAAATCTGAGAAATTCCCATTTTATGTTATGCTGGATGGGGATGTGCACGACCTTGGCATGCATCTATTTGCATATCACTAGGAAACCATATGCAAACTAACATGAAGTCTTTCACAAGTTGCATAATTAGCAGCCTTTCTCCATGTCTAACTTTCAGAAGGTAAATTTTCCCAGAAATCCAATGAAGACAAGACAAATTAATTATCATTCTTAGGAAAGTCAAGACAGCATGCCACTGCATTTAGAGGAAACTCAATCACTGTCTTTTACAAATAATATGATAAATATAGAAAAGCTTTGTAGCGTTATGATTATCTGGAATGGAGAGAGAGTGTTCAGTGTGATGCTTGCCTAACCCTTTAATATCTCATAATTATTCTTGTACTAAGATGCTTTTAGGAACTTAGCCTCTTTCAGAGTTCTTTGATACAAAGAACCGAAAGTTCTGATATTTTAAACTGATATTTGACACACCCTGAATTGCTGTTATATAAAATGGCTCTCATATGGTACTTCTGGGTAGTGTACCTCTTGGTGAGAGATCACATGTTAATTTAAATTACATTACCATCAGTGCAGTGTGTGTGATTGGGTTTATTAATTCACAGGACTTTAGAAAGAATAAAGCCCTATCCGGACGGGATTCGTTTCTCAGTGGTTACAAGCCAAACAGCGCAGCTACAAACAGAGCAGCAATCGAACTATTTTAACCAAACAGATTGTATTTTCGCGTCCTCTTTTTACTTCCAAATCTTTCAATAAAAAACTATAATGGAACTGTGGTATAGTCACAATAATAGAATAATACACCCGGCTTGCAACCTCGTGCCTACGACCGCAGCACAGCAGTGCCAATGTGACACATTATAGCACTCCCTCTCGTGTATTATTGCTTAATTATGTAACTATGCTACGTATTAATTCGATGGTTCGTCCTATAAACTTACAAGCATCTAAAGGGTCATACTGTTCAATAGTTTTGTTTTTCTAGAAATAATTGCGCTAAATTATTTTAGTAATTTTAATACTGTTTCATATAATAATAATGCTATACCTCAATAATGCATTTACAAATCACTTTATATATATATATATATAATATTTAGACATGGGAAGGTTAAACTTTAATAAATAAAACATACATAAAATAAAACTAGTATCAACCAGCTCATTCACGTAAATAGGTTCTTCTGGTTCAGTAAACAAAAGGCAATACTGAGTTAATCAAAAATGATTAAGGTTGTGTCTATATATTGTATGATAAGCTGATAATGTAGTAATGTAATTATTGTGACAGGCCTATGTGTCATAAAGCTAATGAGTAAAATTTCCAGCTAACACCTTTCATACACACTCTGTCCCTAAACAATAAACGTGCCGCTATGGGTTCTTTAAACGAAGCCCCTTAAAAACTTAAAGAAGATATTGTTAAGGTTCTGTACAGATTTATGGGTCTTCTAGAACCTTTACAGTATGAAATCGCCACATCAACATTAAAGCTAAAATCTTAAAAATAAAGAAGCCACTGCAGGGTCCTGGTTCTGTGAGTGATGGATTATTAGCTGAGCCGTACCCAGGGGTCTTAACAGGCTTCATACCACCACCAGACCCGATGTGACTGAAATACTGAACTGCTTTGTACAACCCACTGCAAATACACTGTAAATATACAGCTTTCACAGATTCAGTTTCTCTGGTTTTACATAGGTATATGTTTAAGTAAAAGGAACATTGTTGTTTTATTCTATAAACTACAGACAACATTTCTCCAAAATTCCAAAATAAAAATATTGTTATTTAGAGCATTTATTTGCAGAAAATGAGAAATGTCTGAAATAACAAAAAAGATGCAGAGCTTTTAGACCTCAAATAATGCAAAAAAAATGTTTGGTTAAATAACCCTGGTTTTTAATGACAGTTCTCATGCATCTTGGCATGTTCTCCTCCACCTGTCTTACACACTGCTTTTGAATAACTTTATGCCACTCCTGGTGCAAACATTCAAGCAGTTCAGCTTGGTTTGATAGCTTGTGATCATCTATTTTTTTCTTGATTATATTCCAGAGGTTTTCAATTTGGTAAAATCAAAGAAGCTAATTATTTTTAAGTGGTCTCTTATTTTCTTCCAGAGCTAGGTGCTTCACAGTGTTGGATTTACAGTAAATAACTCAAACATTTTTAACTAAACAAGCAAATTTATGACATTAAACATGTCTTGACGGATATATCTAGGATGAATTGGAAATATATATTTGTATAATTCTACAAAGAATCTTTTCTGTCCTTCTTTGAACATTTACATTGCATTGGGATTCTGAGAACATCAACAACATCAAAAGATTTGTAAATCTTATGAACTATGTGTAAAAAATGTGATTTTAGAGTGTGAACGACCTTTAACTGCATAAAGAAGGCTCTTCAAGGAACCTTCAGATTGCATGGGGATTCTGCAACCATTAAAACGGCTCTTTATGTTCTCACATCACACAATAGTTCTCTAAGGAACTATCCTATTTCAAAGTTGTTCTACAAAAGAATCAGGCACAAAAAATTACTTTTGTCTGACATCTTTGAGAGTCCCCCAAAATCATCTTTACATATGGAAGCTGCCATAGGGAATCTCAGTAGATAGACAATTGCTTCTGTCAGAAACCTGTAATGATTTCACTTTGTTTAATGTAAAAGCTGCATGTAAGGATAAAGGTTTTTGTTCACTATTCGCAAAAAAAATAAAAAACTTGTGCTGCTCGACTGCATGATAAACTATCCTCTTAAACCTCTGCTAATTTTTAAACAGCCATTTTAACTGTCATATGTTTTATTTTTGAGTGTTTTATGAAAAAACTTGAAATAATACGTTTATTTTAGAATTATTTTAGGAAAGTTTGAAAAAATAAATAAAAACACAAGAATGTATGGGCAGGCGAACCTAAAATAATATCATGATATTTCAGGGCATTTTTGCTATGACAACCATTTATTTAAAAAAACATACTACTGCAAAAAATATATATATATATATATATATATATATATATATATATATATATATAAATGTAGAGTAAATATAAAAAATATATTTATACATTTGTCAATTTTGTCCATAACTTACCACGACGCTTAATGTGTATAAAATAATAGGTGTAACAAAAAACGTTTACAAAATCAAGCAATGCAACATCAAAACAACAAAATCTAGGTAGCAAACTAAAGTGCTGTATATTTTGTGTATGAATATAAACTCATAAACTATAAACTTTAATGGGATTTTTTACATTTGATAATTAAGGTCATCTCTCTATATGTCTATATTATCTCTTCTATATGTATACTGTATGTCTTTACGTATAAAAGCCGCCAGAGTGAATCTCAGTAGATGGACATTTGCTTCTGTCAGAAACGTAAAGATCTGTTTTATGTGGCAGTGATTTTCATATTTTACACTTTTCCTTAACTGAAATACAAGGAGGTTATGTTATAGTTCCATTGTGTTTAATATAAAAGCTGCATGTAAAGATAAAAGGGTCTGCTTACTAAATAAAAAAATGTTATTACATTAAATTAAAATACACAAAAATGTAGAGGCAGGCGATATGAACCTAAAATAATTTCATGAATTTTCAGGATATTCTTGGCAATATGACAAAACATCACATTTTTAACATTTATTTCAAGAAAATACAACTGCAACAAAATATATTAAAGGTCCTCCCCACAACCCAGCTCAGAGACTTTCACTGCACCTAGGGTTCCCTTAGAGAACCTCTTTTAGAAAGAACATTTTAGAAAGTTTCTCAACATAAAGCTTTAGCAATGTAAACCAGTAGTGACATGTTTCTCCTGAACTCAAATATCCAAACCCAGAAACACAGAGAACCACACAGTACCTAAAGTCTCTGAGTCTAGAGGAACCTGTTCCTCCTCTCCTGTCTTCTCCTCCACCTCTCCTCTTCTCCTCCTTCCGCTGCAGCAGCAGCTCCTCCGTCCTGCACCTCTCTGTCAAGTGCGCAACAACCACACCGACCACCCTGTTCCCCCCCAGCGACCCCCACAGCAGCTCCTCAGCCCCCGCAGTCTTACCCTGAACTCCCGGGCTATTCCTCCGGAGCTGGTGTGGTTCAGCGCGGCTGAGAGCTCGAGCGCAGTATGAGCTCCTCACAGTGAGCGGCGGATCCGAGGCGGCGCGTTTTATCAGCGCCAATCCCAAACCCAAAACACGCAGATGGGCGGAGCCTCAGACCCGCCGACCAAAGCCCCGCCCATCTGGAAAAAAAAATTTGAGACCACTTCAGTTTCTGTATCAGTTTCTCTGATTTTGCTATTTATAGGAATATGATTGAGTACAACATTTCTCCCAAATTGCAAATAAAAATATTGTTATTTAGAGCATTTATTTGCAGAAAATAGGAAATAGCTGAATAAAAGATGCAGAGCTTTTAGACCTCAAATAATGCAAAGATAACAAGTTCATATTCTTAAAGATTTAATAAAATTTGGCGGAATAACCCTGTTTTTTAATCACAGTTTTCATGCGTCTTGGCATGTTCTCCTCTACCGGTCTTTCACACTGCTTTTGCATAACTTCAAGTCAAGTCAAGAGGTTTTTATTGTCATTACATCTGAGTACAGGTGCAACGGTGGAACAACAATACAAAAGACAAACATAAAGTGCAAGAGTAACGATAGTGCAACAGAAAGCTATAACATTACAATAAATACAGCAGATGAAACAGTTCAACAGACAGGACAAACTTTATGCCACTCCTGGTGCAAAAATCAAAGAAACTCATCATTTTAATGAGTCGTTTATTTTTTTCCAGAGCTGTAAATAAAAAATATTGAGCAAACATTGACAACACATCTCATTTTATTAAAACCTGTGATAACTTCTATCTCCATTTATATTTAAAACTTAGTTTCTATTTAAATCATTCAGTAATAGAGTATTGCTTAAAAGAGTACAAAGCTAGTATATATTGTTTATTGGTACAGTGATACAAAATACCACATGTACCTTTTGGCTGGTTACATGGTAGAAATCTGTTATTTCTGCTGTTAGGAAAGACTGGCCCTGTAAAGACCAATATTATACTTTTCTTTACAAGAAAGTACTTATATCATACCCCTGTTTTCAGTGTGTGTGGCAGAAAACAACCTTAATGAACAGATGACAATTACCAAACTTTGATTTGTATAGATACAATTTAGACACCCCTGCTATATGTGTAATAGGTGACACCCCTGGCATATGTGTAATTTCACCCACCTAAAAATCAATTTAACTAGGGTTAAATATAATAAAGAATATTTTGTTTTGTGTAAAGAACCTTTTTTTAAGCCATAAGATTGTTTAAAGTGTTCAAACTGTATGATTGTAAGAACTTTAAAGGTTCTCTCATACTCTCACTTACTTTTAAAATCTTTAAAATTTCTGTTGATTGTGAGAAGTTTGACACAATGTAAAGCAGGAGAACTGTCAAATACAAATTAGGCAGATAAATAGGTAGATAGCACTTTATTGTGAATTAGTGAATTAGCATTCACACCCTCAAAAAAATGATAGCAAAAATTACATAAAAAAAACTAAAAACTGTTGAAAACTCCCTCACAGTTTTCAGTTTTTAAAATAATATTTGGATTTTTTGACTGAGGGAGTTTTCAGTGTTTAAGTATTATATATATATATATAATTATATAATTTTTGAAGGTGTGAATGCAAAACAAATTTTTGTTGCTTTTTTCATAAAAAGTTAATTACTGCTTATGTTGATGAACAGCCCAGCCCAGGCTGGAACATTCTTGAACAGGAAGCACTAAACTGCTAGTAATTTTTTTTTTTTTTGTGACATCACAAAAACAGGCATGTGAATGATATACTTTTATTAAAACTTGATCTAAAGAGTAACCATATATAAACCATTCCTCCCTTTTAGGGGAAATCTGATTTTTTTTATCTTTAGGTTAATAAAAGAATTATAGGAATTATAATGGTTAATATGTGGCTATTTGTTTGAAGGGCTTAATTTTTAAAACATAAAATAAATAAAGCTAAAAATGTAAAAACGTGGAATGTTGTCAGTGACAGGGACCCTTTAAAGGAGCATTCATTAATCATTTGCTGTACTTTGCGGGAAAATCCATCTTAATTTGTGTAGTTTACCGATGTGTTTAAATGAACTGTCTGTCCACAGAGTTAAATTTAAGGTAACAAGTGGCCCTGCTGGTCTTGTAATTGATGTTTCCTGCCAATGTGCCTTGTCCCATTGATTTAGCTGTCTCAACAAAATTGACAGCTGCTATTGAATTAACATTTCTGCCTGTTGAGAAGTAAAATCATTAATGTTTTGTCAATTTTACTCAGTGGGTGTGGAGGACATCCAGACCCGAAACTCATAAGGTCAAAGGTGGATGTGGCAAATCCTTTAGTTGGGGCTTACAGACTAATCGACTGTTCGAATTAAGTCATCTTTTTGTAACTAAAATTAATTTTAATGGTATTCATTACTATAAGAAATGTTGGTTGGCAACTTTCAGAGAAAATAACATGCAGTTCTCTGTGTTCCACCAATAGTGCTACTGCATTTGCTGTGCTGATCTCTGAAGCAGACATCCAGCCTGGAACCTGTTAATTTAAGCAATGTCTGCAAAACTGTTTCTTCCTACTGTCTGAAAACAACTGTATAAATAAGAAAGTCTGCATACACAGCAAGTCGGGAGTCTGCTGGTTTGCTATTAGTGTTTACGTAGGTGAGTTAGCCAGCAGCTGAATTATATGTAGCTGAATTAGCTCCTTAGCTAAGTGGCGCTGAACCCAATAATCTCAGTGCCCATGTAGGCAGCCATGTAGCCAGATTTCTGCTAATTGCTATTTTAGCTCCAAGCTAAGGGCAGCTCCACACAAATTATGCTTCTTATGCTGAGTTTAAGTGAGTGGGAACTGGAAAAATACCATGTGTACCACTTTTAATATGCAGTCTAATGCTAACCATACACTGGACGACTTCAAAAAGACTCAGAAAAGACTTTTAATAGATTAAAGTATGACACCCTCTCACATCTCAAGACAAGTCTCAGACTGTTTACTCACAAACTGGTCACAAGCTAATATTTTGCAAAGACTGGTGGATCTTGCAGGGTCACTATTTGCAAGACAGTAACTAGATTATTTTCTGAGATTATTTCCCAATTCCTCATCCGTGTTCAGTTCCGCAAATGTTCCCGCGCTTGCCTCACCGCTTCCCGTAGCTCTCCTGTTGGTTGTTGACATTGTTCATGTCAGTAACTTCATTACAAATATTCAACTCGCCAGTTTTTAGATCTTCATCTTCCTAAATTATTATCTTGTCTCTTATCCTTGATAAGATATCAGGGGACAAAACTGTGGAATGATTTTAGCCAAAGATTTGGCAAAAAAATGTTAATCTGTAAAACATTATAAACAATGTTTAACAGATCATTTGATTTGTGCTTTGTGATCACTATATATATATATATATATATATATATATATATATATATATATATATATATATATATATATATATATATATATATATAATTTTTTTTTTTTTTTTTTTTTTGTGATATATAGTTGGAATATGATATTTTTTTGATGTTATGTTCGTTGTAATAGTTTTTTTATATATATATATTATTAAGGTAGAGGCTTTATTTAAACCCATGTTAGGTTTTTGCCTTTACCTGCACTGTATTTTATACCTATTTGCAGTATGTTTATATTGTTGTTCTTTTTTTGTTTGTCCAAAAATAATAATAATAAAAAAATAATAATAATTGTATGAGCCAAGTCTCAAGACTTACCATAATATTAAACACGTTAATTTTATCTGAATGCAGGGTGAGAAAAAGACTGACTAAAACTTTTAATCCTAACTACCTTAGACTCTTGAGGATCCCATTTAGAGGGAATTCACTTGCTGCATCCTAGTGGGAAACTTGTTGTTCCAATAAAACCAACACTACATGAATGCAGCCAGGTGAAGTCATATTTACAAAATGGAAACTCAGGATTCTAGATGATACACAAGACTTGATTTCAGCTGGAAAATCCATCTCAAGACCACTCAGAAAAAAAACATTCCCAATGCTGATAGACTAGCTTGTTCAATAAAACATAGCGTAAAAAAACAGACATATGGAATTTGGTGTTTGTAGATTATTTTTTGTTGTAAAAATGCTTCTCTTTGATTGGAGCCACAACATTAAGGAACATGCATTTGTGGGATGAGCAGCAGAGCTGAGTATGTTGGGTTGCTTTCTCTGCCAAACAGCTTATTTTGCTGTTGCTATTGACTATTATTGTTTCGAGCTTCTGGTGACCCATTATACTGCATGACTGGTACCTGATTGGCAGCACCTGTGAGCATGGCTCTGCTACAGTGGTCAGTAGGTGTCTGCTTCATAAATAGGCATCATGCCACATTGATTTCGTTGATAGGGCCTGTGTGTTCCTCAAAATTAAGTTGCAGCATTATTTGGAGTGGGTCCCGGTACCATCTCCAAACTAAAGGCCAAGTTCCATATAATGAGGAATGTCTTATTAAGGAACATTGCTACAACAACAAAAAAAAAAATCGAGCAAACACAAATGTCCTTACTTTTTGTGTAATGTTTAGTTCATGACCAGCATAGGGTACGTTTTTGTCTAAATGACCGGCTGGTCTTGATGCTGGATTATTTATTTTTTTGAAAAGCTCTAAATGAACCTGCATCTACAACCCACCACAAGCAAATAACAGTTTACGAAATTCCCGAAATGCAAATATAACCTCAAATCAGTTTGACTTTACTTTTTACTAATTTTTCATTTATATATTTATTTATTTTCCTTTACAGTGGCATGAAAATATAATAATCAGCCTCTCTTACTAAAGTTTAACCAGTGTCTGATCATTATTAGCTTACTAAATTTACTGCCCAAGCCCTAACGGGGTGCTGCCGCTCGAGTCAGATGTTAAGCATTAAGATGTTAAGTTTAAGGGTTAACTTTACCTAGAACTGCTATAGCTTTATAATTAAGGCTGTATCTCTAAAAAAATTGTCCTTTAAGTTTTACAGCTGTAAAACTGACTGTATAGAAAGGCAGATAGGTGTTCTCTGCTGCAGTGCTGTTAACCAATCAGAGGCGATATGTTTGCGTGTATGAATATTCATGAGCAAGAGCCGAAATCCTGTCTTTCTTCAGAGATCTCTAATTCAGTGATCTAAAGCAGGGCTAAATAGAAACAACGGAGCATTTTTTTTTCACATGGCATTCATTCATACTAGAGACCATAACTAGAATGTTTAAAATGAATAAAAAAAATGGAATGAGTCTTTTAAAGAATGCTGTTTTGCTAGTTCTCAGGGTGGGTAGATGGCACTCTCTCCCCACATCACTAAAAGGGTGATATCCACAGCACAAGGCATCTGTGAGCTGATGTATCGGAACCAAGTTGCTACGCTTTCCGCCGAGCGTGATTTGATGCTACTCTGTTTGAAGAGAAGCGGTGACTGACTTCACATGTGGCATGTGCTAGTCTTCACCCTCCTGGTGTGTTGGGGCATCACTAGTGACAGGGGGAGTCCTAATGAGCAGGTTGAATAATTGTGGAGAAAAAAATAAAAAAGAGTGCTATTTAATTTTGTATGCCTGTGTACATTTGTGCGTCCACTTTGTGTACAGTACAGAGGAGACAAAGGAATTTTATTTTTGCACTGCATTTGAGCTGCATTTCCTTTCTTAAAATAATTTTTAATTCTCTGCTTCTTAGATTCAAAGATTTTAGTTAATCAGACTTATCACACTTGTGTTTAAAAAGTCAAACAAAAACACAACGTTATGCTTTCACTTTTAGGGGTGCTGGGACTTTTTTTTAGGTGTGCTAGCCCCTGACTTACAGATTTAATTGAAGCTTACATGGGCTTTGTTAATATTGTAATGCTTAATAATGCAGCAGAGTACACAATAACTGCCTGAGGGTCCTCAAGGAGTCAAATGAGGACAGAATTGTGAGATTGGGCTTCACACCAGTCCAGCTTTGGTTACGCTCATTACAGAAGAAAGGCTTAGACCTACAGTATATAGAGCATATATCCTCAGTAAACAGCAGCAGCTCAACAAGATGCTGCCTAAGCTGATGGGAAACGGTTCATCTGAGAAGGACAGGGTTTTTTTTTATCTTTAAGATTATGCGCATTACTGTCAGCATATACTGCACTCCTAGTCTATGGGAAACTTCCAAAAACAGCAAGCAGATATTTGGTAACAGCTCACGAACCTTTTTGAAAGCTCTTAAAGCCTTCAGTCAAGGATGTCCAAAAGCTGCCACAATGAAGTAGTGCACTACTTTCACTAAAACATTCAAATAAACATGTTTACAATGATTCGCTGGCTCAGGGATAGTTCTTGGGCAGCTGTGTCACAGTTTCAGTTTGCTCATTGCCTTCAGTTGGCTAATAATGTATTTAGCAGCGGTTTGTTTGAATTTGACCTCACAACTGACTCTTCGGTTCCCACCACTGAGACACGGCATCTTTTCCCATGGTAGAATTTTGGGAAATATCACAGCCCCTCAGGGGATTCTCTACAATCTCCCAATCAACCACTATGATGCTGTCTCTTCTATCACATCATCTGAATCTCCCTAATAGTTCTTGGAAATTGTTTTAGGAGCATTATTTAATTGGTGTTGAACCTTTAAATTAGGTGGATGTTCTTTAAAGGGTCCATATCTCTTTAAAATCCTGGAGACTTGCCCTATATTTTATACCAAATATCTTATAGGAGAGGATGGTGCTCTGAAGTCACTCACTGGTGGTGCTCTGAAGTCACTTTGGGTTAGTTATGGTTGTTTTGTGTGGGGAAGGGGTGGTGTTGTGTGTGTTTGCATGTGTGTTTGTTTGCTTAGTTTAGTTGTAGCCTCTCTCCTGGTATTGGGGTGGAAGTTTGATAAGAGCTATATAGCTTTATGGGGCCATTATTTTAGAGTAGACCACTTCTGTATCTTTTTTATATTTTTAAATTTTACACTAGTAGTGATGTTGGGAAGAAATACGCTTAATTTAAGGCCAATTGTCCTTTCTCAGACTCCGGCTGCTGATGTAGAGCAGAATGATCTGGTTCAAATGCCAGACACAATCCAGAGCGATCAAAACAGAACTGAAAGCTCTGCGTAGGTTCTAGCGGGAAACTCGAAATCACGCCACTTTTCTCAGCCAATCACCAACTCCCACCTGTCCTTAAAAGACCTCCCTCATACCTGTTCTCCCCTGCTTGCAGACGCTGACATACGTTTTCGGGCGCCGGTCGTTGCCGCGTGGCTGCATGGTGTTTCTGCCATTTGTCATTACCTTGCTCTCAGTTTGCCGTTTTTTCGCCCGTCTGCGTGGCTGCTCGTTCGTAGTTGGCTCGTTTTCCTGCTCGTAGGATCCATGTTGGTTTGTATTGCTCTCTGTTCTGTCGCTGGCGTTTTGGTTGGATCCTCGCTGTGTTTGCTGTTGGCGGTCTGGGTTCCTGTTTTGCTGGATCACGTGACCGTGTAGCGCTTGCCTTCGAGGCTTGCTGCTCCGATGCTTTGTCTCGGCTCGCAGCCGTGTGCTGAATCGTGCTGGTTGTTTCGGCTCAGTGTCGATTCTGTGGCGTTCTGGTCTAGTGCTGAGGCTTTTCTCGGCGGTGTTCGGATAGTTGCTTGGTGTTTCTGCGTTTTCCACGGCTCTGTCCGGTGCCTGTGGCTGAGTTTGTACGCTTCGCTCGAGAAGTCTGGGCTGGATGGCTGTTTTTAAACCCGCTCCTGCTGGCCCCCGATAGTTTTAGCCCCGCGCCCGCCCTCCGTTTTTTACGTTTCTGCCGCTCCGCACGCCTGCTTGTTTTGCTTACGTTTAGTGCTCGAAATTAACTTGGGTTTTTTACTGAACCAGCAATTTGGCGCTGATAGCCTGCTCCCTTCCTACTGTCCACACACACACGCCCACGCCTCAGTGGAGCTGACCCTTCAGTCACTGCATGCAACGTGTTTCGTTCATGCAGCACCAAAACCTAATTTGATCGATGATAAATAAACTTAGTGTAATTGGTTAATCCTCGTTCGTTGTGATCTCATTCTCGCGACGCTCCTATGGTTCGTTTATCGGTCTTGGGCTTTACTGTTGCTGAATGTTATTGATGTGTCGTTCGCGATCGATCCGGTGTTCTGTCGAATTTTCCTACCCATCGATACATGCTTCCCAAAGGTACTGCGCATGCGCCGACCTACACAATTTAATTATTTCTCGAGTTTTATGTATAATTACTCGGGTTTAGGGGGGTTTATATGCATTAAACGACCTGGACGCACTGTCATTGCACAAAAGTGTAAATGGAAACTAAAAATTACACTTATTATCATAAATAAATACAAAAGCAGTTTGTAATGAGCTATATTTATATTACTTTGCCATGGTACAATGAATTATGCAATCCAAATCTAATAACGTACATCTACTGGAATATCACTGGGTACATGTCCTAAAATAGTGCTTCTTTTGTATTTTTACAGTTAAATATACATTGGGGTAGCACGGTTCGACAAGGTAGCAGAATTCGACAGAACACCGGCTCAGGAGCCGACTCTTCGAAGTCAACTATTGGAACCGGCTGTATAATGGGTGCCGTTTTCTCCATTTTATATACCTTCGTATTTTACGCATTAATTTAGAAGCACTGTATTTGATATTTGTATTGTGGCACTTTTTTGTTATGGAGCTGCTTTAATACTTTTTCGTATTGGGTGATTGTATATTGACTGTTTCATTTGTTTTAAGTATTTTGTCGACGTGGCGCTAATTTGTAAATTTCATAATTTGTAATACGTTTTTTATTATAAAGCATTGTTATGCAGCTGTTTTGCTCGTCGTAAGTGCCTATATTGCGCTGCTTCTTATCTCGGACCGTACCCGTTCAATTGCTTTTCTGTACTCGCTTCCGCGCTGCTTATTGTCTCGGGCCGTGCCTGCTCTACTTACTGCTTTAATGTCTCGCTTTCTGCGCTGCTTATTATCTCGGGCCGTGCCCGCTCTAATGCTTTAATGACTCGCTGTCCGCGTTGTTTACCTCGGGCCGTGCCCGCTCTAATGCTTTGCTGTACTCGCTGCCCGCGTTGTTTATTATCTCGGGCCGTGCCCGCTTTAATGCTTTGCTGTACTCGCAGCCCGCGTTGTTTCTTATCTCGGGCCGTGCCCGCTCTAATGGTTTACTGTAATCGCAGTCCGTGTTTATTATCTCGGGCCGTGCCCGCTCTAATGGTTTACTGTACTCGCAGTCCGCGTTGTTTATTATCTCGGGCCGTGCCCGCTCTAATGGTTTACTGTACTCGCAGTCCGCGTTGTTTATTATCTCGGGCCGTGCCCGCTCTGCTGGTTACTGTACGCGCAGTCCGCATCGTTTATTATCTCGGGCCGTGCCCGCTCTAATGCTTTACCGTACTCTCAGTCCGCGTTGTTCATAATCTCGGGCCGTGCCCGCTCTATAATGCTTTAATGGCTCGCAGTCCGCGCAGTTTATTATCCGCGTAGTTTATTATCTCGGGCCGTGCCCGCTCTAATGGTTTACTGTACTCGCAGTCCGCGTTGTTTATTATCTCGGGCCGTGCCCGCTCTAATGGTTTACTGTACTCGCAGTCCGCGTTGTTTGTTATCTCGGGCCGTGCCCGCTCTAATGCTTTACCGTACTCTCAGTCCGCGTTGTTCATAATCTCGGGCCGTGCCCGCTCTGTAATGCTTTAATGGCTCGCAGTCTGCGCGGTTTATTATCTCGGGCCGTGCCCGCTTTAATGGTTTGCTATACTCGCAGTCCGCATCGTTTATAATCTCTGGCCGTGCCCGCTCTAATGCTTTACTGGCTCGCAGTTCGCGTTGTTTATTGTCTCGGGCCGTGCCCGCTCTAATAATTTACCGTACTCGCAGTTCGCGTTGTTTATTGTCTCGGGCCGTGCCCGCTCTAATGCTTTACTGTACTCGCTGTCCGCGTTGTTTATTGTCTCAGGCCGTGCCCGCTCCGCTGCTTGATTGGACTCGTGTCCGATGCTGCTTGTATAAGAAACACTCGGATGTACAGTACTGCACAGGTTCTCGATTACGTGATTCGTGGACTGCACTGACTCCGTACCTGGTCTAATTCTGGTGATTTGCTGCCTTTTATTGGGTTGATTTTGTGTTGCCTGTGCCTGTACCTTTCTTGCAGAATTTCTACTTTTACGATGCCGTGTTTTAACATATTAATCAACGCCGTGGGCAGCGGTTGCTATTGCCTTAGAACTTTTTTAGTGGCCGAAGTTTTGCGCATTTACCGATCACGGGTTGCTTTGACGTACTGCTGTGCAAATTACGTGCCTCAATGTTAAGTATCCGATCCGGTTTGTCGTTGCTTTATGTCTTATGGTTTGTGCTGATGTTACTTTCCCTGGTCCTTTGGTTTTGGGGGTGTTCTCCAAGGACAGTCTGTCCTTGGTTCTGCATTTGGTGCTTCCTGACATTTGTTTTGACATTAATTTCGCTTCCCCTGTTATATTTGCTTTGTTTGCATCATGACTTACAAGGTGTCTAATAACAATCATCAGTAAAATGTTATAGCAGTCAATGATAATGGAAAGTCTTTTAATTCTCGGGCCGTGCCCGCCCTAATACCCACTGGACTCGTAGTCCGCGCTGCTGCGATCACGGGCCGTGCCCGCTCTAACCCTGGACTCGTAGTCCGCGCTGCTGCGATCGCGGGCCGTGCCCGCTCTAAATACCCACTGGACTCGTAGTCCGCGCTGCTGCAGTCGCGGGCCGTGCCCGCTCTAAATACCCACTGGACTCGTAGTCCGCGCTGCTGCGATCGCGGGCCGTGCCCGCTCTAAATACCCACTGGACTCGTAGTCCGCGCTGCTGCGATCGCGGGCCGTGCCCGCTCTATTAACCCTGGACTCGTAGTCCGCGCTGCTGCGATCGCGGGCCGTGCCCGCTCTAATAACCACTGGACTCGTAGTCCGCGCTGCTGCGATCGCGGGCAGTGCCCGCTCTAAATACCCACTGGACTCGTAGTCCGCGCTGCTGCAGTCGCGAGCCGTGCTCGCTCTTATACCCTCACCCATCTTGTTCGGGATACCTATGTCTGAGTAAGTAATTTATGTACATTATATATCTATTTATTTATATATCTATTTAATATATCTATTTAATTGCAAACAACTGGAGGCGGTTGTAAGATTTTTATACAGACGTCAAATGAATATACTGTTATAACGTACTGCCACGACAGCTCGCGCTCGCTCAAATATCCTACTCCTTATGCTCCTAGATATCAACACGGGCCGTGCCCGTTCCTATGCTCATTAGACTCCTAGTCTGAGTTTTTTCTGCACAGCGGGCCGTGCCCGCCCTTATAGCCTATTGGACTCGTAGTCCGCGTTTTGCTGCACAGCGGGCCGTGCCCGCTCTTATTCCCTTTGGACTCGTAGTCCGCGTTTTGCTACGACGGCGTCCAAAAGTTGTGCCCCTTAAAGGCTTAATGTATTGTTAGTCCGCAGTGTTTTCTCATGCTGATCACGTCAACGTTACGCTTATCATACGCTTCTAAAATAGCCTCAAGCAGTGTATACAAGTACTTTGTATACAACGAACCTAATAAATGTATGCTATCAAAACATGAGCGCAACTACTGTAATGCACACGTACTCAGCAAATAACACTTTAATCTTGAACACCTTATTCAAGCTTGTTTATAACTGTTTTCCTTCCAGAATACGTGAACCAGGTAAAGGATCCTCCTGTGGGTAATTATATCTTTTTATATTTTTGGGGATAGGCTCCGCCCCCGCCGTACAAGTACAGCAGGATCTGCGAGGTTCCAGACGCTGCGGACCTGGGCTTCGACGGGGCTTTCGCCCAAGACTCTATATACACTATATTCACTATTACTAATTGTCATACGTGTTTATTGGGATTAAATCTTTCTTGCTGCACTTTGTTTCTAGAGTTTTCCTGCTAGAACTGAAAGCTCTGCGTAGGTTCTAGCGGGAAACTCGAAATCACGCCACTTTTCTCAGCCAATCACCAACTCCCACCTGTCCTTAAAAGACCTCCCTCATACCTGTTCTCCCCTGCTTGCAGACGCTGACATACGTTTTCACCCTCCTCCTTCCCCACCGCCTCCAGTTCGGTCCCGCCGGTTGCCCAGGGGATAGGCTCCGCCCCCGCCGTACAAGTACAGCAGGATCTGCGAGGTTCCAGACGCTGCGGACCTGGGCTTCGACGGGGCTTTCGCCAAAGACTCTATATACACTATATTCACTATTACTAATTGTCATACGTGTTTATTGGGATTAAATCTTTCTTGCTGCACTTTGTTTCTAGAGTTTTCCTGCTAGAACCATTTTCAAAAGATTTCAACCTTTAGCCTCTAATTAGAGAGATTGCAAAGTGGTTACATTTAAATTATGTATGACTGTTTTGGTACATATGTTTTATTTGGGCATTTTAAGAAGGTTCTACACATTATGTATACTTTCTTTCTTTAGGGAACCAAAAGTGCTTCTTCTATGGCATTTTTCAAAGAACCTGCCTAGTACTTCTATTTTTTTTAAGCGTGGAGGTAGATAAAGGTTCCACGATAATAGAGAGATGGAGTGTTCAGAAAGGTTGCACCGTCATTTACAAGTGAAGGACGGATGCATCTGCATCAATTATGCTGCATATTAGTCTAAACTGCCCTTCAACAAGTAGGTAAGGCCAATGTCAGAAGCTTGTCCTTGAAAGCAACACACTGTGTGAGTATTTCCTCTCAGCAATCACAGGGCAATCATAGCGCAAAAAAGCAACAACCTCCATTAGAATGAAATAGTTATTTACCCATTTAAATCATTTATTATTTTTAAGGAACATCTATTGTAGAGCATTATTTGATAAACCCTTAAAAAGGATTAAAACTATCTTGTTTAGTAGGTCAGTGGGTGTGTTGTTTGGTTGGTTGGTTGGTCAGTTGGTGGATTGTTTACTTGATTTTGTTGATCAGTTGGTTCTTGAGATGATTGGATGTTTGGTGGGTCAACTGGCTTGTTGGTCGGTTGGTGGGATGTTTGATTAACTGGTCAGTAGGTTAGTTGAGGGAGTCTTTTGTTGGCTGTTTGGTTGGATGAGTGGGTTGCCTTGTGGATTTATGGTTGGCTTGTTGGTTGGTAGAATGTTTTAGTGGGTCAGTTGGTTGAGTAGGTTGGTTCGTAGGTTGCTTGATGAGCTGGTTGGAAGGTCATTTGGTTGATTAGTGGGTCGTTTAGTTGGTTGAGTCGATTGGTTTGTGGGCTGTCTGTGAGTCGTTTGGTTGGAGGGTTGCTTGTTTTTATGGTAGCTTGTTTGTGGGTTGATGGTTGGGCATTTGGCAGGTGTGTTGGGCAATTGACAACACTGTTCATGGGTAAAACCTTGCCCTCCCCATAGCAGACTAGAGTGTATTTATATTTGGGTAAGTCCATTGATTAAAACTTAAAACAAAAGCAACAGCCAATCTCCATTAGAATAAAATAGTTATTTACCCATTTAAATCATTTATTATGTTTAAGGAACATCTCTTGTAGAGCATTATTTGATAAACCCTTAAAAAGGATTAAAACTACCTTTTCTACACAAAACATTAGACCACTAGACAGCCTCAGGAAAATGTTACAGGTCCTCGGTGTTAAACTGGGGGGAGAATTCACACAGTCCATGCTCGGATCCCATAGGAAAGAGATTCTAGCGCAGTGCTAACTGACCGCTTTTTCAACCTTTCTCACCAGAGACTATTACAGAGTATGAGTCAGCTGGAAAAGAGCTTAAAGAGCAGAACAGCTCTGAAGAGTATACTCTGAGGGGCAGTTTTACTAAATGTTTACAGTTCTGGAGCTTCTAATCTTTGGAGAACGAGCACAAAGGCATGGGTGATAATTGTGATTTATTGGTTTTGGGTACACTCTGCATTCTTTAGGGGTTCTTTCGCAAATCCCACTGATTTTCCACTTATTTAAAAAAATACAAATACAGACATTTTATTTACAATCCAAAACCACCAGTAAATCTACACTTCAGAATGTCTCTTGTAGTTATTTTAGTCCAGATTTTAAACAAAACAAAACAGACAACCACTTTAGTGTAAGGGTACATTATTTAACAGTATGTGTAACAGCGTGTGACAAAATGAATATATTTGAATGAAGCTGTTAATTAGCGGCATGTTAACATGTACAGTACTGTGTAAAAGTACATAAAGCTCATGTCTGCAAGTTTTGGGATTTGGGGGATTTCTATGGTGAGAATGGGTAATTACACTGAGCATATGAATCCGATTCCAGAGTTTGTTCAGTAAGGGAGGGAGAGAGACAGAGAGAGCGCGCTCAGTCAGAAAATGCTGAGGGAAATGTGTTTAGAGGATGTAAGAGAGTTATTATATACAGTGTAAATGAATGAGCTACTCAGCTCTGAGTTTCCCCTTCTGAAGTCTCCATTGCTTCACCAGCCGCTCACATTCAGTAAAACTGAGCCGGATCCTCTTTTAGAGGCTGTACCTTTATTATTAAGGCATCATTAATCATGATTTGTTTGATAATATGTAAATTAATTATTTTTACCAATTAGAATATAGTAGTACCCAATTACATTCCCAATCCGAATGTTTTAGTATGTTTGCGCATGTACACATTCTTAAAAAAAAAAGAAAAATCTAAAATTAATAATAATAATATAATAAGAATAAGAATAATAATAGTAAACTATATTTAGAAAGCACTTTTCATACATTAAAATTCAGCTCAATGTTCTGAACATACAGAGAAAAAATTTAAAAGGAAAAAACACATGTGACTATGATAGAAAAATAAATACATTAAAATAAAAAGTAAAAAAAATGTTTATTAAAAAATGTTTATTAAAAAATGTCTTCAGACGCTTTTGGAAACTGTTTACTGATGCTGCTTGTTTCATTTCTTTGCTGCATAAAAACAAAAAGCTACTTCTTCTCTTCTCTTCTTATCTGTAACACTATATTAAATTATAATAGCTGGCCTAAAATAATTATTACAATGTTTGTTTTTTTTTGTCGCTGGCTGACATCACCTGATGCTCATTGTCATGGTTACTTGTACACTAAGTGATAACTACACATGTGCGTCATGTTTGATTGGATTACTTTAGCGTGCATATAAACGGAGAGTTTAGTCAGACTATTGGAGAAAGTGTACATATAAAGGAAAGCTTTTTATATATATATTATATATATTTTTATATTTATTCTTCGGTTGCCACTGCGAAGGACTGGTTCTGGTCCTGGAACACACTTTGACGGTGGAAACGCTGCAAACGATTCAAAATTAGGTTCATTGGCTGGTTCAGGGTCTATTCTGATGGACAACAGCTTTCAAATAGTTTCACGTGCAACAATAAAGGAAATACATGATGTTCATTGCAATGGATGCAGGGTCTGAAAGGGTAAATGCATTCAATGTTAAAGCAGCTTCACACTGCAAAAAGAACCTTCTTGCTGTATTTATTTTCTTGCTCCCGTACCAGACAGCTCTGACCAATCAAATGGAGACAACGTGTTTGAGTGGTTTGTTGGGGTTTGTCATTTTGGTCCGTTTAGGTTTGTACCTGTGTAAAAAACAAAAAAAATAGGAAAACTTTAAGTGAACAAACTGATTCAAGCCAAAGAAACGAACTACAGCCTATGTCTTTATTTGTTAAATCAAACTGGAATACCAAGACTAGGAAACCCTACACACCATGTATGAGTTTTTTTTTATACGGTAGGCTAACAAAACTTTTAGGCTACTTTTTCAGGGTGGGAAAAATGCTGCAGACCAGACTGCATTAATACTATAGCACTGAGTTTAATGGAATTGTGGAATCACTGAGTTCAATGAAAAGTGTTTCCCTTTTGGCATCAAGGTTTCTTTGTGAATCAGAATTTCTACACATACATACTGTATCTGAGCCTGTCTCACTGTAGAAGATGATTTGCAACTGCTAAGCCGTGTGCAACTTTTTTGTGCCTAAATTCCAAAAACTTACATCATTATTTTCTCTCATTTTTAGAAAACCGTATTGCCAGTAATTTGTTTTTGTGAATTGCAAACTATTTTGAACCCTAAAAAGAGGTCGCACAGTGAAAAAGGTTAAGAAACTCAGCTTTAGAACACTTGGAATTTCACAAAATGTTGCAGCAATAAATGTTACTGAGTTGGGAAGGGAAAAGTACTGTATGTGCTTCAGTTTTTTTTTTTGCATGAAAGAGCTTAAAGAAGTGGAGCGCTGGAAACTGAAGCGCACGGATGCTCTCTATGACTCACTCTGGCGCTATCTGTTCTCAGCTCGGTTCAATCAGTCTACTGACGGCCGGCACAACTCGCTGCCCGGAGAATGAAAATGTCACAGTATAGGCCAAGAACCTGGAGAAGAGGAGGGATAGCTGAAGAGAGAAGAGAGAGGGAGAGAGATTGTTTGAGAGTGTCGTTCCAACACCCAACCTTTACTCCCCTCGCTAGCAAAAATCAATACAAGCCTAATAAAGAGCTCAAGCTGCTAGTTGGCAGTGTGGCACCTTCCTCCCGCGCAGTACATACACACACACACATGCTCACTCACTTGCACACACACACACACAAAGCCCGCCAGCCCTCACACCACGCTATTTATAACGTTTTAGTCTGAGGAGAGAAGGCAGTGAGCGAAAGAGCGCCTTTTTCGTTCGGATCAGAAGGGAATAAAGCGGTGATTTTAGCAAACCGAAGGTCGTTTCGGCATTCAGAGAGGCAGCCATTGTCGTTGGTTGTAAAGAATCGCCCTGCTGCATGTGGCGGAAGTAGCGTAATAGCATTAGCGCTAATTGTGTGAGAGCACGAGAATTTTGAGAAGCAGCATTCAGAAAGCCAGGTCAGCAACCCATTCACCAGCAATAAATGAGTCTTGACAAGAGCAAGCTGGCTGCCTTCAAAGCCCTCCGGTCACGACATTTGGAGATGTAACGCAGGGTGGAATTGGAGATGCGTCTTTTTTTGCTGTCTCACTGTGATTATTTAAACTGCTTGAATGAGACCGTCTGGCAAAGAACAAATGATGGAACAAGTGATGACTCTTAAAATCTGGTCTAAATTTGGATTTATACAGGCCTGAAATACCACATCAGCCACAATTCATCTCAGGTTCTGACACACAATGAAAAAATGTTCATTTTCACTCAGGTGCTACCATTTGTGCCATGCAATTCATGATGTCAGTGAACTAAAACAGAATATAAGGGATAAAATAACCACAAGCAAAAACTTCAACACAGCAGTAGGCAGAAGTCTTCAGTAGTCTGTGTTTCTTTTTTTTCATATAGCCTAATATATTCATTGTAAAAACTGGGGTTCTTCAGGCCATGTCACGTGTCTTTACGTACTTACCAGGGGAATAGTCTGGCCTGGGCTTCCGGGGCCTTAGCCCCGAATAATTTTCCAGTAGCCCCAAATTGTTTTGCTCAGCTCAGCTGTATTATTAGTGAGGAGACAGGCCACTGAGCACTGTGTGAATGGAAAATCTCTTAACTCATAATCACGGAGCCAGTTCAAGGATAAAGTTTCACCTTTCAGGAGAAACAGCCAATCAGCTTGCTCTTTTTGCAGAGCACGTAGGGAGGTCCCCCCTTTTAGCTAACCAGTTAGCTAGAAGCTGGAGGTTGTGGATAGCCAGAATTTAGTTCTATACTTAGTTTAAATGAGTCCAAATGATCAGATAATAAACTACACATTATAGTGTTAAACATTAAATATCAGGATTCTTGTTGTAAAAAATAATTATATATATATATATATATATATACTGGGGTGATAGCGTTCCGGCGCCGCGCCAGAAATAGGCGGGTACAGTAGGTGAACTCCGCGGTACAGTTAAAAAGCTCAGCGCGACAGTAGGTGAACTCCGTGGTACAGTTAAAAAGCTCAGCGAGCCTCTCCGAAATCATCAATGTTTGTTTTCTTGGCACACCTCTTTTTTAACGACCAACAACAGGCGTTGTCGGGTTGTGTGTTCGGCCGTGAAGTTCGCCCAGCTTCCATGTGCATGACACGGCGAACAAAGCCCCTGTGCGACGTCTGCGGCTGTTCGTTTTCTCCGCAATTACGTCACATTGTTCGCAAAAGCCACGCAACGTCGTCTCCGCATGAAGTATGCAGAGGCCTTAAGACAAAGAAACAAGCAAAAAGAAGAATGTAGTTATCTAAAATGAGCTGGTAACTTACCTAATCATGTTTACAGACATTTAAGATATCATTTGCATAAATAAATACCGTAAATATTTATTTAAATTATTTTCAGGAGAATGGAGCCCAACTTTCCAGTGCTCGCTTTACTTTTGAAATCAGATCTGAGAGAGGTGTTGTTGAAACATTACTAACGTAGGAGGTGGAGACCAGGACACATTTAAAAGCGACACTTCAAATTCTGACAGACTTTATAAAGTGCTCTTCATTCATTCACACACACAGCTCAATGATGTGTGAGATGGCAGTGGCGGGTGCTGTGTCAGAAGCAGTGTAATTCAGCATAGATCTTTGCTTCGCGGTTCATAGAGCTCTGTCTTCACCTTGAGGCTCAGAGAAGCCATCGTTCCCCCTGCCTGGACCAATATATGTCACAGTGTTTTGACTGTCACTTTCAGAGCAGATTGGGTACATCCTGTAATCCCGTATCAACAGCTGGGGGGTGGGATCTGATATGGAGTTTCCTGAGTTATCTTGCTGCTGTTGTGCTCCAGGTTTATGAACATCAAAAGAGTAGCTCCAATTAGGGTCAAATGAATCAGTAAATTGACTCAGTCTGCCATAGTTGGCAGGAGTTCATAATGAGGGTGCTGTTGGCTGATTATGCCAACTGAGGGCTAAGGGTCTGTTTCTTGAGATTTTCATGTAAAGTACTAGTGTTAAAACACTGTTTCATTGCAGAACATTGGAAAAACACAAAGCCAGATAGTTATTAGCAGTAAAATGAGTCCTATAATGCCTCAGAAACAAGTGCCCCATCCCCATATCACTCATGGTTTTTGATTTTTCTAATTATCCTGTTTCTAAAATGTATGGCATCTAGGACCTCTATGACTTAATGCTACCTGTCCTAGGTGGATGCTAGAATGTTACTCAAATATGTTATATTATTCAAAACATAAACCGAGCCCTGATCTTTTAAAAATAACACTAATCCTGTTACGCCTGGTGCCAAGTCAATCACCTGAGTATTGATTTAACCTGTTCACCTCAGTATGTATATACCTTCACTCCACACACACCTTGCAGAGTATTGTTTGGTTCATACAATTTACAAAGCAGTTTTCTCCTACCTGTGTTTTTGCCTTAATGTTATGACCCTTTTTTGTGTTTTACCAACTCTATTTACTGGTATTGAGCATTGAGCTAACTCGTTTTGACCTTCTCTTATACTTCTACTTTATTTCATGAAGTATTTGAACTGCATATGCTCCTGTCCTGTCCAGTTATGACTAATGCACCATCACTGGATACTTCCATAGTCTGAACATCAACTTAACCTAAACCTCACCCTATACCTAGGGCTAGAAAGGATGCATTTATTGCATTCTTGAAATCAGTCTGAATATCAGCTGCACTTTTTGGCTTCATACAAAGGGTCTTTCACTTTGGACCAACCTTCTATGATGCAGCAGCCTAGGCTTTTGGATGCAGCTACTGTTTTCTTAATTCTTCTTTGAGTACATGGCAGACATGCTGTATGTATTCGTAGCTTTAGTGTAAATCATAAAATATGTAAGGATGTAAAATATGTTGGGTGGCTCTGAGTGGTCCAGCGGGCTAAGCACTGCCACTATTTTAGGGAGATTGCCAGTTCGAATGCTGTTCATGTAGCTTGTCATCGGTTACCGGAGCCCTGAGAGTGCACAATTGGCCTTGCTCTCTCTGTGTGGGTAGATGACTATTTCTCCCCACATTACTCCAAATGGTGATGTCTGCAGCAGGAGGCACCTGTAAGCTGATGTATCGGAACCGAGTCACTGCACTTTCCTCCGAGCGGACTGTGATGCTTCTCGGCAATGCTGCATCAGCAGCAGTTCAAAAAGAGGCGATGGCTGACTTCACATGTATCGGGGGAAGCATGTGCTAGTCTTCACCCTCCTGGTGTTGGGGCATCACTAGTGATGGGGGAGTCCTAATGAGTGGGTTGGGTATTTGGCCGAGAAAATGGGCACTTTTATTTATTTTTTAAAATGTACAAAATGTCTCTTTTGGTACAGTTTTAGTCAGATATGTATAAATTTTATGATTTGATTCCAAGCTCTTTTTTATTTCAAAGATATAATTAAAACATGAATTTAATCAAGTAATTTTCAACATGATTGAAGGTCACCTTTTCCATTTACAAACACATTTGTTGTATTAATTAAATGTCCACTATCTTCTTCTCCTCTTCTCACATGCTACCTCCTACGCTAATTTACGTAAGCAACAAATGACAAATAATTCTTATTAAGTTACAGTCTGCTTTGGTTATTGGTGCAGGTGCCAGTGCAGATAAAATGAAGGTAGAAGGTAGAGAGTGGTGCACAGACTGTCAAATTAAGGCATTTGCATCTCTTTAGTTAGGCCATGCTGGAAGCAACAATGTCATTAAAAAGGTTTCACAGCAGCTGTGTATGAGTTTCTCTCCGTTTCGATTTGATCATTCCTCACCCAAAGCATCTAGATTATGTGGGCTAATTATGATGGGGCCGCATATTGAGTTCTGCAAGCCAATCAATGCTTAATCAAAAATGAAAGAATAATACATTTTAATGGCACAATTACATGATGCGCAGGCTCTGGGAAAGGTTGATGAGGCCTGTTCTTGCAAGGATATCTCTATATTGCGTATGTCGAGCTGGCTTCGTGACATGCCCTGCGGCGGCTCTGGAAATATTCTCTGCTGCTTTCCTTCACTACTTCTCACTTTTTACACCGTCCAAAGTTTACCTGCCATCTGAGCTTTCAGGAAAACTTTCCACAGACTGTGAATGTTGCTGATTTTACACACTGTCTGTCCATATATTCATCACTCCACCCATCCGGACATTCCAGGCACAACATATGCTTCCTTTTTTAGGAACTCTATGTTCTTCTTTATAGTTTTGCTTCATTTGTACCTGCTGCTGCTCCTGCTGCCTGAGTAGGTGGAGGAATGGAGGTGGCGGAGTGATTTGCCCACTGATTGGCATTCCTGCCTGAGGCGGCAGGTGCCATCTGAATGCCCATTGTGAAGCTGCATTCTGGAAGAACCCATTACCCTGCAGGACACTGTGGATCATGACAGAGCCTTATGTTTTAGCGCTGTCATGCTTTTTAATGGCCTTGCTGAAGCTTTAAGAATTTGTCCTGTTCTTGAATTATGATTTGCATTGTAATCATAGGGTCATAAAGGACAGGCTACACTTGTTTGTGTGGGTGTTTCACAATTCCAAAAAACATAAAAATAATAGTGTCTTCTGCTTGTTGTGGGACAATAAGTAAAATCAGAAAGGAGGTTCAACATCACAGCTTTAAAGGAAGGAGATGGGGTGGTGATGGGTGGCAAAGACTCATTTTAAACACATAATTGATTTTATATGACGTCATAATTTGAGTCATGATAATTGGACCAATAGAAATGCTACAAAATAATTTAATTGTTTTATTTTGACTTATTGTTATGCAACAGGCTAAACAAAGACACTTACGGTAAAAAGCAGATGAGGCTTTAATACTAAGGGCAAAACATGTGAGTGAAGTCATAATACATGCAGTGGTCAAAACCAGAAAAAGAATAAACCCATACATCACAGCCAAAAAAGCTAGACAAAAGAGAACCCATGTACACCTGAGCTTGAGGTCACAAACTGAACCATTCCAAACAAATGTGGTTAATCACATTTAATTCATAGGGGGCTAATTACTTTTTCAAATAGTGCATGGTTGGTTTGGATTGCTTTTTGCTCTTAATAAATGAAATCATCATTTTAAAAAAGCACATTTTGTATTTACTCAGGTTAACTTTGTCTGATATTAACGTTTGTTTGATAAGTCAAACAGAGAATTTAAAATTTAAAAAATATTGATTTACAGAACATAGTACATAATAGGGTACACAAAATTATTTATTTCTACAAAGATACTTTTTAAGAAAAGAAAATCTTGACATAGTGTTAAGCTATGCAAGGCTAAGCTATGCCAGGCTAGGATAGACTATGCTAAGTTAGGCTATGTTATGTGAGCTTTTCTATGTGTTATAAATAGACTTGTTAAATTAGATTTGTAAAAAATTTTCCCCAACACAAGTTAATACATATTAGACACATAAGATCTTATACAGATACTTACACAGACCTACAGTATCCACTACATAGACAGTAGGGAGTCATCTGAGATTGTATCCAGTGTAGAAAATAGAAATATATGAATAATAATATAAGATGAGTAATTTTCAAGTCATAATTGTCTTACAACAGTATTAAGCCATTTTATAAATGCTAGCTAATAACAGGGAGAAGGATTAGACAGTCAGTCTTCTCACAAAACATGTTTTTAAATCTTTTTAAGAAAAAGAAACAATAAAATTCCCAGACAGCAAACATGTCTCCGCATGTAAGGTATGAGGTTTTACAAAAATTCGAGCTTGTGACTAAAATCTTCCTTCAAAAATGAAAAAAACAAAAAACAAAACAAAAACATGCACAAACACCCACCCACACCCACAGACCCAATATGACTTCAAAATCCACAGCCTTGCTGCTTCAGAGTGTCATGGATTAGCTTTAGCATTAAATCGGCACACTTATTATGTGAGTCACACATTCATCTAGCCAGCAATCCCCTTCAAATAGGTTATAAAAAACAGCACTCAAAATGAATGTCTTTGGTCCAGTCACATATGGCACAGTCTCCTTCACACATTCTGACCACCCCTCCCCACGCATACACACATTAAAAATGACTGTATAACAACAATAAAACTTTTAAACGTTCATTTCAAGTACTATGCTTTGATGAATCACATCTGGCAGTTCATGCTGTCAGTAGTCTTCTTGGCAAAGACCCCATTAAGACGAGATGGAGCAATATTGGCCTGTTCCAGCTTACAAAATTGCTCGAACTGCATTAATAATTTTAGGAGCGCTAACGGACGACAATTACAAACTACTTGCTTTAGAGTTTGAGTTGAATTAAGGTCAGGTCACTTCAGGATTTCTTCTTCTTTTTTTCTCTTCTTCTTTTTTTGTTTCCAGCCTTTTCTGCAGTGTACTTTGGATCAACTATCCCTTTGGAATCAACTGATGCCAAATACAAAACTAATCACTACATAATACATTATTCTGGAACTTGCGTTTTGGGATAAATTACACAGAGAGTGGCCATTATTTTTTGTCATTTAGTCTTCTGCTGATGTAGGACTGGTGTGAGTACTGCTGATCAACTGTGACGTTTAATACAGCTGCAGTCTGTAGAATTTCCTCAGAATGGTGAAATATAGAAAATACATCCAGAAAGTTGAAAAAGAAACCAACAGAGAGTGGCCAGACTGGTTCTTGATGACAGAAAGGCTACACTAACTCAGATAACCACTCTGTACTGCAAGGCAGAAGGTCTACAAAAACAGACCATTCAGTTCAATTTCTGTCTGCTAAGAACAGAAAGCTGAGGTACAGACTCGCCAAAACTTGATTTCTATCATGGCTCACAGATGGTAGGGTCAGAATTTGGCACCAAGAGCATGAATCGATGGACCTAACCTGACCAAAGTTCAGACCCTTTCTGGGAGTTCTCAAATGACCCTTTAGCAAAAAGAGCCAAACCGCTCGCCAGTTTTGAGAGCAGAGTTTTTGTGTGGAGATCTGTGTGTAGCCATTATGATATTTGTTCATTTTGGAGTCAAATACTACAAACTGTTCATACATTTTTGTAATATTTTATCAGTGATTTCAAATTCTTAATCCTTGATTTTCCAGTATTTTGGCCTAGTATAACTGGAGATACAGTAAGAGCTTGACAGTGTTGCAGAGATGGCCACCATATGAACAGACTTGCATGTAAGGACTTTGACCTGACTTGTGTCAACTGTTTAGGTTGGTGGAGAAAGTAACTTTGGTTTGGTGGTGGCGTAATGGTGGGGGCAATGTTTTCTTGGCTTACTTGGTTTTGTTGCCTATTTGAGTAAGTCATTTTGATGTGTGCATACCTTCATAAACACAGTTTACCATCTTCAGCTAACGGCTACTTCCAGCATGACGATGGCAAAAAACGTCACATAGCATTTCAAAAGCAATTCACTGGATTTCCAAGTTACTTATCCAAGTCACTGTGTGTTGCTTTGTTGTTTTTTTGTAAAATAATGGATGAAAAAGACGTTTACAGTCGTCCCTTTGTATTTAGAACTTACAATGGTTGCTGTCAGCCACAACCAATCCAAAATAACAATAGGCTAGCGAGCTAACAAGCTAACAGGATGAAATTAGAATTTGGGCTGAACACACACACACACACACACACAGCAAGCCCCCCTCTTTCTCCACCTCACACACACACAGAGCAAGCCCCTACATTCTCCCCAAATCACACAATATCAAGGTTGGTTGTAAACTCTGTGCTGGCGACAAAGTGATACCCAGCTTTGAAAACACAATGTCAAATCTGAAGAAACTTTTAGAGACACAGGGGCACACTTACAGGTCAAGTCCCAAAGGTGAAGCAAAGCTTCCAATAAAGTGAGTTTTTTCAAGACTGTTATGTTGAGGCGGCAGTAACTTTTTAACTTTTTTTAAGATGATAATCAGTAATAAGATTACTTTTTTAAAGTAACTATCCCATTACTGCTTGCCACCCAGTCACCAGCTTTTAATAGATTAGAACACCTTTAGGATGTGATAGAGCAGAAGATGTGCACAATCAATGATTCTTCCCCTGCTTTTCCACCCAGTCCTTTGGCTCTGCTGTCTTTTGTTTCCTGACTCGCCTCACTTGTTCTTGAGAGCCAATGCATCATCTTGTGCTCTATTTTAAATGCCTTAAACAGGGTAACGCAACTATGAAGCATTCCCGTCATAGTCGGGTACTTTTGGTTCATCGTGCGTTGGGCAGTAATTAGATTTGCATCCCCAATAAATTGTCATTTGCTCTATGGTAAAGGATCCTGATTCAATTGCTCTCATACGGAGAGGTCTTAGAGCAGCAGCCAAGTGGTGCATTTGAGGGGAACCAGTGCAGCCAGAAAGAACAAACTGCATGCATTACCTAAGTGGCTCTGAGCTAAAGCAGGAGGGATGCACCAAATTAATACATATGAGCAGAGAGAGAGAGAAGGAGAGTTCGTTTTGTTTCCTTTCATCCTCTTCATGTAATTGAATCCTAATAAAGCACTATTGTGTTGTGCAGTCCCTCAGCTTGTGCCCAGCTTTTAATGTTCCTTTTTCCCCTTCCTTTTTTTTTTTTATCTCAGCAAAACAAAATGTCATCTTCTTTTCAAAAGTGAATAGTGGTCCATGGTTACAATATTTTAAGCAAACAAAAAACAGACAGTACTATTGGACAGAACTGTTTGTTTCCTCCTGTTTTCTAAGTGCACTTGTTCGGAAGGAATACATGAAAGCACATCAGAGACTTCTATAGGGCAATTATACTGGCACCAGCACAGATACAGATTTACAACAACAACAACAAGAGTCTTTAGTCACTGATATAACCAATCCGGCTGATGTGTCTTGCCTGCACCCTTAATGTTGGCTATAGGTGAATCTCAAGGATACATTTTAGGCCCTCCTATATTCACTTTTATGTATTAATGGTTATTTTCTTTAATGCTGATAATAGTTCATTATTGTTGGGATTACTGTCACCTTCCAGCAAGACAATGACCCTAAACATACAGTCAGAGCTACAGGGAAATGCTTTAGATAAAAGTGTAAGGGGTATGAATACTTTTGCAAACTGCTGTAAGTACTGTAGTTTTCGCACTATACGGTGCACTTAAAATCCTGTAATTTTCCAAAAAATCGCCAGTGCGCCATATATATGCATTTTACCAGTCAGGTTGTAAGGAGCAGTTAAGCCAGTCTTCTGAAGAGCAACATTATACAGGAGGTTCAGTTTAGTTCTCCAACAGTATTAGCATTAGCTGCTAACCATCCAGAGGTGAGTAGTATCGGATTGTAGCCTGCTGCTTACCCTGGCTAGCACTGCTGGGCAGCATTAGCACTAGCCGCCAACTGAGCTAAGCATTAGCTCTTTGGCGGTTTAGAGGTGAGTATTATGGGCCTGTGCCTTGCTGCTGACCTCGGCTAGCACTGCTGGAGCAGCATTAGCATTAGCCAATAACCAGGCTAAGTGCTAACTCTTTTGCTTTTCAGAGACGAGTATACTAGACTGTAGTCTGCATGTTTACCATTACCATAAAATAAGATACGTGGGACGAACCGCTAGCTAATATCACCTTGGCTTACCGGAACACTTAGGGTTCCTCAGTGTAGCTCTGTCAGGTGGCATTAGACGATTTCTGTTTCTGGCTTACACGTGTATGAACTCTGGACTGTCTCCTGTTTAAGGTATTGCCTCTTATTTTTATTAAATTATTTATCTACATCTGCACGTGTCTGTATTCTGTACGCCATCATGACAGCTGTACTCAAACAAATAAATTGTTTTCAGGAGAGAAATCTTTGTAGGTTTACAGTACATCCAGCGCTTGTTTGACTTTGACTTGAAGAATTATAGTTTTGTTTACTTAGCTTGACTTTACAGATGCTGAATTTAGAAGGGAAACATGGTGACACCCCTGTTCCTACTACTAATTACTAGTAACTAGTGTCGCATAAAATTATTATTATAATCTGGTTCGCCTTATTATTAAAATGGACAAGAAAATAGAGGTTTTATTGATAGTGCACCTTATCCGGTGAGCCTTATAGTGCAGGTATTACTTTCACCACGATTTTGGCTTGGGCTTCATCTCCTGAATAGAGAACTCTCTCTGCAACATGAAAGAGAATGAGGTAGTAAAGCAGACTACACTGCAGCAACATGCAGCTTGCTGAAGATATGGGTTAGAGATATTAGACCAAATTTTGAAGAGTGTGGGGAGTATCCAGCATTGCTGAATGTGTTGGGCTGTCTCTCGTTGTTAACATAACCTCCCCAGGGACTACAGGGAATGTGTGGGTCCAGAGACATGGCCCACACGCTTCATGGTTCATTAAAGGGACGCGTCTGAAAGAGGATGAAAATGTTGTGTGGGTGTGTGTGTGTGTGTAGGGGTAGACAGAAAAGCTCAGAAGAAAGAAAACACATAAATAAACATACCGTTCCTTGACGACAGTTAGTACTTGAAAAAAAAAAACAATTTGCACAGACTCTGTATATTGTAGTGGCTTCACCAGGACTCTATGCATGTTTGGGCATTGGGATTTGTAGCGTGGGCTGCAGCATTCAGCATAAAAAGAGGTGGACAGCAGCTCCAACACCTACCTGTCTGCCTCTATACTGATGGTCTAACAGAGTAACAGGAGCTTGTGGGAGGTGTCGGCACTCAAGAAAACTCACTATGTTCCTAATGACGAAGCAGAAAATGTACCACTAGGGCATCTCAAAAAATGTGAAAATCATTTAAAAATTACTTTCTTTCTGTAATTCAGATTAAAATGTGAAACACATTTTAAATGGAAAAAAGAGACCACTTAAATTGATGAGTTTCTTTAATTTTACCAAATTGAAAACCTCTGGAATATAATCAAGAGGAGGATAAATGAGCACAAGCCATCAAACCAAGCTGAACTGCTTGAATTTTAGCACCAGAAGTGGTATAAAGTTATCCAAAAGCAGTGTGTAAGACTGGTGGAGAAGAACAAGCCAAGATACATGAAAACAGGGTTATTCCACCAAATATTAATTTCTGAACTTTTAAAACTTTATTAATATGAACTTGTTTTATTTGCATTATTTGAGGTCTGAAAGCTCTGCAGCCATTTCTCATACAATACAATATATGACAATATTTTTATTTGGAATGTGGGAAAAATTTTGTACATAGTTTATAGCATAAAACAACAATGTTCATTTTACTCAAACATATACCTATAAATAGCAAATAGCAGGGAAACTGATTCAAAAACTGAAGAGGTCTCTTAATTTTTTTTTTCCAGAGCTGTATATTATATAGATGTATTACACACAGAGTGATGTATTTTAAATGTTTGTTCATTTTATCGTTGATTATTATGGCTTGCAGCCAATAAAAAAAAAACACAGTGTCTCTGAAAATTTAAATATTACTGTCTATAAGACCAATCGGTACTTTTGGCAATTCCTGCTGGAAAATGAAATCTGCATATCCATAAAAGATGTTAGCAGAGGGAAGCATGAAGTGCTGTGAGATTTTGTGGGAAAACACTGCACTGACTTTGGACTTGATATAACACAGTGGATCAACACCAGCAGAAAACATGTCTCTCCAAACCATCACTGATCATCAGTAAATTTTCCATTTTATTTGGAAATCAACAGATCAGAGTCTGGAGGAAGAGTGGAGAGACACACAGTTCAAGCTGCAGAAGGTCTAGTGTGACGTTTTCACAATCAATGATGGTTTGGAGAGACAACAGGTATATGCTTTTTGGGAGATGGCAGGGAGATACAGTATATCTGGAGGAAATGTGCACAGACTAGAACCCTAGTCCCCTGGACCTTCTTCAGGAAAGAAGAACAACAAGAATAACAAGCTTAAAAATTCCTCCTCAGAACATCTACAGTATGGCACATAATTCAGGTTTAAGTAGGTTAAGATAAATATAATTACGATAAAATTGCCCTTTTTTACAATACCACTAATCTGGAAGGTCAAATTTTACAGTTATATGTTATAACAAGTGCAGGATACTTGTAAATGTATATGAACTCAAAAACCTGCTTGACAAACAAACAACACATTTAAAAGATCTCTTGAATGCTTCACCATGTTTGACCATAAGTGGGAGAAATTTACAGGCTTTTTCCCGAAAAGGCCCAGGTGCCTGGACGAGCCCAGCCTGCTGGGACGTCTGCGCGCTGACGCTGGTTGCTCCAGTCATCACTACCGCCTTATTAAAATTAAATTAAATTTCATTTGGAGGAACAGATTTGCTGGAACAGTTCATGGGACTTGATTTATGAAGCATCATGTGTATGCCAGCTGGGCCTGTCTAGCGCTCATTAGCCATCATGTATGAAAGATAATGGTGCAGAATATTATACATAAAAGCCTGGAAACCCATTTTTTATGTAATAAGAGGAGACACTTTACATTCTGATTTGGATAGATTTAAGAGAAAGAGAAATTTGTGTTGTGTGTGTGTAACAGAGTTAGAATTACCAGATAATATAATTAATGAGTTTCACCAAAATTGCTCTACTATTATAAAAATGGGTAAAAAAAAGTCTAAAAAGTTCATTTTTTTGTGAAAGTTTATATTTTTGTAAAAAAAGGTTAAATATAATTTTGGGAGCTTTTCATTTCTTGCTTTGACGTCCCTGCAGGCTGTGTCCCTCTGCTGCTGCCGTACCTCCATCAGACGAGTGAGAGCTCTGAGATGGATGGTTCGTAGCTGCTGCAGTTTCTCTCTAAAATATATATTTTCTAATCTTTATCTAGTTAAAAACTTTAAAAACACTGTTCTATAACTTTATAAAAATATCTAGTGCTCTATTTATTATAAAGTTTTGATAAGAAATGTTAACTTTATCGAGTTTAGTCTAGACATGTGCTCCGCACGTGCGGGCCGCATTATATAACTCATGTCTCTAAAGTAAAATGTGAATTAGGCTAATCCCTTTTTATCTTATTTTACTTTTTACAACCTCAGTGTGCTATACCTGCAGCCGTTCATTGCAAGACGTGAAGGATTATTTGATTTAATCTGTTTCAGAATAAACAGAGTGGAAAGCAGCACTGGTCTGAGACTCATTTACTGACCAAACAGTGGTCGTTACATGTGCACAGTTAGCACAGGAGTGCACAATATGACAACATGTTCTGGTATCATAATAAAATTATGATAAAATGTATTATATAAGAACAGCTTTAGATCATAAATATAATGCATAATATTATGCATGCATAACATGCAATAAAGGTGCCAAATAAATCATTTATCTGACTTTATATAATTTATGTGACTTTAGTTTGTGGCAAACCCCCGATTTCAGATTTTCTTTGTTTTTATTGTGTAAATGGATTAAAATCTACCCACTTTTATTACCTAGCTGTATACCTTGTTTTTTGTACAAGCGCACTTAAAACCCATAAATTTTCCTAAAATCTACAGAGTGCTATATGTATTAATTCTACCAGTCAGGTTGTAAGGAGCAGTAAAGCCACTCCACTAAAGTTCACCATTGTAAAGGAGTTTCAGGAAAGTTTTCCCCAGCACTGAGGCTGGAGCATTATCAGCATTAGCTGCTAACCGCAGCGTTAGCTCTTTCGCTGTTCATAGGTGAGTATATTAGACTGTAGTCTGTGTTTACCATGTTAAAACAAGTTACTTGGGACAAACCACTAGCAGATAGCGCCCTGCCTTACCAGAAAACTCAGGGTTACTCAGTGTAGCGCAGTTGGGCGGTGTTTACTAGCACTAAGCACCGCTAACTGCAGCTAGCACTCCTGCTAACTGCTGCTAGCACTGCTGCTAACCATGCTGTTAAAAATATTGAAAATCTAAGGTGACTGTAAGTAAACAGAAGCACTTTACTCACCCAAATAAGCGATTTTCAGGAGAGACATCTGTGTAGATTTTAAAAGAAAATGTTTTTTTTTTTAAGCATTACAGTTTTGTATACTTAGGCACTTCCCCTAGCTTCCCCACTAGAAACATAGCGACACCCTTGTTCCTTAATATTATCGCTTAAAATGTGCCTTATAATCCAGTGCCCCTTATCTATGAAAATAGACCAGAAAATAGATGTTTATTGATAGTGCACTTTATAATGTGATGCGCCTTATAGTCTGTAAAATACAGTATTTTGTCATTTTATTTATATCATTTTATTATTATTTGCACTTGGTGATTATGTCTTAAACAAATAAAAATTACTTACTAAAAATGCTTTAAAATTAAACACATTGATTTTTTTTTTTAGAGAGGATTCGTATAAAAACTAAAAGGTCTGTTTTTGTTGGCTACCACTACACAGTCTTATCAGCTGTTGCTGTCCTCTGCCCAGTGTGCTGTAAACCAAGTTAAACAAACTTCAACCGGGTTAGCTTTTAGCCTGCTTGCTCAGTCTGGCTATCTATTCATGTCACGCCCAGATTAAACTCCTCTGCTGTGGACATTTGAACAGGAAAAGCCTGGTTAACATAGCAACCTGTATTGTGATGTGATGTGCAGAGGTCCAGTATCAGTTCATAACAGTATACATTTGCTGGGCCTTCAAAATAACTCTAAAACCCATCCATTAATGTCTAAATCACTGGCATTTTCTCTATTCCTAGAGTCTCCCTGGTGTCTTGTCTGTTGTGACTTGTGTCACAAGGTGCTTTGGGTACAATTTTCTCATACAGACCACTGGATATTCAACATGGTGGCACTTCATGGCAGGAAAACTCAAAAAGGAGGATGGAAGAAATAGAATTGTTGCTCTCCACAAAGATGGAGACACCCTGAAACAGAGAAACAGCACAATGGCCATAGGTCATACAGCAGTCTTTCAGGGTGGGTTCCACTCAGAACAGGCCTCCACAGGGTCCAGCCAAAGACGTTGAAGCTTTAAAAATAAATGTATGGGTAATGTCAGCATTGCTGCATAGCTTGAAAAAGTGAAAGGTCAGTTTGCAGTGCTGAGATCATACAACACATACAGCATCAATACTGTCAGCATGGCACTGTCTTAGTAGAAAACCTCTTCTAAAGCTAATGCACAAGAAAGACCACAAACTGTTTGTTTGCTAAAGAGACAAGCCATCCAAGAGCATGGATTACTGGAACCATGTCCAGATCACTGGAACCAAGGTCTAGATAGACTTGTTTGGCTCAGATGGTGTTCAGCATGTGTGCTGTTGTCCTGGTGAGGAGTACCAGGGCAACTGTCGCCTGCTTACAGTCAAGCATGGTGGTCAAGCATTAATATCTTTTGGGGAGCTTTTGTGCGATGCTGAATATATTGCTTTGCCATGATTTTTGGGATGGTTTAAGTGCTTGTTTCACACTCCAGTTAAAGATGATTTTCAACACTGTAGCTCATAAGAACAGCCATAAGTAAAGCAGGAGATACAGTAAATTTTACCATTTATTGTATTAAAGGTTTGTAAGTGTTTTAAAGATTTCTTGCACTATTTCAAGGTGTCGGCTTTCGTTTAAATATGTTTATATCCTTAGACTAATACAATTTGGTCCAAAATGACTGAGATTAAAATCATTAACATACATTCAAGTTAAGATCTTCTCTTGTTTCTCTTATATATAAGATCCTATATTTAATATACAGGGTTTTCTCTTACGTCAGCAGCAAAATAGTCTCACTTACACACACATTTATTCATACTCCACCTCACCTGCAGAGGCAATTTACCTCCCAGCAGTGTGTGCTACTTTGGCACAGCATAAGCCTACACCCCTATCACAGCCCCATTCTAGCCTCTGGCCTACCCTTGCTGGTGATTAGCCTGACTAAGCCCAAGCGTCTGCCTGCATATAATTCTCTGGCTGCCTCCGCTGGGGAAATGCTATTTCCTCCCTAGCTTTGGAGAAGTCCTGCCTGCTGACAATGGATAAAGCAATACAAAGGCCCCCTCTGAGGCTTAAGTCACAGGGGAAGCCTCCAAGCTCGCTGCACAATCACCAATCAGAGCTAATCAGACTGAGCAGAAAAAAGACCAGAGCCTATTGAGTAGTAAGTCATAAAAGCGACGGGACAAAAAGAAAAAATAGCAGCAAGCGACAGACACGCAAGCGAATAGTGCGAATAACAAGGCCATTTCACACTATCCACCACATCTCACCCTCGCAATTAGACGCCGCTCGGTCAAAGCTCAGGGATTCCTCGTAATTGGACTGAGAGAGTCCAGGCCAGAAACACAGCACCAGAAAGCTTCACCACTGAGGAAGATGCTAACAGTGCGATTCAGCCTGCATGACCTGTATGCACTATGAATATTTAAGACGCCATGCATGAATAAACAAGCGACGGTGCCTCCTCTTCCAGGCTCCATCACAGCTCTGGATAATATTGGTAAAGCTCATCGTCTTCCGAGTGATTGCACAAGCTGTGCTCGTCCATTTGCTCTATAATTAAATACTTTGCATTTCACGGGTCACATTTTGACGGGTCTAATGCAGACTTAGGTCACAATTCATTAAAATATTAGACAGAGATTCCAGAAAGCAGGGCTATAGGAAGTAGGGGTGCTGAGGGAGCTGCAGCAATAAAAACCTACAATAGGGACCCAGGGTGGCCTACAGGACATTTTTTGTCTGTAAGTTCTTGTAAAAAGCACAGTAAAACACAGCACAGTAAAATAACACTAATAAGGTACCCGAAAGTGAGTGTGTCAGCAGTTCTAACATATAGTATATATTACTTATAGTCATATAGGGATCTAGTTAATGGAGTTATAGTAGCTACAACACACTGAGGGTGCACTATAAAAATGAAATAATAAAAAAAATGACTGGTAGATTAACTGGGTGCCAAACAAAAATGTGCTATTTTTAAGTAAAATAGACAATTTAAAAAGTCTGTAAAAAAAAAAGAAGCTTCTCGTAGTAGGCTTTCCAGATAATTCTAAAACTTTACAGTCCTGTTAGATCCCAAGTTAAATTGAACAATTAGAAGTGTTACAAGTGCATGAATTACCTGTCAAAAATATTTAATTTCCCAACATGTACATTACCGGCACATTTGCAATTAATCACTGTTATTTTAAAACCTATAAATAAAATAATTGTAAAAATATCACATTAAAGTAAGTTTTATACACTTACAACAGTATTACTACTGAAGTATAAAAAAACGCTAGGATTACTAGAACATTTTAACAATTAGTTGGTTTCTTTGGTCCAGAGTTTATTTACTTGGAGTGTTTTCTTTCTATGTTTGATTTGTTGTCACACAGGCATAAACCTAAATGCATCAATATGCACACCAATAAACCACGCGAGCATGCTGTCTCTTCTGATTGGTCAGCTATATATATATAAATATATGTATTATTTTAAAATACTTTTTTATTGCATGCAATACTTAATAAGTTTACAGACATTATTTGTAATTGAATCAGTTTCTCTGATTTTGCTGTTTATAGGCATATGTTTGAGTAAAATTAGCATTGTTGTTTTATTCTATAAACTACAACATTTCTCCCAAATTCCAAATAAAAATTTTGTTAAATAAATTAGAGCATTTATTTGCAGAAAATGAGAAATGGCTGAAATTACAAAAAAGCTGCAGAGCTTTCATACCTCAAATAATGCAAAGAAAACAAGTTCATATTTATAACATTCATAAATAAATATTTGGTGATTTTTAACCACAGTTTTCATGCATCTTGGCATGTTCTCCTCCACCAGTCTTGCATGCTGCTTTTGGATCATTTTAAGCCACTCCTGGTGCAAAAATTCAAGCAGGTCAGCTTGGTTTGATGGCTTGTGATCATCTTCCTCTTAATTATATTCCAGAGGTTTCCAATTTGGTAAAATCAAAGAAACTCATATTTTAAGTGGTTTCTCATTTTTTCCAGAGCTATATATATATATATATATATATATATATATATATATATATATATATATTTTTTTTTTTTTTCTCTAGTGCATCAAGGTTGGAGCTCTCACACGCCGGGCTCACAGAGCTACCTGTCTGGGTGAATGTGGTGTATTTCTCTATTCAGCAGAGGCATTCTCTGAGCCAGCCATAGTGCTTTTGACCATCTGCTGTCTATCAGAAAGACTGTACAGCCCAGTGCTCCCTCACTCTGGCATAGAGCAGCACATTGGGTCACAGGTGTGCCAGCGTATCTGCAGGTTCCAGTCTCAGGACAGGATGAGCATATGCATATGACAGTGACATATACAAGCACCTATTTGTGATTTATTAGAAAAAAAAATCCTGATCCAAGGAAAGCACTTGAATTGCTCATTTTCCCATGATAGAAGAAATGTTCTCTAAACAGTGAGCTGAGCTCATGTCGGTGCGGTTTGATGCTGAACTGGAGCTCGGAGCCTGTGGCTATTGTGCTGAGCACCCACTCGTGGGCTGACGTAGCTGGCCTTTATGTGGTCTCCAAGCCTGCCAGCTGGAATTGGAGAATGGTGGAGGTTCAAGAGCATGAATGGTGTAATCCCATTCATGAGTAGTGCAGGGGCAACGTGTAGTAGTGAAGCTGATATCATTGAGTTGCTGAGAATAGTTAGCTCTCAGTATTTGGGAGTATTTCCCGATTTAGACAACATCTAGACAACATGTTGGAATGTGGTAATATGGTGTCAGTTGAGTATTTCCTCAGCGTAACATCATGTAATCCTCTCACTAGTGATCAAGCGCTGAAGCAAGGCCAGAAGAAACCATGGGCCTCCTTATGTCCAGAAAGTCTGCACATAATGTTGAGTGGCCTCATTAATGGTTTATGGTGGCAGAACTTGCAGGAGCTGCTTTTATAGGGTTAGGATGCCACTATCAATATCAATATAAATTGCTTTTTGAGTCTGAAGTGTAGTTGTTAACATTTCATACAAACACAGAGTAACAATACATTTTTCATGATTTACTTAAATGAACACATAATTATACAGTGGTTGCAAAAGTATTATTACCCCTTGAACATTTCCACATTTTGTGACCTTACAACCACTTACAACCATAAATATATTTTAAGATTTTAAGTGATAGATAAACACAAGGTATTGCATAAGTGTGAAGTGGAACGAAATAAAAATTATCAAATAAAATTTTTTAAAGTGTGACATGCAAAAGTATTTACTCTAAAACCCATAAATATAATTAGTTAATTAGTTCCTTGATTTTACCAAATTGAACACTGGAATATAATCAAGAGAAAGATGGGTGATCAAAAGCAATCAAACCAAGCTGAACTGCTTGATTTTTTTGCACCAGGAGTGGCATAAAGTTATCCAAAAGCAGTGTGTAAGACTAGTGGAGGAGAACATGCAATTAATACCATTATTTTACCTAATGTTTTTCATATTGTTTCCATATTTAGCTGAGGTAACACTTAAACTGTCCACCCTGTTCTGGTAAAATATAAAGGTAAGTAAAATCAAAATGTATCTTTGAAATATAACAAGCTCACCACGGACAGTTATACTATTGTTCACCCTGTCGTGCAGTTTGTGCTAACAGCACGATTTGATTCATAACAGGCTGAATGAATGCATGTAAGGAAATATGAAATATGATTAATCTGGGAACCAATGTAGGGTCATATTTCAATTGCTTTTAAAGTAAGAAACTATTCCTTTAAACTATTCCTTTAAAAGAAACAAAATGTCACAGCCTTACATAAAGCCCTTTCCACGCTCAGCTAAAAAACCCTTTCTGTGGTTCCTCGGCCAAACCGATATGTCTGCTTAGATTTTTGTCTCTGGGTAAGAGACTCCATACTATTGCTATTCAAAGATGACTCTGGTATTTACCACTGCCCCCTAGTCTGCTCTTGCGTCCCCTACAGTTTCTTAATTACCCTGGCCTTTCAAGACAGGTCCACGGCTCTCACCTTTTGACTCCCCTGTCCACTCACTAATAATGGCATGTCTGGAATTTCTGAGATGATGTGAGAGGATTTCATTGAATTTTGGGATCAAGACTGCTATAATTGTTAATTATTCCCCAGAAGTCTGGTCGTTACTATGCTTTATGAGCTTGTTATATTTGATGGGTAACTCATGCTGCCTTTGCCGATGATCAGGCTAGCTCTAAACCAAGTATGGAAAGGTGCTAACACTGCCACCCACAGAAAAGGGACGATTTAAGATGACAAGAAGATAAGATGTCTGGTGAGCATGTGGGAAGAACAGAGGCAACTACTGAAAAGACCTGCCTAGTGGAAGTATGTCAGCAGTGGCACTACACAATACCAGAAATACACCTAATCAGAATATATGTGAGCATACTGGTTGAATATACTTTGAGGTGTATAACTCATGCTTGGTCAGCTGAGGACTTTATATGGTTCTTTGCCATGGAACAGACCTTTTTAAATTTTTTTTAGAGATGTGTAAGTTTGAAGAACCTTTAAATTGGTAAAGAACCTTTACAACAAATGAAGGTTCTTTAGATTGTAAAATCACACTGTAAAAAAACATGTGTGTAAAAAAAAATGTGTGTATGCACTTCTGTACATTTTAAACTAGGGCATGCCATAAAAATACTGGTGTAATTGTAAACTCTTGTTGTGATTGTATCTGTAGTACCAAATGTACCACAGTATAAATAATTTAATGGTCAGCAAACTGATCAACAAAAGGGGTATGCAAAAAAAAGCAAAAGCACTTGTCATTCTTTTTGATATTACCATATTTTTCGCACTATAAGGTGCAAATAAAATCCTTACATTTTCCTTAATAATCCGGTGCACCTTATGTATGAATTTTAATAAACAGGTTGTAAGGAGCAGTGAAGTTATAAAAGAGTTTCCGTTTAGTTCTCCAGCAGTATTAGCATTATCTGCCAACCTCGCTAAGTGCTTGTTTAGATAATATCAGCCTGGCTTACTGGAACACTCAGGGTTCCTCAGTGCAGCTCTGTTAGTTGGCAATAACCGCTAACCACTAGTGGTTAGCTGCTAATGTTAATGCTCCAGCTTTAATGGAAATCTGGAAATCTAAGCTTACTGTAAATAAACAAAAGCACTTAACTTACACAATAAACAGTTATAGGAGAGAAATCTGTGTAGATTAATATCCAGCGCTCGTTTGACTCTGAAAATGTTTTTTTTTTTTTAGAATTACAGTTTTGTTTACTTAACTTAGCTTACCGTTACAAGTACTGCCACCCAGCGGTGAGAAGGAAAACTTGGTGACACCCCTGTTCCTACTTCTGCTATCTAGTGTCGCATGAAATATGCCTTATAATCCGGTGCGCCTTATGTATGAAAATAGACCAGAAAATATTATTTATAGTGTTCCAAATGTCTTTTAATGGCATTAAATAAATGGCAACATTACAAAGTAATAAATGCTTTACTTTTTTGGAATGTGTTGCAGGCCTAAAATGCAGGACTGGATGTATATTAATGAAAATATATACTACTTTTTTGTTTGCTTTTTCCATCCTGCCCCATCTTTTTATAATTACCCTAGACCATTAGACTATTGCCTAATAGAACAGAATATTTGCCCAATCAGGTAATCAAATCCCAGTCTGCCACAGGAAGGCAGTGGGTCTTGTTACCCACAATGCTGCACTGCCAACCAAGATCAAAACATTTTGTCTGGACAGAGGATGCAGCATCATATATGTAGGCGGCACACAGTTGGTGGTGTACCACAGTTCTACCATGAAAAAAAATGGCTAGCACACATAGCCAGACCACCTGTCCTTTTCATAATGATGTCGGTATGGCAGCACAATGCGGAACAACCCGCCTCACGCGCATCTGAATAGCGGAATTGAGAGGACAGAAATATTCGTCCCATATCTCCCTCTCGCAGAAGACAATGCCGTGAGGTCCCAGAGCCTTTATTGGGAAGCACGCCATATTCATATTTCCCTGGGACAAAATAAGAGCATCTCATACCCGGTAATAAACACAACTGGCACTTTGGACAGCTACTATTTATATCTCGGAACCTTGGGGCCGTCAGCTTCTTCTCAGGTTATGGCTATGACTAATAAGCCTGGGCCACAGAAAGGTGAGAGAGAGAAAATAAAATATTTGGTCTTTCATTATGAAGGCAAGAGTTATTCAGTCACATGAAAGTGCCAGAAGAGACCAAGTATTGAACCCTGATAAATGTCAGCTTTCTTGAATTGTAGCCGTATAGGTTTTTTTCCCCCTGTCCAGCGCTGAAAATTGATCACACAGCTGTGTCGGGTGAGAGGCAGAGACTAAATTGCTCTTGTCAGGGTCACCCGGCTGTCAGGAGCACTTCCAGACCTGATTAATAGAGTGCGGAGGTAAGCTGACCCATAGAAGTGACTCAGTTCTCAACTCGTCCTGAACTCTCATAAAGTCCTTTATCTACTGAAACAGCTTCAACAGACACTCTTCTGGATTCAATGGCCACTCTATTAAAACACACTCCTACCTTCTAGTCAATCTATTGATGTGCAATTTGTGTTAGCCCTTGCCCACACTCTTACAAATGGGTTCTTCAGTAAGACCTACAGCTAAAAGATAGAGTGAAAGAACATGATTCAGAAATGGTTAGTTCTGTTGCTGCAAGCCAGTCCAGTGTTTCTTTGTCCAGGTCTATTAGACCTTGAGTGCCATTTGGTGGCCGGAATTTGGGGCAGGTAGTCATCACGTGTTCCAGAGTTTGTGATGGGTCCCCACATTCGCAGTGGGCACTGTCTGTAAGACCCCACCTCTGCATCACTGCACCAAAGCGCCCTACTCCTGTTCTCAGGCGGTTTAGGGTTGTCCACTCCCTACGGGTGAGATGCTGGCCAGGTACATCCGTCGGATCTTTGATAAACTGATGAAGTGACCATATACTGTGCTGTCTTCTATAATGTACTAGACAAATATGTCTGCCCTTGTAAAAAAGTTGTGTATTTAAATATAATAATAGTGTACTTGAACTATATGCGCAATAATTCACGTATACTCTTTCTACTGATATTTACATTTTTACCTCCTTAATCTGTATTTCAGTCTACTTTGATAAAGTATACTTTATTTGGCTGTGCTGATTTTATACTGGTGATGTACTTAGTAAAAATATATGCTTAGTACTATTTTATGAAACTGTGCTTTTTATGATAAAACTATACTTTTACTAAATGAGTCTAAAGGAGTCGATATTTCTGCAATAAAACTTTACTTCAGTCAAATTTGCTACAAAACAATAATGTTGTGTTGACAAATTAAAACAGCAATAATTAACTTTTATGTGTTAAATTTATACCTAAAAAAGACACTTTAGTGTCTTGTAGCAATGAGATATATTGCTTTTGTTTCCCCAAGTTTTTATACACTCCTCAAAATGAATGTGATGTTAAATCTATATTTTAATCACATTTTTAATAGATTTTTAATGTTCAGTCGTACAGCTCGCAAAAATATACTTAAATTATATTAAAATAGTGGCGAAAATAACATACGACTAGTATACTCAATTTGCAAATTTATATCATTTTAATTACAAATAAGTAGTAATTAGGTACAAATTATTGGTTCCAAAATAACAAAACTTAAGTACAGACCTATTTCAGCATAATTTAAGTATACTTCTTTTTCACAAGAGTGTGTCTCTGTCAGCAATTGGTGCAACAAGCTGAATGCATTCACTGGAATGGGTGTCCACAAACATATGGACATACAGTGTAATAGAACCTTTTTAGCACGGTACAGAACATGGTGTGTGCATTACATCCACGCTTTCAAAAATTACCCTTTTTAAACCTTCAGGAAGTTCTAATCTAAAAATCAATGGAATCTTTGAAAACGAATGCATTTGCCCTTTCAGTGCAGCAGGACCATGTGAGATAACTTGAGTGGCTTTGTGAGAACACTGTGACACCAGACATGTACATAGTTCAGAGGGCTTCTCTCTGCAATGAAGACCTCAGGCAATCAATAGAGGGGTTAATTAGTGTGAAACACAAATATAAATGGGAGATAATGTAAAAGGTATCAGTGAAACTGACGTGCAGTAAGATAACCAAACGCTCTGGATCAGAGAAACATTGCTCTTCGAGATTAGCCAGACATTAACTGCTCATCCTAAACCACTCTGAGCAAATTGTCCACGTATGTTGGATAATGATAACTGTTAACTGTGTCTGATATTTGTAATACCTTTTCCAAGTTTCCCAAGTCTTTCATCATTAATGCTTTTTCAATGACTGTAACAACATTAGCTACCAATGTTAAAATATAATGTTTGATTTATAACCACAAATCTGAAATTTTGAGACAGTATGTAAAAGGGACCCAAGATATTACAGCACATTACAAAAAAGTTTAAGGGCATTTTCACACCAGATCTATTTGGTCTAGTTAAAACAGACCGTGGTTTGTTCGTACTCTTGCTGTGGTTCGTTTGGGCAGATGTTTAACAGTAACAGTAATTGGACTCGGACTTGGAACTAAAACTAAACTCTGGAACAGTTAGTTTTTGGTGATAATGTGATTGTGATTTAATTTAACAAAAAAATATACTCTTTCTATGTGAGCTAAACGGCTGTTCAGGTGCAGTTTAATCTGATTTATTAGTCAGGTAATTACCACAGCTGTTTACACACTGAATGCTATATGTGCAGTGCTCATTGCTTGTACCTGCACAACTCCCATTGAAAACACTTTGTTTAAAAGTTCAATGACAAGTTTACTGCGTTCAGGCAAGAACCTTCTTACTCGCGCACCCGACAGCACTGACCAATCAGAGGACACATCGTGCTCACGTGGTTTGTTGGGGCGCATTTTGGTGCGTTTAGGTTTGTGCCTGCAAAAACAAGCCAAACCAAAGGGGTGAACGCTCCAAGCTAACAAACTCACCAATTAATTCACACCAGCGGAGTTAACTGCTAGCTATTTTAAAGGAGATTTCGTCCTGAGGATAACTAGCAAGTCAATTTTTCACATTTTATTTTGTCCTATTTGTCCAGCAATTATCTCTTAAGATGTGTTTAGGCAGTGAGGGATCAGTGGTTAGAGCAATGAACTATCAACGACCAGGTTAGGGGTTCAATACCTGGGTGTAGCGGGCCACCTCTGTTGGGCCCTTGTATTTCTGAATCTAGTCACGTTCACTAGTTTGTATGGACGTATGTATGGATGTATTCACTCTACGGATGGCTCAAAAGTTCCCTCTGTGCCTAGCACAAGTATGGTGTATATGGTTGGGTTGCTTTGTAACACTATGGAATTGTCATCGCGGTTTTTGTATGCCACACAAATTATCTACAGGTAAATCTTACCTTGTGTCTTTGTAAGTAGTAAATAGTTGTGCATTTATTAATAATGTTATATAATAATATATCTTTCTAATAAAGAAATAAGAGTTCTAGTAATATAGGAGGTTTGATAAGGTTAGGTATACAGCTTAGAGGTGGGTTGTGTGGATTGATATTTTTTTACCATTAAAAATATGAATAAAAAAGCACTGTCTCAGAAAATCACTTATTACCTTTTAGTTCTTATTCTCATTTAGGGTGCTGCAAATAATAATACATGAAGTTAATTCACAGTTGTCATTTTGTAGCTTTTTCTAAAAGCTATACAGCTTTAATTATCTATCTTTATGTCTTTTTTATTCCGTACTGAGCATGAAGGGTGCAATACAAATAAACTTGCCTAAACTGCCACACTGCTAATACTGCGAAACACTAAATGCTAATAAAATCAAATGATAGAAACTGACATTTCCATTATGAGATATAATTGTACTGCTTATATTCCACTCCCTTGTTGCTGCTTCCACTCTCAGACCTAACACTGGCTGCGTTTCTGCTTTATTTGATTGTTTTTATGAATGGGTCCTGGCACCCAGAGCAAAGAGCAAGAATTTTAATATTATTTTACTTGTTTGTCCTTCAGGATGGTTCTGCCTCTCAGAGAGAGACAGAAATAAAAATACAGAAAACATGGAGTAGGTGGTTGAGCCAAAAGGGACATGTCAGTATACAGTGCATCTAAACGGTCAGGACTTCTGACTGCGGACTGACGGACTGCAGCCACCAACACATTAGCCTGTCCCTTCCCGAGTGACCCTGCAGACTGGCTTGTGCCAGACAGCGCTGTCGGCATGGAAACCGACCACTGTCCACCATCCGACATCCACCCACGGACCAGCAGCGGGAGCGCGGATGGGCTCAGGAGCGCGGATGCTGGTAATAGCTAATTAGTGCTGTTGTTCACAAATCAGGCACACACTTCCGTAATGAGGAACACTGTGTGACAGTGGCTGCACTGAACTCACCTGCTGGGCTTTTTAAGTGGACCTGTTTTTTAATAAACAATCAGGTTCATTTATGTCTTAGTGCTGTTTTCATATACCAAAGCAGCGTTGTATTTTAAGTGTTGCACATTAGTGGCTGGTACATGCCTATATTGTGCAATATATTTTAGCAATAAATTGACAGAAAATCTAAATGTTTGTGGACAGCTCAATACTCTTGGAGGAGAACACTTCTTACCAATTATATTTTGCAGCGTACAGGCTCCTGCACTGGCTTGCGTCATCCTACCCACCAACAGAAAAATATGATGCATATTCACTTAAAGGTAGCCAGATGCTGGAAAGGCCTAGAAAGGCAACTGCACCAAATTGGCAACATAGCATCCATAGCAGCCATCACACATGCTTTTACAAACCAATCAGTGTCAAGTATATGGAGATGAAGTTCATGTACACACTAAAAAACAGAGGTACGATATAAGTACTTTTTTGTACTCAAAGGTACACTCTTCATAATTGTGCCCTCAAAGGTATAATATTGGACATTACAGGGTCTGATTTGTTCCCTCTGAAGTACAAAGTAATTTCTAACAGCAATAAGTACAGATTTGTACCATTTAACCAGCCAAAAGTTACATTTAGTATTCTGTATCACTGTACTAATAAACTATATATATTTAAATTGCTCATTTTTTTATTTGAAAGCCAGACAATTTTGGATTATCAAGTTTTTGAGCCATATTCAGTTGATGATAATGTTTATAATCTTTAAAATCTTAACTGGCACAAAAACCATGAGTACAAAAAAGGACTTTCACTGAAAGGTACTTTTTTGTACCTCAACATAAGGTACAGCCCCAGCAACAAGCTTTGTACGCCGTGTCGCCGTTCCCATTCATTCAATGAAAATGAAGCCAAAATCTTCTGCCATTTTGGTGATTCAGAGACCAGAGTCTGCGCAGTAGAGACCAGAGGAGGGAGAAAGGCTGTGGAGAGACCGCCTACTCATTTAAATAACCCCGCCCCTGAGGGCTGCCTCGCGGTCACAGACTGCAGAGCGGGGCGGAGCGGAGCTGACGGTCTGTTATTGGTCCCGCCCATAAGCAGCCCTTTTACCATAACCACACCTTTTTTGAATAGAGCCGAATAAAGTTTTAAAAACCGAATTCTGTGGGGATATAAAAATGTGACAATATAAGCAGAGGTTACACTAGCTGCTGCATTTAAATAATGGAGGTAGAATTACAGTATATTAGAAAAAAACGTGATTGAATGTTGTCTGTTTTGCCATTGAAACCTATGGGGATGGGTGGGGTTACACAGCTTTCTGCAGCTGAACAGCAGGGGGCGCCCGACCTGTGGTGGCTTCACTTTTAAGAGACGATGCTCTGTCCAGCTATATACAGTCTATGGTGTAGGTGATGACAACAGGATGTAGCAAAGTTCTTTATTACACACAACAAACTACACAGTGTGATGATAAAACTAGCCGGACAAAATGTATATGCATTGTAACGAACACATGAACCTTTGTTAGTACTTTCTTGTGAACCTAAAGTAACTCGGTCCTCAGTTAACATGAAGCCCAGATTGTGAACCACTGCTTTACCAAACCTTTTAAAATGGTTCTTTTGTTTTTTCTTTGGTACTATTTAGCACTTTTTTTGTGAATCCAGCCACTGCTTCTTTTCAACTGAAGCCAATGCAACAAGGTGCTTGGAGGGTGCTTGGACTCCTGCAATGAATAGCATCACATTGGATGTCTGTGGCAATTCAGGGCACTAAACTCTAAATCTCCTTATGATTGGGCCAACACTTGGACAGTTGCTGCCAATATGAAATGAATGCATTTCATAAAATCGGTTCCTTTTAACTGTGCCTTAATTAACCAGGGGTCGGCAATTAAGTTTGGCCGCGGCCCAGATATTTTCCAAGCCATTATGTGGCAGGCCACATAAATAAAAATTCTGTGTTGCAAAATGAAGTGTAATGGGAAGGAGCGTGACAAACTAGTAGCTCTTTAGCCAAGAGGGTTGTTGAACCCAATTGCAGAACAGTTGAATTCAAAGCAGGTAAACCCAAGAAGAAAGGAAAAAAAGTCACGCCGAGAGACAAGAGGGAGACAAGGAAGGTATGTAAACAAAAGCTCACCAGAGAAGCATTTTATTTTTTATTTTTTCATTATCAGTCATTATAGTTCAAACAACTTCACAGGCTAGATGTTTCATGCATACCTATTGCCGACCCCTGTTGTAGTCCTTGAACCTTGACAAACCATTACCCAATTACCATGGACCTTTTTTGGTATTTTGTTCTGGACTTTCAGGTTTGAAAATGCTATAAAACAACTCGCCCCTTAAATGTGATGATGATCAGATTAAAAATCACAACTTTACCAAACCTTACCAAAAAATTACAATTTACAGCATAGAATAAGGATAGATTATGTATACCATTAACTGCCATTGAAAATTATTCATAGGCCAGATTTTGCACATGTATGTGATGTGATCACAAGAGCTAGATTAAACAAATTTTTAGGGTTTTAGGTTTTATTTGCCACAGTCTTTTTATGTAATACATTTAAAAAGTTGTGGGAAAAAAATCTAATTGGATCAATGTCTTATCTCCTGTTCTAGCCTGTGAATCACAATGCTTTGAGAAAACGTTGAAAGGTAGAGTGACCCCCAAATGGACACTGGGTATTCTTGAGACGTCTCACATTTCATTTTCCCCTCCGACAACGTGTTCACAGCAATATAACACCCAAACGTTCTGAAGGTTAGCGGCGAGACACTTCGGGACGCAATAAATCCAGTCCCCTTAGAGCAAGAGGCGTCCAACTGCTTCCTCGCCCAGGACTCAGACAACAAAAAGCTCTCCACGTATGTCCAATCTAGCTCTGGCTTTAGAGAGGAGCTGCCCGAGCGTTTGGTTGGAATCACAGCCCAGCTCAATCTAAAACCAATTAAATCTTTCCTCCTGATGTATTACGGACGTGCGAGCTGTTGAGACTGACAGGCAAGCATGAACTGAAAGCGGTTTAACGAGAAAGATGAATTTATTACCCCCTCGTGTGTAAATAAGGGGGCGTGATGTTCTTTTTCTTTTTGACAGTCCCCTCAGAAGCTATGCTGCAGATCCAGACTGTTTGAAACAACAAATGTGTCGAGGGTGTCATGAGAAGACGCACTTGAATCACGAGGCCAATATATTTGTCTAAAGTCAATAAAAAACAATTAAAATATCCAGTTCTTATGACAGAGAAATATGAGGAGTAACAGCTGGACCTTAACCTTTAGATCTTTTTCAGTTTTTATTTCTATTAATAGCTCTGACATGGGAAAGCAGTAATAAATTAAGTCATGGCATAGCAGTGTGAATGTAATTGATTATAACATGTTACCTCAGTGAATTGCTAGGGAATGGCTTGGAAATGCTAACACCTGTATACGTTGTGAGGTGTTATCTTGTGAGTGAGTCTGAACACTGGCCAGCATGCTCATGGCAAAAGTAATGTGAATTACGTATTGGGAGTTTGAATGAGGCTTGATAGTAGGTGCACATCAATGCAATATTCTTAACCCACAGTGTGTTTTGTGTGTATAGGGAATACATTGTAAAAGTGAACAGTGCAGTGTGGGTGGTAATGATCGTGCCTGGCATCCTCTGGCTAGAATTGTCCATGAGTAAATACAAACAATGCTGGCTAATGTTTATGTTCATGAGTCCTCCATCAGGAGAACACTGAACAACAATGATGAAGCCACTGCTTTCCAAAAAGAACATTGCTGCCCATCTGCAGTTTTCTAAAGATCACATGCACGTGGACAAGCCAGAAGACTATTGGAAGAATGTGTTGTAGACAGATCAAACCAAAATAGAACTTAACTTGGTTTAAATGAAAAGTGTTATGTGTGGAGAAAGACAACACTGCACTCCAGTATTATAACCTTATCCAATCTGTGTAACATGGTGGTGGTAGTATTATGGTTTGAGTCTGTTTTGTTGCGTTTGGGCCAGAAATGACAGTGAATCACAGCCATTTAGCCCAAGCATTCCAAAATACAGAAATACAGCGCTTTTAGCCGATGCTCCCAAGCTGATGCTTACAACACTAGTTATAGGGGCATATAGTTGTCCATGCAAAGAAATCCCAATTTATAAACACCATTAACAAGCTCAAAGTAGCTCCACACTTCACTGGTAGAATTTAGAGGGTCATGACATTTAAAACGAGGCACTGAGTACTTTGAAATTGCACTGGATTTTTAAAAGACTGTTTATACACAAAGAACCTTAAGATAGTTCCCTGGATGCCACCATCTTGAAATCAAGTCACAATAAGAACGAACAGGTTGGACAGGGAAACAGATTGAAAAATAAATTGAGTGAAAATGCATGACAATATAGAGATATTTTCAACAACAGCTAAAATTCATGCATTAATCACAAAATTTACGCATTTGCAATCTGTTGCTGAGGCTAAATGTAGGTGGGCTACTCAACAAAAGTTTGTATTCATTATCATGTACAAGATTGTTCACAAATCTAGAAACAATATTATTTAATTGAATTGTAGCAATAATGTCTGCCTATGCCAGACTTCCAGTAAGGGTAGTTGTCAAATGAAGCTGCATAAACAAAAAAAAATGTCCGATGCCTGATTGTAATGAGACTGAAACTGTTGGACATTTATTAATAGACTGTGAAAGATCGAAAGAAAAAAATAAAAGGTTTTAAGGACTATGGACTGGAGATCAAAGCCACAAGGAAGCAGGTAATATATGGAAATTTTAACAACAAAAAGTCATAAAAGTGATAAAAGAATTCCTTTCTGCATATGTATTATTGTAATTGAAAATCAAATTTGGAAAACGAGATGTAAAATGACCACTGAAAATGTATTTGTATTTTAAGTGAAAAAGTAGTAAAACAATGCTTGATTAAATTAAAACTAAAACAAAGATGTGAAAAGCAGAGAAGGAGTAATTTTAACTAACTTGACTTTTTGCTTATAAATAAAGGTATGTGTTTGTGTGAGTACGTGTAAGTATATATGTGTATGTGTATGTGGTAGTATATGCATGTAGGTATATGTATGCATACGTTTACATAGATATGAAGATATAAAAGTCTATATATTATTTAAATAATATTGCAAGTTTGTCCTGTATAAATCTGCTTATATGCAATGCCTGATTATTGTATGATTGTAATTGTGCAGTTTTCATAGTCATACCTGTCAAGTCTCCCGTTTTGGCCGGGAAACTACCGTATTTTACTCCTCTTTCCCGCCGTCCTCCCGTATTAGTATTTTCCCGTAAATTTCCCGTATTATACTAAATAAAAAAAAATATAGGCCACAGGCGACAATGCACTGTGTGTCTCTTAACCAATCGTGTTGCCGGTTCAAGGAGAAAGTCCCGCCTTTCAGGAGAAACAGCCAATCAGCTTGCTGGTTTTGCGGAGCGCAGTTTAGTGTGGGGGAAGCCCCGCCCCTCCCCTCGCTGTGAGTTCAGGCAGCTAGTCGGAGCAGCTGTCGTTAAAAATAATCTGGATATACGGACATTTTTCTAAAAGAAAGGTAACTAACCATGTAAACTGTGATGAGATTGTTTCTGATAGCTGGTTAAAAAAGACTCTTCTCTGAATCAAAACCTAAATTAAACCCATTGTGTGTTTAATAAAATCCAGCTTGTGACTCAGTTAGCTTAACTTTAGAATTAGCTAGATAGATATTCAGGGTTTGAGAAAAATCTACATACAAATAATGCCCTGCCCTGATGTGCCTGATCAGCCAAAACCTATAATTTCCAAACTCTATTAGTTCAGGGCTAGTTTTAGGGTTTGTTAGAATTTGTTTAAATCTCAAGTATTGTGGTGTAATGTATTATTTAGAAGGGGTAGAAGAGATGGTTGAGCTGGAGAGAGAGAGAGAGAAAATGTGGAGAGGGCTGAAATTAACTGAACTGATCAGGAGTGGACTGAACGATAGAAAGAAGTATTAATGAAAGATTATTAATTGTGTAGGCCCCTTAGGACTATTGTTTACTTATGGAATATATCTGATCCATGTCCTTTTTGTAAATTTGTGCACCCTTCAATTTCAATTTTAAATCTGTTAAATAATAATAATAATAATAATAATATATATATATATATATATATATATATATATATATATATATATATATATATATATATATATGTATATACATATATATATATATATATATATATATGTATATACATATTAATTTTTAGCCCTCGGTTGGGCTGTTGGGGCGGTTTTAAGTCCAAAACTTGACAGATATGCATAGTTTGTGTGTGTGTGTGTGTGTGTTTTCATGTGTTTGTTAGCTGTAATATAATAAAGGAAGCCCGTGGATTTGACAAAGCCTCAGAATCCTGTTCAGTATTAATCCCAGCCTGCAGGCCATTGCTTTGAAAAGTGATGGGACAAATATCCACTATATCAGCAAATGGACCAAATCCCCCCTTGTTGCAGAGATATGCAGATGCGTAGAAACTAGAACAACCTGAAAAAGCACATGCCTATGCATTACTTGAGACAAACACTACGAACTATTCTGTTTTTATCATTTTTTTGCAATCCCTTCAAATAGGTTTCGGAATCATGAATGTGGCTTTTGGTTTAAGGCTTTATAGGCCAATTCCTGTTTATAGGACAGGAAATAATTGCTCAAAGATGTTAATATGGTATAAAAAGGAAACTAACATTCTTATAAAGGCTTTAAATTTATATAGTAACACTTGTTCAAATGTAAAATAAAAAAAAAGACATGCTTTTAAAAAACAAGTCCTAAACTAGTCAATTGGCTGTCGATCGAATAAAAAAATAAACAAATCAATCACACAATTTGCTATAATTAATTGCAATGAATTGCATTTTTCCTTAACAAAGAAACTAATAATAATGGGGTTTTAAATGATAAATAAATTAAAAAATCAATGAACTATCATCAGAGAAAAAATAATCATGAAGAGGAGGGATGGATAGGAGAGTGAGAGTCAGTTTTGAGATTTAATCCATTTTTTATCATAAAGTAATCCAACTTTCCCCAGGCTCTGTAAAAAGATGTGAATTACAGCAAGAGGTTGGGGCAAAATTTGGTCAAATTATTATTGGTCAAATTTGTGAGAAAATAAATCAATGCAAGTTTCCAGAATAATCTATGTCTAATCATGTTTAAGGTTGACAGCAGTAGATTTAAGTAGAGCAGTAGATTTACGGTCGTTAGAAAAGTCCAGTTAGCAATTATCAATGTCAATAATACTCTTGACTTCTAAAACTCCTAAAAAAGTAAAGATAGGCAAAGTATTTTAGGTTGCAGTTTCCTCAGTTTATAATGCAAAGAAGAAATATTCTGGAGCTTAACCTTCTGTGTCTATGAACTTGCTGGCACATGAAATTCCATGTTTTGTTAATAATTAATAATAATTTGTGACAATACAGAAGAGTTAAGAACCTCGGCTTCTGCCTCTTTGCCGTGTCAAACTGATGGATTTGTTTATCCATTTTTTTATGTTTTGTCTAAAACTGGCCAGAAGGCACTGAGGAATTACTTTATTGTATACTTGTGGAGTGACTTTACATGCAGGCTTTCAATGACGACAAAGAATCAGGATAGGTCAAATGAGAAACAAAATAATAATTATTTGAGTGATTAACGGGAATAACTAAACAAAAGTATTTATCGATGTTGAAAATGTAAAAGAATGGGACTCCGAATGGTCCAGCAGGCTAAGTGCTGCCACTATGATCAGGAGATCGCCGGTTATTGTAGTTTGCTATCTTTGCCTTGAGAGAGTACAATTGGCCTTGCTCTCTCTGGGTGGGTAGAGGGCACTTTCCCCCCACAACATTCCAAAGGGTGATCTCACTCAGCAAAAGCCGTCTGTGAGTTGATGTATCGGAGCTGAGTCGCTGCGCTTTCCTCCGAGCGTGCTGTGATGCTACTGTGCAATGCTGTGTCAGCACCTAAAAAAAACAAGAAAAAGAAAAGGATATGGATAAATCCATGGCTGAAAAGAAAGAGTCAAAACAAGGGATTCAATTAGACATATACTTACATACTGTAGCTACGATGAGATGCACATATACTGTTGAAGACAAATATCTGTAGCTAGCTGTATGTACGTATTAAATCCACCCTATATACACTTAATTGAGGTCAAACACATATTTCCCACCAGAGATTGTGTGATCACCCCACACTACAAGATACTGAGTTTAAATTAGTTTTAAATTAATCATGTATTATCTTTATGATTTATGTCTGGGAGAAGATAGGAGGACTAAAGATTGGACACTCTTTGAAGACTCCACACACACTACATGATAATCTGGGAAGATCACCATTTATGATAGTCCTGAAATCGGGAGATTATCAGGATGAGTAAATCAGCCTGATTTACCATTTAAATGTTTCGTATTTAACTTTGTCTTCTGATCAGTTCAGATCAGAATTTTTACTTTTAACTTAGCAAAGGGTGCCTTAAACTGTTGTATTCCTCTTAACCAGATCTGGTCTGCTACAGTAACTTAATGCTATTATACAGCAAATCAACGATATTATATTTATTTTCATCATCAGCATCAGCACATAATGTCTGTTCCAAATACAGAAAATCAATTTGCAAAACACTAAAATATATTAAATATAAATTGCTGTTAATGGAATGCAATCGAGTGGACAGGGAGTGTGTGCATAACCTATTACTGTACAGTCAGGGCCTGTGTAACGATTAATCACTACCACACTTGGATGAGTCTGGAACGAGTCCCAGGCCAGCACGGACTTCTGAGAAGTCAATTTAAGCAGTGTTTAGATGAGCCCCACTGACAGGTCTTGGTTAATGATTTTCATTTAATGGTTCCAAATGATGTATGAGCACCTCACCACAAGCACTAACTGAATTTTAAATGCTAAAAAAAATAAAGTCCCTGAAATTGGAGCTCTGAGACGACACTGGCCAGCAAGAACACGCATTACAGCAAAGGATCTGCACTGTTGCTATTTATCAGCAGACAAGCGTGAGCCCATGTTACATAACGTGTCTGTGACTAACCGCTCTTTTTATTAGCGGCTTAATCAGAGAGGTCAGTTTTCTTTTTTGCTGTTGCTGAAGCAAGAAATGCCAGAGCAAAAGTAGCAGTGCTTTAAAAAGCTTTTAAAGTGCAGCAGGATTGCTAAACAAAATCAAAACCACATTGGAGGATAGTTTAAAATGCGATTACAATTGGATTTGTACAGATGCGTCTTAGTCTGGAAGCTAAAATCAAATTTCATTGTGTCTTTTGCGTCACTCAGAATGCAACCAACAACTACCTCAACAAATCCAGAGTGGCGGAAATACTAGGATCCGAAAAGAGCGCCACAGGTTAATTATTGTCACTGACCTTGTTACCAAGAACAACCTATGCAGATTTGTTTGTGATGTCCAGACAGACAAATCCAATCTGATCTCAAACAAATCTCAAAAAAACAAAATTTGCCTGTGGTCTGAACACAAATAAACAAACCAAACAGTCAAGCTAGAATTGAAAAAAAATGGGGTCAAATACAGTAAGCAACAACCGAGTTGGCAATACTTCGCAAATTTACAATGCTTCAGACAGGGTTTAAATGCATAAGGCAGTAATCAGTCGCAGGTATGTTAAATCAAATACTTAGGGGAAGCTGAGTGGAAAATCTGTTTATGATTGGCTGGTATGAACCAAGTGATAGAGTACTCAGGACAAAGGAGATCATGGAAATTGTAAAAAAAAAAAAAAATATATATATATATATATATATATATATATATATATATATATATATAGTCCCTTAAGATGCTCGCTAAACTGCAGTGTGAAACCAAAATAAACCAGACCAAATACAATGTAACACACCATGTTGTTTATATAAAATATCTTCTAAATGTTTCTTAAAAATTAGTTAACAGGACTGGCAATTCAGTAAATGACATGGTCTCTGACTTTTGCTCAGTGTCATATGTATGTACTGTATATGTTTGTATGGACTTTTTATCATATTGGGAACTTGCTACTCTGGGTTTGTTGGTGCTGGGAAGGAAGACAATGTCAATGACCTTGCTGGGGGTGCTATGGAGTGGAGCTTGGCATTGTGGGACATGTGACTGTCACATGGACAATCAGGACTCAGGACAAAGGAGATCATGGAAATTGTAAAAAAAAAAAAAAAATATATATATATATATATATATATATATATATATATATATATATATATATATATATATATATATATATATATATATATATATATAGTCCCTTAAGATGCTCGCTAAACTGCAGTGTGAAACCAAAATAAACCAGACCAAATACAATGTAACACACCATGTTGTTTATATAAAATATCTTCTAAATGTTTCTTAAAAATTAGTTAAAAGGACTGGCAATTCGGTAAATGACATGGTCTCTGACTTTTGCTCAGTGTCGTATGTATGTACTGTATATGTTTGTATGGACTTTTTATCATATTGGGAACTTGCTACTCTGGGTTTGTTGGTGCTGGGAAGGAAGACAATGTCAATGACCTTGCTGGGGGTGCTATGGAGTGGAGCTTGGCATTATGGGACATGTGACTGTCACCTCCGTCACGTCGCCTTCCTGCCCAACCATCCAATGACGTAAAGCCTGCAGCCGAATCTCAAGGATGGGGCAAGAGTGCATGAAGAGATTAACCAGAGGAGACAAGATTCCCCCCAGAAACCTTCTTTAGGCCTCGGGAAAGGTCTGAGTATCATGGAGGACCCAAAAAAATTAAAGGCCTTTTACTCAGGTTCACTCTCTTGCTGGATCCATATAATCCACTGCATTTGTTTTGTAGAAATCTATAATAAACAGCAATGGTTCTATGTAGCATGATGACATACAGGTCTGGAAAAAAATAAGAAACCACTTAATGAAATTATGAGTTTTTTTGTCACGTCTCTTGCATTACATTTTTTGATTTTACCAAATTGAAAACCTCTGGAATGTAATCAAGAGGAAGATGGATGATCACAAGCCACCAAACCAAGCTAAACTGCTTAAATTTTTCCACCAAATAAAGATTAGGTGTCCCCAGACTTCTGACAGACAATCTATGAATAGTAAGGTGGGGAAAAAAACAGCGTACCGTAGGTTTGCGAATGAGGAAACTGCATTTATCCTTGTCTCAAGGCAACGGCTCAGCGGTTTTGTCACGCCTGTGTCTGTTGGACTGACTAAGATACAAGAGGCAGCAGCTCACTGTCTTATTTTAAGGAGGAGGATGGCATCAGTCTGGAAAAGTCTTCTGCATACTAATGAGCTGGGGGTTATGACTGTAGAGACGGGCTGCGAGGGCCAGAGGCTAAGCTAATATAAGTGGAGGGATTTTTAACCTCCGCTTGGACAATAAAGAGCACAGGGAAGACAGTTTTGCATATTTAAACGGCCAATCTGGCAGCATGATTGTCCATGAATAATTATCGTTTGAGAGATGTTTAGCATATGGGTGCTGAACGACATGGAACAAAGGTGTCAGACTGGCTTGATGCTCTCGAACCTGTTTGGAAATTGTTGTTGTGTGTGTTGTGTGTTTTTTTTTTTATCATTTGTTCTTTATTAGCCTTGTGCAGTCTCCATGAACAGAGTTAATTCAATGAGCTCTTGGGTCATTAACGTGGAACAGAATAGAGCGACGCTTATCTTTGTAGAAACTCATTACACAACGTACCTGCGTCTTTGTGCGATGTGTTGACATCATTCCCCTTTTAAAATGGATAACTGACAGCTCATAGCGAGCAAAAGAAAAGAAGTGAGATAAAACCATTGTATTTACAGAATAGCTGAAACTGTTTGCTGTTACAGGCGATTGTGTGGAAAACAGGCCTGTGCCGGTTCAGATCGGTGACACGAGCTGCATGTCAAAAGCCTAGAAAAAGTTGGGAGATTAAGAAGGATAATTTATGTAATTTATTCTGAGGGTACATCACAAAGCCATCTGAATGCTGAGAGCAGTGCGGGAAGGGAGACGTGGGGTCAGATTTGGGTTGGCAGCAAGGTGCTTCCACAGAGGCTGGATTCAACCATCCTCAAAATCCAGCCAGAGGAAGCACAGGCACATTTAGAGAAGATGTGTTTTACGCAGATGAAGCTCTCCCCGGGTGCTGGGGAGTTTGGGTCATCATTGCTGGCATCATTTCGTAGTAAACAGCATGCTCAAATGATGACGCCTTCATGACAACTGGGATCTTTTCAAGTTCTTACCATCCTACTTCCCTTTTCAGAGCATTCGCTCAGCCTTTACTGGTTTATTTAACCATTTAATGTCTTTTCCAAGAGCAAAGCAATGGATTATTTAAATAATTTTTCATAATCTTTGAAATATTCACTTTTACCAAGTGTTTGAGGTGGCACATGTGTAAAAACTAAACACCATTCACAAATGCCATCTTATATCTCATCCATGATTTCTTTAAACACCAGTAATTATCAGACCCGCTCTAGTGACTGGATCACCTGTCAGGTTCCTAAAGTTTTTACTGAACTGGAAAATAATCTGCTTTTAGCTACTGTGCAGCAGCGAACTGGAATTCTCTACAGGAAACTCTAAAACTAACCACCTTAAGACAGCTTGTAATTGTTTTAATTAAGTTTTTCTTTTACCTTATTTATTTTATTTATTTTGTCTTTTTATTGCACTGAAGTTTGTGTTAGAGTTTGGATGAAGGGGATTGGTGTGGTCCTGCTCTTGTAATAATTTGTCTCATGAGTTTTTGTAGACGTCTGAGTACTTGGCAGTTGAGGCACGGACCATGAACATAGTTCGCTATGCTTCTGGATTCTTGTCGAGCCAGTATCAGATGGTAGTGGTTGCTGTGTTCTGCTCACGCAACTTATAATGTGATTTATTGTGTGTGATTGTGCTTAGGTAGGTGTGTTGTTGCCATAGTTAAAGGAAGTGAGCTTAGATTAAGGAGGGATTCTGTTTGTTCATAGGTTATTTTTTGGTAGGTCTGTTACTTGGCAGTTGAGGCAATGGACCATGAACATAGTGTTAGGCTGTGCTTCTGGATTCTTGTCGAGCCAGTATCAGATTGTGGTGGTTTTGCTATTGTTGTTAGTTGAGTGAGTAGTAGATCCTGGCTGAGCCCTATGCATAACCCCAGCTGTTAGGTGCAGGATTTGTCAATTTCCTGTATTATATTACTTTATCTAATTTTATGTTTTACCTTTTAGCCCTTTTATGTTATTCATTTAATCATTTTATTTGTTTTATTACTGCTTTTACTTTTGACCTTTTATGTTTTTGTTTAATTTATTTGTTTTTTTAATTAATTATATATTTTTTTATGTATTATTATTATTATTATTATTTATTTTAGTTTCATCATTTACCTTTTTATAATTGTGGTTATTTTGCATTTCCTTTTATTTATTTTTTTTATTAAATCTTACATTGTTTGCTTGTTTTTATAATTTCAACTAAATCCCTTTAATTTTGTGTATGTTGGCTGCATTGAAAATGAGGGTTACCTTCAATGTATTTATCGAATGGAAATAAAGGTTGATTAATTGATTGATTGAAATACAAAAACTGTAACAATATCATGCTCCAAAGATATGTTTACTTTGAAAAGTCCACCAAAACAGTTGTGTATTAAAATCTAATAATTATTAGGTAAAAACTGCTATCAAATAATACACAAAATTCTAGGTGGACATGATATCTTAATGCAGCAACAGGCAAAGCCATTTCCACATGAAATGAAAATGTTGGGACCCCCAAGAGAGCCCATGGTGATGTTTGTTTCACAGACTTTTTTAAAGCTGTGTAAAGATCCTTACAGCACTCTGTCCTTTACTTTAACTAATGAAGTTCCTAAGTGACACACAGTAGTATAAACAATTGGGCACCCCTGATAATTTTAATGTCTTTTTCTTTATAAATGATTGGTTGTTCAAATCAGCAATTTCAGTTAAATGTATCATATAGCAGGTGAATGCAGTGATATTTGAGAAGTTAAATGAAGTTTATAATTTACAGAAAGTGTGCAATAATTATTTAAACTAGGCAGGTGCATAAATCTGGGCACCTCAAAAGAAAATTACATTAATATTTAGTAGATCCTCCTTTTGCAGAAATAACAGCCTGTGTTCTTTCATCACACCCTTTTAGCTACAGTATGTAGGAGTGATGGGTTAGTGTGAGAGATGAAAATATTTCCTTTTAAAAGGGTATTATTTGATTCTACGTGTCTGTTCCAATCATTATTCAAACGCTTACATAGATATTTTATGTTCCATAAAACTAGTTCTGACCTGATTTCTATGACAAAATGTTAACAATAGTTATAAAGTCAGTGTGTATTTTTGTGTTACATCAGGATTTTAACCTTAAAACATCACATTACAGTCATATTCCCACAATAAGAAAAAAAAAACAGGAATGAGCTGCTTTCTGAATGTATCTGATTCAATGTTGAAATTGGTATAAATATCTAAAAATGGGTCTGGGCGCTTATGGGTAAGGCATTGAGTCCAGCTTCTGAAGACCTAATGAATGGGAAAGCTTTCTTTGGTTGTCTACCATGGACATTGTTAGACTTACTCTCTCATAGATTCAAATCCATTTGTAAAGGTGATATGCATACCTGTCAAGTTTTAGATTTCAAAATAAGGGATATTTTCCTCTGTCCGCTTAAAGCCGTCCCACCAGCCCAACGAAGGTTCAGTATCCCTTACATTTTAAAACAGGTTTACAAAAAATCTAAAATAACCACATGTGAACCACTTACACACTACAATTAGATTATCAGAATCTGAACATGTTGTGGACATTCCTACATATGCCATTCTTTTAATACAGCCAAATTAAAAACCCTTTTCTATATCTTTTTTTATTTAAGATTTCATGTCTTTTTTGTAATAAATGCACTCTTTTATATGATATATTTTTTATTTATTTAATGGATTTAAAATTGAACAAAGAGTGCACAAATTCTGCAAAATGACTGTTGGTGACCTAAAAATGGTATTATGAGCTTTTACTAAAAGGACATGGACCAGATATGTTTCATCAGTAAAAATTAGTCCTAAGGGGCCTACACAATAAATTTTAATTAATACTTCTTCCTTTTGATCACTCCACCCCTGATCAGTTCAGTTAATGTCGGTCCTCTCCACATTTCTAGTTAAACTGAGTCACAAGCTGTAATTTTTTTATTTTAAGAGGTTTAATCTGTGTGTTTTATTTCGGAGTATTTTTAAGCAGCTATCAGAAAAATCTCATCACAGTTTCCATGATTAGACTACCGTTACCTTTCTTTTAGAAAAATCGCTGCATGTATGTTTTAACATCAGCAGCTCCAACTAGCTGCCTGAACTCACAGCGAGGAGGGCGGGGCTTCCCCACACTGACCCTCCTTGCAAGCTGATTGGCTGTTTCTCCTGAAAGGCGGGGCTTTCTCCTTGAACCGGCTCCACGATTGGTTAAGAGACACAGAGCGGTCAGTGCCCTGTATCCTCAATAATATATATTTTTTTATTGTAATAAAATACGGGAAATTTACGGGAAAATACTAATACGGGAGGACGGCGGGAAAGAGGAGTAAAATACGGTAGTTTCCCGGCCAAAACGGGAGACTTGACAGGTATGGTGATATGGAGTCCTTTGGAAAGTAACCTGAATCTTTTATAAGTGCGATTCAATTCAGTTTTTAAAAGATTTGAATCTTCTTAACAAGTATTTCTAATCTGTTTTCAAAAAGATTCAAACCATTGTTTAAAATATGTATTTTTAGTGTTACATCCTCATTAAAAGACTCTGGTCTTCGCATGTTTAAAAAACATAATATGGCCCTTTTAAAAGTGATTCAAGTCTTTTATTTAATTACAATCTTTGGCAAGCATGTCTTATTTGAAACATGGTTCAAATCAGCGGTTTTGAAATAATTCTAATATTAAATATTTTTAAAAGACAATTACAATCAATTTACATATTTAAGGTAGTTAAGTCGCACTAAGTATTTTATAAACTAAATCTTAACAAGTGGTTTTAATGTATTAAAATGTCTTTTTAATGGAGAGATAGTAGTTATTAAAGTTATTTAATGTCTTTACCTAATACAAACTTCTCTGAATTGTTAGTTGTATGTTTTTATTATCCTGGAGGCTGACTCTTGGCCTCCCTTGTCATAAACATCTAGTGATGCCACTGCTACACACCACATGATGTTTTTTCTACTGGGCATGATTTTTTTTTTTAACACAAATGAACATTTCACAAGTTTGGCGCCAGCTTCCTCACATTATTCGCCTTTTTTACAGAACCTAATCACATGCTAGTGGTTTTATTTAGAGATGTAGCCACGACTTCATTACTGTTGGGTTTGGAAGGGAAATAAAATTTAATTTATGCAAAAATATGGATTAAATCTCATAACTAATTAACTAATACGCTGTCTAATTTCCCTTTCTCCACTTCTCTCTCTCTTTATCTCTCTCTCTTTCTCGCTCACACACATACACACACACAGAGACAGCTGCTGTTCCTGATAGGCATGAATTTCTGCATGTTTCCTCTCCTAACTGGATTCATCCATCTGTTTATCTGTTAGAAGATGTGGAAGTGAAGTTTCGCTGCTCGACATGCAGAAGTTGTAAAACACTAGCATTTATTTCCTTTATTAAAGATTCTATTCTCTATTTAAGGATTGAGCTTTCTCATGTTTGATGTTAAAGCTCTCCATTAAACGTTTGGTAGATTCCAATGAATAAATAAATAATTCAAAACCACACTGAGATATTATAATAACAAACTAGATTGCAGTTCCTACAGAAACTGCGAGTGTGATTGCAGAGCTGGCTGGTATCTGCTATGGTGTTGCTAAGGTGTTGCTAAGTGGTTGCTAAGGTGTTGCTATCGTATCCAGGGTGGTTGCTAAGGTGTTGCTAAGTGGTTGCTAGGTGGTTGCTAAGGTGTTGCTAGGTGGTTGCTAAGGTGTTGCAATGGTATCCGGGGTGGTTGCTAAGGTGTTGCTAGATGGTTGCTAGGCGGTTGCTAAGGTGTTGCTATGGTATCCGGGGTGGTTGCTAAGGTGTTGCTAGGTGGTTGCTAAGGTGTTGCTATGGTATCCGGGGTGGTTGCTAAGGTGTTGCTAGGTGGTTGCTAGGGTGTTGCTAGGCGGTTGCTAAGGTGTTGCTATGGTATCCGGGGTGGTTGCTAAGGTGTTGCTAGGTGGTTGCTAGGGTGTTGCTAGGCGGTTGCTAAGGTGTTGCTATGGTATCCGGGGTGGTTGCTAAGGTGTTGCTAAGTGGTTGCTACGTGGTTGCTAAGGTGTTGCTAGGCGGTTGCTAAGGTGTTGCTATGGTATCCGGGGTGGTTGCTAAGGTGTTGCTAAGTGGTTGCTATGCGGTTGCTAAGGTGTTGCTAGGCGGTTGCTAAGGTGTTGCTATGGTATCCGGGGAGGTTGCTAAGGTGTTGCTAGGTGGTTGCTAGGTGGTTGCTAAGGTGTTGTTAGGCGGTTGCTAAGGTGTTGCTATGGTATCTGTGGTGGTTGCTATGGTGTTTCTAGGTGGTTGCTAGGTGATTTATATGCATAAATTAGATTAAATGGTGTTTGCACGTTGCTACGCAACGTGCAAATACATCAATCAGCTATGCACGCTAGGTTGCTCTGGCCGTTCGGGGGTGTCCAAACTTTTGACCCGTGGCTCCAGTATACACAGTACTGGGGGGCCGGGGTGTCCAAACTTTTGACCCATGGCTCCATTACACACAGTACTGGGGGGCCGGGGTGTCCAAACTTTTGACCTAACGCTGATTTATCCCATAGCTGCTCCATTACACACAGTACTGGAGTTCTAGCTACCTGTCCTTCGATCTAGCTGCCGTCCTCCGATTGGCCCCATTCATTCCAATGGGGCCACTTCGTACGACATTCGTACGAAATCCGTACGTCGTAACTTTTCGTAACGCATATTTTCGGAAAGAGCTCAATAAGTTCTACAGGTCCTCAATTGGTTTCATCTTAGTATTTCAAAAATTGCGACGTCCACGGGCGTGCAAAGTTCTGCCCATTCATTTTCAATGGGCAAAAAAACGCGTACTTACGAAGTTTTTACGAAAAACGTAAGTCCGATCGGAAAGCTGTATACAAGCCCACCATTCCCGATAAGGACGCACGTTTTCTCTTTTGAACGAAGTCGATATTTCGAAAACTGCGGCACTAGTTAACCGGACAAAAAACAGGTGGAATAATAATAATAATAATAATAATAAGAAGAAGAAGAAGAAGAACTAGATTGCAGTTCCTACAGAAACTGCGAGTGTGATTGCAGTGCTGGCTGGTATCTGCTGTGGTGTTGCTAAGGTGTTGCTAAGTGGTTGCTAAGGTGTGGCTATGGTATCCGGGGTGGTTGCTAAGGTGTTGCTAAGTGGTTGCTAGGTGGTTGCTAAGGTGTTGCTAGGCGGTTGCTAAGGTGTTGCTATGGTATCTGGGGTGGTTGCTAAGGTGTTGCTAGGTGGTTGCTAAGGTGTTGCTAGGCGGTTGCTAAGGTGTTGCTATGGTATCCGGGGTGGTTGCTAAGGTGTTGCTAGCTGGTTGCTAGGTGGTTGCTAAGGTGTTGCTAGGCGGTTGCTAAGGTGTTGCTATGGTATCCGGGGTGGTTGCTAAGGTGTTGCTAGGTGGTTGCTAGGTGGTTGCTAAGTTGTTGCTAGGCGGTTGCTAAGGTGTTGCTATGGTATCCGGGGTGGTTGCTAAGGTGTTGCTAGGTGGTTGCTAGGGTGTTGCTAGGCGGTTGCTAAGGTGTTGCTATGGTATCCGGGGTGGTTGCTAAGGTGTTGCTAGGTGGTTGCTAGGTGGTTGCTAGGGTGTTGCTAGGCGGTTGCTAAGGTGTTGCTATGGTATCCGGGGTGGTTGCTAAGGTGTTGCTAGGTGGTTGCTAGGTGGTTGCTAGGGTGTTGCTAGGCGGTTGCTAAGGTGTTGCTATGGTATCCGGGGTGGTTGCTAAGGTGTTGCTAGGTGGTTGCTAGGTGGTTGCTAGGGTGTTGCTAGGCGGTTGCTAAGGTGTTGCTATGGTATCCGGGGTGGTTGCTAAGGTGTTGCTAGGTGGTTGCTAGGTGGTTGCTAGGGTGTTGCTAGGCGGTTGCTAAGGTGTTGCTATGGTATCCGGGGTGGTTGCTAAGGTGTTGCTAGGTGGTTGCTAGGTGGTTGCTAGGGTGTTGCTAGGCGGTTGCTAAGGTGTTGCTATGGTATCCGGGGTGGTTGCTAAGGTGTTGCTAGGTGGTTGCTAGGTGGTTGCTAGGGTGTTGCTAGGCGGTTGCTAAGGTGTTGCTATGGTATCCGGGGTGGTTGCTAAGGTGTTGCTAGGTGGTTGCTAGGTGGTTGCTAGGGTGTTGCTAGGCGGTTGCTAAGGTGTTGCTATGGTATCCGGGGTGGTTGCTAAGGTGTTGCTAGGTGGTTGCTAGGGTGTTGCTAGGCGGTTGCTAAGGTGTTGCTATGGTATCCGGGGTGGTTGCTAAGGTGTTGCTAGGTGGTTGCTAGGTGGTTGCTAGGGTGTTGCTAGGCGGTTGCTAAGGTGTTGCTATGGTATCCGGGGTGGTTGCTAAGGTGTTGCTAGGTGGTTGCTAGGTGGTTGCTAGGGTGTTGCTAGGCGGTTGCTAAGGTGTTGCTATGGTATCTGGGGTGGTTGCTAAGGTGTTGCTAGATGGTTGCTAGGTGGTTGCTATGGTGTTGCTAGGCGGTTGCTAAGGTGTTGCTATGGTATCCAGGGTGGTTGCTATGGTGTTTCTAGGTGGTTGCTAGGTGATGTATATGCATAAATTTGATTAAATGGTGTTTGCACGTTGCTACGCAACGTGCAAATACATCAATCAGCTATGCACGCTAGGTTGCTCTGGCCGTTCGGGGGTGTCCAAACTTTTGACCCGTGGCTCCATTACACACAGTACTGGGGGGCCGGGGTGTCCAAACTTTTGACCCGTGGCTCCATTACACACAGTACTGGGGGGCCGGGGTGTCCAAACTTTTGACCTAATGCTGTTTTATCCCATAGCTGCTCCATACACTCACAGTACTGGAGTTCTAGCTACCTGTCCTTCGATCTAGCTGCCGTCCTCCGATTGGCCCCATTCATTCCAATGGGGCCACTTCGTACGACATTCGTACGAAATCCGTACGTCGTAACTTTTCGTAACGCATATTTTCGGAAAGAGCTCAATAAGTTCTACAGGTCCTCAATTGGTTTCATCTTAGTATTTCAAAAATTGCGACGTCCACGGACGTGCAAAGTTCTGCCCATTCATTTTCTATGGGCAAAAAAACGCGTACTTACGAAGTTTTTACGAAAAACGTAAGTCCGATCGGAAAGCTGTATACAAGCCCACCATTCCCGATATGGACGCACGTTTTCTCTTTTGGACGAAGTCGATATTTCGAAAACTGCGGCACTAGTTAACCGGACAAAAAACAGGTGGAATAATAATAATAACTAGATTGCAGTTCCTGCAGAAACTGCGAGTGTGATTGCAGTGCTGGCTGGTATCTGCTAAGGTGTTGCTAGGTGGTTGCTAAGGTGTTGCTAGGTGGTTGCTAAGGTGTTGCTATGGTATCCGGGGTGGTTGCTAAGATGTTGCTAGGTGGTTGCTAGGTGGTTGCTAAGGTATTGCTAGGCGGTTGCTAAGGTGTTGCTATGGTATCCGGGATGGTTGCTAAGGTGTTGCTAGGTGGTTGCTAGGGTGTTGCTAGGCGGTTGCTAAGGTGTTGCTATGGTATCCGGGGTGGTTGCTAAGGTGTTGCTAGGTGGTTGCTAGGTGGTTGCTAGGCGGTTGCTAAGGTGTTGCTATGGTATCCGGGGTGGTTGCTAAGGTGTTGCTAAGTGGTTGCTAGGTGGTTGCTAAGGTGTTGCTAGGCGGTTGCTAAGGTGTTGCTATGGTATCCAGGGTGGTTGCTAAGGTGTTGCTAGGTGGTTGCTAGGGTGTTGCTAGGCAGTTGCTAGGGTGTTGCTATGGTATCCGGGGTGGTTGCTAAGGTGTTGCTAGGTGGTTGCTAGGTGGTTGCTAGGGTGTTGCTAGGCGGTTGCTAAGGTGTTGCTATGGTATCCAGGGTGGTTGCTAAGGTGTTGCTAGGTGGTTGCTAGGTTGTTGCTAGGGTGTTGCTAGGCGGTTGCTAAGGTGTTGCTATGGTATCCGGGGTGGTTGCTAAGGTGTTGCTAGGTGGTTGCTAGGTGGTTGCTAAGGTGTTGCTAGGCGGTTGCTAGGGTGTTGCTAGGCGGTTGCTAAGGTGTTGCTATGGTATCCGGGGTGGTTGCTAAGGTGTTGCTAGGTGGTTGCTAGGTGGTTGCTAGGCGGTTGCTAAGGTGTTGCTATGGTATCCGGGGTGGTTGCTAAGGTGTTGCTAGGTGGTTGCTAGGTGGTTGCTAGGGTGTTGCTAGGCGGTTGCTAAGGTGTTGCTATGGTATCCGGGATGGTTGCTAAGGTGTTGCTAGGTGGTTGCTAGGGTGTTGCTAGGCGGTTGCTAAGGTGTTGCTATGGTATCGGGGTGGTTGCTAAGGTGTTGCTAGGTGGTTGCTAGGTGGTTGCTAGGCGGTTGCTAAGGTGTTGCTATGGTATCCGGGGTGGTTGCTAAGGTGTTGCTAGGTGGTTGCTAGGTGGTTGCTAGGGTGTTGCTAGGCGGTTGCTAAGGTGTTGCTATGGTATCCGGGGTGGTTGCTAAGGTGTTGCTAGGGTGTTGCTAGGGTGTTGCTAGGCGGTTGCTAAGGTGTTGCTATGGTATCCGGGGTGGTTGCTAAGGTGTTGCTAGGTGGTTGCTAGGCGGTTGCTAAGGTGTTGCTATGGTATCCGGGGTGGTTGCTAAGGTGTTGCTAAGTGGTTGCTATGCGGTTGCTAAGGTGTTGCTAGGCGGTTGCTAAGGTGTTGCTATGGTATCCGGGGAGGTTGCTAAGGTGTTGCTAGGTGGTTGCTAGGTGGTTGCTAAGGTGTTGCTAGGCGGTTGCTAAGGTGTTGCTATGGTATCTGTGGTGGTTGCTATGGTGTTTCTAGGTGGTTGCTAGGTGATTTATATGCATAAATTAGATTAAATGGTGTTTGCACGTTGCTACGCAACGTGCAAATACATCAATCAGCTATGCACGCTAGGTTGCTCTGGCCGTTCGGGGGTGTCCAAACTTTTGACCCGTGGCTCCATTACACACAGTACTGGGGGGCCGGGGTGTCCAAACTTTTGACCCATGGCTCCATTACACACAGTACTGGGGGGGGCCAGGGTGTCCAAACTTTTGACCTAACGCTGATTAATCCCATAGCTGCTCCATTACACACAGTACTGGAGTTCTAGCTACCTGTCCTTCGATCTAGCTGCCGTCCTCCGATTGGCCCCATTCATTCCAATGGGGCCACTTCGTACGACATTCGTACGAAATCCGTACGTCGTAACTTTTCGTAACGCATATTTTCGGAAAGAGCTCAATAAGTTCTACAGGTCCTCAATTGGTTTCATCTTCGTATTTCAAAAATTGCGACGTCCACGGGCGTGCAAAGTTCTGCCCATTCATTTTCAATGGGCAAAAAAACGCGTACTTACGAAGTTTTTACGAAAAACGTAAGTCCGATCGGAAAGCTGTATACAAGCCCACCATTCCCGATATGGACGCACGTTTTCTCTTTTGAACGAAGTCGATATTTCGAAAACTGCGGCACTAGTTAACCGGACAAAAAACAGGTGGAATAATAATAATAATAACTAGATTGCAGTTCCTGCAGAAACTGCGAGTGTGATTGCAGTGCTGGCTGGTATCTGCTAAGGTGTTGCTAAGGTGTTGCTATGGTATCCGTGGTGGTTGCTAAGATGTTGCTAGGTGGTTGCTAAGGTGTTGCTAGGCGGTTGCTAAGGTGTTGCTATGGTATCTTGGGTGGTTGCTAAGGTGTTGCTAGGTGGTTGCTAAGGTGTTGCTAGGTGGTTGCTAGGTGGTTGCTAAGGTGTTGCTAGGCGGTTGCTAAGGTGTTGCTATGGTATCCGGGGTGGTTGCTAAGGTGTTGCTAGGTGGTTGCTATGTGGTTGCTAGGGTGTTGCTAGGCGGTTGCTAAGGTGTTGCTATGGTATCTTGGGTGGTTGCTAAGGTGTTGCTAGGTGGTTGCTAGGTGGTTGCTAAGGTGTTGCTAGGCGGTTGCTAAGGTGTTGCTATGGTATCCGGGGTGGTTGCTAAGGTGTTGCTAGGTGGTTGCTAGGTGGTTGCTAAGGTGTTGCTAGGCGGTTGCTAAGGTGTTGCTATGGTATCCGGGGTGGTTGCTAAGGTGTTGCTAGGTGGTTGCTAGGTGGTTGCTAAGGTGTTGCTAGGCGGTTGCTAAGGTGTTGCTATGGTATCCGGGGTGGTTGCTAAGGTGTTGCTAGGTGGTTGCTAGGTGGTTGCTAAGGTGTTGCTAGGCGGTTGCTAAGGTGTTGCTATGGTATCTTGGGTGGTTGCTAAGGTGTTGCTAGGTGGTTGCTAGGTGGTTGCTAGGGTGTTGCTAGGCGGTTGCTAAGGTGTTGCTATGGTATCTTGGGTGGTTGCTAAGGTGTTGCTAGGTGGTTGCTAGGTGGTTGCTAGGGTGTTGCTAGGCGGTTGCTAAGGTGTTGCTATGGTATCCGGGGTGGTTGCTAGGTGGTTGCTAGGTGGTTGCTAGGTGGTTGCTAGGGTGTTGCTAGGCGGTTGCTAAGGTGTTGCTATGGTATCCGGGGTGGTTGCTAAGGTGTTGCTAGGTGGTTGCTAGGTGGTTGCTAGGCGGTTGCTAGGCGGTTGCTAAGGTGTTGCTATGGTATCCGGGGTGGTTGCTATGGTGTTTCTAGGTGGTTGCTAGGTGATGTATATGCATAAATTTGATTAAATGGTGTTTGCACGTTGCTACGCAACGTGCAAATACATCAATCAGCTATGCACGCTAGGTTGCTCTGGCCGTTCGGGGGTGTCCAAACTTTTGACCCGTGGCTCCATTACACACAGTACTGGGGGGCCGGGGTGTCCAAACTTTTGACCCATGGCTCCATTACACACAGTACTGGGGGGCCGGGGTGTCCAAACTTTTGACCTAACGCTGATTTATCCCATAGCTGCTCCATTACACACAGTACTGGAGTTCTAGCTACCTGTCCTTCGATCTAGCTGCCGTCCTCCGATTGGCCCCATTCATTCCTATGGGGCCACTTCGTACGACATTCGTACGAAATCCGTACGTCGTAACTTTTCGTAACGCATATTTTCGGAAAGAGCTCAATAAGTCCTACAGGTCCTCAATTGGTTTCATCTTCGTATTTCAAAAATTGCGACGTCCACGGGCGTGCAAAGTTCTGTCCATTCATTTTCAATGGGCAAAAAAACGCGTACTTACGAAGTTTTTACGAAAAACGTAAGTCCGATCGGAAAGCTGTATACAAGCCCACCATTCCCGATATGGACGCACGTTTTCTCTTTTGAACGAAGTCGATATTTCGAAAACTGCGGCACTAGTTAACCGGACAAAAAACAGGTGGAATAATAATAATAACTAGATTGCAGTTCCTACAGAAACTGCGAGTGTGATTGCAGAGATGACCGGGGTACCCAAACTTTTGACCAGTTGCTCCATTACACACAGTACTGGGGCCCTGGGGTGTCCAAACTTTTGACCCGTGGCTCCATTACACAGTACTGGGGCTCTGGGGTGTCCAAACTTTTGACCCGTGACTCCATTACACACAGTACTGGGGCTCTGGGGTGTCCAAACTTTTGACCCGTGACTCCATTACACACAGTACTGGGGCTCTGGGGTGTCCAAACTTTTGACCCGTGGCTCCATTACACACAGTACTGGGGCTCTGGGGTGTCCAAACTTTTGACCCGTGGCTCCATTACACACAGTACTGGGGCTCTGGGGTGTCCAAACTTTTGACCCGTGGCTCCATTACACACAGTACTGGGGGGCTGGGGTGTCCAAACTTTTGACCCGTGGCTCCATTACACACAGTACTGGGGGCTGGGGTGTCCAAACTTTTGACCCGTGGCTCCATTACACACAGTACTGGGGGGCCGGGGTGTCCAAACTTTTGACCTAATGCTGTTTTATCCCATAGCTGCTCCATTACACACAGTACTGGAGTTCTAGCTACCTGTCCTTCGATCTAGCTGCCGTCCTCCGATTGGCCCCATTCATTCCAATGGGGCCACTTCGTACGACATTCGTACGAAATCCGTACGTCGTAACTTTTCGTAACGCATATTTTCGGAAAGAGCTCAATAAGTTCTACAGGTCCTCAATTGGTTTCATCTTCGTATTTCAAAAATTGCGACGTCCACGGGCGTGCAAAGTTCTGCCCATTCATTGTCAATGGGCAAAAAAACGCGTACTTACGAAGTTTTTACGAAAAACGTAAGTCCGATCGGAAAGCTGTATACAAGCCCACCATTCCCGATATGGACGCACGTTTTCTCTTTTGAACGAAGTCGATATTTCGAAAACTGCGGCACTAGTTAACCGGACAAAAAACAGGTGGAATAATAATAATAAGAAGAAGAAGAAGAATAAGACTTAAGAAGAACAATACTGTGATTGCATTACTGCAATCACACTAACTAGATTGCAGTTCCTGCAGAAACTGCGAGTGTGATTGCAGTGCTGGCTGGTATCTGCTAAGGGGTTGCTAAGGTGTTGCTATGGTATCCGGGGTGGTTGCTAAGATGTTGCTAGGTGGTTGCTAAGGTGTTGCTAGGCGGTTGCTAAGGTGTTGCTATGGTATCTGGGGTGGTTGCTAAGGTGTTGCTAGGTGGTTACAAGGTGGTTGCTAAGGTGTTGCTAGGCGGTTGCTAAGGTGTTGCTACGCGGTTGCTAAGGTGTTGCTATGGTATTTGGGGTGGTTGCTAAGGTGTTGCTAGGTGGTTGCTAGGTGGTTGCTAGGGTGTTGCTAGGCGGTTGCTAAGGTGTTGCTATGGTATCCAGGGTGGTTGCTATGGTGTTGCTAAGTGGTTGGTAGGTCACTCCTAAGCAGTTGCTAGGTGGTTGCTAAGGTGTTGCTATGGTATCCGGGGTGGTTGCTATGGTGTTTCTAGGTGGTTGCTAGGTGATTTATATGCATAAATTAGATTAAATGGTGTTTGCACGTTGCTACGCAACGTGCAAATACATCAATCAGCTATGCACGCTAGGTTGCTCTGGCCGTTCGGGGGTGTCCAAACTTTTGACCCGTGGCTCCATTACACACAGTAGTGGGGCTCTGGGGTGTCCAAACTTTTGACCCGTGGCTCCATTACACACAGTACTGGGGCTCTGGGGTGTCCAAACTTTTGACCCATGGCTCCATTACACACAGTACTGGGGGGCCGGGGTGTCCAAACTTTTGACCCGTGGCTCCATTACACACAGTACTGGGGGGCCGGGGTGTCCAAACTTTTGACCCGTGGCTCCATTACACACAGTACTGGGGGGCCGGGGTGTCCAAACTTTTGACCTAATGCTGTTTTATCCCATAGCTGCTCCATTACACACAGTACTGGAGTTCTAGCTACCTGTCCTTCGATCTAGCTGCCGTCCTCCGATTGGCCCCATTCATTCCAATGGGGCCACTTCGTACGACATTCGTACGAAATCCGTACGTCGTAACTTTTCGTAACGCATATTTTCGGAAAGAGCTCAATAAGTTCTACAGGTCCTCAATTGGTTTCATCTTCGTATTTCAAAAATTGCGACGTCCACGGGCGTGCAAAGTTCTGCCCATTCATTGTCAATGGGCAAAAAAACGCGTACTTACGAAGTTTTTACGAAAAACGTAAGTCCGATCGGAAAGCTGTATACAAGCCCACCATTCCCGATATAGACGCACGTTTTCTCTTTTGAACGAAGTCGATATTTCGAAAACTGCGGCACTAGTTAACCGGACAAAAAACAGGTGGAATAATAATAATAATAATAATAATAAGAAGAAGAAGAATAAGACTTAAGAAGATCAATACTGTGATTGCATTACTGCAATCACACTAATAATAATAATAATAATAATAATAATAAGAATAAGACTTAAGAAGAACAGTACTGTGATTGCATACTGCAATCACACTAATAAGAAGAAGAAGAATAAGACTTAAGAAGAACAATACTGTGATTGCATTACTGCAATCACACTAATAATAAGAAGAAGAAGAATAAGACTTAAGAAGATCAATACTGTGATTGCATTACTGCAATCACACTAATAAGACTTAAGAAGATCAATACTGTGATTGCATTACTGCAATCACACTAATAATAACAATAATAAAAAAGGCTCTTATCTGTTTGCCAGGCACACCACATATTATGATCTTAAATATGTCAATACGTTTTAGATGATGTACAAGTTTACCAGATGTTTTTGTATAACATTACTTTCTTCTGGTAAAAAGTAATTAACTTACTTCATTTTTTACACTATAAGGTGCACTTAAAATCCTCAAATCTTCCCCAAAAATGTCAGTGAGCCAGTGCTTTTTATGTATGAATTTTACCAGTCAGGTTTTAAGGAGCAAATTGCAGTGTTTTTCAGTTTTAGTTCAGTTAAGTTATTCGGTTTCAGTTTTGTTCTTCAGCACAGAGGAGTAGCATTAGCATTAACCACTATTTCCCCTTTAAGAGGTGAGTATTATCGGTCTGTAGCCTGCTGCTTACCCCAGTTAGCACTGCTGGAGCAGCATTAGCATTACCCACTAACTGCACTCGCTATTTCCCTGTTCAGAGGTTAGTATTTTAGGCCTGTAGCCTGCTCCTAACCCCCGGATAGCACTGCTGGCGCAGTTAGCCAATAATGCTAATTCTAAGCTTAACCGATGCACTTTACTAACCCAAATAAACAGTTTTCAGGAAAGAAATCTGTGTAGATTAACATCCAGCCCTTGTTTGACTTTAAAAGAAAGTCTTTTTTTAATAAAGTTACTTAACTTAGTAAGCTACCCCTCCCTCACCCCCCACAACCTGCTGAATTAGAAGTTTCTGATCTATTACAATGCGCCTTATAATCCAATGTGCCTTATGTATAAAAATAGATGTTTATTGAGTGCCGCTTATAGTGCAAAAAATAATGGTAACAATGAATGAGAAAGATATACACAGGACCGGTTAAAGATTATTGTGTTGTCCAGTAGCACTGCTATATTGCCCAGATAAGCTGCTTTTTTTATTGCTGAACTTCACCTGTCTGACCAATTCTTCTCTTCACTGCTGAAATTGAGACAAAGTTCGATATTAAGCTGAGCTGAAGGCTAAAGCTGTTGCCATGTCGGTCAGACAGATCTCTTCCAGTACCAGTCGTTTGAATGTGTAGGAAACAGTACTCACTGCTCTTTGACTTCATCTGTAATTTATCTGAAGAAAAGACTTACATTCTTAAGTTATCTGTGTTTCTGTGTCTTTTTCTAGTATGTATGATAAAAGTGTGAATGTGTATAAGTGTGTAAATGCTGCAGTAGAGACAGCATTAACACATTCTGTTTCAGCACTGCTTTACAGACAGAGGCTTTGTAAAATGACATTTTTAAACCAATATATCACTTTTACAATATACTAATAATTGTTTTTTAAGAATACTTAAGTAACCTTTTTTCAGTTTTAGCTCATGTGTTTTTCTTAACCCTCAATGGCATCTTTTTGGTTATTACATCATCTCATACCATATCATACTTATATATGAAACCCTGTCAGTTTACTGCAAGATTTTGTAACATGTCTGAATATTGAGTGTATCTGAAGAGCTTAAATGAAAAAAGAGAACAAAACACTGACTGGTATTGTATATCTAGTGCCCTTTGTGATAATGTGCTTTTGTTATATATATAGAAAAAAGGATATAAGGGTGCAGGTCATAAACTCCCTGGCACACCAGCAGTATTCAGAAACCATTCAGGATTTAAGACCCTTCACATGCTCTAAGCCCTGCTAAACTAATATGCACAGACTCCCATTAGCAGTCAGGTTGAAACAGGTGAAACAGCAAACACAGAACACAATGTCCAGACAGAAAAGGGGTGTTAAGTCCCCAGGCCTGGTGGGTCTACAGTGTTCCACCTCATTTAACACACGTTCATTCAACTCATCAGCTACAGGAGCAAAGTCTGTGTGTTTGAAGAGAGAAAAGAGAAAAAACTCTGATCTCTGTAGAGCTGCAGCCCCCCAGGACCTAAGCCTTGACACCCCTGGCCTGTCTGGACATTGTCTCTTCCAGCATGTGTACCCTACCGCTGAAAAAAGGCTATTTTAAAGTCGTTCTGCCAGCACAAATGACTGAAGCATTTTTTTTTACTGGACTTGTTTTTGTAGCTCTGTCTGGTTCTTATTGATTTCTGACCTGTCATTAGTGTGGGACATATGTCAGCTTTTACAGCAGGTCTGAGTAGGCATTTGTTTGATAGGAGCAACATGCCCCATTAGTTATGAGTGCAATAAAAGCATTGGGACCCAGGCAGCAGAGGAGACAGAGCAGGACAAATAATCACATCAATTGCTTGAGATGGTTTAAAGATCAATGCAAATGCAATAGACTGCAAATGCAACAACACGGGACAGTTTCTATTTTAGTCTATTCTAGTCAAAAGTCTTATCAAATCTTTGCAAAATGTGAATTGAATCTTAGTTTCTATAGCCTATACATTCACGAGGCTGTTTATTTATTGATTTACTGACTGCTTCTGAAATGGTTTGTACAAACACTGCACGTGTAAAGGACCTATAAAATGGGACTAAATGTGTTTTCTATGATGTGTGAGGAACACGACAGATTTGAAAACACTTAACAAGAACAACATCGGCCTCTGTTGGCTAAAATAAGGAAGTGCACATTTCAGCTTTACTGAAGATACAGTTAAATAAGTTACATTAAAAAAAAAACATAAAATAAGACATAAGTAATACCATAACAGGGACATTTGCTACATTATAACAGTGCAGAGGACATAACAGAAGTGTCAGGAAATACAACAACAATAAAAAACAAAAAATTAAGAGACCAAGAGCTGTGGAAAAATTAAGACACCACTTCAGTTATTGAATCATGTCTCTGATTTTGCTATTTATAGGTATATGTCTAAACAAAATAAACATTGTTTTTTTATTCTATAAATTACGGACAGCATTTTTCTCAAATTTCAAATAAAAATATTGTCGTTTAGAGCATTCATTTGCAGAAAATGAGAAATGGCTGAAATAACAAAAACGATTCAGAGCTTTCAGACCACAAATAATGCAAAGAAAACAGATTGATATTCATAAAGTTTAAAATGTAAGTTTAAAACCATTTTAGTGGTCTCTTTATTTTTTTCCAGAGCTGTATATGTCAACAAATAAAAAAACCTGTTTCCCTTACATTCAAACTGTTATAATATGCTTTCAGATGTTTAAAGGCTAACAATATACACTACAAATGTGTAAATATTAAGCTTGCATAGTCCCCTCAATATTTGGGGGCAACATGGAAGTTTTTGTTTTGCAGTTGTGCTACTCATACATGTCCCACATGTGCATGTTATCTGGAGCAGCAGATCAGAACAGAGAAGAAAATAAGCAAAATCAAAGAAGAAATGAATTGCTCAGTGTTGCTCAGTAAATCAAACCAAATGAATCTACTGTTTCTATAGTCATAACGCAATGTCACAATATAACATTTTTAACGTTTAAAAGTGTTAATCATGGTGTTTATGTTCACAGTGTACAGGGTATTTTAAAAGGGGTGACCGGAAGTGAGAACCAGCTGGCGAACATAAACATAGCGCTAGCTTAGCAGGCTAATATTCAGTAGAGAGGAGATGTTTGATTCAGTTTACCGAACCGATTCATGTGAACTGTCTGAGTCAATGATTCAGTTCTGTAGCTATCCTCTGAATAAACTTACAAGTCCGTCAAAAGCCTTGTACATTTCTTATACTTTTTTAATAGAATCTCTTTAATAGCATTTGTGCTTTTTTTTTGTTAAGGTTGATTAACGTGATATTCTAACATGGTTTCTGTATATTAAATTAAATTAAAAATGCTCTATAATACCCCAGAGCCTATTTTATTATTATTATTATTATTATTATTATTATTATTATTATTACTACTACTGTGTGCACGTGACTGTAAATATTATAAGGTTAAAATCCTGATATAAAAATATAACAGATTTCATTAGTATTAAACTATTTATAAATGTTGTTCTAGAAATCAAGTCAGAACTAGTTCTACGGAACGTAAAACATTTAACTAAAGCTTTTAGATTGGTTTTAGTGCTTTAAATGATTTGGTACAGACCTATAGAAGCAAAAAAAATACAATTAATAATAATCAATAATCAATTAATAATTGATCTCCAGCACTAACCCAGTCCTACATTCAGTAAATAAATAAATAACTTCAGATGAACAAACACAGATTTTCACTGTCCTGTAGTGATGCTCTGAAGATATTCATTAAGCCACTTAGAAACTGCGTGAGTTAAAATGACTAAAAAAGTGCTGGAAGGAACACAGCTTTTAAATGGTCTGTGACACATAAGCGACTTCACTACAGACTATTATTGACTCTTAGAGTGATTCATTTCCCGTTGTGTCTCAGGTTATATTACTCGAACTTTTTTTAGAACCACAGAAAGAGAGGGTAATTAAACACTAAAAATAAAGCTACTTTATTTAACAGTTAAGCTCGCTTTGCCTTGTTTTTGTAAATTACTATCCCAATGAGTTTTGAATGAGCCCGAGCTACTTTGGTTCTACTACCCAAAGACATCTTATGTCTATGCAACTACCTACGAAAAAAGAACCGGTTCAAATGAACCGACTGATTCATGAATCGTGTGTCGCTAGGCTAAAGTCGAAAGCGAAATGTCAACTGTCAACAGCGCTGCCTGCCGACTTTCAGCCTTCTAGAGCCTCCTGTAGAGTGTCAGCCGCTGTTCCCGTAGGTTTCATTGTTTTTTCAGTTATTCATTTATGCACGCGACTTTTAACGGACGTGCTGTAGTAATATAACACTTTCTGTGCGGTTAATGAAGCGCACAAGTGCTACAGCGGAGCGCGGAGACAGCGTTAGCGTTAGCATCTTAGCTTAGCCACCTTGTTGCAGTGGTGCAAGTGTTTTTCAGCGTCTTCGCTCAGTCTGCGCCAAACAGCCGTAAATAAATATACAGCTACTGTGATTTATAATATTTTACACTAACTGGCGGAAAGTAGTCCTAGTTTTGTTAGTTAATGTTACATGTGATGTTTGTTAAGTTGTTAAGGAATCAGTGCATTTGTTTTTATTCTGTAGCTCTAGGGTGGTTAGTTAACTAGTGCAGGCAGACAGTACTGCGGTTTCTACAGCTACTGACTCAAACAATAGCCATGAAGTATTGTATTGTATTTATTATTACAGTAAAAAGAGGAATTACACCCATTTTTTTTATTTGAGATGCAGACAGATTGATTGTGATTGGTTTAGTTTTAAATTGTAAATTGTAGAGAAACTCACTAATTGAGATTTCTTTACAATGGTGGTGAATGAAACCAAGATTTGCAACATCTAAATCAACTGCAGCATTTTTATTTATGTCCAAAACAACAAGTAAATGTGTGTCATTGTTAGCTTTATAGTTAGATTGTTGAAACTTAACATCTGTAATCAGTGCACTGTACTTTCAGTTTCTTAACTGAGTCAGACAAACATTAAGTTAACTGTATGAACATATTAAAGGGCTAAAATGGTTGAAATAACAATAAAATGCAGAAGAAAAAAAAAATTCATATTTATAAAGTTTTAAGAGTTCAGAAATCAATATTTGGTGGAATAACCATGGTTTTTAATCACATTTCGAATGCATCTTGGCATTTTCTCCTCCACCTCCTCTTACACACTGCTTTTGCCACTCCTGGTGCAAAAAACCAAGCAGTTTAGCTTGATTTGATGGCTGTTATCTACCATCTTCCTCTTGATTATATTCCAGAGGTTTTCAATATGGTAAAATCCAAGAAACTTTTTTAATTGGTCTTTTTTTTTTATCCTGGGCTGTGTGTGTTTAAAGAATTAATAATTTCACTTGTTCTTCAAAATACAAACAATGTCACTTGGATTGGTTGATTATAAAATGCTGCATTTTAGAGAAACCCACTAGCTCAGATATCTGTACATTGGTAATTAGTGAAGCTGGATGTCTCAGTATCTACAGTACAAATATAGCTATTATATTATCTGTCCAAAGTAAATTTACCAGTAAATTTACATGTGTCATTGATTTGTTATGAGGAACGCCTTAAGATAACAAATTATACACACTTAAAGAGAAGTTTGTTCCAGACACTGATATACCAACAAAGTCACTCAGATTAGTTTAGTGTAAAATATTTAATTTCAGGGTAACATGCATATTTCTTTACAGTGATAGAAATTCGGGGATGATTGCTGTCTACAACACAAATATATTTTTAATTTCTGTTTTTATGTCTCTCCCGTCCATCAATAAACCTGTATGTCTTATGGGGCTTTATGTGAGGTAAAGTAGCAGTTAATGTTAAGAGTTAAGAGTAATGATTTTGCTTTCGAAAGCCCAGTGTGTTTCTCTTATTGTGTATTTCTTTTACACATTTACGCATTAAATCTAGTTTAAAAAAAAAAAAAAAAAGAAATTTTCACTTGTTGAGAAGCAGACAGATTGACTGTGATTGGTTTAGTGTAAAATAGTTAATTGTAAAGAAAATCACTAACTGAGATTTATTGAAAGTGGTGGTGAATGGAAACAGGATTTGCAATATCTAACCCAACCACAGCATTTTCATTACTGTCCAAAACAACCAGTGAATTTACATGTGTCAGTGTTAGCTTTATAGATTATAGAAACTTAAATCTATGATCAGTGCACTGTACTTTCAGTTTCTTTATTATTTCTTAATCAAATATTTAATTTATTTACTGTATGAATTATATATACACACCTAAAAAGAATGCACCTGTTTTTCAAAACTTCAAAACTGTACCAAATTTCCGTGTTAAAGTATCAGCACTACTTGGATTTGTTTAGTATAAAGTGTTGCATTTTTTACCCATTAGCTCATATATCTGTACAATGGTGATTAGTAGAGAGGAAAGTCTCAATATTTACAAAAGAAAAATTTAGCTAGCTGTTTTATACTGTTTTATGTGAAGTAGAATGAGGATTAATGGTAAGAGTAGTAAGTTTTATTTTTGCTTTAGAATGCCAAGTATATTTTTGTTTGCCATTAATTGGTTAAAATACATTTAAAGACCATACTGTTTTTTAGTTAAACATAATGTCATGCAGCAGGTTTTGAGTTGTGTTGAATATGATATCTTGAAATCCATTTATGTATAAAGTAGCCTGTTATATTTGATGCATTCAGCTGTAATAAATGGTTACAAAAATTCACTAAGTGATTATTCGTTTTTTTGTTTTTTTCACCTACAGCTTTCCCTTCTCATCTCGAAAACCTTTTCTCAGTAATGTGATCTACAGTACAAGGCCTTGCGTCTGGTGGTGCAGAAATGGCAGATGATGTGGATGCCAGCCCAGTCAAGGCAGGGCGAGGTGTAAACTCTGTGCAGCCGTGTGCCAGGCAGAAGTTCTGCAGCGGTAGCCACTCCCGAGAACTCCTGGATGGGCTTCTGGCTCTGCGCGAAGGGGGTATTCTTTTTGATGTGGTGCTGCTGGTGGAGGGAAGACCCATTCAAGCTCATCGCATCCTGCTTGCAGCTTCCTGTGGCTATTTCAGGTTATTAGTTCTGCATTTTGGTTTGAGCATCATTAGAGTTAATTACTTCGGTTAATACATTTGAAATTTGTGTTGTACTGGGATGTGTTAGACATTTTTTTATGTGATGCTGCAATTTTATATCATATTAATAATGAAACTTTAATATTATCTTTCTTTAATAGTAAATTGATACTTTTAGATAATACTACTTTGTTAAGTGATTTTTTTTTAACATAAGTTAAAAAAAAACAATTGTAGGACACCACAGAACATTGTAGATGCATCCACATCCACATAGCTGAGAATGCTGTATAATGTTAAAAATAAGCTAAAAATATCCCAAATATCTTTAGAAACTGAAGAAAAAATATTGTAACTTGACAACAAATGTTTATACACAAATAATTGTAATAAATTATACACAATTTATTCATTTCATGTTAAATAATATATTTTTGTTTTGGTGTCTACTTTTAAGTCTATTTGTTGTAAGATAAAGAAAAAGATGTAGAAAAAAACTCAGTTTATTAAATATGTACTTTCAGAGCATATCAGTGTAATTTACGTTCAACCTTTAAAATACACAATATGTCCAAATTTTTGTAGATATTCTTTCTAAAATTGCATTTAGCTACTTTAATGTTGCACCTGTTGCTGACAGAGATCTGCAAAATTCCAATACTAAGCTTGCAATACTAAGACCCTGTAGAAAAGTATTGCCTGTAGAATAGTACTTTTTTTATTCAGACTATTAGTATTATTGTTTTGAGTATTGTAGCTGACATACAGATGCTGTGTTGTAGTCTTCTCTGAATATTTTCTGTTCTCTTCTAGAGGTATGTTTGCTGGGGGATTGCGAGAGATGCAGCAGACTGAGATCACTATTCATGGAGTCACACACACTGCCATGACCAAACTTCTGGACTTCATTTACACATCTGAGCTGGAGCTGGATTTGGAAACAGTGCAGGAGGTCCTGTGTGCTGCTACGCTTCTGCAGGTGTGATTAATTATCATGGAACTTAATTAATGATTTAATACAGCTTTTTTGAAGATAGTAAATGTATTTAGAGCTTCCACACTTTGTAAATTCACTGCTATTGGTCTGATAGAGGCCTACCGTTATAACATTAAAAGTATTAATACTAACAGCAGTTCATTCAGTTTAGAATTTCTTTACTTGATCTTGCTATATTTGGCTGGAATTACACTAATTGCTTCCTACAGAATCAGAATCATATTTTACGAGATTTAAATATTTCAGCCGTTTACTGTGTATACAGCAATATATACACAAACCAAATCAAAGATCATCAAAAAGAGAGAGAGCAGAGTTAATGAGCTGATGCTGGCTATGATGACTTGGCCCATTTCTTTCCTGTGGCAGTAACTATATCAGTAGGCCTCCTGGGAAATTATTGGGGATAACTATATTAAACTGGATTACTAATTTCCCTGCTTTACAAAGCAACTGTACAACTGTATGGAAAATGTGATTTTATATGGGTAAACTAATCTGTTATTTTGGCATTGAAACTGATAAACTAAACTTTAATAAAATTCCTAAATAAATTCAAACAGACCTTTTTCAAATCTGTGTGAATTAGGCCTGTAATTATAGCTATTTTTAGACAGTATATTGTCCCAGAAATAATTGTGATAAATTACATTATTGTCAATAAAAAATAATGCTGATAATATTAAATGCTAACACAGTATTATAATAATTATAATTATTATAATTCACTTACAATCTTTTAAAGGACAGTGAACATTTATTTATTTATTTTATGAGATAATAAATAATAATTGCCTTATTGTATGGTGATTTGATAATGTGATTATTGTATCAGACCTAGTATGAATAAAAAAAAATTAAGCAGAACTACAAATTCATTCACGATATGTAGTACTCACAGAAATGCTAAGGTAAATTAACTTGTCTAATTGATACATTCTTTTTCAGTATTAATTGTAGTTTTGTATGCCTCTTTTTCACGTGTATTCAAGGTCCGAGATGTGATTGGCTTCTGCTGTGAGTTCCTCTTCTCCTGGCTAGACGATGACAACATCCTGGAGGTGGAAAAGCTTGCCGACATCTATGGCTTAGACCAGCTAGGGGAGAAGGTGCGCTCATATCTTCTGAAAAACATCCAGACTTTCTCTCGCACATCTGCTTACCGCCAGCTTCCTGCCGAGAAGGTTCTTCGAGTGCTGTCCAGCGATGAGCTCCAGGTGAGCTCAGAGTATGAGGTGTTTGAAGCAGCACTGCACTACCACTTCAGTCCTGAGGAGGTGGATTTGGATCAGGGGAGCCTTCAGGTGGGAGGAACCAAGGCAGACGTGTTTCTCGAGGTACAGTAGGAGTTTTGAAATCATAGATGTGAAGTGCAGTGTAGGAGGTACACAGTTTTGAAATCTAGACTGTTGTAGACTAACCGGAAAAAAAACAATCAACCAGTCAATCAACTGTTATTTTGACTCGGAAGTACGTTGAGGGCAACCCTCATTTTCAGTGTAGCCGAGCATTTACAAATACAAGGATTGACAAAAAAAACTAAAATGTATCATTTTAAAATAACAGCAAACAAAAGATAAGAATAGATACTAATAAAAATAGAATAAAAAAAATAATAATAATACAATTTGGTTTTAATTGATAGAAAATTAAGATCAAAAGAAGATAAGATTATTACAATAAAAAACAGTTCAAGTTAAGCTAAGACTAACTTACATAATACAATAAAATAGATAATAATTATAATACAAATAATAATAGTAATAATAATAAAAAAATCAAAAAAAGTAAAAAAGCAATAGTATAAAACTATATATTAAAACAAAATAATAATAATAATAATAATAATAATAGTAATAATAATAAAAAAATCAAAAAAAGTAAAAAAGCAATAGTATAAAACTATATATTAAAACAAAATAATAATAATAATAATAATAATAATAAATAAAAATAAGGAAAGAAATATAAAGTAAATAAAGAACTTAGAGAAGAACTAAAATAAAAATTATAAGTTAAAACAGGTGCAGGCTCTCTTAAGGTGGTAAGATATTAAAAGTAAACAATCTGGTAATGTTTAACCCTTTAATGTTCTGGTCAACAATTTGCTGTGTCTGTCAGTAGTATGCTTTTTTATTTTACGTTTGTAAATCTTTTCAAACAACAGGACTGTTTTACTGAAAAATGTAAAATTTTATAGTCAAATTTTAGTGGCTTAAATAATTGATAGAAGTGTATATATTCTTAAAAATGCAGTCTATATAATGAAAATCCCTGATTTTATTATTGCTCAAATCAAACAAAGTAAAAAGTATGAAAAATATATTTAAAAAATGTATAACAAAACTATTCCAACGCTAAATATTAAAAGGGTTAAACAAGTGCTTTGGATGCTTTGTAGATAAATGATTTTAATACTTTAATAAAGTGTTTTTTGTAACTGAGTAATTGAGTATTCCTCTGGTCAGGAACCTTTGATGATGTTGGAAGCAGTGCGTTTCTGTCTGATGGAGAAATCCCTTCTGCAGCGTCTCCACAACCGTCTGAAGCCCTGTCCTCTGCGGGATTCTGTCTCAGCAGCACTTCGCTATCACAGTCAGGAGCTGTGGCAGCCGGTCATGCAGAGTTCTCTCACTCAGCCTCGCTCCAGCTCCCTGTGCATTCTGGGATTTGGAGGCATGTATTCATCGGGCCCTCCAGCCGAGAACGAGGAGCGCATTCAAGCGTTCCATCCGTCCTGGGGAGAGTGGCGCAGCCTTGGGGCAGAGCGTGCTCCTCGCATGTCCAACATGGGCATTGCAGTCTTAAATAACTTCATTTACCTGATTGGAGGAGACAAAAACAGCAGTGGCTTTCGGGCCGAGTCCCGTTGCTGGAGGTGAGTTAACGGAACTCAACACACTGAAATAAATGCCAGAGCGAGCTCCCTTTCTGTGAACACCCGCACATGAAAAGCCACAGTATCCAGGCTGGAGGGTCTTGAGGTGATGAGCTGCTCTCCAGTATCAACAAGACTATATTCTCTTGAAAGTTACCATTGCATTTAATTTTTATGACACAAATGGCTGGGTTTATTCATTTTATTGTGTGTTTTGTCTTGCATGATAGCAGTGTTTGAGGCTCATCATTTGTCAGTTACATGTGCTAAACTCAAATCAACTTGTTTCATGGAACATACAGTTCGACATTCTATATTCACTTTAAACGATTTTTTTTTTATTCTTTAAAACCGGTTGGATTTCTTTTTCTTCATCCTCCATACTTTAGCGGTGCAACAACAAACACCGCAACACGACAATACACGCCTCTCTGTAGCTCAATAGGGAGAGGCAGCAAGAGCAAAAACTTTCCCTGTCCTGTTGCTGCTGTCCCGCAACACTCAGCTACTGTCCCGCGGAGCTCACCTACCGTTAAAAAGCTCCGCGCGACAGTAGGTGAGCTCCGCGCGACAGTAGGTGAGCTCCGCGCGACAGTAGGTGAGCTCCGCGCGACAGTAGGTGAGCTCCGCGCGACAGTAGGTGAGCTCCGCGCGACAGCAGCTGCACCCGCAAAAAAACACACAATATCTACAATGCATGTAACAGCACTTAATGCCACTACTTTAAACCTCAAGTATGAATGAACATAAGTTCAGCCACACTACACCATGGTAGGGGACTGACATAGACTGCTCTTCTAAAAGCCTGAATATTTCACTACAAGAACACAGGCATTTATGTGTGGATTTTCGACATTGCTACTGAGCTTTTTCACACCCTGGGTGGTTTTTCATTATTAATTTTTTTTCTGAATTGTAGATTAACCCTTAAGCCATTTAAACTATGAAGAAAAACATATTGTATTATTTAGTAAACAAAAAAAGAGTTAAACACAGGGGAATATGTTTTGTATTTTAGATTCTTGAAAGTAGCACATCTTGCTTAGATGACAGTTTTACACATCACAGGATTTTCTCAGTCAGATTTATAAGGTATAGTGACCTGGAATGGCTTTCAGTTAACAGCTGTGCTGAACTTATCAATAGTTAATTACTTGATTTTTTTTTATCTTAATGTGTTTAAGAGCATCAGTAGAGTTTGTATACAGTAAATAGCTATATTTGAGTAATTATGGCAAGAACTCCTCAACTAAGTAAAGAAAAGGTGAATTTAAGAAATGAAGATCAGTCGATCTGAAAAATTGTAAGAACTTTAGAAGTTCAGTCACAAAAAAAACATCAAAAATGTTATGATAAAACTGGCTCTCATCAGGAATGCCCCTCTGTTCCACAGGATACGTTCATTAGTGTTACCAGCCTAAGAAACCACAAGTTACCAAAAGCACCCCAGATAAGAGCACCTAAATGCTTCACAAAGTATTTTGGTTTGTTTAACACTTTTAAGTTACTACATGATTCCTTATGTGTTCATACTCTGGATGATTTCAGTAATAGTTTACAATGTGGGGGGAAAAATCAAAAAAGGAGATAGAAGATGTGTCCAAACCTTTGAATAGTACAGTGTACTGTAAACATATTTATTATCTGTACTTAAGCTTGTCACGATAATTACATTGACTTACTGTACAATATATAGACATAACCGATATGTCAACTTGGTAAAAAAAACATCACAGACCTCTCTAAAAAGCCAGTGACGCTTCAGTAGCAATTAGGAATTCACACTAAACATGCTATTATTCCTAATGCACAGTGCACAGTGTCATTTCTTTATTTAACAACAGGTTGGACCTGTTGTGAGTTTATGGTGTGGGATGGTGATTTGCCACACCCAAACATCACACATGGTTGCATTCACAGGATTTCAGAATGACATAATGAAGTCTGCAGTACTCAGAGGGAAGCCTTAAAAAGCTCTTCACATCTATTTTTGTTTACAATTTTTCCCATTTTCTCGCCAATTTACACGGTCAATTACCCAACCCACTCATTAGGACTCCCCTATAACTAGTGGTGCCCCAACAGGAGGGTGAAGACTAGCATATGCCTCCTCCGATACATGTGAAGTCAGCCACCACCTCTTTTAGAACAGCTGCTGATATAACATTGCTGAGTAGCATCACAGCGCATTCGGAGGAAAGTGCAGCAACTCTGTTCCAATACATCAGCTCACAGACACCTTATGCTGATTGACATCACCCTTTGGAGTGATGTGAGGAGAGAGCGCCATCTACACATCCAGAGAGAGCAAGACCAATTGTGCTCTCTTAGTGCTACGGTAGCTGATGCCGATAGCTCTTCACATCTATGAAATGCTGTACTGATAATCAGCAACCCACTCAAAAACTAATAATGGTTTGTAATAACCCTTATCGCAAATTGTAGGGCTAAAATAGTTGTAAACAAAAATAGAGTGCAATGATTTGTATATGTGATAGAGAAAGCCTGTTTCTACTATTGTGTATCATCCACTCTTTCTTTTAAACAACAAGTACAACTGTATCATGTACTGAAGCCTGAGGGCCTGAAGATCACGAGCATCCAGTACTGGCCATCTGCTTTGTTCATTGTGCTTGAGGGTTTTTTTCCAGATTCTTTGAATCATTTAATAATATTATGTACTTTAGATAGTGGGATATAACATTGACGAACATTTTTTGTAAATTGGTGAACTTGTGCCCATCTTTGCTTCTGAGAGACTCATGCCTCTCTAAAATGCTATTTTTATACCCATTCATTTGAGAAGGTTGCAAATTGCCCCTCTTTCCTGCTGTTTTTTTTTTTTTTTTGTATTAGTTCTACTTTTTTGGGGTTGGGGTTGTATAATATGCAGCTCTGGAAAAAGAGACCACTTCAGTTTTTGAATCTGTTTCTCTTTTATTCTATAAACTACGGACAACATTTCTCCCAAATTCCAAATAAAATTTCATTTAGAGCATTTATTTGCAGAAAATGAGAAATGTCTGAACAAAAAAAAGCAGAGCTTTTAGACCTCAAAAAATGCAAAGAAAATAAGATCACATTAACCAGGAAAAAAAAAGTTTTTTAACCACAGTTTTCATTCATCTTGGCATGTTCTCCTCCACCAGTCTTACACACTGCTTTTGGATAACTTTATGCCACTGCTGGTGCTAAAATCCAAGAAGTTCAGCTTGGTTGGATGGCTTCTGATCATCCATCTCCCTCTTGATTATATTCCAGAGGTTTTCAGTTAGGTAAAATCAAACAAACTCATTTTTAAGTGGTCTCTTTTTTCCAGAGCTATATTAAAGGTGTCATCTGAATTATGTTTTAGATTCATGGCAGATAATCATTTTGACATTTCCCCCTTGTTTTAAAACATTAATGTAATAGGTCAGATGGCTTACCAGTTGCTCAGTGGCTTATTTATTAAAGTCCCAGTTATTAAAATGTCTCATTTATGGTCTGTGGAAACTGACTGTATGGGAAAAATGTTGACCAACATATATATTCATCAAAAATATATATTTTACACACAGTTTTTGTAAGTGCTAGAATTTATACCATGTGTAAAAGTGGCTCTTCTCAACAGATTTGATCCTCGCCACAATTCCTGGTGTAATATTGAATCCCTACGGCAGCAGCACGCAGACCATTGCGTGTGCGTGGTAGGCGACTACATCTACGCCATCGGAGGACGTGACTACAGCAATGAGTTGGACTGTGTTGAGCGCTATGATCCTCGAACAAACATCTGGGAATACGTGGCTCCACTCAAACGAGAGGTACTAATAAATTTGATTAGACGAATTCCTGCTACACACATTACGTATCAAATGATCGATTGTAACCAAATAAACTTCCCCTTCAGGTGTACGCCCATTCTGGAGCAGTGGTGGACGGAAAGATCTACATTGCATGTGGTCGTCGAGAAATGGCGTATCTGAAGGAGACTTACTGCTACGATCCTCAGGATAACTGGTGGAGTGTGTGTTCTGATGGCCCGGTGGAGCGAGCCTGGCATGGGATGGCGGCAGTGAACGGTCGTGCTTATGTGATCGGAGGCAGCAACGATGGCTGCGGATACAGACGAGATGTCCTCAGGGTGCGGAATGTGTTTTATTTATAATATTTTCGAAGTGCTCCTTATGTAGACTGTATATAGGTCCTGCAGATTTAAATACCGTACTTACCATATTTGTCTCTCTATAAGGTGCACTTAAAGTCCTTTAATTTTCCCAAAAATCGACAGCGCGCCTTATAATTCTGTGCACCTTGTGTATGAATTTAACCACTCAGGTTGTAAGGAGCAGTAAAGCCACTCCATGTAAGTCCAGCGTTATACAGGAGTTTCAGTAAAGTATCTCCAGCATCGGGACTGGAGCAGGGGCTTGGTCTTTCGCCCTTCAGGGGCAGGTTTATCAGACTGTAGTCTGCGTATTTACCATGTTAAAACAAGCTACGTAGGATGAACCACTAGCTGATAACGCCCTGGCTTACCATAACACTCAGGGTTCCTCAGTTCCTCAGCAGCATTCACTAGTGCTAAGCGCTGCTAACCGTGCCTAGCGCTGCTGCTAGCTTAGGAAATCTAAGCTTAAATAAACGGAAGTGCTTTACTCATTTTTCAGGAGAAAAATCTGTGTAGATTAACATCCAGCGCTCGTTTGACTTTGAAAAAAAATGTTTTTGTATTTAAGTAGTACATTTTTGTTTACGTAGGCACCTTATAATCCAGTATGCGTTATGTGTGAAACTAGACCATATAATACGATGGGCTTTATAGTCTGAAAAATACGGTACATATTAGTGTTAGCAGTTACTGAATCTGATTGTAGTTGATACTGAAACATTTGTTTGATACAGTATTTCATTATTTATGATAGAGTGAGTCAAAAGTCGTTTTTATGTCTAGAGCATGGACATCGTCTTGAAAGCCACCATACTTTGTTTTAGAACTTAAATGATGTCCTGCGACTTTTGATTCACCCTGTAGATACTGAATAGTTTACATTAGTTACCGAATTGTCTAGAATAGATGAATAATCATCTATACATCTGCTTTTGTTATGCCTGCAGGTGGCGTGTTATAACCCAACAGCAGACGTATGGTCAGTGGTGTGTCCGCTGCCGGCCGGCCACGGAGAGCCAGGCATGGCCGTTCTGGACCGCCGGATCTACATCCTCGGCGGGAGGTCACATGATAAAGGCAGCCGCATGAAGTATGTGCACATCTATGACCCCGAGGAGGACCACTGGCAGAGTGGCACGTCTCTGGACGAACGCGTGTCCGGCCTGTCGGCCTGCGTGGCCCTAGTGCCCAGATACACCCTGGCTCAGGCCCAGAGCTGGGAGCAGAGAGCCAAAGCGTCTTGGGAGGAAGTGGACTGGGACGATTCAGACAACTCCAGCGATGACGGCTGACAGGATGCGCACCAGTCGGCGAAGGGGGGGGATTATAAAATCGGTACATTCATAAATTCACAGCAATTCTCAGCAAGTTTCTACAGTCTGGTAAGAGTTACCCAAATCTCAGTGCAATGCAGTGTCTGATAGAGTGTCTGATAGATTACATGCATTGTTGATGTCAAAAGTCTGACATATTCTTTGGCCAGATCAGGTAAGAACTGATTTATTTGATGTAATGACTGTACTATTTATTATGTCTGATATTTGGAACAAATGCCCTTAATATTTGCTCTTAATTTGTAATGTGTTATAAAAATGTATTTGTTTGGGAACCGACATGTTGTGAGAAGAGCTGCATTTTTTTTGCGGACATGGAAATGGGCCTTCTAGTTTACTGTTTTTTGTTTATATATATATATATATATATATATATATATATATATATATATATATATATATTTTTTTTTTTTTTTTTTTTTTTTTTTTTTTTTACCAAAATCATGTTCGGCATGTGCATGACTCAAAACTGTTTCAGCACTCCAGTTCTCTTATTACATTTATGCAAACATCCATATAACACTTTTTATGCATTTAGTGCAAATTGTAGAAATCCAAATGTACAATTATGATTATAGAAAACATACAACATGCGTGCCAGGATTTGTTTTCTTTTTTTTTGTTCAAAATAACTTCTAACTATTAGTTTTGGGTGATGGCTAATCATTCCTTCAGGTGTAGTGGGTTAAATGGGGGTGGTATTGAATAGTAATAGCGTTTCAATAGCATTCAATAGAGTGTAGAACATTCCACAGACTTTCTGCAGGCAATTCATACTGATTAGCATCTGTCCAGGTTTTTCGCATTTTGATTAGCATCAATTCCGACTTCTAGCTTTAACTTAGACTCTAGTGTTTGGGACTAATTTTGATGTCCTGCTGAGGTTCAGCTGTTTTATCTTTAAGGAACAACATTACAGAAAACCAAAAATGTTTGTACCCAGAAAGTTTTGGAAAAGTCATGAAAATTTAGTCTACAAAAGCTTGTGTTTCCATTTATCGACAAAGAAAATCTATTTTGAGCTAACAAAATACATCAGCTCAGAGTTAGTTCAGTAATTTATCCCTACACAATGGAGCTCTCAGGATCTGACACACATTTAATTATTAGAGATTGTGTGTTAACATTTTTATCAGATTCATTTTAGGCCTGCTAAAATAAATTTTAAATAAAGTTATTATCCATGTCTGCACTGATGTTGTTTTAAAAATCATATGGTCATGACATGAAAAAGTGATGAAAAAAAAAACATGGAAACTTAGTGGATGAAAAGTTTATGAACCCTGTTAAAGACGCTGTAACAAACACAGGAGGCCACATTCCAAAAGGACAAATAGGGATTCTAAAATGTAGGTCATGATCATTTTTTTAGACGATATATTGTACCAGAATTAATTGTGATAACATTATTGGCCTTTTAAGACCATTTTTGTTTCTTGAGAAAAAAAGACTATGAACATATAATGGCTTAATAATGCAAATACACCAAAGTAATAAATTGTACTGAATGGGCAAGCTATTAAAACATAGTTTATGTAGTTTAGTTTATTTTTAAGTTTACAGTTCAAATAAAAATAATGATCAGTGCAGTTTAATTACTGTAAGACTATTTAGACATTGGACTTAGGATGTAAGAAATGCTAAAATATCCCAAACAAAATTAAAATAATTAAACAAATAACACTGTTATAAAAAAATAAGTGCCTCAGCTTATTTGCATTAATGGTCTCTCCTCGCTAAGTAAACACCATAAAAGAGGTCATTGCCAAATATTGTACAATAAGTCAAAGACATAAATATTGTAACAGGCATAGGACAGTGGTCTTACAACTGGTCCATAAACCCACTCAGATGTTTCTTCAGGATTTGATTAATTAAAGTTAAAATTTGTAATTCTAAATGTGTTGAATGAGTTACTGCTGAAATAAGTATAACTACATCTCCCAGCGATTATCTCCCATGATCAAATCTACATTTATTTATTACTTTTATTAAAGAGCAATAAGGGCAGTGGCTCTACTCTGCTTTATGACAAAGATGTTCTGTCTGTCTCTTTGTTTGTTTTTGTCTGTTTCCTTTCAGCTGCTGTGTGTAATGTATTGTCTGTATCTGGACAGTTTAAGGTGGGAACGTGCTATAAAGCCACAATCTCCAAAACAATGCCTGTGGTCATGGTGGTCGATGAGCGTCATCATGCTTTCTGTTCTGTGTCCATATCTTCACCAGCAGTGACTTTATGAGAATGTGTCAAGCTGAATGGAGGTGATTGTGTTAATACTGCTGTTCATGCACTTTAACAGAACTAAAAGAGTTTGTGTGGTTTGTGTTGAGCGTGCCTTTTTTCCTTCTTTTCCATAAAGAGATTTTACTGTTAGGTCCGAATATATGATGGGGTTGTGGTTAATTCAAAGTTGTTCTGGACATAGAAAGTGAGAAAAGTGAACCATAGCTGGTTAAGCAAAGATGGAACTTTGGACATTTCAAACTGAATCTTGAGAAGATCCCATGTCCTTTCAGCTTTGTGTCAGTATCAAAATAAAGTGCCTTTTGTGTCCGCAGCATATTTGTTTAGATTTCGTACGAACGTTGTGTAACAATACATTTTTTAAGATTTACTCTGAATGAACACATTATTACTAATATAGAAGAATATTAATATTCACTGAAAAAAAAACTTTTTCTACTGTAATTTTATACATTCTTCTTTGTGTTTTTGCCATGTCTGAAGTTCTGCCTTGTAAAGCTGAATAATTATTTTTAATCAATAAAAACACAATTATCATTTTAAAAAAGTTTTCTTAAAATTACAAATATGCTTTTAATAATTTATACATTTCAATAATTATTTGAGTTATTTTTATAAAAATATCTAGCTATTAAATGTGTACACGATTTCTGGTCATCCACCCTGTAATCTTGTGACACATAGGAAAGTAAATTTTAACATCAACGACATCACAATCTATCCATTTTTTAAGGACTGAAGAATCATGGTGCAATTTAATGCTCAACAATAATTAATATTAATTTCTCTTAATATTTCTCATATTGTCTCCATACTTAAGCTAATGTTAAGATAAGACAAGTTTATTTGTATAGCACCTCTTTCAAACACATAGGCAATTCAAAGTGCTTTACAGAATGATTTAAGACTTGATGCACAAGTTAAAGAAAAAAAGTTTTAAGAAATTTCATTTCAGTTTTATTTCCTAAGTAGTTCTCAGAAAATCAATAAAAAACAAAAAATAGTAAAATTCTCATTAGAGCCCAAGTCCATTCTGCTGCCACCTACTGACTTCCCTCCAATAAAAAAAATCTTTTATAATTAAAATAATAAAAAGTGATGCAAATGCAAAAAAGTAATAAAAATAAATAGTTATAAGAAATAAAGTACTAAAAGTATGTAAAAAGGAGCACATTTTCACTAAAATTGTGGACAAATACATGCCATTGAAAATATAAAGTGGTTAAGCTGGAAAATATAATTTCTGTGTCTTATAAATATGATAAATTAAAAATAATTTTGTGTAATTTTTTGTTGAAGGCCTAAAGGCACATTATTTTGATAATGACCCCTTTGGGGTCTTTTAAGGATGAAAATAAGGAGCTTACGATGCATGCGTGTCCAGATGAAGGGTCTTGAATAGAATTGTGTGATTTTGAAGATGCTTTCCCCTTGATTTCTTCTTCTTTACTTTCTGTCCCTGTAAATGAATTTCTCAGCACTGATGGTTTAATATTTGACCTTTAGACAGAACTCCACTGTATAACGTGGATATCTCTTGTGAGTTGTCTTAATTTACTGCCTTTATCACGTCACTGCTTGGGGATTTGACTTGTGGATTAGCTCTTATTTTTTAAAGGTCACATTACTTGATCTTAATTTAATCTGTAATTATTATTGTCTCACACAATTGAATCTAAATGCAATGTTATGTAACAATATAACAAATAAATGTTAAATGATAAAAGCAGTCATTTTTAACATGGTTATGGATAAAGTTGCTCTATACTGAATTTCATCTTGCCAGCTTATGTGTTTTAGTAACATATTTTTAAGTTTTAATGGCCAAATACGTAAGACTGTAACAACGATTAGAACAATCCACTGGTTTTGTTTACATTTTCTTTTATGTAACTAATGAAGGTACAGAAGGAAAGCTGTAACATTTACTTGTTGGTATTATTAAAGATTTCCCTTTTTAAGTAATTATTGTTATTATTATTTCTACTGTTGGTCGTCTTTATTTATTTTTTTGTTCGTTAATGCCATATACACATTACATGACTTTCAGAGTTGATGATTGTCAGTACCCTTCACACAGCACAACTTGTTGTCACTACTGATCAGTGACACAAAGTCATGTATTACAAGATCTTTCACCAGGAGGAACCTGGTAGTGCACCTTATAGTGTGAAAAATATAGTACATGCCTTTTTCGCAGTTTGAGCCACACAAGGTGTACTTTTTCTGTTGTTATGATAGCAAAGACACAGTGAAGCACCCTAAAACATTTATCTTCTTACAATCTCCATGTTTTTTTTCCAATTTGGGGTTGTAATTAATTGCATGATGGACTATAATAATGCTCAGTAAAGAGAAGTAATAACTCTTAACACTGTCTTGAGAGGTTTTTTAATGCATGGTCCCCTAAGATCTGTATTGGCAGCATTTTATGTTGCTTTAAACCTCTTCAGCTCCATTATATTACTGTTCTCTCGGGGTAATGCTACCCAGTGGAGCTGTTAGAACCTCTTAAGATGTTGGGACGCTGCTGGATCTGTGTCTGGGGAGTGATTAAGCCCCCCCCCCACACACAAAACTCTGGCTCACACATAATTAAGAGCCATTCTGGACTGTTTGGCCCAAATGCAGTCTCAATTTGCTTTTTGTGTGTGTGTGTGTGTGTGTGTGTGTCAAGTTCCTATGAGCAAGAGGCAGGTCATTAAAGCTGGAGTGTGAAAGGAAAGTTAAGAGAAACACTTGAAAAGCCCCCCACAGACTCCATGACATACAACATGGTTACCTGTCCTCCCAATATCCTTCTGCTTAGACACAATTAGCGAGGAAGAAGGAGATGACCCTAAAAGTGCATGTGTTTGTGAGGGAGTGTGTCTGGGTTTCAAACTAATGTGCTTCCAGCAGACCCCTCACCCACCCTGTACATGATTTAGACCTTCTAACACTTTACTTTCCAACAGTATTATTTATCTCTCTTAGCGTTAACTGTGAAACGTACAGATTCTGCACCTCTAAAGAGTTTGTCCCACACTTTTTTTGTATTTGACTGTATAGAAGAAAATAAATGAATATGAGTTTGTTGGGATTTCTGATACAGAATTTCCATTTTTGAATATTGGTGGCAAATTAAAAAAGAAAAATTAAATGAGCAGCCTATTTATGTTTAAGCAATAATAGACGAGAGGGAGTACCATAACGTGTAGCATGAACTTCGAGTGTTTTATTGCGATCATACCACAGTTCCATTGTTACTGTTTATTAAAAGATGGTTGCTAGGTTACCTGTATGTGGTGGAGTAATCCATGGAGAGCTTTGGCACTCATTGAACACCTCTCAGCCAATCATATTGAAGGGTTGGTACTAACTGGGGTAGAATTTCTCTTATTGTGATAAAGTGGGCACATTACTCTATATAGCTTACGGTTAAAATCCAGATATAACATACAGGGGTTGGACAATGAAACTGAAACCACAATAATTTATTGTCCCAACAGACAGTTCTGGTGAAAACAGGAGAGTTGAGGTACACATTAAATTCTGCCGTGATTTGGGCAGCCGTGCTTTTATGTTTTTGGATACAGTCCGAGTTAGCACCCGAACGTCCCTTTCAGACAGCTTCCTCTTGCGTCCACAGTTAATCCTGTTGGATGTGGTTCGTCCTTCTTGGTGGTATGCTGACATTACCCTGGATGCCGTGGCTCTTGATGCATCACAAAGACTTGCTGTCTTGGTCACAGATGCGCCAGCAAGACGTGCACCAACAATTTGTCCTCTTTTGTGTTGTGTGCATTGCATTTTTTTGAGCAAAACTGTGCTCTTAAGGTGCTTACACACTGCATGCGGTATGCCGCGCGGCATTCCGCTGTGCTGCCGCTCTGCTCTACGCTGGTCAGTTGCGGGTGCGTTGCACTGCTGCTGACGCTGAGCATCTCCTGCTGATAATAGGCGGGGTTTAGTAAAACACGTCACCCCTGCGACTATTGTTTTGGTGTGTGGTGCCGGCTACAGCATCTGTAGACATGTATCGCTATCTTTCTCACCGTCAGAAAAAAACCCAGATTTTTGTCCTTCTTTTAAGAAGGAGGAGGATGGCAGTGAAAAAAAGAGGAGGGTGTGGGTGCATGAAACTCTCAGGTCTAGGGAACACCTCGGAGAGTTTAGATTAGTGAAAGAGCTCCGTTTCCACGATGATCGGTTTCAAACTTATTTTAGGCTTAGCAGGGAGCAGTTCGACCTTGTGCTTATGAGAGTTGGGCCGGTGGTGTACAGAATGAAGACAAATTTCCGGGACCCTATTTCTGCAACACAGTGCCTGGCAATTTGTCTGAGGTAGGTGATGTATAAGAAAACAATGACAAGCAGAGTATATGTGTATATGTTGCTATACAATCAATTAACACCAGCAGAAACTAGGAATATATATAATAATATAATATATAATTCTAGGAATATACACTGCTCAAAAAAATAAAGGGAACACTCAAATAACACATCCTAGATCTGAATGAATGAAATATTCTCATTGAATACTTTGTTCTGTACAAAGTTGAATGTGCTGACAACAAAATCACACAAAAATCATCAATGGAAATAAAATTTATTAACCAATGGAGGCCTGGATTTGGAGCCACACACAAAATTAAAGTGAAAAAACACACTACAGGCTGATCCAACTTTAATGTAATGTCCTTAAAACAAGTCAAAATGAGGCTCAGTGTTGTGTGTGGCCTCCACGTGCCTGTATGACCTCCCTACAACGCCTGGGCATGCTCCTGATGAGGTGGCGGATGGTCTCCTGAGGGATCTCCTCCCAGACCTGGACTAAAGCATCCACCAACTCCTGGACAGTCTGTGGTGCAACGTGATGTTGGTGGATGGAGCGAGACATGATGTCCCAGATGTGCTCAATCGGATTCAGGTCTGGGGAACGGGCGGGCCAGTCCATAGCTTCAATGCCTTCATCTTGCAGGAACTGCTGACACACTCCAGCCACATAGGTCTAGCATTGTCCTGCATTAGGAGGAACCCAGGGCCAACCGCACCAGCATATGGTCTCACAAGGGGTCTGAGGATCTCATCTCGGTACCTAATGGCAGTCAGGCTACCTCTGGTGAGCACATGGAGGGCTGTGCGGCCCTCCAAAGAAATGCCACCCCACACCATTACTGACCCACTGCCAAATCGGTCATGCTGAAGGATGTTGCAGGCAGCAGACCGCTCTCCACGGCGTCTCCAGACTCTGTCACGTCTGTCATGTGCTCAGTATGAACCTGCTTTCATCTGTGAAGAGCACAAGGCGCCAGTGGCGAATTTGCCAATCCTGGTGTTCTCTGGCAAATGCCAAGCGTCCTGCACGGTGTTGGGCTGTGAGCACAACCCCCATCTGTGGACGTCGGGCCCTCATACCATCCTCATGGAGTCGGTTTCTAACCGTTTGTGCAGACACATGCACATTTGTGGCCTGCTGGAGGTCATTTTGCAGGGCTCTGGCAGTGCTCCTCCTGTTCCTTCTTGCACAAAGGCGGAGGTAGCGGTCCTGCTGCTCGGTTGTTGCCCTCCTACGGCCTCCTCCACGTCTCCTGGTGTACTGGCCTGTCTCCTGGTAGCGCCTCCAGCCTCTAGACACTACGCTGACAGACACAGCAAACCTTCTTGCCACAGCTCGCATTGATGTGCCATCCTGGATGAGCTGCACTACCTGAGCCACTTGTGTGGGTTGTAGAGTCCGTCTCATGCTACCACGAGTGTGAAAGAACCACCAACATTCAAAACTGACCAAAACATCAGCCAGACAGCATAGGTTCTGAGACGTGGTCTGTGATCCCCACCTGCAGAACCACTCCTTTATTGAGTGTGTCTTGCTAATTGCCAATAATTTCCACCTGTTGTCTATTCCATTTGCACAACAGCAGGTGAAATTGATTGTCAATCAGTGTTGCTTCCTAAGTGGACAGTTTAATTTCACAGAAGTTTGATTTACTTGGAGTTATATTGTGTTATTTGAGTGTTCCCTTTATTTGTTTGAGCAGTGTATATAATTCTCTCTCTGTGGCTCCCTAAATTAAAGGTTTCATAATGTATCTACTGAGTATTTACTAAGATCCTAGTTTCCTTTCTATGTCTGTATGTATGCTTTTTTGCGTAATGATATTGCCATGCATAAAGATTGTGCATGGCAATCAGAGTGCCTTCATGTTTGTAAGTGTAATGTCATATTTTCAGGTACCTGGCAACTGGTGACTCTTACACCACCATTGCTTCCAATTACCGAGTGGGCATCTCCACAGTGGCAAACATTGTCCCAGAGGTCTCCAAGGCCATTTGGGACAGCCTGGTGGAAGACTTCATGCCAGTTCCAAAGGCTGCCCAATGGAGGGAAATTGCTCAGGGCTACATGGAGACATGGCAGTTTCCCAACTGTGTGGGAGCAATAGATGGGAAGCATGTAGTTATGCGGGCCCCCAATAATTCTGGATCCCAATATTACAACTACAAGGGAGCTTTCTCCATTGTGCTGCTGGCAGTTGTGGATGCCCGGTACCTGTTTAGGGTTGTTGATATTGGTGCATTCGGGCGGAACAGTGATGGAGGGACCCTGGCTGCATCTGCATTTGGAGAGGCCCTCAGGGAAGCCAGGCTGGATCTCCCAGAAGACATGCTCATTCCTGGTGCTGAACACCTGGGGACAATACCCCATGTCTTTGTGGGAGATGAGGCATTCCCCCTCAGGTAATTTGGTAAATTAATTAATAGGAAGTGATGGATGAATAGATGGTTGATTGATTGATTGATTCTGGACAGCACTGTTTTAAACTACACAGTTTAAGTGTGTATCTTGTATCTTTTGTTATCACCATTATTTTGTGTAGGAGGAATTTGCTTAGGCCCTATCCTGGCAGAAACCTCTCCCTTTGTAGGAGAATATTTAACTACCGCCTCTCACGTGCAAGAAGAGTAGTGGAAAACGCCTTTGGTATCCTGACTGCACAGTGGAGGATCTACCAAAGAGTGATTGGGGTGAGCCCTGAAATTGTAGATGCCATTGTTAAAGCAACAGTGGTTCTGCAAACCTTCAAAGATGGAACACCCCAGTAGAACCTCCTGGCTCATCAGAAGATGCCCCAGCTCTGCAACCTGCAAGGAGGGTGGGCACTAATAATGCCACACAGGAAGCCATTGCTAGCCGGGAGGCCTTCACCACCTACTTCTGCTCGGCTGCTGGCGCGATGCCCTGGGACCCCGAGGCCTGATGTCAATGCAACCCACACCTGCTGCTGTGCTTATTACCAATAAAAGGCTCTTTTAAGAGCCACTTCCTTATTCATAAAAAAGCCTTTTTTTATTTGCATTCAATGATATCTACCCATCCAAGTAATATATATATATTTATGTTATATTACATTGTAAATTGCAACCAGTTACTTTTTGTTTTTATATTGTGTTGTATAGGTTATAGTATGCCACTTTGGATACAGCTCAGAACCTATAAACATATACTCAGTAATCATATACAGTAGTATTAAAGCATAGGTTAATAAACATAAGCATTTCATTTGGACTGTGCAATGAATGTTAAGAACAAAATATAGCATATGGTTTAAAAATTTTTGTCACAAAGTAGCTTTACAGAAAAATGGGCTCTGGTTCTGATACTGGCAGTTAGCTAGTGGACCACACTGACCACCAAATTTAGTAACTCTAGCCAAAAATACCTGGATAACCAAATAAAGAGGAGATGTGCTGCCATATAAGATCCTTTCTCCTGGTATCTCTGTACGTGTTGTACAGCTCAGGGAATTCGCTAACAGTTAAAATCAGTCGCTCGCCCATGCTTTTTGCTTGTTTGTACTACAAAATTTACCTGGTCGCGTGAGTTCACATCACGCGTTCTCACCGCGGTACCGCTTGCCGCGAGGTCAAAGTTGAACCATGTTGAACTTTGCCCGCGGTAAGCGGTAGCGCGGTGGAGGCGTGGTTATGGGCGGGGAAACGCGCCGCTTTCCGCTCTGCTCCGCGGCAGCGACGCACCGCTCTACCGCTCTAGACACTATTGAATCCTATGGGGGTCAGCGTACCGCGCCGCACCTACCGCGTGCAGTGTGTAAGCACCTTTACCCAGCTAATTGAACCTTTACACTCTGCTCTTACCAGTGCAATGTGCAATTAATGAAGATTGGCCACCAGGCTAGTCCAATTTGGCCATGAAACCTCCAACACCAAAATGACAGGTGTTTCAGTTTCATTGTCAAACCCCTGTAAATGACAACATTTGCATAACTTGTACAGTACCAGTCAAATGTGTAAACACAAACCTCTTTTTATTCAATGTGTTTTCTTTTCTTCTTTTTTTTAAAGATGTTTTACATTGTAACTTTCAAGCTATGTTAAAGCTACACAAGGACACAGGCAGGATTACTTTGTAAACAAAAAAAGGGGTTTAGATTCTTCAAAGTATCACATTTAGCTTTGAGGACAGATCTGAGATCCCAGTGTCTTCATGAGGTAGAGTCACCGGGAATAGTTTTCTCAGCGTCTTGGAGTTGCTGGAGGTGCTGAACAATAGTTGCTGCTTTTCCTTCACGCTGTTAAGCTTCAGCTCATCCCAAATCACCTCAAATCAGTTGATCTCAGTTGATCAAGTTTAGGTCAGGAGATTGTTCAGGACAAACACTTATTTACTATTTACTACACAATTCCATATTTGACCCTTAATTTGTTTCAAATATTTAATATTAATCTACTATGTAGAAAAAATAAATTAAATGAAGAAAAACATTGAACTTTTGACTGATACTGTGTATTGTCTCTAATAATATTTGGTATACACTGCCTGGCCAAAAGAAATCCCCACCAAAAAAGGTCACACACTTATATTTTGTTGGACCACCTTTAGCTTTGATTGTGACACACATTCCTTGAGGCATTGTTTTCATAAGCTTCTACAATGCCTTGCAGTGATTTATTTCAGTCCAGTGTTAATGAATTTTTCACCAAGATCTTGCAGCATTGATGATGGTAGAGTCTGACCACTGCAAAAAGCCTTCTCCAGCACATCCTAAAGATTCTCAATGGAGTAAAGGGACTCAATGGATTAAATGGAGTGAACAATTCATGTGTGAAAATGATGATCTCATGCTCCCTGAACTCTTCACTCTTTCACAATTCCAGCCCAATGAATCCTGTCATTGTCGTTTTGGAATATGCCCGTGCCATCAGGGAAGACAACACTGATCCGACACGTTATCACAGCAACTTTCACCCCGCTGTGTTTATCTAGCGGTGCAGCATTACCAGGACACACTGTTGTTTTCATCAGCTCCAGACACAGAAACGTGTTACTGACCTTCTAACCCTCAGGGTCACACTCAACTTCAAACCTTCAGCAGCTTTCTAAAAATCTGTTTAGAACCTTCTTCACATGATGTTAAAGTTCTTTACCAGATTAATGGTCCTTAAAACTCTGTTCACGTCTCCTTTATACATGTTTTTCTATGAAATAAATGTTTTTTTTTTCTCTGGCATCACTTAAAGAACCACGTGCAGCACCTTCAGTCTTGTGTTGTAGGAATATACTAGTGCATCATTACTTTATTTCAGTAATTCAGTTCAAAATGTTAAACTCATTTATTATGTAAATGTATTACACACAGAGTGATCTATTTTAAGCGTTTATTTCTTTTATTGTTGATGATTATCGGCCCTATCGTACAACCCGCGCAAGGCGTGTAGCGTGGCGCGTTGCCATCGTACACCCCGTCAACAGTTTATTTTTACACCTTGCGCACACGTCCTTAAAATAGCAATGGACTTCTGGAATATATTAACGCTGTAGGTACCCCAGCCAGCCAATAGGTGGCAGCACCACCAGCAATGCACAATGCAAGCAACTCCAGAGTAAGAAATAGGGGTGTGGCTTCACATGGAACAAAAGTACTCATGAGACAGGAAGAAGGTCTCTTTGAGCTTGCCAACAACAGGCAGACGTCTGAACAAAGAGACAAGAACATCAAGACCAAGGCCTCTCCTTTGTTCTACACAGAGAACAAAGAAAACACCTTTAGGCCTACATCTTCAAGATTACTAGTGATGGGCGGATGAAGCCTCACTGAAACTTTTGTGCCGAAAAAGATTCGAGGCATTGAAGCCTCAGAAAGAGTGACATCTGGTGGCTGAAATAAATTATTACAGCCCGCACTTTACCACGAAGCAAATGAACCCTGTGAGATTTACTGCTCACTCACTATCTGTTCTGATCTGCTGCTCTTTTATTATTAAAGTGATGCAATAAATACTTGGTTGTTGTCATTATTAAAAATCACAATTAATATAATGTTTTTTTTTTTTTTTATTAGAAAAAAATGATTAGAAGAAATATTATGTCAGTATATGACCCTGGTATTTGAACGATTGTGTGTGGTAAAACGTGAACACAACGTGAATGCTTTGAACTTTACACATAGATTTGTATGACAAAGAAAAACCTTTGAATGTAGATTTACATTTCTAAAACATCTGAACGTCTCATGCAGATGTATATTAGGCAATTTGTTTTTTTCACAAAAAAAATCATAAAGGTGACTTTTTTATTAAATGATTCACAAATGTTTATTAAAACTGTTTTTTTTTACATTTTTTTTTACATTGAATTCATGTTAAAATAAATGAAAATTTTGACAATTATTAAATATGAAAATACCAATAATGTCCCAAGCTTGTCACTGGAGGAATGCGGTGCTGTGGTGCTCTCGTCTCAGCATTGAGAAGGTGTTATTATTAAATGCCAACTCCTGGGAATAGAGCTGACAACGCGCCTTTAAAATATAAATACATTCATTAGAATGACACATTATACAGTTAATATTAATGAACATAATATTTTAAAATATATTTAGTACCTATTTCTCGCTATTTTCACAAAATGTTTCCAAGCAATGGAACGCTTGGTTAAGGGCAGTGTTGGGAAGTAACGGATTACATGTAACGGCGTTACGTAATCAGATTACAATTTATGAGTAACTGTAATCCGTTACAGTTACTGCTTGAATAAATGGTAATCAGATTACAGTTACTCTGCTAAAATAAATGGATTACATTGCGGTACTTTCCTATTTTTGGTCTTCCAATCCAACACTGACAAAACGCCATCACTCCTCCCTATTTGTGTGTGCAGCGGTGTCTGTGTGCGTGCAGGCAGCGAGACGGTAGGAGGGGCAGACAGCGGCTCCGCACACACAACGAGACGAAATTAACTGACATTTTCGTAGACGAATAAAAAAACGAGACGAAAATGTTTGGCAGGGACGAAATCCAATCAGAACTGAGTTAGTTCTGTGAAAGGTAGGGACCAGTTAGGAAGAGATCCAATCACTGCAGTAGCGCCGCGCGCTGTTACAAACCCGGGAATTAACCTGTCGTTACGGAGCTCGACTGGAAGTTAACTCGACAGTGTTCAGCAGGGGGAGAGAGAGAGAGAGAGAGAGAGAGAGAGAGAGAGAGAGAGAGAGAGAGAGGGGCGATATATTTCTCCTTTGACGTCGCGAAAAACAAGATAACGTGTAAACCGTGTGGAGCGACCGGTAAAAGCGCCACTAATCTTTCAGCTTCTGCAGAGCAGAGTCCCACAGATCTCCATGCAGAGATCAGCGTTTTAATGCTGATGTTATTTCATGAGCTGATGTGTTTAACTCAGCAGTGCACTAAAACACAGAACTGTTACAGAACCCTAACTCATTAAGATCAGATCATCTGTTTAGTCTCACAGTGGGAAAGATATAGCTAGTGTTAAAGCAGGAACAGGTCAGAAAGGAACTCAATAATATAACGAAAATAAAACAATAAAATAAGTGAATCTATGAACCCAAAAGTTCCTTACAGCACTTTCTCATAAGTTTCTCACTTTAACTCATGAAGTCTCTCAGTACATCCTGAGAGCATCTCTACAGGACAGTGTGTGAAGGTGTGTTTTTGATCTCATTTATAGACTGTAGCTCCAGTAGGTGTGCTGGGTTACTGCTGGAGATTAAACTAGATAATTTAAAAGTTGTTTTTGCTTCCACAGCTCTGTTCAAACTATAATTTAACTATTCAGATGTTTTATGACCTGATTTCTAAAACAAATTTTTAAATGTAAAATATATATAGTCACACAACTACAATAATAATAATAATATACATTAAATCATATATAAATATATTTCACATTCAAACATTAACAATATTACTTAAGTGGTTATTAAACGTTTAATTTCGTATAAGTGTATAGTTAATAATTCAAGGGAACTGATGAAAAAGCATTTACATTTACACCCTTTACATTTTAGTCGAATAAATTTACTGTAATTTTAGTAGACTATATTCTTATGACATTAAGTCGACTAAAACTAAAAACATTTCAGATGACTAAATTGTGACTAAAACTAAATGCTATTTTCATCACAAAACTATGACTAAGACTAAATCAAAATTTGTTGTCAAAATTAACACTGGTGGCAAACCTGCAAATAGATAGCTTACAGTTGTTGTTACATTGTTTGGTTTTTAATGATTTTATCATCAATTTATAGAAGTGTTTTATAAAATTGTTTGATGAAATGGTTTCATATGTATTTTTATAGAGTGATTGAAAAGGCTGTTTTATTTGTTTATCTATTTGTTAACTGGAAAGAAAAATAAAATAATAATATGCAATATGTGTTTGCTACATTCATTCAGGCTTAAAAAAACGAAAAAGTAATCCAAAGTAATCAGATTACGTTACACACTTGAAGTAATGTAACTGATTACGTTACAAATTACATTTTGAGTGATGTAATCAGTAATCTGTAAGGGATTACATTTTAAAAGTAACCTTCCCAACACTGGTTAAGGGAGAGGTGCTGTAAGATTCCATATTGTTTGCAAGTTCAATATTGATACTGTACAACACAAACGGGCCAGCAAGAGCTTTACTGCTTTATTAGGTGAGACATGGGATAGCGGCAAACATTTGAACCAGTCCCGCCCATTTCCGGTTTACATTGATGCGTTCGAAGCTTCAAATGCCATAGTCACGTGATAGTTGCGACTTCAATACTGCCCATCCCTGTCAAACTGCCCATCCCTAAAGATTACAAATTTAGCCAAACGTCTGTTCAACGTTTCCACACGGCTATTTCTTTAAAACAATCTTGCACAAGATACACAGCTCGGAAAAGACAAGGAAAGCGGCCAGATCCCTTTTCTTACCTATGTACAACTTTTCCTGGATCCAAAGCCAGAAGGACGAATCATTCCCAGAAGTTACCTGGACGTCGTCAAAATCTTATTGCAAGAAGGCTGAAAAATTCCCTCAATCCAGTGAGGACGGAAAACATGGATATCTCTAACATATCCATTGCGTAAGACTGAACTTTAAAACATCTGGGCATAGTTTAGATAAAGTACAGCATAGTTTATATAAAGAACATTTTATCTTTAAACTTACTGTATTTTACATTTTACATAAATGTTGTTTTATTAATAAAATCTGCAACTGTTTATATTCTAATCTAAAATCTGTGAGCAAACCGACTTGTACTTTTCTCTGCATGCACCCGCGAGAACACTCCATATACGCGAAAAACTCCCTTTCGTCTCTCGCACACGCACACACACGATCTCTCTCTCCCTCTCTTTCTCTCTCTCTCTCTCTCTCACTTTTATACACACACACCCTTAGCTAAATAACCATTTATTCATATTGTAAATATACTGACTGCTGTTTGTAATATTTGTGTTTAGATTAGTTTGTGTGTTAATAAATGTCCATTTATTTTCACCAGTTGTCTGTGTTGATTTCATGAATGCTGGTTGCTGCCAATAACCATATAAAAGAATTCACATTTAAAACCTTCAGAATCTGAGTCAGCAATATCAAATATTGATTAAAATCCTGATATTTTGGCTTTTTAATTAATAACTTTATAAAAACAATTGTAGTTTTAATATTAATTAAAACTACAATATTTTTAAGGTGCAAGTAATTTTATGAGACTGATTACTTAATGAGATTTATGCCACCAGCACCTACAACGCTGATAGGCGTGGTGGTCTGGAAATGACGTGTGTTCAGGTAAAATTCTGCTGTGTTTCTATCTTGGCGAAGGAAAAATGTTGCGCGATTGATCCTGTGAAAGGACGTCGAAATTCAGCTGTCACTGGCGCCCAAAACTGAATCACGATCACCTTGCGCCCTGCGCTCCAAAAAAACTCATACCATCACTTCCTTACCACAGTAAAAAAAAAAACAGAGCCTTCAGCAATTAACTATAAAAATAAAATATACCTAAAATCTGCATGACAGTTATAGGGAGTTATATTTACGTTCAGTACGCAGACTTAATAACTGTAACTTAATTTCAGCAGACACAGGCATTCTGCTGTTTGAGAATTTTAACAGATGCTTATTTTCACTCAAATGCTGGAGTTTTAGAAATAAAAAACAAAACATAATGGACAAGTCGACTAAACATTTGTTTTTATTTCACTTCACTATTATTTAACTAAAAATTCACTTTTATTATTATTATTTTTTTTTATATATCTGAAAAATAAAGCACATTGTCACTCAAGCCCACCCAAGATGGCGGCGCGTTAATGGTGCTTTTGTCTTACTATTTGTCGTTTTTTCCATTTATTTCCTGCAAATATGTGCATCGGAACACCCATGCACATGTTCTACCACCGCCAGACCCTGCTACAGTGGAGAAATCAGCCAGAAAACACGCTACCGGACGAGGTTCTGCAGACGCTACTTGAGCTTAGCCTGCTAAGAGACCCAGGCCGCCAGCCCGCGGTGTTTCCTGACGCCGGAGATTAGCGGAAGTGCCATCGCAAGCGGTGCGAGCGTAAGCGTAAGCGCGGAAAGAGAGCCGGGATCCGCGCGAAGCTAAAGGCTAGTCCTAGGCGGCCGGCTATACCATTGCTCTTTCTGGCAAACGTCTGTTCCCTTGACAATAAACTGGACTACATCTGACTTCAGCGAACAACCCAGCGTGAGTTCAGAGACTGCTGTGCTTTGGTTTTTGTGGAATCGTGGCTGAACGACAACATTCCGGACAGCGCCATTCAGCTAGCCGGGCTAACCACGTTCAGAGCGGATAGGAGCGCGGCTCTATCCGGGAAGACCCGCGGTGGAGGCGTGTGTGTTTACATCAACACGGAATGGTGTAACAATGCTGTGACTGTCGCCAAACACTGCTCTCCGCTGGTGGAGTTCCTGATAGTCAAGTGCAGACCTTTTTATTTAGTACGGGAGTTCTCTGCCGTGCTAATAGCTGCTGTCTACATCCCACCCAGCGCTAGCATTGGTGCTAATGCTAAAGAGGCTCTGTGTGAACTCTATCGGACTATCAGCGATCTGCAGAACAAACACCCAGACGGACTGTTTATTATCGCCGGAGATTTCAACCACGCAAATCTCAAGTCAGTGCTCCCTAAATTCCATCAACATGTGGACTTTGCAACGAGAGGAGCGAGCGCGCTGGATCTTGTTTACACAAACATCCCCAGCGCGTACCGGGCGGAGCCCCGCCCCACCTCGCTTTCTCGGACCACATGTGTGTTTGGCTGACTCCAACATACACACCACTCATCAGACGCTCCAGACCAGTTCAGAAGCAGGTGAAAACCTGGCCGGCAGGCTCCATCTCTGCCCTTCAGGACTGTTTTGAGTGCATTGCATGGGACATGTTTAGGGAGGCTGCTACTGAAGGCGATTCTGTTGATTTGGAGGAGTATGCAGCATCAGTCACTGGCTACATCAGCAAGTGTATTGATGATGTCACTGTCTCCAAGACCATCACTACACGCCCAAACCAGAAGCCTTGGATGACTGCTGAGGTACGTGCGCTGCTGAGGACCCGCGACTCCGCCTTCAGAGTGGGTGACAAGGTGGCCCTGAGGAAAGCGAGAGCTGACCTGTCAAGAGCCATCAGAGAGGCAAAGCGCGCACACGCCCAGAGAATCCACAGCCACTTCAAGGACACGGGTGATGCGCGGCGTATGTGGCAGGGCATCCAGGCAATCACCAACTACAGGACAATGCCACCGTCCTGTGAACGTGATGCCTCCCTCCCTGATGCCCTGAACAAATTTATGCACGGTTTGAGGCACAAAACAACACGATGGCGAGAAAGACCATGCCCAAGCCGGACGAGCAGGTGTTGTGCCTGACTGCAGTGGATGTGAGGAACACTCTGCGCAGAGTCAAACCACGAAAAGCTGCAGGACCAGACAACATCCCCGGCAGAGTGCTCAGGGAGTGCGCAGACCAGCTGACAGATGTTCTCACGGACATCTTCAACATCTCCCTGTGCAGCGCCACTGTCCCAACGTGCCTCAAGTCCACCACCATCGTTCCCGTGCCGAAGAAGTCCACAGTGTCCTGCCTCAATGACTACCGTCCCGTTGCACTTACACCCATCATCATGAAGTGCTTCGAGAGGCTAGTCATGAGGAACATCAAGACACGACTGCCCTCTTCACTGGACCCCCTGCAGTTTGCGTATCGTCCCAATCGCTCCACGGACGATGCCATCACCACCACCCTTCATCTCTCCCTCACCCACCTGGAGAAGAAGGACACTTACGTCAGAATGCTGTTTATAGACTTCAGTTCAGCATTCAACACCATCATCCCACAGAACCTCATCAGGAAGCTAAGCTCGCTCGGCCTCAACACCCCCCTCTGCAACTGGATCCTGGACTTTCTGACGGGGAGACCCCAGTCAGTCCGGTTCGGGGGCAGCACCTCTAGCACCATCACACTGAACACTGGGGCCCCCCAGGGCAGTGTCCTGAGTCCTCTGCTGTTCACCCTGCTGACTCATGACTGTGCTGCAAAACACAGTTCTAACAGCTTTATCAAGTTTGCCGATGATACAACCGTGCTGGGTCTCATCACCAAAGGCGACGAGTCAGCATACAGAGAGGAGGTGCAGCGGCTGACAGACTGGTGTACAGTCAACAACCTTCACCTGAATGTGGACAAGACAAAGGAAATGGTTGTTGACTTCAGGAGAGCACAACACACCCACTCTCCACTCAACATCGACGGGTCCTCTGTGGAGATTGTTACGAGCACCAAGTTCCTTGGTGTCCACTTAGCAGATAACCTCACCTGGACCCTGAACACCAGCTCTACAGCCAAGAAAGCCCAGCAGCGTCTCTACTTCCTCCGGAAGCTGAGAAAGGCCCGTCTCCCTCCACCCATCCTCACACTCTTCTATAGAGGGACCATTGGGAGCATCCTGAGCAGCTGCATCACTGCCTGGTTTGGGACCTGCACCGTCTCTGACCACAAGACCCTCCAGCGTATTGTGAGGACAGCTGAGAGGATCATCGGCGTCTCTCTCCCCTCCATCACGGACATTTACACCACCCGCAGCATCCGCAAAGCAACCAGCATTGTGAATGATCCCACCCATCCTTCACACTGTTCTGCCTCCTGCCTTCGGGAAGAAGGTACCGCAGCATCCGGTCCAGCACGACCAGATTCTGCAACAGCTTCTACCCCCAAGCCATCAGACTCCTCAACTGCAGAGACTGAACTGATGTTTTTTTTGTACATGCACACACACTCTTACCCCACTTACCCCAGAAAATGGAAAGCACTAAAAACCCTACTACACTTTTTGCACACTTTTTGCACACTGCATAATTTGCACACTGTCTTGTTATTTATTATTCTTTGTTTGTATTGTGTTGTATTGTCTGTCTGCACTTTTGTACTGTTGCACTATTGTTCTGTCTACACTGTGTTTATGTGCACCATGGTCCCTGGAGGAACGTTGTTTCGTTTCACTGTGTACTCTGTATATAGGTGAAATGACAATAAAAACCACTTTGACTTTGACTTTGACTTTTAAGTTATTCTAAGTGTGCCAACCTATATTGCATGGTGTGTTTGACTTATTGTTTTTATGGCATACGAAATATATATCAATTCTTGAATTTAATCGTAAGAAATTTTATACATTTAATATTACATCCACAGACGGTTTTGCTTTTAGGTCTAACAATTATCTGTCAAATTCTTATCTCAAATGTACCTTCTCTAGTCAGCACTTACAAACCCTATAATTTTGTTTAATAGATTTAGTAATTTCCCTCCCTAATGAACCAATTACTTAAATATCAATTACAACTCACTTAAAATTTACCAATGGTTCAACAGATACTGTAACATTACTATAAAGTCATACAAGGTGGTACCCACAGCGATCGCATTTTACACAACGACAAACATATAGTTGACAGACAAACAAACAAACAAACATTTATTGTTTTAGCGCTTTTTCTGGTGTCCCTTGTATCTATTTAATTCGTGTGTATTTTTCTTGCATTGCACAATTTTCATATTTATAGAGCTCTTTGTATACAAAAAACAACAAGATGGTAAGCACAGCATACGCATTTAAACAAAGACAGTGACGAACAAACATATAACATTTACCTTTTCCCTGTTCTCTTGAGATCTCTGTTATTTATCTCTCTCTCTGCACTTAAACTTCTTGTTGGGCTTTACGTTAACAGAGACCAGGCAAGATAACTATTGTAACAACTCTTCTCAGCACACGTCTCTGTCCAGAGATGTGCTAATTAGTCTAGTTCATACAATGCAGCAATATTACACAGAAATTCAGCTTTAGCTATATACAGCAGTAATACACAGCAATAATATACATATAGCAGGCTTAACAATTTCTCATAGCATTTACATACAAGCAATCACCATTCTCCCGGGATTCAATCAACACAAGCTCAGCATTTCAACACTGACACATTCATATGCAGGACAATATAAAGACAAACACAACATTTAACATTTAACATAGTACAGTGTGTGTGTTTATCGAAAATGTGTTTTGATATATGTTTTTCACAAAAAATGAGCCAACGCCAATGAGTTTGAGTTAGAAAAAATATTTTTTTAGTATCATTTGATGAAAAATGAAAACGGGTCCCACAAACCCGAACACCACACAAGGGTTAATACTCTTCTTCTAACTGCTACTGCGTAGGGCTGACTTACCGCCAGCACCTATATGACATTTCCCGTTTCCACCGCACGGGGTGCATGGTGACTTAAGACCAGCACATCAAGCGTTACTACGCCGTAGCGCCTCCATAAAGAAAGCGTATAAATCAGGCTTTCAGTCACCTTAGTGCTGAGCACATATAAAATCAAGCGTTAAAAATGCCTTAGCGCCTCCGAAAAGAACGCGTATAAATCAAGCTTTCAATCGCCTTAGTGCTGAGCACGTATTAGTGCTTATTTAGCACAAATAAATCAAGCGTTAAAAACGCCTAAGCACCTCCGCAAAGAACGCGTATAAATCAGGCTTTCAATCACCTTAGTGCTGAGCATGTATAAAATAAAGCGTTAATACACCTTAGTGCTTGTTAAAGCACATATATATATATATATATATATATATATACATATATATGTATATATAAATATATACATATATATGTATATATACACTGTTGGGTTGTATATCCTTCTATATCTACTCATACCTTACTTTCTTTAAAACATGTTTCTCGTCTGTTGTACAACTTTAATTAATCTTTCAAATGTTTTAACAACTTGTTAATAACAGTCTCTTAATAACAATTATACATGTTTCACAACACAGTTTATCAATAATTACTAGCTGAGTTAATTGTTTTAGCTAACAAAATTAGAGCAATTTAGAGAAATGGCACCACTGTGATGAGAAGACACAATATTCCACTCAATACAGAATTTTTAAATAAGGCTCTGCTTACCTTGTAATTAATGCCGGTGTGGAAGTTTGTATGGTTCTCTGTCACACAGTGTCACCTCTCCTGATTATTCGTCAGCATGGATCTATCCTGCTCTCAGTGTGTGTCAATACACAAATCAACAGGTAGCGAACAAGTTAAGAAATGACAGAAGCTGGAGTAAAGTCTTTCCTGTTGTCTTGTCTTCATTCATAACGTTTTTTGTAAAACTGAAACATACAAAGAAAATGCTTAATCAAACACTGTTTATGGTATATGAAAATAAATACAAACATTTCCCTCCCATAGTGCTAAATAATCTGTAGCAAGATAATAGAAAGAAAATAAACTTACAAGCAATGATGTCCAAGGCACAAACAAAGCTGAAACCTAACAGCAGAGACCACGGCATGACACTGGTCTTTTACAGCAAACAAAATGGCTGACCTACCAAAATCACCTGACTCTTTATAACCAATGGCATTAGAGTTTACAAAAAAAAGAAAAATGAATGTAGTTTTTAAAACAACCACAAGAGGGAGCCAATGACCACAACATTGACTAAATTCACATAGAAATTTTTACAGAGCATAACAGGATCCGTTTCGAGCCCCACGTCGGGCGCCAAAATGTCGCGTCTAAATACGTCTCTTAGGATGGTTCCCCCCGAGAGGAAACCAGTGCTCACCACTGCTTACTAAAATTGTCTAAGTTCTTTTAAGAGTACAACTTTGTTGAAAGTAAATCTAAGACTAAAGAACAGACGGAATCAGTTGTAAAAGAAAGGAGAAGACAGCTTTATTTAGCAGGTAGTTTCCATCTTACAAAGCAGATCAGAACCACAAGTCTTCTAGTTTACAGAGTCAACAACATTAGGTTTTATACATAAAAAGAAATGGGATGAACATTCTCGGTAGGCTGGGACACAGGTGGGGCTTACAGAGTCAAAAACATAAGGTTTTATACATTAAAATGGGTTGAACATTCTCAGTGGGCTGGGACACAGGTGGGCTTCAGGCTCCTCTTACTTAACCCCTTCAGTTTAGTCATTACGTCAAGTCAGGATCTTTTTATTAAAAGGAAGCTTGAGCGTCCTCAGAAGACCTCTCCTGCCTCATTAGCTCTCATCTATCTTTCTAACGAGCTATTGGCTAGCATACAGGGGGAAATTGTTAACTTCTAAGGCGAGACTTCAGAGGCTGCCGCCTCCCTATTATTGGCCTGCTGATCTGTTAAAAAAGACTCTTGACTGTCCTCAAGAGACCAGGGCAGGTTGACCCCTTACACACACACAGGCGCGTTTGAGCAACACTTGCTTGTTACAGTTACATTGCATTAACATATGGTGTAAATATCTATAAGGAAACTAATTTTAATTACCACAGAACTCATTTAGCTAAAATTTTGTGGAAATAGCAATAGCTGAGCTGCAATCATCTACAGAAACTGCACTCCTTAGTTGATCATGTATTATATTGTTTTGTTATTGTTTCTGAAATGTCCTCCATCATTACTATAATTTGCTGATCAGTTCTCATTTTAAATATTTTAAGGGCTTTACACTACAAGATATTACAATGTTTATGTTTGAATTTGACCTGTAGGTTTACTCTGGCCTTTGGCTATTAATTTCACTGAAGACAAATGACCCAACAAATACTTAAACGCTCAGTAATGATTTTTTTAAAAAGGGCTTTGAAAATGAAATAGTGATTAGCTGGTCAGGTACAGGACAAGTTGAACATTACATTTATAGTTGATTTTTTCTTAAACCTTGACTCCCTATCTATCTAATTCCAAAGTTAAGATAACTGACTAACACAGCTGCAGTTTATTGAACATACAGAGGGTTTAAATGAAAATCCACTTAGCTAACTAGTTAACTAGGGTTGTAGAAAATGTGAAAATGTTGTGTATGGGAAAACGGATGTTAACACTGTTTTTGTTATTATTTGCAATGTGACTTAATATAATGTCCAATAAAAACATACATATATAAAAAAATAATAATAATAATAAAAAAAAAATAAAAATAAAATAATAATAATAACCAAATATGTTATATTATTTTAAATATTAAGTGATAACTGGTCAGTTTTTGTCATATGTATTATAATTCAGATATTTCAGGCATAATTTTTCTAACAACAGTAAATTTAATGTGTACTAACATGTCTAGGTTGTAAAGTCACTTTTACTTGGATGTAACTGATAATAAATAGAATAGAGAAAAAAGGGATTATTTGTGATTAAAAATAATACCTCCACAAATGTTGTTCTAGGACACTAAAGGGTGGGCTTTGATTCATATTAGCAAATGTGCACCCCCCCACCCCCCCATATCAAACCCGCTCCTAGTCAAAGCATCAGGGCACACCTAAGCAATAAAAAAATAAACTTGACGGTCACATGATCCAATACTTTTGCTCAGAGCTAAAGAAAACGTGTGGGTTTAAACAGAAGGTGCTATCTTCTGAACTGTATATCAGATGCGGAAATAAAATGTTGAAATGTTGATCTTTTAACTATTCAAACCATCACTAATTGTGGAAACTTTACACTAGACTTCAAGCAGCTTGGACTGTGTCTCTCCACTCTTCCTCCAGACTCTGCTCTCTTGATTTTCAAAAAAAAAATTACTGATGGTTACTGATGGTTTGGAGAGACATGTTATCTGCTGGTGTTGGTCAGTGCAGTGTTTTTCCGGAAAATCTTACAGCACTTCATGCTTCCCTCTGCTGACAACTTTTATGGAAAGCAGATTTCATTTTCCAGCAGGACTTGGCACACTGCCAAATGTACCAGTTGTTTTTTCTGTGCACTGATATTTGGGTTTTCATTGGCTGTAAGACATAGGGCCCTATTTTAAAGATCTATAGCGCACTAGTTAATTGCGCTTTGCGCAGCTAGATTTAGGGGCGTGTCCTGTGTCTTTGGTCTCTTGTGGGCAAAAAAAATACGCCTTGCGCAGCTCCAAGGCGGCGCAAAGGGCGTGTTTTATTTCCCTTAATTATTCATGGGTGTGTTTTGGGCATAACTTGAAATAAACCAATCAGTGTGTCTGTATCCATCCCCTTTCAAAGGCAGCTGTGCTCTGACTTCTGTTCATTCCTATTTTAAGAGCGCATAAACTGACTGCGCATCACACTGTTCAAATAAGGGAATCAGCTGAAAAAAGGGAAGTGTAATGTTATTTTATTCTTTATTCTGTTAATTGTTTATGTAAAAAATGGGTTTGCAACATTGAATATTATTCAAGCAATCAACCATCCTTTACACTGGAGGGGGACCCTCATTTACAATGCCACTGAGCATTTACAGTTTAAAAGGGATTAAAAATATTTTTAAAAAATTAGAAATAAAAACTGACATTTACTATAGACAATTAAAATATATACGTAAAAAAGGAAAAATAGGACATTTTTAAAAGATCATAAAAATTGATACATAAAAAAAGAATTTATATCTTATGAAGAAAAAAATAATAGTAGTGAATATAAAGTAAAATAATAAGAATGATAAAAAATTATAAAATTTATATGAATAAAAAAGAACATGGGACTCATGGGAAAAAATATATAAATGTGTGTGTGTATATATATATATATATATATATATATATATATATATATATATATAATATTTTTTTCTTTTAATATAAGTTGATCAATAAAATATTTAAAATAATTAAAATGAATTAAAAATAAATAATATAAAATATAAACAATCACAGGCTTTCATAATAATAAAAGTTTCAGTTTCAGTTAGTTTCAGTTTCAAACCATTGAAACAGCTCATCAAAACCTCAACCTATCCTTTATATTTGACAATATTTGACGAACTTTACAGGTCCTTACTATTTATTTAACTAAACTGAGTTTATATTATTTGTAGCCTCGCGCTGAATTTAGCTCAGCGCTGCGAAAGAGATAGAGAGAGAGAGAGAGAGAGGTGCAGCACATTTTGCCTGATTTCTTTTGATTAATTATCCGTAAATATAGTGAGTTTATACCAATAATTTCACTACACTTGATACGACCTTATTTATTAAAATACTTTTTTAAGAAAACAGAGGTAATTCCGCACCGCATGCGCTGCCAAACATGCTACGCATGCCTGCAGTCTTTTCTGAGCGCTGGACCAGATTTCCTTAATGAATTAATATATTTAATATTTTAATAAATTTGCCCTGGTGATAAGAAACGAACACTAACATATAGCTTTATATTTCTGTGTATTTTGAAAGTTTTAAGTTGTATATAATTGGACAGTCCCAGAGTCCAGAGTCAAGTCAAAGTCAAAGTCAAAGTCAAAGTGGTTTTTATTGTCATTTCAGCTATATACAGAGTACACAGTGAAACGAAACAACGTTCCTCCAGGGACCATGGTGCATATAAACACAGTGTAGACAGAACAATAGTGCAACAGTACAAAAGTGCAGACAGACAATACAACACAATACAGACAAAGAATAATAAATAACAAGACAGTGTGCAAATTATGCAGTGTACAAAAAAGACCAGTGAGGTAGTAATTACCTCTATTACACAGTGTGCAATAGAGTCCAGTGAGGTAGTAGGGTTTTTAGTGGTTTCCATTTTCTGGGGTAAGTGGGGTAAGAGTGTGTGTGCATGTACAGAAAAACCATCAGTTCAGTCTCTGCAGTTGAGGAGTCTGATGGCTTGGGGGTAGAAGCTGTTGCAGAATCTGGTCGTGCTGGACCGGATGCTGCGGTACCTTCTTCCTGAAGGCAGGAGGGAGAACAGTTCGTGTGAGGAATGGGTGGGGTCATTCACAATGCTGGTTGCTTTGCGGATGCTGCGGGTGGTGTAAATGTCCGTGATGGAGGGGAGAGAGACGCCGATGATCCTCTCAGCTGTCCTCACAATACGCTGGAGGGTCTTGCGGTCAGAGACGGTGCAGGTCCCAAACCAGGCAGTGATGCAGCTGCTCAGGATGCTCTCAATGGTCCCTCTATAGAAGAGTGTGAGGATGGGTGGAGGGAGACGGGCCTTTCTCAGCTTCCGGAGGAAGTAGAGACGCTGCTGGGCTTTCTTGGCTGTAGAGCTGGTGTTCAGGGTCCAGGTGAGGTTATCTGCTAAGTGGACACCAAGGCACTTGGTGCTCTTAACAATCTCCACAGAGGACCCGTCGATGTTGAGTGGAGAGTGGGTGTGTTGTGCTCTCCTGAAGTCAACAATCATTTCCTTTGTCTTGTCCACATTCAGGTGAAGGTTGTTGACTGTACACCAGTCTGTCAGCCGCTGCACCTCCTCTCTGTATGCTGACTCGTCGCCTTTGGTGATGAGACCCAGCACGGTTGTATCATCGGCGAACTTGATAAAGCTGTTAGAACTGTGTTTTGCAGCACAGTCATGAGTCAGCAGGGTGAACAGCAGAGGACTCAGGACACTGCCCTGGGGGGCCCCAGTGTTCAGTGTGATGGTGCTGGAGGTGCTGCCCCCGAACTGGACTGACTGGGGTCTCCCCGTCAGAAAGTCCAGGATCCAGTTGCAGAGGGGGGTGTTGAGGCCGAGCGAGCTTAGCTTCCTGATGAGGTTCTGTGGGATGATGGTGTTGAATGCTGAACTGAAGTCTATAAACAGCATTCTGACGTAAGTGTCCTTCTTCTCCAGGTGGGTGAGGGAGAGATGAAGGGTGGTGGTGATGGCATCATCCGTGGAGCGTTTGGGACGATACGCAAACTGCAGGGGGTCCAGTGAAGAGGGCAGTTGTGTCTTGATGTTCCTCATGACTAGCCTCTCGAAGCACTTCATGATGATGGGGGTAAGTGCAACGGGTCGGTAGTCATTGAGGCAGGACACTGTGGACTTCTTCGGCACGGGAACGATGGTGGTGGACTTGAGGCACGTTGGGACAGTGGCGCTGCACAGGGAGATGTTGAAGATGTCCGTGAGAACATATGTCAGTTGGTCTGCGCACTCCCTGAGCACTCTGCCGGGGATGTTGTCTGGTCCTGCAGCTTTTCCTGGGTTGACTCTGCGCAGAGTGTTCCTCACATCCACTGCAGTCAGGCACAACACCTGCTTGTCCGGCTTGGGCATGGTCTTTCTCGCCATCGTGTTGTTTTGTGCCTCAAACCGTGCATAAAAGTTGTTCAGGGCATCAGGGAGGGAGGCATCACGTTCACAGGACGGTGGCATTGTCCTGTAGTTGGTGATTGCCTGGATGCCCTGCCACATACGCCGCGCGTCACCCGTGTCCTTGAAGTGGCTGTGGATTCTCTGGGCGTGTGCGCGCTTTGCCTCTCTGATGGCTCTTGACAGGTCGGCTCTCGCTTTCCTCAGGGCCACCTTGTCACCCACTCTGAAGGCGGAGTCGCGGGTCCTCAGCAGCGCACGTATCTCAGCAGTCATCCAAGGCTTCTGGTTTGGGCGTGTAGTGATGGTCTTGGAGACAGTGACATCATCAATACACTTGCTGATGTAGCCAGTGACTGATGCTGCATACTCCTCCAAATCAACAGAATCGCCTTCAGTAGCAGCCTCCCTAAACATGTCCCATGCAGTGCACTCAAAACAGTCCTGAAGGGCAGAGATGGAGCCTGCCGGCCAGGTTTTCACCTGCTTCTGAACTGGTCTGGAGCGTCTGATGAGTGGTGTGTATGTTGGAGTCAGCCAAACACACATGTGGTCCGAGAAAGCGAGGTGGGGGCGGGGCTCCGCCCGGTACGCGCTGGGGATGTTTGTGTAAACAAGATCCAGCGCGCTCGCTCCTCTCGTTGCAAAGTCCACATGTTGATGGATTTTAGGGAGCACTGACTTGAGATTTGCGTGGTTGAAATCTCCGGCGATAATAAACAGTCCGTCTGGGTGTTTGTTCTGCAGATCGCTGATAGACCGATAGAGTTCACACAGAGCCTCTTTAGCATTAGCACCAATGCTAGCGCTGGGTGGGATGTAGACAGCAGCTATTAGCACGGCGGAGAACTCCCGTACTAAATAAAAAGGTCTGCACTTGACTATCAGGAACTCCACCAGCGGAGAGCAGTGTTTGGCGACAGTCACAGCGTTGTTACACCATTCCGTGTTGATGTAAACACACACGCCTCCACCGCGGGTCTTCCCGGATAGAGCCGCGCTCCTATCCGCTCTGAACGTGGTTAGCCCGGCTAGCTGAATGGCGCTGTCCGGAATGTTGTCATTCAGCCACGATTCCACAAAAACCAAAGCACAGCAGTCTCTGAACTCACGCTGGGTTGTTCGCTGGAGTCGGATGTAGTCCAGTTTATTGTCAAGGGAACAGACGTTTGCCAGAAAGAGCGATGGTATAGCCGGCCGGCTAGGACTAGCCTTTAGCTTCGCGCGGATCCCGGCACTCTTTCCGCGCTTACGCTCGCACCGCTGGGTCTCTTAGCAGGCTAAGCTCAAGTAGCGTCTGCAGAACCTCGTCCAGTAGCGTGTTTTCTGGCTGATTTCTCCACTGTAGCAGGGTCTGGCGGTGGTAGAACATGTGCACGGGTGTTCCGATGCACATATTTGCAGGAAATAAACGGAAAAAACGACAAATAGTAACACAAAAGCTCCATTTAACGGACCCGGAGCGGCCGCTGCGTGTTAACGCGCCGCCATCTTGGTCCAAGATATATCTTAGTCCAAGATATTGTAAATTAAACAATTGACATAATTGATATGCCCAGATAAAGACATACTGTGAAATATAGGTTAGAAGATAACAATATGAGATCCTTCTGAACCGGGAAGTACAGCCAAATGACGGCAGAGGAGACATAGTCTGAGATCATGACCCAAATGATAATGAGCCTTTTAGAGGGACAGGGATACTTGCGGTTAAACGCTGATCAACAAAAAAATGTTGAAAAATAAGCTCTGATCTACCTCTATAGGGACAGAAAAGTGGGGTCATAAATTATACTAGTGAAGTGTTCATCAATAATTATCAATAAAAATGTGTTAAAAACGGATGCTTATTTTTAGTTACGGAAAATGCTTATGAGCTTCAAATTTATGTTGTAAGGGAGATCATATAAGAATTATGACTGCACTGACATTGAATATGATTTACTGTTTCAGCCCTTGTTCAATATGTTTTACGAGTGAAAGAGTTCTTTACCATGTAGAAGTTGCTAGAAAATTCAGTAAAATACAATTAGTATATTTAAATAAATAAATAAAATTTAACCTTTGTTTGCAAATGAAGTTGTTACTGTCTACTAGTATGTGTGTCTTTTAGTAGACTCCACAATTGTTTTTTTTGGGTCAAAATTATTTTGGTCCCAAAGATGTTTTAAGTTTTTTTTTTTATCAAAGTTTTTTTGGGGTCAAAATATTTTTGGTCAAATTTTTTTTGGTCCCAAAATTTTTAGAAGTTTTTTTTTTTGGGTCAAAATTTTTTTAGTCCCAAAGTTTTTAGAAGGTTTTTTTAATCATAATTTTTTGGGTCAAACTTTTTTGTGGTCCCAAAATTTTTTGAAGGTATTTTTGGTCAAAATTTTTTAGGTCCCAAAATTTTTCGAAGGTTTTTTTGGTCAAAATTTTTTGGGTCAAAATTTGTTTGGTCCCAAACTTTTTTGAAGGTTTTTGGGTCAAAATTTTTTTGGTTCCAAAATTTTTCGAAGTTTTTTATGGGTCAAAATTTTTTTGGTCCCAAAATTTTTCGAAATTTTTTTTAGGTCCAAATTTTTTTGTGTAAAAATTTTTTTGGTCCCAAAAGTTTTTTTTTTTTATAAAATTTTAATGGGTCAGATTTTTTTTGGTCCCAAAATTTTTCGAAGTTTTTTTTTGGTCAAAATTTTTTTGGTCACAAAATTTTTCGAAGGTTTTTTTTGGGTCAAATTTTTTTTGGTCCCAAAATTTTCGATTTTTTTTTTGGGTCCCAAAATTTTTCGAAGGTTTTTTGGTCAAAATTTGTTTGGTCCCAAAATTTTTCGAAATTGTTTTGGGTCAAAACTTTTTTGGTCCCAAAATTTTTAGAATTTTTTTTTGGGTCAAAATTTTTTTGGTCCCAAAATTTTCGATTTTTTTTGTGTCAAAATTTTTTTGTGTCCCAAAATTTTTCGAAGGTTTTTTTGGTCCCAAAAGTTTTTTTTTTTTTTATAAAATTTTAATGGGTCAGATTTTTTTTGGTCCCAAAATTTTTCGAAGTTTTTTTTTGGTCAAATTTTTTTTGGTCCCAAAATTTTTCGAAGGTTTTTTTAGTCAAAAAGTTTTGTGTCAAACTTTATTTGGTCCCAAAATTTTTCGAAGTTTTTTTTGGGTCAAAATTTTTTTGGGTCTCAAAATTTTTCGAAGTTTTTTTTGGTCCCAAAATTTTTCGCATTTTTTTTTGGTTAAAAATTTTTGGTTCCAAAATTTTTCGAAGTTTCTTTTGAGTCAAAATTTTTTGGGTTAAAATTTTTTTGTGTCCCAAAATTTTTCGAAGTTTTTTTTTGGTCAAAATTTTTTTGGTCACAAAATTTTTCGAAGTTTTGTGTTGACCCAAAAAAAACTTTGAAACATTTTCGACCCAAAAAAATTTTGACCCAAAAAAATTTTCGAAATTTTTTTTTGGGTCGAAAATTTTTTGGGTCGAAAATGTTTCAAAGTTTTTTGTGGGTCAATTTTTTTCGTCCCAAAATTTTTAGAAGTTTTTTTTGGGTCCCAAAATTTTTCGATTTTTTTTTTGGTCCCAAAATTTTTTTAAGTTTTTTTTTGGTCAATTTTTTTTTGGTCCCAAAATTTTTCGAAGGTTTTTTGGGTCAAAATTTGTTTGGTCACAAAATTTCTCGAAGTTTTTTTTTGGTCAAATATTTTTTGGACCCAAAGTTTTTTGAAGTTTTTTTGGTCCCAAAATTTTTCGAAATTGTTTTGCGTCAAAATTTTTTTGGTCCCAAAATTTTCGATTTTTTTTTGTGTCAAAATTTTTTTGGGTCCCAAAATTTTTCGAAGGTTTTTTTCGTCCCAAAATTTTTCGAAGTTTTTTTTGTGTCAAAATTTTTTTGGTCCCAAAATTTTCGATTTTTTTTTTTGACAAAATTTTTTTCATCCCAAAATTTTTCGAAGTTTTTTTTAGTCAAAATTTCTTTTGAGTCAAAATTTTTTGGGTTAAAATTTTTTTGTGTCCCAAAATTTTTCGAAGTTTTTTGTTGACCCAAAAAAAACTTTGAAACATTTTCGACCCAAAAAAATTTTGACCCAAAAAAAACTTCGAAATTTTTTTTTGGGTCGAAAATTTTTTGGGTCGAAAATGTTTCAAAGTTTTTTTTGGGTCAATTTTTTTCGTCCCAAAATTTTTAGAAGTTTTTTTTGGGTCCCAAAATTTTTCGATTTTTTTTTGGTCAAAATTTTTTTGGTCCCAAAATTTTTTAAAGGTTTTTTTTGGTCAATTTTTTTTTGTTCCCAAAATTTTTCGAAGGTTTTTTGGGTCAAAATTTGTTTGGTCACAAAATTTCTCGAAGTTTTTTTTTGCTCAAATATTTTTTGGACCCAAAGTTTTTTGAAGTTTTTTTGGTCCCAAAATTTTTCGAAGGTTTTTTTGGTCAAAATTTGTTTGGTCCCAAAATTTTTCGAAATTGTTTTGCGTCAACATTTTTTTGGTCCCAAAATTTTCGATTTTTTTTGTGTCAAAATTTTTTTGGGTCCCAAAATTTTTCGAAGGTTTTTTTCATCCCAAAATTTTTCGAAGTTTTTTTTGTGTCAAAATTTTTTTGGTCCCAAAATTTTCGATTTTTTTTTTTGAAAAAAATTTTTTCATCCCAAAATTTTTCGAAGTTTTTTTTAGTCAAAATTTTTTTTGGGTCAAAATTTTTTTTGTCCCAAAATTTTTCGAATTTTTTTTTGCGTCAAACTTTTTTTCGGTTGAAAATTTTTCGAAGTTTTTTTTGGGTCAAAATTTTTTACGTCCCAAACTTTTTCAAAGTTTTTTTTTGGTCAAAATTTTTTTACATACAAAATTTTTCAAAATTTTTTTTGGGTCAAATTTTTTTTCGTCCCAAAATTTTTCGAAGTTTTTTTTGGGTCAAAATTTTTTTGGGTCCAAAATTTTTCGAAGTTTTTTTTGGATCAAAATTTTTTTGGGTCCAAAATTTTTCAAAGTTTTTTGGGGTCAAAATTTTTTTGGGTCCAAAAGTTTTTCAAAGTTTTTTTTGGGTCAAATTTTTTTTGTCCCGAACTTTTTCAAAGTTTTTTTTGGGTCAAATTTTTTTTCGTCCCAAAATTTTTCGAAGTTTTATTTGGGTCAAAATGTTTTTGGGTCCAAAATTTTTCAAAGTTTTTTTTGGGTCAAAATTTTTTTCGTCCCAAAATTTTTCAAAGTTTTTTTTGGGTCAAAATTTTTTTCGTCCCAAAATTTTTCAAAGTTTTTTTTGGGTCAAAATTTTTTTCGTCCCAAAATTTTTTACATTTTTTTGGGGTCAAAAGTTTTTTTGGGTCCAAAATTTTTCGAAGTTTTTTTTGGGTCAAAATTTTTTTCGTCCCGAACTTTTTCAAAGTTTTTTTTGGGTCAAAATTTTTTTCGTCCCAAAATTTTTCGAAGTTTTATTTGGGTCAAAATGTTTTTGGGTCCAAAATTTTTCAAAGTTTTTTTTGGGTCAAAATTTTTTTCGTCCCAAAATTTTTCAAAGTTTTTTTTGGGTCAAAAATTTTTTCGTCCCAAATTTTTTTACATTTTTTTTGGGTCAAAAGTTTTTTTGGGTCCAAAATTTTTCGAAGTTTTCTTTGGGTCAAAATTTTTTTCGTCCACCATTTTTAGAAGTTTTTTTTGGGTCAAAATTTTTTTCGTCCCAAAATTTTTCAAAGTTTTTTTTGGGTCAAAATTTTTTTCGTCCCAAAATTTTTTACATTTTTTTGGGGTCAAAAGTTTTTTTGGGTCCAAAATTTTTCGAAGTTTTTTTTGGGTCAAAATTTTTTTCGTCCCGAACTTTTTCAAAGTTTTTTTTGGGTCAAAATTTTTTTCGTCCCAAAATTTTTCGAAGTTTTATTTGGGTCAAAATGTTTTTGGGTCCAAAATTTTTCAAAGTTTTTTTTGGGTCAAAATTTTTTTCGTCCCAAAATTTTTCAAAGTTTTTTTTGGGTCAAAAATTTTTTCGTCCCAAATTTTTTTACATTTTTTTTGGGTCAAAAGTTTTTTTGGGTCCAAAATTTTTCGAAGTTTTCTTTGGGTCAAAATTTTTTTCGTCCACCATTTTTAGAAGTTTTTTTTGGGTCAAAATTCTTTTGGGTCCAAAATTTTTCGAAGTTTTTTTTGGGTCAAACTTTTTTTGGGTCCAAAATTTTTCGAAGTTTTATTTGGGACAAAATTTTTTTGGGTCCAAAATTTTTTGAAGTTTTTTTTGGGTCAAATTTTTTTTGGGTCCAAAATTTTTCGAAGTTATTTTTGGAACAAAATTTTTTTTGTCCCGAACTTTTTCAAAGTTTTTTTTGGGTCAAAATTTTTTTCGTCCCAAAATTTTTCGAAATTTTATTTGGGTCAAAATTTTTTTGGGTCCAAAATTTTTCCAAATTATTTTTGGGTCAAATTTTTTTTGGGTTCAAAACTTTTCCAAGTTTTTTTTGGGTGAAATTTTTTTTCGTCCCAAAATTGTTCAAAGTTTTTTTTGGGTCAAAATTTTTTTTGGTCCAAAATTTTTCGAAGTTTTTATTGGGTCAAAATTTTTTTGGGTCCAAAATTTTTCGAAGTTTTTTTTGGGACAAAATTTTTTTGGGTCCAAAATTTTTCGACGTTTTTTTTGGGTCAAAATTTTTTTGAGTCCAAAATTTTTTGAAGTTATTTTTGGGACAAATTTTTTTGGGGTCCAAAATTTTTCGAAGTTTTTTTTGGGTCCAAAATTTTTCGAAGTTTTTTTTGGGTCAAAATTTTTTTCGTCCCAAAATTTTTCAAAGTTTTTTTTTGGGTCTAAAGTTTTTTCGTCCCAAAATTTTTCAAAGTTTTTTTTGGGTAAAAATTTTTTTGGGTCCAAAATTTTTCGAAGTTTTTTTTTGGGTCAAAATTTTTTTGGGTCCAAAATTTTTCGAAGTTTTTTTTGGGTCCAAAATTTTTCAAAGTTTTTTTTGGGTGAAAATTTTTTTCGTCCCAAAATTGTTCAAAGTTTTTTATGGGTCAAACTTTTTTTGGGTCCAAAATTTTTCGAAGTTTTTTTTGGGTCAAAATTGTTTTCGTCCCAAAATTATTCGAAGTTTTATTTGGGTCAAAATTTTTTTGGGTCCAAAATTTTTCGAAGTTTTTTTTGGGTTCAAAACTTTTCCAAGTTTTTTTTGGGTCAAAATTTTTTTCGTCCCAAAATTTTTCAAAGTTTTTTTTTGGGTCTAATGTTTTTTCGTCCCAAAATTTTTCAAAGTTTTTTTTGGGTAAAAATTTTTTTGGGTCCAAAATTTTTCGAAGTTTTTTTTTGGGTCAAAATTTTTTTGGGTCCAAAATTTTTCGAAGTTTTTTTTGGGTGAAAATTTTTTTCGTCCCAAAATTGTTCAAAGTTTTTTATGGGTCAAACTTTTTTTGGGTCCAAAATTTTTCGAAGTTTTTTTTTGGGTCAAAATTGTTTTCGTCCCAAAATATTTCGAAGTTTTATTTGGGTCAAAATTTTTTTGGGTCAAAATTTTTTTTGTCCCAAAATTTTTCAAAATTTTATTTGGGTCAAAATTTTTTTGGGTCCAAAATTTTTCCAAATTATTTTTGGGTCAAATTTTTTTTGGGTTCAAAACTTTTCCAAGTTTTTTTTGGGTGAATTTTTTTTTCGTCCCAAAATTGTTCAAAGTTCTTTTTGGGTCAAAAATTTTTTTGGTCCAAAATTTTTCGAAGTTTTTATTGGGTCAAAATTTTTTTGGGTCCAAAATTTTTCGAAGTTTTTTTTGGGACAAAATTTTTTTGGGTCCAAAATTTTTCGACGTTTTTTTTGGGTCAAAATTTTTTTCGTCCCAAAATTTTTCAAAGTTTTTTTTTGGGTCTAAAGTTTTTTCGTCCCAAAATGTTTCAAAGTTTTTTTTGGGTCAAAATTTTTTTGAGTCCAAAATTTTTCGAAGTTTTTTTTGGGACAAAATTTTTTTGGGTCCAAAATTTTTCGACGTTTTTTTTGGGTCAAAATTTTTTTGAGTCCAAAATTTTTTGAAGTTATTTTTGGGACAAATTTTTTTTGGGTCCAAAATTTTTCGAAGTTTTTTTTGGGTCCAAAATTTTTCGAAGTTTTTTTTGGGTCAAAATTTTTTTCGTCCCAAAATTTTTCAAAGTTTTTTTTTGGGTCTAAAGTTTTTTCGTCCCAAAATTTTTCAAAGTTTTTTTTGGGTAAAAATTTTTTTGGGTCCAAAATTTTTCGAAGTTTTTTTTTGGGTCAAAATTTTTTTGGGTCCAAAATTTTTCGAAGTTTTTTTTGGGTCCAAAATTTTTCAAAGTTTTTTTTGGGTGAAAATTTTTTTCGTCCCAAAATTGTTCAAAGTTTTTTATGGGTCAAACTTTTTTTGGGTCCAAAATTTTTCGAAGTTTTTTTTGGGTCAAAATTGTTTTCGTCCCAAAATTATTCGAAGTTTTATTTGGGTCAAAATTTTTTTGGGTCCAAAATTTTTCGAAGTTTTTTTTGGGTTCAAAACTTTTCCAAGTTTTTTTTGGGTCAAAATTTTTTTCGTCCCAAAATTTTTCAAAGTTTTTTTTTGGGTCTAATGTTTTTTCGTCCCAAAATTTTTCAAAGTTTTTTTTGGGTAAAAATTTTTTTGGGTCCAAAATTTTTCGAAGTTTTTTTTTGGGTCAAAATTTTTTTGGGTCCAAAATTTTTCGAAGTTTTTTTTGGGTGAAAATTTTTTTCGTCCCAAAATTGTTCAAAGTTTTTTATGGGTCAAACTTTTTTTGGGTCCAAAATTTTTCGAAGTTTTTTTTTGGGTCAAAATTGTTTTCGTCCCAAAATATTTCGAAGTTTTATTTGGGTCAAAATTTTTTTGGGTCAAAATTTTTTTTGTCCCAAAATTTTTCAAAATTTTATTTGGGTCAAAATTTTTTTGGGTCCAAAATTTTTCCAAATTATTTTTGGGTCAAATTTTTTTTGGGTTCAAAACTTTTCCAAGTTTTTTTTGGGTGAATTTTTTTTTCGTCCCAAAATTGTTCAAAGTTCTTTTTGGGTCAAAAATTTTTTTGGTCCAAAATTTTTCGAAGTTTTTATTGGGTCAAAATTTTTTTGGGTCCAAAATTTTTCGAAGTTTTTTTTGGGACAAAATTTTTTTGGGTCCAAAATTTTTCGACGTTTTTTTTGGGTCAAAATTTTTTTCGTCCCAAAATTTTTCAAAGTTTTTTTTTGGGTCTAAAGTTTTTTCGTCCCAAAATGTTTCAAATTTTTTTTGGGTCAAAATTTTTTTGAGTCCAAAATTTTTTGAAGTTATTTTTGGGACAAATTTTTTTTGGGTCCAAAATTTTTCGAAGTTTTTTTTGGGTCCAAAATTTTTCGAAGTTTTTTTTGGGTCAAAATTTTTTTCGTCCCAAAATTTTTCAAAGTTTTTTTTTGGGTCTAAAGTTTTTTCGTCCCAAAATTTTTCAAAGTTTTTTTTGGGTAAAAATTTTTTTGGGTCCAAAATTTTTCGAAGTTTTTTTTTGGGTCAAAATTTTTTTGGGTCAAAATTTTTTTCGTTCCAAAATTTTTCAAAATTTTATTTGGGTCAAAATTTTTTTGGGTCCAAAATTTTTCCAAATTATTTTTGGGTCAAATTTTTTTTGGGTTCAAAACTTTTCCAAGTTTTTTTGGGTGAATTTTTTTTTCGTCCCAAAATTGTTCAAAGTTTTTTTTGGGTCAAAAATTTTTTTGGTCCAAAATTTTTCGACGTTTTTTTTGGGTCAAAATTTTTTTGAGTCCAAAATTTTTTGAAGTTATTTTTGGGACAAATTTTTTTTGGGTCCAAAATTTTTCGAAGTTTTTTTTGGGTCCAAAATTTTTCGAAGTTTTTTTTGGGTCAAAATTTTTTTCGTCCCAAAATTTTTCAAAGTTTTTTTTTGGGTCTAAAGTTTTTTCGTCCCAAAATGTTTCAAAGTTTTTTTTGGGTCAAAATTGTTTTCGTCCCAAAATTTTTCGAAGTTTTATTTGGGTCAAAATTTTTTTGGGTCCAAAATTTTCGAAGTTTTTTTGGGTCCAAAATTTTTCGAAGTTTTTTTTGGGTCAAAATTTTTTTCGTCCCAAAATTTTTCAAAGTTTTTTTTTGGGTCTAAAGTTTTTTCGTCCCAAATTTTTCAAAGTTTTTTTTGGGTAAAAATTTTTTTGGGTCCAAAATTTTTCGAAGTTTTTTTTTGGGTCAAAATTTTTTTGGGTCCAAAATTTTTCGAAGTTTTTTTTGGGTCCAAAATTTTTCGAAGTTTTTTTTGGGTCCAAAATTTTTCGAAGTTTTTTTTGGGTGAAACTTTTTTTCGTCCCAAAATTGTTCAAAGTTTTTTATGGGTCAAACTTTTTTTGGGTCCAAAATTTTTCGAAGTTTTTTTTTGGGTCAAAATTGTTTTCGTCCCAAAATTTTTCGAAGTTTTATTTGGGTCAAAATTTTTTTGGGTCCAAAATTTTTCGAAGTTTTTTTTGGGTCAAAATATTTTTGGGTCCAAAATTTATCGAAGTTTTTTTTGGGTCCAAAATTTTTCGAAGTTTTTTTTGGGTCAAATTTTTTTTCTTCCCAAAATTTTTCAAAGTTTTTTTTGGGTCAATTTTTTTTTGTCCCAAAATTTTTCAAAGTTTTTTTTGGGTCAAAATTTGTTTTGGTCGAAAATTTTTCGAAGTTTTTTTTGGGTAAATTTTTTTTTCGTCCCAAAATTTTCGAAGTTTTTTTTGGGTCAAAATTTTTTTCGTCCACAATTTTTCGAAGGTTTTTTTTGTGTCAAAATTTTTTTGGGTCCAAAATTTTTTGAAGTTTTTTTTGGGTCCAAAATTTTTCGAAGTTATTTTTGGGACAAAATTTTTTTGGGTCAAAAATTTTTCGAAGTTTTATTTGGGACAAAATTTTTTTAGGTCCAAAATTTTTCGAAGTTTTTTTTGGGTCAAAATTTTTTTGGGTCCAAAATTTTTCCAAGTTATTTTTGGGTCAAAATTTTTTTGGGTTCAAAATTTTTCCAAGTTATTTTTGGGTGAAAATTGTTTTCGTCCCAAAATTGTTCAAAATTTTTTTTAGGTCAAAATTTTTTTGAGTCCAAAATTTTTCGAAGTTATTTTTGGGACAAATTTTTTTTGGGTCAAAAATTTTTCGAAGTTTTATTTGGGACAAAATTTTTTGGGGTCCAAAATTTTTCGAATTTTTTTTTGGGTCAAAAGTTTTTTCGTAGTTTTTTTTGAGTCAAAATTTTTTTTGGTCCAAAATTTTTTGAACGTTTTTTTTGGTCAAAATTTTTTTGGTCCCAAAATTTTTCAAACTTTTTTTCGGGTCAAAATTTTTTCGAACTTTTTTTGGGTCAAAATTTTTTTGGTCCCAAAATTTTTCGAACTTTTTTTTTGGTCCAAATTTTTTTGGTCCCAAAATTTTTCAAACTTTTTTTTGGGTCAAAATTTTTTCGAAGTTTTTTTTGGGTCAAAAGTTTTTTCGTAGTTTTTTTTTGGTCAAAATTTTTTTGGTCCCAAAATTTTACAAACTTTTTTTCGGGTCAAAATTTTTTCGAACTTTTTTTGGGTCAAAATTTTTTTGGTCCCAAAATTTTTCAAACTTTTTTTTTTGGTCAAAATTTTTTTGGTCCCAAAATTTTTCAAACTTTTTTTGGGTCAAAATTTTTTCGAAGTTTTTTTTGGGTCAAAATTTTTTTGGTCCCACAATTTTTCAATTTTTTTTTGGCTCAAATTTTTTTTGGCTCAAATTTTTTTGTGTCAAAATTTTTTCAAACTTTTTTTTGGGTCAAAACTTTTTTTTGGTTCAATATTTTTCAATCTTTTTTTTGGCTCAAATTTTTTTTGGGTCAAAATTTTTTCAAACGTTTTTTTGGGTCCACATTTTTTTGGGTTCAATATTTTTCGAACTTTTTTTTGGGTCAAAATTTTTTTGGTCCCAAAGTTTTTCAAACTTTTTTTTGGGTCAAAATTTTTTTGGTCCCAAAATTTTCCGAACTTTTTTTTGGGTCAAAATTTTTTTGGTCCCAAAATTTTTCGGACTTTTTTTGGGTCAAAATTTTTTTGGTCCCAAAATTTTTCGAACTTTTTTTTTGGTTAAAATTTTTTCGAAGTTTTTTTGGGTCAAAATTGTTTTGGGTCAATTTTTTTTTGATCCCAAAATTTTTTGAACGTTTTTTTGTTTCAAAATTTTTTTGGTCCCAAAAATTTTCGAACTTTTTTTGAGTCAAAATTTTTTTAGTCCCAAAATTTTTCGAACTTCTTTTTGGGTCAAAAGTTTTTTTGGTCCCAAAAATTTTCAAACTTTTTTTTGGGTAAAAATTTTTTCGAAGTTTTTTTTGGGTCAAAATTTTTTTGGTCCCACAATTTTTCAAACTTTTTTTTGGCTCAAATTTTTTTGGGTCAAAATTTTTCGAACTTTTTTTTGGGTCAAAATTTTTTTGGTCCCAAAATTTTTCTAACTTTTTTTTGGCTCAAAATTTTTTTGGGTCAAACTTTTTTCGAAGTTTTTTTTGGGTTAAAATTTTTTTGGTCCCAAAATTTTTCAAACTTTTTTTTGGCTCAAAATTTTTTTGGGTCAAAATTTTTTCGAACTTTTTTTTGGTCAAAATTTTTTTGGTCCCAAAATTTTTTTGGTCTCAAAATTTTTCAAACTTTTTTTTGGGTCAAATTTTTTTCGAAGTTTTTTTTGGGTCAAAATTTTTTAGGTCCCAAAATTTTTCGAAGTTTTTTTTGGGGTCAAAATTGTTTTCGTCCCAAAATTTTTCGAAGTTTTATTTTGGTCAAAATTTTTTTGGGTCCAAAATTTTTCGAAGTTTTTTTTGGGTCAAAATTTTTTTGGGTCCAAAATTTATCGAAGTTTTTTTTGGGTCCAAAATTTTTCGAAGTTTTTTTTGGGTCAAATTTTTTTTCGTCCCAAAATTTTTCAAAGTTTTTTTTGGGTCAAATTTTTTTTTCGTCCCAAAATTTTCGTAGTTTTTTTTGGGTCAAAATTTTTTTCGTCCAAAATTTTTCGAAGTTTTTGTTGGATCAAAATTTTTTTGGGTCCAAAATTTTTTCGAAGTTTTTTTGGGTCAAAAGTTTTTTCGTCCCAAAATTTTTCGAAGTTTTCTTTGGGTCAAATTTTTTTTCGTCCACAATTTTTCGAAGTTTTTTTTTGTCAAAATTTTTTTGGGTCCAAAATTTTTTGAAGTTTTATTTGGGTCCAAAATTTTTCAAAGTTATTTTTGGGACAAAATTTTTTTGGGTCAAAAATTTTTCTAAGTTTTATTTGGGACAAAATTTTTTGGGGTCCAAAATTTTTCGAAGTTTTTTTTGGGTCAAAATTTTTCTGAGTCCAAAATTTTTCAAAGTTATTTTTGGGACAAAATTTTTTTGGGTCCAAAATTTTTCGAAGTTTTTTTTGGGTCAAAAGTTTTTTCGTAGTTTTTTTTTGAGTCAAAATTTTTTTTGGTCCAAAATTTTTTGAACTTTTTTTTTTGTCAAAATTTTTTTGGTCCCAAAATTTTTCAAACTTTTTTTTGGGTCAAAATTTTTTCGAACTTTTTTTTGGGTCAAAAGTTTTTTTGGTCCCAAAAATTTTCAAACTTTTTTTTGGGTAAAAATTTTTTCGAAGTTTTTTTTGGGTCAAAATTTTTTTGGTCCCACAATTTTTCAAACTTTTTTTTGGCTCAAATTTTTTTGTGTCAAAATTTTTTCAAACTTTTTTTTGGGTCAAAACTTTTTTTTGGTTCAATATTTTTCAAACTTTTTTTTGGCTCAAATTTTTTTTGGGTCAAAATTTTTTCAAACGTTTTTTTGGGTCAAAATTTTTTTGGGTTCAATATTTTTCGAACTTTTTTTTGGGTCAAAATTTTTTTGGTCCCAAAGTTTTTCAAACTTTTTTTTGGGTCAAAATTTTTTTGGTCCCAAAATTTTCCGAACTTTTTTTTGGGTCAAAATTTTTTTGGTCCCAAAATTTTTCGGACTTTTTTTGGGTCAAAATTTTTTTGGTCCCAAAATTTTTCGAACTTTTTTTTTGGTTAAAATTTTTTCGAAGTTTTTTTGGGTCAAAATTGTTTTGGGTCAATTTTTTTTTGATCCCAAAATTTTTTGAACGTTTTTTTGTTTCAAAATTTTTTTGGTCCCAAAAATTTTCGAACTTTTTTTGAGTCAAAATTTTTTTAGTCCCAAAATTTTTCGAACTTCTTTTTGGGTCAAAATTTTTTTATTCCCAAAATTTTTCGAACTTTTTTTTGGGTCAATATTTTTTGAAGTTTTTTTTGGGTCAAAATTTTTTTGGTCCCAAAATTTTTCAAACTTTTTTTTGGCTCAAAATTTTTTTGGGTCACAATTTTTTTGGTCCCAAAATTTTTCAAACTTTTTTTTTGGGTCAAAATTTTTTTGAAGTTTTTTTTTGGGTCAAAATGTTTTTGGTCCCACAATTTTTCAAACTTTTTTTTGGCTCAAATTTTTTTTGGGTCAAAATTTTTTCAAACGTTTTTTTGGGTCAAAATTTTTTTGGGTTCAATATTTTTCAAACTTTTTTTTGGCTCAAATTTTTTTTGGTCCCACAATTTTTCAAACTTTTTTTGGCTCAAATTTTTTTTGGGTCCAAATTTTTTCAAACTTTTTTTTGGGTCAAAATTTTTTTGGGTTCAATATTTTTCGAACTTTTTTTTGGGTCAAAATTTTTTTGGTCCCAAAGTTTTTCAAACTTTTTTTTGGGTCAAAATTTTTTTGGTCCCAAAATTTTCCGAACTTTTTTTTGGGTCAAAATTTTTTTGGTCCCAAAATTTTTCGGACTTTTTTTGGGTCAAAATTTTTTTGGTCCCAAAATTTTTCGAACTTTTTTTTTGGTTAAAATTTTTTCGAAGTTTTTTTGGGTCAAAATTGTTTTGGGTCAATTTTTTTTTGATCCCAAAATTTTTTGAACGTTTTTTTGTTTCAAAATTTTTTTGGTCCCAAAAATTTTCGAACTTTTTTTGAGTCAAAATTTTTTTAGTCCCAAAATTTTTCGAACTTCTTTTTGGGTCAAAATTTTTTTATTCCCAAAATTTTTCGAACTTTTTTTTGGGTCAATATTTTTTGAAGTTTTTTTTGGGTCAAAATTTTTTTGGTCCCAAAATTTTTCAAACTTTTTTTTGGCTCAAAATTTTTTTGGGTCACAATTTTTTTGGTCCCAAAATTTTTCAAACTTTTTTTTTGGGTCAAAATTTTTTTGAAGTTTTTTTTTGGGTCAAAATGTTTTTGGTCCCACAATTTTTCAAACTTTTTTTTGGCTCAAATTTTTTTTGGGTCAAAATTTTTTCAAACGTTTTTTTGGGTCAAAATTTTTTTGGGTTCAATATTTTTCAAACTTTTTTTTGGCTCAAATTTTTTTTGGTCCCACAATTTTTCAAACTTTTTTTGGCTCAAATTTTTTTTGGGTCCAAATTTTTTCAAACTTTTTTTTGGGTCAAAATTTTTTTGGGTTCAATATTTTTCGAACTTTTTTTTGGGTCAAAATTTTTTTGGTCCCAAAATTTTTCGAACTATTTTTTTGGTCAAAATTTTTTTGGTCCCAAAATTTTTTCGAACTTTTTTTAGGGTCAAAATTTTTTTGGTCCCAAATTTTTTTGAACTTTCTTTTGGTCAAAATTTTTTTGGTCCCAAAATTTTTCAAACTTTTTTTTCGGTCAAAATTTTTTCGAAGTTTTTTTTGGGTCAAAATTTTTTTGGTCCCAAAATTTTTCGAACTTTTTTTTTGGTCAAAATTTTTTCGAAGTTTTTTTTGATCAAAATTTTTTTGGTCCCAAAAATTTTCAAACTTTTTTTTGGCTCAAAATTTTTTTGGTCCAAAAATTTTTTGAACTTTTTTTGGGTCAAAATTTTTTTGGTCCCAAAATTTTTCTAACTTTTTTTTGGGTCAAAATTTTTTTGGTCCCAAAATTTTTCAAACCTTTTATTTGGTCAAAATTTTTTTGAAGTTTTTTTTGGCTCAAAATTTTTTTGGGTCAAAATTTTTTCAAAGTTTTTTTTGGTCAAAATTTTTTTGGTCCCAAAATTTTTCAAAATTTTTTTTTGGTCAAAATTTTTTTGGTCCCAAAATTTTTCAAACTTTTTTTTGGCTCAAAATTTTTTTGGGTCAAAATTTTTTCAAACTTTTTTTGGCTCAAAATTTTTTTGGTCCCAAAATTTTTTTAACTTTTTTGGGTCAAATTTTTTTTGTTCCCAAAAATTTTCAAACTTTTTTTTGGGTCAAAATTTTTTTATTCCCAAAATTTTTCGAACTTTTTTTTGGGTCAAAATTTTTTCGAAGTTTTTTTTGGGTCAAAATTTTTTTGGTCCCAAAAGTTTTCGAACTTTTTTTTGACTCAAAATGTTTTTGGTCCCAAAATTTTTCGAAGATTTTTTGGGTCAAAATTTTTTTGACCCAAAATTTTTCGAAATTTTTTTTGGGTCAAAGTTTTTTTTGGTCCCAAAATTTTTCAAACTTTTTTTTGGGTCAAAGTTTTTTTTGGTCCCAAAATTTTTCGAACTTTTTTGGCTCAAAATTTTTTTGGTCCCAAAATTTTTCAAACTTTTTTTTGGGTCAAAATTTTTTTGGTCCCAAAATTTTTCGAACTTTTTTTTGGGTCAAAATTTTTTTGGTCCCAAAATTTTTCGTACATTTTTTTGACTCAAAATTTTTTTGGTCCTAAAATTTTTCGAAGTTTTTTTGGGTCAAAATTTTTTTGGTCCCAAAATTTTTCGAACTTTTTTTTGACTCAAAATTTTTTTGGTCCCAAAATTTTTCGAACTTTTTTTTGGGTCAAATTTTTTTTGGTCCCAAAATTTTTCGAAGTTTTTTTTGTGTCAAAATTTTTTTGGTCCCAAAATTTTTCGAACTTTTTTTTGGGTCAAAATTTTTTTGGTCCCAAAATTTTTCGAAATTTTTTTGGGTCAAAATTTTTCCGAAGTGTTTTTTTGGGTAAAAATTTGTTTGATCCCAAAATTTTTCAAACTTTTTTTTGGCTCAAAATTTTTTTGGGTCAAATTTTTTTCGAACTTTTTTTAGGGTCTAAATTTTTTTGGTCCCAAAATTTTTCGAAGTTTTTTTGGGTCAAAATTTTTTTGGTCCCAAAATTTTTCGAAATTTTTTTTGGGTCAAAGTTTTTTTTGGTCCCAAAATTTTTCAAACTTTTTTTTGGGTCAAAGTTTTTTTTGGTCCCAAAATTTTTCGAACTTTTTTGGCTCAAAATTTGTTTGGTCCCAAAATTTTTCAAACTTTTTTTTGGGTCTAAATTTTTTTGGTCCCAAAATTTTTCGAACTTTTTTTTGGGTCAAAATTTTTTTGGTCCCAAAATTTTTCGAACTTTTTTTTGACTCAAAATTTTTTTGGTCCCAAAATTTTTCGAAGTTTTTTTGGGTCAAAATTTTTTTGGTCCCAAAATTTTTCGAACTTTTTTTTGACTCAAAATTTTTTTGGTCCCAAAATTTTTCGAACTTTTTTTTGGGTCAAATTTTTTTTGGTCCCAAAATTTTTCGAAGTTTTTTTTGTGTCAAAATTTTTTTGGTCCCAAAATTTTTCGAACTTTTTTTTGGGTCAAAATTTTTTTGGTCGCAAAATTTTTCGAAATTTTTTTGGGTCAAAATTTTTCCGAAGTGTTTTTTTGGGTAAAAATTTGTTTGATCCCAAAATTTTTCAAACTTTTTTTTGGCTCAAAATTTTTTTGGGTCAAATTTTTTTCGAACTTTTTTTAGGGTCTAAATTTTTTTGGTCCCAAAATTTTTCGAACTTTTTTTGTGGTCAAAATTTTTTTGGTCCCAAAATTTTTCAAACTTTTTTTTGGGTCACAAGTTTTTTTGGTCCCAATATTTTTCGAACTATTTTTTGGGTCAAAATTTTTTTGGTCCCAAAATTTTTCGAACTTTTTTTTGACTCAAAATTTTTTTGGTCCCAAAATTTTTCGAACTTTTTTTTGGGTCAAATTTTTTTTGGTCCCAAAATTTTTCGAAGTTTTTTTTGTGTCAAAATTTTTTTGGTCCCAAAATTTTTCGAACTTTTTTTTGGGTCAAAATTTTTTTGGTCCCAAAATTTTTCGAAATTTTTTTGGGTCAAAATTTTTCCGAAGTGTTTTTTTGGGTAAAAATTTGTTTGATCCCAAAATTTTTCAAACTTTTTTTTGGCTCAAAATTTTTTTGGGTCAAATTTTTTTCGAACTTTTTTTAGGGTCTAAATTTTTTTGGTCCCAAAATTTTTCGAAGTTTTTTTGGGTCAAAATTTTTTTGGTCCCAAAATTTTTCGAAATTTTTTTTGGGTCAAAGTTTTTTTTGGTCCCAAAATTTTTCAAACTTTTTTTTGGGTCAAAGTTTTTTTTGGTCCCAAAATTTTTCGAACTTTTTTGGCTCAAAATTTGTTTGGTCCCAAAATTTTTCAAACTTTTTTTTGGGTCTAAATTTTTTTGGTCCCAAAATTTTTCGAACTTTTTTTTGGGTCAAAATTTTTTTGGTCCCAAAATTTTTCGAACTTTTTTTTGACTCAAAATTTTTTTGGTCCCAAAATTTTTCGAAGTTTTTTTGGGTCAAAATTTTTTTGGTCCCAAAATTTTTCGAACTTTTTTTTGACTCAAAATTTTTTTGGTCCCAAAATTTTTCGAACTTTTTTTTGGGTCAAATTTTTTTTGGTCCCAAAATTTTTCGAAGTTTTTTTTGTGTCAAAATTTTTTTGGTCCCAAAATTTTTCGAACTTTTTTTTGGGTCAAAATTTTTTTGGTCGCAAAATTTTTCGAAATTTTTTTGGGTCAAAATTTTTCCGAAGTGTTTTTTTGGGTAAAAATTTGTTTGATCCCAAAATTTTTCAAACTTTTTTTTGGCTCAAAATTTTTTTGGGTCAAATTTTTTTCGAACTTTTTTTAGGGTCTAAATTTTTTTGGTCCCAAAATTTTTCGAACTTTTTTTGTGGTCAAAATTTTTTTGGTCCCAAAATTTTTCAAACTTTTTTTTGGGTCACAAGTTTTTTTGGTCCCAATATTTTTCGAACTATTTTTTGGGTAAAAATTTTTTTAGTCCCAAAATTTTTTGAAATTTTTTTTGGGTCAAACTTTTTTTGGTTCCAAAATTTTTCGAACTTTTTTTTGGGTCAAAGTTTTTTTTGGTCCCAAAATTTTTTGAACTTTTTTGGCTCAAAATTTTTTTGGTCTCAAAATTTTTCGAACTTTTTGTTGGGTCAAAATTTTTTTGGTCCCAAAATTTTTCGAACTTTTTTTTGGCTCAAAATTTTTTTGGTCCCAAAATTTTCGAACTTTTTTTGGGTCAAAATTTTTTTGGTCCCAAAATTTTTCAAACTTTTTTTTGGCTCAAAATTTTTTTGGGTCAAAATTTTTTCGAACTTTTGTTTGGGTCAAATTTTTTTTGGTCCCAAAATTTTTCGAACTTTTTTTTGGGTCAAAATTTTTTTGGTCCCAAAATTTTTCGAACTTTTTTTTGGGTCAAAATTTTTTTGGTCCCAAAATTTTTCGAACTTTTTTTTGGGTCAAAATTTTTTTGGTCCCAAAATTTTTCGAACTTTTTTTTGGGTCAAAATTTTTTCGAATTTTTTTTTGGCTCAAAAGTTTTTTTGGGTCAAAATTTTTTCGACCTTTTTTTGGGTCAAAGTTTTTTTTGGTCCCAAAATTTTTCGAACTTTTTTGGCTCAAAATTTTTTTGGTCCCAAAATTTTTCGAACTTTTTTTTGGGTCAAAATTTGTTTGGTCCCAAAATTTTTCGAACTTTTTTTTGGGTCAAATTTTTTTTGGTCCCAAAATTTTTCGAAGTTTTTTTTGGGTCAAAATTTTTATGGTCCCAAAATTTTTCGAACTTTTTTTTGACTCAAAATTTTTTTGGTCCCAAAATTTTTCAAACTTTTTTGGGTCAAAATTTTTTGGTCCCAAAATTTTTCGAACTTTTTTTTGACTCAAAATTTTTTTGGTCCCAAAATTTTTCGAAGTTTTTTTTGTGTCAAAATTTTTTTGGTCCCAAAATTTTTCGAAGTTTTTTTGTGTCAAAATTTTTTTGGTCCCAAAATTTTTCGAACTTTTTTTTGGGTCAAAATTTTTTTGGTCGCAAAATTTTTCGAAATTTTTTTGGGTCAAAATTTTTCCGAAGTGTTTTTTTGGGTAAAAATTTGTTTGATCCTAAAATTTTTCAAACTTTTTTTTGGCTCAAAATTTTTTTGGGTCAAATTTTTTTCGAACTTTTTTTAGGGCCTAAATTTTTTTGGTCCCAAAATTTTTCGAACTTTTTTTGTGGTCAAAATTTTTTTGGTCCCAAAATTTTTCAAAATTTTTTTTGGGTCACAAGTTTTTTTGGTCCCAATATTTTTCGAACTATTTTTTGGGTAAAAAATTTTTTAGTCCCAAAATTTTTTGAAATTTTTTTTGGGTCAAACTTTTTTTGGTTCCAAAATTTTTCGAACTTTTTTTTGGGTCAAAGTTTTTTTTGGTCCCAAAATTTTTTGAACTTTTTTGGCTCAAAATTTTTTTGGTCTCAAAATTTTTCGAACTTTTTGTTGGGTCAAAATTTTTTTGGTCCCAAAATTTTTCGAACTTTTTTTTGGCTCAAAATTTTTTTGGTCCCAAAATTTTCGAACTTTTTTTGGGTCAAAATTTTTTTGGTCCCAAAATTTTTCAAACTTTTTTTTGGCTCAAAATTTTTTTGGGTCAAAATTTTTTCGAACTTTTGTTTGGGTCAAATTTTTTTTGGTCCCAAAATTTTTCGAACTTTTTTTTGGGTCAAAATTTTTTTGGTCCCAAAATTTTTCGAACTTTTTTTTGGGTCAAAATTTTTTTGGTCCCAAAATTTTTCGAACTTTTTTTTGGGTCAAAATTTTTTTGGTCCCAAAATTTTTCGAACTTTTTTTTGGGTCAAAATTTTTTCGAATTTTTTTTTGGCTCAAAAGTTTTTTTGGGTCAAAATTTTTTCGACCTTTTTTTGGGTCAAATTTTTTTTGGTCCCAAAATTTTTCGAACTTTTTTTTGGGTCAAAATTTTTTTGGTCCCAAAATTTTTCGAAGTATTTTTGGGTCAAAATTTTTTTGGTCCCAAAATTTTTCAAACTTTATTGGCTCAAAATTGTTTTGGTCCCAAAATTTTTCGAACTTTTTTTTGACTGAAAATTTTTTTGGTCCCAAAATTTTTCAAACTTTTTTTTGGGTCAAAATTTTTTTTGGGTCAAATTTTTTTTGGTCCCAAATTTTTTCGAAGTTTTTTTTGGGTCAAATTTTTTTTGGTCCCAAAATTTTTCGAACTTTTTTTTGGGTCAAAATTTTTTTGGTCCCAAAATTTTTCGAACTTTTTTTTGGGTCAAAATTTTTTCGAATTTTTTTTTGGCTCAAAAGTTTTTTTGGGTCAAAATTTTTTCGACCTTTTTTTGGGTCAAATTTTTTTTGGTCCCAAAATTTTTCGAACTTTTTTTTGGGTCAAAATTTTTTTGGTCCCAAAATTTTTCGAAGTTTTTTTGGGTCAAAATTTTTTTGGTCCCAAAATTTTTCAAACTTTATTGGCTCAAAATTGTTTTGGTCCCAAAATTTTTCGAACTTTTTTTTGACTGAAAATTTTTTTGGTCCCAAAATTTTTCAAACTTTTTTTTGGGTCAAAATTTTTTTTGGGTCAAATTTTTTTTGGTCCCAAATTTTTTCGAAGTTTTTTTTGGGTCAAATTTTTTTTGGTCCCAAAATTTTTCAAACTTTTTTTTGGGTCAAAATTTTTTTGGTCCCAAAATTTTTCAAACTTTTTTTTTGGCTCAAAACTTTTTTTGGTCCCAAAATTTTTCGAACTTTATTTTGGGTCAAAATTTTTTTGGTCGAAAATTTTTCGAACTTTTTTTTGGCTCAAAATTTTTTTGGTCGCAAAATTTTTCGAACTTTTTTTTGTGTCAAAATTTTTTTGGTCCCAAAATTTTTCAAACTTTTTTTTGGGTCAAAATTGTTTTGGTCCCAAAATTTTTCGAAATTTTTTTTAGGTCAAAATTTTTTTGGTCCCAAAAGTTTTCGAACTTTTTTTTGACTCAAAATGTTTTTGGTCCCAAAATTTTTCGAAGTTTTTTTGGGTCAAAATTTTTTTGGTCCCAAAATTTTTCGAAATTTTTTTTGGGTCAAAATTTTTTTGGTCCCAAAAGTTTTCGAACTTTTTTTTTACTCAAAATGTTTTTGGTCCCAAAATTCTTCGAAGTTTTTTTGGGTCAAAATTTTTTTGGTCCCAAAATTTTTCGAAATTTTTTTTGGGTCAAAGTTTTTTTTGGTCCCAAAATTTTTCAAACTTTTTTTTGGGTCAAAGTTTTTTTTGGTCCCAAAATTTTTCGAACTTTTTTGGCTCAAAATTTTTTTGGTCCCAAAATTTTTCGAACTTTTTTTTGGGTCAAAATTTTTTTGGTCCCAAAATTTTTCGAACTTTTTTTTGGGTCAAAATTTTTTTATTCCCAAAATTTTTCGAACTTTTTTTTGGGTCAAAATTTTTTCGAAGTTTTTTTTGGGTCAAAATTTTTTTGGTCCCAAAAGTTTTCGAACTTTTTTTTGACTCAAAATGTTTTTGGTCCCAAAATTTTTCGAAGATTTTTTGGGTCAAAATTTTTTTGACCCAAAATTTTTCGAAATTTTTTTTGGGTCAAAGTTTTTTTTGGTCCCAAAATTTTTCAAACTTTTTTTTGGGTCAAAGTTTTTTTTGGTCCCAAAATTTTTCGAACTTTTTTGGCTCAAAATTTTTTTGGTCCCAAAATTTTTCAAACTTTTTTTTGGGTCAAAATTTTTTTGGTCCCAAAATTTTTCGAACTTTTTTTTGGGTCAAAATTTTTTTGGTCCCAAAATTTTTCGTACATTTTTTTGACTCAAAATTTTTTTGGTCCTAAAATTTTTCGAAGTTTTTTTGGGTCAAAATTTTTTTGGTCCCAAAATTTTTCGAACTTTTTTTTGACTCAAAATTTTTTTGGTCCCAAAATTTTTCGAACTTTTTTTTGGGTCAAATTTGTTTGGTCCCAAAATTTTTCGAAGTTTTTTTTGTGTCAAAATTTTTTTGGTCCCAAAATTTTTCGAACTTTTTTTTGGGTCAAAATTTTTTTGGTCCCAAAATTTTTCGAAATTTTTTTGGGTCAAAATTTTTCCGAAGTGTTTTTTTGGGTAAAAATTTGTTTGATCCCAAAATTTTTCAAACTTTTTTTTGGCTCAAAATTTTTTTGGGTCAAATTTTTTTCGAACTTTTTTTAGGGTCTAAATTTTTTTGGTCCCAAAATTTTTCGAAGTTTTTTTGGGTCAAAATTTTTTTGGTCCCAAAATTTTTCGAAATTTTTTTTGGGTCAAAGTTTTTTTTGGTCCCAAAATTTTTCAAACTTTTTTTTGGGTCAAAGTTTTTTTTGGTCCCAAAATTTTTCGAACTTTTTTGGCTCAAAATTTGTTTGGTCCCAAAATTTTTCAAACTTTTTTTTGGGTCTAAATTTTTTTGGTCCCAAAATTTTTCGAACTTTTTTTTGGGTCAAAATTTTTTTGGTCCCAAAATTTTTCGAACTTTTTTTTGACTCAAAATTTTTTTGGTCCCAAAATTTTTCGAAGTTTTTTTGGGTCAAAATTTTTTTGGTCCCAAAATTTTTCGAACTTTTTTTTGACTCAAAATTTTTTTGGTCCCAAAATTTTTCGAACTTTTTTTTGGGTCAAATTTTTTTTGGTCCCAAAATTTTTCGAAGTTTTTTTTGTGTCAAAATTTTTTTGGTCCCAAAATTTTTTGAACTTTTTTTTGGGTCAAAATTTTTTTGGTCGCAAAATTTTTCGAAATTTTTTTGGGTCAAAATTTTTCCGAAGTGTTTTTTTGGGTAAAAATTTGTTTGATCCCAAAATTTTTCAAACTTTTTTTTGGCTCAAAATTTTTTTGGGTCAAATTTTTTTCGAACTTTTTTTGTGGTCAAAATTTTTTTGGTCCCAAAATTTTTCAAACTTTTTTTTGGGTCACAAGTTTTTTTGGTCCCAATATTTTTCGAACTATTTTTTGGGTAAAAATTTTTTTAGTCCCAAAATTTTTTGAAATTTTTTTTGGGTCAAACTTTTTTTGGTTCCAAAATTTTTCGAACTTTTTTTTGGGTCAAAGTTTTTTTTGGTCCCAAAATTTTTTGAACTTTTTTGGCTCAAAATTTTTTTGATCTCAAAATTTTTCGAACTTTTTGTTGGGTCAAAATTTTTTTGGTCCCAAAATTTTTCGAACTTTTTTTTGGCTCAAAATTTTTTTGGTCCCAAAATTTTCGAACTTTTTTTGGGTCAAAATTTTTTTGGTCCCAAAATTTTTCAAACTTTTTTTTGGCTCAAAATTTTTTTGGGTCAAAATTTTTTCGAACTTTTGTTTGGGTCAAATTTTTTTTGGTCCCAAAATTTTTCGAACTTTTTTTTGGGTCAAAATTTTTTTGGTCCCAAAATTTTTCGAACTTTTTTTTGGGTCAAAATTTTTTTGGTCCCAAAATTTTTCGAACTTTTTTTTGGGTCAAAATTTTTTTGGTCCCAAAATTTTTCGAACTTTTTTTTGGGTCAAAATTTTTTCGAATTTTTTTTTGGCTCAAAAGTATTTTTGGGTCAAAATTTTTTCGACCTTTTTTTGGGTCAAAGTTTTTTTTGGTCCCAAAATTTTTCGAACTTTTTTGGCTCAAAATTTTTTTGGTCCCAAAATTTTTCGAACTTTTTTTTGGGTCAAAATTTGTTTGGTCCCAAAATTTTTCGAACTTTTTTTTGGGTCAAATTTTTTTTGGTCCCAAAATTTTTCGAAGTTTTTTTTGGGTCAAAATTTTTATGGTCCCAAAATTTTTCGAACTTTTTTTTGACTCAAAATTTTTTTGGTCCCAAAATTTTTCAAACTTTTTTGGGTCAAAATTTTTTGGTCCCAAAATTTTTCGAACTTTTTTTTGACTCAAAATTTTTTTGGTCCCAAAATTTTTCGAAGTTTTTTTTGTGTCAAAATTTTTTTGGTCCCAAAATTTTTCGAAGTTTTTTTGTGTCAAAATTTTTTTGGTCCCAAAATTTTTCGAACTTTTTTTTGGGTCAAAATTTTTTTGGTCGCAAAATTTTTCGAAATTTTTTTGGGTCAAAATTTTTCCGAAGTGTTTTTTTGGGTAAAAATTTGTTTGATCCCAAAATTTTTCAAACTTTTTTTTGGCTCAAAATTTTTTTGGGTCAAATTTTTTTCGAACTTTTTTTAGGGTCTAAATTTTTTTGGTCCCAAAATTTTTCGAACTTTTTTTGTGGTCAAAATTTTTTTGGTCCCAAAATTTTTCAAAATTTTTTTTGGGTCACAAGTTTTTTTGGTCCCAATATTTTTCGAACTATTTTTTGGGTAAAAAATTTTTTAGTCCCAAAATTTTTTGAAATTTTTTTTGGGTCAAACTTTTTTTGGTTCCAAAATTTTTCGAACTTTTTTTTGGGTCAAAGTTTTTTTTGGTCCCAAAATTTTTTGAACTTTTTTGGCTCAAAATTTTTTTGGTCTCAAAATTTTTCTAACTTTTTGTTGGGTCAAAATTTTTTTGGTCCCAAAATTTTTCGAACTTTTTTTTGGCTCAAAATTTTTTTGGTCCCAAAATTTTCGAACTTTTTTTGGGTCAAAATTTTTTTGGTCCCAAAATTTTTCAAACTTTTTTTTGGCTCAAAATTTTTTTGGGTCAAAATTTTTTCGAACTTTTGTTTGGGTCAAATTTTTTTTGGTCCCAAAATTTTTCGAACTTTTTTTTGGGTCAAAATTTTTTTGGTCCCAAAATTTTTCGAACTTTTTTTTGGGTCAAAATTTTTTTGGTCCCAAAATTTTTCGAACTTTTTTTTGGGTCAAAATTTTTTTGGTCCCAAAATTTTTCTAACTTTTTTTTGGGTCAAAATTTTTTCGAATTTTTTTTTGGCTCAAAAGTTTTTTTGGGTCAAAATTTTTTCGACCTTTTTTTGGGTCAAATTTTTTTTGGTCCCAAAATTTTTCGAACTTTTTTTTGGGTCAAAATTTTTTTGGTCCCAAAATTTTTCGAAGTTTTTTTGGGTCAAAATTTTTTTGGTCCCAAAATTTTTCAAACTTTATTGGCTCAAAATTGTTTTGGTCCCAAAATTTTTCGAACTTTTTTTTGACTGAAAATTTTTTTGGTCCCAAAATTTTTCAAACTTTTTTTTGGGTCAAAATTTTTTTTGGGTCAAATTTTTTTTGGTCCCAAATTTTTTCGAAGTTTTTTTTGGGTCAAATTTTTTTTGGTCCCAAAATTTTTCAATCTTTTTTTTGGGTCAAAATTTTTTTGGTCCCAAAATTTTTCAAACTTTTTTTTTGGCTCAAAACTTTTTTTGGTCCCAAAATTTTTCGAACTTTATTTTGGGTCAAAATTTTTTTGGTCGAAAATTTTTCGAACTTTTTTTTGGCTCAAAATTTTTTTGGTCGCAAAATTTTTCGAACTTTTTTTTGTGTCAAAATTTTTTTGGTCCCAAAATTTTTCAAACTTTTTTTTGGGTCAAAATTGTTTTGGTCCCAAAATTTTTCGAAATTTTTTTTGGGTCAAAATTTTTTTGGTCCCAAAAGTTTTCGAACTTTTTTTTGACTCAAAATGTTTTTGGTCCCAAAATTTTTCGAAGTTTTTTTGGGTCAAAATTTTTTGGTCCCAAAATTTTTCGAAATTTTTTTTGGGTCAAAATTTTTTTGGTCCCAAAAGTTTTCGAACTTTTTTTTTACTCAAAATGTTTTTGGTCCCAAAATTCTTCGAAGTTTTTTTGGGTCAAAATTTTTTTGGTCCCAAAATTTTTCGAAATTTTTTTTGGGTCAAAGTTTTTTTTGGTCCCAAAATTTTTCAAACTTTTTTTTGGGTCAAAGTTTTTTTTGGTCCCAAAATTTTTCGAACTTTTTTGGCTCAAAATTTTTTTGGTCCCAAAATTTTTCGAACTTTTTTTTGGGTCAAAATTTTTTTGGTCCCAAAATTTTTCGAACTTTTTTTTGGGTCAAAATTTTTTTATTCCCAAAATTTTTCGAACTTTTTTTTGGGTCAAAATTTTTTCGAAGTTTTTTTTGGGTCAAAATTTTTTTGGTCCCAAAAGTTTTCGAACTTTTTTTTGACTCAAAATGTTTTTGGTCCCAAAATTTTTCGAAGATTTTTTGGGTCAAAATTTTTTTGACCCAAAATTTTTCGAAATTTTTTTTGGGTCAAAGTTTTTTTTGGTCCCAAAATTTTTCAAACTTTTTTTTGGGTCAAAGTTTTTTTTGGTCCCAAAATTTTTCGAACTTTTTTGGCTCAAAATTTTTTTGGTCCCAAAATTTTTCAAACTTTTTTTTGGGTCAAAATTTTTTTGGTCCCAAAATTTTTCGAACTTTTTTTTGGGTCAAAATTTTTTTGGTCCCAAAATTTTTCGTACATTTTTTTGACTCAAAATTTTTTTGGTCCTAAAATTTTTCGAAGTTTTTTTGGGTCAAAATTTTTTTGGTCCCAAAATTTTTCGAACTTTTTTTTGACTCAAAATTTTTTTGGTCCCAAAATTTTTCGAACTTTTTTTTGGGTCAAATTTTTTTTGGTCCCAAAATTTTTCGAAGTTTTTTTTGTGTCAAAATTTTTTTGGTCCCAAAATTTTTCGAACTTTTTTTTGGGTCAAAATTTTTTTGGTCCCAAAATTTTTCGAAATTTTTTTGGGTCAAAATTTTTCCGAAGTGTTTTTTTGGGTAAAAATTTGTTTGATCCCAAAATTTTTCAAACTTTTTTTTGGCTCAAAATTTTTTTGGGTCAAATTTTTTTCGAACTTTTTTTAGGGTCTAAATTTTTTTGGTCCCAAAATTTTTCGAAGTTTTTTTGGGTCAAAATTTTTTTGGTCCCAAAATTTTTCGAAATTTTTTTTGGGTCAAAGTTTTTTTTGGTCCCAAAATTTTTCAAACTTTTTTTTGGGTCAAAGTTTTTTTTGGTCCCAAAATTTTTCGAACTTTTTTGGCTCAAAATTTGTTTGGTCCCAAAATTTTTCAAACTTTTTTTTGGGTCTAAATTTTTTTGGTCCCAAAATTTTTCGAACTTTTTTTTGGGTCAAAATTTTTTTGGTCCCAAAATTTTTCGAACTTTTTTTTGACTCAAAATTTTTTTGGTCCCAAAATTTTTCGAAGTTTTTTTGGGTCAAAATTTTTTTGGTCCCAAAATTTTTCGAACTTTTTTTTGACTCAAAATTTTTTTGGTCCCAAAATTTTTCGAACTTTTTTTTGGGTCAAATTTTTTTTGGTCCCAAAATTTTTCGAAGTTTTTTTTGTGTCAAAATTTTTTTGGTCCCAAAATTTTTCGAACTTTTTTTTGGGTCAAAATTTTTTTGGTCGCAAAATTTTTCGAAATTTTTTTGGGTCAAAATTTTTCCGAAGTGTTTTTTTGGGTAAAAATTTGTTTGATCCCAAAATTTTTCAAACTTTTTTTTGGCTCAAAATTTTTTTGGGTCAAATTTTTTTCGAACTTTTTTTAGGGTCTAAATTTTTTTGGTCCCAAAATTTTTCGAACTTTTTTTGTGGTCAAAATTTTTTTGGTCCCAAAATTTTTCAAACTTTTTTTTGGGTCACAAGTTTTTTTGGTCCCAATATTTTTCGAACTATTTTTTGGGTAAAAATTTTTTTAGTCCCAAAATTTTTTGAAATTTTTTTTAGGTCAAACTTTTTTTGGTTCCAAAATTTTTCGAACTTTTTTTTGGGTCAAAGTTTTTTTTGGTCCCAAAATTTTTTGAACTTTTTTGGCTCAAAATTTTTTTGGTCTCAAAATTTTTCGAACTTTTTGTTGGGTCAAAATTTTTTTGGTCCCAAAATTTTTCGAACTTTTTTTTGGCTCAAAATTTTTTTGGTCCCAAAATTTTCGAACTTTTTTTGGGTCAAAATTTTTTTGGTCCCAAAATTTTTCAAACTTTTTTTTGGCTCAAAATTTTTTTGGGTCAAAATTTTTTCGAACTTTTGTTTGGGTCAAATTTTTTTTGGTCCCAAAATTTTTCGAACTTTTTTTTGGGTCAAAATTTTTTTGGTCCCAAAATTTTTCGAACTTTTTTTTGGGTCAAAATTTTTTTGGTCCCAAAATTTTTCGAACTTTTTTTTGGGTCAAAATTTTTTTGGTCCCAAAATTTTTCGAACTTTTTTTTGGGTCAAAATTTTTTCGAATTTTTTTTTGGCTCAAAAGTTTTTTTGGGTCAAAATTTTTTCGACCTTTTTTTGGGTCAAAGTTTTTTTTGGTCCCAAAATTTTTCGAACTTTTTTGGCTCAAAATTTTTTTGGTCCCAAAATTTTTCGAACTTTTTTTTGGGTCAAAATTTTTTTGGTCGCAAAAGTTTTCGAAATTTTTTTGGGTCAAAATTTTTCCGAAGTGTTTTTTTGGGTAAAAATTTGTTTGATCCCAAAATTTTTCAAACTTTTTTTTGGCTCAAAATTTTTTTGGGTCAAATTTTTTTCGAACTTTTTTTAGGGTCTAAATTTTTTTGGTCCCAAAATTTTTCGAACTTTTTTTGTGGTCAAAATTTTTTTGGTCCCAAAATTTTTCAAACTTTTTTTTGGGTCACAAGTTTTTTTGGTCCCAATATTTTTCGAACTATTTTTTGGGTAAAAATTTTTTTAGTCCCAAAATTTTTTGAAATTTTTTTTGGGTCAAACTTTTTTTGGTTCCAAAATTTTTCGAACTTTTTTTTGGGTCAAAGTTTTTTTTGGTCCCAAAATTTTTTGAACTTTTTTGGCTCAAAATTTTTTTGGTCTCAAAATTTTTCGAACTTTTTGTTGGGTCAAAATTTTTTTGGTCCCAAAATTTTTCGAACTTTTTTTTGGCTCAAAATTTTTTTGGTCCCAAAATTTTCGAACTTTTTTTGGGTCAAAATTTTTTTGGTCCCAAAATTTTTCAAACTTTTTTTTGGCTCAAAATTTTTTTGGGTCAAAATTTTTTCGAACTTTTGTTTGGGTCAAATTTTTTTTGGTCCCAAAATTTTTCGAACTTTTTTTTGGGTCAAAATTTTTTTGGTCCCAAAATTTTTTGAACTTTTTTTTGGGTCAAAATTTTTTTGGTCCCAAAATTTTTCGAACTTTTTTTTGGGTCAAATTTTTTTTGGTCCCAAAATTTTTCGAACTTTTTTTTGGGTCAAAATTTTTTCGAATTTTTTTTTGGCTCAAAAGTTTTTTTGGGTCAAAATTTTTTCGACCTTTTTTTGGGTCAAAGTTTTTTTTGGTCCCAAAATTTTTCGAACTTTTTTGGCTCAAAATTTTTTTGGTCCCAAAATTTTTCGAACTTTTTTTTGGGTCAAAATTTGTTTGGTCCCAAAATTTTTCGAACTTTTTTTTGGGTCAAATTTTTTTTGGTCCCAAAATTTTTCGAAGTTTTTTTTGGGTCAAAATTTTTATGGTCCCAAAATTTTTCGAACTTTTTTTTGACTCAAAATTTTTTTGGTCCCAAAATTTTTCAAACTTTTTTGGGTCAAAATTTTTTGGTCCCAAAATTTTTCGAACTTTTTTTTGACTCAAAATTTTTTTGGTCCCAAAATTTTTCGAAGTTTTTTTTGTGTCAAAATTTTTTTGGTCCCAAAATTTTTCGAAGTTTTTTTGTGTCAAAATTTTTTTGGTCCCAAAATTTTTCGAACTTTTTTTTGGGTCAAAATTTTTTTGGTCGCAAAATTTTTCGAAATTTTTTTGGGTCAAAATTTTTCCGAAGTGTTTTTTTGGGTAAAAATTTGTTTGATCCCAAAATTTTTCAAACTTTTTTTTGGCTCAAAATTTTTTTGGGTCAAATTTTTTTCGAACTTTTTTTAGGGTCTAAATTTTTTTGGTCCCAAAATTTTTCGAACTTTTTTTGTGGTCAAAATTTTTTTGGTCCCAAAATTTTTCAAAATTTTTTTTGGGTCACAAGTTTTTTTGGTCCCAATATTTTTCGAACTATTTTTTGGGTAAAAAATTTTTTAGTCCCAAAATTTTTTGAAATTTTTTTTGGGTCAAACTTTTTTTGGTTCCAAAATTTTTCGAACTTTTTTTTGGGTCAAAGTTTTTTTTGGTCCCAAAATTTTTTGAACTTTTTTGGCTCAAAATTTTTTTGGTCTCAAAATTTTTCGAACTTTTTGTTGGGTCAAAATTTTTTTGGTCCCAAAATTTTTCGAACTTTTTTTTGGCTCAAAATTTTTTTGGTCCCAAAATTTTCGAACTTTTTTTGGGTCAAAATTTTTTCGAACTTTTGTTTGGGTCAAATTTTTTTTGGTCCCAAAATTTTTCGAACTTTTTTTTGGGTCAAAATTTTTTTGGTCCCAAAATTTTTCGAACTTTTTTTTGGGTCAAAATTTTTTTGGTCCCAAAATTTTTCGAACTTTTTTTTGGGTCAAAATTTTTTTGGTCCCAAAATTTTTCGAACTTTTTTTTGGGTCAAAATTTTTTCGAATTTTTTTTTGGCTCAAAAGTTTTTTTGGGTCAAAATTTTTTCGACCTTTTTTTAGGTCAAATTTTTTTTGGTCCCAAAATTTTTCGAACTTTTTTTTGGGTCAAAATTTTTTTGGTCCCAAAATTTTTCGAAGTTTTTTTGGGTCAAAATTTTTTTGGTCCCAAAATTTTTCAAACTTTATTGGCTCAAAATTGTTTTGGTCCCAAAATTTTTCGAACTTTTTTTTGACTGAAAATTTTTTTGGTCCCAAAATTTTTCAAACTTTTTTTTGGGTCAAAATTTTTTTTGGGTCAAATTTTTTTTGGTCCCAAATTTTTTCGAAGTTTTTTTTGGGTCAAATTTTTTTTGGTCCCAAAATTTTTCAAACTTTTTTTTGGGTCAAAATTTTTTTGGTCCCAAAATTTTTCAAACTTTTTTTTTGGCTCAAAACTTTTTTTGGTCCCAAAATTTTTCGAACTTTATTTTGGGTCAAAATTTTTTTGGTCGAAAATTTTTCGAACTTTTTTTTGGCTCAAAATTCTTTTGGTCGCAAAATTTTTCGAACTTTTTTTTGTGTCAAAATTTTTTTGGTCCCAAAATTTTTCAAACTTTTTTTTGGGTCAAAATTGTTTTGGTCCCAAAATTTTTCGAAATTTTTTTTGGGTCAAAATTTTTTTGGTCCCAAAAGTTTTCGAACTTTTTTTTGACTCAAAATGTTTTTGGTCCCAAAATTTTTCGAAGTTTTTTTGGGTCAAAATTTTTTTGGTCCCAAAATTTTTCGAAATTTTTTTTGGGTCAAAATTTTTTTGGTCCCAAAAGTTTTCGAACTTTTTTTTTACTCAAAATGTTTTTGGTCCCAAAATTCTTCGAAGTTTTTTTGGGTCAAAATTTTTTTGGTCCCAAAATTTTTCGAAATTTTTTTTGGGTCAAAGTTTTTTTTGGTCCCAAAATTTTTCAAACTTTTTTTTGGGTCAAAGTTTTTTTTGGTCCCAAAATTTTTCGAACTTTTTTGGCTCAAAATTTTTTTGGTCCCAAAATTTTTCGAACTTTTTTTTGGGTCAAAATTTTTTTGGTCCCAAAATTTTTCGAACTTTTTTTTGGGTCAAAATTTTTTTGGTCCCAAAATTTTTCGAACTTTTGTTTTACTCAAAATTTTTTTGGTCCCAAAATTTTTCGAAGTTTTTTTTGTGTCAAAATTTTTTTGGTCCCAAAATTTTTCGAAATTTTTTTGGGTCAAAATTTTTTTTGGTCCCAAAATTTTTCGAAATTTTTTTGGGTCAAAATTTTTCCGAAGTTTTTTTTGGGTAAAAATTTGTTTGATCCCAAAATTTTTCAAACTTTTTTTTGGCTCAAAATTTTTTTGGGTCAAATTTTTTTCGAACTTTTTTTAGGGTCTAAATTTTTTTGGTCCCAAAATTTTTCGAACTTTTTTTGTGGTCAAAATTTTTTTGATCCCAAAATTTTTCAAACTTTTTTTTGGCTCAAAATTTTTTTGGGTCAAATTTTTTTCGAACTTTTTTTAGGGTCTAAATTTTTTTGGTCCCAAAATTTTTCGAACTTTTTTTGTGGTCAAATTTTTTTGGTCCCAAAATTTTTCAAACTTTTTTTTGGGTCACAAGTTTTTTTGGTCCCAATATTTTTCGAACTTTTTTTTGGGTAAAAATTTTTTTAGTCCCAAAATTTTTTGAAATTTTTTTTGGGTCAAACTTTTTTTGGTCCCAAAATTTTTCGAACTTTTTTTTGGGTCAAAGTTTTTTTTGGTCCCAAAATTTTTTGAACTTTTTTGGCTCAAAATTTTTTTTTTGTCTCAAAATTTTTCGAACTTTTTGTTGGGTCAAAATTTTTTTGGTCCCAAAATTTTTCGAACTTTTTTTTGGCTCAAAATTTTTTTGGTCCCAAAATTTTCGAACTTTTTTTGGGTCAAAATTTTTTTGGTCCCAAAATTTTTCAAACTTTTTTTTGGCTCAAAATTTTTTTGGGTCAAAATTTTTTCGAACTTTTGTTTGGGTCAAATTTTTTTTGGTACCAAAATTTTTCGAACTTTTTTTTGGGTCAATTTTTTTTTGGTCCCAAAATTTTTCGAACTTTTTTTTGGGTCAAAATTTTTTTGGTCCCAAAATTTTTCGAACTTTTTTTTGGGTCAAAATTTTTTTGGTCCCAAAATTTTTCGAACTTTTTTTTGGGTCAAAATTTTTTTGGTCCCAAAATTTTTCGAACTTTTTTTGGGTCAAAATTTTTTCGAATTTTTTTTTGGCTCAAAACTTTTTTTGGGTCAAAATTTTTTCGACCTTTTTTTGGGTCAAATTTTTTTTTTCTCCCAAAATTTTTCGAACTTTTTTTTGGGTCAAAATTTTTTTGGTCCCAAAATTTTTCGAACTTTATTGGCTCAAAATTGTTTTGGTCCCAAAATTTTTCGAACTTTTTTTTGGGTCAAAATTTTTTTGGTCCCAAAATTTTTCGAACTTTTTTTTGGCTCAAAACTTTTTCGGTCCCAAAATTTTTCGAACTTTTTTTTGGCTCAAAATTTTTTTGGTCCCAAAATTTTTCGAACTTTTTTTTGGCTCAAATTTGTTTTGGTCCCAAAATTTTTCGAACTTTTTTTTGGCTCAAAAATTTTTCAAAGTCTTTTTTGGGTTCAATATTTTTCAAACTTTTTTTTGGGTCACAATTTTTTTGTTCCCAAAATTTTTCGAACTATTTTTTGGGTAAAAATTTTTTTAGTCCCAAAATTTTTTGAAATTTTTATTGGGTCAAACTTTTTTTGGTCCCAAAATTTTTCGAACTTTTTTTGGGGTCAAAGTTTTTTTTGGTCCCAAAATTTTTTGAACTTTTTTGGCTCAAAATTTTTTTGGTCTCAAAATTTTTCAAATTTTTTGTTGGGTCAAAATTTTTTTGGTCCCAAAATGTTTCGAACTTTTTTTTGGCTCAAAATTTTTTTGGTCCCTAAATTTTCGAACTTTTTTTGGGTCAAAATTTTTTTGGTCCCAAAATTTTTCAAACTTTTTTTTGGGTGAAAATTTTTTTGGGTCAAAATTTTTTCGAACTTTTGTTTGGGTCAAATTTTTTTTGGTCCCAAAATTTTTCGAACTTTTTTTTGGGTCAAAATTTTTTTGGTACCAAAATTTTTCGAACTTTTTTTTGGGTCAAAAGTTTTTTTGGTCCCAAAATTTTTCGAACTTTTTTTTGGGTCAAAATTTTTTTGGTCCCAAAATTTTTCAAACCCTTTTTGGGTCAAAATTTTTTCGAATTTTTTTTTGGCTCAAAATTTTTTTGGGTCAAAATTTTTCGAACTTTTTTTTGGGTCAAAATTTTTTTGGTCCCAAAATTTTTCGAACTTTTTTTGGGTCAAAATTTTTTCGAATTTTTTTTTGGCTCAAAAATTTTTTGGGTCAAAATTTTTTCGACCTTTTTTTGGGTCAAATTTTTTTTGGTCCCAAAATTTTTCGAACTTTTTTTTGGGTCAAAAGTTTTTTGGTCCCAAAATTTTTCAAACATTTTTGGGTCAAATTTTTTTGGTCCCAAAATTTTTCGAACTTTTTTTTGACTGAAAATTTTTTTGGTCCCAAAATTTTTCAAACTTTTTTTTGGGTCAAAATTTATTTTGGGTCAAATTTTTTTTCGTCCCAAATTTTTTCGAAGTTTTTTTTGGGTCAAATTTTTTCTGGTCCCAAAATTTTTCAAACTTTTTTTGGGTCAAAATTTTTTTGGTCCCAAAATTTTTCAAACTTTTTTTTTGGCTCAAAACTTTTTTTGGTCCCAAAATTTTTCGAACTTTATTTTGGGTCAAAATTTTTTTGGTCGAAAATTTTTCGAACTTTTTTTTGGCTCAAAATTTTTTTGGTCGCAAAATTTTTCGAACTTTTTTTTGTGTCAAAATTTTTTTGGTCCCAAAATTTTTCAAACTTTTTTTTGGGTCAAAATTGTTTTGGTCACAAAATTTTTCGACATTTTTTTTGGGTCAAAATTTTTTTGGTCCCAAAAGTTTTCGAACTTTTTTTTGACTCAAAATGTTTTTGGTCCCAAAATTTTTCGAACTTTTTTTGGGTCAAAATTTTTTTGGTCCCAAAATTTTTCGAAATTTTTTTTGGGTCAAAATTTTTTTGGTCCCAAAAGTTTTCGAACTTTTTTTTTACTCAAAATGTTTTTGGTCCCAAAATTCTTCGAAGTTTTTTTGGGTCAAAGTTTTTTTTGGTCCCAAAATTTTTCGAACTTTTTTTTGGGTCAAAATTTTTTTGGTCCCAAAATTTTTCGAACTTTTTTTTGACTCAAAATTTTCTTGGTCCCAAAATTTTTCGAAGTTTTTTTGGGTCAAAATTTTTTTGGTCCCAAAATTTTTCAAACTTTTTTGGGTCATAATTTTTTGGTCCCAAAATTTTTTGAACTTTTTTTTGGGTCAAATTTTTTTTGGTCCCAAAATTTTTCGAAGTTTTTTTTGTGTCAAAATTTTTTTGGTCCCAAAATTTTTCGAACTTTTTTTTGGGTCAAAATTTTTTTTGGTCCCAAAATTTTTCGAAATTTTTTTGGGTCAAAATTTTTCCGAAGTTTTTTTTGGGTAAAAATTTGTTTGATCCCAAAATTTTTCAAACTTTTTTTTGGCTCAAAATTTTTTTGGGTCAAATTTTTTTCGAACTTTTTTTAGGGTCTAAATTTTTTTGGTCCCAAAATTTTTCGAACTTTTTTTGTGGTCAAAATTTTTTTGATCCCAAAATTTTTCAAACTTTTTTTTGGCTCAAAATTTTTTTGGGTCAAATTTTTTTCGAACTTTTTTTAGGGTCTAAATTTTTTTGTTCCCAAAATTTTTCGAACTTTTTTTGTGGTCAAAATGTTTTTGGTCCCAAAATTTTTCAAACTTTTTTTTGGGTCACAAGTTTTTTTGGTCCCAATATTTTTCGAACTTTTTTTTGGGTCAAAGTTTTTTTTGGTCCCAAAATTTTTTGAACTTTTTTGGCTCAAAATTTTTTTGGTCTCAAAATTTTTCGAACTTTTTGTTGGGTCAAAATTTTTTTGGTCCCAAAATTTTTCGAACTTTTTTTTGGCTCAAAATTTTTTTGGTCCCAAAATTTTTCAAACTTTTTCTTGGCTCAAAATTTTTTTGGTCCCAAAATTTTTCGAACTTTTTTTTGGGTCAAAATTTTTTTGGTCCCAAAATTTTTTGAACTTTTTTTTGACTCAAAATTTTTTTGGTCCCAAAATTTTTCGAACTTTTTTTTGGCTCAAAATTTTTTTGGTCCCAAAATTTTTCAAACTTTTTCTTGGCTCAAAATTTTTTTGGTCCCAAAATTTTTCGAACTTTTTTTTGGGTCAAAATTTTTTTGGTCCCAAAATTTTTTGAACTTTTTTTTGACTCAAAATTTTTTTGGTCCCAAAATTTTTCGAAGTTTTTTTGGGTCAAAATTTTTTTGGTCCCAAAATTTTTCAAACTTTTTTGGGTCATAATTTTTTGGTCCCAAAATTTTTTGAACTTTTTTTTGGGTCAAATTTTTTTTGGTCCCAAAATTTTTCGAAGTTTTTTTTGTGTCAAAATTTTTTTGGTCCCAAAATTTTTCGAACTTTTTTTTGGGTCAAAATGTTTTTTGGTCCCAAAATTTTTCGAAATTTTTTTGGGTCAAAATTTTTCCGAAGTTTTTTTTGGGTAAAAATTTGTTTGATCCCAAAATTTTTCAAACTTTTTTTTGGCTCAAAATTTTTTTGGGTCAAATTTTTTTCGAACTTTTTTTAGGGTCTAAATTTTTTTGGTCCCAAAATTTTTCGAACTTTTTTTGTGGTCAAAATTTTTTTGATCCCAAAATTTTTCAAACTTTTTTTTGGCTCAAAATTTTTTTGGGTCAAATTTTTTTCGAACTTTTTTTAGGGTCTAAATTTTTTTGTTCCCAAAATTTTTCGAACTTTTTTTGTGGTCAAAATGTTTTTGGTCCCAAAATTTTTCAAACTTTTTTTTGGGTCACAAGTTTTTTTGGTCCCAATATTTTTCGAACTTTTTTTTGGGTCAAAGTTTTTTTTGGTCCCAAAATTTTTTGAACTTTTTTGGCTCAAAATTTTTTTGGTCTCAAAATTTTTCGAACTTTTTGTTGGGTCAAAATTTTTTTGGTCCCAAAATTTTTCGAACTTTTTTTTGGCTCAAAATTTTTTTGGTCCCAAAATTTTTCAAACTTTTTCTTGGCTCAAAATTTTTTTGGTCCCAAAATTTTTCAAACTTTTTTTTGGCTCAAAATTTTTTTGGGTCAAAATTTTTTCGAACTTTTGTTTGGGTCAAATTTTTTTTGGTCCCAAAATTTTTCGAACTTTTTTTTGGGTCAAAATTTTTTTGGTCCCAAAATTTTTCGAACTTTTTTTTGGGTCAAAATTTTTTTGGTCCCAAAATTTTTCGAACTTTTTTTTGGGTCAAAATTTTTTTGGTCCCAAAATTTTTCGAACTTTTTTTTGGGTCAAAATTTTTTTGGTCCCAAAATTTTTCGAACTTTTTTTGGGTCAAAATTTTTTCGATTTTTTTTTGGCTCAAAAGTTTTTTGGGTCAAAATTTTTTCGACCTTTTTTTGGGTCAAATTTTTTTTTTCTCCGAAAATTTTTCGAACTTTTTTTTGGGTCAAAATTTTTTTGGTCCCAAAATTTTTCGAAGTTTTTTTTGGCTCAAAATTTTTTTGGTCCCAAAATTTTTCGAACTTTTTTTTGGGTCAAAATTTTTTTGGTCCCAAAATTTTTCGAACTTTTTTTTGGCTCAAAACTTTTTCGGTCCCAAAATTTTTCGAACTTTTTTTTGGCTCAAAATTTTTTTGGTCCCAAAATTTTTCGAACTTTTTTTTGGCTCAAATTTGTTTTGGTCCCAAAATTTTTCGAACTTTTTTTTGGCTCAAAATTTTTTCAAAGTCTTTTTTGGGTTCAATATTTTTCAAACTTTTTTTTGGGTCACAATTTTTTTGGTCCCAAAATTTTTCGAACTATTTTTTGGGTAAAAATTTTTTTAGTCCCAAAATTTTTTGAAATTTTTATTGGGTCAAACTTTTTTTGGTCCCAAAATTTTTCGAACTTTTTTTTGGGTCAAATTTTTTTTTGGTCCCAAAATTTTTTGAACTTTTTTGGCTCAAAATTTTTTTGGTCTCAAAATTTTTCGAATTTTTTGTTGGGTCAAAATTTTTTTGGTCCCAAAATGTTTCGAACTTTTTTTTGGCTCAAAATTTTTTTGGTCCCTAAATTTTCGAACTTTTTTTGGGTCAAAATTTTTTTGGTCCCAAAATTTTTCAAACTTTTTTTTGGGTCAAAATTTTTTTGGGTCAAAATTTTTTCGAACTTTTGTTTGGGTCAAATTTTTTTTGGTCCCAAAATTTTTTGAACTTTTTTTTGGGTCAAAATTTTTTTGGTACCAAAATTTTTCGAACTTTTTTTTGGGTCAAAAGTTTTTTTGGTCCCAAAATTTTTCGAACTTTTTTTTGGGTCAAAATTTTTTTGGTCCCAAAATTTTTCAAACTTTTTTTGGGTCAAAATTTTTTCGAATTTTTTTTTGGCTCAAAATTTTTTTGGGTCAAAATTTTTCGAACTTTTTTTTGGGTCAAAATTTTTTTGGTCCCAAAATTTTTCGAACTTTTTTTTGGGTAAAAATTTTTTTAGTCCCAAAATTTTTTGAAATTTTTATTGGGTCAAACTTTTTTTGGTCCCAAAATTTTTCGAACTTTTTTTTGGGTCAAAGTTTTTTTTGGTCCCAAAATTTTTTGAACTTTTTTGGCTCAAAATTTTTTTGGTCTCAAAATTTTTCGAATTTTTTGTTGGGTCAAAATTTTTTTGGTCCCAAAATGTTTCGAACTTTTTTTTGGCTCAAAATTTTTTTGGTCCCTAAATTTTCGAACTTTTTTTGGGTGAAAATTTTTTTGGTCCCAAAATTTTTCAAACTTTTTTTTGGGTCAAAATTTTTTTGGGTCAAAATTTTTTCGAACTTTTGTTTGGGTCAAATTTTTTTTGGTCCCAAAATTTTTCGAACTTTTTTTTGGGTCAAAATTTTTTTGGTACCAAAATTTTTCGAACTTTTTTTTGGGTCAAAAGTTTTTTTGGTCCCAAAATTTTTCGAACTTTTTTTTGGGTCAAAATTTTTTTGGTCCCAAAATTTTTCAAACTTTTTTTGGGTCAAAATTTTTTCGAATTTTTTTTTGGCTCAAAATTTTTTTGGGTCAAAATTTTTCGAACTTTTTTTTGGGTCAAAATTTTTTTGGTCCCAAAATTTTTCGAACTTTTTTTGGGTCAAAATTTTTTCGAATTTTTTTTTTGGCTCAAAATTTTTTTGGGTCAAAATTTTTTCGACCTTTTTTTGGGTCAAATTTTTTTTGGTCCCAAAATTTTTCGAACTTTTTTTTGGGTCAAAAGTTTTTTGGTCCCAAAATTTTTCGAAATTTTTTTTGGCTCAAAATTTTTTTTTTTGGGTCAAAATTTTTTTGGTCCCAAAATTTTTCAAACTTTTTTTGGGTCAAAATTTTTTCGAATTTTTTTTTGGCTCAAAATTTTTTTGGGTCAAAATTTTTCGAACTTTTTTTTGGGTCAATTTTTTTTGGTCCCAAAATTTTTCGAAGTTTTTTTTGGGTCAAATTTTTTTTTGGTCCCAAAATTTTTTGAACTTTTTTTTGACTCAAAATTTTTTTGGTCCCAAAATTTTTCGAAGTTTTTTTGGGTCAAAATTTTTTTGGTCCCAAAATTTTTCAAACTTTTTTTGGGTCAAAATTTTTTCGAATTTTTTTTTGGCTCAAAATTTTTTTGGGTCAAAATTTTTCGAACTTTTTTTTGGGTCAATTTTTTTTGGTCCCAAAATTTTTCGAAGTTTTTTTTGGGTCAAATTTTTTTGGTCCCAAAATTTTTCGAACTTTTTTTTGGGTCAAAATTTTTTTGGTCCCAAAATTTTTCGAACTTTTTTTTGGGTCAAAATTTTTTTGGTCCCAAAATTTTTCGAACTTTTTTTGGGTCAAAATTTTTTCGAATTTTTTTTTGGCTCAAAAGTTTTTTTGGGTCAAAATTTTTTCGACCTTTTTTTGGGTCAAATTTTTTTTTTCTCCCAAAATTTTTCGAACTTTTTTTTGGGTCAAAATTTTTTTGGTCCCAAAATTTTTCGAAGTTTTTTTTGGCTCAAAATTGTTTTGGTCCCAAAATTTTTCGAACTTTTTTTTGGGTCAAAATTTTTTTGGTCCCAAAATTTTTCGAACTTTTTTTTGGCTCAAAACTTTTTCGGTCCCAAAATTTTTCGAACTTTTTTTTGGCTCAAAATTTTTTTGGTCCCAAAATTTTTCGAACTTTTTTTTGGCTCAAATTTGTTTTGGTCCCAAAATTTTTCGAACTTTTTTTTGGCTCAAAATTTTTTCAAAGTCTTTTTTGGGTTCAAAATTTTTCAAACTTTTTTTTGGGTCACAATTTTTTTGGTCCCAAAATTTTTCGAACTATTTTTTGGGTAAAAATTTTTTTAGTCCCAAAATTTTTTGAAATTTTTATTGGGTCAAACTTTTTTTGGTCCCAAAATTTTTCGAACTTTTTTTTGGGTCAAAGTTTTTTTTGGTCCCAAAATTTTTTGAACTTTTTTGGCTCAAAATTTTTTTGGTCTCAAAATTTTTCGAATTTTTTGTTGGGTCAAAATTTTTTTGGTCCCAAAATGTTTCGAACTTTTTTTTGGCTCAAAATTTTTTTGGTCCCTAAATTTTCGAACTTTTTTTGGGTCAAAATTTTTTTGGTCCCAAAATTTTTCAAACTTTTTTTTGGGTCAAAATTTTTTTGGGTCAAAATTTTTTCGAACTTTTGTTTGGGTCAAATTTTTTTTGGTCCCAAAATTTTTCGAACTTTTTTTTGGGTCAAAATTTTTTTGGTACCAAAATTTTTCGAACTTTTTTTTGGGTCAAAAGTTTTTTTGGTCCCAAAATTTTTCGAACTTTTTTTTGGGTCAAAATTTTTTTGGTCCCAAAATTTTTCAAACTTTTTTTGGGTTAAAATTTTTTCGAATTTTTTTTTGGCTCAAAATTTTTTTGGGTCAAAATTTTTCGAACTTTTTTTTGGGTCAAAATTTTTTTGGTCCCAAAATTTTTCGAACTTTTTTTGGGTCAAAATTTTTTCGAATTTTTTTTTGGCTCAAAATTTTTTTGGGTCAAAATTTTTTCGACCTTTTTTTGGGTCAAATTTTTTTTGGTCCCAAAATTTTTCGAACTTTTTTTTGGGTCAAAAGTTTTTTGGTCCCAAAATTTTTCGAAGTTTTTTTTGGCTCAAAATTTTTTTGGTCCCAAAATTTTTCGAACTTTTTTTTGGGTCAAAATTTTTTTGGTCCCAAAATTTTTCAAACTTTTTTTGGGTCAAAATTTTTTCGAATTTTTTTTTTGGCTCAAAATTTTTTTGGGTCAAAATTTTTCGAACTTTTTTTTGGTCAATTTTTTTTGGTCCCAAAATTTTTCGAAGTTTTTTTTGGGTCAAATTTTTTTTTGGTCCCAAAATTTTTCGAACTTTTTTTTGACTCAAAATTTTTTTGGTCCCAAAATTTTTCGAAGTTTTTTTGGGTCAAAATTTTTTTGGTCCCAAAATTTTTCAAACTTTTTTTGGGTCAAAATTTTTTCGAATTTTTTTTTGGCTCAAAATTTTTTTGGGTCAAAATTTTTCGAACTTTTTTTTGGGTCAATTTTTTTTGGTCCCAAAATTTTTCGAAGTTTTTTTGGGTCAAAATTTTTTTGGTCCCAAAATTTTTCAAACTTTTTTGGGTCAAAATTTTTTTGGTCCCAAAATTTTTCGAACTTTTTTTGTGTCAAATTTTTTTTGGTCCCAAAATTTTTCGAACTTTTTTTTGGCTCAAAATTTTTACAAAGTTTTTTTTGGGTTCAATATTTTTCAAACTTTTTTTTGGGTCACAATTTTTTTGGTCCCAAAATTTTTCGAACTATTTCTTTGGTCAAAATTTTTTTGGTCCCAAAATTTTTCAAACTTTTTTGGCTCAAAATTTTTTTGGTCCCAAAATTTTTCGAACTTTTTTTTGGCTGAAAATTTTTTTGGTCCCAAAATTTTTCGAACTTTTTTTTGGCTCAAATTTGTTTTGGTCCCAAAATTTTTCGAACTTTTTTGGCTCAAAATTTTTTTGGTCCCAAAATTTTTCGAACTTTTTTTTGGGTCAAAATTTTTTTGGTCCCAAAATTTTTCGAACTTTTTTTGGGTCAAAATTTTTTTGGTCCCAAAATTTTTCGAAGTTTTTTTTTGGGTCAATTTTTTTTGGTCCCAAAATTTTTCGAAGTTTTTTTTTGACTCAAAATTTTTTTGGTCCCAAAATTTTTCGAAGTTTTTTTGGGTCAAAATTTTTTTGGTCCCAAAATTTTTCAAACTTTTTTTGGGTCAAAATTTTTTCGAATTTTTTTTTGGCTCAAAATTTTTTTGGGTCAAAATTTTTCGAACTTTTTTTTGGGTCAATTTTTTTTGGTCCCAAAATTTTTCGAAGTTTTTTTGGGTCAAAATTTTTTTGGTCCCAAAATTTTTCAAACTTTTTTGGGTCAAAATTTTTTTGGTCCCAAAATTTTTCGAACTTTTTTTGTGTCAAATTTTTTTTGGTCCCAAAATTTTTCGAACTTTTTTTTGGCTCAAAATTTTTACAAAGTTTTTTTTGGGTTCAATATTTTTCAAACTTTTTTTTGGGTCACAATTTTTTTGGTCCCAAAATTTTTCGAACTATTTCTTTGGTCAAAATTTTTTTGGTCCCAAAATTTTTCAAACTTTTTTGGCTCAAAATTTTTTTGGTCCCAAAATTTTTCGAACTTTTTTTTGGCTCAAAATTTTTTTGGTCCCAAAATTTTTCGAACTTTTTTTTGGCTCAAATTTGTTTTGGTCCCAGAATTTTTCGAACTTTTTTGGCTCAAAATTTTTTTGGTCCCAAAATTTTTCGAACTTTTTTTTGGGTCAAAATTTTTTTGGTCCCAAAATTTTTCGAACTTTTTTTGGGTCAAAATTTTTTTGGTCCCAAAATTTTTCGAAGTTTTTTTTTGGGTCAATTTTTTTTGGTCCCAAAATTTTTCGAAGTTTTTTTTGGGTCAAAATTTTTTTGGTCCCAAAAGTTTTCGAACTTTTTTTTGACTCAAAATTTTTTTGGTCCCAAAATTTTTCGAAGTTTTTTTGGGTCAAAATTTTTTTGGTCCCAAAATTTTTCGAACTTTTTTTGTGTCAAATTTTTTTTGGTCCCAAAATTTTTCGAACTTTTTTTGTGTCAAATTTTTTTTGGTCCCAAAATTTTTCGAACTTTTTTTTGGCTCAAAATTTTTTCAAAGTTTTTTTTGGGTTCAATATTTTTCAAACTTTTTTTTGGGTCACAATTTTTTTGGTCCCAAAATTTTTCTAACTATTTTTTGGGTCAAAATTTTTTTAGTCCCAAAATTTTTTGAAATTTTTTTTGGGTCAAACTTTTTTTGGTCCCAAAATTTTTCGAACTTTTTTGGCTCAAAATTTTTTTGGTCCCAAAATTTTTCGAACTTTTTTTTGGGTCAAAATTTTTTTGGTCCCAAAATTTTTCAAACATTTTTTTGGGTCAAATTTTTTTTGGTCCCAAAATTTTTCGAACTTTTTTTGGCTCAAAATTTTTTCAAACTTTTTTTTGGGTTCAATATTTTTCAAACTTTTTTTTGGGTCACAATTTTTTTGGTCCCAAAATTTTTCGAACTATTTTTTGGGTCAAAATTTTTTTAGTCCCAAAATTTTTTGAAATTTTTTTTGGGTCAAACTTTTTTTGGTCCCAAAATTTTTCAAACTTTTTTTTGGGTCAAAATTTTTTCGAAGTTTTTTTTTCGGTCAAAATTTTTTTGGTCCCAAAATTTTTCAAACTTTTTTTTTGGTCAAAATTTTTTCGAAGTTTTTTTTCGGTCAAAATTTTTTTGGTCCCAAAATTTTTCGAACTTTTTTTTGGGTCAAAATTTTTTTGGTCCCAAAATTTTTCGAACTATTTTTTGGGTCAAAATTTTTTTAGTCCCAAAATTTTTTGAAATTTTTTTTGGGTCAAACTTTTTTTGGTCCCAAAATTTTTCGAACTTTTTTTTGGGTCAAAGTTTTTTTTGGTCCCAAAATTTTTCGAACTTTTTTGGCTCAAAATTTTTTTGGTCCCAAAATTTTTCGAACTTTTTTTTGGGTCAAAATTTTTTTGGTCCCAAAATTTTTCAAACATTTTTTTGGGTCAAATTTTTTTTGGTCCCAAAATTTTTCGAACTTTTTTGGCTCAAAATTTTTTTGGTCCCAAAATTTTTCGAAATTTTTTTTGGGTCAAGTTTTTTTGGTCCCAAAATTTTTCGAACTTTTTTGGCTCAAAATTTTTTTGGTCCCAAAATTTTTCGAACTTTTTTTTGGGTCAAAATTTTTTTGGTCCCAAAATTTTTCAAACTTTTTTGGCTCAAATTTTTTTTGGTCCCAAAATTTTTCGAACTTTTTTTTTGGCTCAAATTTTTTTTGGTCCCAAAATTTTTCGAACTTTTTTTTGGCTCAAATTTGTTTTGGTCCCAAAATTTTTCGAACTTTTTTGACTCAAAATTTTTTTGGTCCCAAAATTTTTCGAAGTTTTTTTTGGGTCAATTTTTTTTGGTCCCAAAATTTTTCGAAGTTTTTTTTGGGTCAAATTTTTTTTGGTCCCAAAATTTTTCGAACTTTTTTTTGACTCAAAATTTGTTTGGTCCCAAAATTTTTCGAAGTTTTTTTTGGGTCAAAATTTTTTTGGTCCCAAAATTTTTCAAACATTTTTTTGGGTCAAATTTTTTTTGGTCCCAAAATTTTTTCGAACTTTTTTTGGGTCAAAATTTTTTTGGTCCCAAAATTTTTCGAATTTTTTTTTGGGTCAAGTTTTTTTGGTCCCAAAATTTTTCGAACTTTTTTTTGGGTCAAAGTTTTTTTTGGTCCCAAAATTTTTCGAACTTTTTTGCTCAAAATTTTTTTGGTCCCAAAATTTTTCGAAATTTTTTTTTGGTCTAATTTTTTTTGGTCCCAAAATTTTTCGAAATTTTTTTTGGGTCAAAATTTTTTTGGTCCCAAAATTTTTCAAACTTTTTTTTAGGTCAAAATTTTTTTGGTCCCAAAATTTTTCAAACTTTTTTGGGTCACAATTTTTTTGGTCCCAAAATTTTTCGAACTTTTTTTTGGGTCAAAGTTTTTTTTGGTCCCAAAATTTTTCGAACTTTTTTTTGGGTCAAAGTTTTTTTTGGTCCCAAAATTTTTCGAACGTTTTTGGCCCAAAATTTTTTTGGTCCCAAAATTTTTCGAACTTTTTTTTGGGTCAAAATTTTTTTGGTCCCAAAATTTTTCAAACTTTTTTAGGTTAAATTTTTTTTCGTCCCAAAATTTTTAGAACTTTTTTTTGGGTCAAATTTTTTTTGGTCCGAAAATTTTTTGAAGTTTTTTTTTGGTCAAAATTTTTTTGGTCCCAAAATTTTTCGAACTTTTTTTTTGGCTCAAAATTTTTTTGGTCCCAAAATTTTTCGAACTTTTTTTTGGGTCAAACTTTTTTTGGTCCCAAAATTTTTCGAACTTTTTTTTGGGTCAAAGTTTTTTTTTGGTCCCAAAATTTTTCGAACTTTTTTGGGTCAAATTTTTTTTGGTCCCAAAATTTTTCGAACTTTTTTTTTGGTCAAAATTTTTTTGGTACCAAAATTTTTCGACCTTTTTTTTGGGTCAAAATTTTTTTGGTACCAAAATTTTTCGAACTTTTTTTTGGGTCAAAATTTTTTTGGTCCCAAAATTTTTCGAACTTTTTTTTGGGTCAAAGTTTTTTTGGTCCCAAAATTTTTCAAACTTTTTTAGGTCAAAATTTTTTTGGTCCCAAAATTTTTCGAACTTTTTTTGTGTAAAATTTTTTTTGGTCCCAAAATTTTTCGAACTTTTTTTTGGCTCAAAATTTTTTCAAACTTTTTTTTGGGTTCAATATTTTTCAAACTTTTTTTTGGGTCACAATTTTTTTGGTCCCAAAATTTTTCGAACTATTTTTTGGGTCAAAATTTTTTTAGTCCCAAAATTTTTTGAAATTTTTTTTGGGTCAAACTTTTTTTGGTCCCAAAATTTTTCGAACTTTTTTTTGGGTCAAAGTTTTTTTTGGTCCCAAAATTTTTCGAACTTTTTTGGCTCAAAATTTTTTTGGTCCCAAAATTTTTCGAACTTTTTTTTGGGTCAAAATTTTTTTGGTCCCAAAATTTTTCTAACATTTTTTTGGGTCAAATTTTTTTTGGTCCCAAAATTTTTCGAACTTTTTTTGGGTCAAAATTTTTTTGGTCCCAAAATTTTTCGAAATTTTTTTTGGGTCAAGTTTTTTTGGTCCCAAAATTTTTCGAACTTTTTTGGCTCAAAATTTTTTTGGTCCCAAAATTTTTCGAACTTTTTTTTTGGTCAAAATTTTTTTGGTCCCAAAATTTTTCAAACTTTTTTGGCTCAAAATTTTTTTGGTCCCAAAATTTTTCGAACTTTTTTTTTGGCTCAAATTTTTTTTGGTCCCAAAATTTTTCGAACTTTTTTTTGGCTCAAATTTGTTTTGGTCCCAAAATTTTTCGAACTTTTTTGACTCAAAATTTTTTTGGTCCCAAAATTTTTCGAACTTTTTTTTGGGTCAAAATTTTTTTGGTCCCAAAATTTTTCGAACTTTTTTTGGGTCAAAATTTTTTTGGTCCCAAAATTTTTCGAAGTTTTTTTTGGGTCAATTTTTTTTGGTCCCAAAATTTTTCGAACTTTTTTTTGGGTCAAAATTTGTTTGGTCCCAAAATTTTTCGAACTTTTTTTTGACTCAAAATTTGTTTGGTCCCAAAATTTTTCGAAGTTTTTTTTTGGGTCAAAATTTTTTTGGTCCCAAAATTTTTCAAACATTTTTTGGGTCAAATTTTTTTTGGTCCCAAAATTTTTTCGAACTTTTTTTGGGTCAAAATTTTTTTGGTCCCAAAATTTTTCGAAATTTTTTTTGGGTCAAGTTTTTTTGGTCCCAAAATTTTTCGAACTTTTTTTTGGGTCAAAGTTTTTTTTGGTCCCAAAATTTTTCGAACTTTTTTGCTCAAAATTTTTTTGGTCCCAAAATTTTTCGAAATTTTTTTTTGGTCTAATTTTTTTTGGTCCCAAAATTTTTCGAAATTTTTTTTGGGTCAAAATTTTTTTGGTCCCAAAATTTTTCAAACTTTTTTTTGGGTCAAAATTTTTTTGGTCCCAAAATTTTTCAAACTTTTTTGGGTCAAAATTTTTTTGGTCCCAAAATTTTTCGAACTTTTTTTGTGTCAAATTTTTTTTGGTCCCAAAATTTTTCGAACTTTTTTTGGCTCAAAATTCTTTCAAAGTTTTTTTGGGTTCAATATTTTTCAAACTTTTTTTGGGTCACTATTTTTTTGGTCCCAAAATTTTTCGAACTTTTTTTTGGGTCAAAGTTTTTTTTGGTCCCAAAATTTTTCGAACTTTTTTGGCTCAAAATTTTTTTGGTCCCAAAATTTTTCGAACTTTTTTTTGGGTCAAAATTTTTTTGGTCCCAAAATTTTTCAAACATTTTTTGGGTCAAATTTTTTTTGGTCCCAAAATTTTTTCGAACTTTTTTTGGGTCAAAATTTTTTTGGTCCCAAAATTTTTCGAAATTTTTTTTGGGTCAAGTTTTTTTGGTCCCAAAATTTTTCGAACTTTTTTTTCGGTCAAAGTTTTTTTTGGTCCCAAAATTTTTCGAACTTTTTTGCTCAAAATTTTTTTGGTCCCAAAATTTTTCGAAATGTTTTTTTGGTCAAATTTTTTTTGGTCCCAAAATTTTTCGAAATTTTTTTCGGGTCAAAATTTTTTTGGTCCCAAAATTTTTCAAACTTTTTTTTGGGTCAAAATTTTTTAGGTCCCAAAATTTTTCGAATTTTTTTTTGGGTCAAATTTTTTTTGGTCCCAAAATTTTTCGAAATTTTTTTGGCTCAAAATTTTTTTGGTCCCAAAATTTTTCAAACTTTTTTTTGGGTCAAAATTTTTTTGCTCCCAAAATTTTTTCGACCTTTTTTTGGGTCAAATTTTTTTTGGTCCCAAAATTTTTCGAACTTTTTTTTGGGTCAAAAGTTTTTTGGTCCCAAAATTTTTCGAAATTTTTTTTGGCTCAAAATTTTTTTGGTCCCAAAATTTTTCGAACTTTTTTTTGGGTCAAAAGTTTTTTGGTCCCAAAATTTTTCAAACTTTTTTTGGGTCAAAATTTTTTCGAATTTTTTTTTGGCTCAAAATTTTTTTGGGTCAAAATTTTTCGAACTTTTTTTTGGGTCAATTTTTTTTGGTCCCAAAATTTTTCGAAGTTTTTTTTGGGTCAAATTTTTTTTTGGTCCCAAAATTTTTCGAACTTTTTTTTGACTCAAAATTTTTTTGGTCCCAAAATTTTTCGAAGTTTTTTTGGGTCAAAATTTTTTTGGTCCCAAAATTTTTCAAACTTTTTTTGGGTCAAAATTTTTTCGAATTTTTTTTTGGCTCAAAATTTTTTTGGGTCAAAATTTTTCGAACTTTTTTTTGGGTCAATTTTTTTTGGTCCCAAAATTTTTCGAAGTTTTTTTTGGGTCAAATTTTTTTTGGTCCCAAAATTTTTCGAACTTTTTTTTGGGTCAAAATTTTTTTGGTCCCAAAATTTTTCGAACTTTTTTTTGGGTCAAAATTTTTTTGGTCCCAAAATTTTTCGAACTTTTTTTGGGTCAAAATTTTTTCGAATTTTTTTTTGGCTCAAAAGTTTTTTTTGGTCAAAATTTTTTCGACCTTTTTTTGGGTCAAATTTTTTTTTTCTCCCAAAATTTTTCGAACTTTTTTTTGGGTCAAAATTTTTTTGGTCCCAAAATTTTTCGAAGTTTTTTTTGGCTCAAAATTGTTTTGGTCCCAAAATTTTTCGAACTTTTTTTTGGGTCAAAATTTTTTTGGTACCAAAATTTTTCGAACTTTTTTTTGGCTCAAAACTTTTTCGGTCCCAAAATTTTTCGAACTTTTTTTTGGCTCAAAATTTTTTTGGTACCAAAATTTTTCGAACTTTTTTTTGGCTCAAATTTGTTTTGGTCCCAAAATTTTTCGAACTTTTTTTTGGCTCAAAATTTTTTCAAAGTCTTTTTTGGGTTCAATATTTTTCAAACTTTTTTTTGGGTCACAATTTTTTTGGTCCCAAAATTTTTCGAACTATTTTTTGGGTAAAAATTTTTTTAGTCCCAAAATTTTTTGAAATTTTTATTGGGTCAAACTTTTTTTGGTCCCAAAATTTTTCGAACTTTTTTTTGGGTCAAAGTTTTTTTTGGTCCCAAAATTTTTTGAACTTTTTTGGCTCAAAATTTTTTTGGTCTCAAAATTTTTCGAATTTTTTGTTGGGTCAAAATTTTTTTGGTCCCAAAATGTTTCGAACTTTTTTTTTGGCTCAAAATTTTTTTGGTCCCTAAATTTTCGAACTTTTTTTGGGTCAAAATTTTTTTGGTCCCAAAATTTTTCAAACTTTTTTTTGGGTCAAAATTTTTTTGGGTCAAAATTTTTTCGAACTTTTGTTTGGGTCAAATTTTTTTTGGTCCCAAAATTTTTCGAACTTTTTTTTGGGTCAAAATTTTTTTGGTACCAAAATTTTTCGAACTTTTTTTTGGGTCAAAAGTTTTTTTGGTCCCAAAATTTTTCGAACTTTTTTTTGGGTCAAAATTTTTTTGGTCCCAAAATTTTTCAAACTTTTTTTGGGTCAAAATTTTTTCGAATTTTTTTTTTGGCTCAAAATTTTTTTGGGTCAAAATTTTTCGAACTTTTTTTTGGGTCAATTTTTTTTGGTCCCAAAATTTTTCGAAGTTTTTTTTGGGTCAAATTTTTTTTTGGTCCCAAAATTTTTCGAACTTTTTTTTGACTCAAAATTTTTTTGGTCCCAAAATTTTTCGAAGTTTTTTTGGGTCAAAATTTTTTTGGTCCCAAAATTTTTCAAACTTTTTTTGGGTCAAAATTTTTTCGAATTTTTTGTTGGGTCAAAATTTTTTTGGTCCCAAAATGTTTCGAACTTTTTTTTTGGCTCAAAATTTTTTTGGTCCCTAAATTTTCGAACTTTTTTTGGGTCAAAATTTTTTTGGTCCCAAAATTTTTCAAACTTTTTTTTGGGTCAAAATTTTTTTGGGTCAAAATTTTTTCGAACTTTTGTTTGGGTCAAATTTTTTTTGGTCCCAAAATTTTTCGAACTTTTTTTTGGGTCAAAATTTTTTTGGTCCCAAAATTTTTCAAACTTTTTTTGGGTTAAAATTTTTTCGAATTTTTTTTTTGCTCAAAATTTTTTTGGGTCAAAATTTTTCGAACTTTTTTTTGGGTCAAAATTTTTTTGGTCCCAAAATTTTTCGAACTTTTTTTGGGTCAAAATTTTTTCGAATTTTTTTTTGGCTCAAAATTTTTTTAGGTCAAAATTTTTTCGACCTTTTTTTGGGTCAAATTTTTTTTGGTCCCAAAATTTTTCGAACTTTTTTTTGGGTCAAAAGTTTTTTGGTCCCAAAATTTTTCGAAGTTTTTTTTGGCTCAAAATTTTTTTGGTCCCAAAATTTTTCGAACTTTTTTTTGGGTCAAAATTTTTTTGGTCCCAAAATTTTTCAAACTTTTTTTGGGTCAAAATTTTTTCGAATTTTTTTTTTGGCTCAAAATTTTTTTGGGTCAAAATTTTTCGAACTTTTTTTTGGGTCAATTTTTTTTGGTCCCAAAATTTTTCGAAGTTTTTTTTGGGTCAAATTTTTTTTTGGTCCCAAAATTTTTCGAACTTTTTTTTGACTCAAAATTTTTTTGGTCCCAAAATTTTTCGAAGTTTTTTTGGGTCAAAATTTTTTTGGTCCCAAAATTTTTCAAACTTTTTTTGGGTCAAAATTTTTTCGAATTTTTTTTTGGCTCAAAATTTTTTTGGGTCAAAATTTTTCGAACTTTTTTTTCGGTCAATTTTTTTTGGTCCCAAAATTTTTCGAAGTTTTTTTGGGTCAAAATTTTTTTGGTCCCAAAATTTTTCGAACTTTTTTTTGACTCAAAATTTTTTTGGTCCCAAAATTTTTCGAAGTTTTTTTGGGTCAAAATTTTTTTGGTCACAAAATTTTTCAAACTTTTTTGGGTCAAAATTTTTTTGGTCCCAAAATTTTTCGAACTTTTTTTGTGTCAAATTTTTTTTGGTCCCAAAATTTTTCGAACTTTTTTTTGGCTCAAAATTTTTACAAAGTTTTTTTTGGGTTCAATATTTTTCAAACTTTTTTTTGGGTCACAATTTTTTTGGTCCCAAAATTTTTCGAACTATTTCTTTGGTCAAAATTTTTTTGGTCCCAAAATTTTTCAAACTTTTTTGGCTCAAAATTTTTTTGGTCCCAAAATTTTTCGAACTTTTTTTTGGCTCAAAATTTTTTTGGTCCCAAAATTTTTCGAACTTTTTTTTGGCTCAAATTTGTTTTGGTCCCAAAATTTTTCGAACTTTTTTGGCTCAAAATTTTTTTGGTCCCAAAATTTTTCGAACTTTTTTTTGGGTCAAAATTTTTTTGGTCCCAAAATTTTTCGAACTTTTTTTGGGTCAAAATTTTTTTGGTCCCAAAATTTTTCGAAGTTTTTTTTTGGGTCAATTTTTTTTGGTCCCAAAATTTTTCGAAGTTTTTTTTGGGTCAAAATTTTTTTGGTCCCAAAAGTTTTCGAACTTTTTTTTGACTCAAAATTTTTTTGGTCCCAAAATTTTTCGAAGTTTTTTTGGGTCAAAATTTTTTTGGTCCCAAAATTTTTCAAACATTTTTGGGTCAAAATTTTTTTGGTCCCAAAATTTTTCGAACTTTTTTTGTGTCAAATTTTTTTTGGTCCCAAAATTTTTCGAACTTTTTTTTGGCTCAAAATTTTTTCAAAGTTTTTTTTGGGTTCAATATTTTTCAAACTTTTTTTTGGGTCACAATTTTTTTGGTCCCAAAATTTTTCTAACTATTTTTTGGGTCAAAATTTTTTTAGTCCCAAAATTTTTTGAAATTTTTTTTGGGTCAAACTTTTTTTGGTCCCAAAATTTTTCGAACTTTTTTGGCTCAAAATTTTTTTGGTCCCAAAATTTTTCGAACTTTTTTTTGGGTCAAAATTTTTTTGGTCCCAAAATTTTTCAAACATTTTTTTCGGTCAAATTTTTTTTGGTCCCAAAATTTTTCGAACTTTTTTTGGCTCAAAATTTTTTCAAACTTTTTTTTGGGTTCAATATTTTTCAAACTTTTTTTTGGGTCACAATTTTTTTGGTCCCAAAATTTTTCGAACTATTTTTTGGGTCAAAATTTTTTTAGTCCCAAAATTTTTTGAAATTTTTTTTGGGTCAAACTTTTTTTGGTCCCAAAATTTTTCGAACTTTTTTTTGGGTCAAAGTTTTTTTTGGTCCCAAAATTTTTCGAACTTTTTTGGCTCAAAATTTTTTTGGTCCCAAAATTTTTCGAACTTTTTTTTGGGTCAAAATTTTTTTGGTCCCAAAATTTTTCAAACATTTTTTTGGGTCAAATTTTTTTTGGTCCCAAAATTTTTCGAACTTTTTTGGCTCAAAATTTTTTTGGTCCCAAAATTTTTCGAAATTTTTTTTGGGTCAAGTTTTTTTGGTCCCAAAATTTTTCGAACTTTTTTGGCTCAAAATTTTTTTGGTCCCAAAATTTTTCGAACTTTTTTTTTGGTCAAAATTTTTTTGGTCCCAAAATTTTTCAAACTTTTTTGGCTCAAATTTTTTTTGGTCCCAAAATTTTTCGAACTTTTTTTTTGGCTCAAATTTTTTTTGGTCCCAAAATTTTTCGAACTTTTTTTTGGCTCAAATTTGTTTTGGTCCCAAAATTTTTCGAACTTTTTTGACTCAAAATTTTTTTGGTCCCAAAATTTTTCGAAGTTTTTTTTGGGTCAATTTTTTTTGGTCCCAAAATTTTTCGAAGTTTTTTTTGGGTCAAAATTTTTTTGGTCCCAAAATTTTTCGAACTTTTTTTTGACTCAAAATTTGTTTGGTCCCAAAATTTTTCGAAGTTTTTTTTGGGTCAAAATTTTTTTGGTCCCAAAATTTTTCAAACATTTTTTTGGGTCAAATTTTTTTTGGTCCCAAAATTTTTTCGAACTTTTTTTGGGTCAAAATTTTTTTGGTCCCAAAATTTTTCGAATTTTTTTTTGGGTCAAATTTTTTTGGTCCCAAAATTTTTCAAACTTTTTTTTAGGTGAAAATTTTTTTGGTCCCAAAATTTTTCAAACTTTTTTGGGTCAAAATTTTTTTGGTCCCAAAATTTTTCGAACTTTTTTTGTGTCAAATTTTTTTTGGTCCCAAATTTTTTCGAACTTTTTTTGGGTCAAAATTTTTTTGGTCCCAAAATTTTTCAAACTTTTTTTTGGGTCAAGTTTTTTTGGTCCCAAAATTTTTCGAACTTTTTTTTGGGTCAAAGTTTTTTTGGTCCCAAAATTTTTCGAAATTTTTTTTGGGTCAAAATTTTTTTGGTCCCAAAATTTTTCAAACTTTTTTTTGGGTCAAATTTTTTTTGGTCCCAAAATTTTTCGAAATTTTTTTTGGGTCAAAATTTTTTTGGTCCCAAAATTTTTCAAACTTTTTTTTGGGTCAAAATTTTTTTGGTCCCAAAATTTTTCAAATTTTTTTTTGGGTCAAAATTTTTTTGGTCCCAAAATTTTTCTAAATTTTTTTTGGGTCAAAATTTTTTTGGTCCAACTTTTTTTGGTCCCAAAATTTTTCGAACTTTTTTTTGGTCAAAATTTTTTTGGTCCCAAAATTTTTCAAATTTTTTTTTGGGTCAAAATTTTTTTGGTCCCAAAATTTTTCTAAATTTTTTTTGGGTCAAAATTTTTTTGGTCCAACTTTTTTTGGTCCCAAAATTTTTCGAACTTTTTTTTGGTCAAAATTTTTTTGGTCCCAAAATTTTTCGAACTTTTTTTTGACTCAAAATTTTTTTGGTCCCAAAATTTTTCAAATTTTTTTGGGTCAAAATTTTTTTGGTCCCAAAATTTTTCGAACTTTTTTTTGACTGAAAATTTTTTTGGTCCCAAAATTTTTCAAACTTTTTTTTGGGTCAAAATTTTTTTTGGGTCAAATTTTTTTTGGTCCCAAAATTTTTCAAACTTTTTTTTGGGTCAAAATTTTTTTGGTCCCAAAATTTTTCAAATTTTTTTTTGGGTCAAAATTTTTTTGGTCCCAAAATTTTTCTAAATTTTTTTTGGGTCAAAATTTTTTTGGTCCAACTTTTTTTGGTCCCAAAATTTTTCGAACTTTTTTTTGGTCAAAATTTTTTTGGTCCCAAAATTTTTCGAACTTTTTTTTGACTCAAAATTTTTTTGGTCCCAAAATTTTTCAAACTTTTTTGGGTCAAAATTTTTTTGGTCCCAAAATTTTTCGAACTTTTTTTTGACTGAAAATTTTTTTGGTCCCAAAATTTTTCAAACTTTTTTTTGGGTCAAAATTTTTTTTGGGTCAAATTTTTTTTGGTCCCAAAATTTTTCGAAATTTTTTTTGGGTCAAAATTGTTTTGGTCCCAAAATTTTTCAAACTTTTTTTTTGGCTCAAAATTTTTTTGGTCCCAAAATTTTTCGAACTTTTTTTTGACTCAAAATTTTTTTGGTCCCAAAATTTTTCAAACTTTTTTGGGTCAAAATTTTTTTGGTCCCAAAATTTTTCAAACATTTTTTTCGGTCAAATTTTTTTTGGTCCCAAAATTTTTCGAACTTTTTTTGGGTCAAAATTTTTTTGGTCCCAAAATTTTTCGAATTTTTTTTTGGGTCAAATTTTTTTGGTCCCAAAATTTTTCGAACTTTTTTTTGGGTCAAAGTTTTTTTTGGTCCCAAAATTTTTCGAACTTTTTTGGCTCAAAATTTTTTTGGTCCCAAAATTTTTCGAACTTTTTCTTTGGTCAAAATTTTTTTGGTCCCAAAATTTTTCAAACTTTTTTGGCTCAAAATTTTTTTGGTCCCAAAATTTTTCGAACTTTTTTTTGGCTCAAAATTTTTTTGGTCCCAAAATTTTTCGAACTTTTTTTGGGTCAAAATTTTTTTGGTCCCAAAATTTTTCGAAGTTTTTTTTGGGTCAATTTTTTTTGGTCCCAAAATTTTTCGAAGTTTTTTTTGGGTCAAAATTTTTTTGGTCCCAAAATTTTTCGAAGTTTTTTTTGACTCAAAATTTTTTTGGTCCCAAAATTTTTCGAAGTTTTTTTGGGTCAAAATTTTTTTGGTCCCAAAATTTTTCAAACTTTTTTGGGTCAAAATTTTTTTGGTCCCAAAATTTTTCGAACTTTTTTTGTGTCAAATTTTTTTTGGTCCCAAAATTTTTCGAACTTTTTTTTGGCTCAAAATTTTTTCAAAGTTTTTTTTGGGTTCAATATTTTTCAAACTTTTTTTTGGGTCACAATTTTTTTGGTCCCAAAATTTTTCTTACTATTTTTTGGGTCAAAATTTTTTTAGTCCCAAAATTTTTTGAAATTTTTTTTGGGTCAAACTTTTTTTGGTCCCAAAATTTTTCGAACTTTTTTGGCTCAAAATTTTTTTGGTCCCAAAATTTTTCGAATTTTTTTTTGGGTCAAAATTTTTTTGGTCCCAAAATTTTTCAAACATTTTTTTGGGTCAAATTTTTTTTGGTCCCAAAATTTTTCGAACTTTTTTTGGCTCAAAATTTTTTTGGTCCCAAAATTTTTCGAATTTTTTTTTGGGTCAAATTTTTTTGGTCCCAAAATTTTTCGAACTTTTTTTTGGGTCAAAGTTTTTTTTGGTCCCAAAATTTTTCGAACTTTTTTGGCCCAAAATTTTTTTGGTCCCAAAATTTTTCGAACTTTTTTTTGGGTCAAAATTTTTTTGGTCCCAAAATTTTTCAAACTTTTTTAGGTTAAATTTTTTTTCGTCCCAAAATTTTTAGAACTTTTTTTTGGGTCAAATTTTTTTTGGTCTGAAAATTTTTTGAAGTTTTTTTTTGGTCAAAATTTTTTTGGTCCCAAAATTTTTCGAACTTTTTTTTTGGCTCAAAATTTTTTTGGTCCCAAAATTTTTCGAACTTTTTTTTGGGTCAAACTTTTTTTGGTCCCAAAATTTTTCGAACTTTTTTTGGGTCAAAGTTTTTTTTTGGTCCCAAAATTTTTCGAACTTTTTTGGGTCAAATTTTTTTTGGTCCCAAAATTTTTCGAACTTTTTTTTTGGTCAAAATTTTTTTGGTACCAAAATTTTTCGACCTTTTTTTTGGGTCAAAATTTTTTTGGTACCAAAATTTTTCGAACTTTTTTTTGGGTCAAAATTTTTTTGGTCCCAAAATTTTTCGAACTTTTTTTTGGGTCAAAGTTTTTTTGGTCCCAAAATTTTTCAAACTTTTTTGGGTCAAAATTTTTTTGGTCCCAAAATTTTTCGAACTTTTTTTGTGTAAAATTTTTTTTGGTCCCAAAATTTTTCGAACTTTTTTTTGGCTCAAAATTTTTTCAAACTTTTTTTTGGGTTCAATATTTTTCAAACTTTTTTTTGGGTCACAATTTTTTTGGTCCCAAAATTTTTCGAACTATTTTTTGGGTCAAAATTTTTTTAGTCCCAAAATTTTTTGAAATTTTTTTTGGGTCAAACTTTTTTTGGTCCCAAAATTTTTCGAACTTTTTTTTGGGTCAAAGTTTTTTTTGGTCCCAAAATTTTTCGAACTTTTTTGGCTCAAAATTTTTTTGGTCCCAAAATTTTTCGAACTTTTTTTTGGGTCAAAATTTTTTTGGTCCCAAAATTTTTCTAACATTTTTTTGGGTCAAATTTTTTTTGGTCCCAAAATTTTTCGAACTTTTTTTGGGTCAAAATTTTTTTGGTCCCAAAATTTTTCGAAATTTTTTTTGGGTCAAGTTTTTTTGGTCCCAAAATTTTTCGAACTTTTTTGGCTCAAAATTTTTTTGGTCCCAAAATTTTTCGAACTTTTTTTTTGGTCAAAATTTTTTTGGTCCCAAAATTTTTCAAACTTTTTTGGCTCAAAATTTTTTTGGTCCCAAAATTTTTCGAACTTTTTTTTTGGCTCAAATTTTTTTTGGTCCCAAAATTTTTCGAACTTTTTTTTGGCTCAAATTTGTTTTGGTCCCAAAATTTTTCGAACTTTTTTGACTCAAAATTTTTTTGGTCCCAAAATTTTTCGAACTTTTTTTTGGGTCAAAATTTTTTTGGTCCCAAAATTTTTCGAACTTTTTTTGGGTCAAAATTTTTTTGGTCCCAAAATTTTTCGAAGTTTTTTTTGGGTCAATTTTTTTTGGTCCCAAAATTTTTCGAACTTTTTTTTGGGTCAAAATTTGTTTGGTCCCAAAATTTTTCGAACTTTTTTTTGACTCAAAATTTGTTTGGTCCCAAAATTTTTCGAAGTTTTTTTTTGGGTCAAAATTTTTTTGGTCCCAAAATTTTTCAAACATTTTTTTGGGTCAAATTTTTTTTGGTCCCAAAATTTTTTCGAACTTTTTTTGGGTCAAAATTTTTTTGGTCCCAAAATTTTTCGAAATTTTTTTTGGGTCAAGTTTTTTTGGTCCCAAAATTTTTCGAACTTTTTTTTGGGTCAAAGTTTTTTTTGGTCCCAAAATTTTTCGAACTTTTTTGCTCAAAATTTTTTTGGTCCCAAAATTTTTCGAAATTTTTTTTTGGTCTAATTTTTTTTGGTCCCAAAATTTTTCGAAATTTTTTTTGGGTCAAAATTTTTTTGGTCCCAAAATTTTTCAAACTTTTTTTTGGGTCAAAATTTTTTTGGTCCCAAAATTTTTCAAACTTTTTTGGGTCAAAATTTTTTTGGTCCCAAAATTTTTCGAACTTTTTTTGTGTCAAATTTTTTTTGGTCCCAAAATTTTTCGAACTTTTTTTGGCTCAAAATTCTTTCAAAGTTTTTTTGGGTTCAATATTTTTCAAACTTTTTTTGGGTCACAATTTTTTTGGTCCCAAAATTTTTCGAACTTTTTTTTGGGTCAAAGTTTTTTTTGGTCCCAAAATTTTTCGAACTTTTTTGCTCAAAATTTTTTTGGTCCCAAAATTTTTCGAAATGTTTTTTTGGTCAAATTTTTTTTGGTCCCAAAATTTTTCGAAATTTTTTTTGGGTCAAAATTTTTTTGGTCCCAAAATTTTTCAAACTTTTTTTTGGGTCAAAATTTTTTAGGTCCCAAAATTTTTCGAATTTTTTTTTGGGTCAAATTTTTTTTGGTCCCAAAATTTTTCGAAATTTTTTTGGCTCAAAATTTTTTTGGTCCCAAAATTTTTCAAACTTTTTTTTGGGTCAAAATTTTTTTGGTCCCAAAATTTTTCAAATTTTTTTTTGGGTCAAAATTTTTTTGGTCCCAAAATTTTTCTAAATTTTTTTTGGGTCAAAATTTTTTTGGTCCAACTTTTTTTGGTCCCAAAATTTTTCGAACTTTTTTTTGGTCAAAATTTTTTTGGTCCCAAAATTTTTCGAACTTTTTTTTGACTCAAAATTTTTTTGGTCCCAAAATTTTTCAAACTTTTTTGGGTCAAAATTTTTTTGGTCCCAAAATTTTTCGAACTTTTTTTTGACTGAAAATTTTTTTGGTCCCAAAATTTTTCAAACTTTTTTTTTGGGTCAAAATTTTTTTTGGGTCAAATTTTTTTTGGTCCCAAAATTTTTCGAACTTTTTTTTGGGTCAAAATTTGTTTGGTCCCAAAATTTTTCGAACTTTTTTTTGACTCAAAATTTGTTTGGTCCCAAAATTTTTCGAAGTTTTTTTTTGGGTCAAAATTTTTTTGGTCCCAAAATTTTTCAAACATTTTTTTGGGTCAAATTTTTTTTGGTCCCAAAATTTTTTCGAACTTTTTTTGGGTCAAAATTTTTTTGGTCCCAAAATTTTTCGAACTTTTTTTGGCTCAAAATTCTTTCAAAGTTTTTTTGGGTTCAATATTTTTCAAACTTTTTTTGGGTCACAATTTTTTTGGTCCCAAAATTTTTCGAATTTTTTTTTGGGTCAAAGTTTTTTTTGGTCCCAAAATTTTTCGAACTTTTTTGGCTCAAAATTTTTTTGGTCCCAAAATTTTTCGAACTTTTTTTTGGGTCAAAATTTTTTTGGTCCCAAAATTTTTCAAACATTTTTTTGGGTCAAATTTTTTTTGGTCCCAAAATTTTTTCGAACTTTTTTTGGGTCAAAATTTTTTTGGTCCCAAAATTTTTCGAAATTTTTTTTGGGTCAAGTTTTTTTGGTCCCAAAATTTTTCGAACTTTTTTTTGGGTCAAAGTTTTTTTTGGTCCCAAAATTTTTCGAACTTTTTTGCTCAAAATTTTTTTGGTCCCAAAATTTTTCGAAATTTTTTTTGGGTCAAGTTTTTTTGGTCCCAAAATTTTTCGAACTTTTTTTTGGGTCAAAGTTTTTTTTGGTCCCAAAATTTTTCGAACTTTTTTGCTCAAAATTTTTTTGGTCCCAAAATTTTTCGAAATTTTTTTTTGGTCTAATTTTTTTTGGTCCCAAAATTTTTCGAAATTTTTTTTGGGTCAAAATTTTTTTGGTCCCAAAATTTTTCAAACTTTTTTTTAGGTCAAAATTTTTTAGGTCCCAAAATTTTTCGAATTTTTTTTTGGGTCAAATTTTTTTTGGTCCCAAAATTTTTCGAAATTTTTTTTGGGTCAAAATTTTTTTGGTCCCAAAATTTTTCAAACTTTTTTTTGGGTCAAAATTTTTTTGGTCCCAAAATTTTTCAAATTTTTTTTTGGGTCAAAATTTTTTTGGTCCCAAAATTTTTCTAAATTTTTTTTGGGTCAAAATTTTTTTGGTCCAACTTTTTTTGGTCCCAAAATTTTTCGAACTTTTTTTTGGTCCAAATTTTTTTGGTCCCAAAATTTTTCGAACTTTTTTTTGACTCAAAATTTTTTTGGTCCCAAAATTTTTCAAACTTTTTTGGGTCAAAATTTTTTTGGTCCCAAAATTTTTCGAACTTTTTTTTGACTGAAATTTTTTTTGGTCCCAAAATTTTTCAAACTTTTTTTTGGGTCAAAATTTTTTTTGGGTCAAATTTTTTTTGGTCCCAAAATTTTTCGAAATTTTTTTTGGGTCAAAATTGTTTTGGTCCCAAAATTTTTCAAACTTTTTTTTTGGCTCAAAATTTTTTTGGTCCCAAAATTTTTCAAACTTTTTTGGGTCAAAATTTTTTTGGTCCCAAAATTTTTCGAACTTTTTTTTGACTGAAATTTTTTTTGGTCCCAAAATTTTTCAAACTTTTTTTTGGGTCAAAATTTTTTTTGGGTCAAATTTTTTTTGGTCCCAAAATTTTTCGAAATTTTTTTTGGGTCAAAATTGTTTTGGTCCCAAAATTTTTCAAACTTTTTTTTTGGCTCAAAATTTTTTTGGTCCCAAAATTTTTCAAACTTTTTTGGGTCAAAATTTTTTTGGTCCCAAAATTTTTCGAACTTTTTTTTGACTGAAATTTTTTTTGGTCCCAAAATTTTTCAAACTTTTTTTTGGGTCAAAATTTTTTTTGGGTCAAATTTTTTTTGGTCCCAAAATTTTTCGAAATTTTTTTTGGGTCAAAATTGTTTTGGTCCCAAAATTTTTCAAACTATTTTTTTGGCTCAAAATTTTTTTGGTCCCAAAATTTTTCGAACTTTTTTTTTACTCAAAATTTTTTTGGTCCCAAAATTTTTCAAACTTTTTTGGGTCAAAATTTTTTGGTCCCAAAATTTTTCGAACTTTTTTTTGGGTCAAATTTTTTTTGGTCCCAAAATTTTTCAAAGTTTTTTTTTGGTCAAAATTTTTTTGGTCCCAAAATTTTTCAAACTTTTTTGGGTCAAAATTTTTTGGTCCCAAAATTTTTCGAACTTTTTTTTGGCTCAAAATTTTTTTGGTCCCAAAATTTTTCGAAGTTTTTTTGGGTCAAAATTTTTTTTGGTCCCAAAATTTTTCGAACTTTTTTGGCTCAAAATTTTTTTGGTCCCAAAATTTTTCGAACTTTTTTTTGGGTCAAAATTTTTTTGGTCCCAAAATTTTTCGAACTTTTTTGCTCAAAATTTTTTTGGTCCCAAAATTTTTCGAAATTTTTTTTTGGTCTAATTTTTTTTGGTCCCAAAATTTTTCGAAATTTTTTTTGGGTCAAAATTTTTTTGGTCCCAAAATTTTTCGAACTGTTTTTTGGGTCAAAGTTTTTTTTGGTCCCAAAATTTTTCGAACTTTTTTGCTCAAAATTTTTTTGGTCCCAAAATTTTTCGAAATTTTTTTTGGTCTAATTTTTTTTGGTCCCAAAATTTTTCGAAATTTTTTTTGGGTCAAAATTTTTTTGGTCCCAAAATTTTTCAAACTTTTTTTTGGGTCAAAATTTTTTAGGTCCCAAAATTTTTCGAATTTTTTTTTGGGTCAAATTTTTTTTGGTCCCAAAATTTTTCGAAATTTTTTTTGGGTCAAAATTTTTTTGGTCCCAAAATTTTTCAAACTTTTTTTTGGGTCAAAATTTTTTTGGTCCCAAAATTTTTCAAATTTTTTTTTGGGTCAAAATTTTTTTGGTCCCAAAATTTTTCTAAATTTTTTTTGGGTCAAAATTTTTTTGGTCCAACTTTTTTTGGTCCCAAAATTTTTCAAACTTTTTTGGGTCAAAATTTTTTTGGTCCCAAAATTTTTCGAACTTTTTTTTGACTGAAAATTTTTTTGGTCCCAAAATTTTTCAAACTTTTTTTTGGGTCAAAATTTTTTTTGGGTCAAATTTTTTTTGGTCCCAAAATTTTTCGAAATTTTTTTTGGGTCAAAATTGTTTTGGTCCCAAAATTTTTCAAACTTTTTTTTTGGCTCAAAATTTTTTTGGTCCCAAAATTTTTCGAACTTTTTTTTGACTCAAAATTTTTTTGGTCCCAAAATTTTTCAAACTTTTTTGGGTCAAAATTTTTTGGTCCCAAAATTTTTCTAACTTTTTTTTGGGTCAAATTTTTTTTGGTCCCAACATTTTTCAAAGTTTTTTTTTGGTCAAAATTTTTTTGGTCCCAAAATTTTTCAAACTTTTTTGGGTCAAAATTTTTTGGTCCCAAAATTTTTCGAACTTTTTTTTGGGTCAAATTTTTTTTGGTCCCAAAATTTTTCGAACTTTTTTTTGGGTCAAAATTTTTTTGGTCCCAAAATTTTTCGAACTTTTTTTTGACTCAAAATTTTTTTGGTCCCAAAATTTTTCGAAGTTTTTTTGGGTTAAAATTTTTTTTGGTCCCAAAATTTTTCGAACTTTTTTGGCTCAAAATTTTTTTGGTCCCAAAATTTTTCGAACTTTTTTTTGGGTCAAAAATTTTTTGGTCCCAAAATTTTTCGAACTTTTTTGCTCAAAATTTTTTTGGTCCCAAAATTTTTCGAAATTTTTTTTTGGTCTAATTTTTTTTGGTCCCAAAATTTTTCGAACTTTTTTTTGGGTCAAAATTTTTTTGGTCCCAAAATTTTTCAAATTTTTTTTTGGGTCAAAATTTTTTTGGTCCCAAAATTTTTCTAAATTTTTTTTGGGTCAAAATTTTTTTGGTCCAACTTTTTTTGGTCCCAAAATTTTTCGAACTTTTTTTTGGTCAAAATTTTTTTGGTCCCAAAATTTTTCGAACTTTTTTTTGACTCAAAATTTTTTTGGTCCCAAAATTTTTCAAACTTTTTTGGGTCAAAATTTTTTTGGTCCCAAAATTTTTCGAACTTTTTTTTGACTGAAAATTTTTTTGGTCCCAAAATTTTTCAAACTTTTTTTTGGGTCAAAATTTTTTTTGGGTCAAATTTTTTTTGGTCCCAAAATTTTTCGAAATTTTTTTTGGGTCAAAATTGTTTTGGTCCCAAAATTTTTCAAACTTTTTTTTTGGCTCAAAATTTTTTTGGTCCCAAAATTTTTCGAACTTTTTTTTGACTCAAAATTTTTTTGGTCCCAAAATTTTTCAAACTTTTTTGGGTCAAAATTTTTTGGTCCCAAAATTTTTCTAACTTTTTTTTGGGTCAATTTTTTTTTGGTCCCAACATTTTTCAAAGTTTTTTTTTGGTCAAAATTTTTTTGGTCCCAAAATTTTTCAAACTTTTTTGGGTCAAAATTTTTTGGTCCCAAAATTTTTCGAACTTTTTTTTGGGTCAAATTTTTTTTGGTCCCAAAATTTTTCGAACTTTTTTTTGGGTTAAAATTTTTTTTGGTCCCAAAATTTTTCGAACTTTTTTTTGACTCAAAATTTTTTTGGTCCCAAAATTTTTCGAACTTTTTTTTGGGTCAAAATTTTTTTGGTCCCAAAATTTTTCGAACTTTTTTGCTCAAAATTTTTTTGGTCCCAAAATTTTTCTAAATTTTTTTTTGGTCTAATTTTTTTTGGTCCCAAAATTTTTCGAACTTTTTTTTGACTCAAAATTTTTTTGGTCCCAAAATTTTTCGAAGTTTTTTAGGGTCAAAATTTTTTTGGTCCCAAAATTTTTCAAACTTTTTTGGGTCAAAATTTTTTTGGTCCCAAAATTTTTCGAACTTTTTTTTGACTGAAAATTTTTTTGGTCCCAAAATTTTTCAAAATTTTTTTTGGGTCAAATTTTTTTTGGTCCCAAAATTTTTTCGAAATTTCTTTTTGGGTCAAAATTTTTTTGGTCCCAAAATTTTTCAAACTTTTTTTTGGGTCAAAATTTTTTTGGTCCCAAAATTTTTCAAACTTTTTTTTTGGCTCAAAATTTTTTTGGTCCCAAAATTTTTCGAACTTTTTTTTGGGTCAAAGTTTTTTTTGGTCCCAAAATTTTTCGAACTTTTTTGCTCAAAATTTTTTTGGTCCCAAAATTTTTCGAAATTTTTTTTGGGTCAAATTTTTTTTGGTCCCAAAATTTTTCGAAATTTTTTTTGGGTCAAAATTTTTTTGGTCCCAAAATTTTTCAAACTTTTTTTTGGGTCAAAATTTTTTTGGTCCCAAAATTTTTCAAACTTTTTTTTGGGTCAAATTTTTTTTGGTCCCAAAATTTTTCGAAATTTTTTTTGGGTCAAAATTTTTTTGGTCCCAAAATTTTTCAAACTTTTTTTTGGGTCAAAATTTTTTTGGTCCCAAAATTTTTCAAATTTTTTTTTGGGTCAAAATTTTTTTGGTCCCAAAATTTTTCTAAATTTTTTTTGGGTCAAAATTTTTTTGGTCCAACTTTTTTTGGTCCCAAAATTTTTCGAACTTTTTTTTGGGTCAAAATTTTTTTGGTCCCAAAATTTTTCGAACTTTTTTTTGGGTCAAATTTTTTTTGGTCCCAAAATTTTTCGAACTTTTTTTTGGGTCAAAGTTTTTTTTGGCCCCAAAATTTTTCGAACTTTTTTGGCTCAAAATTTTTTTGGTCCCAAAATTTTTCGAAATTTTTTTTGGGTCAAATTTTTTTTGGTCCCAAAATTTTTCGAAATTTTTTTTGGGTCAAAATTTTTTTGGTCCCAAAATTTTTCAAACTTTTTTTTGGGTCAAATATTTTTTGGTCCCAAAATTTTTCGAAATTTTTTTTGGGTCAAAATTTCTTTGGTCCCAAAATTTTTCAAACTTTTTTTCGGGTCAAAATTTTTTTGGTCCCAAAATTTTTCAAACTTTTTTTTTGGCTCAAAATTTTTTTGGTCCCAAAATTTTTCGAACTTTTTTTTGGGTCAAAGTTTTTTTTGGTCCCAAAATTTTTCGAACTTTTTTTTGACTCAAAATTTTTTTGGTCCCAAAATTTTTCGAAGTTTTTTTGGGTCAAAATTTTTTTGGTCCCAAAATTTTTCAAACTTTTTTGGGTCAAAATTTTTTGGTCCCAAAATTTTTCAAACTTTTTTTTGGGTCAAATTTTTTTTGGTCCCAAAATTTTTCAAACTTTTTTTTGGGTCAAAATTTTTTTGGTCCCAAAATTTTTCAAACTTTTTTTTTGGCTCAAAATTTTTTTGGTCCCAAAATTTTTCGAACTTTTTTTTGGGTCAAAGTTTTTTTTGGTCCCAAAATTTTTCGAACTTTTTTGGCTCAAAATTTTTTTGTTCCCAAAATTTTTCGAAATTTTTTTTGGGTCAAATTTTTTTTGGTCCCAAAATTTTTCGAAATTTTTTTGCGGTCAAAATTGTTTTGGTCCCAAAATTTTTCAAACTTTTTTTTGGGTCAAAATTTTTTTGGTCCCAAAATCTTTCGAACTTTTTTGGGTCAAAAGTTGTTTTGGTCCCAAAATTTTTTGAACTTTTTTTTGGGTCAAAATTTTTTTGGTCCCAAAAATTTTCAAATTTTTTTTTGGGTCAAAATTTTTTTGGTCCCAAAATTTTTCTAATTTTTTTTTGGGTCAAAATTTTTTTGGTCCAACTTTTTTTGGTCCCAAAATTTTTCGAACTTTTTTTTGGGTCAAAATTTTTTTGGTCCCAAAATTTTTCGAACTTTTTTTTGGGTCAAAATTTTTTTTGTGTCAAAATTTTTTTTGGGTCAAATTTTTTTTGGTCCCAAAATTTTTCGAAATTTTTTTTGGGTCAAAATTTTTTTGGTCCCAAAATTTTTCAAACTTTTTTTTTGGGTCAAAATTTTTTTTGGGTCAAATTTTTTTTGGTCCCAAAATTTTTCGAAATTTTTTTTGGGTCAAAATTTTTTGGTCCCAAAATTTTTCAAACTTTTTTTTTGGGTCAAAATTTTTTTGGTCCCAAAATTTTTCAAACTTTTTTTTGGGTCAAATATTTTTTGGTCCCAAAATTTTTCGAAATTTTTTTTGGGTCAAAATTTCTTTGGTCCCAAAATTTTTCAAACTTTTTTTCGGGTCAAAATTTTTTTGGTCCCAAAATTTTTCAAACTTTTTTTTTGGCTCAAAATTTTTTTGGTCCCAAAATTTTTCGAACTTTTTTTTGGGTCAAAGTTTTTTTTGGTCCCAAAATTTTTCGAACTTTTTTTTGACTCAAAATTTTTTTGGTCCCAAAATTTTTCGAAGTTTTTTTGGGTCAAAATTTTTTTGGTCCCAAAATTTTTCAAACTTTTTTGGGTCAAAATTTTTTGGTCCCAAAATTTTTCAAACTTTTTTTTGGGTCAAATTTTTTTTGGTCCCAAAATTTTTCAAACTTTTTTTTGGGTCAAAATTTTTTTGGTCCCAAAATTTTTCAAACTTTTTTTTTGGCTCAAAATTTTTTTGGTCCCAAAATTTTTCAAACTTTTTTTTGGGTCAAAGTTTTTTTTGGTCCCAAAATTTTTCGAACTTTTTTGGCTCAAAATTTTTTTGTTCCCAAAATTTTTCGAAATTTTTTTTGGGTCAAATTTTTTTTGGTCCCAAAATTTTTCGAAATTTTTTTGCGGTCAAAATTGTTTTGGTCCCAAAATTTTTCAAACTTTTTTTTGGGTCAAAATTTTTTTGGTCCCAAAATCTTTCGAACTTTTTTGGGTCAAAAGTTGTTTTGGTCCCAAAATTTTTTGAACTTTTTTTTGGGTCAAAATTTTTTTGGTCCCAAAAATTTTCAAATTTTTTTTTGGGTCAAAATTTTTTTGGTCCCAAAATTTTTCTAATTTTTTTTTGGGTCAAAATTTTTTTGGTCCAACTTTTTTTGGTCCCAAAATTTTTCGAACTTTTTTTTGGGTCAAAATTTTTTTGGTCCCAAAATTTTTCGAACTTTTTTTTGGGTCAAAATTTTTTTTGTGTCAAAATTTTTTTTGGGTCAAATTTTTTTTGGTCCCAAAATTTTTCGAAATTTTTTTTGGGTCAAAATTTTTTTGGTCCCAAAATTTTTCAAACTTTTTTTTTGGGTCAAAATTTTTTTTGGGTCAAATTTTTTTTGGTCCCAAAATTTTTCGAAATTTTTTTTGGGTCAAAATTTTTTGGTCCCAAAATTTTTCAAACTTTTTTTTTGGCTCAAAATTTTTTTGGTCCCAAAATTTTTCGAACTTTTTTTTGACTCAAAATTTTTTTGGTCCCAAAGTTTTTCGAAGTTTTTTTGGGTCAAAATTTTTTTGGTCCCAAAATTTTTCAAACTTTTTTGGGTCAAAATTTTTTGGTCCCAAAATTTTTCGAACTTTTTTTTTGGGTCAAATTTTTTTTGGTCCCAAAATTTTTCGAACTTTTTTTTGACTCAAAATTTTTTTGGTCCCAAAATTTTTCGAAGTTTTTTTGGGTCAAAATTTTTTTGGTCCCAAAATTTTTCAAACTTTTTTTTGGGTCAAAATTTTTTTGGTCCCAAAATTTTTCGAAATTTTTTTTGGGTCAAAATTTTTTTGGTCCCAAAATCTTTCGAACTTTTTTGGGTCAAAAGTTGTTTTGGTCCCAAAATTTTTTGAACTTTTTTTTGGGTCAAAATTTTTTTGGTCCCAAAATTTTTCAAATTTTTTTTTGGGTCAAAATTTTTTTGGTCCCAAAATTTTTCTAAATTTTTTTTGGGTCAAAATTTTTTTGGTCCAACTTTTTTTCGTCCCAAAATTTTTCGAACTTTTTTTTGGGTCAAAATTTTTTTGGTCCCAAAATGTTTCAAACTTTTTTTTTGGCTCAAAATTTTTTTGTTCCCAAAATTTTTCAAACTTTTTTTTGGGTCAAAGTTTTTTTTGGTCCCAAAATTTTTCGAACTTTTTTGCTCAAAATTTTTTTGGTCCCAAAATTTTTCGAACTTTTTTTTGACTGAAAATTTTTTTGGTCCCAAAATTTTTCAAACTTTTTTTTGGGTCAAAATTTTTTTTGGGTCAAATTTTTTTTGGTCCCAAAATTTTTCGAAATTTCTTTTTGGGTCAAAATTTTTTTGGTCCCAAAATTTTTCAAACTTTTTTTTGGGTCAAAATTTTTTTGGTCCCAAAATTTTTCAAACTTTTTTTTTGGCACAAAATTTTTTTGTTCCCAAAATTTTTCAAACTTTTTTTTGGGTCAAAGTTTTTTTTGGTCCCAAAATTTTTCGAACTTTTTTGCTCAAAATTTTTTTGGTCCCAAAATTTTTCGAAATTTTTTTTGGGTCAAATTTTTTTTGGTCCCAAAATTTTTCGAAATTTTTTTTGGGTCAAAATTTTTTTGGTCCCAAAATTTTTCAAACTTTTTTTTGGGTCAAAATTTTTTTGGTCCCAAAATTTTTCAAATTTTTTTTTGGGTCAAAATTTTTTTGGTCCAAAAATTTTTCTAAATTTTTTTTGGGTCAAATTTTTTTTGGTCCCAACATTTTTCGAAGTTTTTTTTGGGTCAAATTTTTTTTGGTCCCAAAATTTTTCGAAGTTTTTTTGGTCAAAATTTTTTTGGTCCCAAAATTTTTCAAACTTTTTTGGGTCAAAATTTTTTGGTCCCAAAATTTTTCGAACTTTTTAGGCTCAAAATTTTTTTGGTCCCAAAATTTTTTGAACTTTTTTTGGGTCAAAGTTTTTTTTTGGTCCCAAAATTTTTCGAACTTTTTTGGGTCAAAATTTTTTTGTTCCCAAAATTTTTCGAACTTTTTTTTGGGTCAAAATTTTTTTGGTCGCAAAATTTTTATAACTTATTTTTGTGTCAAAATTTTTTTGGTCGCAAAATTTTTCGAACTTATTTTTGGGTCAAATTTTTTTTGGTCCCAAAATTTTTCGAACTTTTTTTTGGGTCAAATTTTTTTTGGTCCCAAAATTTTTCGAAGTTTTTTTGGGTCAAAATTTTTTTGGTCCCAAAATTTTTCGAACTTTTTTTTGACTCAAAATTTTTTTGGTCCCAAAATTTTTCGAAGTTTTTTTGGGTCAAATTTTTTTTGGTCCCAAAATTTTTCGAAGTTTTTTGGGTCAAAATTTTTTGGTCCCAAAATTTTTCGAACTTTTTTTTGGGTCAAATTTTTTTTGATCCCAAAATTTTTCAAAGTTTTTTTTTGGTCAAAATTTTTTTGGTCCCAAAATTTTTCAAACTTTTTTTTGGGTCAAAGTTTTTTTTGGTCCCAAAATTTTTCAAACTTTTGTTTGGCTCAAAATTTTTTTGGTCCCAAAATTTTTCTAAATTTTTTTTGGGTCAAAATTTTTTTGGTCCAACTTTTTTTGGTCCCAAAATTTTTCGAACTTTTGTTTGGGTCAAAGTTTTTTTTGGTCCCAAAATTTTTCGAAGTTTTTTTTGGGTCAAAATTTTTTTGGTCCCAAAATTTTTCGAACTTTTTTTTGACTCAAAATTTTTTTGGTCCCAAAATTTTTCGAAGTTTTTTTGGGTCAAAATTTTTTTGGTCCCAAAATTTTTCAAACTTTTTTGGGTCAAAATTTTTTTGGTCCCAAAATTTTTCGAACTTTTTTTTGACTGAAAATTTTTTTGGTCCCAAAATTTTTCAAACTTTTTTTTGGGTCAAAATTTTTTTTGGGTCAAATTTTTTTTGGTCCCAAAATTTTTCGAAATTTCTTTTTGGGTCAAAATTTTTTTGGTCCCAAAATTTTTCAAACTTTTTTTTGGGTCAAAATTTTTTTGGTCGCAAAATTTTTCAAACTTTTTTTTTGGCTCAAAATTTTTTTGGTCCCAAAATTTTTCAAACTTTTTTTTTGGCTCAAAATTTTTTTGGTCCCAAAATTTTTCGAACTTTTTTTTGACTCAAAATTTTTTTGGTCCCAAAATTTTTCGAAGTTTTTTTGGGTCAAAATTTTTTTGGTCCCAAAATTTTTCAAACTTTTTTGGGTCAAAATTTTTTGGTCCCAAAATTTTTCGAACTTTTTTTTGGGTCAAATTTTTTTTGGTCCCAAAATTTTTCGAACTTTTTTTTTGGTCAAAATTTTTTTGTTCCCAAAATTTTTCAAACTTTTTTTTGGGTCAAATATTTTTTGGTCCCAAAATTTTTCGAAATTTTTTTTGGGTCAAAATTTCTTTGGTCCCAAAATTTTTCAAACTTTTTTTTGGGTCAAAATTTTTTTGGTCCCAAAATCTTTCGAACTTTTTTGGGTCAAAAGTTGTTTTGGTCCCAAAATTTTTTGAACTTTTTTTTGGGTCAAAATTTTTTTGGTCCCAAAATTTTTCAAATTTTTTTTTGGGTCAAAATTTTTTTGGTCCCAAAATTTTTCAAACTTTTTTTTGGGTCAAAATTTTTTTGGTCGCAAAATTTTTCAAACTTTTTTTTTGGCTCAAAATTTTTTTGGTCCCAAAATTTTTCAAACTTTTTTTTTGGCTCAAAATTTTTTTGGTCCCAAAATTTTTCGAACTTTTTTTTGACTCAAAATTTTTTTGGTCCCAAAATTTTTCGAAGTTTTTTTGGGTCAAAATTTTTTTGGTCCCAAAATTTTTCAAACTTTTTTGGGTCAAAATTTTTTGGTCCCAAAATTTTTCGAACTTTTTTTTGGGTCAAATTTTTTTTGGTCCCAAAATTTTTCGAACTTTTTTTTTGGTCAAAATTTTTTTGGTCCCAAAATTTTTCAAACTTTTTTTTGGGTCAAATATTTTTTGGTCCCAAAATTTTTCGAAATTTTTTTTGGGTCAAAATTTCTTTGGTCCCAAAATTTTTCAAACTTTTTTTTGGGTCAAAATTTTTTTGGTCCCAAAATCTTTCGAACTTTTTTGGGTCAAAAGTTGTTTTGGTCCCAAAATTTTTTGAACTTTTTTTTGGGTCAAAATTTTTTTGGTCCCAAAATTTTTCAAATTTTTTTTTGGGTCAAAATTTTTTTGGTCCCAAAATTTTTCTAAATTTTTTTTGGGTCAAAATTTTTTTGGTCCAACTTTTATTGGTCCCAAAATTTTTCGAACTTTTTTTTGGGTCAAAGATTTTTTTGGTCCCAAAATTTTTCGAACTTTTTTTTGACTGAAATTTTTTTTGGTCCCAAAATTTTTCAAACTTTTTTTTGGGTCAAAATTTTTTTTGGCTCAAATTTTTTTTGGTCCCAAAATTTTTCGAAATTTTTTTTCGGTCAAAATTTTTTTGGTCCCAAATTTTTCAAACTTTTTTTTTGGCTCAAAATTTTTTTGGTCCCAAAATTTTTCGAACTTTTTTTTGACTCAAAATTTTTTTGGTCCCAAAATTTTTCGAAGTTTTTTTGGGTCAAAATTTTTTTGGTCCCAAAATTTTTCAAACTTTTTTGGGTCAAAATTTTTTGGTCCCAAAATTTTTCGAACTTTTTTTTGGGTCAAATTTTTTTTGGTCCCAAAATTTTTCGAACTTTTTTTTGACTCAAAATTTTTTTGGTCCCAAAATTTTTCGAAGTTTTTTTGGGTCAAAATTTTTTTGGTCCCAAAATTTTTCAAACTTTTTTGGGTCAAAATTTTTTGGTCCCAAAATTTTTCGAACTTTTTTTTGGGTCAAATTTTTTTTGGTCCCAAAATTTTTCAAACTTTTTTGGGTCAAAATTTTTTTGGTCCCAAAATTTTTCGAACTTTTTTTTGACTGAAAATTTTTTTGGTCCCAAAATTTTTCAAACTTTTTTTTGGGTCAAAATTTTTTTTGGGTCAAATTTTTTTTGGTTCCAAAAATTTTCGAAATTTTTTTGGGTCAAAATTTTTTTGGTCCCAAAATTTTTCAAACTTTTTTTTGGGTACAAAATTTTTTTGGTCCAAAAATTTTTCAAACTTTTTTTTTGGCTCAAAATTTTTTTGGTCCCAAAATTTTTCAAACTTTTTTTTGACTCAAAATTTTTTTGGTCCCAAAATTTTTCAAACTTTTTTGGCTCAAAATTTTTTTGGTCCCAAAATTTTTCAAACTTTTTTGGCTCAAAATTTTTTTGGTCCCAAAATTTTTCGAACTTTTTTTTGGCTCAAAATTTTTTTGGTCCCAAAATTTTTCGAACTTTTTTTTGGCTCAAATTTGTTTTGGTCCCAAAATTTTTCGAACTTTTTTGGCTCAAAATTTTTTTGGTCCCAAAATTTTTCGAACTTTTTTTTGGGTCAAAATTTTTTTGGTCCCAAAATTTTTCGAACTTTTTTTGGGTCAAAATTTTTTTGGTCCCAAAATTTTTCGAAGTTTTTTTTGGGTCAATTTTTTTTGGTCCCAAAATTTTTCTAAGTTTTTTTTGGGTCAAAATTTTTTTGGTCCCAAAATTTTTCGAACTTTTTTTTGACTCAAAATTTTTTTGGTCCCAAAATTTTTCGAAGTTTTTTTGGGTCAAAATTTTTTTGGTCCCAAAATTTTTCAAACTTTTTTGGGTCAAAATTTTTTCAAAGTTTTTTTTGGGTTCAATATTTTTCGAACTTTTTTTTGGGTCAAAGTTTTTTTTGGTCCCAAAATTTTTCGAACTTTTTTGGCTCAAAATTTTTTGGTCCCAAAATTTTTCAAACTTTTTTTTGGGTCAAATTTTTTTTGGTCCCAAAATTTTTCAAACTTTTTTTTGGGTCAAAATTTTTTTGGTCCCAAAATTTTTCAAACTTTTTTTTTGGCTCAAAATTTTTTTGGTCCCAAAATTTTTCGAACTTTTTTTTGGGTCAAAGTTTTTTTTGGTCCCAAAATTTTTCGAACTTTTTTGGCTCAAAATTTTTTTGTTCCCAAAATTTTTCGAAATTTTTTTTGGGTCAAATTTTTTTTGGTCCCAAAATTTTTCGAAATTTTTTTGCGGTCAAAATTGTTTTAGTCCCAAAATTTTTCAAACTTTTTTTTGGGTCAAAATTTTTTTGGTCCCAAAATCTTTCGAACTTTTTTGGGTCAAAAGTTGTTTTGGTCCCAAAATTTTTTGAACTTTTTTTTGGGTCAAAATTTTTTTGGTCCCAAAAATTTTCAAATTTTTTTTTGGGTCAAAATTTTTTTGGTCCCAAAATTTTTCTAATTTTTTTTTTTTGGTCAAAATTTTTTTGGTCCAACTTTTTTTGGTCCCAAAATTTTTCGAACTTTTTTTTGGGTCAAAATTTTTTTGGTCCCAAAATTTTTCGAACTTTTTTTTGGGTCAAAATTTTTTTTGGGTCAAAATTTTTTTTGGGTCAAATTTTTTTTGGTCCCAAAATTTTTCAAACTTTTTTTTTGGGTCAAAATTTTTTTTGGGTCAAATTTTTTTTGGTCCCAAAATTTTTCGAAATTTTTTTTGGGTCAAAATTTTTTTGGTCCCAAAATTTTTCAAACTTTTTTTTTGGCTCAAAATTTTTTTGGTCCCAAAATTTTTCGAACTTTTTTTTGACTCAAAATTTTTTTGGTCCCAAAGTTTTTCGAAGTTTTTTTGGGTCAAAATTTTTTTGGTCCCAAAATTTTTCGAAATTTTTTTTGGGTCAAAATTTTTTTGGTCCCAAAATTTTTCAAACTTTTTTTTGGGTCAAAATTTTTTTGGTCCCAAAATTTTTCAAACTTTTTTGGGTCAAAATTTTTTGGTCCCAAAATTTTTCGAACTTTTTAGGCTCAAAATTTTTTTGGTCCCAAAATGTTTTGAACTTTTTTTGGGTCAAAGTTTTTTTTTGGTCCCAAAATTTTTCGAACTTTTTTGGGTCAAAATTTTTTTGTTCCCAAAATTTTTCGAACTTTTTTTTGGGTCAAAATTTTTTTGGTCGCAAAATTTTTATAACTTATTTTTGTGTCAAAATTTTTTTGGTCGCAAAATTTTTCGAACTTATTTTTGGGTCAAATTTTTTTTGGTCCCAAAATTTTTCGAACTTTTTTTTGGGTCAAATTTTTTTTGGTCCCAACATTTTTCGAAGTTTTTTTTGGGTCAAAATTTTTTTGGTCCCAAAATTTTTCAAACTTTTGTTTGGCTCAAAATTTTTTTGGTCCCAAAATTTTTCTAAATTTTTTTTGGGTCAAAATTTTTTTGGTCCAACTTTTTTTGGTCCCAAAATTTTTCGAACTTTTGTTTGGGTCAAAGTTTTTTTTGGTCCCAAAATTTTTCGAAGTTTTTTTTGGCTCAAAATTTTTTTGGTCCCAAAATTTTTCGAACTTTTTTTTGACTCAAAATTTTTTTGGTCCCAAAATTTTTCGAAGTTTTTTTGGGTCAAAATTTTTTTGGTCCCAAAATTTTTCAAACTTTTTTGGGTCAAAACTTTTTGGTCCCAAAATTTTTCGAACTTTTTTTTGGGTCAAATTTTTTTTGGTCCCAAAATTTTTCGAACTTTTTTTTTGGTCAAAATTTTTTTGGTCCCAAAATTTTTCAAACTTTTTTTTGGGTCAAATATTTTTTGGTCCCAAAATTTTTCGAAATTTTTTTTCGGTCAAAATTTCTTTGGTCCCAAAATTTTTCAAACTTTTTTTTGGGTCAAAATTTTTTTGGTCCCAAAATCTTTCGAACTTTTTTGGGTCAAAAGTTGTTTTGGTCCCAAAATTTTTTGAACTTTTTTTTGGGTCAAAATTTTTTTGGTCCCAAAATTTTTCAAATTTTTTTTTGGGTCAAAATTTTTTTGGTCCCAAAATTTTTCTAAATTTTTTTTGGGTCAAAATTTTTTTGGTCCAACTTTTTTTGGTCCCAAAATTTTTCGAACTTTTTTTTGGGTCAAAGATTTTTTTGGTCCCAAAATTTTTCGAACTTTTTTTTGACTGAAATTTTTTTTGGTCCCAAAATTTTTCAAACTTTTTTTTGGGTCAAAATTTTTTTTGGGTCAAAATTTTTTTGGTCCCAAAATTTTTCTAAATTTTTTTTGGGTCAAAATTTTTTTGGTCCAACTTTTTTTCGTCCCAAAATTTTTCGAACTTTTTTTTGGGTCAAAATTTTTTTGGTCCCAAAATTTTTCAAACTTTTTTTTTGGCTCAAAATTTTTTTGTTCCCAAAATTTTTCAAACTTTTTTTTGGGTCAAAGTTTTTTTTGGTCCCAAAATTTTTCGAACTTTTTTGCTCAAAATTTTTTTGGTCCCAAAATTTTTCGAACTTTTTTTTGACTGAAAATTTTTTTGGTCCCAAAATTTTTCAAACTTTTTTTTGGGTCAAAATTTTTTTTGGGTCAAATTTTTTTTGGTCCCAAAATTTTTCGAAATTTCTTTTTGGGTCAAATTTTTTTTGGTCCCAAACTTTTTCAAACTTTTTTTTGGGTCAAAATTTTTTTGGTCCCAAAATTTTTCAAACTTTTTTTTTGGCACAAAATTTTTTTGTTCCCAAAATTTTTCAAACTTTTTTTTGGGTCAAAGTTTTTTTCGGTCCCAAAATTTTTCGAACTTTTTTGCTCAAAATTTTTTTGGTCCCAAAATTTTTCGAAATTTTTTTTGGGTCAAATTTTTTTTGGTCCCAAAATTTTTCGAAATTTTTTTTGGGTCAAAATTTTTTTGGTCCCAAAATTTTTCAAACTTTTTTTTGGGTCAAAATTTTTTTGGTCCCAAAATTTTTCAAATTTTTTTTTGGGTCAAAATTTTTTTGGTCCAAAAATTTTTCTAAATTTTTTTTGGGTCAAATTTTTTTTGGTCCCAACATTTTTCGAAGTTTTTTTTGGGTCAAATTTTTTTTGGTCCCAAAATTTTTCGAAGTTTTTTTGGGTCAAAATTTTTTTGGTCCCAAAATTTTTCAAACTTTTTTGGGTCAAAATTTTTTGGTCCCAAAATTTTTCGAACTTTTTAGGCTCAAAATTTTTTTGGTCCCAAAATTTTTTGAACTTTTTTTGGGTCAAAGTTTTTTTTTGGTCCCAAAATTTTTCGAACTTTTTTGGGTCAAAATTTTTTTGTTCCCAAAATTTTTCGAACTTTTTTTTGGGTCAAAATTTTTTTGGTCGCAAAATTTTTATAACATATTTTTGTGTCAAAATTTTTTTGGTCCCAAAATTTTTCGAACTTATTTTTGGGTCAAATTTTTTTTGGTCCCAAAATTTTTCGAAATTTTTTTTTGGTCAAAATTTTTTTGGTCCCAAAATTTTTCAAACTTTTTTTTTGGCTCAAAATTTTTTTGGTCCCAAAATTTTTCGAACTTTTTTTTGACTCAAAATTTTTTTGGTCCCAAAGTTTTTCGAAGTTTTTTTGGGTCAAAATTTTTTTGGTCCCAAAATTTTTCAAACTTTTTTGGGTCAAAATTTTTTGGTCCCAAAATTTTTCGAACTTTTTTTTGGGTCAAATTTTTTTTGGTCCCAAAATTTTTCGAAGTTTTTTTTGGGTCAAATTTTTTTTGGTCCCAAAATTTTTCGAAGTTTTTTTGGGTCAAAATTTTTTTGGTCCCAAAATTTTTCAAACTTTTTTGGGTCAAAATTTTTTGGTCCCAAAATTTTTCAAACTTTTTAGGCTCAAAATTTTTTTGGTCCCAAAATTTTTCAAACTTTTTTGGGTCAAAATTTTTTTGGTCCCAAAATTTTTCGAACTTTTTTTTGACTGAAAATTTTTTTGGTCCCAAAATTTTTCAAACTTTTTTTTGGGTCAAAATTTTTTTTGGGTCAAATTTTTTTTGGTCCCAAAATTTTTCAAACTTTTTTTTGGGTCAAAATTTTTTTGGTCCCAAAATTTTTCAAACTTTTTTTTGGCTCAAAATTTTTTTGGTCCCAAAATTTTTCAAACTTTTTTTTTGGCTCAAAATTTTTTTGGTCCCAAAATTTTTCGAACTTTTTTTTGACTCAAAATTTTTTTGGTCCCAAAATTTTTCGAAGTTTTTTTGGGTCAAAATTTTTTTGGTCCCAAAATTTTTCAAACTTTTTTGGGTCAAAATTTTTTGGTCCCAAAATTTTTCGAACTTTTTTTTGGGTCAAATTTTTTTTGGTCCCAAAATTTTTCGAACTTTTTTTTTGGTCAAACTTTTTTTGGTCCCAAAATTTTTCGAACTTTTTTTTGGGTCAAAATTTTTTTGGTCCCAAAATTTTTCGAACTTTTTTTTGACTCAAAATTTTTTTGGTCCCAAAATTTTTCAAACTTTTTTGGGTCAAAATTTTTTTGGTCCCAAAATTTTTCGAACTTTTTTTTGACTGAAAATTTTTTTGGTCCCAAAATTTTTCAAACTTTTTTTTGGGTCAAAATTTTTTTTGGGTCGAATTTTTTTTGGTCCCAAAATTTTTCGAAATTTTTTTTGGGTCAAAATTTTTTTGGTCCCAAAATTTTTCAAACTTTTTTTTGGGTCAAAATTTTTTTGGTCCCAAAATCTTTCGAACTTTTTTGGGTCAAAAGTTGTTTTGGTCCCAAAATTTTTTGAACTTTTTTTTGGGTCAAAATTTTTTTGTCCCAAAATTTTTCCAATTTTTTTTTGGGTCAAAATTTTTTTGGTCCAACTTTTTTTGGTCCCAAAATTTTTCGAACTTTTTTTTGGGTCAAAATTTTTTTGGTCCCAAAATTTTTCGAACTTTTTTTTGACTGAAATTTTTTTTGGTCCCAAAATTTTTCAAACTTTTTTTTGGGTCAAAATTTTTTTTGGGTCAAATTTTTTTTGGTCCCAAAATTTTTCGAAATTTTTTTTTGGTCAAAATTTTTTTGGTCCCAAAATTTTTCAAACTTTTTTTTTGGCTCAAAATTTTTTTGGTCCCAAAATTTTTCGAACTTTTTTTTGACTCAAAATTTTTTTGGTCCCAAAGTTTTTCGAAGTTTTTTTGGGTCAAAATTTTTTTGGTCCCAAAATTTTTCAAACTTTTTTGGGTCAAAATTTTTTGGTCCCAAAATTTTTCGAACTTTTTTTTGTGTCAAATTTTTTTTGGTCCCAAAATTTTTCGAAGTTTTTTTTGGGTCAAAATTTTTTTGGTCCCAAAATTTTTCGAACTTTTTTTTGACTCAAAATTTTTTTGGTCCCAAAATTTTTCGAAGTTTTTTTGGGTCAAAATTTTTTTGGTCCCAAAATTTTTCAAACTTTTTTGGGTCAAAATTTTTTGGTCCCAAAATTTTTCGAACTTTTTTTTGGGTCAAATTTTTTTTGGTCCCAAAATTTTTCGAACTTTTTTTTTGGTCAAACTTTTTTTGGTCCCAAAATTTTTCGAACTTTTTTTTGGGTCAAAATTTTTTTGGTCCCAAAATTTTTCGAACTTTTTTTTGACTCAAAATTTTTTTGGTCCCAAAATTTTTCAAACTTTTTTGGGTCAAAATTTTTTTGGTCCCAAAATTTTTCGAACTTTTTTTTGACTGAAAATTTTTTTGGTCCCAAAATTTTTCAAACTTTTTTTTGGGTCAAAATTTTTTTTGGGTCAAATTTTTTTTGGTCCCAAAATTTTTCGAAATTTTTTTTGGGTCAAAATTTTTTTGGTCCCAAAATTTTTCAAACTTTTTTTTGGGTCAAAATTTTTTTGGTCCCAAAATCTTTCGAACTTTTTTGGGTCAAAAGTTGTTTTGGTCCCAAAATTTTTTGAACTTTTTTTTGGGTCAAAATTTTTTTGTCCCAAAATTTTTCCAATTTTTTTTTGGGTCAAAATTTTTTTGGTCCCAAAATTTTTCTAAATTTTTTTTGGGTCAAAATTTTTTTGGTCCAACTTTTTTTGGTCCCAAAATTTTTCGAACTTTTTTTTGGGTCAAAATTTTTTTGGTCCCAAAATTTTTCGAACTTTTTTTTGACTGAAATTTTTTTTGGTCCCAAAATTTTTCAAACTTTTTTTTGGGTCAAAATTTTTTTTGGGTCAAATTTTTTTTGGTCCCAAAATTTTTCGAAATTTTTTTTTGGTCAAAATTTTTTTGGTCCCAAAATTTTTCAAACTTTTTTTTGACTCAAAATTTTTTTGGTCCCAAAGTTTTTCGAAGTTTTTTTGGGTCAAAATTTTTTTGGTCCCAAAATTTTTCAAACTTTTTTGGGTCAAAATTTTTTGGTCCCAAAATTTTTCGAACTTTTTTTTGGGTCAAATTTTTTTTGGTCCCAAAATTTTTCGAAGTTTTTTTTGGGTCAAATTTTTTTTGGTCCCAAAATTTTTCGAAGTTTTTTTGGGTCAAAATTTTTTTGGTCCCAAAATTTTTCAAACTTTTTTGGGTCAAAATTTTTTGGTCCCAAAATTTTTCGAACTTTTTAGGCTCAAAATTTTTTTGGTCCCAAAATTTTTTGAACTTTTTTTGGGTCAAAGTTTTTTTTTGGTCCCAAAATTTTTCGAACTTTTTTGGGTCAAAATTTTTTTGTTCCCAAAATTTTTCGAACTTTTTTTTGGGTCAAAATTTTTTTGGTCGCAAAATTTTTATAACTTATTTTTGTGTCAAAATTTTTTTGGTCGCAAAATTTTTCGAACTTATTTTTGGGTCAAATTTTTTTTGGTCCCAAAATTTTTTGAACTTTTTTTTGGGTCAAATTTTTTTTGGTCCAACTTTTTTTGGTCCCAAAATTTTTCGAACTTTTTTTTGGGTCAAAATTTTTTTGGTCCCAAAATTTTTCGAACTTTTTTTTGACTGAAATTTTTTTTGGTCCCAAAATTTTTCAAACTTTTTTTTGGGTCAAAATTTTTTTTGGGTCAAATTTTTTTTGGTCCCAAAATTTTTCGAAATTTTTTTTTGGTCAAAATTTTTTTGGTCCCAAAATTTTTCAAACTTTTTTTTTGGCTCAAAATTTTTTTGGTCCCAAAATTTTTCGAACTTTTTTTTGACTCAAAATTTTTTTGGTCCCAAAGTTTTTCAAAGTTTTTTTGGGTCAAAATTTTTTTGGTCCCAAAATTTTTCAAACTTTTTTGGGTCAAAATTTTTTGGTCCCAAAATTTTTCAAACTTTTTTTTGGGTCACATTTTTTTTGGTCCCAAAATTTTTCGAAGTTTTTTTTGGGTCAAATTTTTTTTGGTCCCAAAATTTTTCGAAGTTTTTTTGGGTCAAAATTTTTTTGGTCCCAAAATTTTTCAAACTTTTTTGGGTCAAAATTTTTTGGTCCCAAAATTTTTCGAACTTTTTAGGCTCAAAATTTTTTTGGTCCCAAAATTTTTCGAACTTTTTTTGGGTCAAAGTTTTTTTTTGGTCCCAAAATTTTTCGAACTTTTTTGGGTCAAAATTTTTTTGTTCCCAAAATTTTTCGAACTTTTTTTTGGGTCAAAATTTTTTTGGTCGCAAAATTTTTATAACTTTTTTTTGGGTCAAATTTTTTTTGGTCCCAACATTTTTCGAAGTTTTTTTTGGGTCAAAATTTTTTTGGTCCCAAAATTTTTCGAACTTTTTTTTGACTCAAAATTTTTTTGGTCCCAAAATTTTTCGAAGTTTTTTTGGGTCAAAATTTTTGGTCCCAAAATTTTTCGAACTTTTTTTTGGGTCAAATTTTTTTTGATCCCAAAATTTTTCAAAGTTTTTTTTTGGTCAAAATTTTTTTGGTCCCAAAATTTTTCAAACTTTTTTTTGGGTCAAAGTTTTTTTTGGTCCCAAAATTTTTCAAACTTTTGTTTGGCTCAAAATTTTTTTGGTCCCAAAATTTTTCTAAATTTTTTTTGGGTCAAAATTTTTTTGGTCCAACTTTTTTTGGTCCCAAAATTTTTCGAACTTTTGTTTGGGTCAAAGTTTTTTTTGGTCCCAAAATTTTTCGAAGTTTTTTTTGGGTCAAAATTTTTTTGGTCCCAAAATTTTTCGAACTTTTTTTTGACTCAAAATTTTTTTGGTCCCAAAATTTTTCGAAGTTTTTTTGGGTCAAAATTTTTTTGGTCCCAAAATTTTTCAAACTTTTTTGGGTCAAAATTTTTTTGGTCCCAAAATTTTTCGAACTTTTTTTTGACTGAAAATTTTTTTGGTCCCAAAATTTTTCAAACTTTTTTTTGGGTCAAAATTTTTTTTGGGTCAAATTTTTTTTGGTCCCAAAATTTTTCAAACTTTTTTTTGGGTCAAAATTTTTTTGGTCCCAAAATTTTTCAAACTTTTTTTTGGCTCAAAATTTTTTTGGTCCCAAAATTTTTCAAACTTTTTTTTTGGCTCAAAATTTTTTTGGTCCCAAAATTTTTCGAACTTTTTTTTGACTCAAAATTTTTTTGGTCCCAAAATTTTTCGAACTTTTTTTTTGGTCAAAATTTTTTTGGTCCCAAAATTTTTCAAACTTTTTTTTGGGTCAAATATTTTTTGGTCCCAAAATTTTTCGAAATTTTTTTTGGGTCAAAATTTCTTTGGTCCCAAAATTTTTCAAACTTTTTTTTGGGTCAAAATTTTTTTGGTCCCAAAATCTTTCGAACTTTTTTGGGTCAAAAGTTGTTTTGGTCCCAAAATTTTTTGAACTTTTTTTTGGGTCAAAATTTTTTTGGTCCCAAAATTTTTCAAATTTTTTTTTGGGTCAAAATTTTTTTGGTCCCAAAATTTTTCTAAATTTTTTTTGGGTCAAAATTTTTTTGGTCCAACTTTTTTTGGTCCCAAAATTTTTCGAACTTTTTTTTGGGTCAAAGATTTTTTTGGTCCCAAAATTTTTCGAAATTTTTTTTGGGTCAAAATTTTTTTGGTCCCAAAATTTTTCAAACTTTTTTTTGGGTACAAAATTTTTTTGGTCCCAAAAATTTTCAAACTTTTTTTTTGGCTCAAAATTTTTTTGGTCCCAAAATTTTTCAAACTTTTTTTTGACTCAAAATTTTTTTGGTCCCAAAATTTTTCAAACTTTTTTGGCTCAAAATTTTTTTGGTCCCAAAATTTTTCAAACTTTTTTGGCTCAAAATTTTTTTGGTCCCAAAATTTTTCGAACTTTTTTTTGGCTCAAAATTTTTTTGGTCCCAAAATTTTTCGAACTTTTTTTTGGCTCAAATTTGTTTTGGTCCCAAAATTTTTCGAACTTTTTTGGCTCAAAATTTTTTTGGTCCCAAAATTTTTCGAACTTTTTTTTGGGTCAAAATTTTTTTGGTCCCAAAATTTTTCGAACTTTTTTTGGGTCAAAATTTTTTTGGTCCCAAAATTTTTCGAAGTTTTTTTTGGGTCAATTTTTTTTGGTCCCAAAATTTTTCGAAGTTTTTTTTGGGTCAAAATTTTTTTGGTCCCAAAATTTTTCTAAATTTTTTTTGGGTCAAAATTTTTTTGGTCCAACTTTTTTTGGTCCCAAAATTTTTCGAACTTTTTTTTGGGTCAAAGATTTTTTTGGTCCCAAAATTTTTCGAACTTTTTTTTGACTGAAATTTTTTTTGGTCCCAAAATTTTTCAAACTTTTTTTTGGGTCAAAATTTTTTTTGGGTCAAATTTTTTTTGGTCCCAAAATTTTTCGAAATTTTTTTTGGGTCAAAATTTTTTTGGTCCCAAATTTTTCAAACTTTTTTTTTGGCTCAAAAGTTTTTTTGGTCCCAAAATTTTTCGAACTTTTTTTTGACTCAAAATTTTTTTGGTCCCAAAATTTTTCGAAGTTTTTTTGGGTCAAAATTTTTTTGGTCCCAAAATTTTTCAAACTTTTTTGGGTCAAAATTTTTTGGTCCCAAAATTTTTCGAACTTTTTTTTGGGTCAAATTTTTTTTGGTCCCAAAATTTTTCGAACTTTTTTTTGACTCAAAATTTTTTTGGTCCCAAAATTTTTCGAAGTTTTTTTGGGTCAAAATTTTTTTGGTCCCAAAATTTTTCAAACTTTTTTGGGTCAAAATTTTTTGGTCCCAAAATTTTTCGAACTTTTTTTTGGGTCAAATTTTTTTTGGTCCCAAAATTTTTCAAACTTTTTTGGGTCAAAATTTTTTTGGTCCCAAAATTTTTCGAACTTTTTTTTGACTGAAAATTTTTTTGGTCCCAAAATTTTTCAAACTTTTTTTTGGGTCAAAATTTTTTTTGGGTCAAATTTTTTTTGGTCCCAAAATTTTTCGAAATTTTTTTTGGGTCAAAATTTTTTTGGTCCCAAAATTTTTCAAACTATTTTTTGGGTACAAAATTTTTTTGGTCCCAAAATTTTTCAAACTTTTTTTTTGGCTCAAAATTTTTTTGGTCCCAAAATTTTTCAAACTTTTTTTTGACTCAAAATTTTTTTGGTCCCAAAATTTTTCAAACTTTTTTGGCTCAAAATTTTTTTGGTCCCAAAATTTTTCAAACTTTTTTGGCTCAAAATTTTTTTGGTCCCAAAATTTTTCAAACTTTTTTTTGGCTCAAAATTTTTTTGGTCCCAAAATTTTTCGAACTTTTTTTTGGCTCAAATTTGTTTTGGTCCCAAAATTTTTCGAACTTTTTTGGCTCAAAATTTTTTTGGTCCCAAAATTTTTCGAACTTTTTTTTGGGTCAAAATTTTTTTGGTCCCAAAATTTTTCAAACTTTTTTTTGGGTCAAAGTTTTTTTTGGTCCCAAAATTTTTCAAACTTTTGTTTGACTCAAAATTTTTTTGGTCCCAAAATTTTTCTAAATTTTTTTTTGGTCAAAATTTTTTGGTCCAACTTTTTTTGGTCCCAAAATTTTTCGAACTTTTGTTTGGGTCAAAGTTTTTTTTGGTCCCAAAATTTTTTGAAGTTTTTTTTGGGTCAAAATTTTTTTGGTCCCAAAATTTTTCGAACTTTTTTTTGACTCAAAATTTTTTTGGTCCCAAAATTTTTCGAAGTTTTTTTGGGTCAAAATTTTTTTGGTCCCAAAATTTTTCAAACTTTTTTGGGTCAAAATTTTTTTGGTCCCAAAATTTTTCGAACTTTTTTTTGACTGAAAATTTTTTTGGTCCCAAAATTTTTCAAACTTTTTTTTGGGTCAAATTTTTTTTGGTCCCAAAATTTTTCGAAATTTCTTTTTGGGTCAAAATTTTTTTGGTCCCAAAATTTTTCAAACTTTTTTTTGGGTCAAAATTTTTTTGGTCCCAAAATTTTTCAAACTTTTTTTTTGGCTCAAAATTTTTTTGGTCCCAAAATTTTTCAAACTTTTTTTTTGGCTCAAAATTTTTTTGGTCCCAAAATTTTTCAAATTTTTTTTTGGGTCAAAATTTTTTTGGTCCCAAAATTTTTCTAAATTTTTTTTGGGTCAAAATTTTTTTGGTCCAACTTTTTTTGGTCCCAAAATTTTTCGAACTTTTTTTTGGGTCAAAATTTTTTTGGTCCCAAAATTTTTCGAACTTTTTTTTGGGTCAAATTTTTTTGGTCCCAAAATTTTTCAAACTTTTTTGGGTCAAAATTTTTTTGGTCCCAAAATTTTTCGAACTTTTTTTTGACTGAAAATTTTTTTGGTCCCAAAATTTTTCAAACTTTTTTTTGGGTCAAAATTTTTTTTGGGTCAAATTTTTTTTGGTCCCAAAATTTTTCGAAATTTTTTTTGGGTCAAAATTTTTTTGGTCCCAAAATTTTTCAAACTTTTTTTTGGCTCAAAATTTTTTTGGTCCCAAAATTTTTCGAACTTTTTTTTGACTGAAAATTTTTTTGGTCCCAAAATTTTTCAAACTTTTTTTTGGGTCAAAATTTTTTTTGGGTCAAATTTTTTTTGGTCCCAAAATTTTTCGAAATTTTTTTGGGGTCAAAATTTTTTTGGTCCCAAAATTTTTTAAACTTTTTTTTTGGCTCAAAATTTTTTTGGTCCCAAAATTTTTCGAACTTTTTTTTGACTCAAAATTTTTTTGGTCTCAAAATTTTTCGAAGTTTTTTTGGGTCAAAATTTTTTTGGTCCCAAAATTTTTCAAACTTTTTTGGGTCAAAATTTTTTGGTCCCAAAATTTTTCGAACTTTTTTTTGGGTCAAATTTTTTTTGGTCCCAAAATTTTTCGAACTTTTTTTTGACTCAAAATTTTTTTGGTCCCAAAATTTTTCGAAGTTTTTTTGGGTCAAAATTTTTTTGGTCCCAAAATTTTTCAAACTTTTTTGGGTCAAAATTTTTTGGTCCCAAAATTTTTCGAACTTTTTTTTGGGTCAAATTTTTTTGGTCCCAAAATTTTTCAAACTTTTTTGGGTCAAAATTTTTTTGGTCCCAAAATTTTTCGAACTTTTTTTTTATTGAAAATTTTTTTGGTCCCAAAATTTTTCAAACTTTTTTTTGGGTCAAAATTTTTTTTGGGTCAAATTTTTTTTGGTCCCAAAATTTTTCGAAATTTTTTTTGGGTCAAAATTTTTTTGGTCCCAAAATTTTTCAAACTTTTTTTTGGGCACAAAATTTTTTTGGTCCCAAAATTTTTCAAACTTTTTTTTGGGTCAAAATTTTTTTGGTCCCAAAATCTTTCGAACTTTTTTGGGTCAAAAGTTGTTTTGGTCCCAAAATTTTTTGAACTTTTTTTTGGGTCAAAATTTTTTTGGTCCCAAAATTTTTCAAATTTTTTTTTGGGTCAAAATTTTTTTGGTCCCAAAATTTTTCTAAATTTTTTTTGGGTCAAAATTTTTTTGGTCCCAAAATTTTTCGAACTTTTTTTTGGGTCAAAATTTTTTTGGTCCCAAAATTTTTCGAACTTTTTTTTGACTCAAAATTTTTTTGGTCCCAAAATTTTTCAAACTTTTTTGGGTCAAAATTTTTTTGGTCCCAAAATTTTTCGAACTTTTTTTTGACTGAAAATTTTTTTGGTCCCAAAATTTTTCAAACTTTTTTTTGGGTCAAAATTTTTTTTGGGTCAAATTTTTTTTGGTCCCAAAATTTTTCGAAATTTTTTTTGGTTAAAATTTTTTTGGTCCCAAAATTTTTCAAACTTTTTTTTGGGTCAAAATTTTTTTGGTCCCAAAATTTTTCGAACTTTTTTTGGGTCAAAATTTTTTTGGTCCCAAAATTTTTCGAAGTTTTTTTTGGGTCAATTTTTTTTGGTCCCAAAATTTTTCGAAGTTTTTTTTGGGTCAAAATTTTTTTGGTCCCAAAATTTTTCGAACTTTTTTTTGACTCAAAATTTTTTTGGTCCCAAAATTTTTCGAAGTTTTTTTGGGTCAAAATTTTTTTGGTCCCAAAATTTTTCAAACTTTTTTGGGTCAAAATTTTTTCAAAGTTTTTTTTGGGTTCAATATTTTTCAAACTTTTTTTTGGGTCACAATTTTTTTGGTCCCAAAATTTTTCGAACTATTTTTTGGGTCAAAATTTTTTTAGTCCCAAAATTTTTTGAAATTTTTTTTGGGTCAAACTTTTTTTGGTCCCAAAATTTTTCGAACTTTTTTTTGGGTCAAAGTTTTTTTTGGTCCCAAAATTTTTCGAACTTTTTTGGCTCAAAATTTTTTTGGTCCCAAAATTTTTCGAACTTTTTTTTGACTCAAAATTTTTTTGGTCCCAAAATTTTTCGAAGTTTTTTTGGGTCAAAATTTTTTTGGTCCCAAAATTTTTCAAACTTTTTTGGGTCAAAATTTTTTGGTCCCAAAATTTTTCGAACTTTTTTTTGACTGCAAATTTTTTTGGGCCCAAAATTTTTCAAATTTTTTTTTGGGTCAAAATTTTTTTGGTCCCAAAATTTTTCTAAATTTTTTTTGGGTCAAAATTTTTTTGGTCCAACTTTTTTTGGTCCCAAAATTTTTCGAACTTTTTTTGACTCAAAATTTTTTTGGTCCCAAAATTTTTCGAAGTTTTTTTGGGTCAAAATTTTTTTGGTCCCAAAATTTTTCGAACTTTTTTTTGGGTCAAAATTTTTTTGGTCCCAAAATTTTTCGAACTTTTTTTTGACTGAAAATTTTTTTGGTCCAACTTTTTTTGGTCCCAAAATTTTTCGAACTTTTTTTTGGGTCAAAGTTTTTTTGTTCCCAAAATTTTTCGAAGTTTTTTTTGGGTCAAAATTTTTTTGGTCCCAAAATTTTTCGAACTTTTTTTTGACTCAAAATTTTTTTGGTCCCAAAATTTTTCGAAGTTTTTTTGGGTCAAAATTTTTTTGGTCCAAAAATTTTTCAAACTTTTTTGGCTCAAAATTTTTTTGGTCCCAAAATTTTTCGAACTTTTTTTTGGGTCAAAGTTTTTTTTGGTCCCAAAATTTTTCGAACTTTTTTGGCTCAAAATTTTTTTGGTCCCAAAATTTTTCGAAATTTTTTTTGGGTCAAATTTTTTTTGGTCCCAAAATTTTTCGAAATTTTTTTTGGGTCAAAATTTTTTTGGTCCCAAAATTTTTCAACCTTTTTTTCGGGTCAAAATTTTTTTGGTCCCAAAATCTTTCGAACTTTTTTGGGTCAAAAGTTGTTTTGGTCCCAAAATTTTTGAACTTTTTTTTGACTCAAAATTTTTTTGGTCCCAAAATTTTTCGAAGTTTTTTTAGGTCAAAATTTTTTGGTCCCAAAATTTTTCGAACTTTTTTGGGTCAAAATTTTTTGGTACCAAATTTTTTCGAACTTTTTTTTGGGTCAAATTTTTTTGGTCCCAAAATTTTTCGAACTTTTTTTTGGGTCAAAATTTTTTTGGTCCCAAAATTTTTCGAACTTTTTTTTGGGTCAAAGTTTTTTTGGTCCCAAAATTTTTCATACTTTTTTGGGTCAAAATTTTTTGGTCCCAAAATTTTTCAAACTTTTTTTTGGGTCAAATTTTTTTTGGTCCCAAAATTTTTCAAACTTTTTTTTGGGTCAAAATTTTTTTGGTCCCAAAATTTTTCGAAGTTTTTTTTGGGTCAAAATTTTTTTGGTCCCAAAATTTTTCGAACTTTTTTTTGACTCAAAATTTTTTTGGTCCCAAAATTTTTCGAAGTTTTTTTGGGTCAAAATTTTTTTGGTCCCAAAATTTTTCAAACTTTTTTGGGTCAAAATTTTTTCAAAGTTTTTTTTGGGTTCAATATTTTTCAAACTTTTTTTTGGGTCACAATTTTTTTGGTCCCAAAATTTTTCGAACTATTTTTTGGGTCAAAATTTTTTTAGTCCCAAAATTTTTTGAAATTTTTTTTGGGTCAAACTTTTTTTGGTCCCAAAATTTTTCGAACTTTTTTTTGGGTCAAAGTTTTTTTTGGTCCCAAAATTTTTCGAACTTTTTTGGCTCAAAATTTTTTTGGTCCCAAAATTTTTCGAACTTTTTTTTGACTCAAAATTTTTTTGGTCCCAAAATTTTTCGAAGTTTTTTTGGGTCAAAATTTTTTTGGTCCCAAAATTTTTCAAACTTTTTTGGGTCAAAATTTTTTGGTCCCAAAATTTTTCGAACTTTTTTTTGACTGCAAATTTTTTTGGGCCCAAAATTTTTCAAATTTTTTTTTGGGTCAAAATTTTTTTGGTCCCAAAATTTTTCTAAATTTTTTTTGGGTCAAAATTTTTTTGGTCCAACTTTTTTTGGTCCCAAAATTTTTCGAACTTTTTTTGACTCAAAATTTTTTTGGTCCCAAAATTTTTCGAAGTTTTTTTGGGTCAAAATTTTTTTGGTCCCAAAATTTTTCGAACTTTTTTTTGGGTCAAAATTTTTTTGGTCCCAAAATTTTTCGAACTTTTTTTTGACTGAAAATTTTTTTGGTCCAACTTTTTTTGGTCCCAAAATTTTTCGAACTTTTTTTTGGGTCAAAGTTTTTTTGTTCCCAAAATTTTTCGAAGTTTTTTTTGGGTCAAAATTTTTTTGGTCCCAAAATTTTTCGAACTTTTTTTTGACTCAAAATTTTTTTGGTCCCAAAATTTTTCGAAGTTTTTTTGGGTCAAAATTTTTTTGGTCCAAAAATTTTTCAAACTTTTTTGGCTCAAAATTTTTTTGGTCCCAAAATTTTTCGAACTTTTTTTTGGGTCAAAGTTTTTTTTGGTCCAAAAAATTTTTCGAACTTTTTTGGCTCAAAATTTTTTTGGTCCCAAAATTTTTCGAAATTTTTTTTGGGTCAAATTTTTTTTGGTCCCAAAATTTTTCGAAATTTTTTTTGGGTCAAAATTTTTCAAATTTTTTTTTGGGTCAAAATTTTTTTGGTCCCAAAATTTTTCTAAATTTTTTTTGGGTCAAAATTTTTTTGGTCCAACTTTTTTTGGTCCCAAAATTTTTCGAACTTTTTTTGACTCAAAATTTTTTTGGTCCCAAAATTTTTCGAAGTTTTTTTGGGTCAAAATTTTTTTGGTCCCAAAATTTTTCGAACTTTTTTTTGGGTCAAAATTTTTTTGGTCCCAAAATTTTTCGAACTTTTTTTTGACTGAAAATTTTTTTGGTCCAACTTTTTTTGGTCCCAAAATTTTTCGAACTTTTTTTTGGGTCAAAGTTTTTTTGTTCCCAAAATTTTTCGAAGTTTTTTTTGGGTCAAAATTTTTTTGGTCCCAAAATTTTTCGAACTTTTTTTTGACTCAAAATTTTTTTGGTCCCAAAATTTTTCGAAGTTTTTTTGGGTCAAAATTTTTTTGGTCCAAAAATTTTTCAAACTTTTTTGGCTCAAAATTTTTTTGGTCCCAAAATTTTTCGAACTTTTTTTTGGGTCAAAGTTTTTTTTGGTCCAAAAAATTTTTCGAACTTTTTTGGCTCAAAATTTTTTTGGTCCCAAAATTTTTCGAAATTTTTTTTGGGTCAAATTTTTTTTGGTCCCAAAATTTTTCGAAATTTTTTTTGGGTCAAAATTTTTTTGGTCCCAAAATTTTTCAAACTTTTTTTTGGGTCAAAATTTTTTTGGTCCCAAAATCTTTCGAACTTTTTTGGGTCAAAAGTTGTTTTGGTCCCAAAATTTTTGAACTTTTTTTTGACTCAAAATTTTTTTGGTCCCAAAATTTTTCGAAGTTTTTTTGGGTCAAAATTTTTTTGGTCCCAAAATTTTTTAAACTTTTTGGGGTCAAAATTTTTTGGTCCCAAAATTTTTCGAACTTTTTTGGGTCAAAATTTTTTGGTACCAAATTTTTTCGAACTTTTTTTTGGGTCAAATTTTTTTGGTCACAAAATTTTTCGAACTTTTTTTTGGGTCAAAATTTTTTTGGTCCCAAAATTTTTCGAACTTTTTTTTGGGTCAAAGTTTTTTTGGTCCCAAAATTTTTCATACTTTTTTGGGTCAAAATTTTTTGGTCCCAAAATTTTTCAAACTTTTTTTTGGGTCAAATTTTTTTTGGTCCCAAAATTTTTCAAAATTTTTTGGGTCAAAATTTTTTTGGTCCCAAAATTTTTCAAACTTTTTTTTTGGCTCAAAATTTTTTTGGTCCCAAAATTTTTCGAACTTTTTTTTGGGTCAAAGTTTTTTTTGGTCCCAAAATTTTTCGAACTTTTTTGGCTCAAAATTTTTTTGGTCCCAAAATTTTTCGAAATTTTTTTTGGGTCAAATTTTTTTTGGTCCCAAAATTTTTCTAAATTTTTTTTGGGTCAAAATTTTTTTGGTCCCAAAATTTTTCAAACTTTTTTTTGGGTCAAAATTTTTTTGGTCCCAAAATCTTTCGAACTTTTTTGGGTCAAAAGTTGTTTTGGTCCGAAAATTTTTTGAACTTTTTTTTGGGTCAAAATTTTTTTGGTCCCAAAATTTTTCAAATTTTTTTTTGGTCAAAATTTTTTTGGTCCCAAAATTTTTCTAAATTTTTTTTGGGTCAAAATTTTTTTGGTCCAACTTTTTTTGGTCCCAAAATTTTTCAAACTTTTTTTTGGGTCAAAATTTTTTTTGGGTCAAATTTTTTTTGGTCCCAAAATTTTTCGAACTTTTTTTTGACTCAAAATTTTTTTGGTCCCAAAATTTTTCAAACTTTTTTGGGTCAAAATTTTTTTGGTCCCAAAATTTTTCGAACTTTTTTTTGACTGAAAATTTTTTTGGTCCCAAAATTTTTCAAACTTTTTTTTGGGTCAAAATTTTTTTGGTCCCAAAATCTTTCGAACTTTTTTGGGTCAAAAGTTGTTTTGGTCCGAAAATTTTTTGAACTTTTTTTTGGGTCAAAATTTTTTTGGTCCCAAAATTTTTCAAATTTTTTTTTTGGTCAAAATTTTTTTGGTCCCAAAATTTTTCTAAATTTTTTTTGGGTCAAAATTTTTTTGGTCCAACTTTTTTTGGTCCCAAAATTTTTCAAACTTTTTTTTGGGTCAAAATTTTTTTTGGGTCAAATTTTTTTTGGTCCCAAAATTTTTCGAACTTTTTTTTGACTCAAAATTTTTTTGGTCCCAAAATTTTTCAAACTTTTTTGGGTCAAAATTTTTTTGGTCCCAAAATTTTTCGAACTTTTTTTTGACTGAAAATTTTTTTGGTCCCAAAATTTTTCAAACTTTTTTTTGGGTCAAAATTTTTTTTGGGTCAAATTTTTTTTGGTCCCAAAATTTTTCGAAATTTTTTTTGGGTCAAAATTTTTTTGGTCCCAAAATTTTTCAAACTTTTTTTTGGGTCAAAATTTTTTTGGTCCCAAAATCTTTCGAACTTTTTTGGGTCAAAAGTTGTTTTGGTCCCAAAATTTTTTGAACTTTTTTTTGGGTCAAAATTTTTTTTGTCCCAAAATTTTTCCAATTTTTTTTTGGGTCAAAATTTTTTTGGTCCCAAAATTTTTCTAAATTTTTTTTGGGTCAAAATTTTTTTGGTCCAACTTTTTTTGGTCCCAAAATTTTTCGAACTTTTTTTTGGGTCAAAATTTTTTTGGTCCCAAAATTTTTCGAACTTTTTTTTGACTGAAATTTTTTTTGGTCCCAAAATTTTTCAAACTTTTTTTTGGGTCAAAATTTTTTTTGGGTCAAATTTTTTTTGGTCCCAAAATTTTTCGAAATTTTTTTTTGGTCAAAATTTTTTTGGTCCCAAAATTTTTCAAACTTTTTTTTTGGCTCAAAATTTTTTTGGTCCCAAAATTTTTCGAACTTTTTTTTGACTCAAAATTTTTTTGGTCCCAAAGTTTTTCGAAGTTTTTTTGGGTCAAAATTTTTTTGGTCCCAAAATTTTTCTAACTTTTTTGGCTCAAAATTTTTTGGTCCCAAAATTTTTCGAACTTTTTTTTGGGTCAAATTTTTTTTGGTCCCAAAATTTTTCGAAGTTTTTTTTTGGTCAAAATTTTTTTGGTCCCAAAATTTTTCGAACTTTTTTTTGACTGAAAATTTTTTTGGTCCCAAAATTTTTCGAAGTTTTTTTGGGTCAAAATTTTTTTGGTCCCAAAATTTTTCAAACTTTTTTGGGTCAAAATTTTTTGGTCCCAAAATTTTTCGAACTTTTTTTTGGGTCAAATTTTTTTTGGTCCCAACATTTTTCGAACTTTTTTTTGGGTCAAAGTTTTTTTTGGTCCCAAAATTTTTCGAACTTTTTTGGCTCAAAATTTTTTTGGTCCCAAAATTTTTCGAAATTTTTTTTGGGTCAAATTTTTTTTGGTCCCAAAATTTTTTGAAATTTTTTTTGGGTCAAAATTTTTTTGGTCCCAAAATGTTTCGAAATTTTTTTTGGGTCAAAATTTTTTTGGTCCCAAAATCTTTCGAACTTTTTTGGGTCAAAAGTTGTTTTGGTCCTAAAATTTTTTGAACTTTTTTTTGGGTCAAAATTTTTTTGGTCCCAAAATTTTTCAAATTTTTTTTTGGGTCAAAATTTTTTTGGTCCCAAAATTTTTCAAAATTTTTTTTGGGTCAAAATTTTTTTGGTCCAACTTTTTTTCGTCCCAAAATTTTTCGAACTTTTTTTTGGGTCAAAATTTTTTTGGTCCCAAAATTTTTCGAACTTTTTTTTGGCTCAAAATTTTTTTGGTCCCAAAATTTTTCGAACTTTTTTTTGGGTCAAAGTTTTTTTTTGGTCCCAAAATTTTTCGAACTTTTTTGGGTCAAATTTTTTTTGGTCCCAAAATTTTTCGAAGTTTTTTTGGGTCAAATTTTTTTTGGTCCCAAAATTTTTCGAAGTTTTTTGGGTCAAAACTTTTTGGTCCCAAAATTTTTCGAACTTTTTTTTTGGTCAAATTTTTTTTGGTCCCAAAATTTTTCGAAGTTTTTTTTTGGTCAAAATTTTTTTGGTCCCAAAATTTTTCAAACTTTTTTTTGGGTCAAAGTTTTTTTTGGTCCCAAAATTTTTCAAACTTTTGTTTGGCTCAAAATTTTTTTGGTCCCAAAATTTTTCTAAATTTTCTTTGGGTCAAAATTTTTTTGGTCCAACTTTTTTTGGTCCCAAAATTTTTCGAACTTTTGTTTGGGTCAAAGTTTTTTTTGGTCCCAAAATTTTTCGAAGTTTATTTTGGGTCAAAATTTTTTTGGTCCCAAAATTTTTCGAACTTTTTTTTGACTCAAAATTTTTTTGGTCCCAAAATTTTTCGAAGTTTTTTTGGGTCAAAATTTTTTTGGTCCCAAAATTTTTCAAACTTTTTTGGGTCAAAATTTTTTTGGTCCCAAAATTTTTCGAACTTTTTTTTGACTGAAAATTTTTTTGGTCCCAAAATTTTTCAAACTTTTTTTTGGGTCAAATTTTTTTTGGTCCCAAAATTTTTCGAAATTTCTTTTTGGGTCAAAATTTTTTTGGTCCCAAAATTTTTCAAACTTTTTTTTGGGTCAAAATTTTTTTGGTCCCAAAATTTTTCAAACTTTTTTTTTGGCTCAAAATTTTTTTGGTCCCAAAATTTTTCAAACTTTTTTTTTGGCTCAAAATTTTTTTGGTCCCAAAATTTTTCAAATTTTTTTTTGGGTCAAATTTTTTTTGGTCCCAAAATTTTTCTAAATTTTTTTTGGGTCAAAATTTTTTTGGTCCAACTTTTTTTGGTCCCAAAATTTTTCGAACTTTTTTTTGGGTCAAAATTTTTTTGGTCCCAAAATTTTTCGAACTTTTTTTTGGGTCAAATTTTTTTGGTCCCAAAATTTTTCAAACTTTTTTGGGTCAAAATTTTTTTGGTCCCAAAATTTTTGGAACTTTTTTTTGACTGAAAATTTTTTTGGTCCCAAAATTTTTCAAACTTTTTTTTGGGTCAAAATTTTTTTTGGGTCAAATTTTTTTTGGTCCCAAAATTTTTCGAAATTTTTTTTGGGTCAAAATTTTTTTGGTCCCAAAGTTTTTCAAACTTTTTTTTGGCTCAAAATTTTTTTGGTCCCAAAATTTTTCGAACTTTTTTTTGACTGAAAATTTTTTTGGTCCCAAAATTTTTCATACTTTTTTTTGGGTCAAAATTCTTTTTGGGTCAAATTTTTTTTGGTCCCAAAATTTTTCGAAATTTTTTTGGGGTCAAAATTTTTTTGGTCCCAAAATTTTTCAAACTTTTTTTTTGGCTCAAAATTTTTTTGGTCCCAAAATTTTTCGAACTTTTTTTTGACTCAAAATTTTTTTGGTCCCAAAATTTTTCGAAGTTTTTTTGGGTCAAAATTTTTTTGGTCCCAAAATTTTTCAAACTTTTTTGGGTCAAAATTTTTTGGTCCCAAAATTTTTCGAACTTTTTTTTGGGTCAAATTTTTTTTGGTCCCAAAATTTTTCGAACTTTTTTTTGACTAAAAATTTTTTTGGTCCCAAAATTTTTCGAAGTTTTTTTGGGTCAAAATTTTTTTGGTCCCAAAATTTTTCAAACTTTTTTGGGTCAAAATTTTTTGGTCCCAAAATTTTTCGAACTTTTTTTTGGGTCAAATTTTTTTGGTCCCAAAATTTTTCAAACTTTTTTGGGTCAAAATTTTTTTGGTCCCAAAATTTTTCGAACTTTTTTTTTATTGAAATTTTTTTTGGTCCCAAAATTTTTCAAACTTTTTTTTGGGTCAAAATTTTTTTTGGGTCAAATTTTTTTTGGTCCCAAAATTTTTCGAAATTTTTTTTGGGTCAAAATTTTTTTGGTCCCAAAATTTTTCAAACTTTTTTTTGGGTACAAAATTTTTTTGGTCCCAAAATTTTTCAAACTTTTTTTTGGGTCAAAATTTTTTTGGTCCCAAAATCTTTCGAACTTTTTTTTGGGTCAAAAGTTATTTTGGTCCCAAAATTTTTTGAACTTTTTTTTGGGTCAAAATTTTTTTGGTCCCAAAATTTTTCAAATTTTTTTTTGGGTCAAAATTTTTTTGGTCCCAAAATTTTTCTAAATTTTTTTTGAGTCAAAATTTTTTTGGTCCCAAAATTTTTCGAACTTTTTTTTGGGTCAAAATTTTTTTGGTCCCAAAATTTTTCAAACTTTTTTGGGTCAAAATTTTTTTGGTCCCAAAATTTTTCGAACTTTTTTTTGACTGAAAATTTTTTTGGTCCCAAAATTTTTCAAACTTTTTTTTGGGTCAAAATTTTTTTTGGGTCAAATTTTTTTTGGTCCCAAAATTTTTCGAAATTTTTTTTGGGTCAAAATTTTTTTGGTCCCAAAATTTTTCAAACTTTTTTTTGGGTCAAAATTTTTTTGGTCCCAAAATTTTTCAAACTTTTTTTTTGGCTCAAAATTTTTTTGGTCCCAAAATTTTTCAAACTTTTTTTTTGGCTCAAAATTTTTTTGGTCCCAAAATTTTTCGAACTTTTTTTTGACTCAAAATTTTTTTGGTCCCAAAATTTTTTGAAGTTTTTTTGGGTCAAAATTTTTTTGGTCCCAAAATTTTTCAAACTTTTTTGGGTCAAAATTTTTTGGTCCCAAAATTTTTCGAACTTTTTTTTGGGTCAAATTTTTTTTGGTCCCAAAATTTTTCGAACTTTTTTTTTGGTCAAAATTTTTTTGGTCCCAAAATTTTTCAAACTTTTTTTTGGGTCAAATATTTTTTGGTCCCAAAATTTTTCGAAATTTTTTTTGGGTCAAAATTTCTTTGGTCCCAAAATTTTTCAAACTTTTTTTTGGGTCAAAATTTTTTTGGTCCCAAAATCTTTCGAACTTTTTTGGGTCAAAAGTTGTTTTGGTCCCAAAATTTTTTGAACTTTTTTTTGGGTCAAAATTTTTTTGGTCCCAAAATTTTTCAAATTTTTTTTTGGGTCAAAATTTTTTTGGTCCCAAAATTTTTCTACATTTTTTTTGGGTCAAAATTTTTTTGGTCCAACTTTTTTTGGTCCCAAAATTTTTCGAAATTTTTTTGGGGTCAAATTTTTTTTGGTCCCAAAATTTTTCAAACTTTTTTTTTGCCTCAAAATTTTTTTGGTCCCAAAATTTTTCGAACTTTTTTTTGGGTCAAAGTTTTTTTTGGTCCCAAAATTTTTTGAAGTTTATTTTGGGTCAAAATTTTTTTGGTCCCAAAATTTTTCGAACTTTTTTTTGACTCAAAATTTTTTTGGTCCCAAAATTTTTCGAAGTTTTTTTGGGTCAAAATTTTTTTGGTCCCAAAATTTTTCAAACTTTTTTGGGTCAAAATTTTTTTGGTCCCAAAATTTTTCGAACTTTTTTTTGACTGAAAATTTTTTTGGTCCCAAAATTTTTCAAACTTTTTTTTGGGTCAAATTTTTTTTGGTCCCAAAATTTTTCGAAATTTCTTTTTGGGTCAAAATTTTTTTGGTCCCAAAATTTTTCAAACTTTTTTTTGGGTCAAAATTTTTTTGGTCCCAAAATTTTTCAAACTTTTTTTTTGGCTCAAAATTTTTTTGGTCCCAAAATTTTTCAAACTTTTTTTTTGGCTCAAAATTTTTTTGGTCCCAAAATTTTTCAAATTTTTTTTTGGGTCAAATTTTTTTTGGTCCCAAAATTTTTCTAAATTTTTTTTGGGTCAAAATTTTTTTGGTCCAACTTTTTTTGGTCCCAAAATTTTTCGAACTTTTTTTTGGGTCAAAATTTTTTTGGTCCCAAAATTTTTCGAACTTTTTTTTGGGTCAAATTTTTTTGGTCCCAAAATTTTTCAAACTTTTTTGGGTCAAAATTTTTTTGGTCCCAAAATTTTTGGAACTTTTTTTTGACTGAAAATTTTTTTGGTCCCAAAATTTTTCAAACTTTTTTTTGGGTCAAAATTTTTTTTGGGTCAAATTTTTTTTGGTCCCAAAATTTTTCGAAATTTTTTTTGGGTCAAAATTTTTTTGGTCCCAAAGTTTTTCAAACTTTTTTTTGGCTCAAAATTTTTTTGGTCCCAAAATTTTTCGAACTTTTTTTTGACTGAAAATTTTTTTGGTCCCAAAATTTTTCATACTTTTTTTTGGGTCAAAATTCTTTTTGGGTCAAATTTTTTTTGGTCCCAAAATTTTTCGAAATTTTTTTGGGGTCAAAATTTTTTTGGTCCCAAAATTTTTCAAACTTTTTTTTTGGCTCAAAATTTTTTTGGTCCCAAAATTTTTCGAACTTTTTTTTGACTCAAAATTTTTTTGGTCCCAAAATTTTTCGAAGTTTTTTTGGGTCAAAATTTTTTTGGTCCCAAAATTTTTCAAACTTTTTTGGGTCAAAATTTTTTGGTCCCAAAATTTTTCGAACTTTTTTTTGGGTCAAATTTTTTTTGGTCCCAAAATTTTTCGAACTTTTTTTTGACTCAAAATTTTTTTGGTCCCAAAATTTTTCGAAGTTTTTTTGGGTCAAAATTTTTTTGGTCCCAAAATTTTTCAAACTTTTTTGGGTCAAAATTTTTTGGTCCCAAAATTTTTCGAACTTTTTTTTGGGTCAAATTTTTTTGGTCCCAAAATTTTTCAAACTTTTTTGGGTCAAAATTTTTTTGGTCCCAAAATTTTTCGAACTTTTTTTTTATTGAAATTTTTTTTGGTCCCAAAATTTTTCAAACTTTTTTTTGGGTCAAAATTTTTTTTGGGTCAAATTTGTTTTGGTCCCAAAATTTTTCGAAATTTTTTTTGGGTCAAAATTTTTTTGGTCCCAAAATTTTTCAAACTTTTTTTTGGGTACAAAATTTTTTTGGTCCCAAAATTTTTCAAACTTTTTTTTGGGTCAAAATTTTTTTGGTCCCAAAATCTTTCGAACTTTTTTTTGGGTCAAAAGTTATTTTGGTCCCAAAATTTTTTGAACTTTTTTTTGGGTCAAAATTTTTTTGGTCCCAAAATTTTTCAAATTTTTTTTTGGGTCAAAATTTTTTTGGTCCCAAAATTTTTCTAAATTTTTTTTGAGTCAAAATTTTTTTGGTCCCAAAATTTTTCGAACTTTTTTTTGGGTCAAAATTTTTTTGGTCCCAAAATTTTTCAAACTTTTTTGGGTCAAAATTTTTTTGGTCCCAAAATTTTTCGAACTTTTTTTTGACTGAAAATTTTTTTGGTCCCAAAATTTTTCAAACTTTTTTTTGGGTCAAAATTTTTTTTGGGTCAAATTTTTTTTGGTCCCAAAATTTTTCGAAATTTTTTTTGGGTCAAAATTTTTTTGGTCCCAAAATTTTTCAAACTTTTTTTTGGGTCAAAATTTTTTTGGTCCCAAAATTTTTCAAACTTTTTTGGGTCAAAATTTTTTGGTCCCAAAATTTTTCGAACTTTTTTTTGGGTCAAATTTTTTTTGGTCCCAAAATTTTTCGAACTTTTTTTTGACTCAAAATTTTTCTGGTCCCAAAATTTTTCGAAGTTTTTTTGGGTCAAAAATTTTTTGGTCCCAAAATTTTTCAAACTTTTTTGGGTGAAAATTTTTTGGTCCCAAAATTTTTCGAACTTTTTTTTGGGTCAAATTTTTTTTGGTCCCAAAATTTTTCAAACTTTTTTGGGTCAAAATTTTTTTGGTCCCAAAATTTTTCGAACTTTTTTTTGACTGAAAATTTATTTGGTCCCAAAATTTTTCAAACTTTTTTTTGGGTCAAATTTTTTTTGGTCCCAAAATTTTTCGAAATTTTTTTTGGGTCAAAATTTTTTTGGTCCCAAAATTTTTCAAACTTTTTTTTGGGTACAAAATTTTTTTGGTCCCAAAATTTTTCAAACTTTTTTTTTGGGTCAAAATTTTTTTGGTCCCAAAATCTTTCGAACTTTTTTGGGTCAAAAGTTGTTTTGGTCCCAAAATTTTTTGAACTTTTTTTTGGGTCAAAATTTTTTTGGTCCCAAAATTTTTCAAATTTTTTTTTGGGTCAAAATTTTTTTGGTCCCAAAATTTTTCTAAATTTTTTTTGGGTCAAAATTTTTTTGGTCCAACTTTTTTTGGTCCCAAAATTTTTCGAACTTTTTTTTGGGTCAAAATTTTTTTGGTCCCAAAATTTTTCGAACTTTTTTTTGACTCAAAATTTTTTTGGTCCCAAAATTTTTCAAACTTTTTTGGGTCAAAATTTTTTTGGTCCCAAAATTTTTCGAACTTTTTTTTGACTGAAAATTTTTTTGGTCCCAAAATTTTTCAAACTTTTTTTTGGGTCAAATTTTTTTTGGTCCCAAAATTTTTCGAAATTTTTTTTGGGTCAAAATTTTTTTGGTCCCAAAATTTTTCAAACTTTTTTTTGGCTCAAAATTTTTTTGGTCCCAAAATTTTTCGAACTTTTTTTTGACTGAAAATTTTTTTGGTCCCAAAATTTTTCAAACTTTTTTTTGGGTCAAAATTTTTTTTGGGTCAAATTTTATTTGGTCCCAAAATTTTTCGAAATTTTTTTTGGGGTCAAAATTTTTTTGGTCCCAAAATTTTTCAAACTTTTTTTTTGGCTCAAAATTTTTTTGGTCCCAAAATTTTTCGAACTTTTTTTTGACTCAAAATTTTTTTGGTCCCAAAATTTTTCGAAGTTTTTTTGGGTCAAAATTTTTTTGGTCCCAAAATTTTTCAAACTTTTTTGGGTCAAAATTTTTTGGTCCCAAAATTTTTCGAACTTTTTTTTGGGTCAAATTTTTTTTGGTCCCCAAAATTTTTCGAACTTTTTTTTGACTCAAAATTTTTTTGGTCCCAAAATTTTTCGAAGTTTTTTTGGGTCAAAATTTTTTTGGTCCCAAAATTTTTCAAACTTTTTTGGGTCAAAATTTTTTGGTCCCAAAATTTTTCGGACTTTTTTTTGGGTCAAATTTTTTTGGTCCCAAAAATTTTCAAACTTTTTTGGGTCAAAATGTTTTTGGTCCCAAAATTTTTCGAACTTTTTTTTGACTGAAAATTTTTTTGGTCCCAAAATTTTTCAAACTTTTTTTTGGGTCAAAATTTTTTTTGGGTCAAATTTTTTTTGGTCCCAAAATTTTTCGAAATTTTTTTTGGGTCAAAATTTTTTTGGTCCCAAAATTTTTCAAACTTTTTTTTGGGTACAAAATTTTTTTGGTCCCAAAATTTTTCAAACTTTTTTTTGGGTCAAAATTTTTTTGGTCCCAAAATCTTTCGAACTTTTTTGGGTCAAAAGTTGTTTTGGTCCCAAAATTTTTTGAACTTTTTTTTGGGTCAAAATTTTTTTGGTCCCAAAATATTTCAAATTTTTTTTTTGGGTCAAAATTTTTTTGGTCCCAAAATTTTTCTAAATTTTTTTTGGGTCAAAATTTTTTTGGTCCAACTTTTTTTGGTCCCAAAATTTTTCGAACTTTTTTTTGGGTCAAAATTTTTTTGGTCCCAAAATTTTTCGAATTTTTTTTTTGACTCAAAATTTTTTTGGTCCCAAAATTTTTCAAACTTTTTTGGGTCAAAATTTTTTTGGTCCCAAAATTTTTCGAACTTTTTTTTGACTGAAAATTTTTTTGGTCCCAAAATTTTTCAAACTTTTTTTTGGGTCAAAATTTTTTTTGGGTCAAATTTTTTTTGGTCCCAAAATTTTTCGAAATTTTTTTTGGGTCAAAATTTTTTTGGTCCCAAAATTTTTCAAACTTTTTTTTGGGTCAAAATTTTTTTGGTCCCAAAATCTTTCGAACTTTTTTGGGTCAAAAGTTGTTTTGGTCCCAAAATTTTTTGAACTTTTTTCGGGTCAAAATATTTTTTGTCCCAAAATTTTTAAAATTTTTTTTTGGGTCAAAATTTTTTTGGTCCCAAAATTTTTCTAAATTTTTTTTGGGTCAAAATTTTTTTGGTCCAACTTTTTTTGGTCCCAAAATTTTTCAAACTTTTTTTTGGGTCAAAATTTTTTTTGGGTCAAATTTTTTTTGGTCCCAAAATTTTTCGAAATTTTTTTTGGGTCAAAATTTTTTTGGTCCCAAAATTTTTCGAACTTTTTTTTGACTCAAAATTTTTTTGGTCCCAAAGTTTTTCGAAGTTTTTTTGGGTCAAAATTTTTTTGGTCCCAAAATTTTTCAAACTTTTTTAGGTCAAAATTTTTTGGTCCCAAAATTTTTCGAACTTTTTTTTGGGTCAAATTTTTTTTGGTCCCAAAATTTTTCGAAGTTTTTTTTTGGTCAAAATTTTTTCGGTCCCAAAATTTTTCGAACTTTTTTTTGACTCAAAATTTTTTTGGTCCCAAAATTTTTCGAAGTTTTTTTGGGTCAAAATTTTTTTGGTCCCAAAATTTTTCAAACTTTTTTGGGTCAAAAATTTTTGGTCCCAAAATTTTTCGAACTTTTTTTTTGGTCAAATTTTTTTTGGTCCCAAAATTTTTCGAACTTTTTTTTGGGTCAAAGTTTTTTTTGGTCCCAAAATTTTTCGAACTTTTTTGGCTCAAAATTTTTTTGGTCCCAAAATTTTTCGAAATTTTTTTTGGGTCAAATTTTTTTTGGTCCCAAAATTTTTCGAAATTTTTTTTGGGTCAAAATTTTTTTGGTCCCAAAATCTTTCGAACTTTTTTGGGTCAAAAGTTGTTTTGGTCCCAACATTTTTTGAACTTTTTTTTGGGTCAAAATTTTTTTGGTCCCAAAATTTTTCAAATTTTTTTTTGGGTCAAAATTTTTTTGGTCCCAAAATTTTTCTAATTTTTTTTTGGGTCAAAATTTTTTTGGTCCAACTTTTTTTCGTCCCAAAATTTTTCGAACTTTTTTTTGGGTCAAAATTTTTTTGGTCCCAAAATTTTTCGAACTTTTTTTTGACTCAAAATTTTTTTGGTCCCAAAATTTTTCAAACTTTTTTGGGTCAAAATTTTTTTGGTCCCAAAATTTTTCGAACTTTTTTTTGACTAAAAATTTTTTTGGGCCCAAAATTTTTCAAACTTTTTTTTGGGTCAAAATTTTTTTGGTCCCAAAATTTTTCAAACTTTTTTGGGTCAAAATTTTTTTGGTCCCAAAATTTTTCGAACTTTTTTTTGACTAAAAATTTTTTTGGGCCCAAAATTTTTCAAACTTTTTTTTGGGTCAAAATTTTTTTGGTCCCAAAATTTTTCTAAATTTTTTTTGGGTCAAAATTTTTTTGGTCCAACTTTTTTTGGTCCCAAACTTTTTCGAACTTTTTTTTGGGTCAAAGTTTTTTTTGGTCCCAAAATTTTTCGAAATTTTTTTTGGGTCAAAATTTTTTTGGTCCCAAAATTTTTCGAACTTTTTTTTGACTCAAAATTTTTTTGGTCCCAAAATTTTTCGAAGTTTTTTTGGGTCAAAATTTTTTTTGGTCCCAAAATTTTTCGAACTTTTTTTTGGGTCAAAATTTTTTTGGTCCCAAAATTTTTCTAAATTTTTTTTGGGTCAAAATTTTTTTGGTCCAACTTTTTTTGGTCCCAAAATTTTTCGAACTTTTTTTTGGGTCAAAATTTTTTTGTTCCCAAATTTTTTCGAACTTTTTTTTGACTCAAAATTTTTTTGGTCCCAAAATTTTTCAAACTTTTTTGGGTCAAAATTTTTTTGGTCCCAAAATTTTTCGAACTTTTTTTTGACTGAAAATTTTTTTGGTCCCAAAATTTTTCAAACTTTTTTTTGGGTCAAAATTTTTTTTGGGTCAAATTTTTTTTGGTCCCAAAATTTTTCGAAATTTTCTTTGGGTCAAAATTTTTTTGGTCCCAAAATTTTTCAAACTTTTTTTTGGGTCAAAATTTTTTTGGTCCCAAAATCTTTCGAACTTTTTTTGGTCAAAAGTTGTTTTGGTCCCAAAATTTTTTGAACTTTTTTTTTGGGTCAAAATATTTTTTGTCCCAAAATTTTTCAAATTTTTTTTTGGGTCAAAATTTCTTTGGTCCCAAAATTTTTCTAAATTTTTTTTGGGTCAAAATTTTTTTGGTCCAACTTTTTTTGGTCCCAAAATTTTTCGAACTTTTTTTTGGGTCAAAATTTTTTTGGTCCCAAAATTTTTCGAACTTTTTTTTGACTGAAATTTTTTTTGGTCCCAAAATTTTTCAAACTTTTTTTTGGGTCAAAATTTTTTTTGGGTCAAATTTTTTTTGGTCCCAAAATTTTTCGAAATTTTTTTTGGGTCAAAATTTTTTTGGTCCCAAAATTTTTCGAACTTTTTTTTGACTCAAAATTTTTTTGGTCCCAAAGTTTTTCGAAGTTTTTTTGGGTCAAAATTTTTTTGGTCCCAAAATTTTTCAAACTTTTTTGGGTCAAAATTTTTTGGTCCCAAAATTTTTCGAACTTTTTTTTGGGTCAAATTTTTTTTGGTCCCAAAATTTTTCGAAGTTTTTTTTTGGTAAAAATTTTTTTGGTCCCAAAATTTTTCGAACTTTTTTTTGACTCAAAATTTTTTTCGGTCCCAAAATTTTTCGAAGTTTTTTGGGGTCAAAATTTTTCGAACTTTTTTTTGACTCAAAATTTTTTTGGTCCCAAAGTTTTTCGAAGTTTTTTTGGGTCAAAATTTCTTTGGTCCCAAAATTTTTCAAACTTTTTTTTGGGTCAAAATTTTTTTGGTCCCAAAATCTTTCGAACTTTTTTGGGTCAAAAGTTGTTTTGGTCCCAAAATTTTTTGAACTTTTTTTTGGGTCAAAATTTTTTTGGTCCCAAAATTTTTCAAATTTTTTTTTGGGTCAAAATTTTTTTGGTCCCAAAATTTTTCTAAATTTTTTTTGGGTCAAAATTTTTTTGGTCCAACTTTTTTTGGTCCCAAAATTTTTCGAACTTTTTTTTGGGTCAAAATTTTTTTGGTCCCAAAATTTTTCGAACTTTTTTTTGACTGAAAACTTTTTTGGTCCCAAAATTTTTCAAACTTTTTTTTGGGTCAAAATTTTTTTTGGGTCAAATTTTTTTTGGTCCCAAAATTTTTCGAAATTTTTTTGGGGTCAAAATTTTTTTGGTCCCAAAATTTTTCAAACTTTTTTTTTGGCTCAAAATTTTTTTGGTCCCAAAATTTTTCGAAGTTTTTTTGGGTCAAATTTTTTTTGGTCCCAAAATTTTTCGAAGTTTTTTGGGTCAAAATGTTTTGGTCCCAAAATTTTTCGAACTTTTTTTTGGGTCAAAATTTTTTTGGTCCCAAAATTTTTCAAATTTTTTTTTGGGTCAAAATTTTTTTGGTCCCAAAATTTTTCTAAATTTTTTTTGGGTCAAAATTTTTTCGGTCCAACTTTTTTTGGTCCCAAAATTTTTCGAACTTTTTTTTGGGTCAAAATTTCTTTGGTCCCAAAATTTTTCGAACTTTTTTTTGGGTCAAATTTTTTTTGGTCCCAACATTTTTCGAAGTTTTTTTTGGGTCAAATTTTTTTTGGTCCCAAAATTTTTCGAACTTTTTTTTGACTCAAAATTTTTTTGGTCCCAAAATTTTTCGAAGTTTTTTTGGGTCAAAATTTTTTTGGTCCCAAAATTTTTCAAACTTTTTTGGGTCAAAATTTTTTGGTCCCAAAATTTTTCGAACTTTTTTGGCTCAAAATTTTTTTGGTCCCAAAATTTTTCGAACTTTTTTTTGGGTCAAAATTTTTTTTTGGTCCCAAAATTTTTCGAACTTTTTTGGGTCAAAATTTTTTTGGTCGCAAAATTTTTATAACTTATTTTTGTGTCAAAATTTTTTTGGTCGCAAAATTTTTCGAACTTATTTTTGGGTCAAATTTTTTTTGGTCCCAAAATTTTTCGAACTTTTTTTTGGGTCAAATTTTTTTTGGTCCCAACATTTTTCGAAGTATTTTTTGGGTCAAAATTTTTTTGGTCCCAAAATTTTTCGAACTTTTTTTTGACTCAAAATTTTTTTGGTCCCAAAATTTTTCGAACTTTTTTTTGGGTCAAATTTTTTTTGGTCCCAAAATTTTTCGAAGTTTTTTTTGGTCAAAATTTTTTTGGTCCCAAAATTTTTCAAACTTTTTTTTGGGTCAAAGTTTTTTTTGGTCCCAAAATTTTTCAAACTTTTGTTTGGCTCAAAATTTTTTTGGTCCCAAAATTTTTCTAAATTTTTTTTGGGTCAAAATTTTTTTGGTCCAACTTTTTTTGGTCCCAAAATTTTTCGAACTTTTGTTTGGGTCAAAGTTTTTTTTGGTCCCAAAATTTTTCGAACTTTTTTTTGACTCAAAATTTTTTTGGTCCCAAAATTTTTCGAACTTTTGTTTGGGTCAAAATTTTTTTGGTCCCAAAATTTTTCGAACTTTTTTTTGACTCAAAATTTTTTTGGTCCCAAAATTTTTCGAACTTTTTTTGACTGAAAATTTTTTTGGTCCCAAAATTTTTCAAACTTTTTTTTGGGTCAAAATTTTTTGGATCAAATTTTTTTTGGTCCCAAAATTTTTCGAAATTTCTTTTTGGGTCAAAATTTTTTTGGTCCCAAAATTTTTCAAACTTTTTTTTGGGTCAAAATTTTTTTGGTCCCAAAATTTTTCAAACTTTTTTTTTGGCTCAAAATTTTTTTGGTCCCAAAATTTTTCAAACTTTTTTTTTGGCTCAAAATTTTTTTGGTCCCAAAATTTTTCGAACTTTTTTTTGACTCAAAATTTTTTTGGTCCCAAAATTTTTCGAAGTTTTTTTGGGTCAAAATTTTCTTGGTCCCAAAATTTTTCAAACTTTTTTGGGTCAAAATTTTTTGGTCCCAAAATTTTTCGAACTTTTTTTTGGGTCAAATTTTTTTTGGTCCCAAAATTTTTCGAACTTTTTTTTGGGTCAAATATTTTTTGGTCCCAAAATTTTTCGAATTTTTTTTTGGGTCAAAATTTCTTTGGTCCCAAAATTTTTCAAACTTTTTTTTGGGTCAAAATTTTTTTGGTCCCAAAATCTTTCGAACTTTTTTGGGTCAAAAGTTGTTTTGGTCCCAAAATTTTTTGAACTTTTTTTTGGGTCAAAATTTTTTTTGGGTCAAATTTTTTTTGGTCCCAAAATTTTTCGAAATTTTCTTTGGGTCAAAATTTTTTTGGTCCCAAAATTTTTCAAACTTTTTTTTGGGTCAAAATTTTTTTGGTCCCAAAATCTTTCGAACTTTTTTGGGTCAAAAGTTGTTTTGGTCCCAAAATTTTTTGAACTTTTTTTTTGGGTCAAAATATTTTTTGTCCCAAAATTTTTCAAATTTTTTTTTGGGTCAAAATTTCTTTGGTCCCAAAATTTTTCTAAATTTTTTTTGGGTCAAAATTTTTTTGGTCCAACTTTTTTTGGTCCCAAAATTTTTCGAACTTTTTTTTGGGTCAAAATTTTTTTGGTCCCAAAATTTTTCGAACTTTTTTTTGACTGAAATTTTTTTTGGTCCCAAAATTTTTCAAACTTTTTTTTGGGTCAAAATTTTTTTTGGGTCAAATTTTTTTTGGTCCCAAAATTTTTCGAAATTTTTTTTGGGTCAAAATTTTTTTGGTCCCAAAATTTTTCGAACTTTTTTTTGACTCAAAATTTTTTTGGTCCCAAAGTTTTTCGAAGTTTTTTTGGGTCAAAATTTTTTTGGTCCCAAAATTTTTCAAACTTTTTTGGGTCAAAATTTTTTGGTCCCAAAATTTTTCGAACTTTTTTTTGGGTCAAATTTTTTTTGGTCCCAAAATTTTTCGAAGTTTTTTTTTGGTAAAAATTTTTTTGGTCCCAAAATTTTTCGAACTTTTTTTTGACTCAAAATTTTTTTCGGTCCCAAAATTTTTCGAAGTTTTTTGGGGTCAAAATTTTTCGAACTTTTTTTTGACTCAAAATTTTTTTGGTCCCAAAGTTTTTCGAAGTTTTTTTGGGTCAAAATTTCTTTGGTCCCAAAATTTTTCAAACTTTTTTTTGGGTCAAAATTTTTTTGGTCCCAAAATCTTTCGAACTTTTTTGGGTCAAAAGTTGTTTTGGTCCCAAAATTTTTTGAACTTTTTTTTGGGTCAAAATTTTTTTGGTCCCAAAATTTTTCAAATTTTTTTTTGGCTCTAAATTTTTTTGGTCCCAAAATTTTTCTAAATTTTTTTTGGGTCAAAATTTTTTTGGTCCAACTTTTTTTGGTCCCAAAATTTTTCGAACTTTTTTTTGGGTCAAAATTTTTTTGGTCCCAAAATTTTTCGAACTTTTTTTTGACTGAAAACTTTTTTGGTCCCAAAATTTTTCAAACTTTTTTTTGGGTCAAAATTTTTTTTGGGTCAAATTTTTTTTGGTCCCAAAATTTTTCGAAATTTTTTTGGGGTCAAAATTTTTTTGGTCCCAAAATTTTTCAAACTTTTTTTTTGGCTCAAAATTTTTTTGGTCCCAAAATTTTTCGAAGTTTTTTTGAGTCAAATTTTTTTTGGTCCCAAAATTTTTCGAAGTTTTTTGGGTCAAAATGTTTTGGTCCCAAAATTTTTCGAACTTTTTTTTGGGTCAAAATTTTTTTGGTCCCAAAATTTTTCAAATTTTTTTTTGGGTCAAAATTTTTTTGGTCCCAAAATTTTTCTAAATTTTTTTTGGGTCAAAATTTTTTCGGTCCAACTTTTTTTGGTCCCAAAATTTTTCGAACTTTTTTTTGGGTCAAAATTTTTTCGGTCCAACTTTTTTTGGTCCCAAAATTTTTCGAACTTTTTTTTGGGTCAAAATTTCTTTGGTCCCAAAATTTTTCGAACTTTTTTTTGGGTCAAATTTTTTTTGGTCCCAACATTTTTCGAACTTTTTTTTGACTCAAAATTTTTTTGGTCCCAAAATTTTTCGAAGTTTTTTTGGGTCAAAATTTTTTTGGTCCCAAAATTTTTCTAAATTTTTTTTGGGTCAAAATTTTTTCGGTCCAACTTTTTTTGGTCCCAAAATTTTTCGAACTTTTTTTTGGGTCAAAATTTCTTTGGTCCCAAAATTTTTCGAACTTTTTTTTGGGTCAAATTTTTTTTGGTCCCAACATTTTTCGAACTTTTTTTTGACTCAAAATTTTTTTGGTCCCAAAATTTTTCGAAGTTTTTTTGGGTCAAAATTTTTTTGGTCCCAAAATTTTTCAAACTTTTTTGGGTCAAAATTTTTTGGTCCCAAAATTTTTCGAACTTTTTTGGCTCAAAATTTTTTTGGTCCCAAAATTTTTCGAACTTTTTTTTGGGTCAAAATTTTTTTTTGGTCCCAAAATTTTTCGAACTTTTTTGGGTCAAATTTTTTTTGTTCCCAAAATTTTTCGAACTTTTTTTTGGGTCAAAATTTTTTTGGTCGCAAAATTTTTATAACTTATTTTTGTGTCAAAATTTTTTTGGTCGCAAAATTTTTCGAACTTATTTTTGGGTCAAATTTTTTTTGGTCCCAAAATTTTTCGAACTTTTTTTTGGGTCAAATTTTTTTTGGTCCCAACATTTTTCGAAGTATTTTTTGGGTCAAAATTTTTTTGGTCCCAAAATTTTTCGAACTTTTTTTTGACTCAAAATTTTTTTGGTCCCAAAATTTTTCGAAGTTTTTTTGGGTCAAATTTTTTTTGGTCCCAAAATTTTTCGAAGTTTTTTGGGTCAAAATTTTTTGGTCCCAAAATTTTTCGAACTTTTTTTTGGGTCAAATTTTTTTTGGTCCCAAAATTTTTCGAAGTTTTTTTTGGTCAAAATTTTTTTGGTCCCAAAATTTTTCAAACTTTTTTTTGGGTCAAAGTTTTTTTTGGTCCCAAAATTTTTCAAACTTTTGTTTGGCTCAAAATTTTTTTGGTCCCAAAATTTTTCTAAATTTTTTTTGGGTCAAAATTTTTTTAGTCCAACTTTTTTTGGTCCCAAAATTTTTCGAACTTTTGTTTGGGTCAAAGTTTTTTTTGGTCCCAAAATTTTTCGAACTTTTTTTTGACTCAAAATTTTTTTGGTCCCAAAATTTTTCGAACTTTTGTTTGGGTCAAAATTTTTTTGGTCCCAAAATTTTTCGAACTTTTTTTTGACTCAAAATTTTTTTGGTCCCAAAATTTTTCGAACTTTTTTTGACTGAAAATTTTTTTGGTCCCAAAATTTTTCAAACTTTTTTTTGGGTCAAAATTTTTTGGGTCAAATTTTTTTTGGTCCCAAAATTTTTCGAAATTTCTTTTTGGGTCAAAATTTTTTTGGTCCCAAAATTTTTCAAACTTTTTTTTGGGTCAAAATTTTTTTGGTCCCAAAATTTTTCAAACTTTTTTTTTGGCTCAAAATTTTTTTGGTCCCAAAATTTTTCAAACTTTTTTTTTGGCTCAAAATTTTTTTGGTCCCAAAATTTTTCGAACTTTTTTTTGACTCAAAATTTTTTTGGTCCCAAAATTTTTCGAAGTTTTTTTGGGTCAAAATTTTCTTGGTCCCAAAATTTTTCAAACTTTTTTGGGTCAAAATTTTTTGGTCCCAAAATTTTTCGAACTTTTTTTTGGGTCAAATTTTTTTTGGTCCCAAAATTTTTCGAACTTTTTTTTGGGTCAAATATTTTTTGGTCCCAAAATTTTTCGAATTTTTTTTTGGGTCAAAATTTCTTTGGTCCCAAAATTTTTCAAACTTTTTTTTGGGTCAAAATTTTTTTGGTCCCAAAATCTTTCGAACTTTTTTGGGTCAAAAGTTGTTTTGGTCCCAAAATTTTTTGAACTTTTTTTTGGGTCAAAATTTTTTTGGTCCCAAAATTTTTCAAATTTTTTTTTGGGTCAAAATTTTTTTGGTCCCAAAATTTTTCTAAATTTTTTTTGGGTCAAAATTTTTTTGGTCCAACTTTTTTTGGTCCCAAAATTTTTCGAACTTTTTTTTGGGTCAAAATTTTTTTGGTCCCAAAATTTTTCGAACTTTTTTTTGACTGAAATTTTTTTTGGTCCCAAAATTTTTCAAACTTTTTTTTGGGTCAAAATTTTTTTTGGGTCAAATTTTTTTTGGTCCCAAAATTTTTCGAAATTTTTTTTGGGTCAAAATTTTTTTGGTCCCAAAATTTTTCAAACTTTTTTTTTGGCTCAAAATTTTTTTGGTCCCAAAATTTTTCGAACTTTTTTTTGACTCAAAATTTTTTTGGTCCCAAAATTTTTCGAAGTTTTTTTGGGTCAAAATTTTTTTGGTCCCAAAATTTTTCAAACTTTTTTGGGTCAAAATTTTTTGGTCCCAAAATTTTTCGAACTTTTTTTTGGGTCAAATTTTTTTTGGTCCCAAAATTTTTCGAACTTTTTTTTGACTCAAAATTTTTTTGGTCCCAAAATTTTTCGAAGTTTTTTTGGGTCAAAATTTTTTTGGTCCCAAAATTTTTCAAACTTTTTTGGGTCAAAATTTTTTGGTCCCAACATTTTTCGAACTTTTTTTTGGGTCAAATTTTTTTTGGTCCCAAAATTTTTCAAACTTTTTTGGGTCAAAATTTTTTTGGTCCCAAAATTTTTCGAACTTTTTTTTGACTGAAATTTTTTTTGGTCCCAAAATTTTTCAAAATTTTTTTTGGGTCAAAATTTTTTTTGGGTCAAATTTTTTTTGGTCCCAAAATTTTTCGAAATTTTTTTTGGTCAAAATTTTTTAGGTCCCAAAATTTTTCAAACTTTTTTTGGGTCAAAATTTTTTTTGGGTCAAATTTTTTTTGGTCCCAAAATTTTTCGAAATTTTTTTTGGGTCAAAATTTTTTTGGTCCCAAAATTTTTCAAACTTTTTTTTGGGAACAAAATTTTTTTGGTCCCAAAATTTTTCAAACTTTTTTGGCTCAAAATTTTTTTGGTCCCAAAATTTTTCGAACTTTTTTTTGGCTCAAAATTTTTTTGGTCCCAAAATTTTTCGAACTTTTTTTTGGCTCAAATTTGTTTTGGTCCCAAAATTTTTCGAACTTTTTTGGCTCAAAATTTTTTTGGTCCCAAAATTTTTCAAACTTTTTTTTTGGCTCAAAATTTTTTTGGTCCCAAAATTTTTCGAACTTTTTTTTGACTCAAAATTTTTTTGGTCCCAAAATTTTTCGAAGTTTTTTTGGGTCAAAATTTTTTTGGTCCCAAAATTTTTCAAACTTTTTTGGGTCAAAATTTTTTGGTCCCAAAATTTTTCGAACTTTTTTTTGGGTCAATTTTTTTTTGGTACCAAAATTTTTCGAACTTTTTTTTGACTCAAAATTTTTTTGGTCCCAAAATTTTTCGAAGTTTTTTTGGGTCAAAATTTTTTTGGTCCCAAAATTTTTAAAACTTTTTTGGGTCAAAATTTTTTGGTCCCAACATTTTTCGAACTTTTTTTTGGGTCAAATTTTTTTTGGTCCCAAAATTTTTCAAACTTTTTTGGGTCAAAATTTTTTTGGTCCCAAAATTTTTCGAACTTTTTTTTGACTGAAAATTTTTTTGGTCCCAAAATTTTTCAAACTTTTTTTTGGGTCAAAATTTTTTTTGGGTCAAATTTTTTTTGGTCCCAAAATTTTTCGAAATTTTTTTTGGGTCAAAATTTTTTTGGTCCCAAAATTTTTCAAACTTTTTTTTGGGTCAAAATTTTTTTTGGGTCAAATTTTTTTTGGTCCCAAAATTTTTCGAAATTTTTTTTGGGTCAAATTTTTTTTGGTCCCAAAATTTTTCAAACTTTTTTTTGGGTACAAAATTTTTTTGGTCCCAAAATTTTTCAAACTTTTTTTTGACTCAAAATTTTTTTGGTCCCAAAATTTTTCGAACTTTTTTTGGGTCAAAATTTTTTTGGTCCCAAAATTTTTCAAACTTTTTTGGCTCAAAATTTTTTTGGTCCCAAAATTTTTCGAACTTTTTTTTGGCTCAAAATTTTTTTGGTCCCAAAATTTTTCGAACTTTTTTTTGGCTCAAATTTGTTTTGGTCCCAAAATTTTTCGAACTTTTTTGGCTCAAAATTTTTTTGGTCCCAAAATTTTTCGAACTTTTTTTTGGGTCAAAATTTTTTTGGTCCCAAAATTTTTCGAACTTTTTTTGGGTCAAAATTTTTTTGGTCCCAAAATTTTTCGAAGTTTTTTTTGGGTCAATTTTTTTTGGTCCCAAAATTTTTCGAAGTTTTTTTTGGGTCAAAATTTTTTTGGTCCCAAAATTTTTCGAACTTTTTTTTGACTCAAAATTTTTTTGGTCCCAAAATTTTTCGAAGTTTTTTTGGGTCAAAATTTTTTTGGTCCCGAAATTTTTCAAACTTTTTTGGGTCAAAATTTTTTCAAAGTTTTTTTTGGGTTCAATATTTTTCAAACTTTTTTTTGGGTCACAATTTTTTTGGTCCCAAAATTTTTCGAACTATTTTTTGGGTCAAAATTTTTTTAGTCCCAAAATTTTTTGAAATTTTTTTTGGGTCAAAATTTTTTTGGTCCCAAAATTTTTCAAACTTTTTTGGGTCAAAATTTTTTGGTCCCAAAATTTTTCGAAGTTTTTTTTGGGTCAAAATTTTTTTGGTCCCAAAATTTTTCAAACTTTTTTGGGTCAAAATTTTTTCAAAGTTTTTTTTGGGTTCAATATTTTTTGAAATTTTTTTTGGGTCAAACTTTTTTTGGTCCCAAAATTTTTCGAACTTTTTTTTGGGTCAAAGTTTTTTTTGGTCCCAAAATTTTTCGAACTTTTTTGGCTCAAAATTTTTTTGGTCCCAAAATTTTTCGAACTTTTTTTTGACTCAAAATTTTTTTGGTCCAAAAAAATTTTCGAAGTTTTTTTGGTCAAAATTTTTTGGTCCCAAAATTTTTCGAACTTTTTTTTGGGTCAAATTTTTTTGGTCCCAAAATTTTTCGAAGTTTTTTTTGGGTCAAAATTTTTTTGGTCCCAAAATTTTTCAAACTTTTTTGGGTCAAAGTTTTTTCAAAGTTTTTTTTGGGTTCAATATTTTTTGAAATTTTTTTTGGGTCAAACTTTTTTTGGTCCCAAAATTTTTCGAACTTTTTTTTGGGTCAAAGTTTTTTTTGGTCCCAAAATTTTTCGAACTTTTTTGGCTCAAAATTTTTTTGGTCCCAAAATTTTTCGAACTTTTTTTTGACTCAAAATTTTTTTGGTCCAAAAAATTTTTCAAACTTTTTTGGGTCAAAATTTTTTGGTCCCAAAATTTTTCGAACTTTTTTTGGTCAAAATTTTTTGGTCCCAAAATTTTTCGAACTTTTTTTTGGGTCAAATTTTTTTGGTCCCAAAATTTTTCGAACTTTTTTTTGGGTCAAAACTTTTTTGGTCCCAAAATTTTTCGAACTTTTTTTTGGGTCAAAGTTTTTTTTGGTCCCAAAATTTTTCAAACTTTTGTTTGGGTCAAAATTTTTTTGGTCCCAAAATTTTTCGAACTTTTTTTTGGGTCAAAATTTTTTTGGTCCCAAAATTTTTCGAACTTTTTTTTGGGTCAAATTTTTTTTGGTCCCAAAATTTTTCGAAGTTTTTTTTGGGTCAAAATTTTTTTGGTCCCAAAATTTTTCGAACTTTTTTTTGGGTCAAAATTTTTTTTGGGTCAAATTTTTTTTGGTCCCAAAATTTTTCGAATTTTTTTTTGTGTCAAAATTTTTTTGGTCCCAAAATTTTTCAAACTTTTTTTTTTGCTCAAAATTTTTTTGGTCCCAAAATTTTTCGAACTTTTTTTTGACTCAAAATTTTTTTGGTCCCAAAATTTTTCGAAGTTTTTTTGGGTCAAATTTTTTTTGGTCCCAAAATTTTTCAAACCTTTTTGGGTCAAAATTTTTTGGTCCCAAAATTTTTCAAACTTTTTTTTGGGTCAAACTTTTTTTTGGTCCCAAAATTTTTCAAAATTTTTTTTGGGTCAAAATTTTTTTGGTCCCAAAATTTTTCGAAATTTTTTTTGGGTCAAATTTTTTTTGGTCCCAAAATTTTTCGAAGTTTTTTTTGGGTCAAAATTTTTTTGGTCCCAAAATTTTTCGAAGTTTTTTTTGGGTCAAAATTTTTTTGGTCCCAAAAATTTTTCGAACTTTTTTTGGACTCAAAATTTTTTTGGTCCCAAAATTTTTTGAAGTTTTTTTGGGTCAAAATTTTTTTGGTCCCAAAATTTTTCAAACTTTTTTGGGTCAAAATTTTTTTGGTCCCAAAATTTTTCAAACTTTTTTGGGTCAAAATTTTTTGGTCCCAAAATTTTTCGAACTTTTTTGGGTCAAAATTTTTTGGTCCCAAAATTTTTCGAACTTTTTTTTGGGTCAAATTTTTTTTGGTCCCAAAATTTTTCGAAGTTTTTTTTTGGTCAAAATTTTTTTGGTCCCAAAATTTTTCAAACTTTTTTTTGGGTCAAAGTTTTTTTTGGTCCCAAAATTTTTCAAACTTTTGTTTGGGTCAAAATTTTTTTGGTCCCAAAATTTTTCGAACTTTTTTTTGGGTCAAAATTTTTTTGGTCCCAAAATTTTTCGAACTTTTTTTTGGGTCAAATTTTTTTTGGTCCCAAAATTTTTCGAAGTTTTTTTTGGGTCAAAATTTTTTTGGTCCCAAAATTTTTCGAACTTTTTTATGACTCAAAATTTTTTTGGTCCCAAACTTTTTCGAAGTTTTTTTGGGTCAAAATTTTTTTGGTCCCAAAATTTTTCAAACTTTTTTTTGGGTCAAAATTTGTTTGGGTTCAAATTTTTTTTTGGTCCCAAAATTTTTCGAAATTTTTTTTGTGTCAAAATTTTTTTGGTCCCAAAATTTTTCGAACTTTTTTTTGACTCAAAATTTTTTTGGTCCCAAAATTTTTCGAAGTTTTTTTGGGTCAAAATTTTTTTGGTCCCAAAATTTTTCAAACTTTTTTTTGGGTCAAAGTTTTTTTTGGTCCCAAAATTTTTCAAACTTTTGTTTGGGTCAAAATTTTTTTGGTCCCAAAATTTTTCGAACTTTTTTTTGGGTCAAAATTTTTTTGGTCCCAAAATTTTTCGAACTTTTTTTTGGGTCAAAATTTTTTTGGTCCCAAAATTTTTCGAACTTTTTTTTGGCTCAAAATTTTTTTGGTCCCAAAATTTTTCGAACTTTTTTTTTGGCTCAAAATTTTTTTGGTCCCAAAATTTTTCAAACTTTTTTTTGGGTCAAAGTTTTTTTTGGTCCCAAAATTTTTCGAACTTTTTTTTGGGTCAAATTTTTTTTGGTCCCAAAATTTTTCGAAGTTTTTTTTTGGTCAAAATTTTTTTGGTCCCAAAATTTTTCAAACTTTTTTTTGGGTCAAAGTTTTTTTTGGTCCCAAAATTTTTCAAACTTTTGTTTGGGTCAAAATTTTTTTGGTCCCAAAATTTTTCGAACTTTTTTTTGGGTCAAAATTTTTTTGGTCCCAAAATTTTTCGAACTTTTTTTTGGGTCAAATTTTTTTTGGTCCCAAAATTTTTCGAAGTTTTTTTTGGGTCAAAATTTTTTTGGTCAAATTTTTTTTGGTCCCAAAATTTTTCGAAGTTTTTTTTTCGTCAAAATTTTTTTGGTCCCAAAATTTTTCAAACTTTTTTTTGGGTCAAACTTTTTTTTGGTCCCAAAATTTTTCAAAATTTTTTTTGGGTCAAAATTTTTTTGGTCCCAAAATTTTTCGAAATTTTTTTTGGGTCAAATTTTTTTTGGTCCCAAAATTTTTCGAAGTTTTTTTTGGGTCAAAATTTTTTTGGTCCCAAAATTTTTTTTGGTCCCAAAATTTTTCAAACTTTTTTTTGGGTCAAAGTTTTTTTTGGTCCCAAAATTTTTCAAACTTTTGTTTGGGTCAAAATTTTTTTGGTCCCAAAATTTTTCGAACTTTTTTTTGGGTAAAATTTGTTTTGGTCCCAAAATTTTTCGAACTTTTTTTTGGGTAAAATTTTTTTTGGTCCCAAAATTTTTCGAAGTTTTTTTTGGGTCAAAATTTTTTTGGTCCCAAAATTTTTCGAACTTTTTTATGACTCAAAATTTTTTTGGTCCCAAACTTTTTCGAAGTTTTTTTGGGTCAAAATTTTTTTGGTCCCAAAATTTTTCAAACCTTTTTGGGTCAAAATTTTTTGGTCCCAAAATTTTTCGAACTTTTTTTTGGGTCAAATTTTTTTTGGTCCCAAAATTTTTCGAAGTTTTTTTTTCGTCAAAATTTTTTTGGTCCCAAAATTTTTCAAACTTTTTTTTTGGGTCAAACTTTTTTTTGGTCCCAAAATTTTTCAAAATTTTTTTTGGGTCAAAATTTTTTTGGTCCCAAAATTTTTCGAAATTTTTTTTGGGTCAAATTTTTTTTGGTCCCAAAATTTTTCGAAGTTTTTTTTGGGTCAAAATTTTTTTGGTCCCAAAATTTTTCGAACTCTTTTCTGGGTCAAAATTTTTTTGGTCCCAAAATTTTTCGAACTTTTTTTTGGATCAAAATTTTTTTGGTCCCAAAATTTTTTCGAACTTTTTTTTGGGTCAAAATTTTTTTGGTCCCAAAATTTTTCGAACTTTTTTTTGGCTCAAAATTTTTTTGGTCCCAAAATTTTTCGAACTTTTTTTTTGGCTCAAAATTTTTTTGGTCCCAAAATTTTTCGAACTTTTTTTTGGGTCAAATTTTTTTTGGTCCCAAAATTTTTCGAAGTTTTTTTTTGGTCAAAATTTTTTTGGTCCCAAAATTTTTCAAACTTTTTTTTGGGTCAAAGTTTTTTTTGGTCCCAAAATTTTTCAAACTTTTGTTTGAGTCAAAATTTTTTTGGTCCCAAAATTTTTCGAACTTTTTTTTGGGTAAAATTTTTTTTGGTCCCAAAATTTTTCGAACTTTTTTTTGGGTCAAAATTTTTTTGGTCCCAAAATTTTTCGAACTTTTTTATGACTCAAAATTTTTTTGGTCCCAAACTTTTTCGAACTTTTTTTTGACTCAAAATTTTTTTGGTCCCAAAATTTTTCGAAGTTTTTTTGGGTCAAAATTTTTTTGGTCCCAAAATTTTTCAAACTTTTTTTTTGGGTCAAACTTTTTTTTGGTCCCAAAATTTTTCAAAATTTTTTTTCGGTCAAAATTTTTTTGGTCCCAAAATTTTTCGAACTTTTTTTTGACTCAAAATTTTTTTGGTCCCAAAATTTTTCGAAGTTTTTTTGGGTCAAAATTTTTTTGGTCCCAAAATTTTTCAAACTTTTTTTTTGGGTCAAACTTTTTTTTGGTCCCAAAATTTTTCAAAATTTTTTTTGGGTCAAAATTTTTTTGGTCCCAAAATTTTTCGAAATTTTTTTTGGGTCAAATTTTTTTTGGTCCCAAAATTTTTCGAAGTTTTTTTTGGGTCAAAATTTTTTTGGTCCCAAAATTTTTCGAACTCTTTTCTGGGTCAAAATTTTTTTGGTCCCAAAATTTTTCGAACTTTTTTTTGGATCAAAATTTTTTTGGTCCCAAAATTTTTTCGAACTTTTTTTTGGGTCAAAATTTTTTTGGTCCCAAAATTTTTCGAACTTTTTTTTGGCTCAAAATTTTTTTGGTCCCAAAATTTTTCGAACTTTTTTTTTGGCTCAAAATTTTTTTGGTCCCAAAATTTTTCGAACTTTTTTTTGGGTCAAATTTTTTTTGGTCCCAAAATTTTTCGAAGTTTTTTTTTGGTCAAAATTTTTTTGGTCCCAAAATTTTTCAAACTTTTTTTTGGGTCAAAGTTTTTTTTGGTCCCAAAATTTTTCAAACTTTTGTTTGAGTCAAAATTTTTTTGGTCCCAAAATTTTTCGAACTTTTTTTTGGGTAAAATTTTTTTTGGTCCCAAAATTTTTCGAACTTTTTTTTGGGTCAAATTTTTTTTGGTCCCAAAATTTTTCGAAGTTTTTTTTGGGTCAAAATTTTTTTGGTCCCAAAATTTTTCGAACTTTTTATGACTCAAAATTTTTTTGGTCCCAAACTTTTTCGAAGTTTTTTTGGGTCAAAATTTTTTTGGTCCCAAAATTTTTCAAACTTTTTTTTGACTCAAAATTTTTTTGGTCCCAAAATTTTTCGAAGTTTTTTTGGGTCAAAATTTTTTTGGTCCCAAAATTTTTCAAACTTTTTTGGGTCAAAATTTTTTTGGTCCCAAAATTTTTCAAACTTTTTTGGGTCAAAATTTTTTGGTCCCAAAATTTTTCGAACTTTTTTGGGTCAAAATTTTTTGGTCCCAAAATTTTTCGAACTTTTTTTTGGGTCAAATTTTTTTTGGTCCCAAAATTTTTCGAAGTTTTTTTTTGGTCAAAATTTTTTTGGTCCCAAAATTTTTCAAACTTTTTTTTGGGTCAAAGTTTTTTTTGGTCCCAAAATTTTTCAAACTTTTGTTTGGGTCAAAATTTTTTTGGTCCCAAAATTTTTCGAACTTTTTTTTGGGTCAAAATTTTTTTGGTCCCAAAATTTTTCGAACTTTTTTTTGGGTCAAAATTTTTTTGGTCCCAAAATTTTTCGAACTTTTTTTTGGCTCAAAATTTTTTTGGTCCCAAAATTTTTCGAACTTTTTTTTTGGCTCAAAATTTTTTTGGTCCCAAAATTTTTCGAACTTTTTTTTGGGTCAAAATTTTTTCGAAGTTTTTTTTGGGTCAAAATTTTTTTGGTCCCAAAATTTTTCAAACTTTTTTTTTGGCTCAAAATTTTTTTGGTCCCAAAATTTTTCGAACATTTTTTTGGGTCAAAATTTTTTCGAAGTTTTTTTTGGGTCAAAATTTTTTTGGTCCCAAAATTTTTCGAAGTTTTTTTTTGGCTCAAAATTTTTTTGGTCCCAAAATTTTTCGAACTTTTTTTTGGGTCAAATTTTTTTTGGTCCCAAAATTTTTCGAAGTTTTTTTTTGGTCAAAATTTTTTTGGTCCCAAAATTTTTCAAACTTTTTTTTGGGTCAAAGTTTTTTTTGGTCCCAAAATTTTTCAAACTTTTGTTTGAGTCAAAATTTTTTTGGTCCCAAAATTTTTCGAACTTTTTTTTGGGTAAAATTTTTTTTGGTCCCAAAATTTTTCGAACTTTTTTTTGGGTCAAATTTTTTTTGGTCCCAAAATTTTTCGAAGTTTTTTTTGGGTCAAAATTTTTTTGGTCCCAAAATTTTTCGAACTTTTTTATGACTCAAAATTTTTTTGGTCCCAAACTTTTTCGAAGTTTTTTTGGGTCAAAATTTTTTTGGTCCCAAAATTTTTCAAACTTTTTTTTGGGTCAAAATTTTTTTCGGTTCAAATTTTTTTTGGTCCCAAAATTTTTCGAAATTTTTTTTGTGTCAAAATTTTTTTGGTCCCAAAATTTTTCGAAGTTTTTTTTTGACTCAAAATTTTTTTGGTCCCAAAATTTTTCGAAGTTTTTTTGGGTCAAAATTTTTTTGGTCCCAAAATTTTTCAAACTTTTTTGGGTCAAAATTTTTTTGGTCCCAAAATTTTTCAAACTTTTTTGGGTCAAAATTTTTTGGTCCCAAAATTTTTCGAACTTTTTTGGGTCAAAATTTTTTGGTCCCAAAATTTTTCGAACTTTTTTTTGGGTCAAATTTTTTTTGGTCCCAAAATTTTTCGAAGTTTTTTTTTGGTCAAAATTTTTTTGGTCCCAAAATTTTTCAAACTTTTTTTTGGGTGAAAGTTTTTTTTGGTCCCAAAATTTTTCAAACTTTTGTTTGGGTCAAAATTTTTTCGAAGTTTTTTTTGGGTCAAAATTTTTTTGGTCCCAAAATTTTTCAAACTTTTTTTTTGGCTCAAAATTTTTTTGGTCCCAAAATTTTTCAAACTTTTTTTTGGGTCAAAATTTTTTCGAAGTTTTTTTTGGGTCAAAATTTTTTTGGTCCCAAAATTTTTCAAACTTTTTTTTTGGCTCAAAATTTTTTTCGTCCCAAAATTTTTCAAACTTTTTTTTGGGTCAAAATTTTTTCGAAGTTTTTTTTGGGTCAAAATTTTTTTGGTCCCAAAATTTTTCGAAGTTTTTTTTTGGGTCAAAGTTTTTTTCGTCCCAAAATTTTTCAAACTTTTTTTTGGGTCAAATTTTTTTTGGTCCCAAAATTTTTCGAAAATTTTTTTGGGTCAAAATTTTTTTGGTCCCAAAATTTTTCTAAATTTTTTTTGGGTCAAAATTTTTTTGGTCCCAAAATTTTTCGAAGTTTTTTTTGGGTCAAATTTTTTTTGGTCCCAAAATTTTTCGAAGTTTTTTTGGGTCAAAATTTTTTTGGTCCCAAAATTTTTCAAACTTTTTTTTGGGTCAAAATTTTTTCGAAGTTTTTTTTGGGTCAAAATTTTTTTGGTCCCAAAATTTTTCAAACTTTTTTTTTGGCTCAAAATTTTTTTGGTCCCAAAATTTTTCAAACTTTTTTTTGGGTCAAAATTTTTTCGAAGTTTTTTTGGGTCAAAATTTTTTTGCTCTCAAAATTTTTCGAACTTTTTTTTGGGTCAAATTTTTTTTGGTCCCAAAATTTTTTTAAGTTTTTTTTTGGTCAAAATTTTTTTGGTCCCAAAATTTTTCGAACTTTTTTTTGGCTCAAAATTTTTTTGGTCCCAAAATTTTTCGAACTTTTTTTTTGGCTCAAAATTTTTTTGGTCCCAAAATTTTTCAAACTTTTTTTTGTTGCAAAATTTTTTCGAAGTTTTTTTTGGGTCAAAATTTTTTTGGTCCCAAAATTTTTCAAACTTTTTTTTTGGCTCAAAATTTTTTTGGTCCCAAAATTTTTAAAACTTTTTTTTGGGTCAAAATTTTTTTGGTCCCAAAATTTTTCGAACTTTTTTTTGGGTCAAAATTTTTTTGGTCCCAAAATTTTTCAAACTTTTTTTTGGTCCCAAAATTTTTCGAACTTTTTTGGGTCAAAATTTTTTGGTCCCAAAATTTTTCGAACTTTTTTTTGGGTCAAATTTTTTTTGGTCCCAAAATTTTTCGAAGTTTTTTTTTGGTCAAAATTTTTTTGGTCCCAAAATTTTTCAAACTTTTTTTTGGGTCAAAGTTTTTTTTGGTCCCAAAATTTTTCAAACTTTTTTTTGGGTCAAATTTTTTTTGGTCCCAAAATTTTTCGAAAATTTTTTTGGGTCAAAATTTTTTTGGTCCCAAAATTTTTCTAAATTTTTTTTGGGTCAAAATTTTTTTGGTCCCAAAATTTTTCGAAGTTTTTTTTGGGTCAAATTTTTTTTGGTCCCAAAATTTTTCGAAGTTTTTTTGGGTCAAAATTTTTTTGGTCCCAAAATTTTTCAAACTTTTTTTTGGGTCAAAATTTTTTCGAAGTTTTTTTTGGGTCAAAATTTTTTTGGTCCCAAAATTTTTCAAACTTTTTTTTTGGCTCAAAATTTTTTTGGTCCCAAAATTTTTCAAACTTTTTTTTGGGTCAAAATTTTTTCGAAGTTTTTTTGGGTCAAAATTTTTTTGCTCTCAAAATTTTTCGAACTTTTTTTTGGGTCAAATTTTTTTTGGTCCCAAAATTTTTTTAAGTTTTTTTTTGGTCAAAATTTTTTTGGTCCCAAAATTTTTCGAACTTTTTTTTGGCTCAAAATTTTTTTGGTCCCAAAATTTTTCGAACTTTTTTTTTGGCTCAAAATTTTTTTGGTCCCAAAATTTTTCAAACTTTTTTTTGTTGCAAAATTTTTTCGAAGTTTTTTTTGGGTCAAAATTTTTTTGGTCCCAAAATTTTTCAAACTTTTTTTTGGTCCCAAAATTTTTCGAACTTTTTTGGGTCAAAATTTTTTGGTCCCAAAATTTTTCGAACTTTTTTTTGGGTCAAATTTTTTTTGGTCCCAAAATTTTTCGAAGTTTTTTTTTGGTCAAAATTTTTTTGGTCCCAAAATTTTTTAAACTTTTTTTTGGGTCAAAGTTTTTTTTGGTCCCAAAATTTTTCGAACTTTTTTTTGGGTCAAAATTTTTTTGGTCCCAAAATTTTTCGAACTTTTTTTTGGGTCAAAATTTTTTTGGTCCCAAAATTTTTCGAACTTTTTTTTGGCTCAAAATTTTTTTGGTCCCAAAATTTTTCGAACTTTTTTTTTGGCTCAAAATTTTTTTGGTCCCAAAATTTTTCAAACTTTTTTTTGGGTCAAAATTTTTTCGAAGTTTTTTTTGGGTCAAAATTTTTCAAACTTTTTTTTTGGCTCAAAATTTTTTTGGTCCCAAAATTTTTCGAACTTTTTTTTGGGTCAAAATTTTTTCGAAGTTTTTTTTGGGTCAAAATTTTTTTGGTCCCAAAATTTTTCGATATTTTTTTTTGGCTCAAAATTTTTTTGGTCCCAAAATTTTTCGAACTTTTTTTTTGGCTCAAAATTTTTTTGGTCCCAAAATTTTTCAAACTTTTTTTTGGGTCAAAATTTTTTCGAAGTTTTTTTTGGGTCAAAAATTTTTTGGTCCCAAAATTTTTCAAACTTTTTTTTTGGCTCAAAATTTTTTTGGTCCCAAAATTTTTCGAACTTTTTTTTGGGTCAAAATTTTTTCGAAGTTTTTTTTGGGTCAAAATTTTTTTGGTCCCAAAATTTTTCGAAGTTTTTTTTTGGCTCAAAATTTTTTTGGTCCCAAAATTTTTCAAACTTTTTTTTGGGTCAAAGTTTTTTTTGGTCCCAAAATTTTTCAAACTTTTGTTTGAGTCAAAATTTTTTTGGTCCCAAAATTTTTCGAACTTTTTTTTGGGTAAAATTTTTTTTGGTCCCAAAATTTTTCGAACTTTTTTTTGGGTCAAATTTTTTTTGGTCCCAAAATTTTTCGAAGTTTTTTTTGGGTCAAAATTTTTTTGGTCCCAAAATTTTTCGAACTTTTTTATGACTCAAAATTTTTTTGGTCCCAAACTTTTTCGAAGTTTTTTTGGGTCAAAATTTTTTTGGTCCCAAAATTTTTCAAACTTTTTTTTGGGTCAAAATTTTTTTGGGTTCAAATTTTTTTTGGTCCCAAAATTTTTCGAAATTTTTTTTGGCTCAAAATTTTTTTGGTCCCAAAATTTTTCGAACTTTTTTTTTGGCTCAAAATTTTTTTGGTCCCAAAATTTTTCAAACTTTTTTTTGTTGCAAAATTTTTTCGAAGTTTTTTTTGGGTCAAAATTTTTTTGGTCCCAAAATTTTTCAAACTTTTTTTTTGGCTCAAAATTTTTTTGGTCCCAAAATTTTTAAAACTTTTTTTTGGGTCAAAATTTTTTTGGTCCCAAAATTTTTCGAACTTTTTTTTGGGTCAAAATTTTTTTGGTCCCAAAATTTTTCAAACTTTTTTTTGGGTCAAAAATTTTTCGAACTTTTTTTTGGGTCAAAATTTTTTTGGTCCCAAAATTTTTCGAACTTTTTTTTGGGTCAAAATTTTTTCGAACTTTTTTTGGGTCAAAATTTTTTCGAAGTTTTTTTTGGGTCAAAATTTTTTCGAAGTTTTTTTTGGGTCAAAATTTTTTTGGTCCCAAAATTTTTCAAACTTTTTTTTGGCTCAAAATTTTTTTGGGTCAAAAAATGTTCTAACTTTTTTTTGGGTCAAAATTTTTTTGGTCCCAAAATTTTTCGAACTTTTTTTTGGGTCAAAATTTTTTCGAAGTTTTTTTTGGGTCAAAATTTTTTTGGGTCAAAATTTTTTCGAACTTTTTTTTGGGTCAAAATTTTTTTGGTCCCAAAATTTATCGTACTTTTTTTTGGGTTAAAATTTTTTCGAAGTTTTTTTTTTGGTCAAAATTTTTTTGGACCCAAAATTTTTCAAACTTTTTTTGGCTCAAATTTTTTTTGGGTCAAAATTTTTTCAAACTTTTTTTTGGCTCAAAATTTTTTTGAAGTTTTTTTTGGGTTCAATATTTTTCGAACTTTTTTCTGGGTCAAAATGTTTTTGGTCCCAAAATTTTTCAAACTTTTTTTTGGGTCAAAAATTTTTCGAACTTTTTTTTGGGTCAAAATTTTTTTGGTCCCAAAATTTTTCGAACTCTTTTTTGGGTCAAAATTTTTTTGGTCCCAAAATTTTTCGAACTCTTTTCTGGGTCAAAATTTTTTTGGTCCCAAAATTTTTCGAACTTTTTTTTGGATCAAAATTTTTTTGGTCCCAAAATTTTTTCGAACTTTTTTTTGGGTCAAAATTTTTTTGGTCCCAAAATTTTTCGAACTTTTTTTTGGCTCAAAATTTTTTTGGTCCCAAAATTTGTCGAACTTTTTTTTTGGCTCAAAATTTTTTTGGTCCCAAAATTTTTAAAACTTTTTTTTGGGTCAAAATTTTTTTGGTCCCAAAATTTTTCGAACTTTTTTTTGGGTCAAAATTTTTTTGGTCCCAAAATTTTTCAAACTTTTTTTTGGGTCAACAATTTTTCGAACTTTTTTTTGGGTCAAAATTTTTTTGGTCCCAAAATTTTTCAAACTTTTTTTTGGGTCAAAATTTTTTTGGTCCCAAAATTTTTCGAACTTTTTTTTGGGTCAAAATTTTTTTGGTCCCAAAATTTTTCGAACTTTTTTTGGGTCAAAATTTTTTTGGTCCCAAAATTTTTCAAACTTTTTTTTGGGTCAAATTTTTTTTGGTCCCAAAATTTTTCGAAGTTTTTTTTGGGTCAAAATTTTTTTGGTCCCAAAATATTTCTAAATTTTTTTTGGGTCAAAATTTTTTTGGTCCCAAAATTTTTCGAAGTTTTTTTTGGGTCAAATTTTTTTTGGTCCCAAAATTTTTCAAAGTTTTTTTGGGTCAAAATTTTTTTGGTCCCAAAATTTTTAAAACTTTTTTTTGGGTCAAAATTTTTTCGAAGTTTTTTTTGGGTCAAAATTTTTTTGGTTCCAAAATTTTTCAAACTTTTTTTTTGGCTCAAAATTTTTTTGGTCCCAAAATTTTTCAAACTTTTTTTTGGGTCAAAATTTTTTCGAAGTTTTTTTTGGGTCAAAATTTTTTTGGTCCCAAAATTTTTCGAAGTTTTTTTTTGGGTCAAAGTTTTTTTGGTCCCAAAATTTTTTTAACTTTTTTTTTGGCTCAAAATTTTTTTGGTCCCAAAATTTTTCGAACTTTTTTTTGGGTCAAAATTGTTTTGGTCCCAAAATTTTTCGAACTTTTTTATGACTCAAAATTTTTTTGGTCCCAAACTTTTTCGAAGTTTTTTTGGGTCAAAATTTTTTTGGTCCCAAAATTTTTCAAACTTTTTTTTGGGTCAAAATTTTTTGGTCCCAAAATTTTTCGAAGTTTTTTTTGGGTCAAAATTTTTTCGAAGTTTTTTTTGGGTCAAAATTTTTTTGGTCCCAAAATTTTTCAAACTTTTTTTTGGCTCAAAATTTTTTTGGGTCAAAAAATGTTCTAACTTTTTTTTGGGTCAAAATTTTTTTGGTCCCAAAATTTTTCGAACTTTTTTTTGGGTCAAAATTTTTTCGAAGTTTTTTTTGGGTCAAAATTTTTTTGGGTCAAAATTTTTTCGAACTTTTTTTTGGGTCAAAATTTTTTTGGTCCCAAAATTTATCGTACTTTTTTTTGGGTTAAAATTTTTTCGAAGTTTTTTTTTTGGTCAAAATTTTTTTGGACCCAAAATTTTTCAAACTTTTTTTGGCTCAAATTTTTTTTGGGTCAAAATTTTTTCAAACTTTTTTTTGGCTCAAAATTTTTTTGAAGTTTTTTTTGGGTTCAATATTTTTCGAACTTTTTTCTGGGTCAAAATGTTTTTGGTCCCAAAATTTTTCAAACTTTTTTTTGGGTCAAAAATTTTTCGAACTTTTTTTTGGGTCAAAATTTTTTTGGTCCCAAAATTTTTCGAACTCTTTTTTGGGTCAAAATTTTTTTGGTCCCAAAATTTTTCGAACTCTTTTCTGGGTCAAAATTTTTTTGGTCCCAAAATTTTTCGAACTTTTTTTTGGATCAAAATTTTTTTGGTCCCAAAATTTTTTCGAACTTTTTTTTGGGTCAAAATTTTTTTGGTCCCAAAATTTTTCGAACTTTTTTTTGGCTCAAAATTTTTTTGGTCCCAAAATTTGTCGAACTTTTTTTTTGGCTCAAAATTTTTTTGGTCCCAAAATTTTTAAAACTTTTTTTTGGGTCAAAATTTTTTTGGTCCCAAAATTTTTCGAACTTTTTTTTGGGTCAAAATTTTTTTGGTCCCAAAATTTTTCAAACTTTTTTTTGGGTCAACAATTTTTCGAACTTTTTTTTGGGTCAAAATTTTTTTGGTCCCAAAATTTTTCAAACTTTTTTTTGGGTCAAAATTTTTTTGGTCCCAAAATTTTTCGAACTTTTTTTTGGGTCAAAATTTTTTTGGTCCCAAAATTTTTCGAACTTTTTTTGGGTCAAAATTTTTTTGGTCCCAAAATTTTTCAAACTTTTTTTTGGGTCAAATTTTTTTTGGTCCCAAAATTTTTCGAAGTTTTTTTTGGGTCAAAATTTTTTTGGTCCCAAAATATTTCTAAATTTTTTTTGGGTCAAAATTTTTTTGGTCCCAAAATTTTTCGAAGTTTTTTTTGGGTCAAATTTTTTTTGGTCCCAAAATTTTTCAAAGTTTTTTTGGGTCAAAATTTTTTTGGTCCCAAAATTTTTCAAACTTTTTTTTGGGTCAAAATTTTTTCGAAGTTTTTTTTGGGTCAAAATTTTTTTGGTTCCAAAATTTTTCAAACTTTTTTTTTGGCTCAAAATTTTTTTGGTCCCAAAATTTTTCAAACTTTTTTTTGGGTCAAAATTTTTTCGAAGTTTTTTTTGGGTCAAAATTTTTTTGGTCCCAAAATTTTTCGAAGTTTTTTTTTGGGTCAAAGTTTTTTTGGTCCCAAAATTTTTTTAACTTTTTTTTTGGCTCAAAATTTTTTTGGTCCCAAAATTTTTCGAACTTTTTTTTGGGTCAAAATTGTTTTGGTCCCAAAATTTTTCGAACTTTTTTATGACTCAAAATTTTTTTGGTCCCAAACTTTTTCGAAGTTTTTTTGGGTCAAAATTTTTTTGGTCCCAAAATTTTTCAAACTTTTTTTTGGGTCAAAATTTTTTGGTCCCAAAATTTTTCGAACTTTTTTTTGGGTCAAATTTTTTTTGGTCCCAAAATTTTTCGAAGTTTTTTTTTGGTCAAAATTTTTTTGGTCCCAAAATTTTTCAAACTTTTTTTTGGGTCAAAGTTTTTTTTGGTCCCAAAATTTTTCAAACTTTTGTTTGGGTCAAAATTTTTTTGGTCCCAAAATTTTTCGAACTTTTTTTTGGGTCAAAATTTTTTTGGTCCCAAAATTTTTCGAACTTTTTTTTGGGTCAAAATTTTTTTGGTCCCAAAATTTTTCGAACTTTTTTTTGGCTCAAAATTTTTTTGGTCCCAAAATTTTTCGAACTTTTTTTTTGGCTCAAAATTTTTTTGGTCTCAAAATTTTTCAAACTTTTTTTTGGGTCAAAATTTTTTCGAAGTTTTTTTTGGGTCAAAATTTTTTTGGTCCCAAAATTTTTCAAACTTTTTTTTGGGTCAAAATTTTTTCGAAGTTTTTTTTGGGTCAAAATTTTTTTGGTCCCAAAATTTTTCAAACTTTTTTTTTGGCTCAAAATTTTTTTGGTCCCAAAATTTTTCAAACTTTTTTTTGGGTCAAAATTTTTTCGAAGTTTTTTTTGGGTCAAAATTTTTTTGGTCCCAAAATTTTTCAAAGTTTTTTTTTGGGTCAAAGTTTTTTTGGTCCCAAAATTTTTTTTACTTTTTTTTGGTTCAAAATTTTTTTGGTCCCAAAATTTTTCGAACTTTTTTTTGGGTAAAAATTTTTTTGGTCCCAAAATTTTTCGAACTTTTTTATGACTCAAAATTTTTTTGGTCCCAAACTTTTTCGAAGTTTTTTTGGGTCAAAATTTTTTTGGTCCCAAAATTTTTCAAACTTTTTTTTGGGTCAAAATTTTTTGGTCCCAAAATTTTTCGAACTTTTTTTTGGGTCAAATTTTTTTTGGTCCCAAAATTTTTCGAAGTTTTTTTTTGGTCAAAATTTTTTTGGTCCCAAAATTTTTCAAACTTTTTTTTGGGTCAAAGTTTTTTTTGGTCCCAAAATTTTTCAAACTTTTGTTTGGGTCAAAATTTTTTTGGTCCCAAAATTTTTCGAACTTTTTTTTGGGTCAAAATTTTTTTGGTCCCAAAATTTTTCGAACTTTTTTTTGGGTCAAAATTTTTTTGGTCCCAAAATTTTTCGAACTTTTTTTTGGCTCAAAATTTTTTTGGTCCCAAAATTTTTCGAACTTTTTTTTTGGCTCAAAATTTTTTTGGTCTCAAAATTTTTCAAACTTTTTTTTGGGTCAAAATTTTTTCGAAGTTTTTTTTGGGTCAAAATTTTTTTGGTCCCAAAATTTTTCAAACTTTTTTTTGGGTCAAAATTTTTTCGAAGTTTTTTTTGGGTCAAAATTTTTTTGGTCCCAAAATTTTTCAAACTTTTTTTTTGGCTCAAAATTTTTTTGGTCCCAAAATTTTTCAAACTTTTTTTTGGGTCAAAATTTTTTCGAAGTTTTTTTTGGGTCAAAATTTTTTTGGTCCCAAAATTTTTCAAAGTTTTTTTTTGGGTCAAAGTTTTTTTGGTCCCAAAATTTTTTTTACTTTTTTTTGGTTCAAAATTTTTTTGGTCCCAAAATTTTTCGAACTTTTTTTTGGGTCAAAATTTTTTTGGTCCCAAAATTTTTCGAACTTTTTTATGACTCAAAATTTTTTTGGTCCCAAACTTTTTCGAAGTTTTTTTGGGTCAAAATTTTTTTGGTCCCAAAATTTTTCAAACTTTTTTTTGGGTCAAAATTTTTTTGGGTTCAAATTTTTTTTGGTCCCAAAATTTTTCGAAATTTTTTTTGTGTCAAAATTTTTTTGGTCCCAAAATTTTTCGAACTTTTTTTTGGGTCAAATTTTTTTTGGTCCCAAAATTTTTCGAAGTTTTTTTTGGGTCAAAATTTTTTTGGTCCCAAAATATTTCTAAATTTTTTTTGGGTCAAAATTTTTTTGGTCCCAAAATTTTTCGAAGTTTTTTTTGGGTCAAATTTTTTTTGGTCCCAAAATTTTTCAAAGTTTTTTTGGGTCAAAATTTTTTTGGTCCCAAAATTTTTCAAACTTTTTTTTGGGTCAAAATTTTTTCGAAGTTTTTTTTGGGTCAAAATTTTTTTGGTTCCAAAATTTTTCAAACTTTTTTTTTGGCTCAAAATTTTTTTGGTCCCAAAATTTTTCAAACTTTTTTTTGGGTCAAAATTTTTTCGAAGTTTTTTTTGGGTCAAAATTTTTTTGGTCCCAAAATTTTTCGAAGTTTTTTTTTGGGTCAAAGTTTTTTTGGTCCCAAAATTTTTTTAACTTTTTTTTTGGCTCAAAATTTTTTTGGTCCCAAAATTTTTCGAACTTTTTTTTGGGTCAAAATTGTTTTGGTCCCAAAATTTTTCGAACTTTTTTATGACTCAAAATTTTTTTGGTCCCAAACTTTTTCGAAGTTTTTTTGGGTCAAAATTTTTTTGGTCCCAAAATTTTTCAAACTTTTTTTTGGGTCAAAATTTTTTGGTCCCAAAATTTTTCGAACTTTTTTTTGGGTCAAATTTTTTTTGGTCCCAAAATTTTTCGAAGTTTTTTTTTGGTCAAAATTTTTTTGGTCCCAAAATTTTTCAAACTTTTTTTTGGGTCAAAGTTTTTTTTGGTCCCAAAATTTTTCAAACTTTTGTTTGGGTCAAAATTTTTTTGGTCCCAAAATTTTTCGAACTTTTTTTTGGGTCAAAATTTTTTTGGTCCCAAAATTTTTCGAACTTTTTTTTGGGTCAAAATTTTTTTGGTCCCAAAATTTTTCGAACTTTTTTTTGGCTCAAAATTTTTTTGGTCCCAAAATTTTTCGAACTTTTTTTTTGGCTCAAAATTTTTTTGGTCTCAAAATTTTTCAAACTTTTTTTTGGGTCAAAATTTTTTCGAAGTTTTTTTTGGGTCAAAATTTTTTTGGTCCCAAAATTTTTCAAACTTTTTTTTGGGTCAAAATTTTTTCGAAGTTTTTTTTGGGTCAAAATTTTTTTGGTCCCAAAATTTTTCAAACTTTTTTTTTGGCTCAAAATTTTTTTGGTCCCAAAATTTTTCAAACTTTTTTTTGGGTCAAAATTTTTTCGAAGTTTTTTTTGGGTCAAAATTTTTTTGGTCCCAAAATTTTTCAAAGTTTTTTTTTGGGTCAAAGTTTTTTTGGTCCCAAAATTTTTTTTACTTTTTTTTGGTTCAAAATTTTTTTGGTCCCAAAATTTTTCGAACTTTTTTTTGGGTCAAAATTTTTTTGGTCCCAAAATTTTTCGAACTTTTTTATGACTCAAAATTTTTTTGGTCCCAAACTTTTTCGAAGTTTTTTTGGGTCAAAATTTTTTTGGTCCCAAAATTTTTCAAACTTTTTTTTGGGTCAAAATTTTTTTGGGTTCAAATTTTTTTTGGTCCCAAAATTTTTCGAAATTTTTTTTGTGTCAAAATTTTTTTGGTCCCAAAATTTTTCGAACTTTTTTTTGACTCAAAATTTTTTTGGTCCCAAAATTTTTCTAAGTTTTTTTGGGTCAAAATTTTTTTGGTCCCAAAATTTTTCAAACTTTTTTGGGTCAAAATTTTTTGGTCCCAAAATTTTTCGAACTTTTTTTTGGCTCAAAATTTTTTTGGTCCCAAAATTTTTCGAACTTTTTTTTTGGCTCAAAATTTTTTTGGTCCCAAAATTTTTCAAACTTTTTTTTGGGTCAAAATTTTTTCGAAGTTTTTTTTGGGTCAAAATTTTTTTGGTCCCAAAATTTTTCAAACTTTTTTTTTGGCTCAAAATTTTTTTGGTCCCAAAATTTTTCGAACTTTTTTTTGGGTCAAAATTTTTTCGAAGTTTTTTTTGGGTCAAAATTTTTTTGGTCCCAAAATTTTTCAAACTTTTTTTTTGGCTCAAAATTTTTTTGGTCCCAAAATTTTTCGAACTTTTTTTTGGGTCAAAATTTTTTCGAAGTTTTTTTTGGGTCAAAATTTTTTTGGTCCCAAAATTTTTCGATATTTTTTTTTGGCTCAAAATTTTTTTGGTCCCAAAATTTTTCGAACTTTTTTTTTGGCTCAAAAATTTTTTGGTCCCAAAATTTTTCAAACTTTTTTTTGGGTCAAAATTTTTTCGAAGTTTTTTTTGGGTCAAAATTTTTTTGGTCCCAAAATTTTTCAAACTTTTTTTTTGGCTCAAAATTTTTTTGGTCCCAAAATTTTTCAAACTTTTTTTTGGGTCAAAATTTTTTCGAAGTTTTTTTTGGGTCAAAATTTTTTTGGTCCCAAAATTTTTCAAACTTTTTTTTTGGCTCAAAATTTTTTTGGTCCCAAAATTTTTCGAACTTTTTTTTTGGCTCAAAATTTTTTTGGTCCCAAAATTTTTCAAACTTTTTTTTGGGTAAAAATTTTTTCGAAGTTTTTTTTGGGTCAAAATTTTTTTGGTCCCAAAATTTTTCAAACTTTTTTTTGGGTCAAAATTTTTTCGAAGTTTTTTTTGGGTCAAATTTTTTTTGGTCCCAAAATTTTTCAAACTTTTTTTTTGGCTCAAAATTTTTTTGGTCCCAAAATTTTTCAAACTTTTTTTTGGGTCAAAATTTTTTCGAAGTTTTTTTTGGGTCAAAATTTTTTTGGTCCCAAAATTTTTCGAAGTTTTTTTTTGGGGCAAAGTTTTTTTGGTCCCAAAATTTTTTTAACTTTTTTTTTGGCTCAAAATTTTTTTGGTCCCAAAATTTTTCGAACTTTTTTTTGGGTCAAAATTTTTTTGGTCCCAAAATTTTTCGAACTTTTTTATGACTCAAAATTTTTTTGGTCCCAAACTTTTTCGAAGTTTTTTTGGGTCAAAATTTTTTTGGTCCCAAAATTTTTCAAACTTTTTTTTGGGTCAAAATTTTTTTGGGTTCAAATTTTTTTTGGTCCCAAAATTTTTCGAAATTTTTTTTGGGTCAAAATTTTTTCGAAGTTTTTTTTGGGTCAAAATTTTTTTGGTCCCAAAATTTTTCGAAGTTTTTTTTTGGGTCAAAGTTTTTTTGGTCCCAAAATTTTTTTAACTTTTTTTTTGGCTCAAAATTTTTTTGGTCCCAAAATTTTTCGAACTTTTTTTTGGGTCAAAATTGTTTTGGTCCCAAAATTTTTCGAACTTTTTTATGACTCAAAATTTTTTTGGTCCCAAACTTTTTCGAAGTTTTTTTGGGTCAAAATTTTTTTGGTCCCAAAATTTTTCAAACTTTTTTTTGGGTCAAAATTTTTTGGTCCCAAAATTTTTCGAACTTTTTTTTGGGTCAAATTTTTTTTGGTCCCAAAATTTTTCGAAGTTTTTTTTTGGTCAAAATTTTTTTGGTCCCAAAATTTTTCAAACTTTTTTTTGGGTCAAAGTTTTTTTTGGTCCCAAAATTTTTCAAACTTTTGTTTGGGTCAAAATTTTTTTGGTCCCAAAATTTTTCGAACTTTTTTTTGGGTCAAAATTTTTTTGGTCCCAAAATTTTTCGAACTTTTTTTTGGGTCAAAATTTTTTTGGTCCCAAAATTTTTCGAACTTTTTTTTGGCTCAAAATTTTTTTGGTCCCAAAATTTTTCGAACTTTTTTTTTGGCTCAAAATTTTTTTGGTCTCAAAATTTTTCAAACTTTTTTTTGGGTCAAAATTTTTTCGAAGTTTTTTTTGGGTCAAAATTTTTTTGGTCCCAAAATTTTTCAAACTTTTTTTTGGGTCAAAATTTTTTCGAAGTTTTTTTTGGGTCAAAATTTTTTTGGTCCCAAAATTTTTCAAACTTTTTTTTTGGCTCAAAATTTTTTTGGTCCCAAAATTTTTCAAACTTTTTTTTGGGTCAAAATTTTTTCGAAGTTTTTTTTGGGTCAAAATTTTTTTGGTCCCAAAATTTTTCAAAGTTTTTTTTTGGGTCAAAGTTTTTTTGGTCCCAAAATTTTTTTTACTTTTTTTTGGTTCAAAATTTTTTTGGTCCCAAAATTTTTCGAACTTTTTTTTGGGTCAAAATTTTTTTGGTCCCAAAATTTTTCGAACTTTTTTATGACTCAAAATTTTTTTGGTCCCAAACTTTTTCGAAGTTTTTTTGGGTCAAAATTTTTTTGGTCCCAAAATTTTTCAAACTTTTTTTTGGGTCAAAATTTTTTTGGGTTCAAATTTTTTTTGGTCCCAAAATTTTTCGAAATTTTTTTTGTGTCAAAATTTTTTTGGTCCCAAAATTTTTCGAACTTTTTTTTGACTCAAAATTTTTTTGGTCCCAAAATTTTTCTAAGTTTTTTTGGGTCAAAATTTTTTTGGTCCCAAAATTTTTCAAACTTTTTTGGGTCAAAATTTTTTGGTCCCAAAATTTTTCGAACTTTTTTTTGGCTCAAAATTTTTTTGGTCCCAAAATTTTTCGAACTTTTTTTTTGGCTCAAAATTTTTTTGGTCCCAAAATTTTTCAAACTTTTTTTTGGGTCAAAATTTTTTCGAAGTTTTTTTTGGGTCAAAATTTTTTTGGTCCCAAAATTTTTCAAACTTTTTTTTTGGCTCAAAATTTTTTTGGTCCCAAAATTTTTCGAACTTTTTTTTGGGTCAAAATTTTTTCGAAGTTTTTTTTGGGTCAAAATTTTTTTGGTCCCAAAATTTTTCGATATTTTTTTTTGGCTCAAAATTTTTTTGGTCCCAAAATTTTTCGAACTTTTTTTTTGGCTCAAAAATTTTTTGGTCCCAAAATTTTTCAAACTTTTTTTTGGGTCAAAATTTTTTCGAAGTTTTTTTTGGGTCAAAATTTTTTTGGTCCCAAAATTTTTCAAACTTTTTTTTTGGCTCAAAATTTTTTTGGTCCCAAAATTTTTCAAACTTTTTTTTGGGTCAAAATTTTTTCGAAGTTTTTTTTGGGTCAAAATTTTTTTGGTCCCAAAATTTTTCAAACTTTTTTTTTGGCTCAAAATTTTTTTGGTCCCAAAATTTTTCGAACTTTTTTTTTGGCTCAAAATTTTTTTGGTCCCAAAATTTTTCAAACTTTTTTTTGGGTAAAAATTTTTTCGAAGTTTTTTTTGGGTCAAAATTTTTTTGGTCCCAAAATTTTTCAAACTTTTTTTTGGGTCAAAATTTTTTCGAAGTTTTTTTTGGGTCAAATTTTTTTTGGTCCCAAAATTTTTCAAACTTTTTTTTTGGCTCAAAATTTTTTTGGTCCCAAAATTTTTCAAACTTTTTTTTGGGTCAAAATTTTTTCGAAGTTTTTTTTGGGTCAAAATTTTATTGGTCCCAAAATTTTTCGAAGTTTTTTTTTGGGGCAAAGTTTTTTTGGTCCCAAAATTTTTTTAACTTTTTTTTTGGCTCAAAATTTTTTTGGTCCCAAAATTTTTCGAACTTTTTTTTGGGTCAAAATTTTTTTGGTCCCAAAATTTTTCGAACTTTTTTATGACTCAAAATTTTTTTGGTCCCAAACTTTTTCGAAGTTTTTTTGGGTCAAAATTTTTTTGGTCCCAAAATTTTTCAAACTTTTTTTTGGGTCAAAATTTTTTTGGGTTCAAATTTTTTTTGGTCCCAAAATTTTTCGAAATTTTTTTTGTGTCAAAATTTTTTTGGTCCCAAAATTTTTCGAACTTTTTTTTGACTCAAAATTTTTTTGGTCCCAAAATTTTTCTAAGTTTTTTTGGGTCAAAATTTTTTTGGTCCCAAAATTTTTCAAACTTTTTTGGGTCAAATTTTTTTTGGTCCCAAAATTTTTCAAACTTTTTTGGGTCAAAATTTTTTGGTCCCAAAATTTTTCGAACTTTTTTGGGTCAAAATTTTTTGGTCCCAAAATTTGTCGAACTTTTTTTTGGGTCAAATTTTTTTGGTCCCAAAATTTTTCGAAGTTTTTTTTTGGATCAACATTTTTTCGAAGTTTTTTTTGGGTCAAAATTTTTCGAACGTTTTTTTGGGTCAAAATGTTTTTGGTCCCAAAATTTTTCGTACTTTTTTTGGGTCAAAATTTTTTGGTCCCAAAATTTTTCGAACTTTTTTGGGTCAAAATTTTTTGGTCCCAAAATTTTTCGTACTTTTTTTGGGTCAAAATTTTTTGGTCCCAAAATTTTTCGAACTTTTTTGGGTCAAAATTTTTTCGTCCCAAAATTTGTCGAACTTTTTTTTGGGTCAAATTTTTTTGGTCCCAAAATTTTTCGAAGTTTTTTTTTGGATCAACATTTTTTCGAAGTTTTTTTTGGGTCAAAATTTTTCGAACGTTTTTTTGGGTCAAAATGTTTTTGGTCCCAAAATTTTTCGTACTTTTTTTGGGTCAAAATTTTTTTGGTCCCAAAATTTTTCAAACTTTTTTTTGGCTCAAAATTTTTTCGAAGTTTTTTTTGGGTTCAATATTTTTCGAACTTTTTTTTGGTCAAACTTTTTTTGGTACCAAAATTTTTCGAACTTTTATTTGGCTCAATTTTTTTTTGGTCCCAAAATTTTTTGAACTTTTTTTTGGCTCAAAATTTTTTTGGGTCAAAATTTTTTCGAACATTTTTTTGGGTCCAAATTTTTTTGGTCCCAAAATTTTTCAAACTTTTTTTTGGTCAAAATTTTTTTGGTCCCAAAATTTTTCGAACTTTTTTTTGGATCAAAATTTTTTCGAAGTTTTTTTTTGGGTCAAAATTTTTCGAACGTTTTTTTGGGTCAACATTTTTTTGGTCCCAAAATTTTTCGTACTTTTTTTGGGTCAAAATTTTTTTTGGTCCCAAAATTTTTCAAACTTTTTTTTGGGTCAAAATTTTTTTGGGTCAAAATTTTTTCGACCCTTTTTTTGGGTCAAAATTTTTTTGGTCCCAAAATTTTTCGAACTTTTTTTTGGTCAAAATTTTTCGAACGTTTTTTTGGGTCAAAATTTTTTTGGTCCCAAAATTTTTCGAACTTTTTTTTGGGTCAAAATTTTTTGGTCCCAAAATTTTTCGAACTTTTTTTTGGATCAAAATTTTTTCGAAGTTTTTTTTGGGTCAAAATTTTTCGAACGTTTTTTTGGGTCAAAATTTTTTTGGTCCCAAAATTTTTCGTACTTTTTTTGGGTCAAAATTTTTTTGGTCCCAAAATTTTTCAAACTTTTTTTTGGCTCAAAATTTTTTCGAAGTTTTTTTTGGGTTCAATATTTTTCGAACTTTTTTTTGGTCAAACTTTTTTTGGTACCAAATTTTTTCGAACTTTTATTTGGCTCAATTTTTTTTTGGTCCCAAAATTTTTCGAACTTTTTTTTGGCTCAAAATTTTTTTGTGTCAAAATTTTTTCGAACATTTTTTTGGGTCCAAATTTTTTTGGTCCCAAAATTTGTCAAAGTTTTTTTTTGGTCAAAATTTTCTCGAAGTTTTTTTTGTGTCAAAATTTTTTTGGTCCCAAAATTTTTCGAACATTTTTTGGCTCAAAATTTTTTTGGTCCCAAAATTTTACGAACTTTTTTTTGGCTCACAATTTTTTTTTCAAACTTTTTTTTGGCTCAAAATTTTTTTGGGTCAAAAATTTTTCTACCTTTTTTTGGGTCAAAATTTTTTTGGTCCCAAAATTTTTCGAACTTTTTTTTGGGTCAAAATTTTTTTGGGTCAAAATTTTTTCGAACTTTTTTTTGAGTCAAAATTTTTTTGGTCCCAAAATTTTTCGAACTTTTTTTTGGGTCAAAAGTTTTTTGGTCCCAAAATTTCTCAAACTTTTTTTTGGCTCAAAATTTTTTTGGTCCCAAAATTTTTCGAACTTTTTTTTGGCTCAAATTTTTTTCGAAGTTTTTTTTTTTGGGTTAAATATTTTTCGAACTTTTTTTTGGGTCAAAATTTTTTTGGTCCCAACATTTTTTCGAAGTTTTTTTGGGTCAAATTTTTTTTGGTCCCAAAATTTTTCAAACTTTTTTGGGTCAAAATTTTTTGGTCCCAAAATTTTTCGAACTTTTTTGGGTCAAAATTTTTTGGTCCCAAAATTTTTCGAACTTTTTTTTGGGTCAAATTTTTTTTGGTCCCAAAATTTTTCGAAGTTTTTTTTTGGTCAAAATTTTTTTGGTCCCAAAATTTTTCAAACTTTTTTTTGGGTCAAAGTTTTTTTTGGTCCCAAAATTTTTCAAACTTTTGTTTGGGTCAAAATTTTTTTGGTCCCAAAATTTTTCGAACTTTTTTTTGGGTCAAAATTTTTTTGGTCCCAAAATTTTTCGAACTTTTTTTTGGGTCAAAATTTTTTTGGTCCCAAAATTTTTCGAACTTTTTTTTGGCTCAAAATTTTTTGGTCCCAAAATTTTTCGAACTTTTTTTTTGGCTCAAAATTTTTTTGGTCCCAAAATTTTTCAAACTTTTTTTTGGGTCAAAATTTTTTCGAAGTTTTTTTTGGGTCAAAATTTTTTTGGTCCCAAAATTTTTCAAACTTTTTTTTTGGCTCAAAATTTTTTTGGTCCCAAAATTTTTCGAACTTTTTTTTGGGTCAAAATTTTTTCGAAGTTTTTTTTGGGTCAAAATTTTTTTGGTCCCAAAATTTTTCGATATTTTTTTTTGGCTCAAAATTTTTTTGGTCCCAAAATTTTTCGAACTTTTTTTTGGGTCAAAATTATTTCGAAGTTTTTTTTCGGTCAAAATTTTTTTGGTCCCAAAATTTTTCAAACTTTTTTTTTGGCTCAAAATTTTTTTGGTCCCAAAATTTTTCAAACTTTTTTTTGGGTCAAAATTATTTCGAAGTTTTTTTTGGGTCAAAATTTTTTTGGTCCCAAAATTTTTCAAACTTTTTTTTTGGCTCAAAATTTTTTTGGTCCCAAAATTTTTCAAACTTTTTTTTGGGTCAAAATTTTTTCGAAGTTTTTTTTGGGTCAAAATTTTTTTGGTCCCAAAATTTTTCGAAGTTTTTTTTTGGGTCAAAGTTTTTTTGGTCCCAAAATTTTTTAAACTTTTTTTTTGGCTCAAAATTTTTTTGGTCCCAAAATTTTTCGAACTTTTTTTTGGCTCAAAATTTTTTTGGTCCCAAAATTTTTCGAACTTTTTTTTTGGCTCAAAATTTTTTTGGTCCCAAAATTTTTCAAACTTTTTTTTGTTGCAAAATTTTTTCGAAGTTTTTTTTCGGTCAAAATTTTTTTGGTCCCAAAATTTTTCAAACTTTTTTTTTGGCTCAAAATTTTTTTGGTCCCAAAATTTTTCAAACTTTTTTTTGGGTAAAAATTTTTTCGAAGTTTTTTTTGGGTCAAAATTTTTTTGGTCCCAAAATTTTTCAAACTTTTTTTTGGGTCAAAATTTTTTCGAAGTTTTTTTTGGGTCAAATTTTTTTTGGTCCCAAAATTTTTCAAACTTTTTTTTTGGCTCAAAATTTTTTTGGTCCCAAAATTTTTCAAACTTTTTTTTGGGTCAAAATTTTTTCGAAGTTTTTTTTGGGTCAAAATTTTTTTGGTCCCAAAATTTTTCGAAGTTTTTTTTTGGGGCAAAGTTTTTTTGGTCCCAAAATTTTTTTAACTTTTTTTTTGGCTCAAAATTTTTTTGGTCCCAAAATTTTTCGAACTTTTTTTTGGGTCAAAATTTTTTTGGTCCCAAAATTTTTCGAACTTTTTTATGACTCAAAAATTTTTTGGTCCCAAACTTTTTCGAAGTTTTTTTGGGTCAAAATTTTTTTGGTCCCAAAATTTTTCAAACTTTTTTTTGGGTCAAAATTTTTTTGGGTTCAAATTTTTTTTGGTCCCAAAATTTTTCGAAATTTTTTTTGTGTCAAAATTTTTTTGGTCCCAAAATTTTTCGAACTTTTTTTTGACTCAAAATTTTTTTGGTCCCAAAATTTTTCTAAGTTTTTTTGGGTCAAAATTTTTTTGGTCCCAAAATTTTTCAAACTTTTTTGGGTCAAATTTTTTTTGGTCCCAAAATTTTTCAAACTTTTTTGGGTCAAAATTTTTTGGTCCCAAAATTTTTCGAACTTTTTTGGGTCAAAATTTTTTGGTCCCAAAATTTTTCGAACTTTTTTTTGGGTCAAATTTTTTTGGTCCCAAAATTTTTCGAAGTTTTTTTTTGGATCAAAATTTTTTCGAAGTTTTTTTTGAGTCAAAATTTTTCGAACGTTTTTTTGGGTCAAAATTTTTTTGGTCCCAAAATTTTTCGTACTTTTTTTGGGTCAAAATTTTTTTGGTCCCAAAATTTTTCAAACTTTTTTTTTGCTCAAAATTTTTTCGAAGTTTTTTTTGGGTTCAATATTTTTCGAACTTTTTTTTGGTCAAACTTTTTTTGGTACCAAAATTTTTCGAACTTTTATTTGGCTCAATTTTTTTTTGGTCCCAAAATTTTTTGAACTTTTTTTTGGCTCAAAATTTTTTTGGGTCAAAATTTTTTCGAACATTTTTTTGGGTCCAAATTTTTTTGGTCCCAAAATTTTTCAAACTTTTTTTTGGTCAAAATTTTTTTGGTCCCAAAATTTTTCGAACTTTTTTTTGGATCAAAATTTTTTCGAAGTTTTTTTTTGGGTCAAAATTTTTCGAACGTTTTTTTGGGTCAACATTTTTTTGGTCCCAAAATTTTTCGTACTTTTTTTGGGTCAAAATTTTTTTTGGTCCCAAAATTTTTCAAACTTTTTTTTGGGTCAAAATTTTTTTGGGTCAAAATTTTTTCGACCCTTTTTTTGGGTCAAAATTTTTTTGGTCCCAAAATTTTTCGAACTTTTTTTTGGTCAAAATTTTTCGAACGTTTTTTTGGGTCAAAATTTTTTTGGTCCCAAAATTTTTCGAACTTTTTTTTGGGTCAAAATTTTTTGGTCCCAAAATTTTTCGAACTTTTTTTTGGATCAAAATTTTTTCGAAGTTTTTTTTGGGTCAAAAGTTTTCGAACGTTTTTTTGGGTCAAAATTTTTTTGGTCCCAAAATTTTTCGTACTTTTTTTGGGTCAAAATTTTTTTGGTCCCAAAATTTTTCAAACTTTTTTTTGGCTCAAAATTTTTTCGAAGTTTTTTTTGGGTTCAATATTTTTCGAACTTTTTTTTGGTCAAACTTTTTTTGGTACCAAATTTTTTCGAACTTTTATTTGGCTCAATTTTTTTTTGGTCCCAAAATTTTTCGAACTTTTTTTTGGCTCAAAATTTTTTTGGGTCAAAATTTTTTCGAACATTTTTTTGGGTCCAAATTTTTTTGGTCCCAAAATTTGTCAAAGTTTTTTTTTGGTCAAAATTTTCTCGAAGTTTTTTTTGGGTCAAAATTTTTTTGGTCCCAAAATTTTTCGAACATTTTTTGGCTCAAAATTTTTTTGGTCCCAAAATTTTTCGAACTTTTTTTTGGCTCACAATTTTTTTTTTAAACTTTTTTTTGGCTCAAAATTTTTTTTGGTCAAAAATTTTTCTACCTTTTTTTGGGTCAAAATTTTTTTGGTCCCAAAATTTTTCGAACTTTTTTTTGGGTCAAAATTTTTTTGGGTCAAAATTTTTTCGAACTTTTTTTTGAGTCAAAATTTTTTTGGTCCCAAAATTTCTCAAACTTTTTTTTGGCTCAAAATTTTTTTGGTCCCAAAATTTTTCGAACTTTTTTTTGGCTCAAATTTTTTTCGAAGTTTTTTTTTGGGTTAAATATTTTTCGAACTTTTTTTTGGGTCAAAATTTTTTTGGTCCCAAAATTTTTTCGAAGTTTTTTTGGGTCAAATTTTTTTTGGTCCCAAAATTTTTCAAACTTTTTTGGGTCAAAATTTTTTGGTCCCAAAATTTTTCGAACTTTTTTGGGTCAAAATTTTTTTGGGTCAAAAATTTTTCTACCTTTTTTTGGGTCAAAATTTTTTTGGTCCCAAAATTTTTCGAACTTTTTTTTGGGTCAAAATTTTTTTGGGTCAAAATTTTTTCGAACTTTTTTTTGGGTCAAAAGTTTTTTGGTCCCAAAATTTCTCAAACTTTTTTTTGGCTCACAATTTTTTTTTCGAACTTTTTTTTGGGTCAAAATTTTTTTGGGTCAAAATTTTTTCGAACTTTTTTTTGGGTCAAAAGTTTTTTGGTCCCAAAATTTCTCAAATTTTTTTTGGCTCAAAATTTTTTTGGTCTCAAAATTTTTCGAACTTTTTTTTGGCTCAAATTTTTTTCGAAGTTTTTTTTTGGGTTAAATATTTTTCGAACTTTTTTTTTGGGTCAAAATTTTTTTGGTCCCAAAATTTTTTCGAAGTTTTTTTGGGTCAAATTTTTTTTGGTCCCAAAATTTTTCAAACTTTTTTGGGTCAAAATTTTTTGGTCCCAAAATTTTTCGAACTTTTTTGGGTCAAAATTTTTTGGTCCCAAAATTTTTCGAACTTTTTTTTGGGTCAAATTTTTTTTGGTCCCAAAATTTTTCGAAGTTTTTTTTTGGTCAAAATTTTTTTGGTCCCAAAATTTTTCAAACTTTTTTTTGGGTCAAAGTTTTTTTTGGTCCCAAAATTTTTCAAACTTTTGTTTGGGTCAAAATTTTTTTGGTCCCAAAATTTTTCGAACTTTTTTTTGGGTCAAAATTTTTTTGGTCCCAAAATTTTTCGAACTTTTTTTTGGGTCAAAATTTTTTTGGTCCCAAAATTTTTCGAACTTTTTTTTGGCTCAAAATTTTTTTGGTCCCAAAATTTTTCGAACTTTTTTTTTGGCTCAAAATTTTTTTGGTCCCAAAATTTTTCAAACTTTTTTTTGGGTCAAAATTTTTTCGAAGTTTTTTTTGGGTCAAAATTTTTTTGGTCCCAAAATTTTTCAAACTTTTTTTTTGGCTGAAAATTTTTTTGGTCCCAAAATTTTTCGAACTTTTTTTTGGGTCAAAATTTTTTCGAAGTTTTTTTTGGGTCAAAATTTTTTTGGTCCCAAAATTTTTCGATATTTTTTTTTGGCTCAAAATTTTTTTGGTCCCAAAATTTTTCGAACTTTTTTTTTGGCTCAAAATTTTTTTGGTCCCAAAATTTTTCAAACTTTTTTTTGGGTCAAAATTTTTTCGAAGTTTTTTTTGGGTCAAAATTTTTTTGGTCCCAAAATTTTTCAAACTTTTTTTTGGGTCAAAATTTTTTCGAAGTTTTTTTTGGGTCAAATTTTTTTTGGTCCCAAAATTTTTCAAACTTTTTTTTTGGCTCAAAATTTTTTTGGTCCCAAAATTTTTCAAACTTTTTTTTGGGTCAAAATTTTTTCGAAGTTTTTTTTGGGTCAAAATTTTTTTGGTCCCAAAATTTTTCGAAGTTTTTTTTTGGGGCAAAGTTTTTTTGGTCCCAAAATTTTTTTAACTTTTTTTTTGGCTCAAAATTTTTTTGGTCCCAAAATTTTTCGAACTTTTTTTTGGGTCAAAATTTTTTTGGTCCCAAAATTTTTCGAACTTTTTTATGACTCAAAATTTTTTTGGTCCCAAACTTTTTCGAAGTTTTTTTGGGTCAAAATTTTTTTGGTCCCAAAATTTTTCAAACTTTTTTTTGGGTCAAAATTTTTTTGGGTTCAAATTTTTTTTGGTCCCAAAATTTTTCGAAATTTTTTTTGTGTCAAAATTTTTTTGGTCCCAAAATTTTTCGAACTTTTTTTTGACTCAAAATTTTTTTGGTCCCAAAATTTTTCTAAGTTTTTTTGGGTCAAAATTTTTTTGGTCCCAAAATTTTTCAAACTTTTTTGGGTCAAATTTTTTTTGGTCCCAAAATTTTTCAAACTTTTTTGGGTCAAAATTTTTTGGTCCCAAAATTTTTCGAACTTTTTTGGGTCAAAATTTTTTGGTCCCAAAATTTTTCGAACTTTTTTTTGGGTCAAATTTTTTTGGTCCCAAAATTTTTCGAAGTTTTTTTTTGGATCAAAATTTTTTCGAAGTTTTTTTTGGGTCAAAATTTTTCGAACGTTTTTTTGGGTCAAAATTTTTTTGGTCCCAAAATTTTTCGTACTTTTTTTGGGTCAAAATTTTTTTGGTCCCAAAATTTTTCAAACTTTTTTTTTGCTCAAAATTTTTTCGAAGTTTTTTTTGGGTTCAATATTTTTCGAACTTTTTTTTGGTCAAACTTTTTTTGGTACCAAAATTTTTCGAACTTTTATTTGGCTCAATTTTTTTTTGGTCCCAAAATTTTTTGAACTTTTTTTTGGCTCAAAATTTTTTTGGGTCAAAATTTTTTCGAACATTTTTTTGGGTCCAAATTTTTTTGGTCCCAAAATTTTTCAAACTTTTTTTTGGTCAAAATTTTTTTGGTCCCAAAATTTTTCGAACTTTTTTTTGGATCAAAATTTTTTCGAAGTTTTTTTTTGGGTCAAAATTTTTCGAACGTTTTTTTGGGTCAACATTTTTTTGGTCCCAAAAATTTTCGTACTTTTTTTGGGTCAAAATTTTTTTTGGTCCCAAAATTTTTCAAACTTTTTTTTGGGTCAAAATTTTTTTGGGTCAAAATTTTTTCGACCCTTTTTTTGGGTCAAAATTTTTTTGGTCCCAAAATTTTTCGAACTTTTTTTTGGTCAAAATTTTTCGAACGTTTTTTTGGGTCAAAATTTTTTTGGTCCCAAAATTTTTCGAACTTTTTTTTGGGTCAAAATTTTTTGGTCCCAAAATTTTTCGAACTTTTTTTTGGATCAAAATTTTTTCGAAGTTTTTTTTGGGTCAAAATTTTTCGAACGTTTTTTTGGGTCAAAATTTTTTTGGTCCCAAAATTTTTCGTACTTTTTTTGGGTCAAAATTTTTTTGGTCCCAAAATTTTTCAAACTTTTTTTTGGCTCAAAATTTTTTCGAAGTTTTTTTTGGGTTCAATATTTTTAGAACTTTTTTTTGGTCAAACTTTTTTTGGTACCAAATTTTTTCGAACTTTTATTTGGCTCAATTTTTTTTTGGTCCCAAAATTTTTCGAACTTTTTTTTGGCTCAAGATTTTTTTGGGTCAAAATTTTTTCGAACATTTTTTTGGGTCCAAATTTTTTTGGTCCCAAAATTTGTCAAAGTTTTTTTTTGGTCAAAATTTTCTCGAAGTTTTTTTTGGATCAAAATTTTTTTGGTCCCAAAATTTTTCGAACATTTTTTGGCTCAAAATTTTTTTGGTCCCAAAATTTTTCGAACTTTTTTTTGGCTCACAATTTTTTTTTTAAACTTTTTTTTGGCTCAAAATTTTTTTGGGTCAAAAATTTTTCTACCTTTTTTTGGGTCAAAATTTTTTTGGTCCCAAAATTTTTCGAACTTTTTTTTGGGTCAAAATTTTTTTGGGTCAAAATTTTTTCGAACTTTTTTTTGAGTCAAAATTTTTTTGGTCCCAAAATTTCTCAAACTTTTTTTTGGCTCAAAATTTTTTTGGTCCCAAAATTTTTCGAACTTTTTTTTGGCTCAAATTTTTTTCGAAGTTTTTTTTTGGGTTAAATATTTTTCGAACTTTTTTTTGGGTCAAAATTTTTTTGGTCCCAAAATTTTTTCGAAGTTTTTTTGGGTCAAATTTTTTTTGGTCCCAAAATTTTTCAAACTTTTTTGGGTCAAAATTTTTTGGTCCCAAAATTTTTCGAACTTTTTTGGGTCAAAATTTTTTTGGGTCAAAAATTTTTCTACCTTTTTTTGGGTCAAAATTTTTTTGGTCCCAAAATTTTTCGAACTTTTTTTTGGGTCAAAATTTTTTTGGGTCAAAATTTTTTCGAACTTTTTTTTGGGTCAAAAGTTTTTTGGTCCCAAAATTTCTCAAACTTTTTTTTGGCTCACAATTTTTTTTTCAAACTTTTTTTTGGCTCAAAATTTTTTTGGGTCAAAAATTTTTCTACCTTTTTTTGGGTCAAAATTTTTTTGGTCCCAAAATTTTTCGAACTTTTTTTTGGGTCAAAATTTTTTTGGGTCAAAATTTTTTCGAACTTTTTTTTGGGTCAAAAGTTTTTTGGTCCCAAAATTTCTCAAACTTTTTTTTGGCTCAAAATTTTTTTGGTCCCAAAATTTTTCGAACTTTTTTTTGGCTCAAATTTTTTTCGAAGTTTTTTTTTGGGTTAAATATTTTTCGAACTTTTTTTTTGGGTCAAAATTTTTTTGGTCCCAAAATTTTTTCGAAGTTTTTTTGGGTCAAATTTTTTTTGGTCCCAAAATTTTTCAAACTTTTTTGGGTCAAAATTTTTTGGTCCCAAAATTTTTCGAACTTTTTTGGGTCAAAATTTTTTGGTCCCAAAATTTTTCGAACTTTTTTTTGGGTCAAATTTTTTTTGGTCCCAAAATTTTTCGAAGTTTTTTTTTGGTCAAAATTTTTTTGGTCCCAAAATTTTTCAAACTTTTTTTTGGGTCAAAGTTTTTTTTGGTCCCAAAATTTTTCAAACTTTTGTTTGGGTCAAAATTTTTTTGGTCCCAAAATTTTTCGAACTTTTTTTTGGGTCAAAATTTTTTTGGTCCCAAAATTTTTCGAACTTTTTTTTGGGTCAAAATTTTTTTGGTCCCAAAATTTTTCGAACTTTTTTTTGGCTCAAAATTTTTTTGGTCCCAAAATTTTTCGAACTTTTTTTTTGGCTCAAAATTTTTTTGGTCCCAAAATTTTTCAAACTTTTTTTTGGGTCAAAATTTTTTCGAAGTTTTTTTTGGGTCAAAATTTTTTTGGTCCCAAAATTTTTCAAACTTTTTTTTTGGCTCAAAATTTTTTTGGTCCCAAAATTTTTCAAACTTTTTTTTGGGTCAAAATTTTTTCGAAGTTTTTTTTGGGTCAAAATTTTTTTGGTCCCAAAATTTTTCGATATTTTTTTTTGGCTCAAAATTTTTTTGGTCCCAAAATTTTTCGAACTTTTTTTTTGGCTCAAAATTTTTTTGGTCCCAAAATTTTTCAAACTTTTTTTTGGGTCAAAATTTTTTCGAAGTTTTTTTTGGGTCAAAATTTTTTTGGTCCCAAAATTTTTCAAACTTTTTTTTTGGCTCAAAATTTTTTTGGTCCCAAAATTTTTCAAACTTTTTTTTGGGTCAAAATTTTTTCGAAGTTTTTTTTGGGTCAAAATTTTTTTGGTCCCAAAATTTTTCAAACTTTTTTTTTGGCTCAAAATTTTTTTGGTCCCAAAATTTTTCAAACTTTTTTTTGGGTCAAAATTTTTTCGAAGTTTTTTTTGGGTCAAAATTTTTTTGGTCCCAAAATTTTTCGAAGTTTTTTTTTGGGTCAAAGTTTTTTTGGTCCCAAAATTTTTTAAACTTTTTTTTTGGCTCAAAATTTTTTTGGTCCCAAAATTTTTCGAACTTTTTTTTGGGTCAAATTTTTTTTGGTCCCAAAATTTTTTTAAGTTTTTTTTTGGTCAAAATTTTTTTGGTCCCAAAATTTTTCGAAATTTTTTTTGGCTCAAAATTTTTTTGGTCCCAAAATTTTTCGAACTTTTTTTTTGGCTCAAAATTTTTTTGGTCCCAAAATTTTTCAAACTTTTTTTTGTTGCAAAATTTTTTCGAAGTTTTTTTTGGGTCAAAATTTTTTTGGTCCCAAAATTTTTCAAACTTTTTTTTTGGCTCAAAATTTTTTTGGTCCCAAAATTTTTAAAACTTTTTTTTTAGGTCAAAATTTTTTTGGTCCCAAAATTTTTCGAACTTTTTTTTGGGTCAAAATTTTTTTGGTCCCAAAATTTTTCAAACTTTTTTTTGGGTCAAAATTTTTTTGGGTTCAAATTTTTTTTGGTCCCAAAATTTTTCGAAATTTTTTTTGTGTCAAAATTTTTTTGGTCCCAAAATTTTTCGAACTTTTTTTTGACTCAAAATTTTTTTGGTCCCAAAATTTTTCTAAGTTTTTTTGGGTCAAAATTTTTTTGGTCCCAAAATTTTTCAAACTTTTTTGGGTCAAATTTTTTTTGGTCCCAAAATTTTTCAAACTTTTTTGGGTCAAAATTTTTTGGTCCCAAAATTTTTCGAACTTTTTTGGGTCAAAATTTTTTGGTCCCAAAATTTTTCGAACTTTTTTTTGGGTCAAAATTTTTTTGGTCCCAAAATTTTTCGAACTTTTTTTTGGGTCAAAATTTTTTTGGTCCCAAAATTTTTCGAACTTTTTTTTGGGTCAAAATTTTTTTGGTCCCAAAATTTTTCGAACTTTTTTTTGGCTCAAAATTTTTTTGGTCCCAAAATTTTTCGAACTTTTTTTTTGGCTCAAAATTTTTTTGGTCCCAAAATTTTTCAAACTTTTTTTTGGGTCAAAATTTTTTCGAAGTTTTTTTTGGGTCAAAATTTTTTTGGTCCCAAAATTTTTCAAACTTTTTTTTTGGCTCAAAATTTTTTTGGTCCCAAAATTTTTCGAACTTTTTTTTGGGTCAAAATTTTTTCGAAGTTTTTTTTGGGTCAAAATTTTTTTGGTCCCAAAATTTTTCAAACTTTTTTTTTGGCTCAAAATTTTTTTGGTCCCAAAATTTTTCGTACTTTTTTTGGGTAAAAATTTTTTTGGTCCCAAAATTTTTCAAACTTTTTTTTGGCTCAAAATTTTTTCGAAGTTTTTTTTGTGTTCAATATTTTTCGAACTTTTTTTTGGTCAAACTTTTTTTGGTACCAAATTTTTTCGAACTTTTATTTGGCTCAATTTTTTTTTGGTCCCAAAATTTTTCGAACTTTTTTTTGGCTCAAAATTTTTTTGGGTCAAAATTTTTTCGAACATTTTTTTGGGTCCAAATTTTTTTGGTCCCAAAATTTGTCAAAGTTTTTTTTTGGTCAAAATTTTCTCGAAGTTTTTTTTGGGTCAAAATTTTTTTGGTCCCAAAATTTTTCGAACATTTTTTGGCTCAAAATTTTTTTGGTCCCAAAATTTTTCGAACTTTTTTTTGGCTCACAATTTTTTTTTTAAACTTTTTTTTGGCTCAAAATTTTTTTGGGTCAAAAATTTTTCTACCTTTTTTTGGGTCAAAATTTTTTTGGTCCCAAAATTTTTCGAACTTTTTTTTGGGTCAAAATTTTTTTGGGTCAAAATTTTTTCGAACTTTTTTTTGAGTCAAAATTTTTTTGGTCCCAAAATTTCTCAAACTTTTTTTTGGCTCAAAATTTTTTTGGTCCCAAAATTTTTCGAACTTTTTTTTGGCTCAAATTTTTTTCGAAGTTTTTTTTTGGGTTAAATATTTTTCGAACTTTTTTTTGGGTCAAAATTTTTTTGGTCCCAAAATTTTTTCGAAGTTTTTTTGGGTCAAATTTTTTTTGGTCCCAAAATTTTTCAAACTTTTTTGGGTCAAAATTTTTTGGTCCCAAAATTTTTCGAACTTTTTTGGGTCAAAATTTTTTTGGGTCAAAAATTTTTCTACCTTTTTTTGGGTCAAAATTTTTTTGGTCCCAAAATTTTTCGAACTTTTTTTTGGGTCAAAATTTTTTTGGGTCAAAATTTTTTCGAACTTTTTTTTGGGTCAAAAGTTTTTTGGTCCCAAAATTTCTCAAACTTTTTTTTGGCTCACAATTTTTTTTTCAAACTTTTTTTTGGCTCAAAATTTTTTTGGGTCAAAAATTTTTCTACCTTTTTTTGGGTCAAAATTTTTTTGGTCCCAAAATTTTTCGAACTTTTTTTTGGGTCAAAATTTTTTTGGGTCAAAATTTTTTCGAACTTTTTTTTGGGTCAAAAGTTTTTTGGTCCCAAAATTTCTCAAACTTTTTTTTGGCTCAAAATTTTTTTGGTCCCAAAATTTTTCGAACTTTTTTTTGGCTCAAATTTTTTTCGAAGTTTTTTTTTGGGTTAAATATTTTTCGAACTTTTTTTTTGGGTCAAAATTTTTTTGGTCCCAAAATTTTTTCGAAGTTTTTTTGGGTCAAATTTTTTTTGGTCCCAAAATTTTTCAAACTTTTTTGGGTCAAAATTTTTTGGTCCCAAAATTTTTCGAACTTTTTTGGGTCAAAATTTTTTGGTCCCAAAATTTTTCGAACTTTTTTTTGGGTCAAATTTTTTTTGGTCCCAAAATTTTTCGAAGTTTTTTTTTGGTCAAAATTTTTTTGGTCCCAAAATTTTTCAAACTTTTTTTTGGGTCAAAGTTTTTTTTGGTCCCAAAATTTTTCAAACTTTTGTTTGGGTCAAAATTTTTTTGGTCCCAAAATTTTTCGAACTTTTTTTTGGGTCAAAATTTTTTTGGTCCCAAAATTTTTCGAACTTTTTTTTGGGTCAAAATTTTTTTGGTCCCAAAATTTTTCGAACTTTTTTTTGGGTCAAAATTTTTTTGGTCCCAAAATTTTTCGAACTTTTTTTTGGCTCAAAATTTTTTTGGTCCCAAAATTTTTCGAACTTTTTTTTTGGCTCAAAATTTTTTTGGTCCCAAAATTTTTCAAACTTTTTTTTGGGTCAAAATTTTTTCGAAGTTTTTTTTGGGTCAAAATTTTTTTGGTCCCAAAATTTTTCAAACTTTTTTTTTGGCTCAAAATTTTTTTGGTCCCAAAATTTTTCGAACTTTTTTTTGGGTCAAAATTTTTTCGAAGTTTTTTTTGGGTCAAAATTTTTTTGGTCCCAAAATTTTTCGATATTTTTTTTTGGCTCAAAATTTTTTTGGTCCCAAAATTTTTCGAACTTTTTTTTTGGCTCAAAATTTTTTTGGTCCCAAAATTTTTCAAACTTTTTTTTGGGTCAAAATTTTTTCGAAGTTTTTTTTGGGTCAAAATTTTTTTGGTCCCAAAATTTTTCAAACTTTTTTTTTGGCTCAAAATTTTTTTGGTCCCAAAATTTTTCAAACTTTTTTTTGGGTCAAAATTTTTTCGAAGTTTTTTTTGGGTCAAAATTTTTTTGGTCCCAAAATTTTTCAAACTTTTTTTTTGGCTCAAAATTTTTTTGGTCCAAAAATTTTTCAAACTTTTTTTTGGGTCAAAATTTTTTCGAAGTTTTTTTTGGGTCAAAATTTTTTTGGTCCCAAAATTTTTCGAAGTTTTTTTTTGGGTCAAAGTTTTTTTGGTCCCAAAATTTTTTAAACTTTTTTTTTGGCTCAAAATTTTTTTGGTCCCAAAATTTTTCGAACTTTTTTTTGGGTCAAATTTTTTTTGGTCCCAAAATTTTTTTAAGTTTTTTTTTGGTCAAAATTTTTTTGGTCCCAAAATTTTTCGAACTTTTTTTTGGCTCAAAATTTTTTTGGTCCCAAAATTTTTCGAACTTTTTTTTTGGCTCAAAATTTTTTTGGTCCCAAAATTTTTCAAACTTTTTTTTGTTGCAAAATTTTTTCGAAGTTTTTTTTGGGTCAATATTTTTCGAAGTTTTTTTTGGGTTCAATATTTTTCGAACTTTTTTCTGGGTCAAAATTTTTTTGGTCCCAAAATGTTTCGAACTTTTTTTTGGTCAAAATTTTTTTGATCCCAAAATTTTTCGAAATTTTTTTTGGGTCAAAATTTTTTTGGTCCCAAAATTTTTCAAACTTTTTTTTGGCTAAAAATTTTTTTGGGCCAAAAATTTTTCTAACTTTTTTTTGGGTCAAAATTTTTTTGGTCCCAAAATTTTTCGAACTTTTTTTTAGGTCAAATTTTTTTTGGTCCCAAAATTTTTCAAACTTTTTTTTGGGTCAAAATTTTTTTGGGTCAAAATTTTTTCGAACTTTTTTTTGGGTCAAAATTTTTTTGGGTTCAATATTTTTCGAACTTTTTTTTTGGTCAAAATTTTTTTGGTCCCAAAATTTTTCGAAATTTTTTTTGGGTCAAAATTTTTTTGGGTTCAATATTTTTCGAACTTTTTTTTGGTCAAAATTTTTTTGGTCCCAAAATTTTTCGAACTTTTTTTTGGGTCAAAATTTTTTTTGGTCCCAAAATTTTTCAAATTTTTTTTGGGTCCAAATTTTTTTCGGTCAAAAATTTTTCGAACTTTTTTTTGGGTCAAAATTTTTTTGGTCCCAAAATTTTTCTAACTTTTTTTTTGGGTCAAATTTTTTTTGGTCCCAAAATTTTTCAAACTTTTTTTTGTGTCAAAATTTTTTCAAACTTTTTTTTCGGTCAAAATTTTTTTGGTCCCAAAATTTTTCGAACTTTTTTTTGGGTCAAAATTTTTTTGGTCCCAAAATTTTTCAAACTTTTTTTTGGGTCAAAATTTTTTCGAAGTTTTTTTTTCGGTCAAAATTTTTTTGGTCCCAAAATTTTTCAAACTTTTTTTTGGGACAAAATTTTTTCGAAGTTTTTTTTCGGTCAAAATTTTTTTGGTCCCAAAATTTTTCAAACTTTTTTTTGGGTCAAAATTTTTTTGGTCCCAAAATTTTTCAAACTTTTTTTTGGGTCAAAATTGTTTTGGTCCCAAAATTTTTCAAACTTTTTTTCGAGTCAAAATTTTTTCAAACTTTTTTTTGGGTCAAAATTTTTTTGGTCCCAAAATTTTTCAAACTTTTTTTTGGGTCAAAATTTTTTTGATCCCAGAATTTTTCAAACTTTTTTTTTGGTCAAAATTTTTTCGAAGTTTTTTTTCGGTAAAAATTTTTTTGGTCCCAAAATTTTTCGAACTTTTTTTTGGGTCAAAATTTTTTTGGTCCCAAAATTTTTCAAACTTTTTTTTGGTCAAAATTTTTTCGAAGTTTTTTTTCGGTCAAAATTTTTTTGGTCCCAAAATTTTTCGAACTTTTTTTTGGGTCAAAATTTTTTTGGTCCCAAAATTTTTCAAACTTTTTTTTGGGTCAAAATTGTTTTGGTCCCAAAATTTTTCAAACTTTTTTTTGTGTCAAAATTTTTCAAACTTTTTTTTGTGTCAAAATTTTTTCAAACTTTTTTTTGGGTCAAAATTTTTTTGGTCCCAAAATTTTTCAAACTTTTTTTTTGGTCAAAATTTTTTCGAAGTTTTTTTTCGGTCAAAATTTTTTTGGTCCCAAAATTTTTCGAACTTTTTTTTGGGTCAAAATTTTTTTGGTCCCAAAATTTTTCAAACTTTTTTTTGGGTCAAAATTTTTTCGAAGTTTTTTTTTCGGTCAAAATTTTTTTGGTCCCAAAATTTTTCAAACTTTTTTTTGGGTCAAAATTTTTTCGAAGTTTTTTTTTCGGTCAAAATTTTTTTGGTCCCAAAATTTTTCAAACTTTTTTTTGGGTCAAAATTTTTTTGGTCCCAAAATTTTTCAAACTTTTTTTTGGGTCAAAATTTTTTCGAAGTTTTTTTTTCGGTCAAAATTTTTTTGGTCCCAAAATTTTTCAAACTTTTTTTGGGACAAAATTTTTTCGAAGTTTTTTTTCGGTCAAAATTTTTTTGGTCCCAAAATTTTTCAAACTTTTTTTTGGGTCAAAATTTTTTTGGTCCCAAAATTTTTCAAACTTTTTTTTGGGTCAAAATTGTTTTGGTCCCAAAATTTTTCAAACTTTTTTTCGAGTCAAAATTTTTTCAAACTTTTTTTTGGGTCAAAATTTTTTTGGTCCCAAAATTTTTCAAACTTTTTTTTGGGTCAAAATTTTTTTGGTCCCAGAATTTTTCAAACTTTTTTTTTGGTCAAAATTTTTTCGAAGTTTTTTTTCGGTCAAAATTTTTTTGGTCCCAAAATTTTTCGAACTTTTTTTTGGGTCAAAATTTTTTTGGTCCCAAAATTTTTCAAACTTTTTTTTGGGTCAACATTTTTTCGAAGTTTTTTTTCGGTCAAAATTTTTTTGGTCCCAAAATTTTTCGAACTTTTTTTTGGGTCAAAATTTTTTTGGTCCCAAAATTTTTCAAACTTTTTTTTGGGTCAAAATTGTTTTGGTCCCAAAATTTTTCAAAATTTTTTGTGTCAAATTTTTTTCAAACTTTTTTTTGGGTCAAAATTTTTTTGGTCCTAAAATTTTTCAAACTTTTTTTTGGGTCAAAATTTTTTTGGTCCCAAAATTTTTCAAACTTTTTTTTGGGTCAAAATTTTTTCGAAGTTTTTTTTTCGGTCAAAATTTTTTTGGTCCCAAAATTTTTCAAACTTTTTTTTTGGTCAAAATTTTTTCGAAGTTTTTTTTCGGACAAAATTTTTTTGGTCCCAAAATTTTCCGAACTTTTTTTTGGGTCAAAATTTTTTTGGTCCCAAAATTTTTCAAACTTTTTTTTGGGTCAAAATTTTTTCGAAGTTTTTTTTTCGGTCAAAATTTTTTTGGTCCCAAAATTTTTCAAACTTTTTTTTGGGTCAAAATTTTTTCGAAGTTCTTTTTTCGGTCAAAATTTTTTTGGTCCCAAAATTTTTCAAACTTTTTTTTGGGTCAAAATTTTTTTGGTACCAAAATTTTTCAAACTTTTTTTTGGGTCAAAATTTTTTCGAAGTTTTTTTTTCGGTCAAAATTTTTTATGTCCCAAAATTTTTCAAACTTTTTTTTTGGTCAAAATTTTTTCGAAGTTTTTTTTCGGTCAAAATTTTTTTGGTCCCAAAATTTTTCTAACTTTTTTTTGGGTCAAAATTTTTTCGAAGTTTTTTTTCGGTCAAAATTTTTTTGGTCCCAAAATTTTTCAAACTTTTTTTTGGGACAAAATTTTTTCGAAGTTTTTTTTCGGTCAAAATGTTTTTGGTCCCAAAATTTTTCGGACTTTTTTTTGGGTCAAAATTTTTTTGGTCCCAAAATTTTTCAAACTTTTTTTTGGGTCAAAATTGTTTTGGTCCCAAAATTTTTCAAACTTTTTTTCGAGTCAAAATTTTTTCAAACTTTTTTTTGGGTCAAAATTTTTTTGGTCCCAAAATTTTTCAAACTTTTTTTTGGGTCAAAATTGTTTTGGTCCCAAAATTTTTCAAAATTTTTTGTGTCAAATTTTTTTCAAACTTTTTTTTGGGTCAAAATTTTTTTGGTCCTAAAATTTTTCAAACTTTTTTTTGGGTCAAAATTTTTTTGGTCCCAAAAGTTTTCAAACTTTTTTTTGGGTCAAAATTTTTTCGAAGTTTTTTTTTCGGTCAAATTTTTTTTGGTCCCAAAATTTTTCAAACTTTTTTTTTGGTCAAAATTTTTTCGAAGTTTTTTTTCGGACAAAATTTTTTTGGTCCCAAAATTTTCCGAACTTTTTTTTGGGTCAAAATTTTTTTGGTCCCAAAATTTTTCAAACTTTTTTTTGGGTCAAAATTTTTTCGAAGTTTTTTTTTCGGTCAAAATTTTTTTGGTCCCAAAATTTTTCAAACTTTTTTTTGGGTCAAAATTTTTTCGAAGTTCTTTTTTCGGTCAAAATTTTTTTGGTCCCAAAATTTTTCAAACTTTTTTTTGGGTCAAAATTTTTTTGGTACCAAAATTTTTCAAACTTTTTTTTGGGTCAAAATTTTTTCGAAGTTTTTTTTTCGGTCAAAATTTTTTTGGTCCCAAAATTTTTCTAACTTTTTTTTGGGTCAAAATTTTTTCGAAGTTTTTTTTCGGTCAAAATTTTTTTGGTCCCAAAATTTTTCAAACTTTTTTTTGGGACAAAATTTTTTCGAAGTTTTTGTTCGGTCAAAATTTTTTTGGTCCCAAAATTTTTCGGACTTTTTTTTGGGTCAAAATTTTTTTGGTCCCAAAATTTTTCAAACTTTTTTTTGGGTCAAAATTGTTTTGGTCCCAAAATTTTTCAAACTTTTTTTCGAGTCAAAATTTTTTCAAACTTTTTTTTGGGTCAAAATTTTTTTGGTCCCAAAATTTTTCAAACTTTTTTTTGGGTCAAAATTGTTTTGGTCCCAAAATTTTTCAAACTTTTTTTTGGTCAAAATTTTTTCAAAGTTTTTTTTCGGTCAAAATTTTTTTGGTCCCAAAATTTTCCGAACTTTTTTTTGGGTCAAAATTTTTTTGGTCCCAAAATTTTTCAAACTTTTTTTTGGGTCAAAATTTTTTCGAAGTTTTTTTTTCGGTCAAAATTTTTTTGGTCCCAAAATTTTTCAAACTTTTTTTTGGGTCAAAATTTTTTCGAAGTTTTTTTTGGGTCAAAATTTTTTTGGTCCCAAAATTTTTCAAACTTTTTTTTGGGTCAAAATTTTTTTGGTCCCAAAATTTTTCAAACTTTTTTTTGGGTCAAAATTTTTTCGAAGTTTTTTTTTCGGTCAAAATTTTTTTGGTCCCAAAATTTTTCAAACTTTTTTTTGGGTCAAAATTTTTTCGAAGTTCTTTTTTCGGTCAAAATTTTTTTGGTCCCAAAATTTTTCAAACTTTTTTTTGGGTCAAAATTTTTTTGGTACCAAAATTTTTCAAACTTTTTTTTGGGTCAAAATTTTTTCGAAGTTTTTTTTTCGGTCAAAATTTTTTATGTCCCAAAATTTTTCAAACTTTTTTTTTGGTCAAAATTTTTTCGAAGTTTTTTTTCGGTCAAAATTTTTTTGGTCCCAAAATTTTTTCAAAATTTTTTTTGGGTCAAAATTTTTTCGAAGTTTTTTTTCGGTCAAAATTTTTTTGGTCCCAAAATTTTTCAAACTTTTTTTTGGGACAAAATTTTTTCGAAGTTTTTTTTCGGTCAAAATTTTTTTGGTCCCAAAATTTTTCGAACTTTTTTTTGGGTCAAAATTTTTTTGGTCCCAAAATTTTTCAAACTTTTTTTTGGGTCAAAATTGTTTTGGTCCCAAAATTTTTCAAACTTTTTTTCGAGTCAAAATTTTTTCAAACTTTTTTTGGGTCAAAATTTTTTTGGTCCCAAAATTTTTCAAACTTTTTTTTGGGTCAAAATTTTTTTGGTCCCAGAATTTTTCAAACTTTTTTTTTGGTCAAAATTTTTTCGAAGTTTTTTTTCGGTCAAAATTTTTTTGGTCCCAAAATTTTTCGAACTTTTTTTTGGGTCAAAATTTTTTCGAAGTTTTTTTTTCGGTCAAAATTTTTTTGGTCCCAAAATTTTTCAAACTTTTTTTTTGGTCAAAATTTTTTCGAAGTTTTTTTTCGGTCAAAATTTTTTTGGTCCCAAAATTTTTCAAACTTTTTTTTGGGTCAAAATTTTTTCGAAGTTTTTTTTGGGTCAAAATTTTTTTGGTCCCAAAATTTTTCAAACTTTTTTTTGGGTCAAAATTTTTTCGAAGTTTTTTTTGGGTCAAAATTTTTTTGGTCCCAAAATTTTTCAAACTTTTTTTTGGGTCAAAATTTTTTCGAAGTTTTTTTTTCGGTCAAAATTTTTTCGAAGTTTTTTTTCGGTCAAAATTTTTTTGGTCCCAAAATTTTCCGAACTTTTTTTTGGGTCAAAATTTTTTTGGTCCCAAAATTTTTCAAACTTTTTTTTGGGTCAAAATTTTTTCGAAGTTTTTTTTTCGGTCAAAATTTTTTTGGTCCCAAAATTTTTCAAACTTTTTTTCGGGTCAAAATTTTTTCGAAGTTTTTTTTGGGTCAAAATTTTTTTGGTCCCAAAATTTTTCAAACTTTTTTTTGGGTCAAAATTGTTTTGGTCCCAAAATTTTTCAAACTTTTTTTCGAGTCAAAATTTTTTCAAACTTTTTTTTGGGTCAAAATTTTTTTGGTCCCAAAATTTTTCAAACTTTTTTTTGGTTAAAATTTTTTCAAAGTTTTTTTTCGGTCAAAATTTTTTTGGTCCCAAAATTTTCCGAACTTTTTTTTGGGTCAAAATTTTTTTGGTCCCAAAATTTTTCAAACTTTTTTTTGGGTCAAAATTGTTTTGGTCCCAAAATTTTTCAAACTTTTTTTCGAGTCAAAATTTTTTCAAACTTTTTTTTGGGTCAAAATTTTTTTGGTCCCAAAATTTTTCAAACTTTTTTTTGGGTCAAAATTGTTTTGGTCCCAAAATTTTTCAAAATTTTTTGTGTCAAATTTTTTTCAAACTTTTTTTTGGGTCAAAATTTTTTTGGTCCTAAAATTTTTCAAACTTTTTTTTGGGTCAAAATTTTTTTGGTCCCAAAATTTTTCAAACTTTTTTTTGGGTCAAAATTGTTTTGGTCCCAAAATTTTTCAAACTTTTTTTCGAGTCAAAATTTTTTCAAACTTTTTTTTGGGTCAAAATTTTTTTGGTCCCAAAATTTTTCAAACTTTTTTTTGGGTCAAAATTGTTTTGGTCCCAAAATTTTTCAAAATTTTTTGTGTCAAATTTTTTTCAAACTTTTTTTTGGGTCAAAATTTTTTTGGTCCTAAAATTTTTCAAACTTTTTTTTGGGTCAAAATTTTTTTGGTCCCAAAATTTTTCAAACTTTTTTTTGGGTCAAAATTTTTTCGAAGTTTTTTTTTCGGTCAAATTTTTTTTGGTCCCAAAATTTTTCAAACTTTTTTTTTGGTCAAAATTTTTTCGAAGTTTTTTTTCGGACAAAATTTTTTTGGTCCCAAAATTTTCCGAACTTTTTTTTGGGTCAAAATTTTTTTGGTCCCAAAATTTTTCAAACTTTTTTTTGGGTCAAAATTTTTTCGAAGTTTTTTTTTCGGTCAAAATTTTTTTGGTCCCAAAATTTTTCAAACTTTTTTTTGGGTCAAAATTTTTTCGAAGTTCTTTTTTCGGTCAAAATTTTTTTGGTCCCAAAATTTTTCAAACTTTTTTTTGGGTCAAAATTTTTTTGGTACCAAAATTTTTCAAACTTTTTTTTGGGTCAAAATTTTTTCGAAGTTTTTTTTTCGGTCAAAATTTTTTTGGTCCCAAAATTTTTCTAACTTTTTTTTGGGTCAAAATTTTTTCGAAGTTTTTTTTCGGTCAAAATTTTTTTGGTCCCAAAATTTTTCAAACTTTTTTTTGGGACAAAATTTTTTCGAAGTTTTTGTTCGGTCAAAATTTTTTTGGTCCCAAAATTTTTTTGGTCCCAAAATTTTTCGGACTTTTTTTTGGGTCAAAATTTTTTTGGTCCCAAAATTTTTCAAACTTTTTTTTGGGTCAAAATTGTTTTGGTCCCAAAATTTTTCAAACTTTTTTTCGAGTCAAAATTTTTTCAAACTTTTTTTTGGGTCAAAATTTTTTTGGTCCCAAAATTTTTCAAACTTTTTTTTGGGTCAAAATTGTTTTGGTCCCAAAATTTTTCAAACTTTTTTTTGGTCAAAATTTTTTCAAAGTTTTTTTTCGGTCAAAATTTTTTTGGTCCCAAAATTTTCCGAACTTTTTTTTGGGTCAAAATTTTTTTGGTCCCAAAATTTTTCAAACTTTTTTTTGGGTCAAAATTTTTTCGAAGTTTTTTTTTCGGTCAAAATTTTTTTGGTCCCAAAATTTTTCAAACTTTTTTTTGGGTCAAAATTTTTTCGAAGTTTTTTTTGGGTCAAAATTTTTTTGGTCCCAAAATTTTTCGAACTTTTTTTTGGGTCAAAATTTTTTTGGTCCCAAAATTTTTCAAACTTTTTTTTGGGTCAAAATTTTTTCGAAGTTTTTTTTTCGGTCAAAATTTTTTTGGTCCCAAAATTTTTCAAACTTTTTTTTGGGTCAAAATTTTTTCGAAGTTCTTTTTTCGGTCAAAATTTTTTTGGTCCCAAAATTTTTCAAACTTTTTTTTGGGTCAAAATTTTTTTGGTACCAAAATTTTTCAAACTTTTTTTTGGGTCAAAATTTTTTCGAAGTTTTTTTTTCGGTCAAAATTTTTTATGTCCCAAAATTTTTCAAACTTTTTTTTTGGTCAAAATTTTTTCGAAGTTTTTTTTCGGTCAAAATTTTTTTGGTCCCAAAATTTTTCTAACTTTTTTTTGGGTCAAAATTTTTTCGAAGTTTTTTTTCGGTCAAAATTTTTTTGGTCCCAAAATTTTTCAAACTTTTTTTTGGGACAAAATTTTTTCGAAGTTTTTTTTCGGTCAAAATTTTTTTGGTCCCAAAATTTTTCGAACTTTTTTTTGGGTCAAAATTTTTTTGGTCCCAAAATTTTTCAAACTTTTTTTTGGGTCAAAATTGTTTTGGTCCCAAAATTTTTCAAACTTTTTTTCGAGTCAAAATTTTTTCAAACTTTTTTTGGGTAAAAATTTTTTTGGTCCCAAAATTTTTCAAACTTTTTTTTGGGTCAAAATTTTTTTGGTCCCAGAATTTTTCAAACTTTTTTTTTGGTCAAAATTTTTTCGAAGTTTTTTTTCGGTCAAAATTTTTTTGGTCCCAAAATTTTTCGAACTTTTTTTTGGGTCAAAATTTTTTCGAAGTTTTTTTTTCGGTCAAAATTTTTTTGGTCCCAAAATTTTTCAAACTTTTTTTTTGGTCAAAATTTTTTCGAAGTTTTTTTTCGGTCAAAATTTTTTTGGTCCCAAAATTTTTCAAACTTTTTTTTGGGTCAAAATTTTTTCGAAGTTTTTTTTGGGTCAAAATTTTTTTGGTCTCAAAATTTTTCAAACTTTTTTTTGGGTCAAAATTTTTTCGAAGTTTTTTTTTCGGTCAAAATTTTTTCGAAGTTTTTTTTCGGTCAAAATTTTTTTGGTCCCAAAATTTTCCGAACTTTTTTTTGGGTCAAAATTTTTTTGGTCCCAAAATTTTTCAAACTTTTTTTTGGGTCAAAATTTTTTCGAAGTTTTTTTTTCGGTCAAAATTTTTTTGGTCCCAAAATTTTTCAAACTTTTTTTCGGGTCAAAATTTTTTCGAAGTTTTTTTTGGGTCAAAATTTTTTTGGTCCCAAAATTTTTCAAACTTTTTTTTGGGTCAAAATTGTTTTGGTCCCAAAATTTTTCAAACTTTTTTTCGAGTCAAAATTTTTTCAAACTTTTTTTTGGGTCAAAATTTTTTTGGTCCCAAAATTTTTCAAACTTTTTTTTGGTTAAAATTTTTTCAAAGTTTTTTTTCGGTCAAAATTTTTTTGGTCCCAAAATTTTCCGAACTTTTTTTTGGGTCAAAATTTTTTTGGTCCCAAAATTTTTCAAACTTTTTTTTGGGTCAAAATTTTTTCGAAGTTTTTTTTTCGGTCAAAATTTTTTTGGTCCCAAAATTTTTCAAACTTTTTTTTGGGTCAAAATTTTTTCGAAGTTTTTTTTGGGTCAAAATTTTTTTGGTCCCAAAATTTTTCGAACTTTTTTTTGGGTCAAAATTTTTTTGGTCCCAAAATTTTTCAAACTTTTTTTTGGGTCAAAATTTTTTCGAAGTTTTTTTTTCGGTCAAAATTTTTTTGGTCCCAAAATTTTTCAAACTTTTTTTTGGGTCAAAATTTTTTCGAAGTTCTTTTTTCGGTCAAAATTTTTTTGGTCCCAAAATTTTTCAAACTTTTTTTTGGGTCAAAATTTTTTTGGTAACAAAATTTTTCAAACTTTTTTTTGGGTCAAAATTTTTTCGAAGTTTTTTTTTCGGTCAAAATTTTTTATGTCCCAAAATTTTTCAAACTTTTTTTTTGGTCAAAATTTTTTCGAAGTTTTTTTTGGGGTCAAAATTTTTTTGGTCCCAAAATTTTTCTAACTTTTTTTTGGGTCAAAATTTTTTCGAAGTTTTTTTTCGGTCAAAATTTTTTTGGTCCCAAAATTTTTCAAACTTTTTTTTGGGACAAAATTTTTTCGAAGTTTTTTTTCGGTCAAAATTTTTTTGGTCCCAAAATTTTTCGAACTTTTTTTTGGGTCAAAATTTTTTTGGTCCCAAAATTTTTCAAACTTTTTTTTGGGTCAAAATTGTTTTGGTCCCAAAATTTTTCAAACTTTTTTTCGAGTCAAAATTTTTTCAAACTTTTTTTGGGTCAAAATTTTTTTGGTCCCAAAATTTTTCATACTTTTTTTTGGGTCAAAATTTTTTTGGTCCCAGAATTTTTCAAACTTTTTTTTTGGTCAAAATTTTTTTGAAGTTTTTTTTCGGTCAAAATTTTTTTGGTCCCAAAATTTTTCGAACTTTTTTTTGGGTCAAAATTTTTTCGAAGTTTTTTTTTCGGTCAAAATTTTTTTGGTCCCAAAATTTTTCAAACTTTTTTTTTGGTCAAAATTTTTTCCAAGTTTTTTTTCGGTCAAAATTTTTTTGGTCCCAAAATTTTTCAAACTTTTTTTTGGGTCAAAATTTTTTCGAAGTTTTTTTTGGGTCAAAATTTTTTTGGTCCCAAAATTTTTCGAACTTTTTTTTGGGTCAAAATTTTTTTGGTCCCAAAATTTTTCAAACTTTTTTTTGGGTCAAAATTTTTTCGAAGTTTTTTTTTCGGTCAAAATTTTTTTGGTCCCAAAATTTTTCAAACTTTTTTTCGGTCAAAATTTTTTTGGTCCCAAAATTTTCCGAACTTTTTTTTGGGTCAAAATTTTTTTGGTCCCAAAATTTTTCAAACTTTTTTTTGGGTCAAAATTTTTTCGAAGTTTTTTTTTCGGTCAAAATTTTTTCGAAGTTTTTTTTCGGTCAAAATTTTTTTGGTCCCAAAATTTTCCGAACTTTTTTTTGGGTCAAAATTTTTTTGGTCCCAAAATTTTTCAAACTTTTTTGTGGGTCAAAATTTTTTCGAAGTTTTTTTTCGGTCAAAATTTTTTTGGTCCCAAAATTTTTCGAACTTTTTTTTGGGTCAAAATTTTTTTGGTCCCAAAATTTTTCAAACTTTTTTTTGGGTCAAAATTTTTTCGAATTTTTTTTTTGGGTCAAAATTTTTTTGGTCCCAAAATTTTTCAAACTTTTTTGTGGGTCAAAATTTTTTCGAAGTTTTTTTTCGGTCAAAATTTTTTTGGTCCCAAAATTTTTCGAACTTTTTTTTGGGTCAAAATTTTTTTGGTCCCAAAATTTTTCAAACTTTTTTTTGGGTCAAAATTTTTTCGAATTTTTTTTTTCGGTCAAAATTTTTTTGGTCCCAAAATTTTTCAAACTTTTTTTTGGGTCAAAATTTTTTCGAAGTTCTTTTTTGGGTCAAAATTTTTTTGGTCCCAAAATTTTTCGAACTTTTTTTTGGGTCAAAATTTTTTTGGTCCCAAAATTTTTCGAACTTTTTTTTGGGTCAAAATTTTTTCGAAGTTTTTTTTTCGGTCAAAATTTTTTTGGTCCCAAAATTTTTCTAACTTTTTTTTGGGTCAAAATTTTTTCGAAGTTTTTTTTTCGGTCAAAATTTTTTTGGTTCCAAAATTTTTCAAACTTTTTTTTGGGTCAAAATTTTTTCGAAGTTTTTTTTCGGTCAAAATTTTTTTGGTCCAACAATTTTTCGAACTTTTTTTTGGGTAAAAATTTTTTTGGTCCCAAAATTTTTCAAACTTTTTTTTGGGTCAAAATTGTTTTGGTCCCAAAATTTTTCAAACTTTTTTTTGTGTCAAAATTTTTTCAAACTTTTTTTTGGGTCAAAATTTTTTTGGTCCCAAAATTTTTCAAACTTTTTTTTGGGTCAAAATTTTTTTGGTACCAAAATTTTTCAAACTTTTTTTTGGGTCAAAATTTTTTTGGTACCAAAATTTTTCAAACTTTTTTTTGGGTCAAAATTTTTTCGAAGTTTTTTTTTCGGTCAAAATTTTTTATGTCCCAAAATTTTTCAAACTTTTTTTTTGGTCAAAATTTTTTCGAAGTTTTTTTTCAGTCAAAATTTTTTTGGTCCAAAAATTTTTCTAACTTTTTTTTGGGTCAAAATTTTTTCGAAGTTTTTTTTCGGTCAAAATTTTTTTGGTCCCAAAATTTTTCAAACATTTTTTTGGGACAAAATTTTTTCGAAGTTTTTTTTCGGTCAAAATTTTTTTGGTCCCAAAATTTTTCGAACTTTTTTTTGGGTCAAAATTTTTTTGGTCCCAAAATTTTTCAAACTTTTTTTTGGGTCAAAATTGTTTTGGTCCCAAAATTTTTCAAACTTTTTTTCGAGTCAAAATTTTTTCAAACTTTTTTTTGGGTCAAAATTTTTTTGGTCCCAAAATTTTTTCGAAGTTTTTTTTCGGTCAAAATTTTTTTGGTCCCAAAATTTTCCGAACTTTTTTTTGGGTCAAAATTTTTTTGGTCCCAAAATTTTTCAAACTTTTTTTTGGGTCAAAATTTTTTCGAAGTTTTTTTTTCGGTCAAAATTTTTTCGAAGTTTTTTTTCGGTCAAAATTTTTTTGGTCCCAAAATTTTCCGAACTTTTTTTTGGGTCAAAATTTTTTTGGTCCCAAAATTTTTCAAACTTTTTTGTGGGTCAAAATTTTTTCGAAGTTTTTTTTTCGGTCAAAATTTTTTTTTGGTCCCAAAATTTTTCAAACTTTTTTTTGGGTCAAAATTTTTTCGAAGTTTTTTTTCGGTCAAAATTTTTTTGGTCCCAAAATTTTTCGAACTTTTTTTTGGGTCAAAATTTTTTTGGTCCCAAAATTTTTCAAACTTTTTTTTGGGTCAAAATTTTTTCGAATTTTTTTTTTCGGTCAAAATTTTTTTGGTCCCAAAATTTTTCAAACTTTTTTTTGGGTCAAAATTTTTTCGAAGTTCTTTTTTCGGTCAAAATTTTTTTGGTCTCAAAATTTTTCGAACTTTTTTTTGGGTCAAAATTTTTTTGGTCCCAAAATTTTTCGAACTTTTTTTTGGGTCAAAATTTTTTCGAAGTTTTTTTTTCGGTCAAAATTTTTTTGGTCCCAAAATTTTTCTAACTTTTTTTTGGGTCAAAATTTTTTCGAAGTTTTTTTTTCGGTCAAAATTTTTTTGGTTCCAAAATTTTTCAAACTTTTTTTTGGGTCAAAATTTTTTCGAAGTTTTTTTTCGGTCAAAATTTTTTTGGTCCCAAAATTTTTCGAACTTTTTTTTGGGTAAAAATTTTTTTGGTCCCAAAATTTTTCAAACTTTTTTTTGGGTCAAAATTGTTTTGGTCCCAAAATTTTTCAAACTTTTTTTTGTGTCAAAATTTTTTCAAACTTTTTTTTGGGTCAAAATTTTTTTGGTCCCAAAATTTTTCAAACTTTTTTTTCGGTCAAAATTTTTTTGGTCCCAAAATTTTTCAAACTTTTTTTTGGGTCAAAATTTTTTTGGTACCAAAATTTTTCAAACTTTTTTTTGGGTCAAAATTTTTTCGAAGTTTTTTTTTCGGTCAAAATTTTTTATGTCCCAAAATTTTTCAAACTTTTTTTTTGGTCAAAATTTTTTCGAAGTTTTTTTTCAGTCAAAATTTTTTTGGTCCAAAAATTTTTCTAACTTTTTTTTGGGTCAAAATTTTTTCGAAGTTTTTTTTCGGTCAAAATTTTTTTGGTCCCAAAATTTTTCAAACATTTTTTTGGGACAAAATTTTTTCGAAGTTTTTTTTCGGTCAAAATTTTTTTGGTCCCAAAATTTTTCGAACTTTTTTTTGGGTCAAAATTTTTTTGGTCCCAAAATTTTTCAAACTTTTTTTTGGGTCAAAATTGTTTTGGTCCCAAAATTTTTCAAACTTTTTTTCGAGTCAAAATTTTTTCAAACTTTTTTTTGGGTCAAAATTTTTTTGGTCCCAAAATTTTTTCGAAGTTTTTTTTCGGTCAAAATTTTTTTGGTCCCAAAATTTTCCGAACTTTTTTTTGGGTCAAAATTTTTTTGGTCCCAAAATTTTTCAAACTTTTTTTTGGGTCAAAATTTTTTCGAAGTTTTTTTTTCGGTCAAAATTTTTTCGAAGTTTTTTTTCGGTCAAAATTTTTTTGGTCCCAAAATTTTCCGAACTTTTTTTTGGGTCAAAATTTTTTTGGTCCCAAAATTTTTCAAACTTTTTTGTGGGTCAAAATTTTTTCGAAGTTTTTTTTTCGGTCAAAATTTTTTTGGTCCCAAAATTTTTCAAACTTTTTTTTGGGTCAAAATTTTTTCGAAGTTTTTTTTCGGTCAAAATTTTTTTGGTCCCAAAATTTTTCGAACTTTTTTTTGGGTCAAAATTTTTTTGGTCCCAAAATTTTTCAAACTTTTTTTTGGGTCAAAATTTTTTCGAATTTTTTTTTTCGGTCAAAATTTTTTTGGTCCCAAAATTTTTCGAAGTTCTTTTTTCGGTCAAAATTTTTTTGGTCTCAAAATTTTTCGAACTTTTTTTTGGGTCAAAATTTTTTTGGTCCCAAAATTTTTCGAACTTTTTTTTGGGTCAAAATTTTTTCGAAGTTTTTTTTTCGGTCAAAATTTTTTTGGTCCCAAAATTTTTCTAACTTTTTTTTGGGTCAAAATTTTTTCGAAGTTTTTTTTTCGGTCAAAATTTTTTTGGTTCCAAAATTTTTCAAACTTTTTTTTGGGTCAAAATTTTTTCGAAGTTTTTTTTCGGTCAAAATTTTTTTGGTCCCACAATTTTTCGAACTTTTTTTTGGGTAAAAATTTTTTTGGTCCCAAAATTTTTCAAACTTTTTTTTGGGTCAAAATTGTTTTGGTCCCAAAATTTTTCAAACTTTTTTTTGTGTCAAAATTTTTTCAAACTTTTTTTTGGGTCAAAATTTTTTTGGTCCCAAAATTTTTCAAACTTTTTTTTCGGTCAAAATTTTTTTGGTCCCAAAATTTTTCAAACTTTTTTTTGGGTCAAAATTTTTTTGGTACCAAAATTTTTCAAACTTTTTTTTGGGTCAAAATTTTTTCGAAGTTTTTTTTTCGGTCAAAATTTTTTATGTCCCAAAATTTTTCAAACTTTTTTTTTGGTCAAAATTTTTTCGAAGTTTTTTTTCAGTCAAAATTTTTTTGGTCCAAAAATTTTTCTAACTTTTTTTTGGGTCAAAATTTTTTCGAAGTTTTTTTTCGGTCAAAATTTTTTTGGTCCCAAAATTTTTCAAACTTTTTTTTGGGACAAAATTTTTTCGAAGTTTTTTTTCGGTCAAAATTTTTTTGGTCCCAAAATTTTTCGAACTTTTTTTTGGGTCAAAATTTTTTTGGTCCCAAAATTTTTCAAACTTTTTTTTGGGTCAAAATTGTTTTGGTCCCAAAATTTTTCAAAATTTTTTTCGAGTCAAAATTTTTTCAAACTTTTTTTTGGGTCAAAATTTTTTTGGTCCCAAAATTTTTCAAACTTTTTTTTGGTCAAAATTTTTTCGAAGTTTTTTTTCGGTCAAAATTTTTTTGGTCCCAAAATTTTTCAAAATTTTTTCGAAGTTTTTTTTCGGTCAAAATTTTTTTGGTCCCAAAATTTTCCGAACTTTTTTTTGGGTCAAAATTTTTTTGAAGTTTTTTTTTCGGTCAAAATTTTTTTGGTCCCAAAATTTTTCAAACTTTTTTTTGGGACAAAATTTTTTCGAAGTTTTTTTTCGGTCAAAATTTTTTTGGTCCCAAAATTTTTCAAACTTTTTTTTGGGTCAAAATTTTTTTGGTACCAAAATTTTTCAAACTTTTTTTTGGGTCAAAATTTTTTCGAAGTTTTTTTTTCGGTCAAAATTTTTTTGGTCCCAAAATTTTTCAAAATTTTTTCGAAGTTTTTTTTCGGTCAAAATTTTTTTGGTCCCAAAATTTTCCGAACTTTTTTTTTGGTCAAAATTTTTTCGAAGTTTTTTTTCGGTCAAAATTTTTTTGGTCCCAAAATTTTTCGAACTTTTTTTTGGGTCAAAATTTTTTTGGTCCCAAAATTTTTCAAACTTTTTTTTGGGTCAAAATTTTTTCGAATTTTTTTTTTCGGTCAAAATTTTTTTGGTCCCAAAATTTTTCAAACTTTTTTTTGGGTCAAAATTTTTTCGAAGTTCTTTTTTCGGTCAAAATTTTTTTGGTCCCAAAATTTTTCGAACTTTTTTTTGGGTCAAAATTTTTTTGGTCCCAAAATTTTTCGAACTTTTTTTTGGGTCAAAATTTTTTCGAAGTTTTTTTTTCGGTCAAAATTTTTTTGGTCCCAAAATTTTTCTAACTTTTTTTTGGGTCAAAATTTTTTCGAAGTTTTTTTTTCGGTCAAAATTTTTTTGGTTCCAAAATTTTTCAAACTTTTTTTTGGGTCAAAATTTTTTCGAAGTTTTTTTTCGGTCAAAATTTTTTTGGTCCCACAATTTTTCGAACTTTTTTTTGGGTAAAAATTTTTTTGGTCCCAAAATTTTTCAAACTTTTTTTTGGGTCAAAATTGTTTTGGTCCCAAAATTTTTCAAACTTTTTTTTGTGTCAAAATTTTTTCAAACTTTTTTTTGGGTCAAAATTTTTTTGGTCCCAAAATTTTTCAAACTTTTTTTTCGGTCAAAATTTTTTTGGTCCCAAAATTTTTCAAACTTTTTTTTGGGTCAAAATTTTTTTGGTACCAAAATTTTTCAAACTTTTTTTTGGGTCAAAATTTTTTCGAAGTTTTTTTTTCGGTCAAAATTTTTTATGTCCCAAAATTTTTCAAACTTTTTTTTTGGTCAAAATTTTTTCGAAGTTTTTTTTCAGTCAAAATTTTTTTGGTCCAAAAATTTTTCTAACTTTTTTTTGGGTCAAAATTTTTTCGAAGTTTTTTTTCGGTCAAAATTTTTTTGGTCCCAAAATTTTTCAAACTTTTTTTTGGGACAAAATTTTTTCGAAGTTTTTTTTCGGTCAAAATTTTTTTGGTCCCAAAATTTTTCGAACTTTTTTTTGGGTCAAAATTTTTTTGGTCCCAAAATTTTTCAAACTTTTTTTTGGGTCAAAATTGTTTTGGTCCCAAAATTTTTCAAAATTTTTTTCGAGTCAAAATTTTTTCAAACTTTTTTTTGGGTCAAAATTTTTTTGGTCCCAAAATTTTTCAAACTTTTTTTTGGTCAAAATTTTTTCGAAGTTTTTTTTCGGTCAAAATTTTTTTGGTCCCAAAATTTTTCAAAATTTTTTCGAAGTTTTTTTTCGGTCAAAATTTTTTTGGTCCCAAAATTTTCCGAACTTTTTTTTGGGTCAAAATTTTTTTGAAGTTTTTTTTTCGGTCAAAATTTTTTTGGTCCCAAAATTTTTCAAACTTTTTTTTGGGACAAAATTTTTTCGAAGTTTTTTTTCGGTCAAAATTTTTTTGGTCCCAAAATTTTTCAAACTTTTTTTTGGGTCAAAATTTTTTTGGTACCAAAATTTTTCAAACTTTTTTTTGGGTCAAAATTTTTTCGAAGTTTTTTTTTCGGTCAAAATTTTTTTGGTCCCAAAATTTTTCAAAATTTTTTCGAAGTTTTTTTTCGGTCAAAATTTTTTTGGCCCCAAAATTTTCCGAACTTTTTTTTTGGTCAAAATTTTTTCGAAGTTTTTTTTCGGTCAAAATTTTTTTGGTCCCAAAATTTTTCGAACTTTTTTTTGGGTCAAAATTTTTTTGGTCCCAAAATTTTTCAAACTTTTTTTTGGGTCAAAATTTTTTCGAATTTTTTTTTTCGGTCAAAATTTTTTTGGTCCCAAAATTTTTCAAACTTTTTTTTGGGTCAAAATTTTTTCGAAGTTCTTTTTTCGGTCAAAATTTTTTTGGTCCCAAAATTTTTCGAACTTTTTTTTGGGTCAAAATTTTTTTGGTCCCAAAATTTTTCGAACTTTTTTTTGGGTCAAAATTTTTTCGAAGTTTTTTTTTCGGTCAAAATTTTTTTGGTCCCAAAATTTTTCTAACTTTTTTTTGGGTCAAAATTTTTTCGAAGTTTTTTTTTCGGTCAAAATTTTTTTGGTTCCAAAATTTTTCAAACTTTTTTTTGGGTCAAAATTTTTTCGAAGTTTTTTTTCGGTCAAAATTTTTTTGGTCCCAAAATTTTTCGAACTTTTTTTTGGGTAAAAATTTTTTTGGTCCCAAAATTTTTCAAACTTTTTTTTGGGTCAAAATTGTTTTGGTCCCAAAATTTTTCAAACTTTTTTTTGTGTCAAAATTTTTTCAAACTTTTTTTTGGGTCAAAATTTTTTTGGTCCCAAAATTTTTCAAACTTTTTTTTCGGTCAAAATTTTTTTGGTCCCAAAATTTTTCAAACTTTTTTTTGGGTCAAAATTTTTTTGGTACCAAAATTTTTCAAACTTTTTTTTGGGTCAAAATTTTTTCGAAGTTTTTTTTTCGGTCAAAATTTTTTATGTCCCAAAATTTTTCAAACTTTTTTTTTGGTCAAAATTTTTTCGAAGTTTTTTTTCAGTCAAAATTTTTTTGGTCCAAAAATTTTTCTAACTTTTTTTTGGGTCAAAATTTTTTCGAAGTTTTTTTTCGGTCAAAATTTTTTTGGTCCCAAAATTTTTCAAACTTTTTTTTGGGACAAAATTTTTTCGAAGTTTTTTTTCGGTCAAAATTTTTTTGGTCCCAAAATTTTTCGAACTTTTTTTTGGGTCAAAATTTTTTTGGTCCCAAAATTTTTCAAACTTTTTTTTGGGTCAAAATTGTTTTGGTCCCAAAATTTTTCAAAATTTTTTTCGAGTCAAAATTTTTTCAAACTTTTTTTTGGGTCAAAATTTTTTTGGTCCCAAAATTTTTCAAACTTTTTTTTGGTCAAAATTTTTTCGAAGTTTTTTTTCGGTCAAAATTTTTTTGGTCCCAAAATTTTTCAAAATTTTTTCGAAGTTTTTTTTCGGTCAAAATTTTTTTGGTCCCAAAATTTTCCGAACTTTTTTTTGGGTCAAAATTTTTTTGAAGTTTTTTTTTCGGTCAAAATTTTTTTGGTCCCAAAATTTTTCAAACTTTTTTTTGGGACAAAATTTTTTCGAAGTTTTTTTTCGGTCAAAATTTTTTTGGTCCCAAAATTTTTCAAACTTTTTTTTGGGTCAAAATTTTTTTGGTACCAAAATTTTTCAAACTTTTTTTTGGGTCAAAATTTTTTCGAAGTTTTTTTTTCGGTCAAAATTTTTTTGGTCCCAAAATTTTTCAAAATTTTTTCGAAGTTTTTTTTTGGTCAAAATTTTTTTGGTCCCAAAATTTTCCGAACTTTTTTTTGGGTCAAAATTTTTTTGAAGTTTTTTTTTCGGTCAAAATTTTTTTGGTCCCAAAATTTTTCAAACTTTTTTTTGGGTCAAAATTTTTTCGAAGTTTTTTTTTCGGTCAAAATTTTTTTGGTCCCAAAATTTTTCAAACTTTTTTTTGGGACAAAATTTTTTCGAAGTTTTTTTTTCGGTCAAAATTTTTTTGGTCCCAAAATTTTTCAAAATTTTTTCGAAGTTTTTTTTCGGTCAAAATTTTTTTGGCCCCAAAATTTTCCGAACTTTTTTTTTGGTCAAAATTTTTTCGAAGTTTTTTTTCGGTCAAAATTTTTTTGGTCCCAAAATTTTTCGAACTTTTTTTTGGGTCAAAATTTTTTTGGTCCCAAAATTTTTCAAACTTTTTTTTGGGTCAAAATTTTTTCGAATTTTTTTTTTCGGTCAAAATTTTTTTGGTCCCAAAATTTTTCAAACTTTTTTTTGGGTCAAAATTTTTTCGAAGTTCTTTTTTCGGTCAAAATTTTTTTGGTCCCAAAATTTTTCGAACTTTTTTTTGGGTCAAAATTTTTTTGGTCCCAAAATTTTTCGAACTTTTTTTTGGGTCAAAATTTTTTCGAAGTTTTTTTTTCGGTCAAAATTTTTTTGGTCCCAAAATTTTTCTAACTTTTTTTTGGGTCAAAATTTTTTCGAAGTTTTTTTTTCGGTCAAAATTTTTTTGGTTCCAAAATTTTTCAAACTTTTTTTTGGGTCAAAATTTTTTCGAAGTTTTTTTTCGGTCAAAATTTTTTTGGTCCCAAAATTTTTCGAACTTTTTTTTGGGTAAAAATTTTTTTGGTCCCAAAATTTTTCAAACTTTTTTTTGGGTCAAAATTGTTTTGGTCCCAAAATTTTTCAAACTTTTTTTTGTGTCAAAATTTTTTCAAACTTTTTTTTGGGTCAAAATTTTTTTGGTCCCAAAATTTTTCAAACTTTTTTTTCGGTCAAAATTTTTTTGGTCCCAAAATTTTTCAAACTTTTTTTTGGGTCAAAATTTTTTTGGTACCAAAATTTTTCAAACTTTTTTTTGGGTCAAAATTTTTTCGAAGTTTTTTTTTCGGTCAAAATTTTTTATGTCCCAAAATTTTTCAAACTTTTTTTTTGGTCAAAATTTTTTCGAAGTTTTTTTTCAGTCAAAATTTTTTTGGTCCAAAAATTTTTCTAACTTTTTTTTGGGTCAAAATTTTTTCGAAGTTTTTTTTCGGTCAAAATTTTTTTGGTCCCAAAATTTTTCAAACTTTTTTTTGGGACAAAATTTTTTCGAAGTTTTTTTTCGGTCAAAATTTTTTTGGTCCCAAAATTTTTCGAACTTTTTTTTGGGTCAAAATTTTTTTGGTCCCAAAATTTTTCAAACTTTTTTTTGGGTCAAAATTGTTTTGGTCCCAAAATTTTTCAAAATTTTTTTCGAGTCAAAATTTTTTCAAACTTTTTTTTGGGTCAAAATTTTTTTGGTCCCAAAATTTTTCAAACTTTTTTTTGGTCAAAATTTTTTCGAAGTTTTTTTTCGGTCAAAATTTTTTTGGTCCCAAAATTTTTCAAAATTTTTTCGAAGTTTTTTTTCGGTCAAAATTTTTTTGGTCCCAAAATTTTCCGAACTTTTTTTTGGGTCAAAATTTTTTTGAAGTTTTTTTTTCGGTCAAAATTTTTTTGGTCCCAAAATTTTTCAAACTTTTTTTTGGGACAAAATTTTTTCGAAGTTTTTTTTCGGTCAAAATTTTTTTGGTCCCAAAATTTTTCAAACTTTTTTTTGGGTCAAAATTTTTTTGGTACCAAAATTTTTCAAACTTTTTTTTGGGTCAAAATTTTTTCGAAGTTTTTTTTTCGGTCAAAATTTTTTTGGTCCCAAAATTTTTCAAAATTTTTTCGAAGTTTTTTTTTGGTCAAAATTTTTTTGGTCCCAAAATTTTCCGAACTTTTTTTTGGGTCAAAATTTTTTTGAAGTTTTTTTTTCGGTCAAAATTTTTTTGGTCCCAAAATTTTTCAAACTTTTTTTTGGGTCAAAATTTTTTCGAAGTTTTTTTTTCGGTCAAAATTTTTTTGGTCCCAAAATTTTTCAAACTTTTTTTTGGGACAAAATTTTTTCGAAGTTTTTCTTCGGTCAAAATTTTTTTGGTCCCAAAATTTTTCGAACTTTTTTTTGGGTCAAAATTTTTTTGGTCCCAAAATTTTTCAAACTTTTTTTTGGGTCAAAATTGTTTTGGTCCCAAAATTTTTCAAACTTTTTTTCGAGTCAAAATTTTTTCAAACTTTTTTTTGGGTCAAAATTTTTTTGGTCCCAAAATTTTTCAAACTTTTTTTTGGGTCAAAATTTTTTTGGTCCCAGAATTTTTCAAACTTTTTTTTTGGTCAAAATTTTTTCGAAGTTTTTTTTCGGTCAAAATTTTTTTGGTCCCAAAATTTTTCGAACTTTTTTGTGGGTCAAAATTTTTTCGAAGTTTTTTTTTCGGTCAAAATTTTTTTGGTCCCAAAATTTTTCAAACTTTTTTTTGGGTCAAATTTTTTTCTAAGTTTTTTTTCGGTCAAAATATTTTTGGTCCCAAAATTTTTCGAACTTTTTTTTGGGTCAAAATGTTTTTGGTACCAAAATTTTTCAAACTTTTTTTTGGGTCAAAATTTTTTCGAAGTTTTTTTTTCGGTCAAAATTTTTTTGGTCCCAAAATTTTTCAAACTTTTTTTTTGGTCAAAATGTTTTCGAAGTTTTTTTTTCGGTCAAAATTTTTTTGGTCCCAAATCTTTTCTAACTTTTTTTTGGGTCAAAATTTTTTCGAAGTTTTTTTTTCGGTCAAAATTTTTTTGGTCTCAAAATTTTTCAAACTTTTTTTTGGGTCAAAATTTTTTCGAAGTTTTTTTTCGGTCAAAATTTTTTTGGTCCCAAAATTTTTCGAACTTTTTTTTGGGTCAAAATTTTTTTGGTCCCAAAATTTTTCAAACTTTTTTTTGGGTCAAAATTTTTTCTAAGTTTTTTTTTCGGTCAAAATTTTTTTGGTCCCAAAATTTTTCAAACTTTTTTTTGGGTCAAAATTTTTTCGAAGTTCTTTTTTCGGTCAAAATTTTTTTGGTCCCAAAATTTTTCGAACTTTTTTTTGGGTCAAAATTTTTTTGGTACCAAAATTTTTCAAACTTTTTTTTTGGTCAAAATTTTTTCGAAGTTTTTTTTTCGGTCAAAATTTTTTTGGTCCCAAATCTTTTCTAACTTTTTTTTGGGTCAAAATTTTTTCGAAGTTTTTTTTCGGTCAAAATTTTTTTGGTCCCAAAATTTTTCGAACTTTTTTTTGGGTCAAAATTTTTTTGGTCCCAAAATTTTTCAAACTTTTTTTTGGGTCAAAATTTTTTCGAAGTTTTTTTTTCGGTCAAAATTTTTTTGGTCCCAAAATTTTTCAAACTTTTTTTTGGGTCAAAATTTTTTCGAAGTTCTTTTTTCGGTCAAAATTTTTTTGGTCCCAAAATTTTTCGAACTTTTTTTTGGGTCAAAATTTTTTTGGTACCAAAATTTTTCAAACTTTTTTTTGGGTCAAAATTTTTTCGAAGTTTTTTTTTCGGTCAAAATTTTTTTGGTCCCAAAATTTTTCAAGCTTTTTTTTTGGTCAAAATTTTTTCGAAGTTTTTTTTCGGTCAAAATTTTTTTGGTCCCAAAATTTTTCTAACTTTTTTTTGGGTCAAAATTTTTTTGAAGTTTTTTTTTCGGTCAAAATTTTTTTGGTCCCAAAATTTTTCAAAATTTTTTCGAAGTTTTTTTTCGGTCAAAATTTTTTTGGTCCCAAAATTTTCCGAACTTTTTTTTGGGTCAAAATTTTTTTGAAGTTTTTTTTTCGGTCAAAATTTTTTTGGTCCCAAAATTTTTCAAACTTTTTTTTGGGTCAAAATTTTTTCGAAGTTTTTTTTTCGGTCAAAATTTTTTTGGTCCCAAAATTTTTCAAACTTTTTTTTGGGACAAAATTTTTTCGAAGTTTTTTTTCGGTCAAAATTTTTTTGGTCCCAAAATTTTTCGAACTTTTTTTTGGGTCAAAATTTTTTTGGTCCCAAAATTTTTCAAACTTTTTTTTGGGTCAAAATTGTTTTGGTCCCAAAATTTTTCAAACTTTTTTTCGAGTCAAAATTTTTTCAAACTTTTTTTTGGGTCAAAATTTTTTTGGTCCCAAAATTTTTCAAACTTTTTTTTGGGTCAAAATTTTTTTGGTCCCAGAATTTTTCAAACTTTTTTTTTGGTCAAAATTTTTTCGAAGTTTTTTTTCGGTCAAAATTTTTTTGGTCCCAAAATTTTTCGAACTTTTTTGTGGGTCAAAATTTTTTCGAAGTTTTTTTTTCGGTCAAAATTTTTTTGGTCCCAAAATTTTTCAAACTTTTTTTTGGGTCAAAATTTTTTCTAAGTTTTTTTTCGGTCAAAATATTTTTGGTCCCAAAATTTTTCGAACTTTTTTTTGGGTCAAAATTTTTTTGGTACCAAAATTTTTCAAACTTTTTTTTGGGTCAAAATTTTTTCGAAGTTTTTTTTTCGGTCAAAATTTTTTTGGTCCCAAAATTTTTCAAACTTTTTTTTTGGTCAAAATTTTTTCGAAGTTTTTTTTTCGGTCAAAATTTTTTTGGTCTCAAAATTTTTCAAACTTTTTTTTGGGTCAAAATTTTTTCGAAGTTTTTTTTCGGTCAAAATTTTTTTGGTCCCAAAATTTTTCGAACTTTTTTTTGGGTCAAAATTTTTTTGGTCCCAAAATTTTTCAAACTTTTTTTTGGGTCAAAATTTTTTCGAAGTTTTTTTTTCGGTCAAAATTTTTTTGGTCCCAAAATTTTTCAAACTTTTTTTTGGGTCAAAATTTTTTCGAAATTCTTTTTTCGGTCAAAATTTTTTTGGTCCCAAAATTTTTCGAACTTTTTTTTGGGTCAAAATTTTTTTGGTACCAAAATTTTTCAAACTTTTTTTTGGGTCAAAATTTTTTCGAAGTTTTTTTTTCGGTCAAAATTTTTTTGGTCCCAAAATTTTTCAAGCTTTTTTTTTGGTCAAAATTTTTTCGAAGTTTTTTTTCGGTCAAAATTTTTTTGGTCCCAAAATTTTTCTAACTTTTTTTTGGGTCAAAATTTTTTTGAAGTTTTTTTTTCGGTCAAAATTTTTTTGGTCCCAAAATTTTTAAAACTTTTTTTTGGGTCAAAATTTTTTCGAAGTTTTTTTTCGGTCAAAATTTTTTTGGTCCCAAAATTTTTCAAACTTTTTTTTGGGACAAAATTTTTTCGAAGTTTTTTTTCGGTCAAAATTTTTTTGGTCCCAAAATTTTTCGAACTTTTTTTTGGGTCAAAATTTTTTTGGTCCCAAAATTTTTCAAACTTTTTTTTGGGTCAAAATTTTTTTGGTCCCAAAATTTTTCAAACTTTTTTTCGAGTCAAAATTTTTTCAAACTTTTTTTTGGGTCAAAATTTTTTTGGTCCCAAAATTTTTCAAACTTTTTTTTGGGTCAAAATTTTTTTGGTCCCAGAATTTTTCAAACTTTTTTTTTGGTCAAAATTTTTTCGAAGTTTTTTTTCGGTCAAAATTTTTTTGGTCCCAAAATTTTTCGAACTTTTTTTTGGGTCAAAATTTTTTCGAAGTTTTTTTTTCGGTCAAAATTTTTTTGGTCCCAAAATTTTTCGAACTTTTTTTTGGGTCAAAATTTTTTCGAAGTTTTTTTTCGGTCAAAATTTTTTTGGTCCCAAAATTTTTCGAACTTTTTTTTGGGTCAAAATTTTTTTGGTACCAAAATTTTTCAAACTTTTTTTTGGGTCAAAATTTTTTCGAAGTTTTTTTTTCGGTCAAAATTTTTTTGGTCCCAAAATTTTTCAAACTTTTTTTTTGGTCAAAATTTTTTCGAAGTTTTTTTTCGGTCAAAATTTTTTTGGTCCCAAAATTTTTCTAACTTTTTTTTGGGTCAAAATTTTTTCGAAGTTTTTTTTTCGGTCAAAATTTTTTTGGTCTCAAAATTTTTCAAACTTTTTTTTGGGTCAAAATTTTTTCGAAGTTTTTTTTCGGTCAAAATTTTGTTGGTCCCAAAATTTTTCGAACTTTTTTTTGGGTCAAAATTTTTTTGGTCCCAAAATTTTTCAAACTTTTTTTTGGGTCAAAATTGTTTTGGTCCCAAAATTTTTCAAACTTTTTTTTGTGTCAAAATTTTTTCAAACTTTTTTTTGGGTCAAAATTTTTTGGTCCCAAAATTTTTCAAACTTTTTTTTCGGTCAAAATTTTTTTGGTCCCAAAATTTTTCAAACTTTTTTTTGGGTCAAAATTTTTTCGAAGTTTTTTTTTTCGGTCAAAATTTTTTTGGTCCCAAAATTTTTCAAACTTTTTTTTTGGTCAAAATTTTTTCGAAGTTTTTTTTCGGTCAAAATTTTTTTGGTCCCAAAATTTTCCGAACTTTTTTTTGGGTCAAAATTTTTTTGGTCCCAAAATTTTTCAAACTTTTTTTTGGGTCAAAATTTTTTCGAAGTTTTTTTTTCGGTCAAAATTTTTTTGGTCCCAAAATTTTTCAAACTTTTTTTTGGGTCAAAATTTTTTCGAAGTTTTTTTTCGGTCAAAATTTTTTTGGTCCCAAAATTTTTCGAACTTTTTTTTGGGTCAAAATTTTTTTGGTCCCAAAATTTTTCAAACTTTTTTTTGGCTCAAAATTTTTTCGAAGTTTTTTTTTCGGTCAAAATTTTTTTGGTCCCAAAATTTTTCAAACTTTTTTTTGGGTCAAAATTTTTTCGAAGTTCTTTTTTCGGTCAAAATTTTTTTGGTCCCAAAAATTTTCGAACTTTTTTTTCGGGTCAAAATTTTTTTGGTACCAAAATTTTTCAAACTTTTTTTTGGGTCAAAATTTTTTCGAAGTTTTTTTTTCGGTCAAAATTTTTTTGGTCCCAAAATTTTTCAAACTTTTTTTTTGGTCAAAATTTTTTCGAAGTTTTTTTTCGGTCAAAATTTTTTTGGTCCCAAAATTTTTCTAAATTTTTTTCGGGTCAAAATTTTTTGGAAGTTTTTTTTTCGGTCAAAATTTTTTTGGTTCCAAAATTTTTCAAACTTTTTTTTGGGTAAAAATTTTTTCGAAGTTTTTTTTCGGTCAAAATTTTTTTGGTCCCAAAATTTTTCGAACTTTTTTTTGGGTCAAAATTTTTTTGGTCCCAAAATTTTTCAAACTTTTTTTTGGGTCAAAATTGTTTTGGTCCCAAAATTTTTCAAACTTTTTTTTGTGTCAAAATTTTTTCAAACTTTTTTTTGGGTCAAAATTTTTTTGGTCCCAAAATTTTTCAAACTTTTTTTTCGGTCAAAATTTTTTTGGTCCCAAAATTTTTCAAACTTTTTTTTGGGTCAAAATTTTTTCGAAGTTTTTTTTTGGGTCAAAATTTTTTTGGTCCCAAAATTTTTCAAAATTTTTTCGAAGTTTTTTTTCGGTCAAAATTTTTTTGGTCCCAAAATTTTCCGAACTTTTTTTTGGGTCAAAATTTTTTTGAAGTTTTTTTTTCGGTCAAAATTTTTTTGGTCCCAAAATTTTTCAAACTTTTTTTTGGGTCAAAATTTTTTCGAAGTTTTTTTTTCGGTCAAAATTTTTTTGGTCCCAAAATTTTTCAAACTTTTTTTTGGGTCAAAATTTTTTCGATGTTTTTTTTCGGTCAAAATTTTTTTGGTCCCAAAATTTTTCGAACTTTTTTTTGGGTCAAAATTTTTTTGGTACCAAAAATTTTTCAAACTTTTTTTTGGGTCAAAATTTTTTCGAAGTTTTTTTTTCGGTCAAAATTTTTTTGGTCCCAAAATTTTTCAAACTTTTTTTTTGGTCAAAATTTTTTCGAAGTTTTTTTTCGGTCAAAATTTTTTTGGTCCCAAAATTTTTCTAACTTTTTTTTGGGTCAAAATTTTTTCGAAGTTTTTTTTCGGTCAAAATTTTTTTGGTCCCAAAATTTTCCGAACTTTTTTTTGGGTCAAAATTTTTTTGGTCCCAAAATTTTTCAAACTTTTTTTTGGGTCAAAATTTTTTCGAAGTTTTTTTTTCGGTCAAAATTTTTTTGGTCCCAAAATTTTTCAAACTTTTTTTTGGGTCAAAATTTTTTCGAAGTTTTTTTTCGGTCAAAATTTTTTTGGTCCCAAAATTTTTCGAACTTTTTTTTGGGTCAAAATTTTTTTGGTCCCAAAATTTTTCAAACTTTTTTTTGGCTCAAAATTTTTTCGAAGTTTTTTTTTCGGTCAAAATTTTTTTGGTCCCAAAATTTTCCGAACTTTTTTTTGGGTCAAAATTTTTTTGGTCCCAAAATTTTTAAAACTTTTTTTTGGGTCAAAATTTTTTCGAATTTTTTTTTTCGGTCAAAATTTTTTTGGTCCCAAAATTTTTCAAACTTTTTTTTGGGTCAAAATTTTTTCGAAGTTTTTTTTCGGTCAAAATTTTTTTGGTCCCAAAATTTTTCGAACTTTTTTTTGGGTCAAAATTTTTTTGGTCCTAAAATTTTTCAAACTTTTTTTTGGGAAATTTTTCAAACTTTTTTTTGGGTCAAAATTTTTTCGAAGTTCTTTTTTCGGTCAAAATTTTTTTGGTCCCAAAATTTTCCGAACTTTTTTTTGGGTCAAAATTTTTTTGGTCCCAAAATTTTTCAAACTTTTTTTTGGGTCAAAATTTTTTCGAAGTTTTTTTTTCGGTCAAAATTTTTTTGGTCCCAAAATTTTTCAAACTTTTTTTTGGGTCAAAATTTTTTCGAAGTTTTTTTTCGGTCAAAATTTTTTTGGTCCCAAAATTTTTCGAACTTTTTTTTGGGTCAAAATTTTTTTGGTCCCAAAATTTTTCAAACTTTTTTTTGGGTCAAAATTGTTTTGGTCCCAAAATTTTTCAAACTTTTTTTCGAGTCAAAATTTTTTCAAACTTTTTTTTGGGTCAAAATTTTTTTGGTCCCAAAATTTTTCAAACTTTTTTTTGGGTCAAAATTTTTTTGGTCCCAAAATTTTTCAAACTTTTTTTTGGGTCAAAATTTTTTCGAAGTTTTTTTTTCGGTCAAAATTTTTTTGGTCCCAAAATTTTTCAAACTTTTTTTTGGGTCAAAATTTTTTCGAAGTTTTTTTTCGGTCAAAATTTTTTTGGTCCCAAAATTTTTCGAACTTTTTTTTGGGTCAAAATTTTTTTGGTCCCAAAATTTTTCAAACTTTTTTTTGGCTCAAAATTTTTTCGAAGTTTTTTTTTCGGTCAAAATTTTTTTGGTCCCAAAATTTTTCAAACTTTTTTTTGGGTCAAAATTTTTTCGAAGTTCTTTTTTCGGTCAAAATTTTTTTGGTCCCAAAAATTTTCGAACTTTTTTTTGGGTCAAAATTTTTTTGGTACCAAAATTTTTAAAACTTTTTTTTGGGTCAAAATTTTTTCGAAGTTTTTTTTTCGGTCAAAATTTTTTTGGTCCCAAAATTTTTCAAACTTTTTTTTTGGTCAAAATTTTTTCAAAGTTTTTTTTCGGTCAAAATTTTTTTGGTCCCAAAATTTTTCGAACTTTTTTTTGGGTCAAAATTTTTTTGGTCCCAAAATTTTTCAAACTTTTTTTTGGCTCAAAATTTTTTCGAAGTTTTTTTTTGGGTCAAAATTTTTTTGGTCCCAAAATTTTTCAAACTTTTTTTTGGGTCAAAATTTTTTCGAAGTTCTTTTTTCGGTCAAAATTTTTTTGGTCCCAAAAATTTTCGAACTTTTTTTTGGGTCAAAATTTTTTTGGTACCAAAATTTTTCAAACTTTTTTTTGGGTCAAAATTTTTTCGAAGTTTTTTTTTCGGTCAAAATTTTTTTGGTCCCAAAATTTTTCAAACTTTTTTTTTGGTCAAAATTTTTTCGAAGTTTTTTTTCGGTCAAAATTTTTTTGGTCCCAAAATTTTTCTAAATTTTTTTCGGGTCAAAATTTTTTGGAAGTTTTTTTTTCGGTCAAAATTTTTTTGGTTCCAAAATTTTTCAAACTTTTTTTTGGGTAAAAATTTTTTCGAAGTTTTTTTTCGGTCAAAATTTTTTTGGTCCCAAAATTTTTCGAACTTTTTTTTGGGTCAAAATTTTTTTGGTCCCAAAATTTTTCAAACTTTTTTTTGGGTCAAAATTGTTTTGGTCCCAAAATTTTTCAAACTTTTTTTTGTGTCAAAATTTTTTCAAACTTTTTTTTGGGTCAAAATTTTTTTGGTCCCAAAATTTTTCAAACTTTTTTTTCGGTCAAAATTTTTTTGGTCCCAAAATTTTTCAAACTTTTTTTTGGGTCAAAATTTTTTCGAAGTTTTTTTTTGGGTCAAAATTTTTTTGGTCCCAAAATTTTTCAAAATTTTTTCGAAGTTTTTTTCGGTCAAAATTTTTTTGGTCCCAAAATTTTCCGAACTTTTTTTTGGGTCAAAATTTTTTTGAAGTTTTTTTTTCGGTCAAAATTTTTTTGGTCCCAAAATTTTTCAAACTTTTTTTTGGGTCAAAATTTTTTCGAAGTTTTTTTTTCGGTCAAAATTTTTTTGGTCCCAAAATTTTTCAAACTTTTTTTTGGGTCAAAATTTTTTCGATGTTTTTTTTCGGTCAAAATTTTTTTGGTCCCAAAATTTTTCGAACTTTTTTTTGGGTCAAAATTTTTTTGGTACCAAAAATTTTTCAAACTTTTTTTTGGGTCAAAATTTTTTTGGTCCCAAAATTTTTCAAACTTTTTTTTTGGTCAAAATTTTTTTGGTACCAAAATTTTTCAAACTTTTTTTTGGGTCAAAATTTTTTCGAAGTTTTTTTTTCGGTCGAAATTTTTTTGGTCCCAAAATTTTTCAAACTTTTTTTTTGGTCAACATTTTTTCGAAGTTTTTTTTCGGTCAAAATTATTTTGGTCCCAAAATTTTTCAAACTTTTTTTTGGGTCAAAATTTTTTCGAAGTTCTTTTTTCGGTCAAAATTTTTTTGGTCCCAAAATTTTCCGAACTTTTTTTTGGGTCAAAATTTTTTCGAAGTTTTTTTTCGGTCAAAATTTTTTTGGTCCCAAAATTTTTCGAACTTTTTTTTGGGTCAAAATTTTTTTGGTACCAAAATTTTTCAAACTTTTTTTTGGGTCAAAATTTTTTCGAAGTTTTTTTTTCGGTCAAAATTTTTTTGGTCCCAAAATTTTTCAAACTTTTTTTTTGGTCAAAATTTTTTCGAAGTTTTTTTTCGGTCAAAATTTTTTTGGTCCCAAAATTTTTCAAACTTTTTTTTGGGTCAAAATTTTTTCGAAGTTCTTTTTTCGGTCAAAATTTTTTTGGTCCCAAAATTTTCCGAACTTTTTTTTGGGTCAAAATTTTTTTGGTCCCAAAATTTTTCGAACTTTTTTTTGGGTCAAAATTTTTTTGGTCCCAAAATTTTTCAAACTTTTTTTTGGGTCAAAATTTTTTTGGTCCCAAAATTTTTCAAACTTTTTTTTGGGTCAAAATTTTTTCGAAGTTTTTTTTTCGGTCAAAATTTTTTTGGTCCCAAAATTTTTCAAACTTTTTTTTGGGTCAAAATTTTTTTGGTCCCAAAATTTTTCAAACTTTTTTTTGGGTCAAAATTTTTTCTAAGTTTTTTTTTCGGTCAAAATTTTTTTGGTCCCAAAATTTTTCAAACTTTTTTTTGGGTCAAAATTTTTTCGAAGTTTTTTTTCGGTCAAAATTTTTTTGGTCCCAAAATTTTTCGAACTTTTTTTTGGGTCAAAATTTTTTTGGTCCCAAAATTTTTCAAACTTTTTTTTGGGTCAAAATTGTTTTGGTCCCAAAATTTTTCAAACTTTTTTTTGGGTCAAAATTTTTTCGAAGTTTTTTTTTCGGTCAAATTTTTTTTGGTCCCAAAATTTTTCAAACTTTTTTTTGGGTCAAAATTTTTTTGGTCCCAAAATTTTTCAAACTTTTTTTTGGGTCAAAATTTTTTCGAAGTTTTTTTTTCGGTCAAAATTTTTTTGGTCCCAAAATTTTTCAAACTTTTTTTTGGGTCAAAATTTTTTCGAAGTTTTTTTTCGGTCAAAATTTTTTTGGTCCCAAAATTTTTCGAACTTTTTTTTGGGTCAAAATTTTTTTGGTACCAAAATTTTTCAAACTTTTTTTTGGGTCAAAATTTTTTCGAAGTTTTTTTTTCGGTCAAAATTTTTTTGGTCCCAAAATTTTTCAAACTTTTTTTTTGGTCAAAATTTTTTTGGTACCAAAATTTTTCAAACTTTTTTTTGGGTCAAAATTTTTTCGAAGTTTTTTTTTCGGTCGAAATTTTTTTGGTCCCAAAATTTTTCAAACTTTTTTTTTGGTCAAAATTTTTTCGAAGTTTTTTTTCGGTCAAAATTTTTTTGGTCCCAAAATTTTTCAAACTTTTTTTTGGGTCAAAATTTTTTCGAAGTTCTTTTTTCGGTCAAAATTTTTTTGGTCCCAAAATTTTCCGAACTTTTTTTTGGGTCAAAATTTTTTCGAAGTTTTTTTTCGGTCAAAATTTTTTTGGTCCCAAAATTTTTCAAACTTTTTTTTGGGTCAAAATTTTTTTGGTCCCAAAATTTTTCAAACTTTTTTTTGGGTCAAAATTTTTTCGAAGTTTTTTTTTCGGTCAAAATTTTTTTGGTCCCAAAATTTTTCAAACTTTTTTTTGGCTCAAAATTTTTTCAAACTTTTTTTTGGGTCAAAATTTTTTCGAAGTTTTTTTTTCGGTCGAAATTTTTTTGGTCCCAAAATTTTTCAAACTTTTTTTTTGGTCAAAATTTTTTCGAAGTTTTTTTTCGGTCAAAATTTTTTTGGTCCCAAAATTTTTCAAACTTTTTTTTGGGTCAAAATTTTTTCGAAGTTCTTTTTTCGGTCAAAATTTTTTTGGTCCCAAAATTTTCCGAACTTTTTTTTGGGTCAAAATTTTTTCGAAGTTTTTTTTCGGTCAAAATTTTTTTGGTCCCAAAATTTTTCGAACTTTTTTTTGGGTCAAAATTTTTTTGGTACCAAAATTTTTCAAACTTTTTTTTGGGTCAAAATTTTTTCGAAGTTTTTTTTTCGGTCAAAATTTTTTTGGTCCCAAAATTTTTCAAACTTTTTTTTTGGTCAAAATTTTTTCGAAGTTTTTTTTCGGTCAAAATTTTTTTGGTCCCAAAATTTTTCAAACTTTTTTTTGGGTCAAAATTTTTTCGAAGTTCTTTTTTCGGTCAAAATTTTTTTGGTCCCAAAATTTTCCGAACTTTTTTTTGGGTCAAAATTTTTTTGGTCCCAAAATTTTTCAAACTTTTTTTTGGGTCAAAATTTTTTTGGTCCCAAAATTTTTCAAACTTTTTTTTGGGTCAAAATTTTTTTGGTCCCAAAATTTTTCAAACTTTTTTTTGGGTCAAAATTTTTTCGAAGTTTTTTTTTCGGTCAAAATTTTTTTGGTCCCAAAATTTTTCAAACTTTTTTTTGGGTCAAAATTTTTTTGGTCCCAAAATTTTTCAAACTTTTTTTTGGGTCAAAATTTTTTCTAAGTTTTTTTTTCGGTCAAAATTTTTTTGGTCCCAAAATTTTTCAAACTTTTTTTTGGGTCAAAATTTTTTCGAAGTTTTTTTTCGGTCAAAATTTTTTTGGTCCCAAAATTTTTCGAACTTTTTTTTGGGTCAAAATTTTTTTGGTCCCAAAATTTTTCAAACTTTTTTTTGGGTCAAAATTTTTTTGGTCCCAAAATTTTTCAAACTTTTTTTTGGGTCAAAATTTTTTCGAAGTTTTTTTTTCGGTCAAATTTTTTTTGGTCCCAAAATTTTTCAAACTTTTTTTTGGGTCAAAATTTTTTTGGTCCCAAAATTTTTCAAACTTTTTTTTGGGTCAAAATTTTTTCGAAGTTTTTTTTTCGGTCAAAATTTTTTTGGTCCCAAAATTTTTCAAACTTTTTTTTGGGTCAAAATTTTTTCGAAGTTCTTTTTTCGGTCAAAATTTTTTTGGTCCCAAAATTTTCCGAACTTTTTTTTGGGTCAAAATTTTTTCGAAGTTTTTTTTCGGTCAAAATTTTTTTGGTCCCAAAATTTTTCGAACTTTTTTTGGGTCAAAATTTTTTTGGTACCAAAATTTTTCAAACTTTTTTTTGGGTCAAAATTTTTTCGAAGTTTTTTTTTCGGTCAAAATTTTTTTGGTCCCAAAATTTTTCAAACTTTTTTTTTGGTCAAAATTTTTTCGAAGTTTTTTTTCGGTCAAAATTTTTTTGGTCCCAAAATTTTTCAAACTTTTTTTTGGGTCAAAATTTTTTCGAAGTTCTTTTTTCGGTCAAAATTTTTTTGGTCCCAAAATTTTCCGAACTTTTTTTTGGGTCAAAATTTTTTTGGTCCCAAAATTTTTCGAACTTTTTTTTGGGTCAAAATTTTTTTGGTCCCAAAATTTTTCAAACTTTTTTTTGGGTCAAAATTTTTTTGGTCCCAAAATTTTTCAAACTTTTTTTTGGGTCAAAATTTTTTCGAAGTTTTTTTTTCGGTCAAAATTTTTTTGGTCCCAAAATTTTTCAAACTTTTTTTTGGGTCAAAATTTTTTTGGTCCCAAAATTTTTCAAACTTTTTTTTGGGTCAAAATTTTTTCTAAGTTTTTTTTTCGGTCAAAATTTTTTTGGTCCCAAAATTTTTCAAACTTTTTTTTGGGTCAAAATTTTTTTGGTCCCAAAATTTTTCAAACTTTTTTTTGGGTCAAAATTTTTTCGAAGTTTTTTTTTCGGTCAAATTTTTTTTGGTCCCAAAATTTTTCAAACTTTTTTTTGGGTCAAAATTTTTTTGGTCCCAAAATTTTTCAAACTTTTTTTTGGGTCAAAATTTTTTCGAAGTTTTTTTTTCGGTCAAAATTTTTTTGGTCCCAAAATTTTTCAAACTTTTTTTTGGGTCAAAATTTTTTCGAAGTTTTTTTTCGGTCAAAATTTTTTTGGTCCCAAAATTTTTCGAACTTTTTTTTGGGTCAAAATTTTTTTGGTCCCAAAATTTTTCAAACTTTTTTTTGGGTCAAAATTTTTTTGGTCCCAAAATTTTTCAAACTTTTTTTTGGGTCAAAATTTTTTCGAAGTTTTTTTTTCGGTCAAAATTTTTTTGGTCCCAAAATTTTTCAAACTTTTTTTTGGCTCAAAATTTTTTCAAACTTTTTTTTGGGTCAAAATTTTTTCGAAGTTTTTTTTTCGGTCGAAATTTTTTTGGTCCCAAAATTTTTCAAACTTTTTTTTTGGTCAAAATTTTTTCGAAGTTTTTTTTCGGTCAAAATTTTTTTGGTCCCAAAATTTTTCAAACTTTTTTTTGGGTCAAAATTTTTTCGAAGTTCTTTTTTCGGTCAAAATTTTTTTGGTCCCAAAATTTTCCGAACTTTTTTTTGGGTCAAAATTTTTTCGAAGTTTTTTTTCGGTCAAAATTTTTTTGGTCCCAAAATTTTTCGAACTTTTTTTTGGGTCAAAATTTTTTTGGTACCAAAATTTTTCAAACTTTTTTTTGGGTCAAAATTTTTTCGAAGTTTTTTTTTCGGTCAAAATTTTTTTGGTCCCAAAATTTTTCAAACTTTTTTTTTGGTCAAAATTTTTTCGAAGTTTTTTTTCGGTCAAAATTTTTTTGGTCCCAAAATTTTTCAAACTTTTTTTTGGGTCAAAATTTTTTCGAAGTTCTTTTTTCGGTCAAAATTTTTTTGGTCCCAAAATTTTCCGAACTTTTTTTTGGGTCAAAATTTTTTTGGTCCCAAAATTTTTCGAACTTTTTTTTGGGTCAAAATTTTTTTGGTCCCAAAATTTTTCAAACTTTTTTTTGGGTCAAAATTTTTTTGGTCCCAAAATTTTTCAAACTTTTTTTTGGGTCAAAATTTTTTCGAAGTTTTTTTTTCGGTCAAAATTTTTTTGGTCCCAAAATTTTTCAAACTTTTTTTTGGGTCAAAATTTTTTTGGTCCCAAAATTTTTCAAACTTTTTTTTGGGTCAAAATTTTTTCTAAGTTTTTTTTTCGGTCAAAATTTTTTTGGTCCCAAAATTTTTCAAACTTTTTTTTGGGTCAAAATTTTTTCGAAGTTTTTTTTCGGTCAAAATTTTTTTGGTCCCAAAATTTTTCGAACTTTTTTTTGGGTCAAAATTTTTTTGGTCCCAAAATTTTTCAAACTTTTTTTTGGGTCAAAATTTTTTTGGTCCCAAAATTTTTCAAACTTTTTTTTGGGTCAAAATTTTTTCGAAGTTTTTTTTTCGGTCAAAATTTTTTTGGTCCCAAAATTTTTCAAACTTTTTTTTGGCTCAAAATTTTTTCAAACTTTTTTTTGGGTCAAAATTTTTTCGAAGTTTTTTTTTCGGTCGAAATTTTTTTGGTCCCAAAATTTTTCAAACTTTTTTTTTGGTCAAAATTTTTTCGAAGTTTTTTTTCGGTCAAAATTTTTTTGGTCCCAAAATTTTTCAAACTTTTTTTTGGGTCAAAATTTTTTCGAAGTTCTTTTTTCGGTCAAAATTTTTTTGGTCCCAAAATTTTCCGAACTTTTTTTTGGGTCAAAATTTTTTCGAAGTTTTTTTTCGGTCAAAATTTTTTTGGTCCCAAAATTTTTCGAACTTTTTTTTGGGTCAAAATTTTTTTGGTACCAAAATTTTTCAAACTTTTTTTTGGGTCAAAATTTTTTCGAAGTTTTTTTTTCGGTCAAAATTTTTTTGGTCCCAAAATTTTTCAAACTTTTTTTTTGGTCAAAATTTTTTCGAAGTTTTTTTTCGGTCAAAATTTTTTTGGTCCCAAAATTTTTCAAACTTTTTTTTGGGTCAAAATTTTTTCGAAGTTCTTTTTTCGGTCAAAATTTTTTTGGTCCCAAAATTTTCCGAACTTTTTTTTGGGTCAAAATTTTTTTGGTCCCAAAATTTTTCGAACTTTTTTTTGGGTCAAAATTTTTTTGGTCCCAAAATTTTTCAAACTTTTTTTTGGGTCAAAATTTTTTTGGTCCCAAAATTTTTCAAACTTTTTTTTGGGTCAAAATTTTTTCGAAGTTTTTTTTTCGGTCAAAATTTTTTTGGTCCCAAAATTTTTCAAACTTTTTTTTGGGTCAAAATTTTTTTGGTCCCAAAATTTTTCAAACTTTTTTTTGGGTCAAAATTTTTTCTAAGTTTTTTTTTCGGTCAAAATTTTTTTGGTCCCAAAATTTTTCAAACTTTTTTTTGGGTCAAAATTTTTTCGAAGTTTTTTTTCGGTCAAAATTTTTTTGGTCCCAAAATTTTTCGAACTTTTTTTTGGGTCAAAATTTTTTTGGTCCCAAAATTTTTCAAACTTTTTTTTGGGTCAAAATTTTTTTGGTCCCAAAATTTTTCAAACTTTTTTTTGGGTCAAAATTTTTTCGAAGTTTTTTTTTCGGTCAAATTTTTTTTGGTCCCAAAATTTTTCAAAGTTTTTTTTGGGTCAAAATTTTTTTGGTCCCAAAATTTTTCAAACTTTTTTTTGGGTCAAAATTTTTTCGAAGTTTTTTTTTCGGTCAAAATTTTTTTGGTCCCAAAATTTTTCAAACTTTTTTTTGGGTCAAAATTTTTTTGGTCCCAAAATTTTTCAAACTTTTTTTTCGGTCAAAATTTTTTTGGTCCCAAAATTTTTCGAACTTTTTTTTGGGTCAAAATTTTTTTGGTCCCAAAATTTTTCAAACTTTTTTTTGGGTCAAAATTTTTTCGAAGTTTTTTTTTCGGTCAAATTTTTTTTGGTCCCAAAATTTTTCAAAGTTTTTTTTGGGTCAAAATTTTTTTGGTCCCAAAATTTTTCAAACTTTTTTTTGGGTCAAAATTTTTTCGAAGTTTTTTTTTCGGTCAAAATTTTTTTGGTCCCAAAATTTTTCAAACTTTTTTTTGGGTCAAAATTTTTTTGGTCCCAAAATTTTTCAAACTTTTTTTTGGGTCAAAATTTTTTCGAAGTTTTTTTTTCGGTCAAAATTTTTTTGGTCCCAAAATTTTTCAAACTTTTTTTTGGGTCAAAATTTTTTTGGTCCCAAAATTTTTCAAACTTTTTTTTGGGTCAAAATTTTTTCGAAGTTTTTTTTTCGGTCAAAATTTTTTTGGTCCCAAAATTTTTCAAACTTTTTTTTGGGTCAAAATTTTTTCGAAGTTTTTTTTCTGTCAAAATTTTTTTGGTCCCAAAATTTTTCGAACTTTTTTTTGGGTCAAAATTTTTTTGGTCCCAAAATTTTTCAAACTTTTTTTTGGGTCAAAATTTTTTCGAAGTTTTTTTTTCGGTCAAAATTTTTTTGGTCCCAAAATTTTTCAAACTTTTTTTTGGGTCAAAATTTTTTCGAAGTTCTTTTTTCGGTCAAAATTTTTTTGGTCCCAAAATTTTTCAAACTTTTTTTTGGGTCAAAATTTTTTTGGTCCCAAAATTTTTCAAACTTTTTTTTGGGTCAAAATTTTTTCGAAGTTTTTTTTTCGGTCAAAATTTTTTTGGTCCCAAAATTTTTCAAACTTTTTTTTGGGTCAAAATTTTTCGAACTTTTTTTTGGGTCAAAATTTTTTTGGTCCCAAAATTTTTCAAACTTTTTTTTGGCTCAAAATTTTTTCAAACTTTTTTTTGGGTCAAAATTTTTTTGGTCCCAAAATTTTTCGAACTTTTTTTTGGGTCAAAATTTTTTTGGTACCAAAATTTTTCAAACTTTTTTTTGGGTCAAAATTTTTTTAGTCCCAAAATTTTTCGAAATTTTTTTTGGGTCAAAATGTTTTTGGTCCCAAAATTTTTCGAACTTTTTTTTGGGTCAAAATTTTTTTGGTCCCAAAATATTTCTAACTTTTTTTGGGGTCAAAATTTTTTTGGTCCCAAAATTTTTCTAACTTTTTTTTGGGTCAAAATTTTTTCGAAGTTTTTTTTGGGTCAAAATTTTTTTGGTCCCAAAATTTTTCAAACTTTTTTTGGGGACAAAATTTTTTCGAAGTTTTTTTTCGGTCAAAATTTTTTTGGTCCCAAAATTTTTCGAACTTTTTTTTGGGTCAAAATTTTTTTGGTCCCAAACTTTTTCAAACTTTTTTTTGGGTCAAAATTGTTTTGGTCCCAAAATTTTTCAAACTTTTTTTCGAGTCAAAATTTTTTCAAACTTTTTTTTGGGTCAAAATTTTTTTGGTCCCAAAATTTTTCAAACTTTTTTTTTGGGTCAAAATTTTTTTGGTCCCAGAATTTTTCAAACTTTTTTTTTGGTCAAAATTTTTTCGAAGTTTTTTTTCGGTCAAAATTTTTTTGGTCCCAAAATTTTTCAAACTTTTTTTTGGGTCAAAATTTTTTCGAAGTTTTTTTTCGGTCAAAATTTTTTTGGTCCCAAAATTTTTCGAACTTTTTTTTGGGTCAAAATTTTTTTGGTCCCAAAATTTTTCAAACTTTTTTTTGGGTCAAAATTTTTTCGAAGTTTTTTTTTCGGTCAAAATTTTTTTGGTCCCAAAATTTTTCAAACTTTTTTTTGGGTCAAAATTTTTTCGAAGTTCTTTTTTCGGTCAAAATTTTTTTGGTCCCAAAATTTTTCAAACTTTTTTTTGGGTCAAAATTTTTTTGGTACCAAAATTTTTCAAACTTTTTTTTGGGTCAAAATTTTTTCGAAGTTTTTTTTTCGGTCAAAATTTTTTTGGTCCCAAAATTTTTCAAACTTTTTTTTTGGTCAAAACTTTTTCGAAGTTTTTTTTCGGTCAAAATTTTTTTGGTCCCAAAATTTTTCTAACTTTTTTTTGGGTCAAAATTTTTTCGAAGTTTTTTTTCGGTCAAAATTTTTTTGGTCCCAAAATTTTCCGAACTTTTTTTTGGGTCAAAATTTTTTCGAAGTATTTTTTTCGGTCAAAATTTTTTTGGTCCCAAAATTTTTCAAACTTTTTTTTGGGTCAAAATTTTTTCGAAGTTTTTTTTCGGTCAAAATTTTTTTGGTCCCAAAATTTTTCGAACTTTTTTTTGGGTCAAAATTTTTTTGGTCCCAAAATTTTTCAAACTTTTTTTTGGCTCAAAATTTTTTCGAAGTTTTTTTTCGGTCAAAATTTTTTTGGTCCCAAAATTTTTCGAACTTTTTTTTGGGTCAAAATTTTTTTGGTCCCAAAATTTTTCAAACTTTTTTTTGGGTCAAAATTTTTTCGAAGTTTTTTTTTCGGTCAAAATTTTTTTGGTCCCAAAATTTTTCAAACTTTTTTTTGGGTCAAAATTTTTTCGAAGTTCTTTTTTCGGTCAAAATTTTTTTGGTCCCAAAATTTTTCAAACTTTTTTTTGGGTCAAAATTTTTTTGGTACCAAAATTTTTCAAACTTTTTTTTGGGTCAAAATTTTTTCGAAGTTTTTTTTTCGGTCAAAATTTTTTTGGTCCCAAAATTTTTCAAACTTTTTTTTTGGTCAAAACTTTTTCGAAGTTTTTTTTCGGTCAAAATTTTTTTGGTCCCAAAATTTTTCTAACTTTTTTTTGGGTCAAAATTTTTTCGAAGTTTTTTTTCGGTCAAAATTTTTTTGGTCCCAAAATTTTCCGAACTTTTTTTTGGGTCAAAATTTTTTCGAAGTATTTTTTTCGGTCAAAATTTTTTTGGTCCCAAAATTTTTCAAACTTTTTTTTGGGTCAAAATTTTTTCGAAGTTTTTTTTCGGTCAAAATTTTTTTGGTCCCAAAATTTTTCGAACTTTTTTTTGGGTCAAAATTTTTTTGGTCCCAAAATTTTTCAAACTTTTTTTTGGCTGAAAATTTTTTCGAAGTTTTTTTTTCGGTCAAAATTTTTTTGGTCCCAAAATTTTTCGAACTTTTTTTTGGGTCAAAATTTTTTTGGTACCAAAATTTTTCAAACTTTTTTTTGGGTCAAAATTTTTTTGGTCCCAAAATTTTTCAAACTTTTTTTTGGGTCAAAATTTTTTCGAAGTTTTTTTTTCGGTCAAAATTTTTTTGGTCCCAAAATTTTTCAAACTTTTTTTTTGGTCAAAATTTTTTCGAAGTTTTTTTTCGGTCAAAATTTTTTTGGTCCCAAAATTTTCCGAACTTTTTTTTGGGTCAAAATTTTTTTGGTCCCAAAATTTTTCGAACTTTTTTTTGGGTCAAAATTTTTTTGGTCCCAAAATTTTTCAAACTTTTTTTTGGGTCAAAATTTTTTTGGTCCCAAAATTTTTCAAACTTTTTTTTGGGTCAAAATTTTTTCGAAGTTTTTTTTTCGGTCAAAATTTTTTTGGTCCCAAAATTTTTCAAACTTTTTTTTGGGTCAAAATTTTTTCGAAGTTTTTTTTTCGGTCAAAATTTTTTTGGTCCCAAAATTTTTCAAACTTTTTTTTGGGTCAAAATTTTTTCGAAGTTTTTTTTCGGTCAAAATTTTTTTGGTCCCAAAATTTTTCTAACTTTTATTTCGGTCAAAATTTTTTTGGTTCCAAAATTTTTCAAACTTTTTTTTGGGTCAAAATTTTTTCGAAGTTTTTTTTTCGGTCAAAATTTTTTTGGTCCCAAAATTTTTCAAACTTTTTTTTTGGTCAAAATTTTTTCGAAGTTTTTTTTCGGTCAAAATTTTTTTGGTCCCAAAATTTTCCGAACTTTTTTTTGGGTCAAAATTTTTTTGGTCCCAAAATTTTTCAAACTTTTTTTTGGGTCAAAATTTTTTCGAAGTTTTTTTTTCGGTCAAAATTTTTTTGGTCCCAAAATTTTTCAAACTTTTTTTTGGGTCAAAATTTTTTTGGTTCCAAAATTTTTCAAACTTTTTTTTGGGTCAAAATTTTTTCGAAGTTTTTTTTCGGTCAAAATTTTTTTGGTCCCAAAATTTTTCGAACTTTTTTTTGGGTCAAAATTTTTTTGGTCCCAAAATTTTTCAAACTTTTTTTTGGGTCAAAATTGTTTTGGTCCCAAAATTTTTCAAACTTTTTTTTGTGTCAAAATTTTTTCAAACTTTTTTTTGGGTCAAAATTTTTTTGGTCACAAAATTTTTCAAACTTTTTTTTCGGTCAAAATTTTTTTGGTCCCAAAATTTTTCAAACTTTTTTTTGGGTCAAAATTTTTTCGAAGTTTTTTTTTTCGGTCAAAATTTTTTTGGTCCCAAAATTTTTCAAAATTTTTTCGAAGTTTTTTTTCGGTCAAAATTTTTTTGGTCCCAAAATTTTTCAAACTTTTTTTTGGGTCAAAATTTTTTCGAAGTTTTTTTTTCGGTCAAAATTTTTTTGGTCCCAAAATTTTTCAAACTTTTTTTTGGGTCAAAATTTTTTCGATGTTTTTTTTCGGTCAAAATTTTTTTGGTACCAAAATTTTTTGAACTTTTTTTTGGGTCAAAATTTTTTTGGTACCAAAATTTTTCAAACTTTTTTTTGGGTCAAAATTTTTTCGAAGTTTTTTTTTCGGTCAAAATTTTTTTGGTCCCAAAATTTTTCAAACTTTTTTTTTGGTCAAAATTTTTTCGAAGTTTTTTTTCGGTCAAAATTTTTTTGGTCCCAAAATTTTTCGAACTTTTTTTTGGGTCAAAATTTTTTTGGTCCCAAAATTTTTCAAACTTTTTTTTGGGTCAAATTTTTTTTGGTCCCAAAATTTTTCAAACTTTTTTTTGGGTCAAAATTTTTTTGGTCCCAAAATTTTTCAAACTTTTTTTTGGGTCAAAATTTTTTCGAAGTTTTTTTTTCGGTCAAAATTTTTTTAGTCCCAAAATTTTTCAAACTTTTTTTTTGGTCAAAATTTTTTCGAAGTTTTTTTTCGGTCAAAATTTTTTTGGTCCCAAAATTTTTCGAACTTTTTTTTGGGTCAAAATTTTTTTGGTCCCAAAATTTTTCAAACTTTTTTTTGGGTCAAATTTTTTTTGGTCCCAAAATTTTTCAAACTTTTTTTTGGGTCAAAATTTTTTTGGTCCCAAAATTTTTCAAACTTTTTTTTGGGTCAAAATTTTTTCGAAGTTTTTTTTTCGGTCAAAATTTTTTTGGTCCCAAAATTTTTCAAACTTATTTTTTGGTCAAAATTTTTTCGAAGTTTTTTTTCGGTCAAAATTTTTTTGGTCCCAAAATTTTTCGAACTTTTTTTTGGGTCAAAATTTTTTTGGTCCCAAAATTTTTCAAACTTTTTTTTGGGTCAAAATTTTTTCAAACTTTTTTTTGGGTCAAAATTTTTTTGGTCCCAAAATTTTTCAAACTTTTTTTTGGGTCAAAATTTTTTTGGTCCCAAAATTTTTCAAACTTTTTTTTGGGTCAAAATTTTTTCGAAGTTTTTTTTTCGGTCAAAATTTTTTTGGTCCCAAAATTTTTCAAACTTTTTTTTTGGTCAAAATTTTTTCGAAGTTTTTTTTCGGTCAAAATTTTTTTGGTCCCAAAATTTTCCGAACTTTTTTTTGGGTCAAAATTTTTTTGGTCCCAAAATTTTTCAAACTTTTTTTTGGGTCAAAATTTTTTCGAAGTTTTTTTTTCGGTCAAAATTTTTTTGGTCCCAAAATTTTTCAAACTTTTTTTTGGGTCAAAATTTTTTCGAAGTTTTTTTTCGGTCAAAATTTTTTTGGTCCCAAAACTTTTCTAACTTTTTTTTCGGTCAAAATTTTTTTGGTTCCAAAAGTTTTCAAACTTTTTTTTGGGTCAAAATTTTTTCGAAGTTTTTTTTTCGGTCAAAATTTTTTTGGTCCCAAAATTTTTCAAACTTTTTTTTTGGTCAAAATTTTTTCGAAGTTTTTTTTCGGTCAAAATTTTTTTGGTCCCAAAATTTTCCAAACTTTTTTTTGGGTCAAAATTTTTTTGGTCCCAAAATTTTTCAAACTTTTTTTTGGGTCAAAATTTTTTCGAAGTTTTTTTTTCGGTCAAAATTTTTTTGGTCCCAAAATTTTTCAAACTTTTTTTTGGGTCAAAATTTTTTGGTTCCAAAATTTTTCAAACTTTTTTTTGGGTCAAAATTTTTTCGAAGTTTTTTTTCGGTCAAAATTTTTTTGGTCCCAAAATTTTTCGAACTTTTTTTTGGGTCAAAATTTTTTTGGTCCCAAAATTTTTCAAACTTTTTTTTGGGTCAAAATTGTTTTGGTCCCAAAATTTTTCAAACTTTTTTTTGTGTCAAAATTTTTTCAAACTTTTTTTTGGGTCAAAATTTTTTTGGTCCCAAAATTTTTCAAACTTTTTTTTCGGTCAAAATTTTTTTGGTCCCAAAATTTTTCAAACTTTTTTTTGGGTCAAAATTTTTTCGAAGTTTTTTTTTTCGGTCAAAATTTTTTTGGTCCCAAAATTTTTCAAAATTTTTTCGAAGTTTTTTTTCGGTCAAAATTTTTTTGGTCCCAAAATTTTTCAAACTTTTTTTTGGGTCAAAATTTTTTCGAAGTTTTTTTTCGGTCAAAATTTTTTTGGTCCCAAAATTTTCCGAACTTTTTTTTGGGTCAAAATTTTTTTGGTCCCAAAATTTTTCAAACTTTTTTTTGGGTCAAAATTTTTTCGAAGTTTTTTTTCGGTCAAAATTTTTTTGGTCCCAAAATTTTTCTAACTTTTTTTTCGGTCAAAATTTTTTTGGTTCCAAAATTTTTCAAACTTTTTTTTTGGTCAAAATTTTTTCGAAGTTTTTTTTTCGGTCAAAATTTTTTTGGTCCCAAAATTTTTCAAACTTTTTTTTTGGTCAAAATTTTTTCGAAGTTTTTTTTCGGTCAAAATTTTTTTGGTCCCAAAATTTTCCGAACTTTTTTTTGGGTCAAAATTTTTTTGGTCCCAAAATTTTTCAAACTTTTTTTTGGGTCAAAATTTTTTCGAAGTTTTTTTTCGGTCAAAATTTTTTTGGTCCCAAAATTTTTCTAACTTTTTTTTCGGTCAAAATTTTTTTGGTTCCAAAATTTTTCAAACTTTTTTTTCGGTCAAAATTTTTTTGGTCCCAAAATTTTTCAAACTTTTTTTTGGGTCAAAATTTTTTCGAAGTTTTTTTTTTCGGTCAAAATTTTTTTGGTCCCAAAATTTTTCAAAATTTTTTCGAAGTTTTTTTTCGGTCAAAATTTTTTTGGTCCCAAAATTTTTCAAACTTTTTTTTGGGTCAAAATTTTTTCGAAGTTTTTTTTTCGGTCAAAATTTTTTTGGTCCCAAAATTTTTCAAACTTTTTTTTGGGTCAAAATTTTTTCGATGTTTTTTTTCGGTCAAAATTTTTTTGGTACCAAAATTTTTTGAACTTTTTTTTGGGTCAAAATTTTTTTGGTACCAAAATTTTTCAAACTTTTTTTTGGGTCAAAATTTTTTCGAAGTTTTTTTTTCGGTCAAAATTTTTTTGGTCCCAAAATTTTTCAAACTTTTTTTTTGGTCAAAATTTTTTCGAAGTTTTTTTTCGGTCAAAATTTTTTTGGTCCCAAAATTTTTCGAACTTTTTTTTGGGTCAAAATTTTTTTGGTCCCAAAATTTTTCAAACTTTTTTTTGGGTCAAATTTTTTTTGGTCCCAAAATTTTTCAAACTTTTTTTTGGGTCAAAATTTTTTTGGTCCCAAAATTTTTCAAACTTTTTTTTGGGTCAAAATTTTTTCGAAGTTTTTTTTTCGGTCAAAATTTTTTTGGTCCCAAAATTTTTCAAACTTTTTTTTTGGTCAAAATTTTTTCGAAGTTTTTTTTCGGTCAAAATTTTTTTGGTCCCAAAATTTTTCGAACTTTTTTTTGGGTCAAAATTTTTTTGGTCCCAAAATTTTTCAAACTTTTTTTTGGGTCAAATTTTTTTTGGTCCCAAAATTTTTCAAACTTTTTTTTGGGTCAAAATTTTTTTGGTCCCAAAATTTTTCAAACTTTTTTTTGGGTCAAAATTTTTTCGAAGTTTTTTTTTCGGTCAAAATTTTTTTGGTCCCAAAATTTTTCAAACTTATTTTTTGGTCAAAATTTTTTCGAAGTTTTTTTTCGGTCAAAATTTTTTTGGTCCCAAAATTTTTCGAACTTTTTTTTGGGTCAAAATTTTTTTGGTCCCAAAATTTTTCAAACTTTTTTTTGGGTCAAAATTTTTTCAAACTTTTTTTTGGGTCAAAATTTTTTTGGTCCCAAAATTTTTCAAACTTTTTTTTGGGTCAAAATTTTTTTGGTCCCAAAATTTTTCAAACTTTTTTTTGGGTCAAAATTTTTTCGAAGTTTTTTTTTCGGTCAAAATTTTTTTGGTCCCAAAATTTTTCAAACTTTTTTTTTGGTCAAAATTTTTTCGAAGTTTTTTTTCGGTCAAAATTTTTTTGGTCCCAAAATTTTCCGAACTTTTTTTTGGGTCAAAATTTTTTTGGTCCCAAAATTTTTCAAACTTTTTTTTGGGTCAAAATTTTTTCGAAGTTTTTTTTTCGGTCAAAATTTTTTTGGTCCCAAAATTTTTCAAACTTTTTTTTTGGTCAAAATTTTTTCGAAGTTTTTTTTCGGTCAAAATTTTTTTGGTCCCAAAATTTTTCTAACTTTTTTTTCGGTCAAAATTTTTTTGGTCCCAAAATTTTTCAAACTTTTTTTTGGGTCAAAATTTTTTCGAAGTTTTTTTTTCGGTCAAAATTTTTTTGGTCCCAAAATTTTTCAAACTTTTTTTTGGGTCAAAATTTTTTTGGTTCCAAAATTTTTCAAACTTTTTTTTGGGTCAAAATTTTTTCGAAGTTTTTTTTCGGTCAAAATTTTTTTGGTCCCAAAATTTTTCGAACTTTTTTTTGGGTCAAAATTTTTTTGGTCCCAAAATTTTTCAAACTTTTTTTTGGGTCAAAATTGTTTTGGTCCCAAAATTTTTCAAACTTTTTTTTGTGTCAAAATTTTTTCAAACTTTTTTTTGGGTCAAAATTTTTTTGGTCCCAAAATTTTTCAAACTTTTTTTTCGGTCAAAATTTTTTTGGTCCCAAAATTTTTCAAACTTTTTTTTGGGTCAAAATTTTTTCGAAGTTTTTTTTTTCGGTCAAAATTTTTTTGGTCCCAAAATTTTTAAAAATTTTTTCGAAGTTTTTTTTCGGTCAAAATTTTTTTGGTCCCAAAATTTTTTTGGTCCCAAAATTTTTCAAACTTTTTTTTGGGTCAAAATTTTTTCGAAGTTTTTTTTCGGTCAAAATTTTTTTGGTCCCAAAATTTTCCGAACTTTTTTTTGGGTCAAAATTTTTTTGGTCCCAAAATTTTTCAAACTTTTTTTTGGGTCAAAATTTTTTCGAAGTTTTTTTTCGGTCAAAATTTTTTTGGTCCCAAAATTTTTCTAACTTTTTTTTCGGTCAAAATTTTTTTGGTTCCAAAATTTTTCAAACTTTTTTTTCGGTCAAAATTTTTTTGGTCCCAAAATTTTTCAAACTTTTTTTTTGGTCAAAATTTTTTCGAAGTTTTTTTTCGGTCAAAATTTTTTTGGTCCCAAAATTTTCCGAACTTTTTTTTGGGTCAAAATTTTTTTGGTCCCAAAATTTTTCAAACTTTTTTTTGGGTCAAAATTTTTTCGAAGTTTTTTTTCGGTCAAAATTTTTTTGGTCCCAAAATTTTTCTAACTTTTTTTTCGGTCAAAATTTTTTTGGTTCCAAAATTTTTCAAACTTTTTTTTGGGTCAAAATTTTTTCGAAGTTTTTTTTCGGTCAAAATTTTTTTGGTCCCAAAATTTTTCAAACTTTTTTTTGGATCAAAATTTTTTTGGTCCCAAAATTTTTCAAACTTTTTTTTGGGTCAAAATTGTTTTGGTCCCAAAATTTTTCAAACTTTTTTTTGTGTCAAAATTTTTTCAAACTTTTTTTTGGGTCAAAATTTTTTTGGTCCCAAAATTTTTCAAACTTTTTTTTCGGTCAAAATTTTTTTGGTCCCAAAATTTTTCAAACTTTTTTTTGGGTCAAAATTTTTTCGAAGTTTTTTTTTCGGTCAAAATTTTTTTGGTCCCAAAATTTTTCAAAATTTTTTCGAAGTTTTTTTTCGGTCAAAATTTTTTTGGTCCCAAAATTTTTCAAACTTTTTTTTGGGTCAAAATTTTTTCGAAGTTTTTTTTTCGGTCAAAATTTTTTTGGTCCCAAAATTTTTCAAACTTTTTTTGGGTCAAAATTTTTTCGATGTTTTTTTTCGGTCAAAATTTTTTTGGTACCAAAATTTTTTGAACTTTTTTTTGGGTCAAAATTTTTTTGGTCCCAAAATTTTTCAAACTTTTTTTTGGGTCAAAATTTTTTTGGTCCCAAAATTTTTCAAACTTTTTTTTGGGTCAAAATTTTTTCAAAGTTTTTTTTTCGGTCAAAATATTTTTGGTCCCAAAATTTTTCAAACTTTTTTTTTGGTCAAAATTTTTTCGAAGTTTTTTTTCGGTCAAAATTTTTTTGGTCCCAAAATTTTCCGAACTTTTTTTTGGGTCAAAATTTTTTTGGTCCCAAAATTTTTCAAACTTCTTTTTGGGTCAAAATTTTTTCGAAGTTTTTTTTTCGGTCAAAATTTTCTTGGTCCCAAAATTTTTCAAACTTTTTTTTGGGTCAAAATTTTTTCGAAGTTTTTTTTTCGGTCAAAATTTTTTTGGTCCCAAAATTTTTCAAACTTTTTTTTTGGTCAAAATTTTTTCGAAGTTTTTTTTCGGTCAAAATTTTTTTGGTCCCAAAATTTTCCGAACTTTTTTTTGGGTCAAAATTTTTTTGGTCCCAAAATTTTTCAAACTTTTTTTTGGGTCAAAATTTTTTCGAAGTTTTTTTTCGGTCAAAATTTTTTTGGTCCCAAAATTTTTCTAACTTTTTTTTCGGTCAAAATTTTTTTGGTTCCAAAATTTTTCAAACTTTTTTTTTGGTCAAAATTTTTTCGAAGTTTTTTTTTCGGTCAAAATTTTTTTGGTCCCAAAATTTTTCAAACTTTTTTTTTGGTCAAAATTTTTTCGAAGTTTTTTTTCGGTCAAAATTTTTTTGGTCCCAAAATTTTCCGAACTTTTTTTTGGGTCAAAATTTTTTTGGTCCCAAAATTTTTCAAACTTTTTTTTGGGTCAAAATTTTTTCGAAGTTTTTTTTCGGTCAAAATTTTTTTGGTCCCAAAATTTTTCTAACTTTTTTTTCGGTCAAAATTTTTTTGGTTCCAAAATTTTTCAAACTTTTTTTTGTGTCAAAATTTTTTCGAAGTTTTTTTTCGGTCAAAATTTTTTTGGTCCCAAAATTTTTCGAACTTTTTTTTGGGTCAAAATTTTTTTGGTCCCAAAATTTTTCAAACTTTTTTTTGGGTCAAAATTGTTTTGGTCCCAAAATTTTTCAAACTTTTTTTTGTGTCAAAATTTTTTCAAACTTTTTTTTGGGTCAAAATTTTTTTGGTCCCAAAATTTTTCAAACTTTTTTTCGGTCAAAATTTTTTTGGTCCCAAAATTTTTCAAACTTTTTTTTGGGTCAAAATTTTTTCGAAGTTTTTTTTCGGTCAAAATTTTTTTGGTCCCAAAATTTTTCAAACTTTTTTTTGGGTCAAAATTTTTTCGAAGTTTTTTTTTCGGTCAAAATTTTTTTGGTCCCAAAATTTTTCAAACTTTTTCTTGGGTCAAAATTTTTTCGATGTTTTTTTTCGGTCAAAATTTTTTTGGTACCAAAATTTTTTGAACTTTTTTTTGGGTCAAAATTTTTTTGGTACCAAAATTTTTCAAACTTTTTTTTGGGTCAAAATTTTTTCGAAGTTTTTTTTTCGGTCAAAATTTTTTTGGTCCCAAAATTTTTCAAACTTTTTTTTTGGTCAAAATTTTTTCGAAGTTTTTTTTCGGTCAAAATTTTTTTGGTCCCAAAATTTTTCGAACTTTTTTTTGGGTCAAAATTTTTTTGGTCCCAAAATTTTTCAAACTTTTTTTTGGGTCAAAATTTTTTTGGTCCCAAAATTTTTCAAACTTTTTTTTGGGTCAAAATTTTTTTGGTCCCAAAATTTTTCAAACTTTTTTTTGGGTCAAAATTTTTTCGAAGTTTTTTTTTCGGTCAAAATTGTTTTGGTCCCAAAATTTTTCAAACTTATTTTTTGGTCAAAATTTTTTCGAAGTTTTTTTTCGGTCAAAATTTTTTTGGTCCCAAAATTTTTCAAACTTTTTTTTGGGTCAAAATTTTTTTGGTCCCAAAATTTTTCAAACTTTTTTTTGGGTCAAAATTTTTTCGAAGTTTTTTTTTCGGTCAAAATTTTTTTGGTCCCAAAATTTTCCGAACTTTTTTTTGGGTCAAAATTTTTTTGGTCCCAAAATTTTTCAAACTTTTTTTTTGGTCAAAATTTTTTCGAAGTTTTTTTTCGGTCAAAATTTTTTTGGTCCCAAAATTTTCCGAACTTTTTTTTGGGTCAAAATTTTTTTGGTCCCAAAATTTTTCAAACTTTTTTTTGGGTCAAAATGGTTTTGGTCCCAAAATTTTTCAAACTTTTTTTTGTGTCAAAATTGTTTTGGTCCCAAAATTTTTCAAACTTTTTTTTGGGTCAAAATTTTTTTGGTCCCAAAATTTTTCAAACTTTTTTTTGGGTCAAAATTTTTTTGGTCCCAAAATTTTTCAAACTTTTTTTTGGGTCAAAATTTTTTCGAAGTTTTTTTTTCGGTCAAAATTGTTTTGGTCCCAAAATTTTTCAAACTTATTTTTTGGTCAAAATTTTTTCGAAGTTTTTTTTCGGTCAAAATTTTTTTGGTCCCAAAATTTTTCAAACTTTTTTTTGGGTCAAAATTTTTTTGGTCCCAAAATTTTTCAAACTTTTTTTTGGTTCAAAATTTTTTCGAAGTTTTTTTTTCGGTCAAAATTTTTTTGGTCCCAAAATTTTCCGAACTTTTTTTTGGGTCAAAATTTTTTTGGTCCCAAAATTTTTCAAACTTTTTTTTTGGTCAAAATTTTTTCGAAGTTTTTTTTCGGTCAAAATTTTTTTGGTCCCAAAATTTTTCAAACTTTTTTTTGGGTCAAAATTTTTTCGAAGTTTTTTTTTCGGTCAAAATTTTTTTGGTCCCAAAATTTTTCAAACTTTTTCTTGGGTCAAAATTTTTTCGATGTTTTTTTTCGGTCAAAATTTTTTTGGTACCAAAATTTTTTGAACTTTTTTTTGGGTCAAAATTTTTTTGGTACCAAAATTTTTCAACCTTTTTTTTTGGTCAAAATTTTTTCGAAGTTTTTTTTTCGGTCAAAATTTTTTTGGTCCCAAAATTTTTCAAACTTTTTTTTTGGTCAAAATTTTTTCGAAGTTTTTTTTCGGTCAAAATTTTTTTGGTCCCAAAATTTTTCGAACTTTTTTTTGGGTCAAAATTTTTTTGGTCCCAAAATTTTTCAAACTTTTTTTTGGGTCAAAATTTTTTTGGTCCCAAAATTTTTCAAACTTTTTTTTGGGTCAAAATTTTTTTGGTCCCAAAATTTTTCAAACTTTTTTTTGGGTCAAAATTTTTTCGAAGTTTTTTTTTCGGTCAAAATTGTTTTGGTCCCAAAATTTTTCAAACTTATTTTTTGGTCAAAATTTTTTCGAAGTTTTTTTTCGGTCAAAATTTTTTTGGTCCCAAAATTTTTCAAACTTTTTTTTGGGTCAAAATTTTTTTGGTCCCAAAATTTTTCAAACTTTTTTTTGGGTCAAAATTTTTTCGAAGTTTTTTTTTCGGTCAAAATTTTTTTGGTCCCAAAATTTTCCGAACTTTTTTTTGGGTCAAAATTTTTTTGGTCCCAAAATTTTTCAAACTTTTTTTTTGGTCAAAATTTTTTCGAAGTTTTTTTTCGGTCAAAATTTTTTTGGTCCCAAAATTTTCCGAACTTTTTTTTGGGTCAAAATTTTTTTGGTCCCAAAATTTTTCAAACTTTTTTTTGGGTCAAAATGGTTTTGGTCCCAAAATTTTTCAAACTTTTTTTGTGTCAAAATTGTTTTGGTCCCAAAATTTTTCAAACTTTTTTTTGGGTCAAAATTTTTTTGGTCCCAAAATTTTTCAAACTTTTTTTTGGGTCAAAATTTTTTTGGTCCCAAAATTTTTCAAACTTTTTTTTGGGTCAAAATTTTTTCGAAGTTTTTTTTTCGGTCAAAATTGTTTTGGTCCCAAAATTTTTCAAACTTATTTTTTGGTCAAAATTTTTTCGAAGTTTTTTTTCGGTCAAAATTTTTTTGGTCCCAAAATTTTTCAAACTTTTTTTTGGGTCAAAATTTTTTTGGTCCCAAAATTTTTCAAAATTTTTTTTGGTTCAAAATTTTTTCGAAGTTTTTTTTTCGGTCAAAATTTTTTTGGTCCCAAAATTTTCCGAACTTTTTTTTGGGTCAAAATTTTTTTGGTCCCAAAATTTTTCAAACTTTTTTTTTGGTCAAAATTTTTTCGAAGTTTTTTTTCGGTCAAAATTTTTTTGGTCCCAAAATTTTCCGAACTTTTTTTTGGGTCAAAATTTTTTTGGTCCCAAAATTTTTCAAACTTTTTTTTGGGTCAAAATGGTTTTGGTCCCAAAATTTTTCAAACTTTTTTTTGTGTCAAAATTTTTTCAAACTTTTTTTTGGGTCAAAATTATTTTGGTCCCAAAATTTTTCAAACTTTTTTTTGGGTCAAAATTTTTTTGGTCCCAAAATTTTTCAAACTTTTTTTTGGGTCAAAATTTTTTCGAAGTTTTTTTTTCGGTCAAAATTTTTTTGGTCCCAAAATTTTCCGAACTTTTTTTTGGGTCAAAATTTTTTTGGTCCCAAAATTTTTCAAACTTTTTTTTGGGTCAAAATTTTTTCGAAGTTTTTTTTCGGTCAAAATTTTTTTGGTCCCAAAATTTTTCGAACTTTTTTTTGGGTCAAAATTTTTTTGGTACCAAAATTTTTCAAACTTTTTTTTGGGTCAAAATTTTTTCGAAGTTTTTTTTTCGGTCAAAATTTTTTTGGTCCCAAAATTTTTCAAACTTTTTTTTTGGTCAAAATTTTTTCGAAGTTTTTTTTCGGTCAAAATTTTTTTGGTCCCAAAATTTTTCTAACTTTTTTTTGGGTCAAAATTTTTTCGAAGTTTTTTTTCGGTCAAATTTTTTTTGGTCCCAAAATTTTCCGAACTTTTTTTTGGGTCAAAATTTTTTTGGTCCCAAAATTTTTCAAACTTTTTTTTGGGTCAAAATTTTTTCGACGTTTTTTTTTCGGTCAAAATTTTTTTGGTCCCAAAATTTTTCAAACTTTTTTTTTGGTCAAAATTTTTTCGAAGTTTTTTTTCGGTCAAAATTTTTTTGGTCCCAAAATTTTTCTAACTTTTTTTTGGGTCAAAATTTTTTCGAAGTTTTTTTTCGGTCAAAATTTTTTTGGTCCCAAAATTTTCCGAACTTTTTTTTGGGTCAAAATTTTTTTGGTCCCAAAATTTTTCAAACTTTTTTTTGGGTCAAAATTTTTTCGAAGTTTTTTTTTCGGTCAAAATTTTTTTGGTCCCAAAATTTTCCGAACTTTTTTTTGGGTCAAAATTTTTTTGGTCCCAAAATTTTTCAAACTTTTTTTTGGGTCAAAATTTTTTCGAAGTTTTTTTTTCGGTCAAAATTTTTTTGGTCCCAAAATTTTTCAAACTTTTTTTTGGGTCAAAATTTTTTTGGTTCCAAAATTTTTCAAACTTTTTTTTGGGTCAAAATTTTTTCGAAGTTTTTTTTCGGTCAAAATTTTTTTGGTCCCAAAATTTTTCGAACTTTTTTTTGGGTCAAAATTTTTTTGGTCCCAAAATTTTTCAAACTTTTTTTTGGGTCAAAATTGTTTTGGTCCCAAAATTTTTCAAACTTTTTTTTGTGTCAAAATTTTTTCAAACTTTTTTTTGGGTCAAAATTTTTTTGGTCCCAAAATTTTTCAAACTTTTTTTTCGGTCAAAATTTTTTTGGTCCCAAAATTTTTCAAACTTTTTTTTGGGTCAAAATTTTTTCGAAGTTTTTTTTTTCGGTCAAAATTTTTTTGGTCCCAAAATTTTTCAAAATTTTTTCGAAGTTTTTTTTCGGTCAAAATTTTTTTGGTCCCAAAATTTTTCAAACTTTTTTTTGGGTCAAAATTTTTTCGAAGTTTTTTTTTCGGTCAAAATTTTTTTGGTCCCAAAATTTTTCAAACTTTTTTTTGGGTCAAAATTTTTTCGATGTTTTTTTTCGGTCAAAATTTTTTTGGTACCAAAATTTTTTGAACTTTTTTTTGGGTCAAAATTTTTTTGGTACCAAAATTTTTCAAACTTTTTTTTGGGTCAAAATTTTTTCGAAGTTTTTTTTTCGGTCAAAATTTTTTTGGTCCCAAAATTTTTCAAACTTTTTTTTTGGTCAAAATTTTTTCGAAGTTTTTTTTCGGTCAAAATTTTTTTGGTCCCAAAATTTTTCGAACTTTTTTTTGGGTCAAAATTTTTTCGAAGTTTTTTTTCGGTCAAAATTTTTTTGGTCCCAAAATTTTCCGAACTTTTTTTTGGGTCAAAATTTTTTTGGTCCCAAAATTTTTCAAACTTTTTTTTGGGTCAAAATTTTTTCGAAGTTTTTTTTTCGGTCAAAATTTTTTTGGTCCCAAAATTTTCCGAACTTTTTTTTGGGTCAAAATTTTTTTGGTCCCAAAATTTTTCAAACTTTTTTTTGGGTCAAAATTTTTTTGGTTCCAAAATTTTTCAAACTTTTTTTTGGGTCAAAATTTTTTCGAAGTTTTTTTTCGGTCAAAATTTTTTTGGTCCCAAAATTTTTCGAACTTTTTTTTGGGTCAAAATTTTTTTGGTCCCAAAATTTTTCAAACTTTTTTTTGGGTCAAAATTGTTTTGGTCCCAAAATTTTTCAAACTTTTTTTTGTGTCAAAATTTTTTCAAACTTTTTTTTGGGTCAAAATTTTTTTGGTCCCAAAATTTTTCAAACTTTTTTTTCGGTCAAAATTTTTTTGGTCCCAAAATTTTTCAAACTTTTTTTTGGGTCAAAATTTTTTCGAAGTTTTTTTTTTCGGTCAAAATTTTTTTGGTCCCAAAATTTTTCAAAATTTTTTCGAAGTTTTTTTTCGGTCAAAATTTTTTTGGTCCCAAAATTTTTCAAACTTTTTTTTGGGTCAAAATTTTTTCGAAGTTTTTTTTTCGGTCAAAATTTTTTTGGTCCCAAAATTTTTCAAACTTTTTTTTGGGTCAAAATTTTTTCGATGTTTTTTTTCGGTCAAAATTTTTCAAACTTTTTTTTGGGTCAAAATTGTTTTGGTCCCAAAATTTTTCAAACTTTTTTTTGTGTCAAAATTTTTTCAAACTTTTTTTTGGGTCAAAATTTTTTTGGTCCCAAAATTTTTCAAACTTTTTTTTCGGTCAAAATTTTTTTGGTCCCAAAATTTTTCAAACTTTTTTTTGGGTCAAAATTTTTTCGAAGTTTTTTTTTTCGGTCAAAATTTTTTTGGTCCCAAAATTTTTCAAAATTTTTTCGAAGTTTTTTTTCGGTCAAAATTTTTTTGGTCCCAAAATTTTTCAAACTTTTTTTTGGGTCAAAATTTTTTCGAAGTTTTTTTTTCGGTCAAAATTTTTTTGGTCCCAAAATTTTTCAAACTTTTTTTTGGGTCAAAATTTTTTCGATGTTTTTTTTCGGTCAAAATTTTTTTGGTACCAAAATTTTTTGAACTTTTTTTTGGGTCAAAATTTTTTTGGTACCAAAATTTTTCAAACTTTTTTTTGGGTCAAAATTTTTTCGAAGTTTTTTTTTCGGTCAAAATTTTTTTGGTCCCAAAATTTTTCAAACTTTTTTTTTGGTCAAAATTTTTTCGAAGTTTTTTTTCGGTCAAAATTTTTTTGGTCCCAAAATTTTTCGAACTTTTTTTTGGGTCAAAATTTTTTCGAAGTTTTTTTTCGGTCAAAATTTTTTTGGTCCCAAAATTTTCCGAACTTTTTTTTGGGTCAAAATTTTTTTGGTCCCAAAATTTTTCAAACTTTTTTTTGGGTCAAAATTTTTTCGAAGTTTTTTTTTCGGTCAAAATTTTTTTGGTCCCAAAATTTTCCGAACTTTTTTTTGGGTCAAAATTTTTTTGGTCCCAAAATTTTTCAAACTTTTTTTTGGGTCAAAATTTTTTTGGTTCCAAAATTTTTCAAACTTTTTTTTGGGTCAAAATTTTTTCGAAGTTTTTTTTCGGTCAAAATTTTTTTGGTCCCAAAATTTTTCGAACTTTTTTTTGGGTCAAAATTTTTTTGGTCCCAAAATTTTTCAAACTTTTTTTTGGGTCAAAATTGTTTTGGTCCCAAAATTTTTCAAACTTTTTTTTGTGTCAAAATTTTTTCAAACTTTTTTTTGGGTCAAAATTTTTTTGGTCCCAAAATTTTTCAAACTTTTTTTTCGGTCAAAATTTTTTTGGTCCCAAAATTTTTCAAACTTTTTTTTGGGTCAAAATTTTTTCGAAGTTTTTTTTTTCGGTCAAAATTTTTTTGGTCCCAAAATTTTTCAAAATTTTTTCGAAGTTTTTTTTCGGTCAAAATTTTTTTGGTCCCAAAATTTTTCAAACTTTTTTTTGGGTCAAAATTTTTTCGAAGTTTTTTTTTCGGTCAAAATTTTTTTGGTCCCAAAATTTTTCAAACTTTTTTTTGGGTCAAAATTTTTTCGATGTTTTTTTTCGGTCAAAATTTTTTTGGTACCAAAATTTTTTGAACTTTTTTTTGGGTCAAAATTTTTTTGGTACCAAAATTTTTCAAACTTTTTTTTGGGTCAAAATTTTTTCGAAGTTTTTTTTTCGGTCAAAATTTTTTTGGTCCCAAAATTTTTCAAACTTTTTTTTTGGTCAAAATTTTTTCGAAGTTTTTTTTCGGTCAAAATTTTTTTGGTCCCAAAATTTTTCGAACTTTTTTTTGGGTCAAAATTTTTTTGGTCCCAAAATTTTTCAAACTTTTTTTTGGGTCAAAATTTTTTCGAAGTTTTTTTTTCGGTCAAAATTTTTTTGGTCCCAAAATTTTTCAAACTTATTTTTTGGTCAAAATTTTTTCGAAGTTTTTTTTCGGTCAAAATTTTTTTGGTCCCAAAATTTTTCGAACTTTTTTTTGGGTCAAAATTTTTTTGGTCCCAAAATTTTTCAAACTTTTTTTTGGGTCAAAATTTTTTCAAACTTTTTTTTGGGTCAAAATTTTTTTGGTCCCAAAATTTTTCAAACTTTTTTTTGGGTCAAAATTTTTTTGGTCCCAAAATTTTTCAAACTTTTTTTTGGGTCAAAATTTTTTCGAAGTTTTTTTTTCGGTCAAAATTTTTTTGGTCCCAAAATTTTTCAAACTTTTTTTTGGGTCAAAATTTTTTCGAAGTTTTTTTTCGGTCAAAATTTTTTTGGTCCCAAAATTTTTCTAACTTTTTTTTCGGTCAAAATTTTTTTGGTTCCAAAATTTTTCAAACTTTTTTTTGGGTCAAAATTTTTTCGAAGTTTTTTTTTCGGTCAAAATTTTTTTGGTCCCAAAATTTTTCAAACTTTTTTTTTGGTCAAAATTTTTTCGAAGTTTTTTTTCGGTCAAAATTTTTTTGGTCCCAAAATTTTCCGAACTTTTTTTTGGGTCAAAATTTTTTTGGTCCCAAAATTTTTCAAACTTTTTTTTGGGTCAAAATTTTTTCGAAGTTTTTTTTTCGGTCAAAATTTTTTTGGTCCCAAAATTTTTCAAACTTTTTTTTGGGTCAAAATTTTTTTGGTTCCAAAATTTTTCAAACTTTTTTTTGGGTCAAAATTTTTTCGAAGTTTTTTTTCGGTCAAAATTTTTTTGGTCCCAAAATTTTTCGAACTTTTTTTTGGGTCAAAATTTTTTTGGTCCCAAAATTTTTCAAACTTTTTTTTGGGTCAAAATTGTTTTGGTCCCAAAATTTTTCAAACTTTTTTTTGTGTCAAAATTTTTTCAAACTTTTTTTTGGGTCAAAATTTTTTTGGTCCCAAAATTTTTCAAACTTTTTTTTCGGTCAAAATTTTTTTGGTCCCAAAATTTTTCAAACTTTTTTTTGGGTCAAAATTTTTTCGAAGTTTTTTTTTTCGGTCAAAATTTTTTTGGTCCCAAAATTTTTCAAAATTTTTTCGAAGTTTTTTTTCGGTCAAAATTTTTTTGGTCCCAAAATTTTTCAAACTTTTTTTTGGGTCAAAATTTTTTCGAAGTTTTTTTTCGGTCAAAATTTTTTTGGTCCCAAAATTTTCCGAACTTTTTTTTGGGTCAAAATTTTTTTGGTCCCAAAATTTTTCAAACTTTTTTTTGGGTCAAAATTTTTTCGAAGTTTTTTTTCGGTCAAAATTTTTTTGGTCCCAAAATTTTTCTAACTTTTTTTTCGGTCAAAATTTTTTTGGTTCCAAAATTTTTCAAACTTTTTTTTTGGTCAAAATTTTTTCGAAGTTTTTTTTTCGGTCAAAATTTTTTTGGTCCCAAAATTTTTCAAACTTTTTTTTTGGTCAAAATTTTTTCGAAGTTTTTTTTCGGTCAAAATTTTTTTGGTCCCAAAATTTTCCGAACTTTTTTTTTGGGTCAAAATTTTTTTGGTCCCAAAATTTTTCAAACTTTTTTTTGGGTCAAAATTTTTTCGAAGTTTTTTTTCGGTCAAAATTTTTTTGGTCCCAAAATTTTTCAAACTTTTTTTTCGGTCAAATTTTTTTTGGTTCCAAAATTTTTCAAACTTTTTTTTGGGTCAAAATTTTTTCGAAGTTTTTTTTCGGTCAAAATTTTTTTGGTCCCAAAATTTTTCAAACTTTTTTTTGGATCAAAATTTTTTTGGTCCCAAAATTTTTCAAACTTTTTTTTGGGTCAAAATTGTTTTGGTCCCAAAATTTTTCAAACTTTTTTTTGTGTCAAAATTTTTTCAAACTTTTTTTTGGGTCAAAATTTTTTTGGTCCCAAAATTTTTCAAACTTTTTTTTCGGTCAAAATTTTTTTGGTCCCAAAATTTTTCAAACTTTTTTTTGGGTCAAAATTTTTTCGAAGTTTTTTTTTCGGTCAAAATTTTTTTGGTCCCAAAATTTTTCAAAATTTTTTCGAAGTTTTTTTTCGGTCAAAATTTTTTTGGTCCCAAAATTTTTCAAACTTTTTTTTGGGTCAAAATTTTTTCGAAGTTTTTTTTTCGGTCAAAATTTTTTTGGTCCCAAAATTTTTCAAACTTTTTTTGGGTCAAAATTTTTTCGATGTTTTTTTTGGGTCAAAATTTTTTTGGTCCCAAAATTTTTCAAACTTTTTTTTGGGTCAAAATTTTTTTGGTCCCAAAATTTTTCGAACTTTTTTTTGGGTCAAAATTTTTTTGGTCCCAAAATTTTTCAAACTTTTTTTTGGGTCAAAATTTTTTTGGTCCCAAAATTTTTCAAACTTTTTTTTGGGTCAAAATTTTTTCGAAGTTTTTTTTTCGGTCAAAATTTTTTTGGTCCCAAAATTTTTCAAACTTTTTTTTTGGTCAAAATTTTTTCGAAGTTTTTTTTCGGTCAAAATTTTTTTGGTCCCAAAATTTTTCGAACTTTTTTTTGGGTCAAAATTTTTTTGGTCCCAAAATTTTTCAAACTTTTTTTTGGGTCAAATTTTTTTTGGTCCCAAAATTTTTCAAACTTTTTTTTGGGTCAAAATTTTTTTGGTCCCAAAATTTTTCAAACTTTTTTTTGGGTCAAAATTTTTTCGAAGTTTTTTTTTCGGTCAAAATTTTTTTGGTCCCAAAATTTTTCAAACTTATTTTTTGGTCAAAATTTTTTCGAAGTTTTTTTTCGGTCAAAATTTTTTTGGTCCCAAAATTTTTCGAACTTTTTTTTGGGTCAAAATTTTTTTGGTCCCAAAATTTTTCAAACTTTTTTTTGGGTCAAAATTTTTTCAAACTTTTTTTTGGGTCAAAATTTTTTTGGTCCCAAAATTTTTCAAACTTTTTTTTGGGTCAAAATTTTTTTGGTCCCAAAATTTTTCAAACTTTTTTTTGGGTCAAAATTTTTTCGAAGTTTTTTTTTCGGTCAAAATTTTTTTGGTCCCAAAATTTTTCAAACTTTTTTTTTGGTCAAAATTTTTTCGAAGTTTTTTTTCGGTCAAAATTTTTTTGGTCCCAAAATTTTCCGAACTTTTTTTTGGGTCAAAATTTTTTTGGTCCCAAAATTTTTCAAACTTTTTTTTGGGTCAAAATTTTTTCGAAGTTTTTTTTTCGGTCAAAATTTTTTTGGTCCCAAAATTTTTCAAACTTTTTTTTGGGTCAAAATTTTTTCGAAGTTTTTTTTCGGTCAAAATTTTTTTGGTCCCAAAATTTTTCTAACTTTTTTTTCGGTCAAAATTTTTTTGGTTCCAAAATTTTTCAAACTTTTTTTTGGGTCAAAATTTTTTCGAAGTTTTTTTTTCGGTCAAAATTTTTTTGGTCCCAAAATTTTTCAAACTTTTTTTTTGGTCAAAATTTTTTCGAAGTTTTTTTTCGGTCAAAATTTTTTTGGTCCCAAAATTTTCCGAACTTTTTTTTGGGTCAAAATTTTTTTGGTCCCAAAATTTTTCAAACTTTTTTTTGGGTCAAAATTTTTTCGAAGTTTTTTTTTCGGTCAAAATTTTTTTGGTCCCAAAATTTTTCAAACTTTTTTTTGGGTCAAAATTTTTTTGGTTCCAAAATTTTTCAAACTTTTTTTTGGGTCAAAATTTTTTCGAAGTTTTTTTTCGGTCAAAATTTTTTTGGTCCCAAAATTTTTCGAACTTTTTTTTGGGTCAAAATTTTTTTGGTCCCAAAATTTTTCAAACTTTTTTTTGGGTCAAAATTGTTTTGGTCCCAAAATTTTTCAAACTTTTTTTTGTGTCAAAATTTTTTCAAACTTTTTTTTGGGTCAAAATTTTTTTGGTCCCAAAATTTTTCAAACTTTTTTTTCGGTCAAAATTTTTTTGGTCCCAAAATTTTTCAAACTTTTTTTTGGGTCAAAATTTTTTCGAAGTTTTTTTTTTCGGTCAAAATTTTTTTGGTCCCAAAATTTTTCAAAATTTTTTCGAAGTTTTTTTTCGGTCAAAATTTTTTTGGTCCCAAAATTTTTCAAACTTTTTTTTGGGTCAAAATTTTTTCGAAGTTTTTTTTCGGTCAAAATTTTTTTGGTCCCAAAATTTTTCGAACTTTTTTTTGGGTCAAAATTTTTTTGGTCCCAAAATTTTTCAAACTTTTTTTTGGGTCAAATTTTTTTTGGTCCCAAAATTTTTCAAACTTTTTTTTGGGTCAAAATTTTTTTGGTCCCAAAATTTTTCAAACTTTTTTTTGGGTCAAAATTTTTTCGAAGTTTTTTTTTCGGTCAAAATTTTTTTGGTCCCAAAATTTTTCAAACTTTTTTTTTGGTCAAAATTTTTTCGAAGTTTTTTTTCGGTCAAAATTTTTTTGGTCCCAAAATTTTTCGAACTTTTTTTCGGGTCAAAATTTTTTTGGTCCCAAAATTTTTCAAACTTTTTTTTGGGTCAAATTTTTTTTGGTCCCAAAATTTTTCAAACTTTTTTTTGGGTCAAAATTTTTTTGGTCCCAAAATTTTTCAAACTTTTTTTTGGGTCAAAATTTTTTCGAAGTTTTTTTTTCGGTCAAAATTTTTTTGGTCCCAAAATTTTTCAAACTTATTTTTTGGTCAAAATTTTTTCGAAGTTTTTTTTCGGTCAAAATTTTTTTGGTCCCAAAATTTTTCGAACTTTTTTTTGGGTCAAAATTTTTTTGGTCCCAAAATTTTTCAAACTTTTTTTTGGGTCAAAATTTTTTCAAACTTTTTTTTGGGTCAAAATTTTTTTGGTCCCAAAATTTTTCAAACTTTTTTTTGGGTCAAAATTTTTTTGGTCCCAAAATTTTTCAAACTTTTTTTTGGGTCAAAATTTTTTCGAAGTTTTTTTTTCGGTCAAAATTTTTTTGGTCCCAAAATTTTTCAAACTTTTTTTTGGGTCAAAATTTTTTCGAAGTTTTTTTTCGGTCAAAATTTTTTTGGTCCCAAAATTTTTCTAACTTTTTTTTCGGTCAAAATTTTTTTGGTTCCAAAATTTTTCAAACTTTTTTTTGGGTCAAAATTTTTTCGAAGTTTTTTTTTCGGTCAAAATTTTTTTGGTCCCAAAATTTTTCAAACTTTTTTTTTGGTCAAAATTTTTTCGAAGTTTTTTTTCGGTCAAAATTTTTTTGGTCCCAAAATTTTCCGAACTTTTTTTTGGGTCAAAATTTTTTTGGTCCCAAAATTTTTCAAACTTTTTTTTGGGTCAAAATTTTTTCGAAGTTTTTTTTTCGGTCAAAATTTTTTTGGTCCCAAAATTTTTCAAACTTTTTTTTGGGTCAAAATTTTTTTGGTTCCAAAATTTTTCAAACTTTTTTTTGGGTCAAAATTTTTTCGAAGTTTTTTTTCGGTCAAAATTTTTTTGGTCCCAAAATTTTTCGAACTTTTTTTTGGGTCAAAATTTTTTTGGTCCCAAAATTTTTCAAACTTTTTTTTGGGTCAAAATTGTTTTGGTCCCAAAATTTTTCAAACTTTTTTTTGTGTCAAAATTTTTTCAAACTTTTTTTTGGGTCAAAATTTTTTTGGTCCCAAAATTTTTCAAACTTTTTTTTCGGTCAAAATTTTTTTGGTCCCAAAATTTTTCAAACTTTTTTTTGGGTCAAAATTTTTTCGAAGTTTTTTTTTTCGGTCAAAATTTTTTTGGTCCCAAAATTTTTCAAAATTTTTTCGAAGTTTTTTTTCGGTCAAAATTTTTTTGGTCCCAAAATTTTTCAAACTTTTTTTTGGGTCAAAATTTTTTCGAAGTTTTTTTTCGGTCAAAATTTTTTTGGTCCCAAAATTTTCCGAACTTTTTTTTGGGTCAAAATTTTTTTGGTCCCAAAATTTTTCAAACTTTTTTTTGGGTCAAAATTTTTTCGAAGTTTTTTTTCGGTCAAAATTTTTTTGGTCCCAAAATTTTTCTAGCTTTTTTTTCGGTCAAAATTTTTTTGGTTCCAAAATTTTTCAAACTTTTTTTTTGGTCAAAATTTTTTCGAAGTTTTTTTTTCGGTCAAAATTTTTTTGGTCCCAAAATTTTTCAAACTTTTTTTTTGGTCAAAATTTTTTCGAAGTTTTTTTTCGGTCAAAATTTTTTTGGTCCCAAAATTTTCCGAACTTTTTTTTGGGTCAAAATTTTTTTGGTCCCAAAATTTTTCAAACTTTTTTTTGGGTCAAAATTTTTTCGAAGTTTTTTTTCGGTCAAAATTTTTTTGGTCCAAAAAATTTTTCAAACTTTTTTTTCGGTCAAAATTTTTTTGGTTCCAAAATTTTTCAAACTTTTTTTTGGGTCAAAATTTTTTCGAAGTTTTTTTTCGGTCAAAATTTTTTTGGTCCCAAAATTTTTCAAACTTTTTTTTGGATCAAAATTTTTTTGGTCCCAAAATTTTTCAAACTTTTTTTTGGGTCAAAATTGTTTTGGTCCCAAAATTTTTCAAACTTTTTTTTGTGTCAAAATTTTTTCAAACTTTTTTTTGGGTCAAAATTTTTTTGGTCCCAAAATTTTTCAAACTTTTTTTTCGGTCAAAATTTTTTTGGTCCCAAAATTTTTCAAACTTTTTTTTGGGTCAAAATTTTTTCGAAGTTTTTTTTTCGGTCAAAATTTTTTTGGTCCCAAAATTTTTCAAAATGTTTTCGAAGTTTTTTTTCGGTCAAAATTTTTTTGGTCCCAAAATTTTTCAAACTTTTTTTTGGGTCAAAATTTTTTCGAAGTTTTTTTTTCGGTCAAAATTTTTTTGGTCCCAAAATTTTTCAAACTTTTTTTGGGTCAAAATTTTTTCGATGTTTTTTTTGGGTCAAAATTTTTTTGGTCCCAAAATTTTTCAAACTTTTTTTTGGGTCAAAATTTTTTTGGTCCCAAAATTTTTCGAACTTTTTTTTGGTCCCAAAATTTTTTTGGTCCCAAAATTTTTCAAACTTTTTTTTGGGTCAAAATTTTTTTGGTCCCAAAATTTTTCAAACTTTTTTTTGGGTCAAAATTTTTTCGAAGTTTTTTTTTCGGTCAAAATTTTTTTGGTCCCAAAATTTTTCAAACTTTTTTTTTGGTCAAAATTTTTTCGAAGTTTTTTTTCGGTCAAAATTTTTTTGGTCCCAAAATTTTTCGAACTTTTTTTTGGGTCAAAATTTTTTTGGTCCCAAAATTTTTCAAACTTTTTTTTGGGTCAAATTTTTTTTGGTCCCAAAATTTTTCAAACTTTTTTTTGGGTCAAAATTTTTTTGGTCCCAAAATTTTTCAAACTTTTTTTTGGGTCAAAATTTTTTCGAAGTTTTTTTTTCGGTCAAAATTTTTTTGGTCCCAAAATTTTTCAAACTTATTTTTTGGTCAAAATTTTTTCGAAGTTTTTTTTGGGTCAAAATTTTTTTGGTCCCAAAATTTTTCGAACTTTTTTTTGGGTCAAAATTTTTTTGGTCCCAAAATTTTTCAAACTTTTTTTTGGGTCAAAATTTTTTCAAACTTTTTTTTGGGTCAAAATTTTTTTGGTCCCAAAATTTTTCAAACTTTTTTTTGGGTCAAAATTTTTTTGGTCCCAAAATTTTTCAAACTTTTTTTTGGGTCAAAATTTTTTCGAAGTTTTTTTTTCGGTCAAAATTTTTTTGGTCCCAAAATTTTTCAAACTTTTTTTTTGGTCAAAATTTTTTCGAAGTTTTTTTTCGGTCAAAATTTTTTTGGTCCCAAAATTTTCCGAACTTTTTTTTGGGTCAAAATTTTTTTGGTCCCAAAATTTTTCAAACTTTTTTTTGGGTCAAAATTTTTTCGAAGTTTTTTTTTCGGTCAAAATTTTTTTGGTCCCAAAATTTTTCAAACTTTTTTTTGGGTCAAAATTTTTTCGAAGTTTTTTTTCGGTCAAAATTTTTTTGGTCCCAAAATTTTTCTAACTTTTTTTTCGGTCAAAATTTTTTTGGTTCCAAAATTTTTCAAACTTTTTTTTGGGTCAAAATTTTTTCGAAGTTTTTTTTTCGGTCAAAATTTTTTTGGTCCCAAAATTTTTCAAACTTTTTTTTTGGTCAAAATTTTTTCGAAGTTTTTTTTCAGTCAAAATTTTTTGGTCCCAAAATTTTCCGAACTTTTTTTTGGGTCAAAATTTTTTTGGTCCCAAAATTTTTCAAACTTTTTTTTGGGTCAAAATTTTTTCGAAGTTTTTTTTTCGGTCAAAATTTTTTTGGTCCCAAAATTTTTCAAACTTTTTTTTGGGTCAAAAATTTTTTGGTTCCAAAATTTTTCAAACTTTTTTTTGGGTCAAAATTTTTTCGAAGTTTTTTTTCGGTCAAAATTTTTTTGGTCCCAAAATTTTTCGAACTTTTTTTTGGGTCAAAATTTTTTTGGTCCCAAAATTTTTCAAACTTTTTTTTGGGTCAAAATTGTTTTGGTCCCAAAATTTTTCAAACTTTTTTTTGTGTCAAAATTTTTTCAAACTTTTTTTTGGGTCAAAATTTTTTTGGTCCCAAAATTTTTCAAACTTTTTTTTCGGTCAAAATTTTTTTGGTCCCAAAATTTTTCAAACTTTTTTTTGGGTCAAAATTTTTTCGAAGTTTTTTTTTTCGGTCAAAATTTTTTTGGTCCCAAAATTTTTCGAACTTTTTTTTGGGTCAAAATTTTTTTGGTCCCAAAATTTTTCAAACTTTTTTTTGGGTCAAAATTGTTTTGGTCCCAAAATTTTTCAAACTTTTTTTTGTGTCAAAATTTTTTCAAACTTTTTTTTGGGTCAAAATTTTTTTGGTCCCAAAATTTTTCAAACTTTTTTTTCGGTCAAAATTTTTTTGGTCCCAAAATTTTTCAAACTTTTTTTTGGGTCAAAATTTTTTCGAAGTTTTTTTTTTCGGTCAAAATTTTTTTGGTCCCAAAATTTTTCAAAATTTTTTCGAAGTTTTTTTTCGGTCAAAATTTTTTTGGTCCCAAAATTTTTCAAACTTTTTTTTGGGTCAAAATTTTTTCGAAGTTTTTTTTCGGTCAAAATTTTTTTGGTCCCAAAATTTTCCGAACTTTTTTTTGGGTCAAAATTTTTTTGGTCCCAAAATTTTTCAAACTTTTTTTTGGGTCAAAATTTTTTCGAAGTTTTTTTTCGGTCAAAATTTTTTTGGTCCCAAAATTTTTCTAACTTTTTTTTCGGTCAAAATTTTTTTGGTTCCAAAATTTTTCAAACTTTTTTTTTGGTCAAAATTTTTTCGAAGTTTTTTTTTCGGTCAAAATTTTTTTGGTCCCAAAATTTTTCAAACTTTTTTTTTGGTCAAAATTTTTTCGAAGTTTTTTTTCGGTCAAAATTTTTTTGGTCCCAAAATTTTCCGAACTTTTTTTTGGGTCAAAATTTTTTTGGTCCCAAAATTTTTCAAACTTTTTTTTGGGTCAAAATTTTTTCGAAGTTTTTTTTCGGTCAAAATTTTTTTGGTCCCAAAATTTTTCAAACTTTTTTTTCGGTCAAAATTTTTTTGGTTCCAAAATTTTTCAAACTTTTTTTTGGGTCAAAATTTTTTCGAAGTTTTTTTTCGGTCAAAATTTTTTTGGTCCCAAAATTTTTCAAACTTTTTTTTGGATCAAAATTTTTTTGGTCCCAAAATTTTTCAAACTTTTTTTTGGGTCAAAATTGTTTTGGTCCCAAAATTTTTCAAACTTTTTTTTGTGTCAAAATTTTTTCAAACTTTTTTTTGGGTCAAAATTTTTTTGGTCCCAAAATTTTTCAAACTTTTTTTTCGGTCAAAATTTTTTTGGTCCCAAAATTTTTCAAACTTTTTTTTGGGTCAAAATTTTTTCGAAGTTTTTTTTTCTGTCAAAATTTTTTTGGTCCCAAAATTTTTCAAAATTTTTTCGAAGTTTTTTTTCGGTCAAAATTTTTTTGGTCCCAAAATTTTTCAAACTTTTTTTTGGGTCAAAATTTTTTCGAAGTTTTTTTTTCGGTCAAAATTTTTTTGGTCCCAAAATTTTTCAAACTTTTTTTGGGTCAAAATTTTTTCGATGTTTTTTTTCGGTCAAAATTTTTTTGGTACCAAAATTTTTTGAACTTTTTTTTGGGTCAAAATTTTTTTGGTCCCAAAATTTTTCAAACTTTTTTTTGGGTCAAAATTTTTTTGGTCCCAAAATTTTTCAAACTTTTTTTTGGGTCAAAATTTTTTCAAAGTTTTTTTTTCGGTCAAAATATTTTTGGTCCCAAAATTTTTCAAACTTTTTTTTTGGTCAAAATTTTTTCGAAGTTTTTTTTCGGTCAAAATTTTTTTGGTCCCAAAATTTTCCGAACTTTTTTTTGGGTCAAAATTTTTTTGGTCCCAAAATTTTTCAAACTTCTTTTTGGGTCAAAATTTTTTCGAAGTTTTTTTTTCGGTCAAAATTTTCTTGGTCCCAAAATTTTTCAAACTTTTTTTTGGGTCAAAATTTTTTCGAAGTTTTTTTTTCGGTCAAAATTTTTTTGGTCCCAAAATTTTTCAAACTTTTTTTTGGGTCAAAATTTTTTCGAAGTTTTTTTTTCGGTCAAAATTTTTTTGGTCCCAAAATTTTTCAAACTTTTTTTTTGGTCAAAATTTTTTCGAAGTTTTTTTTCGGTCAAAATTTTTTTGGTCCCAAAATTTTCCGAACTTTTTTTTGGGTCAAAATTTTTTTGGTCCCAAAATTTTTCAAACTTTTTTTTGGGTCAAAATTTTTTCGAAGTTTTTTTTCGGTCAAAATTTTTTTGGTCCCAAAATTTTTCTAACTTTTTTTTCGGTCAAAATTTTTTTGGTTCCAAAATTTTTCAAACTTTTTTTTTGGTCAAAATTTTTTCGAAGTTTTTTTTTCGGTCAAAATTTTTTTGGTCCCAAAATTTTTCAAACTTTTTTTTTGGTCAAAATTTTTTCGAAGTTTTTTTTCGGTCAAAATTTTTTTGGTCCCAAAATTTTCCGAACTTTTTTTTGGGTCAAAATTTTTTTGGTCCCAAAATTTTTCAAACTTTTTTTTGGGTCAAAATTTTTTCGAAGTTTTTTTTCGGTCAAAATTTTTTTGGTCCCAAAATTTTTCTAACTTTTTTTTCGGTCAAAATTTTTTTGGTCCCAAAATTTTTCGAACTTTTTTTTGGGTCAAAATTTTTTTGGTCCCAAAATTTTTCAAACTTTTTTTTGGGTCAAAATTGTTTTGGTCCCAAAATTTTTCAAACTTTTTTTTGTGTCAAAATTTTTTCAAACTTTTTTTTGGGTCAAAATTTTTTTGGTCCCAAAATTTTTCAAACTTTTTTTCGGTCAAAATTTTTTTGGTCCCAAAATTTTTCAAACTTTTTTTTGGGTCAAAATTTTTTCGAAGTTTTTTTTTCGGTCAAAATTTTTTTGGTCCCAAAATTTTTCAAAATTTTTTCGAAGTTTTTTTTCGGTCAAAATTTTTTTGGTCCCAAAATTTTTCAAACTTTTTTTTGGGTCAAAATTTTTTCGAAGTTTTTTTTTCGGTCAAAATTTTTTTGGTCCCAAAATTTTTCAAACTTTTTTTTGGGTCAAAATTTTTTCGATGTTTTTTTTCGGTCAAAATTTTTTTGGTACCAAAATTTTTTGAACTTTTTTTTGGGTCAAAATTTTTTTGGTCCCAAAATTTTCCGAACTTTTTTTTGGGTCAAAATTTTTTTGGTCCCAAAATTTTTCAAACTTTTTTTTGGGTCAAAATTTTTTCGAAGTTTTTTTTCGGTCAAAATTTTTTTGGTCCCAAAATTTTTCTAACTTTTTTTTCGGTCAAAATTTTTTTGGTTCCAAAATTTTTCAAACTTTTTTTTGTGTCAAAATTTTTTCGAAGTTTTTTTTCGGTCAAAATTTTTTTGGTCCCAAAATTTTTCGAACTTTTTTTTGGGTCAAAATTTTTTTGGTCCCAAAATTTTTCAAACTTTTTTTTGGGTCAAAATTGTTTTGGTCCCAAAATTTTTCAAACTTTTTTTTGTGTCAAAATTTTTTCAAACTTTTTTTTGGGTCAAAATTTTTTTGGTCCCAAAATTTTTCAAACTTTTTTTCGGTCAAAATTTTTTTGGTCCCAAAATTTTTCAAACTTTTTTTTGGGTCAAAATTTTTTCGAAGTTTTTTTTTCGGTCAAAATTTTTTTGGTCCCAAAATTTTTCAAAATTTTTTCGAAGTTTTTTTTCGGTCAAAATTTTTTTGGTCCCAAAATTTTTCAAACTTTTTTTTGGGTCAAAATTTTTTCGAAGTTTTTTTTTCGGTCAAAATTTTTTTGGTCCCAAAATTTTTCAAACTTTTTTTTGGGTCAAAATTTTTTCGATGTTTTTTTTCGGTCAAAATTTTTTTGGTACCAAAATTTTTCAAACTTTTTTTTGGGTCAAAATTTTTTCGAAGTTTTTTTTTCGGTCAAAATTTTTTTGGTCCCAAAATTTTTCAAACTTTTTTTTTGGTCAAAATTTTTTCGAAGTTTTTTTTCGGTCAAAATTTTTTTGGTCCCAAAATTTTTCGAACTTTTTTTTGGGTCAAAATTTTTTTGGTCCCAAAATTTTTCAAACTTTTTTTTGGGTCAAAATTTTTTTGGTCCCAAAATTTTTCAAACTTTTTTTTGGGTCAAAATTTTTTTGGTCCCAAAATTTTTCAAACTTTTTTTTGGGTCAAAATTTTTTCGAAGTTTTTTTTTCGGTCAAAATTGTTTTGGTCCCAAAATTTTTCAAACTTATTTTTTGGTCAAAATTTTTTCGAAGTTTTTTTTCGGTCAAAATTTTTTTGGTCCCAAAATTTTTCAAACTTTTTTTTGGGTCAAAATTTTTTTGGTCCCAAAATTTTTCAAACTTTTTTTTGGGTCAAAATTTTTTCGAAGTTTTTTTTTCGGTCAAAATTTTTTTGGTCCCAAAATTTTCCGAACTTTTTTTTGGGTCAAAATTTTTTTGGTCCCAAAATTTTTCAAACTTTTTTTTTGGTCAAAATTTTTTCGAAGTTTTTTTTCGGTCAAAATTTTTTTGGTCCCAAAATTTTCCGAACTTTTTTTTGGGTCAAAATTTTTTTGGTCCCAAAATTTTTCAAACTTTTTTTTGGGTCAAAATGGTTTTGGTCCCAAAATTTTTCAAACTTTTTTTTGTGTCAAAATTGTTTTGGTCCCAAAATTTTTCAAACTTTTTTTTGGGTCAAAATTTTTTTGGTCCCAAAATTTTTCAAACTTTTTTTTGGGTCAAAATTTTTTTGGTCCCAAAATTTTTCAAACTTTTTTTTGGGTCAAAATTTTTTCGAAGTTTTTTTTTCGGTCAAAATTGTTTTGGTCCCAAAATTTTTCAAACTTATTTTTTGGTCAAAATTTTTTCGAAGTTTTTTTTTCGGTCAAAATTTTTTTGGTCCCAAAATTTTCCGAACTTTTTTTTGGGTCAAAATTTTTTTGGTCCCAAAATTTTTCAAACTTTTTTTTTGGTCAAAATTTTTTCGAAGTTTTTTTTCGGTCAAAATTTTTTTGGTCCCAAAATTTTCCGAACTTTTTTTTGGGTCAAAATTTTTTTGGTCCCAAAATTTTTCAAACTTTTTTTTGGGTCAAAATTATTTTGGTCCCAAAATTTTTCAAACTTTTTTTTGGGTCAAAATTTTTTTGGTCCCAAAATTTTTCAAACTTTTTTTTGGGTCAAAATTTTTTCGAAGTTTTTTTTTCGGTCAAAATTTTTTTGGTCCCAAAATTTTCCGAACTTTTTTTTGGGTCAAAATTTTTTTGGTCCCAAAATTTTTCAAACTTTTTTTTGGGTCAAAATTTTTTCGAAGTTTTTTTTCGGTCAAAATTTTTTTGGTCCCAAAATTTTTCGAACTTTTTTTTGGGTCAAAATTTTTTTGGTACCAAAATTTTTCAAACTTTTTTTTGGGTCAAAATTTTTTCGAAGTTTTTTTTTTCGGTCAAAATTTTTTTGGTCCCAAAATTTTTCAAACTTTTTTTTTGGTCAAAATTTTTTCGAAGTTTTTTTTCGGTCAAAATTTTTTTGGTCCCAAAATTTTTCTAACTTTTTTTTGGGTCAAAATTTTTTCGAAGTTTTTTTTCGGTCAAAATTTTTTTGGTCCCAAAATTTTCCGAACTTTTTTTTGGGTCAAAATTTTTTTGGTCCCAAAATTTTTCAAACTTTTTTTTGGGTCAAAATTTTTTCGACGTTTTTTTTTCGGTCAAAATTTTTTTGGTCCCAAAATTTTTCTAACTTTTTTTTGGTCAAAATTTTTTCGAAGTTTTTTTTCGGTCAAAATTTTTTTGGTCCCAAAATTTTCCGAACTTTTTTTTGGGTCAAAATTTTTTTTTCAAACTTTTTTTTGGGTCAAAATGGTTTTGGTCCCAAAATTTTTCAAACTTTTTTTTGTGTCAAAATTTTTTCAAACTTTTTTTTGGGTCAAAATTATTTTGGTCCCAAAATTTTTCAAACTTTTTTTTGGGTCAAAATTTTTTTGGTACCAAAATTTTTCAAACTTTTTTTTGGGTCAAAATTTTTTCGAAGTTTTTTTTTCGGTTAAAATTGTTTTGGTCCCAAAATTTTTCAAACTTATTTTTTGGTCAAAATTTTTTCGAAGTTTTTTTTTTCGGTCAAAATTTTTTTGGTCCCAAAATTTTTCAAACTTTTTTTTTGGTCAAAATTTTTTCGAAGTTTTTTTTCGGTCAAAATTTTTTTGGTCCCAAAATTTTTCTAACTTTTTTTTGGGTCAAAATTTTTTCGAAGTTTTTTTTCGGTCAAAATTTTTTTGGTCCCAAAATTTTCCGAACTTTTTTTTGGGTCAAAATTTTTTTGGTCCCAAAATTTTTCAAACTTTTTTTTGGGTCAAAATTTTTTCGACGTTTTTTTTTCGGTCAAAATTTTTTTGGTCCCAAAATTTTTCTAACTTTTTTTTGGTCAAAATTTTTTCGAAGTTTTTTTTCGGTCAAAATTTTTTTGGTCCCAAAATTTTCCGAACTTTTTTTTGGGTCAAAATTTTTTTTTCAAACTTTTTTTTGGGTCAAAATGGTTTTGGTCCCAAAATTTTTCAAACTTTTTTTTGTGTCAAAATTTTTTCAAACTTTTTTTTGGGTCAAAATTATTTTGGTCCCAAAATTTTTCAAACTTTTTTTTGGGTCAAAATTTTTTTGGTCCCAAAATTTTTCAAACTTTTTTTTGGGTCAAAATTTTTTCGAAGTTTTTTTTTCGGTTAAAATTGTTTTGGTCCCAAAATTTTTCAAACTTATTTTTTGGTCAAAATTTTTTCGAAGTTTTTTTTCGGTCAAAATTTTTTTGGTCCCAAAATTTTCCGAACTTTTTTTTGGGTCAAAATTTTTTTGGTCCCAAAATTTTTCAAACTTTTTTTTGGGTCAAAATTTTTTCGACGTTTTTTTTTCGGTCAAAATTTTTTTGGTCCCAAAATTTTTCTAACTTTTTTTTGGTCAAAATTTTTTCGAAGTTTTTTTTCGGTCAAAATTTTTTTGGTCCCAAAATTTTCCGAACTTTTTTTTGGGTCAAAATTTTTTTGGTCCCAAAATTTTTCAAACTTTTTTTTGGGTCAAAATGGTTTTGGTCCCAAAATTTTTCAAACTTTTTTTTGTGTCAAAATTTTTTCAAACTTTTTTTTGGGTCAAAATTATTTTGGTCCCAAAATTTTTCAAACTTTTTTTTGGGTCAAAATTTTTTTGGTCCCAAAATTTTTCAAACTTTTTTTTGGGTCAAAATTTTTTCGAAGTTTTTTTTTCGGTCAAAATTGTTTTGGTCCCAAAATTTTTCAAACTTATTTTTTGGTCAAAATTTTTTCGAAGTTTTTTTTCGGTCAAAATTTTTTTGGTCCCAAAATTTTCCGAACTTTTTTTTGGGTCAAAATTTTTTTGGTCCCAAAATTTTTCAAACTTTTTTTTGGGTCAAAATGGTTTTGGTCCCAAAATTTTTGAAACTTTTTTTTGTGTCAAAATTTTTTCAAACTTTTTTTTGGGTCAAAATTATTTTGGTCCCAAAATTTTTCAAACTTTTTTTTGGGTCAAAATTTTTTTGGTCCCAAAATTTTTCAAACTTTTTTTTGGGTCAAAATTTTTTCGAAGTTTTTTTTTCGGTCAAAATTTTTTTGGTCCCAAAATTTTCCGAACTTTTTTTTGGGTCAAAATTTTTTTGGTCCCAAAATTTTTCAAACTTTTTTTTGGGTCAAAATTTTTTCGAAGTTTTTTTTCGGTCAAAATTTTTTTGGTCCCAAAATTTTTCGAACTTTTTTTTGGGTCAAAATTTTTTTGGTACCAAAATTTTTCAAACTTTTTTTTGGGTCAAAATTTTTTCGAAGTTTTTTTTTCGGTCAAAATTTTTTTGGTCCCAAAATTTTTCAAACTTTTTTTTTGGTCAAAATTTTTTCGAAGTTTTTTTTCGGTCAAAATTTTTTTGGTCCCAAAATTTTTCTAACTTTTTTTTGGGTCAAAATTTTTTCGAAGTTTTTTTTCGGTCAAAATTTTTTTGGTCCCAAAATTTTCCGAACTTTTTTTTGGGTCAAAATTTTTTTGGTCCCAAAATTTTTCAAACTTTTTTTTGGGTCAAAATTTTTTCGACGTTTTTTTTTCGGTCAAAATTTTTTTGGTCCCAAAATTTTTCTAACTTTTTTTTGGTCAAAATTTTTTCGAAGTTTTTTTTCGGTCAAAATTTTTTTGGTCCCAAAATTTTCCGAACTTTTTTTTGGGTCAAAATTTTTTTGGTCCCAAAATTTTTCAAACTTTTTTTTGGGTCAAAATGGTTTTGGTCCCAAAATTTTTCAAACTTTTTTTTGTGTCAAAATTTTTTCAAACTTTTTTTTGGGTCAAAATTATTTTGGTCCCAAAATTTTTCAAACTTTTTTTTGGGTCAAAATTTTTTTGGTCCCAAAATTTTTCAAACTTTTTTTTGGGTCAAAATTTTTTCGAAGTTTTTTTTTCGGTCAAAATTTTTTTGGTCCCAAAATTTTCCGAACTTTTTTTTGGGTCAAAATTTTTTTGGTCCCAAAATTTTTCAAACTTTTTTTTGGGTCAAAATTTTTTCGAAGTTTTTTTTCGGTCAAAATTTTTTTGGTCCCAAAATTTTTCGAACTTTTTTTTGGGTCAAAATTTTTTTGGTACCAAAATTTTTCAAACTTTTTTTTGGGTCAAAATTTTTTCGAAGTTTTTTTTTCGGTCAAAATTTTTTTGGTCCCAAAATTTTTCAAACTTTTTTTTTGGTCAAAATTTTTTCGAAGTTTTTTTTCGGTCAAAATTTTTTTGGTCCCAAAATTTTTCTAACTTTTTTTTGGGTCAAAATTTTTTCGAAGTTTTTTTTCGGTCAAAATTTTTTTGGTCCCAAAATTTTCCGAACTTTTTTTTGGGTCAAAATTTTTTTGGTCCCAAAATTTTTCAAACTTTTTTTTGGGTCAAAATTTTTTCGACGTTTTTTTTTCGGTCAAAATTTTTTTGGTCCCAAAATTTTTCAAACTTTTTTTTTGGTCAAAATTTTTTCGAAGTTTTTTTTCGGTCAAAATTTTTTTGGTCCCAAAATTTTTCTAACTTTTTTTTGGGTCAAAATTTTTTCGAAGTTTTTTTTCGGTCAAAATTTTTTTGGTCCCAAAATTTTCCGAACTTTTTTTTGGGTCAAAATTTTTTTGGTCCCAAAATTTTTCAAACTTTTTTTTGGGTCAAAATTTTTTCGAAGTTTTTTTTCGGTCAAAATTTTTTTGGTCCCAAAATTTTTCAAACTTTTTTTTGGGTCAAAATTTTTTTGGTCCCAAAATTTTTCAAACTTTTTTTTTGGGTCAAAATTTTTTCGACGTTTTTTTTTCGGTCAAAATTTTTTTGGTCCCAAAATTTTTCAAACTTTTTTTTTGGTCAAAATTTTTTCGAAGTTTTTTTTCGGTCAAAATTTTTTTGGTCCCAAAATTTTCCGAACTTTTTTTTGGGTCAAAATTTTTTTGGCCCCAAAATTTTTCAAACTTTTTTTTGGGTCAAAATTTTTTCGAAGTTTTTTTTCGGTCAAAATTTTTTTGGTCCCAAAATTTTTCGAACTTTTTTTTGGGTCAAAATTTTTTTGGTCCCAAAATTTTTCAAACTTTTTTTTTGGTCAAAATTTTTTCGAAGTTTTTTTTCGGTCAAAATTTTTTTGGTCCCAAAATTTTTCTAACTTTTTTTTGGGTCAAAATTTTTTCGAAGTTTTTTTTCGGTCAAAATTTTTTTGGTCCCAAAATTTTCCGAACTTTTTTTTGGGTCAAAATTTTTTTGGTCCCAAAATTTTTCAAACTTTTTTTTGGGTCAAAATTTTTTCGAAGTTTTTTTTCGGTCAAAATTTTTTTGGTCCCAAAATTTTTCAAACTTTTTTTTGGGTCAAAATTTTTTTGGTCCCAAAATTTTTCAAACTTTTTTTTTGGGTCAAAATTTTTTCGACGTTTTTTTTTCGGTCAAAATTTTTTTGGTCCCAAAATTTTTCAAACTTTTTTTTTGGTCAAAATTTTTTCGAAGTTTTTTTTCGGTCAAAATTTTTTTGGTCCCAAAATTTTCCGAACTTTTTTTTGGGTCAAAATTTTTTTGGCCCCAAAATTTTTCAAACTTTTTTTTGGGTCAAAATTTTTTCGAAGTTTTTTTTCGGTCAAAATTTTTTTGGTCCCAAAATTTTTCGAACTTTTTTTTGGGTCAAAATTTTTTTGGTCCCAAAATTTTTCAAACTTTTTTTTTGGTCAAAATTTTTTCGAAGTTTTTTTTTCGGTCAAAATTTTTTTGGTCCCAAAATTTTTCAAACTTTTTTTTGGGTCAAAATTTTTTCGAAGTTTTTTTTCGGTCAAAATTTTTTTGGTCCCAAAATTTTCCGAACTTTTTTTTGGGTCAAAATTTTTTTGGTCCCAAAATTTTTCAAACTTTTTTTTGGGTCAAAATTTTTTCGAAGTTTTTTTTCGGTCAAAATGTTTTCGAAGTTTTTTTTCAAACTTTTTTTTGGGTCAAAATTTTTTTGGTCCCAAAATTTTTCAAACTTTTTTTTGGGTAAAAAATTTTTTCGAATTTTTTTTTTCTGTCAAAATTTTTTTGGTCACAAAATTTTTCAAACTTTTTTTTGGGTCAAAATTGTTTTGGTCCCAAAATTTTTCAAACTTTTTTTTGTGTCAAAATTTTTTCAAACTTTTTTTTGGGTCAAAATTTTTTTGGTCCCAAAATTTTTCAAACTTTTTTTTGGGTCAAAATTTTTTTGGTCCCAAAATTTTTCAAACTTTTTTTTGGGTCAAAATTTTTTCGACGTTTTTTTTTCGGTCAAAATTTTTTCGAAGTTTTTTTTCGGTCAAAATTTTTTTTGTCCCAAAATTTTCCGAACTTTTTTTTGGGTCAAAATTTTTTGGCCCCAAAATTTTTCAAACTTTTTTTTGGGTCAAAATTTTTTCGAAGTTTTTTTTCGGTCAAAATTTTTTTGGTCCCAAAATTTTTCGAACTTTTTTTTGGGTCAAAATTTTTTTGGTCCCAAAATTTTTCAAACTTTTTTTTTGGTCAAAATTTTTTCGAAGTTTTTTTTTCGGTCAAAATTTTTTTGGTCCCAAAATTTTTCAAACTTTTTTTTGGGTCAAACTTTTTTCGAAGTTTTTTTTCGGTCAAAATTTTTTTGGTCCCAAAATTTTTCGAACTTTTTTTTTGGGTCAAAATTTTTTTGGTACCAAAATTTTTCAAACTTTTTTTTGGGTCAAAATTTTTTCGAATTTTTTTTTCGGTCAAAATTTTTTTGGTCCCAAAATTTTTCAAACTTTTTTTTTGGTCAAAATTTTTTCGACGTTTTTTTTCGGTCAAACTTTTTTTGGTCCCAAAATTTTTCTAACTTTTTTTTGGGTCAAAATTTTTTCGAACTTTTTTTTCGGTCAAAATTTTTTTGGTCCCAAAATTTTTCAAACTTTTTTTTGGGTCAACATTTTTTCGAAGTTTTTTTTCGGTCAAAATTTTTTTGGTCCCAAAATTTTTCAAACTTTTTTTTGGGTCAAAATTTTTTTGGTCCCAAAATTTTTCAAACTTTTTTTTGGGTCAAAATTGTTTTGGTCCCAAAATTTTTCAAACTTTTTTTTGTGTCAAAATTTTTTCAAACTTTTTTTTGGGTCAAAATTTTTTTTGTCCCAAAATTTTTCCAACTTTTTTTTGGGTCAAAATTTTTTTGGTCCCAAAATTTTTCAAACTTTTTTTTGGGTCAAAATTTTTTTGAAGTTTTTTTTTCGGTCAAAATTTTTTTGGTCCCAAAATTTTTCAAACTTTTTTTTGGTCAAAATTTTTTCGAAGTTTTTTTTCGGTCCAAATTTTTTTGGTCCCAAAATTTTTCAAACTTTTTTTTGGGTCAAAATTTTTTCGAAGTTTTTTTTCGGTCAAAATTTTTTTGGTCCCAAAATTTTTCAAACTTTTTTTTGGGTCAAAATTTTTTTGGTCCCAAAATTTTTCAAACTTTTTTTTGGGTCAAAATTTTTTCGAAGTTTTTTTCGGTCAAATTTTTTTTGGTCCCAAAATTTTTCAAACTTTTTTTTGGGTCAAAATTTTTTCGAAGTTTTTTTTCGGTCAAAATTTTTTTGGTCCCAAAATTTTTCGAACTTTTTTTTGGGTCAAAATTTTTTTGGTCCCAAAATTTTTCAAACTTTTTTTTGGGTCAAAATTGTTTTGGTCCCAAAATTTTTCAAACTTTTTTTTGGGTCAAAATTTTTTCAAACTTCTTTTTGGGTCAAAATTTTTTTGGTCCCAAAATTTTTCAAACTTTTTTTTGGGTCAAAATATTTTTGGTCCCAAAATTTTTCAAACTTTTTTTTGGGTCAAAATTTTTTCGAAGTTTTTTTTTCGGTCAAAATTTTTTTGGTCCCAAAATTTTTCAAACTTTTTTTTGGGTCAAAATTTTTTTGGTCCCAAAATTTTTCAAACTTTTTTTTGGGTCAAAATTTTTTCGACGTTTTTTTTTCGGTCAAAATTTTTTTGGTCCCAAAATTTTTCAAACTTTTTTTTTGGTCAAAATTTTTTCGAAGTTTTTTTTCGGTCAAAATTTTTTTGGTCCCAAAATTTTCCGAACTTTTTTTTGGGTCAAAATTTTTTTGGCCCCAAAATTTTTCAAACTTTTTTTTGGGTCAAAATTTTTTCGAAGTTTTTTTTCGGTCAAAATTTTTTTGGTCCCAAAATTTTTCGAACTTTTTTTTGGGTCAAAATTTTTTTGGTCCCAAAATTTTTCAAACTTTTTTTTTGGTCAAAATTTTTTCGAAGTTTTTTTTTCGGTCAAAATTTTTTTGGTCCCAAAATTTTTCAAACTTTTTTTTGGGTCAAAATTTTTTCGAAGTTTTTTTTCGGTCAAAATTTTTTTGGTCCCAAAATTTTCCGAACTTTTTTTTGGGTCAAAATTTTTTTGGTCCCAAAATTTTTCAAACTTTTTTTTGGGTCAAAATTTTTTCGAAGTTTTTTTTCGGTCAAAATGTTTTCGAAGTTTTTTTTCAAACTTTTTTTTGGGTCAAAATTTTTTTGGTCCCAAAATTTTTCAAACTTTTTTTTGGGTCAAAATTTTTTCGAATTTTTTTTTTCGGTCAAAATTTTTTTGGTCACAAAATTTTTCAAACTTTTTTTTGGGTCAAAATTGTTTTGGTCCCAAAATTTTTCAAACTTTTTTTTGTGTCAAAATTTTTTCAAACTTTTTTTTGGGTCAAAATTTTTTTGGTCCCAAAATTTTTCAAACTTTTTTTTGGGTCAAAATTTTTTTGGTCCCAAAATTTTTCAAACTTTTTTTTGGGTCAAAATTTTTTCGACGTTTTTTTTTCGGTCAAAATTTTTTCGAAGTTTTTTTTCGGTCAAAATTTTTTTGGTCCCAAAATTTTCCGAACTTTTTTTTGGGTCAAAATTTTTTGGCCCCAAAATTTTTCAAACTTTTTTTTGGGTCAAAATTTTTTCGAAGTTTTTTTTCGGTCAAAATTTTTTTGGTCCCAAAATTTTTCGAACTTTTTTTTGGGTCAAAATTTTTTTGGTCCCAAAATTTTTCAAACTTTTTTTTTGGTCAAAATTTTTTCGAAGTTTTTTTTTCGGTCAAAATTTTTTTGGTCCCAAAATTTTTCAAACTTTTTTTTGGGTCAAACTTTTTTCGAAGTTTTTTTTCGGTCAAAATTTTTTTGGTCCCAAAATTTTTCGAACTTTTTTTTTGGGTCAAAATTTTTTTGGTACCAAAATTTTTCAAACTTTTTTTTGGGTCAAAATTTTTTCGAATTTTTTTTTTCGGTCAAAATTTTTTTGGTCCCAAAATTTTTCAAACTTTTTTTTTGGTCAAAATTTTTTCGACGTTTTTTTTCGGTCAAACTTTTTTTGGTCCCAAAATTTTTCTAACTTTTTTTTGGGTCAAAATTTTTTCGAACTTTTTTTTCGGTCAAAATTTTTTTGGTCCCAAAATTTTTCAAACTTTTTTTTGGGTCAACATTTTTTCGAAGTTTTTTTTCGGTCAAAATTTTTTTGGTCCCAAAATTTTTCAAACTTTTTTTTGGGTCAAAATTTTTTTGGTCCCAAAATTTTTCAAACTTTTTTTTGGGTCAAAATTGTTTTGGTCCCAAAATTTTTCAAACTTTTTTTTGTGTCAAAATTTTTTCAAACTTTTTTTTGGGTCAAAATTTTTTTGGTCCCAAAATTTTTCAAACTTTTTTTTGGGTCAAAATTTTTTTGGTCCCAAAATTTTTCAAACTTTTTTTTGGGTCAAAATTTTTTTGAAGTTTTTTTTTCGGTCAAAATTTTTTTGGTCCCAAAATTTTTCAAACTTTTTTTTGGTCAAAATTTTTTCGAAGTTTTTTTTCGGTCCAAATTTTTTTGGTCCCAAAATTTTTCAAACTTTTTTTTGGGTCAAAATTTTTTCGAAGTTTTTTTTCGGTCAAAATTTTTTTGGTCCCAAAATTTTTCAAACTTTTTTTTGGGTCAAAATTTTTTTGGTCCCAAAATTTTTCAAACTTTTTTTTGGGTCAAAATTTTTTCGAAGTTTTTTTCGGTCAAATTTTTTTTGGTCCCAAAATTTTTCAAACTTTTTTTTGGGTCAAAATTTTTTCGAAGTTTTTTTTCGGTCAAAATTTTTTTGGTCCCAAAATTTTTCGAACTTTTTTTTGGGTCAAAATTTTTCAAACTTCTTTTTGGGTCAAAATTTTTTTGGTCCCAAAATTTTTCAAACTTTTTTTTTGGTCAAAATTTTTTCGAAGTTTTTTTTTCGGTCAAAATTTTTTTGGTCCCAAAATTTTTCAAACTTTTTTTTGGGTCAAAATTTTTTCGAAGTTTTTTTTCGGTCAAAATTTTTTTGGTCCCAAAATTTTCCGAACTTTTTTTTGGGTCAAAATTTTTTTGGTCCCAAAATTTTTCAAACTTTTTTTTGGGTCAAAATTTTTTCGAAGTTTTTTTTCGGTCAAAATGTTTTCGAAGTTTTTTTTCAAACTTTTTTTTGGGTCAAAATTGTTTTGGTCCCAAAATTTTTCAAACTTTTTTTTGGGTCAAAATTTTTTCGAATTTTTTTTTTCGGTCAAAATTTTTTTGGTCACAAAATTTTTCAAACTTTTTTTTGGGTCAAAATTGTTTTGGTCCCAAAATTTTTCAAACTTTTTTTTGTGTCAAAATTTTTTCAAACTTTTTTTTGGGTCAAAATTTTTTTGGTCCCAAAATTTTTCAAACTTTTTTTTGGGTCAAAATTTTTTTGGTCCCAAAATTTTTCAAACTTTTTTTTGGGTCAAAATTTTTTCGACGTTTTTTTTTCGGTCAAAATTTTTTCGAAGTTTTTTTTCGGTCAAAATTTTTTTGGTCCCAAAATTTTCCGAACTTTTTTTTGGGTCAAAATTTTTTGGCCCCAAAATTTTTCAAACTTTTTTTTGGGTCAAAATTTTTTCGAAGTTTTTTTTCGGTCAAAATTTTTTTGGTCCCAAAATTTTTCGAACTTTTTTTTGGGTCAAAATTTTTTTGGTCCCAAAATTTTTCAAACTTTTTTTTTGGTCAAAATTTTTTCGAAGTTTTTTTTTCGGTCAAAATTTTTTTGGTCCCAAAATTTTTCAAACTTTTTTTTGGGTCAAACTTTTTTCGAAGTTTTTTTTCGGTCAAAATTTTTTTGGTCCCAAAATTTTTCGAACTTTTTTTTTGGGTCAAAATTTTTTTGGTACCAAAATTTTTCAAACTTTTTTTTGGGTCAAAATTTTTTCGAATTTTTTTTTTCGGTCAAAATTTTTTTGGTCCCAAAATTTTTCAAACTTTTTTTTTGGTCAAAATTTTTTCGACGTTTTTTTTCGGTCAAACTTTTTTTGGTCCCAAAATTTTTCTAACTTTTTTTTGGGTCAAAATTTTTTCGAACTTTTTTTTCGGTCAAAATTTTTTTGGTCCCAAAATTTTTCAAACTTTTTTTTGGGTCAACATTTTTTCGAAGTTTTTTTTCGGTCAAAATTTTTTTGGTCCCAAAATTTTTCAAACTTTTTTTTGGGTCAAAATTTTTTTGGTCCCAAAATTTTTCAAACTTTTTTTTGGGTCAAAATTGTTTTGGTCCCAAAATTTTTCAAACTTTTTTTTGTGTCAAAATTTTTTCAAACTTTTTTTTGGGTCAAAATTTTTTTGGTCCCAAAATTTTTCAAACTTTTTTTTGGGTCAAAATTTTTTTGGTCCCAAAATTTTTCAAACTTTTTTTTGGGTCAAAATTTTTTTGAAGTTTTTTTTTCGGTCAAAATTTTTTTGGTCCCAAAATTTTTCAAACTTTTTTTTGGTCAAAATTTTTTCGAAGTTTTTTTTCGGTCCAAATTTTTTTGGTCCCAAAATTTTTCAAACTTTTTTTTGGGTCAAAATTTTTTCGAAGTTTTTTTTCGGTCAAAATTTTTTTGGTCCCAAAATTTTTCAAACTTTTTTTTGGGTCAAAATTTTTTTGGTCCCAAAATTTTTCAAACTTTTTTTTGGGTCAAAATTTTTTCGAAGTTTTTTTCGGTCAAATTTTTTTTGGTCCCAAAATTTTTCAAACTTTTTTTTGGGTCAAAATTTTTTCGAAGTTTTTTTTCGGTCAAAATTTTTTTGGTCCCAAAATTTTTCGAACTTTTTTTTGGGTCAAAATTTTTTTGGTCCCAAAATTTTTCAAACTTTTTTTTGGGTCAAAATTGTTTTGGTCCCAAAATTTTTCAAACTTTTTTTTGGGTCAAAATTTTTTCAAACTTCTTTTTGGGTCAAAATTTTTTTGCTCCCAAAATTTTTCAAACTTTTTTTTGGGTCAAAATTTTTTTGGTCCCAAAATTTTTCAAACTTTTTTTTGGGTCAAAATTTTTTCGAAGTTTTTTTTTCGGTCAAAATTTTTTTGGTCCCAAAATTTTTCAAACTTTTTTTTGGGTCAAAATTTTTTTGGTCCCAAAATTTTTCAAACTTTTTTTTGGGTCAAAATTTTTCCAAGTTTTTTTTTCGGTCAAAATTTTTTTGGTCCCAAAATTTTTTCGAAGTTTTTTTTCGGTCAAAATTTTTTTGGTCCCAAAATTTTCCGAACTTTTTTTTTGGGTCAAAATTTTTTTGGTCCCAAAACTTTTCAAACTTTTTTTTGGGTCAAAATTTTTTCGAAGTTTTTTTTTCGGTCAAAATTTTTTTGGTCCCAAAATTTTTCAAACTTTTTTTTGGGTCAAAATTTTTTCGAAGTTTTTTTTCGGTCAAAATTTTTTTGGTCCCAAAATTTTTCGAACTTTTTTTTGTGTCAAAATTTTTTCAAACTTTTTTTTGGGTCAAAATTTTTTTGGTCCCAAAATTTTTCAAACTTTTTTTTGGGTCAAAATTTTTTTGGTCCCAAAATTTTTCAAACTTTTTTTTGGGTCAAATTTTTTTCGAAGTTTTATTTCGGTCAAAATTTTTTTGGTCCCAAAATTTTTCAAACTTTTTTTTGGGTCAAAATTTTTTTGGTCCCAAAATTTTTCAAACTTTTTTTTGGGTCAAAATTTTTTCGAAGTTTTTTTTTCGGTCAAAATTTTTTTGGTCCCAAAATTTTTCAAACTTTTTTTTGGGTCAAAATTGTTTTGGTCCCAAAATTTTTCAAACTTTTTTTTGTGTCAAAATTTTTTCAAACTTTTTTTTGGGTCAAAATTTTTTTGGTCCCAAAATTTTTCAAACTTTTTTTTGGGTCAAAATTTTTTTGGTCCCAAAATTTTTCAAACTTTTTTTTGGGTCAAAATTTTTTCGAAGTTTTTTTTTCGGTCAAAATTTTTTTGGTCAAAATTTTTTCGAAGTTTTTTTTCGGTCAAAATTTTTTTGGTCCCAAAATTTTCCGAACTTTTTTTTTGGGTCAAAATTTTTTTGGTCCCAAAACTTTTCAAACTTTTTTTTGGGTCAAAATTTTTTCGAAGTTTTTTTTTCGGTCAAAATTTTTTTGGTCCCAAAATTTTTCAAACTTTTTTTTGGGTCAAAATTGTTTTGGTCCCAAAATTTTTCAAACTTTTTTTTGTGTCAAAATTTTTTCAAACTTTTTTTTGGGTCAAAATTTTTTTGGTCTCAAAATTTTTCAAACTTTTTTTTGGGTCAAAATTTTTTTGGTCCCAAAATTTTTCAAACTTTTTTTTGGGTCAAAATTTTTTCGAAGTTTTTTTTTCGGTCAAAATTTTTTTGGTCAAATTTTTTTCGAAGTTTTTTTTCGGTCAAAATTTTTTTGGTCCCAAAATTTTCCGAACTTTTTTTTTGGGTCAAAATTTTTTTGGTCCCAAAACTTTTCAAACTTTTTTTTGGGTCAAAATTTTTTCGAAGTTTTTTTTTCGGTCAAAATTTTTTTGGTCCCAAAATTTTTCAACCTTTTTTTTGGGTCAAAATTTTTTCGAAGTTTTTTTTTCGGTCAAAATTTTTTTGGTCCCAAAATTTTTCAAACTTTTTTTTGGGTCAAAATTGTTTTGGTCCCAAAATTTTTCAAACTTTTTTTTGTGTCAAAATTTTTTCAAACTTTTTTTTGGGTCAAAATTTTTTTGGTCCCAAAATTTTTCAAACTTTTTTTTGGGTCAAAATTTTTTTGGTCCCAAAATTTTTCAAACTTTTTTTTGGGTCAAAATTTTTTCGAAGTTTTTTTTTCGGTCAAAATTTTTTTGGTCAAAATTTTTTCGAAGTTTTTTTTCGGTCAAAATTTTTTTGGTCCCAAAATTTTCCGAACTTTTTTTTTGGGTCAAAATTTTTTTGGTCCCAAAACTTTTCAAACTTTTTTTTGGGTCAAAATTTTTTCGAAGTTTTTTTTTCGGTCAAAATTTTTTTGGTCCCAAAATTTTTCAAACTTTTTTTTGGGTCAAATTTTTTTCGAAGTTTTTTTTCGGTCAAAATTATTTTGGTCCCAAAATTTTTCGAACTTTTTTTTGTGTCAAAATTTTTTCAAACTTTTTTTTGGGTCAAAATTTTTTTGGTCCCAAAATTTTTCAAACTTTTTTTTGGGTCAAAATTTTTTTGGTCCCAAAATTTTTCAAACTTTTTTTTGGGTCAAATTTTTTTCGAAGTTTTATTTCGGTCAAAATTTTTTTGGTCCCAAAATTTTTCAAACTTTTTTTTGGGTCAAAATTTTTTTGGTCCCAAAATTTTTCAAACTTTTTTTTGGGTCAAAATTTTTTCGAAGTTTTTTTTTCGGTCAAAATTTTTTTGGTCCCAAAATTTTTCAAACTTTTTTTTGGGTCAAAATTGTTTTGGTCCCAAAATTTTTCAAACTTTTTTTTGTGTCAAAATTTTTTCAAACTTTTTTTTGGGTCAAAATTTTTTTGGTCCCAAAATTTTTCAAACTTTTTTTTGGGTCAAAATTTTTTCGAAGTTTTTTTTTCGGTCAAAATTTTTTTGGTCCCAAAATTTTTTCGAAGTTTTTTTTCGGTCAAAATTTTTTTGGTCCCAAAATTTTCCGAACTTTTTTTTTGGGTCAAAATTTTTTTGGTCCCAAAACTTTTCAAACTTTTTTTTGGGTCAAAATTTTTTCGAAGTTTTTTTTTCGGTCAAAATTTTTTTGGTCCCAAAATTTTTCAAACTTTTTTTTGGGTCAAAATTTTTTCGAAGTTTTTTTTCGGTCAAAATTTTTTTGGTCCCAAAATTTTTCGAACTTTTTTTTGTGTCAAAATTTTTTCAAACTTTTTTTTGGGTCAAAATTTTTTTGGTCCCAAAATTTTTCAAACTTTTTTTTGGGTCAAAATTTTTTTGGTCCCAAAATTTTTCAAACTTTTTTTTGGGTCAAATTTTTTTCGAAGTTTTATTTCGGTCAAAATTTTTTTGGTCCCAAAATTTTTCAAACTTTTTTTTGGGTCAAAATTTTTTTGGTCCCAAAATTTTTCAAACTTTTTTTTGGGTCAAAATTTTTTTGGTCCCAAAATTTTTCAAACTTTTTTTTGGGTCAAAATTTTTTCGAAGTTTTTTTTTCGGTCAAAATTTTTTTGGTCAAAATTTTTTCGAAGTTTTTTTTCGGTCAAAATTTTTTTGGTCCCAAAATTTTCCGAACTTTTTTTTTGGGTCAAAATTTTTTTGGTCCCAAAACTTTTCAAACTTTTTTTTGGGTCAAAATTTTTTCGAAGTTTTTTTTTCGGTCAAAATTTTTTTGGTCCCAAAATTTTTCAAACTTTTTTTTGGGTCAAAATTTTTTCGAAGTTTTTTTTCGGTCAAAATTTTTTTGGTCCCAAAATTTTTCGAACTTTTTTTTGTGTCAAAATTTTTTCAAACTTTTTTTTGGGTCAAAATTTTTTTGGTCCCAAAATTTTTCAAACTTTTTTTTGGGTCAAAATTTTTTTGGTCCCAAAATTTTTCAAACTTTTTTTTGGGTCAAATTTTTTTCGAAGTTTTATTTCGGTCAAAATTTTTTTGGTCCCAAAATTTTTCAAACTTTTTTTTGGGTCAAAATTTTTTTGGTCCCAAAATTTTTCAAACTTTTTTTTGGGTCAAAATTTTTTCGAAGTTTTTTTTTCGGTCAAAATTTTTTTGGTCCCAAAATTTTTCAAACTTTTTTTTGGGTCAAAATTGTTTTGGTCCCAAAATTTTTCAAACTTTTTTTTGTGTCAAAATTTTTTCAAACTTTTTTTTGGGTCAAAATTTTTTTGGTCCCAAAATTTTTCAAACTTTTTTTTGGGTCAAAATTTTTTCGAAGTTTTTTTTTCGGTCAAAATTTTTTTGGTCCCAAAATTTTTTCGAAGTTTTTTTTCGGTCAAAATTTTTTTGGTCCCAAAATTTTCCGAACTTTTTTTTTGGGTCAAAATTTTTTTGGTCCCAAAACTTTTCAAACTTTTTTTTGGGTCAAAATTTTTTCGAAGTTTTTTTTTCGGTCAAAATTTTTTTGGTCCCAAAATTTTTCAAACTTTTTTTTGGGTCAAAATTTTTTCGAAGTTTTTTTTCGGTCAAAATTTTTTTGGTCCCAAAATTTTTCGAACTTTTTTTTGTGTCAAAATTTTTTCAAACTTTTTTTTGGGTCAAAATTTTTTTGGTCCCAAAATTTTTCAAACTTTTTTTTGGGTCAAAATTTTTTTGGTCCCAAAATTTTTCAAACTTTTTTTTGGGTCAAATTTTTTTCGAAGTTTTATTTCGGTCAAAATTTTTTTGGTCCCAAAATTTTTCAAACTTTTTTTTGGGTCAAAATTTTTTTGGTCCCAAAATTTTTCAAACTTTTTTTTGGGTCAAAATTTTTTCGAAGTTTTTTTTTCGGTCAAAATTTTTTTGGTCCCAAAATTTTTCAAACTTTTTTTTGGGTCAAAATTGTTTTGGTCCCAAAATTTTTCAAACTTTTTTTTGTGTCAAAATTTTTTCAAACTTTTTTTTGGGTCAAAATTTTTTTGGTCCCAAAATTTTTCAAACTTTTTTTTGGGTCAAAATTTTTTTGGTCCCAAAATTTTTCAAACTTTTTTTTGGGTCAAAATTTTTTCGAAGTTTTTTTTTCGGTCAAAATTTTTTTGGTCAAAATTTTTTCGAAGTTTTTTTTCGGTCAAAATTTTTTTGGTCCCAAAATTTTCCGAACTTTTTTTTTGGGTCAAAATTTTTTTGGTCCCAAAACTTTTCAAACTTTTTTTTGGGTCAAAATTTTTTCGAAGTTTTTTTTTCGGTCAAAATTTTTTTGGTCCCAAAATTTTTCAAACTTTTTTTTGGGTCAAAATTGTTTTGGTCCCAAAATTTTTCAAACTTTTTTTTGTGTCAAAATTTTTTCAAACTTTTTTTTGGGTCAAAATTTTTTTGGTCCCAAAATTTTTCAAACTTTTTTTTGGGTCAAAATTTTTTTGGTCCCAAAATTTTTTCGAAGTTTTTTTTCGGTCAAAATTTTTTTGGTCCCAAAATTTTCCGAACTTTTTTTTTGGGTCAAAATTTTTTTGGTCCCAAAATTTTTCAAACTTTTTTTTGGGTCAAAATTTTTTTGGTCCCAAAATTTTTCAAACTTTTTTTTGGGTCAAATTTTTTTCGAAGTTTTATTTCGGTCAAAATTTTTTTGGTCCCAAAATTTTTCAAACTTTTTTTTGGGTCAAAATTTTTTTGGTCCCAAAATTTTTCAAACTTTTTTTTGGGTCAAAATTTTTTCGAAGTTTTTTTTTCGGTCAAAATTTTTTTGGTCCCAAAATTTTTCAAACTTTTTTTTGGGTCAAAATTGTTTTGGTCCCAAAATTTTTCAAACTTTTTTTTGTGTCAAAATTTTTTCAAACTTTTTTTTGGGTCAAAATTTTTTTGGTCCCAAAATTTTTCAAACTTTTTTTTGGGTCAAAATTTTTTCGAAGTTTTTTTTTCGGTCAAAATTTTTTTGGTCCCAAAATTTTTTCGAAGTTTTTTTTCGGTCAAAATTTTTTTGGTCCCAAAATTTTCCGAACTTTTTTTTTGGGTCAAAATTTTTTTGGTCCCAAAACTTTTCAAACTTTTTTTTGGGTCAAAATTTTTTCGAAGTTTTTTTTTCGGTCAAAATTTTTTTGGTCCCAAAATTTTTCAAACTTTTTTTTGGGTCAAAATTTTTTCGAAGTTTTTTTTCGGTCAAAATTTTTTTGGTCCCAAAATTTTTCGAACTTTTTTTTGTGTCAAAATTTTTTCAAACTTTTTTTTGGGTCAAAATTTTTTTGGTCCCAAAATTTTTCAAACTTTTTTTTGGGTCAAAATTTTTTTGGTCCCAAAATTTTTCAAACTTTTTTTTGGGTCAAATTTTTTTCGAAGTTTTATTTCGGTCAAAATTTTTTTGGTCCCAAAATTTTTCAAACTTTTTTTTGGGTCAAAATTTTTTTGGTCCCAAAATTTTTCAAACTTTTTTTTGGGTCAAAATTTTTTCGAAGTTTTTTTTTCGGTCAAAATTTTTTTGGTCCCAAAATTTTTCAAACTTTTTTTTGGGTCAAAATTGTTTTGGTCCCAAAATTTTTCAAACTTTTTTTTGGGTCAAAATTTTTTCAAACTTTTTTTTGGGTCAAAATTTTTTTGGTCCCAAAATTTTTCAAACTTTTTTTTGGGTCAAAATTTTTTTGGTCCCAAAATTTTTCAAACTTTTTTTTGGGTCAAAATTTTTTCGAAGTTTTTTTTTCGGTCAAAATTTTTTTGGTCAAAATTTTTTCGAAGTTTTTTTTCGGTCAAAATTTTTTTGGTCCCAAAATTTTCCGAACTTTTTTTTTGGGTCAAAATTTTTTTGGTCCCAAAACTTTTCAAACTTTTTTTTGGGTCAAAATTTTTTCGAAGTTTTTTTTTCGGTCAAAATTTTTTTGGTCCCAAAATTTTTCAAACTTTTTTTTGGGTCAAAATTGTTTTGGTCCCAAAATTTTTCAAACTTTTTTTTGTGTCAAAATTTTTTCAAACTTTTTTTTGGGTCAAAATTTTTTTGGTCCCAAAATTTTTCAAACTTTTTTTTGGGTCAAAATTTTTTTGGTCCCAAAATTTTTCAAACTTTTTTTTGGGTCAAAATTTTTTCGAAGTTTTTTTTTCGGTCAAAATTTTTTTGGTCAAAATTTTTTCGAAGTTTTTTTTCGGTCAAAATTTTTTTGGTCCCAAAATTTTCCGAACTTTTTTTTTGGGTCAAAATTTTTTTGGTCCCAAAACTTTTCAAACTTTTTTTTGGGTCAAAATTTTTTCGAAGTTTTTTTTTCGGTCAAAATTTTTTTGGTCCCAAAATTTTTCAAACTTTTTTTTGGGTCAAAATTTTTTCGAAGTTTTTTTTTCGGTCAAAATTTTTTTGGTCCCAAAATTTTTCAAACTTTTTTTTGGGTCAAAATTGTTTTGGTCCCAAAATTTTTCAAACTTTTTTTTGTGTCAAAATTTTTTCAAACTTTTTTTTGGGTCAAAATTTTTTTGGTCCCAAAATTTTTCAAACTTTTTTTTGGGTCAAAATTTTTTTGGTCCCAAAATTTTTCAAACTTTTTTTTGGGTCAAAATTTTTTCGAAGTTTTTTTTTCGGTCAAAATTTTTTTGGTCAAAATTTTTTCGAAGTTTTTTTTCGGTCAAAATTTTTTTGGTCCCAAAATTTTTCAAACTTTTTTTTGGGTCAACATTTTTTCGAAGTTTTTTTTCGGTCAAAATTTTTTTGGTCCCAAAATTTTTCAAACTTTTTTTTGGGTCAAAATTTTTTTGGTCCCAAAATTTTTCAAACTTTTTTTTGGGTCAAAATTGTTTTGGTCCCAAAATTTTTCAAACTTTTTTTTGTGTCAAAATTTTTTCAAACTTTTTTTTGGGTCAAAATTTTTTTTGTCCCAAAATTTTTCCAACTTTTTTTTGGGTCAAAATTTTTTTGGTCCCAAAATTTTTCAAACTTTTTTTTGGGTCAAAATTTTTTTGAAGTTTTTTTTTCGGTCAAAATTTTTTTGGTCCCAAAATTTTTCAAACTTTTTTTTGGTCAAAATTTTTTCGAAGTTTTTTTTCGGTCCAAATTTTTTTGGTCCCAAAATTTTTCAAACTTTTTTTTGGGTCAAAATTTTTTCGAAGTTTTTTTTCGGTCAAAATTTTTTTGGTCCCAAAATTTTTCAAACTTTTTTTTGGGTCAAAATTTTTTTGGTCCCAAAATTTTTCAAACTTTTTTTTGGGTCAAAATTTTTTCGAAGTTTTTTTCGGTCAAATTTTTTTTGGTCCCAAAATTTTTCAAACTTTTTTTTGGGTCAAAATTTTTTCGAAGTTTTTTTTCGGTCAAAATTTTTTTGGTCCCAAAATTTTTCGAACTTTTTTTTGGGTCAAAATTTTTTTGGTCCCAAAATTTTTCAAACTTTTTTTTGGGTCAAAATTGTTTTGGTCCCAAAATTTTTCAAACTTTTTTTTGGGTCAAAATTTTTTCAAACTTCTTTTTGGGTCAAAATTTTTTTGGTCCCAAAATTTTTCAAACTTTTTTTTGGGTCAAAATATTTTTGGTCCCAAAATTTTTCAAACTTTTTTTTGGGTCAAAATTTTTTCGAAGTTTTTTTTTCGGTCAAAATTTTTTTGGTCCCAAAATTTTTCAAACTTTTTTTTGGGTCAAAATTTTTTTGGTCCCAAAATTTTTCAAACTTTTTTTTGGGTCAAAATTTTTTCGACGTTTTTTTTTCGGTCAAAATTTTTTTGGTCCCAAAATTTTTCAAACTTTTTTTTTGGTCAAAATTTTTTCGAAGTTTTTTTTCGGTCAAAATTTTTTTGGTCCCAAAATTTTCCGAACTTTTTTTTGGGTCAAAATTTTTTTGGCCCCAAAATTTTTCAAACTTTTTTTTGGGTCAAAATTTTTTCGAAGTTTTTTTTCGGTCAAAATTTTTTTGGTCCCAAAATTTTTCGAACTTTTTTTTGGGTCAAAATTTTTTTGGTCCCAAAATTTTTCAAACTTTTTTTTTGGTCAAAATTTTTTCGAAGTTTTTTTTTCGGTCAAAATTTTTTTGGTCCCAAAATTTTTCAAACTTTTTTTTGGGTCAAAATTTTTTCGAAGTTTTTTTTCGGTCAAAATTTTTTTGGTCCCAAAATTTTCCGAACTTTTTTTTGGGTCAAAATTTTTTTGGTCCCAAAATTTTTCAAACTTTTTTTTGGGTCAAAATTTTTTCGAAGTTTTTTTTCGGTCAAAATGTTTTCGAAGTTTTTTTTCAAACTTTTTTTTGGGTCAAAATTTTTTTGGTCCCAAAATTTTTCAAACTTTTTTTTGGGTCAAAATTTTTTCGAATTTTTTTTTTCGGTCAAAATTTTTTTGGTCACAAAATTTTTCAAACTTTTTTTTGGGTCAAAATTGTTTTGGTCCCAAAATTTTTCAAACTTTTTTTTGTGTCAAAATTTTTTCAAACTTTTTTTTGGGTCAAAATTTTTTTGGTCCCAAAATTTTTCAAACTTTTTTTTGGGTCAAAATTTTTTTGGTCCCAAAATTTTTCAAACTTTTTTTTGGGTCAAAATTTTTTCGACGTTTTTTTTTCGGTCAAAATTTTTTCGAAGTTTTTTTTCGGTCAAAATTTTTTTGGTCCCAAAATTTTCCGAACTTTTTTTTGGGTCAAAATTTTTTGGCCCCAAAATTTTTCAAACTTTTTTTTGGGTCAAAATTTTTTCGAAGTTTTTTTTCGGTCAAAATTTTTTTGGTCCCAAAATTTTTCGAACTTTTTTTTGGGTCAAAATTTTTTTGGTCCCAAAATTTTTCAAACTTTTTTTTTGGTCAAAATTTTTTCGAAGTTTTTTTTTCGGTCAAAATTTTTTTGGTCCCAAAATTTTTCAAACTTTTTTTTGGGTCAAACTTTTTTCGAAGTTTTTTTTCGGTCAAAATTTTTTTGGTCCCAAAATTTTTCGAACTTTTTTTTTGGGTCAAAATTTTTTTGGTACCAAAATTTTTCAAACTTTTTTTTGGGTCAAAATTTTTTCGAATTTTTTTTTTCGGTCAAAATTTTTTTGGTCCCAAAATTTTTCAAACTTTTTTTTTGGTCAAAATTTTTTCGACGTTTTTTTTCGGTCAAACTTTTTTTGGTCCCAAAATTTTTCTAACTTTTTTTTGGGTCAAAATTTTTTCGAACTTTTTTTTCGGTCAAAATTTTTTTGGTCCCAAAATTTTTCAAACTTTTTTTTGGGTCAACATTTTTTCGAAGTTTTTTTTCGGTCAAAATTTTTTTGGTCCCAAAATTTTTCAAACTTTTTTTTGGGTCAAAATTTTTTTGGTCCCAAAATTTTTCAAACTTTTTTTTGGGTCAAAATTGTTTTGGTCCCAAAATTTTTCAAACTTTTTTTTGTGTCAAAATTTTTTCAAACTTTTTTTTGGGTCAAAATTTTTTTGGTCCCAAAATTTTTCAAACTTTTTTTTGGGTCAAAATTTTTTTGGTCCCAAAATTTTTCAAACTTTTTTTTGGGTCAAAATTTTTTTGAAGTTTTTTTTTCGGTCAAAATTTTTTTGGTCCCAAAATTTTTCAAACTTTTTTTTGGTCAAAATTTTTTCGAAGTTTTTTTTCGGTCCAAATTTTTTTGGTCCCAAAATTTTTCAAACTTTTTTTTGGGTCAAAATTTTTTCGAAGTTTTTTTTCGGTCAAAATTTTTTTGGTCCCAAAATTTTTCAAACTTTTTTTTGGGTCAAAATTTTTTTGGTCCCAAAATTTTTCAAACTTTTTTTTGGGTCAAAATTTTTTCGAAGTTTTTTTCGGTCAAATTTTTTTTGGTCCCAAAATTTTTCAAACTTTTTTTTGGGTCAAAATTTTTTCGAAGTTTTTTTTCGGTCAAAATTTTTTTGGTCCCAAAATTTTTCGAACTTTTTTTTGGGTCAAAATTTTTCAAACTTCTTTTTGGGTCAAAATTTTTTTGGTCCCAAAATTTTTCAAACTTTTTTTTTGGTCAAAATTTTTTCGAAGTTTTTTTTTCGGTCAAAATTTTTTTGGTCCCAAAATTTTTCAAACTTTTTTTTGGGTCAAAATTTTTTCGAAGTTTTTTTTCGGTCAAAATTTTTTTGGTCCCAAAATTTTCCGAACTTTTTTTTGGGTCAAAATTTTTTTGGTCCCAAAATTTTTCAAACTTTTTTTTGGGTCAAAATTTTTTCGAAGTTTTTTTTCGGTCAAAATGTTTTCGAAGTTTTTTTTCAAACTTTTTTTTGGGTCAAAATTGTTTTGGTCCCAAAATTTTTCAAACTTTTTTTTGGGTCAAAATTTTTTCGAATTTTTTTTTTCGGTCAAAATTTTTTTGGTCACAAAATTTTTCAAACTTTTTTTTGGGTCAAAATTGTTTTGGTCCCAAAATTTTTCAAACTTTTTTTTGTGTCAAAATTTTTTCAAACTTTTTTTTGGGTCAAAATTTTTTTGGTCCCAAAATTTTTCAAACTTTTTTTTGGGTCAAAATTTTTTTGGTCCCAAAATTTTTCAAACTTTTTTTTGGGTCAAAATTTTTTCGACGTTTTTTTTTCGGTCAAAATTTTTTCGAAGTTTTTTTTCGGTCAAAATTTTTTTGGTCCCAAAATTTTCCGAACTTTTTTTTGGGTCAAAATTTTTTGGCCCCAAAATTTTTCAAACTTTTTTTTGGGTCAAAATTTTTTCGAAGTTTTTTTTCGGTCAAAATTTTTTTGGTCCCAAAATTTTTCGAACTTTTTTTTGGGTCAAAATTTTTTTGGTCCCAAAATTTTTCAAACTTTTTTTTTGGTCAAAATTTTTTCGAAGTTTTTTTTTCGGTCAAAATTTTTTTGGTCCCAAAATTTTTCAAACTTTTTTTTGGGTCAAACTTTTTTCGAAGTTTTTTTTCGGTCAAAATTTTTTTGGTCCCAAAATTTTTCGAACTTTTTTTTTGGGTCAAAATTTTTTTGGTACCAAAATTTTTCAAACTTTTTTTTGGGTCAAAATTTTTTCGAATTTTTTTTTTCGGTCAAAATTTTTTTGGTCCCAAAATTTTTCAAACTTTTTTTTTGGTCAAAATTTTTTCGACGTTTTTTTTCGGTCAAACTTTTTTTGGTCCCAAAATTTTTCTAACTTTTTTTTGGGTCAAAATTTTTTCGAACTTTTTTTTCGGTCAAAATTTTTTTGGTCCCAAAATTTTTCAAACTTTTTTTTGGGTCAACATTTTTTCGAAGTTTTTTTTCGGTCAAAATTTTTTTGGTCCCAAAATTTTTCAAACTTTTTTTTGGGTCAAAATTTTTTTGGTCCCAAAATTTTTCAAACTTTTTTTTGGGTCAAAATTGTTTTGGTCCCAAAATTTTTCAAACTTTTTTTTGTGTCAAAATTTTTTCAAACTTTTTTTTGGGTCAAAATTTTTTTGGTCCCAAAATTTTTCAAACTTTTTTTTGGGTCAAAATTTTTTTGGTCCCAAAATTTTTCAAACTTTTTTTTGGGTCAAAATTTTTTTGAAGTTTTTTTTTCGGTCAAAATTTTTTTGGTCCCAAAATTTTTCAAACTTTTTTTTGGTCAAAATTTTTTCGAAGTTTTTTTTCGGTCCAAATTTTTTTGGTCCCAAAATTTTTCAAACTTTTTTTTGGGTCAAAATTTTTTCGAAGTTTTTTTTCGGTCAAAATTTTTTTGGTCCCAAAATTTTTCAAACTTTTTTTTGGGTCAAAATTTTTTTGGTCCCAAAATTTTTCAAACTTTTTTTTGGGTCAAAATTTTTTCGAAGTTTTTTTCGGTCAAATTTTTTTTGGTCCCAAAATTTTTCAAACTTTTTTTTGGGTCAAAATTTTTTCGAAGTTTTTTTTCGGTCAAAATTTTTTTGGTCCCAAAATTTTTCGAACTTTTTTTTGGGTCAAAATTTTTTTGGTCCCAAAATTTTTCAAACTTTTTTTTGGGTCAAAATTGTTTTGGTCCCAAAATTTTTCAAACTTTTTTTTGGGTCAAAATTTTTTCAAACTTCTTTTTGGGTCAAAATTTTTTTGCTCCCAAAATTTTTCAAACTTTTTTTTGGGTCAAAATTTTTTTGGTCCCAAAATTTTTCAAACTTTTTTTTGGGTCAAAATTTTTTCGAAGTTTTTTTTTCGGTCAAAATTTTTTTGGTCCCAAAATTTTTCAAACTTTTTTTTGGGTCAAAATTTTTTTGGTCCCAAAATTTTTCAAACTTTTTTTTGGGTCAAAATTTTTCCAAGTTTTTTTTTCGGTCAAAATTTTTTTGGTCCCAAAATTTTTTCGAAGTTTTTTTTCGGTCAAAATTTTTTTGGTCCCAAAATTTTCCGAACTTTTTTTTTGGGTCAAAATTTTTTTGGTCCCAAAACTTTTCAAACTTTTTTTTGGGTCAAAATTTTTTCGAAGTTTTTTTTTCGGTCAAAATTTTTTTGGTCCCAAAATTTTTCAAACTTTTTTTTGGGTCAAAATTTTTTCGAAGTTTTTTTTCGGTCAAAATTTTTTTGGTCCCAAAATTTTTCGAACTTTTTTTTGTGTCAAAATTTTTTCAAACTTTTTTTTGGGTCAAAATTTTTTTGGTCCCAAAATTTTTCAAACTTTTTTTTGGGTCAAAATTTTTTTGGTCCCAAAATTTTTCAAACTTTTTTTTGGGTCAAATTTTTTTCGAAGTTTTATTTCGGTCAAAATTTTTTTGGTCCCAAAATTTTTCAAACTTTTTTTTGGGTCAAAATTTTTTTGGTCCCAAAATTTTTCAAACTTTTTTTTGGGTCAAAATTTTTTCGAAGTTTTTTTTTCGGTCAAAATTTTTTTGGTCCCAAAATTTTTCAAACTTTTTTTTGGGTCAAAATTGTTTTGGTCCCAAAATTTTTCAAACTTTTTTTTGTGTCAAAATTTTTTCAAACTTTTTTTTGGGTCAAAATTTTTTTGGTCCCAAAATTTTTCAAACTTTTTTTTGGGTCAAAATTTTTTTGGTCCCAAAATTTTTCAAACTTTTTTTTGGGTCAAAATTTTTTCGAAGTTTTTTTTTCGGTCAAAATTTTTTTGGTCAAAATTTTTTCGAAGTTTTTTTTCGGTCAAAATTTTTTTGGTCCCAAAATTTTCCGAACTTTTTTTTTGGGTCAAAATTTTTTTGGTCCCAAAACTTTTCAAACTTTTTTTTGGGTCAAAATTTTTTCGAAGTTTTTTTTTCGGTCAAAATTTTTTTGGTCCCAAAATTTTTCAAACTTTTTTTTGGGTCAAAATTGTTTTGGTCCCAAAATTTTTCAAACTTTTTTTTGTGTCAAAATTTTTTCAAACTTTTTTTTGGGTCAAAATTTTTTTGGTCTCAAAATTTTTCAAACTTTTTTTTGGGTCAAAATTTTTTTGGTCCCAAAATTTTTCAAACTTTTTTTTGGGTCAAAATTTTTTCGAAGTTTTTTTTTCGGTCAAAATTTTTTTGGTCAAATTTTTTTCGAAGTTTTTTTTCGGTCAAAATTTTTTTGGTCCCAAAATTTTCCGAACTTTTTTTTTGGGTCAAAATTTTTTTGGTCCCAAAACTTTTCAAACTTTTTTTTGGGTCAAAATTTTTTCGAAGTTTTTTTTTCGGTCAAAATTTTTTTGGTCCCAAAATTTTTCAACCTTTTTTTTGGGTCAAAATTTTTTCGAAGTTTTTTTTTCGGTCAAAATTTTTTTGGTCCCAAAATTTTTCAAACTTTTTTTTGGGTCAAAATTGTTTTGGTCCCAAAATTTTTCAAACTTTTTTTTGTGTCAAAATTTTTTCAAACTTTTTTTTGGGTCAAAATTTTTTTGGTCCCAAAATTTTTCAAACTTTTTTTTGGGTCAAAATTTTTTTGGTCCCAAAATTTTTCAAACTTTTTTTTGGGTCAAAATTTTTTCGAAGTTTTTTTTTCGGTCAAAATTTTTTTGGTCAAAATTTTTTCGAAGTTTTTTTTCGGTCAAAATTTTTTTGGTCCCAAAATTTTCCGAACTTTTTTTTTGGGTCAAAATTTTTTTGGTCCCAAAACTTTTCAAACTTTTTTTTGGGTCAAAATTTTTTCGAAGTTTTTTTTTCGGTCAAAATTTTTTTGGTCCCAAAATTTTTCAAACTTTTTTTTGGGTCAAATTTTTTTCGAAGTTTTTTTTCGGTCAAAATTATTTTGGTCCCAAAATTTTTCGAACTTTTTTTTGTGTCAAAATTTTTTCAAACTTTTTTTTGGGTCAAAATTTTTTTGGTCCCAAAATTTTTCAAACTTTTTTTTGGGTCAAAATTTTTTTGGTCCCAAAATTTTTCAAACTTTTTTTTGGGTCAAATTTTTTTCGAAGTTTTATTTCGGTCAAAATTTTTTTGGTCCCAAAATTTTTCAAACTTTTTTTTGGGTCAAAATTTTTTTGGTCCCAAAATTTTTCAAACTTTTTTTTGGGTCAAAATTTTTTCGAAGTTTTTTTTTCGGTCAAAATTTTTTTGGTCCCAAAATTTTTCAAACTTTTTTTTGGGTCAAAATTGTTTTGGTCCCAAAATTTTTCAAACTTTTTTTTGTGTCAAAATTTTTTCAAACTTTTTTTTGGGTCAAAATTTTTTTGGTCCCAAAATTTTTCAAACTTTTTTTTGGGTCAAAATTTTTTCGAAGTTTTTTTTTCGGTCAAAATTTTTTTGGTCCCAAAATTTTTTCGAAGTTTTTTTTCGGTCAAAATTTTTTTGGTCCCAAAATTTTCCGAACTTTTTTTTTGGGTCAAAATTTTTTTGGTCCCAAAACTTTTCAAACTTTTTTTTGGGTCAAAATTTTTTCGAAGTTTTTTTTTCGGTCAAAATTTTTTTGGTCCCAAAATTTTTCAAACTTTTTTTTGGGTCAAAATTTTTTCGAAGTTTTTTTTCGGTCAAAATTTTTTTGGTCCCAAAATTTTTCGAACTTTTTTTTGTGTCAAAATTTTTTCAAACTTTTTTTTGGGTCAAAATTTTTTTGGTCCCAAAATTTTTCAAACTTTTTTTTGGGTCAAAATTTTTTTGGTCCCAAAATTTTTCAAACTTTTTTTTGGGTCAAATTTTTTTCGAAGTTTTATTTCGGTCAAAATTTTTTTGGTCCCAAAATTTTTCAAACTTTTTTTTGGGTCAAAATTTTTTTGGTCCCAAAATTTTTCAAACTTTTTTTTGGGTCAAAATTTTTTTGGTCCCAAAATTTTTCAAACTTTTTTTTGGGTCAAAATTTTTTCGAAGTTTTTTTTTCGGTCAAAATTTTTTTGGTCAAAATTTTTTCGAAGTTTTTTTTCGGTCAAAATTTTTTTGGTCCCAAAATTTTCCGAACTTTTTTTTTGGGTCAAAATTTTTTTGGTCCCAAAACTTTTCAAACTTTTTTTTGGGTCAAAATTTTTTCGAAGTTTTTTTTTCGGTCAAAATTTTTTTGGTCCCAAAATTTTTCAAACTTTTTTTTGGGTCAAAATTTTTTCGAAGTTTTTTTTCGGTCAAAATTTTTTTGGTCCCAAAATTTTTCGAACTTTTTTTTGTGTCAAAATTTTTTCAAACTTTTTTTTGGGTCAAAATTTTTTTGGTCCCAAAATTTTTCAAACTTTTTTTTGGGTCAAAATTTTTTTGGTCCCAAAATTTTTCAAACTTTTTTTTGGGTCAAATTTTTTTCGAAGTTTTATTTCGGTCAAAATTTTTTTGGTCCCAAAATTTTTCAAACTTTTTTTTGGGTCAAAATTTTTTTGGTCCCAAAATTTTTCAAACTTTTTTTTGGGTCAAAATTTTTTCGAAGTTTTTTTTTCGGTCAAAATTTTTTTGGTCCCAAAATTTTTCAAACTTTTTTTTGGGTCAAAATTGTTTTGGTCCCAAAATTTTTCAAACTTTTTTTTGTGTCAAAATTTTTTCAAACTTTTTTTTGGGTCAAAATTTTTTTGGTCCCAAAATTTTTCAAACTTTTTTTTGGGTCAAAATTTTTTCGAAGTTTTTTTTTCGGTCAAAATTTTTTTGGTCCCAAAATTTTTTCGAAGTTTTTTTTCGGTCAAAATTTTTTTGGTCCCAAAATTTTCCGAACTTTTTTTTTGGGTCAAAATTTTTTTGGTCCCAAAACTTTTCAAACTTTTTTTTGGGTCAAAATTTTTTCGAAGTTTTTTTTTCGGTCAAAATTTTTTTGGTCCCAAAATTTTTCAAACTTTTTTTTGGGTCAAAATTTTTTCGAAGTTTTTTTTCGGTCAAAATTTTTTTGGTCCCAAAATTTTTCGAACTTTTTTTTGTGTCAAAATTTTTTCAAACTTTTTTTTGGGTCAAAATTTTTTTGGTCCCAAAATTTTTCAAACTTTTTTTTGGGTCAAAATTTTTTTGGTCCCAAAATTTTTCAAACTTTTTTTTGGGTCAAATTTTTTTCGAAGTTTTATTTCGGTCAAAATTTTTTTGGTCCCAAAATTTTTCAAACTTTTTTTTGGGTCAAAATTTTTTTGGTCCCAAAATTTTTCAAACTTTTTTTTGGGTCAAAATTTTTTCGAAGTTTTTTTTTCGGTCAAAATTTTTTTGGTCCCAAAATTTTTCAAACTTTTTTTTGGGTCAAAATTGTTTTGGTCCCAAAATTTTTCAAACTTTTTTTTGTGTCAAAATTTTTTCAAACTTTTTTTTGGGTCAAAATTTTTTTGGTCCCAAAATTTTTCAAACTTTTTTTTGGGTCAAAATTTTTTTGGTCCCAAAATTTTTCAAACTTTTTTTTGGGTCAAAATTTTTTCGAAGTTTTTTTTTCGGTCAAAATTTTTTTGGTCAAAATTTTTTCGAAGTTTTTTTTCGGTCAAAATTTTTTTGGTCCCAAAATTTTCCGAACTTTTTTTTTGGGTCAAAATTTTTTTGGTCCCAAAACTTTTCAAACTTTTTTTTGGGTCAAAATTTTTTCGAAGTTTTTTTTTCGGTCAAAATTTTTTTGGTCCCAAAATTTTTCAAACTTTTTTTTGGGTCAAAATTGTTTTGGTCCCAAAATTTTTCAAACTTTTTTTTGTGTCAAAATTTTTTCAAACTTTTTTTTGGGTCAAAATTTTTTTGGTCCCAAAATTTTTCAAACTTTTTTTTGGGTCAAAATTTTTTTGGTCCCAAAATTTTTTCGAAGTTTTTTTTCGGTCAAAATTTTTTTGGTCCCAAAATTTTCCGAACTTTTTTTTTGGGTCAAAATTTTTTTGGTCCCAAAATTTTTCAAACTTTTTTTTGGGTCAAAATTTTTTTGGTCCCAAAATTTTTCAAACTTTTTTTTGGGTCAAATTTTTTTCGAAGTTTTATTTCGGTCAAAATTTTTTTGGTCCCAAAATTTTTCAAACTTTTTTTTGGGTCAAAATTTTTTTGGTCCCAAAATTTTTCAAACTTTTTTTTGGGTCAAAATTTTTTCGAAGTTTTTTTTTCGGTCAAAATTTTTTTGGTCCCAAAATTTTTCAAACTTTTTTTTGGGTCAAAATTGTTTTGGTCCCAAAATTTTTCAAACTTTTTTTTGTGTCAAAATTTTTTCAAACTTTTTTTTGGGTCAAAATTTTTTTGGTCCCAAAATTTTTCAAACTTTTTTTTGGGTCAAAATTTTTTCGAAGTTTTTTTTTCGGTCAAAATTTTTTTGGTCCCAAAATTTTTTCGAAGTTTTTTTTCGGTCAAAATTTTTTTGGTCCCAAAATTTTCCGAACTTTTTTTTTGGGTCAAAATTTTTTTGGTCCCAAAACTTTTCAAACTTTTTTTTGGGTCAAAATTTTTTCGAAGTTTTTTTTTCGGTCAAAATTTTTTTGGTCCCAAAATTTTTCAAACTTTTTTTTGGGTCAAAATTTTTTCGAAGTTTTTTTTCGGTCAAAATTTTTTTGGTCCCAAAATTTTTCGAACTTTTTTTTGTGTCAAAATTTTTTCAAACTTTTTTTTGGGTCAAAATTTTTTTGGTCCCAAAATTTTTCAAACTTTTTTTTGGGTCAAAATTTTTTTGGTCCCAAAATTTTTCAAACTTTTTTTTGGGTCAAATTTTTTTCGAAGTTTTATTTCGGTCAAAATTTTTTTGGTCCCAAAATTTTTCAAACTTTTTTTTGGGTCAAAATTTTTTTGGTCCCAAAATTTTTCAAACTTTTTTTTGGGTCAAAATTTTTTCGAAGTTTTTTTTTCGGTCAAAATTTTTTTGGTCCCAAAATTTTTCAAACTTTTTTTTGGGTCAAAATTGTTTTGGTCCCAAAATTTTTCAAACTTTTTTTTGGGTCAAAATTTTTTCAAACTTTTTTTTGGGTCAAAATTTTTTTGGTCCCAAAATTTTTCAAACTTTTTTTTGGGTCAAAATTTTTTTGGTCCCAAAATTTTTCAAACTTTTTTTTGGGTCAAAATTTTTTCGAAGTTTTTTTTTCGGTCAAAATTTTTTTGGTCAAAATTTTTTCGAAGTTTTTTTTCGGTCAAAATTTTTTTGGTCCCAAAATTTTCCGAACTTTTTTTTTGGGTCAAAATTTTTTTGGTCCCAAAACTTTTCAAACTTTTTTTTGGGTCAAAATTTTTTCGAAGTTTTTTTTTCGGTCAAAATTTTTTTGGTCCCAAAATTTTTCAAACTTTTTTTTGGGTCAAAATTGTTTTGGTCCCAAAATTTTTCAAACTTTTTTTTGTGTCAAAATTTTTTCAAACTTTTTTTTGGGTCAAAATTTTTTTGGTCCCAAAATTTTTCAAACTTTTTTTTGGGTCAAAATTTTTTTGGTCCCAAAATTTTTCAAACTTTTTTTTGGGTCAAAATTTTTTCGAAGTTTTTTTTTCGGTCAAAATTTTTTTGGTCAAAATTTTTTCGAAGTTTTTTTTCGGTCAAAATTTTTTTGGTCCCAAAATTTTCCGAACTTTTTTTTTGGGTCAAAATTTTTTTGGTCCCAAAACTTTTCAAACTTTTTTTTGGGTCAAAATTTTTTCGAAGTTTTTTTTTCGGTCAAAATTTTTTTGGTCCCAAAATTTTTCAAACTTTTTTTTGGGTCAAAATTTTTTCGAAGTTTTTTTTTCGGTCAAAATTTTTTTGGTCCCAAAATTTTTCAAACTTTTTTTTGGGTCAAAATTGTTTTGGTCCCAAAATTTTTCAAACTTTTTTTTGTGTCAAAATTTTTTCAAACTTTTTTTTGGGTCAAAATTTTTTTGGTCCCAAAATTTTTCAAACTTTTTTTTGGGTCAAAATTTTTTTGGTCCCAAAATTTTTCAAACTTTTTTTTGGGTCAAAATTTTTTCGAAGTTTTTTTTTCGGTCAAAATTTTTTTGGTCAAAATTTTTTCGAAGTTTTTTTTCGGTCAAAATTTTTTTGGTCCCAAAATTTTCCGAACTTTTTTTTTGGGTCAAAATTTTTTTGGTCCCAAAACTTTTCAAACTTTTTTTTGGGTCAAAATTTTTTCGAAGTTTTTTTTTCGGTCAAAATTTTTTTGGTCCCAAAATTTTTCAAACTTTTTTTTGGGTCAAAATTTTTTCGAAGTTTTTTTTCGGTCAAAATTTTTTTGGTCCCAAAATTTTTCGAACTTTTTTTTGTGTCAAAATTTTTTCAAACTTTTTTTTGGGTCAAAATTTTTTTGGTCCCAAAATTTTTCAAACTTTTTTTTGGGTCAAATTTTTTTCGAAGTTTTATTTCGGTCAAAATTTTTTTGGTCCCAAAATTTTTCAAACTTTTTTTTGGGTCAAAATTTTTTTGGTCCCAAAATTTTTCAAACTTTTTTTTGTGTCAAAATTTTTTCAAACTTTTTTTTGGGTCAAAATTTTTTTGGTCCCAAAATTTTTCAAACTTTTTTTTGGGTCAAAATTTTTTTGGTCCCAAAATTTTTCAAACTTTTTTTTTGGTCAAAATTTTTTCGAAGTTTTTTTTTCGGTCAAAATTTTTTTGGTCCCAAAATTTTTCAAACTTTTTTTTGGGTCAAAATTGTTTTGGTCCCAAAATTTTTCAAACTTTTTTTTGTGTCAAAATTTTTTCAAACTTTTTTTTGGGTCAAAATTTTTTTGGTCCCAAAATTTTTCAAACTTTTTTTTGGGTCAAAATTTTTTTGGTCCCAAAATTTTTCAAACTTTTTTTTGGGTCAAAATTTTTTCGACGTTTTTTTTTCGGTCAAAATTTTTTTGGTCCCAAAATTTTTCAAACTTTTTTTTTGGTCAAAATTTTTTCGAAGTTTTTTTTCGGTCAAAATTTTTTTGGTCCCAAAATTTTCCGAACTTTTTTTTGGGTCAAAATTTTTTTGGCCCCAAAATTTTTCAAACTTTTTTTTAGGTCAAAATTTTTTCGAAGTTTTTTTTCGGTCAAAATTTTTTTGGTCCCAAAATTTTTCAAACTTTTTTTTGGGTCAAAATTTTTTCGAAGTTTTTTTTCGGTCAAAATTTTTTTGGTCCCAAAATTTTTCGAACTTTTTTTTGTGTCAAAATTTTTTCAAACTTTTTTTTGGGTCAAAATTTTTTTGGTCCCAAAATTTTTCAAACTTTTTTTTGGGTCAAAATTTTTTTGGTCCCAAAATTTTTCAAACTTTTTTTTGGGTCAAATTTTTTTCGAAGTTTTATTTCGGTCAAAATTTTTTTGGTCCCAAAATTTTTCAAACTTTTTTTTGGGTCAAAATTTTTTCGAAGTTTTTTTTTCGGTCAAAATTTTTTTGGTCCCAAAATTTTTCAAACTTTTTTTTGGGTCAAAATTTTTTCGAAGTTTTTTTTTCGGTCAAAATTTTTTTGGTCCCAAAATTTTTCAAACTTTTTTTTGGGTCAAAATTGTTTTGGTCCCAAAATTTTTCAAACTTTTTTTTGTGTCAAAATTTTTTCAAACTTTTTTTTAGGTCAAAATTTTTTTGGTCCCAAAATTTTTCAAACTTTTTTTTGGGTCAAAATTTTTTTGGTCCCAAAATTTTTCAAATTTTTTTTGGGTCAAAATTTTTTCGAAGTTTTTTTTTCGGTCAAAATTTTTTTGGTCCCAAAATTTTTCAAACTTTTTTTTTGGTCAAAATTTTTTCGAAGTTTTTTTTCGGTCAAAATTTTTTTGGTCCCAAAATTTTCCGAACTTTTTTTTGGGTCAAAATTTTTTTGGCCCCAAAATTTTTCAAACTTTTTTTTGGGTCAAAATTTTTTCGAAGTTTTTTTTCGGTCAAAATTTTTTTGGTCCCAAAATTTTTCAAACTTTTTTTTGGGTCAAAATTTTTTCGAAGTTTTTTTTCGGTCAAAATTTTTTTGGTCCCAAAATTTTTCGAACTTTTTTTTGTGTCAAAATTTTTTCAAACTTTTTTTTGGGTCAAAATTTTTTTGGTCCCAAAATTTTTCAAACTTTTTTTTTGGGTCAAAATTTTTTTGGTCCCAAAATTTTTCAAACTTTTTTTTGGGTCAAATTTTTTTCGAAGTTTTATTTCGGTCAAAATTTTTTTGGTCCCAAAATTTTTCAAACTTTTTTTTGGGTCAAAATTTTTTTGGTCCCAAAATTTTTCAAACTTTTTTTTGGCTCAAAATTTTTTCGAAGTTTTTTTTTTGGTCAAAATTTTTTTGGTCCCAAAATTTTTCAAACTTTTGTTTGGGTCAAAATTGTTTTGGTCCCAAAATTTTCCAAACATTTTTTTGGGTCAAAATTTTTTTGGTCCCAAAATTTTTCAAACTTTTTTTTGGCTCAAAATTTTTTCGAAGTTTTTTTTTTGGTCAAAATTTTTTTGGTCCCAAAATTTTTCAAACTTTTTTTTGGGTCAAAATTGTTTTGGTCCCAAAATTTTTCAAACTTTTTTTTGTGTCAAAATTTTTTCAAACTTTTTTTTGGGTCAAAATTTTTTTGGTCCCAAAATTTTTCAAACTTTTTTTTGGGTCAAAATTTTTTTGGTCCCAAAATTTTTCAAACTTTTTTTTGGGTCAAAATTTTTTCGAAGTTTTTTTTTCGGTCAAAATTTTTTTGGTCCCAAAATTTTTCAAACTTTTTTTTGGGTCAAAATTTTTTCGAAGTTTTTTTTCGGTCAAAATTTTTTTGGTCCCAAAATTTTTCAAACTTTTTTTTGGGTCAAAATTGTTTTGGTCCCAAAATTTTTCAAACTTTTTTTTGTGTCAAAATTTTTTCAAACTTTTTTTTGGGTCAAAATTTTTTTGGTCCCAAAATTTTTCAAACTTTTTTTTGGGTCAAAATTTTTTCGAAGTTTTTTTTCGGTCAAAATTTTTTTGGTCCCAAAATTTTTCAAACTTTTTTTTGGGTCAAAATTTTTTTGGTCCCAAAATTTTTCAATTTTTTTTTTGGTCAAAATTTTTTCGAAGTTTTTTTTTCGGTCAAAATTTTTTTGGTCCCAAAATTTTCCGAACTTTTTTTTGGGTCAAAATTTTTTTGGTCCCAAAATTTTTCAAACTTTTTTTTGGGTCAAAATTTTTTCGAAGTTTTTTTTCGGTCAAAATTTTTTTGGTCCCAAAATTTTTCAAACTTTTTTTTGGGTCAAAATTTTTTTGGTCCCAAAATTTTTCAAACTTTTTTTTGGGTCAAAATTTTTTCGAAGTTTTTTTTCGGTCAAAATTTTTTTGGTCCCAAAATTTTTCAAACTTTTTTTTGGGTCAAAATTGTTTTGGTCCCAAAATTTTTCAAACTTTTTTTTGTGTCAAAATTTTTTCAAACTTTTTTTTGGGTCAAAATTTTTTTGGTCCCAAAATTTTTCAAACTTTTTTTTGGGTCAAAATTTTTTCGAAGTTTTTTTTCGGTCAAAATTTTTTTGGTCCCAAAATTTTTCAAACTTTTTTTTGGGTCAAAATTTTTTTGGTCCCAAAATTTTTCAATTTTTTTTTTGGTCAAAATTTTTTCGAAGTTTTTTTTTCGGTCAAAATTTTTTTGGTCCCAAAATTTTCCGAACTTTTTTTTGGGTCAAAATTTTTTTGGTCCCAAAATTTTTCAAACTTTTTTTTGGGTCAAAATTTTTTCGAAGTTTTTTTTCGGTCAAAATTTTTTTGGTCCCAAAATTTTTCAAACTTTTTTTTGGGTCAAAATTGTTTTGGTCCCAAAATTTTTCAAACTTTTTTTTGTGTCAAAATTTTTTCAAACTTTTTTTTGGGTCAAAATTTTTTTGGTCCCAAAATTTTTCAAACTTTTTTTTGGGTCAAAATTTTTTTGGTCCCAAAATTTTTCAAACTTTTTTTTGGGTCAAAATTTTTTCGACGTTTTTTTTTCGGTCAAAATTTTTTTGGTCCCAAAATTTTTCAAACTTTTTTTTTGGTCAAAATTTTTTCGAAGTTTTTTTTCGGTCAAAATTTTTTTGGTCCCAAAATTTTCCGAACTTTTTTTTGGGTCAAAATTTTTTTGGCCCCAAAATTTTTCAAACTTTTTTTTGGGTCAAAATTTTTTCGAAGTTTTTTTTCGGTCAAAATTTTTTTGGTCCCAAAATTTTTCAAACTTTTTTTTGGGTCAAAATTTTTTCGAAGTTTTTTTTCGGTCAAAATTTTTTTGGTCCCAAAATTTTTCGAACTTTTTTTTGTGTCAAAATTTTTTCAAACTTTTTTTTGGGTCAAAATTTTTTTGGTCCCAAAATTTTTCAAACTTTTTTTTTGGGTCAAAATTTTTTTGGTCCCAAAATTTTTCAAACTTTTTTTTGGGTCAAATTTTTTTCGAAGTTTTATTTCGGTCAAAATTTTTTTGGTCCCAAAATTTTTCAAACTTTTTTTTGGGTCAAAATTTTTTTGGTCCCAAAATTTTTCAAACTTTTTTTTGGCTCAAAATTTTTTCGAAGTTTTTTTTTTGGTCAAAATTTTTTTGGTCCCAAAATTTTTCAAACTTTTTTTTGGGTCAAAATTGTTTTGGTCCCAAAATTTTTCAAACATTTTTTTGGGTCAAAATTTTTTTGGTCCCAAAATTTTTCAAACTTTTTTTTGGCTCAAAATTTTTTCGAAGTTTTTTTTTTGGTCAAAATTTTTTTGGTCCCAAAATTTTTCAAACTTTTTTTTGGGTCAAAATTGTTTTGGTCCCAAAATTTTTCAAACTTTTTTTTGTGTCAAAATTTTTTCAAACTTTTTTTTGGGTCAAAATTTTTTTGGTCCCAAAATTTTTCAAACTTTTTTTTGGGTCAAAATTTTTTTGGTCCCAAAATTTTTCAAACTTTTTTTTGGGTCAAAATTTTTTCGAAGTTTTTTTTTCGGTCAAAATTTTTTTGGTCCCAAAATTTTTCAAACTTTTTTTTGGGTCAAAATTTTTTCGAAGTTTTTTTTCGGTCAAAATTTTTTTGGTCCCAAAATTTTTCAAACTTTTTTTTGGGTCAAAATTGTTTTGGTCCCAAAATTTTTCAAACTTTTTTTTGTGTCAAAATTTTTTCAAACTTTTTTTTGGGTCAAAATTTTTTTGGTCCCAAAATTTTTCAAACTTTTTTTTGGGTCAAAATTTTTTCGAAGTTTTTTTTCGGTCAAAATTTTTTTGGTCCCAAAATTTTTCAAACTTTTTTTTGGGTCAAAATTTTTTTGGTCCCAAAATTTTTCAATTTTTTTTTTGGTCAAAATTTTTTCGAAGTTTTTTTTTCGGTCAAAATTTTTTTGGTCCCAAAATTTTCCGAACTTTTTTTTGGGTCAAAATTTTTTTGGTCCCAAAATTTTTCAAACTTTTTTTTGGGTCAAAATTTTTTCGAAGTTTTTTTTCGGTCAAAATTTTTTTGGTCCCAAAATTTTTCAAACTTTTTTTTGGGTCAAAATTTTTTTGGTCCCAAAATTTTTCAAACTTTTTTTTGGGTCAAAATTTTTTCGAAGTTTTTTTTTCGGTCAAAATTTTTTTGGTCCCAAAATTTTTCAAACTTTTTTTTGGGTCAAAATTGTTTTGGTCCCAAAATTTTTCAAAATTTTTTTGGTCCCAAAATTTTTCAAACTTTTTTTTGGGTCAAAATTGTTTTGGTCCCAAAATTTTTCAAACTTTTTTTTGGGTAAAAATTTTTTCGACGTTTTTTTTTCGGTCAAAATTTTTTTGGTCCCAAAATTTTTCAAACTTTTTTTTGGGTCAAATTTTTTTCGAAGTTTTATTTCGGTCAAAATTTTTTTGATCCCAAAATTTTTCAAACTTTTTTTTGGGTCAAAATTTTTTGGTCCCAAAATTTTTCAAATTTTTTTTGGCTCAAAATTTTTTCGAAGTTTTTTTTTTGGTCAAAATTTTTTTGGTCCCAAAATTTTTCGAACTTTTTTTTGGGTCAAAATTTTTTTGGTCCCAAAATTTTTCAAACTTTTTTTTGTGTCAAAATTTTTTCAAACTTTTTTTTGGGTCAAAATTTTTTTGGTCCCAAAATTTTTCAAACTTTTTTTTGGGTCAAAATTTTTTCGAAGTTTTTTTTCGGTCAAAATTTTTTTGGTCCCAAAATTTTTCAAACTTTTTTTTGGGTCAAAATTTTTTTGGTCCCAAAATTTTTCAATTTTTTTTTTGGTCAAAATTTTTTCGAAGTTTTTTTTTCGGTCAAAATTTTTTTGGTCCCAAAATTTTCCGAACTTTTTTTTGGGTCAAAATTTTTTTGGTCCCAAAATTTTTCAAACTTTTTTTTGGGTCAAAATTTTTTCGAAGTTTTTTTTCGGTCAAAATTTTTTTGGTCCCAAAATTTTTCAAACTTTTTTTTGGGTCAAAATTTTTTTGGTCCCAAAATTTTTCAAACTTTTTTTTGGGTCAAAATTTTTTCGAAGTTTTTTTTCGGTCAAAATTTTTTTGGTCCCAAAATTTTTCAAACTTTTTTTTGGGTCAAAATTGTTTTGGTCCCAAAATTTTTCAAACTTTTTTTTGTGTCAAAATTTTTTCAAACTTTTTTTTGGGTCAAAATTTTTTTGGTCCCAAAATTTTTCAAACTTTTTTTTGGGTCAAAATTTTTTCGAAGTTTTTTTTCGGTCAAAATTTTTTTGGTCCCAAAATTTTTCAAACTTTTTTTTGGGTCAAAATTTTTTTGGTCCCAAAATTTTTCAATTTTTTTTTTGGTCAAAATTTTTTCGAAGTTTTTTTTTCGGTCAAAATTTTTTTGGTCCCAAAATTTTCCGAACTTTTTTTTGGGTCAAAATTTTTTTGGTCCCAAAATTTTTCAAACTTTTTTTTGGGTCAAAATTTTTTCGAAGTTTTTTTTCGGTCAAAATTTTTTTGGTCCCAAAATTTTTCAAACTTTTTTTTTGGGTCAAAATTTTTTTGGTCCCAAAATTTTTCAAACTTTTTTTTGGGTCAAAATTTTTTCGAAGTTTTTTTTTCGGTCAAAATTTTTTTGGTCCCAAAATTTTTCAAACTTTTTTTTGGGTCAAAATTGTTTTGGTCCCAAAATTTTTCAAACTTTTTTTTGTGTCAAAATTTTTTCAAACTTTTTTTTGGGTCAAAATTTTTTTGGTCCCAAAATTTTTCAAACTTTTTTTTGGGTCAAAATTTTTTTGGTCCCAAAATTTTTCAAACTTTTTTTTGGGTCAAAATTTTTTCGACGTTTTTTTTTCGGTCAAAATTTTTTTGGTCCCAAAATTTTTCAAACTTTTTTTTGGGTCAAATTTTTTTCGAAGTTTTATTTCGGTCAAAATTTTTTTGATCCCAAAATTTTTCAAACTTTTTTTTGGGTCAAAATTTTTTTGGTCCCAAAATTTTTCAAATTTTTTTTGGCTCAAAATTTTTTCGAAGTTTTTTTTTTGGTCAAAATTTTTTTGGTCCCAAAATTTTTCGAACTTTTTTTTGGGTCAAAATTTTTTTGGTCCCAAAATTTTTCAAACTTTTTTTTTGGTCAAAATTTTTTCGAAGTTTTTTTTTCGGTCAAAATTTTTTTGGTCCCAAAATTTTTCAAACTTTTTTTTGGGTCAAAATTTTTTCGAAGTTTTTTTTCGGTCAAAATTTTTTTGGTCCCAAAATTTTTCGAACTTTTTTTTGGGTCAAAATTTTTTCGAATTTTTTTTTTCGGTCAAAATTTTTTTGGTCCCAAAATTTTTCGAACTTTTTTTTGGGTCAAAATTTTTTCGAATTTTTTTTTTCGGTCAAAATTTTTTTGGTCCCAAAATTTTTCAAACTTTTTTTTGGGTCAAAATTTTTTCGAACTTTTTTTTCGGTCAAAATTTTTTTGGTCCCAAAATTTTTCAAACTTTTTTTTGGGTCAAAATTTTTTCGAAGTTTTTTTTCGGTCAAAATTTTTTTGGTCCCAAAATTTTTCAAACTTTTTTTTGGGTCAAAATTTTTTTGGTCCCAAAATTTTTCAAACTTTTTTTTGTGTCAAAATTTTTTCAAACTTTTTTTTGGGTCAAAATTTTTTTGGTCCCAAAATTTTTCAAACTTTTTTTTGGGTCAAAATTTTTTTGGTCCCAAAATTTTTCAAACTTTTTCTTGGGTCAAAATTTTTTCGACGTTTTTTTTTCGGTCAAAATTTTTTTGGTCCCAAAATTTTTCAAACTTTTTTTTGGGTCAAATTTTTTTCGAAGTTTTATTTCGGTCAAAATTTTTTTGGTCCCAAAATTTTTCAAACTTTTTTTTGGGTCAAAATTTTTTTGGTCCCAAAATTTTTCAATTTTTTTTTTGGTCAAAATTTTTTCGAAGTTTTTTTTTCGGTCAAAATTTTTTTGGTCCCAAAATTTTCCGAACTTTTTTTTGGGTCAAAATTTTTTTGGTCCCAAAATTTTTCAAACTTTTTTTTGGGTCAAAATTTTTTCGAAGTTTTTTTTCGGTCAAAATTTTTTTGGTCCCAAAATTTTTCAAACTTTTTTTTGGGTCAAAATTTTTTTGGTCCCAAAATTTTTCAAACTTTTTTTTGGGTCAAAATTTTTTCGAAGTTTTTTTTCGGTCAAAATTTTTTTGGTCCCAAAATTTTTCAAACTTTTTTTTGGGTCAAAATTGTTTTGGTCCCAAAATTTTTCAAACTTTTTTTTGTGTCAAAATTTTTTCAAACTTTTTTTTGGGTCAAAATTTTTTTGGTCCCAAAATTTTTCAAACTTTTTTTTGGGTCAAAATTTTTTCGAAGTTTTTTTTCGGTCAAAATTTTTTTGGTCCCAAAATTTTTCAAACTTTTTTTTGGGTCAAAATTTTTTTGGTCCCAAAATTTTTCAATTTTTTTTTTGGTCAAAATTTTTTCGAAGTTTTTTTTTCGGTCAAAATTTTTTTGGTCCCAAAATTTTCCGAACTTTTTTTTGGGTCAAAATTTTTTTGGTCCCAAAATTTTTCAAACTTTTTTTTGGGTCAAAATTTTTTCGAAGTTTTTTTTCGGTCAAAATTTTTTTGGTCCCAAAATTTTTCAAACTTTTTTTTGGGTCAAAATTTTTTTGGTCCCAAAATTTTTCAAACTTTTTTTTGGGTCAAAATTTTTTCGAAGTTTTTTTTTCGGTCAAAATTTTTTTGGTCCCAAAATTTTTCAAACTTTTTTTTGGGTCAAAATTGTTTTGGTCCCAAAATTTTTCAAACTTTTTTTTGTGTCAAAATTTTTTCAAACTTTTTTTTGGGTCAAAATTTTTTTGGTCCCAAAATTTTTCAAACTTTTTTTTGGGTCAAAATTTTTTTGGTCCCAAAATTTTTCAAACTTTTTTTTGGGTCAAAATTTTTTCGACGTTTTTTTTTCGGTCAAAATTTTTTTGGTCCCAAAATTTTTCAAACTTTTTTTTGGGTCAAATTTTTTTCGAAGTTTTATTTCGGTCAAAATTTTTTTGATCCCAAAATTTTTCAAACTTTTTTTTGGGTCAAAATTTTTTTGGTCCCAAAATTTTTCAAATTTTTTTTGGCTCAAAATTTTTTCGAAGTTTTTTTTTTGGTCAAAATTTTTTTGGTCCCAAAATTTTTCGAACTTTTTTTTGGGTCAAAATTTTTTTGGTCCCAAAATTTTTCAAACTTTTTTTTTGGTCAAAATTTTTTCGAAGTTTTTTTTTCGGTCAAAATTTTTTTGGTCCCAAAATTTTTCAAACTTTTTTTTGGGTCAAAATTTTTTCGAAGTTTTTTTTCGGTCAAAATTTTTTTGGTTCCAAAATTTTTCGAACTTTTTTTTGGGTCAAAATTTTTTCGAATTTTTTTTTTCGGTCAAAATTTTTTTGGTCCCAAAATTTTTCGAACTTTTTTTTGGGTCAAAATTTTTTCGAATTTTTTTTTTCGGTCAAAATTTTTTTGGTCCCAAAATTTTTCAAACTTTTTTTTGGGTCAAAATTTTTTCGAACTTTTTTTTCGGTCAAAATTTTTTTGGTCCCAAAATTTTTCAAACTTTTTTTTGGGTCAAAATTTTTTCGAAGTTTTTTTTCGGTCAAAATTTTTTTGGTCCCAAAACTTTTCAAACTTTTTTTTGGGTCAAAATTTTTTTGGTCCCAAAATTTTTCAAACTTTTTTTTGTGTCAAAATTTTTTCAAACTTTTTTTTGGGTCAAAATTTTTTTGGTCCCAAAATTTTTCAAACTTTTTTTTGGGTCAAAATTTTTTTGGTCCCAAAATTTTTCAAACTTTTTTTTGGGTCAAAATTTTTTCGACGTTTTTTTTTCGGTCAAAATTTTTTTGGTCCCAAAATTTTTCAAACTTTTTTTTGGGTCAAATTTTTTTCGAAGTTTTATTTCGGTCAAAATTTTTTTGGTCCCAAAATTTTTCAAACTTTTTTTTGGGTCAAAATTTTTTTGGTCCCAAAATTTTTCAAACTTTTTTTTGGCTCAAAATTTTTTCGAAGTTTTTTTTTTGGTCAAAATTTTTTTGGTCCCAAAATTTTTCGAACTTTTTTTTGGGTCAAAATTTTTTTGGTCCCAAAATTTTTCAAACTTTTTTTTTGGTCAAAATTTTTTCGAAGTTTTTTTTTCGGTCAAAATTTTTTTGGTCCCAAAATTTTTCAAACTTTTTTTTGGGTCAAAATTTTTTCGAAGTTTTTTTTCGGTCAAAATTTTTTTGGTCCCAAAATTTTTCGAACTTTTTTTTGGGTCAAAATTTTTTCGAATTTTTTTTTTCGGTCAAAATTTTTTTGGTCCCAAAATTTTTCAAACTTTTTTTTGGGTCAAAATTTTTTCGAATTTTTTTTTTCGGTCAAAATTTTTTTGGTCCCAAAATTTTTCAAACTTTTTTTTGGTCAAAATTTTTTCGACGTTTTTTTTCGGTCAAAATTTTTTTGGTCCCAAAATTTTTCTAACTTTTTTTTGGGTCAAAATTTTTTCGAACTTTTTTTTCGGTCAAAATTTTTTTGGTCCCAAAATTTTTCAAACTTTTTTTTGGGTCAAAATTTTTTCGAAGTTTTTTTTCGGTCAAAATTTTTTTGGTCCCAAAATTTTTCAAACTTTTTTTTGGGTCAAAATTTTTTTGGTCCCAAAATTTTTCAAACTTTTTTTTGGGTCAAAATTGTTTTGGTCCCAAAATTTTTCAAACTTTTTTTTGTGTCAAAATTTTTTCAAACTTTTTTTTGGGTCAAAATTTTTTTGGTCCCAAAATTTTTCAAACTTTTTTTTGGGTCAAAATTTTTTTGGTCCCAAAATTTTTCAAACTTTTTTTTGGGTCAAAATTTTTTCGAAGTTTTTTTTCGGTCCAAATTTTTTTGGTCCCAAAATTTTTCAAACTTTTTTTTGGGTCAAAATTTTTTCGAAGTTTTTTTTCGGTCAAAATTTTTTTGGTCCCAAAATTTTTCGAACTTTTTTTTGGGTCAAATTTTTTTTGGTCCCAAAGTTTTTCAAACTTTTTTTTGGGTCAAAATTTTTTCGAAGTTTTTTTTCGGGTCAAAATTTTTTTGGTCCCAAAATTTTTCGAAGTTTTTTTTGGGTCAAAATTTTTTTGGTCCCAAAATTTTTCAAACTTTTTTTTGGGTCAAAATTGTTTTGGTCCCAAAATTTTTCAAACTTTTTTTTGTGTCAAAATTTTTTCAAACTTCTTTTTGGGTCAAAATTTTTTTGGTCCCAAAATTTTTCAAACTTTTTTTTGGGTCAAAATTTTTTCGAAGTTTTTTTTCGGTCAAAATTTTTTTGGTCCCAAAATTTTTCGAACTTTTTTTTGGGTCAAAATTTTTTTGGTCCCAAAATTTTTCAAACTTTTTTTTCGAAGTTTTTTTTCGGTCAAAATTTTTTTGGTCCCAAAATTTTTCGAACTTTTTTTTGGGTCAAAATTTTTTTGGTCCCAAAATTTTTCAAAATTTTTTAGAAGTTTTTTTTCGGTCCAAATTTTTTTGGTCCCAAAATTTTTCAAACTTTTTTTTGGGTCAAAATTTTTTCGAAGTTTTTTTTCGGTCAAAAATTTTTTGGTCCCAAAATTTTTCGAACTTTTTTTTGGGTCAAAATTGTTTTGGTCCCAAAATTTTTCAAACTTTTTTTTGTGTCAAAATTTTTTCAAACTTCTTTTTGGGTCAAAATTTTTTTGGTCCCAAAATTTTTCAAACTTTTTTTTGGGTCAAAATTTTTTTGGTCCCAAAATTTTTCAAACTTTTTTTTGGGTCAAAATTTTTTCGAAGTTTTTTTTTCGGTCAAAATTTTTTTGGTCCCGAAATTTTTCAAACTTTTTTTTGGGTCAAAATTTTTTTGGTCCCAAAATTTTTCAAACTTTTTTTTGGGTCAAAATTTTTTCGAAGTTTTTTTTTCGGTCAAAATTTTTTTGGTCCCAAAATTTTTCAAACTTTTTTTTTGGTCAAAATTTTTTCGACGTTTTTTTTCGGTCAAAATTTTTTTGGTCCCAAAATTTTCCGAACTTTTTTTTGGGTCAAAATTTTTTTGGTCCCAAAATTTTTCAAACTTTTTTTTGGGTCAAAATTTTTTCGAAGTTTTTTTTTCGGTCAAAATTTTTTTGGTCCCAAAATTTTTCAAACTTTTTTTTTGGTCAAAATTTTTTCGAAGTTTTTTTTCGGTCAAAATTTTTTTGGTCCCAAAATTTTTCGAACTTTTTTTTGTGTCAAAATTTTTTCAAACTTTTTTTTGGGTCAAAATTTTTTTGGTCCCAAAATTTTTCAAACTTTTTTTTGGGTCAAAATTTTTTTGGTCCCAAAATTTTTCAAACTTTTTTTTGGGTCAAATTTTTTTCGAAGTTTTATTTCGGTCAAAATTTTTTTGGTCCCAAAATTTTTCAAACTTTTTTTTGGGTCAAAATTTTTTTGGTCCCAAAATTTTTCAAACTTTTTTTTGGGTCAAAATTTTTTCGAAGTTTTTTTTTCGGTCAAATTTTTTTTGGTCCCAAAATTTTTCAAACTTTTTTTTGGGTCAAAATTGTTTTGGTCCCAAAATTTTTCAAACTTTTTTTTGTGTCAAAATTTTTTCAAACTTTTTTTTGGGTCAAAATTTTTTTGGTCCCAAAATTTTTCGAACTTTTTTTTGGGTCAAAATTTTTTTGGTCCCAAAATTTTTCAAACTTTTTTTTGGGTCAAAATTTTTTCGACGTTTTTTTTTCGGTCAAAATTTTTTTGGTCCCAAAATTTTTCAAACTTTTTTTTTGGTCAAAATTTTTTCGAAGTTTTTTTTCGGTCAAAATTTTTTTGGTCCCAAAATTTTCCGAACTTTTTTTTGGGTCAAAATTTTTTCGAAGTTTTTTTTCGGTCAAAATTTTTTTGGTCCCAAAATTTTTCAAACTTTTTTTTGGGTCAAAATTGTTTTGGTCCCAAAATTTTTCAAACTTTTTTTTGTGTCAAAATTTTTTCAAACTTTTTTTTGGGTCAAAATTTTTTTGGTCCCAAAATTTTTCAAACTTTTTTTTGGGTCAAAATTTTTTTGGTCCCAAAATTTTTCAAACTTTTTTTTGGGTCAAAATTTTTTTGGTCCCAAAATTTTTCAAACTTTTTTTTGGGTCAAAATTTTTTCGACGTTTTTTTTTCGGTCAAAATTTTTTTGGTCCCAAAATTTTTCAAACTTTTTTTTGGGTCAAAATTTTTTCGAAGTTTTTTTTCGGTCAAAATTTTTTTGGTCCCAAAATTTTTCAAACTTTTTTTTGGGTCAAAATTTTTTTGGTCCCAAAATTTTTCAAACTTTTTTTTGGGTCAAAATTTTTTCGAAGTTTTTTTTTCGGTCAAAATTTTTTTGGTCCCAAAATTTTTCAAACTTTTTTTTGGGTCAAAATTGTTTTGGTCCCAAAATTTTTCAAACTTTTTTTTGTGTCAAAATTTTTTCAAACTTTTTTTTGGGTCAAAATTTTTTTGGTCCCAAAATTTTTCAAACTTTTTTTTGGGTCAAAATTTTTTTGGTCCCAAAATTTTTCAAACTTTTTTTTGGGTCAAAATTTTTTCGACGTTTTTTTTTCGGTCAAAATTTTTTTGGTCCCAAAATTTTTCAAACTTTTTTTTTGGTCAAAATTTTTTCGAAGTTTTTTTTCGGTCAAAATTTTTTTAGTCCCAAAATTTTTCGAACTTTTTTTTGGGTCAAAATTTTTTTGGTCCCAAAATTTTTCAAACTTTTTTTTTGGTCAAAATTTTTTCGAAGTTTTTTTTTCGGTCAAAATTTTTTTGGTCCCAAAATTTTTCAAACTTTTTTTTGGGTCAAAATTTTTTCGAAGTTTTTTTTCGGTCAAAATTTTTTTGGTCCCAAAATTTTTCGAACTTTTTTTTTGGGTCAAAATTTTTTTGGTACCAAAATTTTTCAAACTTTTTTTTGGGTCAAAATTTTTTCGAATTTTTTTTTTCGGTCAAAATTTTTTTGGTCCCAAAATTTTTCAAACTTTTTTTTTGGTCAAAATTTTTTCGACGTTTTTTTTCGGTCAAAATTTTTTTGGTCCCAAAATTTTTCAAACTTTTTTTTGGGTCAAAATTTTTTTGGTCCCAAAATTTTTCAAACTTTTTTTTGGGTCAAAATTGTTTTGGTCCCAAAATTTTTCAAACTTTTTTTTGTGTCAAAATTTTTTCAAACTTTTTTTTGGGTCAAAATTTTTTTGGTCCCAAAATTTTTCAAACTTTTTTTTGGGTCAAAATTTTTTTGGTCCCAAAATTTTTCAAACTTTTTTTTGGGTCAAAATTTTTTTGGTCCAAAAATTTTTCAAACTTTTTTTTGGGTCAAAATTTTTTCGACGTTTTTTTTTCGGTCAAAATTTTTTTGGTCCCAAAATTTTTCAAACTTTTTTTTTGGTCAAAATTTTTTCGAAGTTTTTTTTCGGTCAAAATTTTTTTGGTCCCAAAATTTTCCGAACTTTTTTTTGGGTCAAAATTTTTTTGGCCCCAAAATTTTTCAAACTTTTTTTTGGGTCAAAATTTTTTCGAAGTTTTTTTTCGGTCAAAATTTTTTTAGTCCCAAAATTTTTCGAACTTTTTTTTGGGTCAAAATTTTTTTGGTCCCAAAATTTTTCAAACTTTTTTTTTGGTCAAAATTTTTTCGAAGTTTTTTTTTCGGTCAAAATTTTTTTGGTCCCAAAATTTTTCAAACTTTTTTTTGGGTCAAAATTTTTTCGAAGTTTTTTTTCGGTCAAAATTTTTTTGGTCCCAAAATTTTTCGAACTTTTTTTTTGGGTCAAAATTTTTTTGGTACCAAAATTTTTCAAACTTTTTTTTGGGTCAAAATTTTTTCGAATTTTTTTTTTCGGTCAAAATTTTTTTGGTCCCAAAATTTTTCAAACTTTTTTTTTGGTCAAAATTTTTTCGACGTTTTTTTTCGGTCAAAATTTTTTTGGTCCCAAAATTTTTCTAACTTTTTTTTGGGTCAAAATTTTTTCGAACTTTTTTTTCGGTCAAAATTTTTTTGGTCCCAAAATTTTTCAAACTTTTTTTTGGGTCAAAATTTTTTCGAAGTTTTTTTTCGGTCAAAATTTTTTTGGTCCCAAAATTTTTCAAACTTTTTTTTGGGTCAAAATTGTTTTGGTCCCAAAATTTTTCAAACTTTTTTTTGTGTCAAAATTTTTTCAAACTTTTTTTTGGGTCAAAATTTTTTTGGTCCCAAAATTTTTCAAACTTTTTTTTGGGTCAAAATTTTTTTGGTCCCAAAATTTTTCAAACTTTTTTTTGGGTCAAAATTTTTTCGAAGTTTTTTTTTCGGTCAAAATTTTTTTGGTCCCAAAATTTTTCAAACTTTTTTTTGGTCAAAATTTTTTCGAAGTTTTTTTTCGGTCCAAATTTTTTTGGTCCCAAAATTTTTCAAACTTTTTTTTGGGTCAAAATTTTTTCGAAGTTTTTTTTCGGTCAAAATTTTTTTGGTCCCAAAATTTTTCAAACTTTTTTTTGGGTCAAAATTTTTTCGAAGTTTTTTTCGGTCAAATTTTTTTTGGTCCCAAAATTTTTCAAACTTTTTTTTGGGTCAAAATTTTTTCGAAGTTTTTTTTCGGTCAAAATTTTTTTGGTCCCAAAATTTTTCGAACTTTTTTTTCGGTCAAAATTTTTTTGGTCCCAAAATTTTTCAAACTTTTTTTTGGGTCAAAATTGTTTTGGTCCCAAAATTTTTCAAACTTTTTTTTGTGTCAAAATTTTTTCAAACTTCTTTTTGGGTCAAAATTTTTTTGGTCCCAAAATTTTTCAAACTTTTTTTTGGGTCAAAATTTTTTCGAAGTTTTTTTTTCGGTCAAAATTTTTTTGGTCCCAAAATTTTTCAAACTTTTTTTTGGGTCAAAATTTTTTTGGTCCCAAAATTTTTCAAACTTTTTTTTGGGTCAAAATTGTTTTGGTCCCAAAATTTTTCAAACTTTTTTTTGTGTCAAAATTTTTTCAAACTCTTTTTTGGGTCAAAATTTTTTTGGTCCCAAAATTTTTCAAACTTTTTTTTGGGTCAAAATTTTTTTGGTCCCAAAATTTTTCAAACTTTTTTTTGGGTCAAAATTTTTTCGAAGTTTTTTTTTCGGTCAAAATTTTTTTGGTCCCAAAATTTTTCAAACTTTTTTTTTTGTCAAAATTTTTTCGAAGTTTTTTTTCGGTCAAAATTTTTTTGGTCCCAAAATTTTCCGAACTTTTTTTTGGGTCAAAATTTTTTTGGTCCCAAAATTTTTCAAACTTTTTTTTGGGTCAAAATTTTTTCGAAGTTTTTTTTTCGGTCAAAATTTTTTTGGTCCCAAAATTTTTCAAACTTTTTTTTGGGTCAAAATTTCTTCGAAGTTTTTTTTTCGGTCAAAATTGTTTTGGTCCCAAAATTTTTCAAACTTTTTTTTGTGTCAAAATTTTTTCAAACTTTTTTTTCGGTCAAAATTATTTTGGTCCCAAAATTTTTCAAACTTTTTTTTGGGTCAAAATTTTTTCGAAGTTTTTTTTCGGTCAAAATTTTTTTGGTCCCAAAATTTTTCAAACTTTTTTTTGGGTCAAAATTTTTTCGAAGTTTTTTTCGGTCAAAATTTTTTTGGTCCCAAAATTTTTCAAACTTTTTTTTGGGTCAAAATTGTTTTGGTCCCAAAATTTTTCAAACTTTTTTTTGTGTCAAAATTTTTTCAAACTTTTTTTTGGGTCAAAATTTTTTTGGTCCCAAAATTTTTCAAACTTTTTTTTGGGTCAAAATTTTTTTGGTCCCAAAATTTTTCAAACTTTTTTTTGGGTCAAAATTTTTTCGACGTTTCTTTTTCGGTCAAAATTTTTTTGGTCCCAAAATTTTTCGAACTTTTTTTTGGGTCAACATTTTTTTGGTCCCAAAATTTTTCAAACTTTTTTTTTTGGTCAAAATTTTTTCGAAGTTTTTTTTTCGGTCAAAATTTTTTTGGTCCCAAAATTTTTCAAACTTTTTTTTTGGTCAAAATTTTTTCGACGTTTTTTTTCGGTCAAAATTTTTTTGGTCCCAAAATTTTTCAAACTTTTTTTTGGGTCAAAATTTTTTTGGTCCCAAAATTTTTCAAACTTTTTTTTGGGTCAAAATTGTTTTGGTCCCAAAATTTTTCAAACTTTTTTTTGTGTCAAAATTTTTTCAAACTTTTTTTTGGGTCAAAATTTTTTTGGTCCCAAAATTTTTCAAACTTTTTTTTGGGTCAAAATTTTTTTGGTCCCAAAATTTTTCAAACTTTTTTTTGGGTCAAAATTTTTTTGGTCCAAAAATTTTTCAAACTTTTTTTTTGGTCAAAATTTTTTCGAAGTTTTTTTTCGGTCAAAATTTTTTTGGTCCCAAAATTTTCCGAACTTTTTTTTGGGTCAAAATTTTTTTGGCCCCAAAATTTTTCAAACTTTTTTTTGGGTCAAAATTTTTTCGAAGTTTTTTTTCGGTCAAAATTTTTTTAGTCCCAAAATTTTTCGAACTTTTTTTTGGGTCAAAATTTTTTTGGTCCCAAAATTTTTCAAACTTTTTTTTTGGTCAAAATTTTTTCGAAGTTTTTTTTTCGGTCAAAATTTTTTTGGTCCCAAAATTTTTCAAACTTTTTTTTGGGTCAAAATTTTTTCGAAGTTTTTTTTCGGTCAAAATTTTTTTGGTCCCAAAATTTTTCGAACTTTTTTTTTGGGTCAAAATTTTTTTGGTACCAAAATTTTTCAAACTTTTTTTTGGGTCAAAATTTTTTCGAATTTTTTTTTTCGGTCAAAATTTTTTTGGTCCCAAAATTTTTCAAACTTTTTTTTTGGTCAAAATTTTTTCGACGTTTTTTTTCGGTCAAAATTTTTTTGGTCCCAAAATTTTTCTAACTTTTTTTTGGGTCAAAATTTTTTCGAACTTTTTTTTCGGTCAAAATTTTTTTGGTCCCAAAATTTTTCAAACTTTTTTTTGGGTCAAAATTTTTTCGAAGTTTTTTTTCGGTCAAAATTTTTTTGGTCCCAAAATTTTTCAAACTTTTTTTTGGGTCAAAATTGTTTTGGTCCCAAAATTTTTCAAACTTTTTTTTGTGTCAAAATTTTTTCAAACTTTTTTTTGGGTCAAAATTTTTTTGGTCCCAAAATTTTTCAAACTTTTTTTTGGGTCAAAATTTTTTTGGTCCCAAAATTTTTCAAACTTTTTTTTGGGTCAAAATTTTTTCGAAGTTTTTTTTTCGGTCAAAATTTTTTTGGTCCCAAAATTTTTCAAACTTTTTTTTGGTCAAAATTTTTTCGAAGTTTTTTTTCGGTCCAAATTTTTTTGGTCCCAAAATTTTTCAAACTTTTTTTTGGGTCAAAATTTTTTCGAAGTTTTTTTTCGGTCAAAATTTTTTTGGTCCCAAAATTTTTCAAACTTTTTTTTGGGTCAAAATTTTTTCGAAGTTTTTTTCGGTCAAATTTTTTTTGGTCCCAAAATTTTTCAAACTTTTTTTTGGGTCAAAATTTTTTCGAAGTTTTTTTTCGGTCAAAATTTTTTTGGTCCCAAAATTTTTCGAACTTTTTTTTCGGTCAAAATTTTTTTGGTCCCAAAATTTTTCAAACTTTTTTTTGGGTCAAAATTGTTTTGGTCCCAAAATTTTTCAAACTTTTTTTTGTGTCAAAATTTTTTCAAACTTCTTTTTGGGTCAAAATTTTTTTGGTCCCAAAATTTTTCAAACTTTTTTTTGGGTCAAAATTTTTTCGAAGTTTTTTTTTCGGTCAAAATTTTTTTGGTCCCAAAATTTTTCAAACTTTTTTTTGGGTCAAAATTTTTTTGGTCCCAAAATTTTTCAAACTTTTTTTTGGGTCAAAATTGTTTTGGTTCCAAAATTTTTCAAACTTTTTTTTGTGTCAAAATTTTTTCAAACTCTTTTTTGGGTCAAAATTTTTTTGGTCCCAAAATTTTTCAAACTTTTTTTTGGGTCAAAATTTTTTTGGTCCCAAAATTTTTCAAACTTTTTTTTGGGTCAAAATTTTTTCGAAGTTTTTTTTTCGGTCAAAATTTTTTTGGTCCCAAAATTTTTCAAACTTTTTTTTTTGTCAAAATTTTTTCGAAGTTTTTTTTCGGTCAAAATTTTTTTGGTCCCAAAATTTTCCGAACTTTTTTTTGGGTCAAAATTTTTTTGGTCCCAAAATTTTTCAAACTTTTTTTTGGGTCAAAATTTTTTCGAAGTTTTTTTTTCGGTCAAAATTTTTTTGGTCCCAAAATTTTTCAAACTTTTTTTTGGGTCAAAATTTCTTCGAAGTTTTTTTTTCGGTCAAAATTGTTTTGGTCCCAAAATTTTTCAAACTTTTTTTTGTGTCAAAATTTTTTCAAACTTTTTTTTCGGTCAAAATTATTTTGGTCCCAAAATTTTTCAAACTTTTTTTTGGGTCAAAATTTTTTCGAAGTTTTTTTTCGGTCAAAATTTTTTTGGTCCCAAAATTTTTCAAACTTTTTTTTGGGTCAAAATTTTTTCGAAGTTTTTTTCGGTCAAAATTTTTTTGGTCCCAAAATTTTTCAAACTTTTTTTTGGGTCAAAATTGTTTTGGTCCCAAAATTTTTCAAACTTTTTTTTGTGTCAAAATTTTTTCAAACTTTTTTTTGGGTCAAAATTTTTTTGGTCCCAAAATTTTTCAAACTTTTTTTTGGGTCAAAATTTTTTTGGTCCCAATATTTTTCAAACTTTTTTTTGGGTCAAAATTTTTTCGACTTTTCTTTTTCGGTCAAAATTTTTTTGGTCCCAAAATTTTTCGAACTTTTTTTTGGGTCAACATTTTTTTGGTCCCAAAATTTTTCAAACTTTTTTTTTTGGTCAAAATTTTTTCGAAGTTTTTTTTTCGGTCAAAATTTTTTTGGTCCCAAAATTTTTCAAACTTTTTTTTGGGTCAAAATTTTTTCGAAGTTTTTTTTCGGTCAAAATTTTTTTGGTCCCAAAATTTTCCGAACTTTTTTTTGGGTCAAAATTTTTTTGGTCCCAAAATTTTTCAAACTTTTTTTTGGGTCAAAATTTTTGCGAAGTTTTTTTTCGGTCAAAATTTTTTTGGTCCCAAAATGTTTCAAACTTTTTTTTGGGTCAAAATTTTTTTGGTCCCAAAATTTTTCAAACTTTTTTTTGGGTCAAAATTTTTTCGAAGTTTTTTTTTCGGTCAAAATTTTTTTGGTCCCAAAATTTTTCAAACTTTTTTTTGGGTCAAAATTGTTTTGGTCCCAAAATTTTTCAAACTTTTTTTTGTGTCAAAATTTTTTCAAACTTTTTTTTGGGTCAAAATTTTTTTAGGTCCCAAAATTTTTCAAACTTTTTTTTGGGTCAAAATTTTTTTGGTCCCAAAATTTTTCAAACTTTTTTTTGGGTCAAAATTTTTTCGACGTTTTTTTTTCGGTCAAAATTTTTTTGGTCCCAAAATTTTTCAAACTTTTTTTTTGGTCAAAATTTTTTCGAAGTTTTTTTTCGGTCAAAATTTTTTTGGTCCCAAAATTTTCCGAACTTTTTTTTGGGTCAAAATTTTTTTGGCCCCAAAATTTTTCAAACTTTTTTTTGGGTCAAAATTTTTTCGAAGTTTTTTTTCGGTCAAAATTTTTTTGGTCCCAAAATTTTTCGAACTTTTTTTTGGGTCAAAATTTTTTTGGTCCCAAAATTTTTCAAACTTTTTTTTTGGTCAAAATTTTTTCGAAGTTTTTTTTCGGTCAAAATTTTTTTGGTCCCAAAATTTTTCGAACTTTTTTTTGGGTCAACATTTTTTTGGTCCCAAAATTTTTCAAACTTTTTTTTTGGTCAAAATTTTTTCGAAGTTTTTTTTTCGGTCAAAATTTTTTTGGTCCCAAAATTTTCCGAACTTTTTTTTGGGTCAAAATTTTTTTGGTCCCAAAATTTTTCAAACTTTTTTTTGGGTCAAAATTTTTTCGAAGTTTTTTTTTCGGTCAAAATTTTTTTGGTCCCAAAATTTTTCAAACTTTTTTTTGGGTCAAAATTGTTTTGGTCCCAAAATTTTTCAAACTTTTTTTTGTGTCAAAATTTTTTCAAACTTTTTTTTGGGTCAAAATTTTTTTGGTCCCAAAATTTTTCAAACTTTTTTTTGGGTCAAAATTTTTTTGGTCCCAAAATTTTTCAAACTTTTTTTTGGGTCAAAATTTTTTCGACGTTTTTTTTTCGGTCAAAATTTTTTTGGTCCCAAAATTTTTCAAACTTTTTTTTTGGTCAAAATTTTTTCGAAGTTTTTTTTCGGTCAAAATTTTTTTGGTCCCAAAATTTTCCGAACTTTTTTTTGGGTCAAAATTTTTTTGGCCCCAAAATTTTTCAAACTTTTTTTTGGGTCAAAATTTTTTCGAAGTTTTTTTTCGGTCAAAATTTTTTTGGTCCCAAAATTTTTCGAACTTTTTTTTGGGTCAAAATTTTTTTGGTCCCAAAATTTTTCAAACTTTTTTTTTGGTCAAAATTTTTTCGAAGTTTTTTTTTCGGTCAAAATTTTTTTGGTCCCAAAATTTTTCAAACTTTTTTTTGGGTCAAAATTTTTTCGAAGTTTTTTTTCGGTCAAAATTTTTTTGGTCCCAAAATTTTTCGAACTTTTTTTTTGGGTCAAAATTTTTTTGGTACCAAAATTTTTCAAACTTTTTTTTGGGTCAAAATTTTTTCGAATGTTTTTTTTTCGGTCAAAATTTTTTTGGTCCCAAAATTTTTCAAACTTTTTTTTTGGTCAAAATTTTTTCGACGTTTTTTTTCGGTCAAAATTTTTTTGGTCCCAAAATTTTTTTGGTCCCAAAATTTTTCTAACTTTTTTTTGGGTCAAAATTTTTTCGAACTTTTTTTTCGGTCAAAATTTTTTTGGTCCCAAAATTTTTCAAACTTTTTTTTGGGTCAAAATTTTTTTGGTCCCAAAATTTTTCAAACTTTTTTTTGGGTCAAAATTGTTTTGGTCCCAAAATTTTTCAAACTTTTTTTTGTGTCAAAATTTTTTCAAACTTTTTTTTGGGTCAAAATTTTTTTGGTCCCAAAATTTTTCAAACTTTTTTTTGGGTCAAAATTTTTTTGGTCCCAAAATTTTTCAAACTTTTTTTTGGGTCAAAATTTTTTCGAAGTTTTTTTTTCGGTCAAAATTTTTTTGGTCCCAAAATTTTTCAAACTTTTTTTTGGTCAAAATTTTTTCGAAGTTTTTTTTCGGTCCAAATTTTTTTGGTCCCAAAATTTTTCAAACTTTTTTTTGGGTCAAAATTTTTTCGAAGTTTTTTTTTCGGTCAAAATTTTTTTGGTCCCAAAATTTTTCGAACTTTTTTTTGGGTCAAAATTTTTTTGGTCCCAAAATTTTTCAAACTTTTTTTTGGGTCAAAATTTTTTCGAAGTTTTTTTCGGTCAAAATTTTTTTGGCCCCAAAATTTTTCTAACTTTTTTTTGGGTCAAAATTTTTTCGAAGTTTTTTTTCGGTCAAAATTTTTTTGGTCCCAAAATTTTTCGAACTTTTTTTTGGGTCAAAATTTTTTTGGTCCCAAAATTTTTCAAACTTTTTTTTGGGTCAAAATTGTTTTGGTCCCAAAATTTTTCAAACTTTTTTTTGGGTCAAAATTTTTTCAAACTTCTTTTTCGGTCAAAATTTTTTTGGTCCCAAAATTTTTCAAACTTTTTTTTGGGTCAAAATTTTTTTGGTCCCAAAATTTTTCAAACTTTTTTTTGGGTCAAAATTTGTTCGAAGTTTTTTTTTCGGTCAAAATTTTTTTGGTCCCAAAATTTTTCAAACTTTTTTTTGGGTCAAAATTTTTTTGGTCCCAAAATTTTTCAAACTTTTTTTTGGGTCAAAATTTTTTCGAAGTTTTTTTTTCGGTCAAAATTTTTTTGGTCCCAAAATTTTTCAAACTTTTTTTTTGGTCAAAATTTTTTCGAAGTTTTTTTTCGGTCAAAATTTTTTTGGTCCCAAAATTTTCCGATCTTTTTTTTGGGTCAAAATTTTTTTGGTCCCAAAATTTTTCAAACTTTTTTTTGGGTCAAAATTTTTTTGAAGTTTTTTTTTCGGTCAAAATTTTTTTGGTCCCAAAATTTTTCAAACTTTTTTTTGGGTCAAAATTTTTTCGAAGTTTTTTTCGGTCAAAATTTTTTTGGTCCCAAAATTTTTCGAACTTTTTTTTGTGTCAAAATTTTTTCAAACTTTTTTTTGGGTCAAAATTTTTTTGGTCCCAAAATTTTTCAAACTTTTTTTGGGTCAAAATTTTTTTGGTCCCAAAATTTTTCAAACTTTTTTTTGGGTCAAATTTTTTTCGAAGTTTTATTTCGGTCAAAATTTTTTTGGTCCCAAAATTTTTCAAACTTTTTTTTGGGTCAAAATTTTTTTGGTCCCAAAATTTTTCAAACTTTTTTTTGGGTCAAAATTTTTTCGAAGTTTTTTTTTCGGTCAAAATTTTTTTGGTCCCAAAATTTTTCAAACTTTTTTTTGGGTCAAAATTGTTTTGGTCCCAAAATTTTTCAAACTTTTTTTTGGGTCAAACTTTTTTTGGGTCAAAATTTTTTTGGTCCCAAAATTTTTCAAACTTTTTTTTGGGTCAAAATTGTTTTGGTCCCAAAATTTTTCAAACTTTTTTTTGTGTCAAAATTTTTTCAAACTTTTTTTTGGGTCAAAATTTTTTTGGTCCCAAAATTTTTCAAACTTTTTTTTGGGTCAAAATTTTTTTGGTCCCAAAATTTTTCAAACTTTTTTTTGGGTCAAAATTTTTTCGAAGTTTTTTTTTCGGTCAAAATTTTTTTGGTCCCAAAATTTTTCAAACTTTTTTTTGGTCAAAATTTTTCGAAGTTTTTTTTCGGTCCAAATTTTTTTGGTCCCAAAATTTTTCAAACTTTTTTTTGGGTCAAAATTTTTTCGAAGTTTTTTTTCGGTCAAAATTTTTTTGGTCCCAAAATTTTTCGAACTTTTTTTTGGGTCAAAATTTTTTTGGTCCCAAAATTTTTCAAACTTTTTTTTGGGTCAAAATTTTTTCGAAGTTTTTTTCGGTCAAATTTTTTTTGGTCCCAAAATTTTTCAAACTTTTTTTTGGGTCAAAATTTTTTCGAAGTTTTTTTTTGGTCAAAATTTTTTTGGTCCCAAAATTTTTCGAACTTTTTTTTGGGTCAAAATTTTTTTGGTCCCAAAATTTTTCAAACTTTTTTTTGGGTCAAAATTGTTTTGGTCCCAAAATTTTTCAAACTTTTGTTTCTGTCAAAATTTTTTCAAACTTCTTTTTGGGTCAAAATTTTTTTGGTCCCAAAATTTTTCAATCTTTTTTTTGGGTCAAAAATTTTTTGGTCCCAAAATTTTTCAAACTTTTTTTTGGGTCAAAATTTTTTCGAAGTTTTTTTTTCGGTCAAAATTTTTTTGGTCCCAAAATTTTTCAAACTTTTTTTTGGGTCAAAATTTTTTTGGTCCCAAAATTTTTCAAACTTTTTTTGGGTCAAAATTTTTTCGAAGTTTTTTTTTCGGTCAAAATTTTTTGGTCCCAAAATTTTTCGAACTTTTTTTTGGGTCAAAATTTTTTTGGTCCCAAAATTTTTCAAACTTTTTTTTGGGTCAAAATTTTTTCGAAGTTTTTTTCAGTCAAAATTTTTTTGGCCCCAAAATTTTTCTAACTTTTTTTTGGGTCAAAATTTTTTCGAAGTTTTTTTTCGGTCAAAATTTTTTTGGTCCCAAAATTTTTCGAACTTTTTTTTGGGTCAAAATTTTTTTGGTCCCAAAATTTTTCAAACTTTTTTTTGAGTCAAAATTGTTTTGGTCCCAAAATTTTTCAAACTTTTTTTTGGGTCAAAATTTGTTCGAAGTTTTTTTTTCGGTCAAAATTTTTTTGGTCCCAAAATTTTTCAAACTTTTTTTTGGGTCAAAATTTTTTTGGTCCCAAAATTTTTCAAACTTTTTTTTGGGTCAAAATTTTTTCGAAGTTTTTTTTTCGGTCAAAATTTTTTTGGTCCCAAAATTTTTCAAACTTTTTTTTTGGTCAAAATTTTTTCGAAGTTTTTTTTCGGTCAAAATTTTTTTGGTCCCAAAATTTTCCGATCTTTTTTTTGGGTCAAAATTTTTTTGGTCCCAAAATTTTTCAAACTTTTTTTTGGGTCAAAATTTTTTTGAAGTTTTTTTTTCGGTCAAAATTTTTTTGGTCCCAAAATTTTTCAAACTTTTTTTTGGGTCAAAATTTTTTCGAAGTTTTTTTCGGTCAAAATTTTTTTGGTCCCAAAATTTTTCGAACTTTTTTTTGTGTCAAAATTTTTTCAAACTTTTTTTTGGGTCAAAATTTTTTTGGTCCCAAAATTTTTCAAACTTTTTTTTGGGTCAAAATTTTTTTGGTCCCAAAATTTTTCAAACTTTTTTTTGGGTCAAATTTTTTTCGAAGTTTTATTTCGGTCAAAATTTTTTTGGTCCCAAAATTTTTCAAACTTTTTTTTGGGTCAAAATTTTTTTGGTCCCAAAATTTTTCAAACTTTTTTTTGGGTCAAAATTTTTTCGAAGTTTTTTTTTCGGTCAAAATTTTTTTGGTCCCAAAATTTTTCAAACTTTTTTTTGGGTCAAAATTGTTTTGGTCCCAAAATTTTTCAAACTTTTTTTTGGGTCAAACTTTTTTTGGGTCAAAATTTTTTTGGTCCCAAAATTTTTCAAACTTTTTTTTGGGTCAAAATTGTTTTGGTCCCAAAATTTTTCAAACTTTTTTTTGTGTCAAAATTTTTTCTAACTTTTTTTTGGGTCAAAATTTTTTTGGTCCCAAAATTTTTCAAACTTTTTTTTGGGTCAAAATTTTTTTGGTCCCAAAATTTTTCAAACTTTTTTTTGGGTCAAAATTTTTTCGAAGTTTTTTTTTCGGTCAAAATTTTTTTGGTCCCAAAATTTTTCAAACTTTTTTTTGGTCAAAATTTTTTCGAAGTTTTTTTTCGGTCAAAATTTTTTTGGTCCCAAAATTTTTCGAACTTTTTTTTCGGTCAAAATTTTTTTGAAGTTTTTTTTCGGTCCAAATTTTTTTGGTCCCAAAATTTTTCGAACTTTTTTTTCGGTCAAAATTTTTTTGGTCCCAAAATTTTTCAAACTTTTTTTTGGGTCAAAATTTTTTCGAAGTTTTTTTCGGTCAAATTTTTTTTGGTCCCAAAATTTTTCAAACTTTTTTTTGGGCAAAAATTTTTCGAAGTTTTTTTTTGGTCAAAATTTTTTTGGTCCCAAAATTTTTCGAACTTTTTTTTGGGTCAAAATTTTTTTGGTCCCAAAATTTTTCAAACTTTTTTTTGGGTCAAAATTGTTTTGGTCCCAAAATTTTTCAAACTTTTGTTTCTGTCAAAATTTTTTCAAACTTCTTTTTGGGTCAAAATTTTTTTGGTCCCAAAATTTTTCAATCTTTTTTTTGGGTCAAAAATTTTTTGGTCCCAAAATTTTTCAAACTTTTTTTTGGGTCAAAATTTTTTCGAAGTTTTTTTTTCGGTCAAAATTTTTTTGGTCCCAAAATTTTTCAAACTTTTTTTTGGGTCAAAATTTTTTTGGTCCCAAAATTTTTCAAACTTTTTTTGGGTCAAAATTTTTTTGAAGTTTTTTTTTCGGTCAAAATTTTTTTGGTCCCAAAATTTTTCAAACTTTTTTTTGGGTCAAAATTTTTTTGGTCCCAAAATTTTTCAAACTTTTTTTTGGGTCAAAATTTTTTCAAACTTCTTTTTGGGTCAAAATTTTTTTGGTCCCAAAATTTTTCAAACTTTTTTTTGGGTCAAAATTTTTTTGGTCCCAAAATTTTTCAAACTTTTTTTTGGGTCAAAATTTTTTCGAAGTTTTTTTTTCGGTCAAAATTTTTTTGGTCCCAAAATTTTTCAAACTTTTTTTTGGGTCAAAATTTTTTTGGTCCCAAAATTTTTCAAACTTTTTTTTGGGTCAAAATTTTTTCGAAGTTTTTTTTTCGGTCAAAATTTTTTTGGTCCCAAAATTTTTCAAACTTTTTTTTTGGTCAAAATTTTTTCGAAGTTTTTTTTCGGTCAAAATTTTTTTGGTCCCAAAATTTTCCGATCTTTTTTTTGGGTCAAAATTTTTTTGGTCCCAAAATTTTTCAAACTTTTTTTTGGGTCAAAATTTTTTCGAAGTTTTTTTTTCGGTCAAAATTTTTTTGGTCCCAAAATTTTTCAAACTTTTTTTTGGGTCAAAATTTTTTCGAAGTTTTTTTTCGGTCAAAATTTTTTTGATCCCAAAATTTTTCGAACTTTTTTTGTGTCAAAATTTTTTCAAACTTTTTTTTGGGTCAAAATTGTTTTGGTCCCAAAATTTTTCAAACTTTTTTTTGTGTCAAAATTTTTTTGGTCCCAAAATTTTTCAAACTTTTTTTTGGGTCAAATTTTTTTCGAAGTTTTATTTCGGTCAAAATTTTTTTGGTCCCAAAATTTTTCAAACTTTTTTTTGGGTCAAAATTTTTTTGGTCCCAAAATTTTTCAAACTTTTTTTTGGGTCAAAATTTTTTCGAAGTTTTTTTTTCGGTCAAAATTTTTTTGGTCCCAAAATTTTTCAAACTTTTTTTTGGGTCAAAATTGTTTTGGTCCCAAAATTTTTCAAACTTTTTTTTGTGTCAAAATTTTTTCAAACTTTTTTTGGGTCAAAATTTTTTTGGTCCCAAAATTTTTCAAACTTTTTTTTGGGTCAAAATTGTTTTGGTCCCAAAATTTTTCAAACTTTTTTTTGTGTCAAAATTTTTTCTAACTTTTTTTTGGGTCAAAATTTTTTTGGTCCCAAAATTTTTCAAACTTTTTTTTGGGTCAAAATTTTTTTGGTCCCAAAATTTTTCAAACTTTTTTTTGGGTCAAAATTTTTTCGAAGTTTTTTTTTCGGTCAAAATTTTTTTGGTCCCAAAATTTTTCAAACTTTTTTTTGGTCAAAATTTTTTCGAAGTTTTTTTTCGGTCAAAATTTTTTTGGTCCCAAAATTTTTCGAACTTTTTTTTCGGTCAAAATTTTTTTGAAGTTTTTTTTCGGTCCAAATTTTTTTGGTCCCAAAATTTTTCGAACTTTTTTTTCGGTCAAAATTTTTTTGGTCCCAAAATTTTTCAAACTTTTTTTTGGGTCAAAATTTTTTCGAAGTTTTTTTCGGTCAAATTTTTTTTGGTCCCAAAATTTTTCAAACTTTTTTTTGGGCAAAAATTTTTCGAAGTTTTTTTTTGGTCAAAATTTTTTTGGTCCCAAAATTTTTCGAACTTTTTTTTGGGTCAAAATTTTTTTGGTCCCAAAATTTTTCAAACTTTTTTTTGGGTCAAAATTGTTTTGGTCCCAAAATTTTTCAAACTTTTGTTTCTGTCAAAATTTTTTCAAACTTCTTTTTGGGTCAAAATTTTTTTGGTCCCAAAATTTTTCAATCTTTTTTTTGGGTCAAAAATTTTTTGGTCCCAAAATTTTTCAAACTTTTTTTTGGGTCAAAATTTTTTCGAAGTTTTTTTTTCGGTCAAAATTTTTTTGGTCCCAAAATTTTTCAAACTTTTTTTTGGGTCAAAATTTTTTTGGTCCCAAAATTTTTCAAACTTTTTTTTGGTCAAAATTTTTTTGAAGTTTTTTTTTCGGTCAAAATTTTTTTGGTCCCAAAATTTTTCAAACTTTTTTTTGGGTCAAAATTTTTTTGGTCCCAAAATTTTTCAAACTTTTTTTTGGGTCAAAATTTTTTCAAACTTCTTTTTGGGTCAAAATTTTTTTGGTCCCAAAATTTTTCAAACTTTTTTTTGGGTCAAAATTTTTTTGGTCCCAAAATTTTTCAAACTTTTTTTTGGGTCAAAATTTTTTCGAAGTTTTTTTTTCGGTCAAAATTTTTTTGGTCCCAAAATTTTTCAAACTTTTTTTTGGGTCAAAATTTTTTTGGTCCCAAAATTTTTCAAACTTTTTTTTGGGTCAAAATTTTTTCGAAGTTTTTTTTTCGGTCAAAATTTTTTTGGTCCCAAAATTTTTCAAACTTTTTTTTTGGTCAAAATTTTTTCGAAGTTTTTTTTCGGTCAAAATTTTTTTGGTCCCAAAATTTTCCGATCTTTTTTTTGGGTCAAAATTTTTTTGGTCCCAAAATTTTTCAAACTTTTTTTTGGGTCAAAATTTTTTCGAAGTTTTTTTTTTGGTCAAAATTTTTTTGGTCCCAAAATTTTTCAAACTTTTTTTTGGGTCAAAATTTTTTCGAAGTTTTTTTTCGGTCAAAATTTTTTTGATCCCAAAATTTTTCGAACTTTTTTTGTGTCAAAATTTTTTCAAACTTTTTTTTGGGTCAAAATTGTTTTGGTCCCAAAATTTTTCAAACTTTTTTTTGTGTCAAAATTTTTTTGGTCCCAAAATTTTTCAAACTTTTTTTTGGGTCAAATTTTTTTCGAAGTTTTATTTCGGTCAAAATTTTTTTGGTCCCAAAATTTTTCAAACTTTTTTTTGGGTCAAAATTTTTTTGGTCCCAAAATTTTTCAAACTTTTTTTTGGGTCAAAATTTTTTCGAAGTTTTTTTTTCGGTCAAAATTTTTTTGGTCCCAAAATTTTTCAAACTTTTTTTTGGGTCAAAATTGTTTTGGTCCCAAAATTTTTCAAACTTTTTTTTGTGTCAAAATTTTTTCAAACTTTTTTTTGGGTCAAAATTTTTTTGGTCCCAAAATTTTTCAAACTTTTTTTTGGGTCAAAATTTTTTTGGCCCCAAAATTTTTCAAACTTTTTTTTGGGTCAAAATTTTTTCGAAGTTTTTTTTCGGTCAAAATTTTTTTGGTCCCAAAATTTTTCAAACTTTTTTTTGGGTCAAAATTTTTTCGAAGTTTTTTTTTTCGGTCAAAATTTTTTTGGTCCCAAAATTTTTCAAACTTTTTTTTTGGTCAAAATTTTTTCGACGTTTTTTTTCGGTCAAAATTTTTTTGGTCCCAAAATTTTTTTGGTCCCAAAATTTTTCTAACTTTTTTTTGGGTCAAAATTTTTTCGAACTTTTTTTTCGGTCAAAATTTTTTTGGTCCCAAAATTTTTCAAACTTTTTTTTGGGTCAAAATTTTTTTGGTCCCAAAATTTTTCAAACTTTTTTTTGGGTCAAAATTGTTTTGGTCCCAAAATTTTTCAAACTTTTTTTTGTGTCAAAATTTTTTCAAACTTTTTTTTGGGTCAAAATTTTTTTGGTCCCAAAATTTTTCAAACTTTTTTTTGGGTCAAAATTTTTTTGGTCCCAAAATTTTTCAAACTTTTTTTTGGGTCAAAATTTTTTCGAAGTTTTTTTTTCGGTCAAAATTTTTTTGGTCCCAAAATTTTTCAAACTTTTTTTTGGTCAAAATTTTTTCGAAGTTTTTTTTCGGTCCAAATTTTTTTGGTCCCAAAATTTTTCAAACTTTTTTTTGGGTCAAAATTTTTTCGAAGTTTTTTTTTCGGTCAAAATTTTTTTGGTCCCAAAATTTTTCGAACTTTTTTTTGGGTCAAAATTTTTTTGGTCCCAAAATTTTTCAAACTTTTTTTTGGGTCAAAATTTTTTCGAAGTTTTTTTCGGTCAAAATTTTTTTGGTCCCAAAATTTTTCAAACTTTTTTTTGGGTCAAAATTTTTTCGAAGTTTTTTTTCGGTCAAAATTTTTTTGGTCCCAAAATTTTTCGAACTTTTTTTTGGGTCAAAATTTTTTTGGTCCCAAAATTTTTCAAACTTTTTTTTGGGTCAAAATTGTTTTGGTCCCAAAATTTTTCAAACTTTTTTTTGGGTCAAAATTTTTTCAAACTTCTTTTTGGGTCAAAATTTTTTTGGTCCCAAAATTTTTCAAACTTTTTTTTGGGTCAAAATTTTTTTGGTCCCAAAATTTTTCAAACTTTTTTTTGGGTCAAAATTTTTTTGGTCCCAAAATTTTTCAAACTTTTTTTTGGGTCAAAATTTTTTCGAAGTTTTTTTTTTCGGTCAAAATTTTTTTGGTCCCAAAATTTTTCAAACTTTTTTTTTGGTCAAAATTTTTTCGACGTTTTTTTTCGGTCAAAATTTTTTTGGTCCCAAAATTTTTTTGGTCCCAAAATTTTTCTAACTTTTTTTTGGGTCAAAATTTTTTCGAACTTTTTTTTCGGTCAAAATTTTTTTGGTCCCAAAATTTTTCAAACTTTTTTTTGGGTCAAAATTTTTTTGGTCCCAAAATTTTTCAAACTTTTTTTTGGGTCAAAATTGTTTTGGTCCCAAAATTTTTCAAACTTTTTTTTGTGTCAAAATTTTTTCAAACTTTTTTTTGGGTCAAAATTTTTTTGGTCCCAAAATTTTTCAAACTTTTTTTTGGGTCAAAATTTTTTTGGTCCCAAAATTTTTCAAACTTTTTTTTGGGTCAAAATTTTTTCGAAGTTTTTTTTTCGGTCAAAATTTTTTTGGTCCCAAAATTTTTCAAACTTTTTTTTGGTCAAAATTTTTTCGAAGTTTTTTTTCGGCCCAAATTTTTTTGGTCCCAAAATTTTTCAAACTTTTTTTTGGGTCAAAATTTTTTCGAAGTTTTTTTTTCGGTCAAAATTTTTTTGGTCCCAAAATTTTTCAAACTTTTTTTTGGGTCAAAATTTTTTTGGTCCCAAAATTTTTCAAACTTTTTTTTGGGTCAAAATTTTTTCGAAGTTTTTTTTTCGGTCAAAATTTTTTTGGTCCCAAAATTTTTCAAACTTTTTTTTGGTCAAAATTTTTTCGAAGTTTTTTTTCGGTCAAAATTTTTTTGGTCCCAAAATTTTTCGAACTTTTTTTTGGGTCAAAATTTTTTTGGTCCCAAAATTTTTCAAACTTTTTTTTGGGTCAAAATTGTTTTGGTCCCAAAATTTTTCAAACTTTTTTTTGGGTCAAAATTTTTTCAAACTTCTTTTTGGGTCAAAATTTTTTTGGTCCCAAAATTTTTCAAACTTTTTTTTGGGTCAAAATTTTTTTGGTCCCAAAATTTTTCAAACTTTTTTTTGGGTCAAAATTTGTTCGAAGTTTTTTTTTCGGTCAAAATTTTTTTGGTCCCAAAATTTTTCAAACTTTTTTTTTGGTCAAAATTTTTTCGAAGTTTTTTTTCGGTCAAAATTTTTTTGGTCCCAAAATTTTCCGATCTTTTTTTTGGGTCAAAATTTTTTTGGTCCCAAAATTTTTCAAACTTTTTTTTGGGTCAAAATTTTTTCGAAGTTTTTTTTTCGGTCAAAATTTTTTTGGTCCCAAAATTTTTCAAACTTTTTTTTTGGTCAAAATTTTTTCGAAGTTTTTTTTCGGTCAAAATTTTTTTGGTCCCAAAATTTTCCGATCTTTTTTTTGGGTCAAAATTTTTTTGGTCCCAAAATTTTTCAAACTTTTTTTTGGGTCAAAATTTTTTTGAAGTTTTTTTTTCGGTCAAAATTTTTTTGGTCCCAAAATTTTTCAAACTTTTTTTTGGGTCAAAATTTTTTCGAAGTTTTTTTTCGGTCAAAATTTTTTTGGTCCCAAAATTTTTCGAACTTTTTTTTGTGTCAAAATTTTTTCAAACTTTTTTTTGGGTCAAAATTTTTTTGGTCCCAAAATTTTTCAAACTTTTTTTTGGGTCAAAATTTTTTCGAAGTTTTTTTTTCGGTCAAAATTTTTTTGGTCCCAAAATTTTTCAAACTTTTTTTTGGGTCAAAATTGTTTTGGTCCCAAAATTTTTCAAACTTTTTTTTGTGTCAAAATTTTTTCAAACTTTTTTTTGGGTCAAAATTTTTTTGGTCCCAAAATTTTTCAAACTTTTTTTTGGGTCAAAATTTTTTTGGCCCCAAAATTTTTCAAACTTTTTTTTGGGTCAAAATTTTTTCGAAGTTTTTTTTCGGTCAAAATTTTTTTGGTCCCAAAATTTTTCAAACTTTTTTTTGGGTCAAAATTTTTTCGAAGTTTTTTTTTCGGTCAAAATTTTTTTGGTCCCAAAATTTTTCAAACTTTTTTTTGGGTCAAAATTTTTTCGAAGTTTTTTTTCGGTCAAAATTTTTTTGGTCCCAAAATTTTTCGAACTTTTTTTTTGGGTCAAAATTTTTTTGGTACCAAAATTTTTCAAACTTTTTTTTGGGTCAAAATTTTTTCGAATTTTTTTTTTCGGTCAAAATTTTTTTGGTCCCAAAATTTTTCAAACTTTTTTTTTGGTCAAAATTTTTTCGACGTTTTTTTTCGGTCAAACTTTTTTTGGTCCCAAAATTTTTCTAACTTTTTTTTGGGTCAAAATTTTTTCGAACTTTTTTTTCGGTCAAAATTTTTTTGGTCCCAAAATTTTTCGAACTTTTTTTTGGGTCAAAATTGTTTTGGTCCCAAAATTTTTCAAACTTTTTTTTGTGTCAAAATTTTTTCAAACTTTTTTTTGGGTCAAAATTTTTTTGGTCCCAAAATTTTTCAAACTTTTTTTTGGGTCAAAATTTTTTCGAAGTTTTTTTTCGGTCAAAATTTTTTTGATCCCAAAATTTTTCAAACTTTTTTTTGGGTCAAAATTTTTTCGAAGTTTTTTTTTTCGGTCAAAATTTTTTTGGTCCCAAAATTTTTCAAACTTTTTTTTGGGTCAAAATTTTTTCGAAGTTTTTTTTCGGTCAAAATTTTTTTGGTCCCAAAATTTTTCGAACTTTTTTTTTTGGGTCAAAATTTTTTTGGTACCAAAATTTTTCAAACTTTTTTTTGGTTCAAAATTTTTTCGAAGTTTTTTTTTTCGGTCAAAATTTTTTTGGTCCCAAAATTTTTCAAACTTTTTTTTGGGTCAAAATTTTTTCGAAGTTTTTTTTCGGTCAAAATTTTTTTGGTCCCAAAATTTTTCGAACTTTTTTTTTGGGTCAAAATTTTTTTGGTACCAAAATTTTTCAAACTTTTTTTTGGGTCAAAATTTTTTCGAATTTTTTTTTTCGGTCAAAATTTTTTTGGTCCCAAAATTTTTCAAACTTTTTTTTTGGTCAAAATTTTTTCGACGTTTTTTTTCGGTCAAACTTTTTTTGGTCCCAAAATTTTTCTAACTTTTTTTTGGGTCAAAATTTTTTCGAACTTTTTTTTCGGTCAACATTTTTTTGGTCCCAAAATTTTTCAAACTTTTTTTTGGGTCAAAATTTTTTCGAAGTTTTTTTTCGGTCAAAATTTTTTTGGTCCCAAAATTTTTCAAACTTTTTTTCGGGTCAAAATTTTTTTGGTCCCAAAATTTTTCAAACTTTTTTTTGGGTCAAAATTGTTTTGGTCCCAAAATTTTTCAAACTTTTTTTTGTGTCAAAATTTTTTCAAACTTTTTTTTGGGTCAAAATTTTTTTGGTCCCAAAATTTTTCAAACTTTTTTTTGGGTCAAAATTTTTTTGGTCCCAAAATTTTTCAAACTTTTTTTTGGGTCAAAATTTTTTCGAAGTTTTTTTTTCGGTCAAAATTTTTTTGGTCCCAAAATTTTTCAAACTTTTTTTTGGTCAAAATTTTTTCGAAGTTTTTTTTCGGTCCAAATTTTTTTGGTCCCAAAATTTTTCAAACTTTTTTTTGGGTCAAAATTTTTTCGAAGTTTTTTTTCGGTCAAAATTTTTTTGGTCCCAAAATTTTTCGAACTTTTTTTTGGGTCAAAATTTTTTTGGTCCCAAAATTTTTCAAACTTTTTTTTGGGTCAAAATTTTTTCGAAGTTTTTTTCGGTCAAATTTTTTTTGGTCCCAAAATTTTTCAAACTTTTTTTTGGGTCAAAATTTTTTCGAAGTTTTTTTTCGGTCAAAATTTTTTTGGTCCCAAAATTTTTCGAACTTTTTTTTGGGTCAAAATTTTTTTGGTCCCAAAATTTTTCAAACTTTTTTTTGGGTCAAAATTGTTTTGGTCCCAAAATTTTTCAAACTTTTTTTTGTGTCAAAATTTTTTCAAACTTCTTTTTGGGTCAAAATTTTTTTGGTCCCAAAATTTTTCAATCTTTTTTTTGGGTCAAAATTTTTTTGGTCCCAAAATTTTTCAAACTTTTTTTTGGGTCAAAATTTTTTCGAAGTTTTTTTTTCGGTCAAAATTTTTTTGGTCCCAAAATTTTTCAAACTTTTTTTTGGGTCAAAATTTTTTTGGTCCCAAAATTTTTCAAACTTTTTTTTGGGTCAAAATTTTTTCGAAGTTTTTTTTTCGGTCAAAATTTTTTTGGTCCCAAAATTTTTCAAACTTTTTTTTTGGTCAAAATTTTTTCGAAGTTTTTTTTCGGTCAAAATTTTTTTGGTCCCAAAATTTTTCAAACTTTTTTTTGTGTCAAAATTTTTTCAAACTTTTTTTTGGGTCAAAATTTTTTTGGTCCCAAAATTTTTCAAACTTTTTTTTGGGTCAAAATTTTTTTGGTCCCAAAATTTTTCAAACTTTTTTTTGGGTCAAAATTTTTTCGAAGTTTTTTTTTCGGTCAAAATTTTTTTGGTCCCAAAATTTTTCAAACTTTTTTTTGGGTCAAAATTTTTTCGAAGTTTTTTTTCGGTCAAAATTTTTTTGGTCCCAAAATTTTTCAAACTTTTTTTTGGGTCAAAATTGTTTTGGTCCCAAAATTTTTCAAACTTTTTTTTGTGTCAAAATTTTTTCAAACTTTTTTTTGGGTCAAAATTTTTTTGGTCCCAAAATTTTTCAAACTTTTTTTTCGGTCAAAATTTTTTTGGTCCCAAAATTTTTCGAACTTTTTTTTGTGTCAAAATTTTTTCAAACTTTTTTTTGGGTCAAAATTTTTTTGGTCCCAAAATTTTTCAAACTTTTTTTTGGGTCAAAATTTTTTTGGTCCCAAAATTTTTCAAACTTTTTTTTGGGTCAAATTTTTTTCGAAGTTTTATTTCGGTCAAAATTTTTTTGGTCCCAAAATTTTTCAAACTTTTTTTTGGGTCAAAATTTTTTTGGTCCCAAAATTTTTCAAACTTTTTTTTGGGTCAAAATTTTTTCGAAGTTTTTTTTTCGGTCAAAATTTTTTTGGTCCCAAAATTTTTCAAACTTTTTTTTGGGTCAAAATTGTTTTGGTCCCAAAATTTTTCAAACTTTTTTTTGTGTCAAAATTTTTTCAAACTTTTTTTTGGGTCAAAATTTTTTTGGTCCCAAAATTTTTCAAACTTTTTTTTGGGTCAAAATTTTTTTGGCCCCAAAATTTTTCAAACTTTTTTTTGGGTCAAAATTTTTTCGATGTTTTTTTTCGGTCAAAATTTTTTTGGTCCCAAAATTTTTCAAACTTTTTTTTGGGTCAAAATTTTTTCGAAGTTTTTTTTTCGGTCAAAATTTTTTTGGTCCCAAAATTTTTCAAACTTTTTTTTGGGTCAAAATTTTTTCGAAGTTTTTTTTTCGGTCAAAATTTTTTTGGTCCCAAAATTTTTCGAACTTTTTTTTTGGGTCAAAATTTTTTTGGTACCAAAATTTTTCAAACTTTTTTTTGGGTCAAAATTTTTTCGAATTTATTTTTTCGGTCAAAATTTTTTTGGTCCCAAAATTTTTCAAACTTTTTTTTTGGTCAAAATTTTTTCGACGTTTTTTTTCGGTCAAACTTTTTTTGGTCCCAAAATTTTTCTAACTTTTTTTTGGGTCAAAATTTTTTCGAACTTTTTTTTCGGTCAAAATTTTTTTGGTCCCAAAATTTTTCAAACTTTTTTTTGGGTCAAAATTTTTTCGAAGTTTTTTTTCGGTCAAAATTTTTTTGGTCCCAAAATTTTTCAAACTTTTTTTGGGTCAAAATTTTTTTGGTCCCAAAATTTTTCAAACTTTTTTTTGGGTCAAAATTGTTTTGGTCCCAAAATTTTTCAAACTTTTTTTTGTGTCAAAATTTTTTCAAACTTTTTTTTGGGTCAAAATTTTTTTGGTCCCAAAATTTTTCAAACTTTTTTTTGGGTCAAAATTTTTTTGGTCCCAAAATTTTTCAAACTTTTTTTTGGGTCAAAATTTTTTCGAAGTTTTTTTTTCGGTCAAAATTTTTTTGGTCCCAAAATTTTTCAAACTTTTTTTTGGTCAAAATTTTTTCGAAGTTTTTTTTCGGTCCAAATTTTTTTGGTCCCAAAATTTTTCAAACTTTTTTTTGGGTCAAAATTTTTTCGAAGTTTTTTTTCGGTCAAAATTTTTTTGGTCCCAAAATTTTTCGAACTTTTTTTTGGGTCAAAATTTTTTTGGTCCCAAAATTTTTCAAACTTTTTTTTGGGTCAAAATTTTTTCGAAGTTTTTTTCGGTCAAATTTTTTTTGGTCCCAAAATTTTTCAAACTTTTTTTTGGGTCAAAATTTTTTCGAAGTTTTTTTTCAGTCAAAATTTTTTTGGTCCCAAAATTTTTCGAACTTTTTTTTGGGTCAAAATTTTTTTGGTCCCAAAATTTTTCAAACTTTTTTTTGGGTCAAAATTGTTTTGGTCCCAAAATTTTTCAAACTTTTGTTTCTGTCAAAATTTTTTCAAACTTCTTTTTGGGTCAAAATTTTTTTGGTCCCAAAATTTTTCAATCTTTTTTTTGGGTCAAAAATTTTTTGGTCCCAAAATTTTTCAAACTTTTTTTTGTGTCAAAATTTTTTCGAAGTTTTTTTTTCGGTCAAAATTTTTTTGGTCCCAAAATTTTTCAAACTTTTTTTTGGGTCAAAATTTTTTTGGTCCCAAAATTTTTCAAACTTTTTTTTGGGTCAAAATTTTTTCGAAGTTTTTTTTTCGGTCAAAATTTTTTTGGTCCCAAAATTTTTCAAACTTTTTTTTGGGTCAAAATTGTTTTGGTCCCAAAATTTTTCAAACTTTTTTTTGGGTCAAAATTTTTTCAAACTTCTTTTTGGGTCAAAATTTTTTTGGTCCCAAAATTTTTCAAACTTTTTTTTGGGTCAAAATTTTTTTGGTCCCAAAATTTTTCAAACTTTTTTTTGGGTCAAAATTTTTTCGAAGTTTTTTTTTCGGTCAAAATTTTTTTGGTCCCAAAATTTTTCAAACTTTTTTTTGGGTCAAAATTTTTTTGGTCCCAAAATTTTTCAAACTTTTTTTTGGGTCAAAATTTTTTCGAAGTTTTTTTTTCGGTCAAAATTTTTTTGGTCCCAAAATTTTTCAAACTTTTTTTTTGGTCAAAATTTTTTCGAAGTTTTTTTTCGGTCAAAATTTTTTTGGTCCCAAAATTTTCCGATCTTTTTTTTGGGTCAAAATTTTTTTGGTCCCAAAATTTTTCAAACTTTTTTTTGGGTCAAAATTTTTTCAAAGTTTTTTTTTCGGTCAAAATTTTTTTGGTCCCAAAATTTTTCAAACTTTTTTTTGGGTCAAAATTTTTTCGAAGTTTTTTTTCGGTCAAAATTTTTTTGGTCCCAAAATTTTTCGAACTTTTTTTTGTGTCAAAATTTTTTCAAACTTTTTTTTGGGTCAAAATTTTTTTGGTCCCAAAATTTTTCAAACTTTTTTTTGTGTCAAAATTTTTTTGGTCCCAAAATTTTTCAAACTTTTTTTTGGGTCAAATTTTTTTCGAAGTTTTATTTCGGTCAAAATTTTTTTGGTCCCAAAATTTTTCAAACTTTTTTTTGGGTCAAAATTTTTTTGGTCCCAAAATTTTTCAAACTTTTTTTTGGGTCAAAATTTTTTCGAAGTTTTTTTTTCGGTCAAAATTTTTTTGGTCCCAAAATTTTTCAAACTTTTTTTTGGGTCAAAATTGTTTTGGTCCCAAAATTTTTCAAACTTTTTTTTGTGTCAAAATTTTTTCAAACTTTTTTTTGGGTCAAAATTTTTTTGGTCCCAAAATTTTTCAAACTTTTTTTTGGGTCAAAATTTTTTTGGCCCCAAAATTTTTCAAACTTTTTTTTGGGTCAAAATTTTTTCGAAGTTTTTTTTCGGTCAAAATTTTTTTGGTCCCAAAATTTTTCAAACTTTTTTTTGGGTCAAAATTTTTTTGAAGTTTTTTTTTTCGCTCAAAATTTTTTTGGTCCCAAAATTTTTCAAACTTTTTTTTGGGTCAAAATTTTTTCGAAGTTTTTTTTCGGTCAAAATTTTTTTGGTCCCAAGATTTTTCGAACTTTTTTTTTGGGTCAAAATTTTTTTGGTACCAAAATTTTTCAAACTTTTTTTTGGGTCAAAATTTTTTCGAAGTTTTTTTTTTCGGTCAAAATTTTTTTGGTCCCAAAATTTTTCAAACTTTTTTTTGGGTCAAAATTTTTTCGAAGTTTTTTTTCGGTCAAAATTTTTTTGGTCCCAAAATTTTTCGAACTTTTTTTTTGGGTCAAAATTTTTTTGGTACCAAAATTTTTCAAACTTTTTTTTGGGTCAAAATTTTTTCGAATTTTTTTTTTCGGTCAAAATTTTTTTGGTCCCAAAATTTTTCAAACTTTTTTTTTGGTCAAAATTTTTTCGACGTTTTTTTTCGGTCAAACTTTTTTTGGTCCCAAAATTTTTCTAACTTTTTTTTGGGTCAAAATTTTTTCGAACTTTTTTTTCGGTCAACATTTTTTTGGTCCCAAAATTTTTCAAACTTTTTTTTGGGTCAAAATTTTTTCGAAGTTTTTTTTCGGTCAAAATTTTTTTGGTCCAAAAATTTTTCAAACTTTTTTTTGGGTCAAAATTTTTTTGGTCCCAAAATTTTTCAAACTTTTTTTTGGGTCAAAATTGTTTTGGTCCCAAAATTTTTCAAACTTTTTTTTGGGTCAAAATTTTTTCAAACTTCTTTTTGGGTCAAAATTTTTTTGGTCCCAAAATTTTTCAAACTTTTTTTTGGGTCAAAATTTTTTTGGTCCCAAAATTTTTCAAACTTTTTTTTGGGTCAAAATTTTTTCGAAGTTTTTTTTTCGGTCAAAATTTTTTTGGTCCCAAAATTTTTCAAACTTTTTTTTGGGTCAAAATTTTTTTGGTCCCAAAATTTTTCAAACTTTTTTTTGGGTCAAAATTTTTTCGAAGTTTTTTTTTCGGTCAAAATTTTTTTGGTCCCAAAATTTTTCAAACTTTTTTTTTGGTCAAAATTTTTTCGAAGTTTTTTTTCGGTCAAAATTTTTTTGGTCCCAAAATTTTCCGATCTTTTTTTTGGGTCAAAATTTTTTTGGTCCCAAAATTTTTCAAACTTTTTTTTGGGTCAAAATTTTTTCAAAGTTTTTTTTTCGGTCAAAATTTTTTTGGTCCCAAAATTTTTCAAACTTTTTTTTGGGTCAAAATTTTTTCGAAGTTTTTTTTCGGTCAAAATTTTTTTGGTCCCAAAATTTTTCGAACTTTTTTTTGTGTCAAAATTTTTTCAAACTTTTTTTTGGGTCAAAATTTTTTTGGTCCCAAAATTTTTCAAACTTTTTTTTGTGTCAAAATTTTTTTGGTCCCAAAATTTTTCAAACTTTTTTTTGGGTCAAATTTTTTTCGAAGTTTTATTTCGGTCAAAATTTTTTTGGTCCCAAAATTTTTCAAACTTTTTTTTGGGTCAAAATTTTTTTGGTCCCAAAATTTTTCAAACTTTTTTTTGGGTCAAAATTTTTTCGAAGTTTTTTTTTCGGTCAAAATTTTTTTGGTCCCAAAATTTTTCAAACTTTTTTTTGGGTCAAAATTGTTTTGGTCCCAAAATTTTTCAAACTTTTTTTTGTGTCAAAATTTTTTCAAACTTTTTTTTGGGTCAAAATTTTTTTGGTCCCAAAATTTTTCAAACTTTTTTTTGGGTCAAAATTTTTTTGGCCCCAAAATTTTTCAAACTTTTTTTTGGGTCAAAATTTTTTCGAAGTTTTTTTTCGGTCAAAATTTTTTTGGTCCCAAAATTTTTCAAACTTTTTTTTGGGTCAAAATTTTTTTGAAGTTTTTTTTTTCGCTCAAAATTTTTTTGGTCCCAAAATTTTTCAAACTTTTTTTTGGGTCAAAATTTTTTCGAAGTTTTTTTTCGGTCAAAATTTTTTTGGTCCCAAGATTTTTCGAACTTTTTTTTTGGGTCAAAATTTTTTTGGTACCAAAATTTTTCAAACTTTTTTTTGGGTCAAAATTTTTTCGAAGTTTTTTTTTTCGGTCAAAATTTTTTTGGTCCCAAAATTTTTCAAACTTTTTTTTGGGTCAAAATTTTTTCGAAGTTTTTTTTCGGTCAAAATTTTTTTGGTCCCAAAATTTTTCGAACTTTTTTTTTGGGTCAAAATTTTTTTGGTACCAAAATTTTTCAAACTTTTTTTTGGGTCAAAATTTTTTCGAATTTTTTTTTTCGGTCAAAATTTTTTTGGTCCCAAAATTTTTCAAACTTTTTTTTTGGTCAAAATTTTTTCGACGTTTTTTTTCGGTCAAACTTTTTTTGGTCCCAAAATTTTTCTAACTTTTTTTTGGGTCAAAATTTTTTCGAACTTTTTTTTCGGTCAACATTTTTTTGGTCCCAAAATTTTTCAAACTTTTTTTTGGGTCAAAATTTTTTCGAAGTTTTTTTTCGGTCAAAATTTTTTTGGTCCAAAAATTTTTCAAACTTTTTTTTGGGTCAAAATTTTTTTGGTCCCAAAATTTTTCAAACTTTTTTTTGGGTCAAAATTGTTTTGGTCCCAAAATTTTTCAAACTTTTTTTTGTGTCAAAATTTTTTCAAACTTTTTTTTGGGTCAAAATTTTTTTGGTCCTAAAATTTTTCAAACTTTTTTTTGGGTCAAAATTTTTTTGGTCCCAAAATTTTTCAAACTTTTTTTTGGGTCAAAATTTTTTCGAAGTTTTTTTTTCGGTCAAAATTTTTTTGGTCCCAAAATTTTTCAAACTTTTTTTTTGGTCAAAATTTTTTCGAAGTTTTTTTTCGGACAAAATTTTTTTGGTCCCAAAATTTTCCGAACTTTTTTTTGGGTCAAAATTTTTTTGGTCCCAAAATTTTTCAAACTTTTTTTTGGGTCAAAATTTTTTCGAAGTTTTTTTTTCGGTCAAAATTTTTTTGGTCCCAAAATTTTTCAAACTTTTTTTTGGGTCAAAATTTTTTCGAAGTTCTTTTTTCGGTCAAAATTTTTTTGGTCCCAAAATTTTTCAAACTTTTTTTTGGGTCAAAATTTTTTTGGTACCAAAATTTTTCAAACTTTTTTTTGGGTCAAAATTTTTTCGAAGTTTTTTTTTCGGTCAAAATTTTTTATGTCCCAAAATTTTTCAAACTTTTTTTTTGGTCAAAATTTTTTCGAAGTTTTTTTTCGGTCAAAATTTTTTTGGTCCCAAAATCTTTCTAACTTTTTTTTGGGTCAAAATTTTTTCGAAGTTTTTTTTCGGTCAAAATTTTTTTGGTCCCAAAATTTTTCAAACTTTTTTTTGGGACAAAATTTTTTCGAAGTTTTTTTTCGGTCAAAATTTTTTTGGTCCCAAAATTTTTCGGACTTTTTTTTGGGTCAAAATTTTTTTGGTCCCAAAATTTTTCAAACTTTTTTTTGGGTCAAAATTGTTTTGGTCCCAAAATTTTTCAAACTTTTTTTCGAGTCAAAATTTTTTCAAACTTTTTTTTGGGTCAAAATTTTTTTGGTCCCAAAATATTTCAAACTTTTTTTTGGGTCAAAATTGTTTTGGTCCCAAAATTTTTCAAAATTTTTTGTGTCAAATTTTTTTCAAACTTTTTTTTGGGTCAAAATTTTTTTGGTCCTAAAATTTTTCAAACTTTTTTTTGGGTCAAAATTTTTTTGGTCCCAAAATTTTTCAAACTTTTTTTTGGGTCAAAATTTTTTCGAAGTTTTTTTTTCGGTCAAATTTTTTTTGGTCCCAAAATTTTTCAAACTTTTTTTTTGGTCAAAATTTTTTCGAAGTTTTTTTTCGGACAAAATTTTTTTGGTCCCAAAATTTTCCGAACTTTTTTTTGGGTCAAAATTTTTTTGGTCCCAAAATTTTTCAAACTTTTTTTTGGGTCAAAATTTTTTCGAAGTTTTTTTTTCGGTCAAAATTTTTTTGGTCCCAAAATTTTTCAAACTTTTTTTTGGGTCAAAATTTTTTCGAAGTTCTTTTTTCGGTCAAAATTTTTTTGGTCCCAAAATTTTTCTAACTTTTTTTTGGGTCAAAATTTTTTTGGTACCAAAATTTTTCAAACTTTTTTTTGGGTCAAAATTTTTTCGAAGTTTTTTTTTCGGTCAAAATTTTTTTGGTCCCAAAATTTTTCTAACTTTTTTTTGGGTCAAAATTTTTTCGAAGTTTTTTTTCGGTCAAAATTTTTTTGGTCCCAAAATTTTTCAAACTTTTTTTTGGGACAAAATTTTTTCGAAGTTTTTTTTGGGTCAAAATTTTTTTGGTCCCAAAATTTTTCGGACTTTTTTTTGGGTCAAAATTTTTTTGGTCCCAAAATTTTTCAAACTTTTTTTTGGGTCAAAATTGTTTTGGTCCCAAAATTTTTCAAACTTTTTTTCGAGTCAAAATTTTTTCAAACTTTTTTTTGGGTCAAAATTTTTTTGGTCCCAAAATTTTTCGAACTTTTTTTTGGGTCAAAATTTTTTTGGTCCCAAAATTTTTCAAACTTTTTTTTGGGTCAAAATTTTTTCGAAGTTTTTTTTTCGGTCAAAATTTTTTTGGTCCCAAAATTTTTCAAACTTTTTTTTGGGTCAAAATTTTTTCGAAGTTCTTTTTTCGGTCAAAATTTTTTTGGTCCCAAAATTTTTCAAACTTTTTTTTGGGTCAAAATTTTTTTGGTACCAAAATTTTTCAAACTTTTTTTTGGGTCAAAATTTTTTCGAAGTTTTTTTTTCGGTCAAAATTTTTTATGTCCCAAAATTTTTCAAACTTTTTTTTTGGTCAAAATTTTTTTGGTCCCAAAATTTTTCAAACTTTTTTTTGGGTCAAAATTGTTTTGGTCCCAAAATTTTTCAAACTTTTTTTCGAGTCAAAATTTTTTCAAACTTTTTTTGGGTCAAAATTTTTTTGGTCCCAAAATTTTTCAAACTTTTTTTTGGGTCAAAATTTTTTTGGTCCCAGAATTTTTCAAACTTTTTTTTTGGTCAAAATTTTTCCGAACTTTTTTTTGGGTCAAAATTTTTTTGGTCCCAAAATTTTTCGAACTTTTTTTTGGGTCAAAATTTTTTCGAAGTTTTTTTTTAGGTCAAAATTTTTTTGGTCCCAAAATTTTTCAAACTTTTTTTTGGGTCAAAATTTTTTCGAAGTTTTTTTTGGGTCAAAATTTTTTTGGTCCCAAAATTTTTCGAACTTTTTTTTGGGTCAAAATTTTTTTGGTCCCAAAATTTTTCAAATTTTTTTTGGGTCAAAATTTTTTCGAAGTTTTTTTTTCGGTCAAAATTTTTTTGGTCCCAAAATTTTTCAAACTTTTTTTTGGGTCAAAATTTTTTCGAAGTTCTTTTTTCGGTCAAAATATTTTTGGTCCCAAAATTTTTCAAACTTTTTTTTGGGTCAAAATTTTTTTGGTACCAAAATTTTTCAAACTTTTTTTTGGGTCAAAATTTTTTCGAAGTTTTTTTTTCGGTCAAAATTTTTTATGTCCCAAAATTTTTCAAACTTTTTTTTTGGTCAAAATTTTTTCGAAGTTTTTTTTCGGTCAAAATTTTTTTGGTCCCAAAATTTTTCTAACTTTTTTTTGGGTCAAAATTTTTTCGAAGTTTTTTTTCGGTCAAAATTTTTTTGCTCCCAAAATTTTTCAAACTTTTTTTTGGGACAAAATTTTTTTGAAGTTTTTTTTCGGTCAAAATTTTTTTGGTCCCAAAATTTTTCGAACTTTTTTTTGGGTCAAAATTTTTTTGGTCCCAAAATTTTTCAAACTTTTTTTTGGGTCAAAATTGTTTTGGTCCCAAAATTTTTCAAACTTTTTTTCGAGTCAAAATTTTTTCAAACTTTTTTTGGGTCAAAATTTTTTTGGTCCCAAAATTTTTCAAACTTTTTTTTGGGTCAAAATTTTTTTGGTCCCAGAATTTTTCAAACTTTTTTTTTGGTCAAAATTTTTTCGAAGTTTTTTTTCGGTCAAAATTTTTTTGGTCCCAAAATTTTTCGAACTTTTTTTTGGGTCAAAATTTTTTCGAAGTTTTTTTTTCGGTCAAAATTTTTTTGGTCCCAAAATTTTTCAAACTTTTTTTTTGGTCAAAATTTTTTCGAAGTTTTTTTTCGGTCAAAATTTTTTTGGTCCCAAAATTTTTCAAACTTTTTTTTGGGTCAAAATTTTTTCGAAGTTTTTTTTGGGTCAAAATTTTTTTGGTCCGAAAATTTTTCGAACTTTTTTTTGGGTCAAAATTTTTTTGGTCCCAAAATTTTTCAAACTTTTTTTTGGGTCAAAATTTTTTCGAAGTTTTTTTTTCGGTCAAAATTTTTTTGGTCCCAAAATTTTTCAAACTTTTTTTGGGTCAAAATTTTTTCGAAGTTCTTTTTTCGGTCAAAATTTTTTTGGTCCCAAAATTTTTCAAACTTTTTTTTGGGTCAAAATTTTTTTGGTACCAAAATTTTTCAAACTTTTTTTTAGGTCAAAATTTTTTCGAAGTTTTTTTTTCGGTCAAAATTTTTTATGTCCCAAAATTTTTCAAACTTTTTTTTTGGTCAAAATTTTTTCGAAGTTTTTTTTCGGTCAAAATTTTTTTGGTCCCAAAATTTTTCTAACTTTTTTTTGGGTCAAAATTTTTTCGAAGTTTTTTTTCGGTCAAAATTTTTTTGGTCCCAAAATTTTTCAAACTTTTTTTTGGGACAAAATTTTTTCGAAGTTTTTTTTCGGTCAAAATTTTTTTGGTCCCAAAATTTTTCGGACTTTTTTTTGGGTCAAAATTTTTTTGGTCCCAAAATTTTTCAAACTTTTTTTTGGGTCAAAATTGTTTTGGTCCCAAAATTTTTCAAACTTTTTTTCGAGTCAAAATTTTTTCAAACTTTTTTTTGGGTCAAAATTTTTTTGGTCCCAAAATTTTTCAAACTTTTTTTTGGGTCAAAATTATTTTGGTCCCAAAATTTTTCAAACTTTTTTTTGGTCAAAATTTTTTCAAAGTTTTTTTTCGGTCAAAATTTTTTTGGTCCCAAAATTTTCCGAACTTTTTTTTGGGTCAAAATTTTTTTGGTCCCAAAATTTTTCAAACTTTTTTTTGGGTCAAAATTTTTTCGAAGTTTTTTTTTCGGTCAAAATTTTTTTGGTCCCAAAATTTTTCAAACTTTTTTTTGGGTCAAAATTTTTTCGAAGTTTTTTTTGGGTCAAAATTTTTTTGGTCCCAAAATTTTTCGAACTTTTTTTTGGGTCAAAATTTTTTTGGTCCCAAAATTTTTCAAACTTTTTTTTGGGTCAAAATTTTTTCGAAGTTTTTTTTTCGGTCAAAATTTTTTTGGTCCCAAAATTTTTCAAACTTTTTTTTGGGTCAAAATTTTTTCGAAGTTCTTTTTTCGGTCAAAATTTTTTTGGTCCCAAAATTTTTCAAACTTTTTTTTGGGTCAAAATTTTTTTGGTACCAAAATTTTTCAAACTTTTTTTTGGGTCAAAATTTTTTCGAAGTTTTTTTTTCGGTCAAAATTTTTTATGTCCCAAAATTTTTCAAACTTTTTTTTTGGTCAAAATTTTTTTGGTCCCAAAATTTTTCAAACTTTTTTTTGGGTCAAAATTGTTTTGGTCCCAAAATTTTTCAAACTTTTTTTCGAGTCAAAATTTTTTCAAACTTTTTTTGGGTCAAAATTTTTTTGGTCCCAAAATTTTTCAAACTTTTTTTTGGGTCAAAATTTTTTTGGTCCCAGAATTTTTCAAACTTTTTTTTTGGTCAAAATTTTTCCGAACTTTTTTTTGGGTCAAAATTTTTTTGGTCCCAAAATTTTTCAAACTTTTTTTTGGGTCAAAATTTTTTCGAAGTTTTTTTTTAGGTCAAAATTTTTTTGGTCCCAAAATTTTTCAAACTTTTTTTTGGGTCAAAATTTTTTCGAAGTTTTTTTTGGGTCAAAATTTTTTTGGTCCCAAAATTTTTCGAACTTTTTTTTGGGTCAAAATTTTTTTGGTCCCAAAATTTTTCAAACTTTTTTTTGGGTCAAAATTTTTTCGAAGTTTTTTTTTCGGTCAAAATTTTTTTGGTCCCAAAATTTTTCAAACTTTTTTTTGGGTCAAAATTTTTTCGAAGTTCTTTTTTCGGTCAAAATTTTTTTGGTCCCAAAATTTTTCAAACTTTTTTTTGGGTCAAAATTTTTTTGGTACCAAAATTTTTCAAACTTTTTTTTGGGTCAAAATTTTTTCGAAGTTTTTTTTTCGGTCAAAATTTTTTATGTCCCAAAATTTTTCAAACTTTTTTTTTGGTCAAAATTTTTTCGAAGTTTTTTTTCGGTCAAAATTTTTTTGGTCCCAAAATTTTTCTAACTTTTTTTTGGGTCAAAATTTTTTCGAAGTTTTTTTTCGGTCAAAATTTTTTTGCTCCCAAAATTTTTCAAACTTTTTTTTGGGACAAAATTTTTTTGAAGTTTTTTTTCGGTCAAAATTTTTTTGGTCCCAAAATTTTTCGAACTTTTTTTTGGGTCAAAATTTTTTTGGTCCCAAAATTTTTCAAACTTTTTTTTGGGTCAAAATTGTTTTGGTCCCAAAATTTTTCAAACTTTTTTTCGAGTCAAAATTTTTTCAAACTTTTTTTGGGTCAAAATTTTTTTGGTCCCAAAATTTTTCAAACTTTTTTTTGGGTCAAAATTTTTTTGGTCCCAGAATTTTTCAAACTTTTTTTTTGGTCAAAATTTTTTCGAAGTTTTTTTTCGGTCAAAATTTTTTTGGTCCCAAAATTTTTCGAACTTTTTTTTGGGTCAAAATTTTTTCGAAGTTTTTTTTTCGGTCAAAATTTTTTTGGTCCCAAAATTTTTCAAACTTTTTTTTTGGTCAAAATTTTTTCGAAGTTTTTTTTCGGTCAAAATTTTTTTGGTCCCAAAATTTTTCAAACTTTTTTTTGGGTCAAAATTTTTTCGAAGTTTTTTTTGGGTCAAAATTTTTTTGGTCCCAAAATTTTTCGAACTTTTTTTTGGGTCAAAATTTTTTTGGTCCCAAAATTTTTCAAACTTTTTTTTGGGTCAAAATTTTTTCGAAGTTTTTTTTTCGGTCAAAATTTTTTTGGTCCCAAAATTTTTCAAACTTTTTTTGGGTCAAAATTTTTTCGAAGTTTTTTTTTCGGTCAAAATTTTTTTGGTCCCAAAATTTTTCAAACTTTTTTTTGGGTCAAAATTTTTTTGGTACCAAAATTTTTCAAACTTTTTTTTAGGTCAAAATTTTTTCGAAGTTTTTTTTTCGGTCAAAATTTTTTATGTCCCAAAATTTTTCAAACTTTTTTTTTGGTCAAAATTTTTTCGAAGTTTTTTTTCGGTCAAAATTTTTTTGGTCCCAAAATTTTTCTAACTTTTTTTTGGGTCAAAATTTTTTCGAAGTTTTTTTTCGGTCAAAATTTTTTTGGTCCCAAAATTTTTCAAACTTTTTTTTGGGACAAAATTTTTTCGAAGTTTTTTTTCGGTCAAAATTTTTTTGGTCCCAAAATTTTTCGAACTTTTTTTTGGGTCAAAATTTTTTTGGTCCCAAAATTTTTCAAACTTTTTTTTGGGTCAAAATTGTTTTGGTCCCAAAATTTTTCAAACTTTTTTTCGAGTCAAAATTTTTTCAAACTTTTTTTTGGGTCAAAATTTTTTTGGTCCCAAAATTTTTTCGAAGTTTTTTTTGGGTCAAAATTTTTTCGAAGTTTTTTTTTCGGTCAAAATTTTTTCGAAGTTTTTTTTCGGTCAAAATTTTTTTGGTCCCAAAATTTTCCGAACTTTTTTTTGGGTCAAAATTTTTTTGGTCCCAAAATTTTTCAAACTTTTTTTTGGGTCAAAATTTTTTCGAAGTTTTTTTTTCGGTCAAAATTTTTTTGGTCCCAAAATTTTTCAAACTTTTTTTCGGGTCAAAATTTTTTCGAAGTTTTTTTTGGGTCAAAATTTTTTTGGTCCCAAAATTTTTCAAACTTTTTTTTGGGTCAAAATTGTTTTGGTCCCAAAATTTTTCAAACTTTTTTTCGAGTCAAAATTTTTTCAAACTTTTTTTTGGGTCAAAATTTTTTTGGTCCCAAAATTTTTTCGAAGTTTTTTTTCGGTCAAAATTTTTTTGGTCCCAAAATTTTCCGAACTTTTTTTTGGGTCAAAATTTTTTTGGTCCCAAAATTTTTCAAACTTTTTTTTGGGTCAAAATTTTTTCGAAGTTTTTTTTTCGGTCAAAATTTTTTCGAAGTTTTTTTTCGGTCAAAATTTTTTTGGTCCCAAAATTTTCCGAACTTTTTTTTGGGTCAAAATTTTTTTGGTCCCAAAATTTTTCAAACTTTTTTTTGGGTCAAAATTTTTTCGAAGTTTTTTTTTCGGTCAAAATTTTTTTGGTCCCAAAATTTTTCAAACTTTTTTTCGGGTCAAAATTTTTTCGAAGTTTTTTTTGGGTCAAAATTTTTTTGGTCCCAAAATTTTTCAAACTTTTTTTTGGGTCAAAATTGTTTTGGTCCCAAAATTTTTCAAACTTTTTTTCGAGTCAAAATTTTTTCAAACTTTTTTTTGGGTCAAAATTTTTTTGGTCCCAAAATTTTTCAAACTTGTTTTTGGTTAAAATTTTTTCAAAGTTTTTTTTCGGTCAAAATTTTTTTGGTCCCAAAATTTTCCGAACTTTTTTTTGGGTCAAAATTTTTTTGGTCCCAAAATTTTTCAAACTTTTTTTTGGGTCAAAATTTTTTCGAAGTTTTTTTTTCGGTCAAAATTTTTTTGGTCCCAAAATTTTTCAAACTTTTTTTTCGGTCAAAATTTTTTCGAAGTTTTTTTTGGGTCAAAATTTTTTTGGTCCCAAAATTTTTCGAACTTTTTTTTGGGTCAAAATTTTTTTGGTCCCAAAATTTTTCAAACTTTTTTTTGGGTCAAAATTTTTTCGAAGTTTTTTTTTCGGTCAAAATTTTTTTGGTCCCAAAATTTTTCAAACTTTTTTTTGGGTCAAAATTTTTTCGAAGTTCTTTTTTCGGTCAAAATTTTTTTGGTCCCAAAATTTTTCAAACTTTTTTTTGGGTCAAAATTTTTTTGGTACCAAAATTTTTCAAACTTTTTTTTGGGTCAAAATTTTTTCGAAGTTTTTTTTTCGGTCAAAATTTTTTATGTCCCAAAATTTTTCAAACTTTTTTTTTGGTCAAAATTTTTTCGAAGTTTTTTTTCGGTCAAAATTTTTTTGGTCCCAAAATTTTTCTAACTTTTTTTTGGGTCAAAATTTTTTCGAAGTTTTTTTTCGGTCAAAATTTTTTTGGTCCCAAAATTTTTCAAACTTTTTTTTGGGACAAAATTTTTTCGAAGTTTTTTTTCGGTCAAAATTTTTTTGGTCCCAAAATTTTTCGAACTTTTTTTTGGGTCAAAATTTTTTTGGTCCCAAAATTTTTCAAACTTTTTTTTGGGTCAAAATTGTTTTGGTCCCAAAATTTTTCAAACTTTTTTTCGAGTCAAAATTTTTTCAAACTTTTTTTGGGTCAAAATTTTTTTGGTCCCAAAATTTTTCAAACTTTTTTTTGGGTCAAAATTTTTTTGGTCGCAGAATTTTTCAAACTTTTTTTTTGGTCAAAATTTTTTCGAAGTTTTTTTTCGGTCAAAATTTTTTTGGTCCCAAAATTTTTCGAACTTTTTTTTGGGTCAAAATTTTTTCGAAGTTTTTTTTCGGTCAAAATTTTTTTGGTCCCAAAATTTTTCAAACTTTTTTTTGGGTCAAAATTTTTTCGAAGTTTTTTTTGGGTCAAAATTTTTTTGGTCCCAAAATTTTTCGAACTTTTTTTTGGGTCAAAATTTTTTTGGTCCCAAAATTTTTCAAACTTTTTTTTGGGTCAAAATTTTTTCGAAGTTTTTTTTTCGGTCAAAATTTTTTTGGTCCCAAAATTTTTCAAACTTTTTTTGGGTCAAAATTTTTTCGAAGTTCTTTTTTCGGTCAAAATTTTTTTGGTCCCAAAATTTTTCAAACTTTTTTTTGGGTCAAAATTTTTTTGGTACCAAAATTTTTCAAACTTTTTTTTGGGTCAAAATTTTTTCGAAGTTTTTTTTTCGGTCAAAATTTTTTATGTCCCAAAATTTTTCAAACTTTTTTTTTGGTCAAAATTTTTTCGAAGTTTTTTTTCGGTCAAAATTTTTTTGGTCCCAAAATTTTTCTAACTTTTTTTTGGGTCAAAATTTTTTCGAAGTTTTTTTTCGGTCAAAATTTTTTTGGTCCCAAAATTTTTCAAACATTTTTTTGGGACAAAATTTTTTCGAAGTTTTTTTTCGGTCAAAATTTTTTTGGTCCCAAAATTTTTCGAACTTTTTTTTGGGTCAAAATTTTTTTGGTCCCAAAATTTTTCAAACTTTTTTTTGGGTCAAAATTTTTTTGGTACCAAAATTTTTCAAACTTTTTTTCGAGTCAAAATTTTTTCAAACTTTTTTTTGGGTCAAAATTTTTTTGGTCCCAAAATTTTTTCGAAGTTTTTTTTCGGTCAAAATTTTTTTGGTCCCAAAATTTTCCGAACTTTTTTTTGGGTCAAAATTTTTTTGGTCCCAAAATTTTTCAAACTTTTTTTTGGGTCAAAATTTTTTCGAAGTTTTTTTTTCGGTCAAAATTTTTTCGAAGTTTTTTTTCGGTCAAAATTTTTTTGGTCCCAAAATTTTCCGAACTTTTTTTTGGGTCAAAATTTTTTTGGTCCCAAAATTTTTCAAACTTTTTTGTGGGTCAAAATTTTTTCGAAGTTTTTTTTTCGGTCAAAATTTTTTTGGTCCCAAAATTTTTCAAACTTTTTTTTGGGTCAAAATTTTTTCGAAGTTTTTTTTCGGTCAAAATTTTTTTGGTCCCAAAATTTTTCAAACTTTTTTTTGGGTCAAAATTTTTTTGGTCCCAAAATTTTTCAAACTTTTTTTTGGGTCAAAATTTTTTCGAATTTTTTTTTTCGGTCAAAATTTTTTTGGTCCCAAAATTTTTCAAACTTTTTTTTGGGTCAAAATTTTTTCGAAATTCTTTTTTCGGTCAAAATTTTTTTGGTCCCAAAATTTTTCGAACTTTTTTTTGGGTCAAAATTTTTTTGGTCCCAAAATTTTTCGAACTTTTTTTTGGGTCAAAATTTTTTCGAAGTTTTTTTTTCGGTCAAAATTTTTTTGGTCCCAAAATTTTTCTAACTTTTTTTTGGGTCAAAATTTTTTCGAAGTTTTTTTTTCGGTCAAAATTTTTTTGGTTCCAAAATTTTTCAAACTTTTTTTTGGGTCAAAATTTTTTCGAAGTTTTTTTTCGGTCAAAATTTTTTTGGTCCCAAAATTTTTCGAACTTTTTTTTGGGTAAAAATTTTTTTGGTCCCAAAATTTTTCAAACTTTTTTTTGGGTCAAAATTGTTTTGGTCCCAAAATTTTTCAAACTTTTTTTTGTGTCAAAATTTTTTCAAACTTTTTTTTGGGTCAAAATTTTTTTGGTCCCAAAATTTTTCAAACTTTTTTTTCGGTCAAAATTTTTTTGGTCCCAAAATTTTTCAAACTTTTTTTTGGGTCAAAATTTTTTTGGTACCAAAATTTTTCAAACTTTTTTTTGGGTCAAAATTTTTTCGAAGTTTTTTTTTCGGTCAAAATTTTTTATGTCCCAAAATTTTTCAAACTTTTTTTTTGGTCAAAATTTTTTCGAAGTTTTTTTTCAGTCAAAATTTTTTTGGTCCAAAAATTTTTCTAACTTTTTTTTGGGTCAAAATTTTTTCGAAGTTTTTTTTCGGTCAAAATTTTTTTGGTCCCAAAATTTTTCAAACTTTTTTTTGGGACAAAATTTTTTCGAAGTTTTTTTTCGGTCAAAATTTTTTTGGTCCCAAAATTTTTCGAACTTTTTTTTGGGTCAAAATTTTTTTGGTCCCAAAATTTTTCAAACTTTTTTTTGGGTCAAAATTGTTTTGGTCCCAAAATTTTTCTAAATTTTTTTCGAGTCAAAATTTTTTCAAACTTTTTTTTGGGTCAAAATTTTTTTGGTCCCAAAATTTTTCAAACTTTTTTTTGGTCAAAATTTTTTCGAAGTTTTTTTTCGGTCAAAATTTTTTTGGTCCCAAAATTTTTCAAAATTTTTTCGAAGTTTTTTTTCGGTCAAAATTTTTTTGGTCCCAAAATTTTTCGAACTTTTTTTTGGGTCAAAATTTTTTCGAAGTTTTTTTTTCGGTCAAAATTTTTTTGGTCCCAAAATTTTTCTAACTTTTTTTTGGGTCAAAATTTTTTCGAAGTTTTTTTTTCGGTCAAAATTTTTTTGGTTCCAAAATTTTTCAAACTTTTTTTTGGGTCAAAATTTTTTCGAAGTTTTTTTTCGGTCAAAATTTTTTTGGTCCCAAAATTTTTCGAACTTTTTTTTGGGTAAAAATTTTTTTGGTCCCAAAATTTTTCAAACTTTTTTTTGGGTCAAAATTGTTTTGGTCCCAAAATTTTTCAAACTTTTTTTTGTGTCAAAATTTTTTCAAACTTTTTTTTGGGTCAAAATTTTTTTGGTCCCAAAATTTTTCAAACTTTTTTTTCGGTCAAAATTTTTTTGGTCCCAAAATTTTTCAAACTTTTTTTTGGGTCAAAATTTTTTTGGTACCAAAATTTTTCAAACTTTTTTTTGGGTCAAAATTTTTTCGAAGTTTTTTTTTCGGTCAAAATTTTTTATGTCCCAAAATTTTTCAAACTTTTTTTTTGGTCAAAATTTTTTCGAAGTTTTTTTTCAGTCAAAATTTTTTTGGTCCCAAAATTTTTCAAACTTTTTTTTGTGTCAAAATTTTTTCAAACTTTTTTTTGGGTCAAAATTTTTTTGGTCCCAAAATTTTTCAAACTTTTTTTTCGGTCAAAATTTTTTTGGTCCCAAAATTTTTCAAACTTTTTTTTGGGTCAAAATTTTTTTGGTCCCAAAATTTTTCAAAATTTTTTCGAAGTTTTTTTTCGGTCAAAATTTTTTTGGTCCCAAAATTTTCCGAACTTTTTTTTGGGTCAAAATTTTTTTGAAGTTTTTTTTTCGGTCAAAATTTTTTTGGTCCCAAAATTTTTCAAACTTTTTTTTGGGACAAAATTTTTTCGAAGTTTTTTTTCGGTCAAAATTTTTTTGGTCCCAAAATTTTTCAAACTTTTTTTTGGGTCAAAATTTTTTTGGTACCAAAATTTTTCAAACTTTTTTTTGGGTCAAAATTTTTTCGAAGTTTTTTTTTCGGTCAAAATTTTTTTGGTCCCAAAATTTTTCAACATTTTTTCGAAGTTTTTTTTCGGTCAAAATTTTTTTGGTCCCAAAATTTTCCGAACTTTTTTTTTGGTCAAAATTTTTTCGAAGTTTTTTTTCGGTCAAAATTTTTTTGGTCCCAAAATTTTTCGAACTTTTTTTTGGGTCAAAATTTTTTTGGTCCCAAAATTTTTCAAACTTTTTTTTGGGTCAAAATTTTTTCGAATTTTTTTTTTCGGTCAAAATTTTTTTGGTCCCAAAATTTTTCAAACTTTTTTTTGGGTCAAAATTTTTTTGGTCCCAAAATTTTTCAAACTTTTTTTTCGGTCAAAATTGTTTTGGTCCCAAAATTTTTCGAACTTTTTTTTGGGTCAAAATTTTTTTGGTCCCAAAATTTTTCAAACTTTTTTTTGGGACAAAATTTTTTCGAAGTTTTTTTTCGGTCAAAATTTTTTTGGTCCCAAAATTTTTCGAACTTTTTTTTGGGTCAAAATTTTTTTGGTCCCAAAATTTTTCAAACTTTTTTTTGGGTCAAAATTGTTTTGGTCCCAAAATTTTTCAAAATTTTTTTCGAGTCAAAATTTTTTCAAACTTTTTTTTGGGTCAAAATTTTTTTGGTCCCAAAATTTTTCAAACTTTTTTTTGGTCAAAATTTTTTCGAAGTTTTTTTTCGGTCAAAATTTTTTTGGTCCCAAAATTTTTCAAAATTTTTTCGAAGTTTTTTTTCGGTCAAAATTTTTTTGGTCCCAAAATTTTTTTGGTCCCAAAATTTTCCGAACTTTTTTTTGGGTCAAAATTTTTTTGAAGTTTTTTTTTCGGTCAAAATTTTTTTGGTCCCAAAATTTTTCAAACTTTTTTTTGGGACAAAATTTTTTCGAAGTTTTTTTTCGGTCAAAATTTTTTTGGTCCCAAAATTTTCCGAACTTTTTTTTTGGTCAAAATTTTTTCGAAGTTTTTTTTCGGTCAAAATTTTTTTGGTCCCAAAATTTTTCGAACTTTTTTTTGGGTCAAAATTTTTTTGGTCCCAAAATTTTTCAAACTTTTTTTTGGGTCAAAATTTTTTCGAATTTTTTTTTTCGGTCAAAATTTTTTTGGTCCCAAAATTTTTCAAACTTTTTTTTGGGTCAAAATTTTTTCGAAGTTCTTTTTTCGGTCAAAATTTTTTTGGTCCCAAAATTTTTCGAACTTTTTTTTGGGTCAAAATTTTTTTGGTCCCAAAATTTTTCGAACTTTTTTTTGGGTCAAAATTTTTTCGAAGTTTTTTTTTCGGTCAAAATTTTTTTGGTCCCAAAATTTTTCTAACTTTTTTTTGGGTCAAAATTTTTTCGAAGTTTTTTTTTCGGTCAAAATTTTTTTGGTTCCAAAATTTTTCAAACTTTTTTTTGGGTCAAAATTTTTTCGAAGTTTTTTTTCGGTCAAAATTTTTTTGGTCCCAAAATTTTTCGAACTTTTTTTTGGGTAAAAATTTTTTTGGTCCCAAAATTTTTCAAACTTTTTTTTGGGTCAAAATTGTTTTGGTCCCAAAATTTTTCAAACTTTTTTTTGTGTCAAAATTTTTTCAAACTTTTTTTTGGGTCAAAATTTTTTTGGTCCCAAAATTTTTCAAACTTTTTTTTCGGTCAAAATTTTTTTGGTCCCAAAATTTTTCAAACTTTTTTTTGGGTCAAAATTTTTTTGGTACCAAAATTTTTCAAACTTTTTTTTGGGTCAAAATTTTTTCGAAGTTTTTTTTTCGGTCAAAATTTTTTATGTCCCAAAATTTTTCAAACTTTTTTTTTGGTCAAAATTTTTTCGAAGTTTTTTTTCAGTCAAAATTTTTTTGGTCCAAAAATTTTTCTAACTTTTTTTTGGGTCAAAATTTTTTCGAAGTTTTTTTTCGGTCAAAATTTTTTTGGTCCCAAAATTTTTCAAAGTTTTTTTTGGGACAAAATTTTTTCGAAGTTTTTTTTCGGTCAAAATTTTTTTGGTCCCAAAATTTTTCGAACTTTTTTTTGGGTCAAAATTTTTTTGGTCCCAAAATTTTTCAAACTTTTTTTTGGGTCAAAATTGTTTTGGTCCCAAAATTTTTCAAAATTTTTTTCGAGTCAAAATTTTTTCAAACTTTTTTTTGGGTCAAAATTTTTTTGGTCCCAAAATTTTTCAAACTTTTTTTTGGTCAAAATTTTTTCGAAGTTTTTTTTCGGTCAAAATTTTTTTGGTCCCAAAATTTTTCAAAATTTTTTCGAAGTTTTTTTTCGGTCAAAATTTTTTTGGTCCCAAAATTTTCCGAACTTTTTTTTGGGTCAAAATTTTTTTGAAGTTTTTTTTTCGGTCAAAATTTTTTTGGTCCCAAAATTTTTCAAACTTTTTTTTGGGACAAAATTTTTTCGAAGTTTTTTTTCGGTCAAAATTTTTTTGATCCCAAAATTTTTCAAAATTTTTTCGAAGTTTTTTTTTGGTCAAAATTTTTTTGGTCCCAAAATTTTCCGAACTTTTTTTTGGGTCAAAATTTTTTTGAAGTTTTTTTTTCGGTCAAAATTTTTTTGGTCCCAAAATTTTTCAAACTTTTTTTTGGGTCAAAATTTTTTCGAAGTTTTTTTTTCGGTCAAAATTTTTTTGGTCCCAAAATTTTTCAAACTTTTTTTTGGGACAAAATTTTTTCGAAGTTTTTTTTCGGTCAAAATTTTTTTGGTCCCAAAATTTTTCGAACTTTTTTTTGGGTCAAAATTTTTTTGGTCCCAAAATTTTTCAAACTTTTTTTTGGGTCAAAATTTTTTTGGTCCCAGAATTTTTCAAACTTTTTTTTTGGTCAAAATTTTTTCGAAGTTTTTTTTCGGTCAAAATTTTTTTGGTCCCAAAATTTTTCGAACTTTTTTGTGGGTCAAAATTTTTTCGAAGTTTTTTTTTCGGTCAAAATTTTTTTGGTCCCAAAATTTTTCAAACTTTTTTTTGGGTCAAATTTTTTTCTAAGTTTTTTTTCGGTCAAAATATTTTTGGTCCCAAAATTTTTCGAACTTTTTTTTGGGTCAAAATTTTTTTGGTACCAAAATTTTTCAAACTTTTTTTTGGGTCAAAATTTTTTCGAAGTTTTTTTTTCGGTCAAAATTTTTTTGGTCCCAAAATTTTTCAAACTTTTTTTTTGGTCAAAATGTTTTCGAAGTTTTTTTTTCGGTCAAAATTTTTTTGGTCCCAAATCTTTTCTAACTTTTTTTTGGGTCAAAATTTTTTCGAAGTTTTTTTTTCGGTCAAAATTTTTTTGGTCTCAAAATTTTTCAAACTTTTTTTTGGGTCAAAATTTTTTCGAAGTTTTTTTTCGGTCAAAATTTTTTTGGTCCCAAAATTTTTCGAACTTTTTTTTGGGTCAAAATTTTTTTGGTCCCAAAATTTTTCAAACTTTTTTTTGGGTCAAAATTTTTTCGAAGTTTTTTTTTCGGTCAAAATTTTTTTGGTCCCAAAATTTTTCAAACTTTTTTTTGGGTCAAAATTTTTTCGAAGTTCTTTTTTCGGTCAAAATTTTTTTGGTCCCAAAATTTTTCGAACTTTTTTTTGGGTCAAAATTTTTTTGGTACCAAAATTTTTCAAACTTTTTTTTTGGTCAAAATTTTTTCGAAGTTTTTTTTTCGGTCAAAATTTTTTTGGTCCCAAATCTTTTCTAACTTTTTTTTGGGTCAAAATTTTTTCGAAGTTTTTTTTCGGTCAAAATTTTTTTGGTCCCAAAATTTTTCGAACTTTTTTTTGGGTCAAAATTTTTTTGGTCCCAAAATTTTTCAAACTTTTTTTTGGGTCAAAATTTTTTCGAAGTTTTTTTTTCGGTCAAAATTTTTTTGGTCCCAAAATTTTTCAAACTTTTTTTTGGGTCAAAATTTTTTCGAAGTTCTTTTTTCGGTCAAAATTTTTTTGGTCCCAAAATTTTTCGAACTTTTTTTTGGGTCAAAATTTTTTTGGTACCAAAATTTTTCAAACTTTTTTTTGGGTCAAAATTTTTTCGAAGTTTTTTTTTCGGTCAAAATTTTTTTGGTCCCAAAATTTTTCAAGCTTTTTTTTTGGTCAAAATTTTTTCGAAGTTTTTTTTCGGTCAAAATTTTTTTGGTCCCAAAATTTTTCTAACTTTTTTTTTGGGTCAAAATTTTTTTGAAGTTTTTTTTTCGGTCAAAATTTTTTTGGTCCCAAAATTTTTCAAAATTTTTTCGAAGTTTTTTTTCGGTCAAAATTTTTTTGGTCCCAAAATTTTCCGAACTTTTTTTTGGGTCAAAATTTTTTTGAAGTTTTTTTTTCGGTCAAAATTTTTTTGGTCCCAAAATTTTTCAAACTTTTTTTTGGGTCAAAATTTTTTCGAAGTTTTTTTTTCGGTCAAAATTTTTTTGGTCCCAAAATTTTTCAAACTTTTTTTTGGGACAAAATTTTTTCGAAGTTTTTTTTCGGTCAAAATTTTTTTGGTCCCAAAATTTTTCGAACTTTTTTTTGGGTCAAAATTTTTTTGGTCCCAAAATTTTTCAAACTTTTTTTTGGGTCAAAATTGTTTTGGTCCCAAAATTTTTCAAACTTTTTTTCGAGTCAAAATTTTTTCAAACTTTTTTTTGGGTCAAAATTTTTTTGGTCCCAAAATTTTTCAAACTTTTTTTTGGGTCAAAATTTTTTTGGTCCCAGAATTTTTCAAACTTTTTTTTGGGTCAAAATTTTTTCGAAGTTTTTTTTTCGGTCAAAATTTTTTTGGTCCCAAAATTTTTCAAACTTTTTTTTGGGTCAAAATTTTTTCGAAGTTCTTTTTTCGGTCAAAATTTTTTTGGTCCCAAAATTTTTCGAACTTTTTTTTGGGTCAAAATTTTTTTGGTACCAAAATTTTTCAAACTTTTTTTTTGGTCAAAATTTTTTCGAAGTTTTTTTTTCGGTCAAAATTTTTTTGGTCCCAAATCTTTTCTAACTTTTTTTTGGGTCAAAATTTTTTCGAAGTTTTTTTTCGGTCAAAATTTTTTTGGTCCCAAAATTTTTCGAACTTTTTTTTGGGTCAAAATTTTTTTGGTCCCAAAATTTTTCAAACTTTTTTTTGGGTCAAAATTTTTTCGAAGTTCTTTTTTCGGTCAAAATTTTTTTGGTCCCAAAATTTTTCAAACTTTTTTTTGGGTCAAAATTTTTTCGAAGTTCTTTTTTCGGTCAAAATTTTTTTGGTCCCAAAATTTTTCGAACTTTTTTTTGGGTCAAAATTTTTTTGGTACCAAAATTTTTCAAACTTTTTTTTGGGTCAAAATTTTTTCGAAGTTTTTTTTTCGGTCAAAATTTTTTTGGTCCCAAAATTTTTCAAGCTTTTTTTTTGGTCAAAATTTTTTCGAAGTTTTTTTTCGGTCAAAATTTTTTTGGTCCCAAAATTTTTCTAACTTTTTTTTGGGTCAAAATTTTTTTGAAGTTTTTTTTTCGGTCAAAATTTTTTTGGTCCCAAAATTTTTCAAAATTTTTTCGAAGTTTTTTTTCGGTCAAAATTTTTTTGGTCCCAAAATTTTCCGAACTTTTTTTTGGGTCAAAATTTTTTTGAAGTTTTTTTTTCGGTCAAAATTTTTTTGGTCCCAAAATTTTTCAAACTTTTTTTTGGGTCAAAATTTTTTCGAAGTTTTTTTTTCGGTCAAAATTTTTTTGGTCCCAAAATTTTTCAAACTTTTTTTTGGGACAAAATTTTTTCGAAGTTTTTTTTCGGTCAAAATTTTTTTGGTCCCAAAATTTTTCGAACTTTTTTTTGGGTCAAAATTTTTTTGGTCCCAAAATTTTTCAAACTTTTTTTTGGGTCAAAATTGTTTTGGTCCCAAAATTTTTCAAACTTTTTTTCGAGTCAAAATTTTTTCAAACTTTTTTTTGGGTCAAAATTTTTTTGGTCCCAAAATTTTTCAAACTTTTTTTTGGGTCAAAATTTTTTTGGTCCCAGAATTTTTCAAACTTTTTTTTTGGTCAAAATTTTTTCGAAGTTTTTTTTCGGTCAAAATTTTTTTGGTCCCAAAATTTTTCGAACTTTTTTTTGGGTCAAAATTTTTTTGGTACCAAAATTTTTCAAACTTTTTTTTTGGTCAAAATTTTTTCGAAGTTTTTTTTTCGGTCAAAATTTTTTTGGTCCCAAATCTTTTCTAACTTTTTTTTGGGTCAAAATTTTTTCGAAGTTTTTTTTCGGTCAAAATTTTTTTGGTCCCAAAATTTTTCGAACTTTTTTTTGGGTCAAAATTTTTTTGGTCCCAAAATTTTTCAAACTTTTTTTTGGGTCAAAATTTTTTCGAAGTTTTTTTTTCGGTCAAAATTTTTTTGGTCCCAAAATTTTTCAAACTTTTTTTTGGGTCAAAATTTTTTCGAAGTTCTTTTTTCGGTCAAAATTTTTTTGGTCCCAAAATTTTTCGAACTTTTTTTTGGGTCAAAATTTTTTTGGTACCAAAATTTTTCAAACTTTTTTTTGGGTCAAAATTTTTTCGAAGTTTTTTTTTCGGTCAAAATTTTTTTGGTCCCAAAATTTTTCAAGCTTTTTTTTTGGTCAAAATTTTTTCGAAGTTTTTTTTCGGTCAAAATTTTTTTGGTCCCAAAATTTTTCAAACTTTTTTTTGGGTCAAAATTGTTTTGGTCCCAAAATTTTTCAAACTTTTTTTCGAGTCAAAATTTTTTCAAACTTTTTTTTGGGTCAAAATTTTTTTGGTCCCAAAATTTTTCAAACTTTTTTTTGGGTCAAAATTTTTTTGGTCCCAGAATTTTTCAAACTTTTTTTTGGGTCAAAATTTTTTCGAAGTTTTTTTTTCGGTCAAAATTTTTTTGGTCCCAAAATTTTTCAAACTTTTTTTTGGGTCAAAATTTTTTCGAAGTTCTTTTTTCGGTCAAAATTTTTTTGGTCCCAAAATTTTTCGAACTTTTTTTTGGGTCAAAATTTTTTTGGTACCAAAATTTTTCAAACTTTTTTTTTGGTCAAAATTTTTTCGAAGTTTTTTTTTCGGTCAAAATTTTTTTGGTCCCAAATCTTTTCTAACTTTTTTTTGGGTCAAAATTTTTTCGAAGTTTTTTTTCGGTCAAAATTTTTTTGGTCCCAAAATTTTTCGAACTTTTTTTTGGGTCAAAATTTTTTTGGTCCCAAAATTTTTCAAACTTTTTTTTGGGTCAAAATTTTTTCGAAGTTCTTTTTTCGGTCAAAATTTTTTTGGTCCCAAAATTTTTCAAACTTTTTTTTGGGTCAAAATTTTTTCGAAGTTCTTTTTTCGGTCAAAATTTTTTTGGTCCCAAAATTTTTCGAACTTTTTTTTGGGTCAAAATTTTTTTGGTACCAAAATTTTTCAAACTTTTTTTTGGGTCAAAATTTTTTCGAAGTTTTTTTTTCGGTCAAAATTTTTTTGGTCCCAAAATTTTTCAAGCTTTTTTTTTGGTCAAAATTTTTTCGAAGTTTTTTTTCGGTCAAAATTTTTTTGGTCCCAAAATTTTTCTAACTTTTTTTTGGGTCAAAATTTTTTTGAAGTTTTTTTTTCGGTCAAAATTTTTTTGGTCCCAAAATTTTTCAAAATTTTTTCGAAGTTTTTTTTCGGTCAAAATTTTTTTGGTCCCAAAATTTTCCGAACTTTTTTTTGGGTCAAAATTTTTTTGAAGTTTTTTTTTCGGTCAAAATTTTTTTGGTCCCAAAATTTTTCAAACTTTTTTTTGGGTCAAAATTTTTTCGAAGTTTTTTTTTCGGTCAAAATTTTTTTGGTCCCAAAATTTTTCAAACTTTTTTTTGGGACAAAATTTTTTCGAAGTTTTTTTTCGGTCAAAATTTTTTTGGTCCCAAAATTTTTCGAACTTTTTTTTGGGTCAAAATTTTTTTGGTCCCAAAATTTTTCAAACTTTTTTTTGGGTCAAAATTGTTTTGGTCCCAAAATTTTTCAAACTTTTTTTCGAGTCAAAATTTTTTCAAACTTTTTTTTGGGTCAAAATTTTTTTGGTCCCAAAATTTTTCAAACTTTTTTTTGGGTCAAAATTTTTTTGGTCCCAGAATTTTTCAAACTTTTTTTTTGGTCAAAATTTTTTCGAAGTTTTTTTTCGGTCAAAATTTTTTTGGTCCCAAAATTTTTCGAACTTTTTTGTGGGTCAAAATTTTTTCGAAGTTTTTTTTTCGGTCAAAATTTTTTTGGTCCCAAAATTTTTCAAACTTTTTTTTGGGTCAAAATTTTTTCTAAGTTTTTTTTCGGTCAAAATATTTTTGGTCCCAAAATTTTTCGAACTTTTTTTTGGGTCAAAATTTTTTTGGTACCAAAATTTTTCAAACTTTTTTTTGGGTCAAAATTTTTTCGAAGTTTTTTTTTCGGTCAAAATTTTTTTGGTCCCAAAATTTTTCAAACTTTTTTTTTGGTCAAAATTTTTTCGAAGTTTTTTTTTCGGTCAAAATTTTTTTGGTCTCAAAATTTTTCAAACTTTTTTTTGGGTCAAAATTTTTTCGAAGTTTTTTTTCGGTCAAAATTTTTTTGGTCCCAAAATTTTTCGAACTTTTTTTTGGGTCAAAATTTTTTTGGTCCCAAAATTTTTCAAACTTTTTTTTGGGTCAAAATTTTTTCGAAGTTTTTTTTTCGGTCAAAATTTTTTTGGTCCCAAAATTTTTCAAACTTTTTTTTGGGTCAAAATTTTTTCGAAATTCTTTTTTCGGTCAAAATTTTTTTGGTCCCAAAATTTTTCGAACTTTTTTTTGGGTCAAAATTTTTTTGGTACCAAAATTTTTCAAACTTTTTTTTGGGTCAAAATTTTTTCGAAGTTTTTTTTTCGGTCAAAATTTTTTTGGTCCCAAAATTTTTCAAGCTTTTTTTTTGGTCAAAATTTTTTCGAAGTTTTTTTTCGGTCAAAATTTTTTTGGTCCCAAAATTTTTCTAACTTTTTTTTGGGTCAAAATTTTTTTGAAGTTTTTTTTTCGGTCAAAATTTTTTTGGTCCCAAAATTTTTCAAACTTTTTTTTGGGTCAAAATTTTTTCGAAGTTTTTTTTCGGTCAAAATTTTTTTGGTCCCAAAATTTTTCAAACTTTTTTTTGGGACAAAATTTTTTCGAAGTTTTTTTTCGGTCAAAATTTTTTTGGTCCCAAAATTTTTCGAACTTTTTTTTGGGTCAAAATTTTTTTGGTCCCAAAATTTTTCAAACTTTTTTTTGGGTCAAAATTTTTTTGGTCCCAAAATTTTTCAAACTTTTGTTCGAGTCAAAATTTTTTCAAACTTTTTTTTGGGTCAAAATTTTTTTGGTCCCAAAATTTTTCAAACTTTTTTTTGGGTCAAAATTTTTTTGGTCCCAGAATTTTTCAAACTTTTTTTTTGGTCAAAATTTTTTCGAAGTTTTTTTTCGGTCAAAATTTTTTTGGTCCCAAAATTTTTCGAACTTTTTTTTGGGTCAAAATTTTTTCGAAGTTTTTTTTTCGGTCAAAATTTTTTTGGTCCCAAAATTTTTCAAACTTTTTTTTGGGTCAAAATTTTTTCGAAGTTTTTTTTCGGTCAAAATTTTTTTGGTCCCAAAATTTTTCGAACTTTTTTTTGGGTCAAAATTTTTTTGGTACCAAAATTTTTCAAACTTTTTTTTGGGTCAAAATTTTTTCGAAGTTTTTTTTTCGGTCAAAATTTTTTTGGTCCCAAAATTTTTCAAACTTTTTTTTTGGTCAAAATTTTTTCGAAGTTTTTTTTCGGTCAAAATTTTTTTGGTCCCAAAATTTTTCTAACTTTTTTTTGGGTCAAAATTTTTTCGAAGTTTTTTTTTCGGTCAAAATTTTTTTGGTCTCAAAATTTTTCAAACTTTTTTTTGGGTCAAAATTTTTTCGAAGTTTTTTTTCGGTCAAAATTTTTTTGGTCCCAAAATTTTTCGAACTTTTTTTTGGGTCAAAATTTTTTGGTCCCAAAATTTTTCAAACTTTTTTTTGGGTCAAAATTGTTTTGGTACCAAAATTTTTCAAACTTTTTTTTGTGTCAAAATTTTTTCAAACTTTTTTTTGGGTCAAAATTTTTTGGTCCCAAAATTTTTCAAACTTTTTTTTGGGTCAAAATTTTTTTGGTCCCAAAATTTTTCAAACTTTTTTTTGGGTCAAGATTTTTTCGAAGTTTTTTTTTTCGGTCAAAATTTTTTTGGTCCCAAAATTTTTCAAACTTTTTTTTTGGTCAAAATTTTTTCGAAGTTTTTTTTCGGTCAAAATTTTTTTGGTCCCAAAATTTTCCGAACTTTTTTTTGGGTCAAAATTTTTTTGGTCCCAAAATTTTTCAAACTTTTTTTTGGGTCAAAATTTTTTCGAAGTTTTTTTTTCGGTCAAAATTTTTTTGGTCCCAAAATTTTTCAAACTTTTTTTTGGGTCAAAATTTTTTCGAAGTTTTTTTTCGGTCAAAATTTTTTTGGTCCCAAAATTTTTCGAACTTTTTTTTGGGTAAAAATTTTTTGGTCCCAAAATTTTTCAAACTTTTTTTTGGCTCAAAATTTTTTCGAAGTTTTTTTTTCGGTCAAAATTTTTTTGGTCCCAAAATTTTTCAAACTTTTTTTTGGGTCAAAATTTTTTCGAAGTTCTTTTTTCGGTCAAAATTATTTTGGTCCCAAAATTTTTCGAACTTTTTTTTGGGTCAAAATTTTTTTGGTACCAAAATTTTTCAAACTTTTTTTTTGGTCAAAATTTTTTCGAAGTTTTTTTTTCGGTCAAAATTTTTTTGGTCCCAAATCTTTTCTAACTTTTTTTTGGGTCAAAATTTTTTCGAAGTTTTTTTTCGGTCAAAATTTTTTTGGTCCCAAAATTTTTCGAACTTTTTTTTGGGTCAAAATTTTTTTGGGTCCCAAAATTTTTCAAACTTTTTTTTGGGTCAAAATTTTTTCGAAGTTTTTTTTTCGGTCAAAATTTTTTTGGTCCCAAAATTTTTCAAGCTTTTTTTTTGGTCAAAATTTTTTCGAAGTTTTTTTTCGGTCAAAATTTTTTTGGTCCCAAAATTTTTCAAACTTTTTTTTGGGTCAAAATTTTTTTGGTCCCAGAATTTTTCAAACTTTTTTTTGGGTCAAAATTTTTTCGAAGTTTTTTTTTCGGTCAAAATTTTTTTGGTCCCAAAATTTTTCAAACTTTTTTTTGGGTCAAAATTTTTTCGAAGTTCTTTTTTCGGTCAAAATTTTTTTGGTCCCAAAATTTTTCGAACTTTTTTTTGGGTCAAAATTTTTTTGGTACCAAAATTTTTCAAACTTTTTTTTTTGGTCCCAAATCTTTTCTAACTTTTTTTTGGGTCAAAATTTTTTCGAAGTTTTTTTTCGGTCAAAATTTTTTTGGTCCCAAAATTTTTCGAACTTTTTTTTGGGTCAAAATTTTTTTGGTCCCAAAATTTTTCAAACTTTTTTTTGGGTCAAAATTTTTTCGAAGTTCTTTTTTCGGTCAAAATTTTTTTGGTCCCAAAATTTTTCAAACTTTTTTTTTGGTCAAAATTTTTTCGAAGTTTTTTTTCGGTCAAAATTTTTTTGGTCCCAAAATTTTCCGAACTTTTTTTTGGGTCAAAATTTTTTTGGTCCCAAAATTTTTCAAACTTTTTTTTGGGTCAAAATTTTTTCGAAGTTTTTTTTTCGGTCAAAATTTTTTTGGTCCCAAAATTTTTCAAACTTTTTTTTGGGTCAAAATTTTTTCGAAGTTTTTTTTCGGTCAAAATTTTTTTGGTCCCAAAATTTTTCGAACTTTTTTTTGGGTAAAAATTTTTTGGTCCCAAAATTTTTCAAACTTTTTTTTGGCTCAAAATTTTTTCGAAGTTTTTTTTTCGGTCAAAATTTTTTTGGTCCCAAAATTTTTCAAACTTTTTTTTGGGTCAAAATTTTTTCGAAGTTCTTTTTTCGGTCAAAATTATTTTGGTCCCAAAATTTTTCGAACTTTTTTTTGGGTCAAAATTTTTTTGGTACCAAAATTTTTCAAACTTTTTTTTTGGTCAAAATTTTTTCGAAGTTTTTTTTTCGGTCAAAATTTTTTTGGTCCCAAATCTTTTCTAACTTTTTTTTGGGTCAAAATTTTTTCGAAGTTTTTTTTCGGTCAAAATTTTTTTGGTCCCAAAATTTTTCGAACTTTTTTTTGGGTCAAAATTTTTTTGGGTCCCAAAATTTTTCAAACTTTTTTTTGGGTCAAAATTTTTTCGAAGTTTTTTTTTCGGTCAAAATTTTTTTGGTCCCAAAATTTTTCAAGCTTTTTTTTTGGTCAAAATTTTTTCGAAGTTTTTTTTCGGTCAAAATTTTTTTGGTCCCAAAATTTTTCAAACTTTTTTTTGGGTCAAAATTTTTTTGGTCCCAGAATTTTTCAAACTTTTTTTTGGGTCAAAATTTTTTCGAAGTTTTTTTTTCGGTCAAAATTTTTTTGGTCCCAAAATTTTTCGAACTTTTTTTTGGGTCAAAATTTTTTCGAAGTTTTTTTTTCGGTCAAAATTTTTTTGGTCCCAAAATTTTTCAAACTTTTTTTTGGGTCAAAATTTTTTCGAAGTTTTTTTTCGGTCAAAATTTTTTTGGTCCCAAAATTTTTCGAACTTTTTTTTGGGTCAAAATTTTTTCGAAGTTTTTTTTTCGGTCAAAATTTTTATGGTCTCAAAATTTTTCAAACTTTTTTTTGGGTCAAAATTTTTTCGAAGTTTTTTTTCGGTCAAAATTTTTTTGGTCACAAAATTTTTCGAACTTTTTTTTGGGTCAAAATTTTTTTGGTCCCAAAATTTTTCGAACTTTTTTTTGGGTCAAAATTTTTTCGAAGTTTTTTTTTCGGTCAAAATTTTTTTGGTACCAAAATTTTTCAAAATTTTTTTGGTCAAAATTTTCTCGAAGTTTTTTTTCGGTCAAAATTTTTTTGGTCCCAAAATTTTTCTAACTTTTTTTTCGGTCAAAATTTTTTCGAAGTTTTTTTTTCGGTCAAAATTTTTTTGGTCTCAAAATTTTTCAAACTTTTTTTTGGGTCAAAATTTTTTCGAAGTTTTTTTTCGGTCAAAATTTTTTTGGTCCCAAAATTTTTCGAACTTTTTTTTGGGTCAAAATTTTTTTGGTCCCAAAATTTTTCAAACTTTTTTTTGGGTCAAAATTTTTTCAAACTTTTTTTTGGGTCAAAATTTTTTTGGTCCCAAAATTTTTCAAACTTTTTTTTGGGTCAAAATTTTTTTGGTCCCAAAATTTTTCAAACTTTTTTTTGGGTCAAAATTTTTTCGAAGTTTTTTTTTCGGTCAAAATTTTTTTGGTCCCAAAATTTTTCAAACTTTTTTTTTGGTCAAAATTTTTTCGAAGTTTTTTTTCGGTCAAAATTTTTTTGGTCCCAAAATTTTCCGAACTTTTTTTTGGGTCAAAATTTTTTTGGTCCCAAAATTTTTCAAACTTTTTTTTGGGTCAAAATTTTTTCGAAGTTTTTTTTTCGGTCAAAATTTTTTTGGTCCCAAAATTTTTCAAACTTTTTTTTGGGTCAAAATTTTTTCGAAGTTTTTTTTCGGTCAAAATTTTTTTGGTCCCAAAATTTTTCTAACTTTTTTTTCGGTCAAAATTTTTTTGGTTCCAAAATTTTTCAAACTTTTTTTTGGGTCAAAATTTTTTCGAAGTTTTTTTTTCGGTCAAAATTTTTTTGGTCCCAAAATTTTTCAAACTTTTTTTTTGGTCAAAATTTTTTCGAAGTTTTTTTTCGGTCAAAATTTTTTTGGTCCCAAAATTTTCCGAACTTTTTTTTGGGTCAAAATTTTTTTGGTCCCAAAATTTTTCAAACTTTTTTTTGGGTCAAAATTTTTTCGAAGTTTTTTTTTCGGTCAAAATTTTTTTGGTCCCAAAATTTTTCAAACTTTTTTTTGGGTCAAAATTTTTTTGGTTCCAAAATTTTTCAAACTTTTTTTTGGGTCAAAATTTTTTCGAAGTTTTTTTTTCGGTCAAAATTTTTTTGGTCCCAAAATTTTTCGAACTTTTTTTTGGGTCAAAATTTTTTTGGTCCCAAAATTTTTCAAACTTTTTTTTGGGTCAAAATTATTTTGGTCCCAAAATTTTTCAAACTTTTTTTTGTGTCAAAATTTTTTCAAACTTTTTTTTGGGTCAAAATTTTTTTGGTCCCAAAATTTTTCAAACTTTTTTTTCGGTCAAAATTTTTTTGGTCCCAAAATTTTTGAAACTTTTTTTTGGGTCAAAATTTTTTCGAAGTTTTTTTTTTCGGTCAAAATTTTTTTGGTCCCAAAATTTTTCAAAATTTTTTCGAAGTTTTTTTTCGGTCAAAATTTTTTTGGTCCCAAAATTTTTCAAACTTTTTTTTGGGTCAAAATTTTTTTGAAGTTTTTTTTTCGGTCAAAATTTTTTTGGTCCCAAAATTTTTCAAACTTTTTTTTGGGTCAAAATTTTTTCGATGTTTTTTTTCGGTCAAAATTTTTTGGTACCAAAATTTTTTGAACTTTTTTTTGGGTCAAAATTTTTTTGGTACCAAAATTTTTCAAACTTTTTTTTGGGTCAAAATTTTTTCGAAGTTTTTTTTTCGGTCAAAATTTTTTTGGTCCCAAAATTTTTCAAACTTTTTTTTTGGTCAAAATTTTTTCGAAGTTTTTTTTCGGTCAAAATTTTTTTGGTCCCAAAATTTTTCGAACTTTTTTTTGGGTCAAAATTTTTTTGGTCCCAAAATTTTTCAAACTTTTTTTTGGGTCAAATTTTTTTTGGTCCCAAAATTTTTCAAACTTTTTTTTGGGTCAAAATTTTTTTGGTCCCAAAATTTTTCAAACTTTTTTTTGGGTCAAAATTTTTTCGAAGTTTTTTTTTCGGTCAAAATTTTTTTGGTCCCAAAATTTTTCAAACTTTTTTTTTGGGTCAAAATTTTTTCGAAGTTCTTTTTTCGGTCAAAATTTTTTTGGTCCCAAAATTTTTTAAACTTTTTTTTGGGTCAAAATTTTTTTGGTCCCAAAATTTTTCAAACTTTTTTTTGGGTCAAAATTTTTTCGAAGTTTTTTTTTCGGTCAAAATTTTTTTGGTCCCAAAATTTTTCAAACTTTTTTTTGGGTCAAAATTTTTCGAACTTTTTTTTGGGTCAAAATTTTTTTGGTCCCAAAATTTTTCAAACTTTTTTTTGGCTCAAAATTTTTTCAAACTTTTTTTTGGGTCAAAATTTTTTTGGTCCCAAAATTTTTCGAACTTTTTTTTGGGTCAAAATTTTTTTGGTACCAAAATTTTTCAAACTTTTTTTTGGGTCAAAATTTTTTTAGTCCCAAAATTTTTCGAAATTTTTTTTGGGTCAAAATGTTTTTGGTCCCAAAATTTTTCGAACTTTTTTTTCGGTCAAAATTTTTTTGGTCCCAAAATATTTCTAACTTTTTTTGGGGTCAAAATTTTTTTGGTCCCAAAATTTTTCTAACTTTTTTTTGGGTCAAAATTTTTTCGAAGTTTTTTTTGGGTCAAAATTTTTTTGGTCCCAAAATTTTTCAAACTTTTTTTGGGGACAAAATTTTTTCGAAGTTTTTTTTCGGTCAAAATTTTTTTGGTCCCAAAATTTTTCGAACTTTTTTTTGGGTCAAAATTTTTTTGGTCCCAAACTTTTTCAAACTTTTTTTTGGGTCAAAATTGTTTTGGTCCCAAAATTTTTCAAACTTTTTTTCGAGTCAAAATTTTTTCAAACTTTTTTTTGGGTCAAAATTTTTTTGGTCCCAAAATTTTTCAAACTTTTTTTTTGGGTCAAAATTTTTTTGGTCCCAGAATTTTTCAAACTTTTTTTTTTGTCAAAATTTTTTCGAAGTTTTTTTTCGGTCAATATTTTTTTGGTCCCAAAATTTTTCAAACTTTTTTTTGGGTCAAAATTTTTTCGAAGTTTTTTTTCGGTCAAAATTTTTTTGGTCCCAAAATTTTTCGAACTTTTTTTTGGGTCAAAATTTTTTTGGTCCCAAAATTTTTCAAACTTTTTTTTGGGTCAAAATTTTTTCGAAGTTTTTTTTTCGGTCAAAATTTTTTTGGTCCCAAAATTTTTCAAACTTTTTTTTGGGTCAAAATTTTTTCGAAGTTCTTTTTTCGGTCAAAATTTTTTTGGTCCCAAAATTTTTCAAACTTTTTTTTGGGTCAAAATTTTTTTGGTACCAAAATTTTTCAAACTTTTTTTTTGGTCAAAACTTTTTCGAAGTTTTTTTTCGGTCAAAATTTTTTTGGTCCCAAAATTTTCCGAACTTTTTTTTGGGTCAAAATTTTTTCGAAGTATTTTTTTCGGTCAAAATTTTTTTGGTCCCAAAATTTTTCAAACTTTTTTTTGGGTCAAAATTTTTTCGAAGTTTTTTTTCGGTCAAAATTTTTTTGGTCCCAAAATTTTTCGAACTTTTTTTTGGGTCAAAATTTTTTTGGTCCCAAAATTTTTCAAACTTTTTTTTGGCTCAAAATTTTTTCGAAGTTTTTTTTTCGGTCAAAATTTTTTTGGTCCCAAAATTTTTCGAACTTTTTTTTGGGTCAAAATTTTTTTGGTACCAAAATTTTTCAAACTTTTTTTTGGGTCAAAATTTTTTTAGTCCCAAAATTTTTCGAAATTTTTTTTGGGTCAAAATTTTTTTGGTCCCAAAATTTTTCGAACTTTTTTTTCGGTCAAAATTTTTTTGGTCCCAAAATATTTCTAACTTTTTTTGCGGTCAAAATTTTTTTGGTCCCAAAATTTTTCTAACTTTTTTTTGGGTCAAAATTTTTTCGAAGTTTTTTTTTCGGTCAAAATTTTTTTGGTCCCAAAATTTTTCGAACTTTTTTTTGGGTCAAAATTTTTTTGGTCCCAAAATTTTTCGAACTTTTTTTTCGGTCAAAATTTTTTTGGTCCCAAAATATTTCTAACTTTTTTTGCGGTCAAAATTTTTTTGGTCCCAAAATTTTTCTAACTTTTTTTTGGGTCAAAATTTTTTCGAAGTTTTTTTTTCGGTCAAAATTTTTTTGGTCCCAAAATTTTTCAAACTTTTTTTTGGGACAAAATTTTTTCGAAGTTTTTTTTCGGTCAAAATTTTTTTGGTCCCAAAATTTTTCGAACTTTTTTTGGGTCAAAATTTTTTTGGTCCCAAACTTTTTCAAACTTTTTTTTGGGTCAAAATTGTTTTGGTCCCAAAATTTTTCAAACTTTTTTTCGAGTCAAAATTTTTTCAAACTTTTTTTTGGGTCAAAATTTTTTTGGTCCCAAAATTTTTCAAACTTTTTTTTGGGTCAAAATTTTTTTGGTCCCAGAATTTTTCAAACTTTTTTTTTGGTCAAAATTTTTTCGAAGTTTTTTTTCGGTCAAAATTTTTTTCGTCCCAAAATTTTTCGAACTTTTTTTTGGGTCAAAATTTTTTAGAAGTTTTTTTTTCGGTCAAAATTTTTTTGGTCCCAAAATTTTTCAAACTTTTTTTTGGGTCAAAATTTTTTCGAAGTTTTTTTTCGGTCAAAATTTTTTTGGTCCCAAAATTTTTCGAACTTTTTTTTGGGTCAAAATTTTTTCGAAGTTTTTTTTTCGGTCAAAATTTTTTTGGTCTCAAAATTTTTCAAACTTTTTTTTGGGTCAAAATTTTTTCGAAGTTTTTTTTCGGTCAAAATTTTTTTGGTCACAAAATTTTTCGAACTTTTTTTTGGGTCAAAATTTTTTTGGTCCCAAAATTTTTCGAACTTTTTTTTGGGTCAAAATTTTTTCGAAGTTTTTTTTTCGGTCAAAATTTTTTTGGTCCCAAAATTTTTCAAACTTTTTTTTTGGTCAAAATTTTCTCGAAGTTTTTTTTCGGTCAAAATTTTTTTGGTCCCAAAATTTTTCTAACTTTTTTTTCGGTCAAAATTTTTTCGAAGTTTTTTTTTCGGTCAAAATTTTTTTGGTCTCAAAATTTTTCAAACTTTTTTTTGGGTCAAAATTTTTTCGAAGTTTTTTTTCGGTCAAAATTTTTTTGGTCCCAAAATTTTTCGAACTTTTTTTTGGGTCAAAATTTTTTTGGTCCCAAAATTTTTCAAACTTTTTTTTGGGTCAAAATTTTTTCAAACTTTTTTTTGGGTCAAAATTTTTTTGGTCCCAAAATTTTTCAAACTTTTTTTTGGGTCAAAATTTTTTTGGTCCCAAAATTTTTCAAACTTTTTTTTGGGTCAAAATTTTTTCGAAGTTTTTTTTTCGGTCAAAATTTTTTTGGTCCCAAAATTTTTCAAACTTTTTTTTTGGTCAAAATTTTTTCGAAGTTTTTTTTCGGTCAAAATTTTTTTGGTCCCAAAATTTTCCGAACTTTTTTTTGGGTCAAAATTTTTTTGGTCCCAAAATTTTTCAAACTTTTTTTTGGGTCAAAATTTTTTCGAAGTTTTTTTTTCGGTCAAAATTTTTTTGGTCCCAAAATTTTTCAAACTTTTTTTTGGGTCAAAATTTTTTCGAAGTTTTTTTTCGGTCAAAATTTTTTTGGTCCCAAAATTTTTCTAACTTTTTTTTCGGTCAAAATTTTTTTGGTTCCAAAATTTTTCAAACTTTTTTTTGGGTCAAAATTTTTTCGAAGTTTTTTTTTCGGTCAAAATTTTTTTGGTCCCAAAATTTTTCAAACTTTTTTTTTGGTCAAAATTTTTTCGAAGTTTTTTTTCGGTCAAAATTTTTTTGGTCCCAAAATTTTCCGAACTTTTTTTTGGGTCAAAATTTTTTTGGTCCCAAAATTTTTCAAACTTTTTTTTGGGTCAAAATTTTTTCGAAGTTTTTTTTTCGGTCAAAATTTTTTTGGTCCCAAAATTTTTCAAACTTTTTTTTGGGTCAAAATTTTTTTGGTTCCAAAATTTTTCAAACTTTTTTTTGGGTCAAAATTTTTTCGAAGTTTTTTTTCGGTCAAAATTTTTTTGGTCCCAAAATTTTTCGAACTTTTTTTTGGGTCAAAATTTTTTTGGTCCCAAAATTTTTCAAACTTTTTTTTGGGTCAAAATTGTTTTGGTCCCAAAATTTTTCAAACTTTTTTTTGTGTCAAAATTTTTTCAAACTTTTTTTTGGGTCAAAATTTTTTTGGTCCCAAAATTTTTCAAACTTTTTTTTCGGTCAAAATTTTTTTGGTCCCAAAATTTTTGAAACTTTTTTTTGGGTCAAAATTTTTTCGAAGTTTTTTTTTTCGGTCAAAATTTTTTTGGTCCCAAAATTTTTCAAAATTTTTTCGAAGTTTTTTTTCGGTCAAAATTTTTTTGGTCCCAAAATTTTTCAAACTTTTTTTTGGGTCAAAATTTTTTCGAAGTTTTTTTTTCGGTCAAAATTTTTTTGGTCCCAAAATTTTTCAAACTTTTTTTTGGGTCAAAATTTTTTCGATGTTTTTTTTCGGTCAAAATTTTTTTGGTACCAAAATTTTTTGAACTTTTTTTTGGGTCAAAATTTTTTTGGTACCAAAATTTTTCAAACTTTTTTTTGGGTCAAAATTTTTTCGAAGTTTTTTTTTCGGTCAAAATTTTTTTGGTCCCAAAATTTTTCAAACTTTTTTTTTGGTCAAAATTTTTTTGAAGTTTTTTTTCGGTCAAAATTTTTTTGGTCCCAAAATTTTTCGAACTTTTTTTTGGGTCAAAATTTTTTTGGTCCCAAAATTTTTCAAACTTTTTTTTGGGTCAAAATTTTTTTGGTCCCAAAATTTTTCAAACTTTTTTTTGGGTCAAAATTTTTTCGAAGTTTTTTTTTCGGTCAAAATTTTTTTGGTCCCAAAATTTTTCAAACTTTTTTTTTGGTCAAAATTTTTTCGAAGTTTTTTTTCGGTCAAAATTTTTTTGGTCCCAAAATTTTTCGACCTCTTTTTTGGGTCAAAATTTTTTTGGTCCCAAAATTTTTCAAACTTTTTTTTGGGTCAAATTTTTTTTGGTCCCAAAATTTTTCAAACTTTTTTTTTGGTCAAAATTTTTTCGAAGTTTTTTTTCGGTCAAAATTTTTTTGGTCCCAAAATTTTTCGAACTTTTTTTTGGGTCAAAATTTTTTTGGTCCCAAAATTTTTCAAACTTTTTTTTGGGTCAAAATTTTTTTGGTCCCAAAATTTTTCAAACTTTTTTTTGGGTCAAAATTTTTTCGAAGTTTTTTTTTCGGTCAAAATTTTTTTGGTCCCAAAATTTTTCAAACTTTTTTTTTGGTCAAAATTTTTTCGAAGTTTTTTTTCGGTCAAAATTTTTTTGGTCCCAAAATTTTTCGACCTCTTTTTTGGGTCAAAATTTTTTTGGTCCCAAAATTTTTCAAACTTTTTTTTGGGTCAAATTTTTTTTGGTCCCAAAATTTTTCAAACTTTTTTTTGGGTCAAAATTTTTTTGGTCCCAAAATTTTTCAAACTTATTTTTTGGTCAAAATTTTTTCGAAGTTTTTTTTCGGTCAAAATTTTTTTGGTCCCAAAATTTTCCGAACTTTTGTTTGGGTCAAAATTTTTTTGGTCCCAAAATTTTTCAAACTTTTTTTTGGGTCAAAATTTTTTCGAAGTTTTTTTTCGGTCAAACTTTTTTTGGTCCCAAAATTTTTCGAACTTTTTTTTGGGTCAAAATTTTTTTGGTCCCAAAATTTTTCAAACTTTTTTTTGGGTCAAAATTTTTTCGAAGTTTTTTTTTCGGTAAAAATTTTTTTGGTCCCAAAATTTTTCAAACTTTTTTTTGGGTCAAAATTGTTTTGGTCCGAAAATTTTTCAAACTTTTTTTTGGGTCAAAATTGTTTTGGTCCCAAAATTTTTCAAACTTTTTTTTGGGTCAAAATTTTTTCGAAGTTTTTTTTTCGGTAAAAATTTTTTTGGTCCCAAAATTTTTCAAACTTTTTTTTTGGTCAAAATTTTTTCGAAGTTTTTTTTCGGTCAAAATTTTTTTGGTCCCAAAATTTTCCGAACTTTTTTTTTGGGTCAAAATTTTTTTGGTCCCAAAATTTTTCAAACTTTTTTTTGGGTCAAAATTGTTTTGGTCCCAAAATTTTTCAAACTTTTTTTTGTGTCAAAATTTTTTCAAACTTTTTTTTGGGTCAAAATTTTTTTGGTCCCAAAATTTTTCAAACTTTTTTTTGGGTCAAAATTTTTTCAAAGTTTTTTTTTCGGTCAAAATATTTTTGGTCCCAAAATTTTTCAAACTTTTTTTTTGGTCAAAATTTTTTCGAAGTTTTTTTTCGGTCAAAATTTTTTTGGTCCCAAAATTTTCCGAACTTTTTTTTGGGTCAAAATTTTTTTGGTCCCAAAATTTTTCAAACTTCTTTTTGGGTCAAAATTTTTTCGAAGTTTTTTTTTCGGTCAAAATTTTCTTGGTCCCAAAATTTTTCAAACTTTTTTTTGGGTCAAAATTTTTTCGAAGTTTTTTTTTCGGTCAAAGTTTTTTTGGTCCCAAAATTTTTCAAACTTTTTTTTGGGTCAAAATTTTTTCGAAGTTTTTTTTTCGGTCAAAATTTTTTTGGTCCCAAAATTTTTCAAACTTTTTTTTTGGTCAAAATTTTTTCGAAGTTTTTTTTCGGTCAAAATTTTTTTGGTCCCAAAATTTTCCGAACTTTTTTTTGGGTCAAAATTTTTTTGGTCCCAAAATTTTTCAAACTTTTTTTTGGGTCAAAATTTTTTCGAAGTTTTTTTTCGGTCAAAATTTTTTTGGTCCCAAAATTTTTCTAACTTTTTTTTCGGTCAAAATTTTTTTAGTCCCAAAATTTTTCGAAATTTTTTTTGGGTCAAAATTTTTTTGGTCCCAAAATTTTTCGAACTTTTTTTTCGGTCAAAATTTTTTTGGTCCCAAAATATTTCTAACTTTTTTTGGGGTCAAAATTTTTTTGGTCCCAAAATTTTTCTAACTTTTTTTTGGGTCAAAATTTTTTCGAAGTTTTTTTTTCGGTCAAAATTTTTTTGGTCCCAAAATTTTTCAAACTTTTTTTTGGGACAAAATTTTTTCGAAGTTTTTTTTCGGTCAAAATTTTTTTGGTCCCAAAATTTTTCGAAATTTTTTTTGGGTCAAAATTTTTTTGGTCCCAAACTTTTTCAAACTTTTTTTTGGGTCAAAATTGTTTTGGTCCCAAAATTTTTCAAACTTTTTTTCGAGTCAAAATTTTTTCAAACTTTTTTTTGGGTCAAAATTTTTTTGGTCCCAAAATTTTTCAAACTTTTTTTTGGGTCAAAATTTTTTTGGTCCCAGAACTTTTCAAACTTTTTTTTTGGTCAAAATTTTTTCGAAGTTTTTTTTCGGTCAAAATTTTTTTGGTCCCAAAATTTTTCGAACTTTTTTTTGGGTCAAAATTTTTTCGAAGTTTTTTTTTCGGTCAAAATTTTTTTGGTTCCAAAATTTTTCAAACTTTTTTTTGGGTCAAAATTTTTTCGAAGTTTTTTTTCGGTCAAAATTTCTTTGGTCCCAAAATTTTTCAAACTTTTTTTTGGGTCAAAATTTTTTTGGTCCCAAAATTTTTCAAACTTTTTTTTGGCTCAAAATTTTTTCGAAGTTTTTTTTTCGGTCAAAATTTTTTTGGTCCCAAAATTTTTCGAACTTTTTTTTGGGTCAAAATTTTTTTGGTACCAAAATTTTTCAAACTTTTTTTTGGGTCAAAATTTTTTTAGTCCCAAAATTTTTCGAAATTTTTTTTGGGTCAAAATTTTTTTGGTCCCAAAATTTTTCGAACTTTTTTTTCGGTCAAAATTTTTTTGGTCCCAAAATATTTCTAACTTTTTTTGGGGTCAAAATTTTTTTGGTCCCAAAATTTTTCTAACTTTTTTTTGGGTCAAAATTTTTTCGAAGTTTTTTTTTCGGTCAAAATTTTTTTGGTCCCAAAATTTTTCAAACTTTTTTTTGGGACAAAATTTTTTCGAAGTTTTTTTTCGGTCAAAATTTTTTTGGTCCCAAAATTTTTCGAACTTTTTTTTGGGTCAAAATTTTTTTGGTCCCAAACTTTTTCAAACTTTTTTTTGGGTCAAAATTGTTTTGGTCCCAAAATTTTTCAAACTTTTTTTCGAGTCAAAATTTTTTCAAACTTTTTTTTGGGTCAAAATTTTTTTGGTCCCAAAATTTTTCAAACTTTTTTTTGGGTCAAAATTTTTTTGGTCCCAGAATTTTTCAAACTTTTTTTTTGGTCAAAATTTTTTCGAAGTTTTTTTTCGGTCAAAATTTTTTTGGTCCCAAAATTTTTCGAACTTTTTTTTGGGTCAAAATTTTTTCGAAGTTTTTTTTTCGGTCAAAATTTTTTTGGTCCCAAAATTTTTCAAACTTTTTTTTGGGTCAAAATTTTTTCGAAGTTTTTTTTCGGTCAAAATTTTTTTGGTCCCAAAATTTTTCGAACTTTTTTTGGGTCAAAATTTTTTCGAAGTTTTTTTTTCGGTCAAAATTTTTTTGGTCTCAAAATTTTTCAAACTTTTTTTTGGGTCAAAATTTTTTCGAAGTTTTTTTTCGGTCAAAACTTTTTTGGTCCCAAAATTTTTCGAACTTTTTTTTGTGTCAAAATTTTTTTGGTCCCAAAATTTTTCGAACTTTTTTTTGGGTCAAAATTTTTTCGAAGTTTTTTTTTCGGTCAAAATTTTTTTGGTCCCAAAATTTTTCAAACTTTTTTTTTGGTCAAAATTTTCTCGAAGTTTTTTTTCGGTCAAAATTTTTTTGGTCCCAAAATTTTTCTAACTTTTTTTTCGGTCAAAATTTTTTCGAAGTTTTTTTTTCGGTCAAAATTTTTTTGGTCTCAAAATTTTTCAAACTTTTTTTTGGGTCAAAATTTTTTCGAAGTTTTTTTTCGGTCAAAATTTTTTTGGTCCCAAAATTTTTCGAACTTTTTTTTGGGTCAAAATTTTTTTGGTCCCAAAATTTTTCAAACTTTTTTTTGGGTCAAAATTTTTTCAAACTTTTTTTTGGGTCAAAATTTTTTTGGTCCCAAAATTTTTCAAACTTTTTTTTGGGTCAAAATTTTTTTGGTCCCAAAATTTTTCAAACTTTTTTTTGGGTCAAAATTTTTTCGAAGTTTTTTTTTCGGTCAAAATTTTTTTGGTCCCAAAATTTTTCAAACTTTTTTTTTGGTCAAAATTTTTTCGAAGTTTTTTTTCGGTCAAAATTTTTTTGGTCCCAAAATTTTCCGAACTTTTTTTTGGGTCAAAATTTTTTTGGTCCCAAAATTTTTCAAACTTTTTTTTGGGTCAAAATTTTTTCGAAGTTTTTTTTTCGGTCAAAATTTTTTTGGTCCCAAAATTTTTCAAACTTTTTTTTGGGTCAAAATTTTTTCGAAGTTTTTTTTCGGTCAAAATTTTTTTGGTCCCAAAATTTTTCTAACTTTTTTTTCGGTCAAAATTTTTTTGGTTCCAAAATTTTTCAAACTTTTTTTTGGGTCAAAATTTTTTCGAAGTTTTTTTTTCGGTCAAAATTTTTTTGGTCCCAAAATTTTTCAAACTTTTTTTTTGGTCAAAATTTTTTCGAAGTTTTTTTTCGGTCAAAATTTTTTTGGTCCCAAAATTTTCCGAACTTTTTTTTGGGTCAAAATTTTTTTGGTCCCAAAATTTTTCAAACTTTTTTTTGGGTCAAAATTTTTTCGAAGTTTTTTTTTCGGTCAAAATTTTTTTGGTCCCAAAATTTTTCAAACTTTTTTTTGGGTCAAAATTTTTTTGGTTCCAAAATTTTTCAAACTTTTTTTTGGGTCAAAATTTTTTCGAAGTTTTTTTTCGGTCAAAATTTTTTTGGTCCCAAAATTTTTCGAACTTTTTTTTGGGTCAAAATTTTTTTGGTCCCAAAATTTTTCAAACTTTTTTTTGGGTCAAAATTGTTTTGGTCCCAAAATTTTTCAAACTTTTTTTTGTGTCAAAATTTTTTCAAACTTTTTTTTGGGTCAAAATTTTTTTGGTCCCAAAATTTTTCAAACTTTTTTTTCGGTCAAAATTTTTTTGGTCCCAAAATTTTTCAAACTTTTTTTTGGGTCAAAATTTTTTCGAAGTTTTTTTTTTCGGTCAAAATTTTTTTGGTCCCAAAATTTTTCAAAATTTTTTCGAAGTTTTTTTTCGGTCAAAATTTTTTTGGTCCCAAAATTTTTCAAACTTTTTTTTGGGTCAAAATTTTTTCGAAGTTTTTTTTTCGGTCAAAATTTTTTTGGTCCCAAAATTTTTCAAACTTTTTTTTGGGTCAAAATTTTTTCGATGTTTTTTTTCGGTCAAAATTTTTTTGGTACCAAAATTTTTTGAACTTTTTTTTGGGTCAAAATTTTTTTGGTACCAAAATTTTTCAAACTTTTTTTTGGGTCAAAATTTTTTCGAAGTTTTTTTTTCGGTCAAAATTTTTTTGGTCCCAAAATTTTTCAAACTTTTTTTTTGGTCAAAATTTTTTCGAAGTTTTTTTTCGGTCAAAATTTTTTTGGTCCCAAAATTTTTCGAACTTTTTTTTGGGTCAAAATTTTTTTGGTCCCAAAATTTTTCAAACTTTTTTTTGGGTCAAATTTTTTTTGGTCCCAAAATTTTTCAAACTTTTTTTTGGGTCAAAATTTTTTCAAACTTTTTTTTGGGTCAAAATTTTTTTGGTCCCAAAATTTTTCAAACTTTTTTTTGGGTCAAAATTTTTTCAAAGTTTTTTTTTCGGTCAAAATATTTTTGGTCCCAAAATTTTTCAAACTTTTTTTTGGGTCAAAATTTTTTTGGTCCCAAAATTTTTCAAACTTTTTTTTGGGTCAAATTTTTTTTGGTCCCAAAATTTTTCAAACTTTTTTTTGGGTCAAAATTTTTTTGGTCCCAAAATTTTTCAAACTTTTTTTTGGGTCAAAATTTTTTCGAAGTTTTTTTTTCGGTCAAAATTTTTTTGGTCCCAAAATTTTTCAAACTTTTTTTTTGGTCAAAATTTTTTCGAAGTTTTTTTTCGGTCAAAATTTTTTTGGTCCCAAAATTTTTCGAACTTTTTTTTGGGTCAAAATTTTTTTGGTCCCAAAATTTTTCAAACTTTTTTTTGGGTCAAATTTTTTTTGGTCCCAAAATTTTTCAAACTTTTTTTTGGGTCAAAATTTTTTTGGTCCCAAAATTTTTCAAACTTTTTTTTGGGTCAAAATTTTTTCGAAGTTTTTTTTTCGGTCAAAATTTTTTTGGTCCCAAAATTTTTCAAACTTATTTTTTGGTCAAAATTTTTTCGAAGTTTTTTTTCGGTCAAAATTTTTTTGGTCCCAAAATTTTCCGAACTTTTGTTTGGGTCAAAATTTTTTTGGTCCCAAAATTTTTCAAACTTTTTTTTGGGTCAAAATTTTTTCGAAGTTTTTTTTCGGTCAAACTTTTTTTGGTCCCAAAATTTTTCGAACTTTTTTTTGGGTCAAAATTTTTTTGGTCCCAAAATTTTTCAAACTTTTTTTTGGGTCAAAATTTTTTCGAAGTTTTTTTTTCGGTAAAAATTTTTTTGGTCCCAAAATTTTTCAAACTTTTTTTTCGGTCAAAATTGTTTTGGTCCGAAAATTTTTCTAACTTTTTTTTGGGTCAAAATTGTTTTGGTCCCAAAATTTTTCAAACTTTTTTTTGGGTCAAAATTTTTTCGAAGTTTTTTTTTGGGTAAATATTTTTTTGGTCCCAAAATTTTTCAAACTTTTTTTTTGGTCAAAATTTTTTCGAAGTTTTTTTTCGGTCAAAATTTTTTTGGTCCCAAAATTTTCCGAACTTTTTTTTGGGTCAAAATTTTTTTGGTCCCAAAATTTTTCAAACTTTTTTTTGGGTCAAAATTTTTTCAAACTTTTTTTTGGGTCAAAATTTTTTTGGTCCCAAAATTTTTCAAACTTTTTTTTGGGTCAAAATTTTTTCAAAGTTTTTTTTTCGGTCAAAATATTTTTGGTCCCAAAATTTTTCAAACTTTTTTTTTTGGTCAAAATTTTTTCGAAGTTTTTTTTCGGTCAAAATTTTTTTGGTCCCAAAATTTTCCGAACTTTTTTTTGGGTCAAAATTTTTTTGGTCCCAAAATTTTTCAAACTTCTTTTTGGGTCAAAATTTTTTCGAAGTTTTTTTTTCGGTCAAAATTTTTTTGGTCCCAAAATTTTTCAAACTTTTTTTTGGGTCAAAATTTTTTCGAAGTTTTTTTTTCGGTCAAAATTTTTTTGGTCCCAAAATTTTTCAAACTTCTTTTTGGGTCAAAATTTTTTCGAAGTTTTTTTTTCGGTCAAAATTTTTTTGGTCCCAAAATTTTTCAAACTTTTTTTTGGGTCAAAATTTTTTCGAAGTTTTTTTTTCGGTCAAAATTTTTTTGGTCCCAAAATTTTTCAAACTTTTTTTTGGGTCAAAATTTTTTCGAAGTTTTTTTTTCGGTCAAAATTTTTTTGGTCCCAAAATTTTTCAAACTTTTTTTTGGGTCAAAATTTTTTCGAAGTTTTTTTTTCGGTCAAAATTTTTTTGGTCCCAAAATTTTTCAAACTTTTTTTTTGGTCAAAATTTTTTCGAAGTTTTTTTTCGGTCAAAATTTTTTTGGTCCCAAAATTTTTCGAACTTTTTTTTGGGTCAAAATTTTTTTGGTCCCAAAATTTTTCAAACTTTTTTTTGGGTCAAAATTTTTTCAAACTTTTTTTTGGGTCAAAATTTTTTTGGTCCCAAAATTTTTCAAACTTTTTTTTGGGTCAAAATTTTTTTGGTCCCAAAATTTTTCAAACTTTTTTTTGGGTCAAAATTTTTTCGAAGTTTTTTTTTCGGTCAAAATTGTTTTGGTCCCAAAATTTTTCAAACTTTTGTTTCTGTCAAAATTTTTTCAAACTTCTTTTTGGGTCAAAATTTTTTTGGTCCCAAAATTTTTCAATCTTTTTTTTGGGTCAAAAATTTTTTGGTCCCAAAATTTTTCAAATTTTTTTTTGGGTCAAAATTTTTTCGAAGTTTTTTTTCGGTCAAAATTTTTTTGGTCCCAAAATTTTTCGAACTTTTTTTTGGGTCAAAATTTTTTTGGTCCCAAAATTTTTCAAACTTTTTTTTGGGTCAAATTTTTTTTGGTCCCAAAATTTTTCAAACTTTTTTTTGGGTCAAAATTTTTTCAAACTTTTTTTTGGGTCAAAATTTTTTTGGTCCCAAAATTTTTCAAACTTTTTTTTGGGTCAAAATTTTTTCAAAGTTTTTTTTTCGGTCAAAATATTTTTGGTCCCAAAATTTTTCAAACTTTTTTTTGGGTCAAAATTTTTTTGGTCCCAAAATTTTTCAAACTTTTTTTTGGGTCAAATTTTTTTTGGTCCCAAAATTTTTCAAACTTTTTTTTGGGTCAAAATTTTTTTGGTCCCAAAATTTTTCAAACTTTTTTTTGGGTCAAAATTTTTTCGAAGTTTTTTTTTCGGTCAAAATTTTTTTGGTCCCAAAATTTTTCAAACTTTTTTTTTGGTCAAAATTTTTTCGAAGTTTTTTTTCGGTCAAAATTTTTTTGGTCCCAAAATTTTTCGAACTTTTTTTTGGGTCAAAATTTTTTTGGTCCCAAAATTTTTCAAACTTTTTTTTGGGTCAAATTTTTTTTGGTCCCAAAATTTTTCAAACTTTTTTTTGGGTCAAAATTTTTTTGGTCCCAAAATTTTTCAAACTTTTTTTTGGGTCAAAATTTTTTCGAAGTTTTTTTTTCGGTCAAAATTTTTTTGGTCCCAAAATTTTTCAAACTTATTTTTTGGTCAAAATTTTTTCGAAGTTTTTTTTCGGTCAAAATTTTTTTGGTCCCAAAATTTTCCGAACTTTTGTTTGGGTCAAAATTTTTTTGGTCCCAAAATTTTTCAAACTTTTTTTTGGGTCAAAATTTTTTCGAAGTTTTTTTTCGGTCAAACTTTTTTTGGTCCCAAAATTTTTCGAACTTTTTTTTGGGTCAAAATTTTTTTGGTCCCAAAATTTTTCAAACTTTTTTTTGGGTCAAAATTTTTTCGAAGTTTTTTTTTCGGTAAAAATTTTTTTGGTCCCAAAATTTTTCAAACTTTTTTTTCGGTCAAAATTGTTTTGGTCCGAAAATTTTTCTAACTTTTTTTTGGGTCAAAATTGTTTTGGTCCCAAAATTTTTCAAACTTTTTTTTGGGTCAAAATTTTTTCGAAGTTTTTTTTTGGGTAAATATTTTTTTGGTCCCAAAATTTTTCAAACTTTTTTTTTGGTCAAAATTTTTTCGAAGTTTTTTTTCGGTCAAAATTTTTTTGGTCCCAAAATTTTCCGAACTTTTTTTTGGGTCAAAATTTTTTTGGTCCCAAAATTTTTCAAACTTTTTTTTGGGTCAAAATTTTTTCAAACTTTTTTTTGGGTCAAAATTTTTTTGGTCCCAAAATTTTTCAAACTTTTTTTTGGGTCAAAATTTTTTCAAAGTTTTTTTTTCGGTCAAAATATTTTTGGTCCCAAAATTTTTCAAACTTTTTTTTTTGGTCAAAATTTTTTCGAAGTTTTTTTTCGGTCAAAATTTTTTTGGTCCCAAAATTTTCCGAACTTTTTTTTGGGTCAAAATTTTTTTGGTCCCAAAATTTTTCAAACTTCTTTTTGGGTCAAAATTTTTTCGAAGTTTTTTTTTCGGTCAAAATTTTTTTGGTCCCAAAATTTTTCAAACTTTTTTTTGGGTCAAAATTTTTTCGAAGTTTTTTTTTCGGTCAAAATTTTTTTGGTCCCAAAATTTTTCAAACTTCTTTTTGGGTCAAAATTTTTTCGAAGTTTTTTTTTCGGTCAAAATTTTTTTGGTCCCAAAATTTTTCAAACTTTTTTTTGGGTCAAAATTTTTTCGAAGTTTTTTTTTCGGTCAAAATTATTTTGGTCCCAAAATTTTTCAAACTTTTTTTTGGGTCAAAATTTTTTCGAAGTTTTTTTTTCGGTCAAAATTTTTTTGGTCCCAAAATTTTTCAAACTTTTTTTTGGGTCAAAATTTTTTCGAAGTTTTTTTTTCGGTCAAAATTTTTTTGGTCCCAAAATTTTTCAAACTTTTTTTTTGGTCAAAATTTTTTCGAAGTTTTTTTTCGGTCAAAATTTTTTTGGTCCCAAAATTTTCCGAACTTTTTTTTGGGTCAAAATTTTTTTGGTCCCAAAATTTTTCAAACTTTTTTTTGGGTCAAAATTTTTTCGAAGTTTTTTTTCGGTCAAAATTTTTTTGGTCCCAAAATTTTTCTAACTTTTTTTTCGGTCAAAATTTTTTTAGTCCCAAAATTTTTCGAAATTTTTTTTGGGTCAAAATTTTTTTGGTCCCAAAATTTTTCGAACTTTTTTTTCGGTCAAAATTTTTTTGGTCCCAAAATATTTCTAACTTTTTTTGGGGTCAAAATTTTTTTGGTCCCAAAATTTTTCTAACTTTTTTTTGGGTCAAAATTTTTTCGAAGTTTTTTTTTCGGTCAAAATTTTTTTGGTCCCAAAATTTTTCAAACTTTTTTTTGGGACAAAATTTTTTCGAAGTTTTTTTTCGGTCAAAATTTTTTTGGTCCCAAAATTTTTCGAACTTTTTTTTGGGTCAAAATTTTTTTGGTCCCAAACTTTTTCAAACTTTTTTTTGGGTCAAAATTGTTTTGGTCCCAAAATTTTTCAAACTTTTTTTCGAGTCAAAATTTTTTCAAACTTTTTTTTGGGTCAAAATTTTTTTGGTCCCAAAATTTTTCAAACTTTTTTTTGGGTCAAAATTTTTTTGGTCCCAGAATTTTTCAAACTTTTTTTTTGGTCAAAATTTTTTCGAAGTTTTTTTTCGGTCAAAATTTTTTTGGTCCCAAAATTTTTCGAACTTTTTTTTGGGTCAAAATTTTTTCGAAGTTTTTTTTTCGGTCAAAATTTTTTTGGTCCCAAAATTTTTCAAACTTTTTTTTGGGTCAAAATTTTTTCGAAGTTTTTTTTCGGTCAAAATTTTTTTGGTCCCAAAATTTTTCGAACTTTTTTTTGGGTCAAAATTTTTTCGAAGTTTTTTTTTCGGTCAAAATTTTTTTGGTCTCAAAATTTTTCAAACTTTTTTTTCGGTCAAAATTTTTTCGAAGTTTTTTTTCGGTCAAAATTTTTTTGGTCCCAAAATTTTTCGAACTTTTTTTTGGGTCAAAATTTTTTTGGTCCCAAAATTTTTCGAACTTTTTTTTGGGTCAAAATTTTTTCGAAGTTTTTTTTTCGGTCAAAATTTTTTTGGTCCCAAAATTTTTCAAACTTTTTTTTTGGTCAAAATTTTCTCGAAGTTTTTTTTCGGTCAAAATTTTTTTGGTCCCAAAATTTTTCTAACTTTTTTTTCGGTCAAAATTTTTTCGAAGTTTTTTTTTCGGTCAAAATTTTTTTGGTCTCAAAATTTTTCAAACTTTTTTTTGGGTCAAAATTTTTTCGAAGTTTTTTTTCGGTCAAAATTTTTTTGGTCCCAAAATTTTTCGAACTTTTTTTTGGGTCAAAATTTTTTTGGTCCCAAAATTTTTCAAACTTTTTTTTGGGTCAAAATTTTTTCAAACTTTTTTTTGGGTCAAAATTTTTTTGGTCCCAAAATTTTTCAAACTTTTTTTTGGGTCAAAATTTTTTTGGTCCCAAAATTTTTCAAACTTTTTTTTGGGTCAAAATTTTTTCGAAGTTTTTTTTTCGGTCAAAATTGTTTTGGTCCCAAAATTTTTCAAACTTTTGTTTCTGTCAAAATTTTTTCAAACTTCTTTTTGGGTCAAAATTTTTTTGGTCCCAAAATTTTTCAATCTTTTTTTTGGGTCAAAAATTTTTTGGTCCCAAAATTTTTCAAACTTTTTTTTGGGTCAAAATTTTTTCGAAGTTTTTTTTCGGTCAAAATTTTTTTGGTCCCAAAATTTTTCGAACTTTTTTTTGGGTCAAAATTTTTTTGGTCCCAAAATTTTTCAAACTTTTTTTTGGGTCAAATTTTTTTTGGTCCCAAAATTTTTCAAACTTTTTTTTGGGTCAAAATTTTTTTGGTCCCAAAATTTTTCAAACTTTTTTTTGGGTCAAAATTTTTTCGAAGTTTTTTTTTCGGTCAAAATTTTTTTGGTCCCAAAATTTTTCAAACTTTTTTTTTGGTCAAAATTTTTTCGAAGTTTTTTTTCGGTCAAAATTTTTTTGGTCCCAAAATTTTTCGAACTTTTTTTTGGGTCAAAATTTTTTTGGTCCCAAAATTTTTCAAACTTTTTTTTGGGTCAAATTTTTTTTGGTCCCAAAATTTTTCAAACTTTTTTTTGGGTCAAAATTTTTTTGGTCCCAAAATTTTTCAAACTTTTTTTTGGGTCAAAATTTTTTCGAAGTTTTTTTTTCGGTCAAAATTTTTTTGGTCCCAAAATTTTTCAAACTTTTTTTTTGGTCAAAATTTTTTCGAAGTTTTTTTTCGGTCAAAATTTTTTTGGTCCCAAAATTTTCCGAACTTTTTTTTGGGTCAAAATTTTTTTGGTCCCAAAATTTTTCAAACTTTTTTTTGGGTCAAAATTTTTTCGAAGTTTTTTTTCGGTCAAAATTTTTTTGGTCCCAAAATTTTTCTAACTTTTTTTTCGGTCAAAATTTTTTTGGTTCCAAAATTTTTCAAACTTTTTTTTTGGTCAAAATTTTTTCGAAGTTTTTTTTTCGGTCAAAATTTTTTTGGTCCCAAAATTTTTCAAACTTTTTTTTTGGTCAAAATTTTTTCGAAGTTTTTTTTCGGTCAAAATTTTTTTGGTCCCAAAATTTTCCGAACTTTTTTTTGGGTCAAAATTTTTTTGGTCCCAAAATTTTTCAAACTTTTTTTTGGGTCAAAATTTTTTCGAAGTTTTTTTTCGGTCAAAATTTTTTTGGTCCCAAAATTTTTCTAACTTTTTTTTCGGTCAAAATTTTTTTGGTTCCAAAATTTTTCAAACTTTTTTTTGTGTCAAAATTTTTTCGAAGTTTTTTTTCGGTCAAAATTTTTTTGGTCCCAAAATTTTTCGAACTTTTTTTTGGGTCAAAATTTTTTTGGTCCCAAAATTTTTCAAACTTTTTTTTGGGTCAAAATTGTTTTGGTCCCAAAATTTTTCAAACTTTTTTTTGTGTCAAAATTTTTTCAAACTTTTTTTTGGGTCAAAATTTTTTTGGTCCCAAAATTTTTCAAACTTTTTTTTCGGTCAAAATTTTTTTGGTCCCAAAATTTTTCAAACTTTTTTTTGGGTCAAAATTTTTTCGAAGTTTTTTTTTCGGTCAAAATTTTTTTGGTCCCAAAATTTTTCAAAATTTTTTCGAAGTTTTTTTTCGGTCAAAATTTTTTTGGTCCCAAAATTTTTCAAACTTTTTTTTGGGTCAAAATTTTTTCGAAGTTTTTTTTTCGGTCAAAATTTTTTTGGTCCCAAAATTTTTCAAACTTTTTTTTGGGTCAAAATTTTTTCGATGTTTTTTTTCGGTCAAAATTTTTTTGGTACCAAAATTTTTTGAACTTTTTTTTGGGTCAAAATTTTTTTGGTACCAAAATTTTTCAAACTTTTTTTTGGGTCAAAATTTTTTCGAAGTTTTTTTTTCGTTCAAAATTTTTTTGGTCCCAAAATTTTTCAAACTTTTTTTTTGGTCAAAATTTTTTCGAAGTTTTTTTTCGGTCAAAATTTTTTTGGTCCCAAAATTTTTCGAACTTTTTTTTGGGTCAAAATTTTTTTGGTCCCAAAATTTTTCAAACTTTTTTTTGGGTCAAAATTTTTTTGGTCCCAAAATTTTTCAAACTTTTTTTTGGGTCAAAATTTTTTTGGTCCCAAAATTTTTCAAACTTTTTTTTGGGTCAAAATTTTTTCGAAGTTTTTTTTTCGGTCAAAATTGTTTTGGTCCCAAAATTTTTCAAACTTATTTTTTGGTCAAAATTTTTTCGAAGTTTTTTTTCGGTCAAAATTTTTTTGGTCCCAAAATTTTCCGAACTTTTGTTTGGGTCAAAATTTTTTTGGTCCCAAAATTTTTCAAACTTTTTTTTGGGTCAAAATTTTTTCGAAGTTTTTTTTCGGTCAAACTTTTTTTGGTCCCAAAATTTTTCGAACTTTTTTTTGGGTCAAAATTTTTTGGTCCCAAAATTTTTCAAACTTTTTTTTGGGTCAAAATTTTTTCGAAGTTTTTTTTTCGGTAAAAATTTTTTTGGTCCCAAAATTTTTCAAACTTTTTTTGGGTCAAAATTGTTTTGGTCCGAAAATTTTTCAAACTTTTTTTTGGGTCAAAATTGTTTTGGTCCCAAAATTTTTCAAACTTTTTTTTGGGTCAAAATTTTTTTGGTCCCAAAATTTTTCAAACTTTTTTTTGGGTCAAAATTTTTTTGGTCCCAAAATTTTTCAAACTTTTTTTTGGGTCAAAATTTTTTCGAAGTTTTTTTTTCGGTCAAAATTGTTTTGGTCCCAAAATTTTTCAAACTTATTTTTTGGTCAAAATTTTTTCGAAGTTTTTTTTCGGTCAAAATTTTTTTGGTCCCAAAATTTTCCGAACTTTTGTTTGGGTCAAAATTTTTTTGGTCCCAAAATTTTTCAAACTTTTTTTTGGGTCAAAATTTTTTCGAAGTTTTTTTTCGGTCAAACTTTTTTTGGTCCCAAAATTTTTCAAACTTTTTTTGGGTCAAAATTGTTTTGGTCCGAAAATTTTTCAAACTTTTTTTTGGGTCAAAATTGTTTTGGTCCCAAAATTTTTCAAACTTTTTTTTGGGTCAAAATTTTTTTGGTCCCAAAATTTTTCAAACTTTTTTTTGGGTCAAAATTTTTTTGGTCCCAAAATTTTTCAAACTTTTTTTTGGGTCAAAATTTTTTTGGTCCCAAAATTTTTCAAACTTTTTTTTGGGTAAAAATTTTTTTGGTCCCAAAATTTTTCAAACTTTTTTTTGGGTCAAAATTTTTTCGAAGTTTTTTTTTCGGTCAACATTTTTTTGGTCCCAAAATTTTCCGAACTTTTTTTTGGGTCAAAATTTTTTTGGTCCCAAAATTTTTCAAACTTTTTTTTTGGTCAAAATTTTTTCGAAGTTTTTTTTCGGTCAAAATTTTTTTGGTCCCAAAATTTTCCGAACTTTTTTTTGGGTCAAAATTTTTTTGGTCCCAAAATTTTTCAAACTTTTTTTTGGGTCAAAATGGTTTTGGTCCCAAAATTTTTCAAACTTTTTTTTGTGTCAAAATTTTTTCAAACTTTTTTTTGTGTCAAAATTATTTTGGTCCCAAAATTTTTCAAACTTTTTTTTGGGTCAAAATTTTTTTGGTCCCAAAATTTTTCAAACTTTTTTTTGGGTCAAAATTTTTTCGAAGTTTTTTTTTCGGTCAAAATTTTTTTGGTCCCAAAATTTTCCGAACTTTTTTTTGGGTCAAAATTTTTTTGGTCCCAAAATTTTTCAAACTTTTTTTTGGGTCAAAATTTTTTCGAAGTTTTTTTTCGGTCAAAATTTTTTTGGTCCCAAAATTTTTCGAACTTTTTTTTGGGTCAAAATTTTTTTGGTACCAAAATTTTTCAAACTTTTTTTTGGGTCAAAATTTTTTCGAAGTTTTTTTTTCGGTCAAAATTTTTTTGGTCCCAAAATTTTTCAAAATTTTTTCGAAGTTTTTTTTCGGTCAAAATTTTTTTGGTCCCAAAATTTTTCAAACTTTTTTTTGGGTCAAAATTTTTTCGAAGTTTTTTTTTCGGTCAAAATTTTTTTGGTCCCAAAATTTTTCAAACTTTTTTTGGGTCAAAATTTTTTCGATGTTTTTTTTCGGTCAAAATTTTTTTGGTACCAAAATTTTTTGAACTTTTTTTTGGGTCAAAATTTTTTCAAAGTTTTTTTTTCGGTCAAAATATTTTTGGTCCCAAAATTTTTCAAACTTTTTTTTTGGTCAAAATTTTTTCGAAGTTTTTTTTCGGTCAAAATATTTTTGGTCCCAAAATTTTCCGAACTTTTTTTTGGGTCAAAATTTTTTTGGTCCCAAAATTTTTCAAACTTCTTTTTGGGTCAAAATTTTTTCGAAGTTTTTTTTTCGGTCAAAATTTTCTTGGTCCCAAAATTTTTCAAACTTTTTTTTGGGTCAAAATTTTTTCGAAGTTTTTTTTTCGGTCAAAATTTTTTTGGTCCCAAAATTTTTCAAACTTTTTTTTGGGTCAAAATTTTTTCGAAGTTTTTTTTTCGGTCAAAATTTTTTTGGTCCCAAAATTTTTCAAACTTTTTTTTTGGTCAAAATTTTTTCGAAGTTTTTTTTCGGTCAAAATTTTTTTGGTCCCAAAATTTTCCGAACTTTTTTTTGGGTCAAAATTTTTTTGGTCCCAAAATTTTTCAAACTTTTTTTTGGGTCAAAATTTTTTCGAAGTTTTTTTTCGGTCAAAATTTTTTTGGTCCCAAAATTTTTCTAACTTTTTTTTCGGTCAAAATTTTTTTGGTTCCAAAATTTTTCAAACTTTTTTTTTGGTCAAAATTTTTTCGAAGTTTTTTTTTCGGTCAAAATTTTTTTGGTCCCAAAATTTTTCAAACTTTTTTTTTGGTCAAAATTTTTTCGAAGTTTTTTTTCGGTCAAAATTTTTTTGGTCCCAAAATTTTCCGAACTTTTTTTTGGGTCAAAATTTTTTTGGTCCCAAAATTTTTCAAACTTTTTTTTGGGTCAAAATTTTTTCGAAGTTTTTTTTCGGTCAAAATTTTTTTGGTCCCAAAATTTTTCTAACTTTTTTTTCGGTCAAAATTTTTTTGGTTCCAAAATTTTTCAAACTTTTTTTTGTGTCAAAATTTTTTCGAAGTTTTTTTTCGGTCAAAATTTTTTTGGTCCCAAAATTTTTCGAACTTTTTTTTGGGTCAAAATTTTTTTGGTCCCAAAATTTTTCAAACTTTTTTTTGGGTCAAAATTGTTTTGGTCCCAAAATTTTTCAAACTTTTTTTTGTGTCAAAATTTTTTCAAACTTTTTTTTGGGTCAAAATTTTTTTGGTCCCAAAATTTTTCAAACTTTTTTTTCGGTCAAAATTTTTTTGGTCCCAAAATTTTTCAAACTTTTTTTTGGGTCAAAATTTTTTCGAAGTTTTTTTTTCGGTCAAAATTTTTTTGGTCCCAAAATTTTTCAAAATTTTTTCGAAGTTTTTTTTTCGGTCAAAATTTTTTTGGTCCCAAAATTTTTCAAACTTTTTTTTGGGTCAAAATTTTTTCGAAGTTTTTTTTCGGTCAAAATTTTTTTGGTCCCAAAATTTTTCAAACTTTTTTTTGGGTCAAAATTTTTTCGATGTTTTTTTTCGGTCAAAATTTTTTTGGTACCAAAATTTTTTGAACTTTTTTTTGGGTCAAAATTTTTTTGGTACCAAAATTTTTCAAACTTTTTTTTGGGTCAAAATTTTTTCGAAGTTTTTTTTTCGGTCAAAATTTTTTTGGTCCCAAAATTTTTCAAACTTTTTTTTTGGTCAAAATTTTTTCGAAGTTTTTTTTCGGTCAAAATTTTTTTGGTCCCAAAATTTTTCGAACTTTTTTTTGGGTCAAAATTTTTTTGGTCCCAAAATTTTTCAAACTTTTTTTTGGGTCAAAATTTTTTTGGTCCCAAAATTTTTCAAACTTTTTTTTGGGTCAAAATTTTTTTGGTCCCAAAATTTTTCAAACTTTTTTTTGGGTCAAAATTTTTTCGAAGTTTTTTTTTCGGTCAAAATTGTTTTGGTCCCAAAATTTTTCAAACTTATTTTTTGGTCAAAATTTTTTCGAAGTTTTTTTTCGGTCAAAATTTTTTTGGTCCCAAAATTTTTCAAACTTTTTTTTGGGTCAAAATTTTTTCGAAGTTTTTTTTCGGTCAAAATTTTTTTGGTCCCAAAATTTTTCTAACTTTTTTTTCGGTCAAAATTTTTTTGGTTCCAAAATTTTTCAAACTTTTTTTTTGGTCAAAATTTTTTCGAAGTTTTTTTTTCGGTCAAAATTTTTTTGGTCCCAAAATTTTTCAAACTTTTTTTTTGGTCAAAATTTGTTCGAAGTTTTTTTTCGGTCAAAATTTTTTTGGTCCCAAAATTTTCCGAACTTTTTTTTGGGTCAAAATTTTTTTGGTCCCAAAATTTTTCAAACTTTTTTTTGGGTCAAAATTTTTTCGAAGTTTTTTTTCGGTCAAAATTTTTTTGGTCCCAAAATTTTTCTAACTTTTTTTTCGGTCAAAATTTTTTTGGTTCCAAAATTTTTCAAACTTTTTTTTGTGTCAAAATTTTTTCGAAGTTTTTTTTCGGTCAAAATTTTTTTGGTCCCAAAATTTTTCGAACTTTTTTTTGGGTCAAAATTTTTTTGGTCCCAAAATTTTTCAAACTTTTTTTTGGGTCAAAATTGTTTTGGTCCCAAAATTTTTCAAACTTTTTTTTGTGTCAAAATTTTTTCAAACTTTTTTTTGAGTCAAAATTTTTTTGGTCCCAAAATTTTTCAAACTTTTTTTTCGGTCAAAATTTTTTTGGTCCCAAAATTTTTCAAACTTTTTTTTGGGTCAAAATTTTTTCGAAGTTTTTTTTTCGGTCAAAATGTTTTTGGTCCCAAAATTTTTCAAAATTTTTTCGAAGTTTTTTTTTCGGTCAAAATTTTTTTGGTCCCAAAATTTTTCAAACTTTTTTTTGGGTCAAAATTTTTTCGAAGTTTTTTTTTCGGTCAAAATTTTTTTGGTCCCAAAATTTTTCAAACTTTTTTTTGGGTCAAAATTTTTTCGATGTTTTTTTTCGGTCAAAATTTTTTTGGTACCAAAATTTTTTGAACTTTTTTTTGGGTCAAAATTTTTTTGGTACCAAAATTTTTCAAACTTTTTTTTGGGTCAAAATTTTTTCGAAGTTTTTTTTTCGGTCAAAATTTTTTTGGTCCCAAAATTTTTCAAACTTTTTTTTTGGTCAAAATTTTTTCGAAGTTTTTTTTCGGTCAAAATTTTTTTGGTCCCAAAATTTTTCGAACTTTTTTTTGGGTCAAAATTTTTTTGGTCCCAAAATTTTTCAAACTTTTTTTTGGGTCAAAATTTTTTTGGTCCCAAAATTTTTCAAACTTTTTTTTGGGTCAAAATTTTTTTGGTCCCAAAATTTTTCAAACTTTTTTTTGGGTCAAAATTTTTTCGAAGTTTTTTTTTCGGTCAAAATTGTTTTGGTCCCAAAATTTTTCAAACTTATTTTTTGGTCAAAATTTTTTCGAAGTTTTTTTTCGGTCAAAATTTTTTTGGTCCCAAAATTTTCCGAACTTTTGTTTGGGTCAAAATTTTTTTGGTCCCAAAATTTTTCAAACTTTTTTTTGGGTCAAAATTTTTTCGAAGTTTTTTTTCGGTCAAACTTTTTTTGGTCCCAAAATTTTTCGAACTTTTTTTTGGGTCAAAATTTTTTGGTCCCAAAATTTTTCAAACTTTTTTTTGGGTCAAAATTTTTTCGAAGTTTTTTTTTCGGTAAAAATTTTTTTGGTCCCAAAATTTTTCAAACTTTTTTTGGGTCAAAATTGTTTTGGTCCGAAAATTTTTCAAACTTTTTTTTGGGTCAAAATTGTTTTGGTCCCAAAATTTTTCAAACTTTTTTTTGGGTCAAAATTTTTTTGGTCCCAAAATTTTTCAAACTTTTTTTTGGGTCAAAATTTTTTTGGTCCCAAAATTTTTCAAACTTTTTTTTGGGTCAAAATTTTTTTGGTCCCAAAATTTTTCAAACTTTTTTTTGGGTAAAAATTTTTTTGGTCCCAAAATTTTTCAAACTTTTTTTTGGGTCAAAATTTTTTCGAAGTTTTTTTTTCGGTCAAAATTTTTTTGGTCCCAAAATTTTCCGAACTTTTTTTTGGGTCAAAATTTTTTTGGTCCCAAAATTTTTCAAACTTTTTTTTTGGTCAAAATTTTTTCGAAGTTTTTTTTCGGTCAAAATTTTTTTGGTCCCAAAATTTTCCGAACTTTTTTTTGGGTCAAAATTTTTTTGGTCCCAAAATTTTTCAAACTTTTTTTTGGGTCAAAATGGTTTTGGTCCCAAAATTTTTCAAACTTTTTTTTGTGTCAAAATTTTTTCAAACTTTTTTTTGGGTCAAAATTATTTTGGTCCCAAAATTTTTCAAACTTTTTTTTGGGTCAAAATTTTTTTGGTCCCAAAATTTTTCAAACTTTTTTTTGGGTCAAAATTTTTTCGAAGTTTTTTTTTCGGTCAAAATTTTTTTGGTCCCAAAATTTTTCAAACTTTTTTTTTGGTCAAAATTTTTTCGAAGTTTTTTTTCGGTCAAAATTTTTTTGGTCCCAAAATTTTTCTAACTTTTTTTTGGGTCAAAATTTTTTCGAAGTTTTTTTTCGGTCAAAATTTTTTTGGTCCCAAAATTTTCCGAACTTTTTTTTGGGTCAAAATTTTTTTGGTCCCAAAATTTTTCAAACTTTTTTTTTGGTCAAAATTTTTTCGAAGTTTTTTTTCGGTCAAAATTTTTTTGGTCCCAAAATTTTTCTAACTTTTTTTTGGGTCAAAATTTTTTCGAAGTTTTTTTTCGGTCAAAATTTTTTTGGTCCCAAAATTTTCCGAACTTTTTTTTGGGTCAAAATTTTTTTGGTCCCAAAATTTTTCAAACTTTTTTTTGGGTCAAAATTTTTTCGACGTTTTTTTTTCGGTCAAAATTTTTTTGGTCCCAAAATTTTCCGAACTTTTTTTTGGGTCAAAATTTTTTTGGTCCCAAAATTTTTCAAACTTTTTTTTTGGTCAAAATTTTTTCGAAGTTTTTTTTCGGTCAAAATTTTTTTGGTCCCAAAATTTTCCGAACTTTTTTTTGGGTCAAAATTTTTTTGGTCCCAAAATTTTTCAAACTTTTTTTTGGGTCAAAATGGTTTTGGTCCCAAAATTTTTCAAACTTTTTTTTGTGTCAAAATTTTTTCAAACTTTTTTTTGTGTCAAAATTATTTTGGTCCCAAAATTTTTCAAACTTTTTTTTGGGTCAAAATTTTTTTGGTCCCAAAATTTTTCAAACTTTTTTTTGGGTCAAAATTTTTTCGAAGTTTTTTTTTCGGTCAAAATTTTTTTGGTCCCAAAATTTTCCGAACTTTTTTTTGGGTCAAAATTTTTTTGGTCCCAAAATTTTTCAAACTTTTTTTTGGGTCAAAATTTTTTCGAAGTTTTTTTTCGGTCAAAATTTTTTTGGTCCCAAAATTTTTCGAACTTTTTTTTGGGTCAAAATTTTTTTGGTACCAAAATTTTTCAAACTTTTTTTTGGGTCAAAATTTTTTCGAAGTTTTTTTTTCGGTCAAAATTTTTTTGGTCCCAAAATTTTTCAAACTTTTTTTTTGGTCAAAATTTTTTCGAAGTTTTTTTTCGGTCAAAATTTTTTTGGTCCCAAAATTTTTCTAACTTTTTTTTGGGTCAAAATTTTTTCGAAGTTTTTTTTCGGTCAAAATTTTTTTGGTCCCAAAATTTTCCGAACTTTTTTTTGGGTCAAAATTTTTTTGGTCCCAAAATTTTTCAAACTTTTTTTTGGGTCAAAATTTTTTCGACGTTTTTTTTTCGGTCAAAATTTTTTTGGTCCCAAAATTTTTCAAACTTTTTTTTTGGTCAAAATTTTTTCGAAGTTTTTTTTCGGTCAAAATTTTTTTGGTCCCAAAATTTTTCTAACTTTTTTTTGGGTCAAAATTTTTTCGAAGTTTTTTTTCGGTCAAAATTTTTTTGGTCCCAAAATTTTCCGAACTTTTTTTTGGGTCAAAATTTTTTTGGTCCCAAAATTTTTCAAACTTTTTTTTCGGTCAAAATTTTTTCGAAGTTTTTTTTCGGTCAAAATTTTTTTGGTCCCAAAATTTTTCAAACTTTTTTTTGGGTCAAAATTTTTTTGGTCCCAAAATTTTTCAAACTTTTTTTTGGGTCAAAATTTTTTCGACGTTTTTTTTTCGGTCAAAATTTTTTTGGTCCCAAAATTTTTCAAACTTTTTTTTTGGTCAAAATTTTTTCGAAGTTTTTTTTCGGTCAAAATTTTTTTGGTCCCAAAATTTTCCGAACTTTTTTTTGGGTCAAAATTTTTTTGGCCCCAAAATTTTTCAAACTTTTTTTTGGGTCAAAATTTTTTCGAAGTTTTTTTTCGGTCAAAATTTTTTTGGTCCCAAAATTTTTCGAACTTTTTTTTGGGTCAAAATTTTTTTGGTCCCAAAATTTTTCAAACTTTTTTTTTGGTCAAAATTTTTTCGAAGTTTTTTTTTCGGTCAAAATTTTTTTGGTCCCAAAATTTTTCAAACTTTTTTTTGGGTCAAAATTTTTTCGAAGTTTTTTTTCGGTCAAAATTTTTTTGGTCCCAAAATTTTCCGAACTTTTTTTTGGGTCAAAATTTTTTTGGTCCCAAAATTTTTCAAACTTTTTTTTGGGTCAAAATTTTTTCGAAGTTTTTTTTCGGTCAAAATGTTTTCGAAGTTTTTTTTCAAACTTTTTTTTGGGTCAAAATTGTTTTGGTCCCAAAATTTTTCAAACTTTTTTTTGTGTCAAAATTTTTTCAAACTTTTTTTTGGGTCAAAATTTTTTTGGTCCCAAAATTTTTCAAACTTTTTTTTGGGTCAAAATTTTTTTGGTCCCAAAATTTTTCAAACTTTTTTTTGGGTCAAAATTTTTTCGACGTTTTTTTTTCGGTCAAAATTTTTTCGAAGTTTTTTTTCGGTCAAAATTTTTTTGGTCCCAAAATTTTCCGAACTTTTTTTTGGGTCAAAATTTTTTGGCCCCAAAATTTTTCAAACTTTTTTTTGGGTCAAAATTTTTTCGAAGTTTTTTTTCGGTCAAAATTTTTTTGGTCCCAAAATTTTTCGAACTTTTTTTTGGGTCAAAATTTTTTTGGTCCCAAAATTTTTCAAACTTTTTTTTTGGTCAAAATTTTTTCGAAGTTTTTTTTTCGGTCAAAATTTTTTTGGTCCCAAAATTTTTCAAACTTTTTTTTGGGTCAAACTTTTTTCGAAGTTTTTTTTCGGTCAAAATTTTTTTGGTCCCAAAATTTTTCGAACTTTTTTTTTGGGTCAAAATTTTTTTGGTACCAAAATTTTTCAAACTTTTTTTTGGGTCAAAATTTTTTCGAATTTTTTTTTTCGGTCAAAATTTTTTTGGTCCCAAAATTTTTCAAACTTTTTTTTTGGTCAAAATTTTTTCGACGTTTTTTTTCGGTCAAACTTTTTTTGGTCCCAAAATTTTTCTAACTTTTTTTTGGGTCAAAATTTTTTCGAACTTTTTTTTCGGTCAAAATTTTTTTGGTCCCAAAATTTTTCAAACTTTTTTTTGGGTCAACATTTTTTCGAAGTTTTTTTTCGGTCAAAATTTTTTTGGTCCCAAAATTTTTCAAACTTTTTTTTGGGTCAAAATTTTTTTGGTCCCAAAATTTTTCAAACTTTTTTTTGGGTCAAAATTGTTTTGGTCCCAAAATTTTTCAAACTTTTTTTTGTGTCAAAATATTTTCAAACTTTTTTTTGGGTCAAAATTTTTTTGGTCCCAAAATTTTTCAAACTTTTTTTTGGGTCAAAATTTTTTTGGTCCCAAAATTTTTCAAACTTTTTTTTGGGTCAAAATTTTTTTGAAGTTTTTTTTTCGGTCAAAATTTTTTTGGTCCCAAAATTTTTCAAACTTTTTTTTGGTCAAAATTTTTTCGAAGTTTTTTTTCGGTCCAAATTTTTTTGGTCCCAAAATTTTTCAAACTTTTTTTTGGGTCAAAATTTTTTCGAAGTTTTTTTTCGGTCAAAATTTTTTTGGTCCCAAAATTTTTCAAACTTTTTTTTGGGTCAAAATTTTTTTGGTCCCAAAATTTTTCAAACTTTTTTTTGGGTCAAAATTTTTTCGAAGTTTTTTTCGGTCAAATTTTTTTTGGTCCCAAAATTTTTCAAACTTTTTTTTGGGTCAAAATTTTTTCGAAGTTTTTTTTCGGTCAAAATTTTTTTGGTCCCAAAATTTTTCGAACTTTTTTTTGGGTCAAAATTTTTTTGGTCCCAAAATTTTTCAAACTTTTTTTTGGGTCAAAATTGTTTTGGTCCCAAAATTTTTCAAACTTTTTTTTGGGTCAAAATTTTTTCAAACTTCTTTTTGGGTCAAAATTTTTTTGGTCCCAAAATTTTTCAAACTTTTTTTTGGGTCAAAATTTTTTTGGTCCCAAAATTTTTCAAACTTTTTTTTGGGTCAAAATTTTTTCGAAGTTTTTTTTTCGGTCAAAATTTTTTTGGTCCCAAAATTTTTCAAACTTTTTTTTGGGTCAAAATTTTTTTGGTCCCAAAATTTTTCAAACTTTTTTTTGGGTCAAAATTTTTTCGAAGTTTTTTTTTCGGTCAAAATTTTTTTGGTCCCAAAATTTTTTCGAAGTTTTTTTTCGGTCAAAATTTTTTTGGTCCCAAAATTTTCCGAACTTTTTTTTTGGGTCAAAATTTTTTTGGTCCCAAAACTTTTCAAACTTTTTTTTGGGTCAAAATTTTTTCGAAGTTTTTTTTTCGGTCAAAATTTTTTTGGTCCCAAAATTTTTCAAACTTTTTTTTGGGTCAAAATTTTTTCGAAGTTTTTTTTCGGTCAAAATTTTTTTGGTCCCAAAATTTTTCGAACTTTTTTTTGTGTCAAAATTTTTTCAAACTTTTTTTTGGGTCAAAATTTTTTTGGTCCCAAAATTTTTCAAACTTTTTTTTGGGTCAAAATTTTTTTGGTCCCAAAATTTTTCAAACTTTTTTTTGGGTCAAATTTTTTTCGAAGTTTTATTTTGGTCAAAATTTTTTTGGTCCCAAAATTTTTCAAACTTTTTTTTGGGTCAAAATTTTTTTGGTCCCAAAATTTTTCAAACTTTTTTTTGGGTCAAAATTTTTTCGAAGTTTTTTTTTCGGTCAAAATTTTTTTGGTCCCAAAATTTTTCAAACTTTTTTTTGGGTCAAAATTGTTTTGGTCCCAAAATTTTTCAAACTTTTTTTTGTGTCAAAATTTTTTCAAACTTTTTTTTGGGTCAAAATTTTTTTGGTCCCAAAATTTTTCAAACTTTTTTTTGGGTCAAAATTTTTTCGAAGTTTTTTTTTCGGTCAAAATTTTTTTGGTCCCAAAATTTTTCAAACTTTTTTTTGGGTCAAAATTTTTTTGGTCCCAAAATTTTTCAAACTTTTTTTTGGGTCAAAATTTTTTCGAAGTTTTTTTTTCGGTCAAAATTTTTTTGGTCCCAAAATTTTTTCGAAGTTTTTTTTCGGTCAAAATTTTTTTGGTCCCAAAATTTTCCGAACTTTTTTTTTGGGTCAAAATTTTTTTGGTCCCAAAACTTTTCAAACTTTTTTTTGGGTCAAAATTTTTTCGAAGTTTTTTTTTCGGTCAAAATTTTTTTGGTCCCAAAATTTTTCAAACTTTTTTTTGGGTCAAAATTTTTTCGAAGTTTTTTTTCGGTCAAAATTTTTTTGGTCCCAAAATTTTTCGAACTTTTTTTTGTGTCAAAATTTTTTCGAACTTTTTTTTGGGTCAAAATTTTTTTGGTCCCAAAATTTTTCAAACTTTTTTTTGGGTAAAAATTTTTTTGGTCCCAAAATTTTTCAAACTTTTTTTTGGGTCAAATTTTTTTCGAAGTTTTATTTCGGTCAAAATTTTTTTGGTCCCAAAATTTTTCAAACTTTTTTTTGGGTCAAAATTTTTTTGGTCCCAAAATTTTTCAAACTTTTTTTTGGGTCAAAATTTTTTCGAAGTTTTTTTTTCGGTCAAAATTTTTTTGGTCCCAAAATTTTTCAAACTTTTTTTTGGGTCAAAATTGTTTTGGTCCCAAAATTTTTCAAACTTTTTTTTGTGTCAAAATTTTTTCAAACTTTTTTTTGGGTCAAAATTTTTTTGGTCCCAAAATTTTTCAAACTTTTTTTTGGGTCAAAATTTTTTCGAAGTTTTTTGTCGGTCAAAATTTTTTTGGTCCCAAAATTTTCCGAACTTTTTTTTTGGGTCAAAATTTTTTTGGTCCCAAAACTTTTCAAACTTTTTTTTGGGTCAAAATTTTTTCGAAGTTTTTTTTTCGGTCAAAATTTTTTTGGTCCCAAAATTTTTCAAACTTTTTTTTGGGTCAAAATTTTTTCGAAGTTTTTTTTTCGGTCAAAATTTTTTTGGTCAAAATTTTTTCGAAGTTTTTTTTCGGTCAAAATTTTTTTGGTCCCAAAATTTTCCGAACTTTTTTTTTGGGTCAAAATTTTTTTGGTCCCAAAACTTTTCAAACTTTTTTTTGGGTCAAAATTTTTTCGAAGTTTTTTTTTCGGTCAAAATTTTTTTGGTCCCAAAATTTTTCAAACTTTTTTTTGGGTCAAAATTTTTTCGAAGTTTTTTTTTCGGTCAAAATTTTTTTGGTCCCAAAATTTTTCAAACTTTTTTTTGTGTCAAAATTTTTTCAAACTTTTTTTTGGGTCAAAATTTTTTTGGTCCCAAAATTTTTCAAACTTTTTTTTGGGTCAAAATTTTTTTGGTCCCAAAATTTTTCAAACTTTTTTTTGGGTCAAAATTTTTTCGAAGTTTTTTTTTCGGTCAAAATTTTTTTGGTCAAAATTTTTTCGAAGTTTTTTTTCGGTCAAAATTTTTTTGGTCCCAAAATTTTCCGAACTTTTTTTTTGGGTCAAAATTTTTTTGGTCCCAAAACTTTTCAAACTTTTTTTTGGGTCAAAATTTTTTCGAAGTTTTTTTTTCGGTCAAAATTTTTTTGGTCCCAAAATTTTTCAAACTTTTTTTTGGGTCAAAATTTTTTCGAAGTTTTTTTTCGGTCAAAATTTTTTTGGTCCCAAAATTTTTCGAACTTTTTTTTGTGTCAAAATTTTTTCAAACTTTTTTTTGGGTCAAAATTTTTTTGGTCCCAAAATTTTTCAAACTTTTTTTTGGGTCAAAATTTTTTTGGTCCCAAAATTTTTCAAACTTTATTTTGGGTCAAATTTTTTTCGAAGTTTTATTTCGGTCAAAATTTTTTTGGTCCCAAAATTTTTCAAACTTTTTTTTGGGTCAAAATTTTTTTGGTCCCAAAATTTTTCAAACTTTTTTTTGGGTCAAAATTTTTTCGAAGTTTTTTTTTCGGTCAAAATTTTTTTGGTCCCAAAATTTTTCAAACTTTTTTTTGGGTCAAAATTGTTTTGGTCCCAAAATTTTTCAAACTTTTTTTTGTGTCAAAATTTTTTCAAACTTTTTTTTGGGTCAAAATTTTTTTGGTCCCAAAATTTTTCAAACTTTTTTTTGGGTCAAAATTTTTTCGAAGTTTTTTTTTCGGTCAAAATTTTTTTGGTCCCAAAATTTTTTCGAAGTTTTTTTTCGGTCAAAATTTTTTTGGTCCCAAAATTTTCCGAACTTTTTTTTTGGGTCAAAATTTTTTTGGTCCCAAAACTTTTCAAACTTTTTTTTGGGTCAAAATTTTTTCGAAGTTTTTTTTTCGGTCAAAATTTTTTTGGTCCCAAAATTTTTCAAACTTTTTTTTGGGTCAAAATTTTTTCGAAGTTTTTTTTCGGTCAAAATTTTTTTGGTCCCAAAATTTTTCGAACTTTTTTTTGTGTCAAAATTTTTTCAAACTTTTTTTTGGGTCAAAATTTTTTTGGTCCCAAAATTTTTCAAACTTTTTTTTGGGTCAAAATTTTTTTGGTCCCAAAATTTTTCAAACTTTTTTTTGGGTCAAATTTTTTTCGAAGTTTTATTTCGGTCAAAATTTTTTTGGTCCCAAAATTTTTCAAACTTTTTTTTGGGTCAAAATTTTTTTGGTCCCAAAATTTTTCAAACTTTTTTTTGGGTCAAAATTTTTTTGGTCCCAAAATTTTTCAAACTTTTTTTTGGGTCAAAATTTTTTCGAAGTTTTTTTTTCGGTCAAAATTTTTTTGGTCAAAATTTTTTCGAAGTTTTTTTTCGGTCAAAATTTTTTTGGTCCCAAAATTTTCCGAACTTTTTTTTTGGGTCAAAATTTTTTTGGTCCCAAAACTTTTCAAACTTTTTTTTGGGTCAAAATTTTTTCGAAGTTTTTTTTTCGGTCAAAATTTTTTTGGTCCCAAAATTTTTCAAACTTTTTTTTGGGTCAAAATTTTTTCGAAGTTTTTTTTCGGTCAAAATTTTTTTGGTCCCAAAATTTTTCGAACTTTTTTTTGGGTCAAAATTTTTTTGGTCCCAAAATTTTTCAAACTTTTTTTTGGGTCAAAATTTTTTCGAAGTTTTTTTTTCGGTAAAAATTTTTTTGGTCCCAAAATTTTTCAAACTTTTTTTTCGGTCAAAATTGTTTTGGTCCGAAAATTTTTCAAACTTTTTTTTGGGTCAAAATTGTTTTGGTCCCAAAATTTTTCAAACTTTTTTTTGGGTCAAAATTTTTTCGAAGTTTTTTTTTCGGTAAAAATTTTTTTGGTCCCAAAATTTTTCAAACTTTTTTTTTGGTCAAAATTTTTTCGAAGTTATTTTTCGGTCAAAACTTTTTTGGTCCCAAAATTTTCCGAACTTTTTTTGGGTCAAAATTTTTTTGGTCCCAAAATTTTTCAAACTTTTTTTTGGGTCAAAATTGTTTTGGTCCCAAAATTTTTCAAACTTTTTTTTGGGTCAAAATTTTTTCAAAGTTTTTTTTTCGGTCAAAATATTTTTGGTCCCAAAATTTTTCAAACTTTTTTTTTGGTCAAAATTTTTTCGAAGTTTTTTTTCGGTCAAAATTTTTTTGGTCCCAAAATTTTCCGAACTTTTTTTTGGGTCAAAATTTTTTTGGTCCCAAAATTTTTCAAACTTCTTTTTGGGTCAAAATTTTTTCGAAGTTTTTTTTTCGGTCAAAATTTTCTTGGTCCCAAAATTTTTCAAACTTTTTTTTGGGTCAAAATTTTTTCGAAGTTTTTTTTTCGGTCAAAATTTTTTTGGTCCCAAAATTTTTCAAACTTTTTTTTGGGTCAAAATTTTTTCGAAGTTTTTTTTTCGGTCAAAATTTTCTTGGTCCCAAAATTTTTCAAACTTTTTTTTGGGTCAAAATTTTTTCGAAGTTTTTTTTTCGGTCAAAATTTTTTTGGTCCCAAAATTTTTCAAACTTTTTTTTGGGTCAAAATTTTTTCGAAGTTTTTTTTTCGGTCAAAATTTTTTTGGTCCCAAAATTTTTCAAACTTTTTTTTTGGTCAAAATTTTTTCGAAGTTTTTTTTCGGTCAAAATTTTTTTGGTCCCAAAATTTTCCGAACTTTTTTTTGGGTCAAAATTTTTTTGGTCCCAAAATTTTTCAAACTTTTTTTTGGGTCAAAATTTTTTCGAAGTTTTTTTTCGGTCAAAATTTTTTTGGTCCCAAAATTTTTCTAACTTTTTTTTCGGTCAAAATTTTTTTAGTCCCAAAATTTTTCGAAATTTTTTTTGGGTCAAAATTTTTTTGGTCCCAAAATTTTTCGAACTTTTTTTTCGGTCAAAATTTTTTTGGTCCCAAAATATTTCTAACTTTTTTTGGGGTCAAAATTTTTTTGGTCCCAAAATTTTTCTAACTTTTTTTTGGGTCAAAATTTTTTCGAAGTTTTTTTTTCGGTCAAAATTTTTTTGGTCCCAAAATTTTTCAAACTTTTTTTTGGGACAAAATTTTTCGAACTTTTTTTTGGGTCAAAATTTTTTTGGTCCCAAACTTTTTCAAACTTTTTTTTGGGTCAAAATTGTTTTGGTCCCAAAATTTTTCGAACTTTTTTTTGGGTCAAAATTTTTTTGGTCCCAAACTTTTTCAAACTTTTTTTTGGGTCAAAATTTTTTCGAAGTTTTTTTTCGGTCAAAATTTTTTTGGTCCCAAAATTTTTCGAACTTTTTTTTGGGTCAAAATTTTTTTGGTCCCAAAATTTTTCAAACTTTTTTTTGGGTCAAAATTTTTTCGAAGTTTTTTTTTCGGTAAAAATTTTTTTGGTCCCAAAATTTTTCAAACTTTTTTTTCGGTCAAAATTGTTTTGGTCCGAAAATTTTTCAAACTTTTTTTTGGGTCAAAATTGTTTTGGTCCCAAAATTTTTCAAACTTTTTTTTGGGTCAAAATTTTTTCGAAGTTTTTTTTTCGGTAAAAATTTTTTTGGTCCCAAAATTTTTCAAACTTTTTTTTTGGTCAAAATTTTTTCGAAGTTATTTTTCGGTCAAAATTTTTTTGGTCCCAAAATTTTCCGAACTTTTTTTGGGTCAAAATTTTTTTGATCCCAAAATTTTTCAAACTTTTTTTTGGGTCAAAATTGTTTTGGTCCCAAAATTTTTCAAACTTTTTTTTGGGTCAAAATTTTTTCAAAGTTTTTTTTTCGGTCAAAATATTTTTGGTCCCAAAATTTTTCAAACTTTTTTTTTGGTCAAAATTTTTTCGAAGTTTTTTTTCGGTCAAAATTTTTTTGGTCCCAAAATTTTCCGAACTTTTTTTTGGGTCAAAATTTTTTTGGTCCCAAAATTTTTCAAACTTCTTTTTGGGTCAAAATTTTTTCGAAGTTTTTTTTTCGGTCAAAATTTTCTTGGTCCCAAAATTTTTCAAACTTTTTTTTGGGTCAAAATTTTTTCGAAGTTTTTTTTTCGGTCAAAATTTTTTTGGTCCCAAAATTTTTCAAACTTTTTTTTGGGTCAAAATTTTTTCGAAGTTTTTTTTTCGGTCAAAATTTTCTTGGTCCCAAAATTTTTCAAACTTTTTTTTGGGTCAAAATTTTTTCGAAGTTTTTTTTTCGGTCAAAATTTTTTTGGTCCCAAAATTTTTCAAACTTTTTTTTGGGTCAAAATTTTTTCGAAGTTTTTTTTTCGGTCAAAATTTTTTTGGTCCCAAAATTTTTCAAACTTTTTTTTTGGTCAAAATTTTTTCGAAGTTTTTTTTCGGTCAAAATTTTTTTGGTCCCAAAATTTTCCGAACTTTTTTTTGGGTCAAAATTTTTTTGGTCCCAAAATTTTTCAAACTTTTTTTTGGGTCAAAATTTTTTCGAAGTTTTTTTTCGGTCAAAATTTTTTTGGTCCCAAAATTTTTCTAACTTTTTTTTCGGTCAAAATTTTTTTAGTCCCAAAATTTTTCGAAATTTTTTTTGGGTCAAAATTTTTTTGGTCCCAAAATTTTTCGAACTTTTTTTTCGGTCAAAATTTTTTTGGTCCCAAAATATTTCTAACTTTTTTTGGGGTCAAAATTTTTTTGGTCCCAAAATTTTTCTAACTTTTTTTTGGGTCAAAATTTTTTCGAAGTTTTTTTTTCGGTCAAAATTTTTTTGGTCCCAAAATTTTTCAAACTTTTTTTTGGGACAAAATTTTTCGAACTTTTTTTTGGGTCAAAATTTTTTTGGTCCCAAACTTTTTCAAACTTTTTTTTGGGTCAAAATTGTTTTGGTCCCAAAATTTTTCGAACTTTTTTTTGGGTCAAAATTTTTTTGGTCCCAAACTTTTTCAAACTTTTTTTTGGGTCAAAATTGTTTTGGTCCCAAAATTTTTCAAACTTTTTTTCGAGTCAAAATTTTTTCGAAGTTTTTTTTCGGTCAAAATTTTTTTGGTCCCAAAATTTTTCGAACTTTTTTTTGGGTCAAAATTTTTTTGGTCCCAAACTTTTTCAAACTTTTTTTTGGGTCAAAATTTTTTTGGTCCCAAAATTTTTCGAACTTTTTTTTGGGTCAAAATTTTTTTGGTCCCAAACTTTTTCAAACTTTTTTTTGGGTCAAAATTGTTTTGGTCCCAAAATTTTTCAAACTTTTTTTCGAGTCAAAATTTTTTCAAACTTTTTTTTGGGTCAAAATTTTTTTGGTCCCAAAATTTTTCAAACTTTTTTTTGGGTCAAAATTTTTTTGGTCCCAGAATTTTTCAAACTTTTTTTTTGGTCAAAATTTTTTCGAAGTTTTTTTTCGGTCAAAATTTTTTTGGTCCCAAAATTTTTCGAACTTTTTTTTGGGTCAAAATTTTTTCGAAGTTTTTTTTTCGGTCAAAATTTTTTTGGTCCCAAAATTTTTCAAACTTTTTTTTGGGTCAAAATTTTTTCGAAGTTTTTTTTCGGTCAAAATTTTTTTGGTCCCAAAATTTTTCGAACTTTTTTTTGGGTCAAAATTTTTTCGAAGTTTTTTTTTCGGTCAAAATTTTTTTGATCTCAAAATTTTTCAAACTTTTTTTTGGGTCAAAATTTTTTCGAAGTTTTTTTTCGGTCAAAATTTTTTTGGTCCCAAAATTTTTCGAACTTTTTTTTGGGTCAAAATTTTTTTGGTCCCAAAATTTTTCTAACTTTTTTTCGGTCAAAATTTTTTCGAAGTTTTTTTTTCGGTCAAAATTTTTTTGGTCTCAAAATTTTTCAAACTTTTTTTTGGGTCAAAATTTTTTCGAAGTTTTTTTTCGGTCAAAATTTTTTTGGTCCCAAAATTTTTCGAACTTTTTTTTGGGTCAAAATTTTTTTGGTCCCAAAATTTTTCAAACTTTTTTTTGGGTCAAAATTTTTTCAAACTTTTTTTTGGGTCAAAATTTTTTTGGTCCCAAAATTTTTCAAACTTTTTTTTGGGTCAAAATTTTTTTGGTCCCAAAATTTTTCAAACTTTTTTTTGGGTCAAAATTTTTTCGAAGTTTTTTTTTCGGTCAAAATTTTTTTGGTCCCAAAATTTTTCAAACTTTTTTTTTGGTCAAAATTTTTTCGAAGTTTTTTTTCGGTCAAAATTTTTTTGGTCCCAAAATTTTCCGAACTTTTTTTTGGGTCAAAATTTTTTTGGTCCCAAAATTTTTCTAACTTTTTTTTGGGTCAAAATTTTTTCGAAGTTTTTTTTTCGGTCAAAATTTTTTTGGTCCCAAAATTTTTCAAACTTTTTTTTGGGTCAAAATTTTTTCGAAGTTTTTTTTCGGTCAAAATTTTTTTGGTCCCAAAATTTTTCTAACTTTTTTTTCGGTCAAAATTTTTTTGGTTCCAAAATTTTTCTAACTTTTTTTTGGGTCAAAATTTTTTCGAAGTTTTTTTTTCGGTCAAAATTTTTTTGGTCCCAAAATTTTTCAAACTTTTTTTTTGGTCAAAATTTTTTCGAAGTTTTTTTTCGGTCAAAATTTTTTTGGTCCCAAAATTTTCCGAACTTTTTTTTGGGTCAAAATTTTTTTGGTCCCAAAATTTTTCAAACTTTTTTTTGGGTCAAAATTTTTTCGAAGTTTTTTTTTCGGTCAAAATTTTTTTGGTCCCAAAATTTTTCAAACTTTTTTTTGGGTCAAAATTTTTTTGGTTCCAAAATTTTTCAAACTTTTTTTTGTGTCAAAATTTTTTCAAACTTTTTTTTGGGTCAAAATTTTTTTGGTCCCAAAATTTTTCAAACTTTTTTTTCGGTCAAAATTTTTTTGGTCCCAAAATTTTTCGAACTTTTTTTTGTGTCAAAATTTTTTCAAACTTTTTTTTGGGTCAAAATTTTTTTGGTCCCAAAATTTTTCAAACTTTTTTTTGGGTCAAAATTTTTTTGGTCCCAAAATTTTTCAAACTTTTTTTTGGGTCAAATTTTTTTCGAAGTTTTATTTCGGTCAAAATTTTTTTGGTCCCAAAATTTTTCAAACTTTTTTTTGGGTCAAAATTTTTTTGGTCCCAAAATTTTTCAAACTTTTTTTTGGGTCAAAATTTTTTCGAAGTTTTTTTTTCGGTCAAAATTTTTTTGGTCCCAAAATTTTTCAAACTTTTTTTTGGGTCAAAATTGTTTTGGTCCCAAAATTTTTCAAACTTTTTTTTGTGTCAAAATTTTTTCAAACTTTTTTTTGGGTCAAAATTTTTTTGGTCCCAAAATTTTTCAAACTTTTTTTTGGGTCAAAATTTTTTTGGCCCCAAAATTTTTCAAACTTTTTTTTGGGTCAAAATTTTTTCGATGTTTTTTTTCGGTCAAAATTTTTTTGGTCCCAAAATTTTTCAAACTTTTTTTTGGGTCAAAATTTTTTCGAAGTTTTTTTTTCGGTCAAAATTTTTTTGGTCCCAAAATTTTTCAAACTTTTTTTTGGGTCAAAATTTTTTCGAAGTTTTTTTTTCGGTCAAAATTTTTTTGGTCCCAAAATTTTTCGAACTTTTTTTTTGGGTCAAAATTTTTTTGGTACCAAAATTTTTCAAACTTTTTTTTGGGTCAAAATTTTTTCGAATTTTTTTTTTCGGTCAAAATTTGTTTGGTCCCAAAATTTTTCAAACTTTTTTTTTGGTCAAAATTTTTTCGACGTTTTTTTTCGGTCAAACTTTTTTTGGTCCCAAAATTTTTCTAACTTTTTTTTGGGTCAAAATTTTTTCGAACTTTTTTTTCGGTCAAAATTTTTTTGGTCCCAAAATTTTTCAAACTTTTTTTTGGGTCAAAATTTTTTCGAAGTTTTTTTTCGGTCAAAATTTTTTTGGTCCCAAAATTTTTCAAACTTTTTTTGGGTCAAAATTTTTTTGGTCCCAAAATTTTTCAAACTTTTTTTTGGGTCAAAATTGTTTTGGTCCCAAAATTTTTCAAACTTTTTTTTGTGTCAAAATTTTTTCAAACTTTTTTTTGGGTCAAAATTTTTTTGGTCCCAAAATTTTTCAAACTTTTTTTTGGGTCAAAATTTTTTTGGTCCCAAAATTTTTCAAACTTTTTTTTGGGTCAAAATTTTTTCGAAGTTTTTTTTTCGGTCAAAATTTTTTTGGTCCCAAAATTTTTCAAACTTTTTTTTGGTCAAAATTTTTTCGAAGTTTTTTTTCGGTCCAAATTTTTTTGGTCCCAAAATTTTTCAAACTTTTTTTTGGGTCAAAATTTTTTCGAAGTTTTTTTTCGGTCAAAATTTTTTTGGTCCCAAAATTTTTCGAACTTTTTTTTGGGTCAAAATTTTTTTGGTCCCAAAATTTTTCAAACTTTTTTTTGGGTCAAAATTTTTTCGAAGTTTTTTTCGGTCAAATTTTTTTTGGTCCCAAAATTTTTCAAACTTTTTTTTGGGTCAAAATTTTTTCGAAGTTTTTTTTCAGTCAAAATTTTTTTGGTCCCAAAATTTTTCGAACTTTTTTTTGGGTCAAAATTTTTTCGAAGTTTTTTTTCAGTCAAAATTTTTTTGGTCCCAAAATTTTTCGAACTTTTTTTTGGGTCAAAATTTTTTTGGTCCCAAAATTTTTCAAACTTTTTTTTGGGTCAAAATTGTTTTGGTCCCAAAATTTTTCAAACTTTTGTTTCTGTCAAAATTTTTTCAAACTTCTTTTTGGGTCAAAATTTTTTTGGTCCCAAAATTTTTCAATCTTTTTTTTGGGTCAAAAATTTTTTGGTCCCAAAATTTTTCAAACTTTTTTTTGTGTCAAAATTTTTTCGAAGTTTTTTTTTCGGTCAAAATTTTTTTGGTCCCAAAATTTTTCAAACTTTTTTTTGGGTCAAAATTTTTTTGGTCCCAAAATTTTTCAAACTTTTTTTTGGGTCAAAATTTTTTCGAAGTTTTTTTTTCGGTCAAAATTTTTTTGGTCCCAAAATTTTTCAAACTTTTTTTTGGGTCAAAATTGTTTTGGTCCCAAAATTTTTCAAACTTTTTTTTGGGTCAAAATTTTTTCAAACTTCTTTTTGGGTCAAAATTTTTTTGGTCCCAAAATTTTTCAAACTTTTTTTTGGGTCAAAATTTTTTTGGTCCCAAAATTTTTCAAACTTTTTTTTGGGTCAAAATTTTTTCGAAGTTTTTTTTTCGGTCAAAATTTTTTTGGTCCCAAAATTTTTCAAACTTTTTTTTGGGTCAAAATTTTTTTGGTCCCAAAATTTTTCAAACTTTTTTTTGGGTCAAAATTTTTTCGAAGTTTTTTTTTCGGTCAAAATTTTTTTGGTCCCAAAATTTTTCAAACTTTTTTTTTGGTCAAAATTTTTTCGAAGTTTTTTTTCGGTCAAATTTTTTTTGGTCCCAAAATTTTCCGATCTTTTTTTTGGGTCAAAATTTTTTTGGTCCCAAAATTTTTCAAACTTTTTTTTGGGTCAAAATTTTTTCAAAGTTTTTTTTTCGGTCAAAATTTTTTTGGTCCCAAAATTTTTCAAACTTTTTTTTGGGTCAAAATTTTTTCGAAGTTTTTTTTCGGTCAAAATTTTTTTGGTCCCAAAATTTTTCGAACTTTTTTTTGTGTCAAAATTTTTTCAAACTTTTTTTTGGGTCAAAATTTTTTTGGTCCCAAAATTTTTCAAACTTTTTTTTGTGTCAAAATTTTTTTGGTCCCAAAATTTTTCAAACTTTTTTTTGGGTCAAATTTTTTTCGAAGTTTTATTTCGGTCAAAATTTTTTTGGTCCCAAAATTTTTCAAACTTTTTTTTGGGTCAAAATTTTTTTGGTCCCAAAATTTTTCAAACTTTTTTTTGGGTCAAAATTTTTTCGAAGTTTTTTTTTCGGTCAAAATTTTTTTGGTCCCAAAATTTTTCAAACTTTTTTTTCGGTCAAAATTGTTTTGGTCCCAAAATTTTTCAAACTTTTTTTTGGGTCAAAATTTTTTTGAAGTTTTTTTTTTCGCTCAAAATTTTTTTGGTCCCAAAATTTTTCAAACTTTTTTTTGGGTCAAAATTTTTTCGAAGTTTTTTTTCGGTCAAAATTTTTTTGGTCCCAAGATTTTTCGAACTTTTTTTTTGGGTCAAAATTTTTTTGGTACCAAAATTTTTCAAACTTTTTTTTGGGTCAAAATTTTTTCGAAGTTTTTTTTTTCGGTCAAAATTTTTTTGGTCCCAAAATTTTTCAAACTTTTTTTTGGGTCAAAATTTTTTCGAAGTTTTTTTTCGGTCAAAATTTTTTTGGTCCCAAAATTTTTCGAACTTTTTTTTTGGGTCAAAATTTTTTTGGTACCAAAATTTTTCAAACTTTTTTTTGGGTCAAAATTTTTTCGAATTTTTTTTTTCGGTCAAAATTTTTTTGGTCCCAAAATTTTTCAAACTTTTTTTTTGGTCAAAATTTTTTCGACGTTTTTTTTCGGTCAAACTTTTTTTGGTCCCAAAATTTTTCTAACTTTTTTTTGGGTCAAAATTTTTTCGAACTTTTTTTTCGGTCAACATTTTTTTGGTCCCAAAATTTTTCAAACTTTTTTTTGGGTCAAAATTTTTTCGAAGTTTTTTTTCGGTCAAAATTTTTTTGGTCCAAAAATTTTTCAAACTTTTTTTTGGGTCAAAATTTTTTTGGTCCCAAAATTTTTCAAACTTTTTTTTGGGTCAAAATTGTTTTGGTCCCAAAATTTTTCAAACTTTTTTTTGTGTCAAAATTTTTTCAAACTTTTTTTTGGGTCAAAATTTTTTTGGTCCTAAAATTTTTCAAACTTTTTTTTGGGTCAAAATTTTTTTGGTCCCAAAATTTTTCAAACTTTTTTTTGGGTCAAAATTTTTTCGAAGTTTTTTTTTCGGTCAAAATTTTTTTGGTCCCAAAATTTTTCAAACTTTTTTTTTGGTCAAAATTTTTTCGAAGTTTTTTTTCGGACAAAATTTTTTTGGTCCCAAAATTTTCCGAACTTTTTTTTGGGTCAAAATTTTTTTGGTCCCAAAATTTTTCAAACTTTTTTTTGGGTCAAAATTTTTTCGAAGTTTTTTTTTCGGTCAAAATTTTTTTGGTCCCAAAATTTTTCAAACTTTTTTTTGGGTCAAAATTTTTTCGAAGTTCTTTTTTCGGTCAAAATTTTTTTGGTCCCAAAATTTTTCAAACTTTTTTTTGGGTCAAAATTTTTTTGGTACCAAAATTTTTCAAACTTTTTTTTGGGTCAAAATTTTTTCGAAGTTTTTTTTTCGGTCAAAATTTTTTATGTCCCAAAATTTTTCAAACTTTTTTTTTGGTCAAAATTTTTTCGAAGTTTTTTTTCGGTCAAAATTTTTTTGGTCCCAAAATCTTTCTAACTTTTTTTTGGGTCAAAATTTTTTCGAAGTTTTTTTTCGGTCAAAATTTTTTTGGTCCCAAAATTTTTCAAACTTTTTTTTGGGACAAAATTTTTTCGAAGTTTTTTTTCGGTCAAAATTTTTTTGGTCCCAAAATTTTTCGGACTTTTTTTTGGGTCAAAATTTTTTTGGTCCCAAAATTTTTCAAACTTTTTTTTGGGTCAAAATTGTTTTGGTCCCAAAATTTTTCAAACTTTTTTTCGAGTCAAAATTTTTTCAAACTTTTTTTTGGGTCAAAATTTTTTTGGTCCCAAAATATTTCAAACTTTTTTTTGGGTCAAAATTGTTTTGGTCCCAAAATTTTTCAAAATTTTTTGTGTCAAATTTTTTTCAAACTTTTTTTTGGGTCAAAATTTTTTTGGTCCTAAAATTTTTCAAACTTTTTTTTGGGTCAAAATTTTTTTGGTCCCAAAATTTTTCAAACTTTTTTTTGGGTCAAAATTTTTTCGAAGTTTTTTTTTCGGTCAAATTTTTTTTGGTCCCAAAATTTTTCAAACTTTTTTTTTGGTCAAAATTTTTTCGAAGTTTTTTTTCGGACAAAATTTTTTTGGTCCCAAAATTTTCCGAACTTTTTTTTGGGTCAAAATTTTTTTGGTCCCAAAATTTTTCAAACTTTTTTTTGGGTCAAAATTTTTTCGAAGTTTTTTTTTCGGTCAAAATTTTTTTGGTCCCAAAATTTTTCAAACTTTTTTTTGGGTCAAAATTTTTTCGAAGTTCTTTTTTCGGTCAAAATTTTTTTGGTCCCAAAATTTTTCAAACTTTTTTTTGGGTCAAAATTTTTTTGGTACCAAAATTTTTCAAACTTTTTTTTGGGTCAAAATTTTTTCGAAGTTTTTTTTTCGGTCAAAATTTTTTTGGTCCCAAAATTTTTCTAACTTTTTTTTGGGTCAAAATTTTTTCGAAGTTTTTTTTCGGTCAAAATTTTTTTGGTCCCAAAATTTTTCAAACTTTTTTTTGGGACAAAATTTTTTCGAAGTTTTTTTTGGGTCAAAATTTTTTTGGTCCCAAAATTTTCCGAACTTTTTTTTGGGACAAAATTTTTTCGAAGTTTTTTTTCGGTCAAAATTTTTTTGGTCCCAAAATTTTTCGGACTTTTTTTTGGGTCAAAATTTTTTTGGTCCCAAAATTTTTCAAACTTTTTTTTGGGTCAAAATTGTTTTGGTCCCAAAATTTTTCAAACTTTTTTTCGAGTCAAAATTTTTTCAAACTTTTTTTTGGGTCAAAATTTTTTTGGTCCCAAAATATTTCAAACTTTTTTTTGGGTCAAAATTGTTTTGGTCCCAAAATTTTTCAAAATTTTTTGTGTCAAATTTTTTTCAAACTTTTTTGGGTCAAAATTTTTTTGGTCCTAAAATTTTTCAAACTTTTTTTTGGGTCAAAATTTTTTTGGTCCCAAAATTTTTCAAACTTTTTTTTGGGTCAAAATTTTTTCGAAGTTTTTTTTTCGGTCAAATTTTTTTTGGTCCCAAAATTTTTCAAACTTTTTTTTTGGTCAAAATTTTTTCGAAGTTTTTTTTCGGACAAAATTTTTTTGGTCCCAAAATTTTCCGAACTTTTTTTTGGGTCAAAATTTTTTTGGTCCCAAAATTTTTCAAACTTTTTTTTGGGTCAAAATTTTTTCGAAGTTTTTTTTTCGGTCAAAATTTTTTTGGTCCCAAAATTTTTCAAACTTTTTTTTGGGTCAAAATTTTTTCGAAGTTCTTTTTTCGGTCAAAATTTTTTTGGTCCCAAAATTTTTCAAACTTTTTTTTGGGTCAAAATTTTTTTGGTACCAAAATTTTTCAAACTTTTTTTTGGGTCAAAATTTTTTCGAAGTTTTTTTTTCGGTCAAAATTTTTTTGGTCCCAAAATTTTTCTAACTTTTTTTTGGGTCAAAATTTTTTCGAAGTTTTTTTTCGGTCAAAATTTTTTTGGTCCCAAAATTTTTCAAACTTTTTTTTGGGACAAAATTTTTTCGAAGTTTTTTTTGGGTCAAAATTTTTTTGGTCCCAAAATTTTTCGGACTTTTTTTTGGGTCAAAATTTTTTTGGTCCCAAAATTTTTCAAACTTTTTTTTGGGTCAAAATTGTTTTGGTCCCAAAATTTTTCAAACTTTTTTTCGAGTCAAAATTTTTTCAAACTTTTTTTTGGGTCAAAATTTTTTTGGTCCCAAAATTTTTCGAACTTTTTTTTGGGTCAAAATTTTTTTGGTCCCAAAATTTTTCAAACTTTTTTTTGGGTCAAAATTTTTTCGAAGTTTTTTTTTCGGTCAAAATTTTTTTGGTCCCAAAATTTTTCAAACTTTTTTTTGGGTCAAAATTTTTTCGAAGTTCTTTTTTCGGTCAAAATTTTTTTGGTCCCAAAATTTTTCAAACTTTTTTTTGGGTCAAAATTTTTTTGGTACCAAAATTTTTCAAACTTTTTTTTGGGTCAAAATTTTTTCGAAGTTTTTTTTTCGGTCAAAATTTTTTATGTCCCAAAATTTTTCAAACTTTTTTTTTGGTCAAAATTTTTTTGGTCCCAAAATTTTTCAAACTTTTTTTTGGGTCAAAATTGTTTTGGTCCCAAAATTTTTCAAACTTTTTTTCGAGTCAAAATTTTTTCAAACTTTTTTTGGGTCAAAATTTTTTTGGTCCCAAAATTTTTCAAACTTTTTTTTGGGTCAAAATTTTTTTGGTCCCAGAATTTTTCAAACTTTTTTTTTGGTCAAAATTTTTCCGAACTTTTTTTTGGGTCAAAATTTTTTTGGTCCCAAAATTTTTCGAACTTTTTTTTGGGTCAAAATTTTTTCGAAGTTTTTTTTTAGGTCAAAATTTTTTTGGTCCCAAAATTTTTCAAACTTTTTTTTGGGTCAAAATTTTTTCGAAGTTTTTTTTGGGTCAAAATTTTTTTGGTCCCAAAATTTTTCGAACTTTTTTTTGGGTCAAAATTTTTTTGGTCCCAAAATTTTTCAAACTTTTTTTTGGGTCAAAATTTTTTCGAAGTTTTTTTTTCGGTCAAAATTTTTTTGGTCCCAAAATTTTTCAAACTTTTTTTTGGGTCAAAATTTTTTCGAAGTTCTTTTTTCGGTCAAAATTTTTTTGGTCCCAAAATTTTTCAAACTTTTTTTTGGGTCAAAATTTTTTTGGTACCAAAATTTTTCAAACTTTTTTTTGGGTCAAAATTTTTTCGAAGTTTTTTTTTCGGTCAAAATTTTTTATGTCCCAAAATTTTTCAAACTTTTTTTTTGGTCAAAATTTTTTCGAAGTTTTTTTTCGGTCAAAATTTTTTTGGTCCCAAAATTTTTCTAACTTTTTTTTGGGTCAAAATTTTTTCGAAGTTTTTTTTCGGTCAAAATTTTTTTGCTCCCAAAATTTTTCAAACTTTTTTTTGGGACAAAATTTTTTTGAAGTTTTTTTTCGGTCAAAATTTTTTTGGTCCCAAAATTTTTCGAACTTTTTTTTGGGTCAAAATTTTTTTGGTCCCAAAATTTTTCAAACTTTTTTTTGGGTCAAAATTGTTTTGGTCCCAAAATTTTTCAAACTTTTTTTCGAGTCAAAATTTTTTCAAACTTTTTTTGGGTCAAAATTTTTTTGGTCCCAAAATTTTTCAAACTTTTTTTTGGGTCAAAATTTTTTTGGTCCCAGAATTTTTCAAACTTTTTTTTTGGTCAAAATTTTTTCGAAGTTTTTTTTCGGTCAAAATTTTTTTGGTCCCAAAATTTTTCGAACTTTTTTTTGGGTCAAAATTTTTTCGAAGTTTTTTTTTCGGTCAAAATTTTTTTGGTCCCAAAATTTTTCAAACTTTTTTTTTGGTCAAAATTTTTTCGAAGTTTTTTTTCGGTCAAAATTTTTTTGGTCCCAAAATTTTTCAAACTTTTTTTTGGGTCAAAATTTTTTCGAAGTTTTTTTTGGGTCAAAATTTTTTTGGTCCCAAAATTTTTCGAACTTTTTTTTGGGTCAAAATTTTTTTGGTCCCAAAATTTTTCAAACTTTTTTTTGGGTCAAAATTTTTTCGAAGTTTTTTTTTCGGTCAAAATTTTTTTGGTCCCAAAATTTTTCAAACTTTTTTTGGGTCAAAATTTTTTCGAAGTTCTTTTTTCGGTCAAAATTTTTTTGGTCCCAAAATTTTTCAAACTTTTTTTTGGGTCAAAATTTTTTTGGTACCAAAATTTTTCAAACTTTTTTTTAGGTCAAAATTTTTTCGAAGTTTTTTTTTCGGTCAAAATTTTTTATGTCCCAAAATTTTTCAAACTTTTTTTTTGGTCAAAATTTTTTCGAAGTTTTTTTTCGGTCAAAATTTTTTTGGTCCCAAAATTTTTCTAACTTTTTTTTGGGTCAAAATTTTTTCGAAGTTTTTTTTCGGTCAAAATTTTTTTGGTCCCAAAATTTTTCAAACTTTTTTTTGGGACAAAATTTTTTCGAAGTTTTTTTTCGGTCAAAATTTTTTTGGTCCCAAAATTTTTCGGACTTTTTTTTGGGTCAAAATTTTTTTGGTCCCAAAATTTTTCAAACTTTTTTTTGGGTCAAAATTGTTTTGGTCCCAAAATTTTTCAAACTTTTTTTCGAGTCAAAATTTTTTCAAACTTTTTTTTGGGTCAAAATTTTTTTGGTCCCAAAATTTTTCAAACTTTTTTTTGGGTCAAAATTATTTTGGTCCCAAAATTTTTCAAACTTTTTTTTGGTCAAAATTTTTTCAAAGTTTTTTTTCGGTCAAAATTTTTTTGGTCCCAAAATTTTCCGAACTTTTTTTTGGGTCAAAATTTTTTTGGTCCCAAAATTTTTCAAACTTTTTTTTGGGTCAAAATTTTTTCGAAGTTTTTTTTTCGGTCAAAATTTTTTTGGTCCCAAAATTTTTCAAACTTTTTTTTGGGTCAAAATTTTTTCGAAGTTTTTTTTGGGTCAAAATTTTTTTGGTCCCAAAATTTTTCGAACTTTTTTTTGGGTCAAAATTTTTTTGGTCCCAAAATTTTTCAAACTTTTTTTTGGGTCAAAATTTTTTCGAAGTTTTTTTTTCGGTCAAAATTTTTTTGGTCCCAAAATTTTTCAAACTTTTTTTTGGGTCAAAATTTTTTCGAAGTTCTTTTTTCGGTCAAAATTTTTTTGGTCCCAAAATTTTTCAAACTTTTTTTTGGGTCAAAATTTTTTTGGTACCAAAATTTTTCAAACTTTTTTTTGGGTCAAAATTTTTTCGAAGTTTTTTTTTCGGTCAAAATTTTTTATGTCCCAAAATTTTTCAAACTTTTTTTTTGGTCAAAATTTTTTTGGTCCCAAAATTTTTCAAACTTTTTTTTGGGTCAAAATTGTTTTGGTCCCAAAATTTTTCAAACTTTTTTTCGAGTCAAAATTTTTTCAAACTTTTTTTGGGTCAAAATTTTTTTGGTCCCAAAATTTTTCAAACTTTTTTTTGGGTCAAAATTTTTTTGGTCCCAGAATTTTTCAAACTTTTTTTTTGGTCAAAATTTTTCCGAACTTTTTTTTGGGTCAAAATTTTTTTGGTCCCAAAATTTTTCAAACTTTTTTTTGGGTCAAAATTTTTTCGAAGTTTTTTTTTAGGTCAAAATTTTTTTGGTCCCAAAATTTTTCAAACTTTTTTTTGGGTCAAAATTTTTTCGAAGTTTTTTTTGGGTCAAAATTTTTTTGGTCCCAAAATTTTTCGAACTTTTTTTTGGGTCAAAATTTTTTTGGTCCCAAAATTTTTCAAACTTTTTTTTGGGTCAAAATTTTTTCGAAGTTTTTTTTTCGGTCAAAATTTTTTTGGTCCCAAAATTTTTCAAACTTTTTTTTGGGTCAAAATTTTTTCGAAGTTCTTTTTTCGGTCAAAATTTTTTTGGTCCCAAAATTTTTCAAACTTTTTTTTGGGTCAAAATTTTTTTGGTACCAAAATTTTTCAAACTTTTTTTTGGGTCAAAATTTTTTCGAAGTTTTTTTTTCGGTCAAAATTTTTTATGTCCCAAAATTTTTCAAACTTTTTTTTTGGTCAAAATTTTTTCGAAGTTTTTTTTCGGTCAAAATTTTTTTGGTCCCAAAATTTTTCTAACTTTTTTTTGGGTCAAAATTTTTTCGAAGTTTTTTTTCGGTCAAAATTTTTTTGCTCCCAAAATTTTTCAAACTTTTTTTTGGGACAAAATTTTTTTGAAGTTTTTTTTCGGTCAAAATTTTTTTGGTCCCAAAATTTTTCGAACTTTTTTTTGGGTCAAAATTTTTTTGGTCCCAAAATTTTTCAAACTTTTTTTTGGGTCAAAATTGTTTTGGTCCCAAAATTTTTCAAACTTTTTTTCGAGTCAAAATTTTTTCAAACTTTTTTTGGGTCAAAATTTTTTTGGTCCCAAAATTTTTCAAACTTTTTTTTGGGTCAAAATTTTTTTGGTCCCAGAATTTTTCAAACTTTTTTTTTGGTCAAAATTTTTTCGAAGTTTTTTTTCGGTCAAAATTTTTTTGGTCCCAAAATTTTTCGAACTTTTTTTTGGGTCAAAATTTTTTCGAAGTTTTTTTTTCGGTCAAAATTTTTTTGGTCCCAAAATTTTTCAAACTTTTTTTTTGGTCAAAATTTTTTCGAAGTTTTTTTTCGGTCAAAATTTTTTTGGTCCCAAAATTTTTCAAACTTTTTTTTGGGTCAAAATTTTTTCGAAGTTTTTTTTGGGTCAAAATTTTTTTGGTCCCAAAATTTTTCGAACTTTTTTTTGGGTCAAAATTTTTTTGGTCCCAAAATTTTTCAAACTTTTTTTTGGGTCAAAATTTTTTCGAAGTTTTTTTTTCGGTCAAAATTTTTTTGGTCCCAAAATTTTTCAAACTTTTTTTTGGGTCAAAATTTTTTCGAAGTTCTTTTTTCGGTCAAAATTTTTTTGGTCCCAAAATTTTTCAAACTTTTTTTTGGGTCAAAATTTTTTTGGTACCAAAATTTTTCAAACTTTTTTTTGGGTCAAAATTTTTTCGAAGTTTTTTTTTCGGTCAAAATTTTTTATGTCCCAAAATTTTTCAAACTTTTTTTTTGGTCAAAATTTTTTCGAAGTTTTTTTTCGGTCAAAATTTTTTTGGTCCCAAAATTTTTCTAACTTTTTTTTGGGTCAAAATTTTTTCGAAGTTTTTTTTCGGTCAAAATTTTTTTGGTCCCAAAATTTTTCAAACTTTTTTTTGGGACAAAATTTTTTCGAAGTTTTTTTTCGGTCAAAATTTTTTTGGTCCCAAAATTTTTCGAACTTTTTTTTGGGTCAAAATTTTTTTGGTCCCAAAATTTTTCAAACTTTTTTTTGGGTCAAAATTGTTTTGGTCCCAAAATTTTTCAAACTTTTTTTCGAGTCAAAATTTTTTCAAACTTTTTTTGGGTCAAAATTTTTTTGGTCCCAAAATTTTTCAAACTTTTTTTTGGGTCAAAATTTTTTTGGTCGCAGAATTTTTCAAACTTTTTTTTTGGTCAAAATTTTTTCGAAGTTTTTTTTCGGTCAAAATTTTTTTGGTCCCAAAATTTTTCGAACTTTTTTTTGGGTCAAAATTTTTTCGAAGTTTTTTTTCGGTCAAAATTTTTTTGGTCCCAAAATTTTTCAAACTTTTTTTCGAGTCAAAATTTTTTCAAACTTTTTTTTGGGTCAAAATTTTTTTGGTCCCAAAATTTTTTCGAAGTTTTTTTTCGGTCAAAATTTTTTTGGTCCCAAAATTTTCCGAACTTTTTTTTGGGTCAAAATTTTTTTGGTCCCAAAATTTTTCAAACTTTTTTTTGGGTCAAAATTTTTTCGAAGTTTTTTTTTCGGTCAAAATTTTTTCGAAGTTTTTTTTCGGTCAAAATTTTTTTGGTCCCAAAATTTTCCGAACTTTTTTTTGGGTCAAAATTTTTTTGGTCCCAAAATTTTTCAAACTTTTTTGTGGGTCAAAATTTTTTCGAAGTTTTTTTTTCGGTCAAAATTTTTTTGGTCCCAAAATTTTTCAAACTTTTTTTTGGGTCAAAATTTTTTCGAAGTTTTTTTTCGGTCAAAATTTTTTTGGTCCCAAAATTTTTCAAACTTTTTTTTGGGTCAAAATTTTTTTGGTCCCAAAATTTTTCAAACTTTTTTTTGGGTCAAAATTTTTTCGAATTTTTTTTTTCGGTCAAAATTTTTTTGGTCCCAAAATTTTTCAAACTTTTTTTTGGGTCAAAATTTTTTCGAAATTCTTTTTTCGGTCAAAATTTTTTTGGTCCCAAAATTTTTCGAACTTTTTTTTGGGTCAAAATTTTTTTGGTCCCAAAATTTTTCGAACTTTTTTTTGGGTCAAAATTTTTTCGAAGTTTTTTTTTCGGTCAAAATTTTTTTGGTCCCAAAATTTTTCTAACTTTTTTTTGGGTCAAAATTTTTTCGAAGTTTTTTTTTCGGTCAAAATTTTTTTGGTTCCAAAATTTTTCAAACTTTTTTTTGGGTCAAAATTTTTTCGAAGTTTTTTTTCGGTCAAAATTTTTTTGGTCCCAAAATTTTTCGAACTTTTTTTTGGGTAAAAATTTTTTTGGTCCCAAAATTTTTCAAACTTTTTTTTGTGTCAAAATTTTTTCAAACTTTTTTTTGGGTCAAAATTTTTTTGGTCCCAAAATTTTTCAAACTTTTTTTTCGGTCAAAATTTTTTTGGTCCCAAAATTTTTCAAACTTTTTTTTGGGTCAAAATTTTTTTGGTACCAAAATTTTTCAAACTTTTTTTTGGGTCAAAATTTTTTCGAAGTTTTTTTTTCGGTCAAAATTTTTTATGTCCCAAAATTTTTCAAACTTTTTTTTTGGTCAAAATTTTTTCGAAGTTTTTTTTCAGTCAAAATTTTTTTGGTCCAAAAATTTTTCTAACTTTTTTTTGGGTCAAAATTTTTTCGAAGTTTTTTTTCGGTCAAAATTTTTTTGGTCCCAAAATTTTTCAAACTTTTTTTTGGGACAAAATTTTTTCGAAGTTTTTTTTCGGTCAAAATTTTTTTGGTCCCAAAATTTTTCGAACTTTTTTTTGGGTCAAAATTTTTTTGGTCCCAAAATTTTTCAAACTTTTTTTTGGGTCAAAATTTTTTCGAAGTTTTTTTTTCGGTCAAAATTTTTTCGAAGTTTTTTTTCGGTCAAAATTTTTTTGGTCCCAAAATTTTCCGAACTTTTTTTTGGGTCAAAATTTTTTTGGTCCCAAAATTTTTCAAACTTTTTTGTGGGTCAAAATTTTTTCGAAGTTTTTTTTTCGGTCAAAATTTTTTTGGTCCCAAAATTTTTCAAACTTTTTTTTGGGTCAAAATTTTTTCGAAGTTTTTTTTCGGTCAAAATTTTTTTGGTCCCAAAATTTTTCAAACTTTTTTTTGGGTCAAAATTTTTTTGGTCCCAAAATTTTTCAAACTTTTTTTTGGGTCAAAATTTTTTCGAATTTTTTTTTTCGGTCAAAATTTTTTTGGTCCCAAAATTTTTCAAACTTTTTTTTGGGTCAAAATTTTTTCGAAATTCTTTTTTCGGTCAAAATTTTTTTGGTCCCAAAATTTTTCGAACTTTTTTTTGGGTCAAAATTTTTTTGGTCCCAAAATTTTTCGAACTTTTTTTTGGGTCAAAATTTTTTCGAAGTTTTTTTTTCGGTCAAAATTTTTTTGGTCCCAAAATTTTTCTAACTTTTTTTTGGGTCAAAATTTTTTCGAAGTTTTTTTTTCGGTCAAAATTTTTTTGGTTCCAAAATTTTTCAAACTTTTTTTTGGGTCAAAATTTTTTCGAAGTTTTTTTTCGGTCAAAATTTTTTTGGTCCCAAAATTTTTCGAACTTTTTTTTGGGTAAAAATTTTTTTGGTCCCAAAATTTTTCAAACTTTTTTTTGGGTCAAAATTGTTTTGGTCCCAAAATTTTTCAAACTTTTTTTTGTGTCAAAATTTTTTCAAACTTTTTTTTGGGTCAAAATTTTTTTGGTCCCAAAATTTTTCAAACTTTTTTTTCGGTCAAAATTTTTTTGGTCCCAAAATTTTTCAAACTTTTTTTTGGGTCAAAATTTTTTTGGTACCAAAATTTTTCAAACTTTTTTTTGGGTCAAAATTTTTTCGAAGTTTTTTTTTCGGTCAAAATTTTTTCGAAGTTTTTTTTCGGTCAAAATTTTTTTGGTCCCAAAATTTTCCGAACTTTTTTTTGGGTCAAAATTTTTTTGGTCCCAAAATTTTTCAAACTTTTTTGTGGGTCAAAATTTTTTCGAAGTTTTTTTTTCGGTCAAAATTTTTTTGGTCCCAAAATTTTTCAAACTTTTTTTTGGGTCAAAATTTTTTCGAAGTTTTTTTTCGGTCAAAATTTTTTTGGTCCCAAAATTTTTCAAACTTTTTTTTGGGTCAAAATTTTTTTGGTCCCAAAATTTTTCAAACTTTTTTTTGGGTCAAAATTTTTTCGAATTTTTTTTTTCGGTCAAAATTTTTTTGGTCCCAAAATTTTTCAAACTTTTTTTTGGGTCAAAATTTTTTCGAAATTCTTTTTTCGGTCAAAATTTTTTTGGTCCCAAAATTTTTCGAACTTTTTTTTGGGTCAAAATTTTTTTGGTCCCAAAATTTTTCGAACTTTTTTTTGGGTCAAAATTTTTTCGAAGTTTTTTTTTCGGTCAAAATTTTTTTGGTCCCAAAATTTTTCTAACTTTTTTTTGGGTCAAAATTTTTTCGAAGTTTTTTTTTCGGTCAAAATTTTTTTGGTTCCAAAATTTTTCAAACTTTTTTTTGGGTCAAAATTTTTTCGAAGTTTTTTTTCGGTCAAAATTTTTTTGGTCCCAAAATTTTTCGAACTTTTTTTTGGGTAAAAATTTTTTTGGTCCCAAAATTTTTCAAACTTTTTTTTGGGTCAAAATTGTTTTGGTCCCAAAATTTTTCAAACTTTTTTTTGTGTCAAAATTTTTTCAAACTTTTTTTTGGGTCAAAATTTTTTTGGTCCCAAAATTTTTCAAACTTTTTTTTCGGTCAAAATTTTTTTGGTCCCAAAATTTTTCAAACTTTTTTTTGGGTCAAAATTTTTTTGGTACCAAAATTTTTCAAACTTTTTTTTGGGTCAAAATTTTTTCGAAGTTTTTTTTTCGGTCAAAATTTTTTATGTCCCAAAATTTTTCAAACTTTTTTTTTGGTCAAAATTTTTTCGAAGTTTTTTTTCAGTCAAAATTTTTTTGGTCCAAAAATTTTTCTAACTTTTTTTTGGGTCAAAATTTTTTCGAAGTTTTTTTTCGGTCAAAATTTTTTTGGTCCCAAAATTTTTCAAACTTTTTTTTGGGACAAAATTTTTTCGAAGTTTTTTTTCGGTCAAAATTTTTTTGGTCCCAAAATTTTTCGAACTTTTTTTTGGGTCAAAATTTTTTTGGTCCCAAAATTTTTCAAACTTTTTTTTGGGTCAAAATTGTTTTGGTCCCAAAATTTTTCTAAATTTTTTTCGAGTCAAAATTTTTTCAAACTTTTTTTTGGGTCAAAATTTTTTTGGTCCCAAAATTTTTCAAACTTTTTTTTGGTCAAAATTTTTTCGAAGTTTTTTTTCGGTCAAAATTTTTTTGGTCCCAAAATTTTTCAAAATTTTTTCGAAGTTTTTTTTCGGTCAAAATTTTTTTGGTCCCAAAATTTTTCGAACTTTTTTTTGGGTCAAAATTTTTTCGAAGTTTTTTTTTCGGTCAAAATTTTTTTGGTCCCAAAATTTTTCTAACTTTTTTTTGGGTCAAAATTTTTTCGAAGTTTTTTTTTCGGTCAAAATTTTTTTGGTTCCAAAATTTTTCAAACTTTTTTTTGGGTCAAAATTTTTTCGAAGTTTTTTTTCGGTCAAAATTTTTTTGGTCCCAAAATTTTTCGAACTTTTTTTTGGGTAAAAATTTTTTTGGTCCCAAAATTTTTCAAACTTTTTTTTGGGTCAAAATTGTTTTGGTCCCAAAATTTTTCAAACTTTTTTTTGTGTCAAAATTTTTTCAAACTTTTTTTTGGGTCAAAATTTTTTTGGTCCCAAAATTTTTCAAACTTTTTTTTCGGTCAAAATTTTTTTGGTCCCAAAATTTTTCAAACTTTTTTTTGGGTCAAAATTTTTTCGAATTTTTTTTTTCGGTCAAAATTTTTTTGGTCCCAAAATTTTTCAAACTTTTTTTTGGGTCAAAATTTTTTCGAAATTCTTTTTTCGGTCAAAATTTTTTTGGTCCCAAAATTTTTCGAACTTTTTTTTGGGTCAAAATTTTTTTGGTCCCAAAATTTTTCGAACTTTTTTTTGGGTCAAAATTTTTTCGAAGTTTTTTTTTCGGTCAAAATTTTTTTGGTCCCAAAATTTTTCTAACTTTTTTTTGGGTCAAAATTTTTTCGAAGTTTTTTTTTCGGTCAAAATTTTTTTGGTTCCAAAATTTTTCAAACTTTTTTTTGGGTCAAAATTTTTTCGAAGTTTTTTTTCGGTCAAAATTTTTTTGGTCCCAAAATTTTTCGAACTTTTTTTTGGGTAAAAATTTTTTTGGTCCCAAAATTTTTCAAACTTTTTTTTGGGTCAAAATTGTTTTGGTCCCAAAATTTTTCAAACTTTTTTTTGTGTCAAAATTTTTTCAAACTTTTTTTTGGGTCAAAATTTTTTTGGTCCCAAAATTTTTCAAACTTTTTTTTCGGTCAAAATTTTTTTGGTCCCAAAATTTTTCAAACTTTTTTTTGGGTCAAAATTTTTTTGGTACCAAAATTTTTCAAACTTTTTTTTGGGTCAAAATTTTTTCGAAGTTTTTTTTTCGGTCAAAATTTTTTCGAAGTTTTTTTTCGGTCAAAATTTTTTTGGTCCCAAAATTTTCCGAACTTTTTTTTGGGTCAAAATTTTTTTGGTCCCAAAATTTTTCAAACTTTTTTGTGGGTCAAAATTTTTTCGAAGTTTTTTTTTCGGTCAAAATTTTTTTGGTCCCAAAATTTTTCAAACTTTTTTTTGGGTCAAAATTTTTTCGAAGTTTTTTTTCGGTCAAAATTTTTTTGGTCCCAAAATTTTTCAAACTTTTTTTTGGGTCAAAATTTTTTTGGTCCCAAAATTTTTCAAACTTTTTTTTGGGTCAAAATTTTTTCGAATTTTTTTTTTCGGTCAAAATTTTTTTGGTCCCAAAATTTTTCAAACTTTTTTTTGGGTCAAAATTTTTTCGAAATTCTTTTTTCGGTCAAAATTTTTTTGGTCCCAAAATTTTTCGAACTTTTTTTTGGGTCAAAATTTTTTTGGTCCCAAAATTTTTCGAACTTTTTTTTGGGTCAAAATTTTTTCGAAGTTTTTTTTTCGGTCAAAATTTTTTTGGTCCCAAAATTTTTCTAACTTTTTTTTGGGTCAAAATTTTTTCGAAGTTTTTTTTTCGGTCAAAATTTTTTTGGTTCCAAAATTTTTCAAACTTTTTTTTGGGTCAAAATTTTTTCGAAGTTTTTTTTCGGTCAAAATTTTTTTGGTCCCAAAATTTTTCGAACTTTTTTTTGGGTAAAAATTTTTTTGGTCCCAAAATTTTTCAAACTTTTTTTTGGGTCAAAATTGTTTTGGTCCCAAAATTTTTCAAACTTTTTTTTGTGTCAAAATTTTTTCAAACTTTTTTTTGGGTCAAAATTTTTTTGGTCCCAAAATTTTTCAAACTTTTTTTTCGGTCAAAATTTTTTTGGTCCCAAAATTTTTCAAACTTTTTTTTGGGTCAAAATTTTTTTGGTACCAAAATTTTTCAAACTTTTTTTTGGGTCAAAATTTTTTCGAAGTTTTTTTTTCGGTCAAAATTTTTTATGTCCCAAAATTTTTCAAACTTTTTTTTTGGTCAAAATTTTTTCGAAGTTTTTTTTCAGTCAAAATTTTTTTGGTCCAAAAATTTTTCTAACTTTTTTTTGGGTCAAAATTTTTTCGAAGTTTTTTTTCGGTCAAAATTTTTTTGGTCCCAAAATTTTTCAAACTTTTTTTTGGGACAAAATTTTTTCGAAGTTTTTTTTCGGTCAAAATTTTTTTGGTCCCAAAATTTTTCGAACTTTTTTTTGGGTCAAAATTTTTTTGGTCCCAAAATTTTTCAAACTTTTTTTTGGGTCAAAATTGTTTTGGTCCCAAAATTTTTCTAAATTTTTTTCGAGTCAAAATTTTTTCAAACTTTTTTTTGGGTCAAAATTTTTTTGGTCCCAAAATTTTTCAAACTTTTTTTTGGTCAAAATTTTTTCGAAGTTTTTTTTCGGTCAAAATTTTTTTGGTCCCAAAATTTTTCAAAATTTTTTCGAAGTTTTTTTTCGGTCAAAATTTTTTTGGTCCCAAAATTTTTCGAACTTTTTTTTGGGTCAAAATTTTTTCGAAGTTTTTTTTTCGGTCAAAATTTTTTTGGTCCCAAAATTTTTCTAACTTTTTTTTGGGTCAAAATTTTTTCGAAGTTTTTTTTTCGGTCAAAATTTTTTTGGTTCCAAAATTTTTCAAACTTTTTTTTGGGTCAAAATTTTTTCGAAGTTTTTTTTCGGTCAAAATTTTTTTGGTCCCAAAATTTTTCGAACTTTTTTTTGGGTAAAAATTTTTTTGGTCCCAAAATTTTTCAAACTTTTTTTTGGGTCAAAATTGTTTTGGTCCCAAAATTTTTCAAACTTTTTTTTGTGTCAAAATTTTTTCAAACTTTTTTTTGGGTCAAAATTTTTTTGGTCCCAAAATTTTTCAAACTTTTTTTTCGGTCAAAATTTTTTTGGTCCCAAAATTTTTCAAACTTTTTTTTGGGTCAAAATTTTTTTGGTACCAAAATTTTTCAAACTTTTTTTTGGGTCAAAATTTTTTCGAAGTTTTTTTTTCGGTCAAAATTTTTTATGTCCCAAAATTTTTCAAACTTTTTTTTTGGTCAAAATTTTTTCGAAGTTTTTTTTCAGTCAAAATTTTTTTGGTCCCAAAATTTTTCAAACTTTTTTTTGTGTCAAAATTTTTTCAAACTTTTTTTTGGGTCAAAATTTTTTTGGTCCCAAAATTTTTCAAACTTTTTTTTCGGTCAAAATTTTTTTGGTCCCAAAATTTTTCAAACTTTTTTTTGGGTCAAAATTTTTTTGGTACCAAAATTTTTCAAACTTTTTTTTGGGTCAAAATTTTTTCGAAGTTTTTTTTTCGGTCAAAATTTTTTATGTCCCAAAATTTTTCAAACTTTTTTTTTGGTCAAAATTTTTTCGAAGTTTTTTTTCAGTCAAAATTTTTTTGGTCCAAAAATTTTTCTAACTTTTTTTGGGTCAAAATTTTTTCGAAGTTTTTTTTCGGTCAAAATTTTTTTGGTCCCAAAATTTTTCAAACTTTTTTTTGGGACAAAATTTTTTCGAAGTTTTTTTTCGGTCAAAATTTTTTTGGTCCCAAAATTTTTCGAACTTTTTTTTGGGTCAAAATTTTTTTGGTCCCAAAATTTTTCAAACTTTTTTTTGGGTCAAAATTGTTTTGGTCCCAAAATTTTTCAAAATTTTTTTCGAGTCAAAATTTTTTCAAACTTTTTTTTGGGTCAAAATTTTTTTGGTCCCAAAATTTTTCAAACTTTTTTTTGGTCAAAATTTTTTCGAAGTTTTTTTTCGGTCAAAATTTTTTTGGTCCCAAAATTTTTCAAAATTTTTTCGAAGTTTTTTTTCGGTCAAAATTTTTTTGGTCCCAAAATTTTCCGAACTTTTTTTTGGGTCAAAATTTTTTTGAAGTTTTTTTTTCGGTCAAAATTTTTTTGGTCCCAAAATTTTTCAAACTTTTTTTTGGGACAAAATTTTTTCGAAGTTTTTTTTCGGTCAAAATTTTTTTGGTCCCAAAATTTTTCAAACTTTTTTTTGGGTCAAAATTTTTTTGGTACCAAAATTTTTCAAACTTTTTTTTGGGTCAAAATTTTTTCGAAGTTTTTTTTTCGGTCAAAATTTTTTTGGTCCCAAAATTTTTCAACATTTTTTCGAAGTTTTTTTTCGGTCAAAATTTTTTTGGTCCCAAAATTTTCCGAACTTTTTTTTTGGTCAAAATTTTTTCGAAGTTTTTTTTCGGTCAAAATTTTTTTGGTCCCAAAATTTTTCGAACTTTTTTTTGGGTCAAAATTTTTTTGGTCCCAAAATTTTTCAAACTTTTTTTTGGGTCAAAATTTTTTCGAATTTTTTTTTTCGGTCAAAATTTTTTTGGTCCCAAAATTTTTCAAACTTTTTTTTGGGTCAAAATTTTTTTGGTCCCAAAATTTTTCAAACTTTTTTTTCGGTCAAAATTGTTTTGGTCCCAAAATTTTTCGAACTTTTTTTTGGGTCAAAATTTTTTTGGTCCCAAAATTTTTCAAACTTTTTTTTGGGACAAAATTTTTTCGAAGTTTTTTTTCGGTCAAAATTTTTTTGGTCCCAAAATTTTTCGAACTTTTTTTTGGGTCAAAATTTTTTTGGTCCCAAAATTTTTCAAACTTTTTTTTGGGTCAAAATTGTTTTGGTCCCAAAATTTTTCAAAATTTTTTTCGAGTCAAAATTTTTTCAAACTTTTTTTTGGGTCAAAATTTTTTTGGTCCCAAAATTTTTCAAACTTTTTTTTGGTCAAAATTTTTTCGAAGTTTTTTTTCGGTCAAAATTTTTTTGGTCCCAAAATTTTTCAAAATTTTTTCGAAGTTTTTTTTCGGTCAAAATTTTTTTGGTCCCAAAATTTTTTTGGTCCCAAAATTTTCCGAACTTTTTTTTGGGTCAAAATTTTTTTGAAGTTTTTTTTTCGGTCAAAATTTTTTTGGTCCCAAAATTTTTCAAACTTTTTTTTGGGACAAAATTTTTTCGAAGTTTTTTTTCGGTCAAAATTTTTTTGGTCCCAAAATTTTCCGAACTTTTTTTTTGGTCAAAATTTTTTCGAAGTTTTTTTTCGGTCAAAATTTTTTTGGTCCCAAAATTTTTCGAACTTTTTTTTGGGTCAAAATTTTTTTGGTCCCAAAATTTTTCAAACTTTTTTTTGGGTCAAAATTTTTTCGAATTTTTTTTTTCGGTCAAAATTTTTTTGGTCCCAAAATTTTTCAAACTTTTTTTTGGGTCAAAATTTTTTCGAAGTTCTTTTTTCGGTCAAAATTTTTTTGGTCCCAAAATTTTTCGAACTTTTTTTTGGGTCAAAATTTTTTTGGTCCCAAAATTTTTCGAACTTTTTTTTGGGTCAAAATTTTTTCGAAGTTTTTTTTTCGGTCAAAATTTTTTTGGTCCCAAAATTTTTCTAACTTTTTTTTGGGTCAAAATTTTTTCGAAGTTTTTTTTTCGGTCAAAATTTTTTTGGTTCCAAAATTTTTCAAACTTTTTTTTGGGTCAAAATTTTTTCGAAGTTTTTTTTCGGTCAAAATTTTTTTGGTCCCAAAATTTTTCGAACTTTTTTTTGGGTAAAAATTTTTTTGGTCCCAAAATTTTTCAAACTTTTTTTTGGGTCAAAATTGTTTTGGTCCCAAAATTTTTCAAACTTTTTTTTGTGTCAAAATTTTTTCAAACTTTTTTTTGGGTCAAAATTTTTTTGGTCCCAAAATTTTTCAAACTTTTTTTTCGGTCAAAATTTTTTTGGTCCCAAAATTTTTCAAACTTTTTTTTGGGTCAAAATTTTTTTGGTACCAAAATTTTTCAAACTTTTTTTTGGGTCAAAATTTTTTCGAAGTTTTTTTTTCGGTCAAAATTTTTTATGTCCCAAAATTTTTCAAACTTTTTTTTTGGTCAAAATTTTTTCGAAGTTTTTTTTCAGTCAAAATTTTTTTGGTCCAAAAATTTTTCTAACTTTTTTTTGGGTCAAAATTTTTTCGAAGTTTTTTTTCGGTCAAAATTTTTTTGGTCCCAAAATTTTTCAAAGTTTTTTTTGGGACAAAATTTTTTCGAAGTTTTTTTTCGGTCAAAATTTTTTTGGTCCCAAAATTTTTCGAACTTTTTTTTGGGTCAAAATTTTTTTGGTCCCAAAATTTTTCAAACTTTTTTTTGGGTCAAAATTGTTTTGGTCCCAAAATTTTTCAAAATTTTTTTCGAGTCAAAATTTTTTCAAACTTTTTTTTGGGTCAAAATTTTTTTGGTCCCAAAATTTTTCAAACTTTTTTTTGGTCAAAATTTTTTCGAAGTTTTTTTTCGGTCAAAATTTTTTTGGTCCCAAAATTTTTCAAAATTTTTTCGAAGTTTTTTTTCGGTCAAAATTTTTTTGGTCCCAAAATTTTCCGAACTTTTTTTTGGGTCAAAATTTTTTTGAAGTTTTTTTTTCGGTCAAAATTTTTTTGGTCCCAAAATTTTTCAAACTTTTTTTTGGGACAAAATTTTTTCGAAGTTTTTTTTCGGTCAAAATTTTTTTGATCCCAAAATTTTTCAAAATTTTTTCGAAGTTTTTTTTTGGTCAAAATTTTTTTGGTCCCAAAATTTTCCGAACTTTTTTTTGGGTCAAAATTTTTTTGAAGTTTTTTTTTCGGTCAAAATTTTTTTGGTCCCAAAATTTTTCAAACTTTTTTTTGGGTCAAAATTTTTTCGAAGTTTTTTTTTCGGTCAAAATTTTTTTGGTCCCAAAATTTTTCAAACTTTTTTTTGGGACAAAATTTTTTCGAAGTTTTTTTTCGGTCAAAATTTTTTTGGTCCCAAAATTTTTCGAACTTTTTTTTGGGTCAAAATTTTTTTGGTCCCAAAATTTTTCAAACTTTTTTTTGGGTCAAAATTGTTTTGGTCCCAAAATTTTTCAAACTTTTTTTCGAGTCAAAATTTTTTCAAACTTTTTTTTGGGTCAAAATTTTTTTGGTCCCAAAATTTTTCAAACTTTTTTTTGGGTCAAAATTTTTTTGGTCCCAGAATTTTTCAAACTTTTTTTTTGGTCAAAATTTTTTCGAAGTTTTTTTTCGGTCAAAATTTTTTTGGTCCCAAAATTTTTCGAACTTTTTTGTGGGTCAAAATTTTTTCGAAGTTTTTTTTTCGGTCAAAATTTTTTTGGTCCCAAAATTTTTCAAACTTTTTTTTGGGTCAAATTTTTTTCTAAGTTTTTTTTCGGTCAAAATATTTTTGGTCCCAAAATTTTTCGAACTTTTTTTTGGGTCAAAATTTTTTTGGTACCAAAATTTTTCAAACTTTTTTTTGGGTCAAAATTTTTTCGAAGTTTTTTTTTCGGTCAAAATTTTTTTGGTCCCAAAATTTTTCAAACTTTTTTTTTGGTCAAAATGTTTTCGAAGTTTTTTTTTCGGTCAAAATTTTTTTGGTCCCAAATCTTTTCTAACTTTTTTTTGGGTCAAAATTTTTTCGAAGTTTTTTTTTCGGTCAAAATTTTTTTGGTCTCAAAATTTTTCAAACTTTTTTTTGGGTCAAAATTTTTTCGAAGTTTTTTTTCGGTCAAAATTTTTTTGGTCCCAAAATTTTTTGAACTTTTTTTTGGGTCAAAATTTTTTTGGTCCCAAAATTTTTCAAACTTTTTTTTGGGTCAAAATTTTTTCGAAGTTTTTTTTTCGGTCAAAATTTTTTTGGTCCCAAAATTTTTCAAACTTTTTTTTGGGTCAAAATTTTTTCGAAGTTCTTTTTTCGGTCAAAATTTTTTTGGTCCCAAAATTTTTCGAACTTTTTTTTGGGTCAAAATTTTTTTGGTACCAAAATTTTTCAAACTTTTTTTTTGGTCAAAATTTTTTCGAAGTTTTTTTTTCGGTCAAAATTTTTTTGGTCCCAAATCTTTTCTAACTTTTTTTTGGGTCAAAATTTTTTCGAAGTTTTTTTTCGGTCAAAATTTTTTTGGTCCCAAAATTTTTCGAACTTTTTTTTGGGTCAAAATTTTTTTGGTCCCAAAATTTTTCAAACTTTTTTTTGGGTCAAAATTTTTTCGAAGTTTTTTTTTCGGTCAAAATTTTTTTGGTCCCAAAATTTTTCAAACTTTTTTTTGGGTCAAAATTTTTTCGAAGTTCTTTTTTCGGTCAAAATTTTTTTGGTCCCAAAATTTTTCGAACTTTTTTTTGGGTCAAAATTTTTTTGGTACCAAAATTTTTCAAACTTTTTTTTGGGTCAAAATTTTTTCGAAGTTTTTTTTTCGGTCAAAATTTTTTTGGTCCCAAAATTTTTCAAGCTTTTTTTTTGGTCAAAATTTTTTCGAAGTTTTTTTTCGGTCAAAATTTTTTTGGTCCCAAAATTTTTCTAACTTTTTTTTTGGGTCAAAATTTTTTTGAAGTTTTTTTTTCGGTCAAAATTTTTTTGGTCCCAAAATTTTTCAAAATTTTTTCGAAGTTTTTTTTCGGTCAAAATTTTTTTGGTCCCAAAATTTTCCGAACTTTTTTTTGGGTCAAAATTTTTTTGAAGTTTTTTTTTCGGTCAAAATTTTTTTGGTCCCAAAATTTTTCAAACTTTTTTTTGGGTCAAAATTTTTTCGAAGTTTTTTTTTCGGTCAAAATTTTTTTGGTCCCAAAATTTTTCAAACTTTTTTTTGGGACAAAATTTTTTCGAAGTTTTTTTTCGGTCAAAATTTTTTTGGTCCCAAAATTTTTCGAACTTTTTTTTGGGTCAAAATTTTTTTGGTCCCAAAATTTTTCAAACTTTTTTTTGGGTCAAAATTGTTTTGGTCCCAAAATTTTTCAAACTTTTTTTCGAGTCAAAATTTTTTCAAACTTTTTTTTGGGTCAAAATTTTTTTGGTCCCAAAATTTTTCAAACTTTTTTTTGGGTCAAAATTTTTTTGGTCCCAGAATTTTTCAAACTTTTTTTTGGGTCAAAATTTTTTCGAAGTTTTTTTTTCGGTCAAAATTTTTTTGGTCCCAAAATTTTTCAAACTTTTTTTTGGGTCAAAATTTTTTCGAAGTTCTTTTTTCGGTCAAAATTTTTTTGGTCCCAAAATTTTTCGAACTTTTTTTTGGGTCAAAATTTTTTTGGTACCAAAATTTTTCAAACTTTTTTTTTGGTCAAAATTTTTTCGAAGTTTTTTTTTCGGTCAAAATTTTTTTGGTCCCAAATCTTTTCTAACTTTTTTTTGGGTCAAAATTTTTTCGAAGTTTTTTTTCGGTCAAAATTTTTTTGGTCCCAAAATTTTTCGAACTTTTTTTTGGGTCAAAATTTTTTTGGTCCCAAAATTTTTCAAACTTTTTTTTGGGTCAAAATTTTTTCGAAGTTCTTTTTTCGGTCAAAATTTTTTTGGTCCCAAAATTTTTCAAACTTTTTTTTGGGTCAAAATTTTTTCGAAGTTCTTTTTTCGGTCAAAATTTTTTTGGTCCCAAAATTTTTCGAACTTTTTTTTGGGTCAAAATTTTTTTGGTACCAAAATTTTTCAAACTTTTTTTTGGGTCAAAATTTTTTCGAAGTTTTTTTTTCGGTCAAAATTTTTTTGGTCCCAAAATTTTTCAAGCTTTTTTTTTGGTCAAAATTTTTTCGAAGTTTTTTTTCGGTCAAAATTTTTTTGGTCCCAAAATTTTTCTAACTTTTTTTTGGGTCAAAATTTTTTTGAAGTTTTTTTTTCGGTCAAAATTTTTTTGGTCCCAAAATTTTTCAAAATTTTTTCGAAGTTTTTTTTCGGTCAAAATTTTTTTGGTCCCAAAATTTTCCGAACTTTTTTTTGGGTCAAAATTTTTTTGAAGTTTTTTTTTCGGTCAAAATTTTTTTGGTCCCAAAATTTTTCAAACTTTTTTTTGGGTCAAAATTTTTTCGAAGTTTTTTTTTCGGTCAAAATTTTTTTGGTCCCAAAATTTTTCAAACTTTTTTTTGGGACAAAATTTTTTCGAAGTTTTTTTTCGGTCAAAATTTTTTTGGTCCCAAAATTTTTCGAACTTTTTTTTGGGTCAAAATTTTTTTGGTCCCAAAATTTTTCAAACTTTTTTTTGGGTCAAAATTGTTTTGGTCCCAAAATTTTTCAAACTTTTTTTCGAGTCAAAATTTTTTCAAACTTTTTTTTGGGTCAAAATTTTTTTGGTCCCAAAATTTTTCAAACTTTTTTTTGGGTCAAAATTTTTTTGGTCCCAGAATTTTTCAAACTTTTTTTTTGGTCAAAATTTTTTCGAAGTTTTTTTTCGGTCAAAATTTTTTTGGTCCCAAAATTTTTCGAACTTTTTTTTGGGTCAAAATTTTTTTGGTACCAAAATTTTTCAAACTTTTTTTTTGGTCAAAATTTTTTCGAAGTTTTTTTTTCGGTCAAAATTTTTTTGGTCCCAAATCTTTTCTAACTTTTTTTTGGGTCAAAATTTTTTCGAAGTTTTTTTTCGGTCAAAATTTTTTTGGTCCCAAAATTTTTCGAACTTTTTTTTGGGTCAAAATTTTTTTGGTCCCAAAATTTTTCAAACTTTTTTTTGGGTCAAAATTTTTTCGAAGTTTTTTTTTCGGTCAAAATTTTTTTGGTCCCAAAATTTTTCAAACTTTTTTTTGGGTCAAAATTTTTTCGAAGTTCTTTTTTCGGTCAAAATTTTTTTGGTCCCAAAATTTTTCGAACTTTTTTTTGGGTCAAAATTTTTTTGGTACCAAAATTTTTCAAACTTTTTTTTGGGTCAAAATTTTTTCGAAGTTTTTTTTTCGGTCAAAATTTTTTTGGTCCCAAAATTTTTCAAGCTTTTTTTTTGGTCAAAATTTTTTCGAAGTTTTTTTTCGGTCAAAATTTTTTTGGTCCCAAAATTTTTCAAACTTTTTTTTGGGACAAAATTTTTTCGAAGTTTTTTTTCGGTCAAAATTTTTTTGGTCCCAAAATTTTTCGAACTTTTTTTTGGGTCAAAATTTTTTTGGTCCCAAAATTTTTCAAACTTTTTTTTGGGTCAAAATTGTTTTGGTCCCAAAATTTTTCAAACTTTTTTTCGAGTCAAAATTTTTTCAAACTTTTTTTTGGGTCAAAATTTTTTTGGTCCCAAAATTTTTCAAACTTTTTTTTGGGTCAAAATTTTTTTGGTCCCAGAATTTTTCAAACTTTTTTTTGGGTCAAAATTTTTTCGAAGTTTTTTTTTCGGTCAAAATTTTTTTGGTCCCAAAATTTTTCAAACTTTTTTTTGGGTCAAAATTTTTTCGAAGTTCTTTTTTCGGTCAAAATTTTTTTGGTCCCAAAATTTTTCGAACTTTTTTTTGGGTCAAAATTTTTTTGGTACCAAAATTTTTCAAACTTTTTTTTTGGTCAAAATTTTTTCGAAGTTTTTTTTTCGGTCAAAATTTTTTTGGTCCCAAATCTTTTCTAACTTTTTTTTGGGTCAAAATTTTTTCGAAGTTTTTTTTCGGTCAAAATTTTTTTGGTCCCAAAATTTTTCGAACTTTTTTTTGGGTCAAAATTTTTTTGGTCCCAAAATTTTTCAAACTTTTTTTTGGGTCAAAATTTTTTCGAAGTTCTTTTTTCGGTCAAAATTTTTTTGGTCCCAAAATTTTTCAAACTTTTTTTTGGGTCAAAATTTTTTCGAAGTTCTTTTTTCGGTCAAAATTTTTTTGGTCCCAAAATTTTTCGAACTTTTTTTTGGGTCAAAATTTTTTTGGTACCAAAATTTTTCAAACTTTTTTTTGGGTCAAAATTTTTTCGAAGTTTTTTTTTCGGTCAAAATTTTTTTGGTCCCAAAATTTTTCAAGCTTTTTTTTTGGTCAAAATTTTTTCGAAGTTTTTTTTCGGTCAAAATTTTTTTGGTCCCAAAATTTTTCTAACTTTTTTTTGGGTCAACATTTTTTTGAAGTTTTTTTTTCGGTCAAAATTTTTTTGGTCCCAAAATTTTTCAAAATTTTTTCGAAGTTTTTTTTCGGTCAAAATTTTTTTGGTCCCAAAATTTTCCGAACTTTTTTTTGGGTCAAAATTTTTTTGAAGTTTTTTTTTCGGTCAAAATTTTTTTGGTCCCAAAATTTTTTAAACTTTTTTTTGGGTCAAAATTTTTTCGAAGTTTTTTTTTCGGTCAAAATTTTTTTGGTCCCAAAATTTTTCAAACTTTTTTTTGGGACAAAATTTTTTCGAAGTTTTTTTTCGGTCAAAATTTTTTTGGTCCCAAAATTTTTCGAACTTTTTTTTGGGTCAAAATTTTTTTGGTCCCAAAATTTTTCAAACTTTTTTTTGGGTCAAAATTGTTTTGGTCCCAAAATTTTTCAAACTTTTTTTCGAGTCAAAATTTTTTCAAACTTTTTTTTGGGTCAAAATTTTTTTGGTCCCAAAATTTTTCAAACTTTTTTTTGGGTCAAAATTTTTTTGGTCCCAGAATTTTTCAAACTTTTTTTTTGGTCAAAATTTTTTCGAAGTTTTTTTTCGGTCAAAATTTTTTTGGTCCCAAAATTTTTCGAACTTTTTTGTGGGTCAAAATTTTTTCGAAGTTTTTTTTTCGGTCAAAATTTTTTTGGTCCCAAAATTTTTCAAACTTTTTTTTGGGTCAAAATTTTTTCTAAGTTTTTTTTCGGTCAAAATATTTTTGGTCCCAAAATTTTTCGAACTTTTTTTTGGGTCAAAATTTTTTTGGTACCAAAATTTTTCAAACTTTTTTTTGGGTCAAAATTTTTTCGAAGTTTTTTTTTCGGTCAAAATTTTTTTGGTCCCAAAATTTTTCAAACTTTTTTTTTGGTCAAAATTTTTTCGAAGTTTTTTTTTCGGTCAAAATTTTTTTGGTCTCAAAATTTTTCAAACTTTTTTTTGGGTCAAAATTTTTTCGAAGTTTTTTTTCGGTCAAAATTTTTTTGGTCCCAAAATTTTTCGAACTTTTTTTTGGGTCAAAATTTTTTTGGTCCCAAAATTTTTCAAACTTTTTTTTGGGTCAAAATTTTTTCGAAGTTTTTTTTTCGGTCAAAATTTTTTTGGTCCCAAAATTTTTCAAACTTTTTTTTGGGTCAAAATTTTTTCGAAATTCTTTTTTCGGTCAAAATTTTTTTGGTCCCAAAATTTTTCGAACTTTTTTTTGGGTCAAAATTTTTTTGGTACCAAAATTTTTCAAACTTTTTTTTGGGTCAAAATTTTTTCGAAGTTTTTTTTTCGGTCAAAATTTTTTTGGTCCCAAAATTTTTCAAGCTTTTTTTTTGGTCAAAATTTTTTCGAAGTTTTTTTTCGGTCAAAATTTTTTTGGTCCCAAAATTTTTCTAACTTTTTTTTGGGTCAAAATTTTTTTGAAGTTTTTTTTTCGGTCAAAATTTTTTTGGTCCCAAAATTTTTCAAACTTTTTTTTGGGTCAAAATTTTTTCGAAGTTTTTTTTCGGTCAAAATTTTTTTGGTCCCAAAATTTTTCAAACTTTTTTTTGGGACAAAATTTTTTCGAAGTTTTTTTTCGGTCAAAATTTTTTTGGTCCCAAAATTTTTCGAACTTTTTTTTGGGTCAAAATTTTTTTGGTCCCAAAATTTTTCAAACTTTTTTTTGGGTCAAAATTTTTTTGGTCCCAAAATTTTTCAAACTTTTGTTCGAGTCAAAATTTTTTCAAACTTTTTTTTGGGTCAAAATTTTTTTGGTCCCAAAATTTTTCAAACTTTTTTTTGGGTCAAAATTTTTTTGGTCCCAGAATTTTTCAAACTTTTTTTTTGGTCAAAATTTTTTCGAAGTTTTTTTTCGGTCAAAATTTTTTTGGTCCCAAAATTTTTCGAACTTTTTTTTGGGTCAAAATTTTTTCGAAGTTTTTTTTTCGGTCAAAATTTTTTTGGTCCCAAAATTTTTCAAACTTTTTTTTGGGTCAAAATTTTTTCGAAGTTTTTTTTCGGTCAAAATTTTTTTGGTCCCAAAATTTTTCGAACTTTTTTTTGGGTCAAAATTTTTTTGGTACCAAAATTTTTCAAACTTTTTTTTGGGTCAAAATTTTTTCGAAGTTTTTTTTTCGGTCAAAATTTTTTTGGTCCCAAAATTTTTCAAACTTTTTTTTTGGTCAAAATTTTTTCGAAGTTTTTTTTCGGTCAAAATTTTTTTGGTCCCAAAATTTTTCTAACTTTTTTTTGGGTCAAAATTTTTTCGAAGTTTTTTTTTCGGTCAAAATTTTTTTGGTCTCAAAATTTTTCAAACTTTTTTTTGGGTCAAAATTTTTTCGAAGTTTTTTTTCGGTCAAAATTTTTTTGGTCCCAAAATTTTTCGAACTTTTTTTTGGGTCAAAATTTTTTGGTCCCAAAATTTTTCAAACTTTTTTTTGGGTCAAAATTGTTTTGGTACCAAAATTTTTCAAACTTTTTTTTGTGTCAAAATTTTTTCAAACTTTTTTTTGGGTCAAAATTTTTTGGTCCCAAAATTTTTCAAACTTTTTTTTGGGTCAAAATTTTTTTGGTCCCAAAATTTTTCAAACTTTTTTTTGGGTCAAGATTTTTTCGAAGTTTTTTTTTTCGGTCAAAATTTTTTTGGTCCCAAAATTTTTCAAACTTTTTTTTTGGTCAAAATTTTTTCGAAGTTTTTTTTCGGTCAAAATTTTTTTGGTCCCAAAATTTTCCGAACTTTTTTTTGGGTCAAAATTTTTTCGAAGTTCTTTTTTCGGTCAAAATTATTTTGGTCCCAAAATTTTTCGAACTTTTTTTTGGGTCAAAATTTTTTTGGTACCAAAATTTTTCAAACTTTTTTTTGGTCAAAATTTTTTCGAAGTTTTTTTTTCGGTCAAAATTTTTTTGGTCCCAAATCTTTTCTAACTTTTTTTTGGGTCAAAATTTTTTCGAAGTTTTTTTTCGGTCAAAATTTTTTTGGTCCCAAAATTTTTCGAACTTTTTTTTGGGTCAAAATTTTTTTGGTCCCAAAATTTTTCAAACTTTTTTTTGGGTCAAAATTTTTTCGAAGTTTTTTTTTCGGTCAAAATTTTTTTGGTCCCAAAATTTTTCAAGCTTTTTTTTTGGTCAAAATTTTTTCGAAGTTTTTTTTCGGTCAAAATTTTTTTGGTCCCAAAATTTTTCAAACTTTTTTTTGGGTCAAAATTTTTTTGGTCCCAGAATTTTTCAAACTTTTTTTTGGGTCAAAATTTTTTCGAAGTTTTTTTTTCGGTCAAAATTTTTTTGGTCCCAAAATTTTTCAAACTTTTTTTTGGGTCAAAATTTTTTCGAAGTTCTTTTTTCGGTCAAAATTTTTTTGGTCCCAAAATTTTTCGAACTTTTTTTTGGGTCAAAATTTTTTTGGTACCAAATTTTTTCAAACTTTTTTTTTTGGTCCCAAATCTTTTCTAACTTTTTTTTGGGTCAAAATTTTTTCGAAGTTTTTTTTCGGTCAAAATTTTTTTGGTCCCAAAATTTTTCGAACTTTTTTTTGGGTCAAAATTTTTTTGGTCCCAAAATTTTTCAAACTTTTTTTTGGGTCAAAATTTTTTCGAAGTTCTTTTTTCGGTCAAAATTTTTTTGGTCCCAAAATTTTTCAAACTTTTTTTTGGGTCAAAATTTTTTCGAAGTTCTTTTTTCGGTCAAAATTTTTTTGGTCCCAAAATTTTTCGAACTTTTTTTTGGGTCAAAATTTTTTTGGTACCAAAATTTTTCAAACTTTTTTTTGGGTCAAAATTTTTTCGAAGTTTTTTTTTCGGTCAAAATTTTTTTGGTCCCTAAATTTTTCAAGCTTTTTTTTTGGTCAAAATTTTTTCGAAGTTTTTTTTCGGTCAAAATTTTTTTGGTCCCAAAATTTTTCTAACTTTTTTTTGGGTCAAAATTTTTTTGAAGTTTTTTTTTCGGTCAAAATTTTTTTGGTCCCAAAATTTTTCAAAATTTTTTCGAAGTTTTTTTTCGGTCAAAATTTTTTTGGTCCCAAAATTTTCCGAACTTTTTTTTGGGTCAAAATTTTTTTGAAGTTTTTTTTTCGGTCAAAATTTTTTTGGTCCCAAAATTTTTCAAACTTTTTTTTGGGTCAAAATTTTTTCGAAGTTTTTTTTTCGGTCAAAATTTTTTTGGTCCCAAAATTTTTCAAACTTTTTTTTGGGACAAAATTTTTTCGAAGTTTTTTTTCGGTCAAAATTTTTTTGGTCCCAAAATTTTTCGAACTTTTTTTTGGGTCAAAATTTTTTTGGTCCCAAAATTTTTCAAACTTTTTTTTGGGTCAAAATTGTTTTGGTCCCAAAATTTTTCAAACTTTTTTTCGAGTCAAAATTTTTTCAAACTTTTTTTTGGGTCAAAATTTTTTTGGTCCCAAAATTTTTCAAACTTTTTTTTGGGTCAAAATTTTTTTGGTCCCAGAATTTTTCAAACTTTTTTTTTGGTCAAAATTTTTTCGAAGTTTTTTTTCGGCCAAAATTTTTTTGGTCCCAAAATTTTTCGAACTTTTTTGTGGGTCAAAATTTTTTCGAAGTTTTTTTTTCGGTCAAAATTTTTTTGGTCCCAAAATTTTTCAAACTTTTTTTTGGGTCAAAATTTTTTCTAAGTTTTTTTTCGGTCAAAATATTTTTGGTCCCAAAATTTTTCGAACTTTTTTTTGGGTCAAAATTTTTTTGGTACCAAAATTTTTCAAACTTTTTTTTGGGTCAAAATTTTTTCGAAGTTTTTTTTTCGGTCAAAATTTTTTTGGTCCCAAAATTTTTCAAACTTTTTTTTTGGTCAAAATTTTTTCGAAGTTTTTTTTTCGGTCAAAATTTTTTTGGTCTCAAAATTTTTCAAACTTTTTTTTGGGTCAAAATTTTTTCGAAGTTTTTTTTCGGTCAAAATTTTTTTGGTCCCAAAATTTTTCGAACTTTTTTTTGGGTCAAAATTTTTTTGGTCCCAAAATTTTTCAAACTTTTTTTTGGGTCAAAATTTTTTCGAAGTTTTTTTTTCGGTCAAAATTTTTTTGGTCCCAAAATTTTTCAAACTTTTTTTTGGGTCAAAATTTTTTCGAAATTCTTTTTTCGGTCAAAATTTTTTTGGTCCCAAAATTTTTCGAACTTTTTTTTGGGTCAAAATTTTTTTGGTACCAAAATTTTTCAAGCTTTTTTTTTGGTCAAAATTTTTTCGAAGTTTTTTTTCGGTCAAAATTTTTTTGGTCCCAAAATTTTTCTAACTTTTTTTTGGGTCAAAATTTTTTTGAAGTTTTTTTTTCGGTCAAAATTTTTTTGGTCCCAAAATTTTTCAAAATTTTTTCGAAGTTTTTTTTCGGTCAAAATTTTTTTGGTCCCAAAATTTTCCGAACTTTTTTTTGGGTCAAAATTTTTTTGAAGTTTTTTTTTCGGTCAAAATTTTTTTGGTCCCAAAATTTTTCAAACTTTTTTTTGGGTCAAAATTTTTTCGAAGTTTTTTTTTCGGTCAAAATTTTTTTGGTCCCAAAATTTTTCAAACTTTTTTTTGGGACAAAATTTTTTCGAAGTTTTTTTTCGGTCAAAATTTTTTTGGTCCCAAAATTTTTCGAACTTTTTTTTGGGTCAAAATTTTTTTGGTCCCAAAATTTTTCAAACTTTTTTTTGGGTCAAAATTGTTTTGGTCCCAAAATTTTTCAAACTTTTTTTCGAGTCAAAATTTTTTCAAACTTTTTTTTGGGTCAAAATTTTTTTGGTCCCAAAATTTTTCAAACTTTTTTTTGGGTCAAAATTTTTTTGGTCCCAGAATTTTTCAAACTTTTTTTTTGGTCAAAATTTTTTCGAAGTTTTTTTTCGGTCAAAATTTTTTTGGTCCCAAAATTTTTCGAACTTTTTTGTGGGTCAAAATTTTTTCGAAGTTTTTTTTTCGGTCAAAATTTTTTTGGTCCCAAAATTTTTCAAACTTTTTTTTGGGTCAAAATTTTTTCTAAGTTTTTTTTCGGTCAAAATATTTTTGGTCCCAAAATTTTTCGAACTTTTTTTTGGGTCAAAATTTTTTTGGTACCAAAATTTTTCAAACTTTTTTTTGGGTCAAAATTTTTTCGAAGTTTTTTTTTCGGTCAAAATTTTTTTGGTCCCAAAATTTTTCAAACTTTTTTTTTGGTCAAAATTTTTTCGAAGTTTTTTTTTCGGTCAAAATTTTTTTGGTCTCAAAATTTTTCAAACTTTTTTTTGGGTCAAAATTTTTTCGAAGTTTTTTTTCGGTCAAAATTTTTTTGGTCCCAAAATTTTTCGAACTTTTTTTTGGGTCAAAATTTTTTTGGTCCCAAAATTTTTCAAACTTTTTTTTGGGTCAAAATTTTTTCGAAGTTTTTTTTTCGGTCAAAATTTTTTTGGTCCCAAAATTTTTCAAACTTTTTTTTGGGTCAAAATTTTTTCGAAATTCTTTTTTCGGTCAAAATTTTTTTGGTCCCAAAATTTTTCGAACTTTTTTTTGGGTCAAAATTTTTTTGGTACCAAAATTTTTCAAACTTTTTTTTGGGTCAAAATTTTTTCGAAGTTTTTTTTTCGGTCAAAATTTTTTTGGTCCCAAAATTTTTCAAGCTTTTTTTTTGGTCAAAATTTTTTCGAAGTTTTTTTTCGGTCAAAATTTTTTTGGTCCCAAAATTTTTCTAACTTTTTTTTGGGTCAAAATTTTTTTGAAGTTTTTTTTTCGGTCAAAATTTTTTTGGTCCCAAAATTTTTCAAACTTTTTTTTGGGTCAAAATTTTTTCGAAGTTTTTTTTCGGTCAAAATTTTTTTGGTCCCAAAATTTTTCAAACTTTTTTTTGGGACAAAATTTTTTCGAAGTTTTTTTTCGGTCAAAATTTTTTTGGTCCCAAAATTTTTCGAACTTTTTTTTGGGTCAAAATTTTTTTGGTCCCAAAATTTTTCAAACTTTTTTTTGGGTCAAAATTTTTTTGGTCCCAAAATTTTTCAAACTTTTTTTCGAGTCAAAATTTTTTCAAACTTTTTTTTGGGTCAAAATTTTTTTGGTCCCAAAATTTTTCAAACTTTTTTTTGGGTCAAAATTTTTTTGGTCCCAGAATTTTTCAAACTTTTTTTTTGGTCAAAATTTTTTCGAAGTTTTTTTTCGGTCAAAATTTTTTTGGTCCCAAAATTTTTCGAACTTTTTTTTGGGTCAAAATTTTTTCGAAGTTTTTTTTTCGGTCAAAATTTTTTTGGTCCCAAAATTTTTCAAACTTTTTTTTGGGTCAAAATTTTTTCGAAGTTTTTTTTCGGTCAAAATTTTTTTGGTCCCAAAATTTTTCGAACTTTTTTTTGGGTCAAAATTTTTTTGGTACCAAAATTTTTCAAACTTTTTTTTGGGTCAAAATTTTTTCGAAGTTTTTTTTTCGGTCAAAATTTTTTTGGTCCCAAAATTTTTCAAACTTTTTTTTTGGTCAAAATTTTTTCGAAGTTTTTTTTCGGTCAAAATTTTTTTGGTCCCAAAATTTTTCTAACTTTTTTTTGGGTCAAAATTTTTTCAAAGTTTTTTTTTCGGTCAAAATTTTTTTGGTCTCAAAATTTTTCAAACTTTTTTTTGGGTCAAAATTTTTTCGAAGTTTTTTTTCGGTCAAAATTTTTTTGGTCCCAAAATTTTTCGAACTTTTTTTTGGGTCAAAATTTTTTTGGTCCCAAAATTTTTCAAACTTTTTTTTGGGTCAAAATTGTTTTGGTCCCAAAATTTTTCAAACTTTTTTTTGTGTCAAAATTTTTTCAAACTTTTTTTTGGGTCAAAATTTTTTGGTCCCAAAATTTTTCAAACTTTTTTTTGGGTCAAAATTTTTTTGGTCCCAAAATTTTTCAAACTTTTTTTTGGGTTAAGATTTTTTCGAAGTTTTTTTTTTCGGTCAAAATTTTTTTGGTCCCAAAATTTTTCAAACTTTTTTTTTGGTCAAAATTTTTTCGAAGTTTTTTTTCGGTCAAAATTTTTTTGGTCCCAAAATTTTCCGAACTTTTTTTTGGGTCAAAATTTTTTTGGTCCCAAAATTTTTCAAACTTTTTTTTGGGTCAAAATTTTTTCGAAGTTTTTTTTTCGGTCAAAATTTTTTTGGTCCCAAAATTTTTCAAACTTTTTTTTGGGTCAAAATTTTTTCGAAGTTTTTTTTCGGTCAAAATTTTTTTGGTCCCAAAATTTTTCGAACTTTTTTTTGGGTAAAAATTTTTTGGTCCCAAAATTTTTCAAACTTTTTTTTGGCTCAAAATTTTTTCGAAGTTTTTTTTTCGGTCAAAATTTTTTTGGTCCCAAAATTTTTCAAACTTTTTTTTGGGTCAAAATTTTTTCGAAGTTCTTTTTTCGGTCAAAATTATTTTGGTCCCAAAATTTTTCGAACTTTTTTTTGGGTCAAAATTTTTTTGGTACCAAAATTTTTCAAACTTTTTTTTGGGTCAAAATTTTTTCGAAGTTTTTTTTTCGGTCAAAATTTTTTTGGTCCCAAAATTTTTCAAACTTTATTTTTGGTCAAAATTTTTTCGAAGTTTTTTTTCGGTCAAAATTTTTTTGGTCCCAAAATTTTTCTAAATTTTTTTCGGGTCAAAATTTTTTGGAAGTTTTTTTTTCGGTCAAAATTTTTTTGGTTCCAAAATTTTTCAAACTTTTTTTTGGGTAAAAATTTTTTCGAAGTTTTTTTTCGGTCAAAATTTTTTTGGTCCCAAAATTTTTCGAACTTTTTTTTGGGTCAAAATTTTTTTGGTCCCAAAATTTTTCAAACTTTTTTTTGGGTCAAAATTGTTTTGGTCCCAAAATTTTTCAAACTTTTTTTTGTGTCAAAATTTTTTCAAACTTTTTTTTGGGTCAAAATTTTTTTGGTCCCAAAATTTTTCAAACTTTTTTTTCGGTCAAAATTTTTTTGGTCCCAAAATTTTTCAAACTTTTTTTTGGGTCAAAATTTTTTCGAAGTTTTTTTTTGGGTCAAAATTTTTTTGGTCCCAAAATTTTTCAAAATTTTTTCGAAGTTTTTTTTCGGTCAAAATTTTTTTGGTCCCAAAATTTTCCGAACTTTTTTTTGGGTCAAAATTTTTTTGAAGTTTTTTTTTCGGTCAAAATTTTTTTGGTCCCAAAATTTTTCAAACTTTTTTTTGGGTCAAAATTTTTTCGAAGTTTTTTTTTCGGTCAAAATTTTTTTGGTCCCAAAATTTTTCAAACTTTTTTTTGGGTCAAAATTTTTTCGATGTTTTTTTTCGGTCAAAATTTTTTTGGTCCCAAAATTTTTCGAACTTTTTTTTGGGTCAAAATTTTTTTGGTACCAAAATTTTTCAAACTTTTTTTTGGGTCAAAATTTTTTCGAAGTTTTTTTTTCGGTCAAAATTTTTTTGGTCCCAAAATTTTTCAAGCTTTTTTTTTGGTCAAAATTTTTTCGAAGTTTTTTTTCGGTCAAAATTTTTTTGGTCCCAAAATTTTTCTAACTTTTTTTTGGGTCAAAATTTTTTTGAAGTTTTTTTTTCGGTCAAAATTTTTTTGGTCCCAAAATTTTTCAAACTTTTTTTTGGGTCAAAATTTTTTCGAAGTTTTTTTTCGGTCAAAATTTTTTTGGTCCCAAAATTTTTCAAACTTTTTTTTGGGACAAAATTTTTTCGAAGTTTTTTTTCGGTCAAAATTTTTTTGGTCCCAAAATTTTTCGAACTTTTTTTTGGGTCAAAATTTTTTTGGTCCCAAAATTTTTCAAACTTTTTTTTGGGTCAAAATTTTTTTGGTCCCAAAATTTTTCAAACTTTTTTTCGAGTCAAAATTTTTTCAAACTTTTTTTTGGGTCAAAATTTTTTTGGTCCCAAAATTTTTCAAACTTTTTTTTGGGTCAAAATTTTTTTGGTCCCAGAATTTTTCAAACTTTTTTTTTGGTCAAAATTTTTTCGAAGTTTTTTTTCGGTCAAAATTTTTTTGGTCCCAAAATTTTTCGAACTTTTTTTTGGGTCAAAATTTTTTCGAAGTTTTTTTTTCGGTCAAAATTTTTTTGGTCCCAAAATTTTTCAAACTTTTTTTTGGGTCAAAATTTTTTCGAAGTTTTTTTTCGGTCAAAATTTTTTTGGTCCCAAAATTTTTCGAACTTTTTTTTGGGTCAAAATTTTTTTGGTACCAAAATTTTTCAAACTTTTTTTTGGGTCAAAATTTTTTCGAAGTTTTTTTTTCGGTCAAAATTTTTTTGGTCCCAAAATTTTTCAAACTTTTTTTTTGGTCAAAATTTTTTCGAAGTTTTTTTTCGGTCAAAATTTTTTTGGTCCCAAAATTTTTCTAACTTTTTTTTGGGTCAAAATTTTTTCAAAGTTTTTTTTTCGGTCAAAATTTTTTTGGTCTCAAAATTTTTCAAACTTTTTTTTGGGTCAAAATTTTTTCGAAGTTTTTTTTCGGTCAAAATTTTTTTGGTCCCAAAATTTTTCGAACTTTTTTTTGGGTCAAAATTTTTTTGGTCCCAAAATTTTTCAAACTTTTTTTTGGGTCAAAATTGTTTTGGTCCCAAAATTTTTCAAACTTTTTTTTGTGTCAAAATTTTTTCAAACTTTTTTTTGGGTCAAAATTTTTTGGTCCCAAAATTTTTCAAACTTTTTTTTGGGTCAAAATTTTTTTGGTCCCAAAATTTTTCAAACTTTTTTTTGGGTTAAGATTTTTTCGAAGTTTTTTTTTTCGGTCAAAATTTTTTTGGTCCCAAAATTTTTCAAACTTTTTTTTTGGTCAAAATTTTTTCGAAGTTTTTTTTCGGTCAAAATTTTTTTGGTCCCAAAATTTTCCGAACTTTTTTTTGGGTCAAAATTTTTTTGGTCCCAAAATTTTTCAAACTTTTTTTTGGGTCAAAATTTTTTCGAAGTTTTTTTTTCGGTCAAAATTTTTTTGGTCCCAAAATTTTTCAAACTTTTTTTTGGGTCAAAATTTTTTCGAAGTTTTTTTTCGGTCAAAATTTTTTTGGTCCCAAAATTTTTCGAACTTTTTTTTGGGTAAAAATTTTTTGGTCCCAAAATTTTTCAAACTTTTTTTTGGCTCAAAATTTTTTCGAAGTTTTTTTTTCGGTCAAAATTTTTTTGGTCCCAAAATTTTTCAAACTTTTTTTTGGGTCAAAATTTTTTCGAAGTTCTTTTTTCGGTCAAAATTATTTTGGTCCCAAAATTTTTCGAACTTTTTTTTGGGTCAAAATTTTTTTGGTACCAAAATTTTTCAAACTTTTTTTTGGGTCAAAATTTTTTCGAAGTTTTTTTTTCGGTCAAAATTTTTTTGGTCCCAAAATTTTTCAAACTTTATTTTTGGTCAAAATTTTTTCGAAGTTTTTTTTCGGTCAAAATTTTTTTGGTCCCAAAATTTTTCTAAATTTTTTTCGGGTCAAAATTTTTTGGAAGTTTTTTTTTCGGTCAAAATTTTTTTGGTTCCAAAATTTTTCAAACTTTTTTTTGGGTAAAAATTTTTTCGAAGTTTTTTTTCGGTCAAAATTTTTTTGGTCCCAAAATTTTTCGAACTTTTTTTTGGGTCAAAATTTTTTTGGTCCCAAAATTTTTCAAACTTTTTTTTGGGTCAAAATTGTTTTGGTCCCAAAATTTTTCAAACTTTTTTTTGTGTCAAAATTTTTTCAAACTTTTTTTTGGGTCAAAATTTTTTTGGTCCCAAAATTTTTCAAACTTTTTTTTCGGTCAAAATTTTTTTGGTCCCAAAATTTTTCAAACTTTTTTTTGGGTCAAAATTTTTTCGAAGTTTTTTTTTGGGTCAAAATTTTTTTGGTCCCAAAATTTTTCAAAATTTTTTCGAAGTTTTTTTTCGGTCAAAATTTTTTTGGTCCCAAAATTTTCCGAACTTTTTTTTGGGTCAAAATTTTTTTGAAGTTTTTTTTTCGGTCAAAATTTTTTTGGTCCCAAAATTTTTCAAACTTTTTTTTGGGTCAAAATTTTTTCGAAGTTTTTTTTTCGGTCAAAATTTTTTTGGTCCCAAAATTTTTCAAACTTTTTTTTGGGTCAAAATTTTTTCGATGTTTTTTTTCGGTCAAAATTTTTTTGGTCCCAAAATTTTTCGAACTTTTTTTTGGGTCAAAATTTTTTTGGTACCAAAAATTTTTCAAACTTTTTTTTGGGTCAAAATTTTTTCGAAGTTTTTTTTTCGGTCAAAATTTTTTTGGTCCCAAAATTTTTCAAACTTTTTTTTTGGTCAAAATTTTTTCGAAGTTTTTTTTCGGTCAAAATTTTTTTGGTCCCAAAATTTTTCTAACTTTTTTTTGGGTCAAAATTTTTTCGAAGTTTTTTTTCGGTCAAAATTTTTTTGGTCCCAAAATTTTCCGAACTTTTTTTTGGGTCAAAATTTTTTTGGTCCCAAAATTTTTCAAACTTTTTTTTGGGTCAAAATTTTTTCGAAGTTTTTTTTTCGGTCAAAATTTTTTTGGTCCCAAAATTTTTCAAACTTTTTTTTGGGTCAAAATTTTTTCGAAGTTTTTTTTCGGTCAAAATTTTTTTGGTCCCAAAATTTTTCGAACTTTTTTTTGGGTCAAAATTTTTTTGGTCCCAAAATTTTTCAAACTTTTTTTTGGCTCAAAATTTTTTCGAAGTTTTTTTTTCGGTCAAAATTTTTTTGGTCCCAAAATTTTCCGAACTTTTTTTTGGGTCAAAATTTTTTTGGTCCCAAAATTTTTAAAACTTTTTTTTGGGTCAAAATTTTTTCGAATTTTTTTTTTCGGTCAAAATTTTTTTGAACCCAAAATTTTTCAAACTTTTTTTTGGGTCAAAATTTTTTCGAAGTTTTTTTTCGGTCAAAATTTTTTTGGTCCCAAAATTTTTCGAACTTTTTTTTGGGTCAAAATTTTTTTGGTCCCAAAATTTTTCAAACTTTTTTTTGGGAAATTTTTCAAACTTTTTTTTGGGTCAAAATTTTTTCGAAGTTCTTTTTTCGGTCAAAATTTTTTTGGTCCCAAAATTTTCCGAACTTTTTTTTGGGTCAAAATTTTTTTGGTCCCAAAATTTTTCAAACTTTTTTTTGGGTCAAAATTTTTTCGAAGTTTTTTTTTCGGTCAAAATTTTTTTGGTCCCAAAATTTTTCAAACTTTTTTTTGGGTCAAAATTTTTTCGAAGTTTTTTTTTCGGTCAAAATTTTTTTGGTCCCAAAATTTTTCAAACTTTTTTTTGGGTCAAAATTTTTTCGAAGTTTTTTTTCGGTCAAAATTTTTTTGGTCCCAAAATTTTTCGAACTTTTTTTTGGGTCAAAATTTTTTTGGTCCCAAAATTTTTCAAACTTTTTTTTGGGTCAAAATTTTTTTGGTCCCAAAATTTTTCAAACTTTTTTTTGGGTCAAAATTTTTTCGAAGTTTTTTTTTCGGTCAAATTTTTTTTGGTCCCAAAATTTTTCAAACTTTTTTTTGGGTCAAAATTTTTTTGGTCCCAAAATTTTTCAAACTTTTTTTTGGGTCAAAATTTTTTCGAAGTTTTTTTTTCGGTCAAAATTTTTTTGGTCCCAAAATTTTTCAAACTTTTTTTTGGGTCAAAATTTTTTCGAAGATTTTTTCGGTCAAAATTTTTTTGGTCCCAAAATTTTTCGAACTTTTTTTTGGGTCAAAATTTTTTTGGTACCAAAATTTTTCAAACTTTTTTTTGGGTCAAAATTTTTTCGAAGTTTTTTTTTCGGTCAAAATTTTTTTGGTCCCAAAATTTTTCAAACTTTTTTTTTGGTCAAAATTTTTTTGGTACCAAAATTTTTCAAACTTTTTTTTGGGTCAAAATTTTTTCGAAGTTTTTTTTTCGGTCGAAATTTTTTTGGTCCCAAAATTTTTCAAACTTTTTTTTTGGTCAAAATTTTTTCGAAGTTTTTTTTCGGTCAAAATTTTTTTGGTCCCAAAATTTTTCAAACTTTTTTTTGGGTCAAAATTTTTTCGAAGTTCTTTTTTCGGTCAAAATTTTTTTGGTCCCAAAATTTTCCGAACTTTTTTTTGGGTCAAAATTTTTTCGAAGTTTTTTTTCGGTCAAAATTTTTTTGGTCCCAAAATTTTTCGAACTTTTTTTTGGGTCAAAATTTTTTTGGTACCAAAATTTTTCAAACTTTTTTTTGGGTCAAAATTTTTTCGAAGTTTTTTTTTCGGTCAAAATTTTTTTGGTCCCAAAATTTTTCAAACTTTTTTTTTGGTCAAAATTTTTTCGAAGTTTTTTTTCGGTCAAAATTTTTTTGGTCCCAAAATTTTTCAAACTTTTTTTTGGGTCAAAATTTTTTCGAAGTTCTTTTTTCGGTCAAAATTTTTTTGGTCCCAAAATTTTCCGAACTTTTTTTTGGGTCAAAATTTTTTTGGTCCCAAAATTTTTCGAACTTTTTTTTGGGTCAAAATTTTTTTGGTCCCAAAATTTTTCAAACTTTTTTTTGGGTCAAAATTTTTTTGGTCCCAAAATTTTTCAAACTTTTTTTTGGGTCAAAATTTTTTCGAAGTTTTTTTTTCGGTCAAAATTTTTTTGGTCCCAAAATTTTTCAAACTTTTTTTTGGGTCAAAATTTTTTCGATGTTTTTTTTCGGTCAAAATTTTTTTGGTCCCAAAATTTTTCGAACTTTTTTTTGGGTCAAAATTTTTTTGGTACCAAAAATTTTTCAAACTTTTTTTTGGGTCAAAATTTTTTCGAAGTTTTTTTTTCGGTCAAAATTTTTTTGGTCCCAAAATTTTTCAAACTTTTTTTTTGGTCAAAATTTTTTCGAAGTTTTTTTTCGGTCAAAATTTTTTTGGTCCCAAAATTTTTCTAACTTTTTTTTGGGTCAAAATTTTTTCGAAGTTTTTTTTCGGTCAAAATTTTTTTGGTCCCAAAATTTTCCGAACTTTTTTTTGGGTCAAAATTTTTTTGGTCCCAAAATTTTTCAAACTTTTTTTTGGGTCAAAATTTTTTCGAAGTTTTTTTTTCGGTCAAAATTTTTTTGGTCCCAAAATTTTTCAAACTTTTTTTTGGGTCAAAATTTTTTCGAAGTTTTTTTTCGGTCAAAATTTTTTTGGTCCCAAAATTTTTCGAACTTTTTTTTGGGTCAAAATTTTTTTGGTCCCAAAATTTTTCAAACTTTTTTTTGGCTCAAAATTTTTTCGAAGTTTTTTTTTCGGTCAAAATTTTTTTGGTCCCAAAATTTTCCGAACTTTTTTTTGGGTCAAAATTTTTTTGGTCCCAAAATTTTTAAAACTTTTTTTTGGGTCAAAATTTTTTCGAATTTTTTTTTTCGGTCAAAATTTTTTTGAACCCAAAATTTTTCAAACTTTTTTTTGGGTCAAAATTTTTTCGAAGTTTTTTTTCGGTCAAAATTTTTTTGGTCCCAAAATTTTTCGAACTTTTTTTTGGGTCAAAATTTTTTTGGTCCCAAAATTTTTCAAACTTTTTTTTGGGAAATTTTTCAAACTTTTTTTTGGGTCAAAATTTTTTCGAAGTTCTTTTTTCGGTCAAAATTTTTTTGGTCCCAAAATTTTCCGAACTTTTTTTTGGGTCAAAATTTTTTTGGTCCCAAAATTTTTCAAACTTTTTTTTGGGTCAAAATTTTTTCGAAGTTTTTTTTTCGGTCAAAATTTTTTTGGTCCCAAAATTTTTCAAACTTTTTTTTGGGTCAAAATTTTTTCGAAGTTTTTTTTTCGGTCAAAATTTTTTTGGTCCCAAAATTTTTCAAACTTTTTTTTGGGTCAAAATTTTTTCGAAGTTTTTTTTCGGTCAAAATTTTTTTGGTCCCAAAATTTTTCGAACTTTTTTTTGGGTCAAAATTTTTTTGGTCCCAAAATTTTTCAAACTTTTTTTTGGGTCAAAATTTTTTTGGTCCCAAAATTTTTCAAACTTTTTTTTGGGTCAAAATTTTTTCGAAGTTTTTTTTTCGGTCAAATTTTTTTTGGTCCCAAAATTTTTCAAACTTTTTTTTGGGTCAAAATTTTTTTGGTCCCAAAATTTTTCAAACTTTTTTTTGGGTCAAAATTTTTTCGAAGTTTTTTTTTCGGTCAAAATTTTTTTGGTCCCAAAATTTTTCAAACTTTTTTTTGGGTCAAAATTTTTTCGAAGATTTTTTCGGTCAAAATTTTTTTGGTCCCAAAATTTTTCGAACTTTTTTTTGGGTCAAAATTTTTTTGGTACCAAAATTTTTCAAACTTTTTTTTGGGTCAAAATTTTTTCGAAGTTTTTTTTTCGGTCAAAATTTTTTTGGTCCCAAAATTTTTCAAACTTTTTTTTTGGTCAAAATTTTTTTGGTACCAAAATTTTTCAAACTTTTTTTTGGGTCAAAATTTTTTCGAAGTTTTTTTTTCGGTCGAAATTTTTTTGGTCCCAAAATTTTTCAAACTTTTTTTTTGGTCAAAATTTTTTCGAAGTTTTTTTTCGGTCAAAATTTTTTTGGTCCCAAAATTTTTCAAACTTTTTTTTGGGTCAAAATTTTTTCGAAGTTCTTTTTTCGGTCAAAATTTTTTTGGTCCCAAAATTTTCCGAACTTTTTTTTGGGTCAAAATTTTTTCGAAGTTTTTTTTCGGTCAAAATTTTTTTGGTCCCAAAATTTTTCGAACTTTTTTTTGGGTCAAAATTTTTTTGGTACCAAAATTTTTCAAACTTTTTTTTGGGTCAAAATTTTTTCGAAGTTTTTTTTTCGGTCAAAATTTTTTTGGTCCCAAAATTTTTCAAACTTTTTTTTTGGTCAAAATTTTTTCGAAGTTTTTTTTCGGTCAAAATTTTTTTGGTCCCAAAATTTTTCAAACTTTTTTTTGGGTCAAAATTTTTTCGAAGTTCTTTTTTCGGTCAAAATTTTTTTGGTCCCAAAATTTTCCGAACTTTTTTTTGGGTCAAAATTTTTTTGGTCCCAAAATTTTTCGAACTTTTTTTTGGGTCAAAATTTTTTTGGTCCCAAAATTTTTCAAACTTTTTTTTGGGTCAAAATTTTTTTGGTCCCAAAATTTTTCAAACTTTTTTTTGGGTCAAAATTTTTTCGAAGTTTTTTTTTCGGTCAAAATTTTTTTGGTCCCAAAATTTTTCAAACTTTTTTTTGGGTCAAAATTTTTTTGGTCCCAAAATTTTTCAAACTTTTTTTTGGGTCAAAATTTTTTCTAAGTTTTTTTTTCGGTCAAAATTTTTTTGGTCCCAAAATTTTTCAAACTTTTTTTTGGGTCAAAATTTTTTCGAAGTTTTTTTTCGGTCAAAATTTTTTTGGTCCCAAAATTTTTCGAACTTTTTTTTGGGTCAAAATTTTTTTGGTCCCAAAATTTTTCAAACTTTTTTTTGGGTCAAAATTTTTTTGGTCCCAAAATTTTTCAAACTTTTTTTTGGGTCAAAATTTTTTCGAAGTTTTTTTTTGGGTCAAATTTTTTTTGGTCCCAAAATTTTTCAAACTTTTTTTTGGGTCAAAATTTTTTCGAAGTTTTTTTTCGGTCAAAATTTTTTTGGTCCCAAAATTTTTCGAACTTTTTTTTGGGTCAAAATTTTTTTGGTCCCAAAATTTTTCAAACTTTTTTTTGGGTCAAAATTTTTTTGGTCCCAAAATTTTTCAAACTTTTTTTTGGGTCAAAATTTTTTCGAACTTTTTTTTCGGTCAAAATTTTTTTGGTCCCAAAATTTTTCAAACTTTTTTTTTGGTCAAAATTTTTTCGAAGTTTTTTTTCGGTCAAAATTTTTTTGGTCCCAAAATTTTTCAAACTTTTTTTTGGGTCAAAATTTTTTCGAAGTTCTTTTTTCGGTCAAAATTTTTTTGGTCCCAAAATTTTCCGAACTTTTTTTTGGGTCAAAATTTTTTTGGTCCCAAAATTTTTCGAACTTTTTTTTGGGTCAAAATTTTTTTGGTCCCAAAATTTTTCAAACTTTTTTTTGGGTCAAAATTTTTTTGGTCCCAAAATTTTTCAAACTTTTTTTTGGGTCAAAATTTTTTCGAAGTTTTTTTTTCGGTCAAAATTTTTTTGGTCCCAAAATTTTTCAAACTTTTTTTTGGGTCAAAATTTTTTTGGTCCCAAAATTTTTCAAACTTTTTTTTGGGTCAAAATTTTTTCTAAGTTTTTTTTTCGGTCAAAATTTTTTTGGTCCCAAAATTTTTCAAACTTTTTTTTGGGTCAAAATTTTTTCGAAGTTTTTTTTCGGTCAAAATTTTTTTGGTCCCAAAATTTTTCGAACTTTTTTTTGGGTCAAAATTTTTTTGGTCCCAAAATTTTTCAAACTTTTTTTTGGGTCAAAATTTTTTTGGTCCCAAAATTTTTCAAACTTTTTTTTGGGTCAAAATTTTTTCGAAGTTTTTTTTCGGTCAAAATTTTTTTGGTCCCAAAATTTTTCGAACTTTTTTTTGGGTCAAAATTTTTTTGGTCCCAAAATTTTTCAAACTTTTTTTTGGGTCAAAATTTTTTTGGTCCCAAAATTTTTCAAACTTTTTTTTGGGTCAAAATTTTTTCGAAGTTTTTTTTTCGGTCAAAATTTTTTTGGTCCCAAAATTTTTCAAACTTTTTTTTGGGTCAAAATTTTTTTGGTCCCAAAATTTTTCAAACTTTTTTTTGGGTCAAAATTTTTTCGAAGTTTTTTTTTCGGTCAAAATTTTTTTGGTCCCAAAATTTTTCAAACTTTTTTTTGGGTCAAAATTTTTTCGAAGTTTTTTTTCTGTCAAAATTTTTTTGGTCCCAAAATTTTTCGAACTTTTTTTTGGGTCAAAATTTTTTTGGTCCCAAAATTTTTCAAACTTTTTTTTGGGTCAAAATTTTTTCGAAGTTTTTTTTTCGGTCAAAATTTTTTTGGTCCCAAAATTTTTCAAACTTTTTTTTGGGTCAAAATTTTTTCGAAGTTCTTTTTTCGGTCAAAATTTTTTTGGTCCCAAAATTTTTCAAACTTTTTTTTGGGTCAAAATTTTTTTGGTCCCAAAATTTTTCAAACTTTTTTTTGGGTCAAAATTTTTTCGAAGTTTTTTTTTCGGTCAAAATTTTTTTGGTCCCAAAATTTTTCAAACTTTTTTTTGGGTCAAAATTTTTCGAACTTTTTTTTGGGTCAAAATTTTTTTGGTCCCAAAATTTTTCAAACTTTTTTTTGGCTCAAAATTTTTTCAAACTTTTTTTTGGGTCAAAATTTTTTTGGTCCCAAAATTTTTCGAACTTTTTTTTGGGTCAAAATTTTTTTGGTACCAAAATTTTTCAAACTTTTTTTTGGGTCAAAATTTTTTTAGTCCCAAAATTTTTCGAAATTTTTTTTGGGTCAAAATGTTTTTGGTCCCAAAATTTTTCGAACTTTTTTTTCGGTCAAAATTTTTTTGGTCCCAAAATATTTCTAACTTTTTTTGGGGTCAAAATTTTTTTGGTCCCAAAATTTTTCTAACTTTTTTTTGGGTCAAAATTTTTTCGAAGTTTTTTTTGGGTCAAAATTTTTTTGGTCCCAAAATTTTTCAAACTTTTTTTGGGGACAAAATTTTTTCGAAGTTTTTTTTCGGTCAAAATTTTTTTGGTCCCAAAATTTTTCGAACTTTTTTTTGGGTCAAAATTTTTTTGGTCCCAAACTTTTTCAAACTTTTTTTTGGGTCAAAATTGTTTTGGTCCCAAAATTTTTCAAACTTTTTTTCGAGTCAAAATTTTTTCAAACTTTTTTTTGGGTCAAAATTTTTTTGGTCCCAAAATTTTTCAAACTTTTTTTTTGGGTCAAAATTTTTTTGGTCCCAGAATTTTTCAAACTTTTTTTTGGGTCAAAATTTTTTCGAAGTTTTTTTTCGGTCAAAATTTTTTTGGTCCCAAAATTTTTCAAACTTTTTTTTGGGTCAAAATTTTTTCGAAGTTTTTTTTCGGTCAAAATTTTTTTGGTCCCAAAATTTTTCGAACTTTTTTTTGGGTCAAAATTTTTTTGGTCCCAAAATTTTTCAAACTTTTTTTTGGGTCAAAATTTTTTCGAAGTTTTTTTTTCGGTCAAAATTTTTTTGGTCCCAAAATTTTTCAAACTTTTTTTTGGGTCAAAATTTTTTCGAAGTTCTTTTTTCGGTCAAAATTTTTTTGGTCCCAAAATTTTTCAAACTTTTTTTTGGGTCAAAAATTTTTTGGTACCAAAATTTTTCAAACTTTTTTTTGGGTCAAAATTTTTTCGAAGTTTTTTTTTCGGTCAAAATTTTTTTGGTCCCAAAATTTTTCAAACTTTTTTTTTGGTCAAAACTTTTTCGAAGTTTTTTTTCGGTCAAAATTTTTTTGGTCCCAAAATTTTTCTAACTTTTTTTTGGGTCAAAATTTTTTCGAAGTTTTTTTTCGGTCAAAATTTTTTTGGTCCCAAAATTTTCCGAACTTTTTTTTGGGTCAAAATTTTTTCGAAGTATTTTTTTCGGTCAAAATTTTTTTGGTCCCAAAATTTTTCAAACTTTTTTTTGGGTCAAAATTTTTTCGAAGTTTTTTTTCGGTCAAAATTTTTTTGGTCCCAAAATTTTTCGAACTTTTTTTTGGGTCAAAATTTTTTTGGTCCCAAAATTTTTCAAACTTTTTTTTGGCTCAAAATTTTTTCGAAGTTTTTTTTTCGGTCAAAATTTTTTTGGTCCCAAAATTTTTCGAACTTTTTTTTGGGTCAAAATTTTTTTGGTACCAAAATTTTTCAAACTTTTTTTTGGGTCAAAATTTTTTTAGTCCCAAAATTTTTCGAAATTTTTTTTGGGTCAAAATTTTTTTGGTCCCAAAATATTTCTAACTTTTTTTGCGGTCAAAATTTTTTTGGTCCCAAAATTTTTCTAACTTTTTTTTGGGTCAAAATTTTTTCGAAGTTTTTTTTTCGGTCAAAATTTTTTTGGTCCCAAAATTTTTCGAACTTTTTTTTGGGTCAAAATTTTTTTGGTCCCAAAATTTTTCAAACTTTTTTTTGGGTCAAAATTTTTTTGGTCCCAAAATTTTTCAAACTTTTTTTTGGGTCAAAATTTTTTCGAAGTTTTTTTTTCGGTCAAAATTTTTTTGGTTCCAAAATTTTTCAAACTTTTTTTTGGGTCAAAATTTTTTCGAAGTTTTTTTTCTGTCAAAATTTTTTTGGTCCCAAAATTTTTCGAACTTTTTTTTGGGTCAAAATTTTTTTGGTCCCAAAATTTTTCAAACTTTTTTTTGGGTCAAAATTTTTTCGAAGTTTTTTTTTCGGTCAAAATTTTTTTGGTCCCAAAATTTTTCAAACTTTTTTTTGGGTCAAAATTTTTTCGAAGTTCTTTTTTCGGTCAAAATTTTTTTGGTCCCAAAATTTTTCAAACTTTTTTTTGGGTCAAAATTTTTTTGGTCCCAAAATTTTTCAAACTTTTTTTTGGGTCAAAATTTTTTCGAAGTTTTTTTTTCGGTCAAAATTTTTTTGGTCCCAAAATTTTTCAAACTTTTTTTTGGGTCAAAATTTTTCGAACTTTTTTTTGGGTCAAAATTTTTTTGGTCCCAAAATTTTTCAAACTTTTTTTTGGCTCAAAATTTTTTCAAACTTTTTTTTGGGTCAAAATTTTTTTGGTCCCAAAATTTTTCGAACTTTTTTTTGGGTCAAAATTTTTTTGGTACCAAAATTTTTCAAACTTTTTTTTGGGTCAAAATTTTTTTAGTCCCAAAATTTTTCGAAATTTTTTTTGGGTCAAAATGTTTTTGGTCCCAAAATTTTTCGAACTTTTTTTTCGGTCAAAATTTTTTTGGTCCCAAAATATTTCTAACTTTTTTTGGGGTCAAAATTTTTTTGGTCCCAAAATTTTTCTAACTTTTTTTTGGGTCAAAATTTTTTCGAAGTTTTTTTTGGGTCAAAATTTTTTTGGTCCCAAAATTTTTCAAACTTTTTTTGGGGACAAAATTTTTTCGAAGTTTTTTTTCGGTCAAAATTTTTTTGGTCCCAAAATTTTTCGAACTTTTTTTTGGGTCAAAATTTTTTTGGTCCCAAACTTTTTCAAACTTTTTTTTGGGTCAAAATTGTTTTGGTCCCAAAATTTTTCAAACTTTTTTTCGAGTCAAAATTTTTTCAAACTTTTTTTTGGGTCAAAATTTTTTTGGTCCCAAAATTTTTCAAACTTTTTTTTTGGGTCAAAATTTTTTTGGTCCCAGAATTTTTCAAACTTTTTTTTGGGTCAAAATTTTTTCGAAGTTTTTTTTCGGTCAAAATTTTTTTGGTCCCAAAATTTTCCGAACTTTTTTTTGGGTCAAAATTTTTTCGAAGTATTTTTTTCGGTCAAAATTTTTTTGGTCCCAAAATTTTTCAAACTTTTTTTTGGGTCAAAATTTTTTCGAAGTTTTTTTTCGGTCAAAATTTTTTTGGTCCCAAAATTTTTCGAACTTTTTTTTGGGTCAAAATTTTTTTGGTCCCAAAATTTTTCAAACTTTTTTTTGGCTCAAAATTTTTTCGAAGTTTTTTTTCGGTCAAAATTTTTTTGGTCCCAAAATTTTTCGAACTTTTTTTTGGGTCAAAATTTTTTTGGTCCCAAAATTTTTCAAACTTTTTTTTGGCTCAAAATTTTTTCGAAGTTTTTTTTTCGGTCAAAATTTTTTTGGTCCCAAAATTTTTCGAACTTTTTTTTGGGTCAAAATTTTTTTGGTACCAAAATTTTTCAAACTTTTTTTTGGGTCAAAATTTTTTTAGTCCCAAAATTTTTCGAAATTTTTTTTGGGTCAAAATTTTTTTGGTCCCAAAATATTTCAAACTTTTTTTGCGGTCAAAATTTTTTTGGTCCCAAAATTTTTCTAACTTTTTTTTGGGTCAAAATTTTTTCGAAGTTTTTTTTTCGGTCAAAATTTTTTTGGTCCCAAAATTTTTCGAACTTTTTTTTGGGTCAAAATTTTTTTGGTCCCAAAATTTTTCAAACTTTTTTTTGGGTCAAAATTTTTTTGGTCCCAAAATTTTTCAAACTTTTTTTTGGGTCAAAATTTTTTCGAAGTTTTTTTTTCGGTCAAAATTTTTTTGGTTCCAAAATTTTTCAAACTTTTTTTTGGGTCAAAATTTTTTCGAAGTTTTTTTTCTGTCAAAATTTTTTTGGTCCCAAAATTTTTCGAACTTTTTTTTGGGTCAAAATTTTTTTGGTCCCAAAATTTTTCAAACTTTTTTTTGGGTCAAAATTTTTTCGAAGTTCTTTTTTCGGTCAAAATTTTTTTGGTCCCAAAATTTTTCAAACTTTTTTTTGGGTCAAAATTTTTTTGGTCCCAAAATTTTTCAAACTTTTTTTTGGGTCAAAATTTTTTCGAAGTTTTTTTTTCGGTCAAAATTTTTTTGGTCCCAAAATTTTTCAAACTTTTTTTTGGGTCAAAATTTTTCGAACTTTTTTTTGGGTCAAAATTTTTTTGGTCCCAAAATTTTTCAAACTTTTTTTTGGCTCAAAATTTTTTCAAACTTTTTTTTGGGTCAAAATTTTTTTGGTCCCAAAATTTTTCGAACTTTTTTTTGGGTCAAAATTTTTTTGGTACCAAAATTTTTCAAACTTTTTTTTTGGGTCAAAATTTTTTTAGTCCCAAAATTTTTCGAAATTTTTTTTGGGTCAAAATGTTTTTGGTCCCAAAATTTTTCGAACTTTTTTTTCGGTCAAAATTTTTTTGGTCCCAAAATATTTCTAACTTTTTTTGGGGTCAAAATTTTTTTGGTCCCAAAATTTTTCTAACTTTTTTTTGGGTCAAAATTTTTTCGAAGTTTTTTTTGGGTCAAAATTTTTTTGGTCCCAAAATTTTTCAAACTTTTTTTGGGGACAAAATTTTTTCGAAGTTTTTTTTCGGTCAAAATTTTTTTGGTCCCAAAATTTTTCGAACTTTTTTTTGGGTCAAAATTTTTTTGGTCCCAAACTTTTTCAAACTTTTTTTTGGGTCAAAATTGTTTTGGTCCCAAAATTTTTCAAACTTTTTTTCGAGTCAAAATTTTTTCAAACTTTTTTTTGGGTCAAAATTTTTTTGGTCCCAAAATTTTTCAAACTTTTTTTTTGGGTCAAAATTTTTTTGGTCCCAGAATTTTTCAAACTTTTTTTTGGGTCAAAATTTTTTCGAAGTTTTTTTTCGGTCAAAATTTTTTTGGTCCCAAAATTTTCCGAACTTTTTTTTGGGTCAAAATTTTTTCGAAGTATTTTTTTCGGTCAAAATTTTTTTGGTCCCAAAATTTTTCAAACTTTTTTTTGGGTCAAAATTTTTTCGAAGTTTTTTTTCGGTCAAAATTTTTTTGGTCCCAAAATTTTTCGAACTTTTTTTTGGGTCAAAATTTTTTTGGTCCCAAAATTTTTCAAACTTTTTTTTGGCTCAAAATTTTTTCGAAGTTTTTTTTTCGGTCAAAATTTTTTTGGTCCCAAAATTTTTCGAACTTTTTTTTGGGTCAAAATTTTTTTGGTACCAAAATTTTTCAAACTTTTTTTTGGGTCAAAATTTTTTTAGTCCCAAAATTTTTCGAAATTTTTTTTGGGTCAAAATTTTTTTGGTCCCAAAATATTTCTAACTTTTTTTGCGGTCAAAATTTTTTTGGTCCCAAAATTTTTCTAACTTTTTTTTGGGTCAAAATTTTTTCGAAGTTTTTTTTTCGGTCAAAATTTTTTTGGTCCCAAAATTTTTCGAACTTTTTTTTGGGTCAAAATTTTTTTGGTCCCAAAATTTTTCAAACTTTTTTTTGGGTCAAAATTTTTTTGGTCCCAAAATTTTTCAAACTTTTTTTTGGGTCAAAATTTTTTCGAAGTTTTTTTTTCGGTCAAAATTTTTTTGGTTCCAAAATTTTTCAAACTTTTTTTTGGGTCAAAATTTTTTCGAAGTTTTTTTTCTGTCAAAATTTTTTTGGTCCCAAAATTTTTCGAACTTTTTTTTGGGTCAAAATTTTTTTGGTCCCAAAATTTTTCAAACTTTTTTTTGGGTCAAAATTTTTTCGAAGTTTTTTTTTCGGTCAAAATTTTTTTGGTCCCAAAATTTTTCAAACTTTTTTTTGGGTCAAAATTTTTTCGAAGTTCTTTTTTCGGTCAAAATTTTTTTGGTCCCAAAATTTTTCAAACTTTTTTTTGGGTCAAAATTTTTTTGGTCCCAAAATTTTTCAAACTTTTTTTTGGGTCAAAATTTTTTCGAAGTTTTTTTTTCGGTCAAAATTTTTTTGGTCCCAAAATTTTTCAAACTTTTTTTTGGGTCAAAATTTTTCGAACTTTTTTTTGGGTCAAAATTTTTTTGGTCCCAAAATTTTTCAAACTTTTTTTTGGCTCAAAATTTTTTCAAACTTTTTTTTGGGTCAAAATTTTTTTGGTCCCAAAATTTTTCGAACTTTTTTTTGGGTCAAAATTTTTTTGGTACCAAAATTTTTCAAACTTTTTTTTTGGGTCAAAATTTTTTTAGTCCCAAAATTTTTCGAAATTTTTTTTGGGTCAAAATGTTTTTGGTCCCAAAATTTTTCGAACTTTTTTTTCGGTCAAAATTTTTTTGGTCCCAAAATATTTCTAACTTTTTTTGGGGTCAAAATTTTTTTGGTCCCAAAATTTTTCTAACTTTTTTTTGGGTCAAAATTTTTTCGAAGTTTTTTTTGGGTCAAAATTTTTTTGGTCCCAAAATTTTTCAAACTTTTTTTGGGGACAAAATTTTTTCGAAGTTTTTTTTCGGTCAAAATTTTTTTGGTCCCAAAATTTTTCGAACTTTTTTTTGGGTCAAAATTTTTTTGGTCCCAAACTTTTTCAAACTTTTTTTTGGGTCAAAATTGTTTTGGTCCCAAAATTTTTCAAACTTTTTTTCGAGTCAAAATTTTTTCAAACTTTTTTTTGGGTCAAAATTTTTTTGGTCCCAAAATTTTTCAAACTTTTTTTTTGGGTCAAAATTTTTTTGGTCCCAGAATTTTTCAAACTTTTTTTTGGGTCAAAATTTTTTCGAAGTTTTTTTTCGGTCAAAATTTTTTTGGTCCCAAAATTTTTCAAACTTTTTTTTGGGTCAAAATTTTTTCGAAGTTTTTTTTCGGTCAAAATTTTTTTGGTCCCAAAATTTTTCGAACTTTTTTTTGGGTCAAAATTTTTTTGGTCCCAAAATTTTTCAAACTTTTTTTTGGGTCAAAATTTTTTCGAAGTTTTTTTTTCGGTCAAAATTTTTTTGGTCCCAAAATTTTTCAAACTTTTTTTTGGGTCAAAATTTTTTCGAAGTTCTTTTTTCGGTCAAAATTTTTTTGGTCCCAAAATTTTTCAAACTTTTTTTTGGGTCAAAATTTTTTTGGTACCAAAATTTTTCAAACTTTTTTTTGGGTCAAAATTTTTTCGAAGTTTTTTTTTCGGTCAAAATTTTTTTGGTCCCAAAATTTTTCAAACTTTTTTTTTGGTCAAAACTTTTTCGAAGTTTTTTTTCGGTCAAAATTTTTTTGGTCCCAAAATTTTTCTAACTTTTTTTTGGGTCAAAATTTTTTCGAAGTTTTTTTTCGGTCAAAATTTTTTTGGTCCCAAAATTTTCCGAACTTTTTTTTGGGTCAAAATTTTTTCGAAGTATTTTTTTCGGTCAAAATTTTTTTGGTCCCAAAATTTTTCAAACTTTTTTTTGGGTCAAAATTTTTTCGAAGTTTTTTTTCGGTCAAAATTTTTTTGGTCCCAAAATTTTTCGAACTTTTTTTTGGGTCAAAATTTTTTTGGTCCCAAAATTTTTCAAACTTTTTTTTGGGTCAAAATTTTTTCGAAGTTTTTTTTTCGGTCAAAATTTTTTTGGTCCCAAAATTTTTCGAACTTTTTTTTGGGTCAAAATTTTTTTGGTACCAAAATTTTTCAAACTTTTTTTTGGGTCAAAATTTTTTTAGTCCCAAAATTTTTCGAAATTTTTTTTGGGTCAAAATTTTTTTGGTCCCAAAATATTTCTAACTTTTTTTGCGGTCAAAATTTTTTTGGTCCCAAAATTTTTCTAACTTTTTTTTGGGTCAAAATTTTTTCGAAGTTTTTTTTTCGGTCAAAATTTTTTTGGTCCCAAAATTTTTCGAACTTTTTTTTGGGTCAAAATTTTTTTGGTCCCAAAATTTTTCTAACTTTTTTTTCGGTCAAAATTTTTTTGGTCCCAAAATATTTCTAACTTTTTTTGCGGTCAAAATTTTTTTGGTCCCAAAATTTTTCTAACTTTTTTTTGGGTCAAAATTTTTTCGAAGTTTTTTTTTCGGTCAAAATTTTTTTGGTCCCAAAATTTTTCAAACTTTTTTTTGGGACAAAATTTTTTCGAAGTTTTTTTTCGGTCAAAATTTTTTTGGTCCCAAAATTTTTCGAACTTTTTTTGGGTCAAAATTTTTTTGGTCCCAAACTTTTTCAAACTTTTTTTTGGGTCAAAATTGTTTTGGTCCCAAAATTTTTCAAACTTTTTTTCCAGTCAAAATTTTTTCAAACTTTTTTTTGGGTCAAAATTTTTTTGGTCCCAAAATTTTTCAAACTTTTTTTTGGGTCAAAATTTTTTTGGTCCCAGAATTTTTCAAACTTTTTTTTTGGTCAAAATTTTTTCGAAGTTTTTTTTCGGTCAAAATTTTTTTCGTCCCAAAATTTTTCGAACTTTTTTTTGGGTCAAAATTTTTTCGAAGTTTTTTTTTCGGTCAAAATTTTTTTGGTCCCAAAATTTTTCAAACTTTTTTTTGGGTCAAAATTTTTTCGAAGTTTTTTTTCGGTCAAAATTTTTTTGGTCCCAAAATTTTTCGAACTTTTTTTTGGGTCAAAATTTTTTCGAAGTTTTTTTTTCGGTCAAAATTTTTTTGGTCTCAAAATTTTTCAAACTTTTTTTTGGGTCAAAATTTTTTCGAAGTTTTTTTTCGGTCAAAATTTTTTTGGTCACAAAATTTTTCGAACTTTTTTTTGGGTCAAAATTTTTTTGGTCCCAAAATTTTTCGAACTTTTTTTTGGGTCAAAATTTTTTCGAAGTTTTTTTTTCGGTCAAAATTTTTTTGGTACCAAAATTTTTCAAAATTTTTTTGGTCAAAATTTTCTCGAAGTTTTTTTTCGGTCAAAATTTTTTTGGTCCCAAAATTTTTCTAACTTTTTTTTCGGTCAAAATTTTTTCGAAGTTTTTTTTTCGGTCAAAATTTTTTTGGTCTCAAAATTTTTCAAACTTTTTTTTGGGTCAAAATTTTTTCGAAGTTTTTTTTCGGTCAAAATTTTTTTGGTCCCAAAATTTTTCGAACTTTTTTTTGGGTCAAAATTTTTTTGGTCCCAAAATTTTTCAAACTTTTTTTTGGGTCAAAATTTTTTCAAACTTTTTTTTGGGTCAAAATTTTTTTGGTCCCAAAATTTTTCAAACTTTTTTTTGGGTCAAAATTTTTTTGGTCCCAAAATTTTTCAAACTTTTTTTTGGGTCAAAATTTTTTCGAAGTTTTTTTTTCGGTCAAAATTTTTTTGGTCCCAAAATTTTTCAAACTTTTTTTTTGGTCAAAATTTTTTCGAAGTTTTTTTTCGGTCAAAATTTTTTTGGTCCCAAAATTTTCCGAACTTTTTTTTGGGTCAAAATTTTTTTGGTCCCAAAATTTTTCAAACTTTTTTTTGGGTCAAAATTTTTTCGAAGTTTTTTTTTCGGTCAAAATTTTTTTGGTCCCAAAATTTTTCAAACTTTTTTTTGGGTCAAAATTTTTTCGAAGTTTTTTTTCGGTCAAAATTTTTTTGGTCCCAAAATTTTTTTAACTTTTTTTTCGGTCAAAATTTTTTTGGTTCCAAAATTTTTCAAACTTTTTTTTGGGTCAAAATTTTTTCGAAGTTTTTTTTTCGGTCAAAATTTTTTTGGTCCCAAAATTTTTCAAACTTTTTTTTTGGTCAAAATTTTTTCGAAGTTTTTTTTCGGTCAAAATTTTTTTGGTCCCAAAATTTTCCGAACTTTTTTTTGGGTCAAAATTTTTTTGGTCCCAAAATTTTTCAAACTTTTTTTTGGGTCAAAATTTTTTCGAAGTTTTTTTTTCGGTCAAAATTTTTTTGGTCCCAAAATTTTTCAAACTTTTTTTTGGGTCAAAATTTTTTTGGTTCCAAAATTTTTCAAACTTTTTTTTGGGTCAAAATTTTTTCGAAGTTTTTTTTTCGGTCAAAATTTTTTTGGTCCCAAAATTTTTCGAACTTTTTTTTGGGTCAAAATTTTTTTGGTCCCAAAATTTTTCAAACTTTTTTTTGGGTCAAAATTATTTTGGTCCCAAAATTTTTCAAACTTTTTTTTGTGTCAAAATTTTTTCAAACTTTTTTTTGGGTCAAAATTTTTTTGGTCCCAAAATTTTTCAAACTTTTTTTTCGGTCAAAATTTTTTTGGTCCCAAAATTTTTGAAACTTTTTTTTGGGTCAAAATTTTTTCGAAGTTTTTTTTTTCGGTCAAAATTTTTTTGGTCCCAAAATTTTTCAAAATTTTTTCGAAGTTTTTTTTCGGTCAAAATTTTTTTGGTCCCAAAATTTTTCAAACTTTTTTTTGGGTCAAAATTTTTTTGAAGTTTTTTTTTCGGTCAAAATTTTTTTGGTCCCAAAATTTTTCAAACTTTTTTTTGGGTCAAAATTTTTTCGATGTTTTTTTTCGGTCAAAATTTTTTTGGTACCAAAATTTTTTGAACTTTTTTTTGGGTCAAAATTTTTTTGGTACCAAAATTTTTCAAACTTTTTTTTGGGTCAAAATTTTTTCGAAGTTTTTTTTTCGGTCAAAATTTTTTTGGTCCCAAAATTTTTCAAACTTTTTTTTTGGTCAAAATTTTTTCGAAGTTTTTTTTCGGTCAAAATTTTTTTGGTCCCAAAATTTTTCGAACTTTTTTTTGGGTCAAAATTTTTTTGGTCCCAAAATTTTTCAAACTTTTTTTTGGGTCAAATTTTTTTTGGTCCCAAAATTTTTCAAACTTTTTTTTGGGTCAAAATTTTTTTGGTCCCAAAATTTTTCAAACTTTTTTTTGGGTCAAAATTTTTTCGAAGTTTTTTTTTCGGTCAAAATTTTTTTGGTCCCAAAATTTTTCAAACTTTTTTTTTGGGTCAAAATTTTTTCGAAGTTCTTTTTTCGGTCAAAATTTTTTTGGTCCCAAAATTTTTTAAACTTTTTTTTGGGTCAAAATTTTTTTGGTCCCAAAATTTTTCAAACTTTTTTTTGGGTCAAAATTTTTTCGAAGTTTTTTTTTCGGTCAAAATTTTTTTGGTCCCAAAATTTTTCAAACTTTTTTTTGGGTCAAAATTTTTCGAACTTTTTTTTGGGTCAAAATTTTTTTGGTCCCAAAATTTTTCAAACTTTTTTTTGGCTCAAAATTTTTTCAAACTTTTTTTTGGGTCAAAATTTTTTTGGTCCCAAAATTTTTCGAACTTTTTTTTGGGTCAAAATTTTTTTGGTACCAAAATTTTTCAAACTTTTTTTTGGGTCAAAATTTTTTTAGTCCCAAAATTTTTCGAAATTTTTTTTGGGTCAAAATGTTTTTGGTCCCAAAATTTTTCGAACTTTTTTTTCGGTCAAAATTTTTTTGGTCCCAAAATATTTCTAACTTTTTTTGGGGTCAAAATTTTTTTGGTCCCAAAATTTTTCTAACTTTTTTTTGGGTCAAAATTTTTTCGAAGTTTTTTTTGGGTCAAAATTTTTTTGGTCCCAAAATTTTTCAAACTTTTTTTGGGGACAAAATTTTTTCGAAGTTTTTTTTCGGTCAAAATTTTTTTGGTCCCAAAATTTTTCGAACTTTTTTTTGGGTCAAAATTTTTTTGGTCCCAAACTTTTTCAAACTTTTTTTTGGGTCAAAATTGTTTTGGTCCCAAAATTTTTCAAACTTTTTTTCGAGTCAAAATTTTTTCAAACTTTTTTTTGGGTCAAAATTTTTTTGGTCCCAAAATTTTTCAAACTTTTTTTTTGGGTCAAAATTTTTTTGGTCCCAGAATTTTTCAAACTTTTTTTTTGGTCAAAATTTTTTCGAAGTTTTTTTTCGGTCAAAATTTTTTTGGTCCCAAAATTTTTCAAACTTTTTTTTGGGTCAAAATTTTTTCGAAGTTTTTTTTCGGTCAAAATTTTTTTGGTCCCAAAATTTTTCGAACTTTTTTTTGGGTCAAAATTTTTTTGGTCCCAAAATTTTTCAAACTTTTTTTTGGGTCAAAATTTTTTCGAAGTTTTTTTTTCGGTCAAAATTTTTTTGGTCCCAAAATTTTTCAAACTTTTTTTTGGGTCAAAATTTTTTCGAAGTTCTTTTTTCGGTCAAAATTTTTTTGGTCCCAAAATTTTTCAAACTTTTTTTTGGGTCAAAATTTTTTTGGTACCAAAATTTTTCAAACTTTTTTTTGGGTCAAAATTTTTTCGAAGTTTTTTTTTCGGTCAAAATTTTTTTGGTCCCAAAATTTTCAAACTTTTTTTTTGGTCAAAACTTTTTCGAAGTTTTTTTTCGGTCAAAATTTTTTTGGTCCCAAAATTTTCCGAACTTTTTTTTGGGTCAAAATTTTTTCGAAGTATTTTTTTCGGTCAAAATTTTTTTGGTCCCAAAATTTTTCAAACTTTTTTTTGGGTCAAAATTTTTTCGAAGTTCTTTTTTCGGTCAAAATTTTTTTGGTCCCAAAATTTTTCAAACTTTTTTTTGGGTCAAAATTTTTTTGGTACCAAAATTTTTCAAACTTTTTTTTGGGTCAAAATTTTTTCGAAGTTTTTTTTTCGGTCAAAATTTTTTTGGTCCCAAAATTTTTCAAACTTTTTTTTTGGTCAAAACTTTTTCGAAGTTTTTTTTCGGTCAAAATTTTTTTGGTCCCAAAATTTTCCGAACTTTTTTTTGGGTCAAAATTTTTTCGAAGTATTTTTTTCGGTCAAAATTTTTTTGGTCCCAAAATTTTTCAAACTTTTTTTTGGGTCAAAATTTTTTCGAAGTTTTTTTTCGGTCAAAATTTTTTTGGTCCCAAAATTTTTCGAACTTTTTTTTGGGTCAAAATTTTTTTGGTCCCAAAATTTTTCAAACTTTTTTTTGGCTCAAAATTTTTTCGAAGTTTTTTTTTCGGTCAAAATTTTTTTGGTCCCAAAATTTTTCGAACTTTTTTTTGGGTCAAAATTTTTTTGGTACCAAAATTTTTCAAACTTTTTTTTGGGTCAAAATTTTTTTAGTCCCAAAATTTTTCGAAATTTTTTTTGGGTCAAAATTTTTTTGGTCCCAAAATTTTTCGAACTTTTTTTTCGGTCAAAATTTTTTTGGTCCCAAAATATTTCTAACTTTTTTTGCGGTCAAAATTTTTTTGGTCCCAAAATTTTTCTAACTTTTTTTTGGGTCAAAATTTTTTCGAAGTTTTTTTTTCGGTCAAAATTTTTTTGGTCCCAAAATTTTTCGAACTTTTTTTTGGGTCAAAATTTTTTTGGTCCCAAAATTTTTCGAACTTTTTTTTCGGTCAAAATTTTTTTGGTCCCAAAATATTTCTAACTTTTTTTGCGGTCAAAATTTTTTTGGTCCCAAAATTTTTCTAACTTTTTTTTGGGTCAAAATTTTTTCGAAGTTTTTTTTTCGGTCAAAATTTTTTTGGTCCCAAAATTTTTCAAACTTTTTTTTGGGACAAAATTTTTTCGAAGTTTTTTTTCGGTCAAAATTTTTTTGGTCCCAAAATTTTTCGAACTTTTTTTGGGTCAAAATTTTTTTGGTCCCAAACTTTTTCAAACTTTTTTTTGGGTCAAAATTGTTTTGGTCCCAAAATTTTTCAAACTTTTTTTCGAGTCAAAATTTTTTCAAACTTTTTTTTGGGTCAAAATTTTTTTGGTCCCAAAATTTTTCAAACTTTTTTTTGGGTCAAAATTTTTTTGGTCCCAGAATTTTTCAAACTTTTTTTTTGGTCAAAATTTTTTCGAAGTTTTTTTTCGGTCAAAATTTTTTTCGTCCCAAAATTTTTCGAACTTTTTTTTGGGTCAAAATTTTTTAGAAGTTTTTTTTTCGGTCAAAATTTTTTTGGTCCCAAAATTTTTCAAACTTTTTTTTGGGTCAAAATTTTTTCGAAGTTTTTTTTCGGTCAAAATTTTTTTGGTCCCAAAATTTTTCGAACTTTTTTTTGGGTCAAAATTTTTTCGAAGTTTTTTTTTCGGTCAAAATTTTTTTGGTCTCAAAATTTTTCAAACTTTTTTTTGGGTCAAAATTTTTTCGAAGTTTTTTTTCGGTCAAAATTTTTTTGGTCACAAAATTTTTCGAACTTTTTTTTGGGTCAAAATTTTTTTGGTCCCAAAATTTTTCGAACTTTTTTTTGGGTCAAAATTTTTTCGAAGTTTTTTTTTCGGTCAAAATTTTTTTGGTCCCAAAATTTTTCAAACTTTTTTTTTGGTCAAAATTTTCTCGAAGTTTTTTTTCGGTCAAAATTTTTTTGGTCCCAAAATTTTTCTAACTTTTTTTTCGGTCAAAATTTTTTCGAAGTTTTTTTTTCGGTCAAAATTTTTTTGGTCTCAAAATTTTTCAAACTTTTTTTTGGGTCAAAATTTTTTCGAAGTTTTTTTTCGGTCAAAATTTTTTTGGTCCCAAAATTTTTCGAACTTTTTTTTGGGTCAAAATTTTTTTGGTCCCAAAATTTTTCAAACTTTTTTTTGGGTCAAAATTTTTTCAAACTTTTTTTTGGGTCAAAATTTTTTTGGTCCCAAAATTTTTCAAACTTTTTTTTGGGTCAAAATTTTTTTGGTCCCAAAATTTTTCAAACTTTTTTTTGGGTCAAAATTTTTTCGAAGTTTTTTTTTCGGTCAAAATTTTTTTGGTCCCAAAATTTTTCAAACTTTTTTTTTGGTCAAAATTTTTTCGAAGTTTTTTTTCGGTCAAAATTTTTTTGGTCCCAAAATTTTCCGAACTTTTTTTTGGGTCAAAATTTTTTTGGTCCCAAAATTTTTCAAACTTTTTTTTGGGTCAAAATTTTTTCGAAGTTTTTTTTTCGGTCAAAATTTTTTTGGTCCCAAAATTTTTCAAACTTTTTTTTGGGTCAAAATTTTTTCGAAGTTTTTTTTCGGTCAAAATTTTTTTGGTCCCAAAATTTTTCTAACTTTTTTTTCGGTCAAAATTTTTTTGGTTCCAAAATTTTTCAAACTTTTTTTTGGGTCAAAATTTTTTCGAAGTTTTTTTTTCGGTCAAAATTTTTTTGGTCCCAAAATTTTTCAAACTTTTTTTTTGGTCAAAATTTTTTCGAAGTTTTTTTTCGGTCAAAATTTTTTTGGTCCCAAAATTTTCCGAACTTTTTTTTGGGTCAAAATTTTTTTGGTCCCAAAATTTTTCAAACTTTTTTTTGGGTCAAAATTGTTTTGGTCCCAAAATTTTTCAAACTTTTTTTTGTGTCAAAATTTTTTCAAACTTTTTTTTGGGTCAAAATTTTTTTGGTCCCAAAATTTTTCAAACTTTTTTTTCGGTCAAAATTTTTTTGGTCCCAAAATTTTTGAAACTTTTTTTTGGGTCAAAATTTTTTCGAAGTTTTTTTTTTCGGTCAAAATTTTTTTGGTCCCAAAATTTTTCAAAATTTTTTCGAAGTTTTTTTTCGGTCAAAATTTTTTTGGTCCCAAAATTTTTCAAACTTTTTTTTGGGTCAAAATTTTTTCGAAGTTTTTTTTTCGGTCAAAATTTTTTTGGTCCCAAAATTTTTCAAACTTTTTTTTGGGTCAAAATTTTTTCGATGTTTTTTTTCGGTCAAAATTTTTTTGGTACCAAAATTTTTTGAACTTTTTTTTGGGTCAAAATTTTTTTGGTACCAAAATTTTTCAAACTTTTTTTTGGGTCAAAATTTTTTCGAAGTTTTTTTTTCGGTCAAAATTTTTTTGGTCCCAAAATTTTTCAAACTTTTTTTTTGGTCAAAATTTTTTCGAAGTTTTTTTTCGGTCAAAATTTTTTTGGTCCCAAAATTTTTCGAACTTTTTTTTGGGTCAAAATTTTTTTGGTCCCAAAATTTTTCAAACTTTTTTTTGGGTCAAATTTTTTTTGGTCCCAAAATTTTTCAAACTTTTTTTTGGGTCAAAATTTTTTTGGTCCCAAAATTTTTCAAACTTTTTTTTGGGTCAAAATTTTTTCGAAGTTTTTTTTTCGGTCAAAATTTTTTTGGTCCCAAAATTTTTCAAACTTTTTTTTTGGTCAAAATTTTTTCGAAGTTTTTTTTCGGTCAAAATTTTTTTGGTCCCAAAATTTTTCGACCTCTTTTTTGGGTCAAAATTTTTTTGGTCCCAAAATTTTTCAAACTTTTTTTTGGGTCAAATTTTTTTTGGTCCCAAAATTTTTCAAACTTTTTTTTGGGTCAAAATTTTTTTGGTCCCAAAATTTTTCAAACTTATTTTTTGGTCAAAATTTTTTCGAAGTTTTTTTTCGGTCAAAATTTTTTTGGTCCCAAAATTTTCCGAACTTTTGTTTGGGTCAAAATTTTTTTGGTCCCAAAATTTTTCAAACTTTTTTTTGGGTCAAAATTTTTTCGAAGTTTTTTTTCGGTCAAACTTTTTTTGGTCCCAAAATTTTTCGAACTTTTTTTTGGGTCAAAATTTTTTTGGTCCCAAAATTTTTCAAACTTTTTTTTGGGTCAAAATTTTTTCGAAGTTTTTTTTTCGGTAAAAATTTTTTTGGTCCCAAAATTTTTCAAACTTTTTTTTGGGTCAAAATTGTTTTGGTCCGAAAATTTTTCAAACTTTTTTTTGGGTCAAAATTGTTTTGGTCCCAAAATTTTTCAAACTTTTTTTTGGGTCAAAATTTTTTCGAAGTTTTTTTTTCGGTAAAAATTTTTTTGGTCCCAAAATTTTTCAAACTTTTTTTTTGGTCAAAATTTTTTCGAAGTTTTTTTTCGGTCAAAATTTTTTTGGTCCCAAAATTTTCCGAACTTTTTTTTTGGGTCAAAATTTTTTTGGTCCCAAAATTTTTCAAACTTTTTTTTGGGTCAAAATTGTTTTGGTCCCAAAATTTTTCAAACTTTTTTTTGTGTCAAAATTTTTTCAAACTTTTTTTTGGGTCAAAATTTTTTTGGTCCCAAAATTTTTCAAACTTTTTTTTGGGTCAAAATTTTTTCAAAGTTTTTTTTTCGGTCAAAATATTTTTGGTCCCAAAATTTTTCAAACTTTTTTTTTGGTCAAAATTTTTTCGAAGTTTTTTTTCGGTCAAAATTTTTTTGGTCCCAAAATTTTCCGAACTTTTTTTTGGGTCAAAATTTTTTTGGTCCCAAAATTTTTCAAACTTCTTTTTGGGTCAAAATTTTTTCGAAGTTTTTTTTTCGGTCAAAATTTTCTTGGTCCCAAAATTTTTCAAACTTTTTTTTGGGTCAAAATTTTTTCGAAGTTTTTTTTTCGGTCAAAGTTTTTTTGGTCCCAAAATTTTTCAAACTTTTTTTTGGGTCAAAATTTTTTCGAAGTTTTTTTTTCGGTCAAAATTTTTTTGGTCCCAAAATTTTTCAAACTTTTTTTTTGGTCAAAATTTTTTCGAAGTTTTTTTTCGGTCAAAATTTTTTTGGTCCCAAAATTTTCCGAACTTTTTTTTGGGTCAAAATTTTTTTGGTCCCAAAATTTTTCAAACTTTTTTTTGGGTCAAAATTTTTTCGAAGTTTTTTTTCGGTCAAAATTTTTTTGGTCCCAAAATTTTTCTAACTTTTTTTTCGGTCAAAATTTTTTTAGTCCCAAAATTTTTCGAAATTTTTTTTGGGTCAAAATTTTTTTGGTCCCAAAATTTTTCGAACTTTTTTTTCGGTCAAAATTTTTTTGGTCCCAAAATATTTCTAACTTTTTTTGGGGTCAAAATTTTTTTGGTCCCAAAATTTTTCTAACTTTTTTTTGGGTCAAAATTTTTTCGAAGTTTTTTTTTCGGTCAAAATTTTTTTGGTCCCAAAATTTTTCAAACTTTTTTTTGGGACAAAATTTTTTCGAAGTTTTTTTTCGGTCAAAATTTTTTTGGTCCCAAAATTTTTCGAAATTTTTTTTGGGTCAAAATTTTTTTGGTCCCAAACTTTTTCAAACTTTTTTTTGGGTCAAAATTGTTTTGGTCCCAAAATTTTTCAAACTTTTTTTCGAGTCAAAATTTTTTCAAACTTTTTTTTGGGTCAAAATTTTTTTGGTCCCAAAATTTTTCAAACTTTTTTTTGGGTCAAAATTTTTTTGGTCCCAGAACTTTTCAAACTTTTTTTTTGGTCAAAATTTTTTCGAAGTTTTTTTTCGGTCAAAATTTTTTTGGTCCCAAAATTTTTCGAACTTTTTTTTGGGTCAAAATTTTTTCGAAGTTTTTTTTTCGGTCAAAATTTTTTTGGTTCCAAAATTTTTCAAACTTTTTTTTGGGTCAAAATTTTTTCGAAGTTTTTTTTCGGTCAAAATTTCTTTGGTCCCAAAATTTTTCAAACTTTTTTTTGGGTCAAAATTTTTTTGGTCCCAAAATTTTTCAAACTTTTTTTTGGCTCAAAATTTTTTCGAAGTTTTTTTTTCGGTCAAAATTTTTTTGGTCCCAAAATTTTTCGAACTTTTTTTTGGGTCAAAATTTTTTTGGTACCAAAATTTTTCAAACTTTTTTTTGGGTCAAAATTTTTTTAGTCCCAAAATTTTTCGAAATTTTTTTTGGGTCAAAATTTTTTTGGTCCCAAAATTTTTCGAACTTTTTTTTCGGTCAAAATTTTTTTGGTCCCAAAATATTTCTAACTTTTTTTGGGGTCAAAATTTTTTTGGTCCCAAAATTTTTCTAACTTTTTTTTGGGTCAAAATTTTTTCGAAGTTTTTTTTTCGGTCAAAATTTTTTTGGTCCCAAAATTTTTCAAACTTTTTTTTGGGACAAAATTTTTTCGAAGTTTTTTTTTGGTCAAAATTTTTTTGGTCCCAAAATTTTTCGAACTTTTTTTTGGGTCAAAATTTTTTTGGTCCCAAACTTTTTCAAACTTTTTTTTGGGTCAAAATTGTTTTGGTCCCAAAATTTTTCAAACTTTTTTTCGAGTCAAAATTTTTTCAAACTTTTTTTTGGGTCAAAATTTTTTTGGTCCCAAAATTTTTCAAACTTTTTTTTGGGTCAAAATTTTTTTGGTCCCAGAATTTTTCAAACTTTTTTTTTGGTCAAAATTTTTTCGAAGTTTTTTTTCGGTCAAAATTTTTTTGGTCCCAAAATTTTTCGAACTTTTTTTTGGGTCAAAATTTTTTCGAAGTTTTTTTTTCGGTCAAAATTTTTTTGGTCCCAAAATTTTTCAAACTTTTTTTTGGGTCAAAATTTTTTCGAAGTTTTTTTTCGGTCAAAATTTTTTTGGTCCCAAAATTTTTCGAACTTTTTTTGGGTCAAAATTTTTTCGAAGTTTTTTTTTCGGTCAAAATTTTTTTGGTCTCAAAATTTTTCAAACTTTTTTTTGGGTCAAAATTTTTTCGAAGTTTTTTTTCGGTCAAAACTTTTTTGGTCCCAAAATTTTTCGAACTTTTTTTTGTGTCAAAATTTTTTTGGTCCCAAAATTTTTCGAACTTTTTTTTGGGTCAAAATTTTTTCGAAGTTTTTTTTTCGGTCAAAATTTTTTTGGTCCCAAAATTTTTCAAACTTTTTTTTTGGTCAAAATTTTCTCGAAGTTTTTTTTCGGTCAAAATTTTTTTGGTCCCAAAATTTTTCTAACTTTTTTTTCGGTCAAAATTTTTTCGAAGTTTTTTTTTCGAGTCAAAATTTTTTCAAACTTTTTTTTGGGTCAAAATTTTTTTGGTCCCAGAATTTTTCAAACTTTTTTTTTGGTCAAAATTTTTTCGAAGTTTTTTTTCGGTCAAAATTTTTTTGGTCCCAAAATTTTTCGAACTTTTTTTTGGGTCAAAATTTTTTCGAAGTTTTTTTTTCTGTCAAAATTTTTTTGGTCCCAAAATTTTTCAAACTTTTTTTTGGGTCAAAATTTTTTCGAAGTTTTTTTTCGGTCAAAATTTTTTTGGTCCCAAAATTTTTCGAACTTTTTTTGGGTCAAAATTTTTTCGAAGTTTTTTTTTCGGTCAAAATTTTTTTGGTCTCAAAATTTTTCAAACTTTTTTTTGGGTCAAAATTTTTTCGAAGTTTTTTTTCGGTCAAAACTTTTTTGGTCCCAAAATTTTTCGAACTTTTTTTTGTGTCAAAATTTTTTTGGTCCCAAAATTTTTCGAACTTTTTTTTGGGTCAAAATTTTTTCGAAGTTTTTTTTTCGGTCAAAATTTTTTTGGTCCCAAAATTTTTCAAACTTTTTTTTTGGTCAAAATTTTCTCGAAGTTTTTTTTCGGTCAAAATTTTTTTGGTCCCAAAATTTTTCTAACTTTTTTTTCGGTCAAAATTTTTTCGAAGTTTTTTTTTCGGTCAAAATTTTTTTGGTCTCAAAATTTTTCAAACTTTTTTTTGGGTCAAAATTTTTTCGAAGTTTTTTTTCGGTCAAAATTTTTTTGGTCCCAAAATTTTTCGAACTTTTTTTTGGGTCAAAATTTTTTTGGTCCCAAAATTTTTCAAACTTTTTTTTGGGTCAAAATTTTTTCAAACTTTTTTTTGGGTCAAAATTTTTTTGGTCCCAAAATTTTTCAAACTTTTTTTTGGGTCAAAATTTTTTTGGTCCCAAAATTTTTCAAACTTTTTTTTGGGTCAAAATTTTTTCGAAGTTTTTTTTTCGGTCAAAATTTTTTTGGTCCCAAAATTTTTCAAACTTTTTTTTTGGTCAAAATTTTTTCGAAGTTTTTTTTCGGTCAAAATTTTTTTGGTCCCAAAATTTTCCGAACTTTTTTTTGGGTCAAAATTTTTTTGGTCCCAAAATTTTTCAAACTTTTTTTTGGGTCAAAATTTTTTCGAAGTTTTTTTTTCGGTCAAAATTTTTTTGGTCCCAAAATTTTTCAAACTTTTTTTTGGGTCAAAATTTTTTCGAAGTTTTTTTTCGGTCAAAATTTTTTTGGTCCCAAAATTTTTCTAACTTTTTTTTCGGTCAAAATTTTTTTGGTTCCAAAATTTTTCAAACTTTTTTTTGGGTCAAAATTTTTTCGAAGTTTTTTTTTCGGTCAAAATTTTTTTGGTCCCAAAATTTTTCAAACTTTTTTTTTGGTCAAAATTTTTTCGAAGTTTTTTTTCGGTCAAAATTTTTTTGGTCCCAAAATTTTCCGAACTTTTTTTTGGGTCAAAATTTTTTTGGTCCCAAAATTTTTCAAACTTTTTTTTGGGTCAAAATTTTTTCGAAGTTTTTTTTTCGGTCAAAATTTTTTTGGTCCCAAAATTTTTCAAACTTTTTTTTGGGTCAAAATTTTTTTGGTTCCAAAATTTTTCAAACTTTTTTTTGGGTCAAAATTTTTTCGAAGTTTTTTTTCGGTCAAAATTTTTTTGGTCCCAAAATTTTTCGAACTTTTTTTTGGGTCAAAATTTTTTTGGTCCCAAAATTTTTCAAACTTTTTTTTGGGTCAAAATTGTTTTGGTCCCAAAATTTTTCAAACTTTTTTTTGTGTCAAAATTTTTTCAAACTTTTTTTTGGGTCAAAATTTTTTTGGTCCCAAAATTTTTCAAACTTTTTTTTCGGTCAAAATTTTTTTGGTCCCAAAATTTTTCAAACTTTTTTTTGGGTCAAAATTTTTTCGAAGTTTTTTTTTTCGGTCAAAATTTTTTTGGTCCCAAAATTTTTCAAAATTTTTTCGAAGTTTTTTTTCGGTCAAAATTTTTTTGGTCCCAAAATTTTTCAAACTTTTTTTTGGGTCAAAATTTTTTCGAAGTTTTTTTTTCGGTCAAAATTTTTTTGGTCCCAAAATTTTTCAAACTTTTTTTTGGGTCAAAATTTTTTCGATGTTTTTTTTCGGTCAAAATTTTTTTGGTACCAAAATTTTTTGAACTTTTTTTTGGGTCAAAATTTTTTTGGTACCAAAATTTTTCAAACTTTTTTTTGGGTCAAAATTTTTTCGAAGTTTTTTTTTCGGTCAAAATTTTTTTGGTCCCAAAATTTTTCAAACTTTTTTTTTGGTCAAAATTTTTTCGAAGTTTTTTTTCGGTCAAAATTTTTTTGGTCCCAAAATTTTTCGAACTTTTTTTTGGGTCAAAATTTTTTTGGTCCCAAAATTTTTCAAACTTTTTTTTGGGTCAAATTTTTTTTGGTCCCAAAATTTTTCAAACTTTTTTTTGGGTCAAAATTTTTTTGGTCCCAAAATTTTTCAAACTTTTTTTTGGGTCAAAATTTTTTCGAAGTTTTTTTTTCGGTCAAAATTTTTTTGGTCCCAAAATTTTTCAAACTTTTTTTTTGGTCAAAATTTTTTCGAAGTTTTTTTTCGGTCAAAATTTTTTTGGTCCCAAAATTTTTCGAACTTTTTTTTGGGTCAAAATTTTTTTGGTCCCAAAATTTTTCAAACTTTTTTTTGGGTCAAATTTTTTTTGGTCCCAAAATTTTTCAAACTTTTTTTTGGGTCAAAATTTTTTTGGTCCCAAAATTTTTCAAACTTTTTTTTGGGTCAAAATTTTTTCGAAGTTTTTTTTTCGGTCAAAATTTTTTTGGTCCCAAAATTTTTCAAACTTATTTTTTGGTCAAAATTTTTTCGAAGTTTTTTTTCGGTCAAAATTTTTTTGGTCCCAAAATTTTCCGAACTTTTGTTTGGGTCAAAATTTTTTTGGTCCCAAAATTTTTCAAACTTTTTTTTGGGTCAAAATTTTTTCGAAGTTTTTTTTCGGTCAAACTTTTTTTGGTCCCAAAATTTTTCGAACTTTTTTTTGGGTCAAAATTTTTTTGGTCCCAAAATTTTTCAAACTTTTTTTTGGGTCAAAATTTTTTCGAAGTTTTTTTTTCGGTAAAAATTTTTTTGGTCCCAAAATTTTTCGAACTTTTTTTGGGTCAAAATTTTTTCGAAGTTTTTTTTTCGGTCAAAATTTTTTTGGTCTCAAAATTTTTCAAACTTTTTTTTGGGTCAAAATTTTTTCGAAGTTTTTTTTCGGTCAAAACTTTTTTGGTCCCAAAATTTTTCGAACTTTTTTTTGTGTCAAAATTTTTTTGGTCCCAAAATTTTTCGAACTTTTTTTTGGGTCAAAATTTTTTCGAAGTTTTTTTTTCGGTCAAAATTTTTTTGGTCCCAAAATTTTTCAAACTTTTTTTTTGGTCAAAATTTTCTCGAAGTTTTTTTTCGGTCAAAATTTTTTTGGTCCCAAAATTTTTCTAACTTTTTTTTCGGTCAAAATTTTTTCGAAGTTTTTTTTTCGAGTCAAAATTTTTTCAAACTTTTTTTTGGGTCAAAATTTTTTTGGTCCCAGAATTTTTCAAACTTTTTTTTTGGTCAAAATTTTTTCGAAGTTTTTTTTCGGTCAAAATTTTTTTGGTCCCAAAATTTTTCGAACTTTTTTTTGGGTCAAAATTTTTTCGAAGTTTTTTTTTCTGTCAAAATTTTTTTGGTCCCAAAATTTTTCAAACTTTTTTTTGGGTCAAAATTTTTTCGAAGTTTTTTTTCGGTCAAAATTTTTTTGGTCCCAAAATTTTTCGAACTTTTTTTGGGTCAAAATTTTTTCGAAGTTTTTTTTTCGGTCAAAATTTTTTTGGTCTCAAAATTTTTCAAACTTTTTTTTGGGTCAAAATTTTTTCGAAGTTTTTTTTCGGTCAAAACTTTTTTGGTCCCAAAATTTTTCGAACTTTTTTTTGTGTCAAAATTTTTTTGGTCCCAAAATTTTTCGAACTTTTTTTTGGGTCAAAATTTTTTCGAAGTTTTTTTTTCGGTCAAAATTTTTTTGGTCCCAAAATTTTTCAAACTTTTTTTTTGGTCAAAATTTTCTCGAAGTTTTTTTTCGGTCAAAATTTTTTTGGTCCCAAAATTTTTCTAACTTTTTTTTCGGTCAAAATTTTTTCGAAGTTTTTTTTTCGGTCAAAATTTTTTTGGTCTCAAAATTTTTCAAACTTTTTTTTGGGTCAAAATTTTTTCGAAGTTTTTTTTCGGTCAAAATTTTTTTGGTCCCAAAATTTTTCGAACTTTTTTTTGGGTCAAAATTTTTTTGGTCCCAAAATTTTTCAAACTTTTTTTTGGGTCAAAATTTTTTCAAACTTTTTTTTGGGTCAAAATTTTTTTGGTCCCAAAATTTTTCAAACTTTTTTTTGGGTCAAAATTTTTTTGGTCCCAAAATTTTTCAAACTTTTTTTTGGGTCAAAATTTTTTCGAAGTTTTTTTTTCGGTCAAAATTTTTTTGGTCCCAAAATTTTTCAAACTTTTTTTTTGGTCAAAATTTTTTCGAAGTTTTTTTTCGGTCAAAATTTTTTTGGTCCCAAAATTTTCCGAACTTTTTTTTGGGTCAAAATTTTTTTGGTCCCAAAATTTTTCAAACTTTTTTTTGGGTCAAAATTTTTTCGAAGTTTTTTTTTCGGTCAAAATTTTTTTGGTCCCAAAATTTTTCAAACTTTTTTTTGGGTCAAAATTTTTTCGAAGTTTTTTTTCGGTCAAAATTTTTTTGGTCCCAAAATTTTTCTAACTTTTTTTTCGGTCAAAATTTTTTTGGTTCCAAAATTTTTCAAACTTTTTTTTGGGTCAAAATTTTTTCGAAGTTTTTTTTTCGGTCAAAATTTTTTTGGTCCCAAAATTTTTCAAACTTTTTTTTTGGTCAAAATTTTTTCGAAGTTTTTTTTCGGTCAAAATTTTTTTGGTCCCAAAATTTTCCGAACTTTTTTTTGGGTCAAAATTTTTTTGGTCCCAAAATTTTTCAAACTTTTTTTTGGGTCAAAATTTTTTCGAAGTTTTTTTTTCGGTCAAAATTTTTTTGGTCCCAAAATTTTTCAAACTTTTTTTTGGGTCAAAATTTTTTTGGTTCCAAAATTTTTCAAACTTTTTTTTGGGTCAAAATTTTTTCGAAGTTTTTTTTCGGTCAAAATTTTTTTGGTCCCAAAATTTTTCGAACTTTTTTTTGGGTCAAAATTTTTTTGGTCCCAAAATTTTTCAAACTTTTTTTTGGGTCAAAATTGTTTTGGTCCCAAAATTTTTCAAACTTTTTTTTGTGTCAAAATTTTTTCAAACTTTTTTTTGGGTCAAAATTTTTTTGGTCCCAAAATTTTTCAAACTTTTTTTTCGGTCAAAATTTTTTTGGTCCCAAAATTTTTCAAACTTTTTTTTGGGTCAAAATTTTTTCGAAGTTTTTTTTTTCGGTCAAAATTTTTTTGGTCCCAAAATTTTTCAAAATTTTTTCGAAGTTTTTTTTCGGTCAAAATTTTTTTGGTCCCAAAATTTTTCAAACTTTTTTTTGGGTCAAAATTTTTTCGAAGTTTTTTTTTCGGTCAAAATTTTTTTGGTCCCAAAATTTTTCAAACTTTTTTTTGGGTCAAAATTTTTTCGATGTTTTTTTTCGGTCAAAATTTTTTTGGTACCAAAATTTTTTGAACTTTTTTTTGGGTCAAAATTTTTTTGGTACCAAAATTTTTCAAACTTTTTTTTGGGTCAAAATTTTTTCGAAGTTTTTTTTTCGGTCAAAATTTTTTTGGTCCCAAAATTTTTCAAACTTTTTTTTTGGTCAAAATTTTTTCGAAGTTTTTTTTCGGTCAAAATTTTTTTGGTCCCAAAATTTTTCGAACTTTTTTTTGGGTCAAAATTTTTTTGGTCCCAAAATTTTTCAAACTTTTTTTTGGGTCAAATTTTTTTTGGTCCCAAAATTTTTCAAACTTTTTTTTGGGTCAAAATTTTTTTGGTCCCAAAATTTTTCAAACTTTTTTTTGGGTCAAAATTTTTTCGAAGTTTTTTTTTCGGTCAAAATTTTTTTGGTCCCAAAATTTTTCAAACTTTTTTTTTGGTCAAAATTTTTTCGAAGTTTTTTTTCGGTCAAAATTTTTTTGGTCCCAAAATTTTTCGAACTTTTTTTTGGGTCAAAATTTTTTTGGTCCCAAAATTTTTCAAACTTTTTTTTGGGTCAAATTTTTTTTGGTCCCAAAATTTTTCAAACTTTTTTTTGGGTCAAAATTTTTTTGGTCCCAAAATTTTTCAAACTTATTTTTTGGTCAAAATTTTTTCGAAGTTTTTTTTCGGTCAAAATTTTTTTGGTCCCAAAATTTTCCGAACTTTTGTTTGGGTCAAAATTTTTTTGGTCCCAAAATTTTTCAAACTTTTTTTTGGGTCAAAATTTTTTCGAAGTTTTTTTTCGGTCAAACTTTTTTTGGTCCCAAAATTTTTCGAACTTTTTTTTGGGTCAAAATTTTTTTGGTCCCAAAATTTTTCAAACTTTTTTTTGGGTCAAAATTTTTTCGAAGTTTTTTTTTCGGTAAAAATTTTTTTGGTCCCAAAATTTTTCAAACTTTTTTTTTGGTCAAAATTTTTTCGAAGTTTTTTTTCGGTCAAAATTTTTTTGGTCCCAAAATTTTCCGAACTTTTTTTTGGGTCAAAATTTTTTTGGTCCCAAAATTTTTCAAACTTTTTTTTTGTGTCAAAATTTTTTCAAACTTTTTTTTGGGTCAAAATTTTTTTGGTCCCAAAATTTTTCAAACTTTTTTTTGGGTCAAAATTTTTTCAAAGTTTTTTTTTCGGTCAAAATATTTTTGGTCCCAAAATTTTTCAAACTTTTTTTTTGGTCAAAATTTTTTCGAAGTTTTTTTTCGGTCAAAATTTTTTTGGTCCCAAAATTTTCCGAACTTTTTTTTGGGTCAAAATTTTTTTGGTCCCAAAATTTTTCAAACTTCTTTTTGGGTCAAAATTTTTTCGAAGTTTTTTTTTCGGTCAAAATTTTCTTGGTCCCAAAATTTTTCAAACTTTTTTTTGGGTCAAAATTTTTTCGAAGTTTTTTTTTCGGTCAAAATTTTTTTGGTCCCAAAATTTTTCAAACTTTTTTTTGGGTCAAAATTTTTTCGAAGTTTTTTTTTCGGTCAAAATTTTTTTGGTCCCAAAATTTTTCAAACTTTTTTTTTGGTCAAAATTTTTCTAACTTTTTTTTCGGTCAAAATTTTTTTGGTCCCAAAATTTTCCGAACTTTTTTTTGGGTCAAAATTTTTTTGGTCCCAAAATTTTTCAAACTTTTTTTTTGTGTCAAAATTTTTTCAAACTTTTTTTTGGGTCAAAATTTTTTTGGTCCCAAAATTTTTCAAACTTTTTTTTGGGTCAAAATTTTTTCAAAGTTTTTTTTTCGGTCAAAATATTTTTGGTCCCAAAATTTTTCAAACTTTTTTTTTGGTCAAAATTTTTTCGAAGTTTTTTTTCGGTCAAAATTTTTTTGGTCCCAAAATTTTCCGAACTTTTTTTTGGGTCAAAATTTTTTTGGTCCCAAAATTTTTCAAACTTCTTTTTGGGTCAAAATTTTTTCGAAGTTTTTTTTTCGGTCAAAATTTTCTTGGTCCCAAAATTTTTCAAACTTTTTTTTGGGTCAAAATTTTTTCGAAGTTTTTTTTTCGGTCAAAATTTTTTTGGTCCCAAAATTTTTCAAACTTTTTTTTGGGTCAAAATTTTTTCGAAGTTTTTTTTTCGGTCAAAATTTTTTTGGTCCCAAAATTTTTCAAACTTTTTTTTTGGTCAAAATTTTTTCGAAGTTTTTTTTCGGTCAAAATTTTTTTGGTCCCAAAATTTTCCGAACTTTTTTTTGGGTCAAAATTTTTTTGGTCCCAAAATTTTTCAAACTTTTTTTTGGGTCAAAATTTTTTCGAAGTTTTTTTTCGGTCAAAATTTTTTTGGTCCCAAAATTTTTCTAACTTTTTTTTCGGTCAAAATTTTTTTAGTCCCAAAATTTTTCGAAATTTTTTTTGGGTCAAAATTTTTTTGGTCCCAAAATTTTTCGAACTTTTTTTTCGGTCAAAATTTTTTTGGTCCCAAAATATTTCTAACTTTTTTTGGGGTCAAAATTTTTTTGGTCCCAAAATTTTTCTAACTTTTTTTTGGGTCAAAATTTTTTCGAAGTTTTTTTTTCGGTCAAAATTTTTTTGGTCCCAAAATTTTTCAAACTTTTTTTTGGGTCAAAATTTTTTCGAAGTTTTTTTTCGGTCAAAATTTTTTTGGTCCCAAAATTTTTCGAACTTTTTTTTGGGTCAAAATTTTTTTGGTCCCAAACTTTTTCAAACTTTTTTTTGGGTCAAAATTGTTTTGGTCCCAAAATTTTTCAAACTTTTTTTCGAGTCAAAATTTTTTCAAACTTTTTTTTGGGTCAAAATTTTTTTGGTCCCAAAATTTTTCAAACTTTTTTTTGGGTCAAAATTTTTTTGGTCCCAGAATTTTTCAAACTTTTTTTTTGGTCAAAATTTTTTCGAAGTTTTTTTTCGGTCAAAATTTTTTTGGTCCCAAAATTTTTCGAACTTTTTTTTGGGTCAAAATTTTTTCGAAGTTTTTTTTTCGGTCAAAATTTTTTTGGTCCCAAAATTTTTCAAACTTTTTTTTGGGTCAAAATTTTTTCGAAGTTTTTTTTCGGTCAAAATTTTTTTGGTCCCAAAATTTTTCGAACTTTTTTTTGGGTCAAAATTTTTTCGAAGTTTTTTTTTCGGTCAAAATTTTTTTGGTCTCAAAATTTTTCAAACTTTTTTTTGGGTCAAAATTTTTTCGAAGTTTTTTTTCGGTCAAAATTTTTTTGGTCCCAAAATTTTTCGAACTTTTTTTTGGGTCAAAATTTTTTTGGTCCCAAAATTTTTCGAACTTTTTTTTGGGTCAAAATTTTTTCGAAGTTTTTTTTTCGGTCAAAATTTTTTTGGTCCCAAAATTTTTCAAACTTTTTTTTTTGTCAAAATTTTCTCGAAGTTTTTTTTCGGTCAAAATTTTTTTGGTCCCAAAATTTTTCTAACTTTTTTTTCGGTCAAAATTTTTTCGAAGTTTTTTTTTCGGTCAAAATTTTTTTGGTCTCAAAATTTTTCAAACTTTTTTTTGGGTCAAAATTTTTTCGAAGTTTTTTTTCGGTCAAAATTTTTTTGGTCCCAAAATTTTTCGAACTTTTTTTTGGGTCAAAATTTTTTTGGTCCCAAAATTTTTCAAACTTTTTTTTGGGTCAAAATTTTTTCAAACTTTTTTTTGGGTCAAAATTTTTTTGGTCCCAAAATTTTTCAAACTTTTTTTTGGGTCAAAATTTTTTTGGTCCCAAAATTTTTCAAACTTTTTTTTGGGTCAAAATTTTTTCGAAGTTTTTTTTTCGGTCAAAATTGTTTTGGTCCCAAAATTTTTCAAACTTTTGTTTCTGTCAAAATTTTTTCAAACTTCTTTTTGGGTCAAAATTTTTTTGGTCCCAAAATTTTTCAATCTTTTTTTTGGGTCAAAAATTTTTTGGTCCCAAAATTTTTCAAATTTTTTTTTGGGTCAAAATTTTTTCGAAGTTTTTTTTCGGTCAAAATTTTTTTGGTCCCAAAATTTTTCGAACTTTTTTTTGGGTCAAAATTTTTTTGGTCCCAAAATTTTTCAAACTTTTTTTTGGGTCAAATTTTTTTTGGTCCCAAAATTTTTCAAACTTTTTTTTGGGTCAAAATTTTTTCAAACTTTTTTTTGGGTCAAAATTTTTTTGGTCCCAAAATTTTTCAAACTTTTTTTTGGGTCAAAATTTTTTCAAAGTTTTTTTTTCGGTCAAAATTTTTTTGGTCCCAAAATTTTTCAAACTTTTTTTTTTGTCAAAATTTTCTCGAAGTTTTTTTTCGGTCAAAATTTTTTTGGTCCCAAAATTTTTCTAACTTTTTTTTCGGTCAAAATTTTTTCGAAGTTTTTTTTTCGGTCAAAATTTTTTTGGTCTCAAAATTTTTCAAACTTTTTTTTGGGTCAAAATTTTTTCGAAGTTTTTTTTCGGTCAAAATTTTTTTGGTCCCAAAATTTTTCGAACTTTTTTTTGGGTCAAAATTTTTTTGGTCCCAAAATTTTTCAAACTTTTTTTTGGGTCAAAATTTTTTCAAACTTTTTTTTGGGTCAAAATTTTTTTGGTCCCAAAATTTTTCAAACTTTTTTTTGGGTCAAAATTTTTTTGGTCCCAAAATTTTTCAAACTTTTTTTTGGGTCAAAATTTTTTCGAAGTTTTTTTTTCGGTCAAAATTGTTTTGGTCCCAAAATTTTTCAAACTTTTGTTTCTGTCAAAATTTTTTCAAACTTCTTTTTGGGTCAAAATTTTTTTGGTCCCAAAATTTTTCAATCTTTTTTTTGGGTCAAAAATTTTTTGGTCCCAAAATTTTTCAAATTTTTTTTTGGGTCAAAATTTTTTCGAAGTTTTTTTTCGGTCAAAATTTTTTTGGTCCCAAAATTTTTCGAACTTTTTTTTGGGTCAAAATTTTTTTGGTCCCAAAATTTTTCAAACTTTTTTTTGGGTCAAATTTTTTTTGGTCCCAAAATTTTTCAAACTTTTTTTTGGGTCAAAATTTTTTCAAACTTTTTTTTGGGTCAAAATTTTTTTGGTCCCAAAATTTTTCAAACTTTTTTTTGGGTCAAAATTTTTTCAAAGTTTTTTTTTCGGTCAAAATATTTTTGGTCCCAAAATTTTTCAAACTTTTTTTTGGGTCAAAATTTTTTTGGTCCCAAAATTTTTCAAACTTTTTTTTGGGTCAAATTTTTTTTGGTCCCAAAATTTTTCAAACTTTTTTTTGGGTCAAAATTTTTTTGGTCCCAAAATTTTTCAAACTTTTTTTTGGGTCAAAATTTTTTCGAAGTTTTTTTTTCGGTCAAAATTTTTTTGGTCCCAAAATTTTTCAAACTTTTTTTTTGGTCAAAATTTTTTCGAAGTTTTTTTTCGGTCAAAATTTTTTTGGTCCCAAAATTTTTCGAACTTTTTTTTGGGTCAAAATTTTTTTGGTCCCAAAATTTTTCAAACTTTTTTTTGGGTCAAATTTTTTTTGGTCCCAAAATTTTTCAAACTTTTTTTTGGGTCAAAATTTTTTTGGTCCCAAAATTTTTCAAACTTTTTTTTGGGTCAAAATTTTTTCGAAGTTTTTTTTTCGGTCAAAATTTTTTTGGTCCCAAAATTTTTCAAACTTATTTTTTGGTCAAAATTTTTTCGAAGTTTTTTTTCGGTCAAAATTTTTTTGGTCCCAAAATTTTCCGAACTTTTGTTTGGGTCAAAATTTTTTTGGTCCCAAAATTTTTCAAACTTTTTTTTGGGTCAAAATTTTTTCGAAGTTTTTTTTCGGTCAAACTTTTTTTGGTCCCAAAATTTTTCGAACTTTTTTTTGGGTCAAAATTTTTTTGGTCCCAAAATTTTTCAAACTTTTTTTTGGGTCAAAATTTTTTCGAAGTTTTTTTTTCGGTAAAAATTTTTTTGGTCCCAAAATTTTTCAAACTTTTTTTTCGGTCAAAATTGTTTTGGTCCGAAAATTTTTCTAACTTTTTTTTGGGTCAAAATTGTTTTGGTCCCAAAATTTTTCAAACTTTTTTTTGGGTCAAAATTTTTTCGAAGTTTTTTTTTGGGTAAATATTTTTTTGGTCCCAAAATTTTTCAAACTTTTTTTTTGGTCAAAATTTTTTCGAAGTTTTTTTTCGGTCAAAATTTTTTTGGTCCCAAAATTTTCCGAACTTTTTTTTGGGTCAAAATTTTTTTGGTCCCAAAATTTTTCAAACTTTTTTTTGGGTCAAAATTTTTTCAAACTTTTTTTTGGGTCAAAATTTTTTTGGTCCCAAAATTTTTCAAACTTTTTTTTGGGTCAAAATTTTTTCAAAGTTTTTTTTTCGGTCAAAATATTTTTGGTCCCAAAATTTTTCAAACTTTTTTTTTTGGTCAAAATTTTTTCGAAGTTTTTTTTCGGTCAAAATTTTTTTGGTCCCAAAATTTTCCGAACTTTTTTTTGGGTCAAAATTTTTTTGGTCCCAAAATTTTTCAAACTTCTTTTTGGGTCAAAATTTTTTCGAAGTTTTTTTTTCGGTCAAAATTTTTTTGGTCCCAAAATTTTTCAAACTTTTTTTTGGGTCAAAATTTTTTCGAAGTTTTTTTTTCGGTCAAAATTTTTTTGGTCCCAAAATTTTTCAAACTTCTTTTTGGGTCAAAATTTTTTCGAAGTTTTTTTTTCGGTCAAAATTTTTTTGGTCCCAAAATTTTTCAAACTTTTTTTTGGGTCAAAATTTTTTCGAAGTTTTTTTTTCGGTCAAAATTTTTTTGGTCCCAAAATTTTTCAAACTTTTTTTTGGGTCAAAATTTTTTCGAAGTTTTTTTTTCGGTCAAAATTTTTTTGGTCCCAAAATTTTTCAAACTTTTTTTTGGGTCAAAATTTTTTCGAAGTTTTTTTTTCGGTCAAAATTTTTTTGGTCCCAAAATTTTTCAAACTTTTTTTTTGGTCAAAATTTTTTCGAAGTTTTTTTTCGGTCAAAATTTTTTTGGTCCCAAAATTTTCCGAACTTTTTTTTGGGTCAAAATTTTTTTGGTCCCAAAATTTTTCAAACTTTTTTTTGGGTCAAAATTTTTTCGAAGTTTTTTTTCGGTCAAAATTTTTTTGGTCCCAAAATTTTTCTAACTTTTTTTTCGGTCAAAATTTTTTTAGTCCCAAAATTTTTCGAAATTTTTTTTGGGTCAAAATTTTTTTGGTCCCAAAATTTTTCGAACTTTTTTTTCGGTCAAAATTTTTTTGGTCCCAAAATATTTCTAACTTTTTTTGGGGTCAAAATTTTTTTGGTCCCAAAATTTTTCTAACTTTTTTTTGGGTCAAAATTTTTTCGAAGTTTTTTTTTCGGTCAAAATTTTTTTGGTCCCAAAATTTTTCAAACTTTTTTTTGGGACAAAATTTTTTCGAAGTTTTTTTTCGGTCAAAATTTTTTTGGTCCCAAAATTTTTCGAACTTTTTTTTGGGTCAAAATTTTTTTGGTCCCAAACTTTTTCAAACTTTTTTTTGGGTCAAAATTGTTTTGGTCCCAAAATTTTTCAAACTTTTTTTCGAGTCAAAATTTTTTCAAACTTTTTTTTGGGTCAAAATTTTTTTGGTCCCAAAATTTTTCAAACTTTTTTTTGGGTCAAAATTTTTTTGGTCCCAGAATTTTTCAAACTTTTTTTTTGGTCAAAATTTTTTCGAAGTTTTTTTTCGGTCAAAATTTTTTTGGTCCCAAAATTTTTCGAACTTTTTTTTGGGTCAAAATTTTTTCGAAGTTTTTTTTTCGGTCAAAATTTTTTTGGTCCCAAAATTTTTCAAACTTTTTTTTGGGTCAAAATTTTTTCGAAGTTTTTTTTCGGTCAAAATTTTTTTGGTCCCAAAATTTTTCGAACTTTTTTTTGGGTCAAAATTTTTTCGAAGTTTTTTTTTCGGTCAAAATTTTTTTGGTCTCAAAATTTTTCAAACTTTTTTTTCGGTCAAAATTTTTTCGAAGTTTTTTTTCGGTCAAAATTTTTTTGGTCCCAAAATTTTTCGAACTTTTTTTTGGGTCAAAATTTTTTTGGTCCCAAAATTTTTCGAACTTTTTTTTGGGTCAAAATTTTTTCGAAGTTTTTTTTTCGGTCAAAATTTTTTTGGTCCCAAAATTTTTCAAACTTTTTTTTTGGTCAAAATTTTCTCGAAGTTTTTTTTCGGTCAAAATTTTTTTGGTCCCAAAATTTTTCTAACTTTTTTTTCGGTCAAAATTTTTTCGAAGTTTTTTTTTCGGTCAAAATTTTTTTGGTCTCAAAATTTTTCAAACTTTTTTTTGGGTCAAAATTTTTTCGAAGTTTTTTTTCGGTCAAAATTTTTTTGGTCCCAAAATTTTTCGAACTTTTTTTTGGGTCAAAATTTTTTTGGTCCCAAAATTTTTCAAACTTTTTTTTGGGTCAAAATTTTTTCAAACTTTTTTTTGGGTCAAAATTTTTTTGGTCCCAAAATTTTTCAAACTTTTTTTTGGGTCAAAATTTTTTTGGTCCCAAAATTTTTCAAACTTTTTTTTGGGTCAAAATTTTTTCGAAGTTTTTTTTTCGGTCAAAATTGTTTTGGTCCCAAAATTTTTCAAACTTTTGTTTCTGTCAAAATTTTTTCAAACTTCTTTTTGGGTCAAAATTTTTTTGGTCCCAAAATTTTTCAATCTTTTTTTTGGGTCAAAAATTTTTTGGTCCCAAAATTTTTCAAACTTTTTTTTGGGTCAAAATTTTTTCGAAGTTTTTTTTCGGTCAAAATTTTTTTGGTCCCAAAATTTTTCGAACTTTTTTTTGGGTCAAAATTTTTTTGGTCCCAAAATTTTTCAAACTTTTTTTTGGGTCAAATTTTTTTTGGTCCCAAAATTTTTCAAACTTTTTTTTGGGTCAAAATTTTTTTGGTCCCAAAATTTTTCAAACTTTTTTTTGGGTCAAAATTTTTTCGAAGTTTTTTTTTCGGTCAAAATTTTTTTGGTCCCAAAATTTTTCAAACTTTTTTTTTGGTCAAAATTTTTTCGAAGTTTTTTTTCGGTCAAAATTTTTTTGGTCCCAAAATTTTTCGAACTTTTTTTTGGGTCAAAATTTTTTTGGTCCCAAAATTTTTCAAACTTTTTTTTGGGTCAAATTTTTTTTGGTCCCAAAATTTTTCAAACTTTTTTTTGGGTCAAAATTTTTTTGGTCCCAAAATTTTTCAAACTTTTTTTTGGGTCAAAATTTTTTCGAAGTTTTTTTTTCGGTCAAAATTTTTTTGGTCCCAAAATTTTTCAAACTTTTTTTTTGGTCAAAATTTTTTCGAAGTTTTTTTTCGGTCAAAATTTTTTTGGTCCCAAAATTTTCCGAACTTTTTTTTGGGTCAAAATTTTTTTGGTCCCAAAATTTTTCAAACTTTTTTTTGGGTCAAAATTTTTTCGAAGTTTTTTTTCGGTCAAAATTTTTTTGGTCCCAAAATTTTTCTAACTTTTTTTTCGGTCAAAATTTTTTTGGTTCCAAAATTTTTCAAACTTTTTTTTTGGTCAAAATTTTTTCGAAGTTTTTTTTTCGGTCAAAATTTTTTTGGTCCCAAAATTTTTCAAACTTTTTTTTTGGTCAAAATTTTTTCGAAGTTTTTTTTCGGTCAAAATTTTTTTGGTCCCAAAATTTTCCGAACTTTTTTTTGGGTCAAAATTTTTTTGGTCCCAAAATTTTTCAAACTTTTTTTTGGGTCAAAATTTTTTCGAAGTTTTTTTTCGGTCAAAATTTTTTTGGTCCCAAAATTTTTCTAACTTTTTTTTCGGTCAAAATTTTTTTGGTTCCAAAATTTTTCAAACTTTTTTTTGTGTCAAAATTTTTTCGAAGTTTTTTTTGGGTCAAAATTTTTTTGGTCCCAAAATTTTTCGAACTTTTTTTTGGGTCAAAATTTTTTTGGTCCCAAAATTTTTCAAACTTTTTTTTGGGTCAAAATTGTTTTGGTCCCAAAATTTTTCAAACTTTTTTTTGTGTCAAAATTTTTTCAAACTTTTTTTTGGGTCAAAATTTTTTTGGTCCCAAAATTTTTCAAACTTTTTTTTCGGTCAAAATTTTTTTGGTCCCAAAATTTTTCAAACTTTTTTTTGGGTCAAAATTTTTTCGAAGTTTTTTTTTCGGTCAAAATTTTTTTGGTCCCAAAATTTTTCAAAATTTTTTCGAAGTTTTTTTTCGGTCAAAATTTTTTTGGTCCCAAAATTTTTCAAACTTTTTTTTGGGTCAAAATTTTTTCGAAGTTTTTTTTTCGGTCAAAATTTTTTTGGTCCCAAAATTTTTCAAACTTTTTTTTGGGTCAAAATTTTTTCGATGTTTTTTTTCGGTCAAAATTTTTTTGGTACCAAAATTTTTTGAACTTTTTTTTGGGTCAAAATTTTTTTGGTACCAAAATTTTTCAAACTTTTTTTTGGGTCAAAATTTTTTCGAAGTTTTTTTTTCGGTCAAAATTTTTTTGGTCCCAAAATTTTTCAAACTTTTTTTTTGGTCAAAATTTTTTCGAAGTTTTTTTTCGGTCAAAATTTTTTTGGTCCCAAAATTTTTCGAACTTTTTTTTGGGTCAAAATTTTTTTGGTCCCAAAATTTTTCAAACTTTTTTTTGGGTCAAAATTTTTTTGGTCCCAAAATTTTTCAAACTTTTTTTTGGGTCAAAATTTTTTTGGTCCCAAAATTTTTCAAACTTTTTTTTGGGTCAAAATTTTTTCGAAGTTTTTTTTTCGGTCAAAATTGTTTTGGTCCCAAAATTTTTCAAACTTATTTTTTGGTCAAAATTTTTTCGAAGTTTTTTTTCGGTCAAAATTTTTTTGGTCCCAAAATTTTCCGAACTTTTGTTTGGGTCAAAATTTTTTTGGTCCCAAAATTTTTCAAACTTTTTTTTGGGTCAAAATTTTTTCGAAGTTTTTTTTCGGTCAAACTTTTTTTGGTCCCAAAATTTTTCGAACTTTTTTTTGGGTCAAAATTTTTTGGTCCCAAAATTTTTCAAACTTTTTTTTGGGTCAAAATTTTTTCGAAGTTTTTTTTTCGGTAAAAATTTTTTTGGTCCCAAAATTTTTCAAACTTTTTTTGGGTCAAAATTGTTTTGGTCCGAAAATTTTTCAAACTTTTTTTTGGGTCAAAATTGTTTTGGTCCCAAAATTTTTCAAACTTTTTTTTGGGTCAAAATTTTTTTGGTCCCAAAATTTTTCAAACTTTTTTTTGGGTCAAAATTTTTTTGGTCCCAAAATTTTTCAAACTTTTTTTTGGGTCAAAATTTTTTTGGTCCCAAAATTTTTCAAACTTTTTTTTGGGTCAAAATTTTTTCGAAGTTTTTTTTTCGGTCAAAATTGTTTTGGTCCCAAAATTTTTCAAACTTATTTTTTGGTCAAAATTTTTTCGAAGTTTTTTTTCGGTCAAAATTTTTTTGGTCCCAAAATTTTCCGAACTTTTGTTTGGGTCAAAATTTTTTTGGTCCCAAAATTTTTCAAACTTTTTTTTGGGTCAAAATTTTTTCGAAGTTTTTTTTCGGTCAAACTTTTTTTGGTCCCAAAATTTTTCGAACTTTTTTTTGGGTCAAAATTTTTTGGTCCCAAAATTTTTCAAACTTTTTTTTGGGTCAAAATTTTTTCGAAGTTTTTTTTTCGGTAAAAATTTTTTTGGTCCCAAAATTTTTCAAACTTTTTTTGGGTCAAAATTGTTTTGGTCCGAAAATTTTTCAAACTTTTTTTTGGGTCAAAATTGTTTTGGTCCCAAAATTTTTCAAACTTTTTTTTGGGTCAAAATTTTTTTGGTCCCAAAATTTTTCAAACTTTTTTTTGGGTCAAAATTTTTTTGGTCCCAAAATTTTTCAAACTTTTTTTTGGGTCAAAATTTTTTTGGTCCCAAAATTTTTCAAACTTTTTTTTGGGTAAAAATTTTTTTGGTCCCAAAATTTTTCAAACTTTTTTTTGGGTCAAAATTTTTTCGAAGTTTTTTTTTCGGTCAAAATTTTTTTGGTCCCAAAATTTTCCGAACTTTTTTTTGGGTCAAAATTTTTTTGGTCCCAAAATTTTTCAAACTTTTTTTTTGGTCAAAATTTTTTCGAAGTTTTTTTTCGGTCAAAATTTTTTTGGTCCCAAAATTTTCCGAACTTTTTTTTGGGTCAAAATTTTTTTGGTCCCAAAATTTTTCAAACTTTTTTTTGGGTCAAAATGGTTTTGGTCCCAAAATTTTTCAAACTTTTTTTTGTGTCAAAATTTTTTCAAACTTTTTTTTGGGTCAAAATTATTTTGGTCCCAAAATTTTTCAAACTTTTTTTTGGGTCAAAATTTTTTTGGTCCCAAAATTTTTCAAACTTTTTTTTGGGTCAAAATTTTTTCGAAGTTTTTTTTTCGGTCAAAATTTTTTTGGTCCCAAAATTTTCCGAACTTTTTTTTGGGTCAAAATTTTTTTGGTCCCAAAATTTTTCAAACTTTTTTTTGGGTCAAAATTTTTTCGAAGTTTTTTTTCGGTCAAAATTTTTTTGGTCCCAAAATTTTTCGAACTTTTTTTTGGGTCAAAATTTTTTTGGTACCAAAATTTTTCAAACTTTTTTTTGGGTCAAAATTTTTTCGAAGTTTTTTTTTCGGTCAAAATTTTTTTGGTCCCAAAATTTTTCAAAATTTTTTCGAAGTTTTTTTTCGGTCAAAATTTTTTTGGTCCCAAAATTTTTCAAACTTTTTTTTGGGTCAAAATTTTTTCGAAGTTTTTTTTTCGGTCAAAATTTTTTTGGTCCCAAAATTTTTCAAACTTTTTTTGGGTCAAAATTTTTTCGATGTTTTTTTTCGGTCAAAATTTTTTTGGTACCAAAATTTTTTGAACTTTTTTTTGGGTCAAAATTTTTTCAAAGTTTTTTTTTCGGTCAAAATATTTTTGGTCCCAAAATTTTTCAAACTTTTTTTTTGGTCAAAATTTTTTCGAAGTTTTTTTTCGGTCAAAATTTTTTTGGTCCCAAAATTTTCCGAACTTTTTTTTGGGTCAAAATTTTTTTGGTCCCAAAATTTTTCAAACTTCTTTTTGGGTCAAAATTTTTTCGAAGTTTTTTTTTCGGTCAAAATTTTCTTGGTCCCAAAATTTTTCAAACTTTTTTTTCGGTCAAAATTTTTTCGAAGTTTTTTTTTCGGTCAAAATTTTTTTGGTCCCAAAATTTTTCAAACTTTTTTTTGGGTCAAAATTTTTTCGAAGTTTTTTTTTCGGTCAAAATTTTTTTGGTCCCAAAATTTTTCAAACTTTTTTTTTGGTCAAAATTTTTTCGAAGTTTTTTTTCGGTCAAAATTTTTTTGGTCCCAAAATTTTCCGAACTTTTTTTTGGGTCAAAATTTTTTTGGTCCCAAAATTTTTCAAACTTTTTTTTGGGTCAAAATTTTTTCGAAGTTTTTTTTCGGTCAAAATTTTTTTGGTCCCAAAATTTTTCTAACTTTTTTTTCGGTCAAAATTTTTTTGGTTCCAAAATTTTTCAAACTTTTTTTTTGGTCAAAATTTTTTCGAAGTTTTTTTTTCGGTCAAAATTTTTTTGGTCCCAAAATTTTTCAAACTTTTTTTTTGGTCAAAATTTTTTCGAAGTTTTTTTTCGGTCAAAATTTTTTTGGTCCCAAAATTTTCCGAACTTTTTTTTGGGTCAAAATTTTTTTGGTCCCAAAATTTTTCAAACTTTTTTTTGGGTCAAAATTTTTTCGAAGTTTTTTTTCGGTCAAAATTTTTTTGGTCCCAAAATTTTTCTAACTTTTTTTTCGGTCAAAATTTTTTTGGTTCCAAAATTTTTCAAACTTTTTTTTGTGTCAAAATTTTTTCGAAGTTTTTTTTCGGTCAAAATTTTTTTGGTCCCAAAATTTTTCGAACTTTTTTTTGGGTCAAAATTTTTTTGGTCCCAAAATTTTTCAAACTTTTTTTTGGGTCAAAATTGTTTTGGTCCCAAAATTTTTCAAACTTTTTTTTGTGTCAAAATTTTTTCAAACTTTTTTTTGGGTCAAAATTTTTTTGGTCCCAAAATTTTTCAAACTTTTTTTTCGGTCAAAATTTTTTTGGTCCCAAAATTTTTCAAACTTTTTTTTGGGTCAAAATTTTTTCGAAGTTTTTTTTTCGGTCAAAATTTTTTTGGTCCCAAAATTTTTCAAAATTTTTTCGAAGTTTTTTTTTCGGTCAAAATTTTTTTGGTCCCAAAATTTTTCAAACTTTTTTTTGGGTCAAAATTTTTTCGAAGTTTTTTTTCGGTCAAAATTTTTTTGGTCCCAAAATTTTTCAAACTTTTTTTTGGGTCAAAATTTTTTCGATGTTTTTTTTCGGTCAAAATTTTTTTGGTACCAAAATTTTTTGAACTTTTTTTTGGGTCAAAATTTTTTTGGTACCAAAATTTTTCAAACTTTTTTTTGGGTCAAAATTTTTTCGAAGTTTTTTTTTCGGTCAAAATTTTTTTGGTCCCAAAATTTTTCAAACTTTTTTTTTGGTCAAAATTTTTTCGAAGTTTTTTTTCGGTCAAAATTTTTTTGGTCCCAAAATTTTTCGAACTTTTTTTTGGGTCAAAATTTTTTTGGTCCCAAAATTTTTCAAACTTTTTTTTGGGTCAAAATTTTTTTGGTCCCAAAATTTTTCAAACTTTTTTTTGGGTCAAAATTTTTTTGGTCCCAAAATTTTTCAAACTTTTTTTTGGGTCAAAATTTTTTCGAAGTTTTTTTTTCGGTCAAAATTGTTTTGGTCCCAAAATTTTTCAAACTTATTTTTTGGTCAAAATTTTTTCGAAGTTTTTTTTCGGTCAAAATTTTTTTGGTCCCAAAATTTTTCAAACTTTTTTTTGGGTCAAAATTTTTTCGAAGTTTTTTTTCGGTCAAAATTTTTTTGGTCCCAAAATTTTTCTAACTTTTTTTTCGGTCAAAATTTTTTTGGTTCCAAAATTTTTCAAACTTTTTTTTTGGTCAAAATTTTTTCGAAGTTTTTTTTTCGGTCAAAATTTTTTTGGTCCCAAAATTTTTCAAACTTTTTTTTTGGTCAAAATTTTTTCGAAGTTTTTTTTCGGTCAAAATTTTTTTGGTCCCAAAATTTTCCGAACTTTTTTTTGGGTCAAAATTTTTTTGGTCCCAAAATTTTTCAAACTTTTTTTTGGGTCAAAATTTTTTCGAAGTTTTTTTTCGGTCAAAATTTTTTTGGTCCCAAAATTTTTCTAACTTTTTTTTCGGTCAAAATTTTTTTGGTTCCAAAATTTTTCAAACTTTTTTTTGTGTCAAAATTTTTTCGAAGTTTTTTTTCGGTCAAAATTTTTTTGGTCCCAAAATTTTTCGAACTTTTTTTTGGGTCAAAATTTTTTTGGTCCCAAAATTTTTCAAACTTTTTTTTGGGTCAAAATTGTTTTGGTCCCAAAATTTTTCAAACTTTTTTTTGTGTCAAAATTTTTTCAAACTTTTTTTTGAGTCAAAATTTTTTTGGTCCCAAAATTTTTCAAACTTTTTTTTCGGTCAAAATTTTTTTGGTCCCAAAATTTTTCAAACTTTTTTTTGGGTCAAAATTTTTTCGAAGTTTTTTTTTCGGTCAAAATGTTTTTGGTCCCAAAATTTTTCAAAATTTTTTCGAAGTTTTTTTTTCGGTCAAAATTTTTTTGGTCCCAAAATTTTTCAAACTTTTTTTTGGGTCAAAATTTTTTCGAAGTTTTTTTTTCGGTCAAAATTTTTTTGGTCCCAAAATTTTTCAAACTTTTTTTTGGGTCAAAATTTTTTCGATGTTTTTTTTCGGTCAAAATTTTTTTGGTACCAAAATTTTTTGAACTTTTTTTTGGGTCAAAATTTTTTTGGTACCAAAATTTTTCAAACTTTTTTTTGGGTCAAAATTTTTTCGAAGTTTTTTTTTCGGTCAAAATTTTTTTGGTCCCAAAATTTTTCAAACTTTTTTTTTGGTCAAAATTTTTTCGAAGTTTTTTTTCGGTCAAAATTTTTTTGGTCCCAAAATTTTTCAAACTTTTTTTTGGGTCAAAATTTTTTTGGTCCCAAAATTTTTCAAACTTTTTTTTGGGTCAAAATTTTTTTGGTCCCAAAATTTTTCAAACTTTTTTTTGGGTCAAAATTTTTTCGAAGTTTTTTTTTCGGTCAAAATTGTTTTGGTCCCAAAATTTTTCAAACTTATTTTTTGGTCAAAATTTTTTCGAAGTTTTTTTTCGGTCAAAATTTTTTTGGTCCCAAAATTTTCCGAACTTTTGTTTGGGTCAAAATTTTTTTGGTCCCAAAATTTTTCAAACTTTTTTTTGGGTCAAAATTTTTTCGAAGTTTTTTTTCGGTCAAACTTTTTTTGGTCCCAAAATTTTTCGAACTTTTTTTTGGGTCAAAATTTTTTGGTCCCAAAATTTTTCAAACTTTTTTTTGGGTCAAAATTTTTTCGAAGTTTTTTTTTCGGTAAAAATTTTTTTGGTCCCAAAATTTTTCAAACTTTTTTTGGGTCAAAATTGTTTTGGTCCGAAAATTTTTCAAACTTTTTTTTGGGTCAAAATTGTTTTGGTCCCAAAATTTTTCAAACTTTTTTTTGGGTCAAAATTTTTTTGGTCCCAAAATTTTTCAAACTTTTTTTTGGGTCAAAATTTTTTTGGTCCCAAAATTTTTCAAACTTTTTTTTGGGTCAAAATTTTTTTGGTCCCAAAATTTTTCAAACTTTTTTTTGGGTAAAAATTTTTTTGGTCCCAAAATTTTTCAAACTTTTTTTTGGGTCAAAATTTTTTCGAAGTTTTTTTTTCGGTCAAAATTTTTTTGGTCCCAAAATTTTCCGAACTTTTTTTTGGGTCAAAATTTTTTTGGTCCCAAAATTTTTCAAACTTTTTTTTTGGTCAAAATTTTTTCGAAGTTTTTTTTCGGTCAAAATTTTTTTGGTCCCAAAATTTTCCGAACTTTTTTTTGGGTCAAAATTTTTTTGGTCCCAAAATTTTTCAAACTTTTTTTTGGGTCAAAATGGTTTTGGTCCCAAAATTTTTCAAACTTTTTTTTGTGTCAAAATTTTTTCAAACTTTTTTTTGGGTCAAAATTATTTTGGTCCCAAAATTTTTCAAACTTTTTTTTGGGTCAAAATTTTTTTGGTCCCAAAATTTTTCAAACTTTTTTTTGGGTCAAAATTTTTTCGAAGTTTTTTTTTCGGTCAAAATTTTTTTGGTCCCAAAATTTTCCGAACTTTTTTTTGGGTCAAAATTTTTTTGGTCCCAAAATTTTTCAAACTTTTTTTTGGGTCAAAATTTTTTCGAAGTTTTTTTTCGGTCAAAATTTTTTTGGTCCCAAAATTTTTCGAACTTTTTTTTGGGTCAAAATTTTTTTGGTACCAAAATTTTTCAAACTTTTTTTTGGGTCAAAATTTTTTCGAAGTTTTTTTTTCGGTCAAAATTTTTTTGGTCCCAAAATTTTTCAAACTTTTTTTTTGGTCAAAATTTTTTCGAAGTTTTTTTTCGGTCAAAATTTTTTTGGTCCCAAAATTTTTCTAACTTTTTTTTGGGTCAAAATTTTTTCGAAGTTTTTTTTCGGTCAAAATTTTTTTGGTCCCAAAATTTTCCGAACTTTTTTTTGGGTCAAAATTTTTTTGGTCCCAAAATTTTTCAAACTTTTTTTTTGGTCAAAATTTTTTCGAAGTTTTTTTTCGGTCAAAATTTTTTTGGTCCCAAAATTTTTCTAACTTTTTTTTGGGTCAAAATTTTTTCGAAGTTTTTTTTCGGTCAAAATTTTTTTGGTCCCAAAATTTTCCGAACTTTTTTTTGGGTCAAAATTTTTTTGGTCCCAAAATTTTTCAAACTTTTTTTTGGGTCAAAATTTTTTCGACGTTTTTTTTTCGGTCAAAATTTTTTTGGTCCCAAAATTTTCCGAACTTTTTTTTGGGTCAAAATTTTTTTGGTCCCAAAATTTTTCAAACTTTTTTTTTGGTCAAAATTTTTTCGAAGTTTTTTTTCGGTCAAAATTTTTTTGGTCCCAAAATTTTCCGAACTTTTTTTTGGGTCAAAATTTTTTTGGTCCCAAAATTTTTCAAACTTTTTTTTGGGTCAAAATGGTTTTGGTCCCAAAATTTTTCAAACTTTTTTTTGTGTCAAAATTTTTTCAAACTTTTTTTTGTGTCAAAATTATTTTGGTCCCAAAATTTTTCAAACTTTTTTTTGGGTCAAAATTTTTTTGGTCCCAAAATTTTTCAAACTTTTTTTTGGGTCAAAATTTTTTCGAAGTTTTTTTTTCGGTCAAAATTTTTTTGGTCCCAAAATTTTCCGAACTTTTTTTTGGGTCAAAATTTTTTTGGTCCCAAAATTTTTCAAACTTTTTTTTGGGTCAAAATTTTTTCGAAGTTTTTTTTCGGTCAAAATTTTTTTGGTCCCAAAATTTTTCGAACTTTTTTTTGGGTCAAAATTTTTTTGGTACCAAAATTTTTCAAACTTTTTTTTGGGTCAAAATTTTTTCGAAGTTTTTTTTTCGGTCAAAATTTTTTTGGTCCCAAAATTTTTCAAACTTTTTTTTTGGTCAAAATTTTTTCGAAGTTTTTTTTCGGTCAAAATTTTTTTGGTCCCAAAATTTTTCTAACTTTTTTTTGGGTCAAAATTTTTTCGAAGTTTTTTTTCGGTCAAAATTTTTTTGGTCCCAAAATTTTCCGAACTTTTTTTTGGGTCAAAATTTTTTTGGTCCCAAAATTTTTCAAACTTTTTTTTGGGTCAAAATTTTTTCGACGTTTTTTTTTCGGTCAAAATTTTTTTGGTCCCAAAATTTTTCAAACTTTTTTTTTGGTCAAAATTTTTTCGAAGTTTTTTTTCGGTCAAAATTTTTTTGGTCCCAAAATTTTTCTAACTTTTTTTTGGGTCAAAATTTTTTCGAAGTTTTTTTTCGGTCAAAATTTTTTTGGTCCCAAAATTTTCCGAACTTTTTTTTGGGTCAAAATTTTTTTGGTCCCAAAATTTTTCAAACTTTTTTTTGGGTCAAAATTTTTTCGAAGTTTTTTTTCGGTCAAAATTTTTTTGGTCCCAAAATTTTTCAAACTTTTTTTTGGGTCAAAATTTTTTTGGTCCCAAAATTTTTCAAACTTTTTTTTGGGTCAAAATTTTTTCGACGTTTTTTTTTCGGTCAAAATTTTTTTGGTCCCAAAATTTTTCAAACTTTTTTTTTGGTCAAAATTTTTTCGAAGTTTTTTTTCGGTCAAAATTTTTTTGGTCCCAAAATTTTCCGAACTTTTTTTTGGGTCAAAATTTTTTTGGCCCCAAAATTTTTCAAACTTTTTTTTGGGTCAAAATTTTTTCGAAGTTTTTTTTCGGTCAAAATTTTTTTTGTCCCAAAATTTTTCGAACTTTTTTTTGGGTCAAAATTTTTTTGGTCCCAAAATTTTTCAAACTTTTTTTTTGGTCAAAATTTTTTCGAAGTTTTTTTTTCGGTCAAAATTTTTTTGGTCCCAAAATTTTTCAAACTTTTTTTTGGGTCAAAATTTTTTCGAAGTTTTTTTTCGGTCAAAATTTTTTTGGTCCCAAAATTTTCCGAACTTTTTTTTGGGTCAAAATTTTTTTGGTCCCAAAATTTTTCAAACTTTTTTTTGGGTCAAAATTTTTTCGAAGTTTTTTTTCGGTCAAAATGTTTTCGAAGTTTTTTTTCAAACTTTTTTTTGGGTCAAAATTGTTTTGGTCCCAAAATTTTTCAAACTTTTTTTTGTGTCAAAATTTTTTCAAACTTTTTTTTGGGTCAAAATTTTTTTGGTCCCAAAATTTTTCAAACTTTTTTTTGGGTCAAAATTTTTTTGGTCCCAAAATTTTTCAAACTTTTTTTTGGGTCAAAATTTTTTCGACGTTTTTTTTTCGGTCAAAATTTTTTCGAAGTTTTTTTTCGGTCAAAATTTTTTTGGTCCCAAAATTTTCCGAACTTTTTTTTGGGTCAAAATTTTTTTGGTCCCAAAATTTTTCAAACTTTTTTTTGGGTCAAAATGGTTTTGGTCCCAAAATTTTTCAAACTTTTTTTTGTGTCAAAATTTTTTCAAACTTTTTTTTGTGTCAAAATTATTTTGGTCCCAAAATTTTTCAAACTTTTTTTTGGGTCAAAATTTTTTTGGTCCCAAAATTTTTCAAACTTTTTTTTGGGTCAAAATTTTTTCGAAGTTTTTTTTTCGGTCAAAATTTTTTTGGTCCCAAAATTTTCCGAACTTTTTTTTGGGTCAAAATTTTTTTGGTCCCAAAATTTTTCAAACTTTTTTTTGGGTCAAAATTTTTTCGAAGTTTTTTTTCGGTCAAAATTTTTTTGGTCCCAAAATTTTTCGAACTTTTTTTTGGGTCAAAATTTTTTTGGTACCAAAATTTTTCAAACTTTTTTTTGGGTCAAAATTTTTTCGAAGTTTTTTTTTCGGTCAAAATTTTTTTGGTCCCAAAATTTTTCAAACTTTTTTTTTGGTCAAAATTTTTTCGAAGTTTTTTTTCGGTCAAAATTTTTTTGGTCCCAAAATTTTTCTAACTTTTTTTTGGGTCAAAATTTTTTCGAAGTTTTTTTTCGGTCAAAATTTTTTTGGTCCCAAAATTTTCCGAACTTTTTTTTGGGTCAAAATTTTTTTGGTCCCAAAATTTTTCAAACTTTTTTTTGGGTCAAAATTTTTTCGACGTTTTTTTTTCGGTCAAAATTTTTTTGGTCCCAAAATTTTTCAAACTTTTTTTTTGGTCAAAATTTTTTCGAAGTTTTTTTTCGGTCAAAATTTTTTTGGTCCCAAAATTTTTCTAACTTTTTTTTGGGTCAAAATTTTTTCGAAGTTTTTTTTCGGTCAAAATTTTTTTGGTCCCAAAATTTTCCGAACTTTTTTTTGGGTCAAAATTTTTTTGGTCCCAAAATTTTTCAAACTTTTTTTTGGGTCAAAATTTTTTCGAAGTTTTTTTTCGGTCAAAATTTTTTTGGTCCCAAAATTTTTCAAACTTTTTTTTGGGTCAAAATTTTTTTGGTCCCAAAATTTTTCAAACTTTTTTTTGGGTCAAAATTTTTTCGACGTTTTTTTTTCGGTCAAAATTTTTTTGGTCCCAAAATTTTTCAAACTTTTTTTTTGGTCAAAATTTTTTCGAAGTTTTTTTTCGGTCAAAATTTTTTTGGTCCCAAAATTTTCCGAACTTTTTTTTGGGTCAAAATTTTTTTGGCCCCAAAATTTTTCAAACTTTTTTTTGGGTCAAAATTTTTTCGAAGTTTTTTTTCGGTCAAAATTTTTTTGGTCCCAAAATTTTTCGAACTTTTTTTTGGGTCAAAATTTTTTTGGTCCCAAAATTTTTCAAACTTTTTTTTTGGTCAAAATTTTTTCGAAGTTTTTTTTTCGGTCAAAATTTTTTTGGTCCCAAAATTTTTCAAACTTTTTTTTGGGTCAAAATTTTTTCGAAGTTTTTTTTCGGTCAAAATTTTTTTGGTCCCAAAATTTTCCGAACTTTTTTTTGGGTCAAAATTTTTTTGGTCCCAAAATTTTTCAAACTTTTTTTTGGGTCAAAATTTTTTCGAAGTTTTTTTTCGGTCAAAATGTTTTCGAAGTTTTTTTTCAAACTTTTTTTTGGGTCAAAATTGTTTTGGTCCCAAAATTTTTCAAACTTTTTTTTGTGTCAAAATTTTTTCAAACTTTTTTTTGGGTCAAAATTTTTTTGGTCCCAAAATTTTTCAAACTTTTTTTTGGGTCAAAATTTTTTTGGTCCCAAAATTTTTCAAACTTTTTTTTGGGTCAAAATTTTTTCGACGTTTTTTTTTCGGTCAAAATTTTTTCGAAGTTTTTTTTCGGTCAAAATTTTTTTGGTCCCAAAATTTTCCGAACTTTTTTTTGGGTCAAAATTTTTTGGCCCCAAAATTTTTCAAACTTTTTTTTGGGTCAAAATTTTTTCGAAGTTTTTTTTCGGTCAAAATTTTTTTGGTCCCAAAATTTTTCGAACTTTTTTTTGGGTCAAAATTTTTTTGGTCCCAAAATTTTTCAAACTTTTTTTTTGGTCAAAATTTTTTCGAAGTTTTTTTTTCGGTCAAAATTTTTTTGGTCCCAAAATTTTTCAAACTTTTTTTTGGGTCAAACTTTTTTCGAAGTTTTTTTTCGGTCAAAATTTTTTTGGTCCCAAAATTTTTCGAACTTTTTTTTTGGGTCAAAATTTTTTTGGTACCAAAATTTTTCAAACTTTTTTTTGGGTCAAAATTTTTTCGAATTTTTTTTTTCGGTCAAAATTTTTTTGGTCCCAAAATTTTTCAAACTTTTTTTTTGGTCAAAATTTTTTCGACGTTTTTTTTCGGTCAAACTTTTTTTGGTCCCAAAATTTTTCTAACTTTTTTTTGGGTCAAAATTTTTTCGAACTTTTTTTTCGGTCAAAATTTTTTTGGTCCCAAAATTTTTCAAACTTTTTTTTGGGTCAACATTTTTTCGAAGTTTTTTTTCGGTCAAAATTTTTTTGGTCCCAAAATTTTTCAAACTTTTTTTTGGGTCAAAATTTTTTTGGTCCCAAAATTTTTCAAACTTTTTTTTGGGTCAAAATTGTTTTGGTCCCAAAATTTTTCAAACTTTTTTTTGTGTCAAAATATTTTCAAACTTTTTTTTGGGTCAAAATTTTTTTGGTCCCAAAATTTTTCAAACTTTTTTTTGGGTCAAAATTTTTTTGGTCCCAAAATTTTTCAAACTTTTTTTTGGGTCAAAATTTTTTTGAAGTTTTTTTTTCGGTCAAAATTTTTTTGGTCCCAAAATTTTTCAAACTTTTTTTTGGTCAAAATTTTTTCGAAGTTTTTTTTCGGTCCAAATTTTTTTGGTCCCAAAATTTTTCAAACTTTTTTTTGGGTCAAAATTTTTTCGAAGTTTTTTTTCGGTCAAAATTTTTTTGGTCCCAAAATTTTTCAAACTTTTTTTTGGGTCAAAATTTTTTTGGTCCCAAAATTTTTCAAACTTTTTTTTGGGTCAAAATTTTTTCGAAGTTTTTTTCGGTCAAATTTTTTTTGGTCCCAAAATTTTTCAAACTTTTTTTTGGGTCAAAATTTTTTCGAAGTTTTTTTTCGGTCAAAATTTTTTTGGTCCCAAAATTTTTCGAACTTTTTTTTGGGTCAAAATTTTTTTGGTCCCAAAATTTTTCAAACTTTTTTTTGGGTCAAAATTGTTTTGGTCCCAAAATTTTTCAAACTTTTTTTTGGGTCAAAATTTTTTCAAACTTCTTTTTGGGTCAAAATTTTTTTGGTCCCAAAATTTTTCAAACTTTTTTTTGGGTCAAAATTTTTTTGGTCCCAAAATTTTTCAAACTTTTTTTTGGGTCAAAATTTTTTCGAAGTTTTTTTTTCGGTCAAAATTTTTTTGGTCCCAAAATTTTTCAAACTTTTTTTTGGGTCAAAATTTTTTTGGTCCCAAAATTTTTCAAACTTTTTTTTGGGTCAAAATTTTTTCGAAGTTTTTTTTTCGGTCAAAATTTTTTTGGTCCCAAAATTTTTTCGAAGTTTTTTTTCGGTCAAAATTTTTTTGGTCCCAAAATTTTCCGAACTTTTTTTTTGGGTCAAAATTTTTTTGGTCCCAAAACTTTTCAAACTTTTTTTTGGGTCAAAATTTTTTCGAAGTTTTTTTTTCGGTCAAAATTTTTTTGGTCCCAAAATTTTTCAAACTTTTTTTTGGGTCAAAATTTTTTCGAAGTTTTTTTTCGGTCAAAATTTTTTTGGTCCCAAAATTTTTCGAACTTTTTTTTGTGTCAAAATTTTTTCAAACTTTTTTTTGGGTCAAAATTTTTTTGGTCCCAAAATTTTTCAAACTTTTTTTTGGGTCAAAATTTTTTTGGTCCCAAAATTTTTCAAACTTTTTTTTGGTCAAAATTTTTTCGAAGTTTTTTTTCGGTCCAAATTTTTTTGGTCCCAAAATTTTTCAAACTTTTTTTTGGGTCAAAATTTTTTCGAAGTTTTTTTTCGGTCAAAATTTTTTTGGTCCCAAAATTTTTCAAACTTTTTTTTGGGTCAAAATTTTTTTGGTCCCAAAATTTTTCAAACTTTTTTTTGGGTCAAAATTTTTTCGAAGTTTTTTTCGGTCAAATTTTTTTTGGTCCCAAAATTTTTCAAACTTTTTTTTGGGTCAAAATTTTTTCGAAGTTTTTTTTCGGTCAAAATTTTTTTGGTCCCAAAATTTTTCGAACTTTTTTTTGGGTCAAAATTTTTTTGGTCCCAAAATTTTTCAAACTTTTTTTTGGGTCAAAATTGTTTTGGTCCCAAAATTTTTCAAACTTTTTTTTGGGTCAAAATTTTTTCAAACTTCTTTTTGGGTCAAAATTTTTTTGGTCCCAAAATTTTTCAAACTTTTTTTTGGGTCAAAATTTTTTTGGTCCCAAAATTTTTCAAACTTTTTTTTGGGTCAAAATTTTTTCGAAGTTTTTTTTTCGGTCAAAATTTTTTTGGTCCCAAAATTTTTCAAACTTTTTTTTGGGTCAAAATTTTTTTGGTCCCAAAATTTTTCAAACTTTTTTTTGGGTCAAAATTTTTTCGAAGTTTTTTTTTCGGTCAAAATTTTTTTGGTCCCAAAATTTTTTCGAAGTTTTTTTTCGGTCAAAATTTTTTTGGTCCCAAAATTTTCCGAACTTTTTTTTTGGGTCAAAATTTTTTTGGTCCCAAAACTTTTCAAACTTTTTTTTGGGTCAAAATTTTTTCGAAGTTTTTTTTTCGGTCAAAATTTTTTTGGTCCCAAAATTTTTCAAACTTTTTTTTGGGTCAAAATTTTTTCGAAGTTTTTTTTCGGTCAAAATTTTTTTGGTCCCAAAATTTTTCGAACTTTTTTTTGTGTCAAAATTTTTTCAAACTTTTTTTTGGGTCAAAATTTTTTTGGTCCCAAAATTTTTCAAACTTTTTTTTGGGTCAAAATTTTTTTGGTCCCAAAATTTTTCAAACTTTTTTTTGGGTCAAATTTTTTTCGAAGTTTTATTTTGGTCAAAATTTTTTTGGTCCCAAAATTTTTCAAACTTTTTTTTGGGTCAAAATTTTTTTGGTCCCAAAATTTTTCAAACTTTTTTTTGGGTCAAAATTTTTTCGAAGTTTTTTTTTCGGTCAAAATTTTTTTGGTCCTAAAAATTTTTCAAACTTTTTTTTGGGTCAAAATTGTTTTGGTCCCAAAATTTTTCAAACTTTTTTTTGTGTCAAAATTTTTTCAAACTTTTTTTTGGGTCAAAATTTTTTTGGTCCCAAAATTTTTCAAACTTTTTTTTGGGTCAAAATTTTTTCGAAGTTTTTTTTTCGGTCAAAATTTTTTTGGTCCCAAAATTTTTCAAACTTTTTTTTGGGTCAAAATTTTTTTGGTCCCAAAATTTTTCAAACTTTTTTTTGGGTCAAAATTTTTTCGAAGTTTTTTTTTCGGTCAAAATTTTTTTGGTCCCAAAATTTTTTCGAAGTTTTTTTTCGGTCAAAATTTTTTTGGTCCCAAAATTTTCCGAACTTTTTTTTTGGGTCAAAATTTTTTTGGTCCCAAAACTTTTCAAACTTTTTTTTGGGTCAAAATTTTTTCGAAGTTTTTTTTTCGGTCAAAATTTTTTTGGTCCCAAAATTTTTCAAACTTTTTTTTGGGTCAAAATTTTTTCGAAGTTTTTTTTCGGTCAAAATTTTTTTGGTCCCAAAATTTTTCGAACTTTTTTTTGTGTCAAAATTTTTTCGAACTTTTTTTTGGGTCAAAATTTTTTTGGTCCCAAAATTTTTCAAACTTTTTTTTGGGTAAAAATTTTTTTGGTCCCAAAATTTTTCAAACTTTTTTTTGGGTCAAATTTTTTTCGAAGTTTTATTTCGGTCAAAATTTTTTTGGTCCCAAAATTTTTCAAACTTTTTTTTGGGTCAAAATTTTTTTGGTCCCAAAATTTTTCAAACTTTTTTTTGGGTCAAAATTTTTTCGAAGTTTTTTTTTCGGTCAAAATTTTTTTGGTCCCAAAATTTTTCAAACTTTTTTTTGGGTCAAAATTGTTTTGGTCCCAAAATTTTTCAAACTTTTTTTTGTGTCAAAATTTTTTCAAACTTTTTTTTGGGTCAAAATTTTTTTGGTCCCAAAATTTTTCAAACTTTTTTTTGGGTCAAAATTTTTTCGAAGTTTTTTGTCGGTCAAAATTTTTTTGGTCCCAAAATTTTCCGAACTTTTTTTTTGGGTCAAAATTTTTTTGGTCCCAAAACTTTTCAAACTTTTTTTTGGGTCAAAATTTTTTCGAAGTTTTTTTTTCGGTCAAAATTTTTTTGGTCCCAAAATTTTTCAAACTTTTTTTTGGGTCAAAATTTTTTCGAAGTTTTTTTTTCGGTCAAAATTTTTTTGGTCAAAATTTTTTCGAAGTTTTTTTTCGGTCAAAATTTTTTTGGTCCCAAAATTTTCCGAACTTTTTTTTTGGGTCAAAATTTTTTTGGTCCCAAAACTTTTCAAACTTTTTTTTGGGTCAAAATTTTTTCGAAGTTTTTTTTTCGGTCAAAATTTTTTTGGTCCCAAAATTTTTCAAACTTTTTTTTGGGTCAAAATTTTTTCGAAGTTTTTTTTTCGGTCAAAATTTTTTTGGTCCCAAAATTTTTCAAACTTTTTTTTGGGTCAAAATTGTTTTGGTCCCAAAATTTTTCAAACTTTTTTTTGTGTCAAAATTTTTTCAAACTTTTTTTTGGGTCAAAATTTTTTTGGTCCCAAAATTTTTCAAACTTTTTTTTTGGTCAAAATTTTTTTGGTCCCAAAATTTTTCAAACTTTTTTTTGGGTCAAAATTTTTTCGAAGTTTTTTTTTCGGTCAAAATTTTTTTGGTCAAAATTTTTTCGAAGTTTTTTTTCGGTCAAAATTTTTTTGGTCCCAAAATTTTCCGAACTTTTTTTTTGGGTCAAAATTTTTTTGGTCCCAAAACTTTTCAAACTTTTTTTTGGGTCAAAATTTTTTCGAAGTTTTTTTTTCGGTCAAAATTTTTTTGGTCCCAAAATTTTTCAAACTTTTTTTTGGGTCAAAATTTTTTCGAAGTTTTTTTTCGGTCAAAATTTTTTTGGTCCCAAAATTTTTCGAACTTTTTTTTGTGTCAAAATTTTTTCAAACTTTTTTTTGGGTCAAAATTTTTTTGGTCCCAAAATTTTTCAAACTTTTTTTTGGGTCAAAATTTTTTTGGTCCCAAAATTTTTCAAACTTTATTTTGGGTCAAATTTTTTTCGAAGTTTTATTTCGGTCAAAATTTTTTTGGTCCCAAAATTTTTCAAACTTTTTTTTGGGTCAAAATTTTTTTGGTCCCAAAATTTTTCAAACTTTTTTTTGGGTCAAAATTTTTTCGAAGTTTTTTTTTCGGTCAAAATTTTTTTGGTCCCAAAATTTTTCAAACTTTTTTTTGGGTCAAAATTGTTTTGGTCCCAAAATTTTTCAAACTTTTTTTTGTGTCAAAATTTTTTCAAACTTTTTTTTGGGTCAAAATTTTTTTGGTCCCAAAATTTTTCAAACTTTTTTTTGGGTCAAAATTTTTTCGAAGTTTTTTTTTCGGTCAAAATTTTTTTGGTCCCAAAATTTTTTCGAAGTTTTTTTTCGGTCAAAATTTTTTTGGTCCCAAAATTTTCCGAACTTTTTTTTTGGGTCAAAATTTTTTTGGTCCCAAAACTTTTCAAACTTTTTTTTGGGTCAAAATTTTTTCGAAGTTTTTTTTTCGGTCAAAATTTTTTTGGTCCCAAAATTTTTCAAACTTTTTTTTGGGTCAAAATTTTTTCGAAGTTTTTTTTCGGTCAAAATTTTTTTGGTCCCAAAATTTTTCGAACTTTTTTTTGTGTCAAAATTTTTTCAAACTTTTTTTTGGGTCAAAATTTTTTTGGTCCCAAAATTTTTCAAACTTTTTTTTGGGTCAAAATTTTTTTGGTCCCAAAATTTTTCAAACTTTTTTTTGGGTCAAATTTTTTTCGAAGTTTTATTTCGGTCAAAATTTTTTTGGTCCCAAAATTTTTCAAACTTTTTTTTGGGTCAAAATTTTTTTGGTCCCAAAATTTTTCAAACTTTTTTTTGGGTCAAAATTTTTTTGGTCCCAAAATTTTTCAAACTTTTTTTTGGGTCAAAATTTTTTCGAAGTTTTTTTTTCGGTCAAAATTTTTTTGGTCAAAATTTTTTCGAAGTTTTTTTTCGGTCAAAATTTTTTTGGTCCCAAAATTTTCCGAACTTTTTTTTTGGGTCAAAATTTTTTTGGTCCCAAAACTTTTCAAACTTTTTTTTGGGTCAAAATTTTTTCGAAGTTTTTTTTTCGGTCAAAATTTTTTTGGTCCCAAAATTTTTCAAACTTTTTTTTGGGTCAAAATTTTTTCGAAGTTTTTTTTCGGTCAAAATTTTTTTGGTCCCAAAATTTTTCGAACTTTTTTTTGGGTCAAAATTTTTTTGGTCCCAAAATTTTTCAAACTTTTTTTTGGGTCAAAATTTTTTCGAAGTTTTTTTTTCGGTAAAAATTTTTTTGGTCCCAAAATTTTTCAAACTTTTTTTTCGGTCAAAATTGTTTTGGTCCGAAAATTTTTCAAACTTTTTTTTGGGTCAAAATTGTTTTGGTCCCAAAATTTTTCAAACTTTTTTTTGGGTCAAAATTTTTTCGAAGTTTTTTTTTCGGTAAAAATTTTTTTGGTCCCAAAATTTTTCAAACTTTTTTTTTGGTCAAAATTTTTTCGAAGTTATTTTTCGGTCAAAATTTTTTTGGTCCCAAAATTTTCCGAACTTTTTTTGGGTCAAAATTTTTTTGGTCCCAAAATTTTTCAAACTTTTTTTTGGGTCAAAATTGTTTTGGTCCCAAAATTTTTCAAACTTTTTTTTGGGTCAAAATTTTTTCAAAGTTTTTTTTTCGGTCAAAATATTTTTGGTCCCAAAATTTTTCAAACTTTTTTTTTGGTCAAAATTTTTTCGAAGTTTTTTTTCGGTCAAAATTTTTTTGGTCCCAAAATTTTCCGAACTTTTTTTTGGGTCAAAATTTTTTTGGTCCCAAAATTTTTCAAACTTCTTTTTGGGTCAAAATTTTTTCGAAGTTTTTTTTTCGGTCAAAATTTTCTTGGTCCCAAAATTTTTCAAACTTTTTTTTGGGTCAAAATTTTTTCGAAGTTTTTTTTTCGGTCAAAATTTTTTTGGTCCCAAAATTTTTCAAACTTTTTTTTGGGTCAAAATTTTTTCGAAGTTTTTTTTTCGGTCAAAATTTTCTTGGTCCCAAAATTTTTCAAACTTTTTTTTGGGTCAAAATTTTTTCGAAGTTTTTTTTTCGGTCAAAATTTTTTTGGTCCCAAAATTTTTCAAACTTTTTTTTGGGTCAAAATTTTTTCGAAGTTTTTTTTTCGGTCAAAATTTTTTTGGTCCCAAAATTTTTCAAACTTTTTTTTTGGTCAAAATTTTTTCGAAGTTTTTTTTCGGTCAAAATTTTTTTGGTCCCAAAATTTTCCGAACTTTTTTTTGGGTCAAAATTTTTTTGGTCCCAAAATTTTTCAAACTTTTTTTTGGGTCAAAATTTTTTCGAAGTTTTTTTTCGGTCAAAATTTTTTTGGTCCCAAAATTTTTCTAACTTTTTTTTCGGTCAAAATTTTTTTAGTCCCAAAATTTTTCGAAATTTTTTTTGGGTCAAAATTTTTTTGGTCCCAAAATTTTTCGAACTTTTTTTTCGGTCAAAATTTTTTTGGTCCCAAAATATTTCTAACTTTTTTTGGGGTCAAAATTTTTTTGGTCCCAAAATTTTTCTAACTTTTTTTTGGGTCAAAATTTTTTCGAAGTTTTTTTTTCGGTCAAAATTTTTTTGGTCCCAAAATTTTTCAAACTTTTTTTTGGGACAAAATTTTTCGAACTTTTTTTTGGGTCAAAATTTTTTTGGTCCCAAACTTTTTCAAACTTTTTTTTGGGTCAAAATTGTTTTGGTCCCAAAATTTTTCGAACTTTTTTTTGGGTCAAAATTTTTTTGGTCCCAAACTTTTTCAAACTTTTTTTTGGGTCAAAATTGTTTTGGTCCCAAAATTTTTCAAACTTTTTTTCGAGTCAAAATTTTTTCGAAGTTTTTTTTCGGTCAAAATTTTTTTGGTCCCAAAATTTTTCGAACTTTTTTTTGGGTCAAAATTTTTTTGGTCCCAAACTTTTTCAAACTTTTTTTTGGGTCAAAATTTTTTTGGTCCCAAAATTTTTCGAACTTTTTTTTGGGTCAAAATTTTTTTGGTCCCAAACTTTTTCAAACTTTTTTTTGGGTCAAAATTGTTTTGGTCCCAAAATTTTTCAAACTTTTTTTCGAGTCAAAATTTTTTCAAACTTTTTTTTGGGTCAAAATTTTTTTGGTCCCAAAATTTTTCAAACTTTTTTTTGGGTCAAAATTTTTTTGGTCCCAGAATTTTTCAAACTTTTTTTTTGGTCAAAATTTTTTCGAAGTTTTTTTTCGGTCAAAATTTTTTTGGTCCCAAAATTTTTCGAACTTTTTTTTGGGTCAAAATTTTTTCGAAGTTTTTTTTTCGGTCAAAATTTTTTTGGTCCCAAAATTTTTCAAACTTTTTTTTGGGTCAAAATTTTTTCGAAGTTTTTTTTCGGTCAAAATTTTTTTGGTCCCAAAATTTTTCGAACTTTTTTTTGGGTCAAAATTTTTTCGAAGTTTTTTTTTCGGTCAAAATTTTTTTGATCTCAAAATTTTTCAAACTTTTTTTTGGGTCAAAATTTTTTCGAAGTTTTTTTTCGGTCAAAATTTTTTTGGTCCCAAAATTTTTCGAACTTTTTTTTGGGTCAAAATTTTTTTGGTCCCAAAATTTTTCTAACTTTTTTTCGGTCAAAATTTTTTCGAAGTTTTTTTTTCGGTCAAAATTTTTTTGGTCTCAAAATTTTTCAAACTTTTTTTTGGGTCAAAATTTTTTCGAAGTTTTTTTTCGGTCAAAATTTTTTTGGTCCCAAAATTTTTCGAACTTTTTTTTTGGTCAAAATTTTTTCGAAGTTTTTTTTCGGTCAAAATTTTTTTGGTCCCAAAATTTTCCGAACTTTTTTTTGGGTCAAAATTTTTTTGGTCCCAAAATTTTTCAAACTTTTTTTTGGGTCAAAATTTTTTCGAAGTTTTTTTTCGGTCAAAATTTTTTTGGTCCCAAAATTTTTCTAACTTTTTTTTCGGTCAAAATTTTTTTAGTCCCAAAATTTTTCGAAATTTTTTTTGGGTCAAAATTTTTTTGGTCCCAAAATTTTTCGAACTTTTTTTTCGGTCAAAATTTTTTTGGTCCCAAAATATTTCTAACTTTTTTTGGGGTCAAAATTTTTTTGGTCCCAAAATTTTTCTAACTTTTTTTTGGGTCAAAATTTTTTCGAAGTTTTTTTTTCGGTCAAAATTTTTTTGGTCCCAAAATTTTTCAAACTTTTTTTTGGGACAAAATTTTTCGAACTTTTTTTTGGGTCAAAATTTTTTTGGTCCCAAACTTTTTCAAACTTTTTTTTGGGTCAAAATTGTTTTGGTCCCAAAATTTTTCGAACTTTTTTTTGGGTCAAAATTTTTTTGGTCCCAAACTTTTTCAAACTTTTTTTTGGGTCAAAATTGTTTTGGTCCCAAAATTTTTCAAACTTTTTTTCGAGTCAAAATTTTTTCGAAGTTTTTTTTCGGTCAAAATTTTTTTGGTCCCAAAATTTTTCGAACTTTTTTTTGGGTCAAAATTTTTTTGGTCCCAAACTTTTTCAAACTTTTTTTTGGGTCAAAATTTTTTTGGTCCCAAAATTTTTCGAACTTTTTTTTGGGTCAAAATTTTTTTGGTCCCAAACTTTTTCAAACTTTTTTTTGGGTCAAAATTGTTTTGGTCCCAAAATTTTTCAAACTTTTTTTCGAGTCAAAATTTTTTCAAACTTTTTTTTGGGTCAAAATTTTTTTGGTCCCAAAATTTTTCAAACTTTTTTTTGGGTCAAAATTTTTTTGGTCCCAGAATTTTTCAAACTTTTTTTTTGGTCAAAATTTTTTCGAAGTTTTTTTTCGGTCAAAATTTTTTTGGTCCCAAAATTTTTCGAACTTTTTTTTGGGTCAAAATTTTTTCGAAGTTTTTTTTTCGGTCAAAATTTTTTTGGTCCCAAAATTTTTCAAACTTTTTTTTGGGTCAAAATTTTTTCGAAGTTTTTTTTCGGTCAAAATTTTTTTGGTCCCAAAATTTTTCGAACTTTTTTTTGGGTCAAAATTTTTTCGAAGTTTTTTTTTCGGTCAAAATTTTTTTGATCTCAAAATTTTTCAAACTTTTTTCAAAATTTTTTCGAAGTTTTTTTTCGGTCAAAATTTTTTTGGTCCCAAAATTTTTCGAACTTTTTTTTGGGTCAAAATTTTTTTGGTCCCAAAATTTTTCTAACTTTTTTTCGGTCAAAATTTTTTCGAAGTTTTTTTTTCGGTCAAAATTTTTTTGGTCTCAAAATTTTTCAAACTTTTTTTTGGGTCAAAATTTTTTCGAAGTTTTTTTTCGGTCAAAATTTTTTTGGTCCCAAAATTTTTCGAACTTTTTTTTGGGTCAAAATTTTTTTGGTCCCAAAATTTTTCAAACTTTTTTTTGGGTCAAAATTTTTTCAAACTTTTTTTTGGGTCAAAATTTTTTTGGTCCCAAAATTTTTCAAACTTTTTTTTGGGTCAAAATTTTTTTGGTCCCAAAATTTTTCAAACTTTTTTTTGGGTCAAAATTTTTTCGAAGTTTTTTTTTCGGTCAAAATTTTTTTGGTCCCAAAATTTTTCAAACTTTTTTTTTGGTCAAAATTTTTTCGAAGTTTTTTTTCGGTCAAAATTTTTTTGGTCCCAAAATTTTCCGAACTTTTTTTTGGGTCAAAATTTTTTTGGTCCCAAAATTTTTCAAACTTTTTTTTGGGTCAAAATTTTTTCGAAGTTTTTTTTTCGGTCAAAATTTTTTTGGTCCCAAAATTTTTCAAACTTTTTTTTGGGTCAAAATTTTTTCGAAGTTTTTTTTGGGTCAAAATTTTTTCGAAGTTTTTTTTTCGGTCAAAATTTTTTTGGTCCCAAAATTTTTCAAACTTTTTTTTGGGTCAAAATTTTTTCGAAGTTTTTTTTCGGTCAAAATTTTTTTGGTCCCAAAATTTTTCGAACTTTTTTTTGGGTCAAAATTTTTTCGAAGTTTTTTTTTCGGTCAAAATTTTTTTGATCTCAAAATTTTTCAAACTTTTTTTTGGGTCAAAATTTTTTCGAAGTTTTTTTTCGGTCAAAATTTTTTTGGTCCCAAAATTTTTCGAACTTTTTTTTGGGTCAAAATTTTTTTGGTCCCAAAATTTTTCTAACTTTTTTTCGGTCAAAATTTTTTCGAAGTTTTTTTTTCGGTCAAAATTTTTTTGGTCTCAAAATTTTTCAAACTTTTTTTTGGGTCAAAATTTTTTCGAAGTTTTTTTTCGGTCAAAATTTTTTTGGTCCCAAAATTTTTCGAACTTTTTTTTGGGTCAAAATTTTTTTGGTCCCAAAATTTTTCAAACTTTTTTTTGGGTCAAAATTTTTTCAAACTTTTTTTTGGGTCAAAATTTTTTTGGTCCCAAAATTTTTCAAACTTTTTTTTGGGTCAAAATTTTTTTGGTCCCAAAATTTTTCAAACTTTTTTTTGGGTCAAAATTTTTTCGAAGTTTTTTTTTCGGTCAAAATTTTTTTGGTCCCAAAATTTTTCAAACTTTTTTTTTGGTCAAAATTTTTTCGAAGTTTTTTTTCGGTCAAAATTTTTTTGGTCCCAAAATTTTCCGAACTTTTTTTTGGGTCAAAATTTTTTTGGTCCCAAAATTTTTCAAACTTTTTTTTGGGTCAAAATTTTTTCGAAGTTTTTTTTTCGGTCAAAATTTTTTTGGTCCCAAAATTTTTCAAACTTTTTTTTGGGTCAAAATTTTTTCGAAGTTTTTTTTCGGTCAAAATTTTTTTGGTCCCAAAATTTTTCTAACTTTTTTTTCGGTCAAAATTTTTTTGGTTCCAAAATTTTTCAAACTTTTTTTTGGGTCAAAATTTTTTCGAAGTTTTTTTTTCGGTCAAAATTTTTTTGGTCCCAAAATTTTTCAAACTTTTTTTTTGGTCAAAATTTTTTCGAAGTTTTTTTTCGGTCAAAATTTTTTTGGTCCCAAAATTTTCCGAACTTTTTTTTGGGTCAAAATTTTTTTGGTCCCAAAATTTTTCAAACTTTTTTTTGGGTCAAAATTTTTTCGAAGTTTTTTTTTCGGTCAAAATTTTTTTGGTCCCAAAATTTTTCAAACTTTTTTTTGGGTCAAAATTTTTTTGGTTCCAAAATTTTTCAAACTTTTTTTTGGGTCAAAATTTTTTCGAAGTTTTTTTTCGGTCAAAATTTTTTTGGTCCCAAAATTTTTCGAACTTTTTTTTGGGTCAAAATTTTTTTGGTCCCAAAATTTTTCAAACTTTTTTTTGGGTCAAAATTGTTTTGGTCCCAAAATTTTTCAAACTTTTTTTTGTGTCAAAATTTTTTCAAACTTTTTTTTGGGTCAAAATTTTTTTGGTCCCAAAATTTTTCAAACTTTTTTTTCGGTCAAAATTTTTTTGGTCCCAAAATTTTTCAAACTTTTTTTTGGGTCAAAATTTTTTCGAAGTTTTTTTTTTCGGTCAAAATTTTTTTGGTCCCAAAATTTTTCAAAATTTTTTCGAAGTTTTTTTTCGGTCAAAATTTTTTTGGTCCCAAAATTTTTCAAACTTTTTTTTGGGTCAAAATTTTTTTGGTCCCAAAATTTTTCAAACTTTTTTTTCGGTCAAAATTTTTTTGGTCCCAAAATTTTTCAAACTTTTTTTTGGGTCAAAATTTTTTCGAAGTTTTTTTTTCGGTCAAAATTTTTTTGGTCCCAAAATTTTTCAAAATTTTTTCGAAGTTTTTTTTCGGTCAAAATTTTTTTGGTCCCAAAATTTTTCAAACTTTTTTTTGGGTCAAAATATTTTCGAAGTTTTTTTTTCGGTCAAAATTTTTTTGGTCCCAAAATTTTTCAAACTTTTTTTTGGGTCAAAATTTTTTCGATGTTTTTTTTCGGTCAAAATTTTTTTGGTACCAAAATTTTTTGAACTTTTTTTTGGGTCAAAATTTTTTTGGTACCAAAATTTTTCAAACTTTTTTTTGGGTCAAAATTTTTTCGAAGTTTTTTTTTCGGTCAAAATTTTTTTGGTCCCAAAATTTTTCAAACTTTTTTTTTGGTCAAAATTTTTTCGAAGTTTTTTTTCGGTCAAAATTTTTTTGGTCCCAAAATTTTTCGAACTTTTTTTTGGGTCAAAATTTTTTTGGTCCCAAAATTTTTCAAACTTTTTTTTGGGTCAAAATTTTTTTGGTCCCAAAATTTTTCAAACTTTTTTTTGGGTCAAAATTTTTTTGGTCCCAAAATTTTTCAAACTTTTTTTTGGGTCAAAATTTTTTCGAAGTTTTTTTTTCGGTCAAAATTGTTTTGGTCCCAAAATTTTTCAAACTTATTTTTTGGTCAAAATTTTTTCGAAGTTTTTTTTCGGTCAAAATTTTTTTGGTCCCAAAATTTTCCGAACTTTTGTTTGGGTCAAAATTTTTTTGGTCCCAAAATTTTTCAAACTTTTTTTTGGGTCAAAATTTTTTCGAAGTTTTTTTTCGGTCAAACTTTTTTTGGTCCCAAAATTTTTCGAACTTTTTTTTGGGTCAAAATTTTTTGGTCCCAAAATTTTTCAAACTTTTTTTTGGGTCAAAATTTTTTCGAAGTTTTTTTTTCGGTAAAAATTTTTTTGGTCCCAAAATTTTTCAAACTTTTTTTTGGGTCAAAATTGTTTTGGTCCCAAAATTTTTCAAACTTTTTTTTGGGTCAAAATTTTTTTGGTCCCAAAATTTTTCAAACTTTTTTTTGGGTCAAAATTTTTTTGGTCCCAAAATTTTTCAAACTTTTTTTTGGGTCAAAATTTTTTTGGTCCCAAAATTTTTCAAACTTTTTTTTGGGTAAAAATTTTTTTGGTCCCAAAATTTTTCAACCTTTTTTTTGGGTCAAAATTTTTTCGAAGTTTTTTTTTCGGTCAAAATTTTTTTGGTCCCAAAATTTTCCGAACTTTTTTTTGGGTCAAAATTTTTTCGAAGTTTTTTTTCGGTCAAAATTTTTTTGGTCCCAAAATTTTTCTAACTTTTTTTTCGGTCAAAATTTTTTTGGTTCCAAAATTTTTCAAACTTTTTTTTGTGTCAAAATTTTTTCGAAGTTTTTTTTCGGTCAAAATTTTTTTGGTCCCAAAATTTTTCGAACTTTTTTTTGGGTCAAAATTTTTTTGGTCCCAAAATTTTTCAAACTTTTTTTTGGGTCAAAATGGTTTTGGTCTCAAAATTTTTCAAACTTTTTTTTGTGTCAAAATTTTTTCAAACTTTTTTTTGGGTCAAAATTATTTTGGTCCCAAAATTTTTCAAACTTTTTTTTGGGTCAAAATTTTTTTGGTCCCAAAATTTTTCAAACTTTTTTTTGGGTCAAAATTTTTTCGAAGTTTTTTTTTCGGTCAAAATTTTTTTGGTCCCAAAATTTTCCGAACTTTTTTTTGGGTCAAAATTTTTTTGGTCCCAAAATTTTTCAAACTTTTTTTTGGGTCAAAATTTTTTCGAAGTTTTTTTTCGGTCAAAATTTTTTTGGTCCCAAAATTTTTCGAACTTTTTTTTGGGTCAAAATTTTTTTGGTACCAAAATTTTTCAAACTTTTTTTTGGGTCAAAATTTTTTCGAAGTTTTTTTTTCGGTCAAAATTTTTTTGGTCCCAAAATTTTTCAAACTTTTTTTTTGGTCAAAATTTTTTCGAAGTTTTTTTTCGGTCAAAATTTTTTTGGTCCCAAAATTTTTCTAACTTTTTTTTGGGTCAAAATTTTTTCGAAGTTTTTTTTCGGTCAAAATTTTTTTGGTCCCAAAATTTTCCGAACTTTTTTTTGGGTCAAAATTTTTTTGGTCCCAAAATTTTTCAAACTTTTTTTTTGGTCAAAATTTTTTCGAAGTTTTTTTTCGGTCAAAATTTTTTTGGTCCCAAAATTTTTCTAACTTTTTTTTGGGTCAAAATTTTTTCGAAGTTTTTTTTCGGTCAAAATTTTTTTGGTCCCAAAATTTTTCGAACTTTTTTTTGGGTCAAAATTTTTTTGGTCCCAAAATTTTTCAAACTTTTTTTTGGGTCAAAATTTTTTCGACGTTTTTTTTTCGGTCAAAATTTTTTTGGTCCCAAAATTTTCCGAACTTTTTTTTGGGTCAAAATTTTTTTGGTCCCAAAATTTTTCAAACTTTTTTTTTGGTCAAAATTTTTTCGAAGTTTTTTTTCGGTCAAAATTTTTTTGGTCCCAAAATTTTCCGAACTTTTTTTTGGGTCAAAATTTTTTTGGTCCCAAAATTTTTCAAACTTTTTTTTGGGTCAAAATGGTTTTGGTCCCAAAATTTTTCAAACTTTTTTTTGTGTCAAAATTTTTTCAAACTTTTTTTTGTGTCAAAATTATTTTGGTCCCAAAATTTTTCAAACTTTTTTTTGGGTCAAAATTTTTTTGGTCCCAAAATTTTTCAAACTTTTTTTTGGGTCAAAATTTTTTCGAAGTTTTTTTTTCGGTCAAAATTTTTTTGGTCCCAAAATTTTCCGAACTTTTTTTTGGGTCAAAATTTTTTTGGTCCCAAAATTTTTCAAACTTTTTTTTGGGTCAAAATTTTTTCGAAGTTTTTTTTCGGTCAAAATTTTTTTGGTCCCAAAATGTTTCGAACTTTTTTTTTGGTCAAAATTTTTTCGAAGTTTTTTTTCGGTCAAAATTTTTTTGGTCCCAAAATTTTTCTAACTTTTTTTTGGGTCAAAATTTTTTCGAAGTTTTTTTTCGGTCAAAATTTTTTTGGTCCCAAAATTTTCCGAACTGTTTTTTTGGGTCAAAATTTTTTTGGTCCCAAAATTTTTCAAACTTTTTTTTGGGTCAAAATTTTTTCGACGTTTTTTTTTCGGTCAAAATTTTTTTGGTCCCAAAATTTTTCAAACTTTTTTTTTGGTCAAAATTTTTTCGAAGTTTTTTTTCGGTCAAAATTTTTTTGGTCTCAAAATTTTTCAAACTTTTTTTTGTGTCAAAATTTTTTCAAACTTTTTTTTGGGTCAAAATTATTTTGGTCCCAAAATTTTTCAAACTTTTTTTTGGGTCAAAATTTTTTTGGTCCCAAAATTTTTCAAACTTTTTTTTGGGTCAAAATTTTTTCGAAGTTTTTTTTTCGGTCAAAATTTTTTTGGTCCCAAAATTTTCCGAACTTTTTTTTGGGTCAAAATTTTTTTGGTCCCAAAATTTTTCAAACTTTTTTTTGGGTCAAAATTTTTTCGAAGTTTTTTTTCGGTCAAAATTTTTTTGGTCCCAAAATTTTTCGAACTTTTTTTTGGGTCAAAATTTTTTTGGTACCAAAATTTTTCAAACTTTTTTTTGGGTCAAAATTTTTTCGAAGTTTTTTTTTCGGTCAAAATTTTTTTGGTCCCAAAATTTTTCAAACTTTTTTTTTGGTCAAAATTTTTTCGAAGTTTTTTTTCGGTCAAAATTTTTTTGGTCCCAAAATTTTTCTAACTTTTTTTTGGGTCAAAATTTTTTCGAAGTTTTTTTTCGGTCAAAATTTTTTTGGTCCCAAAATTTTCCGAACTTTTTTTTGGGTCAAAATTTTTTTGGTCCCAAAATTTTTCAAACTTTTTTTTTGGTCAAAATTTTTTCGAAGTTTTTTTTCGGTCAAAATTTTTTTGGTCCCAAAATTTTTCTAACTTTTTTTTGGGTCAAAATTTTTTCGAAGTTTTTTTTCGGTCAAAATTTTTTTGGTCCCAAAATTTTTCGAACTTTTTTTTGGGTCAAAATTTTTTTGGTCCCAAAATTTTTCAAACTTTTTTTTGGGTCAAAATTTTTTCGACGTTTTTTTTTCGGTCAAAATTTTTTTGGTCCCAAAATTTTCCGAACTTTTTTTTGGGTCAAAATTTTTTTGGTCCCAAAATTTTTCAAACTTTTTTTTTGGTCAAAATTTTTTCGAAGTTTTTTTTCGGTCAAAATTTTTTTGGTCCCAAAATTTTCCGAACTTTTTTTTGGGTCAAAATTTTTTTGGTCCCAAAATTTTTCAAACTTTTTTTTGGGTCAAAATGGTTTTGGTCCCAAAATTTTTCAAACTTTTTTTTGTGTCAAAATTTTTTCAAACTTTTTTTTGTGTCAAAATTATTTTGGTCCCAAAATTTTTCAAACTTTTTTTTGGGTCAAAATTTTTTTGGTCCCAAAATTTTTCAAACTTTTTTTTGGGTCAAAATTTTTTCGAAGTTTTTTTTTCGGTCAAAATTTTTTTGGTCCCAAAATTTTCCGAACTTTTTTTTGGGTCAAAATTTTTTTGGTCCCAAAATTTTTCAAACTTTTTTTTGGGTCAAAATTTTTTCGAAGTTTTTTTTCGGTCAAAATTTTTTTGGTCCCAAAATGTTTCGAACTTTTTTTTTGGTCAAAATTTTTTCGAAGTTTTTTTTCGGTCAAAATTTTTTTGGTCCCAAAATTTTTCTAACTTTTTTTTGGGTCAAAATTTTTTCGAAGTTTTTTTTCGGTCAAAATTTTTTTGGTCCCAAAATTTTCCGAACTGTTTTTTTGGGTCAAAATTTTTTTGGTCCCAAAATTTTTCAAACTTTTTTTTGGGTCAAAATTTTTTCGACGTTTTTTTTTCGGTCAAAATTTTTTTGGTCCCAAAATTTTTCAAACTTTTTTTTTGGTCAAAATTTTTTCGAAGTTTTTTTTCGGTCAAAATTTTTTTGGTCCCAAAATTTTTCAAACTTTTTTTTTGGTCAAAATTTTTTCGAAGTTTTTTTTCGGTCAAAATTTTTTTGGTCCCAAAATTTTCCGAACTTTTTTTTGGGTCAAAATTTTTTTGGCCCCAAAATTTTTCAAACTTTTTTTTGGGTCAAAATTTTTTCGAAGTTTTTTTTCGGTCAAAATTTTTTTGGTCCCAAAATTTTTCGAACTTTTTTTTGGGTCAAAATTTTTTTGGTCCCAAAATTTTTCAAACTTTTTTTTTGGTCAAAATTTTTTCGAAGTTTTTTTTTCGGTCAAAATTTTTTTGGTCCCAAAATTATTCAAACTTTTTTTTGGGTCAAAATTTTTTCGAAGTTTTTTTTCGGTCAAAATTTTTTTGGTCCCAAAATTTTCCGAACTTTTTTTTGGGTCAAAATTTTTTTGGTCCCAAAATTTTTCAAACTTTTTTTTGGGTCAAAATTTTTTCGAAGTTTTTTTTCGGTCAAAATGTTTTCGAAGTTTTTTTTCAAACTTTTTTTTGGGTCAAAATTTTTTTGGTCCCAAAATTTTTCAAACTTTTTTTTGGGTCAAAATTTTTTCGAATTTTTTTTTTCGGTCAAAATTTTTTTGGTCACAAAATTTTTCAAACTTTTTTTTGGGTCAAAATTGTTTTGGTCCCAAAATTTTTCAAACTTTTTTTTGTGTCAAAATTTTTTCAAACTTTTTTTTGGGTCAAAATTTTTTTGGTCCCAAAATTTTTCAAACTTTTTTTTGGGTCAAAATTTTTTTGGTCCCAAAATTTTTCAAACTTTTTTTTGGGTCAAAATTTTTTCGACGTTTTTTTTTCGGTCAAAATTTTTTCGAATTTTTTTTTCGGTCAAAATTTTTTTGGTCCCAAAATTTTCCGAACTTTTTTTTGGGTCAAAATTTTTTGGCCCCAAAATTTTTCAAACTTTTTTTTGGGTCAAAATTTTTTCGAAGTTTTTTTTCGGTCAAAATTTTTTTGGTCCCAAAATTTTTCGAACTTTTTTTGGGTCAAAATTTTTTTGGTCCCAAAATTTTTCAAACTTTTTTTTTGGTCAAAATTTTTTCGAAGTTTTTTTTTCGGTCAAAATTTTTTTGGTCCCAAAATTTTTCAAACTTTTTTTTGGGTCAAACTTTTTTCGAAGTTTTTTTTCGGTCAAAATTTTTTTGGTCCCAAAATTTTTCGAACTTTTTTTTTGGGTCAAAATTTTTTTGGTACCAAAATTTTTCAAACTTTTTTTTGGGTCAAAATTTTTTCGAATTTTTTTTTTCGGTCAAAATTTTTTTGGTCCCAAAATTTTTCAAACTTTTTTTTTGGTCAAAATTTTTTCGACGTTTTTTTTCGGTCAAACTTTTTTTGGTCCCAAAATTTTTCTAACTTTTTTTTGGGTCAAAATTTTTTCGAACTTTTTTTTCGGTCAAAATTTTTTTGGTCCCAAAATTTTTCAAACTTTTTTTTGGGTCAACATTTTTTCGAAGTTTTTTTTCGGTCAAAATTTTTTTGGTCCCAAAATTTTTCAAACTTTTTTTTGGGTCAAAATTTTTTTGGTCCCAAAATTTTTCAAACTTTTTTTTGGGTCAAAATTGTTTTGGTCCCAAAATTTTTCAAACTTTTTTTTGTGTCAAAATTTTTTCAAACTTTTTTTTGGGTCAAAATTTTTTTGGTCCCAAAATTTTTCAAACTTTTTTTTGGGTCAAAATTTTTTTGGTCCCAAAATTTTTCAAACTTTTTTTTGGGTCAAAATTTTTTTGAAGTTTTTTTTTCGGTCAAAATTTTTTTGGTCCCAAAATTTTTCAAACTTTTTTTTGGTCAAAATTTTTTCGAAGTTTTTTTTCGGTCCAAATTTTTTTGGTCCCAAAATTTTTCAAACTTTTTTTTGGGTCAAAATTTTTTCGAAGTTTTTTTTCGGTCAAAATTTTTTTGGTCCCAAAATTTTTCAAACTTTTTTTTGGGTCAAAATTTTTTTGGTCCCAAAATTTTTCAAACTTTTTTTTGGGTCAAAATTTTTTCGAAGTTTTTTTCGGTCAAATTTTTTTTGGTCCCAAAATTTTTCAAACTTTTTTTTGGGTCAAAATTTTTTCGAAGTTTTTTTTCGGTCAAAATTTTTTTGGTCCCAAAATTTTTCGAACTTTTTTTTGGGTCAAAATTTTTTTGGTCCCAAAATTTTTCAAACTTTTTTTTTGGTCAAAATTTTTTCGAAGTTTTTTTTTCGGTCAAAATTTTTTTGGTCCCAAAATTTTTCAAACTTTTTTTTGGGTCAAAATTTTTTCGAAGTTTTTTTTCGGTCAAAATTTTTTTGGTCCCAAAATTTTCCGAACTTTTTTTTGGGTCAAAATTTTTTTGGTCCCAAAATTTTTCAAACTTTTTTTTGGGTCAAAATTTTTTCGAAGTTTTTTTTCGGTCAAAATGTTTTCGAAGTTTTTTTTCAAACTTTTTTTTGGGTCAAAATTTTTTTGGTCCCAAAATTTTTCAAACTTTTTTTTGGGTCAAAATTTTTTCGAATTTTTTTTTTCGGTCAAAATTTTTTTGGTCACAAAATTTTTCAAACTTTTTTTTGGGTCAAAATTGTTTTGGTCCCAAAATTTTTCAAACTTTTTTTTGTGTCAAAATTTTTTCAAACTTTTTTTTGGGTCAAAATTTTTTTGGTCCCAAAATTTTTCAAACTTTTTTTTGGGTCAAAATTTTTTTGGTCCCAAAATTTTTCAAACTTTTTTTTGGGTCAAAATTTTTTCGAAGTTTTTTTTCGGTCAAAATTTTTTTGGTCCCAAAATGTTTCGAACTTTTTTTTTGGTCAAAATTTTTTCGAAGTTTTTTTTCGGTCAAAATTTTTTTGGTCCCAAAATTTTTCTAACTTTTTTTTGGGTCAAAATTTTTTCGAAGTTTTTTTTCGGTCAAAATTTTTTTGGTCCCAAAATTTTCCGAACTGTTTTTTTGGGTCAAAATTTTTTTGGTCCCAAAATTTTTCAAACTTTTTTTTGGGTCAAAATTTTTTCGACGTTTTTTTTTCGGTCAAAATTTTTTTGGTCCCAAAATTTTTCAAACTTTTTTTTTGGTCAAAATTTTTTCGAAGTTTTTTTTCGGTCAAAATTTTTTTGGTCCCAAAATTTTTCAAACTTTTTTTTTGGTCAAAATTTTTTCGAAGTTTTTTTTCGGTCAAAATTTTTTTGGTCCCAAAATTTTCCGAACTTTTTTTTGGGTCAAAATTTTTTTGGCCCCAAAATTTTTCAAACTTTTTTTTGGGTCAAAATTTTTTCGAAGTTTTTTTTCGGTCAAAATTTTTTTGGTCCCAAAATTTTTCGAACTTTTTTTTGGGTCAAAATTTTTTTGGTCCCAAAATTTTTCAAACTTTTTTTTTGGTCAAAATTTTTTCGAAGTTTTTTTTTCGGTCAAAATTTTTTTGGTCCCAAAATTTTTCAAACTTTTTTTTGGGTCAAAATTTTTTCGAAGTTTTTTTTCGGTCAAAATTTTTTTGGTCCCAAAATTTTCCGAACTTTTTTTTGGGTCAAAATTTTTTTGGTCCCAAAATTTTTCAAACTTTTTTTTGGGTCAAAATTTTTTCGAAGTTTTTTTTCGGTCAAAATGTTTTCGAAGTTTTTTTTCAAACTTTTTTTTGGGTCAAAATTTTTTTGGTCCCAAAATTTTTCAAACTTTTTTTTGGGTCAAAATTTTTTCGAATTTTTTTTTTCGGTCAAAATTTTTTTGGTCACAAAATTTTTCAAACTTTTTTTTGGGTCAAAATTGTTTTGGTCCCAAAATTTTTCAAACTTTTTTTTGTGTCAAAATTTTTTCAAACTTTTTTTTGGGTCAAAATTTTTTTGGTCCCAAAATTTTTCAAACTTTTTTTTGGGTCAAAATTTTTTTGGTCCCAAAATTTTTCAAACTTTTTTTTGGGTCAAAATTTTTTCGACGTTTTTTTTTCGGTCAAAATTTTTTCGAATTTTTTTTTCGGTCAAAATTTTTTTGGTCCCAAAATTTTCCGAACTTTTTTTTGGGTCAAAATTTTTTGGCCCCAAAATTTTTCAAACTTTTTTTTGGGTCAAAATTTTTTCGAAGTTTTTTTTCGGTCAAAATTTTTTTGGTCCCAAAATTTTTCGAACTTTTTTTGGGTCAAAATTTTTTTGGTCCCAAAATTTTTCAAACTTTTTTTTTGGTCAAAATTTTTTCGAAGTTTTTTTTTCGGTCAAAATTTTTTTGGTCCCAAAATTTTTCAAACTTTTTTTTGGGTCAAACTTTTTTCGAAGTTTTTTTTCGGTCAAAATTTTTTTGGTCCCAAAATTTTTCGAACTTTTTTTTTGGGTCAAAATTTTTTTGGTACCAAAATTTTTCAAACTTTTTTTTGGGTCAAAATTTTTTCGAATTTTTTTTTTCGGTCAAAATTTTTTTGGTCCCAAAATTTTTCAAACTTTTTTTTTGGTCAAAATTTTTTCGACGTTTTTTTTCGGTCAAACTTTTTTTGGTCCCAAAATTTTTCTAACTTTTTTTTGGGTCAAAATTTTTTCGAACTTTTTTTTCGGTCAAAATTTTTTTGGTCCCAAAATTTTTCAAACTTTTTTTTGTGTCAAAATTTTTTCAAACTTTTTTTTGGGTCAAAATTTTTTTGGTCCCAAAATTTTTCAAACTTTTTTTTGGGTCAAAATTTTTTTGGTCCCAAAATTTTTCAAACTTTTTTTTGGGTCAAAATTTTTTCGACGTTTTTTTTTCGGTCAAAATTTTTTCGAATTTTTTTTTCGGTCAAAATTTTTTTGGTCCCAAAATTTTCCGAACTTTTTTTTGGGTCAAAATTTTTTGGCCCCAAAATTTTTCAAACTTTTTTTTGGGTCAAAATTTTTTCGAAGTTTTTTTTCGGTCAAAATTTTTTTGGTCCCAAAATTTTTCGAACTTTTTTTTGGGTCAAAATTTTTTTGGTCCCAAAATTTTTCAAACTTTTTTTTTGGTCAAAATTTTTTCGAAGTTTTTTTTTCGGTCAAAATTTTTTTGGTCCCAAAATTTTTCAAACTTTTTTTTGGGTCAAACTTTTTTCGAAGTTTTTTTTCGGTCAAAATTTTTTTGGTCCCAAAATTTTTCGAACTTTTTTTTTGGGTCAAAATTTTTTTGGTACCAAAATTTTTCAAACTTTTTTTTGGGTCAAAATTTTTTCGAATTTTTTTTTTCGGTCAAAATTTTTTTGGTCCCAAAATTTTTCAAACTTTTTTTTTGGTCAAAATTTTTTCGACGTTTTTTTTCGGTCAAACTTTTTTTGGTCCCAAAATTTTTCTAACTTTTTTTTGGGTCAAAATTTTTTCGAACTTTTTTTTCGGTCAAAATTTTTTTGGTCCCAAAATTTTTCAAACTTTTTTTTGGGTCAACATTTTTTCGAAGTTTTTTTTCGGTCAAAATTTTTTTGGTCCCAAAATTTTTCAAACTTTTTTTTGGGTCAAAATTTTTTTGGTCCCAAAATTTTTCAAACTTTTTTTTGGGTCAAAATTGTTTTGGTCCCAAAATTTTTCAAACTTTTTTTTGTGTCAAAATTTTTTCAAACTTTTTTTTGGGTCAAAATTTTTTTGGTCCCAAAATTTTTCAAACTTTTTTTTGGGTCAAAATTTTTTTGGTCCCAAAATTTTTCAAACTTTTTTTTGGGTCAAAATTTTTTTGAAGTTTTTTTTTCGGTCAAAATTTTTTTGGTCCCAAAATTTTTCAAACTTTTTTTTGGTCAAAATTTTTTCGAAGTTTTTTTTCGGTCCAAATTTTTTTGGTCCCAAAATTTTTCAAACTTTTTTTTGGGTCAAAATTTTTTCGAAGTTTTTTTTCGGTCAAAATTTTTTTGGTCCCAAAATTTTTCAAACTTTTTTTTGGGTCAAAATTTTTTTGGTCCCAAAATTTTTCAAACTTTTTTTTGGGTCAAAATTTTTTTGGTCCCAAAATTTTTCAAACTTTTTTTTGGGTCAAAATTTTTTCGAAGTTTTTTTTCGGTCAAAATTTTTTTGGTCCCAAAATTTTTCGAACTTTTTTTTGGGTCAAAATTTTTTTGGTCCCAAAATTTTTCAAACTTTTTTTTGGGTCAAAATTTTTTTGAAGTTTTTTTTTCGGTCAAAATTTTTTTGGTCCCAAAATTTTTCAAACTTTTTTTTGGGTCAACATTTTTTCGATGTTTTTTTTCGGTCAAAATTTTTTTGGTACCAAAATTTTTTGAACTTTTTTTTGGGTCAAAATTTTTTTGGTACCAAAATTTTTCAAACTTTTTTTTGGGTCAAAATTTTTTCGAAGTTTTTTTTTCGGTCAAAATTTTTTTGGTCCCAAAATTTTTCAAACTTTTTTTTTGGTCAAAATTTTTTCGAAGTTTTTTTTCGGTCAAAATTTTTTTGGTCCCAAAATTTTTCGAACTTTTTTTTGGGTCAAAATTTTTTTGGTCCCAAAATTTTTCAAACTTTTTTTTGGGTCAAAATTTTTTTGGTCCCAAAATTTTTCAAACTTTTTTTTGGGTCAAAATTTTTTTGGTCCCAAAATTTTTCAAACTTTTTTTTGGGTCAAAATTTTTTCGAAGTTTTTTTTTCGGTCAAAATTGTTTTGGTCCCAAAATTTTTCAAACTTATTTTTTGGTCAAAATTTTTTCGAAGTTTTTTTTCGGTCAAAATTTTTTTGGTCCCAAAATTTTCCGAACTTTTGTTTGGGTCAAAATTTTTTTGGTCCCAAAATTTTTCAAACTTTTTTTTGGGTCAAAATTTTTTCGAAGTTTTTTTTCGGTCAAACTTTTTTTGGTCCCAAAATTTTTCGAACTTTTTTTTGGGTCAAAATTTTTTGGTCCCAAAATTTTTCAAATTTTTTTTTGGGTCAAAATTTTTTCGAAGTTTTTTTTTCGGTAAAAATTTTTTTGGTCCCAAAATTTTTCAAACTTTTTTTTGGGTCAAAATTGTTTTGGTCCCAAAATTTTTCAAACTTTTTTTTGGGTCAAAATTTTTTTGGTCCCAAAATTTTTCAAACTTTTTTTTGGGTCAAAATTTTTTTGGTCCCAAAATTTTTCAAACTTTTTTTTGGGTCAAAATTTTTTTGGTCCCAAAATTTTTCAAACTTTTTTTTGGGTAAAAATTTTTTTGGTCCCAAAATTTTTCAACCTTTTTTTTGGGTCAAAATTTTTTCGAAGTTTTTTTTTCGGTCAAAATTTTTTTGGTCCCAAAATTTTCCGAACTTTTTTTTGGGTCAAAATTTTTTTGGTCCCAAAATTTTTCAAACTTTTTTTTTGGTCAAAATTTTTTCGAAGTTTTTTTTCGGTCAAAATTTTTTTGGTCCCAAAATTTTCCGAACTTTTTTTTGGGTCAAAATTTTTTTGGTCCCAAAATTTTTCAAACTTTTTTTTGGGTCAAAATGGTTTTGGTCCCAAAATTTTTCAAACTTTTTTTTGTGTCAAAATTTTTTCAAACTTTTTTTTGGGTCAAAATTATTTTGGTCCCAAAATTTTTCAAACTTTTTTTTGGGTCAAAATTTTTTTGGTCCCAAAATTTTTCAAACTTTTTTTTGGGTCAAAATTTTTTCGAAGTTTTTTTTTCGGTCAAAATTTTTTTGGTCCCAAAATTTTCCGAACTTTTTTTTTGGGTCAAAATTTTTTTGGTCCCAAAATTTTTCAAACTTTTTTTTGGGTCAAAATTTTTTCGAAGTTTTTTTTCGGTCAAAATTTTTTTGGTCCCAAAATTTTTCAAACTTTTTTTTGGGTCAAAATTTTTTTGGTACCAAAATTTTTCAAACTTTTTTTTGGGTCAAAATTTTTTCGAAGTTTTTTTTTCGGTCAAAATTTTTTTGGTCCCAAAATTTTTCAAACTTTTTTTTTGGTCAAAATTTTTTCGAAGTTTTTTTTCGGTCAAAATTTTTTTGGTCCCAAAATTTTTCTAACTTTTTTTTGGGTCAAAATTTTTTCGAAGTTTTTTTTCGGTCAAAATTTTTTTGGTCCCAAAATTTTCCGAACTTTTTTTTGGGTCAAAATTTTTTTGGTCCCAAAATTTTTCAAACTTTTTTTTTGGTCAAAATTTTTTCGAAGTTTTTTTTCGGTCAAAATTTTTTTGGTCCCAAAATTTTTCTAACTTTTTTTTGGGTCAAAATTTTTTCGAAGTTTTTTTTCGGTCAAAATTTTTTTGGTCCCAAAATTTTCCGAACTTTTTTTTGGGTCAAAATTTTTTTGGTCCCAAAATTTTTCAAACTTTTTTTTGGGTCAAAATTTTTTCGACGTTTTTTTTTCGGTCAAAATTTTTTTGGTCCCAAAATTTTCCGAACTTTTTTTTGGGTCAAAATTTTTTTGGTCCCAAAATTTTTCAAACTTTTTTTTTGGTCAAAATTTTTTCGAAGTTTTTTTTCGGTCAAAAATTTTTTGGTCCCAAAATTTTCCGAACTTTTTTTTGGGTCAAAATTTTTTTGGTCCCAAAATTTTTCAAACTTTTTTTTGGGTCAAAATGGTTTTGGTCCCAAAATTTTTCAAACTTTTTTTTGTGTCAAAATTTTTTCAAACTTTTTTTTGTGTCAAAATTATTTTGGTCCCAAAATTTTTCAAACTTTTTTTTGGGTCAAAATTTTTTTGGTCCCAAAATTTTTCAAACTTTTTTTTGGGTCAAAATTTTTTCGAAGTTTTTTTTTCGGTCAAAATTTTTTTGGTCCCAAAATTTTCCGAACTTTTTTTTGGGTCAAAATTTTTTTGGTCCCAAAATTTTTCAAACTTTTTTTTGGGTCAAAATTTTTTCGAAGTTTTTTTTCGGTCAAAATTTTTTTGGTCCCAAAATTTTCCGAACTTTTTTTTGGGTCAAAATTTTTTTGGTCCCAAAATTTTTCAAACTTTTTTTTGGGTCAAAATTTTTTCGACGTTTTTTTTTCGGTCAAAATTTTTTTGGTCCCAAAATTTTTCAAACTTTTTTTTTGGTCAAAATTTTTTCGAAGTTTTTTTTCGGTCAAAATTTTTTTGGTCCCAAAATTTTTCTAACTTTTTTTTGGGTCAAAATTTTTTCGAAGTTTTTTTTCGGTCAAAATTTTTTTGGTCCCAAAATTTTCCGAACTTTTTTTTGGGTCAAAATTTTTTTGGTCCCAAAATTTTTCAAACTTTTTTTTGGGTCAAAATTTTTTCGAAGTTTTTTTTCGGTCAAAATTTTTTTGGTCCCAAAATTTTTCAAACTTTTTTTTGGGTCAAAATTTTTTTGGTCCCAAAATTTTTCAAACTTTTTTTTGGGTCAAAATTTTTTCGACGTTTTTTTTTCGGTCAAAATTTTTTTGGTCCCAAAATTTTTCAAACTTTTTTTTTGGTCAAAATTTTTTCGAAGTTTTTTTTCGGTCAAAATTTTTTTGGTCCCAAAATTTTCCGAACTTTTTTTTGGGTCAAAATTTTTTTGGCCCCAAAATTTTTCAAACTTTTTTTTGGGTCAAAATTTTTTCGAAGTTTTTTTTCGGTCAAAATTTTTTTGGTCCCAAAATTTTTCGAACTTTTTTTTGGGTCAAAATTTTTTTGGTCCCAAAATTTTTCAAACTTTTTTTTTGGTCAAAATTTTTTCGAAGTTTTTTTTTCGGTCAAAATTTTTTTGGTCCCAAAATTTTTCAAACTTTTTTTTGGGTCAAAATTTTTTCGAAGTTTTTTTTCGGTCAAAATTTTTTTGGTTCCAAAATTTTCCGAACTTTTTTTTGGGTCAAAATTTTTTTGGTCCCAAAATTTTTCAAACTTTTTTTTGGGTCAAAATTTTTTCGAAGTTTTTTTTCGGTCAAAATGTTTTCGAAGTTTTTTTTCAAACTTTTTTTTGGGTCAAAATTTTTTTGGTCCCAAAATTTTTCAAACTTTTTTTTGGGTCAAAATTTTTTCGAATTTTTTTTTTCGGTCAAAATTTTTTTGGTCACAAAATTTTTCAAACTTTTTTTTGGGTCAAAATTGTTTTGGTCCCAAAATTTTTCAAACTTTTTTTTGTGTCAAAATTTTTTCAAACTTTTTTTTGGGTCAAAATTTTTTTGGTCCCAAAATTTTTCAAACTTTTTTTTGGGTCAAAATTTTTTTGGTCCCAAAATTTTTCAAACTTTTTTTTGGGTCAAAATTTTTTCGACGTTTTTTTTTCGGTCAAAATTTTTTCGAATTTTTTTTTCGGTCAAAATTTTTTTGGTCCCAAAATTTTCCGAACTTTTTTTTGGGTCAAAATTTTTTGGCCCCAAAATTTTTCAAACTTTTTTTTGGGTCAAAATTTTTTCGAAGTTTTTTTTCGGTCAAAATTTTTTTGGTCCCAAAATTTTTCGAACTTTTTTTTGGGTCAAAATTTTTTTGGTCCCAAAATTTTTCAAACTTTTTTTTTGGTCAAAATTTTTTCGAAGTTTTTTTTTCGGTCAAAATTTTTTTGGTCCCAAAATTTTTCAAACTTTTTTTTGGGTCAAACTTTTTTCGAAGTTTTTTTTCGGTCAAAATTTTTTTGGTCCCAAAATTTTTCGAACTTTTTTTTTGGGTCAAAATTTTTTTGGTACCAAAATTTTTCAAACTTTTTTTTGGGTCAAAATTTTTTCGAATTTTTTTTTTCGGTCAAAATTTTTTTGGTCCCAAAATTTTTCAAACTTTTTTTTTGGTCAAAATTTTTTCGACGTTTTTTTTCGGTCAAACTTTTTTTGGTCCCAAAATTTTTCTAACTTTTTTTTGGGTCAAAATTTTTTCGAACTTTTTTTTCGGTCAAAATTTTTTTGGTCCCAAAATTTTTCAAACTTTTTTTTGGGTCAAAATTTTTTTGGTCCCAAAATTTTTCAAACTTTTTTTTGGGTCAAAATTGTTTTGGTCCCAAAATTTTTCAAACTTTTTTTTGTGTCAAAATTTTTTCAAACTTTTTTTTGGGTCAAAATTTTTTTGGTCCCAAAATTTTTCAAACTTTTTTTTGGGTCAAAATTTTTTTGGTCCCAAAATTTTTCAAACTTTTTTTTGGGTCAAAATTTTTTTGAAGTTTTTTTTTCGGTCAAAATTTTTTTGGTCCCAAAATTTTTCAAACTTTTTTTTGGTCAAAATTTTTTCGAAGTTTTTTTTCGGTCCAAATTTTTTTGGTCCCAAAATTTTTCAAACTTTTTTTTGGGTCAAAATTTTTTCGAAGTTTTTTTTCGGTCAAAATTTTTTTGGTCCCAAAATTTTTCAAACTTTTTTTTGGGTCAAAATTTTTTTGGTCCCAAAATTTTTCAAACTTTTTTTTGGGTCAAAATTTTTTCGAAGTTTTTTTCGGTCAAATTTTTTTTGGTCCCAAAATTTTTCAAACTTTTTTTTGGGTCAAAATTTTTTCGAAGTTTTTTTTCGGTCAAAATTTTTTTGGTCCCAAAATTTTTCGAACTTTTTTTTGGGTCAAAATTTTTTTGGTCCCAAAATTTTTCAAACTTTTTTTTGGGTCAAAATTGTTTTGGTCCCAAAATTTTTCAAACTTTTTTTTGGGTCAAAATTTTTTCAAACTTCTTTTTGGGTCAAAATTTTTTTGGTCCCAAAATTTTTCAAACTTTTTTTTGGGTCAAAATTTTTTTGGTCCCAAAATTTTTCAAACTTTTTTTTGGGTCAAAATTTTTTCGAAGTTTTTTTTTCGGTCAAAATTTTTTTGGTCCCAAAATTTTTCAAACTTTTTTTTGGGTCAAAATTTTTTTGGTCCCAAAATTTTTCAAACTTTTTTTTGGGTCAAAATTTTTTCGAAGTTTTTTTTTCGGTCAAAATTTTTTTGGTCCCAAAATTTTTTCGAAGTTTTTTTTCGGTCAAAATTTTTTTGGTCCCAAAATTTTCCGAACTTTTTTTTTGGGTCAAAATTTTTTTGGTCCCAAAACTTTTCAAACTTTTTTTTGGGTCAAAATTTTTTCGAAGTTTTTTTTTCGGTCAAAATTTTTTTGGTCCCAAAATTTTTCAAACTTTTTTTTGGGTCAAAATTTTTTCGAAGTTTTTTTTCGGTCAAAATTTTTTTGGTCCCAAAATTTTTCGAACTTTTTTTTGTGTCAAAATTTTTTCAAACTTTTTTTTGGGTCAAAATTTTTTTGGTCCCAAAATTTTTCAAACTTTTTTTTGGGTCAAAATTTTTTTGGTCCCAAAATTTTTCAAACTTTTTTTTGGGTCAAATTTTTTTCGAAGTTTTATTTCGGTCAAAATTTTTTTGGTCCCAAAATTTTTCAAACTTTTTTTTGGGTCAAAATTTTTTTGGTCCCAAAATTTTTCAAACTTTTTTTTGGGTCAAAATTTTTTCGAAGTTTTTTTTTCGGTCAAAATTTTTTTGGTCCCAAAATTTTTCAAACTTTTTTTTGGGTCAAAATTGTTTTGGTCCCAAAATTTTTCAAACTTTTTTTTGTGTCAAAATTTTTTCAAACTTTTTTTTGGGTCAAAATTTTTTTGGTCCCAAAATTTTTCAAACTTTTTTTTGGGTCAAAATTTTTTCGAAGTTTTTTTTTCGGTCAAAATTTTTTTGGTCCCAAAATTTTTCAAACTTTTTTTTGGGTCAAAATTGTTTTGGTCCCAAAATTTTTCAAACTTTTTTTTGTGTCAAAATTTTTTCAAACTTTTTTTTGGGTCAAAATTTTTTTGGTCCCAAAATTTTTCAAACTTTTTTTTGGGTCAAAATTTTTTCGAAGTTTTTTTTTCGGTCAAAATTTTTTTGGTCCCAAAATTTTTTCGAAGTTTTTTTTCGGTCAAAATTTTTTTGGTCCCAAAATTTTCCGAACTTTTTTTTTGGGTCAAAATTTTTTTGGTCCCAAAACTTTTCAAACTTTTTTTTGGGTCAAAATTTTTTCGAAGTTTTTTTTTCGGTCAAAATTTTTTTGGTCCCAAAATTTTTCAAACTTTTTTTTGGGTCAAAATTTTTTCGAAGTTTTTTTTCGGTCAAAATTTTTTTGGTCCCAAAATTTTTCGAACTTTTTTTTGTGTCAAAATTTTTTCAAACTTTTTTTTGGGTCAAAATTTTTTTGGTCCCAAAATTTTTCAAACTTTTTTTTGTGTCAAAATTTTTTCAAACTTTTTTTTGGGTCAAAATTTTTTTGGTCTCAAAATTTTTCAAACTTTTTTTTGGGTCAAAATTTTTTTGAAGTTTTTTTTTCGGTCAAAATTTTTTTGGTCCCAAAATTTTTCAAACTTTTTTTTGGGTCAAAATTTTTTCGATGTTTTTTTTCGGTCAAAATTTTTTTGGTACCAAAATTTTTTGAACTTTTTTTTGGGTCAAAATTTTTTTGGTACCAAAATTTTTCAAACTTTTTTTTGGGTCAAAATTTTTTCGAAGTTTTTTTTTCGGTCAAAATTTTTTTGGTCCCAAAATTTTTCAAACTTTTTTTTTGGTCAAAATTTTTTCGAAGTTTTTTTTCGGTCAAAATTTTTTTGGTCCCAAAATTTTTCGAACTTTTTTTTGGGTCAAAATTTTTTTGGTCCCAAAATTTTTCAAACTTTTTTTTGGGTCAAATTTTTTTTGGTCCCAAAATTTTTCAAACTTTTTTTTGGGTCAAAATTTTTTTGGTCCCAAAATTTTTCAAACTTTTTTTTGGGTCAAAATTTTTTCGAAGTTTTTTTTTCGGTCAAAATTTTTTTGGTCCCAAAATTTTTCAAACTTTTTTTTTGGGTCAAAATTTTTTCGAAGTTCTTTTTTCGGTCAAAATTTTTTTGGTCCCAAAATTTTTTAAACTTTTTTTTGGGTCAAAATTTTTTTGGTCCCAAAATTTTTCAAACTTTTTTTTGGGTCAAAATTTTTTCGAAGTTTTTTTTTCGGTCAAAATTTTTTTGGTCCCAAAATTTTTCAAACTTTTTTTTGGGTCAAAATTTTTCGAACTTTTTTTTGGGTCAAAATTTTTTTGGTCCCAAAATTTTTCAAACTTTTTTTTGGCTCAAAATTTTTTCAAACTTTTTTTTGGGTCAAAATTTTTTTGGTCCCAAAATTTTTCGAACTTTTTTTTGGGTCAAAATTTTTTTGGTACCAAAATTTTTCAAACTTTTTTTTGGGTCAAAATTTTTTTAGTCCCAAAATTTTTCGAAATTTTTTTTGGGTCAAAATGTTTTTGGTCCCAAAATTTTTCGAACTTTTTTTTCGGTCAAAATTTTTTTGGTCCCAAAATATTTCTAACTTTTTTTGGGGTCAAAATTTTTTTGGTCCCAAAATTTTTCTAACTTTTTTTTGGGTCAAAATTTTTTCGAAGTTTTTTTTGGGTCAAAATTTTTTTGGTCCCAAAATTTTTCAAACTTTTTTTGGGGACAAAATTTTTTCGAAGTTTTTTTTCGGTCAAAATTTTTTTGGTCCCAAAATTTTTCGAACTTTTTTTTGGGTCAAAATTTTTTTGGTCCCAAACTTTTTCAAACTTTTTTTTGGGTCAAAATTGTTTTGGTCCCAAAATTTTTCAAACTTTTTTTCGAGTCAAAATTTTTTCAAACTTTTTTTTGGGTCAAAATTTTTTTGGTCCCAAAATTTTTCAAACTTTTTTTTTGGGTCAAAATTTTTTTGGTCCCAGAATTTTTCAAACTTTTTTTTTGGTCAAAATTTTTTCGAAGTTTTTTTTCGGTCAAAATTTTTTTGGTCCCAAAATTTTTCAAACTTTTTTTTGGGTCAAAATTTTTTCGAAGTTTTTTTTCGGTCAAAATTTTTTTGGTCCCAAAATTTTTCGAACTTTTTTTTGGGTCAAAATTTTTTTGGTCCCAAAATTTTTCAAACTTTTTTTTGGGTCAAAATTTTTTCGAAGTTTTTTTTTCGGTCAAAATTTTTTTGGTCCCAAAATTTTTCAAACTTTTTTTTGGGTCAAAATTTTTTCGAAGTTCTTTTTTCGGTCAAAATTTTTTTGGTCCCAAAATTTTTCAAACTTTTTTTTGGGTCAAAATTTTTTTGGTACCAAAATTTTTCAAACTTTTTTTTGGGTCAAAATTTTTTCGAAGTTTTTTTTTCGGTCAAAATTTTTTTGGTCCCAAAATTTTTCAAACTTTTTTTTTGGTCAAAACTTTTTCGAAGTTTTTTTTCGGTCAAAATTTTTTTGGTCCCAAAATTTTCCGAACTTTTTTTTGGGTCAAAATTTTTTCGAAGTATTTTTTTCGGTCAAAATTTTTTTGGTCCCAAAATTTTTCAAACTTTTTTTTGGGTCAAAATTTTTTCGAAGTTTTTTTTCGGTCAAAATTTTTTTGGTCCCAAAATTTTTCGAACTTTTTTTTGGGTCAAAATTTTTTTGGTCCCAAAATTTTTCAAACTTTTTTTTGGCTCAAAATTTTTTCGAAGTTTTTTTTTCGGTCAAAATTTTTTTGGTCCCAAAATTTTTCGAACTTTTTTTTGGGTCAAAATTTTTTTGGTACCAAAATTTTTCAAACTTTTTTTTGGGTCAAAATTTTTTTAGTCCCAAAATTTTTCGAAATTTTTTTTGGGTCAAAATTTTTTTGGTCCCAAAATTTTTCGAACTTTTTTTTCGGTCAAAATTTTTTTGGTCCCAAAATATTTCTAACTTTTTTTGCGGTCAAAATTTTTTTGGTCCCAAAATTTTTCTAACTTTTTTTTGGGTCAAAATTTTTTCGAAGTTTTTTTTTCGGTCAAAATTTTTTTGGTCCCAAAATTTTTCGAACTTTTTTTTGGGTCAAAATTTTTTTGGTCCCAAAATTTTTCGAACTTTTTTTTCGGTCAAAATTTTTTTGGTCCCAAAATATTTCTAACTTTTTTTGCGGTCAAAATTTTTTTGGTCCCAAAATTTTTCTAACTTTTTTTTGGGTCAAAATTTTTTCGAAGTTTTTTTTTCGGTCAAAATTTTTTTGGTCCCAAAATTTTTCAAACTTTTTTTTGGGACAAAATTTTTTCGAAGTTTTTTTTCGGTCAAAATTTTTTTGGTCCCAAAATTTTTCGAACTTTTTTTGGGTCAAAATTTTTTTGGTCCCAAACTTTTTCAAACTTTTTTTTGGGTCAAAATTGTTTTGGTCCCAAAATTTTTCAAACTTTTTTTCGAGTCAAAATTTTTTCAAACTTTTTTTTGGGTCAAAATTTTTTTGGTCCCAAAATTTTTCAAACTTTTTTTTGGGTCAAAATTTTTTTGGTCCCAGAATTTTTCAAACTTTTTTTTTGGTCAAAATTTTTTCGAAGTTTTTTTTCGGTCAAAATTTTTTTCGTCCCAAAATTTTTCGAACTTTTTTTTGGGTCAAAATTTTTTAGAAGTTTTTTTTTCGGTCAAAATTTTTTTGGTCCCAAAATTTTTCAAACTTTTTTTTGGGTCAAAATTTTTTCGAAGTTTTTTTTCGGTCAAAATTTTTTTGGTCCCAAAATTTTTCGAACTTTTTTTTGGGTCAAAATTTTTTCGAAGTTTTTTTTTCGGTCAAAATTTTTTTGGTCTCAAAATTTTTCAAACTTTTTTTTGGGTCAAAATTTTTTCGAAGTTTTTTTTCGGTCAAAATTTTTTTGGTCACAAAATTTTTCGAACTTTTTTTTGGGTCAAAATTTTTTTGGTCCCAAAATTTTTCGAACTTTTTTTTGGGTCAAAATTTTTTCGAAGTTTTTTTTTCGGTCAAAATTTTTTTGGTCCCAAAATTTTTCAAACTTTTTTTTTGGTCAAAATTTTCTCGAAGTTTTTTTTCGGTCAAAATTTTTTTGGTCCCAAAATTTTTCTAACTTTTTTTTCGGTCAAAATTTTTTCGAAGTTTTTTTTTCGGTCAAAATTTTTTTGGTCTCAAAATTTTTCAAACTTTTTTTTGGGTCAAAATTTTTTCGAAGTTTTTTTTCGGTCAAAATTTTTTTGGTCCCAAAATTTTTCGAACTTTTTTTTGGGTCAAAATTTTTTTGGTCCCAAAATTTTTCAAACTTTTTTTTGGGTCAAAATTTTTTCAAACTTTTTTTTGGGTCAAAATTTTTTTGGTCCCAAAATTTTTCAAACTTTTTTTTGGGTCAAAATTTTTTTGGTCCCAAAATTTTTCAAACTTTTTTTTGGGTCAAAATTTTTTCGAAGTTTTTTTTTCGGTCAAAATTTTTTTGGTCCCAAAATTTTTCAAACTTTTTTTTTGGTCAAAATTTTTTCGAAGTTTTTTTTCGGTCAAAATTTTTTTGGTCCCAAAATTTTCCGAACTTTTTTTTGGGTCAAAATTTTTTTGGTCCCAAAATTTTTCAAACTTTTTTTTGGGTCAAAATTTTTTCGAAGTTTTTTTTTCGGTCAAAATTTTTTTGGTCCCAAAATTTTTCAAACTTTTTTTTGGGTCAAAATTTTTTCGAAGTTTTTTTTCGGTCAAAATTTTTTTGGTCCCAAAATTTTTCTAACTTTTTTTTCGGTCAAAATTTTTTTGGTTCCAAAATTTTTCAAACTTTTTTTTGGGTCAAAATTTTTTCGAAGTTTTTTTTTCGGTCAAAATTTTTTTGGTCCCAAAATTTTTCAAACTTTTTTTTTGGTCAAAATTTTTTCGAAGTTTTTTTTCGGTCAAAATTTTTTTGGTCCCAAAATTTTCCGAACTTTTTTTTGGGTCAAAATTTTTTTGGTCCCAAAATTTTTCAAACTTTTTTTTGGGTCAAAATTTTTTCGAAGTTTTTTTTTCGGTCAAAATTTTTTTGGTCCCAAAATTTTTCAAACTTTTTTTTGGGTCAAAATTTTTTTGGTTCCAAAATTTTTCAAACTTTTTTTTGGGTCAAAATTTTTTCGAAGTTTTTTTTCGGTCAAAATTTTTTTGGTCCCAAAATTTTTCGAACTTTTTTTTGGGTCAAAATTTTTTTGGTCCCAAAATTTTTCGAACTTTTTTTTGGGTCAAAATTTTTTTGGTCCCAAAATTTTTCAAACTTTTTTTTGGGTCAAAATTGTTTTGGTCCCAAAATTTTTCAAACTTTTTTTTGTGTCAAAATTTTTTCAAACTTTTTTTTGGGTCAAAATTTTTTTGGTCCCAAAATTTTTCAAACTTTTTTTTCGGTCAAAATTTTTTTGGTCCCAAAATTTTTGAAACTTTTTTTTGGGTCAAAATTTTTTCGAAGTTTTTTTTTTCGGTCAAAATTTTTTTGGTCCCAAAATTTTTCAAAATTTTTTCGAAGTTTTTTTTCGGTCAAAATTTTTTTGGTCCCAAAATTTTTCAAACTTTTTTTTGGGTCAAAATTTTTTCGAAGTTTTTTTTTCGGTCAAAATTTTTTTGGTCCCAAAATTTTTCAAACTTTTTTTTGGGTCAAAATTTTTTCGATGTTTTTTTTCGGTCAAAATTTTTTTGGTACCAAAATTTTTTGAACTTTTTTTTGGGTCAAAATTTTTTTGGTACCAAAATTTTTCAAACTTTTTTTTGGGTCAAAATTTTTTCGAAGTTTTTTTTTCGGTCAAAATTTTTTTGGTCCCAAAATTTTTCAAACTTTTTTTTTGGTCAAAATTTTTTCGAAGTTTTTTTTCGGTCAAAATTTTTTTGGTCCCAAAATTTTTCGAACTTTTTTTTGGGTCAAAATTTTTTTGGTCCCAAAATTTTTCAAACTTTTTTTTGGGTCAAATTTTTTTTGGTCCCAAAATTTTTCAAACTTTTTTTTGGGTCAAAATTTTTTTGGTCCCAAAATTTTTCAAACTTTTTTTTGGGTCAAAATTTTTTCGAAGTTTTTTTTTCGGTCAAAATTTTTTTGGTCCCAAAATTTTTCAAACTTTTTTTTTGGTCAAAATTTTTTCGAAGTTTTTTTTCGGTCAAAATTTTTTTGGTCCCAAAATTTTTCGACCTCTTTTTTGGGTCAAAATTTTTTTGGTCCCAAAATTTTTCAAACTTTTTTTTTGGGTCAAATTTTTTTTGGTCCCAAAATTTTTCAAACTTTTTTTTGGGTCAAAATTTTTTTGGTCCCAAAATTTTTCAAACTTATTTTTTGGTCAAAATTTTTTCGAAGTTTTTTTTCGGTCAAAATTTTTTTGGTCCCAAAATTTTCCGAACTTTTGTTTGGGTCAAAATTTTTTTGGTCCCAAAATTTTTCAAACTTTTTTTTGGGTCAAAATTTTTTCGAAGTTTTTTTTCGGTCAAACTTTTTTTGGTCCCAAAATTTTTCGAACTTTTTTTTGGGTCAAAATTTTTTTGGTCCCAAAATTTTTCAAACTTTTTTTTGGGTCAAAATTTTTTCGAAGTTTTTTTTTCGGTAAAAATTTTTTTGGTCCCAAAATTTTTCAAACTTTTTTTTGGGTCAAAATTGTTTTGGTCCGAAAATTTTTCAAACTTTTTTTTGGGTCAAAATTGTTTTGGTCCCAAAATTTTTCAAACTTTTTTTTGGGTCAAAATTTTTTCGAAGTTTTTTTTTCGGTAAAAATTTTTTTGGTCCCAAAATTTTTCAAACTTTTTTTTTGGTCAAAATTTTTTCGAAGTTTTTTTTCGGTCAAAATTTTTTTGGTCCCAAAATTTTCCGAACTTTTTTTTTGGGTCAAAATTTTTTTGGTCCCAAAATTTTTCAAACTTTTTTTTGGGTCAAAATTGTTTTGGTCCCAAAATTTTTCAAACTTTTTTTTGTGTCAAAATTTTTTCAAACTTTTTTTTGGGTCAAAATTTTTTTGGTCCCAAAATTTTTCAAACTTTTTTTTGGGTCAAAATTTTTTCAAAGTTTTTTTTTCGGTCAAAATATTTTTGGTCCCAAAATTTTTCAAACTTTTTTTTTGGTCAAAATTTTTTCGAAGTTTTTTTTCGGTCAAAATTTTTTTGGTCCCAAAATTTTCCGAACTTTTTTTTGGGTCAAAATTTTTTTGGTCCCAAAATTTTTCAAACTTCTTTTTGGGTCAAAATTTTTTCGAAGTTTTTTTTTCGGTCAAAATTTTCTTGGTCCCAAAATTTTTCAAACTTTTTTTTGGGTCAAAATTTTTTCGAAGTTTTTTTTTCGGTCAAAGTTTTTTTGGTCCCAAAATTTTTCAAACTTTTTTTTGGGTCAAAATTTTTTCGAAGTTTTTTTTTCGGTCAAAATTTTTTTGGTCCCAAAATTTTTCAAACTTTTTTTTTGGTCAAAATTTTTTCGAAGTTTTTTTTCGGTCAAAATTTTTTTGGTCCCAAAATTTTCCGAACTTTTTTTTGGGTCAAAATTTTTTTGGTCCCAAAATTTTTCAAACTTTTTTTTGGGTCAAAATTTTTTCGAAGTTTTTTTTCGGTCAAAATTTTTTTGGTCCCAAAATTTTTCTAACTTTTTTTTCGGTCAAAATTTTTTTAGTCCCAAAATTTTTCGAAATTTTTTTTGGGTCAAAATTTTTTTGGTCCCAAAATTTTTCGAACTTTTTTTTCGGTCAAAATTTTTTTGGTCCCAAAATATTTCTAACTTTTTTTGGGGTCAAAATTTTTTTGGTCCCAAAATTTTTCTAACTTTTTTTTGGGTCAAAATTTTTTCGAAGTTTTTTTTTCGGTCAAAATTTTTTTGGTCCCAAAATTTTTCAAACTTTTTTTTGGGACAAAATTTTTTCGAAGTTTTTTTTCGGTCAAAATTTTTTTGGTCCCAAAATTTTTCGAAATTTTTTTTGGGTCAAAATTTTTTTGGTCCCAAACTTTTTCAAACTTTTTTTTGGGTCAAAATTGTTTTGGTCCCAAAATTTTTCAAACTTTTTTTCGAGTCAAAATTTTTTCAAACTTTTTTTTGGGTCAAAATTTTTTTGGTCCCAAAATTTTTCAAACTTTTTTTTGGGTCAAAATTTTTTTGGTCCCAGAACTTTTCAAACTTTTTTTTTGGTCAAAATTTTTTCGAAGTTTTTTTTCGGTCAAAATTTTTTTGGTCCCAAAATTTTTCGAACTTTTTTTTGGGTCAAAATTTTTTCGAAGTTTTTTTTTCGGTCAAAATTTTTTTGGTTCCAAAATTTTTCAAACTTTTTTTTGGGTCAAAATTTTTTCGAAGTTTTTTTTCGGTCAAAATTTCTTTGGTCCCAAAATTTTTCAAACTTTTTTTTGGGTCAAAATTTTTTTGGTCCCAAAATTTTTCAAACTTTTTTTTGGCTCAAAATTTTTTCGAAGTTTTTTTTTCGGTCAAAATTTTTTTGGTCCCAAAATTTTTCGAACTTTTTTTTGGGTCAAAATTTTTTTGGTACCAAAATTTTTCAAACTTTTTTTTGGGTCAAAATTTTTTTAGTCCCAAAATTTTTCGAAATTTTTTTTGGGTCAAAATTTTTTTGGTCCCAAAATTTTTCGAACTTTTTTTTCGGTCAAAATTTTTTTGGTCCCAAAATATTTCTAACTTTTTTTGGGGTCAAAATTTTTTTGGTCCCAAAATTTTTCTAACTTTTTTTTGGGTCAAAATTTTTTCGAAGTTTTTTTTTCGGTCAAAATTTTTTTGGTCCCAAAATTTTTCAAACTTTTTTTTGGGACAAAATTTTTTCGAAGTTTTTTTTCGGTCAAAATTTTTTTGGTCCCAAAATTTTTCGAACTTTTTTTTGGGTCAAAATTTTTTTGGTCCCAAACTTTTTCAAACTTTTTTTTGGGTCAAAATTGTTTTGGTCCCAAAATTTTTCAAACTTTTTTTCGAGTCAAAATTTTTTCAAACTTTTTTTTGGGTCAAAATTTTTTTGGTCCCAAAATTTTTCAAACTTTTTTTTGGGTCAAAATTTTTTTGGTCCCAGAATTTTTCAAACTTTTTTTTTGGTCAAAATTTTTTCGAAGTTTTTTTTCGGTCAAAATTTTTTTGGTCCCAAAATTTTTCGAACTTTTTTTTGGGTCAAAATTTTTTCGAAGTTTTTTTTTCGGTCAAAATTTTTTTGGTCCCAAAATTTTTCAAACTTTTTTTTGGGTCAAAATTTTTTCGAAGTTTTTTTTCGGTCAAAATTTTTTTGGTCCCAAAATTTTTCGAACTTTTTTTGGGTCAAAATTTTTTCGAAGTTTTTTTTTCGGTCAAAATTTTTTTGGTCTCAAAATTTTTCAAACTTTTTTTTGGGTCAAAATTTTTTCGAAGTTTTTTTTCGGTCAAAACTTTTTTGGTCCCAAAATTTTTCGAACTTTTTTTTGTGTCAAAATTTTTTTGGTCCCAAAATTTTTCGAACTTTTTTTTGGGTCAAAATTTTTTCGAAGTTTTTTTTTCGGTCAAAATTTTTTTGGTCCCAAAATTTTTCAAACTTTTTTTTTGGTCAAAATTTTCTCGAAGTTTTTTTTCGGTCAAAATTTTTTTGGTCCCAAAATTTTTCTAACTTTTTTTTCGGTCAAAATTTTTTCGAAGTTTTTTTTTCGAGTCAAAATTTTTTCAAACTTTTTTTTGGGTCAAAATTTTTTTGGTCCCAAAATTTTTCAAACTTTTTTTTGGGTCAAAATTTTTTTGGTCCCAGAATTTTTCAAACTTTTTTTTTGGTCAAAATTTTTTCGAAGTTTTTTTTCGGTCAAAATTTTTTTGGTCCCAAAATTTTTCGAACTTTTTTTTGGGTCAAAATTTTTTCGAAGTTTTTTTTTCGGTCAAAATTTTTTTGGTCTCAAAATTTTTCAAACTTTTTTTTGGGTCAAAATTTTTTCGAAGTTTTTTTTCGGTCAAAATATTTTGGTCCCAAAATTTTTCGAACTTTTTTTTGGGTCAAAATTTTTTTGGTCCCAAAATTTTTCAAACTTTTTTTTGGGTCAAAATTTTTTCAAACTTTTTTTTGGGTCAAAATTTTTTTGGTCCCAAAATTTTTCAAACTTTTTTTTGGGTCAAAATTTTTTTGGTCCCAAAATTTTTCAAACTTTTTTTTGGGTCAAAATTTTTTCGAAGTTTTTTTTTCGGTCAAAATTTTTTTGGTCCCAAAATTTTTCAAACTTTTTTTTTGGTCAAAATTTTTTCGAAGTTTTTTTTCGGTCAAAATTTTTTTGGTCCCAAAATTTTCCGAACTTTTTTTTGGGTCAAAATTTTTTTGGTCCCAAAATTTTTCAAACTTTTTTTTGGGTCAAAATTTTTTCGAAGTTTTTTTTTCGGTCAAAATTTTTTTGGTCCCAAAATTTTTCAAACTTTTTTTTGGGTCAAAATTTTTTCGAAGTTTTTTTTCGGTCAAAATTTTTTTGGTCCCAAAATTTTTCTAACTTTTTTTTCGGTCAAAATTTTTTTGGTTCCAAAATTTTTCAAACTTTTTTTTGGGTCAAAATTTTTTCGAAGTTTTTTTTTCGGTCAAAATTTTTTTGGTCCCAAAATTTTTCAAACTTTTTTTTTGGTCAAAATTTTTTCGAAGTTTTTTTTCGGTCAAAATTTTTTTGGTCCCAAAATTTTCCGAACTTTTTTTTGGGTCAAAATTTTTTTGGTCCCAAAATTTTTCAAACTTTTTTTTGGGTCAAAATTTTTTCGAAGTTTTTTTTTCGGTCAAAATTTTTTTGGTCCCAAAATTTTTCAAACTTTTTTTTGGGTCAAAATTTTTTTGGTTCCAAAATTTTTCAAACTTTTTTTTGGGTCAAAATTTTTTCGAAGTTTTTTTTCGGTCAAAATTTTTTTGGTCCCAAAATTTTTCGAACTTTTTTTTGGGTCAAAATTTTTTTGGTCCCAAAATTTTTCAAACTTTTTTTTGGGTCAAAATTGTTTTGGTCCCAAAATTTTTCAAACTTTTTTTTGTGTCAAAATTTTTTCAAACTTTTTTTTGGGTCAAAATTTTTTTGGTCCCAAAATTTTTCAAACTTTTTTTTCGGTCAAAATTTTTTTGGTCCCAAAATTTTTCAAACTTTTTTTTGGGTCAAAATTTTTTCGAAGTTTTTTTTTTCGGTCAAAATTTTTTTGGTCCCAAAATTTTTCAAAATTTTTTCGAAGTTTTTTTTCGGTCAAAATTTTTTTGGTCCCAAAATTTTTCAAACTTTTTTTTGGGTCAAAATTTTTTCGAAGTTTTTTTTTCGGTCAAAATTTTTTTGGTCCCAAAATTTTTCAAACTTTTTTTTGGGTCAAAATTTTTTCGATGTTTTTTTTCGGTCAAAATTTTTTTGGTACCAAAATTTTTTGAACTTTTTTTTGGGTCAAAATTTTTTTGGTACCAAAATTTTTCAAACTTTTTTTTGGGTCAAAATTTTTTCGAAGTTTTTTTTTCGGTCAAAATTTTTTTGGTCCCAAAATTTTTCAAACTTTTTTTTTGGTCAAAATTTTTTCGAAGTTTTTTTTCGGTCAAAATTTTTTTGGTCCCAAAATTTTTCGAACTTTTTTTTGGGTCAAAATTTTTTTGGTCCCAAAATTTTTCAAACTTTTTTTTGGGTCAAATTTTTTTTGGTCCCAAAATTTTTCAAACTTTTTTTTGGGTCAAAATTTTTTTGGTCCCAAAATTTTTCAAACTTTTTTTTGGGTCAAAATTTTTTCGAAGTTTTTTTTTCGGTCAAAATTTTTTTGGTCCCAAAATTTTTCAAACTTTTTTTTTGGTCAAAATTTTTTCGAAGTTTTTTTTCGGTCAAAATTTTTTTGGTCCCAAAATTTTTCGAACTTTTTTTTGGGTCAAAATTTTTTTGGTCCCAAAATTTTTCAAACTTTTTTTTGGGTCAAATTTTTTTTGGTCCCAAAATTTTTCAAACTTTTTTTTGGGTCAAAATTTTTTTGGTCCCAAAATTTTTCAAACTTTTTTTTGGGTCAAAATTTTTTCGAAGTTTTTTTTTCGGTCAAAATTTTTTTGGTCCCAAAATTTTTCAAACTTATTTTTTGGTCAAAATTTTTTCGAAGTTTTTTTTCGGTCAAAATTTTTTTGGTCCCAAAATTTTCCGAACTTTTGTTTGGGTCAAAATTTTTTTGGTCCCAAAATTTTTCAAACTTTTTTTTGGGTCAAAATTTTTTCGAAGTTTTTTTTCGGTCAAACTTTTTTTGGTCCCAAAATTTTTCGAACTTTTTTTTGGGTCAAAATTTTTTTGGTCCCAAAATTTTTCAAACTTTTTTTTGGGTCAAAATTTTTTCGAAGTTTTTTTTTCGGTAAAAATTTTTTTGGTCCCAAAATTTTTCAAACTTTTTTTTTGGTCAAAATTTTTTCGAAGTTTTTTTTCGGTCAAAATTTTTTTGGTCCCAAAATTTTCCGAACTTTTTTTTGGGTCAAAATTTTTTTGGTCCCAAAATTTTTCAAACTTTTTTTTTGTGTCAAAATTTTTTCAAACTTTTTTTTGGGTCAAAATTTTTTTGGTCCCAAAATTTTTCAAACTTTTTTTTGGGTCAAAATTTTTTCAAAGTTTTTTTTTCGGTCAAAATATTTTTGGTCCCAAAATTTTTCAAACTTTTTTTTTGGTCAAAATTTTTTCGAAGTTTTTTTTCGGTCAAAATTTTTTTGGTCCCAAAATTTTCCGAACTTTTTTTTGGGTCAAAATTTTTTTGGTCCCAAAATTTTTCAAACTTCTTTTTGGGTCAAAATTTTTTCGAAGTTTTTTTTTCGGTCAAAATTTTCTTGGTCCCAAAATTTTTCAAACTTTTTTTTGGGTCAAAATTTTTTCGAAGTTTTTTTTTCGGTCAAAATTTTTTTGGTCCCAAAATTTTTCAAACTTTTTTTTGGGTCAAAATTTTTTCGAAGTTTTTTTTTCGGTCAAAATTTTTTTGGTCCCAAAATTTTTCAAACTTTTTTTTTGGTCAAAATTTTTCTAACTTTTTTTTCGGTCAAAATTTTTTTGGTCCCAAAATTTTCCGAACTTTTTTTTGGGTCAAAATTTTTTTGGTCCCAAAATTTTTCAAACTTTTTTTTTGTGTCAAAATTTTTTCAAACTTTTTTTTGGGTCAAAATTTTTTTGGTCCCAAAATTTTTCAAACTTTTTTTTGGGTCAAAATTTTTTCAAAGTTTTTTTTTCGGTCAAAATATTTTTGGTCCCAAAATTTTTCAAACTTTTTTTTTGGTCAAAATTTTTTCGAAGTTTTTTTTCGGTCAAAATTTTTTTGGTCCCAAAATTTTCCGAACTTTTTTTTGGGTCAAAATTTTTTTGGTCCCAAAATTTTTCAAACTTCTTTTTGGGTCAAAATTTTTTCGAAGTTTTTTTTTCGGTCAAAATTTTCTTGGTCACAAAATTTTTCAAACTTTTTTTTGGGTCAAAATTTTTTCGAAGTTTTTTTTTCGGTCAAAATTTTTTTGGTCCCAAAATTTTTCAAACTTTTTTTTGGGTCAAAATTTTTTCGAAGTTTTTTTTTCGGTCAAAATTTTTTTGGTCCCAAAATTTTTCAAACTTTTTTTTTGGTCAAAATTTTTTCGAAGTTTTTTTTCGGTCAAAATTTTTTTGGTCCCAAAATTTTCCGAACTTTTTTTTGGGTCAAAATTTTTTTGGTCCCAAAATTTTTCAAACTTTTTTTTGGGTCAAAATTTTTTCGAAGTTTTTTTTCGGTCAAAATTTTTTTGGTCCCAAAATTTTTCTAACTTTTTTTTCGGTCAAAATTTTTTTAGTCCCAAAATTTTTCGAAATTTTTTTTGGGTCAAAATTTTTTTGGTCCCAAAATTTTTCGAACTTTTTTTTCGGTCAAAATTTTTTTGGTCCCAAAATATTTCTAACTTTTTTTGGGGTCAAAATTTTTTTGGTCCCAAAATTTTTCTAACTTTTTTTTGGGTCAAAATTTTTTCGAAGTTTTTTTTTCGGTCAAAATTTTTTTGGTCCCAAAATTTTTCAAACTTTTTTTTGGGACAAAATTTTTTCGAAGTTTTTTTTCGGTCAAAATTTTTTTGGTCCCAAAATTTTTCGAACTTTTTTTTGGGTCAAAATTTTTTTGGTCCCAAACTTTTTCAAACTTTTTTTTGGGTCAAAATTGTTTTGGTCCCAAAATTTTTCAAACTTTTTTTCGAGTCAAAATTTTTTCAAACTTTTTTTTGGGTCAAAATTTTTTTGGTCCCAAAATTTTTCAAACTTTTTTTTGGGTCAAAATTTTTTTGGTCCCAGAATTTTTCAAACTTTTTTTTTGGTCAAAATTTTTTCGAAGTTTTTTTTCGGTCAAAATTTTTTTGGTCCCAAAATTTTTCGAACTTTTTTTTGGGTCAAAATTTTTTCGAAGTTTTTTTTTCGGTCAAAATTTTTTTGGTCCCAAAATTTTTCAAACTTTTTTTTGGGTCAAAATTTTTTCGAAGTTTTTTTTCGGTCAAAATTTTTTTGGTCCCAAAATTTTTCGAACTTTTTTTTGGGTCAAAATTTTTTCGAAGTTTTTTTTTCGGTCAAAATTTTTTTGGTCTCAAAATTTTTCAAACTTTTTTTTGGGTCAAAATTTTTTCGAAGTTTTTTTTCGGTCAAAATTTTTTTGGTCCCAAAATTTTTCGAACTTTTTTTTGGGTCAAAATTTTTTTGGTCCCAAAATTTTTCGAACTTTTTTTTGGGTCAAAATTTTTTCGAAGTTTTTTTTTCGGTCAAAATTTTTTTGGTCCCAAAATTTTTCAAACTTTTTTTTTTGTCAAAATTTTCTCGAAGTTTTTTTTCGGTCAAAATTTTTTTGGTCCCAAAATTTTTCTAACTTTTTTTTCGGTCAAAATTTTTTCGAAGTTTTTTTTTCGGTCAAAATTTTTTTGGTCTCAAAATTTTTCAAACTTTTTTTTGGGTCAAAATTTTTTCGAAGTTTTTTTTCGGTCAAAATTTTTTTGGTCCCAAAATTTTTCGAACTTTTTTTTGGGTCAAAATTTTTTTGGTCCCAAAATTTTTCAAACTTTTTTTTGGGTCAAAATTTTTTCAAACTTTTTTTTGGGTCAAAATTTTTTTGGTCCCAAAATTTTTCAAACTTTTTTTTGGGTCAAAATTTTTTTGGTCCCAAAATTTTTCAAACTTTTTTTTGGGTCAAAATTTTTTCGAAGTTTTTTTTTCGGTCAAAATTGTTTTGGTCCCAAAATTTTTCAAACTTTTGTTTCTGTCAAAATTTTTTCAAACTTCTTTTTGGGTCAAAATTTTTTTGGTCCCAAAATTTTTCAATCTTTTTTTTGGGTCAAAAATTTTTTGGTCCCAAAATTTTTCAAATTTTTTTTTGGGTCAAAATTTTTTCGAAGTTTTTTTTCGGTCAAAATTTTTTTGGTCCCAAAATTTTTCGAACTTTTTTTTGGGTCAAAATTTTTTTGGTCCCAAAATTTTTCAAACTTTTTTTTGGGTCAAATTTTTTTTGGTCCCAAAATTTTTCAAACTTTTTTTTGGGTCAAAATTTTTTCAAACTTTTTTTTGGGTCAAAATTTTTTTGGTCCCAAAATTTTTCAAACTTTTTTTTGGGTCAAAATTTTTTCAAAGTTTTTTTTTCGGTCAAAATATTTTTGGTCCCAAAATTTTTCAAACTTTTTTTTGGGTCAAAATTTTTTTGGTCCCAAAATTTTTCAAACTTTTTTTTGGGTCAAAATTTTTTCGAAGTTTTTTTTTCGGTCAAAATTTTTTTGGTCCCAAAATTTTTCAAACTTTTTTTTTTGTCAAAATTTTCTCGAAGTTTTTTTTCGGTCAAAATTTTTTTGGTCCCAAAATTTTTCTAACTTTTTTTTCGGTCAAAATTTTTTCGAAGTTTTTTTTTCGGTCAAAATTTTTTTGGTCTCAAAATTTTTCAAACTTTTTTTTGGGTCAAAATTTTTTCGAAGTTTTTTTTCGGTCAAAATTTTTTTGGTCCCAAAATTTTTCGAACTTTTTTTTGGGTCAAAATTTTTTTGGTCCCAAAATTTTTCAAACTTTTTTTTGGGTCAAAATTTTTTCAAACTTTTTTTTGGGTCAAAATTTTTTTGGTCCCAAAATTTTTCAAACTTTTTTTTGGGTCAAAATTTTTTTGGTCCCAAAATTTTTCAAACTTTTTTTTGGGTCAAAATTTTTTCGAAGTTTTTTTTTCGGTCAAAATTGTTTTGGTCCCAAAATTTTTCAAACTTTTGTTTCTGTCAAAATTTTTTCAAACTTCTTTTTGGGTCAAAATTTTTTTGGTCCCAAAATTTTTCAATCTTTTTTTTGGGTCAAAAATTTTTTGGTCCCAAAATTTTTCAAATTTTTTTTTGGGTCAAAATTTTTTCGAAGTTTTTTTTCGGTCAAAATTTTTTTGGTCCCAAAATTTTTCGAACTTTTTTTTGGGTCAAAATTTTTTTGGTCCCAAAATTTTTCAAACTTTTTTTTGGGTCAAATTTTTTTTGGTCCCAAAATTTTTCAAACTTTTTTTTGGGTCAAAATTTTTTCAAACTTTTTTTTGGGTCAAAATTTTTTTGGTCCCAAAATTTTTCAAACTTTTTTTTGGGTCAAAATTTTTTCAAAGTTTTTTTTTCGGTCAAAATATTTTTGGTCCCAAAATTTTTCAAACTTTTTTTTGGGTCAAAATTTTTTTGGTCCCAAAATTTTTCAAACTTTTTTTTGGGTCAAATTTTTTTTGGTCCCAAAATTTTTCAAACTTTTTTTTGGGTCAAAATTTTTTTGGTCCCAAAATTTTTCAAACTTTTTTTTGGGTCAAAATTTTTTCGAAGTTTTTTTTTCGGTCAAAATTTTTTTGGTCCCAAAATTTTTCAAACTTTTTTTTTGGTCAAAATTTTTTCGAAGTTTTTTTTCGGTCAAAATTTTTTTGGTCCCAAAATTTTTCGAACTTTTTTTTGGGTCAAAATTTTTTTGGTCCCAAAATTTTTCAAACTTTTTTTTGGGTCAAATTTTTTTTGGTCCCAAAATTTTTCAAACTTTTTTTTGGGTCAAAATTTTTTTGGTCCCAAAATTTTTCAAACTTTTTTTTGGGTCAAAATTTTTTCGAAGTTTTTTTTTCGGTCAAAATTTTTTTGGTCCCAAAATTTTTCAAACTTATTTTTTGGTCAAAATTTTTTCGAAGTTTTTTTTCGGTCAAAATTTTTTTGGTCCCAAAATTTTCCGAACTTTTGTTTGGGTCAAAATTTTTTTGGTCCCAAAATTTTTCAAACTTTTTTTTGGGTCAAAATTTTTTCGAAGTTTTTTTTCGGTCAAACTTTTTTTGGTCCCAAAATTTTTCGAACTTTTTTTTGGGTCAAAATTTTTTTGGTCCCAAAATTTTTCAAACTTTTTTTTGGGTCAAAATTTTTTCGAAGTTTTTTTTTCGGTAAAAATTTTTTTGGTCCCAAAATTTTTCAAACTTTTTTTTCGGTCAAAATTGTTTTGGTCCGAAAATTTTTCTAACTTTTTTTTGGGTCAAAATTGTTTTGGTCCCAAAATTTTTCAAACTTTTTTTTGGGTCAAAATTTTTTCGAAGTTTTTTTTCGGTCAAAATTTTTTTGGTCCCAAAATTTTCCGAACTTTTTTTTGGGTCAAAATTTTTTTGGTCCCAAAATTTTTCAAACTTTTTTTTGGGTCAAAATTTTTTCAAACTTTTTTTTGGGTCAAAATTTTTTTGGTCCCAAAATTTTTCAAACTTTTTTTTGGGTCAAAATTTTTTCAAAGTTTTTTTTTCGGTCAAAATATTTTTGGTCCCAAAATTTTTCAAACTTTTTTTTTTGGTCAAAATTTTTTCGAAGTTTTTTTTCGGTCAAAATTTTTTTGGTCCCAAAATTTTCCGAACTTTTTTTTGGGTCAAAATTTTTTTGGTCCCAAAATTTTTCAAACTTCTTTTTGGGTCAAAATTTTTTCGAAGTTTTTTTTTCGGTCAAAATTTTTTTGGTCCCAAAATTTTTCAAACTTTTTTTTGGGTCAAAATTTTTTCGAAGTTTTTTTTTCGGTCAAAATTTTTTTGGTCCCAAAATTTTTCAAACTTCTTTTTGGGTCAAAATTTTTTCGAAGTTTTTTTTTCGGTCAAAATTTTTTTGGTCCCAAAATTTTTCAAACTTTTTTTTGGGTCAAAATTTTTTCGAAGTTTTTTTTTCGGTCAAAATTTTTTTGGTCCCAAAATTTTTCAAACTTTTTTTTGGGTCAAAATTTTTTCGAAGTTTTTTTTTCGGTCAAAATTTTTTTGGTCCCAAAATTTTTCAAACTTTTTTTTGGGTCAAAATTTTTTCGAAGTTTTTTTTTCGGTCAAAATTTTTTTGGTCCCAAAATTTTTCAAACTTTTTTTTTGGTCAAAATTTTTTCGAAGTTTTTTTTCGGTCAAAATTTTTTTGGTCCCAAAATTTTTCGAACTTTTTTTTGGGTCAAAATTTTTTTGGTCCCAAAATTTTTCAAACTTTTTTTTGGGTCAAAATTTTTTCAAACTTTTTTTTGGGTCAAAATTTTTTTGGTCCCAAAATTTTTCAAACTTTTTTTTGGGTCAAAATTTTTTTGGTCCCAAAATTTTTCAAACTTTTTTTTGGGTCAAAATTTTTTCGAAGTTTTTTTTTCGGTCAAAATTGTTTTGGTCCCAAAATTTTTCAAACTTTTGTTTCTGTCAAAATTTTTTCAAACTTCTTTTTGGGTCAAAATTTTTTTGGTCCCAAAATTTTTCAATCTTTTTTTTGGGTCAAAAATTTTTTGGTCCCAAAATTTTTCAAATTTTTTTTTGGGTCAAAATTTTTTCGAAGTTTTTTTTCGGTCAAAATTTTTTTGGTCCCAAAATTTTTCGAACTTTTTTTTGGGTCAAAATTTTTTTGGTCCCAAAATTTTTCAAACTTTTTTTTGGGTCAAATTTTTTTTGGTCCCAAAATTTTTCAAACTTTTTTTTGGGTCAAAATTTTTTCAAACTTTTTTTTGGGTCAAAATTTTTTTGGTCCCAAAATTTTTCAAACTTTTTTTTGGGTCAAAATTTTTTCAAAGTTTTTTTTTCGGTCAAAATATTTTTGGTCCCAAAATTTTTCAAACTTTTTTTTGGGTCAAAATTTTTTTGGTCCCAAAATTTTTCAAACTTTTTTTTGGGTCAAATTTTTTTTGGTCCCAAAATTTTTCAAACTTTTTTTTGGGTCAAAATTTTTTTGGTCCCAAAATTTTTCAAACTTTTTTTTGGGTCAAAATTTTTTCGAAGTTTTTTTTTCGGTCAAAATTTTTTTGGTCCCAAAATTTTTCAAACTTTTTTTTTGGTCAAAATTTTTTCGAAGTTTTTTTTCGGTCAAAATTTTTTTGGTCCCAAAATTTTTCGAACTTTTTTTTGGGTCAAAATTTTTTTGGTCCCAAAATTTTTCAAACTTTTTTTTGGGTCAAATTTTTTTTGGTCCCAAAATTTTTCAAACTTTTTTTTGGGTCAAAATTTTTTTGGTCCCAAAATTTTTCAAACTTTTTTTTGGGTCAAAATTTTTTCGAAGTTTTTTTTTCGGTCAAAATTTTTTTGGTCCCAAAATTTTTCAAACTTATTTTTTGGTCAAAATTTTTTCGAAGTTTTTTTTCGGTCAAAATTTTTTTGGTCCCAAAATTTTCCGAACTTTTGTTTGGGTCAAAATTTTTTTGGTCCCAAAATTTTTCAAACTTTTTTTTGGGTCAAAATTTTTTCGAAGTTTTTTTTCGGTCAAACTTTTTTTGGTCCCAAAATTTTTCGAACTTTTTTTTGGGTCAAAATTTTTTTGGTCCCAAAATTTTTCAAACTTTTTTTTGGGTCAAAATTTTTTCGAAGTTTTTTTTTCGGTAAAAATTTTTTTGGTCCCAAAATTTTTCAAACTTTTTTTTCGGTCAAAATTGTTTTGGTCCGAAAATTTTTCTAACTTTTTTTTGGGTCAAAATTGTTTTGGTCCCAAAATTTTTCAAACTTTTTTTTGGGTCAAAATTTTTTCGAAGTTTTTTTTTGGGTAAATATTTTTTTGGTCCCAAAATTTTTCAAACTTTTTTTTTGGTCAAAATTTTTTCGAAGTTTTTTTTCGGTCAAAATTTTTTTGGTCCCAAAATTTTCCGAACTTTTTTTTGGGTCAAAATTTTTTTGGTCCCAAAATTTTTCAAACTTTTTTTTGGGTCAAAATTTTTTCAAACTTTTTTTTGGGTCAAAATTTTTTTGGTCCCAAAATTTTTCAAACTTTTTTTTGGGTCAAAATTTTTTCAAAGTTTTTTTTTCGGTCAAAATATTTTTGGTCCCAAAATTTTTCAAACTTTTTTTTTTGGTCAAAATTTTTTCGAAGTTTTTTTTCGGTCAAAATTTTTTTGGTCCCAAAATTTTCCGAACTTTTTTTTGGGTCAAAATTTTTTTGGTCCCAAAATTTTTCAAACTTCTTTTTGGGTCAAAATTTTTTCGAAGTTTTTTTTTCGGTCAAAATTTTTTTGGTCCCAAAATTTTTCAAACTTTTTTTTGGGTCAAAATTTTTTCGAAGTTTTTTTTTCGGTCAAAATTTTTTTGGTCCCAAAATTTTTCAAACTTCTTTTTGGGTCAAAATTTTTTCGAAGTTTTTTTTTCGGTCAAAATTTTTTTGGTCCCAAAATTTTTCAAACTTTTTTTTGGGTCAAAATTTTTTCGAAGTTTTTTTTTCGGTCAAAATTTTTTTGGTCCCAAAATTTTTCAAACTTTTTTTTGGGTCAAAATTTTTTCGAAGTTTTTTTTTCGGTCAAAATTTTTTTGGTCCCAAAATTTTTCAAACTTTTTTTTGGGTCAAAATTTTTTCGAAGTTTTTTTTTCGGTCAAAATTTTTTTGGTCCCAAAATTTTTCAAACTTTTTTTTTGGTCAAAATTTTTTCGAAGTTTTTTTTCGGTCAAAATTTTTTTGGTCCCAAAATTTTCCGAACTTTTTTTTGGGTCAAAATTTTTTTGGTCCCAAAATTTTTCAAACTTTTTTTTGGGTCAAAATTTTTTCGAAGTTTTTTTTCGGTCAAAATTTTTTTGGTCCCAAAATTTTTCTAACTTTTTTTTCGGTCAAAATTTTTTTAGTCCCAAAATTTTTCGAAATTTTTTTTGGGTCAAAATTTTTTTGGTCCCAAAATTTTTCGAACTTTTTTTTCGGTCAAAATTTTTTTGGTCCCAAAATATTTCTAACTTTTTTTGGGGTCAAAATTTTTTTGGTCCCAAAATTTTTCTAACTTTTTTTTGGGTCAAAATTTTTTCGAAGTTTTTTTTTCGGTCAAAATTTTTTTGGTCCCAAAATTTTTCAAACTTTTTTTTGGGACAAAATTTTTTCGAAGTTTTTTTTCGGTCAAAATTTTTTTGGTCCCAAAATTTTTCGAACTTTTTTTTGGGTCAAAATTTTTTTGGTCCCAAACTTTTTCAAACTTTTTTTTGGGTCAAAATTGTTTTGGTCCCAAAATTTTTCAAACTTTTTTTCGAGTCAAAATTTTTTCAAACTTTTTTTTGGGTCAAAATTTTTTTGGTCCCAAAATTTTTCAAACTTTTTTTTGGGTCAAAATTTTTTTGGTCCCAGAATTTTTCAAACTTTTTTTTTGGTCAAAATTTTTTCGAAGTTTTTTTTCGGTCAAAATTTTTTTGGTCCCAAAATTTTTCGAACTTTTTTTTGGGTCAAAATTTTTTCGAAGTTTTTTTTTCGGTCAAAATTTTTTTGGTCCCAAAATTTTTCAAACTTTTTTTTGGGTCAAAATTTTTTCGAAGTTTTTTTTCGGTCAAAATTTTTTTGGTCCCAAAATTTTTCGAACTTTTTTTTGGGTCAAAATTTTTTCGAAGTTTTTTTTTCGGTCAAAATTTTTTTGGTCTCAAAATTTTTCAAACTTTTTTTTCGGTCAAAATTTTTTCGAAGTTTTTTTTCGGTCAAAATTTTTTTGGTCCCAAAATTTTTCGAACTTTTTTTTGGGTCAAAATTTTTTTGGTCCCAAAATTTTTCGAACTTTTTTTTGGGTCAAAATTTTTTCGAAGTTTTTTTTTCGGTCAAAATTTTTTTGGTCCCAAAATTTTTCAAACTTTTTTTTTGGTCAAAATTTTCTCGAAGTTTTTTTTCGGTCAAAATTTTTTTGGTCCCAAAATTTTTCTAACTTTTTTTTCGGTCAAAATTTTTTCGAAGTTTTTTTTTCGGTCAAAATTTTTTTGGTCTCAAAATTTTTCAAACTTTTTTTTGGGTCAAAATTTTTTCGAAGTTTTTTTTCGGTCAAAATTTTTTTGGTCCCAAAATTTTTCGAACTTTTTTTTGGGTCAAAATTTTTTTGGTCCCAAAATTTTTCAAACTTTTTTTTGGGTCAAAATTTTTTCAAACTTTTTTTTGGGTCAAAATTTTTTTGGTCCCAAAATTTTTCAAACTTTTTTTTGGGTCAAAATTTTTTTGGTCCCAAAATTTTTCAAACTTTTTTTTGGGTCAAAATTTTTTCGAAGTTTTTTTTTCGGTCAAAATTGTTTTGGTCCCAAAATTTTTCAAACTTTTGTTTCTGTCAAAATTTTTTCAAACTTCTTTTTGGGTCAAAATTTTTTTGGTCCCAAAATTTTTCAATCTTTTTTTTGGGTCAAAAATTTTTTGGTCCCAAAATTTTTCAAACTTTTTTTTGGGTCAAAATTTTTTCGAAGTTTTTTTTCGGTCAAAATTTTTTTGGTCCCAAAATTTTTCGAACTTTTTTTTGGGTCAAAATTTTTTTGGTCCCAAAATTTTTCAAACTTTTTTTTGGGTCAAATTTTTTTTGGTCCCAAAATTTTTCAAACTTTTTTTTGGGTCAAAATTTTTTTGGTCCCAAAATTTTTCAAACTTTTTTTTGGGTCAAAATTTTTTCGAAGTTTTTTTTTCGGTCAAAATTTTTTTGGTCCCAAAATTTTTCAAACTTTTTTTTTGGTCAAAATTTTTTCGAAGTTTTTTTTCGGTCAAAATTTTTTTGGTCCCAAAATTTTTCGAACTTTTTTTTGGGTCAAAATTTTTTTGGTCCCAAAATTTTTCAAACTTTTTTTTGGGTCAAATTTTTTTTGGTCCCAAAATTTTTCAAACTTTTTTTTGGGTCAAAATTTTTTTGGTCCCAAAATTTTTCAAACTTTTTTTTGGGTCAAAATTTTTTCGAAGTTTTTTTTTCGGTCAAAATTTTTTTGGTCCCAAAATTTTTCAAACTTTTTTTTTGGTCAAAATTTTTTCGAAGTTTTTTTTCGGTCAAAATTTTTTTGGTCCCAAAATTTTCCGAACTTTTTTTTGGGTCAAAATTTTTTTGGTCCCAAAATTTTTCAAACTTTTTTTTGGGTCAAAATTTTTTCGAAGTTTTTTTTCGGTCAAAATTTTTTTGGTCCCAAAATTTTTCTAACTTTTTTTTCGGTCAAAATTTTTTTGGTTCCAAAATTTTTCAAACTTTTTTTTTGGTCAAAATTTTTTCGAAGTTTTTTTTTCGGTCAAAATTTTTTTGGTCCCAAAATTTTTCAAACTTTTTTTTTGGTCAAAATTTTTTCGAAGTTTTTTTTCGGTCAAAATTTTTTTGGTCCCAAAATTTTCCGAACTTTTTTTTGGGTCAAAATTTTTTTGGTCCCAAAATTTTTCAAACTTTTTTTTGGGTCAAAATTTTTTCGAAGTTTTTTTTCGGTCAAAATTTTTTTGGTCCCAAAATTTTTCTAACTTTTTTTTCGGTCAAAATTTTTTTGGTTCCAAAATTTTTCAAACTTTTTTTTGTGTCAAAATTTTTTCGAAGTTTTTTTTCGGTCAAAATTTTTTTGGTCCCAAAATTTTTCGAACTTTTTTTTGGGTCAAAATTTTTTTGGTCCCAAAATTTTTCAAACTTTTTTTTGGGTCAAAATTGTTTTGGTCCCAAAATTTTTCAAACTTTTTTTTGTGTCAAAATTTTTTCAAACTTTTTTTTGGGTCAAAATTTTTTTGGTCCCAAAATTTTTCAAACTTTTTTTTCGGTCAAAATTTTTTTGGTCCCAAAATTTTTCAAACTTTTTTTTGGGTCAAAATTTTTTCGAAGTTTTTTTTTCGGTCAAAATTTTTTTGGTCCCAAAATTTTTCAAAATTTTTTCGAAGTTTTTTTTCGGTCAAAATTTTTTTGGTCCCAAAATTTTTCAAACTTTTTTTTGGGTCAAAATTTTTTCGAAGTTTTTTTTTCGGTCAAAATTTTTTTGGTCCCAAAATTTTTCAAACTTTTTTTTGGGTCAAAATTTTTTCGATGTTTTTTTTCGGTCAAAATTTTTTTGGTACCAAAATTTTTTGAACTTTTTTTTGGGTCAAAATTTTTTTGGTACCAAAATTTTTCAAACTTTTTTTTGGGTCAAAATTTTTTCGAAGTTTTTTTTTCGGTCAAAATTTTTTTGGTCCCAAAATTTTTCAAACTTTTTTTTTGGTCAAAATTTTTTCGAAGTTTTTTTTCGGTCAAAATTTTTTTGGTCCCAAAATTTTTCGAACTTTTTTTTGGGTCAAAATTTTTTTGGTCCCAAAATTTTTCAAACTTTTTTTTGGGTCAAAATTTTTTTGGTCCCAAAATTTTTCAAACTTTTTTTTGGGTCAAAATTTTTTTGGTCCCAAAATTTTTCAAACTTTTTTTTGGGTCAAAATTTTTTCGAAATTTTTTTTCGGTCAAAATTGTTTTGGTCCCAAAATTTTTCAAACTTATTTTTTGGTCAAAATTTTTTCGAAGTTTTTTTTCGGTCAAAATTTTTTTGGTCCCAAAATTTTCCGAACTTTTGTTTGGGTCAAAATTTTTTTGGTCCCAAAATTTTTCAAACTTTTTTTTGGGTCAAAATTTTTTCGAAGTTTTTTTTCGGTCAAACTTTTTTTGGTCCCAAAATTTTTCGAACTTTTTTTTGGGTCAAAATTTTTTGGTCCCAAAATTTTTCAAACTTTTTTTTGGGTCAAAATTTTTTCGAAGTTTTTTTTTCGGTAAAAATTTTTTTGGTCCCAAAATTTTTCAAACTTTTTTTGGGTCAAAATTGTTTTGGTCCGAAAATTTTTCAAACTTTTTTTTGGGTCAAAATTGTTTTGGTCCCAAAATTTTTCAAACTTTTTTTTGGGTCAAAATTTTTTTGGTCCCAAAATTTTTCAAACTTTTTTTTGGGTCAAAATTTTTTTGGTCCCAAAATTTTTCAAACTTTTTTTTGGGTCAAAATTTTTTGGTCCCAAAATTTTTCAAACTTTTTTTTGGGTCAAAATTTTTTCGAAGTTTTTTTTTCGGTCAAAATTGTTTTGGTCCCAAAATTTTTCAAACTTATTTTTTGGTCAAAATTTTTTCGAAGTTTTTTTTCGGTCAAAATTTTTTTGGTCCCAAAATTTTCCGAACTTTTGTTTGGGTCAAAATTTTTTTGGTCCCAAAATTTTTCAAACTTTTTTTTGGGTCAAAATTTTTTCGAAGTTTTTTTTCGGTCAAACTTTTTTTGGTCCCAAAATTTTTCGAACTTTTTTTTGGGTCAAAATTTTTTGGTCCCAAAATTTTTCAAACTTTTTTTTGGGTCAAAATTTTTTCGAAGTTTTTTTTTCGGTAAAAATTTTTTTGGTCCCAAAATTTTTCAAACTTTTTTTGGGTCAAAATTGTTTTGGTCCGAAAATTTTTCAAACTTTTTTTTGGGTCAAAATTGTTTTGGTCCCAAAATTTTTCAAACTTTTTTTTGGGTCAAAATTTTTTTGGTCCCAAAATTTTTCAAACTTTTTTTTGGGTCAAAATTTTTTTGGTCCCAAAATTTTTCAAACTTTTTTTTGGGTCAAAATTTTTTTGGTCCCAAAATTTTTCAAACTTTTTTTTGGGTAAAAATTTTTTTGGTCCCAAAATTTTTCAAACTTTTTTTTGGGTCAAAATTTTTTCGAAGTTTTTTTTTCGGTCAAAATTTTTTTGGTCCCAAAATTTTCCGAACTTTTTTTTGGGTCAAAATTTTTTTGGTCCCAAAATTTTTCAAACTTTTTTTTTGGTCAAAATTTTTTCGAAGTTTTTTTTCGGTCAAAATTTTTTTGGTCCCAAAATTTTCCGAACTTTTTTTTGGGTCAAAATTTTTTTGGTCCCAAAATTTTTCAAACTTTTTTTTGGGTCAAAATGGTTTTGGTCCCAAAATTTTTCAAACTTTTTTTTGTGTCAAAATTTTTTCAAACTTTTTTTTGGGTCAAAATTATTTTGGTCCCAAAATTTTTCAAACTTTTTTTTGGGTCAAAATTTTTTTGGTCCCAAAATTTTTCAAACTTTTTTTTGGGTCAAAATTTTTTCGAAGTTTTTTTTTCGGTCAAAATTTTTTTGGTCCCAAAATTTTCCGAACTTTTTTTTGGGTCAAAATTTTTTTGGTCCCAAAATTTTTCAAACTTTTTTTTGGGTCAAAATTTTTTCGAAGTTTTTTTTCGGTCAAAATTTTTTTGGTCCCAAAATTTTTCGAACTTTTTTTTGGGTCAAAATTTTTTTGGTACCAAAATTTTTCAAACTTTTTTTTGGGTCAAAATTTTTTCGAAGTTTTTTTTTCGGTCAAAATTTTTTTGGTCCCAAAATTTTTCAAAATTTTTTCGAAGTTTTTTTTCGGTCAAAATTTTTTTGGTCCCAAAATTTTTCAAACTTTTTTTTGGGTCAAAATTTTTTCGAAGTTTTTTTTTCGGTCAAAATTTTTTTGGTCCCAAAATTTTTCAAACTTTTTTTGGGTCAAAATTTTTTCGATGTTTTTTTTCGGTCAAAATTTTTTTGGTACCAAAATTTTTTGAACTTTTTTTTGGGTCAAAATTTTTTCAAAGTTTTTTTTTCGGTCAAAATATTTTTGGTCCCAAAATTTTTCAAACTTTTTTTTTGGTCAAAATTTTTTCGAAGTTTTTTTTCGGTCAAAATTTTTTTGGTCCCAAAATTTTCCGAACTTTTTTTTGGGTCAAAATTTTTTTGGTCCCAAAATTTTTCAAACTTCTTTTTGGGTCAAAATTTTTTCGAAGTTTTTTTTTCGGTCAAAATTTTCTTGGTCCCAAAATTTTTCAAACTTTTTTTTCGGTCAAAATTTTTTCGAAGTTTTTTTTTCGGTCAAAATTTTTTTGGTCCCAAAATTTTTCAAACTTTTTTTTGGGTCAAAATTTTTTCGAAGTTTTTTTTTCGGTCAAAATTTTTTTGGTCCCAAAATTTTTCAAACTTTTTTTTTGGTCAAAATTTTTTCGAAGTTTTTTTTCGGTCAAAATTTTTTTGGTCCCAAAATTTTCCGAACTTTTTTTTGGGTCAAAATTTTTTTGGTCCCAAAATTTTTCAAACTTTTTTTTGGGTCAAAATTTTTTCGAAGTTTTTTTTCGGTCAAAATTTTTTTGGTCCCAAAATTTTTCTAACTTTTTTTTCGGTCAAAATTTTTTTGGTTCCAAAATTTTTCAAACTTTTTTTTTGGTCAAAATTTTTTCGAAGTTTTTTTTTCGGTCAAAATTTTTTTGGTCCCAAAATTTTTCAAACTTTTTTTTTGGTCAAAATTTTTTCGAAGTTTTTTTTCGGTCAAAATTTTTTTGGTCCCAAAATTTTCCGAACTTTTTTTTGGGTCAAAATTTTTTTGGTCCCAAAATTTTTCAAACTTTTTTTTGGGTCAAAATTTTTTCGAAGTTTTTTTTCGGTCAAAATTTTTTTGGTCCCAAAATTTTTCTAACTTTTTTTTCGGTCAAAATTTTTTTGGTTCCAAAATTTTTCAAACTTTTTTTTGTGTCAAAATTTTTTCGAAGTTTTTTTTCGGTCAAAATTTTTTTGGTCCCAAAATTTTTCGAACTTTTTTTTGGGTCAAAATTTTTTTGGTCCCAAAATTTTTCAAACTTTTTTTTGGGTCAAAATTGTTTTGGTCCCAAAATTTTTCAAACTTTTTTTTGTGTCAAAATTTTTTCAAACTTTTTTTTGGGTCAAAATTTTTTTGGTCCCAAAATTTTTCAAACTTTTTTTTCGGTCAAAATTTTTTTGGTCCCAAAATTTTTCAAACTTTTTTTTGGGTCAAAATTTTTTCGAAGTTTTTTTTTCGGTCAAAATTTTTTTGGTCCCAAAATTTTTCAAAATTTTTTCGAAGTTTTTTTTTCGGTCAAAATTTTTTTGGTCCCAAAATTTTTCAAACTTTTTTTTGGGTCAAAACTTTTTCGAAGTTTTTTTTTCGGTCAAAATTTTTTTGGTCCCAAAATTTTTCAAACTTTTTTTTGGGTCAAAATTTTTTCGATGTTTTTTTTCGGTCAAAATTTTTTTGGTACCAAAATTTTTTGAACTTTTTTTTGGGTCAAAATTTTTTTGGTACCAAAATTTTTCAAACTTTTTTTTGGGTCAAAATTTTTTCGAAGTTTTTTTTTCGGTCAAAATTTTTTTGGTCCCAAAATTTTTCAAACTTTTTTTTTGGTCAAAATTTTTTCGAAGTTTTTTTTCGGTCAAAATTTTTTTGGTCCCAAAATTTTTCGAACTTTTTTTTGGGTCAAAATTTTTTTGGTCCCAAAATTTTTCAAACTTTTTTTTGGGTCAAAATTTTTTTGGTCCCAAAATTTTTCAAACTTTTTTTTGGGTCAAAATTTTTTTGGTCCCAAAATTTTTCAAACTTTTTTTTGGGTCAAAATTTTTTCGAAGTTTTTTTTTCGGTCAAAATTGTTTTGGTCCCAAAATTTTTCAAACTTATTTTTTGGTCAAAATTTTTTCGAAGTTTTTTTTCGGTCAAAATTTTTTTGGTCCCAAAATTTTTCAAACTTTTTTTTGGGTCAAAATTTTTTCGAAGTTTTTTTTCGGTCAAAATTTTTTTGGTCCCAAAATTTTTCTAACTTTTTTTTCGGTCAAAATTTTTTTGGTTCCAAAATTTTTCAAACTTTTTTTTTGGTCAAAATTTTTTCGAAGTTTTTTTTTCGGTCAAAATTTTTTTGGTCCCAAAATTTTTCAAACTTTTTTTTTGGTCAAAATTTTTTCGAAGTTTTTTTTCGGTCAAAATTTTTTTGGTCCCAAAATTTTCCGAACTTTTTTTTGGGTCAAAATTTTTTTGGTCCCAAAATTTTTCAAACTTTTTTTTGGGTCAAAATTTTTTCGAAGTTTTTTTTCGGTCAAAATTTTTTTGGTCCCAAAATTTTTCTAACTTTTTTTTCGGTCAAAATTTTTTTGGTTCCAAAATTTTTCAAACTTTTTTTTGTGTCAAAATTTTTTCGAAGTTTTTTTTCGGTCAAAATTTTTTTGGTCCCAAAATTTTTCGAACTTTTTTTTGGGTCAAAATTTTTTTGGTCCCAAAATTTTTCAAACTTTTTTTTGGGTCAAAATTGTTTTGGTCCCAAAATTTTTCAAACTTTTTTTTGTGTCAAAATTTTTTCAAACTTTTTTTTGAGTCAAAATTTTTTTGGTCCCAAAATTTTTTAAACTTTTTTTTCGGTCAAAATTTTTTTGGTCCCAAAATTTTTCAAACTTTTTTTTGGGTCAAAATTTTTTCGAAGTTTTTTTTTCGGTCAAAATGTTTTTGGTCCCAAAATTTTTCAAAATTTTTTCGAAGTTTTTTTTTCGGTCAAAATTTTTTTGGTCCCAAAATTTTTCAAACTTTTTTTTGGGTCAAAATTTTTTCGAAGTTTTTTTTTCGGTCAAAATTTTTTTGGTCCCAAAATTTTTCAAACTTTTTTTTGGGTGAAAATTTTTTCGATGTTTTTTTTCGGTCAAAATTTTTTTGGTACCAAAATTTTTTGAACTTTTTTTTGGGTCAAAATTTTTTTGGTACCAAAATTTTTCAAACTTTTTTTTGGGTCAAAATTTTTTCGAAGTTTTTTTTTCGGTCAAAATTTTTTTGGTCCCAAAATTTTTCAAACTTTTTTTTTGGTCAAAATTTTTTCGAAGTTTTTTTTCGGTCAAAATTTTTTTGGTCCCAAAATTTTTCGAACTTTTTTTTGGGTCAAAATTTTTTTGGTCCCAAAATTTTTCAAACTTTTTTTTGGGTCAAAATTTTTTTGGTCCCAAAATTTTTCAAACTTTTTTTTGGGTCAAAATTTTTTTGGTCCCAAAATTTTTCAAACTTTTTTTTGGGTCAAAATTTTTTCGAAGTTTTTTTTTCGGTCAAAATTGTTTTGGTCCCAAAATTTTTCAAACTTATTTTTTGGTCAAAATTTTTTCGAAGTTTTTTTTCGGTCAAAATTTTTTTGGTCCCAAAATTTTCCGAACTTTTGTTTGGGTCAAAATTTTTTTGGTCCCAAAATTTTTCAAACTTTTTTTTGGGTCAAAATTTTTTCGAAGTTTTTTTTCGGTCAAAATTTTTTTGGTCCCAAAATTTTTCGAACTTTTTTTTGGGTCAAAATTTTTTGGTCCCAAAATTTTTCAAACTTTTTTTTGGGTCAAAATTTTTTCGAAGTTTTTTTTTCGGTAAAAATTTTTTTGGTCCCAAAATTTTTCAAACTTTTTTTGGGTCAAAATTGTTTTGGTCCGAAAATTTTTCAAACTTTTTTTTGGGTCAAAATTGTTTTGGTCCCAAAATTTTTCAAACTTTTTTTTGGGTCAAAATTTTTTTGGTCCCAAAATTTTTCAAACTTTTTTTTGGGTCAAAATTTTTTTGGTCCCAAAATTTTTCAAACTTTTTTTTGGGTCAAAATTTTTTTGGTCCCAAAATTTTTCAAACTTTTTTTTGGGTAAAAATTTTTTTGGTCCCAAAATTTTTCAAACTTTTTTTTGGGTCAAAATTTATTCGAAGTTTTTTTTTCGGTCAAAATTTTTTTGGTCCCAAAATTTTCCGAACTTTTTTTTGGGTCAAAATTTTTTTGGTCCCAAAATTTTTCAAACTTTTTTTTTGGTCAAAATTTTTTCGAAGTTTTTTTTCGGTCAAAATTTTTTTGGTCCCAAAATTTTCCGAACTTTTTTTTGGGTCAAAATTTTTTTGGTCCCAAAATTTTTCAAACTTTTTTTTGGGTCAAAATGGTTTTGGTCCCAAAATTTTTCAAACTTTTTTTTGTGTCAAAATTTTTTCAAACTTTTTTTTGGGTCAAAATTATTTTGGTCCCAAAATTTTTCAAACTTTTTTTTGGGTCAAAATTTTTTTGGTCCCAAAATTTTTCAAACTTTTTTTTGGGTCAAAATTTTTTCGAAGTTTTTTTTTCGGTCAAAATTTTTTTGGTCCCAAAATTTTCCGAACTTTTTTTTGGGTCAAAATTTTTTTGGTCCCAAAATTTTTCAAACTTTTTTTTGGGTCAAAATTTTTTCGAAGTTTTTTTTCGGTCAAAATTTTTTTGGTCCCAAAATTTTTCGAACTTTTTTTTGGGTCAAAATTTTTTTGGTACCAAAATTTTTCAAACTTTTTTTTGGGTCAAAATTTTTTCGAAGTTTTTTTTTCGGTCAAAATTTTTTTGGTCCCAAAATTTTTCAAACTTTTTTTTTGGTCAAAATTTTTTCGAAGTTTTTTTTCGGTCAAAATTTTTTTGGTCCCAAAATTTTTCTAACTTTTTTTTGGGTCAAAATTTTTTCGAAGTTTTTTTTCGGTCAAAATTTTTTTGGTCCCAAAATTTTCCGAACTTTTTTTTGGGTCAAAATTTTTTTGGTCCCAAAATTTTTCAAACTTTTTTTTTGTTCAAAATTTTTTCGAAGTTTTTTTTCGGTCAAAATTTTTTTGGTCCCAAAATTTTTCTAACTTTTTTTTGGGTCAAAATTTTTTCGAAGTTTTTTTTCGGTCAAAATTTTTTTGGTCCCAAAATTTTCCGAACTTTTTTTTGGGTCAAAATTTTTTTGGTCCCAAAATTTTTCAAACTTTTTTTTGGGTCAAAATTTTTTCGACGTTTTTTTTTCGGTCAAAATTTTTTTGGTCCCAAAATTTTCCGAACTTTTTTTTGGGTCAAAATTTTTTTGGTCCCAAAATTTTTCAAACTTTTTTTTTGGTCAAAATTTTTTCGAAGTTTTTTTTCGGTCAAAATTTTTTTGGTCCCAAAATTTTCCGAACTTTTTTTTGGGTCAAAATTTTTTTGGTCCCAAAATTTTTCAAACTTTTTTTTGGGTCAAAATGGTTTTGGTCCCAAAATTTTTCAAACTTTTTTTTGTGTCAAAATTTTTTCAAACTTTTTTTTGTGTCAAAATTATTTTGGTCCCAAAATTTTTCAAACTTTTTTTTGGGTCAAAATTTTTTTGGTCCCAAAATTTTTCAAACTTTTTTTTGGGTCAAAATTTTTTCGAAGTTTTTTTTTCGGTCAAAATTTTTTTGGTCCCAAAATTTTCCGAACTTTTTTTTGGGTCAAAATTTTTTTGGTCCCAAAATTTTTCAAACTTTTTTTTGGGTCAAAATTTTTTCGAAGTTTTTTTTCGGTCAAAATTTTTTTGGTCCCAAAATTTTTCGAACTTTTTTTTGGGTCAAAATTTTTTTGGTACCAAAATTTTTCAAACTTTTTTTTGGGTCAAAATTTTTTCGAAGTTTTTTTTTCGGTCAAAATTTTTTTGGTCCCAAAATTTTTCAAACTTTTTTTTTGGTCAAAATTTTTTCGAAGTTTTTTTTCGGTCAAAATTTTTTTGGTCCCAAAATTTTTCTAACTTTTTTTTGGGTCAAAATTTTTTCGAAGTTTTTTTTCGGTCAAAATTTTTTTGGTCCCAAAATTTTCCGAACTTTTTTTTGGGTCAAAATTTTTTTGGTCCCAAAATTTTTCAAACTTTTTTTTGGGTCAAAATTTTTTCGACGTTTTTTTTTCGGTCAAAATTTTTTTGGTCCCAAAATTTTTCAAACTTTTTTTTTGGTCAAAATTTTTTCGAAGTTTTTTTTCGGTCAAAATTTTTTTGGTCCCAAAATTTTTCTAACTTTTTTTTGGGTCAAAATTTTTTCGAAGTTTTTTTTCGGTCAAAATTTTTTTGGTCCCAAAATTTTCCGAACTTTTTTTTGGGTCAAAATTTTTTTGGTCCCAAAATTTTTCAAACTTTTTTTTGGGTCAAAATTTTTTCGAAGTTTTTTTTCGGTCAAAATTTTTTTGGTCCCAAAATTTTTCAAACTTTTTTTTGGGTCAAAATTTTTTTGGTCCCAAAATTTTTCAAACTTTTTTTTGGGTCAAAATTTTTTCGACGTTTTTTTTTTCGGTCAAAATTTTTTTGGTCCCAAAATTTTTCAAACTTTTTTTTTGGTCAAAATTTTTTCGAAGTTTTTTTTCGGTCAAAATTTTTTTGGTCCCAAAATTTTCCGAACTTTTTTTTGGGTCAAAATTTTTTTGGCCCCAAAATTTTTCAAACTTTTTTTTGGGTCAAAATTTTTTCGAAGTTTTTTTTCGGTCAAAATTTTTTTGGTCCCAAAATTTTTCGAACTTTTTTTTGGGTCAAAATTTTTTTGGTCCCAAAATTTTTCAAACTTTTTTTTTGGTCAAAATTTTTTCGAAGTTTTTTTTTCGGTCAAAATTTTTTTGGTCCCAAAATTTTTCAAACTTTTTTTTGGGTCAAAATTTTTTCGAAGTTTTTTTTCGGTCAAAATTTTTTTGGTCCCAAAATTTTCCGAACTTTTTTTTGGGTCAAAATTTTTTTGGTCCCAAAATTTTTCAAACTTTTTTTTGGGTCAAAATTTTTTCGAAGTTTTTTTTCGGTCAAAATGTTTTCGAAGTTTTTTTTCAAACTTTTTTTTTGGGTCAAAATTGTTTTGGTCCCAAAATTTTTCAAACTTTTTTTTGTGTCAAAATTTTTTCAAACTTTTTTTTGGGTCAAAATTTTTTTGGTCCCAAAATTTTTCAAACTTTTTTTTGGGTCAAAATTTTTTTGGTCCCAAAATTTTTCAAACTTTTTTTTGGGTCAAAATTTTTTCGACGTTTTTTTTTCGGTCAAAATTTTTTCGAAGTTTTTTTTCGGTCAAAATTTTTTTGGTCCCAAAATTTTCCGAACTTTTTTTTGGGTCAAAATTTTTTGGCCCCAAAATTTTTCAAACTTTTTTTTGGGTCAAAATTTTTTCGAAGTTTTTTTTCGGTCAAAATTTTTTTGGTCCCAAAATTTTTCGAACTTTTTTTTGGGTCAAAATTTTTTTGGTCCCAAAATTTTTCAAACTTTTTTTTTGGTCAAAATTTTTTCGAAGTTTTTTTTTCGGTCAAAATTTTTTTGGTCCCAAAATTTTTCAAACTTTTTTTTGGGTCAAACTTTTTTCGAAGTTTTTTTTCGGTCAAAATTTTTTTGGTCCCAAAATTTTTCGAACTTTTTTTTTGGGTCAAAATTTTTTTGGTACCAAAATTTTTCAAACTTTTTTTTGGGTCAAAATTTTTTCGAATTTTTTTTTTCGGTCAAAATTTTTTTGGTCCCAAAATTTTTCAAACTTTTTTTTTGGTCAAAATTTTTTCGACGTTTTTTTTCGGTCAAACTTTTTTTGGTCCCAAAATTTTTCTAACTTTTTTTTGGGTCAAAATTTTTTCGAACTTTTTTTTCGGTCAAAATTTTTTTGGTCCCAAAATTTTTCAAACTTTTTTTTGGGTCAACATTTTTTCGAAGTTTTTTTTCGGTCAAAATTTTTTTGGTCCCAAAATTTTTCAAACTTTTTTTTGGGTCAAAATTTTTTTGGTCCCAAAATTTTTCAAACTTTTTTTTGGGTCAAAATTGTTTTGGTCCCAAAATTTTTCAAACTTTTTTTTGTGTCAAAATATTTTCAAACTTTTTTTTGGGTCAAAATTTTTTTGGTCCCAAAATTTTTCAAACTTTTTTTTGGGTCAAAATTTTTTTGGTCCCAAAATTTTTCAAACTTTTTTTTGGGTCAAAATTTTTTTGAAGTTTTTTTTTCGGTCAAAATTTTTTTGGTCCCAAAATTTTTCAAACTTTTTTTTGGTCAAAATTTTTTCGAAGTTTTTTTTCGGTCCAAATTTTTTTGGTCCCAAAATTTTTCAAACTTTTTTTTGGGTCAAAATTTTTTCGAAGTTTTTTTTCGGTCAAAATTTTTTTGGTCCCAAAATTTTTCAAACTTTTTTTTGGGTCAAAATTTTTTTGGTCCCAAAATTTTTCAAACTTTTTTTTGGGTCAAAATTTTTTCGAAGTTTTTTTCGGTCAAATTTTTTTTGGTCCCAAAATTTTTCAAACTTTTTTTTGGGTCAAAATTTTTTCGAAGTTTTTTTTCGGTCAAAATTTTTTTGGTCCCAAAATTTTTCGAACTTTTTTTTGGGTCAAAATTTTTTTGGTCCCAAAATTTTTCAAACTTTTTTTTGGGTCAAAATTGTTTTGGTCCCAAAATTTTTCAAACTTTTTTTTGTGTCAAAATTTTTTCAAACTTTTTTTTGAGTCAAAATTTTTTTGGTCCCAAAATTTTTTAAACTTTTTTTTCGGTCAAAATTTTTTTGGTCCCAAAGTTTTTCAAACTTTTTTTTGGGTCAAAATTTTTTCGAAGTTTTTTTTTCGGTCAAAATGTTTTTGGTCCCAAAATTTTTCAAAATTTTTTCGAAGTTTTTTTTTCGGTCAAAATTTTTTTGGTCCCAAAATTTTTCAAACTTTTTTTTGGGTCAAAATTTTTTCGAAGTTTTTTTTTCGGTCAAAATTTTTTTGGTCCCAAAATTTTTCAAACTTTTTTTTGGGTGAAAATTTTTTCGATGTTTTTTTTCGGTCAAAATTTTTTTGGTACCAAAATTTTTTGAACTTTTTTTTGGGTCAAAATTTTTTTGGTACCAAAATTTTTCAAACTTTTTTTTGGGTCAAAATTTTTTCGAAGTTTTTTTTTCGGTCAAAATTTTTTTGGTCCCAAAATTTTTCAAACTTTTTTTTTGGTCAAAATTTTTTCGAAGTTTTTTTTCGGTCAAAATTTTTTTGGTCCCAAAATTTTTCGAACTTTTTTTTGGGTCAAAATTTTTTTGGTCCCAAAATTTTTCAAACTTTTTTTTGGGTCAAAATTTTTTTGGTCCCAAAATTTTTCAAACTTTTTTTTGGGTCAAAATTTTTTTGGTCCCAAAATTTTTCAAACTTTTTTTTGGGTCAAAATTTTTTCGAAGTTTTTTTTTCGGTCAAAATTGTTTTGGTCCCAAAATTTTTCAAACTTATTTTTTGGTCAAAATTTTTTCGAAGTTTTTTTTCGGTCAAAATTTTTTTGGTCCCAAAATTTTCCGAACTTTTGTTTGGGTCAAAATTTTTTTGGTCCCAAAATTTTTCAAACTTTTTTTTGGGTCAAAATTTTTTCGAAGTTTTTTTTCGGTCAAAATTTTTTTGGTCCCAAAATTTTTCGAACTTTTTTTTGGGTCAAAATTTTTTGGTCCCAAAATTTTTCAAACTTTTTTTTGGGTCAAAATTTTTTCGAAGTTTTTTTTTCGGTAAAAATTTTTTTGGTCCCAAAATTTTTCAAACTTTTTTTGGGTCAAAATTGTTTTGGTCCGAAAATTTTTCAAACTTTTTTTTGGGTCAAAATTGTTTTGGTCCCAAAATTTTTCAAACTTTTTTTTGGGTCAAAATTTTTTTGGTCCCAAAATTTTTCAAACTTTTTTTTGGGTCAAAATTTTTTTGGTCCCAAAATTTTTCAAACTTTTTTTTGGGTCAAAATTTTTTTGGTCCCAAAATTTTTCAAACTTTTTTTTGGGTAAAAATTTTTTTGGTCCCAAAATTTTTCAAACTTTTTTTTGGGTCAAAATTTATTCGAAGTTTTTTTTTCGGTCAAAATTTTTTTGGTCCCAAAATTTTCCGAACTTTTTTTTGGGTCAAAATTTTTTTGGTCCCAAAATTTTTCAAACTTTTTTTTTGGTCAAAATTTTTTCGAAGTTTTTTTTCGGTCAAAATTTTTTTGGTCCCAAAATTTTCCGAACTTTTTTTTGGGTCAAAATTTTTTTGGTCCCAAAATTTTTCAAACTTTTTTTTGGGTCAAAATGGTTTTGGTCCCAAAATTTTTCAAACTTTTTTTTGTGTCAAAATTTTTTCAAACTTTTTTTTGGGTCAAAATTATTTTGGTCCCAAAATTTTTCAAACTTTTTTTTGGGTCAAAATTTTTTTGGTCCCAAAATTTTTCAAACTTTTTTTTGGGTCAAAATTTTTTCGAAGTTTTTTTTTCGGTCAAAATTTTTTTGGTCCCAAAATTTTCCGAACTTTTTTTTGGGTCAAAATTTTTTTGGTCCCAAAATTTTTCAAACTTTTTTTTGGGTCAAAATTTTTTCGAAGTTTTTTTTCGGTCAAAATTTTTTTGGTCCCAAAATTTTTCGAACTTTTTTTTGGGTCAAAATTTTTTTGGTACCAAAATTTTTCAAACTTTTTTTTGGGTCAAAATTTTTTCGAAGTTTTTTTTTCGGTCAAAATTTTTTTGGTCCCAAAATTTTTCAAACTTTTTTTTTGGTCAAAATTTTTTCGAAGTTTTTTTTCGGTCAAAATTTTTTTGGTCCCAAAATTTTTCTAACTTTTTTTTGGGTCAAAATTTTTTCGAAGTTTTTTTTCGGTCAAAATTTTTTTGGTCCCAAAATTTTCCGAACTTTTTTTTGGGTCAAAATTTTTTTGGTCCCAAAATTTTTCAAACTTTTTTTTTGTTCAAAATTTTTTCGAAGTTTTTTTTCGGTCAAAATTTTTTTGGTCCCAAAATTTTTCTAACTTTTTTTTGGGTCAAAATTTTTTCGAAGTTTTTTTTCGGTCAAAATTTTTTTGGTCCCAAAATTTTCCGAACTTTTTTTTGGGTCAAAATTTTTTTGGTCCCAAAATTTTTCAAACTTTTTTTTGGGTCAAAATTTTTTCGACGTTTTTTTTTCGGTCAAAATTTTTTTGGTCCCAAAATTTTCCGAACTTTTTTTTGGGTCAAAATTTTTTTGGTCCCAAAATTTTTCAAACTTTTTTTTTGGTCAAAATTTTTTCGAAGTTTTTTTTCGGTCAAAATTTTTTTGGTCCCAAAATTTTCCGAACTTTTTTTTGGGTCAAAATTTTTTTGGTCCCAAAATTTTTCAAACTTTTTTTTGGGTCAAAATGGTTTTGGTCCCAAAATTTTTCAAACTTTTTTTTGTGTCAAAATTTTTTCAAACTTTTTTTTGTGTCAAAATTATTTTGGTCCCAAAATTTTTCAAACTTTTTTTTGGGTCAAAATTTTTTTGGTCCCAAAATTTTTCAAACTTTTTTTTGGGTCAAAATTTTTTCGAAGTTTTTTTTTCGGTCAAAATTTTTTTGGTCCCAAAATTTTCCGAACTTTTTTTTGGGTCAAAATTTTTTTGGTCCCAAAATTTTTCAAACTTTTTTTTGGGTCAAAATTTTTTCGAAGTTTTTTTTCGGTCAAAATTTTTTTGGTCCCAAAATTTTTCGAACTTTTTTTTGGGTCAAAATTTTTTTGGTACCAAAATTTTTCAAACTTTTTTTTGGGTCAAAATTTTTTCGAAGTTTTTTTTTCGGTCAAAATTTTTTTGGTCCCAAAATTTTTCAAACTTTTTTTTTGGTCAAAATTTTTTCGAAGTTTTTTTTCGGTCAAAATTTTTTTGGTCCCAAAATTTTTCTAACTTTTTTTTGGGTCAAAATTTTTTCGAAGTTTTTTTTCGGTCAAAATTTTTTTGGTCCCAAAATTTTCCGAACTTTTTTTTGGGTCAAAATTTTTTTGGTCCCAAAATTTTTCAAACTTTTTTTTGGGTCAAAATTTTTTCGACGTTTTTTTTTCGGTCAAAATTTTTTTGGTCCCAAAATTTTTCAAACTTTTTTTTTGGTCAAAATTTTTTCGAAGTTTTTTTTCGGTCAAAATTTTTTTGGTCCCAAAATTTTTCTAACTTTTTTTTGGGTCAAAATTTTTTCGAAGTTTTTTTTCGGTCAAAATTTTTTTGGTCCCAAAATTTTCCGAACTTTTTTTTGGGTCAAAATTTTTTTGGTCCCAAAATTTTTCAAACTTTTTTTTGGGTCAAAATTTTTTCGAAGTTTTTTTTCGGTCAAAATTTTTTTGGTCCCAAAATTTTTCAAACTTTTTTTTGGGTCAAAATTTTTTTGGTCCCAAAATTTTTCAAACTTTTTTTTGGGTCAAAATTTTTTCGACGTTTTTTTTTCGGTCAAAATTTTTTTGGTCCCAAAATTTTTCAAACTTTTTTTTTGGTCAAAATTTTTTCGAAGTTTTTTTTCGGTCAAAATTTTTTTGGTCCCAAAATTTTCCGAACTTTTTTTTGGGTCAAAATTTTTTTGGCCCCAAAATTTTTCAAACTTTTTTTTGGGTCAAAATTTTTTCGAAGTTTTTTTTCGGTCAAAATTTTTTTGGTCCCAAAATTTTTCGAACTTTTTTTTGGGTCAAAATTTTTTTGGTCCCAAAATTTTTCAAACTTTTTTTTTGGTCAAAATTTTTTCGAAGTTTTTTTTTCGGTCAAAATTTTTTTGGTCCCAAAATTTTTCAAACTTTTTTTTGGGTCAAAATTTTTTCGAAGTTTTTTTTCGGTCAAAATTTTTTTGGTCCCAAAATTTTCCGAACTTTTTTTTGGGTCAAAATTTTTTTGGTCCCAAAATTTTTCAAACTTTTTTTTGGGTCAAAATTTTTTCGAAGTTTTTTTTCGGTCAAAATGTTTTCGAAGTTTTTTTTCAAACTTTTTTTTTGGGTCAAAATTGTTTTGGTCCCAAAATTTTTCAAACTTTTTTTTGTGTCAAAATTTTTTCAAACTTTTTTTTGGGTCAAAATTTTTTTGGTCCCAAAATTTTTCAAACTTTTTTTTGGGTCAAAATTTTTTTGGTCCCAAAATTTTTCAAACTTTTTTTTGGGTCAAAATTTTTTCGACGTTTTTTTTTCGGTCAAAATTTTTTCGAAGTTTTTTTTCGGTCAAAATTTTTTTGGTCCCAAAATTTTCCGAACTTTTTTTTGGGTCAAAATTTTTTGGCCCCAAAATTTTTCAAACTTTTTTTTGGGTCAAAATTTTTTCGAAGTTTTTTTTCGGTCAAAATTTTTTTGGTCCCAAAATTTTTCGAACTTTTTTTTGGGTCAAAATTTTTTTGGTCCCAAAATTTTTCAAACTTTTTTTTTGGTCAAAATTTTTTCGAAGTTTTTTTTTCGGTCAAAATTTTTTTGGTCCCAAAATTTTTCAAACTTTTTTTTGGGTCAAACTTTTTTCGAAGTTTTTTTTCGGTCAAAATTTTTTTGGTCCCAAAATTTTTCGAACTTTTTTTTTGGGTCAAAATTTTTTTGGTACCAAAATTTTTCAAACTTTTTTTTGGGTCAAAATTTTTTCGAATTTTTTTTTTCGGTCAAAATTTTTTTGGTCCCAAAATTTTTCAAACTTTTTTTTTGGTCAAAATTTTTTCGACGTTTTTTTTCGGTCAAACTTTTTTTGGTCCCAAAATTTTTCTAACTTTTTTTTGGGTCAAAATTTTTTCGAACTTTTTTTTCGGTCAAAATTTTTTTGGTCCCAAAATTTTTCAAACTTTTTTTTGGGTCAACATTTTTTCGAAGTTTTTTTTCGGTCAAAATTTTTTTGGTCCCAAAATTTTTCAAACTTTTTTTTGGGTCAAAATTTTTTTGGTCCCAAAATTTTTCAAACTTTTTTTTGGGTCAAAATTGTTTTGGTCCCAAAATTTTTCAAACTTTTTTTTGTGTCAAAATATTTTCAAACTTTTTTTTGGGTCAAAATTTTTTTGGTCCCAAAATTTTTCAAACTTTTTTTTGGGTCAAAATTTTTTTGGTCCCAAAATTTTTCAAACTTTTTTTTGGGTCAAAATTTTTTTGAAGTTTTTTTTTCGGTCAAAATTTTTTTGGTCCCAAAATTTTTCAAACTTTTTTTTGGTCAAAATTTTTTCGAAGTTTTTTTTCGGTCCAAATTTTTTTGGTCCCAAAATTTTTCAAACTTTTTTTTGGGTCAAAATTTTTTCGAAGTTTTTTTTCGGTCAAAATTTTTTTGGTCCCAAAATTTTTCAAACTTTTTTTTGGGTCAAAATTTTTTTGGTCCCAAAATTTTTCAAACTTTTTTTTGGGTCAAAATTTTTTCGAAGTTTTTTTCGGTCAAATTTTTTTTGGTCCCAAAATTTTTCAAACTTTTTTTTGGGTCAAAATTTTTTCGAAGTTTTTTTTCGGTCAAAATTTTTTTGGTCCCAAAATTTTTCGAACTTTTTTTTGGGTCAAAATTTTTTTGGTCCCAAAATTTTTCAAACTTTTTTTTGGGTCAAAATTGTTTTGGTCCCAAAATTTTTCAAACTTTTTTTTGGGTCAAAATTTTTTCAAACTTCTTTTTGGGTCAAAATTTTTTTGGTCCCAAAATTTTTCAAACTTTTTTTTGGGTCAAAATTTTTTTGGTCCCAAAATTTTTCAAACTTTTTTTTGGGTCAAAATTTTTTCGAAGTTTTTTTTTCGGTCAAAATTTTTTTGGTCCCAAAATTTTTCAAACTTTTTTTTGGGTCAAAATTTTTTTGGTCCCAAAATTTTTCAAACTTTTTTTTGGGTCAAAATTTTTTCGAAGTTTTTTTTTCGGTCAAAATTTTTTTGGTCCCAAAATTTTTTCGAAGTTTTTTTTCGGTCAAAATTTTTTTGGTCCCAAAATTTTCCGAACTTTTTTTTTGGGTCAAAATTTTTTTGGTCCCAAAACTTTTCAAACTTTTTTTTGGGTCAAAATTTTTTCGAAGTTTTTTTTTCGGTCAAAATTTTTTTGGTCCCAAAATTTTTCAAACTTTTTTTTGGGTCAAAATTTTTTCGAAGTTTTTTTTCGGTCAAAATTTTTTTGGTCCCAAAATTTTTCAAACTTTTTTTTGGGTCAAAATTTTTTTGGTCCCAAAATTTTTCAAACTTTTTTTTGGGTCAAAATTTTTTCGACGTTTTTTTTTCGGTCAAAATTTTTTTGGTCCCAAAATTTTTCAAACTTTTTTTTTGGTCAAAATTTTTTCGAAGTTTTTTTTCGGTCAAAATTTTTTTGGTCCCAAAATTTTCCGAACTTTTTTTTGGGTCAAAATTTTTTTGGCCCCAAAATTTTTCAAACTTTTTTTTGGGTCAAAATTTTTTCGAAGTTTTTTTTCGGTCAAAATTTTTTTGGTCCCAAAATTTTTCGAACTTTTTTTTGGGTCAAAATTTTTTTGGTCCCAAAATTTTTCAAACTTTTTTTTTGGTCAAAATTTTTTCGAAGTTTTTTTTTCGGTCAAAATTTTTTTGGTCCCAAAATTTTTCAAACTTTTTTTTGGGTCAAAATTTTTTCGAAGTTTTTTTTCGGTCAAAATTTTTTTGGTCCCAAAATTTTCCGAACTTTTTTTTGGGTCAAAATTTTTTTGGTCCCAAAATTTTTCAAACTTTTTTTTGGGTCAAAATTTTTTCGAAGTTTTTTTTCGGTCAAAATGTTTTCGAAGTTTTTTTTCAAACTTTTTTTTTGGGTCAAAATTGTTTTGGTCCCAAAATTTTTCAAACTTTTTTTTGTGTCAAAATTTTTTCAAACTTTTTTTTGGGTCAAAATTTTTTTGGTCCCAAAATTTTTCAAACTTTTTTTTGGGTCAAAATTTTTTTGGTCCCAAAATTTTTCAAACTTTTTTTTGGGTCAAAATTTTTTCGACGTTTTTTTTTCGGTCAAAATTTTTTCGAAGTTTTTTTTCGGTCAAAATTTTTTTGGTCCCAAAATTTTCCGAACTTTTTTTTGGGTCAAAATTTTTTGGCCCCAAAATTTTTCAAACTTTTTTTTGGGTCAAAATTTTTTCGAAGTTTTTTTTCGGTCAAAATTTTTTTGGTCCCAAAATTTTTCGAACTTTTTTTTGGGTCAAAATTTTTTTGGTCCCAAAATTTTTCAAACTTTTTTTTTGGTCAAAATTTTTTCGAAGTTTTTTTTTCGGTCAAAATTTTTTTGGTCCCAAAATTTTTCAAACTTTTTTTTGGGTCAAACTTTTTTCGAAGTTTTTTTTCGGTCAAAATTTTTTTGGTCCCAAAATTTTTCGAACTTTTTTTTTGGGTCAAAATTTTTTTGGTACCAAAATTTTTCAAACTTTTTTTTGGGTCAAAATTTTTTCGAATTTTTTTTTTCGGTCAAAATTTTTTTGGTCCCAAAATTTTTCAAACTTTTTTTTTGGTCAAAATTTTTTCGACGTTTTTTTTCGGTCAAACTTTTTTTGGTCCCAAAATTTTTCTAACTTTTTTTTGGGTCAAAATTTTTTCGAACTTTTTTTTCGGTCAAAATTTTTTTGGTCCCAAAATTTTTCAAACTTTTTTTTGGGTCAACATTTTTTCGAAGTTTTTTTTCGGTCAAAATTTTTTTGGTCCCAAAATTTTTCAAACTTTTTTTTGGGTCAAAATTTTTTTGGTCCCAAAATTTTTCAAACTTTTTTTTGGGTCAAAATTGTTTTGGTCCCAAAATTTTTCAAACTTTTTTTTGTGTCAAAATATTTTCAAACTTTTTTTTGGGTCAAAATTTTTTTGGTCCCAAAATTTTTCAAACTTTTTTTTGGGTCAAAATTTTTTTGGTCCCAAAATTTTTCAAACTTTTTTTTGGGTCAAAATTTTTTTGAAGTTTTTTTTTCGGTCAAAATTTTTTTGGTCCCAAAATTTTTCAAACTTTTTTTTGGTCAAAATTTTTTCGAAGTTTTTTTTCGGTCCAAATTTTTTTGGTCCCAAAATTTTTCAAACTTTTTTTTGGGTCAAAATTTTTTCGAAGTTTTTTTTCGGTCAAAATTTTTTTGGTCCCAAAATTTTTCAAACTTTTTTTTGGGTCAAAATTTTTTTGGTCCCAAAATTTTTCAAACTTTTTTTTGGGTCAAAATTTTTTCGAAGTTTTTTTCGGTCAAATTTTTTTTGGTCCCAAAATTTTTCAAACTTTTTTTTGGGTCAAAATTTTTTCGAAGTTTTTTTTCGGTCAAAATTTTTTTGGTCCCAAAATTTTTCGAACTTTTTTTTGGGTCAAAATTTTTTTGGTCCCAAAATTTTTCAAACTTTTTTTTGGGTCAAAATTGTTTTGGTCCCAAAATTTTTCAAACTTTTTTTTGGGTCAAAATTTTTTCAAACTTCTTTTTGGGTCAAAATTTTTTTGGTCCCAAAATTTTTCAAACTTTTTTTTGGGTCAAAATTTTTTTGGTCCCAAAATTTTTCAAACTTTTTTTTGGGTCAAAATTTTTTCGAAGTTTTTTTTTCGGTCAAAATTTTTTTGGTCCCAAAATTTTTCAAACTTTTTTTTGGGTCAAAATTTTTTTGGTCCCAAAATTTTTCAAACTTTTTTTTGGGTCAAAATTTTTTCGAAGTTTTTTTTTCGGTCAAAATTTTTTTGGTCCCAAAATTTTTTCGAAGTTTTTTTTCGGTCAAAATTTTTTTGGTCCCAAAATTTTCCGAACTTTTTTTTTGGGTCAAAATTTTTTTGGTCCCAAAACTTTTCAAACTTTTTTTTGGGTCAAAATTTTTTCGAAGTTTTTTTTTCGGTCAAAATTTTTTTGGTCCCAAAATTTTTCAAACTTTTTTTTGGGTCAAAATTTTTTCGAAGTTTTTTTTCGGTCAAAATTTTTTTGGTCCCAAAATTTTTCGAACTTTTTTTTGTGTCAAAATTTTTTCAAACTTTTTTTTGGGTCAAAATTTTTTTGGTCCCAAAATTTTTCAAACTTTTTTTTGGGTCAAAATTTTTTTGGTCCCAAAATTTTTCAAACTTTTTTTTGGGTCAAATTTTTTTCGAAGTTTTATTTTGGTCAAAATTTTTTTGGTCCCAAAATTTTTCAAACTTTTTTTTGGGTCAAAATTTTTTTGGTCCCAAAATTTTTCAAACTTTTTTTTGGGTCAAAATTTTTTCGAAGTTTTTTTTTCGGTCAAAATTTTTTTGGTCCCAAAATTTTTCAAACTTTTTTTTGGGTCAAAATTGTTTTGGTCCCAAAATTTTTCAAACTTTTTTTTGTGTCAAAATTTTTTCAAACTTTTTTTTGGGTCAAAATTTTTTTGGTCCCAAAATTTTTCAAACTTTTTTTTGGGTCAAAATTTTTTCGAAGTTTTTTTTTCGGTCAAAATTTTTTTGGTCCCAAAATTTTTCAAACTTTTTTTTGGGTCAAAATTTTTTTGGTCCCAAAATTTTTCAAACTTTTTTTTGGGTCAAAATTTTTTCGAAGTTTTTTTTTCGGTCAAAATTTTTTTGGTCCCAAAATTTTTTCGAAGTTTTTTTTCGGTCAAAATTTTTTTGGTCCCAAAATTTTCCGAACTTTTTTTTTGGGTCAAAATTTTTTTGGTCCCAAAACTTTTCAAACTTTTTTTTGGGTCAAAATTTTTTCGAAGTTTTTTTTTCGGTCAAAATTTTTTTGGTCCCAAAATTTTTCAAACTTTTTTTTGGGTCAAAATTTTTTCGAAGTATTTTTTCGGTCAAAATTTTTTTGGTCCCAAAATTTTTCGAACTTTTTTTTGTGTCAAAATTTTTTCGAACTTTTTTTTGGGTCAAAATTTTTTTGGTCCCAAAATTTTTCAAACTTTTTTTTGGGTAAAAATTTTTTTGGTCCCAAAATTTTTCAAACTTTTTTTTGGGTCAAATTTTTTTCGAAGTTTTATTTCGGTCAAAATTTTTTTGGTCCCAAAATTTTTCAAACTTTTTTTTGGGTCAAAATTTTTTTGGTCCCAAAATTTTTCAAACTTTTTTTTGGGTCAAAATTTTTTCGAAGTTTTTTTTTCGGTCAAAATTTTTTTGGTCCCAAAATTTTTCAAACTTTTTTTTGGGTCAAAATTGTTTTGGTCCCAAAATTTTTCAAACTTTTTTTTGTGTCAAAATTTTTTCAAACTTTTTTTTGGGTCAAAATTTTTTTGGTCCCAAAATTTTTCAAACTTTTTTTTGGGTCAAAATTTTTTCGAAGTTTTTTGTCAGTCAAAATTTTTTTGGTCCCAAAATTTTCCGAACTTTTTTTTTGGGTCAAAATTTTTTTGGTCCCAAAACTTTTCAAACTTTTTTTTGGGTCAAAATTTTTTCGAAGTTTTTTTTTCGGTCAAAATTTTTTTGGTCCCAAAATTTTTCAAACTTTTTTTTGGGTCAAAATTTTTTCGAAGTTTTTTTTTCGGTCAAAATTTTTTTGGTCAAAATTTTTTCGAAGTTTTTTTTCGGTCAAAATTTTTTTGGTCCCAAAATTTTCCGAACTTTTTTTTTGGGTCAAAATTTTTTTGGTCCCAAAACTTTTCAAACTTTTTTTTGGGTCAAAATTTTTTCGAAGTTTTTTTTTCGGTCAAAATTTTTTTGGTCCCAAAATTTTTCAAACTTTTTTTTGGGTCAAAATTTTTTCGAAGTTTTTTTTTCGGTCAAAATTTTTTTGGTCCCAAAATTTTTCAAACTTTTTTTTGGGTCAAAATTGTTTTGGTCCCAAAATTTTTCAAACTTTTTTTTGTGTCAAAATTTTTTCAAACTTTTTTTTGGGTCAAAATTTTTTTGGTCCCAAAATTTTTCAAACTTTTTTTTGGGTCAAAATTTTTTTGGTCCCAAAATTTTTCAAACTTTTTTTTGGGTCAAAATTTTTTCGAAGTTTTTTTTTCGGTCAAAATTTTTTTGGTCAAAATTTTTTCGAAGTTTTTTTTCGGTCAAAATTTTTTTGGTCCCAAAATTTTCCGAACTTTTTTTTTGGGTCAAAATTTTTTTGGTCCCAAAACTTTTCAAACTTTTTTTTGGGTCAAAATTTTTTCGAAGTTTTTTTTTCGGTCAAAATTTTTTTGGTCCCAAAATTTTTCAAACTTTTTTTTGGGTCAAAATTTTTTCGAAGTTTTTTTTCGGTCAAAATTTTTTTGGTCCCAAAATTTTTCGAACTTTTTTTTGTGTCAAAATTTTTTCAAACTTTTTTTTGGGTCAAAATTTTTTTGGTCCCAAAATTTTTCAAACTTTTTTTTGGGTCAAAATTTTTTTGGTCCCAAAATTTTTCAAACTTTATTTTGGGTCAAATTTTTTTCGAAGTTTTATTTCGGTCAAAATTTTTTTGGTCCCAAAATTTTTCAAACTTTTTTTTGGGTCAAAATTTTTTTGGTCCCAAAATTTTTCAAACTTTTTTTTGGGTCAAAATTTTTTCGAAGTTTTTTTTTCGGTCAAAATTTTTTTGGTCCCAAAATTTTTCAAACTTTTTTTTGGGTCAAAATTGTTTTGGTCCCAAAATTTTTCAAACTTTTTTTTGTGTCAAAATTTTTTCAAACTTTTTTTTGGGTCAAAATTTTTTTGGTCCCAAAATTTTTCAAACTTTTTTTTGGGTCAAAATTTTTTCGAAGTTTTTTTTTCGGTCAAAATTTTTTTGGTCCCAAAATTTTTTCGAAGTTTTTTTTCGGTCAAAATTTTTTTGGTCCCAAAATTTTCCGAACTTTTTTTTTGGGTCAAAATTTTTTTGGTCCCAAAACTTTTCAAACTTTTTTTTGGGTCAAAATTTTTTCGAAGTTTTTTTTTCGGTCAAAATTTTTTTGGTCCCAAAATTTTTCAAACTTTTTTTTGGGTCAAAATTTTTTCGAAGTTTTTTTTCGGTCAAAATTTTTTTGGTCCCAAAATTTTTCGAACTTTTTTTTGTGTCAAAATTTTTTCAAACTTTTTTTTGGGTCAAAATTTTTTTGGTCCCAAAATTTTTCAAACTTTTTTTTGGGTCAAAATTTTTTTGGTCCCAAAATTTTTCAAACTTTTTTTTGGGTCAAATTTTTTTCGAAGTTTTATTTCGGTCAAAATTTTTTTGGTCCCAAAATTTTTCAAACTTTTTTTTGGGTCAAAATTTTTTTGGTCCCAAAATTTTTCAAACTTTTTTTTGGGTCAAAATTTTTTTGGTCCCAAAATTTTTCAAACTTTTTTTTGGGTCAAAATTTTTTCGAAGTTTTTTTTTCGGTCAAAATTTTTTTGGTCAAAATTTTTTCGAAGTTTTTTTTCGGTCAAAATTTTTTTGGTCCCAAAATTTTCCGAACTTTTTTTTTGGGTCAAAATTTTTTTGGTCCCAAAACTTTTCAAACTTTTTTTTGGGTCAAAATTTTTTCGAAGTTTTTTTTTCGGTCAAAATTTTTTTGGTCCCAAAATTTTTCAAACTTTTTTTTGGGTCAAAATTTTTTCGAAGTTTTTTTTCGGTCAAAATTTTTTTGGTCCCAAAATTTTTCGAACTTTTTTTTGGGTCAAAATTTTTTTGGTCCCAAAATTTTTCAAACTTTTTTTTGGGTCAAAATTTTTTCGAAGTTTTTTTTTCGGTAAAAATTTTTTTGGTCCCAAAATTTTTCAAACTTTTTTTTCGGTCAAAATTGTTTTGGTCCGAAAATTTTTCAAACTTTTTTTTGGGTCAAAATTGTTTTGGTCCCAAAATTTTTCAAACTTTTTTTTGGGTCAAAATTTTTTCGAAGTTTTTTTTTCGGTAAAAATTTTTTTGGTCCCAAAATTTTTCAAACTTTTTTTTTGGTCAAAATTTTTTCGAAGTTATTTTTCGGTCAAAATTTTTTTGGTCCCAAAATTTTCCGAACTTTTTTTGGGTCAAAATTTTTTTGGTCCCAAAATTTTTCAAACTTTTTTTTGGGTCAAAATTGTTTTGGTCCCAAAATTTTTCAAACTTTTTTTTGGGTCAAAATTTTTTCAAAGTTTTTTTTTCGGTCAAAATATTTTTGGTCCCAAAATTTTTCAAACTTTTTTTTTGGTCAAAATTTTTTCGAAGTTTTTTTTCGGTCAAAATTTTTTTGGTCCCAAAATTTTCCGAACTTTTTTTTGGGTCAAAATTTTTTTGGTCCCAAAATTTTTCAAACTTCTTTTTGGGTCAAAATTTTTTCGAAGTTTTTTTTTCGGTCAAAATTTTCTTGGTCCCAAAATTTTTCAAACTTTTTTTTGGGTCAAAATTTTTTCGAAGTTTTTTTTTCGGTCAAAATTTTTTTGGTCCCAAAATTTTTCAAACTTTTTTTTGGGTCAAAATTTTTTCGAAGTTTTTTTTTCGGTCAAAATTTTCTTGGTCCCAAAATTTTTCAAACTTTTTTTTGGGTCAAAATTTTTTCGAAGTTTTTTTTTCGGTCAAAATTTTTTTGGTCCCAAAATTTTTCAAACTTTTTTTTGGGTCAAAATTTTTTCGAAGTTTTTTTTTCGGTCAAAATTTTTTTGGTCCCAAAATTTTTCAAACTTTTTTTTTGGTCAAAATTTTTTCGAAGTTTTTTTTCGGTCAAAATTTTTTTGGTCCCAAAATTTTCCGAACTTTTTTTTGGGTCAAAATTTTTTTGGTCCCAAAATTTTTCAAACTTTTTTTTGGGTCAAAATTTTTTCGAAGTTTTTTTTCGGTCAAAATTTTTTTGGTCCCAAAATTTTTCTAACTTTTTTTTCGGTCAAAATTTTTTTAGTCCCAAAATTTTTCGAAATTTTTTTTGGGTCAAAATTTTTTTGGTCCCAAAATTTTTCGAACTTTTTTTTCGGTCAAAATTTTTTTGGTCCCAAAATATTTCTAACTTTTTTTGGGGTCAAAATTTTTTTGGTCCCAAAATTTTTCTAACTTTTTTTTGGGTCAAAATTTTTTCGAAGTTTTTTTTTCGGTCAAAATTTTTTTGGTCCCAAAATTTTTCAAACTTTTTTTTGGGACAAAATTTTTCGAACTTTTTTTTGGGTCAAAATTTTTTTGGTCCCAAACTTTTTCAAACTTTTTTTTGGGTCAAAATTGTTTTGGTCCCAAAATTTTTCGAACTTTTTTTTGGGTCAAAATTTTTTTGGTCCCAAACTTTTTCAAACTTTTTTTTGGGTCAAAATTGTTTTGGTCCCAAAATTTTTCAAACTTTTTTTCGAGTCAAAATTTTTTCGAAGTTTTTTTTCGGTCAAAATTTTTTTGGTCCCAAAATTTTTCGAACTTTTTTTTGGGTCAAAATTTTTTTGGTCCCAAACTTTTTCAAACTTTTTTTTGGGTCAAAATTTTTTTGGTCCCAAAATTTTTCGAACTTTTTTTTGGGTCAAAATTTTTTTGGTCCCAAACTTTTTCAAACTTTTTTTTGGGTCAAAATTGTTTTGGTCCCAAAATTTTTCAAACTTTTTTTCGAGTCAAAATTTTTTCAAACTTTTTTTTGGGTCAAAATTTTTTTGGTCCCAAAATTTTTCAAACTTTTTTTTGGGTCAAAATTTTTTTGGTCCCAGAATTTTTCAAACTTTTTTTTTGGTCAAAATTTTTTCGAAGTTTTTTTTCGGTCAAAATTTTTTTGGTCCCAAAATTTTTCGAACTTTTTTTTGGGTCAAAATTTTTTCGAAGTTTTTTTTTCGGTCAAAATTTTTTTGGTCCCAAAATTTTTCAAACTTTTTTTTGGGTCAAAATTTTTTCGAAGTTTTTTTTCGGTCAAAATTTTTTTGGTCCCAAAATTTTTCGAACTTTTTTTTGGGTCAAAATTTTTTCGAAGTTTTTTTTTCGGTCAAAATTTTTTTGATCTCAAAATTTTTCAAACTTTTTTTTGGGTCAAAATTTTTTCGAAGTTTTTTTTCGGTCAAAATTTTTTTGGTCCCAAAATTTTTCGAACTTTTTTTTGGGTCAAAATTTTTTTGGTCCCAAAATTTTTCTAACTTTTTTTCGGTCAAAATTTTTTCGAAGTTTTTTTTTCGGTCAAAATTTTTTTGGTCTCAAAATTTTTCAAACTTTTTTTTGGGTCAAAATTTTTTCGAAGTTTTTTTTCGGTCAAAATTTTTTTGGTCCCAAAATTTTTCGAACTTTTTTTTTGGTCAAAATTTTTTCGAAGTTTTTTTTCGGTCAAAATTTTTTTGGTCCCAAAATTTTCCGAACTTTTTTTTGGGTCAAAATTTTTTTGGTCCCAAAATTTTTCAAACTTTTTTTTGGGTCAAAATTTTTTCGAAGTTTTTTTTCGGTCAAAATTTTTTTGGTCCCAAAATTTTTCTAACTTTTTTTTCGGTCAAAATTTTTTTAGTCCCAAAATTTTTCGAAATTTTTTTTGGGTCAAAATTTTTTTGGTCCCAAAATTTTTCGAACTTTTTTTTCGGTCAAAATTTTTTTGGTCCCAAAATATTTCTAACTTTTTTTGGGGTCAAAATTTTTTTGGTCCCAAAATTTTTCTAACTTTTTTTTGGGTCAAAATTTTTTCGAAGTTTTTTTTTCGGTCAAAATTTTTTTGGTCCCAAAATTTTTCAAACTTTTTTTTGGGACAAAATTTTTCGAACTTTTTTTTGGGTCAAAATTTTTTTGGTCCCAAACTTTTTCAAACTTTTTTTTGGGTCAAAATTGTTTTGGTCCCAAAATTTTTCGAACTTTTTTTTGGGTCAAAATTTTTTTGGTCCCAAACTTTTTCAAACTTTTTTTTGGGTCAAAATTGTTTTGGTCCCAAAATTTTTCAAACTTTTTTTCGAGTCAAAATTTTTTCGAAGTTTTTTTTCGGTCAAAATTTTTTTGGTCCCAAAATTTTTCGAACTTTTTTTTGGGTCAAAATTTTTTTGGTCCCAAACTTTTTCAAACTTTTTTTTGGGTCAAAATTTTTTTGGTCCCAAAATTTTTCGAACTTTTTTTTGGGTCAAAATTTTTTTGGTCCCAAACTTTTTCAAACTTTTTTTTGGGTCAAAATTGTTTTGGTCCCAAAATTTTTCAAACTTTTTTTCGAGTCAAAATTTTTTCAAACTTTTTTTTGGGTCAAAATTTTTTTGGTCCCAAAATTTTTCAAACTTTTTTTTGGGTCAAAATTTTTTTGGTCCCAGAATTTTTCAAACTTTTTTTTTGGTCAAAATTTTTTCGAAGTTTTTTTTCGGTCAAAATTTTTTTGGTCCCAAAATTTTTCGAACTTTTTTTTGGGTCAAAATTTTTTCGAAGTTTTTTTTTCGGTCAAAATTTTTTTGGTCCCAAAATTTTTCAAACTTTTTTTTGGGTCAAAATTTTTTCGAAGTTTTTTTTCGGTCAAAATTTTTTTGGTCCCAAAATTTTTCGAACTTTTTTTTGGGTCAAAATTTTTTCGAAGTTTTTTTTTCGGTCAAAATTTTTTTGATCTCAAAATTTTTCAAACTTTTTTTTGGGTCAAAATTTTTTCGAAGTTTTTTTTCGGTCAAAATTTTTTTGGTCCCAAAATTTTTCGAACTTTTTTTTGGGTCAAAATTTTTTTGGTCCCAAAATTTTTCTAACTTTTTTTCGGTCAAAATTTTTTCGAAGTTTTTTTTTCGGTCAAAATTTTTTTGGTCTCAAAATTTTTCAAACTTTTTTTTGGGTCAAAATTTTTTCGAAGTTTTTTTTCGGTCAAAATTTTTTTGGTCCCAAAATTTTTCGAACTTTTTTTTGGGTCAAAATTTTTTTGGTCCCAAAATTTTTCAAACTTTTTTTTGGGTCAAAATTTTTTCAAACTTTTTTTTGGGTCAAAATTTTTTTGGTCCCAAAATTTTTCAAACTTTTTTTTGGGTCAAAATTTTTTTGGTCCCAAAATTTTTCAAACTTTTTTTTGGGTCAAAATTTTTTCGAAGTTTTTTTTTCGGTCAAAATTTTTTTGGTCCCAAAATTTTTCAAACTTTTTTTTTGGTCAAAATTTTTTCGAAGTTTTTTTTCGGTCAAAATTTTTTTGGTCCCAAAATTTTCCGAACTTTTTTTTGGGTCAAAATTTTTTTGGTCCCAAAATTTTTCAAACTTTTTTTTGGGTCAAAATTTTTTCGAAGTTTTTTTTTCGGTCAAAATTTTTTTGGTCCCAAAATTTTTCAAACTTTTTTTTGGGTCAAAATTTTTTCGAAGTTTTTTTTCGGTCAAAATTTTTTTGGTCCCAAAATTTTTCTAACTTTTTTTTCGGTCAAAATTTTTTTGGTTCCAAAATTTTTCAAACTTTTTTTTGGGTCAAAATTTTTTCGAAGTTTTTTTTTCGGTCAAAATTTTTTTGGTCCCAAAATTTTTCAAACTTTTTTTTTGGTCAAAATTTTTTCGAAGTTTTTTTTCGGTCAAAATTTTTTTGGTCCCAAAATTTTCCGAACTTTTTTTTGGGTCAAAATTTTTTTGGTCCCAAAATTTTTCAAACTTTTTTTTGGGTCAAAATTTTTTCGAAGTTTTTTTTTCGGTCAAAATTTTTTTGGTCCCAAAATTTTTCAAACTTTTTTTTGGGTCAAAATTTTTTTGGTTCCAAAATTTTTCAAACTTTTTTTTGGGTCAAAATTTTTTCGAAGTTTTTTTTCGGTCAAAATTTTTTTGGTCCCAAAATTTTTCGAACTTTTTTTTGGGTCAAAATTTTTTTGGTCCCAAAATTTTTCAAACTTTTTTTTGGGTCAAAATTGTTTTGGTCCCAAAATTTTTCAAACTTTTTTTTGTGTCAAAATTTTTTCAAACTTTTTTTTGGGTCAAAATTTTTTTGGTCCCAAAATTTTTCAAACTTTTTTTTCGGTCAAAATTTTTTTGGTCCCAAAATTTTTCAAACTTTTTTTTGGGTCAAAATTTTTTCGAAGTTTTTTTTTTCGGTCAAAATTTTTTTGGTCCCAAAATTTTTCAAAATTTTTTCGAAGTTTTTTTTCGGTCAAAATTTTTTTGGTCCCAAAATTTTTCAAACTTTTTTTTGGGTCAAAATTTTTTCGAAGTTTTTTTTCGGTCAAAATTTTTTTGGTCCCAAAATTTTCCGAACTTTTTTTTGGGTCAAAATTTTTTTGGTCCCAAAATTTTTCAAACTTTTTTTTCGGTCAAAATTTTTTTGGTTCCAAAATTTTTCAAACTTTTTTTTTGGTCAAAATTTTTTCGAAGTTTTTTTTTCGGTCAAAATTTTTTTGGTCCCAAAATTTTTCAAACTTTTTTTTTGGTCAAAATTTTTTCGAAGTTTTTTTTCGGTCAAAATTTTTTTGGTCCCAAAATTTTCCGAACTTTTTTTTGGGTCAAAATTTTTTTGGTCCCAAAATTTTTCAAACTTTTTTTTGGGTCAAAATTTTTTCGAAGTTTTTTTTCGGTCAAAATTTTTTTGGTCCCAAAATTTTTCTAACTTTTTTTTCGGTCAAAATTTTTTTGGTTCCAAAATTTTTCAAACTTTTTTTTGGGTCAAAATTTTTTCGAAGTTTTTTTTCGGTCAAAATTTTTTTGGTCCCAAAATTTTTCAAACTTTTTTTTGGATCAAAATTTTTTTGGTCCCAAAATTTTTCAAACTTTTTTTTGGGTCAAAATTGTTTTGGTCCCAAAATTTTTCAAACTTTTTTTTGTGTCAAAATTTTTTCAAACTTTTTTTTGGGTCAAAATTTTTTTGGTCCCAAAATTTTTCAAACTTTTTTTTCGGTCAAAATTTTTTTGGTCCCAAAATTTTTCAAACTTTTTTTTGGGTCAAAATTTTTTCGAAGTTTTTTTTTCGGTCAAAATTTTTTTGGTCCCAAAATTTTTCAAAATTTTTTCGAAGTTTTTTTTCGGTCAAAATTTTTTTGGTCCCAAAATTTTTCAAACTTTTTTTTGGGTCAAAATTTTTTCGAAGTTTTTTTTTCGGTCAAAATTTTTTTGGTCCCAAAATTTTTCAAACTTTTTTTGGGTCAAAATTTTTTCGATGTTTTTTTTCGGTCAAAATTTTTTTGGTACCAAAATTTTTTGAACTTTTTTTTGGGTCAAAATTTTTTTGGTCCCAAAATTTTTCAAACTTTTTTTTGGGTCAAAATTTTTTTGGTCCCAAAATTTTTCAAACTTTTTTTTGGGTCAAAATTTTTTCAAAGTTTTTTTTTCGGTCAAAATATTTTTGGTCCCAAAATTTTTCAAACTTTTTTTTTGGTCAAAATTTTTTCGAAGTTTTTTTTCGGTCAAAATTTTTTTGGTCCCAAAATTTTCCGAACTTTTTTTTGGGTCAAAATTTTTTTGGTCCCAAAATTTTTCAAACTTCTTTTTGGGTCAAAATTTTTTCGAAGTTTTTTTTTCGGTCAAAATTTTCTTGGTCCCAAAATTTTTCAAACTTTTTTTTGGGTCAAAATTTTTTCGAAGTTTTTTTTTCGGTCAAAATTTTTTTGGTCCCAAAATTTTTCAAACTTTTTTTTGGGTCAAAATTTTTTCGAAGTTTTTTTTTCGGTCAAAATTTTTTTGGTCCCAAAATTTTTCAAACTTTTTTTTTGGTCAAAATTTTTTCGAAGTTTTTTTTCGGTCAAAATTTTTTTGGTCCCAAAATTTTCCGAACTTTTTTTTGGGTCAAAATTTTTTTGGTCCCAAAATTTTTCAAACTTTTTTTTGGGTCAAAATTTTTTCGAAGTTTTTTTTCGGTCAAAATTTTTTTGGTCCCAAAATTTTTCTAACTTTTTTTTCGGTCAAAATTTTTTTGGTTCCAAAATTTTTCAAATTTTTTTTTGGTCAAAATTTTTTCGAAGTTTTTTTTTCGGTCAAAATTTTTTTGGTCCCAAAATTTTTCAAACTTTTTTTTTGGTCAAAATTTTTTCGAAGTTTTTTTTCGGTCAAAATTTTTTTGGTCCCAAAATTTTCCGAACTTTTTTTTGGGTCAAAATTTTTTTGGTCCCAAAATTTTTCAAACTTTTTTTTGGGTCAAAATTTTTTCGAAGTTTTTTTTCGGTCAAAATTTTTTTGGTCCCAAAATTTTTCTAACTTTTTTTTCGGTCAAAATTTTTTTGGTTCCAAAATTTTTCAAACTTTTTTTTGTGTCAAAATTTTTTCGAAGTTTTTTTTCGGTCAAAATTTTTTTGGTCCCAAAATTTTTCGAACTTTTTTTTGGGTCAAAATTTTTTTGGTCCCAAAATTTTTCAAACTTTTTTTTGGGTCAAAATTGTTTTGGTCCCAAAATTTTTCAAACTTTTTTTTGTGTCAAAATTTTTTCAAACTTTTTTTTGGGTCAAAATTTTTTTGGTCCCAAAATTTTTCAAACTTTTTTTTCGGTCAAAATTTTTTTGGTCCCAAAATTTTTCAAACTTTTTTTTGGGTCAAAATTTTTTCGAAGTTTTTTTTTCGGTCAAAATTTTTTTGGTCCCAAAATTTTTCAAAATTTTTTCGAAGTTTTTTTTCGGTCAAAATTTTTTTGGTCCCAAAATTTTTCAAACTTTTTTTTGGGTCAAAATTTTTTCGAAGTTTTTTTTTCGGTCAAAATTTTTTTGGTCCCAAAATTTTTCAAACTTTTTTTTGGGTCAAAATTTTTTCGATGTTTTTTTTCGGTCAAAATTTTTTTGGTACCAAAATTTTTTGAACTTTTTTTTGGGTCAAAATTTTTTTGGTACCAAAATTTTTCAAACTTTTTTTTGGGTCAAAATTTTTTCGAAGTTTTTTTTTTGGTCAAAATTTTTTTGGTCCCAAAATTTTTCAAACTTTTTTTTTGGTCAAAATTTTTTCGAAGTTTTTTTTCGGTCAAAATTTTTTTGGTCCCAAAATTTTTCGAACTTTTTTTTGGGTCAAAATTTTTTTGGTCCCAAAATTTTTCAAACTTTTTTTTGGGTCAAAATTTTTTTGGTCCCAAAATTTTTCAAACTTTTTTTTGGGTCAAAATTTTTTTGGTCCCAAAATTTTTCAAACTTTTTTTTGGGTCAAAATTTTTTCGAAGTTTTTTTTTCGGTCAAAATTGTTTTGGTCCCAAAATTTTTCAAACTTATTTTTTGGTCAAAATTTTTTCGAAGTTTTTTTTCGGTCAAAATTTTTTTGGTCCCAAAATTTTCCGAACTTTTGTTTGGGTCAAAATTTTTTTGGTCCCAAAATTTTTCAAACTTTTTTTTGGGTCAAAATTTTTTCGAAGTTTTTTTTCGGTCAAACTTTTTTTGGTCCCAAAATTTTTTCGAAGTTTTTTTTTCGGTAAAAATTTTTTTGGTCCCAAAATTTTTCAAACTTTTTTTGGGTCAAAATTGTTTTGGTCCGAAAATTTTTCAAACTTTTTTTTGGGTCAAAATTGTTTTGGTCCCAAAATTTTTCAAACTTTTTTTTGGGTCAAAATTTTTTTGGTCCCAAAATTTTTCAAACTTTTTTTTGGGTCAAAATTTTTTTGGTCCCAAAATTTTTCAAACTTTTTTTTGGGTCAAAATTTTTTTGGTCCCAAAATTTTTCAAACTTTTTTTTGGGTAAAAATTTTTTTGGTCCCAAAATTTTTCAAACTTTTTTTTTGGGTCAAAATTTTTTCGAAGTTTTTTTTTCGGTCAAAATTTTTTTGGTCCCAAAATTTTCCGAACTTTTTTTTGGGTCAAAATTTTTTTGGTCCCAAAATTTTTCAAACTTTTTTTTTGGTCAAAATTTTTTCGAAGTTTTTTTTCGGTCAAAATTTTTTTGGTCCCAAAATTTTCCGAACTTTTTTTTGGGTCAAAATTTTTTTGGTCCCAAAATTTTTCAAACTTTTTTTTGGGTCAAAATGGTTTTGGTCCCAAAATTTTTCAAACTTTTTTTTGTGTCAAAATTTTTTCAAACTTTTTTTTGGGTCAAAATTATTTTGGTCCCAAAATTTTTCAAACTTTTTTTTGGGTCAAAATTTTTTTGGTCCCAAAATTTTTCAAACTTTTTTTTGGGTCAAAATTTTTTCGAAGTTTTTTTTTCGGTCAAAATTTTTTTGGTCCCAAAATTTTCCGAACTTTTTTTTGGGTCAAAATTTTTTTGGTCCCAAAATTTTTCAAACTTTTTTTTGGGTCAAAATTTTTTCGAAGTTTTTTTTCGGTCAAAATTTTTTTGGTCCCAAAATTTTTCGAACTTTTTTTTGGGTCAAAATTTTTTTGGTACCAAAATTTTTCAAACTTTTTTTTGGGTCAAAATTTTTTCGAAGTTTTTTTTTCGGTCAAAATTTTTTTGGTCCCAAAATTTTTCAAAATTTTTTCGAAGTTTTTTTTCGGTCAAAATTTTTTTGGTCCCAAAATTTTTCAAACTTTTTTTTGGGTCAAAATTTTTTCGAAGTTTTTTTTTCGGTCAAAATTTTTTTGGTCCCAAAATTTTTCAAACTTTTTTTGGGTCAAAATTTTTTCGATGTTTTTTTTCGGTCAAAATTTTTTTGGTACCAAAATTTTTTGAACTTTTTTTTGGGTCAAAATTTTTTTGGTCCCAAAATTTTTCAAACTTTTTTTTGGGTCCAAATTTTTTTGGTCCCAAAATTTTTCAAACTTTTTTTTGGGTCAAAATTTTTTCAAAGTTTTTTTTTCGGTCAAAATTTTTTTGGTCCCAAAATTTTCCGAACTTTTTTTTGGGTCAAAATTTTTTTGGTCCCAAAATTTTTCAAACTTCTTTTTGGGTCAAAATTTTTTCGAAGTTTTTTTTTCGGTCAAAATTTTCTTGGTCCCAAAATTTTTCAAACTTTTTTTTGGGTCAAAATTTTTTCGAAGTTTTTTTTTCGGTCAAAATTTTTTTGGTCCCAAAATTTTTCAAACTTTTTTTTGGGTCAAAATTTTTTCGAAGTTTTTTTTTCGGTCAAAATTTTTTTGGTCCCAAAATTTTTCAAACTTTTTTTTTGGTCAAAATTTTTTCGAAGTTTTTTTTCGGTCAAAATTTTTTTGGTCCCAAAATTTTCCGAACTTTTTTTTGGGTCAAAATTTTTTTGGTCCCAAAATTTTTCAAACTTTTTTTTGGGTCAAAATTTTTTCGAAGTTTTTTTTCTGTCAAAATTTTTTTGGTCCCAAAATTTTTCTAACTTTTTTTTCGGTCAAAATTTTTTTGGTTCCAAAATTTTTCAAACTTTTTTTTTGGTCAAAATTTTTTCGAAGTTTTTTTTTCGGTCAAAATTTTTTTGGTCCCAAAATTTTTCAAACTTTTTTTTTGGTCAAAATTTTTTCGAAGTTTTTTTTCGGTCAAAATTTTTTTGGTCCCAAAATTTTCCGAACTTTTTTTTGGGTCAAAATTTTTTTGGTCCCAAAATTTTTCAAACTTTTTTTTGTGTCAAAATTTTTTCGAAGTTTTTTTTCGGTCAAAATTTTTTTGGTCCCAAAATTTTTCGAACTTTTTTTTGGGTCAAAATTTTTTTGGTCCCAAAATTTTTCAAACTTTTTTTTGGGTCAAAATTGTTTTGGTCCCAAAATTTTTCAAACTTTTTTTTGTGTCAAAATTTTTTCAAACTTTTTTTTGGGTCAAAATTTTTTTGGTCCCAAAATTTTTCAAACTTTTTTTTCGGTCAAAATTTTTTGGTCCCAAAATTTTTCAAACTTTTTTTTGGGTCAAATTTTTTCGAAGTTTTTTTTCGGTCAAAATTTTTTGGTCCCAAAATTTTTCAAAATTTTTTCGAAGTTTTTTTTCGGTCAAAATTTTTTGGTCCCAAAATTTTTCAAACTTTTTTTTGGGTCAAAATATTTTCGAAGTTTTTTTTTTCGGTCAAAATTTTTTTGGTCCCAAAATTTTTCAAACTTTTTTTTGGGTCAAAATTTTTTCGATGTTTTTTTTCGGTCAAAATTTTTTTGGTACCAAAATTTTTTGAACTTTTTTTTGGGTCAAAATTTTTTTGGTACCAAAATTTTTCAAACTTTTTTTTGGGTCAAAATTTTTTCGAAGTTTTTTTTCGGTCAAAATTTTTTTGGTCCCAAAATTTTTCAAACTTTTTTTTGGTCAAAATTTTTTCGAAGTTTTTTTTCGGTCAAAATTTTTTTGGTCCCAAAATTTTTCGAACTTTTTTTTGGGTCAAAATTTTTTTGGTCCCAAAATTTTTCAAACTTTTTTTTGGGTCAAAATTTTTTTGGTCCCAAAATTTTTCAAACTTTTTTTTGGGTCAAAATTTTTTTGGTCCCAAAATTTTTCAAACTTTTTTTTGGGTCAAAATTTTTTCGAAGTTTTTTTTTCGGTCAAAATTGTTTTGGTCCCAAAATTTTTCAAACTTATTTTTTGGTCAAAATTTTTTCGAAGTTTTTTTTCGGTCAAAATTTTTTTGGTCCCAAAATTTTCCGAACTTTTGTTTGGGTCAAAATTTTTTTGGTCCCAAAATTTTTCAAACTTTTTTTTGGGTCAAAATTTTTTCGAAGTTTTTTTTCGGTCAAACTTTTTTTGGTCCCAAAATTTTTCGAACTTTTTTTTGGGTCAAAATTTTTTGGTCCCAAAATTTTTCAAACTTTTTTTTGGGTCAAAATTTTTTCGAAGTTTTTTTTTCGGTAAAAATTTTTTTGGTCCCAAAATTTTTCAAACTTTTTTTTGGGTCAAAATTGTTTTGGTCCCAAAATTTTTCAAACTTTTTTTTGGGTCAAAATTTTTTTGGTCCAAAATTTTTCAAACTTTTTTTTGGGTCAAAATTTTTTTGGTCCCAAATTTTTCAAACTTTTTTTGGGTCAAAATTTTTTTGGTCCCAAAATTTTTCAAACTTTTTTTTGGGTAAAAATTTTTTTGGTCCCAAAATTTTTCAACCTTTTTTTTGGGTCAAAATTTTTTCGAAGTTTTTTTTTCGGTCAAAATTTTTTGGTCCCAAATTTTCCGAACTTTTTTTTGGTCAAAATTTTTTTGGTCCCAAAATTTTTCAAACTTTTTTTTGGGTCAAATTTTTTCGAAGTTTTTTTTCGGTCAAAATTTTTTGGTCCCAAAATTTTTCTAACTTTTTTTTCGGTCAAAATTTTTTTGGTTCCAAAATTTTTCAAACTTTTTTTTGTGTCAAAATTTTTTCGAAGTTTTTTTTCGGTCAAAATTTTTTTGGTCCCAAAATTTTTCGAACTTTTTTTTGGGTCAAAATTTTTTTGGTCCCAAAATTTTTCAAACTTTTTTTTGGGTCAAAATGGTTTTGGTCTCAAAATTTTTCAAACTTTTTTTTGTGTCAAAATTTTTTCAAACTTTTTTTTGGGTCAAAATTATTTGGTCCCAAAATTTTTCAAACTTTTTTTTGGGTCAAAATTTTTTTGGTCCCAAAATTTTTCAAACTTTTTTTTGGGTCAAAATTTTTTCGAAGTTTTTTTTTCGGTCAAAATTTTTTTGGTCCCAAAATTTTCCGAACTTTTTTTTGGGTCAAAATTTTTTGGTCCCAAAATTTTTCAAACTTTTTTTTGGGTCAAAATTTTTTCGAAGTTTTTTTTCGGTCAAAATTTTTTGGTCCCAAAATTTTTCGAACTTTTTTTTGGGTCAAAATTTTTTTGGTACCAAAATTTTTCAAACTTTTTTTTGGGTCAAAATTTTTTCGAAGTTTTTTTTTCGGTCAAAATTTTTTTGGTCCCAAAATTTTTCAAACTTTTTTTTTGGTCAAAATTTTTTCGAAGTTTTTTTTCGGTCAAAATTTTTTTGGTCCCAAAATTTTTCTAACTTTTTTTTGGGTCAAAATTTTTTCGAAGTTTTTTTTCGGTCAAAATTTTTTTGGTCCCAAAATTTTCCGAACTTTTTTTTGGGTCAAAATTTTTTTGGTCCCAAAATTTTTCAAACTTTTTTTTTGGTCAAAATTTTTTCGAAGTTTTTTTTCGGTCAAAATTTTTTTGGTCCCAAAATTTTTCTAACTTTTTTTTGGGTCAAAATTTTTTCGAAGTTTTTTTTCGGTCAAAATTTTTTTGGTCCCAAAATTTTTCGAACTTTTTTTTGGGTCAAAATTTTTTTGGTCCCAAAATTTTTCAAACTTTTTTTTGGGTCAAAATTTTTTCGACGTTTTTTTTTCGGTCAAAATTTTTTTGGTCCCAAAATTTTCCGAACTTTTTTTTGGGTCAAAATTTTTTTGGTCCCAAAATTTTTCAAACTTTTTTTTTGGTCAAAATTTTTTCGAAGTTTTTTTTCGGTCAAAATTTTTTTGGTCCCAAAATTTTCCGAACTTTTTTTTGGGTCAAAATTTTTTTGGTCCCAAAATTTTTCAAACTTTTTTTTGGGTCAAAATGGTTTTGGTCCCAAAATTTTTCAAACTTTTTTTTGTGTCAAAATTTTTTCAAACTTTTTTTTGTGTCAAAATTATTTTGGTCCCAAAATTTTTCAAACTTTTTTTTGGGTCAAAATTTTTTTGGTCCCAAAATTTTTCAAACTTTTTTTTGGGTCAAAATTTTTTCGAAGTTTTTTTTTCGGTCAAAATTTTTTTGGTCCCAAAATTTTCCGAACTTTTTTTTGGGTCAAAATTTTTTTGGTCCCAAAATTTTTCAAACTTTTTTTTGGGTCAAAATTTTTTCGAAGTTTTTTTTCGGTCAAAATTTTTTTGGTCCCAAAATGTTTCGAACTTTTTTTTTGGTCAAAATTTTTTCGAAGTTTTTTTTCGGTCAAAATTTTTTTGGTCCCAAAATTTTTCTAACTTTTTTTTGGGTCAAAATTTTTTCGAAGTTTTTTTTCGGTCAAAATTTTTTTGGTCCCAAAATTTTCCGAACTGTTTTTTTGGGTCAAAATTTTTTTGGTCCCAAAATTTTTCAAACTTTTTTTTGGGTCAAAATTTTTTCGACGTTTTTTTTTCGGTCAAAATTTTTTTGGTCCCAAAATTTTTCAAACTTTTTTTTTGGTCAAAATTTTTTCAAAGTTTTTTTTCGGTCAAAATTTTTTTGGTCCCAAAATTTTTCAAACTTTTTTTTTGGTCAAAATTTTTTCGAAGTTTTTTTTCGGTCAAAATTTTTTTGGTCCCAAAATTTTCCGAACTTTTTTTTGGGTCAAAATTTTTTTGGCCCCAAAATTTTTCAAACTTTTTTTTGGGTCAAAATTTTTTCGAAGTTTTTTTTCGGTCAAAATTTTTTTGGTCCCAAAATTTTTCGAACTTTTTTTTGGGTCAAAATTTTTTTGGTCCCAAAATTTTTCAAACTTTTTTTTTGGTCAAAATTTTTTCGAAGTTTTTTTTTCGGTCAAAATTTTTTTGGTCCCAAAATTATTCAAACTTTTTTTTGGGTCAAAATTTTTTCGAAGTTTTTTTTCGGTCAAAATTTTTTTGGTCCCAAAATTTTCCGAACTTTTTTTTGGGTCAAAATTTTTTTGGTCCCAAAATTTTTCAAACTTTTTTTTGGGTCAAAATTTTTTCGAAGTTTTTTTTCGGTCAAAATGTTTTCGAAATTTTTTTTCAAACTTTTTTTTGGGTCAAAATTTTTTTGGTCCCAAAATTTTTCAAACTTTTTTTTGGGTCAAAATTTTTTCGAATTTTTTTTTTCGGTCAAAATTTTTTTGGTCACAAAATTTTTCAAACTTTTTTTTGGGTCAAAATTGTTTTGGTCCCAAAATTTTTCAAACTTTTTTTTGTGTCAAAATTTTTTCAAACTTTTTTTTGGGTCAAAATTTTTTTGGTCCCAAAATTTTTCAAACTTTTTTTTGGGTCAAAATTTTTTTGGTCCCAAAATTTTTCAAACTTTTTTTTGGGTCAAAATTTTTTCGACGTTTTTTTTTCGGTCAAAATTTTTTCGAATTTTTTTTTCGGTCAAAATTTTTTTGGTCCCAAAATTTTCCGAACTTTTTTTTGGGTCAAAATTTTTTGGCCCCAAAATTTTTCAAACTTTTTTTTGGGTCAAAATTTTTTCGAAGTTTTTTTTCGGTCAAAATTTTTTTGGTCCCAAAATTTTTCGAACTTTTTTTGGGTCAAAATTTTTTTGGTCCCAAAATTTTTCAAACTTTTTTTTTGGTCAAAATTTTTTCGAAGTTTTTTTTTCGGTCAAAATTTTTTTGGTCCCAAAATTTTTCAAACTTTTTTTTGGGTCAAACTTTTTTCGAAGTTTTTTTTCGGTCAAAATTTTTTTGGTCCCAAAATTTTTCGAACTTTTTTTTTGGGTCAAAATTTTTTTGGTACCAAAATTTTTCAAACTTTTTTTTGGGTCAAAATTTTTTCGAATTTTTTTTTTCGGTCAAAATTTTTTTGGTCCCAAAATTTTTCAAACTTTTTTTTTGGTCAAAATTTTTTCGACGTTTTTTTTCGGTCAAACTTTTTTTGGTCCCAAAATTTTTCTAACTTTTTTTTGGGTCAAAATTTTTTCGAACTTTTTTTTCGGTCAAAATTTTTTTGGTCCCAAAATTTTTCAAACTTTTTTTTGGGTCAACATTTTTTCGAAGTTTTTTTTCGGTCAAAATTTTTTTGGTCCCAAAATTTTTCAAACTTTTTTTTGGGTCAAAATTTTTTTGGTCCCAAAATTTTTCAAACTTTTTTTTGGGTCAAAATTGTTTTGGTCCCAAAATTTTTCAAACTTTTTTTTGTGTCAAAATTTTTTCAAACTTTTTTTTGGGTCAAAATTTTTTTGGTCCCAAAATTTTTCAAACTTTTTTTTGGGTCAAAATTTTTTTGGTCCCAAAATTTTTCAAACTTTTTTTTGGGTCAAAATTTTTTTGAAGTTTTTTTTTCGGTCAAAATTTTTTTGGTCCCAAAATTTTTCAAACTTTTTTTTGGTCAAAATTTTTTCGAAGTTTTTTTTCGGTCCAAATTTTTTTGGTCCCAAAATTTTTCAAACTTTTTTTTGGGTCAAAATTTTTTCGAAGTTTTTTTTCGGTCAAAATTTTTTTGGTCCCAAAATTTTTCAAACTTTTTTTTGGGTCAAAATTTTTTTGGTCCCAAAATTTTTCAAACTTTTTTTTGGGTCAAAATTTTTTCGAAGTTTTTTTCGGTCAAATTTTTTTTGGTCCCAAAATTTTTCAAACTTTTTTTTGGGTCAAAATTTTTTCGAAGTTTTTTTTCGGTCAAAATTTTTTTGGTCCCAAAATTTTTCGAACTTTTTTTTGGGTCAAAATTTTTTTGGTCCCAAAATTTTTCAAACTTTTTTTTTGGTCAAAATTTTTTCGAAGTTTTTTTTTCGGTCAAAATTTTTTTGGTCCCAAAATTTTTCAAACTTTTTTTTGGGTCAAAATTTTTTCGAAGTTTTTTTTCGGTCAAAATTTTTTTGGTCCCAAAATTTTCCGAACTTTTTTTTGGGTCAAAATTTTTTTGGTCCCAAAATTTTTCAAACTTTTTTTTGGGTCAAAATTTTTTCGAAGTTTTTTTTCGGTCAAAATGTTTTCGAAGTTTTTTTTCAAACTTTTTTTTGGGTCAAAATTTTTTTGGTCCCAAAATTTTTCAAACTTTTTTTTGGGTCAAAATTTTTTCGAATTTTTTTTTTCGGTCAAAATTTTTTTGGTCACAAAATTTTTCAAACTTTTTTTTGGGTCAAAATTGTTTTGGTCCCAAAATTTTTCAAACTTTTTTTTGTGTCAAAATTTTTTCAAACTTTTTTTTGGGTCAAAATTTTTTTGGTCCCAAAATTTTTCAAACTTTTTTTTGGGTCAAAATTTTTTTGGTCCCAAAATTTTTCAAACTTTTTTTTGGGTCAAAATTTTTTCGAAGTTTTTTTTCGGTCAAAATTTTTTTGGTCCCAAAATGTTTCGAACTTTTTTTTTGGTCAAAATTTTTTCGAAGTTTTTTTTCGGTCAAAATTTTTTTGGTCCCAAAATTTTTCTAACTTTTTTTTGGGTCAAAATTTTTTCGAAGTTTTTTTTCGGTCAAAATTTTTTTGGTCCCAAAATTTTCCGAACTGTTTTTTTGGGTCAAAATTTTTTTGGTCCCAAAATTTTTCAAACTTTTTTTTGGGTCAAAATTTTTTCGACGTTTTTTTTTCGGTCAAAATTTTTTTGGTCCCAAAATTTTTCAAACTTTTTTTTTGGTCAAAATTTTTTCGAAGTTTTTTTTCGGTCAAAATTTTTTTGGTCCCAAAATTTTTCAAACTTTTTTTTTGGTCAAAATTTTTTCGAAGTTTTTTTTCGGTCAAAATTTTTTTGGTCCCAAAATTTTCCGAACTTTTTTTTGGGTCAAAATTTTTTTGGCCCCAAAATTTTTCAAACTTTTTTTTGGGTCAAAATTTTTTCGAAGTTTTTTTTCGGTCAAAATTTTTTTGGTCCCAAAATTTTTCGAACTTTTTTTTGGGTCAAAATTTTTTTGGTCCCAAAATTTTTCAAACTTTTTTTTTGGTCAAAATTTTTTCGAAGTTTTTTTTTCGGTCAAAATTTTTTTGGTCCCAAAATTTTTCAAACTTTTTTTTGGGTCAAAATTTTTTCGAAGTTTTTTTTCGGTCAAAATTTTTTTGGTCCCAAAATTTTCCGAACTTTTTTTTGGGTCAAAATTTTTTTGGTCCCAAAATTTTTCAAACTTTTTTTTGGGTCAAAATTTTTTCGAAGTTTTTTTTCGGTCAAAATGTTTTCGAAGTTTTTTTTCAAACTTTTTTTTTGGGTCAAAATTTTTTTGGTCCCAAAATTTTTCAAACTTTTTTTTGGGTCAAAATTTTTTCGAATTTTTTTTTTCGGTCAAAATTTTTTTGGTCACAAAATTTTTCAAACTTTTTTTTGGGTCAAAATTGTTTTGGTCCCAAAATTTTTCAAACTTTTTTTTGTGTCAAAATTTTTTCAAACTTTTTTTTGGGTCAAAATTTTTTTGGTCCCAAAATTTTTCAAACTTTTTTTTGGGTCAAAATTTTTTTGGTCCCAAAATTTTTCAAACTTTTTTTTGGGTCAAAATTTTTTCGACGTTTTTTTTTCGGTCAAAATTTTTTCGAATTTTTTTTTCGGTCAAAATTTTTTTGGTCCCAAAATTTTCCGAACTTTTTTTTGGGTCAAAATTTTTTGGCCCCAAAATTTTTCAAACTTTTTTTTGGGTCAAAATTTTTTCGAAGTTTTTTTTCGGTCAAAATTTTTTTGGTCCCAAAATTTTTCGAACTTTTTTTGGGTCAAAATTTTTTTGGTCCCAAAATTTTTCAAACTTTTTTTTTGGTCAAAATTTTTTCGAAGTTTTTTTTTCGGTCAAAATTTTTTTGGTCCCAAAATTTTTCAAACTTTTTTTTGGGTCAAACTTTTTTCGAAGTTTTTTTTCGGTCAAAATTTTTTTGGTCCCAAAATTTTTCGAACTTTTTTTTTGGGTCAAAATTTTTTTGGTACCAAAATTTTTCAAACTTTTTTTTGGGTCAAAATTTTTTCGAATTTTTTTTTTCGGTCAAAATTTTTTTGGTCCCAAAATTTTTCAAACTTTTTTTTTGGTCAAAATTTTTTCGACGTTTTTTTTCGGTCAAACTTTTTTTGGTCCCAAAATTTTTCTAACTTTTTTTTGGGTCAAAATTTTTTCGAACTTTTTTTTCGGTCAAAATTTTTTTGGTCCCAAAATTTTTCAAACTTTTTTTTGTGTCAAAATTTTTTCAAACTTTTTTTTGGGTCAAAATTTTTTTGGTCCCAAAATTTTTCAAACTTTTTTTTGGGTCAAAATTTTTTTGGTCCCAAAATTTTTCAAACTTTTTTTTGGGTCAAAATTTTTTCGACGTTTTTTTTTCGGTCAAAATTTTTTCGAATTTTTTTTTCGGTCAAAATTTTTTTGGTCCCAAAATTTTCCGAACTTTTTTTTGGGTCAAAATTTTTTGGCCCCAAAATTTTTCAAACTTTTTTTTGGGTCAAAATTTTTTCGAAGTTTTTTTTCGGTCAAAATTTTTTTGGTCCCAAAATTTTTCGAACTTTTTTTTGGGTCAAAATTTTTTTGGTCCCAAAATTTTTCAAACTTTTTTTTTGGTCAAAATTTTTTCGAAGTTTTTTTTTCGGTCAAAATTTTTTTGGTCCCAAAATTTTTCAAACTTTTTTTTGGGTCAAACTTTTTTCGAAGTTTTTTTTCGGTCAAAATTTTTTTGGTCCCAAAATTTTTCGAACTTTTTTTTTGGGTCAAAATTTTTTTGGTACCAAAATTTTTCAAACTTTTTTTTGGGTCAAAATTTTTTCGAATTTTTTTTTTCGGTCAAAATTTTTTTGGTCCCAAAATTTTTCAAACTTTTTTTTTGGTCAAAATTTTTTCGACGTTTTTTTTCGGTCAAACTTTTTTTGGTCCCAAAATTTTTCTAACTTTTTTTTGGGTCAAAATTTTTTCGAACTTTTTTTTCGGTCAAAATTTTTTTGGTCCCAAAATTTTTCAAACTTTTTTTTGGGTCAACATTTTTTCGAAGTTTTTTTTCGGTCAAAATTTTTTTGGTCCCAAAATTTTTCAAACTTTTTTTTGGGTCAAAATTTTTTTGGTCCCAAAATTTTTCAAACTTTTTTTTGGGTCAAAATTGTTTTGGTCCCAAAATTTTTCAAACTTTTTTTTGTGTCAAAATTTTTTCAAACTTTTTTTTGGGTCAAAATTTTTTTGGTCCCAAAATTTTTCAAACTTTTTTTTGGGTCAAAATTTTTTTGGTCCCAAAATTTTTCAAACTTTTTTTTGGGTCAAAATTTTTTTGAAGTTTTTTTTTCGGTCAAAATTTTTTTGGTCCCAAAATTTTTCAAACTTTTTTTTGGTCAAAATTTTTTCGAAGTTTTTTTTCGGTCCAAATTTTTTTGGTCCCAAAATTTTTCAAACTTTTTTTTGGGTCAAAATTTTTTCGAAGTTTTTTTTCGGTCAAAATTTTTTTGGTCCCAAAATTTTTCAAACTTTTTTTTGGGTCAAAATTTTTTTGGTCCCAAAATTTTTCAAACTTTTTTTTGGGTCAAAATTTTTTCGAAGTTTTTTTCGGTCAAATTTTTTTTGGTCCCAAAATTTTTCAAACTTTTTTTTTGGTCAAAATTTTTTCGAAGTTTTTTTTCGGTCAAAATTTTTTTGGTCCCAAAATTTTTCGAACTTTTTTTTGGGTCAAAATTTTTTTGGTCCCAAAATTTTTCAAACTTTTTTTTGGGTCAAAATTTTTTCGAAGTTTTTTTTTCGGTCAAAATTTTTTTGGTCCCAAAATTTTTCAAACTTTTTTTTGGGTCAACATTTTTTCGATGTTTTTTTTCGGTCAAAATTTTTTTGGTACCAAAATTTTTTGAACTTTTTTTTGGGTCAAAATTTTTTTGGTACCAAAATTTTTCAAACTTTTTTTTGGGTCAAAATTTTTTCGAAGTTTTTTTTTCGGTCAAAATTTTTTTGGTCCCAAAATTTTTCAAACTTTTTTTTTGGTCAAAATTTTTTCGAAGTTTTTTTTCGGTCAAAATTTTTTTGGTCCCAAAATTTTTCGAACTTTTTTTTGGGTCAAAATTTTTTTGGTCCCAAAATTTTTCAAACTTTTTTTTGGGTCAAAATTTTTTTGGTCCCAAAATTTTTCAAACTTTTTTTTGGGTCAAAATTTTTTTGGTCCCAAAATTTTTCAAACTTTTTTTTGGGTCAAAATTTTTTCGAAGTTTTTTTTTCGGTCAAAATTGTTTTGGTCCCAAAATTTTTCAAACTTATTTTTTGGTCAAAATTTTTTCGAAGTTTTTTTTCGGTCAAAATTTTTTTGGTCCCAAAATTTTCCGAACTTTTGTTTGGGTCAAAATTTTTTTGGTCCCAAAATTTTTCAAACTTTTTTTTGGGTCAAAATTTTTTCGAAGTTTTTTTTCGGTCAAACTTTTTTTGGTCCCAAAATTTTTCGAACTTTTTTTTGGGTCAAAATTTTTTGGTCCCAAAATTTTTCAAATTTTTTTTTGGGTCAAAATTTTTTCGAAGTTTTTTTTTCGGTAAAAATTTTTTTGGTCCCAAAATTTTTCAAACTTTTTTTTGGGTCAAAATTGTTTTGGTCCCAAAATTTTTCAAACTTTTTTTTGGGTCAAAATTTTTTTGGTCCCAAAATTTTTCAAACTTTTTTTTGGGTCAAAATTTTTTTGGTCCCAAAATTTTTCAAACTTTTTTTTGGGTCAAAATTTTTTTGGTCCCAAAATTTTTCAAACTTTTTTTTGGGTAAAAATTTTTTTGGTCCCAAAATTTTTCAACCTTTTTTTTGGGTCAAAATTTTTTCGAAGTTTTTTTTTCGGTCAAAATTTTTTTGGTCCCAAAATTTTCCGAACTTTTTTTTGGGTCAAAATTTTTTTGGTCCCAAAATTTTTCAAACTTTTTTTTTGGTCAAAATTTTTTCGAAGTTTTTTTTCGGTCAAAATTTTTTTGGTCCCAAAATTTTCCGAACTTTTTTTTGGGTCAAAATTTTTTTGGTCCCAAAATTTTTCAAACTTTTTTTTGGGTCAAAATGGTTTTGGTCCCAAAATTTTTCAAACTTTTTTTTGTGTCAAAATTTTTTCAAACTTTTTTTTGGGTCAAAATTATTTTGGTCCCAAAATTTTTCAAACTTTTTTTTGGGTCAAAATTTTTTTGGTCCCAAAATTTTTCAAACTTTTTTTTGGGTCAAAATTTTTTCGAAGTTTTTTTTTCGGTCAAAATTTTTTTGGTCCCAAAATTTTCCGAACTTTTTTTTTGGGTCAAAATTTTTTTGGTCCCAAAATTTTTCAAACTTTTTTTTGGGTCAAAATTTTTTCGAAGTTTTTTTTCGGTCAAAATTTTTTTGGTCCCAAAATTTTTCAAACTTTTTTTTGGGTCAAAATTTTTTTGGTACCAAAATTTTTCAAACTTTTTTTTGGGTCAAAATTTTTTCGAAGTTTTTTTTCGGTCAAAATTTTTTTGGTCCCAAAATTTTCCGAACTTTTTTTTGGGTCAAAATTTTTTTGGTCCCAAAATTTTTCAAACTTTTTTTTTGGTCAAAATTTTTTCGAAGTTTTTTTTCGGTCAAAATTTTTTTGGTCCCAAAATTTTTCTAACTTTTTTTTGGGTCAAAATTTTTTCGAAGTTTTTTTTCGGTCAAAATTTTTTTGGTCCCAAAATTTTCCGAACTTTTTTTTGGGTCAAAATTTTTTTGGTCCCAAAATTTTTCAAACTTTTTTTTGGGTCAAAATTTTTTCGACGTTTTTTTTTCGGTCAAAATTTTTTTGGTCCCAAAATTTTCCGAACTTTTTTTTGGGTCAAAATTTTTTTGGTCCCAAAATTTTTCAAACTTTTTTTTTGGTCAAAATTTTTTCGAAGTTTTTTTTCGGTCAAAATTTTTTTGGTCCCAAAATTTTCCGAACTTTTTTTTGGGTCAAAATTTTTTTGGTCCCAAAATTTTTCAAACTTTTTTTTGGGTCAAAATGGTTTTGGTCCCAAAATTTTTCAAACTTTTTTTTGTGTCAAAATTTTTTCAAACTTTTTTTTGTGTCAAAATTATTTTGGTCCCAAAATTTTTCAAACTTTTTTTTGGGTCAAAATTTTTTTGGTCCCAAAATTTTTCAAACTTTTTTTTGGGTCAAAATTTTTTCGAAGTTTTTTTTTCGGTCAAAATTTTTTTGGTCCCAAAATTTTCCGAACTTTTTTTTGGGTCAAAATTTTTTTGGTCCCAAAATTTTTCAAACTTTTTTTTGGGTCAAAATTTTTTCGAAGTTTTTTTTCGGTCAAAATTTTTTTGGTCCCAAAATTTTCCGAACTTTTTTTTGGGTCAAAATTTTTTTGGTCCCAAAATTTTTCAAACTTTTTTTTGGGTCAAAATTTTTTCGACGTTTTTTTTTCGGTCAAAATTTTTTTGGTCCCAAAATTTTTCAAACTTTTTTTTTGGTCAAAATTTTTTCGAAGTTTTTTTTCGGTCAAAATTTTTTTGGTCCCAAAATTTTTCTAACTTTTTTTTGGGTCAAAATTTTTTCGAAGTTTTTTTTCGGTCAAAATTTTTTTGGTCCCAAAATTTTCCGAACTTTTTTTTGGGTCAAAATTTTTTTGGTCCCAAAATTTTTCAAACTTTTTTTTGGGTCAAAATTTTTTCGAAGTTTTTTTTCGGTCAAAATTTTTTTGGTCCCAAAATTTTTCAAACTTTTTTTTGGGTCAAAATTTTTTTGGTCCCAAAATTTTTCAAACTTTTTTTTGGGTCAAAATTTTTTCGACGTTTTTTTTTCGGTCAAAATTTTTTTGGTCCCAAAATTTTTCAAACTTTTTTTTTGGTCAAAATTTTTTCGAAGTTTTTTTTCGGTCAAAATTTTTTTGGTCCCAAAATTTTCCGAACTTTTTTTTGGGTCAAAATTTTTTTGGCCCCAAAATTTTTCAAACTTTTTTTTGGGTCAAAATTTTTTCGAAGTTTTTTTTCGGTCAAAATTTTTTTGGTCCCAAAATTTTTCGAACTTTTTTTTGGGTCAAAATTTTTTTGGTCCCAAAATTTTTCAAACTTTTTTTTTGGTCAAAATTTTTTCGAAGTTTTTTTTTCGGTCAAAATTTTTTTGGTCCCAAAATTTTTCAAACTTTTTTTTGGGTCAAAATTTTTTCGAAGTTTTTTTTCGGTCAAAATTTTTTTGGTTCCAAAATTTTCCGAACTTTTTTTTGGGTCAAAATTTTTTTGGTCCCAAAATTTTTCAAACTTTTTTTTGGGTCAAAATTTTTTCGAAGTTTTTTTTCGGTCAAAATGTTTTCGAAGTTTTTTTTCAAACTTTTTTTTGGGTCAAAATTTTTTTGGTCCCAAAATTTTTCAAACTTTTTTTTGGGTCAAAATTTTTTCGAATTTTTTTTTTCGGTCAAAATTTTTTTGGTCACAAAATTTTTCAAACTTTTTTTTGGGTCAAAATTGTTTTGGTCCCAAAATTTTTCAAACTTTTTTTTGTGTCAAAATTTTTTCAAACTTTTTTTTGGGTCAAAATTTTTTTGGTCCCAAAATTTTTCAAACTTTTTTTTGGGTCAAAATTTTTTTGGTCCCAAAATTTTTCAAACTTTTTTTTGGGTCAAAATTTTTTCGACGTTTTTTTTTCGGTCAAAATTTTTTCGAATTTTTTTTTCGGTCAAAATTTTTTTGGTCCCAAAATTTTCCGAACTTTTTTTTGGGTCAAAATTTTTTGGCCCCAAAATTTTTCAAACTTTTTTTTGGGTCAAAATTTTTTCGAAGTTTTTTTTCGGTCAAAATTTTTTTGGTCCCAAAATTTTTCGAACTTTTTTTTGGGTCAAAATTTTTTTGGTCCCAAAATTTTTCAAACTTTTTTTTTGGTCAAAATTTTTTCGAAGTTTTTTTTTCGGTCAAAATTTTTTTGGTCCCAAAATTTTTCAAACTTTTTTTTGGGTCAAACTTTTTTCGAAGTTTTTTTTCGGTCAAAATTTTTTTGGTCCCAAAATTTTTCGAACTTTTTTTTTGGGTCAAAATTTTTTTGGTACCAAAATTTTTCAAACTTTTTTTTGGGTCAAAATTTTTTCGAATTTTTTTTTTCGGTCAAAATTTTTTTGGTCCCAAAATTTTTCAAACTTTTTTTTTGGTCAAAATTTTTTCGACGTTTTTTTTCGGTCAAACTTTTTTTGGTCCCAAAATTTTTCTAACTTTTTTTTGGGTCAAAATTTTTTCGAACTTTTTTTTCGGTCAAAATTTTTTTGGTCCCAAAATTTTTCAAACTTTTTTTTGGGTCAAAATTTTTTTGGTCCCAAAATTTTTCAAACTTTTTTTTGGGTCAAAATTGTTTTGGTCCCAAAATTTTTCAAACTTTTTTTTGTGTCAAAATTTTTTCAAACTTTTTTTTGGGTCAAAATTTTTTTGGTCCCAAAATTTTTCAAACTTTTTTTTGGGTCAAAATTTTTTTGGTCCCAAAATTTTTCAAACTTTTTTTTGGGTCAAAATTTTTTTGAAGTTTTTTTTTCGGTCAAAATTTTTTTGGTCCCAAAATTTTTCAAACTTTTTTTTGGTCAAAATTTTTTCGAAGTTTTTTTTCGGTCCAAATTTTTTTGGTCCCAAAATTTTTCAAACTTTTTTTTGGGTCAAAATTTTTTCGAAGTTTTTTTTCGGTCAAAATTTTTTTGGTCCCAAAATTTTTCAAACTTTTTTTTGGGTCAAAATTTTTTTGGTCCCAAAATTTTTCAAACTTTTTTTTGGGTCAAAATTTTTTCGAAGTTTTTTTCGGTCAAATTTTTTTTGGTCCCAAAATTTTTCAAACTTTTTTTTGGGTCAAAATTTTTTCGAAGTTTTTTTTCGGTCAAAATTTTTTTGGTCCCAAAATTTTTCGAACTTTTTTTTGGGTCAAAATTTTTTTGGTCCCAAAATTTTTCAAACTTTTTTTTGGGTCAAAATTGTTTTGGTCCCAAAATTTTTCAAACTTTTTTTTGGGTCAAAATTTTTTCAAACTTCTTTTTGGGTCAAAATTTTTTTGGTCCCAAAATTTTTCAAACTTTTTTTTGGGTCAAAATTTTTTTGGTCCCAAAATTTTTCAAACTTTTTTTTGGGTCAAAATTTTTTCGAAGTTTTTTTTTCGGTCAAAATTTTTTTGGTCCCAAAATTTTTCAAACTTTTTTTTGGGTCAAAATTTTTTTGGTCCCAAAATTTTTCAAACTTTTTTTTGGGTCAAAATTTTTTCGAAGTTTTTTTTTCGGTCAAAATTTTTTTGGTCCCAAAATTTTTTCGAAGTTTTTTTTCGGTCAAAATTTTTTTGGTCCCAAAATTTTCCGAACTTTTTTTTTGGGTCAAAATTTTTTTGGTCCCAAAACTTTTCAAACTTTTTTTTGGGTCAAAATTTTTTCGAAGTTTTTTTTTCGGTCAAAATTTTTTTGGTCCCAAAATTTTTCAAACTTTTTTTTGGGTCAAAATTTTTTCGAAGTTTTTTTTCGGTCAAAATTTTTTTGGTCCCAAAATTTTTCGAACTTTTTTTTGTGTCAAAATTTTTTCAAACTTTTTTTTGGGTCAAAATTTTTTTGGTCCCAAAATTTTTCAAACTTTTTTTTGGGTCAAAATTTTTTTGGTCCCAAAATTTTTCAAACTTTTTTTTGGGTCAAATTTTTTTCGAAGTTTTATTTCGGTCAAAATTTTTTTGGTCCCAAAATTTTTCAAACTTTTTTTTGGGTCAAAATTTTTTTGGTCCCAAAATTTTTCAAACTTTTTTTTGGGTCAAAATTTTTTCGAAGTTTTTTTTTCGGTCAAAATTTTTTTGGTCCCAAAATTTTTCAAACTTTTTTTTGGGTCAAAATTGTTTTGGTCCCAAAATTTTTCAAACTTTTTTTTGTGTCAAAATTTTTTCAAACTTTTTTTTGGGTCAAAATTTTTTTGGTCCCAAAATTTTTCAAACTTTTTTTTGGGTCAAAATTTTTTCGAAGTTTTTTTTTCGGTCAAAATTTTTTTGGTCCCAAAATTTTTCAAACTTTTTTTTGGGTCAAAATTTTTTTGGTCCCAAAATTTTTCAAACTTTTTTTTGGGTCAAAATTTTTTCGAAGTTTTTTTTTCGGTCAAAATTTTTTTGGTCCCAAAATTTTTTCGAAGTTTTTTTTCGGTCAAAATTTTTTTGGTCCCAAAATTTTCCGAACTTTTTTTTTGGGTCAAAATTTTTTTGGTCCCAAAACTTTTCAAACTTTTTTTTGGGTCAAAATTTTTTCGAAGTTTTTTTTTCGGTCAAAATTTTTTTGGTCCCAAAATTTTTCAAACTTTTTTTTGGGTCAAAATTTTTTTGGTCCCAAAATTTTTCAAACTTTTTTTTGGGTCAAATTTTTTTCGAAGTTTTATTTCGGTCAAAATTTTTTTGGTCCCAAAATTTTTCAAACTTTTTTTTGGGTCAAAATTTTTTTGGTCCCAAAATTTTTCAAACTTTTTTTTGGGTCAAAATTTTTTCGAAGTTTTTTTTTCGGTCAAAATTTTTTTGGTCCCAAAATTTTTCAAACTTTTTTTTGGGTCAAAATTGTTTTGGTCCCAAAATTTTTCAAACTTTTTTTTGTGTCAAAATTTTTTCAAACTTTTTTTTGGGTCAAAATTTTTTTGGTCCCAAAATTTTTCAAACTTTTTTTTGGGTCAAAATTTTTTCGAAGTTTTTTTTTCGGTCAAAATTTTTTTGGTCCCAAAATTTTTCAAACTTTTTTTTGGGTCAAAATTTTTTTGGTCCCAAAATTTTTCAAACTTTTTTTTGGGTCAAATTTTTTTCGAAGTTTTATTTCGGTCAAAATTTTTTTGGTCCCAAAATTTTTCAAACTTTTTTTTGGGTCAAAATTTTTTTGGTCCCAAAACTTTTCAAACTTTTTTTTGGGTCAAAATTTTTTCGAAGTTTTTTTTTCGGTCAAAATTTTTTTGGTCCCAAAATTTTTCAAACTTTTTTTTGGGTCAAAATTTTTTCGAAGTTTTTTTTCGGTCAAAATTTTTTTGGTCCCAAAATTTTTCGAACTTTTTTTTGTGTCAAAATTTTTTCAAACTTTTTTTTGGGTCAAAATTTTTTTGGTCCCAAAATTTTTCAAACTTTTTTTTGGGTCAAAATTTTTTTGGTCCCAAAATTTTTCAAACTTTTTTTTGGGTCAAATTTTTTTCGAAGTTTTATTTCGGTCAAAATTTTTTTGGTCCCAAAATTTTTCAAACTTTTTTTTGGGTCAAAATTTTTTTGGTCCCAAAATTTTTCAAACTTTTTTTTGGGTCAAAATTTTTTCGAAGTTTTTTTTTCGGTCAAAATTTTTTTGGTCCCAAAATTTTTCAAACTTTTTTTTGGGTCAAAATTGTTTTGGTCCCAAAATTTTTCAAACTTTTTTTTGTGTCAAAATTTTTTCAAACTTTTTTTTGGGTCAAAATTTTTTTGGTCCCAAAATTTTTCAAACTTTTTTTTGGGTCAAAATTTTTTCGAAGTTTTTTTTTCGGTCAAAATTTTTTTGGTCCCAAAATTTTTCAAACTTTTTTTTGGGTCAAAATTTTTTTGGTCCCAAAATTTTTCAAACTTTTTTTTGGGTCAAAATTTTTTCGAAGTTTTTTTTTCGGTCAAAATTTTTTTGGTCCCAAAATTTTTTCGAAGTTTTTTTTCGGTCAAAATTTTTTTGGTCCCAAAATTTTCCGAACTTTTTTTTTGGGTCAAAATTTTTTTGGTCCCAAAACTTTTCAAACTTTTTTTTGGGTCAAAATTTTTTCGAAGTTTTTTTTTCGGTCAAAATTTTTTTGGTCCCAAAATTTTTCAAACTTTTTTTTGGGTCAAAATTTTTTTGGTCCCAAAATTTTTCAAACTTTTTTTTGGGTCAAATTTTTTTCGAAGTTTTATTTCGGTCAAAATTTTTTTGGTCCCAAAATTTTTCAAACTTTTTTTTGGGTCAAAATTTTTTTGGTCCCAAAATTTTTCAAACTTTTTTTTGGGTCAAAATTTTTTCGAAGTTTTTTTTTCGGTCAAAATTTTTTTGGTCCCAAAATTTTTCAAACTTTTTTTTGGGTCAAAATTGTTTTGGTCCCAAAATTTTTCAAACTTTTTTTTGTGTCAAAATTTTTTCAAACTTTTTTTTGGGTCAAAATTTTTTTGGTCCCAAAATTTTTCAAACTTTTTTTTGGGTCAAAATTTTTTCGAAGTTTTTTTTTCGGTCAAAATTTTTTTGGTCCCAAAATTTTTCAAACTTTTTTTTGGGTCAAAATTTTTTTGGTCCCAAAATTTTTCAAACTTTTTTTTGGGTCAAATTTTTTTCGAAGTTTTATTTCGGTCAAAATTTTTTTGGTCCCAAAATTTTTCAAACTTTTTTTTGGGTCAAAATTTTTTTGGTCCCAAAATTTTTCAAACTTTTTTTTGGGTCAAAATTTTTTCGAAGTTTTTTTTTCGGTCAAAATTTTTTTGGTCCCAAAATTTTTCAAACTTTTTTTTGGGTCAAAATTGTTTTGGTCCCAAAATTTTTCAAACTTTTTTTTGTGTCAAAATTTTTTCAAACTTTTTTTTGGGTCAAAATTTTTTTGGTCCCAAAATTTTTCAAACTTTTTTTTGGGTCAAAATTTTTTCGAAGTTTTTTGTCGGTCAAAATTTTTTTGGTCCCAAAATTTTCCGAACTTTTTTTTTGGGTCAAAATTTTTTTGGTCCCAAAACTTTTCAAACTTTTTTTTGGGTCAAAATTTTTTCGAAGTTTTTTTTTCGGTCAAAATTTTTTTGGTCAAAATTTTTTCGAAGTTTTTTTTCGGTCAAAATTTTTTTGGTCCCAAAATTTTCCGAACTTTTTTTTTGGGTCAAAATTTTTTTGGTCCCAAAACTTTTCAAACTTTTTTTTGGGTCAAAATTTTTTCGAAGTTTTTTTTTCGGTCAAAATTTTTTTGGTCCCAAAATTTTTCAAACTTTTTTTTGGGTCAAAATTTTTTCGAAGTTTTTTCTTCGGTCAAAATTTTTTTGGTCCCAAAATTTTTCAAACTTTTTTTTGGGTCAAAATTGTTTTGGTCCCAAAATTTTTCAAACTTTTTTTTGTGTCAAAATTTTTTCAAACTTTTTTTTGGGTCAAAATTTTTTTGGTCCCAAAATTTTTCAAACTTTTTTTTGGGTCAAAATTTTTTTGGTCCCAAAATTTTTCAAACTTTTTTTTGGGTCAAAATTTTTTCGAAGTTTTTTTTTCGGTCAAAATTTTTTTGGTCAAAATTTTTTCGAAGTTTTTTTTCGGTCAAAATTTTTTTGGTCCCAAAATTTTCCGAACTTTTTTTTTGGGTCAAAATTTTTTTGGTCCCAAAACTTTTCAAACTTTTTTTTGGGTCAAAATTTTTTCGAAGTTTTTTTTTCGGTCAAAATTTTTTTGGTCCCAAAATTTTTCAAACTTTTTTTTGGGTCAAAATTTTTTCGAAGTTTTTTTTCGGTCAAAATTTTTTTGGTCCCAAAATTTTTCGAACTTTTTTTTGTGTCAAAATTTTTTCAAACTTTTTTTTGGGTCAAAATTTTTTTGGTCCCAAAATTTTTCAAACTTTTTTTTGGGTCAAAATTTTTTTGGTCCCAAAATTTTTCAAACTTTTTTTTGGGTCAAATTTTTTTCGAAGTTTTATTTCGGTCAAAATTTTTTTGGTCCCAAAATTTTTCAAACTTTTTTTTGGGTCAAAATTTTTTTGGTCCCAAAATTTTTCAAACTTTTTTTTGGGTCAAAATTTTTTCGAAGTTTTTTTTTCGGTCAAAATTTTTTTGGTCCCAAAATTTTTCAAACTTTTTTTTGGGTCAAAATTGTTTTGGTCCCAAAATTTTTCAAACTTTTTTTTGTGTCAAAATTTTTTCAAACTTTTTTTTGGGTCAAAATTTTTTTGGTCCCAAAATTTTTCAAACTTTTTTTTGGGTCAAAATTTTTTCGAAGTTTTTTTTTCGGTCAAAATTTTTTTGGTCCCAAAATTTTTTCGAAGTTTTTTTTCGGTCAAAATTTTTTTGGTCCCAAAATTTTCCGAACTTTTTTTTTGGGTCAAAATTTTTTTGGTCCCAAAACTTTTCAAACTTTTTTTTGGGTCAAAATTTTTTCGAAGTTTTTTTTTCGGTCAAAATTTTTTTGGTCCCAAAATTTTTCAAACTTTTTTTTGGGTCAAAATTTTTTCGAAGTTTTTTTTCGGTCAAAATTTTTTTGGTCCCAAAATTTTTCGAACTTTTTTTTGTGTCAAAATTTTTTCAAACTTTTTTTTGGGTCAAAATTTTTTTGGTCCCAAAATTTTTCAAACTTTTTTTTGGGTCAAAATTTTTTTGGTCCCAAAATTTTTCAAACTTTTTTTTGGGTCAAATTTTTTTCGAAGTTTTATTTCGGTCAAAATTTTTTTGGTCCCAAAATTTTTCAAACTTTTTTTTGGGTCAAAATTTTTTTGGTCCCAAAATTTTTCAAACTTTTTTTTGGGTCAAAATTTTTTTGGTCCCAAAATTTTTCAAACTTTTTTTTGGGTCAAAATTTTTTCGAAGTTTTTTTTTCGGTCAAAATTTTTTTGGTCAAAATTTTTTCGAAGTTTTTTTTCGGTCAAAATTTTTTTGGTCCCAAAATTTTCCGAACTTTTTTTTTGGGTCAAAATTTTTTTGGTCCCAAAACTTTTCAAACTTTTTTTTGGGTCAAAATTTTTTCGAAGTTTTTTTTTCGGTCAAAATTTTTTTGGTCCCAAAATTTTTCAAACTTTTTTTTGGGTCAAAATTTTTTCGAAGTTTTTTTTCGGTCAAAATTTTTTTGGTCCCAAAATTTTTCGAACTTTTTTTTGTGTCAAAATTTTTTCAAACTTTTTTTTGGGTCAAAATTTTTTTGGTCCCAAAATTTTTCAAACTTTTTTTTGGGTCAAAATTTTTTTGGTCCCAAAATTTTTCAAACTTTTTTTTGTGTCAAAATTTTTTCAAACTTTTTTTTGGGTCAAAATTTTTTTGGTCCCAAAATTTTTCAAACTTTTTTTTGGGTCAAAATTTTTTCGAAGTTTTTTGTCGGTCAAAATTTTTTTGGTCCCAAAATTTTCCGAACTTTTTTTTTGGGTCAAAATTTTTTTGGTCCCAAAACTTTTCAAACTTTTTTTTGGGTCAAAATTTTTTCGAAGTTTTTTTTTCGGTCAAAATTTTTTTGGTCCCAAAATTTTTCAAACTTTTTTTTGGGTCAAAATTGTTTTGGTCCCAAAATTTTTCAAACTTTTTTTTGTGTCAAAATTTTTTCAAACTTTTTTTTGGGTCAAAATTTTTTTGGTCTCAAAATTTTTCAAACTTTTTTTTGGGTCAAAATTTTTTTGGTCCCAAAATTTTTCAAACTTTTTTTTGGGTCAAAATTTTTTCGAAGTTTTTTTTTCGGTCAAAATTTTTTTGGTCAAAATTTTTTCGAAGTTTTTTTTCGGTCAAAATTTTTTTGGTCCCAAAATTTTCCGAACTTTTTTTTTGGGTCAAAATTTTTTTGGTCCCAAAACTTTTCAAACTTTTTTTTGGGTCAAAATTTTTTCGAAGTTTTTTTTTCGGTCAAAATTTTTTTGGTCCCAAAATTTTTCAAACTTTTTTTTGGGTCAAAATTTTTTCGAAGTTTTTTTTTCGGTCAAAATTTTTTTGGTCCCAAAATTTTTCAAACTTTTTTTTCGGTCAAAATTGTTTTGGTCCCAAAATTTTTCAAACTTTTTTTTGTGTCAAAATTTTTTCAAACTTTTTTTTGGGTCAAAATTTTTTTGGTCCCAAAATTTTTCAAACTTTTTTTTGGGTCAAAATTTTTTTGGTCCCAAAATTTTTCAAACTTTTTTTTGGGTCAAAATTTTTTCGAAGTTTTTTTTTCGGTCAAAATTTTTTTGGTCCCAAAATTTTTCAAACTTTTTTTTGGGTCAAAATTTTTTCGAAGTTTTTTTTCGGTCAAAATTTTTTTGGTCCCAAAATTTTTCGAACTTTTTTTTGTGTCAAAATTTTTTCAAACTTTTTTTTGGGTCAAAATTTTTTTGGTCCCAAAATTTTTCAAACTTTTTTTTGGGTCAAAATTTTTTTGGTCCCAAAATTTTTCAAACTTTTTTTTGGGTCAAATTTTTTTCGAAGTTTTATTTCGGTCAAAATTTTTTTGGTCCCAAAATTTTTCAAACTTTTTTTTGGGTCAAAATTTTTTTGGTCCCAAAATTTTTCAAACTTTTTTTTGGGTCAAAATTTTTTCGAAGTTTTTTTTTCGGTCAAAATTTTTTTGGTCCCAAAATTTTTCAAACTTTTTTTTGGGTCAAAATTGTTTTGGTCCCAAAATTTTTCAAACTTTTTTTTGTGTCAAAATTTTTTCAAACTTTTTTTTGGGTCAAAATTTTTTTGGTCCCAAAATTTTTCAAACTTTTTTTTGGGTCAAAATTTTTTCGAAGTTTTTTTTTCGGTCAAAATTTTTTTGGTCCCAAAATTTTTTCGAAGTTTTTTTTCGGTCAAAATTTTTTTGGTCCCAAAATTTTCCGAACTTTTTTTTTGGGTCAAAATTTTTTTGGTCCCAAAACTTTTCAAACTTTTTTTTGGGTCAAAATTTTTTCGAAGTTTTTTTTTCGGTCAAAATTTTTTTGGTCCCAAAATTTTTCAAACTTTTTTTTGGGTCAAAATTTTTTCGAACTTTTTTTTCGGTCAAAATTTTTTTGGTCCCAAAATTTTTCGAACTTTTTTTTGTGTCAAAATTTTTTCAAACTTTTTTTTGGGTCAAAATTTTTTTGGTCCCAAAATTTTTCAAACTTTTTTTTGGGTCAAAATTTTTTTGGTCCCAAAATTTTTCAAACTTTTTTTTGGGTCAAATTTTTTTCGAAGTTTTATTTCGGTCAAAATTTTTTTGGTCCCAAAATTTTTCAAACTTTTTTTTGGGTCAAAATTTTTTTGGTCCCAAAATTTTTCAAACTTTTTTTTGGGTCAAAATTTTTTTGGTCCCAAAATTTTTCAAACTTTTTTTTGGGTCAAAATTTTTTCGAAGTTTTTTTTTCGGTCAAAATTTTTTTGGTCAAAATTTTTTCGAAGTTTTTTTTCGGTCAAAATTTTTTTGGTCCCAAAATTTTCCGAACTTTTTTTTTGGGTCAAAATTTTTTTGGTCCCAAAACTTTTCAAACTTTTTTTTGGGTCAAAATTTTTTCGAAGTTTTTTTTTCGGTCAAAATTTTTTTGGTCCCAAAATTTTTCAAACTTTTTTTTGGGTCAAAATTTTTTCGAAGTTTTTTTTCGGTCAAAATTTTTTTGGTCCCAAAATTTTTCGAACTTTTTTTTGTGTCAAAATTTTTTCAAACTTTTTTTTGGGTCAAAATTTTTTTGGTCCCAAAATTTTTCAAACTTTTTTTTGGGTCAAAATTTTTTTGGTCCCAAAATTTTTCAAACTTTTTTTTGGGTCAAATTTTTTTCGAAGTTTTATTTCGGTCAAAATTTTTTTGGTCCCAAAATTTTTCAAACTTTTTTTTGGGTCAAAATTTTTTTGGTCCCAAAATTTTTCAAACTTTTTTTTGGGTCAAAATTTTTTCGAAGTTTTTTTTCGGTCAAAATTTTTTTGGTCCCAAAATTTTTCAAACTTTTTTTTGGGTCAAAATTTTTTCGAAGTTTTTTTTTCGGTCAAAATTTTTTTGGTCCCAAAATTTTTCAAACTTTTTTTTGGGTCAAAATTGTTTTGGTCCCAAAATTTTTCAAACTTTTTTTTGTGTCAAAATTTTTTCAAACTTTTTTTTGGGTCAAAATTTTTTTGGTCCCAAAATTTTTCAAACTTTTTTTTCGGTCAAAATTTTTTTGGTCCCAAAATTTTTTCGAAGTTTTTTTTCGGTCAAAATTTTTTTGGTCCCAAAATTTTCCGAACTTTTTTTTTGGGTCAAAATTTTTTTGGTCCCAAAACTTTTCAAACTTTTTTTTGGGTCAAAATTTTTTCGAAGTTTTTTTTTCGGTCAAAATTTTTTTGGTCCCAAAATTTTTCAAACTTTTTTTTGGGTCAAAATTTTTTCGAAGTTTTTTTTCGGTCAAAATTTTTTTGGTCCCAAAATTTTTCGAACTTTTTTTTGTGTCAAAATTTTTTCAAACTTTTTTTTGGGTCAAAATTTTTTTGGTCCCAAAATTTTTCAAACTTTTTTTTGTGTCAAAAGTTTTTCAAACTTTTTTTTGGGTCAAAATTTTTTTGGTCTCAAAATTTTTCAAACTTTTTTTTGGGTCAAAATTTTTTTGGTCCCAAAATTTTTCAAACTTTTTTTTGGGTCAAAATTTTTTCGAAGTTTTTTTTTCGGTCAAAATTTTTTTGGTCAAAATTTTTTCGAAGTTTTTTTTCGGTCAAAATTTTTATGGTCCCAAAATTTTCCGAACTTTTTTTTTGGGTCAAAATTTTTTTGGTCCCAAAACTTTTCAAACTTTTTTTTGGGTCAAAATTTTTTCGAAGTTTTTTTTTCGGTCAAAATTTTTTTGGTCCCAAAATTTTTCAAACTTTTTTTTGGGTCAAAATTTTTTCGAAGTTTTTTTTTCGGTCAAAATTTTTTTGGTCCCAAAATTTTTCAAACTTTTTTTTGGGTCAAAATTGTTTTGGTCCCAAAATTTTTCAAACTTTTTTTTGTGTCAAAATTTTTTCAAACTTTTTTTTGGGTCAAAATTTTTTTGGTCCCAAAATTTTTCAAACTTTTTTTTGGGTCAAAATTTTTTTGGTCCCAAAATTTTTCAAACTTTTTTTTGGGTCAAAATTTTTTCGAAGTTTTTTTTTCGGTCAAAATTTTTTTGGTCAATATTTTTTCGAAGTTTTTTTTCGGTCAAAATTTTTTTGGTCCCAAAATTTTCCGAACTTTTTTTTTGGGTCAAAATTTTTTTGGTCCCAAAACTTTTCAAACTTTTTTTTGGGTCAAAATTTTTTCGAAGTTTTTTTTTCGGTCAAAATTTTTTTGGTCCCAAAATTTTTCAAACTTTTTTTTGGGTCAAAATTTTTTCGAAGTTTTTTTTCGGTCAAAATTTTTTTGGTCCCAAAATTTTTCGAACTTTTTTTGTGTCAAAATTTTTTCAAACTTTTTTTTGGGTCAAAATTTTTTTGGTCCCAAAATTTTTCAAACTTTTTTTTGGGTCAAAATTTTTTTGGTCCCAAAATTTTTCAAACTTTTTTTTGGGTCAAATTTTTTTCGAAGTTTTATTTCGGTCAAAATTTTTTTGGTCCCAAAATTTTTCAAACTTTTTTTTGGGTCAAAATTTTTTTGGTCCCAAAATTTTTCAAACTTTTTTTTGGGTCAAAATTTTTTCGAAGTTTTTTTTTCGGTCAAAATTTTTTTGGTCCCAAAATTTTTCAAACTTTTTTTTGGGTCAAAATTGTTTTGGTCCCAAAATTTTTCAAACTTTTTTTTGTGTCAAAATTTTTTCAAACTTTTTTTTGGGTCAAAATTTTTTTGGTCCCAAAATTTTTCAAACTTTTTTTTGGGTCAAAATTTTTTCGAAGTTTTTTTTTCGGTCAAAATTTTTTTGGTCCCAAAATTTTTTCGAAGTTTTTTTTCGGTCAAAATTTTTTTGGTCCCAAAATTTTCCGAACTTTTTTTTTGGGTCAAAATTTTTTTGGTCCCAAAACTTTTCAAACTTTTTTTTGGGTCAAAATTTTTTCGAAGTTTTTTTTTCGGTCAAAATTTTTTTGGTCCCAAAATTTTTCAAACTTTTTTTTGGGTCAAAATTTTTTCGAAGTTTTTTTTCGGTCAAAATTTTTTTGGTCCCAAAATTTTTCGAACTTTTTTTTGTGTCAAAATTTTTTCAAACTTTTTTTTTGGTCAAAATTTTTTTGGTCCCAAAATTTTTCAAACTTTTTTTTGGGTCAAAATTTTTTTGGTCCCAAAATTTTTCAAACTTTTTTTTGGGTCAAATTTTTTTCGAAGTTTTATTTCGGTCAAAATTTTTTTGGTCCCAAAATTTTTCTAACTTTTTTTTGGGTCAAAATTTTTTTGGTCCCAAAATTTTTCAAACTTTTTTTTGGGTCAAAATTTTTTTGGTCCCAAAACTTTTCAAACTTTTTTTTGGGTCAAAATTTTTTCGAAGTTTTTTTTTCGGTCAAAATTTTTTTGGTCCCAAAATTTTTCAAACTTTTTTTTGGGTCAAAATTTTTTCGAAGTTTTTTTTCGGTCAAAATTTTTTTGGTCCCAAAATTTTTCGAACTTTTTTTTGTGTCAAAATTTTTTCAAACTTTTTTTTGGGTCAAAATTTTTTTGGTCCCAAAATTTTTCAAACTTTTTTTTGGGTCAAAATTTTTTTGGTCCCAAAATTTTTCAAACTTTTTTTTGGGTCAAAATTGTTTTGGTCCCAAAATTTTTCAAACTTTTTTTTGTGTCAAAATTTTTTCAAACTTTTTTTTGGGTCAAAATTTTTTTGGTCCCAAAATTTTTCAAACTTTTTTTTGGGTCAAAATTTTTTCGAAGTTTTTTGTCGGTCAAAATTTTTTTGGTCCCAAAATTTTCCGAACTTTTTTTTTGGGTCAAAATTTTTTTGGTCCCAAAACTTTTCAAACTTTTTTTTGGGTCAAAATTTTTTCGAAGTTTTTTTTTCGGTCAAAATTTTTTTGGTCCCAAAATTTTTCAAACTTTTTTTTGGGTCAAAATTGTTTTGGTCCCAAAATTTTTCAAACTTTTTTTTGTGTCAAAATTTTTTCAAACTTTTTTTTGGGTCAAAATTTTTTTGGTCTCAAAATTTTTCAAACTTTTTTTTGGGTCAAAATTTTTTTGGTCCCAAAATTTTTCAAACTTTTTTTTGGGTCAAAATTTTTTCGAAGTTTTTTTTTCGGTCAAAATTTTTTTGGTCAAAATTTTTTCGAAGTTTTTTTTCGGTCAAAATTTTTTTGGTCCCAAAATTTTCCGAACTTTTTTTTTGGGTCAAAATTTTTTTGGTCCCAAAACTTTTCAAACTTTTTTTTGGGTCAAAATTTTTTCGAAGTTTTTTTTTCGGTCAAAATTTTTTTGGTCCCAAAATTTTTCAAACTTTTTTTTGGGTCAAAATTTTTTCGAAGTTTTTTTTTCGGTCAAAATTTTTTTGGTCCCAAAATTTTTCAAACTTTTTTTTGGGTCAAAATTGTTTTGGTCCCAAAATTTTTCAAACTTTTTTTTGTGTCAAAATTTTTTCAAACTTTTTTTTGGGTCAAAATTTTTTTGGTCCCAAAATTTTTCAAACTTTTTTTTGGGTCAAAATTTTTTTGGTCCCAAAATTTTTCAAACTTTTTTTTGGGTCAAAATTTTTTCGAAGTTTTTTTTTCGGTCAAAATTTTTTTGGTCAAAATTTTTTCGAAGTTTTTTTTCGGTCAAAATTTTTTTGGTCCCAAAATTTTCCGAACTTTTTTTTTGGGTCAAAATGTTTTTGGTCCCAAAACTTTTCAAACTTTTTTTTGGGTCAAAATTTTTTCGAAGTTTTTTTTTCGGTCAAAATTTTTTTGGTCCCAAAATTTTTCAAACTTTTTTTTGGGTCAAAATTTTTTCGAAGTTTTTTTTCGGTCAAAATTTTTTTGGTCCCAAAATTTTTCGAACTTTTTTTTGTGTCAAAATTTTTTCAAACTTTTTTTTGGGTCAAAATTTTTTTGGTCCCAAAATTTTTCAAACTTTTTTTTGGGTCAAAATTTTTTTGGTCCCAAAATTTTTCAAACTTTTTTTTGGGTCAAAATTTTTTCGAAGTTTTTTTTTCGGTCAAAATTTTTTTGGTCCCAAAATTTTTCAAACTTTTTTTTGGGTCAAAATTGTTTTGGTCCCAAAATTTTTCAAACTTTTTTTTGTGTCAAAATTTTTTCAAACTTTTTTTTGGGTCAAAATTTTTTTGGTCCCAAAATTTTTCAAACTTTTTTTTGGGTCAAAATTTTTTTGGTCCCAAAATTTTTCAAACTTTTTTTTGGGTCAAAATTTTTTCGAAGTTTTTTTTTCGGTCAAAATTTTTTTGGTCCCAAAATTTTTCAAATTTTTTTTGTGTCAAAATTTTTTCGAAGTTTTTTTTTCGGTCAAAATTTTTTTGGTCCCAAAATTTTTCAAACTTTTTTTTGGGTCAAAATTGTTTTGGTCCCAAAATTTTTCAAACTTTTTTTTGGGTCAAAATTTTTTCGAAGTTTTTTTTCGGTCAAATTTTTTTTGGTCCCAAAATTTTTCAAACTTTTTTTTGGGTCAAAATTTTTTCGAAGTTTTTTTTCGGTCAAAATTTTTTTGGTCCCAAAATTTTTCAAACTTTTTTTTGTGTCAAAATTTTTTCAAACTTTTTTTTGGGTCAAAATTTTTTTGGTCCCAAAATTTTTCAAACTTTTTTTTAGGTCAAAATTTTTTTGGTCCCAAAATTTTTCAAACTTTTTTTTGGGTCAAATTTTTTTCGAAGTTTTATTTCGGTCAAAATTTTTTTGGTCCCAAAATTTTTCAAACTTTTTTTTGGGTCAAAATTTTTTCGAAGTTTTTTTTTCGGTCAAAATTTTTTTGGTCCCAAAATTTTTCAAACTTTTTTTTGGGTCAAAATTTTTTCGAAGTTTTTTTTTCGGTCAAAATTTTTTTGGTCCCAAAATTTTTCAAACTTTTTTTTGGGTCAAAATTGTTTTGGTCCCAAAATTTTTCAAACTTTTTTTTGTGTCAAAATTTTTTCAAACTTTTTTTTGGGTCAAAATTTTTTTGGTCCCAAAATTTTTCAAACTTTTTTTTGGGTCAAAATTTTTTTGGTCCCAAAATTTTTCAAACTTTTTTTTGGGTCAAAATTTTTTCGACGTTTTTTTTTCGGTCAAAATTTTTTTGGTCCCAAAATTTTTCAAACTTTTTTTTTGGTCAAAATTTTTTCGAAGTTTTTTTTCGGTCAAAATTTTTTTGGTCCCAAAATTTTCCGAACTTTTTTTTGGGTCAAAATTTTTTTGGCCCCAAAATTTTTCAAACTTTTTTTTGGGTCAAAATTTTTTCGAAGTTTTTTTTCGGTCAAAATTTTTTTGGTCCCAAAATTTTTCAAACTTTTTTTTGGGTCAAAATTTTTTCGAAGTTTTTTTTTCGGTCAAAATTTTTTTGGTCCCAAAATTTTTCAAACTTTTTTTTGGGTCAAAATTGTTTTGGTCCCAAAATTTTTCAAACTTTTTTTTGTGTCAAAATTTTTTCAAACTTTTTTTTGGGTCAAAATTTTTTTGGTCCCAAAATTTTTCAAACTTTTTTTTGGGTCAAAATTTTTTTGGTCCCAAAATTTTTCAAACTTTTTTTTGGGTCAAAATTTTTTCGAAGTTTTTTTTTCGGTCAAAATTTTTTTGGTCCCAAAATTTTTCAAATTTTTTTTGTGTCAAAATTTTTTCGAAGTTTTTTTTTCGGTCAAAATTTTTTTGGTCCCAAAATTTTTCAAACTTTTTTTTGGGTCAAAATTGTTTTGGTCCCAAAATTTTTCAAACTTTTTTTTGGGTCAAAATTTTTTCGACGTTTTTTTTTCGGTCAAAATTTTTTTGGTCCCAAAATTTTTCAAACTTTTTTTTTGGTCAAAATTTTTTCGAAGTTTTTTTTCGGTCAAAATTTTTTTGGTCCCAAAATTTTCCGAACTTTTTTTTGGGTCAAAATTTTTTTGGCCCCAAAATTTTTCAAACTTTTTTTTGGGTCAAAATTTTTTCGAAGTTTTTTTTCGGTCAAATTTTTTTTGGTCCCAAAATTTTTCAAACTTTTTTTTGGGTCAAAATTTTTTCGAAGTTTTTTTTCGGTCAAAATTTTTTTGGTCCCAAAATTTTTCAAACTTTTTTTTGTGTCAAAATTTTTTCAAACTTTTTTTTGGGTCAAAATTTTTTTGGTCCCAAAATTTTTCAAACTTTTTTTTAGGTCAAAATTTTTTTGGTCCCAAAATTTTTCAAACTTTTTTTTGGGTCAAATTTTTTTCGAAGTTTTATTTCGGTCAAAATTTTTTTGGTCCCAAAATTTTTCAAACTTTTTTTTGGGTCAAAATTTTTTCGAAGTTTTTTTTTCGGTCAAAATTTTTTTGGTCCCAAAATTTTTCAAACTTTTTTTTGGGTCAAAATTTTTTCGAAGTTTTTTTTTCGGTCAAAATTTTTTTGGTCCCAAAATTTTTCAAACTTTTTTTTGGGTCAAAATTGTTTTGGTCCCAAAATTTTTCAAACTTTTTTTTGTGTCAAAATTTTTTCAAACTTTTTTTTGGGTCAAAATTTTTTTGGTCCCAAAATTTTTCAAACTTTTTTTTGGGTCAAAATTTTTTTGGTCCCAAAATTTTTCAAACTTTTTTTTGGGTCAAAATTTTTTCGACGTTTTTTTTTCGGTCAAAATTTTTTTGGTCCCAAAATTTTTCAAACTTTTTTTTTGGTCAAAATTTTTTCGAAGTTTTTTTTCGGTCAAAATTTTTTTGGTCCCAAAATTTTCCGAACTTTTTTTTGGGTCAAAATTTTTTTGGCCCCAAAATTTTTCAAACTTTTTTTTGGGTCAAAATTTTTTCGAAGTTTTTTTTCGGTCAAAATTTTTTTGGTCCCAAAATTTTTCAAACTTTTTTTTGGGTCAAAATTTTTTCGAAGTTTTTTTTCGGTCAAAATTTTTTTGGTCCCAAAATTTTTCGAACTTTTTTTTGTGTCAAAATTTTTTCAAACTTTTTTTTGGGTCAAAATTTTTTTGGTCCCAAAATTTTTCAAACTTTTTTTTTGGGTCAAAATTTTTTTGGTCCCAAAATTTTTCAAACCTTTTTTTGGGTCAAATTTTTTTCGAAGTTTTATTTCGGTCAAAATTTTTTTGGTCCCAAAATTTTTCAAACTATTTTTTGGGTCAAAATTTTTTTGGTCCCAAAATTTTTCAAACTTTTTTTTGGCTCAAAATTTTTTCGAAGTTTTTTTTTTGGTCAAAATTTTTTTGGTCCAAAAATTTTTCAAACTTTTTTTTCGGTCAAAATTGTTTTGGTCCCAAAATTTTTCAAACTTTTTTTTGTGTCAAAATTTTTTCAAACTTTTTTTTGGGTCAAAATTTTTTTGGTCCCAAAATTTTTCAAACTTTTTTTTGGGTCAAAATTTTTTTGGTCCCAAAATTTTTCAAACTTTTTTTTGGGTCAAAATTTTTTCGAAGTTTTTTTTTCGGTCAAAATTTTTTTGGTCCCAAAATTTTTCAAACTTTTTTTTGGGTCAAAATTTTTTCGAAGTTTTTTTTCGGTCAAAATTTTTTTGGTCCCAAAATTTTTCAAACTTTTTTTTGGGTCAAAATTGTTTTGGTCCCAAAATTTTTCAAACTTTTTTTTGTGTCAAAATTTTTTCAAACTTTTTTTTGGGTCAAAATTTTTTTGGTCCCAAAATTTTTCAAACTTTTTTTTGGGTCAAAATTTTTTCGAAGTTTTTTTTCGGTCAAAATTTTTTTGGTCCCAAAATTTTTCAAACTTTTTTTTGGGTCAAAATTTTTTTGGTCCCAAAATTTTTCAATTTTTTTTTTGGTCAAAATTTTTTCGAAGTTTTTTTTTCGGTCAAAATTTTTTTGGTCCCAAAATTTTCCGAACTTTTTTTTGGGTCAAAATTTTTTTGGTCCCAAAATTTTTCAAACTTTTTTTTGGGTCAAAATTTTTTCGAAGTTTTTTTTCGGTCAAAATTTTTTTGGTCCCAAAATTTTTCAAACTTTTTTTTGGGTCAAAATTTTTTTGGTCCCAAAATTTTTCAAACTTTTTTTTGGGTCAAAATTTTTTCGAAGTTTTTTTTTCGGTCAAAATTTTTTTGGTCCCAAAATTTTTCAAACTTTTTTTTGGGTCAAAATTGTTTTGGTCCCAAAATTTTTCAAACTTTTTTTTGTGTCAAAATTTTTTCAAACTTTTTTTTGGGTCAAAATTTTTTTGGTCCCAAAATTTTTCAAACTTTTTTTTGGGTCAAAATTTTTTTGGTCCCAAAATTTTTCAAACTTTTTTTTGGGTCAAAATTTTTTCGACGTTTTTTTTTCGGTCAAAATTTTTTTGGTCCCAAAATTTTTCAAACTTTTTTTTGGGTCAAATTTTTTTCGAAGTTTTATTTCGGTCAAAATTTTTTTGGTCCCAAAATTTTTCAAACTTTTTTTTGGGTCAAAATTTTTTTGGTTCCAAAATTTTTCAAACTTTTTTTTGGCTCAAAATTTTTTCGAAGTTTTTTTTTTGGTCAAAATTTTTTTGGTCCCAAAATTTTTCGAACTTTTTTTTGGGTCAAAATTTTTTTGGTCCCAAAATTTTTCAAACTTTTTTTTTGGTCAAAATTTTTTCGAAGTTTTTTTTTCGGTCAAAATTTTTTTGGTCCCAAAATTTTTCAAACTTTTTTTTGGGTCAAAATTTTTTCGAAGTTTTTTTTCGGTCAAAATTTTTTTGGTCCCAAAATTTTTCGAACTTTTTTTTGGGTCAAAATTTTTTCGAATTTTTTTTTTCGGTCAAAATTTTTTTGGTCCCAAAATTTTTCGAACTTTTTTTTGGGTCAAAATTTTTTCGAATTTTTTTTTTCGGTCAAAATTTTTTTGGTCCCAAAATTTTTCAAACTTTTTTTTGGGTCAAAATTTTTTCGAATTTTTTTTTTCGGTCAAAATTTTTTTGGTCCCAAAATTTTTCAAACTTTTTTTTGGTCAAAATTTTTTCGACGTTTTTTTTCGGTCAAAATTTTTTTGGTCCCAAAATTTTTCTAACTTTTTTTTGGGTCAAAATTTTTTCGAACTTTTTTTTCGGTCAAAATTTTTTTGGTCCCAAAATTTTTCAAACTTTTTTTTGGGTCAAAATTTTTTCGAAGTTTTTTTTCGGTCAAAATTTTTTTGGTCCCAAAATTTTTCAAACTTTTTTTGGGTCAAAATTTTTTTGGTCCCAAAATTTTTCAAACTTTTTTTTGGGTCAAAATTGTTTTGGTCCCAAAATTTTTCAAACTTTTTTTTGTGTCAAAATTTTTTCAAACTTTTTTTTGGGTCAAAATTTTTTTGGTCCCAAAATTTTTCAAACTTTTTTTTGGGTCAAAATTTTTTTGGTCCCAAAATTTTTCAAACTTTTTTTTGGGTCAAAATTTTTTCGAAGTTTTTTTTCGGTCCAAATTTTTTTGGTCCCAAAATTTTTCAAACTTTTTTTTGGGTCAAAATTGTTTTGGTCCCAAAATTTTTCAAACTTTTTTTTGGGTCAAAATTTTTTCGACGTTTTTTTTTCGGTCAAAATTTTTTTGGTCCCAAAATTTTTCAAACTTTTTTTTGGGTCAAATTTTTTTCGAAGTTTTATTTCGGTCAAAATTTTTTTGGTCCCAAAATTTTTCAAACTTTTTTTTGGGTCAAAATTTTTTTGGTCCCAAAATTTTTCAAACTTTTTTTTGGCTCAAAATTTTTTCGAAGTTTTTTTTTTGGTCAAAATTTTTTTGGTCCCAAAATTTTTCGAACTTTTTTTTGGGTCAAAATTTTTTTGGTCCCAAAATTTTTCAAACTTTTTTTTTGGTCAAAATTTTTTCGAAGTTTTTTTTTCGGTCAAAATTTTTTTGGTCCCAAAATTTTTCAAACTTTTTTTTGGGTCAAAATTTTTTCGAAGTTTTTTTTCGGTCAAAATTTTTTTGGTCCCAAAATTTTTCGAACTTTTTTTTGGGTCAAAATTTTTTCGAATTTTTTTTTTCGGTCAAAATTTTTTTGGTCCCAAAATTTTTCGAACTTTTTTTTGGGTCAAAATTTTTTCGAATTTTTTTTTTCGGTCAAAATTTTTTTGGTCCCAAAATTTTTCAAACTTTTTTTTGGGTCAAAATTTTTTCGAATTTTTTTTTTCGGTCAAAATTTTTTTGGTCCCAAAATTTTTCAAACTTTTTTTTGGTCAAAATTTTTTCGACGTTTTTTTTCGGTCAAAATTTTTTTGGTCCCAAAATTTTTCTAACTTTTTTTTGGGTCAAAATTTTTTCGAACTTTTTTTTCGGTCAAAATTTTTTTGGTCCCAAAATTTTTCAAACTTTTTTTTGGGTCAAAATTTTTTCGAAGTTTTTTTTCGGTCAAAATTTTTTTGGTCCCAAAATTTTTCAAACTTTTTTTGGGTCAAAATTTTTTTGGTCCCAAAATTTTTCAAACTTTTTTTTGGGTCAAAATTGTTTTGGTCCCAAAATTTTTCAAACTTTTTTTTGTGTCAAAATTTTTTCAAACTTTTTTTTGGGTCAAAATTTTTTTGGTCCCAAAATTTTTCAAACTTTTTTTTGGGTCAAAATTTTTTTGGTCCCAAAATTTTTCAAACTTTTTTTTGGGTCAAAATTTTTTCGAAGTTTTTTTTCGGTCCAAATTTTTTTGGTCCCAAAATTTTTCAAACTTTTTTTTGGGTCAAAATTGTTTTGGTCCCAAAATTTTTCAAACTTTTTTTTGTGTCAAAATTTTTTCAAACTTTTTTTTGGGTCAAAATTTTTTTGGTCCCAAAATTTTTCAAACTTTTTTTTGGGTCAAATTTTTTTCGAAGTTTTATTTCGGTCAAAATTTTTTTGGTCCCAAAATTTTTCAAACTTTTTTTTGGGTCAAAATTTTTTCGACGTTTTTTTTTCGGTCAAAATTTTTTTGGTCCCAAAATTTTTCAAACTTTTTTTTGGGTCAAATTTTTTTCGAAGTTTTATTTCGGTCAAAATTTTTTTGGTCCCAAAATTTTTCAAACTTTTTTTTGGGTCAAAATTTTTTTGGTCCCAAAATTTTTCAAACTTTTTTTTGGCTCAAAATTTTTTCGAAGTTTTTTTTTTGGTCAAAATTTTTTTGGTCCCAAAATTTTTCGAACTTTTTTTTGCGTCAAAATTTTTTTGGTCCCAAAATTTTTCAAACTTTTTTTTTGGTCAAAATTTTTTCGAAGTTTTTTTTTCGGTCAAAATTTTTTTGGTCCCAAAATTTTTCAAACTTTTTTTTGGGTCAAAATTTTTTCGAAGTTTTTTTTCGGTCAAAATTTTTTTGGTCCCAAAATTTTTCGAACTTTTTTTTGGGTCAAAATTTTTTCGAATTTTTTTTTTCGGTCAAAATTTTTTTGGTCCCAAAATTTTTCGAACTTTTTTTTGGGTCAAAATTTTTTCGAAGTTTTTTTTCGGTCAAAATTTTTTTGGTCCCAAAATTTTTCGAACTTTTTTTTGGGTCAAAATTTTTTCGAATTTTTTTTTTCGGTCAAAATTTTTTTGGTCCCAAAATTTTTCGAACTTTTTTTTGGGTCAAAATTTTTTCGAATTTTTTTTTTCGGTCAAAATTTTTTTGGTCCCAAAATTTTTCAAACTTTTTTTTGGGTCAAAATTTTTTCGAATTTTTTTTTTCGGTCAAAATTTTTTTGGTCCCAAAATTTTTCTAACTTTTTTTTGGGTCAAAATTTTTTCGAACTTTTTTTTCGGTCAAAATTTTTTTGGTCCCAAAATTTTTCAAACTTTTTTTTGGGTCAAAATTTTTTCGAAGTTTTTTTTCGGTCAAAATTTTTTTGGTCCCAAAATTTTTCAAACTTTTTTTTGGGTCAAAATTTTTTTGGTCCCAAAATTTTTCAAACTTTTTTTTGGGTCAAAATTGTTTTGGTCCCAAAATTTTTCAAACTTTTTTTTGTGTCAAAATTTTTTCAAACTTTTTTTTGGGTCAAAATTTTTTTGGTCCCAAAATTTTTCAAACTTTTTTTTGGGTCAAAATTTTTTTGGTCCCAAAATTTTTCAAACTTTTTTTTGGGTCAAAATTTTTTCGAAGTTTTTTTTCGGTCAAAATTTTTTTGGTCCCAAAATTTTTCAAACTTTTTTTTGGGTCAAAATTTTTTCGAAGTTTTTTTTCGGTCAAAATTTTTTTGGTCCCAAAATTTTTCGAACTTTTTTTTGGGTCAAATTTTTTTTGGTCCCAAAGTTTTTCAAACTTTTTTTTGGGTCAAAATTTTTTCGAAGTTTTTTTTCGGTCAAAATTTTTTTGGTCCCAAAATTTTTCGAAGTTTTTTTTGGGTCAAAATTTTTTTGGTCCCAAAATTTTTCAAACTTTTTTTTGGGTCAAAATTGTTTTGGTCCCAAAATTTTTCAAACTTTTTTTTGTGTCAAAATTTTTTCAAACTTCTTTTTGGGTCAAAATTTTTTTGGTCCCAAAATTTTTCAAACTTTTTTTTGGGTCAAAATTTTTTCGAAGTTTTTTTTCGGTCAAAATTTTTTTGGTCCCAAAATTTTTCGAACTTTTTTTTGGGTCAAAATTTTTTTGGTCCCAAAATTTTTCAAACTTTTTTTTCGAAGTTTTTTTTCGGTCAAAATTTTTTTGGTCCCAAAATTTTTCGAACTTTTTTTTGGGTCAAAATTTTTTTGGCCCCAAAATTTTTCAAAATTTTTTAGAAGTTTTTTTTCGGTCCAAATTTTTTTGGTCCCAAAATTTTTCAAACTTTTTTTTGGGTCAAAATTTTTTCGAAGTTTTTTTTCGGTCAAAAATTTTTTGGTCCCAAAATTTTTCGAACTTTTTTTTGGGTCAAAATTGTTTTGGTCCCAAAATTTTTCAAACTTTTTTTTGTGTCAAAATTTTTTCAAACTTCTTTTTGGGTCAAAATTTTTTTGGTCCCAAAATTTTTCAAACTTTTTTTTGGGTCAAAATTTTTTTGGTCCCAAAATTTTTCAAACTTTTTTTTGGGTCAAAATTTTTTCGAAGTTTTTTTTTCGGTCAAAATTTTTTTGGTCCCGAAATTTTTCAAACTTTTTTTTGGGTCAAAATTTTTTCGAAGTTTTTTTTTCGGTCAAAATTTTTTTGGTCCCAAAATTTTTCAAACTTTTTTTTTGGTCAAAATTTTTTCGACGTTTTTTTTCGGTCAAAATTTTTTTGGTCCCAAAATTTTCCGAACTTTTTTTTGGGTCAAAATTTTTTTGGTCCCAAAATTTTTCAAACTTTTTTTTGGGTCAAAATTTTTTCAAAGTTTTTTTTTCGGTCAAAATTTTTTTGGTCCCAAAATTTTTCAAACTTTTATTTGGGTCAAAATTTTTTCGAAGTTTTTTTTCGGTCAAAATTTTTTTGGTCCCAAAATTTTTCGAACTTTTTTTTGTGTCAAAATTTTTTCAAACTTTTTTTTGGGTCAAAATTTTTTTGGTCCCAAAATTTTTCAAACTTTTTTTTGGGTCAAAATTTTTTTGGTCCCAAAATTTTTCAAACTTTTTTTTGGGTCAAATTTTTTTCGAAGTTTTATTTCGGTCAAAATTTTTTTGGTCCCAAAATTTTTCAAACTTTTTTTTGGGTCAAAATTTTTTTGGTCCCAAAATTTTTCAAACTTTTTTTTGGGTCAAAATTTTTTCGAAGTTTTTTTTTCAGTCAAATTTTTTTTGGTCCCAAAATTTTTCAAACTTTTTTTTGGGTCAAAATTGTTTTGGTCCCAAAATTTTTCAAACTTTTTTTTGTGTCAAAATTTTTTCAAACTTTTTTTTGGGTCAAAATTTTTTTGGTCCCAAAATTTTTCGAACTTTTTTTTGGGTCAAAATTTTTTTGGTCCCAAAATTTTTCAAACTTTTTTTTGGGTCAAAATTTTTTCGACGTTTTTTTTTCGGTCAAAATTTTTTTGGTCCCAAAATTTTTCAAACTTTTTTTTGGGTCAAATTTTTTTCGAAGTTTTATTTCGGTCAAAATTTTTTTGGTCCCAAAATTTTTCAAACTTTTTTTTGGGTCAAAATTTTTTTGGTCCCAAAATTTTTCAAACTTTTTTTTGGCTCAAAATTTTTTCGAAGTTTTTTTTTTGGTCAAAATTTTTTTGGTCCCAAAATTTTTCGAACTTTTTTTTGGGTCAAAATTTTTTTGGTCCCAAAATTTTTCAAACTTTTTTTTTGGTCAAAATTTTTTCGAAGTTTTTTTTTCGGTCAAAATTTTTTTGGTCCCAAAATTTTTCAAACTTTTTTTTGGGTCAAAATTTTTTCGAAGTTTTTTTTCGGTCAAAATTTTTTTGGTCCCAAAATTTTTCGAACTTTTTTTTGGGTCAAAATTTTTTCGAATTTTTTTTTTCGGTCAAAATTTTTTTGGTCCCAAAATTTTTCGAACTTTTTTTTGGGTCAAAATTTTTTCGAATTTTTTTTTTCGGTCAAAATTTTTTTGGTCCCAAAATTTTTCAAACTTTTTTTTGGGTCAAAATTTTTTCGAATTTTTTTTTTCGGTCAAAATTTTTTTGGTCCCAAAATTTTTCAAACTTTTTTTTGGTCAAAATTTTTTCGACGTTTTTTTTCGGTCAAAATTTTTTTGGTCCCAAAATTTTTCTAACTTTTTTTTGGGTCAAAATTTTTTCGAACTTTTTTTTCGGTCAAAATTTTTTTGGTCCCAAAATTTTTCAAACTTTTTTTTGGGTCAAAATTTTTTCGAAGTTTTTTTTCGGTCAAAATTTTTTTGGTCCCAAAATTTTTCAAACTTTTTTTTGGGTCAAAATTTTTTTGGTCCCAAAATTTTTCAAACTTTTTTTTGGGTCAAAATTGTTTTGGTCCCAAAATTTTTCAAACTTTTTTTTGTGTCAAAATTTTTTCAAACTTTTTTTTGGGTCAAAATTTTTTTGGTCCCAAAATTTTTCAAACTTTTTTTTGGGTCAAAATTTTTTTGGTCCCAAAATTTTTCAAACTTTTTTTTGGGTCAAAATTTTTTCGAAGTTTTTTTTCGGTCCAAATTTTTTTGGTCCCAAAATTTTTCAAACTTTTTTTTGGGTCAAAATTGTTTTGGTCCCAAAATTTTTCAAACTTTTTTTTGTGTCAAAATTTTTTCAAACTTTTTTTTGGGTCAAAATTTTTTTGGTCCCAAAATTTTTCAAACTTTTTTTTGGGTCAAAATTTTTTTGGTCCCAAAATTTTTCAAACTTTTTTTTGGGTCAAAATTTTTTCGACGTTTTTTTTTCGGTCAAAATTTTTTTGGTCCCAAAATTTTTCAAACTTTTTTTTGGGTCAAATTTTTTTCGAAGTTTTATTTCGGTCAAAATTTTTTTGGTCCCAAAATTTTTCAAACTTTTTTTTGGGTCAAAATTTTTTTGGTCCCAAAATTTTTCAAACTTTTTTTTGGCTCAAAATTTTTTCGAAGTTTTTTTTTTGGTCAAAATTTTTTTGGTCCCAAAATTTTTCGAACTTTTTTTTGCGTCAAAATTTTTTTGGTCCCAAAATTTTTCAAACTTTTTTTTTGGTCAAAATTTTTTCGAAGTTTTTTTTTCGGTCAAAATTTTTTTGGTCCCAAAATTTTTCAAACTTTTTTTTGGGTCAAAATTTTTTCGAAGTTTTTTTTCGGTCAAAATTTTTTTGGTCCCAAAATTTTTCGAACTTTTTTTTGGGTCAAAATTTTTTCGAATTTTTTTTTTCGGTCAAAATTTTTTTGGTCCCAAAATTTTTCGAACTTTTTTTTGGGTCAAAATTTTTTCGAATTTTTTTTTTCGGTCAAAATTTTTTTGGTCCCAAAATTTTTCAAACTTTTTTTTGGGTCAAAATTTTTTCGAAGTTTTTTTTCGGTCAAAATTTTTTTGGTCCCAAAATTTTTCGAACTTTTTTTTGGGTCAAAATTTTTTCGAATTTTTTTTTTCGGTCAAAATTTTTTTGGTCCCAAAATTTTTCGAACTTTTTTTTGGGTCAAAATTTTTTCGAATTTTTTTTTTCGGTCAAAATTTTTTTGGTCCCAAAATTTTTCAAACTTTTTTTTGGGTCAAAATTTTTTCGAATTTTTTTTTTCGGTCAAAATTTTTTTGGTCCCAAAATTTTTCAAACTTTTTTTTGGTCAAAATTTTTTCGACGTTTTTTTTCGGTCAAAATTTTTTTGGTCCCAAAATTTTTCTAACTTTTTTTTGGGTCAAAATTTTTTCGAACTTTTTTTTCGGTCAAAATTTTTTTGGTCCCAAAATTTTTCAAACTTTTTTTTGGGTCAAAATTTTTTCGAAGTTTTTTTTCGGTCAAAATTTTTTTGGTCCCAAAATTTTTCAAACTTTTTTTTGGGTCAAAATTTTTTTGGTCCCAAAATTTTTCAAACTTTTTTTTGGGTCAAAATTGTTTTGGTCCCAAAATTTTTCAAACTTTTTTTTGTGTCAAAATTTTTTCAAACTTTTTTTTGGGTCAAAATTTTTTTGGTCCCAAAATTTTTCAAACTTTTTTTTGGGTCAAAATTTTTTTGGTCCCAAAATTTTTCAAACTTTTTTTTGGGTCAAAATTTTTTCGAAGTTTTTTTTCGGTCCAAATTTTTTTGGTCCCAAAATTTTTCAAACTTTTTTTTGGGTCAAAATTGTTTTGGTCCCAAAATTTTTCAAACTTTTTTTTGTGTCAAAATTTTTTCAAACTTTTTTTTGGGTCAAAATTTTTTTGGTCCCAAAATTTTTCAAACTTTTTTTTGGGTCAAAATTTTTTTGGTCCCAAAATTTTTCAAACTTTTTTTTGGGTCAAAATTTTTTCGACGTTTTTTTTTCGGTCAAAATTTTTTTGGTCCCAAAATTTTTCAAACTTTTTTTTGGGTCAAATTTTTTTCGAAGTTTTATTTCGGTCAAAATTTTTTTGGTCCCAAAATTTTTCAAACTTTTTTTTGGGTCAAAATTTTTTTGGTCCCAAAATTTTTCAAACTTTTTTTTGGCTCAAAATTTTTTCGAAGTTTTTTTTTTGGTCAAAATTTTTTTGGTCCCAAAATTTTTCGAACTTTTTTTTGCGTCAAAATTTTTTTGGTCCCAAAATTTTTCAAACTTTTTTTTTGGTCAAAATTTTTTCGAAGTTTTTTTTTCGGTCAAAATTTTTTTGGTCCCAAAATTTTTCAAACTTTTTTTTGGGTCAAAATTTTTTCGAAGTTTTTTTTCGGTCAAAATTTTTTTGGTCCCAAAATTTTTCGAACTTTTTTTTGGGTCAAAATTTTTTCGAATTTTTTTTTTCGGTCAAAATTTTTTTGGTCCCAAAATTTTTCGAACTTTTTTTTGGGTCAAAATTTTTTCGAATTTTTTTTTTCGGTCAAAATTTTTTTGGTCCCAAAATTTTTCAAACTTTTTTTTGGGTCAAAATTTTTTCGAATTTTTTTTTTCGGTCAAAATTTTTTTGGTCCCAAAATTTTTCAAACTTTTTTTTGGTCAAAATTTTTTCGACGTTTTTTTTCGGTCAAAATTTTTTTGGTCCCAAAATTTTTCTAACTTTTTTTTGGGTCAAAATTTTTTCGAACTTTTTTTTCGGTCAAAATTTTTTTGGTCCCAAAATTTTTCAAACTTTTTTTTGGGTCAAAATTTTTTCGAAGTTTTTTTTCGGTCAAAATTTTTTTGGTCCCAAAATTTTTCAAACTTTTTTTTGGGTCAAAATTTTTTTGGTCCCAAAATTTTTCAAACTTTTTTTTGGGTCAAAATTGTTTTGGTCCCAAAATTTTTCAAACTTTTTTTTGTGTCAAAATTTTTTCAAACTTTTTTTTGGGTCAAAATTTTTTTGGTCCCAAAATTTTTCAAACTTTTTTTTGGGTCAAAATTTTTTTGGTCCCAAAATTTTTCAAACTTTTTTTTGGGTCAAAATTTTTTCGAAGTTTTTTTTCGGTCCAAATTTTTTTGGTCCCAAAATTTTTCAAACTTTTTTTTGGGTCAAAATTGTTTTGGTCCCAAAATTTTTCAAACTTTTTTTTGTGTCAAAATTTTTTCAAACTTTTTTTTGGGTCAAAATTTTTTTGGTCCCAAAATTTTTCAAACTTTTTTTTGGGTCAAAATTTTTTTGGTCCCAAAATTTTTCAAACTTTTTTTTGGGTCAAAATTTTTTCGACGTTTTTTTTTCGGTCAAAATTTTTTTGGTCCCAAAATTTTTCAAACTTTTTTTTGGGTCAAATTTTTTTCGAAGTTTTATTTCGGTCAAAATTTTTTTGGTCCCAAAATTTTTCAAACTTTTTTTTGGGTCAAAATTTTTTTGGTCCCAAAATTTTTCAAACTTTTTTTTGGCTCAAAATTTTTTCGAAGTTTTTTTTTTGGTCAAAATTTTTTTGGTCCCAAAATTTTTCGAACTTTTTTTTGCGTCAAAATTTTTTTGGTCCCAAAATTTTTCAAACTTTTTTTTTGGTCAAAATTTTTTCGAAGTTTTTTTTTCGGTCAAAATTTTTTTGGTCCCAAAATTTTTCAAACTTTTTTTTGGGTCAAAATTTTTTCGAAGTTTTTTTTCGGTCAAAATTTTTTTGGTCCCAAAATTTTTCGAACTTTTTTTTGGGTCAAAATTTTTTCGAATTTTTTTTTTCGGTCAAAATTTTTTTGGTCCCAAAATTTTTCGAACTTTTTTTTGGGTCAAAATTTTTTCGAATTTTTTTTTTCGGTCAAAATTTTTTTGGTCCCAAAGTTTTTCAAACTTTTTTTTGGGTCAAAATTTTTTCGAAGTTTTTTTTCGGTCAAAATTTTTTTGGTCCCAAAATTTTTCGAACTTTTTTTTGGGTCAAAATTTTTTCGAATTTTTTTTTTCGGTCAAAATTTTTTTGGTCCCAAAATTTTTCGAACTTTTTTTTGGGTCAAAATTTTTTCGAATTTTTTTTTTCGGTCAAAATTTTTTTGGTCCCAAAATTTTTCAAACTTTTTTTTGGGTCAAAATTTTTTCGAATTTTTTTTTTCGGTCAAAATTTTTTTGGTCCCAAAATTTTTCAAACTTTTTTTTGGTCAAAATTTTTTCGACGTTTTTTTTCGGTCAAAATTTTTTTGGTCCCAAAATTTTTCTAACTTTTTTTTGGGTCAAAATTTTTTCGAACTTTTTTTTCGGTCAAAATTTTTTTGGTCCCAAAATTTTTCAAACTTTTTTTTGGGTCAAAATTTTTTCGAAGTTTTTTTTCGGTCAAAATTTTTTTGGTCCCAAAATTTTTCAAACTTTTTTTTGGGTCAAAATTTTTTTGGTCCCAAAATTTTTCAAACTTTTTTTTGGGTCAAAATTGTTTTGGTCCCAAAATTTTTCAAACTTTTTTTTGTGTCAAAATTTTTTCAAACTTTTTTTTGGGTCAAAATTTTTTTGGTCCCAAAATTTTTCAAACTTTTTTTTGGGTCAAAATTTTTTTGGTCCCAAAATTTTTCAAACTTTTTTTTGGGTCAAAATTTTTTCGAAGTTTTTTTTCGGTCCAAATTTTTTTGGTCCCAAAATTTTTCAAACTTTTTTTTGGGTCAAAATTGTTTTGGTCCCAAAATTTTTCAAACTTTTTTTTGTGTCAAAATTTTTTCAAACTTTTTTTTGGGTCAAAATTTTTTTGGTCCCAAAATTTTTCAAACTTTTTTTTGGGTCAAAATTTTTTTGGTCCCAAAATTTTTCAAACTTTTTTTTGGGTCAAAATTTTTTCGACGTTTTTTTTTCGGTCAAAATTTTTTTGGTCCCAAAATTTTTCAAACTTTTTTTTGGGTCAAATTTTTTTCGAAGTTTTATTTCGGTCAAAATTTTTTTGGTCCCAAAATTTTTCAAACTTTTTTTTGGGTCAAAATTTTTTTGGTCCCAAAATTTTTCAAACTTTTTTTTGGCTCAAAATTTTTTCGAAGTTTTTTTTTTGGTCAAAATTTTTTTGGTCCCAAAATTTTTCGAACTTTTTTTTGCGTCAAAATTTTTTTGGTCCCAAAATTTTTCAAACTTTTTTTTTGGTCAAAATTTTTTCGAAGTTTTTTTTTCGGTCAAAATTTTTTTGGTCCCAAAATTTTTCAAACTTTTTTTTGGGTCAAAATTTTTTCGAAGTTTTTTTTCGGTCAAAATTTTTTTGGTCCCAAAATTTTTCGAACTTTTTTTTGGGTCAAAATTTTTTCGAATTTTTTTTTTCGGTCAAAATTTTTTTGGTCCCAAAATTTTTCGAACTTTTTTTTGGGTCAAAATTTTTTCGAATTTTTTTTTTCGGTCAAAATTTTTTTGGTCCCAAAATTTTTCAAACTTTTTTTTGGGTCAAAATTTTTTCGAATTTTTTTTTTCGGTCAAAATTTTTTTGGTCCCAAAATTTTTCTAACTTTTTTTTGGGTCAAAATTTTTTCGAACTTTTTTTTCGGTCAAAATTTTTTTGGTCCCAAAATTTTTCAAACTTTTTTTTGGGTCAAAATTTTTTTGGTCCCAAAATTTTTCAAACTTTTTTTTGGGTCAAAATTGTTTTGGTCCCAAAATTTTTCAAACTTTTTTTTGTGTCAAAATTTTTTCAAACTTTTTTTTGGGTCAAAATTTTTTTGGTCCCAAAATTTTTCAAACTTTTTTTTGGGTCAAAATTTTTTTGGTCCCAAAATTTTTCAAACTTTTTTTTGGGTCAAAATTTTTTCGAAGTTTTTTTTCGGTCCAAATTTTTTTGGTCCCAAAATTTTTCAAACTTTTTTTTGGGTCAAAATTTTTTCGAAGTTTTTTTTCGGTCCAAATTTTTTTGGTCCCAAAATTTTTCGAACTTTTTTTTGGGTCAAAATTTTTTCGAAGTTTTTTTTCGGTCAAAATTTTTTTGGTCCCAAAATTTTTCAAACTTTTTTTTGGGTCAAAATTTTTTCGAAGTTTTTTTCGGTCAAATTTTTTTTGGTCCCAAAATTTTTCAAACTTTTTTTTGGGTCAAAATTTTTTCGAAGTTTTTTTTGGGTCAAAATTTTTTTGGTCCCAAAATTTTTCAAACTTTTTTTTGGGTCAAAATTGTTTTGGTCCCAAAATTTTTCAAACTTTTTTTTGTGTCAAAATTTTTTCAAACTTCTTTTTGGGTCAAAATTTTTTTGGTCCCAAAATTTTTCAAACTTTTTTTTGGGTCAAAATTTTTTCGAAGTTTTTTTTTCGGTCAAAATTTTTTTGGTCCCAAAATTTTTCAAACTTTTTTTGGGGTCAAAATTTTTTCGAAGTTTTTTTTCGGTCAAAATTTTTTTGGTCCCAAAATTTTTCAAACTTTTTTTTGGGTCAAAATTTTTTTGGTCCCAAAATTTTTCAAACTTTTTTTTGGGTCAAAATTGTTTTGGTCCCAAAATTTTTCAAACTTTTTTTTGTGTCAAAATTTTTTCAAACTCTTTTTTGGGTCAAAATTTTTTTGGTCCCAAAATTTTTCAAACTTTTTTTTGGGTCAAAATTTTTTTGGTCCCAAAATTTTTCAAACTTTTTTTTGGGTCAAAATTTTTTCGAAGTTTTTTTTTCGGTCAAAATTTTTTTGGTCCCAAAATTTTTCAAACTTTTTTTTTTGTCAAAATTTTTTCGAAGTTTTTTTTCGGTCAAAATTTTTTTGGTCCCAAAATTTTCCGAACTTTTTTTTGGGTCAAAATTTTTTTGGTCCCAAAATTTTTCAAACTTTTTTTTGGGTCAAAATTTTTTCGAAGTTTTTTTTTCGGTCAAAATTTTTTTGGTCCCAAAATTTTTCAAACTTTTTTTTGGGTCAAAATTTTTTCGAAGTTTTTTTTTCGGTCAAAATTGTTTTGGTCCCAAAATTTTTCAAACTTTTTTTTGTGTCAAAATTTTTTCAAACTTTTTTTTCGGTCAAAATTATTTTGGTCCCAAAATTTTTCAAACTTTTTTTTGGGTCAAAATTTTTTCGAAGTTTTTTTTTCGGTCAAAATTTTTTTGGTCCCAAAATTTTTCAAACTTTTTTTTTGGTCAAAATTTTTTCGAAGTTTTTTTTCGGTCAAAATTTTTTTGGTCCCAAAATTTTTCAAACTTTTTTTTGGGTCAAAATTTTTTCGAAGTTTTTTTTCGGTCAAAATTTTTTTGGTCCCAAAATTTTTCAAACTTTTTTTTGGGTCAAAATTGTTTTGGTCCCAAAATTTTTCAAACTTTTTTTTGTGTCAAAATTTTTTCAAACTTTTTTTTGGGTCAAAATTTTTTTGGTCCCAAAATTTTTCAAACTTTTTTTTGGGTCAAAATTTTTTTGGTCCCAAAATTTTTCAAACTTTTTTTTGGGTCAAAATTTTTTCGACGTTTCTTTTTCGGTCAAAATTTTTTTGGTCCCAAAATTTTTCAAACTTTTTTTTTGGTCAAAATTTTTTCGAAGTTTTTTTTCGGTCAAAATTTTTTTGGTCCCAAAATTTTCCGAACTTTTTTTTGGGTCAAAATTTTTTTGGCCCCAAAATTTTTCAAACTTTTTTTTGGGTCAAAATTTTTTCGAAGTTTTTTTTCGGTCAAAATTTTTTTGGTCCCAAAATTTTTCGAACTTTTTTTTGGGTCAACATTTTTTTGGTCCCAAAATTTTTCAAACTTTTTTTTTTGGTCAAAATTTTTTCGAAGTTTTTTTTTCGGTCAAAATTTTTTTGGTCCCAAAATTTTTCAAACTTTTTTTTGGGTCAAAATTTTTTCGAAGTTTTTTTTCGGTCAAAATTTTTTTGGTCCCAAAATTTTCCGAACTTTTTTTTGGGTCAAAATTTTTTTGGTCCCAAAATTTTTCAAACTTTTTTTTGGGTCAAAATTTTTGCGAAGTTTTTTTTCGGTCAAAATTTTTTTGGTCCCAAAATGTTTCAAACTTTTTTTTGGGTCAAAATTTTTTTGGTCCCAAAATTTTTCAAACTTTTTTTTGGGTCAAAATTTTTTCGAAGTTTTTTTTTCGGTCAAAATTTTTTTGGTCCCAAAATTTTTCAAACTTTTTTTTGGGTCAAAATTGTTTTGGTCCCAAAATTTTTCAAACTTTTTTTTGTGTCAAAATTTTTTCAAACTTTTTTTTGGGTCAAAATTTTTTTAGGTCCCAAAATTTTTCAAACTTTTTTTTGGGTCAAAATTTTTTTGGTCCCAAAATTTTTCAAACTTTTTTTTGGGTCAAAATTTTTTCGACGTTTTTTTTTCGGTCAAAATTTTTTTGGTCCCAAAATTTTTCAAACTTTTTTTTTGGTCAAAATTTTTTCGAAGTTTTTTTTCGGTCAAAATTTTTTTGGTCCCAAAATTTTCCGAACTTTTTTTTGGGTCAAAATTTTTTTGGCCCCAAAATTTTTCAAACTTTTTTTTGGGTCAAAATTTTTTCGAAGTTTTTTTTCGGTCAAAATTTTTTTGGTCCCAAAATTTTTCGAACTTTTTTTTGGGTCAAAATTTTTTTGGTCCCAAAATTTTTCAAACTTTTTTTTTGGTCAAAATTTTTTCGAAGTTTTTTTTCGGTCAAAATTTTTTTGGTCCCAAAAATTTTCGAACTTTTTTTTGGGTCAACATTTTTTTGGTCCCAAAATTTTTCAAACTTTTTTTTTGGTCAAAATTTTTTCGAAGTTTTTTTTTCGGTCAAAATTTTTTTGGTCCCAAAATTTTCCGAACTTTTTTTTGGGTCAAAATTTTTTTGGTCCCAAAATTTTTCAAACTTTTTTTTGGGTCAAAATTTTTTCGAAGTTTTTTTTTCGGTCAAAATTTTTTTGGTCCCAAAATTTTTCAAACTTTTTTTTGGGTCAAAATTGTTTTGGTCCCAAAATTTTTCAAACTTTTTTTTGTGTCAAAATTTTTTCAAACTTTTTTTTGGGTCAAAATTTTTTTGGTCCCAAAATTTTTCAAACTTTTTTTTGGGTCAAAATTTTTTTGGTCCCAAAATTTTTCAAACTTTTTTTTGGGTCAAAATTTTTTCGACGTTTTTTTTTCGGTCAAAATTTTTTTGGTCCCAAAATTTTTCAAACTTTTTTTTTGGTCAAAATTTTTTCGAAGTTTTTTTTCGGTCAAAATTTTTTTGGTCCCAAAATTTTCCGAACTTTTTTTTGGGTCAAAATTTTTTTGGCCCCAAAATTTTTCAAACTTTTTTTTGGGTCAAAATTTTTTCGAAGTTTTTTTTCGGTCAAAATTTTTTTGGTCCCAAAATTTTTCGAACTTTTTTTTGGGTCAAAATTTTTTTGGTCCCAAAATTTTTCAAACTTTTTTTTTGGTCAAAATTTTTTCGAAGTTTTTTTTTCGGTCAAAATTTTTTTGGTCCCAAAATTTTTCAAACTTTTTTTTGGGTCAAAATTTTTTCGAAGTTTTTTTTCGGTCAAAATTTTTTTGGTCCCAAAATTTTTCGAACTTTTTTTTTGGGTCAAAATTTTTTTGGTACCAAAATTTTTCAAACTTTTTTTTGGGTCAAAATTTTTTCGAATGTTTTTTTTTCGGTCAAAATTTTTTTGGTCCCAAAATTTTTCAAACTTTTTTTTTGGTCAAAATTTTTTCGACGTTTTTTTTCGGTCAAAATTTTTTTGGTCCCAAAATTTTTTTGGTCCCAAAATTTTTCTAACTTTTTTTTGGGTCAAAATTTTTTCGAACTTTTTTTTCGGTCAAAATTTTTTTGGTCCCAAAATTTTTCAAACTTTTTTTTGGGTCAAAATTTTTTTGGTCCCAAAATTTTTCAAACTTTTTTTTGGGTCAAAATTGTTTTGGTCCCAAAATTTTTCAAAGTTTTTTTTGTGTCAAAATTTTTTCAAACTTTTTTTTGGGTCAAAATTTTTTTGGTCCCAAAATTTTTCAAACTTTTTTTTGGGTCAAAATTTTTTTGGTCCCAAAATTTTTCAAACTTTTTTTTGGGTCAAAATTTTTTCGAAGTTTTTTTTTCGGTCAAAAGTTTTTTGGTCCCAAAATTTTTCAAACTTTTTTTTGGTCAAAATTTTTTCGAAGTTTTTTTTCGGTCCAAATTTTTTTGGTCCCAAAATTTTTCAAACTTTTTTTTGGGTCAAAATTTTTTCGAAGTTTTTTTTTCGGTCAAAATTTTTTTGGTCCCAAAATTTTTCGAACTTTTTTTTGGGTCAAAATTTTTTTGGTCCCAAAATTTTTCAAACTTTTTTTTGGGTCAAAATTTTTTCGAAGTTTTTTTCGGTCAAAATTTTTTTGGCCCCAAAATTTTTCTAACTTTTTTTTGGGTCAAAATTTTTTCGAAGTTTTTTTTCGGTCAAAATTTTTTTGGTCCCAAAATTTTTCGAACTTTTTTTTGGGTCAAAATTTTTTTGGTCCAAAAATTTTTCAAACTTTTTTTTGGGTCAAAATTGTTTTGGTCCCAAAATTTTTCAAACTTTTTTTTGGGTCAAAATTTTTTCAAACTTCTTTTTGGGTCAAAATTTTTTTGGTCCCAAAATTTTTCAAACTTTTTTTTGGGTCAAAATTTTTTTGGTCCCAAAATTTTTCAAACTTTTTTTTGGGTCAAAATTTGTTCGAAGTTTTTTTTTCGGTCAAAATTTTTTTGGTCCCAAAATTTTTCAAACTTTTTTTTGGGTCAAAATTTTTTTGGTCCCAAAATTTTTCAAACTTTTTTTTGGGTCAAAATTTTTTCGAAGTTTTTTTTTCGGTCAAAATTTTTTTGGTCCCAAAATTTTTCAAACTTTTTTTTTGGTCAAAATTTTTTCGAAGTTTTTTTTCGGTCAAAATTTTTTTGGTCCCAAAATTTTCCGATCTTTTTTTTGGGTCAAAATTTTTTTGGTCCCAAAATTTTTCAAACTTTTTTTTGGGTCAAAATTTTTTTGAAGTTTTTTTTTCGGTCAAAATTTTTTTGGTCCCAAAATTTTTCAAACTTTTTTTTGGGTCAAAATTTTTTCGAAGTTTTTTTTCGGTCAAAATTTTTTTGGTCCCAAAATTTTTCGAACTTTTTTTTGTGTCAAAATTTTTTCAAACTTTTTTTTGGGTCAAAATTTTTTTGGTCCCAAAATTTTTCAAACTTTTTTTTGGGTCAAAATTTTTTTGGTCCCAAAATTTTTCAAACTTTTTTTTGGGTCAAATTTTTTTCGAAGTTTTATTTCGGTCAAAATTTTTTTGGTCCCAAAATTTTTCAAACTTTTTTTTGGGTCAAAATTGTTTTGGTCCCAAAATTTTTCAAACTTTTGTTTCTGTCAAAATTTTTTCAAACTTCTTTTTGGGTCAAAATTTTTTTGGTCCCAAAATTTTTCAATCTTTTTCTTGGGTCAAAAATTTTTTGGTCCCAAAATTTTTCAAACTTTTTTTTGGGTCAAAATTTTTTCGAAGTTTTTTTTTCGGTCAAAATTTTTTTGGTCCCAAAATTTTTCAAACTTTTTTTTGGGTCAAAATTTTTTTGGTCCCAAAATTTTTCAAACTTTTTTTGGGTCAAAATTTTTTCGAAGTTTTTTTTTCGGTCAAAATTTTTTTGGTCCCAAAATTTTTCAAACTTTTTTTTGGGTCAAAATTGTTTTGGTCCCAAAATTTTTCAAACTTTTTTTTGGGTCAAAATTTTTTCAAACTTCTTTTTGGGTCAAAATTTTTTTGGTCCCAAAATTTTTCAAACTTTTTTTTGGGTCAAAATTTTTTTGGTCCCAAAATTTTTCAAACTTTTTTTTGGGTCAAAATTTTTTCGAAGTTTTTTTTTCGGTCAAAATTTTTTTGGTCCCAAAATTTTTCAAACTTTTTTTTGGGTCAAAATTTTTTTGGTCCCAAAATTTTTCAAACTTTTTTTTGGGTCAAAATTTTTTCGAAGTTTTTTTTTCGGTCAAAATTTTTTTGGTCCCAAAATTTTTCAAACTTTTTTTTTGGTCAAAATTTTTTCGAAGTTTTTTTTCGGTCAAAATTTTTTTGGTCCCAAAATTTTACGATCTTTTTTTTGGGTCAAAATTTTTTTGGTCCCAAAATTTTTCAAACTTTTTTTTGGGTCAAAATTTTTTCGAAGTTTTTTTTTCGGTCAAAATTTTTTTGGTCCCAAAATTTTTCAAACTTTTTTTTGGGTCAAAATTTTTTCGAAGTTTTTTTTCGGTCAAAATTTTTTTGGTCCCAAAATTTTTCTAACTTTTTTTTGTGTCAAAATTTTTTCAAACTTTTTTTTGGGTCAAAATTGTTTTGGTCCCAAAATTTTTCAAACTTTTTTTTGTGTCAAAATTTTTTTGGTCCCAAAATTTTTCAAACTTTTTTTTGGGTCAAATTTTTTTCGAAGTTTTATTTCGGTCAAAATTTTTTTGGTCCCAAAATTTTTCAAACTTTTTTTTGGGTCAAAATTTTTTTGGTCCCAAAATTTTTCAAACTTTTTTTTGGGTCAAAATTTTTTCGAAGTTTTTTTTTCGGTCAAAATTTTTTTGGTCCCAAAATTTTTCAAACTTTTTTTTGGTCAAAATTTTTTCGAAGTTTTTTTTCGGTCCAAATTTTTTTGGTCCCAAAATTTTTCAAACTTTTTTTTGGGTCAAAATTTTTTCGAAGTTTTTTTTCGGTCAAAATTTTTTTGGTCCCAAAATTTTTCGAACTTTTTTTTGGGTCAAAATTTTTTTGGTCCCAAAATTTTTCAAACTTTTTTTTGGGTCAAAATTGTTTTGGTCCCAAAATTTTTCAAACTTTTGTTTCTGTCAAAATTTTTTCAAACTTCTTTTTGGGTCAAAATTTTTTTGGTCCCAAAATTTTTCAATCTTTTTTTTGGGTCAAAAATTTTTTGGTCCCAAAATTTTTCAAACTTTTTTTTGGGTCAAAATTTTTTCGAAGTTTTTTTTTCGGTCAAAATTTTTTTGGTCCCAAAATTTTTCAAACTTTTTTTTGGGTCAAAATTTTTTTGGTCCCAAAATTTTTCAAACTTTTTTTGGGTCAAAATTTTTTCGAAGTTTTTTTTTCGGTCAAAATTTTTTTGGTCCCAAAATTTTTCAAACTTTTTTTTGGGTCAAAATTGTTTTGGTCCCAAAATTTTTCAAACTTTTTTTTGGGTCAAAATTTTTTCAAACTTCTTTTTGGGTCAAAATTTTTTTGGTCCCAAAATTTTTCAAACTTTTTTTTGGGTCAAAATTTTTTTGGTCCCAAAATTTTTCAAACTTTTTTTTGGGTCAAAATTTTTTCGAAGTTTTTTTTTCGGTTAAAATTTTTTTGGTCCCAAAATTTTTCAAACTTTTTTTTGGGTCAAAATTTTTTTGGTCCCAAAATTTTTCAAACTTTTTTTTGGGTCAAAATTTTTTCGAAGTTTTTTTTTCGGTCAAAATTTTTTTGGTCCCAAAATTTTTCAAACTTTTTTTTTGGTCAAAATTTTTTCGAAGTTTTTTTTCGGTCAAAATTTTTTTGGTCCCAAAATTTTCCGATCTTTTTTTTGGGTCAAAATTTTTTTGGTCCCAAAATTTTTCAAACTTTTTTTTGGGTCAAAATTTTTTCGAAGTTTTTTTTTCGGTCAAAATTTTTTTGGTCCCAAAATTTTTCAAACTTTTTTTTGGGTCAAAATTTTTTCGATGTTTTTTTTCGGTCAAAATTTTTTTGGTCCCAAAATTTTTCGAACTTTTTTTTGTGTCAAAATTTTTTCAAACTTTTTTTTGGGTCAAAATTGTTTTGGTCCCAAAATTTTTCAAACTTTTTTTTGTGTCAAAATTTTTTTGGTCCCAAAATTTTTCAAACTTTTTTTTGGGTCAAAATTTTTTTGGTCCCAAAATTTTTCAAACTTTTTTTTGGGTCAAAATTTTTTCGAAGTTTTTTTTTCGGTCAAAATTTTTTTGGTCCCAAAATTTTTCAAACTTTTTTTTGGGTCAAAATTGTTTTGGTCCCAAAATTTTTCAAACTTTTTTTTGTGTCAAAATTTTTTCAAACTTTTTTTTGGGTCAAAATTTTTTTGGTCCCAAAATTTTTCAAACTTTTTTTTGGGTCAAAATTTTTTTGGCCCCAAAATTTTTCAAACTTTTTTTTGGGTCAAAATTTTTTCGAAGTTTTTTTTCGGTCAAAATTTTTTTGGTCCCAAAATTTTTCAAACTTTTTTTTGGGTCAAAATTTTTTCGAAGTTTTTTTTTTCGGTCAAAATTTTTTTGGTCCCAAAATTTTTCAAACTTTTTTTTCGGTCAAAATTTTTTTGGTCCCAAAATTTTTTTGGTCCCAAAATTTTTCTAACTTTTTTTTGGGTCAAAATTTTTTCGAACTTTTTTTTCGGTCAAAATTTTTTTGGTCCCAAAATTTTTCAAACTTTTTTTTGGGTCAAAATTTTTTTGGTCCCAAAATTTTTCAAACTTTTTTTTGGGTCAAAATTATTTTGGTCCCAAAATTTTTCAAACTTTTTATTGTGTCAAAATTTTTTCAAACTTTTTTTTGGGTCAAAATTTTTTTGGTCCCAAAATTTTTCAAACTTTTTTTTGGGTCAAAATTTTTTTGGTCCCAAAATTTTTCAAACTTTTTTTTGGGTCAAAATTTTTTCGAAGTTTTTTTTTCGGTCAAAATTTTTTTGGTCCCAAAATTTTTCAAACTTTTTTTTGGTCAAAATTTTTTCGAAGTTTTTTTTCGGTCCAAATTTTTTTGGTCCCAAAATTTTTCAAACTTTTTTTTGGGTCAAAATTTTTTCGAAGTTTTTTTTTCGGTCAAAATTTTTTTGAACCCAAAATTTTTCGAACTTTTTTTTGGGTCAAAATTTTTTTGGTCCCAAAATTTTTCAAACTTTTTTTTGGGTCAAAATTTTTTCGAAGTTTTTTTCGGTCAAAATTTTTTTGGTCCCAAAATTTTTCAAACTTTTTTTTGGGTCAAAATTTTTTCGAAGTTTTTTTTCGGTCAAAATTTTTTTGGTCCCAAAATTTTTCGAACTTTTTTTTGGGTCAAAATTTTTTTGGTCCCAAAATTTTTCAAACTTTTTTTTGGGTCAAAATTGTTTTGGTCCCAAAATTTTTCAAACTTTTTTTTGGGTCAAAATTGTTTTGGTCCCAAAATTTTTCAAACTTTTTTTTGTGTCAAAATTTTTTCAAACTTCTTTTTGGGTCAAAATTTTTTTGGTCCCAAAATTTTTCAAACTTTTTTTTGGGTCAAAATTTTTTTGGTCCCAAAATTTTTCAAACTTTTTTTTGGGTCAAAATTTTTTCGAAGTTTTTTTTTCGGTCAAAATTTTTTTGGTCCCAAAATTTTTCAAACTTTTTTTTGGGTCAAAATTTTTTTGGTCCCAAAATTTTTCAAACTTTTTTTTGGGTCAAAATTTTTTCGAAGTTTTTTTTTCGGTCAAAATTTTTTTGGTCCCAAAATTTTTCAAACTTTTTTTTTGGTCAAAATTTTTTCGAAGTTTTTTTTCGGTCAAAATTTTTTTGGTCCCAAAATTTTCCGATCTTTTTTTTGGGTCAAAATTTTTTTGGTCCCAAAATTTTTCAAACTTTTTTTTGGGTCAAAATTTTTTCGAAGTTTTTTTTTCGGTCAAAATTTTTTTGGTCCCAAAATTTTTCAAACTTTTTTTTGGGTCAAAATTTTTTCGAAGTTTTTTATCGGTCAAAATTTTTTTGGTCCCAAAATTTTTCGAACTTTTTTTTGTGTCAAAATTTTTTCAAACTTTTTTTTGGGTCAAAATTTTTTTGGTCCCAAAATTTTTCAAACATTTTTTTGGTCCCAAAATTTTTCAAACTTTTTTTTGGGTCAAATTTTTTTCGAAGTTTTATTTCGGTCAAAATTTTTTTGGTCCCAAAATTTTTCAAACTTTTTTTTGGGTCAAAATTTTTTTGGTCCCAAAATTTTTCAAACTTTTTTTTGGGTCAAAATTTTTTCGAAGTTTTTTTTTCGGTCAAAATTTTTTTGGTCCCAAAATTTTTCAAACTTTTTTTTGGGTCAAAATTGTTTTGGTCCCAAAATTTTTCAAACTTTTTTTTGTGTCAAAATTTTTTCAAACTTTTTTTTGGGTCAAAATTTTTTTGGTCCCAAAATTTTTCAAACTTTTTTTTGGGTCAAAATTTTTTTGGCCCCAAAATTTTTCAAACTTTTTTTTGGGTCAAAATTTTTTCGAAGTTTTTTTTCGGTCAAAATTTTTTTGGTCCCAAAATTTTTCAAACTTTTTTTTGGGTCAAAATTTTTTCGAAGTTTTTTTTTTCGGTCAAAATTTTTTTGGTCCCAAAATTTTTCAAACTTTTTTTTGGGTCAAAATTTTTTCGAAGTTTTTTTTCGGTCAAAATTTTTTTGGTCCCAAAATTTTTCGAACTTTTTTTTTGGGTCAAAATTTTTTTGGTACCAAAATTTTTCAAACTTTTTTTTGGTTCAAAATTTTTTCGAAGTTTTTTTTTTCGGTCAAAATTTTTTTGGTCCCAAAATTTTTCAAACTTTTTTTTGGGTCAAAATTTTTTCGAAGTTTTTTTTCGGTCAAAATTTTTTTGGTCCCAAAATTTTTCGAACTTTTTTTTTGGGTCAAAATTTTTTTGGTACCAAAATTTTTCAAACTTTTTTTTGGGTCAAAATTTTTTCGAATTTTTTTTTTCGGTCAACATTTTTTTGGTCCCAAAATTTTTCAAACTTTTTTTTGGGTCAAAATTTTTTCGAAGTTTTTTTTCGGTCAAAATTTTTTTGGTCCCAAAATTTTTCAAACTTTTTTTTGGGTCAAAATTTTTTTGGTCCCAAAATTTTTCAAACTTTTTTTTGGGTCAAAATTGTTTTGGTCCCAAAATTTTTCAAACTTTTTTTTGTGTCAAAATTTTTTCAAACTTTTTTTTGGGTCAAAATTTTTTTGGTCCCAAAATTTTTCAAACTTTTTTTTGGGTCAAAATTTTTTTGGTCCCAAAATTTTTCAAACTTTTTTTTGGGTCAAAATTTTTTCGAAGTTTTTTTTTCGGTCAAAATTTTTTTGGTCCCAAAATTTTTCAAACTTTTTTTTGGTCAAAATTTTTTCGAAGTTTTTTTTCGGTCCAAATTTTTTTGGTCCCAAAATTTTTCAAACTTTTTTTTGGGTCAAAATTTTTTCGAAGTTTTTTTTCGGTCAAAATTTTTTTGGTCCCAAAATTTTTCGAACTTTTTTTTGGGTCAAAATTTTTTTGGTCCCAAAATTTTTCAAACTTTTTTTTGGGTCAAAATTTTTTCGAAGTTTTTTTCGGTCAAATTTTTTTTGGTCCCAAAATTTTTCAAACTTTTTTTTGGGTCAAAATTTTTTCGAAGTTTTTTTTCGGTCAAAATTTTTTTGGTCCCAAAATTTTTCGAACTTTTTTTTGGGTCAAAATTTTTTTGGTCCCAAAATTTTTCAAACTTTTTTTTGGGTCAAAATTTTTTTGGTCCCAAAATTTTTCAAACTTTTTTTTGGGTCAAAATTGTTTTGGTCCCAAAATTTTTCAAACTTTTTTTTGTGTCAAAATTTTTTCAAACTTTTATTTGGGTCAAAATTTTTTTGGTCCCAAAATTTTTCAAACTTTTTTTTGGGTCAAAATTTTTTTGGTCCCAAAATTTTTCAAACTTTTTTTTGGGTCAAAATTTTTTCGAAGTTTTTTTTTCGGTCAAAATTTTTTTGGTCCCAAAATTTTTCAAACTTTTTTTTGGTCAAAATTTTTTCGAAGTTTTTTTTCGGTCCAAATTTTTTTGGTCCCAAAATTTTTCAAACTTTTTTTTGGGTCAAAATTTTTTCGAAGTTTTTTTTCGGTCAAAATTTTTTTGGTCCCAAAATTTTTCAAACTTTTTTTTGGGTCAAAATTTTTTTGGTCCCAAAATTTTTCAAACTTTTTTTTGGGTCAAAATTTTTTTGAAGTTTTTTTCGGTCAAATTTTTTTTGGTCCCAAAATTTTTCAAACTTTTTTTTGGGTCAAAATTTTTTCGAAGTTTTTTTTCGGTCAAAATTTTTTTGGTCCCAAAATTTTTCGAACTTTTTTTTGGGTCAAAATTTTTTTGGTCCCAAAATTTTTCAAACTTTTTTTTGGGTCAAAATTGTTTTGGTCCCAAAATTTTTCAAACTTTTTTTTGTGTCAAAATTTTTTCAAACTTCTTTTTGGGTCAAAATTTTTTTGGTCCCAAAATTTTTCAATCTTTTTTTTGGGTCAAAATTTTTTTGGTCCCAAAATTTTTCAAACTTTTTTTTGGGTCAAAATTTTTTCGAAGTTTTTTTTTCGGTCAAAATTTTTTTGGTCCCAAAATTTTTCAAACTTTTTTTTGGGTCAAAATTTTTTTGGTCCCAAAATTTTTCAAATTTTTTTTTGGGTCAAAATTTTTTCGAAGTTTTTTTTTCGGTCAAAATTTTTTTGGTCCCAAAATTTTTCAAACTTTTTTTTTGGTCAAAATTTTTTCGAAGTTTTTTTTCGGTCAAAATTTTTTTGGTCCCAAAATTTTCCGAACTTTTTTTTGGGTCAAAATTTTTTTGGTCCCAAAATTTTTCAAACTTTTTTTTGGGTCAAAATTTTTTCGAAGTTTTTTTTTCGGTCAAAATTTTTTTGGTCCCAAAATTTTTCAAACTTTTTTTTGGGTCAAAATTTTTTCGAAGTTTTTTTTCGGTCAAAATTTTTTTGGTCCCAAAATTTTTCGAACTTTTTTTTGGGTCAAAATTTTTTTGGTCCCAAAATTTTTCAAACTTTTTTTTGGGTCAAAATTTTTTTGGTCCCAAAATTTTTCAAACTTTTTTTTGGGTCAAAATTGTTTTGGTCCCAAAATTTTTCAAACTTTTTTTTGTGTCAAAATTTTTTCAAACTTTTATTTGGGTCAAAATTTTTTTGGTCCCAAAATTTTTCAAACTTTTTTTTGGGTCAAAATTTTTTTGGTCCCAAAATTTTTCAAACTTTTTTTTGGGTCAAAATTTTTTCGAAGTTTTTTTTTCGGTCAAAATTTTTTTGGTCCCAAAATTTTTCAAACTTTTTTTTGGTCAAAATTTTTTCGAAGTTTTTTTTCGGTCCAAATTTTTTTGGTCCCAAAATTTTTCAAACTTTTTTTTGGGTCAAAATGTTTTCGAAGTTTTTTTTCGGTCAAAATTTTTTTGGTCCCAAAATTTTTCGAACTTTTTTTTGGGTCAAAATTTTTTTGGTCCCAAAATTTTTCAAACTTTTTTTTGGGTCAAAATTTTTTTGAAGTTTTTTTCGGTCAAATTTTTTTTGGTCCCAAAATTTTTCAAACTTTTTTTTGGGTCAAAATTTTTTCGAAGTTTTTTTTCGGTCAAAATTTTTTTGGTCCCAAAATTTTTCGAACTTTTTTTTGGGTCAAAATTTTTTTGGTCCCAAAATTTTTCAAACTTTTTTTTGGGTCAAAATTGTTTTGGTCCCAAAATTTTTCAAACTTTTTTTTGTGTCAAAATTTTTTCAAACTTCTTTTTGGGTCAAAATTTTTTTGGTCCCAAAATTTTTCAATCTTTTTTTTGGGTCAAAATTTTTTTGGTCCCAAAATTTTTCAAACTTTTTTTTGGGTCAAAATTTTTTCGAAGTTTTTTTTTCGGTCAAAATTTTTTTGGTCCCAAAATTTTTCAAACTTTTTTTGGGTCAAAATTTTTTTGGTCCCAAAATTTTTCAAACTTTTTTTTGGGTCAAAATTTTTTCGAAGTTTTTTTTTCGGTCAAAATTTTTTTGGTCCCAAAATTTTTCAAACTTTTTTTGGGTCAAAATTTTTTTGGTCCCAAAATTTTTCAAACTTTTTTTTGGGTCAAAATTGTTTTGGTCCCAAAATTTTTCAAACTTTTTTTTGTGTCAAAATTTTTTCAAACTTCTTTTTGGGTCAAAATTTTTTTGGTCCCAAAATTTTTCAATCTTTTTTTTTGGGTCAAAATTTTTTTGGTCCCAAAATTTTTCAAACTTTTTTTTGGGTCAAAATTTTTTCGAAGTTTTTTTTTCGGTCAAAATTTTTTTGGTCCCAAAATTTTTCAAACTTTTTTTGGGTCAAAATTTTTTTGGTCCCAAAATTTTTCAAACTTTTTTTTGGGTCAAAATTTTTTTGGTCCCAAAATTTTTCAAACTTTTTTTTCGGTCAAATTTTTTTCGAAGTTTTATTTCGGTCAAAATTTTTTTGGTCCCAAAATTTTTCAAACTTTTTTTTGGGTCAAAATTTTTTTAGTCCCAAAATTTTTCAAACTTTTTTTTGGGTCAAAATTTTTTCGAAGTTTTTTTTTCGGTCAAAATTTTTTTGGTCCCAAAATTTTTCAAACTTTTTTTTGGGTCAAAATTGTTTTGGTCCCAAAATTTTTCAAACTTTTTTTTGTGTCAAAATTTTTTCAAACTTTTTTTTGGGTCAAAATTTTTTTGGTCCCAAAATTTTTCAAACTTTTTTTTGGGTCAAAATTTTTTTGGTCCCAAAATTTTTCAAACTTTTTTTTGGGTCAAAATTTTTTCGAAGTTTTTTTTTCGGTCAAAATTTTTTTGGTCCCAAAATTTTTCAAACTTTTTTTTGGGTCAAAATTTTTTCGAAGTTTTTTTTCGGTCAAAATTTTTTTGGTCCCAAAATTTTTCAAACTTTTTTTTGGGTCAAAATTGTTTTGGTCCCAAAATTTTTCAAACTTTTTTTTGTGTCAAAATTTTTTCAAACTTTTTTTTGGGTCAAAATTTTTTTGGTCCCAAAATTTTTCAAACTTTTTTTTCGGTCAAAATTTTTTTGGTCCCAAAATTTTTCGAACTTTTTTTTGTGTCAAAATTTTTTCAAACTTTTTTTTGGGTCAAAATTGTTTTGGTCCCAAAATTTTTCAAACTTTTTTTTGTGTCAAAATTTTTTTGGTCCCAAAATTTTTCAAACTTTTTTTTGGGTCAAATTTTTTTCGAAGTTTTATTTCGGTCAAAATTTTTTTGGTCCCAAAATTTTTCAAACTTTTTTTTGGGTCAAAATTTTTTTGGTCCCAAAATTTTTCAAACTTTTTTTTGGGTCAAAATTTTTTCGAAGTTTTTTTTTCGGTCAAAATTTTTTTGGTCCCAAAATTTTTCAAACTTTTTTTTGGGTCAAAATTGTTTTGGTCCCAAAATTTTTCAAACTTTTTTTTGTGTCAAAATTTTTTCAAACTTTTTTTTGGGTCAAAATTTTTTTGGTCCCAAAATTTTTCAAACTTTTTTTTGGGTCAAAATTTTTTTGGCCCCAAAATTTTTCAAACTTTTTTTTGGGTCAAAATTTTTTCGAAGTTTTTTTTCGGTCAAAATTTTTTTGGTCCCAAAATTTTTCAAACTTTTTTTTGGGTCAAAATTTTTTCGAAGTTTTTTTTTTCGGTCAAAATTTTTTTGGTCCCAAAATTTTTCAAACTTTTTTTTCGGTCAAAATTTTTTTGGTCCCAAAATTTTTTTGGTCCCAAAATTTTTCTAGCTTTTTTTTGGGTCAAAATTTTTTCGAACTTTTTTTTCGGTCAAAATTTTTTTGGTCCCAAAATTTTTCAAACTTTTTTTTGGGTCAAAATTTTTTTGGTCCCAAAATTTTTCAAACTTTTTTTTGGGTCAAAATTGTTTTGGTCCCAAAATTTTTCAAACTTTTTTTTGTGTCAAAATTTTTTCAAACTTTTTTTTGGGTCAAAATTTTTTTGGTCCCAAAATTTTTCAAACTTTTTTTTGGGTCAAAATTTTTTTGGTCCCAAAATTTTTCAAACTTTTTTTTGGGTCAAAATTTTTTCGAAGTTTTTTTTTCGGTCAAAATTTTTTTGGTCCCAAAATTTTTCAAACTTTTTTTTGGGTCAAAATTTTTTTGGTCCCAAAATTTTTCAAACTTTTTTTTGGGTCAAAATTTTTTCGAAGTTTTTTTCGGTCAAAATTTTTTTGGTCCCAAAATTTTTCAAACTTTTTTTTGGGTCAAAATTTTTTCGAAGTTTTTTTTCGGTCAAAATTTTTTTGGTCCCAAAATTTTTCGAACTTTTTTTTGGGTCAAAATTTTTTTGGTCCCAAAATTTTTCAAACTTTTTTTTGGGTCAAAATTGTTTTGGTCCCAAAATTTTTCAAACTTTTTTTTGGGTCAAAATTTTTTCAAACTTCTTTTTGGGTCAAAATTTTTTTGGTCCCAAAATTTTTCAAACTTTTTTTTGGGTCAAAATTTTTTTGGTCCCAAAATTTTTCAAACTTTTTTTTGGGTCAAAATTTGTTCGAAGTTTTTTTTTCGGTCAAAATTTTTTTGGTCCCAAAATTTTTCAAACTTTTTTTTGGGTCAAAATTTTTTTGGTCCCAAAATTTTTCAAACTTTTTTTTGGGTCAAAATTTTTTCGAAGTTTTTTTTTCGGTCAAAATTTTTTTGGTCCCAAAATTTTTCAAACTTTTTTTTTGGTCAAAATTTTTTCGAAGTTTTTTTTCGGTCAAAATTTTTTTGGTCCCAAAATTTTCCGATCTTTTTTTTGGGTCAAAATTTTTTTGGTCCCAAAATTTTTCAAACTTTTTTTTGGGTCAAAATTTTTTTGAAGTTTTTTTTTCGGTCAAAATTTTTTTGGTCCCAAAATTTTTCAAACTTTTTTTTGGGTCAAAATTTTTTCGAAGTTTTTTTTCGGTCAAAATTTTTTTGGTCCCAAAATTTTTCAAACTTTTTTTTGGGTCAAAATTTTTTTGGTCCCAAAATTTTTCAAACTTTTTTTTGGGTCAAAATTTTTTCGAAGTTTTTTTTTCGGTCAAAATTTTTTTGGTCCCAAAATTTTTCAAACTTTTTTTTGGGTCAAAATTGTTTTGGTCCCAAAATTTTTCAAACTTTTTTTTGGGTCAAAATTTTTTCAAACTTTTTTTTGGGTCAAAATTTTTTTGGTCCCAAAATTTTTCAAACTTTTTTTTGGGTCAAAATTTTTTTGGCCCCAAAATTTTTCAAACTTTTTTTTGGGTCAAAATTTTTTCGAAGTTTTTTTTCGGTCAAAATTTTTTTGGTCCCAAAATTTTTCAAACTTTTTTTTGGGTCAAAATTTTTTCGAAGTTTTTTTTTCGGTCAAAATTTTTTTGGTCCCAAAATTTTTCAAACTTTTTTTTGGGTCAAAATTTTTTCGAAGTTTTTTTTCGGTCAAAATTTTTTTGGTCCCAAAATTTTTTCGAATTTTTTTTTTGGGTCAAAATTTTTTTGGTCCCAAAATTTTTCAAACTTTTTTTTGGGTCAAAATTTTTTCGAATTTTTTTTTTCGGTCAAAATTTTTTTGGTCCCAAAATTTTTCAAACTTTTTTTTTGGTCAAAATTTTTTCGACGTTTTTTTTCGGTCAAACTTTTTTTGGTCCCAAAATTTTTCTAACTTTTTTTTGGGTCAAAATTTTTTCGAACTTTTTTTTCGGTCAAAATTTTTTTGGTCCCAAAATTTTTCAAACTTTTTTTTGGGTCAAAATTTTTTCGAAGTTCTTTTTCGGTCAAAATTTTTTTGGTCCCAAAATTTTTCAAACTTTTTTTGGGTCAAAATTTTTTTGGTCCCAAAATTTTTCAAACTTTTTTTTGGGTCAAAATTGTTTTGGTTCCAAAATTTTTCAAACTTTTTTTTGTGTCAAAATTTTTTCAAACTTTTTTTTGGGTCAAAATTTTTTTGGTCCCAAAATTTTTCAAACTTTTTTTTGGGTCAAAATTTTTTTGGTCCCAAAATTTTTCAAACTTTTTTTTGGGTCAAAATTTTTTCGAAGTTTTTTTTTCGGTCAAAATTTTTTTGGTCCCAAAATTTTTCAAACTTTTTTTTGGTCAAAATTTTTTCGAAGTTTTTTTTCGGTCCAAATTTTTTTGGTCCCAAAATTTTTCAAACTTTTTTTTGGGTCAAAATTTTTTCGAAGTTTTTTTTCGGTCAAAATTTTTTTGGTCCCAAAATTTTTCGAACTTTTTTTTGGGTCAAAATTTTTTCGAAGTTTTTTTCGGTCAAATTTTTTTTGGTCCCAAAATTTTTCAAACTTTTTTTTGGGTCAAAATTTTTTCGAAGTTTTTTTTCGGTCAAAATTTTTTTGGTCCCAAAATTTTTCGAACTTTTTTTTGGGTCAAAATTTTTTTGGTCCCAAAATTTTTCAAACTTTTTTTTGGGTCAAAATTGTTTTGGTCCCAAAATTTTTCAAACTTTTGTTTCTGTCAAAATTTTTTCAAACTTCTTTTTGGGTCAAAATTTTTTTGGTCCCAAAATTTTTCAATCTTTTTTTTGGGTCAAAAATTTTTTAGTCCCAAAATTTTTCAAACTTTTTTTTGGGTCAAAATTTTTTCGAAGTTTTTTTTTCGGTCAAAATTTTTTTGGTCCCAAAATTTTTCAAACTTTTTTTTGGGTCAAAATTTTTTTGGTCCCAAAATTTTTCAAACTTTTTTTTGGGTCAAAATTTTTTCGAAGTTTTTTTTTCGGTCAAAATTTTTTTGGTCCCAAAATTTTTCAAACTTTTTTTTGGGTCAAAATTTTTTTGGTCCCAAAATTTTTCAAACTTTTTTTTGGGTCAAAATTTTTTCGAAGTTTTTTTTTCGGTCAAAATTTTTTTGGTCCCAAAATTTTTCAAACTTTTTTTTGGGTCAAAATTTTTTTGGTCCCAAAATTTTTCAAACTTTTTTTTGGGTCAAAATTTTTTCGAAGTTTTTTTTTCGGTCAAAATTTTTTTGGTCCCAAAATTTTTCAAACTTTTTTTTGGGTCAAAATTTTTTCGAAGTTTTTTTTTCGGTCAAAATTTTTTTGGTCCCAAAATTTTTCAAACTTTTTTTTGGGTCAAAATTTTTTTGGTCCCAAAATTTTTCAAACTTTTTTTTGGGTCAAAATTTTTTCGAAGTTTTTTTTTCGGTCAAAATTTTTTTGGTCCCAAAATTTTTCAAACTTTTTTTTGGGTCAAAATTGTTTTGGTCCCAAAATTTTTCAAACTTTTTTTTGTGTCAAAATTTTTTCAAACTTCTTTTTGGGTCAAAATTTTTTTGGTCCCAAAATTTTTCAAACTTTTTTTTGGGTCAAAATTTTTTTGGTCCCAAAATTTTTCAAACTTTTTTTTGGGTCAAAATTTTTTCGAAGTTTTTTTTTCGGTCAAAATTTTTTTGGTCCCAAAATTTTTCAAACTTTTTTTTGGGTCAAAATTTTTTTGGTCCCAAAATTTTTCAAACTTTTTTTTGGGTCAAAATTTTTTCGAAGTTTTTTTTTCGGTCAAAATTTTTTTGGTCCCAAAATTTTTCAAACTTTTTTTTTGGTCAAAATTTTTTCGAAGTTTTTTTTCGGTCAAAATTTTTTTGGTCCCAAAATTTTCCGATCTTTTTTTTGGGTCAAAATTTTTTTGGTCCCAAAATTTTTCAAACTTTTTTTTGGGTCAAAATTTTTTCGAAGTTTTTTTTTCGGTCAAAATTTTTTTGGTCCCAAAATTTTTCAAACTTTTTTTTGGGTCAAAATTTTTTCGAAGTTTTTTTTCGGTCAAAATTTTTTTGGTCCCAAAATTTTTCGAACTTTTTTTTGTGTCAAAATTTTTTCAAACTTTTTTTTGGGTCAAAATTTTTTTGGTCCCAAAATTTTTCAAACTTTTTTTTGTGTCAAAATTTTTTTGGTCCCAAAATTTTTCAAACTTTTTTTTGGGTCAAATTTTTTTCGAAGTTTTATTTCGGTCAAAATTTTTTTGGTCCCAAAATTTTTCAAACTTTTTTTTGGGTCAAAATTTTTTTGGTCCCAAAATTTTTCAAACTTTTTTTTGGGTCAAAATTTTTTCGAAGTTTTTTTTTCGGTCAAAATTTTTTTGGTCCCAAAATTTTTCAAACTTTTTTTTGGGTCAAAATTGTTTTGGTCCCAAAATTTTTCAAACTTTTTTTTGTGTCAAAATTTTTTCAAACTTTTTTTTGGGTCAAAATTTTTTTGGTCCCAAAATTTTTCAAACTTTTTTTTGGGTCAAAATTTTTTTGGCCCCAAAATTTTTCAAACTTTTTTTTGGGTCAAAATTTTTTCGAAGTTTTTTTTCGGTCAAAATTTTTTTGGTCCCAAAATTTTTCAAACTTTTTTTTGGGTCAAAATTTTTTCGAAGTTTTTTTTTTCGGTCAAAATTTTTTTGGTCCCTAAATTTTTCAAACTTTTTTTTGGGTCAAAATTTTTTCGAAGTTTTTTTTCGGTCAAAATTTTTTTGGTCCCAAAATTTTTCGAACTTTTTTTTTGGGTCAAAATTTTTTTGGTACCAAAATTTTTCAAACTTTTTTTTGGTTCAAAATTTTTTCGAAGCTTTTTTTTTCGGTCAAAATTTTTTTGGTCCCAAAATTTTTCAAACTTTTTTTTGGGTCAAAATTTTTTCGAAGTTTTTTTTCGGTCAAAATTTTTTTGGTCCCAAAATTTTTCGAACTTTTTTTTTTGGTCAAAATTTTTTTGGTACCAAAATTTTTCAAACTTTTTTTTGGGTCAAAATTTTTTCGAATTTTTTTTTTCGGTCAAAATTTTTTTGGTCCCAAAATTTTTCAAACTTTTTTTTTGGTCAAAATCTTTTCGACGTTTTTTTTCGGTCAAACTTTTTTTGGTCCCAAAATTTTTCTAACTTTTTTTTGGGTCAAAATTTTTTCGAACTTTTTTTTCGGTCAACATTTTTTTGGTCCCAAAATTTTTCAAACTTTTTTTTGGGTCAAAATTTTTTCGAAGTTTTTTTTCGGTCAAAATTTTTTTGGTCCCAAAATTTTTCAAACTTTTTTTTGGGTCAAAATTTTTTTGGTCCCAAAATTTTTCAAACTTTTTTTTGGGTCAAAATTGTTTTGGTCCCAAAATTTTTCAAACTTTTTTTTGTGTCAAAATTTTTTCAAACTTTTTTTTGGGTCAAAATTTTTTTGGTCCCAAAATTTTTAAAACTTTTTTTTGGGTCAAAATTTTTTTGGTCCCAAAATTTTTCAAATTTTTTTTTGGGTCAAAATTTTTTCGAAGTTTTTTTTTCGGTCAAAATTTTTTTGGTCCCAAAATTTTTCAAACTTTTTTTTGGTCAAAATTTTTTCGAAGTTTTTTTTCGGTCCAAATTTTTTTGGTCCCAAAATTTTTCAAACTTTTTTTTGGGTCAAAATTTTTTTGGTCCCAAAATTTTTCAAACTTTTTTTTGGGTCAAAATTTTTTCGAAGTTTTTTTCGGTCAAATTTTTTTTGGTCCCAAAATTTTTCAAACTTTTTTTTGGGTCAAAATTTTTTCGAAGTTTTTTTTCGGTCAAAATTTTTTTGGTCCCAAAATTTTTCGAACTTTTTTTTGGGTCAAAATTTTTTTGGTCCCAAAATTTTTCAAACTTTTTTTTGGGTCAAAATTTTTTTGGTCCCAAAATTTTTCAAACTTTTTTTTGGGTCAAAATTGTTTTGGTCCCAAAATTTTTCAAACTTTTTTTTGTGTCAAAATTTTTTCAAACTTTTATTTGGGTCAAAATTTTTTTGGTCCCAAAATTTTTCAAACTTTTTTTTGGGTCAAAATTTTTTTGGTCCCAAAATTTTTCAAACTTTTTTTTGGGTCAAAATTTTTTCGAAGTTTTTTTTTCGGTCAAAATTTTTTTGGTCCCAAAATTTTTCAAACTTTTTTTTGGTCAAAATTTTTTCGAAGTTTTTTTTCGGTCCAAATTTTTTTGGTCCCAAAATTTTTCAAACTTTTTTTTGGGTCAAAATTTTTTCGAAGTTTTTTTTCGGTCAAAATTTTTTTGGTCCCAAAATTTTTCGAACTTTTTTTTGGGTCAAAATTTTTTTGGTCCCAAAATTTTTCAAACTTTTTTTTGGGTCAAAATTTTTTCGAAGTTTTTTTCGGTCAAAATTGTTTTGGTCCCAAAATTTTTCAAACTTTTTTTTGTGTCAAAATTTTTTCAAACTTCTTTTTGGGTCAAAATTTTTTTGGTCCCAAAATTTTTCAAACTTTTTTTTGGGTCAAAATTTTTTTGGTCCCAAAATTTTTCAAACTTTTTTTTGGGTCAAAATTTTTTCGAAGTTTTTTTTTCGGTCAAAATTTTTTTGGTCCCAAAATTTTTCAAACTTTTTTTTGGGTCAAAATTTTTTTGGTCCCAAAATTTTTCAAACTTTTTTTTGGGTCAAAATTTTTTCGAAGTTTTTTTTTCGGTCAAAATTTTTTTGGTCCCAAAATTTTTCAAACTTTTTTTTTGGTCAAAATTTTTTCGAAGTTTTTTTTCGGTCAAAATTTTTTTGGTCCCAAAATTTTCCGATCTTTTTTTTGGGTCAAAATTTTTTTGGTCCCAAAATTTTTCAAACTTTTTTTTGGGTCAAAATTTTTTCGAAGTTTTTTTTTCGGTCAAAATTTTTTTGGTCCCAAAATTTTTCAAACTTTTTTTTGGGTCAAAATTTTTTCGAAGTTTTTTTTCGGTCAAAATTTTTTTGGTCCCAAAATTTTTCGAACTTTTTTTTGTGTCAAAATTTTTTCAAACTTTTTTTTGGGTCAAAATTTTTTTGGTCCCAAAATTTTTCTAACTTTTTTTTGTGTCAAAATTTTTTTGGTCCCAAAATTTTTCAAACTTTTTTTTGGGTCAAATTTTTTTCGAAGTTTTATTTCGGTCAAAATTTTTTTGGTCCCAAAATTTTTCAAACTTTTTTTTGGGTCAAAATTTTTTTGGTCCCAAAATTTTTCAAACTTTTTTTTGGGTCAAAATTTTTTCGAAGTTTTTTTTTCGGTCAAAATTTTTTTGGTCCCAAAATTTTTCAAACTTTTTTTTGGGTCAAAATTGTTTTGGTCCCAAAATTTTTCAAACTTTTTTTTGTGTCAAAATTTTTTCAAACTTTTTTTTGGGTCAAAATTTTTTTGGTCCCAAAATTTTTCAAACTTTTTTTTGGGTCAAAATTTTTTTGGCCCCAAAATTTTTCAAACTTTTTTTTGGGTCAAAATTTTTTCGAATTTTTTTTTCGGTCAAAATTTTTTTGGTCCCAAAATTTTTCAAACTTTTTTTTGGGTCAAAATTTTTTCGAAGTTTTTTTTTTCGGTCAAAATTTTTTTGGTCCCAAAATTTTTCAAACTTTTTTTTGGGTCAAAATTTTTTCGAAGTTTTTTTTCGGTCAAAATTTTTTTGGTCCCAAAATTTTTCGAACTTTTTTTTTGGGTCAAAATTTTTTTGGTACCAAAATTTTTCAAACTTTTTTTTGGTTCAAAATTTTTTCGAAGCTTTTTTTTTCGGTCAAAATTTTTTTGGTCCCAAAATTTTTCAAACTTTTTTTTGGGTCAAAATTTTTTCGAAGTTTTTTTTCGGTCAAAATTTTTTTGGTCCCAAAATTTTTCGAACTTTTTTTTTGGGTCAAAATTTTTTTGGTACCAAAATTTTTCAAACTTTTTTTTGGGTCAAAATTTTTTCGAATTTTTTTTTTCGGTCAAAATTTTTTTGGTCCCAAAATTTTTCAAACTTTTTTTTTGGTCAAAATCTTTTCGACGTTTTTTTTCGGTCAAACTTTTTTTGGTCCCAAAATTTTTCTAACTTTTTTTTGGGTCAAAATTTTTTCGAACTTTTTTTTCGGTCAACATTTTTTTGGTCCCAAAATTTTTCAAACTTTTTTTTGGGTCAAAATTTTTTCGAAGTTTTTTTTCGGTCAAAATTTTTTTGGTCCCAAAATTTTTCAAACTTTTTTTTGGGTCAAAATTTTTTTGGTCCCAAAATTTTTCAAACTTTTTTTTGGGTCAAAATTGTTTTGGTCCCAAAATTTTTCAAACTTTTTTTTGTGTCAAAATTTTTTCAAACTTTTTTTTGGGTCAAAATTTTTTTGGTCCCAAAATTTTTCAAACTTTTTTTTGGGTCAAAATTTTTTTGGTCCCAAAATTTTTCAAACTTTTTTTTGGGTCAAAATTTTTTCGAAGTTTTTTTTCGGTCAAAATTTTTTTGGTCCCAAAATTTTTCGAACTTTTTTTTTGGGTCAAAATTTTTTTGGTACCAAAATTTTTCAAACTTTTTTTTGGGTCAAAATTTTTTCGAATTTTTTTTTTCGGTCAAAATTTTTTTGGTCCCAAAATTTTTCAAACTTTTTTTTTGGTCAAAATCTTTTCGACGTTTTTTTTCGGTCAAACTTTTTTTGGTCCCAAAATTTTTCTAACTTTTTTTTGGGTCAAAATTTTTTCGAACTTTTTTTTCGGTCAACATTTTTTTGGTCCCAAAATTTTTCAAACTTTTTTTTGGGTCAAAATTTTTTCGAAGTTTTTTTTCGGTCAAAATTTTTTTGGTCCCAAAATTTTTCAAACTTTTTTTTGGGTCAAAATTTTTTTGGTCCCAAAATTTTTCAAACTTTTTTTTGGGTCAAAATTGTTTTGGTCCCAAAATTTTTCAAACTTTTTTTTGTGTCAAAATTTTTTCAAACTTTTTTTTGGGTCAAAATTTTTTTGGTCCCAAAATTTTTCAAACTTTTTTTTGGGTCAAAATTTTTTTGGTCCCAAAATTTTTCAAACTTTTTTTTGGGTCAAAATTTTTTCGAAGTTTTTTTTCGGTCAAAATTTTTTTGGTCCCAAAATTTTTCAAACTTTTTTTTGGTCAAAATTTTTTCGAAGTTTTTTTTCGGTCCAAATTTTTTTGGTCCCAAAATTTTTCAAACTTTTTTTTGGGTCAAAATTTTTTCTAAGTTTTTTTTCGGTCAAAATTTTTTTGGTCCCAAAATTTTTCGAACTTTTTTTTGGGTCAAAATTTTTTTGGTCCCAAAATTTTTCAAACTTTTTTTTGGGTCAAAATTTTTTCGAAGTTTTTTTCGGTCAAATTTTTTTTGGTCCCAAAATTTTTCAAACTTTTTTTTGGGTCAAAATTTTTTCGAAGTTTTTTTTCGGTCAAAATTTTTTTGGTCCCAAAATTTTTCGAACTTTTTTTTGGGTCAAAATTTTTTTGGTCCCAAAATTTTTCAAACTTTTTTTTGGGTCAAAATTGTTTTGGTCCCAAAATTTTTCAAACTTTTTTTTGTGTCAAAATTTTTTCAAACTTTTATTTGGGTCAAAATTTTTTTGGTCCCAAAATTTTTCAAACTTTTTTTGGGTCAAAATTTTTTTGGTCCCAAAATTTTTCAAACTTTTTTTTGGGTCAAAATTTTTTCGAAGTTTTTTTTTCGGTCAAAATTTTTTTGGTCCCAAAATTTTTCAAACTTTTTTTTGGTCAAAATTTTTTCGAAGTTTTTTTTCGGTCCAAATTTTTTTGGTCCCAAAATTTTTCAAACTTTTTTTTGGGTCAAAATTTTTTCGAAGTTTTTTTTCGGTCAAAATTTTTTTGGTCCCAAAATTTTTCGAACTTTTTTTTGGGTCAAAATTTTTTTGGTCCCAAAATTTTTCAAACTTTTTTTTGGGTCAAAATTTTTTCGAAGTTTTTTTCGGTCAAATTTTTTTTGGTCCCAAAATTTTTCAAACTTTTTTTTGGGTCAAAATTTTTTCGAAGTTTTTTTTCGGTCAAAATTTTTTTGGTCCCAAAATTTTTCGAACTTTTTTTTGGGTCAAAATTTTTTTGGTCCCAAAATTTTTCAAACTTTTTTTTGGGTCAAAATTGTTTTGGTCCCAAAATTTTTCAAACTTTTTTTTGTGTCAAAATTTTTTCAAACTTCTTTTTGGGTCAAAATTTTTTTGGTCCCAAAATTTTTCAATCTTTTTTTTGGGTCAAAATTTTTTTGGTCCCAAAATTTTTCAAACTTTTTTTTGGGTCAAAATTTTTTCGAAGTTTTTTTTTCGGTCAAAATTTTTTTGGTCCCAAAATTTTTCAAACTTTTTTTTGGGTCAAAATTTTTTTGGTCCCAAAATTTTTCAAACTTTTTTTTGGGTCAAAATTTTTTCGAAGTTTTTTTTTCGGTCAAAATTTTTTTGGTCCCAAAATTTTTCAAACTTTTTTTTTGGTCAAAATTTTTTCGAAGTTTTTTTTCGGTCAAAATTTTTTTGGTCCCAAAATTTTCCGAACTTTTTTTTGGGTCAAAATTTTTTTGGTCCCAAAATTTTTCAAACTTTTTTTTGGGTCAAAATTTTTTCGAAGTTTTTTTTTCGGTCAAAATTTTTTTGGTCCCAAAATTTTTCAAACTTTTTTTTGGGTCAAAATTTTTTCGAAGTTTTTTTTCGGTCAAAATTTTTTTGGTCCCAAAATTTTTCAAACTTTTTTTTGGGTCAAAATTTTTTTGGTCCCAAAATTTTTCAAACTTTTTTTTCGGTCAAATTTTTTTCGAAGTTTTATTTCGGTCAAAATTTTTTTGGTCCCAAAATTTTTCAAACTTTTTTTTGGGTCAAAATTTTTTTGGTCCCAAAATTTTTCAAACTTTTTTTTGGGTCAAAATTTTTTCGAAGTTTTTTTTTCGGTCAAAATTTTTTTGGTCCCAAAATTTTTCAAACTTTTTTTTGGGTCAAAATTGTTTTGGTCCCAAAATTTTTCAAACTTTTTTTTGTGTCAAAATTTTTTCAAACTTTTTTTTGGGTCAAAATTTTTTTGGTCCCAAAATTTTTCAAACTTTTTTTTCGGTCAAAATTTTTTTGGTCCCAAAATTTTTCGAACTTTTTTTTGTGTCAAAATTTTTTCAAACTTTTTTTTGGGTCAAAATTTTTTTGGTCCCAAAATTTTTCAAACTTTTTTTTGGGTCAAAATTTTTTTGGTCCCAAAATTTTTCAAACTTTTTTTTGGGTCAAATTTTTTTCGAAGTTTTATTTCGGTCAAAATTTTTTTGGTCCCAAAATTTTTCAAACTTTTTTTTGGGTCAAAATTTTTTTGGTCCCAAAATTTTTCAAACTTTTTTTTGGGTCAAAATTTTTTCGAAGTTTTTTTTTCGGTCAAAATTTTTTTGGTCCCAAAATTTTTCAAACTTTTTTTTGGGTCAAAATTGTTTTGGTCCCAAAATTTATCAAACTTTTTTTTGTGTCAAAATTTTTTCAAACTTTTTTTTGGGTCAAAATTTTTTTGGTCCCAAAATTTTTCAAACTTTTTTTTGGGTCAAAATTTTTTTGGCCCCAAAATTTTTCAAACTTTTTTTTGGGTCAAAATTTTTTCGATGTTTTTTTTCGGTCAAAATTTTTTTGGTCCCAAAATTTTTCAAACTTTTTTTTGGGTCAAAATTTTTTCGAAGTTTTTTTTTCGGTCAAAATTTTTTTGGTCCCAAAATTTTTCAAACTTTTTTTTGGGTCAAAATTTTTTCGAAGTTTTTTTTTCGGTCAAAATTTTTTTGGTCCCAAAATTTTTCAAACTTTTTTTTGGGTCAAAATTTTTTCGAAGTTTTTTTTTCGGTCAAAATTTTTTTGGTCCCAAAATTTTTCGAACTTTTTTTTTGGGTCAAAATTTTTTTGGTACCAAAATTTTTCAAACTTTTTTTTGGGTCAAAATTTTTTCGAATTTTTTTTTTCGGTCAAAATTTTTTTGGTCCCAAAATTTTTCAAACTTTTTTTTTGGTCAAAATTTTTTCGACGTTTTTTTTCGGTCAAACTTTTTTTGGTCCCAAAATTTTTCTAACTTTTTTTTGGGTCAAAATTTTTTCGAACTTTTTTTTCGGTCAAAATTTTTTTGGTCCCAAAATTTTTCAAACTTTTTTTTGGGTCAAAATTTTTTCGAAGTTTTTTTTCGGTCAAAATTTTTTTGGTCCCAAAATTTTTCAAACTTTTTTTGGGTCAAAATTTTTTTGGTCCCAAAATTTTTCAAACTTTTTTTTGGGTCAAAATTGTTTTGGTCCCAAAATTTTTCAAACTTTTTTTTGTGTCAAAATTTTTTCAAACTTTTTTTTGGGTCAAAATTTTTTTGGTCCCAAAATTTTTCAAACTTTTTTTTGGGTCAAAATTTTTTTGGTCCCAAAATTTTTCAAACTTTTTTTTGGGTCAAAATTTTTTCGAAGTTTTTTTTTCGGTCAAAATTTTTTTGGTCCCAAAATTTTTCAAACTTTTTTTTGGTCAAAATTTTTTCGAAGTTTTTTTTCGGTCCAAATTTTTTTGGTCCCAAAATTTTTCAAACTTTTTTTTGGGTCAAAATTTTTTCGAAGTTTTTTTTCGGTCAAAATTTTTTTGGTCCCAAAATTTTTCGAACTTTTTTTTGGGTCAAAATTTTTTTGGTCCCAAAATTTTTCAAACTTTTTTTTGGGTCAAAATTTTTTCGAAGTTTTTTTCGGTCAAATTTTTTTTGGTCCCAAAATTTTTCAAACTTTTTTTTGGGTCAAAATTTTTTCGAAGTTTTTTTTCAGTCAAAATTTTTTTGGTCCCAAAATTTTTCGAACTTTTTTTTGGGTCAAAATTTTTTTGGTCCCAAAATTTTTCAAACTTTTTTTTGGGTCAAAATTGTTTTGGTCCCAAAATTTTTCAAACTTTTGTTTCTGTCAAAATTTTTTCAAACTTCTTTTTGGGTCAAAATTTTTTTGGTCCCAAAATTTTTCAATCTTTTTTTTGGGTCAAAAATTTTTTGGTCCCAAAATTTTTCAAACTTTTTTTTGGGTCAAAATTTTTTCGAAGTTTTTTTTTCGGTCAAAATTTTTTTGGTCCCAAAATTTTTCAAACTTTTTTTTGGGTCAAAATTTTTTTGGTCCCAAAATTTTTCAAACTTTTTTTTGGGTCAAAATTTTTTCGAAGTTTTTTTTTCGGTCAAAATTTTTTTGGTCCCAAAATTTTTCAAACTTTTTTTTGGGTCAAAATTGTTTTGGTCCCAAAATTTTTCAAACTTTTTTTTGGGTCAAAATTTTTTCAAACTTCTTTTTGGGTCAAAATTTTTTTGGTCCCAAAATTTTTCAAACTTTTTTTTGGGTCAAAATTTTTTTGGTCCCAAAATTTTTCAAACTTTTTTTTGGGTCAAAATTTTTTCGAAGTTTTTTTTTCGGTCAAAATTTTTTTGGTCCCAAAATTTTTCAAACTTTTTTTTGGGTCAAAATTTTTTCAAACTTCTTTTTGGGTCAAAATTTTTTTGGTCCCAAAATTTTTCAAACTTTTTTTTGGGTCAAAATTTTTTTGGTCCCAAAATTTTTCAAACTTTTTTTTGGGTCAAAATTTTTTCGAAGTTTTTTTTTCGGTCAAAATTTTTTTGGTCCCAAAATTTTTCAAACTTTTTTTTGGGTCAAAATTGTTTTGGTCCCAAAATTTTTCAAACTTTTTTTTGGGTCAAAATTTTTTCAAACTTCTTTTTGGGTCAAAATTTTTTTGGTCCCAAAATTTTTCAAACTTTTTTTTGGGTCAAAATTTTTTTGGTCCCAAAATTTTTCAAACTTTTTTTTGGGTCAAAATTTTTTCGAAGTTTTTTTTTCGGTCAAAATTTTTTTGGTCCCAAAATTTTTCAAACTTTTTTTTGGGTCAAAATTTTTTCAAACTTCTTTTTGGGTCAAAATTTTTTTGGTCCCAAAATTTTTCAAACTTTTTTTTGGGTCAAAATTTTTTTGGTCCCAAAATTTTTCAAACTTTTTTTTGGGTCAAAATTTTTTCGAAGTTTTTTTTTCGGTCAAAATTTTTTTGGTCCCAAAATTTTTCAAACTTTTTTTTGGGTCAAAATTTTTTTGGTCCCAAAATTTTTCAAACTTTTTTTTGGGTCAAAATTTTTTCAAAGTTTTTTTTTCGGTCAAAATTTTTTTGGTCCCAAAATTTTTCAAACTTTTTTTTGGGTCAAAATTTTTTTGGTCCCAAAATTTTTCAAACTTTTTTTTGGGTCAAAATTTTTTCGAAGTTTTTTTTTCGGTCAAAATTTTTTTGGTCCCAAAATTTTTCAAACTTTTTTTTTGGTCAAAATTTTTTCGAAGTTTTTTTTCGGTCAAAATTTTTTTGGTCCCAAAATTTTCCGATCTTTTTTTTGGGTCAAAATTTTTTTGGTCCCAAAATTTTTCAAACTTTTTTTTGGGTCAAAATTTTTTCAAAGTTTTTTTTTCGGTCAAAATTTTTTTGGTCCCAAAATTTTTCAAACTTTTTTTTGGGTCAAAATTTTTTCGAAGTTTTTTTTCGGTCAAAATTTTTTTGGTCCCAAAATTTTTCGAACTTTTTTTTGTGTCAAAATTTTTTCAAACTTTTTTTTGGGTCAAAATTTTTTTGGTCCCAAAATTTTTCAAACTTTTTTTTGTGTCAAAATTTTTTTGGTCCCAAAATTTTTCAAACTTTTTTTTGGGTCAAATTTTTTTCGAAGTTTTATTTCGGTTAAAAATTTTTTGGTCCCAAAATTTTTCAAACTTTTTTTTGGGTCAAAATTTTTTTGGTCCCAAAATTTTTCAAACTTTTTTTTGGGTCAAAATTTTTTCGAAGTTTTTTTTTCGGTCAAAATTTTTTTGGTCCCAAAATTTTTCAAACTTTTTTTTGGGTCAAAATTGTTTTGGTCCCAAAATTTTTCAAACTTTTTTTTGTGTCAAAATTTTTTCAAACTTTTTTTTGGGTCAAAATTTTTTTGGTCCCAAAATTTTTCAAACTTTTTTTTGGGTCAAAATTTTTTTGGCCCCAAAATTTTTCAAACTTTTTTTTGGGTCAAAATTTTTTCGAAGTTTTTTTTCGGTCAAAATTTTTTTGGTCCCAAAATTTTTCAAACTTTTTTTTGGGTCAAAATTTTTTCGAAGTTTTTTTTTTCGGTCAAAATTTTTTTGGTCCCAAAATTTTTCAAACTTTTTTTTGGGTCAAAATTTTTTCGAAGTTTTTTTTCGGTCAAAATTTTTTTGGTCCCAAAATTTTTCGAACTTTTTTTTTGGGTCAAAATTTTTTTGGTACCAAAATTTTTCAAACTTTTTTTTGGGTCAAAATTTTTTCGAATTTTTTTTTTCGGTCAAAATTTTTTTGGTCCCAAAATTTTTCAAACTTTTTTTTTGGTCAAAATTTTTTCGACGTTTTTTTTCGGTCAAACTTTTTTTGGTCCCAAAATTTTTCTAACTTTTTTTTGGGTCAAAATTTTTTCGAACTTTTTTTTCGGTCAACATTTTTTTGGTCCCAAAATTTTTCAAACTTTTTTTTGGGTCAAAATTTTTTCGAAGTTTTTTTTCGGTCAAAATTTTTTTGGTCCAAAAATTTTTCAAACTTTTTTTTGGGTCAAAATTTTTTTGGTCCCAAAATTTTTCAAACTTTTTTTTGGGTCAAAATTATTTTGGTCCCAAAATTTTTCAAACTTTTTTTTGTGTCAAAATTTTTTTGGTCCCAAAATTTTTCAAACTTTTTTTTGGGTCAAAATTTTTTCGAAGTTTTTTTTTTGGTCAAAATTTTTTTGGTCCCAAAATTTTTCAAACTTTTTTTTGGGTCAAAATTTTTTTGGTCCCAAAATTTTTCAAACTTTTTTTTGGGTCAAAATTTTTTTGGTCCCAAAATTTTTCAAACTTTTTTTTGGGTCAAAATTTTTTCGAAGTTTTTTTTTTGGTCAAAATTTTTTTGGTCCCAAAATTTTTCAAACTTTTTTTTGGTCAAAATTTTTTCGAAGTTTTTTTTCGGTCCAAATTTTTTTGGTCCCAAAATTTTTCTAACTTTTTTTTGGGTCAAAATTTTTTCGAAGTTTTTTTTCGGTCAAAATTTTTTTGGTCCCAAAATTTTTCGAACTTTTTTTTGGGTCAAAATTTTTTTGGTCCCAAAATTTTTCAAACTTTTTTTTGGGTCAAAATGTTTTCGAAGTTTTTTTCGGTCAAATTTTTTTTGGTCCCAAAATTTTTCAAACTTTTTTTTGGGTCAAAATTTTTTCGAAGTTTTTTTTCGGTCAAAATTTTTTTGGTCCCAAAATTTTTCGAACTTTTTTTTGGGTCAAAATTTTTTTGGTCCCAAAATTTTTCAAACTTTTTTTTGGGTCAAAATTGTTTTGGTCCCAAAATTTTTCAAACTTTTTTTTGTGTCAAAATTTTTTCAAACTTCTTTTTGGGTCAAAATTTTTTTGGTCCCAAAATTTTTCAATCTTTTTTTTGGGTCAAAATTTTTTTGGTCCCAAAATTTTTCAAACTTTTTTTTGGGTCAAAATTTTTTCGAAGTTTTTTTTTCGGTCAAAATTTTTTTGGTCCCAAAATTTTTCAAACTTTTTTTTGGGTCAAAATTTTTTTGGTCCCAAAATTTTTCAAACTTTTTTTTGGGTCAAAATTTTTTCGAAGTTTTTTTTTCGGTCAAAATTTTTTTGGTCCCAAAATTTTTCAAACTTTTTTTTTGGTCAAAATTTTTTCGAAGTTTTTTTTCGGTCAAAATTTTTTTGGTCCCAAAATTTTCCGAACTTTTTTTTGGGTCAAAATTTTTTTGGTCCCAAAATTTTTCAAACTTTTTTTTGGGTCAAAATTTTTTCGAAGTTTTTTTTTCGGTCAAAATTTTTTTGGTCCCAAAATTTTTCAAACTTTTTTTTGGGTCAAAATTTTTTCGAAGTTTTTTTTCGGTCAAAATTTTTTTGGTCCCAAAATTTTTCGAACTTTTTTTTGTGTCAAAATTTTTTCAAACTTTTTTTTGGGTCAAAATTTTTTTGGTCCCAAAATTTTTCAAACTTTTTTTTGGGTCAAAATTTTTTTGGTCCCAAAATTTTTCAAACTTTTTTTTCGGTCAAATTTTTTTCGAAGTTTTATTTCGGTCAAAATTTTTTTGGTCCCAAAATTTTTCAAACTTTTTTTTGGGTCAAAATTTTTTTGGTCCCAAAATTTTTCAAACTTTTTTTTGGGTCAAAATTTTTTCGAAGTTTTTTTTTCGGTCAAAATTTTTTTGGTCCCAAAATTTTTCAAACTTTTTTTTGGGTCAAAATTGTTTTGGTCCCAAAATTTTTCAAACTTTTTTTTGTGTCAAAATTTTTTCAAACTTTTTTTTGGGTCAAAATTTTTTTGGTCCCAAAATTTTTCAAACTTTTTTTTGGGTCAAATTTTTTTTGGTCCCAAAATTTTTCAAACTTTTTTTTGGGTCAAAATTTTTTCGAAGTTTTTTTTTCGGTCAAAATTTTTTTGGTCCCAAAATTTTTCAAACTTTTTTTTGGGTCAAAATTTTTTCGAAGTTTTTTTTCGGTCAAAATTTTTTTGGTCCCAAAATTTTTCAAACTTTTTTTTGGGTCAAAATTGTTTTGGTCCCAAAATTTTTCAAACTTTTTTTTGTGTCAAAATTTTTTCAAACTTTTTTTTGGGTCAAAATTTTTTTGGTCCCAAAATTTTTCAAACTTTTTTTTGGGTCAAAATTTTTTCGAAGTTTTTTTTCGGTCAAAATTTTTTTGGTCCCAAAATTTTTCGAACTTTTTTTTGTGTCAAAATTTTTTCAAACTTTTTTTTGGGTCAAAATTTTTTTGGTCCCAAAATTTTTCAAACTTTTTTTTGGGTCAAAATTTTTTTGGTCCCAAAATTTTTCAAACTTTTTTTTCGGTCAAATTTTTTTCGAAGTTTTATTTCGGTCAAAATTTTTTTGGTCCCAAAATTTTTCAAACTTTTTTTTGGGTCAAAATTTTTTTGGTCCCAAAATTTTTCAAACTTTTTTTTGGGTCAAAATTTTTTCGAAGTTTTTTTTTCGGTCAAAATTTTTTTGGTCCCAAAATTTTTCAAACTTTTTTTTGGGTCAAAATTGTTTTGGTCCCAAAATTTTTCAAACTTTTTTTTGTGTCAAAATTTTTTCAAACTTTTTTTTGGGTCAAAATTTTTTTGGTCCCAAAATTTTTCAAACTTTTTTTTGGGTCAAAATTTTTTTGGTCCCAAAATTTTTCAAACTTTTTTTTGGGTCAAAATTTTTTCGAAGTTTTTTTTTCGGTCAAAATTTTTTTGGTCCCAAAATTTTTCAAACTTTTTTTTGGGTCAAAATTTTTTCGAAGTTTTTTTTCGGTCAAAATTTTTTTGGTCCCAAAATTTTTCAAACTTTTTTTTGGGTCAAAATTGTTTTGGTCCCAAAATTTTTCAAACTTTTTTTTGGGTCAAAATTTTTTTGGTCCCAAAATTTTTCAAACTTTTTTTTGGGTCAAAATTTTTTCGAAGTTTTTTTTTCGGTCAAAATTTTTTTGGTCCCAAAATTTTTCAAACTTTTTTTTGGGTCAAAATTTTTTTGGTCCCAAAATTTTTCAAACTTTTTTTTGGGTCAAAATTTTTTCAAAGTTTTTTTTTCGGTCAAAATTTTTTTGGTCCCAAAATTTTTCAAACTTTTTTTTGGGTCAAAATTTTTTTGGTCCCAAAATTTTTCGAACTTTTTTTTGGGTCAAAATTTTTTTGGTCCCAAAATTTTTCAAACTTTTTTTTGGGTCAAAATTGTTTTGGTCCCAAAATTTTTCAAACTTTTTTTTGTGTCAAAATTTTTTCAAACTTCTTTTTGGGTCAAAATTTTTTTGGTCCCAAAATTTTTCAATCTTTTTTTTGGGTCAAAATTTTTTTGGTCCCAAAATTTTTCAAACTTTTTTTTGGGTCAAAATTTTTTCGAAGTTTTTTTTTCGGTCAAAATTTTTTTGGTCCCAAAATTTTTCAAACTTTTTTTTGGGTCAAAATTTTTTTGGTCCCAAAATTTTTCAAACTTTTTTTTGGGTCAAAATTTTTTCGAAGTTTTTTTTTCGGTCAAAATTTTTTTGGTCCCAAAATTTTTCAAACTTTTTTTTTGGTCAAAATTTTTTCGAAGTTTTTTTTCGGTCAAAATTTTTTTGGTCCCAAAATTTTCCGAACTTTTTTTTGGGTCAAAATTTTTTTGGTCCCAAAATTTTTCAAACTTTTTTTTGGGTCAAAATTTTTTCGAAGTTTTTTTTTCGGTCAAAATTTTTTTGGTCCCAAAATTTTTCAAACTTTTTTTTGGGTCAAAATTTTTTCGAAGTTTTTTTTCGGTCAAAATTTTTTTGGTCCCAAAATTTTTCGAACTTTTTTTTGTGTCAAAATTTTTTCAAACTTTTTTTTGGGTCAAAATTTTTTTGGTCCCAAAATTTTTCAAACTTTTTTTTGGGTAAAAATTTTTTTGGTCCCAAAATTTTTCAAACTTTTTTTTCGGTCAAATTTTTTTCGAAGTTTTATTTCGGTCAAAATTTTTTTGGTCCCAAAATTTTTCAAACTTTTTTTTGGGTCAAAATTTTTTTGGTCCCAAAATTTTTCAAACTTTTTTTTGGGTCAAAATTTTTTCGAAGTTTTTTTTTCGGTCAAAATTTTTTTGGTCCCAAAATTTTTCAAACTTTTTTTTGGGTCAAAATTGTTTTGGTCCCAAAATTTTTCAAACTTTTTTTTGTGTCAAAATTTTTTCAAACTTTTTTTTGGGTCAAAATTTTTTTGGTCCCAAAATTTTTCAAACTTTTTTTTGGGTCAAAATTTTTTTGGTCCCAAAATTTTTCAAACTTTTTTTTGGGTCAAAATTTTTTCGAAGTTTTTTTTTCGGTCAAAATTTTTTTGGTCCCAAAATTTTTCAAACTTTTTTTTGGGTCAAAATTTTTTCGAAGTTTTTTTTCGGTCAAAATTTTTTTGGTCCCAAAATTTTTCAAACTTTTTTTTGGGTCAAAATTGTTTTGGTCCCAAAATTTTTCAAACTTTTTTTTGTGTCAAAATTTTTTCAAACTTTTTTTTGGGTCAAAATTTTTTTGGTCCCAAAATTTTTCAAACTTTTTTTTGGGTCAAAATTTTTTCGAAGTTTTTTTTCGGTCAAAATTTTTTTGGTCCCAAAATTTTTCGAACTTTTTTTTGTGTCAAAATTTTTTCAAACTTTTTTTTGGGTCAAAATTTTTTTGGTCCCAAAATTTTTCAAACTTTTTTTTGGGTCAAAATTTTTTTGGTCCCAAAATTTTTCAAACTTTTTTTTCGGTCAAATTTTTTTCGAAGTTTTATTTCGGTCAAAATTTTTTTGGTCCCAAAATTTTTCAAACTTTTTTTTGGGTCAAAATTTTTTTGGTCCCAAAATTTTTCAAACTTTTTTTTGGGTCAAAATTTTTTCGAAGTTTTTTTTTCGGTCAAAATTTTTTTGGTCCCAAAATTTTTCAAACTTTTTTTTGGGTCAAAATTGTTTTGGTCCCAAAATTTTTCAAACTTTTTTTTGTGTCAAAATTTTTTCAAACTTTTTTTTGGGTCAAAATTTTTTTGGTCCCAAAATTTTTCAAACTTTTTTTTGGGTCAAAATTTTTTTGGTCCCAAAATTTTTCAAACTTTTTTTTGGGTCAAAATTTTTTCGAAGTTTTTTTTTCGGTCAAAATTTTTTTGGTCCCAAAATTTTTCAAACTTTTTTTTGGGTCAAAATTTTTTCGAAGTTTTTTTTCGGTCAAAATTTTTTTGGTCCCAAAATTTTTCAAACTTTTTTTTGGGTCAAAATTGTTTTGGTCCCAAAATTTTTCAAACTTTTTTTTGGGTCAAAATTTTTTTGGTCCCAAAATTTTTCAAACTTTTTTTTGGGTCAAAATTTTTTCGAAGTTTTTTTTTCGGTCAAAATTTTTTTGGTCCCAAAATTTTTCAAACTTTTTTTTGGGTCAAAATTTTTTTGGTCCCAAAATTTTTCAAACTTTTTTTTGGGTCAAAATTTTTTCAAAGTTTTTTTTTCGGTCAAAATTTTTTTGGTCCCAAAATTTTTCAAACTTTTTTTTGGGTCAAAATTTTTTTGGTCCCAAAATTTTTCAAACTTTTTTTTGGGTCAAAATTTTTTCGAAGTTTTTTTTTCGGTCAAAATTTTTTTGGTCCCAAAATTTTTCAAACTTTTTTTTTGGTCAAAATTTTTTCGAAGTTTTTTTTCGGTCAAAATTTTTTTGGTCCCAAAATTTTCCGATCTTTTTTTTGGGTCAAAATTTTTTTGGTCCCAAAATTTTTCAAACTTTTTTTTGGGTCAAAATTTTTTCAAAGTTTTTTTTTCGGTCAAAATTTTTTTGGTCCCAAAATTTTTCAAACTTTTTTTTGGGTCAAAATTTTTTCGAAGTTTTTTTTCGGTCAAAATTTTTTTGGTCCCAAAATTTTTCGAACTTTTTTTTGTGTCAAAATTTTTTCAAACTTTTTTTTGGGTCAAAATTTTTTTGGTCCCAAAATTTTTCAAACTTTTTTTTGTGTCAAAATTTTTTTGGTCCCAAAATTTTTCAAACTTTTTTTTGGGTCAAATTTTTTTCGAAGTTTTATTTCGGTTAAAATTTTTTTGGTCCCAAAATTTTTCAAACTTTTTTTTGGGTCAAAATTTTTTTGGTCCCAAAATTTTTCAAACTTTTTTTTGGGTCAAAATTTTTTCGAAGTTTTTTTTTCGGTCAAAATTTTTTTGGTCCCAAAATTTTTCAAACTTTTTTTTGGGTCAAAATTGTTTTGGTCCCAAAATTTTTCAAACTTTTTTTTGTGTCAAAATTTTTTCAAACTTTTTTTTGGGTCAAAATTTTTTTGGTCCCAAAATTTTTCAAACTTTTTTTTGGGTCAAAATTTTTTTGGCCCCAAAATTTTTCAAACTTTTTTTTGGGTCAAAATTTTTTCGAAGTTTTTTTTCGGTCAAAATTTTTTTGGTCCCAAAATTTTTCAAACTTTTTTTTGGGTCAAAATTTTTTCGAAGTTTTTTTTTTCGGTCAAAATTTTTTTGGTCCCAAAATTTTTCAAACTTTTTTTTGGGTCAAAATTTTTTCGAAGTTTTTTTTCGGTCAAAATTTTTTTGGTCCCAAAATTTTTCGAACTTTTTTTTTGGGTCAAAATTTTTTTGGTACCAAAATTTTTCAAACTTTTTTTTGGGTCAAAATTTTTTCGAATTTTTTTTTTCGGTCAAAATTTTTTTGGTCCCAAAATTTTTCAAACTTTTTTTTTGGTCAAAATTTTTTCGACGTTTTTTTTCGGTCAAACTTTTTTTGGTCCCAAAATTTTTCTAACTTTTTTTTGGGTCAAAATTTTTTCGAACTTTTTTTTCGGTCAACATTTTTTTGGTCCCAAAATTTTTCAAACTTTTTTTTGGGTCAAAATTTTTTCGAAGTTTTTTTTCGGTCAAAATTTTTTTGGTCCAAAAATTTTTCAAACTTTTTTTTGGGTCAAAATTTTTTTGGTCCCAAAATTTTTCAAACTTTTTTTTTGGGTCAAAATTATTTTGGTCCCAAAATTTTTCAAACTTTTTTTTGTGTCAAAATTTTTTCAAACTTTTTTTTGGGTCAAAATTTTTTTGGTCCCAAAATTTTTCAAACTTTTTTTTGGGTCAAAATTTTTTTGGTCCCAAAATTTTTCAAACTTTTTTTTGGGTCAAAATTTTTTCGAAGTTTTTTTTTCGGTCAAAATTTTTTTGGTCCCAAAATTTTTCAAACTTTTTTTTGGTCAAAATTTTTTCGAAGTTTTTTTTCGGTCCAAATTTTTTTGGTCCCAAAATTTTTCAAACTTTTTTTTGGGTCAAAATTTTTTCGAAGTTTTTTTTCGGTCAAAATTTTTTTGGTCCCAAAATTTTTCGAACTTTTTTTTGGGTCAAAATTTTTTTGGTCCCAAAATTTTTCAAACTTTTTTTTGGGTCAAAATGTTTTCGAAGTTTTTTTCGGTCAAATTTTTTTTGGTCCCAAAATTTTTCAAACTTTTTTTTGGGTCAAAATTTTTTCGAAGTTTTTTTTCGGTCAAAATTTTTTTGGTCCCAAAATTTTTCGAACTTTTTTTTGGGTCAAAATTTTTTTGGTCCCAAAATTTTTCAAACTTTTTTTTGGGTCAAAATTGTTTTGGTCCCAAAATTTTTCAAACTTTTTTTTGTGTCAAAATTTTTTCAAACTTCTTTTTGGGTCAAAATTTTTTTGGTCCCAAAATTTTTCAATCTTTTTTTTGGGTCAAAATTTTTTTGGTCCCAAAATTTTTCAAACTTTTTTTTGGGTCAAAATTTTTTCGAAGTTTTTTTTTCGGTCAAAATTTTTTTGGTCCCAAAATTTTTCAAACTTTTTTTTGGGTCAAAATTTTTTTGGTCCCAAAATTTTTCAAACTTTTTTTTGGGTCAAAATTTTTTCGAAGTTTTTTTTTCGGTCAAAATTTTTTTGGTCCCAAAATTTTTCAAACTTTTTTTTTGGTCAAAATTTTTTCGAAGTTTTTTTTCGGTCAAAATTTTTTTGGTCCCAAAATTTTCCGAACTTTTTTTTGGGTCAAAATTTTTTTGGTCCCAAAATTTTTCAAACTTTTTTTTGGGTCAAAATTTTTTCGAAGTTTTTTTTTCGGTCAAAATTTTTTTGGTCCCAAAATTTTTCAAACTTTTTTTTGGGTCAAAATTTTTTCGAAGTTTTTTTTCGGTCAAAATTTTTTTGGTCCCAAAATTTTTCGAACTTTTTTTTGTGTCAAAATTTTTTCAAACTTTTTTTTGGGTCAAAATTTTTTTGGTCCCAAAATTTTTCAAACTTTTTTTTGGGTCAAAATTTTTTTGGTCCCAAAATTTTTCAAACTTTTTTTTCGGTCAAATTTTTTTCGAAGTTTTATTTCGGTCAAAATTTTTTTGGTCCCAAAATTTTTCAAACTTTTTTTTGGGTCAAAATTGTTTTGGTCCCAAAATTTTTCAAACTTTTTTTTGTGTCAAAATTTTTTCAAACTTTTTTTTGGGTCAAAATTTTTTTGGTCCCAAAATTTTTCAAACTTTTTTTTGGGTCAAAATTTTTTTGGTCCCAAAATTTTTCAAACTTTTTTTTGGGTCAAAATTTTTTCGAAGTTTTTTTTTCGGTCAAAATTTTTTTGGTCCCAAAATTTTTCAAACTTTTTTTTGGGTCAAAATTTTTTCGAAGTTTTTTTTCGGTCAAAATGTTTTTGGTCCCAAAATTTTTCAAACTTTTTTTTGGGTCAAAATTGTTTTGGTCCCAAAATTTTTCAAACTTTTTTTTGTGTCAAAATTTTTTCAAACTTTTTTTTGGGTCAAAATTTTTTTGGTCCCAAAATTTTTCAAACTTTTTTTTGGGTCAAAATTTTTTTGGTCCCAAAATTTTTCAAACTTTTTTTTGGGTCAAAATTTTTTCGACGTTTTTTTTTCGGTCAAAATTTTTTTGGTCCCAAAATTTTTCAAACTTTTTTTTTGGTCAAAATTTTTTCGAAGTTTTTTTTCGGTCAAAATTTTTTTGGTCCCAAAATTTTCCGAACTTTTTTTTGGGTCAAAATTTTTTTGGCCCCAAAATTTTTCAAACTTTTTTTTGGGTCAAAATTTTTTCGAAGTTTTTTTTCGGTCAAAATTTTTTTGGTCCCAAAATTTTTCAAACTTTTTTTTGGGTCAAAATTTTTTCGAAGTTTTTTTTTGGTCAAAATTTTTTTGGTCCCAAAATTTTTCGAACTTTTTTTTGTGTCAAAATTTTTTCAAACTTTTTTTTGGGTCAAAATTTTTTTGGTCCCAAAATTTTTCAAACTTTTTTTTGGGTCAAAATTTTTTTGGTCCCAAAATTTTTCAAACTTTTTTTTGGGTCAAATTTTTTTCGAAGTTTTATTTCGGTCAAAATTTTTTTGGTCCCAAAATTTTTCAAACTTTTTTTTGGGTCAAAATTTTTTTGGTCCCAAAATTTTTCAAACTTTTTTTTGGGTCAAAATTTTTTCGAAGTTTTTTTTTCGGTCAAAATTTTTTTGGTCCCAAAATTTTTCAAACTTTTTTTTGGGTCAAAATTGTTTTGGTCCCAAAATTTTTCAAACTTTTTTTTGGGTCAAAATTTTTTCGAAGTTTTTTTTTCGGTCAAAATTTTTTTGGTCCCAAAATTTTTCAAACTTTTTTTTGTGTCAAAATTGTTTTGGTCCCAAAATTTTTCAAACTTTTTTTTGTGTCAAAATTTTTTCAAACTTTTTTTTGGGTCAAAATTTTTTTGGTCCCAAAATTTTTCAAACTTTTTTTTGGGTCAAAATTTTTTTGGCCCCAAAATTTTTCAAACTTTTTTTTGGGTCAAAATTTTTTCGATGTTTTTTTTCGGTCAAAATTTTTTTGGTCCCAAAATTTTTCAAACTTTTTTTTGGGTCAAAATTTTTTCGAAGTTTTTTTTTCGGTCAAAATTTTTTTGGTCCCAAAATTTTTCAAACTTTTTTTTGGGTCAAAATTTTTTCGAAGTTTTTTTTTCGGTCAAAATTTTTTTGGTCCCAAAATTTTTCGAACTTTTTTTTTGGGTCAAAATTTTTTTGGTACCAAAATTTTTCAAACTTTTTTTTGGGTCAAAATTTTTTCGAATTTTTTTTTTCGGTCAAAATTTTTTTGGTCCCAAAATTTTTCAAACTTTTTTTTTGGTCAAAATTTTTTCGACGTTTTTTTTCGGTCAAACTTTTTTTGGTCCCAAAATTTTTCTAACTTTTTTTTGGGTCAAAATTTTTTCGAACTTTTTTTTCGGTCAAAATTTTTTTGGTCCCAAAATTTTTCAAACTTTTTTTTGGGTCAAAATTTTTTCGAAGTTTTTTTTCGGTCAAAATTTTTTTGGTCCCAAAATTTTTCAAACTTTTTTTGGGTCAAAATTTTTTTGGTCCCAAAATTTTTCAAACTTTTTTTTGGGTCAAAATTGTTTTGGTCCCAAAATTTTTCAAACTTTTTTTTGTGTCAAAATTTTTTCAAACTTTTTTTTGGGTCAAAATTTTTTTGGTCCCAAAATTTTTCAAACTTTTTTTTGGGTCAAAATTTTTTTGGTCCCAAAATTTTTCAAACTTTTTTTTGGGTCAAAATTTTTTCGAAGTTTTTTTTTCGGTCAAAATTTTTTTGGTCCCAAAATTTTTCAAACTTTTTTTTGGTCAAAATTTTTTCGAAGTTTTTTTTCGGTCCAAATTTTTTTGGTCCCAAAATTTTTCAAACTTTTTTTTGGGTCAAAATTTTTTCGAAGTTTTTTTTCGGTCAAAATTTTTTTGGTCCCAAAATTTTTCGAACTTTTTTTTGGGTCAAAATTTTTTTGGTCCCAAAATTTTTCAAACTTTTTTTTGGGTCAAAATTTTTTCGAAGTTTTTTTCGGTCAAATTTTTTTTGGTCCCAAAATTTTTCAAACTTTTTTTTGGGTCAAAATTTTTTCGAAGTTTTTTTTCAGTCAAAATTTTTTTGGTCCCAAAATTTTTCGAACTTTTTTTTTGGGTCAAAATTTTTTTGGTACCAAAATTTTTCAAACTTTTTTTTGGGTCAAAATTTTTTCGAATTTTTTTTTTCGGTCAAAATTTTTTTGGTCCCAAAATTTTTCAAACTTTTTTTTTGGTCAAAATTTTTTCGACGTTTTTTTTCGGTCAAACTTTTTTTGGTCCCAAAATTTTTCTAACTTTTTTTTGGGTCAAAATTTTTTCGAACTTTTTTTTCGGTCAAAATTTTTTTGGTCCCAAAATTTTTCAAACTTTTTTTTGGGTCAAAATTTTTTCGAAGTTTTTTTTCGGTCAAAATTTTTTTGGTCCCAAAATTTTTCAAACTTTTTTTGGGTCAAAATTTTTTTGGTCCCAAAATTTTTCAAACTTTTTTTTGGGTCAAAATTGTTTTGGTCCCAAAATTTTTCAAACTTTTTTTTGTGTCAAAATTTTTTCAAACTTTTTTTTGGGTCAAAATTTTTTTGGTCCCAAAATTTTTCAAACTTTTTTTTGTGTCAAAATTTTTTCAAACTTTTTTTTGGGTCAAAATTTTTTTGGTCCCAAAATTTTTCAAACTTTTTTTTGGGTCAAAATTTTTTTGGTCCCAAAATTTTTCAAACTTTTTTTTGGGTCAAATTTTTTTCGAAGTTTTATTTCGGTCAAAATTTTTTTGGTCCCAAAATTTTTCAAACTTTTTTTTGGGTCAAAATTTTTTTGGTCCCAAAATTTTTCAAACTTTTTTTTGGGTCAAAATTTTTTCGAAGTTTTTTTTTCGGTCAAAATTTTTTTGGTCCCAAAATTTTTCAAACTTTTTTTTGGGTCAAAATTGTTTTGGTCCCAAAATTTTTCAAACTTTTTTTTGGGTCAAAATTTTTTCGAAGTTTTTTTTTCGGTCAAAATTTTTTTGGTCCCAAAATTTTTCAAACTTTTTTTTGTGTCAAAATTGTTTTGGTCCCAAAATTTTTCAAACTTTTTTTTGTGTCAAAATTTTTTCAAACTTTTTTTTGGGTCAAAATTTTTTTGGTCCCAAAATTTTTCAAACTTTTTTTTGGGTCAAAATTTTTTTGGCCCCAAAATTTTTCAAACTTTTTTTTGGGTCAAAATTTTTTCGATGTTTTTTTTCGGTCAAAATTTTTTTGGTCCCAAAATTTTTCAAACTTTTTTTTGGGTCAAAATTTTTTCGAAGTTTTTTTTTCGGTCAAAATTTTTTTGGTCCCAAAATTTTTCAAACTTTTTTTTGGGTCAAAATTTTTTCGAAGTTTTTTTTTCGGTCAAAATTTTTTTGGTCCCAAAATTTTTCGAACTTTTTTTTTGGGTCAAAATTTTTTTGGTACCAAAATTTTTCAAACTTTTTTTTGGGTCAAAATTTTTTCGAATTTTTTTTTTCGGTCAAAATTTTTTTGGTCCCAAAATTTTTCAAACTTTTTTTTTGGTCAAAATTTTTTCGACGTTTTTTTTCGGTCAAACTTTTTTTGGTCCCAAAATTTTTCTAACTTTTTTTTGGGTCAAAATTTTTTCGAACTTTTTTTTCGGTCAAAATTTTTTTGGTCCCAAAATTTTTCAAACTTTTTTTTGGGTCAAAATTTTTTCGAAGTTTTTTTTCGGTCAAAATTTTTTTGGTCCCAAAATTTTTCAAACTTTTTTTGGGTCAAAATTTTTTTGGTCCCAAAATTTTTCAAACTTTTTTTTGGGTCAAAATTGTTTTGGTCCCAAAATTTTTCAAACTTTTTTTTGTGTCAAAATTTTTTCAAACTTTTTTTTGGGTCAAAATTTTTTTGGTCCCAAAATTTTTCAAACTTTTTTTTGGGTCAAAATTTTTTTGGTCCCAAAATTTTTCAAACTTTTTTTTGGGTCAAAATTTTTTCGAAGTTTTTTTTTCGGTCAAAATTTTTTTGGTCCCAAAATTTTTCAAACTTTTTTTTGGTCAAAATTTTTTCGAAGTTTTTTTTCGGTCCAAATTTTTTTGGTCCCAAAATTTTTCAAACTTTTTTTTGGGTCAAAATTTTTTCGAAGTTTTTTTTCGGTCAAAATTTTTTTGGTCCCAAAATTTTTCGAACTTTTTTTTGGGTCAAAATTTTTTTGGTCCCAAAATTTTTCAAACTTTTTTTTGGGTCAAAATTTTTTCGAAGTTTTTTTCGGTCAAATTTTTTTTGGTCCCAAAATTTTTCAAACTTTTTTTTGGGTCAAAATTTTTTCGAAGTTTTTTTTCAGTCAAAATTTTTTTGGTCCCAAAATTTTTCGAACTTTTTTTTTGGGTCAAAATTTTTTTGGTACCAAAATTTTTCAAACTTTTTTTTGGGTCAAAATTTTTTCGAATTTTTTTTTTCGGTCAAAATTTTTTTGGTCCCAAAATTTTTCAAACTTTTTTTTTGGTCAAAATTTTTTCGACGTTTTTTTTCGGTCAAACTTTTTTTGGTCCCAAAATTTTTCTAACTTTTTTTTGGGTCAAAATTTTTTCGAACTTTTTTTTCGGTCAAAATTTTTTTGGTCCCAAAATTTTTCAAACTTTTTTTTGGGTCAAAATTTTTTCGAAGTTTTTTTTCGGTCAAAATTTTTTTGGTCCCAAAATTTTTCAAACTTTTTTTGGGTCAAAATTTTTTTGGTCCCAAAATTTTTCAAACTTTTTTTTGGGTCAAAATTGTTTTGGTCCCAAAATTTTTCAAACTTTTTTTTGTGTCAAAATTTTTTCAAACTTTTTTTTGGGTCAAAATTTTTTTGGTCCCAAAATTTTTCAAACTTTTTTTTGGGTCAAAATTTTTTTGGTCCCAAAATTTTTCAAACTTTTTTTTGGGTCAAAATTTTTTCGAAGTTTTTTTTTCGGTCAAAATTTTTTTGGTCCCAAAATTTTTCAAACTTTTTTTTGGTCAAAATTTTTTCGAAGTTTTTTTTCGGTCCAAATTTTTTTGGTCCCAAAATTTTTCAAACTTTTTTTTGGGTCAAAATTTTTTCGAAGTTTTTTTTCGGTCAAAATTTTTTTGGTCCCAAAATTTTTCGAACTTTTTTTTGGGTCAAAATTTTTTTGGTCCCAAAATTTTTCAAACTTTTTTTTGGGTCAAAATTTTTTCGAAGTTTTTTTCGGTCAAATTTTTTTTGGTCCCAAAATTTTTCAAACTTTTTTTTGGGTCAAAATTTTTTCGAAGTTTTTTTTCAGTCAAAATTTTTTTGGTCCCAAAATTTTTCGAACTTTTTTTTTGGGTCAAAATTTTTTTGGTACCAAAATTTTTCAAACTTTTTTTTGGGTCAAAATTTTTTCGAATTTTTTTTTTCGGTCAAAATTTTTTTGGTCCCAAAATTTTTCAAACTTTTTTTTTGGTCAAAATTTTTTCGACGTTTTTTTTCGGTCAAACTTTTTTTGGTCCCAAAATTTTTCTAACTTTTTTTTGGGTCAAAATTTTTTCGAACTTTTTTTTCGGTCAAAATTTTTTTGGTCCCAAAATTTTTCAAACTTTTTTTTGGGTCAAAATTTTTTCGAAGTTTTTTTTCGGTCAAAATTTTTTTGGTCCCAAAATTTTTCAAACTTTTTTTGGGTCAAAATTTTTTTGGTCCCAAAATTTTTCAAACTTTTTTTTGGGTCAAAATTGTTTTGGTCCCAAAATTTTTCAAACTTTTTTTTGTGTCAAAATTTTTTCAAACTTTTTTTTGGGTCAAAATTTTTTTGGTCCCAAAATTTTTCAAACTTTTTTTTGGGTCAAAATTTTTTTGGTCCCAAAATTTTTCAAACTTTTTTTTGGGTCAAAATTTTTTCGAAGTTTTTTTTTCGGTCAAAATTTTTTTGGTCCCAAAATTTTTCAAACTTTTTTTTGGTCAAAATTTTTTCGAAGTTTTTTTTCGGTCCAAATTTTTTTGGTCCCAAAATTTTTCAAACTTTTTTTTGGGTCAAAATTTTTTCGAAGTTTTTTTTCGGTCAAAATTTTTTTGGTCCCAAAATTTTTCGAACTTTTTTTTGGGTCAAAATTTTTTTGGTCCCAAAATTTTTCAAACTTTTTTTTGGGTCAAAATTTTTTCGAAGTTTTTTTCGGTCAAATTTTTTTTGGTCCCAAAATTTTTCAAACTTTTTTTTGGGTCAAAATTTTTTCGAAGTTTTTTTTCAGTCAAAATTTTTTTGGTCCCAAAATTTTTCGAACTTTTTTTTGGGTCAAAATTTTTTTGGTCCCAAAATTTTTCAAACTTTTTTTTGGGTCAAAATTGTTTTGGTCCCAAAATTTTTCAAACTTTTGTTTCTGTCAAAATTTTTTCAAACTTCTTTTTGGGTCAAAATTTTTTTGGTCCCAAAATTTTTCAATCTTTTTTTTGGGTCAAAAATTTTTTGGTCCCAAAATTTTTCAAACTTTTTTTTGGGTCAAAATTTTTTCGAAGTTTTTTTTTCGGTCAAAATTTTTTTGGTCCCAAAATTTTTCAAACTTTTTTTTGGGTCAAAATTTTTTTGGTCCCAAAATTTTTCAAACTTTTTTTTGGGTCAAAATTTTTTCGAAGTTTTTTTTTCGGTCAAAATTTTTTTGGTCCCAAAATTTTTCAAACTTTTTTTTGGGTCAAAATTTTTTTGGTCCCAAAATTTTTCAAACTTTTTTTTGGGTCAAAATTTTTTCGAAGTTTTTTTTTCGGTCAAAATTTTTTTGGTCCCAAAATTTTTCAAACTTTTTTTTGGGTCAAAATTTTTTTGGTCCCAAAATTTTTCAAACTTTTTTTTGGGTCAAAATTTTTTCGAAGTTTTTTTTTCGGTCAAAATTTTTTTGGTCCCAAAATTTTTCAAACTTTTTTTTTGGTCAAAATTTTTTCGAAGTTTTTTTTCGGTCAAAATTTTTTTGGTCCCAAAATTTTCCGATCTTTTTTTTGGGTCAAAATTTTTTTGGTCCCAAAATTTTTCAAACTTTTTTTTGGGTCAAAATTTTTTCAAACTTTTTTTTTCGGTCAAAATTTTTTTGGTCCCAAAATTTTTCAAACTTTTTTTTGGGTCAAAATTTTTTCGAAGTTTTTTTTCGGTCAAAATTTTTTTGGTCCCAAAATTTTTCGAACTTTTTTTTGTGTCAAAATTTTTTCAAACTTTTTTTTGGGTCAAAATTTTTTTGGTCCCAAAATTTTTCAAACTTTTTTTTGTGTCAAAATTTTTTTGGTCCCAAAATTTTTCAAACTTTTTTTTGGGTCAAATTTTTTTCGAAGTTTTATTTCGGTCAAAATTTTTTTGGTCCCAGAATTTTTCAAACTTTTTTTTGGGTCAAAATTTTTTTGGTCCCAAAATTTTTCAAACTTTTTTTTGGGTCAAAATTTTTTCGAAGTTTTTTTTTCGGTCAAAATTTTTTTGGTCCCAAAATTTTTCAAACTTTTTTTTGGGTCAAAGTTGTTTTGGTCCCAAAATTTTTCAAACTTTTTTTTGTGTCAAAATTTTTTCAAACTTTTTTTTGGGTCAAAATTTTTTTGGTCCCAAAATTTTTCAAACTTTTTTTTGGGTCAAAATTTTTTTGGCCCCAAAATTTTTCAAACTTTTTTTTGGGTCAAAATTTTTTCGAAGTTTTTTTTCGGTCAAAATTTTTTTGGTCCCAAAATTTTTCAAACTTTTTTTTGGGTCAAAATTTTTTCGAAGTTTTTTTTTTCGGTCAAAATTTTTTTGGTCCCAAAATTTTTCAAACTTTTTTTTGGGTCAAAATTTTTTCGAAGTTTTTTTTCGGTCAAAATTTTTTTGGTCCCAAAATTTTTCGAACTTTTTTTTTGGGTCAAAATTTTTTTGGTACCAAAATTTTTCAAACTTTTTTTTGGGTCAAAATTTTTTCGAAGTTTTTTTTTTCGGTCAAAATTTTTTTGGTCCCAAAATTTTTCAAACTTTTTTTTGGGTCAAAATTTTTTCGAAGTTTTTTTTCGGTCAAAATTTTTTTGGTCCCAAAATTTTTCGAACTTTTTTTTTGGGTCAAAATTTTTTTGGTACCAAAATTTTTCAAACTTTTTTTTGGGTCAAAATTTTTTCGAATTTTTTTTTTCGGTCAAAATTTTTTTGGTCCCAAAATTTTTCAAACTTTTTTTTTGGTCAAAATTTTTTCGACGTTTTTTTTCTGTCAAACTTTTTTTGGTCCCAAAATTTTTCTAACTTTTTTTTGGGTCAAAATTTTTTCGAACTTTTTTTTCGGTCAACATTTTTTTGGTCCCAAAATTTTTCAAACTTTTTTTTGGGTCAAAATTTTTTCGAAGTTTTTTTTCGGTCAAAATTTTTTTGGTCCAAAAATTTTTCAAACTTTTTTTTGGGTCAAAATTTTTTTGGTCCCAAAATTTTTCAAACTTTTTTTTGGGTCAAAATTGTTTTGGTCCCAAAATTTTTCAAACTTTTTTTTGTGTCAAAATTTTTTCAAACTTTTTTTTGGGTCAAAATTTTTTTGGTCCCAAAATTTTTCAAACTTTTTTTTGGGTCAAAATTTTTTTGGTCCCAAAATTTTTCAAACTTTTTTTTGGGTCAAAATTTTTTCGAAGTTTTTTTTTCGGTCAAAATTTTTTTGGTCCCAAAATTTTTCAAACTTTTTTTTGGTCAAAATTTTTTCGAAGTTTTTTTTCGGTCCAAATTTTTTTGGTCCCAAAATTTTTCAAACTTTTTTTTGGGTCAAAATTTTTTCGAAGTTTTTTTTCGGTCAAAATTTTTTTGGTCCCAAAATTTTTCGAACTTTTTTTTGGGTCAAAATTTTTTTGGTCCCAAAATTTTTCAAACTTTTTTTTGGGTCAAAATGTTTTCGAAGTTTTTTTCGGTCAAATTTTTTTTGGTCCCAAAATTTTTCAAACTTTTTTTTGGGTCAAAATTTTTTCGAAGTTTTTTTTCGGTCAAAATTTTTTTGGTCCCAAAATTTTTCGAACTTTTTTTTGGGTCAAAATTTTTTTGGTCCCAAAATTTTTCAAACTTTTTTTTGGGTCAAAATTGTTTTGGTCCCAAAATTTTTCAAACTTTTTTTTGTGTCAAAATTTTTTCAAACTTCTTTTTGGGTCAAAATTTTTTTGGTCCCAAAATTTTTCAATCTTTTTTTTGGGTCAAAATTTTTTTGGTCCCAAAATTTTTCAAACTTTTTTTTGGGTCAAAATTTTTTCGAAGTTTTTTTTTCGGTCAAAATTTTTTTGGTCCCAAAATTTTTCAAACTTTTTTTTGGGTCAAAATTTTTTTGGTCCCAAAATTTTTCAAACTTTTTTTTGGGTCAAAATTTTTTCGAAGTTTTTTTTTCGGTCAAAATTTTTTTGGTCCCAAAATTTTTCAAACTTTTTTTTTGGTCAAAATTTTTTCGAAGTTTTTTTTCGGTCAAAATTTTTTTGGTCCCAAAATTTTCCGAACTTTTTTTTGGGTCAAAATTTTTTTGGTCCCAAAATTTTTCAAACTTTTTTTTGGGTCAAAATTTTTTCGAAGTTTTTATTCGGTCAAAATTTTTTTGGTCCCAAAATTTTTCGAACTTTTTTTTTGGGTCAAAATTTTTTTGGTACCAAAATTTTTCAAACTTTTTTTTGGGTCAAAATTTTTTCGAATTTTTTTTTTCGGTCAAAATTTTTTTGGTCCCAAAATTTTTCAAACTTTTTTTTTGGTCAAAATTTTTTCGACGTTTTTTTTCGGTCAAACTTTTTTTGGTCCCAAAATTTTTCTAACTTTTTTTTGGGTCAAAATTTTTTCGAACTTTTTTTTCGGTCAACATTTTTTTGGTCCCAAAATTTTTCAAACTTTTTTTTGGGTCAAAATTTTTTCGAAGTTTTTTTTCGGTCAAAATTTTTTTGGTCCAAAAATTTTTCAAACTTTTTTTTGGGTCAAAATTTTTTTGGTCCCAAAATTTTTCAAACTTTTTTTTGGGTCAAAATTGTTTTGGTCCCAAAATTTTTCAAACTTTTTTTTGTGTCAAAATTTTTTCAAACTTTTTTTTGGGTCAAAATTTTTTTGGTCCCAAAATTTTTCAAACTTTTTTTTGGGTCAAAATTTTTTTGGTCCCAAAATTTTTCAAACTTTTTTTTGGGTCAAAATGTTTTCGAAGTTTTTTTCGGTCAAATTTTTTTTGGTCCCAAAATTTTTCAAACTTTTTTTTGGGTCAAAATTTTTTCGAAGTTTTTTTTCGGTCAAAATTTTTTTGGTCCCAAAATTTTTCGAACTTTTTTTTGGGTCAAAATTTTTTTGGTCCCAAAATTTTTCAAACTTTTTTTTGGGTCAAAATTGTTTTGGTCCCAAAATTTTTCAAACTTTTTTTTGTGTCAAAATTTTTTCAAACTTCTTTTTGGGTCAAAATTTTTTTGGTCCCAAAATTTTTCAATCTTTTTTTTGGGTCAAAATTTTTTTGGTCCCAAAATTTTTCAAACTTTTTTTTGGGTCAAAATTTTTTCGAAGTTTTTTTTTCGGTCAAAATTTTTTTGGTCCCAAAATTTTTCAAACTTTTTTTGGGTCAAAATTTTTTTGGTCCCAAAATTTTTCAAACTTTTTTTTGGGTCAAAATTTTTTCGAAGTTTTTTTTTCGGTCAAAATTTTTTTGGTCCCAAAATTTTTCAAACTTTTTTTTTGGTCAAAATTTTTTCGAAGTTTTTTTTCGGTCAAAATTTTTTTGGTCCCAAAATTTTCCGAACTTTTTTTTGGGTCAAAATTTTTTTGGTCCCAAAATTTTTCAAACTTTTTTTTGGGTCAAAATTTTTTCGAAGTTTTTTTTCGGTCAAAATTTTTTTGGTCCCAAAATTTTTCGAACTTTTTTTTTGGGTCAAAATTTTTTTGGTACCAAAATTTTTCAAACTTTTTTTTGGGTCAAAATTTTTTCGAATTTTTTTTTTCGGTCAAAATTTTTTTGGTCCCAAAATTTTTCAAACTTTTTTTTTGGTCAAAATTTTTTCGACGTTTTTTTTCGGTCAAACTTTTTTTGGTCCCAAAATTTTTCTAACTTTTTTTTGGGTCAAAATTTTTTCGAACTTTTTTTTCGGTCAACATTTTTTTGGTCCCAAAATTTTTCAAACTTTTTTTTGGGTCAAAATTTTTTCGAAGTTTTTTTTCGGTCAAAATTTTTTTGGTCCAAAAATTTTTCAAACTTTTTTTTGGGTCAAAATTTTTTTGGTCCCAAAATTTTTCAAACTTTTTTTTGGGTCAAAATGTTTTCGAAGTTTTTTTCGGTCAAATTTTTTTTGGTCCCAAAATTTTTCAAACTTTTTTTTGGGTCAAAATTTTTTCGAAGTTTTTTTTCGGTCAAAATTTTTTTGGTCCCAAAATTTTTCGAACTTTTTTTTGGGTCAAAATTTTTTTGGTCCCAAAATTTTTCAAACTTTTTTTTGGGTCAAAATTGTTTTGGTCCCAAAATTTTTCAAACTTTTTTTTGTGTCAAAATTTTTTCAAACTTCTTTTTGGGTCAAAATTTTTTTGGTCCCAAAATTTTTCAATCTTTTTTTTGGGTCAAAATTTTTTTGGTCCCAAAATTTTTCAAACTTTTTTTTGGGTCAAAATTTTTTCGAAGTTTTTTTTTCGGTCAAAATTTTTTTGGTCCCAAAATTTTTCAAACTTTTTTTTGGGTCAAAATTTTTTTGGTCCCAAAATTTTTCAAACTTTTTTTTGGGTCAAAATTTTTTCGAAGTTTTTTTTTCGGTCAAAATTTTTTTGGTCCCAAAATTTTTCAAACTTTTTTTTTGGTCAAAATTTTTTCGAAGTTTTTTTTCGGTCAAAATTTTTTTGGTCCCAAAATTTTCCGAACTTTTTTTTGGGTCAAAATTTTTTTGGTCCCAAAATTTTTCAAACTTTTTTTTGGGTCAAAATTTTTTCGAAGTTTTTTTTTCGGTCAAAATTTTTTTGGTCCCAAAATTTTTCAAACTTTTTTTTGGGTCAAAATTTTTTCGAAGTTTTTTTTCGGTCAAAATTTTTTTGGTCCCAAAATTTTTCGAACTTTTTTTTGTGTCAAAATTTTTTCAAACTTTTTTTTGGGTCAAAATTTTTTTGGTCCCAAAATTTTTCAAACTTTTTTTTGGGTCAAAATTTTTTTGGTCCCAAAATTTTTCAAACTTTTTTTTCGGTCAAATTTTTTTCGAAGTTTTATTTCGGTCAAAATTTTTTTGGTCCCAAAATTTTTCAAACTTTTTTTTGGGTCAAAATTTTTTTGGTCCCAAAATTTTTCAAACTTTTTTTTGGGTCAAAATTTTTTCGAAGTTTTTTTTTCGGTCAAAATTTTTTTGGTCCCAAAATTTTTCAAACTTTTTTTTGGGTCAAAATTGTTTTGGTCCCAAAATTTTTCAAACTTTTTTTTGTGTCAAAATTTTTTCAAACTTTTTTTTGGGTCAAAATTTTTTTGGTCCCAAAATTTTTCAAACTTTTTTTTGGGTCAAAATTTTTTTGGTCCCAAAATTTTTCAAACTTTTTTTTGGGTCAAAATTTTTTCGAAGTTTTTTTTTCGGTCAAAATTTTTTTGGTCCCAAAATTTTTCAAACTTTTTTTTGGGTCAAAATTTTTTCGAAGTTTTTTTTCGGTCAAAATTTTTTTGGTCCCAAAATTTTTCAAACTTTTTTTTGGGTCAAAATTTTTTTGGTCCCAAAATTTTTCAAACTTTTTTTTGGGTCAAAATTTTTTCGACGTTTTTTTTTCGGTCAAAATTTTTTTGGTCCCAAAATTTTTCAAACTTTTTTTTTGGTCAAAATTTTTTCGAAGTTTTTTTTCGGTCAAAATTTTTTTGGTCCCAAAATTTTCCGAACTTTTTTTTGGGTCAAAATTTTTTTGGCCCCAAAATTTTTCAAACTTTTTTTTTGGGTCAAAATTTTTTCGAAGTTTTTTTTCGGTCAAAATTTTTTTGGTCCCAAAATTTTTCAAACTTTTTTTTGGGTCAAAATTGTTTTGGTCCCAAAATTTTTCAAACTTTTTTTTGTGTCAAAATTTTTTCAAACTTTTTTTTGGGTAAAAATTTTTTTGGTCCCAAAATTTTTCAAACTTTTTTTTGGGTCAAAATTTTTTTGGTCCCAAAATTTTTCAAACTTTTTTTTGGGTCAAAATTTTTTCGACGTTTTTTTTTCGGTCAAAATTTTTTTGGTCCCAAAATTTTTCAAACTTTTTTTTTGGTCAAAATTTTTTCGAAGTTTTTTTTCGGTCAAAATTTTTTTGGTCCCAAAATTTTCCGAACTTTTTTTTGGGTCAAAATTTTTTTGGCCCCAAAATTTTTCAAACTTTTTTTTTGGGTCAAAATTTTTTCGAAGTTTTTTTTCGGTCAAAATTTTTTTGGTCCCAAAATTTTTCAAACTTTTTTTTGGGTCAAAATTTTTTCGAAGTTTTTTTTCGGTCAAAATTTTTTTGGTCCCAAAATTTTTCGAACTTTTTTTTGTGTCAAAATTTTTTCAAACTTTTTTTTGGGTCAAAATTTTTTTGGTCCCAAAATTTTTCAAACTTTTTTTTGGGTCAAAATTTTTTTGGTCCCAAAATTTTTCAAACTTTTTTTTGGGTCAAATTTTTTTCGAAGTTTTATTTCGGTCAAAATTTTTTTGGTCCCAAAATTTTTCAAACTTTTTTTTGGGTCAAAATTTTTTTGGTCCCAAAATTTTTCAAACTTTTTTTTGGGTCAAAATTTTTTCGAAGTTTTTTTTTCGGTCAAAATTTTTTTGGTCCCAAAATTTTTCAAACTTTTTTTTGGGTCAAAATTGTTTTGGTCCCAAAATTTTTCAAACTTTTTTTTGTGTCAAAATTTTTTCAAACTTTTTTTTGGGTCAAAATTTTTTTGGTCCCAAAATTTTTCAAACTTTTTTTTGGGTCAAAATTTTTTTGGTCCCAAAATTTTTCAAACTTTTTTTTTGGTCAAAATTTTTTCGAAGTTTTTTTTCGGTCAAAATTTTTTTGGTCCCAAAATTTTCCGAACTTTTTTTTGGGTCAAAATTTTTTTGGCCCCAAAATTTTTCAAACTTTTTTTTGGGTCAAAATTTTTTCGAAGTTTTTTTTCGGTCAAAATTTTTTTGGTCCCAAAATTTTTCGAACTTTTTTTTGGGTCAAAATTTTTTTGGTCCCAAAATGTTTCAATTTTTTTTTTGGTCAAAATTTTTTCGAAGTTTTTTTTTTGGTCAAAATTTTTTTGGTCCCAAAATTTTTCAAACTTTTTTTTGGGTCAAAATTTTTTCGAAGTTTTTTTTCGGTCAAAATTTTTTTGGTCCCAAAATTTTCCGAACTTTTTTTTGGGTCAAAATTTTTTTGGTCCCAAAATTTTTCAAACTTTTTTTTGGGTCAAAATTTTTTCGAAGTTTTTTTTCGGTCAAAATTTTTTTGGTCCCAAAATTTTTCAAACTTTTTTTTGGGTCAAAATTTTTTTGGTCCCAAAATTTTTCAAACTTTTTTTTGGGTCAAAATTTTTTCGAAGTTTTTTTTTCGGTCAAAATTGTTTTGGTCCCAAAATTTTTCAAACTTTTTTTTGTGTCAAAATTTTTTCAAACTTTTTTTTGGGTCAAAATTTTTTTGGTCCCAAAATTTTTCAAACTTTTTTTTGGGTCAAAATTTTTTTGGTCCCAAAATTTTTCAAACTTTTTTATGGGTCAAAATTTTTTCGACGTTTTTTTTTCGGTCAAAATTTTTTTGGTCCCAAAATTTTTCAAACTTTTTTTTTGGTCAAAATTTTTTCGAAGTTTTTTTTCGGTCAAATTTTTTTTGGTCCCAAAATTTTCCGAACTTTTTTTTGGGTCAAAATTTTTTTGGCCCCAAAATTTTTCAAACTTTTTTTTGGGTCAAAATTTTTTTGGTCCCAAAATTTTTCAAACTTTTTTTTGGGTCAAAATTGTTTTGGTCCCAAAATTTTTCAAACTTTTTTTTCGAAGTTTTTTTTCGGTCAAAATTTTTTTGGTCCCAAAATTTTTCGAACTTTTTTTTGGGTCAAAATTTTTTCGAAGTTTTTTTTAGGTCAAAAATTTTTTGGTCCCAAAATTTTTCGAACTTTTTTTTGGGTCAAAATTTTTTCGACGTTTTTTTTTCGGTCAAAATTTTTTTGGTCCCAAAATTTTTCAAACTTTTTTTTGTGTCAAAATTTTTTCAAACTTCTTTTTGGGTCAAAATTTTTTTGGTCCCAAAATTTTTCAAACTTTTTTTTGGGTCAAAATTGTTTTGGTCCCAAAATTTTTCAAACTTTTTTTTGTGTCAAAATTTTTTCAAACTTTTTTTTGGGTCAAAATTTTTTTGGTCCCAAAATTTTTCGAACTTTTTTTTGGGTCAAAAGTTTTTTGGTCCCAAAATTTTTCAAACTTTTTTTTGGGTCAAAATATTTTCGAAGTTTTTTTTCGGTCAAAATTTTTTTGGTCCCAAAATTTTTCGAACTTTTTTTTGTGTCAAAATTTTTTCAAACTTTTTTTTGGGTCAAAATTTTTTTGGTCCCAAAATTTTTCAAACTTTTTTTTGGGTCAAAATTTTTTTGGTCCCAAAATTTTTCAAACTTTTTTTTGGGTCAAATTTTTTTCGAAGTTTTATTTCGGTCAAAATTTTTTTGGTCCCAAAATTTTTCAAACTTTTTTTTGGGTCAAAATTTTTTTGGTCCCAAAATTTTTCAAACTTTTTTTTGGGTCAAAATTTTTTCGAAGTTTTTTTTTCGGTCAAAATTTTTTTGGTCCCAAAATTTTTCAAACTTTTTTTTGGGTCAAAATTGTTTTGGTCCCAAAATTTTTCAAACTTTTTTTTGTGTCAAAATTTTTTCAAACTTTTTTTTGGGTCAAAATTTTTTTGGTCCCAAAATTTTTCGAACTTTTTTTTGGGTCAAAATTTTTTTGGTCCCAAAATTTTTCGAACTTTTTTTTGGGTCAAAATTTTTTTGGTCCCAAAATTTTTCAAACTTTTTTTTGGGTCAAAATTTTTTCGACGTTTTTTTTTCGGTCAAAATTTTTTTGGTCCCAAAATTTTTCAAACTTTTTTTTGGGTCAAAATTTTTTCGACGTTTTTTTTCGGTCAAAATTTTTTTGGTCCCAAAATTTTTCGAACTTTTTTTTGTGTCAAAATTTTTTCAAACTTTTTTTTGGGTCAAAATTTTTTTGGTCCCAAAATTTTTCAAACTTTTTTTTGGGTCAAAATTTTTTTGGTCCCAAAATTTTTCAAACTTTTTTTTGGGTCAAATTTTTTTCGAAGTTTTATTTCGGTCAAAATTTTTTTGGTCCCAAAATTTTTCAAACTTTTTTTTGGGTCAAAATTTTTTTGGTCCCAAAATTTTTCAAACTTTTTTTTGGGTCAAAATTGTTTTGGTCCCAAAATTTTCCGAACTTTTTTTTGGGTCAAAATTTTTTCGAAGTTTTTTTTCGGTCAAAATTTTTTTGGTCCCAAAATTTTTCAAACTTTTTTTTGGGTCAAAATTGTTTTGGTCCCAAAATTTTTCAAACTTTTTTTTGTGTCAAAATTTTTTCAAACTTTTTTTTGGGTCAAAATTTTTTTGGTCCCAAAATTTTTCAAACTTTTTTTTGGGTCAAAATTTTTTTGGTCCCAAAATTTTTCAAACTTTTTTTTGGGTCAAAATTTTTTCGACGTTTTTTTTTCGGTCAAAATTTTTTTGGTCCCAAAATTTTTCAAACTTTTTTTTTGGTCAAAATTTTTTTGGTCCCAAAATTTTCCGAACTTTTTTTTGGGTCAAAATTTTTTTGGCCCCAAAATTTTTCAAACTTTTTTTTGGGTCAAAATTTTTTCGAAGTTTTTTTTCGGTCAAAATTTTTTTGGTCCCAAAATTTTTCGAACTTTTTTTTGGGTCAAAATTTTTTTGGTCCCAAAATTTTTCAATTTTTTTTTTGGTCAAAATTTTTTCGAAGTTTTTTTTTCGGTCAAAATTTTTTTGGTCCCAAAATTTTTCAAACTTTTTTTGGGTCAAAATTTTTTCGAAGTTTTTTTTCGGTCAAAATTTTTTTGGTCCCAAAATTTTTCAAACTTTTTTTTGGGTCAAAATTTTTTTGGTCCCAAAATTTTTCAAACTTTTTTTTGGGTCAAAATTGTTTTGGTCCCAAAATTTTTCAAACTTTTTTTTGTGTCAAAATTTTTTCAAACTTTTTTTTGGGTCAAAATTTTTTTGGTCCCAAAATTTTTCAAACTTTTTTTTGGGTCAAAATTTTTTTGGTCCCAAAATTTTTCAAACTTTTTTTTGGGTCAAAATTTTTTCGAAGTTTTTTTTCGGTCAAAATTTTTTTGGTCCCAAAATTTTTCTAAATTTTTTTTGGGTCAAAATTTTTTCGAACTTTTTTTTCGGTCAAAATTTTTTTGGTCCCAAAATTTTTCAAACTTTTTTTTGGGTCAAAATTTTTTCGAAGTTTTTTTTCGGTCAAAATTTTTTTGGTCCCAAAATTTTTCAAACTTTTTTTTGGGTCAAAATTTTTTTGGTCCCAAAATTTTTCAAACTTTTTTTTGGGTCAAAATTGTTTTGGTCCCAAAATTTTTCAAACTTTTTTTTGTGTCAAAATTTTTTCAAACTTTTTTTTGGGTCAAAATTTTTTTGGTCCCAAAATTTTTCAAACTTTTTTTTGGGTCAAAATTTTTTTGGTCCCAAAATTTTTCAAACTTTTTTTTGGGTCAAAATTTTTTCGAAGTTTTTTTTCGGTCAAAATTTTTTTGGTCCCAAAATTTTTCAAACTTTTTTTTGGTCAAAATTTTTTCGAAGTTTTTTTTCGGTCCAAATTTTTTTGGTCCCAAAATTTTTCAAACTTTTTTTTGGGTCAAAATTTTTTCGAAGTTTTTTTTCGGTCAAAATTTTTTTGGTCCCAAAATTTTTCGAACTTTTTTTTGGGTCAAAATTTTTTTGGTCCCAAAATTTTTCAAACTTTTTTTTGGGTCAAAATTTTTTCGAAGTTTTTTTCGGTCAAATTTTTTTTGGTCCCAAAATTTTTCAAACTTTTTTTTGGGTCAAAATTTTTTCGAAGTTTTTTTTCGGTCAAAATTATTTTGGTCCCAAAATTTTTCGAACTTTTTTTTGGGTCAAAATTTTTTTGGTCCCAAAATATTTCAAACTTTTTTTTGGGTCAAAATTGTTTTGGTCCCAAAATTTTTCAAACTTTTTTTTGTGTCAAAATTTTTTCAAACTTCTTTTTGGGTCAAAATTTTTTTAGTCCCAAAATTTTTCAAACTTTTTTTTGGGTCAAAATTTTTTTGGTCCCAAAATTTTTCAAACTTTTTTTTGGGTCAAAATTTTTTCGAAGTTTTTTTTCGGTCAAAATTTTTTTGGTCCCAAAATTTTTCAAACTTTTTTTTGGTCAAAATTTTTTCGAAGTTTTTTTTCGGACCAAATTTTTTTGGTCCCAAAATTTTTCAAACTTTTTTTTGGGTCAAAATTTTTTCGAAGTTTTTTTTCGGTCAAAATTTTTTTGGTCCCAAAATTTTTCGAACTTTTTTTTGGGTCAAAATTTTTTTGGTCCCAAAATTTTTCAAACTTTTTTTTGGGTCAAAATTGTTTTGGTCCCAAAATTTTTCAAACTTTTTTTTGTGTCAAAATTTTTTCAAACTTTTTTTTGGGTCAAAATTTTTTTGGTCCCAAAATTTTTCGAACTTTTTTTTGGGTCAAAATTTTTTTGGTCCCAAAATTTTTCAAACTTTTTTTTGGGTCAAAATTTTTTCGACGTTTTTTTTTCGGTCAAAATTTTTTTGGTCCCAAAATTTTTCAAACTTTTTTTTTGGTCAAAATTTTTTCGAAGTTTTTTTTCGGTCAAAATTTTTTTGGTCCCAAAATTTTCCGAACTTTTTTTTGGGTCAAAATTTTTTCGAAGTTTTTTTTCGGTCAAAATTTTTTTGGTCCCAAAATTTTTCAAACTTTTTTTTGGGTCAAAATTGTTTTGGTCCCAAAATTTTTCAAACTTTTTTTTGTGTCAAAATTTTTTCAAACTTTTTTTTGGGTCAAAATTTTTTTGGTCCCAAAATTTTTCAAACTTTTTTTTGGGTCAAAATTTTTTTGGTCCCAAAATTTTTCAAACTTTTTTTTGGGTCAAAATTTTTTCGACGTTTTTTTTTCGGTCAAAATTTTTTTGGTCCCAAAATTTTTCAAACTTTTTTTTTGGTCAAAATTTTTTTGGTCCCAAAATTTTCCGAACTTTTTTTTGGGTCAAAATTTTTTTGGCCCCAAAATTTTTCAAACTTTTTTTTGGGTCAAAATTTTTTCGAAGTTTTTTTTCGGTCAAAATTTTTTTGGTCCCAAAATTTTTTTGGTCCCAAAATTTTTCGAACTTTTTTTTGGGTCAAAATTTTTTTGGTCCCAAAATTTTTCAATTTTTTTTTTGGTCAAAATTTTTTCGAAGTTTTTTTTTCGGTCAAAATTTTTTTGGTCCCAAAATTTTTCAAACTTTTTTTGGGTCAAAATTTTTTCGAAGTTTTTTTTCGGTCAAAATTTTTTTGGTCCCAAAATTTTTCAAACTTTTTTTTGGGTCAAAATTTTTTTGGTCCCAAAATTTTTCAAACTTTTTTTTGGGTCAAAATTGTTTTGGTCCCAAAATTTTTCAAACTTTTTTTTGTGTCAAAATTTTTTCAAACTTTTTTTTGGGTCAAAATTTTTTTGGTCCCAAAATTTTTCAAACTTTTTTTTGGGTCAAAATTTTTTTGGTCCCAAAATTTTTCAAACTTTTTTTTGGGTCAAAATTTTTTCGAAGTTTTTTTTCGGTCAAAATTTTTTTGGTCCCAAAATTTTTCTAAATTTTTTTTGGGTCAAAATTTTTTCGAACTTTTTTTTCGGTCAAAATTTTTTTGGTCCCAAAATTTTTCAAACTTTTTTTTGGGTCAAAATTTTTTCGAAGTTTTTTTTCGGTCAAAATTTTTTTGGTCCCAAAATTTTTCAAACTTTTTTTTGGGTCAAAATTTTTTTGGTCCCAAAATTTTTCAAACTTTTTTTTGGGTCAAAATTGTTTTGGTCCCAAAATTTTTCAAACTTTTTTTTGTGTCAAAATTTTTTCAAACTTTTTTTTGGGTCAAAATTTTTTTGGTCCCAAAATTTTTCAAACTTTTTTTTGGGTCAAAATTTTTTTGGTCCCAAAATTTTTCAAACTTTTTTTTGGGTCAAAATTTTTTCGAAGTTTTTTTTCGGTCAAAATTTTTTTGGTCCCAAAATTTTTCAAACTTTTTTTTGGTCAAAATTTTTTCGAAGTTTTTTTTCGGTCCAAATTTTTTTGGTCCCAAAATTTTTCAAACTTTTTTTTGGGTCAAAATTTTTTCGAAGTTTTTTTTCGGTCAAAATTTTTTTGGTCCCAAAATTTTTCGAACTTTTTTTTGGGTCAAAATTTTTTTGGTCCCAAAATTTTTCAAACTTTTTTTTGGGTCAAAATTTTTTCGAAGTTTTTTTCGGTCAAATTTTTTTTGGTCCCAAAATTTTTCAAACTTTTTTTTGGGTCAAAATTTTTTCGAAGTTTTTTTTCGGTCAAAATTATTTTGGTCCCAAAATTTTTCGAACTTTTTTTTGGGTCAAAATTTTTTTGGTCCCAAAATATTTCAAACTTTTTTTTGGGTCAAAATTGTTTTGGTCCCAAAATTTTTCAAACTTTTTTTTGTGTCAAAATTTTTTCAAACTTCTTTTTGGGTCAAAATTTTTTTAGTCCCAAAATTTTTCAAACTTTTTTTTGGGTCAAAATTTTTTTGGTACCAAAATTTTTCAAACTTTTTTTTGGGTCAAAATTTTTTCGAAGTTTTTTTTTTCGGTCAAAATTTTTTTGGTCCCAAAATTTTTCAAACTTTTTTTTGGGTCAAAATTTTTTCGAAGTTTTTTTTCGGTCAAAATTTTTTTGGTCCCAAAATTTTTCGAACTTTTTTTTTGGGTCAAAATTTTTTTGGTACCAAAATTTTTCAAACTTTTTTTTGGGTCAAAATTTTTTCGAATTTTTTTTTTCGGTCAAAATTTTTTTGGTCCCAAAATTTTTCAAACTTTTTTTTTGGTCAAAATTTTTTCGACGTTTTTTTTCTGTCAAACTTTTTTTGGTCCCAAAATTTTTCTAACTTTTTTTTGGGTCAAAATTTTTTCGAACTTTTTTTTCGGTCAACATTTTTTTGGTCCCAAAATTTTTCAAACTTTTTTTTGGGTCAAAATTTTTTCGAAGTTTTTTTTCGGTCAAAATTTTTTTGGTCCAAAAATTTTTCAAACTTTTTTTTGGGTCAAAATTTTTTTGGTCCCAAAATTTTTCAAACTTTTTTTTGGGTCAAAATTGTTTTGGTCCCAAAATTTTTCAAACTTTTTTTTGTGTCAAAATTTTTTCAAACTTTTTTTTGGGTCAAAATTTTTTTGGTCCCAAAATTTTTCAAACTTTTTTTTGGGTCAAAATTTTTTTGGTCCCAAAATTTTTCAAACTTTTTTTTGGGTCAAAATTTTTTCGAAGTTTTTTTTTCGGTCAAAATTTTTTTGGTCCCAAAATTTTTCAAACTTTTTTTTGGTCAAAATTTTTTCGAAGTTTTTTTTCGGTCCAAATTTTTTTGGTCCCAAAATTTTTCAAACTTTTTTTTGGGTCAAAATTTTTTCGAAGTTTTTTTTCGGTCAAAATTTTTTTGGTCCCAAAATTTTTCGAACTTTTTTTTGGGTCAAAATTTTTTTGGTCCCAAAATTTTTCAAACTTTTTTTTGGGTCAAAATGTTTTCGAAGTTTTTTTCGGTCAAATTTTTTTTGGTCCCAAAATTTTTCAAACTTTTTTTTGGGTCAAAATTTTTTCGAAGTTTTTTTTCGGTCAAAATTTTTTTGGTCCCAAAATTTTTCGAACTTTTTTTTGGGTCAAAATTTTTTTGGTCCCAAAATTTTTCAAACTTTTTTTTGGGTCAAAATTGTTTTGGTCCCAAAATTTTTCAAACTTTTTTTTGTGTCAAAATTTTTTCAAACTTCTTTTTGGGTCAAAATTTTTTTGGTCCCAAAATTTTTCAATCTTTTTTTTGGGTCAAAATTTTTTTGGTCCCAAAATTTTTCAAACTTTTTTTTGGGTCAAAATTTTTTCGAAGTTTTTTTTTCGGTCAAAATTTTTTTGGTCCCAAAATTTTTCAAACTTTTTTTTGGGTCAAAATTTTTTTGGTCCCAAAATTTTTCAAACTTTTTTTTGGGTCAAAATTTTTTCGAAGTTTTTTTTTCGGTCAAAATTTTTTTGGTCCCAAAATTTTTCAAACTTTTTTTTTGGTCAAAATTTTTTCGAAGTTTTTTTTCGGTCAAAATTTTTTTGGTCCCAAAATTTTCCGAACTTTTTTTTGGGTCAAAATTTTTTTGGTCCCAAAATTTTTCAAACTTTTTTTTGGGTCAAAATTTTTTCGAAGTTTTTATTCGGTCAAAATTTTTTTGGTCCCAAAATTTTTCGAACTTTTTTTTTGGGTCAAAATTTTTTTGGTACCAAAATTTTTCAAACTTTTTTTTGGGTCAAAATTTTTTCGAATTTTTTTTTTCGGTCAAAATTTTTTTGGTCCCAAAATTTTTCAAACTTTTTTTTTGGTCAAAATTTTTTCGACGTTTTTTTTCGGTCAAACTTTTTTTGGTCCCAAAATTTTTCTAACTTTTTTTTGGGTCAAAATTTTTTCGAACTTTTTTTTCGGTCAACATTTTTTTGGTCCCAAAATTTTTCAAACTTTTTTTTGGGTCAAAATTTTTTCGAAGTTTTTTTTCGGTCAAAATTTTTTTGGTCCAAAAATTTTTCAAACTTTTTTTTGGGTCAAAATTTTTTTGGTCCCAAAATTTTTCAAACTTTTTTTTGGGTCAAAATTGTTTTGGTCCCAAAATTTTTCAAACTTTTTTTTGTGTCAAAATTTTTTCAAACTTTTTTTTGGGTCAAAATTTTTTTGGTCCCAAAATTTTTCAAACTTTTTTTTGGGTCAAAATTTTTTTGGTCCCAAAATTTTTCAAACTTTTTTTTGGGTCAAAATGTTTTCGAAGTTTTTTTCGGTCAAATTTTTTTTGGTCCCAAAATTTTTCAAACTTTTTTTTGGGTCAAAATTTTTTCGAAGTTTTTTTTCGGTCAAAATTTTTTTGGTCCCAAAATTTTTCGAACTTTTTTTTGGGTCAAAATTTTTTTGGTCCCAAAATTTTTCAAACTTTTTTTTGGGTCAAAATTGTTTTGGTCCCAAAATTTTTCAAACTTTTTTTTGTGTCAAAATTTTTTCAAACTTCTTTTTGGGTCAAAATTTTTTTGGTCCCAAAATTTTTCAATCTTTTTTTTGGGTCAAAATTTTTTTGGTCCCAAAATTTTTCAAACTTTTTTTTGGGTCAAAATTTTTTCGAAGTTTTTTTTTCGGTCAAAATTTTTTTGGTCCCAAAATTTTTCAAACTTTTTTTTGGGTCAAAATTTTTTTGGTCCCAAAATTTTTCAAACTTTTTTTTGGGTCAAAATTTTTTCGAAGTTTTTTTTTCGGTCAAAATTTTTTTGGTCCCAAAATTTTTCAAACTTTTTTTTTGGTCAAAATTTTTTCGAAGTTTTTTTTCGGTCAAAATTTTTTTGGTCCCAAAATTTTCCGAACTTTTTTTTGGGTCAAAATTTTTTTGGTCCCAAAATTTTTCAAACTTTTTTTTGGGTCAAAATTTTTTCGAAGTTTTTTTTCGGTCAAAATTTTTTTGGTCCCAAAATTTTTCGAACTTTTTTTTTGGGTCAAAATTTTTTTGGTACCAAAATTTTTCAAACTTTTTTTTGGGTCAAAATTTTTTCGAATTTTTTTTTTCGGTCAAAATTTTTTTGGTCCCAAAATTTTTCAAACTTTTTTTTTGGTCAAAATTTTTTCGACGTTTTTTTTCGGTCAAACTTTTTTTGGTCCCAAAATTTTTCTAACTTTTTTTTGGGTCAAAATTTTTTCGAACTTTTTTTTCGGTCAACATTTTTTTGGTCCCAAAATTTTTCAAACTTTTTTTTGGGTCAAAATTTTTTCGAAGTTTTTTTTCGGTCAAAATTTTTTTGGTCCAAAAATTTTTCAAACTTTTTTTTGGGTCAAAATTTTTTTGGTCCCAAAATTTTTCAAACTTTTTTTTGGGTCAAAATTGTTTTGGTCCCAAAATTTTTCAAACTTTTTTTTGTGTCAAAATTTTTTCAAACTTTTTTTTGGGTCAAAATTTTTTTGGTCCCAAAATTTTTCAAACTTTTTTTTGGGTCAAAATTTTTTTGGTCCCAAAATTTTTCAAACTTTTTTTTGGGTCAAAATTTTTTCGAAGTTTTTTTTTCGGTCAAAATTTTTTTGGTCCCAAAATTTTTCAAACTTTTTTTTGGTCAAAATTTTTTCGAAGTTTTTTTTCGGTCCAAATTTTTTTGGTCCCAAAATTTTTCAAACTTTTTTTTGGGTCAAAATTTTTTCGAAGTTTTTTTTCGGTCAAAATTTTTTTGGTCCCAAAATTTTTCGAACTTTTTTTTGGGTCAAAATTTTTTTGGTCCCAAAATTTTTCAAACTTTTTTTTGGGTCAAAATGTTTTCGAAGTTTTTTTCGGTCAAATTTTTTTTGGTCCCAAAATTTTTCAAACTTTTTTTTGGGTCAAAATTTTTTCGAAGTTTTTTTTCGGTCAAAATTTTTTTGGTCCCAAAATTTTTCGAACTTTTTTTTGGGTCAAAATTTTTTTGGTCCCAAAATTTTTCAAACTTTTTTTTGGGTCAAAATTGTTTTGGTCCCAAAATTTTTCAAACTTTTTTTTGTGTCAAAATTTTTTCAAACTTCTTTTTGGGTCAAAATTTTTTTGGTCCCAAAATTTTTCAATCTTTTTTTTGGGTCAAAATTTTTTTGGTCCCAAAATTTTTCAAACTTTTTTTTGGGTCAAAATTTTTTCGAAGTTTTTTTTTCGGTCAAAATTTTTTTGGTCCCAAAATTTTTCAAACTTTTTTTTGGGTCAAAATTTTTTTGGTCCCAAAATTTTTCAAACTTTTTTTTGGGTCAAAATTTTTTCGAAGTTTTTTTTTCGGTCAAAATTTTTTTGGTCCCAAAATTTTTCAAACTTTTTTTTTGGTCAAAATTTTTTCGAAGTTTTTTTTCGGTCAAAATTTTTTTGGTCCCAAAATTTTCCGAACTTTTTTTTGGGTCAAAATTTTTTTGGTCCCAAAATTTTTCAAACTTTTTTTTGGGTCAAAATTTTTTCGAAGTTTTTTTTTCGGTCAAAATTTTTTTGGTCCCAAAATTTTTCAAACTTTTTTTTGGGTCAAAATTTTTTCGAAGTTTTTTTTCGGTCAAAATTTTTTTGGTCCCAAAATTTTTCGAACTTTTTTTTGTGTCAAAATTTTTTCAAACTTTTTTTTGGGTCAAAATTTTTTTGGTCCCAAAATTTTTCAAACTTTTTTTTGGGTCAAAATTTTTTTGGTCCCAAAATTTTTCAAACTTTTTTTTCGGTCAAATTTTTTTCGAAGTTTTATTTCGGTCAAAATTTTTTTGGTCCCAAAATTTTTCAAACTTTTTTTTGGGTCAAAATTTTTTTGGTCCCAAAATTTTTCAAACTTTTTTTTGGGTCAAAATTTTTTCGAAGTTTTTTTTTCGGTCAAAATTTTTTTGGTCCCAAAATTTTTCAAACTTTTTTTTGGGTCAAAATTGTTTTGGTCCCAAAATTTTTCAAACTTTTTTTTGTGTCAAAATTTTTTCAAACTTTTTTTTGGGTCAAAATTTTTTTGGTCCCAAAATTTTTCAAACTTTTTTTTGGGTCAAAATTTTTTTGGTCCCAAAATTTTTCAAACTTTTTTTTGGGTCAAAATTTTTTCGAAGTTTTTTTTTCGGTCAAAATTTTTTTGGTCCCAAAATTTTTCAAACTTTTTTTTGGGTCAAAATTTTTTCGAAGTTTTTTTTCGGTCAAAATTTTTTTGGTCCCAAAATTTTTCAAACTTTTTTTTGGGTCAAAATTGTTTTGGTCCCAAAATTTTTCAAACTTTTTTTTGGGTAAAAATTTTTTTGGTCACAAAATTTTTCAAACTTTTTTTTGGGTCAAAATTTTTTTGGTCCCAAAATTTTTCAAACTTTTTTTTGGGTCAAAATTTTTTCGACGTTTTTTTTTCGGTCAAAATTTTTTTGGTCCCAAAATTTTTCAAACTTTTTTTTTGGTCAAAATTTTTTCGAAGTTTTTTTTCGGTCAAAATTTTTTTGGTCCCAAAATTTTCCGAACTTTTTTTTGGGTCAAAATTTTTTTGGCCCCAAAATTTTTCAAACTTTTTTTTTGGGTCAAAATTTTTTCGAAGTTTTTTTTCGGTCAAAATTTTTTTGGTCCCAAAATTTTTCAAACTTTTTTTTGGGTCAAAATTGTTTTGGTCCCAAAATTTTTCAAACTTTTTTTTGTGTCAAAATTTTTTCAAACTTTTTTTTGGGTAAAAATTTTTTTGGTCCCAAAATTTTTCAAACTTTTTTTTGGGTCAAAATTTTTTTGGTCCCAAAATTTTTCAAACTTTTTTTTGGGTCAAAATTTTTTCGACGTTTTTTTTTCGGTCAAAATTTTTTTGGTCCCAAAATTTTTCAAACTTTTTTTTTGGTCAAAATTTTTTCGAAGTTTTTTTTCGGTCAAAATTTTTTTGGTCCCAAAATTTTCCGAACTTTTTTTTGGGTCAAAATTTTTTTGGCCCCAAAATTTTTCAAACTTTTTTTTTGGGTCAAAATTTTTTCGAAGTTTTTTTTCGGTCAAAATTTTTTTGGTCCCAAAATTTTTCAAACTTTTTTTTGGGTCAAAATTTTTTCGAAGTTTTTTTTCGGTCAAAATTTTTTTGGTCCCAAAATTTTTCGAACTTTTTTTTGTGTCAAAATTTTTTCAAACTTTTTTTTGGGTCAAAATTTTTTTGGTCCCAAAATTTTTCAAACTTTTTTTTGGGTCAAAATTTTTTTGGTCCCAAAATTTTTCAAACTTTTTTTTGGGTCAAATTTTTTTCGAAGTTTTATTTCGGTCAAAATTTTTTTGGTCCCAAAATTTTTCAAACTTTTTTTTGGGTCAAAATTTTTTTGGTCCCAAAATTTTTCAAACTTTTTTTTGGGTCAAAATTTTTTCGAAGTTTTTTTTTCGGTCAAAATTTTTTTGGTCCCAAAATTTTTCAAACTTTTTTTTGGGTCAAAATTGTTTTGGTCCCAAAATTTTTCAAACTTTTTTTTGTGTCAAAATTTTTTCAAACTTTTTTTTGGGTCAAAATTTTTTTGGTCCCAAAATTTTTCAAACTTTTTTTTGGGTCAAAATTTTTTTGGTCCCAAAATTTTTCAAACTTTTTTTTTGGTCAAAATTTTTTCGAAGTTTTTTTTCGGTCAAAATTTTTTTGGTCCCAAAATTTTCCGAACTTTTTTTTGGGTCAAAATTTTTTTGGCCCCAAAATTTTTCAAACTTTTTTTTGGGTCAAAATTTTTTCGAAGTTTTTTTTCGGTCAAAATTTTTTTGGTCCCAAAATTTTTCGAACTTTTTTTTGGGTCAAAATTTTTTTGGTCCCAAAATGTTTCAATTTTTTTTTTGGTCAAAATTTTTTCGAAGTTTTTTTTTTGGTCAAAATTTTTTTGGTCCCAAAATTTTTCAAACTTTTTTTTGGGTCAAAATTTTTTCGAAGTTTTTTTTCGGTCAAAATTTTTTTGGTCCCAAAATTTTCCGAACTTTTTTTTGGGTCAAAATTTTTTTGGTCCCAAAATTTTTCAAACTTTTTTTTGGGTCAAAATTTTTTCGAAGTTTTTTTTCGGTCAAAATTTTTTTGGTCCCAAAATTTTTCAAACTTTTTTTTGGGTCAAAATTTTTTTGGTCCCAAAATTTTTCAAACTTTTTTTTGGGTCAAAATTTTTTCGAAGTTTTTTTTCGGTCAAAATTTTTTTGGTCCCAAAATTTTTCGAACTTTTTTTTGGGTCAAAATTTTTTTGGTCCCAAAATTTTTCAAACTTTTTTTTGGGTCAAAATTGTTTTGGTCCCAAAATTTTTCAAACTTTTTTTTGTGTCAAAATTTTTTCAAACTTCTTTTTGGGTCAAAATTTTTTTGGTCCCAAAATTTTTCAATCTTTTTTTTGGGTCAAAATTTTTTTGGTCCCAAAATTTTTCAAACTTTTTTTTGGGTCAAAATTTTTTCGAAGTTTTTTTTTCGGTCAAAATTTTTTTGGTCCCAAAATTTTTCAAACTTTTTTTTGGGTCAAAATTTTTTTGGTCCCAAAATTTTTCAAACTTTTTTTTGGGTCAAAATTTTTTCGAAGTTTTTTTTTCGGTCAAAATTTTTTTGGTCCCAAAATTTTTCAAACTTTTTTTTTGGTCAAAATTTTTTCGAAGTTTTTTTTCGGTCAAAATTTTTTTGGTCCCAAAATTTTCCGAACTTTTTTTTGGGTCAAAATTTTTTTGGTCCCAAAATTTTTCAAACTTTTTTTTGGGTCAAAATTTTTTCGAAGTTTTTTTTTCGGTCAAAATTTTTTTGGTCCCAAAATTTTTCAAACTTTTTTTTGGGTCAAAATTTTTTCGAAGTTTTTTTTCGGTCAAAATTTTTTTGGTCCCAAAATTTTTCGAACTTTTTTTTGTGTCAAAATTTTTTCAAACTTTTTTTTGGGTCAAAATTTTTTTGGTCCCAAAATTTTTCAAACTTTTTTTTGGGTCAAAATTTTTTCGAAGTTTTTTTTTCGGTCAAAATTTTTTTGGTCCCAAAATTTTTCAAACTTTTTTTTGGGTCAAAATTTTTTTGGTCCCAAAATTTTTCAAACTTTTTTTTGGGTCAAAATTTTTTCGAAGTTTTTTTTTCGGTCAAAATTTTTTTGGTCCCAAAATTTTTCAAACTTTTTTTTTGGTCAAAATTTTTTCGAAGTTTTTTTTCGGTCAAAATTTTTTTGGTCCCAAAATTTTCCGAACTTTTTTTTGGGTCAAAATTTTTTTGGTCCCAAAATTTTTCAAACTTTTTTTTGGGTCAAAATTTTTTCGAAGTTTTTTTTTCGGTCAAAATTTTTTTGGTCCCAAAATTTTTCAAACTTTTTTTTGGGTCAAAATTTTTTCGAAGTTTTTTTTCGGTCAAAATTTTTTTGGTCCCAAAATTTTTCGAACTTTTTTTTGTGTCAAAATTTTTTCAAACTTTTTTTTGGGTCAAAATTTTTTTGGTCCCAAAATTTTTCAAACTTTTTTTTGGGTCAAAATTTTTTTGGTCCCAAAATTTTTCAAACTTTTTTTTCGGTCAAATTTTTTTCGAAGTTTTATTTCGGTCAAAATTTTTTTGGTCCCAAAATTTTTCAAACTTTTTTTTGGGTCAAAATTTTTTTGGTCCCAAAATTTTTCAAACTTTTTTTTGGGTCAAAATTTTTTCGAAGTTTTTTTTTCGGTCAAAATTTTTTTGGTCCCAAAATTTTTCAAACTTTTTTTTGGGTCAAAATTGTTTTGGTCCCAAAATTTTTCAAACTTTTTTTTGTGTCAAAATTTTTTCAAACTTTTTTTTGGGTCAAAATTTTTTTGGTCCCAAAATTTTTCAAACTTTTTTTTGGGTCAAAATTTTTTTGGTCCCAAAATTTTTCAAACTTTTTTTTGGGTCAAAATTTTTTCGAAGTTTTTTTTTCGGTCAAAATTTTTTTGGTCCCAAAATTTTTCAAACTTTTTTTTGGGTCAAAATTTTTTCGAAGTTTTTTTTCGGTCAAAATTTTTTTGGTCCCAAAATTTTTCAAACTTTTTTTTGGGTCAAAATTGTTTTGGTCCCAAAATTTTTCAAACTTTTTTTTGGGTAAAAATTTTTTTGGTCACAAAATTTTTCAAACTTTTTTTTGGGTCAAAATTTTTTTGGTCCCAAAATTTTTCAAACTTTTTTTTGGGTCAAAATTTTTTCGACGTTTTTTTTTCGGTCAAAATTTTTTTGGTCCCAAAATTTTTCAAACTTTTTTTTTGGTCAAAATTTTTTCGAAGTTTTTTTTCGGTCAAAATTTTTTTGGTCCCAAAATTTTCCGAACTTTTTTTTGGGTCAAAATTTTTTTGGCCCCAAAATTTTTCAAACTTTTTTTTTGGGTCAAAATTTTTTCGAAGTTTTTTTTCGGTCAAAATTTTTTTGGTCCCAAAATTTTTCAAACTTTTTTTTGGGTCAAAATTGTTTTGGTCCCAAAATTTTTCAAACTTTTTTTTGTGTCAAAATTTTTTCAAACTTTTTTTTGGGTAAAAATTTTTTTGGTCCCAAAATTTTTCAAACTTTTTTTTGGGTCAAAATTTTTTTGGTCCCAAAATTTTTCAAACTTTTTTTTGGGTCAAAATTTTTTCGACGTTTTTTTTTCGGTCAAAATTTTTTTGGTCCCAAAATTTTTCAAACTTTTTTTTTGGTCAAAATTTTTTCGAAGTTTTTTTTCGGTCAAAATTTTTTTGGTCCCAAAATTTTCCGAACTTTTTTTTGGGTCAAAATTTTTTTGGCCCCAAAATTTTTCAAACTTTTTTTTTGGGTCAAAATTTTTTCGAAGTTTTTTTTCGGTCAAAATTTTTTTGGTCCCAAAATTTTTCAAACTTTTTTTTGGGTCAAAATTTTTTCGAAGTTTTTTTTCGGTCAAAATTTTTTTGGTCCCAAAATTTTTCGAACTTTTTTTTGTGTCAAAATTTTTTCAAACTTTTTTTTGGGTCAAAATTTTTTTGGTCCCAAAATTTTTCAAACTTTTTTTTGGGTCAAAATTTTTTTGGTCCCAAAATTTTTCAAACTTTTTTTTGGGTCAAATTTTTTTCGAAGTTTTATTTCGGTCAAAATTTTTTTGGTCCCAAAATTTTTCAAACTTTTTTTTGGGTCAAAATTTTTTTGGTCCCAAAATTTTTCAAACTTTTTTTTGGGTCAAAATTTTTTCGAAGTTTTTTTTTCGGTCAAAATTTTTTTGGTCCCAAAATTTTTCAAACTTTTTTTTGGGTCAAAATTGTTTTGGTCCCAAAATTTTTCAAACTTTTTTTTGTGTCAAAATTTTTTCAAACTTTTTTTTGGGTCAAAATTTTTTTGGTCCCAAAATTTTTCAAACTTTTTTTTGGGTCAAAATTTTTTTGGTCCCAAAATTTTTCAAACTTTTTTTTTGGTCAAAATTTTTTCGAAGTTTTTTTTCGGTCAAAATTTTTTTGGTCCCAAAATTTTCCGAACTTTTTTTTGGGTCAAAATTTTTTTGGCCCCAAAATTTTTCAAACTTTTTTTTGGGTCAAAATTTTTTCGAAGTTTTTTTTCGGTCAAAATTTTTTTGGTCCCAAAATTTTTCGAACTTTTTTTTGGGTCAAAATTTTTTTGGTCCCAAAATGTTTCAATTTTTTTTTTGGTCAAAATTTTTTCGAAGTTTTTTTTTTGGTCAAAATTTTTTTGGTCCCAAAATTTTTCAAACTTTTTTTTGGGTCAAAATTTTTTCGAAGTTTTTTTTCGGTCAAAATTTTTTTGGTCCCAAAATTTTCCGAACTTTTTTTTGGGTCAAAATTTTTTTGGTCCCAAAATTTTTCAAACTTTTTTTTGGGTCAAAATTTTTTCGAAGTTTTTTTTCGGTCAAAATTTTTTTGGTCCCAAAATTTTTCAAACTTTTTTTTGGGTCAAAATTTTTTTGGTCCCAAAATTTTTCAAACTTTTTTTTGGGTCAAAATTTTTTCGAAGTTTTTTTTTCGGTCAAAATTGTTTTGGTCCCAAAATTTTTCAAACTTTTTTTTGTGTCAAAATTTTTTCAAACTTTTTTTTGGGTCAAAATTTTTTTGGTCCCAAAATTTTTCAAACTTTTTTTTGGGTCAAAATTTTTTTGGTCCCAAAATTTTTCAAACTTTTTTATGGGTCAAAATTTTTTCGACGTTTTTTTTTCGGTCAAAATTTTTTTGGTCCCAAAATTTTTCAAACTTTTTTTTTGGTCAAAATTTTTTCGAAGTTTTTTTTCGGTCAAATTTTTTTTGGTCCCAAAATTTTCCGAACTTTTTTTTGGGTCAAAATTTTTTTGGCCCCAAAATTTTTCAAACTTTTTTTTGGGTCAAAATTTTTTTGGTCCCAAAATTTTTCAAACTTTTTTTTGGGTCAAAATTGTTTTGGTCCCAAAATTTTTCAAACTTTTTTTTCGAAGTTTTTTTTCGGTCAAAATTTTTTTGGTCCCAAAATTTTTCGAACTTTTTTTTGGGTCAAAATTTTTTCGAAGTTTTTTTTAGGTCAAAAATTTTTTGGTCCCAAAATTTTTCAAACTTTTTTTTGGGTCAAAATTTTTTCGACGTTTTTTTTTCGGTCAAAATTTTTTTGGTCCCAAAATTTTGCAAACTTTTTTTTGTGTCAAAATTTTTTCAAACTTCTTTTTGGGTCAAAATTTTTTTGGTCCCAAAATTTTTCAAACTTTTTTTTGGGTCAAAATTGTTTTGGTCCCAAAATTTTTCAAACTTTTTTTTGTGTCAAAATTTTTTCAAACTTTTTTTTGGGTCAAAATTTTTTTGGTCCCAAAATTTTTCGAACTTTTTTTTGGGTCAAAAGTTTTTTGGTCCCAAAATTTTTCAAACTTTTTTTTGGGTCAAAATTTTTTCGAAGTTTTTTTTCGGTCAAAATTTTTTTGGTCCCAAAATTTTTCGAACTTTTTTTTGTGTCAAAATTTTTTCAAACTTTTTTTTGGGTCAAAATTTTTTTGGTCCCAAAATTTTTCAAACTTTTTTTTTGGTCAAAATTTTTTTGGTCCCAAAATTTTTCAAACTTTTTTTTGGGTCAAATTTTTTTCGAAGTTTTATTTCGGTCAAAATTTTTTTGGTCCCAAAATTTTTCAAACTTTTTTTTGGGTCAAAATTTTTTTGGTCCCAAAATTTTTCAAACTTTTTTTTGGGTCAAAATTTTTTCGAAGTTTTTTTTTCGGTCAAAATTTTTTTGGTCCCAAAATTTTTCAAACTTTTTTTTGGGTCAAAATTGTTTTGGTCCCAAAATTTTTCAAACTTTTTTTTGTGTCAAAATTTTTTCAAACTTTTTTTTGGGTCAAAATTTTTTTGGTCCCAAAATTTTTCGAACTTTTTTTTGGGTCAAAATTTTTTTGGTCCCAAAATTTTTCGAACTTTTTTTTGGGTCAAAATTTTTTTGGTCCCAAAATTTTTCAAACTTTTTTTTGGGTCAAAATTTTTTCGACGTTTTTTTTTCGGTCAAAATTTTTTTGGTCCCAAAATTTTTCAAACTTTTTTTTGGGTCAAAATTTTTTCGACGTTTTTTTTCGGTCAAAATTTTTTTGGTCCCAAAATTTTTCGAACTTTTTTTTGTGTCAAAATTTTTTCAAACTTTTTTTTGGGTCAAAATTTTTTTGGTCCCAAAATTTTTCAAACTTTTTTTTGGGTCAAAATTTTTTTGGTCCCAAAATTTTTCAAACTTTTTTTTGGGTCAAATTTTTTTCGAAGTTTTATTTCGGTCAAAATTTTTTTGGTCCCAAAATTTTTCAAACTTTTTTTTGGGTCAAAATTTTTTTGGTCCCAAAATTTTTCAAACTTTTTTTTGGGTCAAAATTTTTTCGAAGTTTTTTTTTCGGTCAAAATTTTTTTGGTCCCAAAATTTTTCAAACTTTTTTTTGGGTCAAAATTGTTTTGGTCCCAAAATTTTTCAAACTTTTTTTTGGGTCAAAATTTTTTCAAACTTTTTTTTGGGTCAAAATTTTTTTGGTCCCAAAATTTTTCGAACTTTTTTTTGGGTCAAAATTTTTTTGGTCCCAAAATTTTTCAAACTTTTTTTTGGGTCAAAATTTTTTCGACGTTTTTTTTTCGGTCAAAATTTTTTTGGTCCCAAAATTTTTCAAACTTTTTTTTTGGTCAAAATTTTTTCGAAGTTTTTTTTCGGTCAAAATTTTTTTGGTCCCAAAATTTTCCGAACTTTTTTTTGGGTCAAAATTTTTTCGAAGTTTTTTTTCGGTCAAAATTTTTTTGGTCCCAAAATTTTTCAAACTTTTTTTTGGGTCAAAATTGTTTTGGTCCCAAAATTTTTCAAACTTTTTTTTGTGTCAAAATTTTTTCAAACTTTTTTTTGGGTCAAAATTTTTTTGGTCCCAAAATTTTTCAAACTTTTTTTTGGGTCAAAATTTTTTTGGTCCCAAAATTTTTCAAACTTTTTTTTGGGTCAAAATTTTTTCGACGTTTTTTTTTCGGTCAAAATTTTTTTGGTCCCAAAATTTTTCAAACTTTTTTTTTGGTCAAAATTTTTTTGGTCCCAAAATTTTCCGAACTTTTTTTTGGGTCAAAATTTTTTTGGCCCCAAAATTTTTCAAACTTTTTTTTGGGTCAAAATTTTTTCGAAGTTTTTTTTCGGTCAAAATTTTTTTGGTCCCAAAATTTTTCGAACTTTTTTTTGGGTCAAAATTTTTTTGGTCCCAAAATTTTTCAATTTTTTTTTTGGTCAAAATTTTTTCGAAGTTTTTTTTTCGGTCAAAATTTTTTTGGTCCCAAAATTTTTCAAACTTTTTTTGGGTCAAAATTTTTTCGAAGTTTTTTTTCGGTCAAAATTTTTTTGGTCCCAAAATTTTTCAAACTTTTTTTTGGGTCAAAATTTTTTTGGTCCCAAAATTTTTCAAACTTTTTTTTGGGTCAAAATTGTTTTGGTCCCAAAATTTTTCAAACTTTTTTTTGTGTCAAAATTTTTTCAAACTTTTTTTTGGGTCAAAATTTTTTTGGTCCCAAAATTTTTCAAACTTTTTTTTGGGTCAAAATTTTTTTGGTCCCAAAATTTTTCAAACTTTTTTTTGGGTCAAAATTTTTTCGAAGTTTTTTTTCGGTCAAAATTTTTTTGGTCCCAAAATTTTTCTAAATTTTTTTTGGGTCAAAATTTTTTCGAACTTTTTTTTCGGTCAAAATTTTTTTGGTCCCAAAATTTTTCAAACTTTTTTTTGGGTCAAAATTTTTTCGAAGTTTTTTTTCGGTCAAAATTTTTTTGGTCCCAAAATTTTTCAAACTTTTTTTTGGGTCAAAATTTTTTTGGTCCCAAAATTTTTCAAACTTTTTTTTGGGTCAAAATTGTTTTGGTCCCAAAATTTTTCAAACTTTTTTTTGTGTCAAAATTTTTTCAAACTTTTTTTTGGGTCAAAATTTTTTTGGTCCCAAAATTTTTCAAACTTTTTTTTGGGTCAAAATTTTTTTGGTCCCAAAATTTTTCAAACTTTTTTTTGGGTCAAAATTTTTTCGAAGTTTTTTTTCGGTCAAAATTTTTTTGGTCCCAAAATTTTTCAAACTTTTTTTTGGTCAAAATTTTTTCGAAGTTTTTTTTCGGTCCAAATTTTTTTGGTCCCAAAATTTTTCAAACTTTTTTTTGGGTCAAAATTTTTTCGAAGTTTTTTTTCGGTCAAAATTTTTTTGGTCCCAAAATTTTTCGAACTTTTTTTTGGGTCAAAATTTTTTTGGTCCCAAAATTTTTCAAACTTTTTTTTGGGTCAAAATTTTTTCGAAGTTTTTTTCGGTCAAATTTTTTTTGGTCCCAAAATTTTTCAAACTTTTTTTTGGGTCAAAATTTTTTCGAAGTTTTTTTTCGGTCAAAATTATTTTGGTCCCAAAATTTTTCGAACTTTTTTTTGGGTCAAAATTTTTTTGGTCCCAAAATATTTCAAACTTTTTTTTGGGTCAAAATTGTTTTGGTCCCAAAATTTTTCAAACTTTTTTTTGTGTCAAAATTTTTTCAAACTTCTTTTTGGGTCAAAATTTTTTTAGTCCCAAAATTTTTCAAACTTTTTTTTGGGTCAAAATTTTTTTGGTCCCAAAATTTTTCAAACTTTTTTTTGGGTCAAAATTTTTTCGAAGTTTTTTTTCGGTCAAAATTTTTTTGGTCCCAAAATTTTTCAAACTTTTTTTTGGTCAAAATTTTTTCGAAGTTTTTTTTCGGACCAAATTTTTTTGGTCCCAAAATTTTTCAAACTTTTTTTTGGGTCAAAATTTTTTCGAAGTTTTTTTTCGGTCAAAATTTTTTTGGTCCCAAAATTTTTCGAACTTTTTTTTGGGTCAAAATTTTTTTGGTCCCAAAATTTTTCAAACTTTTTTTTGGGTCAAAATTGTTTTGGTCCCAAAATTTTTCAAACTTTTTTTTGTGTCAAAATTTTTTCAAACTTTTTTTTGGGTCAAAATTTTTTTGGTCCCAAAATTTTTCGAACTTTTTTTTGGGTCAAAATTTTTTTGGTCCCAAAATTTTTCAAACTTTTTTTTGGGTCAAAATTTTTTCGACGTTTTTTTTTCGGTCAAAATTTTTTTGGTCCCAAAATTTTTCAAACTTTTTTTTTGGTCAAAATTTTTTCGAAGTTTTTTTTCGGTCAAAATTTTTTTGGTCCCAAAATTTTCCGAACTTTTTTTTGGGTCAAAATTTTTTCGAAGTTTTTTTTCGGTCAAAATTTTTTTGGTCCCAAAATTTTTCAAACTTTTTTTTGGGTCAAAATTGTTTTGGTCCCAAAATTTTTCAAACTTTTTTTTGTGTCAAAATTTTTTCAAACTTTTTTTTGGGTCAAAATTTTTTTGGTCCCAAAATTTTTCAAACTTTTTTTTGGGTCAAAATTTTTTTGGTCCCAAAATTTTTCAAACTTTTTTTTGGGTCAAAATTTTTTCGACGTTTTTTTTTCGGTCAAAATTTTTTTGGTCCCAAAATTTTTCAAACTTTTTTTTTGGTCAAAATTTTTTTGGTCCCAAAATTTTCCGAACTTTTTTTTGGGTCAAAATTTTTTTGGCCCCAAAATTTTTCAAACTTTTTTTTGGGTCAAAATTTTTTCGAAGTTTTTTTTCGGTCAAAATTTTTTTGGTCCCAAAATTTTTCGAACTTTTTTTTGGGTCAAAATTTTTTTGGTCCCAAAATTTTTCAATTTTTTTTTTGGTCAAAATTTTTTCGAAGTTTTTTTTTCGGTCAAAATTTTTTTGGTCCCAAAATTTTTCAAACTTTTTTTGGGTCAAAATTTTTTCGAAGTTTTTTTTCGGTCAAAATTTTTTTGGTCCCAAAATTTTTCAAACTTTTTTTTGGGTCAAAATTTTTTTGGTCCCAAAATTTTTCAAACTTTTTTTTGGGTCAAAATTGTTTTGGTCCCAAAATTTTTCAAACTTTTTTTTGTGTCAAAATTTTTTCAAACTTTTTTTTGGGTCAAAATTTTTTTGGTCCCAAAATTTTTCAAACTTTTTTTTGGGTCAAAATTTTTTTGGTCCCAAAATTTTTCAAACTTTTTTTTGGGTCAAAATTTTTTCGAAGTTTTTTTTCGGTCAAAATTTTTTTGGTCCCAAAATTTTTCTAAATTTTTTTTGGGTCAAAATTTTTTCGAACTTTTTTTTCGGTCAAAATTTTTTTGGTCCCAAAATTTTTCAAACTTTTTTTTGGGTCAAAATTTTTTCGAAGTTTTTTTTCGGTCAAAATTTTTTTGGTCCCAAAATTTTTCAAACTTTTTTTTGGGTCAAAATTTTTTTGGTCCCAAAATTTTTCAAACTTTTTTTTGGGTCAAAATTGTTTTGGTCCCAAAATTTTTCAAACTTTTTTTTGTGTCAAAATTTTTTCAAACTTTTTTTTGGGTCAAAATTTTTTTGGTCCCAAAATTTTTCAAACTTTTTTTTGGGTCAAAATTTTTTTGGTCCCAAAATTTTTCAAACTTTTTTTTGGGTCAAAATTTTTTCGAAGTTTTTTTTCGGTCAAAATTTTTTTGGTCCCAAAATTTTTCAAACTTTTTTTTGGTCAAAATTTTTTCGAAGTTTTTTTTCGGTCCAAATTTTTTTGGTCCCAAAATTTTTCAAACTTTTTTTTGGGTCAAAATTTTTTCGAAGTTTTTTTTCGGTCAAAATTTTTTTGGTCCCAAAATTTTTCGAACTTTTTTTTGGGTCAAAATTTTTTTGGTCCCAAAATTTTTCAAACTTTTTTTTGGGTCAAAATTTTTTCGAAGTTTTTTTCGGTCAAATTTTTTTTGGTCCCAAAATTTTTCAAACTTTTTTTTGGGTCAAAATTTTTTCGAAGTTTTTTTTCGGTCAAAATTATTTTGGTCCCAAAATTTTTCGAACTTTTTTTTGGGTCAAAATTTTTTTGGTCCCAAAATATTTCAAACTTTTTTTTGGGTCAAAATTGTTTTGGTCCCAAAATTTTTCAAACTTTTTTTTGTGTCAAAATTTTTTCAAACTTCTTTTTGGGTCAAAATTTTTTTAGTCCCAAAATTTTTCAAACTTTTTTTTGGGTCAAAATTTTTTTGGTCCCAAAATTTTTCAAACTTTTTTTTGGGTCAAAATTTTTTCGAAGTTTTTTTTCGGTCAAAATTTTTTTGGTCCCAAAATTTTTCAAACTTTTTTTTGGTCAAAATTTTTTCGAAGTTTTTTTTCGGACCAAATTTTTTTGGTCCCAAAATTTTTCAAACTTTTTTTTGGGTCAAAATTTTTTCGAAGTTTTTTTTCGGTCAAAATTTTTTTGGTCCCAAAATTTTTCGAACTTTTTTTTGGGTCAAAATTTTTTCGAAGTTTTTTTTCGGTCAAAATTTTTTTGGTCCCAAAATTTTTCAAACTTTTTTTTGGGTCAAAATTTTTTTGGTCCCAAAATTTTTCAAACTTTTTTTTGGGTCAAAATTGTTTTGGTCCCAAAATTTTTCAAACTTTTTTTTGTGTCAAAATTTTTTCAAACTTTTTTTTGGGTCAAAATTTTTTTGGTCCCAAAATTTTTCAAACTTTTTTTTGGGTCAAAATTTTTTTGGTCCCAAAATTTTTCAAACTTTTTTTTGGGTCAAAATTTTTTCGAAGTTTTTTTTCGGTCAAAATTTTTTTGGTCCCAAAATTTTTCTAACTTTTTTTTGGGTCAAAATTTTTTCGAACTTTTTTTTCGGTCAAAATTTTTTTGGTCCCAAAATTTTTCAAACTTTTTTTTGGGTCAAAATTTTTTCGAAGTTTTTTTTCGGTCAAAATTTTTTTGGTCCCAAAATTTTTCAAACTTTTTTTTGGGTCAAAATTTTTTTGGTCCCAAAATTTTTCAAACTTTTTTTTGGGTCAAAATTGTTTTGGTCCCAAAATTTTTCAAACTTTTTTTTGTGTCAAAATTTTTTCAAACTTTTTTTTGGGTCAAAATTTTTTTGGTCCCAAAATTTTTCAAACTTTTTTTTGGGTCAAAATTTTTTTGGTCCCAAAATTTTTCAAACTTTTTTTTGGGTCAAAATTTTTTCGAAGTTTTTTTTCGGTCAAAATTTTTTTGGTCCCAAAATTTTTCAAACTTTTTTTTGGTCAAAATTTTTTCGAAGTTTTTTTTCGGTCCAAATTTTTTTGGTCCCAAAATTTTTCAAACTTTTTTTTGGGTCAAAATTTTTTCGAAGTTTTTTTTCGGTCAAAATTTTTTTGGTCCCAAAATTTTTCGAACTTTTTTTTGGGTCAAAATTTTTTTGGTCCCAAAATTTTTCAAACTTTTTTTTGGGTCAAAATTTTTTCGAAGTTTTTTTCGGTCAAATTTTTTTTGGTCCCAAAATTTTTCAAACTTTTTTTTGGGTCAAAATTTTTTCGAAGTTTTTTTTCGGTCAAAATTTTTTTGGTCCCAAAATTTTTCGAACTTTTTTTTGGGTCAAAATTTTTTTGGTCCCAAAATATTTCAAACTTTTTTTTGGGTCAAAATTGTTTTGGTCCCAAAATTTTTCAAACTTTTTTTTGTGTCAAAATTTTTTCAAACTTCTTTTTGGGTCAAAATTTTTTTAGTCCCAAAATTTTTCAAACTTTTTTTTGGGTCAAAATTTTTTTGGTCCCAAAATTTTTCAAACTTTTTTTTGGGTCAAAATTTTTTCGAAGTTTTTTTTCGGTCAAAATTTTTTTGGTCCCAAAATTTTTCAAACTTTTTTTTGGTCAAAATTTTTTCGAAGTTTTTTTTCGGACCAAATTTTTTTGGTCCCAAAATTTTTCAAACTTTTTTTTGGGTCAAAATTTTTTCGAAGTTTTTTTTCGGTCAAAATTTTTTTGGTCCCAAAATTTTTCGAACTTTTTTTTGGGTCAAAATTTTTTTGGTCCCAAAATTTTTCAAACTTTTTTTTGGGTCAAAATTTTTTCGAAGTTTTTTTCGGTCAAATTTTTTTTGGTCCCAAAATTTTTCAAAATTTTTTTTGGGTCAAAATCTTTTCGAAGTTTTTTTTCGGTCAAAATTTTTTTGGTCCCAAAATTTTTCGAACTTTTTTTTGGGTCAAAATTTTTTTGGTCCCAAAATTTTTCAAACTTTTTTTTGGGTCAAAATTTTTTCGAAGTTTTTTTCGGTCAAATTTTTTTTGGTCCCAAAATTTTTCAAACTTTTTTTTGGGTCAAAATTTTTTCGAAGTTTTTTTTGGGTCAAAATTGTTTTGGTCCCAAAATTTTTCAAACTTTTTTTTGTGTCAAAATTTTTTCAAACTTCTTTTTGGGTCAAAATTTTTTTGGTCCCAAAATTTTTCAAACTTTTTTTTGGGTCAAAATTTTTTCGAAGTTTTTTTTTCGGTCAAAATTTTTTTGGTCCCAAAATTTTTCAAACTTTTTTTGGGGTCAAAATTTTTTCGAAGTTTTTTTTCGGTCAAAATTTTTTTGGTCCCAAAATTTTTCGAACTTTTTTTTGGGTCAAAATTTTTTTGGTCCCAAAATTTTTCAAACTTTTTTTTGGGTCAAAATTGTTTTGGTCCCAAAATTTTTCAAACTTTTTTTTGTGTCAAAATTTTTTCAAACTCTTTTTTGGGTTAAAATTTTTTTGGTCCCAAAATTTTTCAAACTTTTTTTTGGGTCAAAATTTTTTTGGTCCCAAAATTTTTCAAACTTTTTTTTGGGTCAAAATTTTTTCGAAGTTTTTTTTTCGGTCAAAACTTTTTTGGTCCCAAAATTTTTCAAACTTTTTTTTTTGTCAAAATTTTTTCGAAGTTTTTTTTCGGTCAAAATTTTTTTGGTCCCAAAATTTTCCGAACTTTTTTTTGGGTCAAAATTTTTTTGGTCCCAAAATTTTTCAAACTTTTTTTTGGGTCAAAATTTTTTCGAAGTTTTTTTTTCGGTCAAAATTGTTTTGGTCCCAAAATTTTTCAAACTTTTTTTTGTGTCAAAATTTTTTCAAACTTTTTTTTCGGTCAAAATTGTTTTGGTCCCAAAATTTTTCAAACTTTTTTTTGGGTCAAAATTTTTTCGAAGTTTTTTTTTCGGTCAAAATTTTTTTGGTCCCAAAATTTTTCAAACTTTTTTTTTGGTCAAAATTTTTTCGAAGTTTTTTTTCGGTCAAAATTTTTTTGGTCCCAAAATTTTCCGAACTTTTTTTTGGGTCAAAATTTTTTCGAAGTTTTTTTTCGGTCAAAATTTTTTTGGTCCCAAAATTTTTCAAACTTTTTTTTGGGTCAAAATTGTTTTGGTCCCAAAATTTTTCAAACTTTTTTTTGTGTCAAAATTTTTTCAAACTTTTTTTTGGGTCAAAATTTTTTTGGTCCCAAAATTTTTCAAACTTTTTTTTGGGTCAAAATTTTTTTGGTCCCAAAATTTTTCAAACTTTTTTTTGGGTCAAAATTTTTTCGACGTTTTTTTTTCGGTCAAAATTTTTTTGGTCCCAAAATTTTCCGAACTTTTTTTTGGGTCAAAATTTTTTTGGCCCCAAAATTTTTCAAACTTTTTTTTGGGTCAAAATTTTTTCGAAGTTTTTTTTCGGTCAAAATTTTTTTGGTCCCAAAATTTTTCGAACTTTTTTTTTGGTCAACATTTTTTTGGTCCCAAAATTTTTCAAACTTTTTTTTTTGGTCAAAATTTTTTCGAAGTTTTTTTTTCGGTCAAAATTTTTTTGGTCCCAAAATTTTTCAAACTTTTTTTTGGGTCAAAATTTTTTCGAAGTTTTTTTTCGGTCAAAATTTTTTTGGTCCCAAAATTTTCCGAACTTTTTTTTGGGTCAAAATTTTTTTGGTCCCAAAATTTTTCAAACTTTTTTTTGGGTCAAAATTTTTGCGAAGTTTTTTTTCGGTCAAAATTTTTTTGGTCCCAAAATTTTTCAAACTTTTTTTTGGGTCAAAATTTTTTTGGTCCCAAAATTTTTCAAACTTTTTTTTGTGTCAAAATTTTTTCAAACTTTTTTTTGGGTCAAAATTTTTTTGGTCCCAAAATTTTTCAAACTTTTTTTTGGGTCAAAATTTTTTTGGTCCCAAAATTTTTCAAACTTTTTTTTGGGTCAAAATTTTTTCGAAGTTTTTTTTCGGTCAAAATTTTTTTGGTCCCAAAATTTTTCAAACTTTTTTTTGGTCAAAATTTTTTCGAAGTTTTTTTCGGTCAAATTTTTTTTGGTCCCAAAATTTTTCAAACTTTTTTTTGGGTCAAAATTTTTTCGAAGTTTTTTTTCGGTCAAAATTTTTTTGGTCCCAAAATTTTTCAAACTTTTTTTGCGGTCAAAATTTTTTCGAAGTTTTTTTTCGGTCAAAATTTTTTTGGTCCCAAAATTTTTCGAACTTTTTTTTGGGTCAAAATTTTTTTGGTCCCAAAATTTTTCAAACTTTTTTTTGGGTCAAAATTGTTTTGGTCCCAAAATTTTTCAAACTTTTTTTTGTGTCAAAATTTTTTCAAACTCTTTTTTGGGTTAAAATTTTTTTGGTCCCAAAATTTTTCAAACTTTTTTTTGGGTCAAAATTTTTTTGGTCCCAAAATTTTTCAAACTTTTTTTTGGGTCAAAATTTTTTCGAAGTTTTTTTTTCGGTCAAAACTTTTTTGGTCCCAAAATTTTTCAAACTTTTTTTTTTGTCAAAATTTTTTCGAAGTTTTTTTTCGGTCAAAATTTTTTTGGTCCCAAAATTTTCCGAACTTTTTTTTGGGTCAAAATTTTTTTGGTCCCAAAATTTTTCAAACTTTTTTTTGGGTCAAAATTTTTTCGAAGTTTTTTTTTCGGTCAAAATTGTTTTGGTCCCAAAATTTTTCAAACTTTTTTTTGTGTCAAAATTTTTTCAAACTTTTTTTTCGGTCAAAATTGTTTTGGTCCCAAAATTTTTCAAACTTTTTTTTGGGTCAAAATTTTTTCGAAGTTTTTTTTTCGGTCAAAATTTTTTTGGTCCCAAAATTTTCCGAACTTTTTTTTGGGTCAAAATTTTTTCGAAGTTTTTTTTCGGTCAAAATTTTTTTGGTCCCAAAATTTTTCAAACTTTTTTTTGGGTCAAAATTGTTTTGGTCCCAAAATTTTTCAAACTTTTTTTTGTGTCAAAATTTTTTCAAACTTTTTTTTGGGTCAAAATTTTTTTGGTCCCAAAATTTTTCAAACTTTTTTTTGGGTCAAAATTTTTTTGGTCCCAAAATTTTTCAAACTTTTTTTTGGGTCAAAATTTTTTCGACGTTTTTTTTTTCGGTCAAAATTTTTTTGGTCCCAAAATTTTCCGAACTTTTTTTTGGGTCAAAATTTTTTTGGCCCCAAAATTTTTCAAACTTTTTTTTGGGTCAAAATTTTTTCGAAGTTTTTTTTCGGTCAAAATTTTTTTGGTCCCAAAATTTTTCGAACTTTTTTTTTGGTCAACATTTTTTTGGTCCCAAAATTTTTCAAACTTTTTTTTGGGTCAAAATTGTTTTGGTCCCAAAATTTTTCAAACTTTTTTTTGTGTCAAAATTTTTTCAAACTTTTTTTTGAGTCAAAATTTTTTTGGTCCCAAAATTTTTCAAACTTTTTTTTGGGTCAAAATTTTTTTGGTCCCAAAATTTTTCAAACTTTTTTTTGGGTCAAAATTTTTTCGACGTTTTTTTTTCGGTCAAAATTTTTTTGGTCCCAAAATTTTCCGAACTTTTTTTTGGGTCAAAATTTTTTTGGCCCCAAAATTTTTCAAACTTTTTTTTGGGTCAAAATTTTTTCGAAGTTTTTTTTCGGTCAAAATTTTTTTGGTCCCAAAATTTTTCGAACTTTTTTTTTGGTCAACATTTTTTTGGTCCCAAAATTTTTCAAACTTTTTTTTTTGGTCAAAATTTTTTCGAAGTTTTTTTTTCGGTCAAAATTTTTTTGGTCCCAAAATTTTTCAAACTTTTTTTTGGGTCAAAATTTTTTCGAAGTTTTTTTTCGGTCAAAATTTTTTTGGTCCCAAAATTTTCCGAACTTTTTTTTGGGTCAAAATTTTTTTGGTCCCAAAATTTTTCAAACTTTTTTTTGGGTCAAAATTTTTGCGAAGTTTTTTTTCGGTCAAAATTTTTTTGGTCCCAAAATTTTTCAAACTTTTTTTTGGGTCAAAATTTTTTTGGTCCCAAAATTTTTCAAACTTTTTTTTGTGTCAAAATTTTTTCAAACTTTTTTTTGGGTCAAAATTTTTTTGGTCCCAAAATTTTTCAAACTTTTTTTTGGGTCAAAATTTTTTTGGTCCCAAAATTTTTCAAACTTTTTTTTGGGTCAAAATTTTTTCGAAGTTTTTTTTCGGTCAAAATTTTTTTGGTCCCAAAATTTTTCAAACTTTTTTTTGGTCAAAATTTTTTCGAAGTTTTTTTTCGGTCCAAATTTTTTTGGTCCCAAAATTTTTCAAACTTTTTTTTGGGTCAAAATTTTTTCGAAGTTTTTTTTCGGTCAAAATTTTTTTGGTCCCAAAATTTTTCGAACTTTTTTTTGGGTCAAAATTTTTTTGGTCCCAAAATTTTTCAAACTTTTTTTTGGGTCAAAATTTTTTCGAAGTTTTTTTCGGTCAAATTTTTTTTGGTCCCAAAATTTTTCAAACTTTTTTTTGGGTCAAAATTTTTTCGAAGTTTTTTTTCGGTCAAAATTTTTTTGATCCCAAAATTTTTCGAACTTTTTTTTGGGTCAAAACTTTTTTGGTCCCAAAATTTTTCAAACTTTTTTTTGGGTCAAAATTGTTTTGGTCCCAAAATTTTTCAAACTTTTTTTTGTGTCAAAATTTTTTCAAACTTCTTTTTGGGTCAAAATTTTTTTGGTCCCAAAATTTTTCAAACTTTTTTTTGGGTCAAAATTTTTTCGAAGTTTTTTTTTCGGTCAAAATTTTTTTGGTCCCAAAATTTTTCAAACTTTTTTTGGGGTCAAAATTTTTTCGAAGTTTTTTTTCGGTCAAAATTTTTTTGGTCCCAAAATTTTTCGAACTTTTTTTTGGGTCAAAATTTTTTCGAAGTTTTTTTTCGGTCAAAATTTTTTTGGTCCCAAAATTTTCCGAACTTTTTTTTGGGTCAAAATTTTTTTGGTCCCAAAATTTTTCAAACTTTTTTTTGTGTCAAAATTTTTTCAAACTTTTTTTTGGGTCAAAATTTTTTTGGTCCCAAAATTTTTCAAACTTTTTTTTGGGTCAAAATTTTTTTGGTCCCAAAATTTTTCAAACTTTTTTTTGGGTCAAAATTTTTTCGAAGTTTTTTTTCGGTCAAAATTTTTTTGGTCCCAAAATTTTTCAAACTTTTTTTTGGTCAAAATTTTTTCGAAGTTTTTTTTCGGTCCAAATTTTTTTGGTCCCAAAATTTTTCAAACTTTTTTTTGGGTCAAAATTTTTTCGAAGTTTTTTTTCGGTCAAAATTTTTTTGGTCCCAAAATTTTTCGAACTTTTTTTTGGGTCAAAATTTTTTTGGTCCCAAAATTTTTCAAACTTTTTTTTGGGTCAAAATTTTTTCGAAGTTTTTTTCGGTCAAATTTTTTTTGGTCCCAAAATTTTTCAAACTTTTTTTTGGGTCAAAATTTTTTCGAAGTTTTTTTTCGGTCAAAATTTTTTTGGTCCCAAAATTTTTCGAACTTTTTTTTGGGTCAAAATTTTTTTGGTCCCAAAATTTTTCAAACTTTTTTTTGGGTCAAAATTGTTTTGGTCCCAAAATTTTTCAAACTTTTTTTTGTGTCAAAATTTTTTCAAACTTCTTTTTGGGTCAAAATTTTTTTGGTCCCAAAATTTTTCAAACTTTTTTTTGGGTCAAAATTTTTTCGAAGTTTTTTTTTCGGTCAAAATTTTTTTGGTCCCAAAATTTTTCAAACTTTTTTTGGGGTCAAAATTTTTTCGAAGTTTTTTTTCGGTCAAAATTTTTTTGGTCCCAAAATTTTTCGAACTTTTTTTTGGGTCAAAATTTTTTTGGTCCCAAAATTTTTCAAACTTTTTTTTGGGTCAAAATTGTTTTGGTCCCAAAATTTTTCAAACTTTTTTTTGTGTCAAAATTTTTTCAAACTCTTTTTTGGGTCAAAATTTTTTTGGTCCCAAAATTTTTCAAACTTTTTTTTGGGTCAAAATTTTTTTGGTCCCAAAATTTTTCAAACTTTTTTTTGGGTCAAAATTTTTTCGAAGTTTTTTTTTCGGTCAAAATTTTTTGGTCCCAAAATTTTTCAAACTTTTTTTTTTGTCAAAATTTTTTCGAAGTTTTTTTTCGGTCAAAATTTTTTTGGTCCCAAAATTTTTCAAACTTTTTTTTGGGTCAAAATTTTTTCGAAGTTTTTTTTCGGTCAAAATTTTTTTGGTCCCAAAATTTTTCGAACTTTTTTTTGGGTCAAAATTTTTTTGGTCCCAAAATTTTTCAAACTTTTTTTTGGGTCAAAATTTTTGCGAAGTTTTTTTTCGGTCAAAATTTTTTTGGTCCCAAAATTTTTCAAACTTTTTTTTGGGTCAAAATTTTTTCGAAGTTTTTTTTCGGTCAAAATTTTTTTGGTCCCAAAATTTTTCGAACTTTTTTTTGGGTCAAAATTTTTTTGGTCCCAAAATTTTTCAAACTTTTTTTTGGGTCAAAATTGTTTTGGTCCCAAAATTTTTCAAACTTTTTTTTGTGTCAAAATTTTTTCAAACTTCTTTTTGGGTCAAAATTTTTTTGGTCCCAAAATTTTTCAAACTTTTTTTTGGGTCAAAATTTTTTCGAAGTTTTTTTTTCGGTCAAAATTTTTTTGGTCCCAAAATTTTTCAAACTTTTTTTGGGGTCAAAATTTTTTCGAAGTTTTTTTTCGGTCAAAATTTTTTTGGTCCCAAAATTTTTCGAAGTTTTTTTTGGGTCAAAATTTTTTTGGTCCCAAAATTTTTCAAACTTTTTTTTGGGTCAAAATTGTTTTGGTCCCAAAATTTTTCAAACTTTTTTTTGTGTCAAAATTTTTTCAAACTCTTTTTTGGGTCAAAATTTTTTTGGTCCCAAAATTTTTCAAACTTTTTTTTGGGTCAAAATTTTTTTGGTCCCAAAGTTTGTCAAACTTTTTTTTGGGTCAAAATTTTTTCGAAGTTTTTTTTTCGGTCAAAATTTTTTTGGTCCCAAAATTTTTCAAACTTTTTTTTTGTCAAAATTTTTTCGAAGTTTTTTTTCGGTCAAAATTTTTTTGGTCCCAAAATTTTCCGAACTTTTTTTTGGGTCAAAATTTTTTTGGTCCCAAAATTTTTCAAACTTTTTTTTGGGTCAAAATTTTTTCGAAGTTTTTTTTTCGGTCAAAATTTTTTTGGTCCCAAAATTTTTCAAACTTTTTTTTGGGTCAAAGTTTTTTCGAAGTTTTTTTTTCGGTCAAAATTGTTTTGGTCCCAAAATTTTTCAAACTTTTTTTGTGTCAAAATTTTTTCAAACTTTTTTTTCGGTCAAAATTGTTTTGGTCCCAAAATTTTTCAAACTTTTTTTTTGGGTCAAAATTTTTTCGAAGTTTTTTTTTCGGTCAAAATTTTTTTGGTCCCAAAATTTTTCAAACTTTTTTTTTGGTCAAAATTTTTTCGAAGTTTTTTTTCGGTCAAAATTTTTTTGGTCCCAAAATTTTCCGAACTTTTTTTTGGGTCAAAATTTTTTCGAAGTTTTTTTTCGGTCAAAATTTTTTTGGTCCCAAAATTTTTCAAACTTTTTTTTGGGTCAAAAGTTTTTTTGGTCCCAAAATTTTTCAAACTTTTTTTTTTGTCAAAATTTTTTCGAAGTTTTTTTTCGGTCAAAATTTTTTTGGTCCCAAAATTTTTCAAACTTTTTTTTGGGTCAAAATTTTTTCGAAGTTTTTTTTCGGTCAAAATTTTTTTGGTCCCAAAATTTTTCGAACTTTTTTTTGGGTCAAAATTTTTTTGGTCCCAAAATTTTTCAAACTTTTTTTTGGGTCAAAATTTTTGCGAAGTTTTTTTTCGGTCAAAATTTTTTTGGTCCCAAAATTTTTCAAACTTTTTTTTGGGTCAAAATTTTTTCGAAGTTTTTTTTCGGTCAAAATTTTTTTGGTCCCAAAATTTTTCGAACTTTTTTTTGGGTCAAAATTTTTTTGGTCCCAAAATTTTTCAAACTTTTTTTTGGGTCAAAATTGTTTTGGTCCCAAAATTTTTCAAACTTTTTTTTGTGTCAAAATTTTTTCAAACTTCTTTTTGGGTCAAAATTTTTTTGGTCCCAAAATTTTTCAAACTTTTTTTTGGGTCAAAATTTTTTCGAAGTTTTTTTTTCGGTCAAAATTTTTTTGGTCCCAAAATTTTTCAAACTTTTTTTGGGGTCAAAATTTTTTCGAAGTTTTTTTTCGGTCAAAATTTTTTTGGTCCCAAAATTTTTCGAAGTTTTTTTTGGGTCAAAATTTTTTTGGTCCCAAAATTTTTCAAACTTTTTTTTGGGTCAAAATTGTTTTGGTCCCAAAATTTTTCAAACTTTTTTTTGGGTCAAAATTTTTTTGGTCCCAAAGTTTGTCAAACTTTTTTTTGGGTCAAAATTTTTTCGAAGTTTTTTTTTCGGTCAAAATTTTTTTGGTCCCAAAATTTTTCAAACTTTTTTTTTTGTCAAAATTTTTTCGAAGTTTTTTTTCGGTCAAAATTTTTTTGGTCCCAAAATTTTCCGAACTTTTTTTTGGGTCAAAATTTTTTTGGTCCCAAAATTTTTCAAACTTTTTTTTGGGTCAAAATTTTTTCGAAGTTTTTTTTTCGGTCAAAATTTTTTTGGTCCCAAAATTTTTCAAACTTTTTTTTGGGTCAAAGTTTTTTCGAAGTTTTTTTTTCGGTCAAAATTGTTTTGGTCCCAAAATTTTTCAAACTTTTTTTTGTGTCAAAATTTTTTCAAACTTTTTTTTCGGTCAAAATTGTTTTGGTCCCAAAATTTTTCAAACTTTTTTTTTGGGTCAAAATTTTTTCGAAGTTTTTTTTTCGGTCAAAATTTTTTTGGTCCCAAAATTTTTCAAACTTTTTTTTTGGTCAAAATTTTTTCGAAGTTTTTTTTCGGTCAAAATTTTTTTGGTCCCAAAATTTTCCGAACTTTTTTTTGGGTCAAAATTTTTTCGAAGTTTTTTTTCGGTCAAAATTTTTTTGGTCCCAAAATTTTTCAAACTTTTTTTTGGGTCAAAATTGTTTTGGTCCCAAAATTTTTCAAACTTTTTTTTGTGTCAAAATTTTTTCAAACTTTTTTTTGGGTCAAAATTTTTTTGGTCCCAAAATTTTTCAAACTTTTTTTTGGGTCAAAATTTTTTTGGTCCCAAAATTTTTCAAACTTTTTTTTGGGTCAAAATTTTTTCGACGTTTTTTTTTCGGTCAAAATTTTTTTGGTCCCAAAATTTTTCAAACTTTTTTTTTGGTCAAAATTTTTTCGAAGTTTTTTTTCGGTCAAAATTTTTTTGGTCCCAAAATTTTCCGAAAATTTTTTTTGGGTCAAAATTTTTTTGGCCCCAAAATTTTTCAAACTTTTTTTTGGGTCAAAATTTTTTCGAAGTTTTTTTTCGGTCAAAATTTTTTTGGTCCCAAAATTTTTCGAACTTTTTTTTGGGTCAACATTTTTTTGGTCCCAAAATTTTTCAAACTTTTTTTTTTGGTCAAAATTTTTTCGAAGTTTTTTTTCGGTCAAAATTTTTTTGGTCCCAAAATTTTTCAAACTTTATTTTGGGTCAAAATTTTTGCGAAGTTTTTTTTCGGTCAAAATTTTTTTGGTCCCAAAATTTTTCAAACTTTTTTTTGGGTCAAAAGTTTTTTGGTCCCAAAATTTTTCAAACTTTTTTTTGGGTCAAAATTTTTTCGAAGTTTTTTTTTCGGTCAAAATTTTTTTGGTCCCAAAATTTTTCAAACTTTTTTTTGGGTCAAAATTGTTTTGGTCCCAAAATTTTTCAAACTTTTTTTTGTGTCAAAATTTTTTCAAACTTTTTTTTGGGTCAAAATTTTTTTGGTCCCAAAATTTTTCAAACTTTTTTTTGGTCAAAATTTTTTTGGTCCCAAAATTTTTCAAACTTTTTTTTGGGTCAAAATTTTTTCGACGTTTTTTTTTCGGTCAAAATTTTTTTGGTCCCAAAATTTTTCAAACTTTTTTTTTGGTCAAAATTTTTTCGAAGTTTTTTTTCGGTCAAAATTTTTTTGGTCCCAAAATTTTCCGAATTTTTTTTTGGGTCAAAATTTTTTTGGCCCCGAAATTTTTCAAACTTTTTTTTGGGTCAAAATTTTTTCGAAGTTTTTTTTCGGTCAAAATTTTTTTGGTCCCAAAATTTTTCGAACTTTTTTTTGGGTCAAAATTTTTTTGGTCCCAAAATTTTTCAAACTTTTTTTTTGGTCAAAATTTTTTCGAAGTTTTTTTTGGGTCAAAATTTTTTTGGTCCCAAAATTTTTCAAACTTTTTTTTGGGTCAAAATTTTTTTGGTCCCAAAATTTTTCAAACTTTTTTTTGGGTCAAAATTTTTTCGAAGTTTTTTTTTCGGTCAGAATTTTTTTGGTCCCAAAATTTTTCAATCTTTTTTTTGGGTCAAAATTGTTTTGGTCCCAAAATTTTTCAAACTTTTTTTTGTGTCAAACTTTTTTCAAACTTTTTTTGGGGTCAAAATTTTTTTGGTCCCAAAATTTTTCAAACTTTTTTTTGGGTCAAAATTTTTTTGGTCCCAAAATTTTTCAAACTTTTTTTTGGGTCAAAATTTTTTCGACGTTTTTTTTTCGGTCAAAATTTTTTTGGTCCCAAAATTTTTCAAACTTTTTTTTTGGTCAAAATTTTTTCGAAGTTTTTTTTCGGTCAAAATTTTTTTGGTCCCAAAATTTTCCGAACTTTTTTTGGGTCAAAATTTTTTTGGCCCCAAAATTTTTCAAACTTTTTTTTGGGTCAAAATTTTTTCCAAGTTTTTTTTCGGTCAAAATTTTTTTGGTCCCAAAATTTTTCGAACTTTTTTTTGGGTCAAAATTTTTTTGGTCCCAAAATTTTTCAAACTTTTTTTTTGGTCAAAATTTTTTCGAAGTTTTTTTTTCGGTCAAAATTTTTTTGGTCCCAAAATTTTTCAAACTTTTTTTTGGGTCAAAATTTTTTCGAAGTTTTTTTTCGGTCAAAATTTTTTTGGTCCCAAAATTTTTCGAACTTTTTTTTGGGTCAAAATTTTTTTGGTCCCAAAATTTTTCAAACTTTTTTTTGGGTCAAAATTTTTTCGAAGTTTTTTTTTCGGTCAAAATTTTTTTGGTCCCAAAATTTTTCAAACTTTTTTTTGGGTCAAAATTTTTTCGAAGTTCTTTTTTCGGTCAAAATTTTTTTGGTCCCAAAATTTTTCGAACTTTTTTTTGGGTCAAAATTTTTTTGGTACCAAAATTTTTCAAACTTTTTTTTGGGTCAAAATTTATTCGAAGGTTTTTTTTCGGTCAAAATTTTTTTGGTCCCAAAATTTTTCAAACTTTTTTTTTGGTCAAAATTTTTTCGAAGTTTTTTTTCGGTCAAAATTTTTTTGGTCCCAAAATTTTTCAAACTTTTTTTTGGGTCAAAATTTTTTCGAAGTTTTTTTTTCGGTCAAAATTTTTTTGGTTCCAAAATTTTTCAAACTTTTTTTTGGGTCAAAATTTTTTCGAAGTTTTTTTTCGGTCAAAATTTTTTTGGTCCCAAAATTTTCCGAACTTTTTTTTGGGTCAAATTTTTTTTGGTCCCAAAATTTTTCAAACTTTTTTTTGGGTCAAAATTGTTTTGGTCCCAAAATTTTTCAAACTTTTTTTTGTGTCAAAATTTTTTCAAACTTTTTTTTGGGTCAAAATTTTTTTGGTCCCAAAATTTTTCAAACTTTTTTTTGGGTCAAAATTTTTTCGAAGTTTTTTTTTCGGTCAAAATTTTTTTGGTCCCAAAATTTTTCAAACTTTTTTTTTGGTCAAAATTTTTTCGAAGTTTTTTTTCGGTCAAAATTTTTTTGGTCCCAAAATTTTCCGAACTTTTTTTTAGGTCAAAATTTTTTTGGTCCCAAAATTTTTCAAACTTTTTTTTGGGTCAAAATTTTTTCGAAGTTTTTTTTTTCGGTCAAAATTTTTTTGGTCCCAAAATTTTTCAAACTTTTTTTTGGGTCAAAATTTTTTCGAAGTTTTTTTTCGGTCAAAATTTTTTTGGTCCCAAAATTTTTCAAACTTTTTTTTGGGTCAAAATTTTTTCGAAGTTTTTTTTTCGGTCAAAATTTTTTTGGTCCCAAAATTTTTCAAACTTTTTTTTTGGTCAAAATTTTTTCGAAGTTTTTTTTCGGTCAAAATTTTTTTGGTCCCAAAATTTTCCGAACTTTTTTTTGGGTCAAAATTTTTTTGGTCCCAAAATTTTTCAAACTTTTTTTTGGGTCAAAATTTTTTCGAAGTTTTTTTTTTCGGTCAAAATTTTTTTGGTCCCAAAATTTTTCAAACTTTTTTTTTGGGTCAAAATTTTTTCGAAGTTTTTTTTCGGTCAAAATTTTTTTGGTCCCAAAATTTTTCGAACTTTTTTTTGGGTCAAAATTTTTTAGGTACCAAAATTTTTCAAACTTTTTTTTGGGTCAAAATTTTTTCGAAGTTTTTTTTTCGGTCAAAATTTTTTTGGTCCCAAAATTTTGCAAACTTTTTTTTTGGTCAAAATTTTTTCGAAGTTTTTTTTCGGTCAAAATTTTTTTGGTCCCAAAATTTTTCAAACTTTTTTTTGGGTCAAAATTTTTTCGAAGTTTTTTTTCGGTCAAAATTTTTTTGGTCCCAAAATTTTTCGAACTTTTTTTTGGGTCAAAATGTTTTTGGTGCCAAAATTTTTCAAACTTTTTTTTGGGTCAAAATTGTTTTGGTCCCAAAATTTTTCAAACTTTTTTTTGGGTCAAAATTTTTTCGAACTTTTTTTTTCGGTCAAAATTTTTTTGGTCCCAAAATTTTTCAAACTTTTTTTTGGTCAAAATTTTTTCGAAGTTTTTTTTCGGTCAAAATTTTTTTGGTCCCAAAATTTTTCAAACTTTTTTTTGGGTCAAAATTTTTTCGAAGTTTTTTTTCGGTCAAAATTTTTTTGGTCCCAAAATTTTTCGAACTTTTTTTTGGGTCAAAATTTTTTTGGTCCCAAAATTTTTCAAACTTTTTTTTGGGTCAAAATTTTTTCGAAGTTTTTTTTTGGTCAAAATTTTTTTGGTCCCAAAATTTTTCGAACTTTTTTTTGTGTCAAAATTTTTTCAAACTTTTTTTTGGGTCAAAATTTTTTTGGTCCCAAAATTTTTCAAACTTTTTTTTGGGTCAAATTTTTTTTGGTCCCAAAATTTTTCAAACTTTTTTTTGGGTCAAATTTTTTTCGAAGTTTTTTTTTCGGTCAAAATTTTTTTGGTCCCAAAATTTTTCAAACTTTTTTTTGGGTCAAAATTTTTTTGGTCCCAAAATTTTTCAAACTTTTTTTTGGGTCAAAATTTTTTCGAAGTTTTTTTTTCGGTCAAAATTTTTTTGGTCCCAAAATTTTTTAAACTTTTTTTTGGGTCAAAATTGTTTTGGTCCCAAAATTTTTCAAACTTTTTTTTGTGTCAAAATTTTTTTGGTCACAAAATTTTCCGAACTTTTTTTTGGGTCAAAATTTTTTTGGCCCCAAAATTTTTCAAACTTTTTTTTGGGTCAAAATTTTTTCGAAGTTTTTTTTCGGTCAAAATTTTTTTGGTCCCAAAATTTTTCGAACTTTTTTTTGGGTCAAAATTTTTTTGGTCCCAAAATTTTTCAAACTTTTTTTTGGGTCAAAATTTTTTCGAATTTTTTTTTTCGGTCAAAATTTTTTTGGTCCCAAAATTTTTCAAACTTTTTTTTTGGTCAAAATTTTTTCGACGTTTTTTTTCGGTCAAAATTTTTTTGGTCCCAAAATTTTTCTAACTTTTTTTTGGGTCAAAATTTTTTCGAAGTTTTTTTTTCGGTCAAAATTTTTTTGGTCCCAAAATTTTTCGAACTTTTTTTTGGGTCAAAATTTTTTTGGTCCCAAAATTTTTCAAACTTTTTTTTGGGTCAAAATTTTTTCGAAGTTTTTTTTTCGGTCAAAATTTTTTTGGTCCCAAAATTTTTCAAACTTTTTTTTGGGTCAAAATTTTTTCGAAGTTCTTTTTTCGGTCAAAATTTTTTTGGTCCCAAAATTTTTCGAACTTTTTTTTGGGTCAAAATTTTTTTGGTACCAAAATTTTTCAAACTTTTTTTGGGTCAAAATTTATTCGAAGTTTTTTTTTCGGTCAAAATTTTTTTGGTCCCAAAATTTTTCAAACTTTTTTTTTGGTCAAAATTTTTTCGAAGTTTTTTTTCGGTCAAAATTTTTTTGGTCCCAAAATTTTCCGAACTTTTTTTTGGGTCAAAATTTTTTTGGTCCCAAAATTTTTCAAACTTTTTTTTGGGTCAAAATTGTTTTGGTCCCAAAATTTTTCAAACTTTTTTTTGTGTCAAAATTTTTTCAAACTTTTTTTTGGGTCAAAATTATTTTGGTCCCAAAATTTTTCAAACTTTTTTTTGGGTCAAAATTTTTTTGGTCCCAAAATTTTTCAAACTTTTTTTTGGGTCAAAATTTTTTCGAAGTTTTTTTTTCGGTCAAAATTTTTTTGGTCCCAAAATTTTTCAAACTTTTTTTTTGGTCAAAATTTTTTCGAAGTTTTTTTTTCGGTCAAAATTTTTTTGGTCCCAAAATTTTTCAAACTTTTTTTTGGGTCAAAATTTTTTCGAAGTTTTTTTTCGGTCAAAATTTTTTTGGTCCCAAAATTTTTCGAACTTTTTTTTTGGGTCAAAATTTTTTTGGTACCAAAATTTTTCAAACTTTTTTTTTGGTCAAAATTTTTTCGACGTTTTTTTTCGGTCAAAATTTTTTTGGTCCCAAAATTTTTTTGGTCCCAAAATTTTTCTAACTTTTTTTTGGGTCAAAATTTTTTCGAACTTTTTTTTCGGTCAAAATTTTTTTGGTCCCAAAATTTTTCAAACTTTTTTTTGGGTCAAAATTTTTTTGGTCCCAAAATTTTTCAAACTTTTTTTTGGGTCAAAATTTTTTTGGTCCCAAAATTTTTCAAACTTTTTTTTGTGTCAAAATTTTTTCAAACTTTTTTTTGGGTCAAAATTTTTTTGGTCCCAAAATTTTTCAAACTTTTTTTTGGGTCAAAATTTTTTTGGTCCCAAAATTTTTCAAACTTTTTTTTGGGTCAAAATTTTTTCGAAGTTTTTTTTTCGGTCAAAATTTTTTTGGTCCCAAAATTTTTCAAACTTTTTTTTGGTCAAAATTTTTTCGAAGTTTTTTTTCGGTCCAAATTTTTTTGGTCCCAAAATTTTTCAAACTTTTTTTTGGGTCAAAATTTTTTCGAAGTTTTTTTTCGGTCAAAATTTTTTTGGTCCCAAAATTTATCGAACTTTTTTTTGGGTCAAAATTTTTTTGGTCCCAAAATTTTTCAAACTTTTTTTTGGGTCAAAATTTTTTCGAAGTTTTTTTCGGTCAAAATTGTTTTGGTCCCAAAATTTTTCAAACTTTTTTTTGGGTCAAAATTTTTTCGAAGTTTTTTTTCGGTCAAAATTTTTTTGGTCCCAAAATTTTTCAAACTTTTTTTTGGGTCAAAATTTTTTTGGTCCCAAAATTTTTCAAACTTTTTTTTGGGTCAAAATTTTTTCGACGTTTTTTTTCGGTCAAAATTTTTTTGGTCAAAATTTTTTCGACGTTTTTTTTCGGTCAAAATTTTTTTGGTCCTAAAATTTTTTTGGTCCCAAAATTTTTCAAACTTTTTTTTGGGTCAAAATTTTTTTGGTCCCAAAATTTTTCAAACTTTTTTTTGTGTCAAAATTTTTTCAAACTTTTTTTTGGGTCAAAATTTTTTTGGTCCCAAAATTTTTCAAACTTTTTTTTGGGTCAAATTTTTTTCGAAGTTTTTTTTTCGGTCAAAATTTTTTTGGTCCCAAAATTTTTCAAACTTTTTTTTGGGTCAAAATTTTTTTGGTCCCAAAATTTTTCAAACTTTTTTTTGGGTCAAAATTTTTTCGAAGTTTTTTTTTCGGTCAAAATTTTTTTGGTCCCAAAATTTTTTAAACTTTTTTTTGGGTCAAAATTGTTTTGGTCCCAAAATTTTTCAAACTTTTTTTTGTGTCAAAATTTTTTTGGTCACAAAATTTTCCGAACTTTTTTTTGGGTCAAAATTTTTTTGGCCCCAAAATTTTTCAAACTTTTTTTTGGGTCAAAATTTTTTCGAAGTTTTTTTTCGGTCAAAATTTTTTTGGTCCCAAAATTTTTCGAACTTTTTTTTGGGTCAAAATTTTTTTGGTCCCAAAATTTTTCAAACTTTTTTTTGGGTCAAAATTTTTTCGAATTTTTTTTTTCGGTCAAAATTTTTTTGGTCCCAAAATTTTTCAAACTTTTTTTTTGGTCAAAATTTTTTCGACGTTTTTTTTCGGTCAAAATTTTTTTGGTCCCAAAATTTTTCTAACTTTTTTTTGGGTCAAAATTTTTTCGAAGTTTTTTTTTCGGTCAAAATTTTTTTGGTCCCAAAATTTTTCGAACTTTTTTTTGGGTCAAAATTTTTTTGGTCCCAAAATTTTTCAAACTTTTTTTTGGGTCAAAATTTTTTCGAAGTTTTTTTTTCGGTCAAAATTTTTTTGGTCCCAAAATTTTTCAAACTTTTTTTTGGGTCAAAATTTTTTCGAAGTTCTTTTTTCGGTCAAAATTTTTTTGGTCCCAAAATTTTTCGAACTTTTTTTTGGGTCAAAATTTTTTTGGTACCAAAATTTTTCAAACTTTTTTTGGGTCAAAATTTATTCGAAGTTTTTTTTTCGGTCAAAATTTTTTTGGTCCCAAAATTTTTCAAACTTTTTTTTTGGTCAAAATTTTTTCGAAGTTTTTTTTCGGTCAAAATTTTTTTGGTCCCAAAATTTTCCGAACTTTTTTTTGGGTCAAAATTTTTTTGGTCCCAAAATTTTTCAAACTTTTTTTTGGGTCAAAATTGTTTTGGTCCCAAAATTTTTCAAACTTTTTTTTGTGTCAAAATTTTTTCAAACTTTTTTTTGGGTCAAAATTATTTTGGTCCCAAAATTTTTCAAACTTTTTTTTGGGTCAAAATTTTTTTGGTCCCAAAATTTTTCAAACTTTTTTTTGGGTCAAAATTTTTTCGAAGTTTTTTTTTCGGTCAAAATTTTTTTGGTCCCAAAATTTTTCAAACTTTTTTTTTGGTCAAAATTTTTTCGAAGTTTTTTTTTCGGTCAAAATTTTTTTGGTCCCAAAATTTTTCAAACTTTTTTTTGGGTCAAAATTTTTTCGAAGTTTTTTTTCGGTCAAAATTTTTTTGGTCCCAAAATTTTTCGAACTTTTTTTTTGGGTCAAAATTTTTTTGGTACCAAAATTTTTCAAACTTTTTTTTTGGTCAAAATTTTTTCGACGTTTTTTTTCGGTCAAAATTTTTTTGGTCCCAAAATTTTTTTGGTCCCAAAATTTTTCTAACTTTTTTTTGGGTCAAAATTTTTTCGAACTTTTTTTTCGGTCAAAATTTTTTTGGTCCCAAAATTTTTCAAACTTTTTTTTGGGTCAAAATTTTTTTGGTCCCAAAATTTTTCAAACTTTTTTTTGGGTCAAAATTTTTTTGGTCCCAAAATTTTTCAAACTTTTTTTTGTGTCAAAATTTTTTCAAACTTTTTTTTGGGTCAAAATTTTTTTGGTCCCAAAATTTTTCAAACTTTTTTTTGGGTCAAAATTTTTTTGGTCCCAAAATTTTTCAAACTTTTTTTTGGGTCAAAATTTTTTCGAAGTTTTTTTTTCGGTCAAAATTTTTTTGGTCCCAAAATTTTTCAAACTTTTTTTTGGTCAAAATTTTTTCGAAGTTTTTTTTCGGTCCAAATTTTTTTGGTCCCAAAATTTTTCAAACTTTTTTTTGGGTCAAAATTTTTTCGAAGTTTTTTTTCGGTCAAAATTTTTTTGGTCCCAAAATTTATCGAACTTTTTTTTGGGTCAAAATTTTTTTGGTCCCAAAATTTTTCAAACTTTTTTTTGGGTCAAAATTTTTTCGAAGTTTTTTTCGGTCAAAATTGTTTTGGTCCCAAAATTTTTCAAACTTTTTTTTGGGTCAAAATTTTTTCGAAGTTTTTTTTCGGTCAAAATTTTTTTGGTCCCAAAATTTTTCAAACTTTTTTTTGGGTCAAAATTTTTTTGGTCCCAAAATTTTTCAAACTTTTTTTTGGGTCAAAATTTTTTCGACGTTTTTTTTCGGTCAAAATTTTTTTGGTCAAAATTTTTTCGACGTTTTTTTTCGGTCAAAATTTTTTTGGTCCTAAAATTTTTTTGGTCCCAAAATTTTTCAAACTTTTTTTTGGGTCAAAATTTTTTTGGTCCCAAAATTTTTCAAACTTTTTTTTGGGTCAAAATTTTTTCGAAGTTTTTTTTTCGGTCAAAATTTTTTTGGTCCCAAAATTTTTCAAACTTTTTTTTTGGTCAAAATTTTTTAGAAGTTTTTTTTTCGGTCAAAATTTTTTTGGTCCCAAAATTTTTCAAACTTTTTTTTGGGTCAAAATTTTTTCGAAGTTTTTTTTCGGTCAAAATTTTTTTGGTCCCAAAATTTTTCGAACTTTTTTTTTGGGTCAAAATTTTTTTGGTACCAAAATTTTTCAAACTTTTTTTTTGGTCAAAATTTTTTCGACGTTTTTTTTCGGTCAAAATTTTTTTGGTCCCAAAATTTTTTTGGTCCCAAAATTTTTCTAACTTTTTTTTGGGTCAAAATTTTTTCGAACTTTTTTTTCGGTCAAAATTTTTTTGGTCCCAAAATTTTTCAAACTTTTTTTTGGGTCAAAATTTTTTTGGTCCCAAAATTTTTCAAACTTTTTTTTGGGTCAAAATTTTTTTGGTCCCAAAATTTTTCAAACTTTTTTTTGTGTCAAAATTTTTTCAAACTTTTTTTTGGGTCAAAATTTTTTTGGTCCCAAAATTTTTCAAACTTTTTTTTGGGTCAAAATTTTTTTGGTCCCAAAATTTTTCAAACTTTTTTTTGGGTCAAAATTTTTTCGAAGTTTTTTTTTCGGTCAAAATTTTTTTGGTCCCAAAATTTTTCAAACTTTTTTTTGGTCAAAATTTTTTCGAAGTTTTTTTTCGGTCCAAATTTTTTTGGTCCCAAAATTTTTCAAACTTTTTTTTGGGTCAAAATTTTTTCGAAGTTTTTTTTCGGTCAAAATTTTTTTGGTCCCAAAATTTATCGAACTTTTTTTTGGGTCAAAATTTTTTTGGTCCCAAAATTTTTCAAACTTTTTTTTGGGTCAAAATTTTTTCGAAGTTTTTTTCGGTCAAAATTGTTTTGGTCCCAAAATTTTTCAAACTTTTTTTTGGGTCAAAATTTTTTCGAAGTTTTTTTTCGGTAAAAATTTTTTTGGTCCCAAAATTTTTCGAATTTTTTTTTGGCTCAAAATGTTTTAGAAGTTTTTTTTGGGGTTCAATATTTTTAGAACTTTTTTTTGGGTCAAAATTTTTTTAATCCCAATATTTTTCTAACTTTTTTTTGGCTCAAAATTTTTTCGAAGTTTTTTTTGGGTTAAATATTTTTCTAATTTTTTTTTGGGTGAAAATTTTTCAAACTTTTTTTTGGGTCAAATTTTTTTCGAAGTTTTTTTGGATCAAAATGTTTTTGGTCCCAAAATTTTTCGAACTTTTTTTTGGCTCAAAGTTTTTTTGGGTCAAAATTTTTTCGAACTTTTTTTTGGCTCAAAATTTTTTTGGTCCCAAAATTTTTCGAAATTTTTTTTGGCTCAAAATTTTTTTGGTCCCAAAATTTTTCGAACTTTTTTTTGGTCCCAAAATTTTTTGAACTTTTTTTTGGCTCAAAATTTTTCGAACTTTTTTTTGGGTCTAAATTTTTTTAGGTCAAATTTTTTCGAACTTTTTTTTTGCTCAAAATTTTTTCGAAGTTTTTTTGGATTCAAATTTTTTTTGTCCCAAAATTTTTCAAACTTTTTTTTGGCTCAAAATTTTTTTAGGTCAAAATTTTTTCGAAGTTTTTTTTGGGTAAAAATTTTTTTGGTCCCAAAATTTTTCGAACTTTTTTTTGGGTTAAAATTTTTTTGGTCCCAAAATTTTTCGAATTTTTTTTTGGCTCAAAATGTTTTAGAAGTTTTTTTTGGGGTTCAATATTTTTAGAACTTTTTTTTGGGTCAAAATTTTTTTAATCCCAATATTTTTCTAACTTTTTTTTGGCTCAAAATTTTTTCGAAGTTTTTTTTGAGTTAAATATTTTTCTAACTTTTTTTTGGGTGAAAATTTTTCAAACTTTTTTTTTGGTCAAATTTTTTTCAAAGTTTTTTTGGGTCAAAATTTTTTTGGTCCCAAAATTTTTCGAACTTTTTTTTGGCTCAAAATTTTTTTGGGTCAAAATTTTTTCGAAGTTTTTTTTGGCTCAAAATTTTTTTGGTCTCAAAATTTTTCGAAATTTTTTTTGGCTCAAAATTTTTTTGGTCCCAAAATTTTTCGAATTTTTTTTTGGGTTCAATATTTTTCGAACTTTTTTTTGGGTCAAAATTTTTTTGGTCCCAAAATTTTTCCAACTTTTTTTTACATCAAATTTTTTTCGAAGTTTTTTTTGGGTCAAAATTTTTTTGGTCCCAAAATTTTTCGAATTTTTTTTTGGCTCAAAATTTTTCGAACTTTTTTTTGGGTCTAAATTTTTTTAGGTCAAAATTTTTCGAACTTTTTTTTTGCTCAAAATTTTTTCGAAGTTTTTTTGGATTCAAATTTTTTTTGGTCCCAAAATTTTTCAAACTTTTTTTTGGCTCAAAATTTTTTGGGGTCAAAATTTTTTCAAACTTTTTTTTGGGTCAAAATTTTTTTGGTCCCAAAATTTTTCGAACTTTTTTTTTGGTCAAAATATTTTCGAAGTTTTTTTTGGGTCAAATTTTTTTGGGTCCCAAAATTTTTCAAACTTTTTTTTGGCTCAAAATTTTTTTGGGTCAAAATTTTTTCGAAGTTTTTTTTTGGCTCAAAATGTTTTTGGTCCCAAAATTTTTCGAACTTTTTTTTGGCTCAAAATTTTTCGAACTTTTTTTTGGGTCTAAATTTTTTGGGTCCCAAAATTTTTCGAACTTTTTTTTGCTCAAAATTTTTTCGAAGTTTTTTTGGATTCAAATTTTTTTTTTTCCCAAAATTTTTCAAACTTTTTTTTGGCTCAAAATTTTTTTAGGTCAAAATTTTTTTGAAGTTTTTTTTGGGTAAAAATTTTTTTGGTCCCAAAATTTTTCGAACTTTTTTTTGGCTCAAAATTTTTTTGGTCCCAAAATTTTTCGAACTTTTTTTTGGTCCCAAAATTTTTCGAACTTTTTTTTGGCTCAAAATTTTTCGAACTTTTTTTTGGGTCTAAATTTTTTTAGGTCAAATTTTTTCGAACTTTTTTTTTTGCTCAAAATTTTTTCGAAGTTTTTTTGGATTCAAATTTTTTTTTTTCCCAAAATTTTTCAAACTTTTTTTTGGCTCAAAATTTTTTTAGGTCAAAATTTTTTCGAAGTTTTTTTTGGGTAAAAATTTTTTTGGTCCCAAAATTTTTCGAACTTTTTTTTGGGTCAAAATTTTTTTGGTCCCAAAATTTTTCGAATTTTTTTTTGGCTCAAAATGTTTTAGAAGTTTTTTTTTGGGGTTCAATATTTTTAGAACTTTTTTTTGGGTCAAATTTTTTTTAATCCCAATATTTTTCTAACTTTTTTTTGGCTCAAAATTTTTTCGAAGTTTTTTTTGAGTTAAATATTTTTCTAACTTTTTTTTGGGTGAAAATTTTTCAAACTTTTTTTGGGTCAAATTTTTTTCAAAGTTTTTTTGGGTCAAAATTTTTTTGGTCCCAAAATTTTTCGAACTTTTGTTTGGCTCAAAATTTTTTTGGGTCAAAATTTTTTCGAAGTTTTTTTTGGCTCAAAATTTTTTTGGTCCCAAAATTTTTCGAATTTTTTTTTGGGTTCAATATTTTTCGAACTTTTTTTTGGCTCAAAATTTTTTTGGTCCCAAAATTTTTCGAACTTTTTTTTACATCAAATTTTTTTCGAACTTTTTTTTGGGTCTAAATTTTTTTAGGTCAAAATTTTTCGAACTTTTTTTTTGCTCAAAATTTTTTCGAAGTTTTTTTGGATTCAAATTTTTTTTGGTCCCAAAATTTTTCAAACTTTTTTTTGGCTCAAAATTTTTTGGGGTCAAAATTTTTTCAAACTTTTTTTTGGGTCAAAATTTTTTTGGTCCCAAAATTTTTCGAACTTTTTTTTTGGTCAAAATATTTTCGAAGTTTTTTTTGGGTCAAAATTTTTTGGGTCCCAAAATTTTTCAAACTTTTTTTTGGCTCAAAATTTTTTTGGGTCAAAATTTTTTCGAAGTTTTTTTTGGGTTAAAATTTTTTTGGTCCCAAAATTTTTCGAACTTTTTTTTGGCTCAAAATTTTTCGAACTTTTTTTTGGCTCAAAGCTTTTTTGGGTCAAAATTTTTTCGAACTTTTTTTTGGCTCAAAATTTTTTTGGTCCCAAAATTTTTCGAAATTTTTTTTGGCTCAAAATTTTTTTGGTCCCAAAATTTTTCGAACTTTTTTTTGGTCCCAAAATTTTTCGACCTTTTTTTTGGCTCAAAATTTTTCGAACTTTTTTTTGGGTCTAAATTTTTTGGGTCCCAAAATTTTTCGAACTTTTTTTTTGCTCAAAATTTTTTCGAAGTTTTTTTGGATTCAAATTTTTTTTTTTCCCAAAATTTTTCAAACTTTTTTTTGGCTCAAAATTTTTTTAGGTCAAATTTTTTTCGAAGTTTTTTTTGGGTAAAAATTTTTTTGGTCCCAAAATTTTTCGAACTTTTTTTTTGGGTCAAAATTTTTTTGGTCCCAAAATTTTTCGAAATATTTTTTGGCTCAAAATGTTTTAGAAGTTTTTTTTGGGGTTCAATATTTTTAGAACTTTTTTTTGGCTCAAAATTTTTTTGGTCCCAAAAATTTTCAAACTTTTTTTTGGCTCAAATTGTTTTTGGTCCTAAAATTTTTCGAAGTTTTTTTGGCTGAAAATTTTTTTGGTCCCAAATTTTTTCGAACTTTTTTCTGGCTCAAAATTTTTTCGAACTTTTTTTTGGGTCAAAATTTTTTTGGTCCCAAAATTTTTCAAACTTTTTTTTGGCTCAAAATTTTTTTGGGTCAAAATTTTTTCGAACTTTTTTTTGGGTCAAAATTTTTTGGTCCCAAAATTTTTCAAAGTTTTTTTTTTGGTAAAAATTTTTTTGGTCCCAAAATTTTTCAAACTTTTTTTTGGCTCAAAATTTTTTTTGGTCCCAAAATTTTTCAAACTTTTTTTGGGTCAAAATTTTTTTGGGTTCAATATTTTTCGAACTTTTTTTTGGGTCAAAATTTTTTCGGTCCCAATATTTTTCGAACTTTTTTTGGCTCAAAATTTTTTTGGGTCAAAATTTTTTCGAACTTTTTTTTGGGTCAAAATTTTTTTGGGTTCAATATTTTTCGAACTTTTTTTTGGGTCAAAATTTTTTTGGTCCCAAAATTTTTCAAACTTTTTTTTTGGTCAAAATTTTTTTGGTCCCAAAATTTTTCAAAAATTTTTTTTGGTCAAAATTTTTTCGAAGTTTTTTTTGGTCAAACTTTTTTTTGTCCCAAAATTTTTCAAACTATTTTTTGGGTAAAAAAGTTTTTTGGTCCCAAATTTTTTCATGAATGGTCAAAATTTTCACCAGAATCACATACCGCGGGTCTATGTTTTTTTCTGATTTGGGTCAAATATTGAAAAGTGCTTTTTGTCACATTTCTGAGCAAAATTTGGACCAATTTACCATGCCCATGCATTTTCCCACTCGTTTGAGTAATTGTTCATGGAAAAAACAAGGTTTCATGAATGGTCAAAATTTTCACCAGAATCAAATACCGCGGGTCTACGTTTTTTTCTGATTTGGGGCAAAAATTGAAAAGTGCTTTTTGTCACATTTCTGAGCAAAATTTGGCCCAATTTACCATGCCCATGCATTGTCCCACTTGTTTAAGTAATTTTTCATGGAAAAAACAAGGTTTCATGAATGGTCAAAATTTTCACCAGAATCACATACCTCGGGTCTACGTTCTTTTCTGAATTGGGATAAAAATTGAAAAGTGCTTTTTGTCACGTTTCTGAGCAAATTTTTGCCCAATTTACCATGCCCATGCATTTTCCCTCTCGTTTGAGTAATTTTTCATGGAAAAAACAAGGTTTCATGAATGCTCAAAATTTTCACCAGAATCACATACCGCGGGTCTACGTTTTTTTCTGATTTGGGTCAAAAATTGAAAAGTGCTTTTTGTCACATTTCTGAGCAAAATTTGGCCCAATTTACCATGCCCATGAATTTTCCCACTTGTCTGAGTAATTTTTCATGGAAAAAACAAGGTTTCATGAATGGTCAAAATTTTCACCAGAATCACATACCGCGGGTCTACGTTTTTTCTGATTTGGGACAAAAATTGAAAAGTGCTTTTTGTCACATTTCTGAGCAAAATTTGGCCCAATTTACCATGAACATGCATTTTCCCACTTGTTTGAGTAATTTTTAATGGAAAAAACAAGGTTTCATGAATGGTCAAAATTTTCACCAGAATCACATACCGCGGGTCTACGTTTTTTTCTGAATTGGGTCAAAAATTGAAAAGTGCTTTTTGTCACGTTTCTGAGCAAAATTTGGCCCAATTTACCATGCCCATGCATTTTCCCACTCGTTTGAGTAATTTTTCTTGGAAAAAACAAGGTTTCATGAATGCTCAAAATTTTCACCAGAATCACATACTGCGGGTCTACGTTTTTTTCTGATTTGGGACAAAAATTGAAAAGTGCTTTTTGTCACATTTCTGAGCAAAATTTGGCCCAATTTACCATGCCCATGCATTTTCCCACTTGTTTCAGTAATTTTTCATGGAAAAAACAAGGTTTCATGAATGGTCAAAATTTTCACCAGAATCACATACTGCGGGTCTACGTTTTTTCTGATTTGGGTCAAAAATTGAAAAGTGCTTTTTGTCACATTTCTGAGCAAAATTTGGCCCAATTTACCTTGCCCATGCATATTCCCACTTGTTTAAGTAATTTTTCATGGAAAAAACAAGGTTTCATGAATGGTCAAAATTTTCACCAGAATCACATACCGCGGGTCTACGTTTTTTTCTGATTTGGGGCAAAAATTGAAAAGTGCTTTTTGTCACATTTCTGAGCAAAATTTGGCCCAATTTACCATGCCCATGCATTGTCCCACTTGTTTGAGTAATTTTTAATGGAAAAAACAAGGTTTCATGAATGGTCAAAATTTTCACCAGAATCACATACCGCGGGTCTACGTTTTTTTCTGAATTGGGTCAAAAATTGAAAAGTGCTTTTTGTCACGTTTCTGAGCAAAATTTGGCCCAATTTACCATGCCCATGCATTTTCCCACTCATTTGAGTAATTTTTCATGGAAAAAACAAGGTTTCATGAATGCTCAAAATTTTCACCAGAATCACATACTGCGGGTCTACGTTTTTTTCTGATTTGGGACAAAAATTGAAAAGTGCTTTTTGTCACATGTCTGAGCAAAATTTGGCCCAATTTACCATGCCCATGCATTTTCCCACTTGTTTCAGTAATTTTTCATGGAAAAAACAAGGTTTCATGAATGGTCAAAATTTTCACCAGAATCACATACCGCGGGTCTACGTTTTTTTCTGATTTGGGTCAAAAATAGAAAAGTGCTTTTTGTCACATTTCTGAGCAAAATTTGGCCCAATTTACCATGCCCATGCATTTTCCCACTCGTTTGAGTAATTTTTCATGGAAAAAACAAGGTTTCATGAATGGTCAAAATTTTCACCAGAATCACATACCGCGGGTCTACGTTTTTTCTGATTTGGGTCAAAAATTGAAAAGTGCTTTTAGTCACATTTCTGAGCAAAATTTGGCCCAATTTACCTTGCCCATGCATATTCCCACTTGTTTAAGTAATTTTTCATGGAAAAAACAAGGTTTCATGAATGGTCAAAATTTTCACCAGAATCACATACCGCGGGTCTACGTTTTTTTCTGATTTGGGGCAAAAATTGAAAAGTGCTTTTTGTCACATTTCTGAGCAAAATTTGGCCCAATTTACCATGCCCATGCATTGTCCCACTTGTTTGAGTAATTTTTCATGGAAAAAACAAGGTTTCATGAATGGTCAAAATTTTCACCAGAATCACATACCGCGGGTCTACGTTTTTTTCTGAATTGGGTCAAAAATTTAAAAGTGCTTTTTGTCACGTTTCTGACCAAAATTTGGCCCAATTTACCATGCCCATGCATTTTCCCACTCGTTTGAGTAATTTTTCATGGAAAAAACAAGGTTTCATGAATGCTCAAAATTTTCACCAGAATCACATACTGCGGGTCTACGTTTTTTTCTGATTTGGGTCAAAAATTGAAAAGTGCTTTTTGTCACATTTCTGAGCAAAATTTGGCCCAATTTACCATGCCCATGCATTTTCCCACTTGTTTGAGTAATTTTTCATGGAAAAAACAAGGTTTCATGAATGGTCAAAATTTTCACCAGAATCACATACCGCGGGTCTACGTTTTTTTCTGATTTGGGACAAAAATTGAAAAGTGCTTTTTGTCACATTTCTGAGCAAAATTTGGCCCAATTTACCATGCCCATACATTTTCCCACTCGTTTGAGTAATTTTTCATGGAAAAAACAAGGTTTCATGAATGGTCAAAATTTTCACCAGAATCACATACCGCGGGTCTAAGTTTATTTCTGATTTGGGTCAAAAATTGAAAAGTGCTTTTTGTCACGTTTCTGAGCAAAATTTGGCCCAATTTACCATGCCCATGCATTTTTCCACTCATTTGAGTAATTTTTCATGGAAAAAACAAGGTTTCATGAATGGTCAAAATTTTCACCAGAATCACATACCGCGGGTCTACGTTTTTTTCTGATTTGGGACAAAAATTGAAAAGTGCTTTTTGTCACATTTCTGAGCAAAATTTGGCCCAATTTACCATGCCCATGCATTTTCCCACTTGTTTGAGTAATTTTTCATGGAAAAAACAAGGTTTCATGAATGGTCAAAATTTTAACCAGAATCACATACCGCGGGTCTACGTTTTTTTCTGATTTGGGTCAAAAATTGAAAAGTGCTTTTTGTCACGTTTCTGAGCAAAATTTGGCCCAATTTACCATGCCCATGCATTTCCCCACTCGTTTGAGTAATTTTTCATGGAAAAAACAAGGTTTCATGAATGGTCAAAATTTTCATCAGAATCACATACCACGGGTCTACGTTTTTATCTGATTTGGGTAAAAAATTGAAAAGTGCTTTTTGTCACATTTCTGAGCAAAATTTGGCCCAATTTACAATGCCCATGCATTTTCCCACTTGTTTGAGTAATTTGTCATGGAAAAAACAAGGTTTCACGAATGGTCAAAATTTTCACCAGAATCACATTCCGCGGGTCTACTTTTTTTTCTGATTTGGGTCAAAAATTGAAAAGTGCTTTTTGTCACATTTCTGAGCAAAATTTGGCCCAATTTACCTTGCCCATGCATTGTCCCACTTGTTTGAGTAATTTTTCATGGAAAAAACAAGGTTTCATGAATGGTCAAAATTTTCACCAGAATCACATACCGCGGGTCTACGTTTTTTTCTGATTTGGGTCAAAAATTTAAAAGTGCTTTTTGTCACGTTTCTGAGCAAAATTTGGCCCAATTTACCATGCCCATACATTTTCCCACTCGTTTGAGTAATTTTTCATGGAAAAAACAAGGTTTCATGAATGGTCAAAATTTTCACCAGAATCACATACCGCGGGTCTACGTTTTTTTCTGATTTGGGTAAAAAATTGAAAAGTGCTTTTTGTCACGTTTCTGAGCAAAATTTGGCCCAATTTACCATGCCCATGCATTGTCCCGCTTGTTTGAGTAATTTTTCATGGAAAAAACATGGTTTCATGAATGGTCAAAATTTTCACCAGAATCACATACCGCGGGTCTACGTTTTTTTCTGATTTGGGACAAAAATTGAAAAGTGCTTTTTGTCACGTTTCTGAGCAAAATTTGGCCCAATTTACCATGCCCATGCATTTTCCCACTCGTTTGAGTAATTTTTCATGGAAAAAACAAGGTTTCATGAATGGTCAAAATTTTCACCAGAATCACATACCGCGGGTCTACGTTTTTTTCTGATTTGGGTCAAAAATTGAAAAGTGCTTTTTGTCACGTTTCTGAGCAAAATTTGGCCCAATTTACCATGCCCATGCATTTTCCCACTCGTTTGAGTAATTTGTCATGGAAAAAACAAGGTTTCATGAATGCTCAAAATTTTCACCAGAATCACATACTGCGGGTCTACGTTTTTTTCTGATTTGGGTCAAAAATTGAAAAGTGCTTTTTGTCACATTTCTGAGCAAAATTTGGCCCAATTTACCATGCCCATGCATTTTCCCACTTGTTTGAGTAATTTTTCATGGAAAAAACAAGGTTTCATGAATGGTCAAAATTTTCACCAGAATCACATACCGCGGGTCTACGTTTTTTTCTGATTTGGGACAAAAATTGAAAAGTGCTTTTTGTCACATTTCTGAGCAAAATTTGGCCCAATTTACCATGCCCATACATTTTCCCACTCGTTTGAGTAATTTTTCATGGAAAAAACAAGGTTTCATGAATGGTCAAAATTTTCACCAGAATCACATACCGCGGGTCTAAGTTTATTTCTGATTTGGGTCAAAAATTGAAAAGTGCTTTTTGTCACGTTTCTGAGCAAAATTTGGCCCAATTTACCATGCCCATGCATTTTTCCACTCGTTTGAGTAATTTTTCATGGAAAAAACAAGGTTTCATGAATGGTCAAAATTTTCACCAGAATCACATACCGCGGGTCTACGTTTTTTTCTGATTTGGGACAAAAATTGAAAAGTGCTTTTTGTCACATTTCTGAGCAAAATTTGGCCCAATTTACCATGCCCATGCATTTTCCCACTTGTTTGAGTAATTTTTCATGGAAAAAACAAGGTTTCATGAATGGTCAAAATTTTAACCAGAATCACATACCGCGGGTCTACGTTTTTTTCTGATTTGGGTCAAAAATTGAAAAGTGCTTTTTGTCACGTTTCTGAGCAAAATTTGGCCCAATTTACCATGCCCATGCATTTCCCCACTCGTTTGAGTAATTTTTCATGGAAAAAACAAGGTTTCATGAATGGTCAAAATTTTCACCAGAATCACATACCGCGGGTCTACGTTTTTTTCTGATTTGGGTAAAAAATTGAAAAGTGCTTTTTATCACGTTTCTGAGCAAAATTTGGCCCAATTTACCATGCCCATGCATTGTCCCGCTTGTTTGAGTAATTTTTCATGGAAAAAACATGGTTTCATGAATGGTCAAAATTTTCACCAGAATCACATACCGCGGGTCTACGTTTTTTTCTGATTTGGGACAAAAATTGAAAAGTGCTTTTTGTCACATTTCTGAGCAAAATTTGGCCCAATTTACCATGCCCATGCATTTTCCCACTCGTTTGAGTAATTTTTCATGGAAAAAACAAGGTTTCATGAATGGTCAAAATTTTCACCAGAATCACATACCGCGGGTCTACGTTTTTTTCTGATTTGGGTCAAAAATTGAAAAGTGCTTTTTGTCACGTTTCTGAGCAAAATTTGGCCCAATTTACCATGCCCATGCATTTTCCCACTCGTTTGAGTAATTTTTCATGGAAAAAACAAGGTTTCATGAATGGTCAAAATTTTCACCAGAATCACATACCGCGGGTCTACGTTTTTTTCTGATTTGGGTCAAAAATTGAAAAGTGCTTTTTGTCACGTTTCTGAGCAAAATTTGGCCCAATTTACCATGCCCATGCATTTTCCCACTCGTTTGAGTAATTTGTCATGGAAAAAACAAGGTTTCATGAATGGTCAAAATTTTCACCAGAATCACATACCGCGGGTCTACGTTTTTTTCTGATTTGGGTCAAAAATTTAAAAGTGCTTTTTGTCACGTTTCTGAGCAAAATTTGGCCCAATTTACCATGCCCATACATTTTCCCACTCGTTTGAGTAATTTTTCATGGAAAAAACAAGGTTTCATGAATGGTCAAAATTTTCACCAGAATCACATACCGCGGGTCTAAGTTTATTTCTGATTTGGGTCAAAAATTGAAAAGTGCTTTTTGTCACGTTTCTGAGCAAAATTTGGCCCAATTTACCATGCCCATGCATTTTCCCACTCGTTTGAGTAATTTTTCATGGAAAAAACAAGGTTTCATGAATGGTCAAAATTTTCACCAGAATCACATACCGCGGGTCTACGTTTTCTTCTGATTTGGGACAAAAATTGAAAAGTGCTTTTTGTCACATTTCTGAGCAAAATTTGGCCCAATTTACCATGCCCATGCATTTTCCCACTTGTTTGAGTAATTTTTCATGGAAAAAACAAGGTTTCATGAATGGTCAAAATTTTCACCAGAATCACATACCGCGGGTCTACGTTTTATTCTGATTTGGGTCAAAAATTGAAAAGTGCTTTTTGTCACGTTTCTGAGCAAAATTTGGCCCAATTTACCATGCCCATGCATTTTCCCACTCGTTTGAGTAATTTTTCATGGAAAAAACAAGGTTTCATGAATGGTCAAAATTTTCACCAGAATCACATACCGCGGGTCTACGTTTTCTTCTGATTTGGGACAAAAATTGAAAAGTGCTTTGTGTCACATTTCTGAGCAAAATTTGACCCAATTTACCATGCCCATGCATTTTCCCACTTGTTTGAGTAATTTTTCATGGAAAAAACAAGGTTTCATGAATGGTCAAAATTTTCACCAGAATCACATACCGCGGGTCTAAGTTTATTTCTGATTTGGGTCAAAAATTGAAAAGTGCTTTTTGTCACGTTTCTGAGCAAAATTTGGCCCAATTTACCATGCCCATGCATTTTCCCACTCGTTTGAGTAATTTTTCATGGAAAAAACAAGGTTTCATGAATGGTCAAAATTTTCACCAGAATCACATACCGCGGGTCTACGTTTTCTTCTGATTTGGGACAAAAATTGAAAAGTGCTTTTTGTCACATTTCAGAGCAAAATTTGGCCCAATTTACCATGCCCATGCATTTTCCCACTTGTTTGAGTAATTTTTCATGGAAAAAACAAGGTTTCATGAATGGTCAAAATTTTCACCAGAATCACATACCGCGGGTCTACGTTTTATTCTGATTTGGGTCAAAAATTGAAAAGTGCTTTTTGTCACGTTTCTGAGCAAAATTTGGCCCAATTTACCATGCCCATGCATTTTCCCACTCGTTTGAGTAATTTTTCATGGAAAAAACAAGGTTTCATGAATGGTCAAAATTTTCACCAGAATCACATACCGCGGGTCTACGTTTTTTTCTGATTTGGGACAAAAATTGAAAAGTGCTTTGTGTCACATTTCTGAGCAAAATTTGACCCAATTTACCATGCCCATGCATTTTCCCACTTGTTTGAGTAATTTTTCATGGAAAAAACAAGGTTTCATGAATGGTCAAAATTTTCACCAGAATCACATACCGCGGGTCTACGTTTTTTTCTGATTTGGGTCAAAAATTGAAAAGTGCTTTTTGTCACGTTTCTCAGCAACATTTGGCCCAATTTACCATGCCCATGCATTTTCCCACTCGTTTGAGTAATTTGTCATGGAAAAAACAAGGTTTCATGAATGGTCAAAATTTTCACCAGAATCACATTCCGCGGGTCTACGTTTTTTTCTGATTTGGGTCAAAAATTGAAAAGTGCTTTTTGTCACGTTTCTGAGCAAAATTTGGCCCAATTTACCATGCCCATGCATTTCCCCACTCGTTTGAGTAATTTTTCATGGAAAAAACAAGGTTTCATGAATGGTCAAAATTTTCACCAGAATCACATACCACGGGTCTACGTTTTTATCTGATTTGGGTAAAAAATTGAAAAGTGCTTTTTGTCACGTTTCTGAGCAAAATTTGGCCCAATTTACCATGCCCATGCATTTTCCCACTCGTTTGAGTAATTTGTCATGGAAAAAACAAGGTTTCATGAATGGTCAAAATTTTCACCAGAATCACATTCCGCGGGTCTACTTTTTTTTTCTGATTTGGGTCAAAAATTGAAAAGTGCTTTTTGTCACATTTCTGAGCAAAATTTGGCCCAATTTACCTTGCCCATGCATTGTCCCACTTGTTTGAGTAATTTTTCATGGAAAAAACAAGGTTTCATGAATGGTCAAAATTTTCACCAGAATCACATACCGCGGGTCTACGTTTTTTTCTGATTTGGGTCAAAAATTTAAAAGTGCTTTTTGTCACGTTTCTGAGCAAAATTTGGCCCAATTTACCATGCCCATACATTTTCCCACTCGTTTGAGTAATTTTTCATGGAAAAAACAAGGTTTCATGAATGGTCAAAATTTTCACCAGAATCACATACCGCGGGTCTAAGTTTATTTCTGATTTGGGTCAAAAATTGAAAAGTGCTTTTTGTCACGTTTCTGAGCAAAATTTGGCCCAATTTACCATGCCCATGCATTTTCCCACTCGTTTGAGTAATTTTTCATGGAAAAAACAAGGTTTCATGAATGGTCAAAATTTTCACCAGAATCACATACCGCGGGTCTACGTTTTCTTCTGATTTGGGACAAAAATTGAAAAGTGCTTTTTGTCACATTTCTGAGCAAAATTTGGCCCAATTTACCATGCCCATGCATTTTCCCACTTGTTTGAGTAATTTTTCATGGAAAAAACAAGGTTTCATGAATGGTCAAAATTTTCACCAGAATCACATACCGCGGGTCTACGTTTTATTCTGATTTGGGTCAAAAATTGAAAAGTGCTTTTTGTCACGTTTCTGAGCAAAATTTGGCCCAATTTACCATGTCCATGCATTTTCCCACTCGTTTGAGTAATTTTTCATGGAAAAAACAAGGTTTCATGAATGGTCAAAATTTTCACCAGAATCACATACCGCGGGTCTACGTTTTTTTCTGATTTGGGACAAAAATTGAAAAGTGCTTTGTGTCACATTTCTGAGCAAAATTTGGCCCAATTTACCATGCCCATGCATTTTCCCACTTGTTTGAGTAATTTTTCATGGAAAAAACAAGGTTTCATGAATGGTCAAAATTTTCACCAGAATCACATACCGCGGGTCTACGTTTTTTTCTGATTTGGGTCAAAAATTGAAAAGTGCCTTTTGTCACGTTTCTCAGCAAAATTTGGCCCAATTTACCATGCCCATGCATTTTCCCACTTGTTTGAGTAATTTGTCATGGAAAAAACAAGGTTTCATGAATGGTCAAAATTTTCACCAGAATCACATACCGCGGGTCTACGTTTTTTTCTGATTTGGGTCAAAAATTGAAAAGTGCCTTTTGTCACGTTTCTGAGCAAAATTTGGCCCAATTTACCATGCCCATACATTTTCCCACTTGTTTGAGTAATTTGTCATGGAAAAAACAAGGTTTCATGAATGGTCAAAATTTTCACCAAAATCACATACCGCGGGTCTACGTTTTTTTCAGATTTGGGTAAAAAATTGAAAAGTGCTTTTTGTCACGTTTCTGAGCAAAATTTGGCCCAATTTACCATGCCCATGCATTGTCCCGCTTGTTTGAGTAATTTTTCATGGAAAAAACATGGTTTCATGAATGGTCAAAATTTTCACCAGAATCACATACCGCGGGTCTACGTTTTTTTCTGATTTGGGACAAAAATTGAAAAGCGCTTTTTGTCACATTTCTGAGCAAAATTTGGCCCAATTTACCATGCCCATGCATTTTCCCACTTGTTTGAGTAATTTTTCATGGAAAAAACAAGGTTTCATGAATGGTCAAAATTTTCACCAGAATCACATTCCGCGGGTCTACTTTTTTTTCTGATTTGGGTCAAAAATTGAAAAGTGCTTTTTGTCACATTTCTGAGCAAAATTTGGCCCAATTTACCATGCCCATGCATTGTCCCACTTGTTTGAGTAATTTTTCATGGAAAAAACAAGGTTTCATGAATGGTCAAAATTTTCACCAGAATCACATACCGCGGGTCTACGTTTTTTTCTGATTTGGGTCAAAAATTTTAAAGTGCTTTTTGTCACGTTTCTGAGCAAAATTTGGCCCAATTTACCATGCCCATACATTTTCCCACTCGTTTGAGTAATTTTTCATGGAAAAAACAAGGTTTCATGAATGGTCAAAATTTTCACCAGAATCACATACCGCGGGTCTACGTTTTTTTCTGATTTGGGTAAAAAATTGAAAAGTGCTTTTTGTCACGTTTCTGAGCAAAATTTGGCCCAATTTACCATGCCCATGCATTGTCCCGCTTGTTTGAGTAATTTTTCATGGAAAAAACATGGTTTCATGAATGGTCAAAATTTTCACCAGAATCACATACCGCGGGTCTACGTTTTTTTCTGATTTGGGACAAAAATTGAAAAGTGCTTTTTGTCACATTTCTGAGCAAAATTTGGCCCAAATTTACCATGCCCATGCATTTTCCCACTTGTTTGAGTAATTTTTCATGGAAAAAACAAGGTTTCATGAATGGTCAAAATTTTCACCAGAATCACATACCGCGGGTCTACGTTTTATTCTGATTTGGGTCAAAAATTGAAAAGTGCTTTTTGTCACGTTTCTGAGCAAAATTTGGCCCAATTTACCATGCCCATGCATTTTCCCACTCGTTTGAGTAATTTTTCATGGAAAAAACAAGGTTTCATGAATGGTCAAAATTTTCACCAGAATCACATACCGCGGGTCTACGTTTTTTTCTGATTTGGGACAAAAATTGAAAAGTGCTTTGTGTCACATTTCTGAGCAAAATTTGACCCAATTTACCATGCCCATGCATTTTCCCACTTGTTTGAGTAATTTTTCATGGAAAAAACAAGGTTTCATGAATGGTCAAAATTTTCACCAGAATCACATACCGCGGGTCTACGTTTTTTTCTGATTTGGGTCAAAAATTGAAAAGTGCTTTTTGTCACGTTTCTCAGCAACATTTGGCCCAATTTACCATGCCCATGCATTTTCCCACTCGTTTGAGTAATTTGTCATGGAAAAAACAAGGTTTCATGAATGGTCAAAATTTTCACCAGAATCACATTCCGCGGGTCTACGTTTTTTTCTGATTTGGGTCAAAAATTGAAAAGTGCTTTTTGTCACGTTTCTGAGCAAAATTTGGCCCAATTTACCATGCCCATGCATTTCCCCACTCGTTTGAGTAATTTTTCATGGAAAAAACAAGGTTTCATGAATGGTCAAAATTTTCACCAGAATCACATACCACGGGTCTACGTTTTTATCTGATTTGGGTAAAAAATTGAAAAGTGCTTTTTGTCACGTTTCTGAGCAAAATTTGGCCCAATTTACCATGCCCATGCATTTTCCCACTCGTTTGAGTAATTTGTCATGGAAAAAACAAGGTTTCATGAATGGTCAAAATTTTCACCAGAATCACATTCCGCGGGTCTACTTTTTTTTTCTGATTTGGGTCAAAAATTGAAAAGTGCTTTTTGTCACATTTCTGAGCAAAATTTGGCCCAATTTACCTTGCCCATGCATTGTCCCACTTGTTTGAGTAATTTTTCATGGAAAAAACAAGGTTTCATGAATGGTCAAAATTTTCACCAGAATCACATACCGCGGGTCTACGTTTTTTTCTGATTTGGGTCAAAAATTTAAAAGTGCTTTTTGTCACGTTTCTGAGCAAAATTTGGCCCAATTTACCATGCCCATACATTTTCCCACTCGTTTGAGTAATTTTTCATGGAAAAAACAAGGTTTCATGAATGGTCAAAATTTTCACCAGAATCACATACCGCGGGTCTAAGTTTATTTCTGATTTGGGTCAAAAATTGAAAAGTGCTTTTTGTCACGTTTCTGAGCAAAATTTGGCCCAATTTACCATGCCCATGCATTTTCCCACTCGTTTGAGTAATTTTTCATGGAAAAAACAAGGTTTCATGAATGGTCAAAATTTTCACCAGAATCACATACCGCGGGTCTACGTTTTCTTCTGATTTGGGTCAAAAATTTAAAAGTGCTTTTTGTCACATTTCTGAGCAAAATTTGGCCCAATTTACCATGCCCATGCATTTTCCCACTTGTTTGAGTAATTTTTCATGGAAAAAACAAGGTTTCATGAATGGTCAAAATTTTCACCAGAATCACATACCGCGGGTCTACGTTTTATTCTGATTTGGGTCAAAAATTGAAAAGTGCTTTTTGTCACGTTTCTGAGCAAAATTTGGCCCAATTTACCATGCCCATGCATTTTCCCACTTGTTTGAGTAATTTGTCATGGAAAAAACAAGGTTTCATGAATGGTCAAAATTTTCACCAGAATCACATACCGCGGGTCTACGTTTTTTTCTGATTTGGGTCAAAAATTGAAAAGTGCCTTTTGTCACGTTTCTGAGCAAAATTTGGCCCAATTTACCATGCCCATACATTTTCCCACTTGTTTGAGTAATTTGTCATGGAAAAAACAAGGTTTCATGAATGGTCAAAATTTTCACCAAAATCACATACCGCGGGTCTACGTTTTTTTCTGATTTGGGTCAAAAATTGAAAAGTGCTTTTTGTCACGTTTCTGAGCAAAATTTGGCCCAATTTACCATGCCCATGCATTGTCCCGCTTATTTGAGTAATTTTTCATGGAAAAAACATGGTTTCATGAATGGTCAAAATTTTCACCAGAATCACATACCGCGGGTCTACGTTTTTTTCTGATTTGGGACAAAAATTGAAAAGCGCTTTTTGTCACATTTCTGAGCAAAATTTGGCCCAATTTACCATGCCCATGCATTTTCCCACTTGTTTGAGTAATTTTTCATGGAAAAAACAAGGTTTCATGAATGGTCAAAATTTTCACCAGAATCACATTCCGCGGGTCTACTTTTTTTTCTGATTTGGGTCAAAAATTGAAAAGTGCTTTTTGTCACATTTCTGAGCAAAATTTGGCCCAATTTACCATGCCCATGCATTGTCCCACTTGTTTGAGTAATTTTTCATGGAAAAAACAAGGTTTCATGAATGGTCAAAATTTTCACCAGAATCACATACCGCGGGTCTACGTTTTTTTCTGATTTGGGTCAAAAATTTAAAAGTGCTTTTTGTCACGTTTCTGAGCAAAATTTGGCCCAATTTACCATGCCCATACATTTTCCCACTCGTTTGAGTAATTTTTCATGGAAAAAACAAGGTTTCATGAATGGTCAAAATTTTCACCAGAATCACATACCGCGGGTCTACGTTTTTTTCTGATTTGGGTAAAAAATTGAAAAGTGCTTTTTGTCACGTTTCTGAGCAAAATTTGGCCCAATTTACCATGCCCATGCATTGTCCTGCTTGTTTGAGTAATTTTTCATGGAAAAAACATGGTTTCATGAATGGTCAAAATTTTCACCAGAATCACATACCGCGGGTCTACGTTTTTTTCTGATTTGGGACAAAAATTGAAAAGTGCTTTTTGTCACATTTCTGAGCAAAATTTGGCCCAAATTTACCATGCCCATGCATTTTCCCACTTGTTTGAGTAATTTTTCATGGAAAAAACAAGGTTTCATGAATGGTCAAAATTTTCACCAGAATCACATACCGCGGGTCTACGTTTTTTTCTGATTTGGGTCAAAAATTGAAAAGTGCTTTTTGTCACGTTTCTGAGCAAAATTTGGCCCAATTTACCATGCCCATGCATTTTCCCACTCGTTTGAGTAATTTGTCATGGAAAAAACAAGGTTTCATGAATGGTCAAAATTTTCACCAGAATCACATTCCGCGGGTCTACTTTTTTTTCTGATTTGGGTCAAAAATTGAAAAGTGCTTTTTGTCACATTTCTGAGCAAAATTTGGCCCAATTTACCTTGCCCATGCATTGTCCCACTTGTTTGAGTAATTTTTCATGGAAAAAACAAGGTTTCATGAATGGTCAAAATTTTCACCAGAATCACATACCGCGGGTCTACGTTTTTTTCTGATTTGGGTCAAAAATTTAAAAGTGCTTTTTGTCACGTTTCTGAGCAAAATTTGGCCCAATTTACCATGCCCATACATTTTCCCACTCGTTTGAGTAATTTTTCATGGAAAAAACAAGGTTTCATGAATGGTCAAAATTTTCACCAGAATCACATTCCGCGGGTCTACTTTTTTTTCTGATTTGGGTCAAAAATTGAAAAGTGCTTTTTGTCACATTTCTGAGCAAAATTTGGCCCAATTTACCATGCCCATGCATTGTCCCACTTGTTTGAGTAATTTTTCATGGAAAAAACATGGTTTCATGAATGGTCAAAATTTTCACCAGAATCACATACCGCGGGTCTACGTTTTTTTCTGATTTTGGGTCAAAAATTGAAAAGTGCTTTTTGTCACGTTTCTGAGCAAAATTTGGCCCAATTTACCATGCCCATACATTTTCCCACTCGTTTGAGTAATTTTTCATGGAAAAAACAAGGTTTCATAAATGGTCAAAATTTTCACCAGAATCACATACCGCGGGTCTACGTTTTTTTCTGATTTGGGACAAAAATTGAAAACTGCTTTTTGTCACATTTCTGATCAAAATTTGGCCCAATTTACAATGCCCATACATTTTCCCACTCGTTTGAGTAATTTTTCATGGAAAAAACAAGGTTTCATGAATGGTCAAAATTTTCACCAGAATCACATACCGCGGGTCTACGTTTTTTTCTGATTTGGGTCAAAAATTGAAAAGTGCTTTTTGTCACGTTTCTGAGCAAAATTTGGCCCAATTTACCATGTCCATGCATTTTCCCACTCGTTTGAGTAATTTTTCATGGAAAAAACAAGGTTTCATGAATGGTCAAAATTTTCACCAGAATCACATACCGCGGGTCTACGTTTTTTTCTGATTTGGGTCAAAAATTTAAAAGTGCTTTTTGTCACGTTTCTGAGCAAAATTTGGCCCAATTTACCATGCCCATACATTTTCCCACTCGTTTGAGTAATTTTTCATGGAAAAAACAAGGTTTCATGAATGGTCAAAATTTTCACCAGAATCACATACCGCGGGTCTACGTTTTTTTCTGATTTGGGTAAAAAATTGAAAAGTGCTTTTTGTCACGTTTCTGAGCAAAATTTGGCCCAATTTACCATGCCCATGCATTGTCCCGCTTGTTTGAGTAATTTTTCATGGAAAAAACATGGTTTCATGAATGGTCAAAATTTTCACCAGAATCACATACCGCGGGTCTACGTTTTTTTCTGATTTGGGACAAAAATTGAAAAGTGCTTTTTGTCACATTTCTGAGCAAAATTTGGCCCAAATTTACCATGCCCATGCATTTTCCCACTTGTTTGAGTAATTTTTCATGGAAAAAACAAGGTTTCATGAATGGTCAAAATTTTCACCAGAATCACATACCGCGGGTCTACGTTTTTTTCTGATTTGGGTCAAAAATTGAAAAGTGCTTTTTGTCACGTTTCTGAGCAAAATTTGGCCCAATTTACCATGCCCATGCATTTTCCCACTCGTTTGAGTAATTTGTCATGGAAAAAACAAGGTTTCATGAATGGTCAAAATTTTCACCAGAATCACATTCCGCGGGTCTACTTTTTTTTCTGATTTGGGTCAAAAATTGAAAAGTGCTTTTTGTCACATTTCTGAGCAAAATTTGGCCCAATTTACCTTGCCCATGCATTGTCCCACTTGTTTGAGTAATTTTTCATGGAAAAAACAAGGTTTCATGAATGGTCAAAATTTTCACCAGAATCACATACCACGGGTCTACGTTTTTTTCTGATTTGGGACAAAAATTGAAAACTGCTTTTTGTCACATTTCTGAGCAAAATTTGGCCCAATTTACAATGCCCATACATTTTCCCACTCGTTTGAGTAATTTTTCATGGAAAAAACAAGGTTTCATGAATGGTCAAAATTTTCACCAGAATCACATACCGCGGGTCTACGTTTTTTTCTGATTTGGGTCAAAAATTGAAAAGTGCTTTTTGTCACGTTTCTGAGCAAAATTTGGCCCAATTTACCATGTCCATGCATTTTCCCACTCGTTTGAGTAATTTTTCATGGAAAAAACAAGGTTTCATGAATGGTCAAAATTTTCACCAGAATCACATACCGCGGGTCTACGTTTTTTTCTGATTTGGGACAAAAATTGAAAAGTGCTTTGTGTCACATTTCTGAGCAAAATTTGGCCCAATTTACCATGCCCATGCATTTTCCCACTTGTTTGAGTAATTTTTCATGGAAAAAACAAGGTTTCATGAATGGTCAAAATTTTCACCAGAATCACATACCACGGGTCTACGTTTTTTTCTGATTTGGGTCAAAAATTGAAAAGTGCTTTTTGTCACGTTTCTCAGCAAAATTTGGCCCAATTTACCATGCCCATGCATTTTCCCACTCGTTTGAGAAATTTGTCATGGAAAAAACAAGGTTTCATGAATGGTCAAAATTTTCACCAGAATCACATTCCGCGGGTCTACGTTTTTTTCTGATTTGGGTCAAAAATTGAAAAGTGCTTTTTGTCACGTTTCTGAGCAAAATTTGGCCCAATTTACCATGCCCATGCATTTCCCCACTCGTTTGAGTAATTTTTCATGGAAAAAACAAGGTTTCATGAATGGTCAAAATTTTCACCAGAATCACATACCACGGGTCTACGTTTTTATCTGATTTGGGTAAAAAATTGAAAAGTGCTTTTTGTCACATTTCTGAGCAAAATTTGGCCCAATTTACCATGCCCATGCATTTTCCCACTTGTTTGAGTAATTTGTCATGGAAAAAACAAGGTTTCATGAATGGTCAAAATTTTCACCAGAATCACATACCGCGGGTCTACGTTTTTTTCTGATTTGGGTCAAAAATTGAAAAGTGCCTTTTGTCACGTTTCTGAGCAAAATTTGGCCCAATTTACCATGCCCATACATTTTCCCACTCGTTTGAGTAATTTGTCATGGAAAAAACAAGGTTTCATGAATGGTCAAAATTTTCACCAGAATCACATTCCGCGGGTCTACTTTTTTCTGATTTGGGGCAAAAATTGAAAAGTGCTTTTTGTCACATTTCTGAGCAAAATTTGGCCCAATTTACCATGCCCATGCATTGTCCCACTTGTTTGAGTAATTTTTCATGGAAAAAACAAGGTTTCATGAATGGTCAAAATTTTCACCAGAATCACATACCGCGGGTCTACGTTTTCTTCTGATTTGGGACAAAAATTGAAAAGTGCTTTTTGTCACGTTTCTGAGCAAAATTTGGCCCAATTTACCATGCCCATACATTTTCCCACTCGTTTGAGTAATTTTTCATGGAAAAAACAAGGTTTCATGAATGGTCAAAATTTTCACCAGAATCACATACCGCGGGTCTACGTTTTTTTCTGATTTGGGTAAAAAATTGAAAAGTGCTTTTTGTCACGTTTCTGAGCAAAATTTTGCCCAATTTACCATGCCCATGCATTGTCCCGCTTGTTTGAGTAATTTTTCATGGAAAAAACATGGTTTCATGAATGGTCAAAATTTTCACCAGAATCACATACCGCGGGTCTACGTTTTTTTCTGATTTGGGACAAAAATTGAAAAGTGCTTTTTGTCACATTTCTGAGCAAAATTTGGCCCAATTTACCATGCCCATGCATTTTCCCACTTGTTTGAGTAATTTTTCATGGAAAAAACAAGGTTTCATGAATGGTCAAAATTTTCACCAGAATCACATTCCGCGGGTCTACTTTTTTTTCTGATTTGGGTCAAAAATTGAAAAGTGCTTTTTGTCACATTTCTGAGCAAAATTTGGCCCAATTTACCATGCCCATGCATTGTCCCACTTGTTTGAGTAATTTTTCATGGAAAAAACAAGGTTTCATGAATGGTCAAAATTTTCACCAGAATCACATACCGCGGGTCTACGTTTTTATCTGATTTGGGACAAAAATTGAAAAGTGCTTTTTGTCACATTTCTGAGCAAAATTTGGCCCAAATTTACCATGCCCATGCATTTTCCCACTTGTTTGAGTAATTTTTCATGGAAAAAACAAGGTTTCATGAATGGTCAAAATTTTCACCAGAATCACATACCGCGGGTCTAAGTTTATTTCTGATTTGGGTCAAAAATTGAAAAGTGCTTTTTGTCACGTTTCTGAGCAAAATTTGGCCCAATTTACCATGCCCATGCATTTTCCCACTCGTTTGAGTAATTTTTCATGGAAAAAACAAGGTTTCATGAATGGTCAAAATTTTCACCAGAATCACATACCGCGGGTCTACGTTTTTATCTGATTTGGGACAAAAATTGAAAAGTGCTTTTTGTCACATTTCTGAGCAAAATTTGGCCCAAATTTACCATGCCCATGCATTTTCCCACTTGTTTGAGTAATTTTTCATGGAAAAAACAAGGTTTCATGAATGGTCAAAATTTTCACCAGAATCACATACCGCGGGTCTAAGTTTATTTCTGATTTGGGTCAAAAATTGAAAAGTGCTTTTTGTCACGTTTCTGAGCAAAATTTGGCCCAATTTACCATGCCCATGCATTTTCCCACTCGTTTGAGTAATTTTTCATGGAAAAAACAAGGTTTCATGAATGGTCAAAATTTTCACCAGAATCACATACCACGGGTCTACGTTTTTTTCTGATTTGGGACAAAAATTGAAAAGTGCTTTGTGTCACATTTCTGAGCAAAATTTGGCCCAATTTACCATGCCCATGCATTTTCCCACTTGTTTGAGTAATTTTTCATGGAAAAAACAAGGTTTCATGAATGGTCAAAATTTTCACCAGAATCACATACCGCGGGTCTACGTTTTTTTCTGATTTGGGTCAAAAATTGAAAAGTGCTTTTTGTCATGTTTCTCAGCAAAATTTGGCCCAATTTACCATGCCCATACATTTTCCCACTCGTTTGAGTAATTTTTCATGGAAAAAACAAGGTTTCATGAATGGTCAAAATTTTCACCAGAATCACATACCGCGGGTCTACGTTTTTTTCTGATTTGGGTAAAAAATTGAAAAGTGCTTTTTGTCACGTTTCTGAGCAAAATTTGGCCCAATTTACCATGCCCATGCATTGTCCCGCTTGTTTGAGTAATTTTTCATGGAAAAAACATGGTTTCATGAATGGTCAAAATTTTCACCAGAATCACATACCGCGGGTCTACGTTTTTATCTGATTTGGGACAAAAATTGAAAAGTGCTTTTTGTCACATTTCTGAGCAAAATTTGGCCCAAATTTACCATGCCCATGCATTTTCCCACTTGTTTGAGTAATTTTTCATGGAAAAAACAAGGTTTCATGAATGGTCAAAATTTTCACCAGAATCACATACCGCGGGTCTAAGTTTATTTCTGATTTGGGTCAAAAATTGAAAAGTGCTTTTTGTCACGTTTCTGAGCAAAATTTGGCCCAATTTACCATGCCCATGCATTTTCCCACTCGTTTGAGTAATTTTTCATGGAAAAAACAAGGTTTCATGAATGGTCAAAATTTTCACCAGAATCACATACCACGGGTCTACGTTTTTTTCTGATTTGGGACAAAAATTGAAAAGTGCTTTGTGTCACATTTCTGAGCAAAATTTGGCCCAATTTACCATGCCCATGCATTTTCCCACTTGTTTGAGTAATTTTTCATGGAAAAAACAAGGTTTCATGAATGGTCAAAATTTTCACCAGAATCACATACCGCGGGTCTACGTTTTTTTCTGATTTGGGTCAAAAATTGAAAAGTGCTTTTTGTCATGTTTCTCAGCAAAATTTGGCCCAATTTACCATGCCCATGCATTTTCCCACTCGTTTGAGTAATTTGTCATGGAAAAAACAAGGTTTCATGAATGGTCAAAATTTTCACCAGAATCACATACCGCGGGTCTACGTTTTTTTCTGATTTGGGTCAAAAATTTAAAAGTGCTTTTTGTCACGTTTCTGAGCAAAATTTGGCCCAATTTACCATGCCCATACATTTTCCCACTCGTTTGAGTAATTTTTCATGGAAAAAACAAGGTTTCATGAATGGTCAAAATTTTCACCAGAATCACATACCGCGGGTCTACGTTTTATTCTGATTTGGGTCAAAAATTGAAAAGTGCTTTTTGTCACGTTTCTGAGCAAAATTTGGCCCAATTTACCATGTCCATGCATTTTCCCACTCGTTTGAGTAATTTTTCATGGAAAAAACAAGGTTTCATGAATGGTCAAAATTTTCACCAGAATCACATACCGCGGGTCTACGTTTTTTTCTGATTTGGGACAAAAATTGAAAAGTGCTTTGTGTCACATTTCTGAGCAAAATTTGGCCCAATTTACCATGCCCATGCATTTTCCCACTTGTTTGAGTAATTTTTCATGGAAAAAACAAGGTTTCATGAATGGTCAAAATTTTCACCAGAATCACATACCGCGGGTCTACGTTTTTTTCTGATTTGGGTCAAAAATTGAAAAGTGCTTTTTGTCACGTTTCTCAGCAAAATTTGGCCCAATTTACCATGCCCATGCATTTTCCCACTCGTTTGAGTAATTTGTCATGGAAAAAACAAGGTTTCATGAATGGTCAAAATTTTCACCAGAATCACATTCCGCGGGTCTACGTTTTTTTCTGATTTGGGTCAAAAATTGAAAAGTGCTTTTTGTCAAGTTTCTGAGCAAAATTTGGCCCAATTTACCATGCCCATGCATTTCCCCACTCGTTTGAGTAATTTTTCATGGAAAAAACAAGGTTTCATGAATGGTCAAAATTTTCACCAGAATCACATACCACGGGTCTACGTTTTTATCTGATTTGTGTAAAAAATTGAAAAGTGCTTTTTGTCACATTTCTGAGCAAAATTTGGCCCAATTTACCATGCCCATGCATTTTCCCACTTGTTTGAGTAATTTGTCATGGAAAAAACAAGGTTTCATGAATGGTCAAAATTTTCACCAGAATCACATACCGTGGGTCTACTTTTTTTTCTGATTTGGGTCAAAAATTGAAAAGTGCTTTTTGTCACATTTCTGAGCAAAATTTGGCCCAATTTACCATGCCCATGCATTGTCCCACTTGTTTGAGTAATTTTTCATGGAAAAAACAAGGTTTCATGAATGGTCAAAATTTTCACCAGAATCACATACCGCGGGTCTACGTTTTTTTCTGATTTGGGTCAAAAATTGAAAAGTGCTTTTTGTCACGTTTCTGAGCAAAATTTGGCCCAATTTACCATGCCCATGCATTTTCCCACTCGTTTGAGTAATTCGTCATGGAAAAAACAAGGTTTCATGAATGGTCAAAATTTTCACCAGAATCACATTCCGCGGGTCTACTTTTTTTTCTGATTTGGGTCAAAAATTTAAAAGTGCTTTTTGTCACATTTCTGAGCAAAATTTGGCCCAATTTACCTTGCCCATGCATTGTCCCACTTGTTTGAGTAATTTTTCATGGAAAAAACAAGGTTTCATGAATGGTCAAAATTTTCACCAGAATCACATACCGCAGGTCTACGTTTTTTTCTGATTTGGGTCAAAAATTTAAAAGTGCTTTTTGTCACGTTTCTGAGCAAAATTTGGCCCAATTTACCATGCCCATACATTTTCCCACTCGTTTGAGTAATTTTTCATGGAAAAAACAAGGTTTCATGAATGGTCAAAATTTTCACCAGAATCACATACCGCGGGTCTAAGTTTATTTCTGATTTGGGTCAAAAATTGAAAAGTGCTTTTTGTCACGTTTCTGAGCAAAATTTGGCCCAATTTACCATGCCCATGCATTTTCCCACTCGTTTGAGTAATTTTTCATGGAAAAAACAAGGTTTCATGAATGGTCAAAATTTTCACCAGAATCACATACCGCGGGTCTACGTTTTCTTCTGATTTGGGACAAAAATTGAAAAGTGCTTTTTGTCACATTTCTGAGCAAAATTTGGCCCAATTTACCATGCCCATGCATTTTCCCACTTGTTTGAGTAATTTTTCATGGAAAAAACAAGGTTTCATGAATGGTCAAAATTTTCACCAGAATCACATACCGCGGGTCTACGTTTTATTCTGATTTGGGTCAAAAATTGAAAAGTGCTTTTTGTCACGTTTCTGAGCAAAATTTGGCCCAATTTACCATGTCCATGCATTTTCCCACTCGTTTGAGTAATTTTTCATGGAAAAAACAAGGTTTCATGAATGGTCAAAATTTTCACCAGAATCACATACCGCGGGTCTACGTTTTTTTCTGATTTGGGACAAAAATTGAAAAGTGCTTTGTGTCACATTTCTGAGCAAAATTTGGCCCAATTTACCATGCCCATGCATTTTCCCACTTGTTTGAGTAATTTTTCATGGAAAAAACAAGGTTTCATGAATGGTCAAAATTTTCACCAGAATCACATACCGCGGGTCTACGTTTTTTTCTGATTTGGGTCAAAAATTTAAAAGTGCTTTTTGTCACGTTTCTCAGCAAAATTTGGCCCAATTTACCATGCCCATGCATTTTCCCACTCGTTTGAGTAATTTGTCATGGAAAAAACAAGGTTTCATGAATGGTCAAAATTTTCACCAGAATCACATTCCGCGGGTCTACGTTTTTTTCTGATTTGGGTCAAAAATTGAAAAGTGCTTTTTGTCAAGTTTCTGAGCAAAATTTGGCCCAATTTACCATGCCCATGCATTTTCCCACTTGTTTGAGTAATTTGTCATGGAAAAAACAAGGTTTCATGAATGGTCAAAATTTTCACCAGAATCACATACCGCGGGTCTACTTTTTTTTCTGATTTGGGTTAAAAATTGAAAAGTGCTTTTTGTCACATTTCTGAGCAAAATTTGGCCCAATTTACCATGCCCATGCATTGTCCCACTTGTTTGAGTAATTTTTCATGGAAAAAACAAGGTTTCATGAATGGTCAAAATTTTCACCAGAATCACATACCGCGGGTCTACGTTTTTTTCTGATTTGGGTCAAAAATTGAAAAGTGCTTTTTGTCACGTTTCTGAGCAAAATTTGGCCCAATTTACCATGCCCATGCATTTTCCCACTCGTTTGAGTAATTTGTCATGGAAAAAACAAGGTTTCATGAATGGTCAAAATTTTCACCAGAATCACATTCCGCGGGTCTACTTTTTTTTCTGATTTGGGTCAAAAATTGAAAAGTGCTTTTTGTCACATTTCTGAGCAAAATTTGGCCCAATTTACCTTGCCCATGCATTGTCCCACTTGTTTGAGTAATTTTTCATGGAAAAAACAAGGTTTCATGAATGGTCAAAATTTTCACCAGAATCACATACCGCGGGTCTACGTTTTATTCTGATTTGGGTCAAAAATTGAAAAGTGCTTTTTGTCACGTTTCTGAGCAAAATTTGGCCCAATTTACCATGTCCATGCATTTTCCCACTCGTTTGAGTAATTTTTCATGGAAAAAACAAGGTTTCATGAATGGTCAAAATTTTCACCAGAATCACATACCGCGGGTCTACGTTTTTTTCTGATTTGGGACAAAAATTGAAAAGTGCTTTGTGTCACATTTCTGAGCAAAATTTGGCCCAATTTACCATGCCCATGCATTTTCCCACTTGTTTGAGTAATTTTTCATGGAAAAAACAAGGTTTCATGAATGGTCAAAATTTTCACCAGAATCACATACCGCGGGTCTACGTTTTTTTCTGATTTGGGTCAAAAATTGAAAAGTGCTTTTTGTCACGTTTCTCAGCAAAATTTGGCCCAATTTACCATGCCCATGCATTTTCCCACTCGTTTGAGTAATTTGTCATGGAAAAAACAAGGTTTCATGAATGGTCAAAATTTTCACCAGAATCACATTCCGCGGGTCTACGTTTTTTTCTGATTTGGGTCAAAAATTGAAAAGTGCTTTTTGTCAAGTTTCTGAGCAAAATTTGGCCCAATTTACCATGCCCATGCAATTCCCCACTCGTTTGAGTAATTTTTCATGGAAAAAACAAGGTTTCATGAATGGTCAAAATTTTCACCAGAATCACATACCACGGGTCTACGTTTTTATCTGATTTGGGTAAAAAATTGAAAAGTGCTTTTTGTCACATTTCTGAGCAAAATTTGGCCCAATTTACCATGCCCATGCATTTTCCCACTTGTTTGAGTAATTTGTCATGGAAAAAACAAGGTTTCATGAATGGTCAAAATTTTCACCAGAATCACATTCCGCGGGTCTACTTTTTTTTCTGATTTGGGTCAAAAATTGAAAAGTGCTTTTTGTCACATTTCTGAGCAAAATTTGGCCCAATTTACCTTGCCCATGCATTGTCCCACTTGTTTGAGTAATTTTTCATGGAAAAAACAAGGTTTCATGAATGGTCAAAATTTTCACCAGAATCACATACCGCAGGTCTACGTTTTTTTCTGATTTGGGTCAAAAATTTAAAAGTGCTTTTTGTCACGTTTCTGAGCAAAATTTGGCCCAATTTACCATGCCCATACATTTTCCCACTCGTTTGAGTAATTTTTCATGGAAAAAACAAGGTTTCATGAATGGTCAAAATTTTCACCAGAATCACATACCGCGGGTCTAAGTTTATTTCTGATTTGGGTCAAAAATTGAAAAGTGCTTTTTGTCACGTTTCTGAGCAAAATTTGGCCCAATTTACCATGCCCATGCATTTTCCCACTCGTTTGAGTAATTTTTCATGGAAAAAACAAGGTTTCATGAATGGTCAAAATTTTCACCAGAATCACATACCGCGGGTCTACGTTTTCTTCTGATTTGGGACAAAAATTGAAAAGTGCTTTTTGTCACATTTCTGAGCAAAATTTGGCCCAATTTACCATGCCCATGCATTTTCCCACTTGTTTGAGTAATTTTTCATGGAAAAAACAAGGTTTCATGAATGGTCAAAATTTTCACCAGAATCACATACCGCGGGTCTACGTTTTATTCTGATTTGGGTCAAAAATTGAAAAGTGCTTTTTGTCACGTTTCTGAGCAAAATTTGGCCCAATTTACCATGTCCATGCATTTTCCCACTCGTTTGAGTAATTTTTCATGGAAAAAACAAGGTTTCATGAATGGTCAAAATTTTCACCAGAATCACATACCGCGGGTCTACGTTTTTTTCTGATTTGGGACAAAAATTGAAAAGTGCTTTGTGTCACATTTCTGAGCAAAATTTGGCCCAATTTACCATGCCCATGCATTTTCCCACTTGTTTGAGTAATTTTTCATGGAAAAAACAAGGTTTCATGAATGGTCAAAATTTTCACCAGAATCACATACCGCGGGTCTACGTTTTTTTCTGATTTGGGTCAAAAATTGAAAAGTGCTTTTTGTCACGTTTCACAGCAAAATTTGGCCCAATTTACCATGCCCATGCATTTTCCCACTCGTTTGAGTAATTTGTCATGGAAAAAACAAGGTTTCATGAATGGTCAAAATTTTCACCAGAATCACATTCCGCGGGTGTACGTTTTTTTCTGATTTGGGTCAAAAATTGAAAAGTGCTTTTTGTCAAGTTTCTGAGCAAAATTTGGCCCAATTTACCATGCCCATGCATTGTCCCGCTTGTTTGAGTAATTTTTCATGGAAAAAACAAGGTTTCATGAATGGTCAAAATTTTCACCAGAATCACATACCGCGGGTCTACGTTTTTTTCTGATTTGGGTCAAAAATTTAAAAGTGCTTTTTGTCACGTTTCTGAGCAAAATTTGGCCCAATTTACCATGCCCATGCATTTTCCCACTCGTTTGAGTAATTTTTCATGGAAAAAACAAGGTTTCATGAATGGTCAAAATTTTCACCAGAATCACATACCGCGGGTCTACGTTTTCTTCTGATTTGGGACAAAAATTGAAAAGTGCTTTTTGTCACATTTCTGAGCAAAATTTGGCCCAATTTACCATGCCCATGCATTTTCCCACTTGTTTGAGTAATTTTTCATGGAAAAAACAAGGTTTCATGAATGGTCAAAATTTTCACCAGAATCACATACCGCGGGTCTACGTTTTATTCTGATTTGGGTCAAAAATTGAAAAGTGCTTTTTGTCACGTTTCTGAGCAAAATTTGGCCCAATTTACCATGTCCATGCATTTTCCCACTCGTTTGAGTAATTTTTCATGGAAAAAACAAGGTTTCATGAATGGTCAAAATTTTCACCAGAATCACATACCGCGGGTCTACGTTTTTTTCTGATTTGGGACAAAAATTGAAAAGTGCTTTGTGTCACATTTCTGAGCAAAATTTGGCCCAATTTACCATGCCCATGCATTTTCCCACTTGTTTGAGTAATTTTTCATGGAAAAAACAAGGTTTCATGAATGGTCAAAATTTTCACCAGAATCACATACCGCGGGTCTACGTTTTTTTCTGATTTGGGTCAAAAATTGAAAAGTGCTTTTTGTCACGTTTCTCAGCAAAATTTGGCCCAATTTACCATGCCCATGCATTTTCCCACTCGTTTGAGTAATTTGTCATGGAAAAAACAAGGTTTCATGAATGGTCAAAATTTTCACCAGAATCACATTCCGCGGGTCTACATTTTTTTCTGATTTGGGTCAAAAATTGAAAAGTGCTTTTTGTCAAGTTTCTGAGCAAAATTTGGCCCAATTTACCATGCCCATGCATTTCCCCACTCGTTTGAGTAATTTTTCATGGAAAAAACAAGGTTTCATGAATGGTCAAAATTTTCACCAGAATCACATACCACGGGTCTACGTTTTTATCTGATTTGGGTAAAAAATTGAAAAGTGCTTTTTGTCACATTTCTGAGCAAAATTTGGTCCAATTTACCATGCCCATGCATTTTCCCACTTGTTTGAGTAATTTGTCATGGAAAAAACAAGGTTTCATGAATGGTCAAAATTTTCACCAGAATCACATACCGTGGGTCTACTTTTTTTTCTGATTTGGGTCAAAAATTGAAAAGTGCTTTGTGTCACATTTCTGAGCAAAATTTGGCCCAATTTACCATGCCCATGCATTGTCCCACTTGTTTGAGTAATTTTTCATGGAAAAAACAAGGTTTCATGAATGGTCAAAATTTTCACCAGAATCACATACCGCGGGTCTACGTTTTTTTCTGATTTGGGTCAAAAATTGAAAAGTGCTTTTTGTCACGTTTCTGAGCAAAATTTGGCCCAATTTACCATGCCCATGCATTTTCCCACTCGTTTGAGTAATTTGTCATGGAAAAAACAAGGTTTCATGAATGGTCAAAATTTTCACCAGAATCACATTCCGCGGGTCTACTTTTTTTTCTGATTTGGGTCAAAAATTGAAAAGTGCTTTTTGTCACATTTCTGAGCAAAATTTGGCCCAATTTACCATGCCCATGCATTTTCCCACTCGTTTGAGTAATTTTTCATGGAAAAAACAAGGTTTCATGAATGGTCAAAATTTTCACCAGAATCATATACCGCGGGTCTACGTTTTCTTCTGATTTGGGACAAAAATTGAAAAGTGCTTTTTGTCACATTTCTGAGCAAAATTTGGCCCAATTTACCATGCCCATGCATTTTCCCACTTGTTTGAGTAATTTTTCATGGAAAAAACAAGGTTTCATGAATGGTCAAAATTTTCACCAGAATCACATACCGCGGGTCTACGTTTTATTCTGATTTGGGTCAAAAATTGAAAAGTGCTTTTTGTCACGTTTCTGAGCAAAATTTGGCCCAATTTACCATGTCCATGCATTTTCCCACTCGTTTGAGTAATTTTTCATGGAAAAAACAAGGTTTCATGAATGGTCAAAATTTTCACCAGAATCACATACCGCGGGTCTACGTTTTTTTCTGATTTGGGACAAAAATTGAAAAGTGCTTTGTGTCACATTTCTGAGCAAAATTTGGCCCAATTTACCATGCCCATGCATTTTCCCACTTGTTTGAGTAATTTTTCATGGAAAAAACAAGGTTTCATGAATGGTCAAAATTTTCACCAGAATCACATTCCGCGGGTCTACGTTTTTTTCTGATTTGGGTCAAAAATTGAAAAGTGCTTTTTGTCAAGTTTCTGAGCAAAATTTGGCCCAATTTACCATGCCCATGCATTTCCCCACTCGTTTGAGTAATTTTTCATGGAAAAAACAAGGTTTCATGAATGGTCAAAATTTTCACCAGAATCACATACCACGGGTCTACGTTTTTATCTGATTTGGGTAAAAAATTGAAAAGTGCTTTTTGTCACATTTCTGAGCAAAATTTGGCCCAATTTACCATGCCCATGCATTTTCCCACTTGTTTGAGTAATTTGTCATGGAAAAAACAAGGTTTCATGAATGGTCAAAATTTTCACCAGAATCACATACCGTGGGTCTACTTTTTTTTCTGATTTGGGTCAAAAATTGAAAAGTGCTTTTTGTCACATTTCTGAGCAAAATTTGGCCCAATTTACCATGCCCATGCATTGTCCCACTTGTTTGAGTAATTTTTCATGGAAAAAACAAGGTTTCATGAATGGTCAAAATTTTCACCAGAATCACATACCGCGGGTCTACGTTTTTTTCTGATTTGGGTCAAAAATTGAAAAGTGCTTTTTGTCACGTTTCTGAGCAAAATTTGGCCCAATTTACAATGCCCATACATTTTCCCACTCGTTTGAGTAATTTTTCATGGAAAAAACAAGGTTTCATGAATGGTCAAAATTTTCACCAGAATCACATACCGCGGGTCTACGTTTTTTTCTGATTTGGGTAAAAAATTGAAAAGTGCTTTTTGTCACGTTTCTGAGCAAAATTTGGCCCAATTTACCATGCCCATGCATTGTCCCGCTTGTTTGAGTAATTTTTCATGGAAAAAACATGGTTTCATGAATGGTCAAAATTTTCACCGGAATCACATACCGCGGGTCTACGTTTTTTTCTGATTTGGGACAAAAATTGAAAAGCGCTTTTTGTCACATTTCTGAGCAAAATTTGGCCCAATTTACCATGCCCATGCATTTTCCCACTTGTTTGAGTAATTTTTCATGGAAAAAACAAGGTTTCATGAATGGTCAAAATTTTCACCAGAATCACATTCCGCGGGTCTACTTTTTTTTCTGATTTGGGTCAAAAATTGAAAAGTGCTTTTTGTCACATTTCTGAGCAAAATTTGGCCCAATTTACCATGCCCATGCATTGTCCCACTTGTTTGAGTAATTTTTCATGGAAAAAACAAGGTTTCATGAATGGTCAAAATTTTCACCAGAATCACATACCGCGGGTCTACGTTTTTTTCTGATTTGGGTCAAAAATTTAAAAGTGCTTTTTGTCACGTTTCTGAGCAAAATTTGGCCCAATTTACCATGCCCATACATTTTCCCACTCGTTTGAGTAATTTTTCATGGAAAAAACAAGGTTTCATGAATGGTCAAAATTTTCACCAGAATCACATACCGCGGGTCTACGTTTTTTTCTGATTTGGGTAAAAAATTGAAAAGTGCTTTTTGTCACGTTTCTGAGCAAAATTTGGCCCAATTTACCATGCCCATGCATTGTCCCGCTTGTTTGAGTAATTTTTCATGGAAAAAACATGGTTTCATGAATGGTCAAAATTTTCACCAGAATCACATACCGCGGGTCTACGTTTTTTTCTGATTTGGGACAAAAATTGAAAAGTGCTTTTTGTCACATTTCTGAGCAAAATTTGGCCCAATTTACCATGCCCATGCATTTTCCCACTTGTTTGAGTAATTTGTCATGGAAAAAACAAGGTTTCATGAATGGTCAAAATTTTCACCAGAATCACATACCGTGGGTCTACTTTTTTTTCTGATTTGGGTCAAAAATTGAAAAGTGCTTTTTGTCACATTTCTGAGCAAAATTTGGCCCAATTTACCATGCCCATGCATTGTCCCACTTGTTTGAGTAATTTTTCATGGAAAAAACAAGGTTTCATGAATGGTCAAAATTTTCACCAGAATCACATACCGCGGGTCTACGTTTTTTTCTGATTTGGGTCAAAAATTGAAAAGTGCTTTTTGTCACGTTTCTGAGCAAAATTTGGCCCAATTTACCATGCCCATGCATTTTCCCACTCGTTTGAGTAATTTGTCATGGAAAAAACAAGGTTTCATGAATGGTCAAAATTTTCACCAGAATCACATACCGCGGGTCTACGTTTTTTTCTGATTTGGGTCAAAAATTTAAAAGTGCTTTTTGTCACGTTTCTGAGCAAAATTTGGCCCAATTTACCATGCCCATACATTGTCCCACTCGTTTGAGTAATTTTTCATGGAAAAAACAAGGTTTCATGAATGGTCAAAATTTTCACCAGAATCACATACCGCGGGTCTAAGTTTATTTCTGATTTGGGTCAAAAATTGAAAAGTGCTTTTTGTCACGTTTCTGAGCAAAATTTGGCCCAATTTACCATGCCCATGCATTTTCCCACTCGTTTGAGTAATTTTTCATGGAAAAAACAAGGTTTCATGAATGGTCAAAATTTTCACCAGAATCACATACCGCGGGTCTACGTTTTTTTCTGATTTGGGTCAAAAATTGAAAAGTGCTTTTTGTCACGTTTCTGAGCAAAATTTGGCCCAATTTACCATGCCCATACATTTTCCCACTCGTTTGAGTAATTTTTCATGGAAAAAACAAGGTTTCATGAATGGTCAAAATTTTCACCAGAATCACATACCGCGGGTCTACGTTTTTTTCTGATTTTGGTAAAAAATTGAAAAGTGCTTTTTATCACGTTTCTGAGCAAAATTTGGCCCAATTTACCATGCCCATGCATTGTCCCGCTTGTTTGAGTAATTTTTCATGGAAAAAACATGGTTTCATGAATGGTCAAAATTTTCACCAGAATCACATACCGCGGGTCTACGTTTTTTTCTGATTTGGGACAAAAATTGAAAAGCGCTTTTTGTCACATTTCTGAGCAAAATTTGGCCCAATTTACCATGCCCATGCATTTTCCCACTTGTTTGAGTAATTTTTCATGGAAAAAACAAGGTTTCATGAATGGTCAAAATTTTCACCAGAATCACATTCCGCGGGTCTACTTTTTTTTCTGATTTGGGTCAAAAATTGAAAAGTGCTTTTTGTCACATTTCTGAGCAAAATTTGGCCCAATTTACCATGCCCATGCATTGTCCCACTTGTTTGAGTAATTTTTCATGGAAAAAACAAGGTTTCATGAATTGTCAAAATTTTCACCAGAATCACATACCGCGGGTCTACGTTTTTTTCTGATTTGGGTCAAAAATTTAAAAGTGCTTTTTGTCACGTTTCTGAGCAAAATTTGGCCCAATTTACCATGCCCATACATTTTCCCACTCGTTTGAGTAATTTTTCATGGAAAAAACAAGGTTTCATGAATGGTCAAAATTTTCACCAGAATCACATACCGCGGGTCTACGTTTTTTTCTGATTTGGGTAAAAAATTGAAAAGTGCTTTTTGTCACGTTTCTGAGCAAAATTTGGCCCAATTTACCATGCCCATGCATTGTCCCGCTTGTTTGAGTAATTTTTCATGGAAAAAACATGGTTTCATGAATGGTCAAAATTTTCACCAGAATCACATACCGCGGGTCTACGTTTTTTTCTGATTTGGGACAAAAATTGAAAAGTGCTTTTTGTCACATTTCTGAGCAAAATTTGGCCCAATTTACCATGCCCATGCATTTTCCCACTTGTTTGAGTAATTTGTCATGGAAAAAACAAGGTTTCATGAATGGTCAAAATTTTCACCAGAATCACATACCGTGGGTCTACTTTTTTTTCTGATTTGGGTCAAAAATTGAAAAGTGCTTTTTGTCACATTTCTGAGCAAAATTTGGCCCAATTTACCATGCCCATGCATTGTCCCACTTGTTTGAGTAATTTTTCATGGAAAAAACAAGGTTTCATGAATGGTCAAAATTTTCACCAGAATCACATACCGCGGGTCTACGTTTTTTTCTGATTTGGGTCAAAAATTGAAAAGTGCTTTTTGTCACGTTTCTGAGCAAAATTTGGCCCAATTTACCATGCCCATGCATTTTCCCACTCGTTTGAGTAATTTGTCATGGAAAAAACAAGGTTTCATGAATGGTCAAAATTTTCACCAGAATCACATTCCGCGGGTCTACTTTTTTTTCTGATTTGGGTCAAAAATTGAAAAGTGCTTTTTGTCACATTTCTGAGCAAAATTTGGCCCAATTTACCTTGCCCATGCATTGTCCAACTTGTTTGAGTAATTTTTCATGGAAAAAACAAGGTTTCATGAATGGTCAAAATTTTCACCAGAATCACATACCGCGGGTCTACGTTTTTTTCTGATTTGGGTCAAAAATTTAAAAGTGCTTTTTGTCACGTTTCTGAGCAAAATTTGGCCCAATTTACCATGCCCATACATTGTCCCACTCGTTTGAGTAATTTTTCATGGAAAAAACAAGGTTTCATGAATGGTCAAAATTTTCACCAGAATCACATACCGCGGGTCTAAGTTTATTTCTGATTTGGGTCAAAAATTGAAAAGTGCTTTTTGTCACGTTTCTGAGCAAAATTTGGCCCAATTTACCATGCCCATGCATTTTCCCACTCGTTTGAGTAATTTTTCATGGAAAAAACAAGGTTTCATGAATGGTCAAAATTTTCACCAGAATCACATACCGCGGGTCTACGTTTTCTTCTGATTTGGGACAAAAATTGAAAAGTGCTTTTTGTCACATTTCTGAGCAAAATTTGGCCCAATTTACCATGCCCATGCATTTTCCCACTTGTTTGAGTAATTTTTCATGGAAAAAACAAGGTTTCATGAATGGTCAAAATTTTCACCAGAATCACATACCGCGGGTCTACGTTTTTTTCTGATTTGGGTCAAAAATTGAAAAGTGCTTTTTGTCACGTTTCTGAGCAAAATTTGGCCCAATTTACCATGTCCATGCATTTTCCCACTCGTTTGAGTAATTTTTCATGGAAAAAACAAGGTTTCATGAATGGTCAAAATTTTCACCAGAATCACATACCGCGGGTCTACGTTTTTTTCTGATTTGGGACAAAAATTGAAAAGTGCTTTGTGTCACATTTCTGAGCAAAATTTGGCCCAATTTACCATGCCCATGCATTTTCCCACTTGTTTGAGTAATTTTTCATGGAAAAAACAAGGTTTCATGAATGGTCAAAATTTTCACCAGAATCACATTCCGCGGGTCTACGTTTTTTTCTGATTTGGGTCAAAAATTGAAAAGTGCTTTTTGTCAAGTTTCTGAGCAAAATTTGGCCCAATTTACCATGCCCATGCATTTCCCCACTCGTTTGAGTAATTTTTCATGGAAAAAACAAGGTTTCATGAATGGTCAAAATTTTCACCAGAATCACATTCCGCGGGTCTACGTTTTTATCTGATTTGGGTAAAAAATTGAAAAGTGCTTTTTGTCACATTTCTGAGCAAAATTTGGCCCAATTTACCATGCCCATGCATTTTCCCACTTGTTTGAGTAATTTGTCATGGAAAAAACAAGGTTTCATGAATGGTCAAAATTTTTACCAGAATCACATACCGTGGGTCTACTTTTTTTTCTGATTTGGGTCAAAAATTGAAAAGTGCTTTTTGTCACATTTCTGAGCAAAATTTGGCCCAATTTACCATGCCCATGCATTGTCCCACTTGTTTGAGTAATTTTTCATGGAAAAAACAAGGTTTCATGAATGGTCAAAATTTTCACCAGAATCACATACCGCGGGTCTACGTTTTTTTCTGATTTGGGTCAAAAATTGAAAAGTGCTTTTTGTCACGTTTCTGAGCAAAATTTGGCCCAATTTACCATGCCCATACATTTTCCCACTCGTTTGAGTAATTTTTCATGGAAAAAACAAGGTTTCATGAATGGTCAAAATTTTCACCAGAATCACATACCGCGGGTCTACGTTTTTTTCTGATTTGGGTAAAAAATTGAAAAGTGCTTTTTGTCACGTTTCTGAGCAAAATTTGGCCCAATTTACCATGCCCATGCATTGTCCCGCTTGTTTGAGTAATTTTTCATGGAAAAAACATGGTTTCATGAATGGTCAAAATTTTCACCAGAATCACATACCGCGGGTCTACGTTTTTTTCTGATTTGGGACAAAAATTGAAAAGTGCTTTTTGTCACGTTTCTGAGCAAAATTTGGCCCAATTTACCATGCCCATGCATTTTCCCACTCGTTTGAGTAATTTGTCATGGAAAAAACAAGGTTTCATGAATGATCAAAATTTTCACCAGAATTTCATTCCGCGGGTCTACTTTTTTTTCTGATTTGGGTCAAAAATTAAAAAGTGCTTTTTGTCACATTTCTGAGCAAAATTTGGCCCAATTTACCATGCCCATACATTGTCCCACTTGTTTGAGTAATTTTTCATGGAAAAAACAAGGTTTCATGAATGGTCAAAATTTTCACCAGAATCACATACCGCGGGTCTACGTTTTTTTCTGATTTGGGTCAAAAATTGAAAAGTGCTTTTTGTCACGTTTCTGAGCAAAATTTGGCCCAATTTACCATGCCCATGCATTGTCCCACTTGTTTGAGTAATTTTTCATGGAAAAAACATGGTTTCATGAATGGTCAAAATTTTCACCAGAATCACATACCGCGGGTCTACGTTTTTTTCTGATTTGGGACAAAAATTGAAAAGCGCTTTTTGTCACATTTCTGAGCAAAATTTGGCCCAATTTACCATGCCCATGCACTTTCCCACTTGTTTGAGTAATTTTTCATGGAAAAAACAAGGTTTCATGAATGGTCAAAATTTTCACCAGAATCACATTCCGCGGGTCTACTTTTTTTTCTGATTTGGGTCAAAAATTGAAAAGTGCTTTTTGTCACATTTCTGAGCAAAATTTGGCCCAATTTACCATGCCCATGCATTGTCCCACTTGTTTGAGTAATTTTTCATGGAAAAAACAAGGTTTCATGAATGGTCAAAATTCTCACCAGAATCACATACCGCGGGTCTACGTTTTTTTCTGATTTGGGTCAAAAATTTAAAAGTGCTTTTTGTCACGTTTCTGAGCAAAATTTGGCCCAATTTACCATGCCCATACATTTTCCCACTCGTTTGAGTAATTTTTCATGGAAAAAACAAGGTTTCATGAATGGTCAAAATTTTCACCAGAATCACATACCGCGGGTCTACGTTTTTTTCTGATTTGGGTAAAAAATTGAAAAGTGCTTTTTGTCACGTTTCTGAGCAAAATTTGGCCCAATTTACCATGCCTATGCATTGTCCCGCTTGTTTGAGTAATTTTTCATGGAAAAAACATGGTTTCATGAATGGTCAAAATTTTCACCAGAATCACATACCGCGGGTCTACGTTTTTTTCTGATTTGGGACAAAAATTGAAAAGTGCTTTTTGTCACATTTCTGAGCAAAATTTGGCCCAAATTTACCATGCCCATGCATTTTCCCACTTGTTTGAGTAATTTTTCATGGAAAAAACAAGGTTTCATGAATGGTCAAAATTTTCAACAGAATCACATACCGCGGGTCTACGTTTTTTTCTGATTTGGGTCAAAAATTGAAAAGTGCTTTTTGTCACGTTTCTGAGCAAAATTTGGCCCAATTTACCATGCCCATGCATTTTCCCACTCGTTTGAGTAATTTGTCATGGAAAAAACAAGGTTTCATGAATGATCAAAATTTTCACCAGAATTTCATTCCGCGGGTCTACTTTTTTTTCTGATTTGGGTCAAAAATTGAAAAGTGCTTTTTGTCACATTTCTGAGCAAAATTTGGCCCAATTTACCATGCCCATGCATTGTCCCACTTGTTTGAGTAATTTTTCATGGAAAAAACAAGGTTTCATGAATGGTCAAAATTTTCACCAGAATCACATACCGCGGGTCTACGTTTTTTTCTGATTTGGGTCAAAAATTGAAAAGTGCTTTTTGTCACGTTTCTGAGCAAAATTTGGCCCAATTTACCATGCCCATACATTTTCCCACTCGTTTGAGTAATTTTTCATGGAAAAAACAAGGTTTCATGAATGGTCAAAATTTTCACCAGAATCACATACCGCGGGTCTACGTTTTTTTCTGATTTGGGACAAAAATTGAAAAGTGCTTTTTGTCACATTTCTGAGCAAAATTTGGCCCAATTTACCATGCCCATACATTTTCCCACTCGTTTGAGTAATTTTTCATGGAAAAAACAAGGTTTCATGAATGGTCAAAATTTTCACCAGAATCACATACCGCGGGTCTACTTTTTTTTCTGATTTGGGTCAAAAATTGAAAAGTGCTTTTTGTCACGTTTCTGAGCAAAATTTGGCCCAATTTACCATGTCCATGCATTTTCCCACTCGTTTGAGTAATTTTTCATGGAAAAAACAAGGTTTCATGAATGGTCAAAATTTTCACCAGAATCACATACCACGGGTCTACGTTTTTATCTGATTTGGGTAAAAAATTGAAAAGTGCTTTTTGTCACATTTCTGAGCAAAATTTGGCCCAATTTACCATGCCCATGCATTTTCCCACTCGTTTGAGTAATTTGTCATGGAAAAAACAAGGTTTCATGAATGGTCAAAATTTTCACCAGAATCACATACCGCGGGTCTACGTTTTTTTCTGATTTGGGACAAAAATTGAAAAGTGCTTTTTGTCACATTTCTGAGCAAAATTTGGCCCAATTTACCATGCCCATGCATTGTCCCGCTTGTTTGAGTAATTTTTCATGGAAAAAACATGGTTTCATGAATGGTCAAAATTTTCACCAGAATCACATACCGCGGGTCTACGTTTTTTTCTGATTTGGGACAAAAATTGAAAAGCGCTTTTTGTCACATTTCTGAGCAAAATTTGGCCCAATTTACCATGCCCATGCATTTTCCCACTTGTTTGAGTAATTTTTCATGGAAAAAACAAGGTTTCATGAATGGTCAAAATTTTCACCAGAATCACATTCCGCGGGTCTACTTTTTTTTCTGATTTGGGTCAAAAATTGAAAAGTGCTTTTTGTCACATTTCTGAGCAAAATTTGGCCCAATTTACCATGCCCATGCATTGTCCCACTTGTTTGAGTAATTTTTCATGGAAAAAACAAGGTTTCATGAATGGTCAAAATTTTCACCAGAATCACATACCGCGGGTCTACGTTTTTTTCTGATTTGGGTCAAAAATTTAAAAGTGCTTTTTGTCACGTTTCTGAGCAAAATTTGGCCCAATTTACCATGCCCATACATTTTCCCACTCGTTTGAGTAATTTTTCATGGAAAAAACAAGGATTCATGAATGGTCAAAATTTTCACCAGAATCACATACCGCGGGTCTACGTTTTTTTCTGATTTGGGTAAAAAATTGAAAAGTGCTTTTTGTCACGTTTCTGAGCAAAATTTGGCCCAATTTACCATGCCCATGCATTGTCCCGCTTGTTTGAGTAATTTTTCATGGAAAAAACATGGTTTCATGAATGGTCAAAATTTTCACCAGAATCACATACCGCGGGTCTACGTTTTATTCTGATTTGGGTCAAAAATTGAAAAGTGCTTTTTGTCACGTTTCTGAGCAAAATTTGGCCCAATTTACCATGTCCATGCATTTTCCCACTCGTTTGAGTAATTTTTCATGGAAAAAACAAGGTTTCATGAATGGTCAAAATTTTCACCAGAATCACATACCGCGGGTCTACGTTTTTTTCTGATTTGGGACAAAAATTGAAAAGTGCTTTGTGTCACATTTCTGAGCAAAATTTGGCCCAATTTACCATGCCCATGCATTTTCCCACTTGTTTGAGTAATTTTTCATGGAAAAAACAAGGTTTCATGAATGGTCAAAATTTTCACCAGAATCACATACCGCGGGTCTACGTTTTTTTCTGATTTGGGTCAAAAATTGAAAAGTGCTTTTTGTCACGTTTCTCAGCAAAATTTGGCCCAATTTACCATGCCAATGCATTTTCCCACTCGTTTGAGTAATTTGTCATGGAAAAAACATGGTTTCATGAATGGTCAAAATTTTCACCAGAATCACATTCCGCGGGTCTACGTTTTTTTCTGATTTGGGTCAAAAATTGAAAAGTGCTTTTTGTCAAGTTTCTGAGCAAAATTTGGCCCAATTTACCATGCCCATGCATTTCCACACTCGTTTGAGTAATTTTTCATGGAAAAAACAAGGTTTCATGAATGGTCAAAATTTTCACCAGAATCACATACCACGGGTCTACGTTTTTATCTGATTTGGGTAAAAAATTGAAAAGTGCTTTTTGTCACATTTCTGAGCAAAATTTGGCCCAATTTACCATGCCCATGCATTTTCCCACTTGTTTGAGTAATTTGTCATGGAAAAAACAAGGTTTCATGAATGGTCAAAATTTTCACCAGAATCACATACCGTGGGGCTACTTTTTTTTCTGATTTGGGTCAAAAATTGAAAAGTGCTTTTTGTCACATTTCTGAGCAAAATTTGGCCCAATTTACCATGCCCATGCATTGTCCCACTTGTTTGAGTAATTTTTCATGGAAAAAACAAGGTTTCATGAATGGTCAAAATTTTCACCAGAATCACATACCGCGGGTCTACGTTTTTTTCTGATTTGGGTCAAAAATTGAAAAGTGCTTTTTGTCACGTTTCTGAGCAAAATTTGGCCCAATTTACCATGCCCATACATTTTCCCACTCGTTTGAGTAATTTTTCATGGAAAAAACAAGGTTTCATGAATGGTCAAAATTTTCACCAGAATCACATACCGCGGGTCTACGTTTTTTTCTGATTTGGGTAAAAAATTGAAAAGTGCTTTTTGTCACGTTTCTGAGCAAAATTTGGCCCAATTTACCATGCCCATGCATTGTCCCGCTTGTTTGAGTAATTTTTCATGGAAAAAACAAGGTTTCATGAATGGTCAAAATTTTCACCAGAATCACATACCGCGGGTCTACGTTTTTTTCTGATTTGGGTCAAAAATTTAAAAGTGCTTTTTGTCACGTTTCTGAGCAAAATTTGGCCCAATTTACCATGCCCATAAATTTTCCCACTCGTTTGAGTAATTTTTCATGGAAAAAACAAGGTTTCATGAATGGTCAAAATTTTCACCAGAATCACATACCGCGGGTCTAAGTTTATTTCTGATTTGGGTCAAAAATTGAAAAGTGCTTTTTGTCACGTTTCTGAGCAAAATTTGGCCCAATTTACTATGCCCATGCATTTTCCCACTCGTTTGAGTAATTTGTCATGGAAAAAACAAGGTTTCATGAATGGTCAAAATTTTCACAAGAATCACATTCCGCGGGTCTACGTTTTTTTCTGATTTGGGTCAAAAATTGAAAAGTGCTTTTTGTCAAGTTTCTGAGCAAAATTTGGCCCAATTTACCATGCCCATGCATTTCCCCACTCGTTTGAGTAATTTTTCATGGAAAAAACAAGGTTTCATGAATGGTCAAAATTTTCACCAGAATCACATACCGTGGGTCTACTTTTTTTTCTGATTTGGGTCAAAAATTGAAAAGTGCTTTTTGTCACATTTCTGAGCAAAATTTGGCCCAATTTACCATGCCCATGCATTGTCCCACTTGTTTGAGTAATTTTTCATGGAAAAAACAAGGTTTCATGAATGGTCAAAATTTTCACCAGAATCACATACCGCGGGTCTACGTTTTTTTCTGATTTGGGTCAAAAATTGAAAAGTGCTTTTTGTCACGTTTCTGAGCAAAATTTGGCCCAATTTACCATGCCCATGCATTTTCCCACTCGTTTGAGTAATTTGTCATGGAAAAAACAAGGTTTCATGAATGGTCAAAATTTTCACCAGAATCACATTCCGCGGGTCTACTTTTTTTTCTGATTTGGGTCAAAAATTGAAAAGTGCTTTTTGTCACATTTCTGAGCAAAATTTGGCCCAATTTACCTTGCCCATGCATTGTCCCACTTGTTTGAGTAATTTTTCATGGAAAAAACAAGGTTTCATGAATGGTCAAAATTTTCACCAGAATCACATACCGCGGGTCTACGTTTTTTTCTGATTTGGGTCAAAAATTTAAAAGTGCTTTTTGTCACGTTTCTGAGCAAAATTTGGCCCAATTTACCATGCCCATACATTTTCCCACTCGTTTGAGTAATTTTTCATGGAAAAAACAAGGTTTCATGAATGGTCAAAATTTTCACCAGAATCACATACCGCGGGTCTAAGTTTATTTCTGATTTGGGTCAAAAATTGAAAAGTGCTTTTTGTCACGTTTCTGAGCAAAATTTGGCCCAATTTACCATGCCCATGCATTTTCCCACTCGTTTGAGTAATTTTTCATGGAAAAAACAAGGTTTCATGAATGGTCAAAATTTTCACCAGAATCATATACCGCGGGTCTACGTTTTCTTCTGATTTGGGACAAAAATTGAAAAGTGCTTTTTGTCACATTTCTGAGCAAAATTTGGCCCAATTTACTATGCCCATGCATTTTCCCACTTGTTTGAGTAATTTTTCATGGAAAAAACAAGGTTTCATGAATGGTCAAAATTTTCACCAGAATCACATACCGCGGGTCTACGTTTTATTCTGATTTGGGTCAAAAATTGAAAAGTGCTTTTTGTCACGTTTCTGAGCAAAATTTGGCCCAATTTACCATGTCCATGCATTTTCCCACTCGTTTGAGTAATTTTTCATGGAAAAAACAAGGTTTCATGAATGGTCAAAATTTTCACCAGAATCACATACCGCGGGTCTACGTTTTTTTCTGATTTGGGACAAAAATTGAAAAGTGCTTTGTGTCACATTTCTGAGCAAAATTTGGCCCAATTTACCATGCCCATGCATTTTCCCACTTGTTTGAGTAATTTTTCATGGAAAAAACAAGGTTTCATGAATGGTCAAAATTTTCACCAGAATCACATACCGCGGGTCTACGTTTTTTTCTGATTTGGGTCAAAAATTGAAAAGTGCTTTTTGTCACGTTTCTCAGCAAAATTTGGCCCAATTTACCATGCCCATGCATTTTCCCACTCGTTTGAGTAATTTGTCATGGAAAAAACAAGGTTTCATGAATGGTCAAAATTTTCACCAGAATCACATTCCTCGGGTCTACGTTTTTTTCTGATTTGGGTCAAAAATTGAAAAGTGCTTTTTGTCAAGTTTCTGAGCAAAATTTGGCCCAATTTACCATGCCCATGCATTTCCCCACTCGTTTGAGTAATTTTTCATGGAAAAAACAAGGTTTCATGAATGGTCAAAATTTTCACCAGAATCACATACCACGGGTCTACGTTTTTATCTGATTTGGGTAAAAAATTGAAAAGTGCTTTTTGTCACATTTCTGAGCAAAATTTGGCCCAATTTACCATGCCCATGCATTTTCCCACTTGTTTGAGTAATTTGTCATGGAAAAAACAAGGTTTCATGAATGGTCAAAATTTTCACCAGAATCACATACCGTGGGTCTACTTTTTTTTCTGATTTGGGTCAAAAATTGAAAAGTGCTTTTTGTCACATTTCTGAGCAAAATTTGGCCCAATTTACCATGCCCATGCATTGTCCCACTTGTTTGAGTAATTTTTCATGGAAAAAACAAGGTTTCATGAATGGTCAAAATTTTCACCAGAATCACATACCGCGGGTCTACGTTTTTTTCTGATTTGGGTCAAAAATTGAAAAGTGCTTTTTGTCACGTTTCTGAGCAAAATTTGGCCCAATTTACAATGCCCATACATTTTCCCACTCGTTTGAGTAATTTTTCATGGAAAAAACAAGGTTTCATGAATGGTCAAAATTTTCACCAGAATCACATACCGCGGGTCTACGTTTTTTTCTGATTTGGGTAAAAAATTGAAAAGTGCTTTTTGTCACGTTTCTGAGCAAAATTTGGCCCAATTTACCATGCCCATGCATTGTCCCGCTTGTTTGAGTAATTTTTCATGGAAAAAACATGGTTTCATGAATGGTCAAAATTTTCACCAGAATCACATACCGCGGGTCTACGTTTTTTTCTGATTTGGGACAAAAATTGAAAAGCGCTTTTTGTCACATTTCTGAGCAAAATTTGGCCCAATTTACCATGCCCATGCATTTTCCCACTTGTTTGAGTAATTTTTCATGGAAAAAACAAGGTTTCATGAATGGTCAAAATTTTCACCAGAATCACATTCCGCGGGTCTACTTTTTTTTCTGATTTGGGTCAAAAATTGAAAAGTGCTTTTTGTCACATTTCTGAGCAAAATTTGGCCCAATTTACCATGCCCATGCATTGTCCCACTTGTTTGAGTAATTTTTCATGGAAAAAACAAGGTTTCATGAATGGTCAAAATTTTCACCAGAATCACATACCGCGGGTCTACGTTTTTTTCTGATTTGGGTCAAAAATTTAAAAGTGCTTTTTGTCACGTTTCTGAGCAAAATTTGGCCCAATTTACCATGCCCATACATTTTCCCACTCGTTTGAGTAATTTTTCATGGAAAAAACAAGGTTTCATGAATGGTCAAAATTTTCACCAGAATCACATACCGCGGGTCTACGTTTTTTTCTGATTTGGGTAAAAAATTGAAAAGTGCTTTTTGTCACGTTTCTGAGCAAAATTTGGCCCAATTTACCATGCCCATGCATTGTCCCGCTTGTTTGAGTAATTTTTCATGGAAAAAACATGGTTTCATGAATGGTCAAAATTTTCACCAGAATCACATACCGCGGGTCTACGTTTTTTTCTGATTTGGGACAAAAATTGAAAAGTGCTTTTTGTCACATTTCTGAGCAAAATTTGGCCCAATTTACCATGCCCATGCATTTTCCCACTTGTTTGAGTAATTTTTCATGGAAAAAACAAGGTTTCATGAATGGTCAAAATTTTCACCAGAATCACATACCGCGGGTCTACGTTTTTTTCTGATTTGGGTCAAAAATTGAAAAGTGCTTTTTGTCACGTTTCTCAGCAAAATTTGGCCCAATTTACCATGCCCATGCATTTTCCCACTCGTTTGAGTAATTTGTCATGGAAAAAACAAGGTTTCATGAATGGTCAAAATTTTCACCAGAATCACATTCCGCGGGTCTACGTTTTTTTCTGATTTGGGTCAAAAATTGAAAAGTGCTTTTTGTCAAGTTTCTGAGCAAAATTTGGCCCAATTTACCATGCCCATGCATTTCCCCACTCGTTTGAGTAATTTTTCATGGAAAAAACAAGGTTTCATGAATGGTCAAAATTTTCACCAGAATCACATACCACGGGTCTACGTTTTTATCTGATTTGGGTAAAAAATTGAAAAGTGCTTTTTGTCACATTTCTGAGCAAAATTTGGCCCAATTTACCATGCCCATGCATTTTCCCACTTGTTTGAGTAATTTGTCATGGAAAAAACAAGGTTTCATGAATGGTCAAAATTTTCACCAGAATCACATACCGTGGGTCTACTTTTTTTTCTAATTTGGGTCAAAAATTGAAAAGTGCTTTTTGTCACATTTCTGAGCAAAATTTGGCCCAATTTACAATGCCCATACATTTTCCCACTCGTTTGAGTAATTTTTCATGGAAAAAACAAGGTTTCATGAATGGTCAAAATTTTCACCAGAATCACATACCGCGGGTCTACGTTTTTTTCTGATTTGGGTAAAAAATTGAAAAGTGCTTTTTGTCACGTTTCTGAGCAAAATTTGGCCCAATTTACCATGCCCATGCATTGTCCCGCTTGTTTGAGTAATTTTTCATGGAAAAAACATAGTTTCATGAATGGTCAAAATTTTCACCAGAATCACATACCGCGGGTCTACGTTTTTTTCTGATTTGGGACAAAAATTGAAAAGCGCTTTTTGTCACATTTCTGAGCAAAATTTGGCCCAATTTACCATGCCCATGCATTTTCCCACTTGTTTGAGTAATTTTTCATGGAAAAAACAAGGTTTCATGAATGGTCAAAATTTTCACCAGAATCACATACCGCGGGTCTACGTTTTTTTCTGATTTGGGTCAAAAATTTAAAAGTGCTTTTTGTCACGTTTCTGAGCAAAATTTGGCCCAATTTACCATGCCCATACATTTTCCCACTCGTTTGAGTAATTTTTCATGGAAAAAACAAGGTTTCATGAATGGTCAAAATTTTCACCAGAATCACATACCGCGGGTCTACGTTTTTTTCTGATTTGGGTAAAAAATTGAAAAGTGCTTTTTGTCACGTTTCTGAGCAAAATTTGGCCCAATTTACCATGCCCATGCATTGTCCCGCTTGTTTGAGTAATTTTTCATGGAAAAAACATGGTTTCATGAATGGTCAAAATTTTCACCAGAATCACATACCGCGGGTCTACGTTTTTTTCTGATTTGGGACAAAAATTGAAAAGTGCTTTTTGTCACATTTCTGAGCAAAATTTGGCCCAATTTACCATGCCCATGCATTTTCCCACTTGTTTGAGTAATTTGTCATGGAAAAAACAAGGTTTCATGAATGGTCAAAATTTTCACCAGAATCACATACCGTGGGTCTACTTTTTTTTCTGATTTGGGTCAAAAATTGAAAAGTGCTTTTTGTCACATTTCTGAGCAAAATTTGGCCCAATTTACCATGCCCATGCATTGTCCCACTTGTTTGAGTAATTTTTCATGGAAAAAACAAGGTTTCATGAATGGTCAAAATTTTCACCAGAATCACATACCGCGGGTCTACGTTTTTTTCTGATTTGGGTCAAAAATTGAAAAGTGCTTTTTGTCACGTTTCTGAGCAAAATTTGGCCCAATTTACCATGCCCATGCATTTTCCCACTCGTTTGAGTAATTTGTCATGGAAAAAACAAGGTTTCATGAATGGTCAAAATTTTCACCAGAATCACATTCCGCGGGTCTACTTTTTTTTCTGATTTGGGTCAAAAATTGAAAAGTGCTTTTTGTCACATTTCTGAGCAAAATTTGGCCCAATTTACCTTGCCCATGCATTGTCCCACTTGTTTGAGTAATTTTTCATGGAAAAAACAAGGTTTCATGAATGGTCAAAATTTTCACCAGAATCACATACCGCGGGTCTACGTTTTTTTCTGATTTGGGTCAAAAATTTAAAAGTGCTTTTTGTCACGTTTCTGAGCAAAATTTGGCCCAATTTACCATGCCCATACATTGTCCCACTCGTTTGAGTAATTTTTCATGGAAAAAACAAGGTTTCATGAATGGTCAAAATTTTCACCAGAATCACATACCGCGGGTCTAAGTTTATTTCTGATTTGGGTCAAAAATTGAAAAGTGCTTTTTGTCACGTTTCTGAGCAAAATTTGGCCCAATTTACCATGCCCATGCATTTTCCCACTCGTTTGAGTAATTTTTCATGGAAAAAACAAGGTTTCATGAATGGTCAAAATTTTCACCAGAATCACATACCGCGGGTCTACGTTTTTTTCTGATTTGGGTCAAAAATTGAAAAGTGCTTTTTGTCACGTTTCTGAGCAAAATTTGGCCCAATTTACCATGCCCATACATTTTCCCACTCGTTTGAGTAATTTTTCATGGAAAAAACAAGGTTTCATGAATGGTCAAAATTTTCACCAGAATCACATACCGCGGGTCTACGTTTTTTTCTGATTTGGGTAAAAAATTGAAAAGTGCTTTTTGTCACGTTTCTGAGCAAAATTTGGCCCAATTTACCATGCCCATGCATTGTCCCGCTTGTTTGAGTAATTTTTCATGGAAAAAACATGGTTTCATGAATGGTCAAAATTTTCACCAGAATCACATACCGCGGGTCTACGTTTTTTTCTGATTTGGGACAAAAATTGAAAAGCGCTTTTTGTCACATTTCTGAGCAAAATTTGGCCCAATTTACCATGCCCATGCATTTTCCCACTTGTTTGAGTAATTTTTCATGGAAAAAACAAGGTTTCATGAATGGTCAAAATTTTCACCAGTATCACATTCCGCGGGTCTACTTTTTTTTCTGATTTGGGTCAAAAATTGAAAAGTGCTTTTTGTCACATTTCTGAGCAAAATTTGGCCCAATTTACCATGCCCATGCATTGTCCCACTTGTTTGAGTAATTTTTCATGGAAAAAACAAGGTTTCATGAATGGTCAAAATTTTCACCAGAATCACATACCGCGGGTCTACGTTTTTTTCTGATTTGGGTCAAAAATTTAAAAGTGCTTTCTGTCACGTTTCTGAGCAAAATTTGGCCCAATTTACCATGCCCATGCATTGTCCCGCTTGTTTGAGTAATTTTTCATGGAAAAAACATGGTTTCATGAATGGTCAAAATTTTCACCAGAATCACATACCGCGGGTCTACGTTTTTTTCTGATTTGGGACAAAAATTGAAAAGTGCTTTTTGTCACATTTCTGAGCAAAATTTGGCCCAATTTACCATGCCCATGCATTTTCCCACTTGTTTGAGTAATTTGTCATGGAAAAAACAAGGTTTCATGAATGGTCAAAATTTTCACCAGAATCACATACCGTGGGTCTACTTTTTTTTCTGATTTGGGTCAAAAATTGAAAAGTGCTTTTTGTCACATTTCTGAGCAAAATTTGGCCCAATTTACCATGCCCATGCATTGTCCCACTTGTTTGAGTAATTTTTCATGGAAAAAACAAGGTTTCATGAATGGTCAAAATTTTCACCAGAATCACATACCGCGGGTCTACGTTTTTTTCTGATTTGGGTCAAAAATTGAAAAGTGCTTTTTGTCACGTTTCTGAGCAAAATTTGGCCCAATTTACCATGCCCATGCATTTTCCCACTCGTTTGAGTAATTTGTCATGGAAAAAACAAGGTTTCATGAATGGTCAAAATTTTCACCAGAATCACATTCCGCGGGTCTACTTTTTTTTCTGATTTGGGTCAAAAATTGAAAAGTGCTTTTTGTCACATTTCTGAGCAAAATTTGGCCCAATTTACCTTGCCCATGCATTGTCCCACTTGTTTGAGTAATTTTTCATGGAAAAAACAAGGTTTCTTGAATGGTCAAAATTTTCACCAGAATCACATACCGCGGGTCTACGTTTTTTTCTGATTTGGGTCAAAAATTTAAAAGTGCTTTTTGTCACGTTTCTGAGCAAAATTTGGCCCAATTTACCATGCCCATACATTGTCCCACTCGTTTGAGTAATTTTTCATGGAAAAAACAAGGTTTCATGAATGGTCAAAATTTTCACCAGAATCACATACCGCGGGTCTAAGTTTATTTCTGATTTGGGTCAAAAATTGAAAAGTGCTTTTTGTCACGTTTCTGAGCAAAATTTGGCCCAATTTACCATGCCCATGCATTTTCCCACTCGTTTGAGTAATTTTTCATGGAAAAAACAAGGTTTCATGAATGGTCAAAATTTTCACCAGAATCACATTCCGCGGGTCTACGTTTTTTTCTGATTTGGGTCAAAAATTGAAAAGTGCTTTTTGTCAAGTTTCTGAGCAAAATTTGGCCCAATTTACCATGCCCATGCATTTCCCCACTCGTTTGAGTAATTTTTCATGGAAAAAACAAGGTTTCATGAATGGTCAAAATTTTCACCAGAATCACATACCACGGGTCTACGTTTTTATCTGATTTGGGTAAAAAATTGAAAAGTGCTTTTTGTCACATTTCTGAGCAAAATTTGGCCCAATTTACCATGCCCATGCATTTTCCCACTTGTTTGAGTAATTTGTCATGGAAAAAACAAGGTTTCATGAATGGTCAAAATTTTCACCAGAATCACATACCGTGGGTCTACTTTTTTTTCTGATTTGGGTCAAAAATTGAAAAGTGCTTTTTGTCACATTTCTGAGCAAAATTTGGCCCAATTTACCATGCCCATGCATTGTCCCACTTGTTTGAGTAATTTTTCATGGAAAAAACAAGGTTTCATGAATGGTCAAAATTTTCACCAGAATCACATACCGCGGGTCTACGTTTTTTTCTGATTTGGGTCAAAAATTGAAAAGTGCTTTTTGTCACGTTTCTGAGCAAAATTTGGCCCAATTTACCATGCCCATACATTTTCCCACTCGTTTGAGTAATTTTTCATGGAAAAAACAAGGTTTCATGAATGGTCAAAATTTTCACCAGAATCACATACCGCGGGTCTACGTTTTTTTCTGATTTGGGTAAAAAATTGAAAAGTGCTTTTTGTCACGTTTCTGAGCAAAATTTGGCCCAATTTACCATGCCCATGCATTGTCCCGCTTGTTTGAGTAATTTTTCATGGAAAAAACATGGTTTCATGAATGGTCAAAATTTTCACCAGAATCACATACCGCGGGTCTACGTTTTTTTCTGATTTGGGTCAAAAATTTAAAAGTGCTTTTTGTCACGTTTCTGAGCAAAATTTGGCCCAATTTACCATGCCCATGCATTTTCCCACTTGTTTGAGTAATTTTTCATGGAAAAAACAAGGTTTCATGAATGGTCAAAATTTTCACCAGAATCACATTCCGCGGGTCTACTTTTTTTTCTGATTTGGGTCAAAAATTGAAAAGTGCTTTTTGTCACATTTCTGAGCAAAATTTGGCCCAATTTACCATGCCCATGCATTGTCCCACTTGTTTGAGTAATTTTTCATGGAAAAAACAAGGTTTCATGAATGGTCAAAATTTTCACCAGAATCACATTCCGCGGGTCTACTTTTTTTTCTGATTTGGGTCAAAAATTGAAAAGTGCTTTTTGTCACATTTCTGAGCAAAATTTGGCCCAATTTACCATGCCCATGCATTGTCCCACTTGTTTGAGTAATTTTTCATGGAAAAAACAAGGTTTCATGAATGGTCAAAATTTTCACCAGAATCACATACCGCGGGTCTACGTTTTTTTCTGATTTGGGTAAAAAATTGAAAAGTGCTTTTTGTCACGTTTCTGAGCAAAATTTGGCCCAATTTACCATGCCTATGCATTGTCCCGCTTGTTTGAGTAATTTTTCATGGAAAAAACATGGTTTCATGAATGGTCAAAATTTTCACCAGAATCACATACCGCGGGTCTACGTTTTTTTCTGATTTGGGACAAAAATTGAAAAGTGCTTTTTGTCACATTTCTGAGCAAAATTTGGCCCAAATTTACCATGCCCATGCATTTTCCCACTTGTTTGAGTAATTTTTCATGGAAAAAACAAGGTTTCATGAATGGTCAAAATTTTCACCAGAATCACATACCGCGGGTCTACGTTTTTTTCTGATTTGGGTCAAAAATTGAAAAGTGCTTTTTGTCACGTTTCTGAGCAAAATTTGGCCCAATTTACCATGCCCATGCATTTTCCCACTCGTTTGAGTAATTTGTCATGGAAAAAACAAGGTTTCATGAATGATCAAAATTTTCACCAGAATTTCATTCCGCGGGTCTACTTTTTTTTCTGATTTGGGTCAAAAATTGAAAAGTGCTTTTTGTCACATTTCTGAGCAAAATTTGGCCCAATTTACCATGCCCATGCATTGTCCCACTTGTTTGAGTAATTTTTCATGGAAAAAACAAGGTTTCATGAATGGTCAAAATTTTCACCAGAATCACATACCGCGGGTCTACGTTTTTTTCTGATTTGGGTCAAAAATTGAAAAGTGCTTTTTGTCACGTTTCTGAGCAAAATTTGGCCCAATTTACCATGCCCATACATTTTCCCACTCGTTTGAGTAATTTTTCATGGAAAAAACAAGGTTTCATGAATGGTCAAAATTTTCACCAGAATCACATACCGCGGGTCTACGTTTTTTTCTGATTTGGGACAAAAATTGAAAAGTGCTTTTTGTCACATTTCTGAGCAAAATTTGGCCCAATTTACCATGCCCATACATTTTCCCACTCGTTTGAGTAATTTTTCATGGAAAAAACAAGGTTTCATGAATGGTCAAAATTTTCACCAGAATCACATACCGCGGGTCTACTTTTTTTTCTGATTTGGGTCAAAAATTGAAAAGTGCTTTTTGTCACGTTTCTGAGCAAAATTTGGCCCAATTTACCATGTCCATGCATTTTCCCACTCGTTTGAGTAATTTTTCATGGAAAAAACAAGGTTTCATGAATGGTCAAAATTTTCACCAGAATCACATACCACGGGTCTACGTTTTTATCTGATTTGGGTAAAAAATTGAAAAGTGCTTTTTGTCACATTTCTGAGCAAAATTTGGCCCAATTTACCATGCCCATGCATTTTCCCACTCGTTTGAGTAATTTGTCATGGAAAAAACAAGGTTTCATGAATGGTCAAAATTTTCACCAGAATCACATACCGCGGGTCTACGTTTTTTTCTGATTTGGGACAAAAATTGAAAAGTGCTTTTTGTCACATTTCCGAGCAAAATTTGGCCCAATTTACCATGCCCATGCATTGTCCCGCTTGTTTGAGTAATTTTTCATGGAAAAAACATGGTTTCATGAATGGTCAAAATTTTCACCAGAATCACATACCGCGGGTCTACGTTTTTTTCTGATTTGGGACAAAAATTGAAAAGCGCTTTTTGTCACATTTCTGAGCAAAATTTGGCCCAATTTACCATGCCCATGCATTTTCCCACTTGTTTGAGTAATTTTTCATGGAAAAAACAAGGTTTCATGAATGGTCAAAATTTTCACCAGAATCACATTCCGCGGGTCTACTTTTTTTTCTGATTTGGGTCAAAAATTGAAAAGTGCTTTTTGTCACATTTCTGAGCAAAATTTGGCCCAATTTACCATGCCCATGCATTGTCCCACTTGTTTGAGTAATTTTTCATGGAAAAAACAAGGTTTCATGAATGGTCAAAATTTTCACCAGAATCACATACCGCGGGTCTACGTTTTTTTCTGATTTGGGTCAAAAATTTAAAAGTGCTTTTTGTCACGTTTCTGAGCAAAATTTGGCCCAATTTACCATGCCCATACATTTTCCCACTCGTTTGAGTAATTTTTCATGGAAAAAACAAGGATTCATGAATGGTCAAAATTTTCACCAGAATCACATACCGCGGGTCTACGTTTTTTTCTGATTTGGGTAAAAAATTGAAAAGTGCTTTTTGTCACGTTTCTGAGCAAAATTTGGCCCAATTTACCATGCCCATGCATTGTCCCGCTTGTTTGAGTAATTTTTCATGGAAAAAACATGGTTTCATGAATGGTCAAAATTTTCACCAGAATCACATACCGCGGGTCTACGTTTTTTTCTGATTTGGGACAAAAATTGAAAAGTGCTTTTTGTCACATTTCTGAGCAAAATTTGGCCCAAATTTACCATGCCCATGCATTTTCCCACTTGTTTGAGTAATTTTTCATGGAAAAAACAAGGTTTCATGAATGGTCAAAATTTTCACCAGAATCACATACCGCGGGTCTACGTTTTTTTCTGATTTGGGTCAAAAATTGAAAAGTGCTTTTTGTCACGTTTCTGAGCAAAATTTGGCCCAATTTACCATGCCCATGCATTTTCCCACTCGTTTGAGTAATTTGTCATGGAAAAAACAAGGTTTCATGAATGATCAAAATTTTCACCAGAATTTCATTCCGCGGGTCTACTTTTTTTTCTGATTTGGGTCAAAAATTAAAAAGTGCTTTTTGTCACATTTCTGAGCAAAATTTGGCCCAATTTACCATGCCCATGCATTGTCCCACTTGTTTGAGTAATTTTTCATGGAAAAAACAAGGTTTCATGAATGGTCAAAATTTTCACCAGAATCACATACCGCGGGTCTACGTTTTTTTCTGATTTGGGTCAAAAATTGAAAAGTGCTTTTTGTCACGTTTCTGAGCAAAATTTGGCCCAATTTACCATGCCCATGCATTGTCCCGCTTGTTTGAGTAATTTTTCATGGAAAAAACATGGTTTCATGAATGGTCAAAATTTTCACCAGAATCACATACCGCGGGTCTACGTTTTTTTCTGATTTGGGACAAAAATTGAAAAGCGCTTTTTGTCACATTTCTGAGCAAAATTTGGCCCAATTTACCATGCCCATGCATTTTCCCACTTGTTTGAGTAATTTTTCATGGAAAAAACAAGGTTTCATGAATGGTCAAAATTTTCACCAGAATCACATTCCGCGGGTCTACTTTTTTTTCTGATTTGGGTCAAAAATTGAAAAGTGCTTTTTGTCACATTTCTGAGCAAAATTTGGCCCAATTTACCATGCCCATGCATTGTCCCACTTGTTTGAGTAATTTTTCATGGAAAAAACAAGGTTTCATGAATGGTCAAAATTTTCACCAGAATCACATACCGCGGGTCTACGTTTTTTTCTGATTTGGGTCAAAAATTTAAAAGTGCTTTTTGTCACGTTTCTGAGCAAAATTTGGCCCAATTTACCATGCCCATGCATTTTCCCACTCGTTTGAGTAATTTGTCATGGAAAAAACAAGGTTTCATGAATGGTCAAAATTTTCACCAGAATCACATACCGCGGGTCTACGTTTTTTTCTGATTTGGGACAAAAATTGAAAAGTGCTTTTTGTCACATTTCTGAGCAAAATTTGGCCCAATTTACCATGCCCATGCATTTTCCCACTTGTTTGAGTAATTTTTCATGGAAAAAACAAGGTTTCATGAATGGTCAAAATTTTCACCAGAATCACATTCCGCGGGTCTACTTTTTTTTCTGATTTGGGTCAAAAATTGAAAAGTGCTTTTTGTCACATTTCTGAGCAAAATTTGGCCCAATTTACCATGCCCATGCATTGTCCCACTTGTTTGAGTAATTTTTCATGGAAAAAACAAGGTTTCATGAATGGTCAAAATTTTCACCAGAATCACATACCGCGGGTCTACGTTTTTTTCTGATTTGGGTCAAAAATTTAAAAGTGCTTTTTGTCACGTTTCTGAGCAAAATTTGGCCCAATTTACCATGCCCATACATTTTCCCACTCGTTTGAGTAATTTTTCATGGAAAAAACAAGGTTTCATGAATGGTCAAAATTTTCACCAGAATCACATACCGCGGGTCTACGTTTTTTTCTGATTTGGGTAAAAAATTGAAAAGTGCTTTTTGTCACGTTTCTGAGCAAAATTTGGCCCAATTTACCATGCCCATGCATTGTCCCGCTTGTTTGAGTAATTTTTCATGGAAAAAACATGGTTTCATGAATGGTCAAAATTTTCACCAGAATCACATACCGCGGGTCTACGTTTTTATCTGATTTGGGACAAAAATTGAAAAGTGCTTTTTGTCACATTTCTGAGCAAAATTTGGCCCAAATTTACCATGCCCATGCATTTTCCCACTTGTTTGAGTAATTTTTCATGGAAAAAACAAGGTTTCATGAATGGTCAAAATTTTCACCAGAATCACATACCGCGGGTCTACGTTTTTTTCTGATTTGGGCCAAAAATTGAAAAGTGCTTTTTGTCACGTTTCTGAGCAAAATTTGGCCCAATTTACCATGCCCATGCATTTTCCCACTCGTTTGAGTAATTTGTCATGGAAAAAACAAGGTTTCATGAATGGTCAAAATTTTCACCAGAATCACATTCCGCGGGTCTACTTTTTTTTCTGATTTGGGTCAAAAATTGAAAAGTGCTTTTTGTCACATTTCTGAGCAAAATTTGGCCCAATTTACCATGCCCATGCATTGTCCCACTTGTTTGAGTAATTTTTCATGGAAAAAACAAGGTTTCATGAATGGTCAAAATTTTCACCAGAATCACATACCGCGGGTCTACGTTTTTTTCTGATTTGGGTCAAAAATTGAAAAGTGCTTTTTTTCACGTTTATGAGCAAAATTTGGCCCAATTTACCATGCCCATGCATTTTCCCACTCGTTTGAGTAATTTTTCATGGAAAAAACAAGGTTTCATGAATGGTCAAAATTTTCACCAGAATCACATACCGCGGGTCTACGTTTTTTTCTGATTTGGGTCAAAAATTGAAAAGTGCTTTTTGTCACGTTTCTGAGCAAAATTTGGCCCAATTTACCATGCCCATACATTTTCCCACTTGTTTGAGTAATTTTTCATGGAAAAAACAAGGTTTCATGAATGGTCAAAATTTTCACCAGAATCACATACCGCGGGTCTACGTTTTTTTCTGATTTGGGTAAAAAATTGAAAAGTGCTTTTTGTCACGTTTCTGAGCAAAATTTGGCATAATTTACCATGCCCATGCATTGTCCCGCTTGTTTGAGTAATTTTTCATGGAAAAAACATGGTTTCATGAATGGTCAAAATTTTCACCAGAATCACATACCGCGGGTCTACGTTTTTTTCTGATTTGGGTCAAAAATTGAAAAGTGCTTTTTGTCACATTTCTGAGCAAAATTTGGCCCAATTTACCATGCCCATGCATTTTCCCACTCGTTTGAGTAATTTTTCATGGAAAAAACAAGGTTTCATGAATGGTCAAAATTTTCACCAGAATCACATACCGCGGGTCTACGTTTTTTTCTGATTTGGGTCAAAAATTGAAAAGTGCTTTTTGTCACGTTTCTGAGCAAAATTTGGCCCAATTTACCATGCCCATGCATTTTCCCACTCGTTTGAGTAATTTTTCATGGAAAAAACAAGGTTTCATGAATGGTCAAAATTTTCACCAGAATCACATACCGCGGGTCTACGTTTTTTTCTGATTTGGGTAAAAAATTGAAAAGTGCTTTTTGTCACGTTTCTGAGCAAAATTTGGCCCAATTTACCATGCCCATGCATTGTCCCGCTTGTTTGAGTAATTTTTCATGGAAAAAACATGGTTTCATGAATGGTCAAAATTTTCACCAGAATCACATACCGCGGGTCTACGTTTTTTTCTGATTTGGGTCAAAAATTGAAAAGTGCTTTTTGTCACGTTTCTGAGCAAAATTTGGCCCAATTTACCATGCCCATACATTTTCCCACTTGTTTGAGTAATTTTTCATGGAAAAAACAAGGTTTCATGAATGGTCAAAATTTTCACCAGAATCACATACCGCGGGTCTACGTTTTTTTCTGATTTGGGTAAAAAATTGAAAAGTGCTTTTTGTCACGTTTCTGAGCAAAATTTGGCATAATTTACCATGCCCATGCATTGTCCCGCTTGTTTGAGTAATTTTTCATGGAAAAAACATGGTTTCATGAATGGTCAAAATTTTCACCAGAATCACATACCGCGGGTCTACGTTTTTTTCTGATTTGGGTCAAAAATTGAAAAGTGCTTTTTGTCACATTTCTGAGCAAAATTTGGCCCAATTTACCATGCCCATGCATTTTCCCACTCGTTTGAGTAATTTTTCATGGAAAAAACAAGGTTTCATGAATGGTCAAAATTTTCACCAGAATCACATACCGCGGGTCTACGTTTTTTTCTGATTTGGGTCAAAAATTGAAAAGTGCTTTTTGTCACGTTTCTGAGCAAAATTTTGCCCAATTTACCATGCCCATGCATTTTCCCACTCGTTTGAGTAATTTTTCATTGAAAAAACAAGGTTTCATGAATGGTCAAAATTTTCACCAGAATCACATACCGCGGGTCTACGTTTTTTTCTGATTTGGGTAAAAAATTGAAAAGTGCTTTTTGTCACGTTTCTGAGCAAAATTTGGCCCAATTTACCATGCCCATGCATTGTCCCGCTTGTTTGAGTAATTTTTCATGGAAAAAACATGGTTTCATGAATGGTCAAAATTTTCACCAGAATCACATACCGCGGGTCTACGTTTTTTTCTGATTTGGGTCAAAAATTGAAAAGTGCTTTTTGTCACGTTTCTGAGCAAAATTTGGCCCAATTTACCATGCCCATGCATTTTCCCACTCGTTTGAGTAATTTTTCATGGAAAAAACAAGGTTTCATGAATGGTCAAAATTTTCACCAGAATCACATTCCGCGGGTCTACTTTTTTTTCTGATTTGGGTCAAAAATTGAAAAGTGCTTTTTGTCACATTTCTGAGCAAAATTTGGCCCAATTTACCTTGCCCATGCATTGTCCCACTTGTTTGAGTAATTTTTCATGGAAAAAACAAGGTTTCATGAATGGTCAAAATTTTCACCAGAATCACATACCGCGGGTCTACGTTTTTTTCTGATTTGGGTCAAAAATTGAAAAGTGCTTTTTGTCACGTTTCTCAGCAAAATTTGGCCCAATTTACCATGCCCATGCATTTTCCCACTCGTTTGAGTAATTTGTCATGGAAAAAACAAGGTTTCATGAATGGTCAAAATTTTCACCAGAATCACATTCCGCGGGTCTACGTTTTTTTCTGATTTGGGTCAAAAATTGAAAAGTGCTTTTTGTCACGTTTCTGAGCAAAATTTGGCCCAATTTACCATGCCCATGCATTTCCCCACTCGTTTGAGTAATTTTTCATGGAAAAAACAAGGTTTCATGAATGGTCAAAATTTTCACCAGAATCACATACCACGGGTCTACGTTTTTATCTGATTTGGGTAAAAAATTGAAAAGTGCTTTTTGTCACATTTCTGAGCAAAATTTGGCCCAATTTACCATGCCCATGCATTTTCCCACTTGTTTGAGTAATTTGTCATGGAAAAAACAAGGTTTCATGAATGGTCAAAATTTTCACCAGAATCACATTCCGCGGGTCTACTTTTTTTTCTGATTTGGGTCAAAAATTGAAAAGTGCTTTTTGTCACATTTCTGAGCAAAATTTGGCCCAATTTACCATGCCCATGCATTGTCCCACTTGTTTGAGTAATTTTTCATGGAAAAAACAAGGTTTCATGAATGGTCAAAATTTTCACCAGAATCACATACCGCGGGGTCTACGTTTTTTTCTGATTTGGGTCAAAAATTTAAAAGTGCTTTTTGTCACGTTTCTGAGCAAAATTTGGCCCAATTTACCATGCCCATACATTTTCCCACTCGTTTGAGTAATTTTTCATGGAAAAAACAAGGTTTCATGAATGGTCAAAATTTTCACCAGAATCACATACCGCGGGTCTACGTTTTTTTCTGATTTGGGTAAAAAATTGAAAAGTGCTTTTTCACACGTTTCTGAGCAAAATTTGGCCCAATTTACCATGCCCATGCATTGTCCCGCTTGTTTGAGTAATTTTTCATGGAAAAAACATGGTTTCATGAATGGTCAAAATTTTCACCAGAATCACATACCGCGGGTCTACGTTTTTTTCTGATTTGGGACAAAAATTGAAAAGTGCTTTTTGTCACATTTCTGAGCAAAATTTGGCCCAATTTACCATGCCCATGCATTTTCCCACTTGTTTGAGTAATTTTTCATGGAAAAAACAAGGTTTCATGAATGGTCAAAATTTTCACCAGAATCACATTCCGCGGGTCTACTTTTTTTTCTGATTTGGGTCAAAAATTGAAAAGTGCTTTTTGTCACATTTCTGAGCAAAATTTGGCCCAATTTACCATGCCCATGCATTGTCCCACTTGTTTGAGTAATTTTTCATGGAAAAAACAAGGTTTCATGAATGGTCAAAATTTTCACCAGAATCACATACCGCGGGTCTACGTTTTTTTCTGATTTGGGTCAAAAATTTAAAAGTGCTTTTTGTCACGTTTCTGAGCAAAATTTGGCCCAATTTACCATGCCCATACATTTTCCCACTCGTTTGAGTAATTTTTCATGGAAAAAACAAGGTTTCATGAATGGTCAAAATTTTCACCAGAATCACATACCGCGGGTCTACGTTTTTTTCTGATTTGGGTAAAAAATTGAAAAGTGCTTTTTGTCACGTTTCTGAGCAAAATTTGGCCCAATTTACCATGCCCATGCATTGTCCCGCTTGTTTGAGTAATTTTTCATGGAAAAAACATGGTTTCATGAATGGTCAAAATTTTCACCAGAATCACATACCGCCGGTCTACGTTTTTTTCTGATTTGGGACAAAAATTGAAAAGTGCTTTTTGTCACATTTCTGAGCAAAATTTGGCCCAAATTTACCATGCCCATGCATTTTCCCACTTGTTTGAGTAATTTTTCATGGAAAAAACAAGGTTTCATGAATGGTCAAAATTTTCACCAGAATCACATACCGCGGGTCTACGTTTTTTTCTGATTTGGGTCAAAAATTGAAAAGTGCTTTTTGTCACGTTTCTGAGCAAAATTTGGCCCAATTTACCATGCCCATGCATTTTCCCACTCGTTTGAGTAATTTGTCATGGAAAAAACAAGGTTTCATGAATGGTCAAAATTTTCACCAGAATCACATTCCGCGGGTCTACTTTTTTTTCTGATTTGGGTCAAAAATTGAAAAGTGCTTTTTGTCACATTTCTGAGCAAAATTTGGCCCAATTTACCATGCCCATGCATTGTCCCACTTGTTTGAGTAATTTTTCATGGAAAAAACAAGGTTTCATGAATGGTCAAAATTTTCACCAGAATCACATACCGCGGGTCTACGTTTTTTTCTGATTTGGGTCAAAAATTGAAAAGTGCTTTTTGTCACGTTTCTGAGCAAAATTTGGCCCAATTTACCATGCCCATACATTTTCCCACTCGTTTGAGTAATTTTTCATGGAAAAAACAAGGTTTCATGAATGGTCAAAATTTTCACCAGAATCACATTCCGTGGGTCTACTTTTTTTTCTGATTTGGTTCAAAAATTGAAAAGTGCTTTTTGTCACATTTCTGAGCAAAATTTGGCCCAATTTACCATGTCCATGCATTGTCCCTCTTGTTTGAGTAATTTTTCATGGGAAAAACATGGTTTCATGAATGGTCAAAATTTTCACCAGAATCACATACCGCGGGTCTACGTTTTTTTCTGATTTGGGTCAAAAATTGAAAAGTGCTTTTTGTCACGTTTCTGAGCAAAATTTGGCCCAATTTACCATGCCCATACATTTTCCCACTCGTTTGAGTAATTTTTCATGGAAAAAACAAGGTTTCATGAATGGTCAAAATTTTCACCCGAATCACATACCGCGGGTCTACGTTTTTTTCTGATTTGGGTCAAAAATTGAAAAGTGCTTTTCGTCACGTTTCTTAGCAAAATTTGGCCCAATTTACCATGCCCATGCATTTTCCCACTCGTTTGAGTAATTTTTCATGGAAAAAACAAGGTTTCATGAATGGTCAAAATTTTCACCAGAATCACATACCGCGGGTCTACGTTTTTTTCTGATTTGGGTCAAAAATTGAAAAGTGCTTTTTGTCACATTTCTGAGCAAAATTTGGCCCAATTTACCATGCCCATGCATTGTCCCACTTGTTTGAGTAATTTTTCATGGAAAAAACAAGGTTTCATGAATGGTCAAAATTTTCACCAGAATCACATACCGCGGGTCTACGTTTTTTTCTGATTTGGGACAAAAATTGAAAAGTGCTTTTTGTCACATTTCTGAGCAAAATTTGGCCCAATTTACCATTGCCCATGCATGGTCCCACTTGTTTGAGTAATTTTTCATGGAAAAAACAAGGTTTCATGAATGGTCAAAATTTTCACCAGAATCACATACCGCGGGTCTACGTTTTTTTCTGATTTGGGTCAAAACTTGAAAAGTGTTTTTTGTCACATTTCTGAGCAAAATTTGGCCCAATTTTCCTTGCCCATGCATTTTCCCACTTGTTTGAGTAATTTTTCATGGAAAAAACAAGGTTTCATGAATGGTCAAAATTTTCACCAGAATCACATACCACGGGTCTACGTTTTTTTCTGATTTGGGTCAAAAATTGAAAAGTGCTTTTTTTCACATTTCTGAGCAAAATTTGGCCCAATTTACCTTGCCCATGCATTTTCCCACTCGTTTGAGTAATTTTTCATAGAAAAAACAAGGTTTCATGAATGTTCAAAATTTTCACCAGAATCACATACCGCGGGTCTACATTTTTTTCTGATTTGGGTCAAAAATTGAAAAGTGCTTTTTGTCACGTTTCTGAGCAAAATTTGGCCCAATTTACCATGCCCATACATTTTCCCACTCGTTTGAGTAATTTTTCATGGAAAAAACAAGGTTTCATGAATGGTCAAAATTTTCACCAGAATCACATACCGCGGGTCTACGTTTTTTTCTGATTTGGGACAAAAATTGAAAAGTGCTTTTTGTCACATTTCTGAGCAAAATTTGGCCCAATTTACCATGCCCATGCATTTTCCCACTTGTTTGAGTAATTTGTCATGGAAAAAACAAGGTTTCATGAATGGTCAAAATTTTCACCAGAATCACATACCGCGGGTCTACGTTTTTTTCTGATTTGGGTCAAAAATTGAAAAGTGCTTTTTGTAACGTTTCTGAGCAAAATTTGGCCCAATTTACCATGCCCATGCATTTTCCCACTCGTTTGAGTAATTTTTCATGGAAAAAACAAGGTTTCATGAATGGTCAAAATTTTCACCAGAATCACATACCGCGGGTCTACGTTTTTTTCTGATTTGGGTCAAAAATTGAAAAGTGCTTTTTGTCACATTTCTGAGCAAAATTTGGCCCAAATTACCTTGCCCATGCATGGTCCCACTTGTTTGAGTAATTTTTCATGGAAAAAACAAGGTTTCATGAATGGTCAAAATTTTCACCAGAATCACATACTGCGGGTCTACGTTTTTTTCTGATTTGGGTCAAAAATTGAAAAGTGCTTTTTGTCACATTTCTGAGCAAAATTTGGCCCAGTTTACCATTACCATGCATTGTCCCTCTCGTTTGAGTAATTTTTCATGGAAAAAACAAGGTTTCATGAATGGTCAAAATTTTCACCAGAATCACATACCGCGGGTCTACGTTTTTTTCTGATTTGGGTCAAAAATTGAAAAGTGCTTTTTGTCACATTTCTGAGCAAAATTTGGCCCAATTTACCTTGCCCATGCATTTTCCCACTCGTTTGAGTAATTTTTCATGGAAAAAACAAGGTTTCATGAATGGTCAAAATTTTCACCCGAATCACATACCGCGGGTCTACGTTTTTTTCTGATTTGGGACAAAAATTGAAAAGTGCTTTTTGTCACATTTCTGAGCAAAATTTGGCCCAATTTACCATGCCCATGCATTTTCCCACTTGTTTGAGTAATTTGTCATGGAAAAAACAAGGTTTCATGAATGGTCAAAATTTTCACCAGAATCACATACCGCGGGTCTACGTTTTTTTCTGATTTGGGTCAAAAATTGAAAAGTGCTTTTTGTCACATTTCTGAGCAAAATTTGGCCCAAATTACCTTGCCCATGCATTTTCCCACTCGTTTGAGTAATTTGTCATGGAAAAAACAAGGTTTCATGACTGGTCAGAATTTTCACCAGAATCACATTCCGCGGGTCTACTTTTTTTTCTGATTTGCGTCAAAAATTGAAAAGTGCTTTTTGTCACATTTCTGAGCAAAATTTGGCCCAATTTACCATGCCCATGCATTGTCCCACTTGTTTGAGTAATTTTTCATGGAAAAAACAAGGTTTCATGAATGGTCAAAATTTTCACCAGAATCACATACCGCGGGTCTACGTTTTTTTCTGATTTGGGTCAAAAATTGAAAAGTGCTTTTTGTCACATTTCTGAGCAAAATTTGGCCCAATTTACCATGCCCATGCATGGTCCCACTTGTTGGAGTAATTTTTCATGGAAAAAACAAGGTTTCATGAATGGTCAAAATTTTCACCAGAATCACATACTGCGGGTCTACGTTTTTTTCTGATTTGGGTCAAAAATTGAAAAGTGCTTTTTGTCACATTTCTGAGCAAAATTTGGCCCAATTTACCATGCCCATGCATTGTCCCACTCGTTTGAGTAATTTTTCATGGAAAAAACAAGGTTTCATGAATGGTCAAAATTTTCACCAGAATCACATTCCGCGGGTCTACTTCTTTTTCTGATTTGGGTCAAAAATTGAAAAGTGCTTTTTGTCACATTTCTGAGCAAAATTTGTCCCAATTTACCATGCCCATGCATTGTCCCACTTGTTTGAGTAATTTTTCATGGAAAAAACATGGTTTCATGAATGGTCAAAATTTTCACCAGAATCACATACCGCGGGTCTACGTTTTTTTCTGATTTGGGTCAAAAATTGAAAAGTGCTTTTTGTCACATTTTTGAGCAAAATTTGGCCCAATTTACCATGCCCATGCATTGTCCCACTTGTTTGAGTAATTTTTCATGGAGAAAACATGGTTTCATGAATGGTCAAAATTTTCACCAGAATCACATACCGCGGGTCTACGTTTTTTTCTGATTTGGGTCAAAAATTGAAAAGTGCTTTTTGTCACATTTCTGAGCAAAATTTGGCCCAATTTACCATGCCCATGCATTTTCCCACTCGTTTGAGTAATTTGTCATGGAAAAAACAAGGTTTCATGAATGGTCAAAATTTTCACCAGAATCACATACCGCGGGTCTACGTTTTTTTCTGATTTGGGTCAAAAATTGAAAAGTGCTTTTTGTCACGTTTCTGAGCAAAATTTGGCCCAATTTACCATGCCCATGCATTTTCCCACTCGTTTGAGCAATTCTTCATGGAAAAAACAAGGTTTCATGAATGGTCAAAATTTTCACCAGAATCACATACCGCAGGTCTACGTTTTTTTCTGATTTGGGTCAAAAATTGAAAAGTGCTTTTTGTCACGTTTCTGAACAAAATTTGGCCCAATTTACCATGCCCATGCATTGTCCCTCTTGTTTGAGTAATTTTTCATGGAAAAAACATGGTTTCATGAATGATCAAAATTTTCACCAGAATCACATACCGCGGGTCTACGTTTTTTTCTGATTTGGGTCAAAAATTGAAAAGTGCTTTTTGTCACATTTCTGAGCAAAATTTGGCCCAATTTACCATGCCCATGCATTGTCCCACTTGTTTGAGTAATTTTTCATGGAAAAAACATGGTTTCATGAATGGTCAAAATTTTCACCAGAATCACATACCGCGGGTCTACGTTTTTTTCTGATTTGGGTCAAAAATTGAAAAGTGCTTTTTGTCACATTTCTGAGCAAAATTTTGCCCAATTTACCATGCCCATGCATTGTCCCACTTGTTTGAGTAATTTTTCATGGAAAAAACAAGGTTTCATGAATGGTCAAAATTTTCACCAGAATCACATACCGCGGGTCTACGTTTTTTCTGATTTGGGTCAAAAATTGAAAAGTGCTTTTTGTCACGTTTCTGAGCAAAATTTGGCCCAATTTACCATGCCCATGCATTTTCCCACTCATTTGAGTAATTTTTCATGTAAAAAACAAGGTTTCATGAATGGTCAAAATTTTCACCAGAATCACAAACCGCGGGTCTACGTTTTTTTCTAATTTGGGTAAAAAACTTGAAAAGTGCTTTTTGTCACATTTCTGAGCAAAATTTGGCCCAATTTACCGTGCCAATGCATTGTCCCACTTTTTTGAGTAATTTTTCATGGAAAAACATGGTTTCATGAATGGTCAAAATGTTCACCAGAATCACATACCGCGGGTCTACGTTTTTTTCTGATTTGGGTCAAAAATTGAAAAGTGCTTTTTGTCAAGTTTCTGAACAAAATTTGGCCCAATTTACCATGCCCATGCATTGTCCCTCTTGTTTGAGTAATTTTTCATGGAAAAAACATGGTTTCATGAATGATCAAAATTTTCACCAGAATCACATACCGCGGGTCTACGTTTTTTTCTGATTTGGGTCAAAAATTGAAAAGTGCTTTTTGTCACATTTCTGAGCAAAATTTGGCCCAATTTACCATGCCCATGCATTGTCCCACTTGTTTGAGTAATTTTTCATGGAAAAAACATGGTTTCATGAATGGTCAAAATTTTCACCAGAATCACATACCGCGGGTCTACGTTTTTTCTGATTTGGGTCAAAAATTGAAAAGTGCTTTTTGTCACGTTTCTGAGCAAAATTTGGCCCAATTTACCATGCCCATGCATTTTCCCACTCATTTGAGTAATTTTTCATGTAAAAAACAAGGTTTCATGAATGGTCAAAATTTTCACCAGAATCACAAACCGCGGGTCTACGTTTTTTTCTAATTTGGGTAAAAAACTTGAAAAGTGCTTTTTGTCACATTTCTGAGCAAAATTTGGCCCAATTTACCATGCCCATGCATTTTCCCACTCGTTTGAGTAATTTTTCATGGAAAAAACAAGGTTTCATGAATGGTCAAAATTTTCACCAGAATCACATACCGCGGGGTCTACGTTTTTTTCTGATTTGGGTCAAAAATTGAAAAGTGCTTTTTGTCACGTTTCTGAGCAAAATTTGGCCCAATTTACCATGCCCATGCATTTTCCCACTCGTTTGAGTAATTTTTCATGGAAAACAAGGTTTCATGAATGCTCAAAATTTTCACTAGAATCACATACTGCGGGTCTCCGTTTTTTCTGATTTGTGTCAAAAATTAAAAAGTGCTTTTTGTCACATTTCTGAGCAAAATGTGGCCCAATTTACCATGCCCATGCATTTTCCCACTCGTTTGAGTAATTTTTCATAGAAAAAACAAGGTTTCATGAATGGTCAAAATTTTCACCAGAATCACATACCGCGGGTCTACGTTTCTTTCTGATTTGGGTCAAAAATTGAAAAGTGCTTTTTGTCACATTTCTGAGCAAAATTTGGCCCAATTTACCATGCCCATGCATTTTCCCACTCGTTTGAGTAATTTGTCATGAAAAAAACAAGGTTTCATGAATGGTCAAAATTTTCACCAGAATCACATACCGCGGGTCTACGTTTTTTCTGATTTGGGACAAAAATTCAAAAGTGCTTTTTGTCACATTTCTGAGAAAAATTTGGCCCAATTTACCATGCCCATGCATTTTCCCACTCGTTTAAATAATTTTTCATAGAAAAAACAAGGTTTCATGAATGGTCAAAATTTTCACCAGAATCACATACCGCGGGTCTACGTTTTTTTCTGATTTGGGTCAAAAATTGAAAAGTGCTTTTTGTCACATTTCTGAGCAAAATTTGGCCCAATTTACCATGCCAATGCATTGTCCCACTTGTTTGAGTAATTTTTCATGGAAAAAACATGGTTTCATGAATGGTCAAAATGTTCACCAGAATCACATACCGCGGGTCTGCGTTTTTTTCTGATTTGGGTCAAAAATTGAAAAGTGCTTTTTGTCACATTTCTGAGCAAAATTTGGCCCAATTTACCATGCCCATGCATTTTCCCACTCGTTTGAGTAATTTTTCATGGAAAAAACAAGGTTTCATGAATGGTCAAAATTTTCACCAGAATCACATACCGCGGGTCTACGTTTTTTTCTGATTTGGGTCAAAAATTGAAAAGTGCTTTTTGTCACATTTCTGAGCAAAATTTGGCCCAATTTACCATGCCCATGCATTGTCCCTCTTGTTTGAGTAATTTTTCATGGAAAAAACATGGTTTCATGAATGGTCAAAATTTTCACCAGAATCACATACCGCGGGTCTACGTTTTTTTCTGATTTGGGTCAAAAATTGAAAAGTGCTTTTTGTCACATTTCTGAGCAAAATTTGGCCCAATTTACCATGCCCATGCATTGTCCCACTTGTTTGAGAAATTTTCATGGAAAAAACATGGTTTCATGAATGGTCAAAATTTTCACCAGAATCACATACCGCGGGTCTACGTTTTTTTCTGATTTGGGTCAAAAATTGAAAAGTGCTTTTTGTCACATTTCTGAGCAAAATTTGGCCCAATTTACCATGCCCATGCATTGTCCCACTTGTTTGAGTAATTTTTCATGGAAAAAACAAGGTTTCATGAATGGTCAAAATTTTCACCAGAATCACATACTGCGGGTCTACGTTTTTTTCTGATTTGGGACAAAAATTGAATAGTTCTTTCTGTCACATTTCTGAGCAAAATTTTGCCCAATTTACCATGCCCATGCATTGTCCCACTTGTTTGAGTAATTTTTCATGGAAAAAACAAGGTTTCATGAATGGTCAAAATTTTCACCAGAATCACATACTGCGGGTCTACGTTTTTTTCTGATTTGGGACAAAAATTGAATAGTTCTTTCTGTCACATTTCTGAGCAAAATTTTGCCCAATTTACCATGCCCATGCATTTTCCCACTCATTTGAGTAATTTTTCATGGAAAAAACAAGGTTTCATGAATGGTCAAAATTTTCACCAGAATCACATACCGCGGGTCTACGTTTTTTTCTGATTTGGGACAAAAATTGAAAAGTGCTTTTTGTCACATTTCTGAGCAAAATTTGGCCCAATTTACCATGCCCATGCATTTTCCCACTTGTTTGAGTAATTTGTCATGGAAAAAACAAGGTTTCATGAATGGTCAAAATTTTCACCAGAATCACATACCGCGGGTCTACGTTTTTTTCTGATTTGGGTCAAAAATTGAAAAGTGCTTTTTGTCACATTTCTGAGCAAAATTTGGCCCAATTTACCATGCCCATGCATTGTCCGACATGTTTGAGTAATTTTTCATGGAAAAAACAAGGTTTCATGAATGGTAAAAATTTTCACCAGAATCACATACCGCGGGTCTACGTTTTTTTCTGATTTGGGTCAAAAATTTAAAAGTGATTTTTTTTGTCACATTTTCTGAGCAAACTTTGGCCCAATTTACCTTGCCTATGCATTTTCCCTCTTGTTTGAGTAATTTTTCATGGAAAAAACAAGGTTTCATGAATGGTCAAAATTTTCACCAGAATCACACACCGCGGGTCTACGTTTTTTCTGATTTGGGTCAAAAATTGAAAAGTGCTTTTTGTCACGTTTCTGAGCAAAATTTGGCCCAATTTACCATGCCCATGTATTTTCCCACTCATTTGAGTAATTTTTCATGGAAAAAACAAGGTTTCATGAATGGTCAAAATTTTCACCAGAATCACACACCGCGGGTCTACGTTTTTTCTGATTTGGGTCAAAAATTGAAAAGTGCTTTTTGTCACGTTTCTGAGCAAAATTTGGCCCAATTTACCATGCCCATACATTTTCCCACTCGTTTGAGTAATTTTTCATGGAAAAAACAAGGTTTCATGAATGGTCAAAATTTTCACCAGAATCACATACCGCGGGTCTACGTTTTTTTCTGATTTGGGACAAAAATTGAAAAGTGCTTTTTGTCACATTTCTGAGCAAAATTTGGCCCAATTTACCATGCCCATGCATTTTCCCACTTGTTTGAGTAATTTGTCATGGAAAAAACAAGGTTTCATGAATGGTCAAAATTTTCACCAGAATCACATACCGCGGGTCTACGTTTTTTTCTGATTTGGGTCAAAAATTGAAAAGTGCTTTTTGTCACATTTCTGAGCAAAATTTGGCCCAATTAACCATGCCCATGCATTTTCCCACTCGTTTGAGTAATTTGTCATGGAAAAAACAAGGTTTCATGAATGCTCAAAATTTTCACCAGAATCACATACCGCGGGTCTACGTTTTTTTCTGATTTGGGACAAAAATTGAAAAGTGCTTTTTGTCACATTTCTGACCAAATTTTGCCCAATTTACCATGCCCATGCATTTTCCCACTTGTTTGAGTAATTTTTCATGGCAATAACAAGGTTTCATGAATGCTCAAAATTTTCACCAGAATCACATACTGCGGGTCTACGTTTTTTCTGATTTGGGTCAAAAATTCAAAAGTGCTTTTTGTCACATTTCTGAGCAAAATTTGGCCCAATTTACCATGCCCATGCATTTTCCCACTCGTTTGAGTAATTTTTCATAGAAAAAACAAGGTTTCATGAATGGTCAAAATTTTCACCAGAATCACATACCGCGGGTCTACGTTTTTTTCTGATTTGGGTCAAAAATTGAAAAGTGCTTTTTGTCACATTTCTGAGCAAAATTTGGCCCAATTTACCATGCCCATGCATTGTCCCACTTGTTTGAGTAATTTTTCATGGAAAAAACATGGTTTCATGAATGGTCAAAATTTTCACCAGAATCACATACCACGGGTCTACGTTTTTTTCTGATTTGGGTCAAAAATTGAAAAGTGCTTTTTGTCACATTTCTGAGCAAAATTTGGCCCAATTTACCATGCCCATGCATTGTCCCACTTGTTTGAGTAATTTTTCATGGAAAAAACAAGGTTTCATGAATGGTCAAAATTTTCACCAGAATCACATACTGCGGGTCTACGTTTTTTTCTGATTTGGGTCAAAAATTGAAAAGTGCTTTTTGTCACGTTTCTGAGCAAAATTTGGCCCAATTTACCATGCCCATGCATTTTCCCACTCGTTTGAGTAATTTTTCATGGAAAAAACAAGGTTTCATGAATGGTCAAAATTTTCACCAGAATCACATACCGCGGGTCTACGTTTTTTTCTGATTTGGGTCAAAAATTGAAAAGTGCTTTTTGTCACATTTCTGAGTAAAATTTGGCCCAATTTACCATGCCCATGCATTGTCCCACTTGTTTGAGTAATTTTTCATGGAAAAAACAAGGTTTCAAGAATGCTCAAAATTTTCACCAGAATTTTTTCTGATTTGGGTCAAAAATTGAAAAGTGCTTTTTGTCACGTTTCTGAGCAAAATTTGGCCCAATTTACCATGCCCATGCATTTTCCCACTCATTTGAGTAATTTTTCATGGAAAAAACAAGGTTTCATGAATGCTCAAAATTTTCACCAGAATCACATACCGCGGGTCTACGTTTTTTCTGATTTGGGTCAAAAATTCAAAAGTGCTTTTTGTCACGTTTCTGAGCAAAATTTGGCCCAATTTACCATGCCCATGCATTTTCCCACTCGTTTGAGTAATTTTTCATAGAAAAAACTAGGTTTCATGAATGGTCAAAATTTTCACCAGAATCACATACCGCGGGTCTACGTTTTTTTCTGATTTGGGTCAAAAATTGAAAAGTGCTTTTTGTCACATTTCTGAGCAAAATTTGGCCCAATTTACCATGCCAATGCATTGTCCCACTTGTTTGAGTAATTTTTCATGGAAAAACATGGTTTCATGAATGGTCAAAATGTTCACCAGAATCACATACCGCGGGTCTACGTTTTTTTCTGATTTGGGTCAAAAATTGAAAAGTGCTTTTTGTCACGTTTCTGAACAAAATTTGGCCCAATTTACCATGCCCATGCATTGTCCCTCTTGTTTGAGTAATTTTTCATGGAAAAAACATGGTTTCATGAATGATCAAAATTTTCACCAGAATCACATACCGCGGGTCTACGTTTTTTTCTGATTTGGGTCAAAAATTGAAAAGTGCTTTTTGTCACATTTCTGAGCAAAATTTGGCCCAATTTACCATGCCCATGCATTGTCCCACTTGTTTGAGTAATTTTTCATGGAAAAAACATGGTTTCATGAATGGTCAAAATTTTCACCAGAATCACATACCGCGGGTCTACGTTTTTTTCTGATTTGGGTCAAAAATTGAAAAGTGCTTTTTGTCACATTTCTGAGCAAAATTTTGCCCAATTTACCATGCCCATGCATTGTCCCACTTGTTTGAGTAATTTTTCATGGAAAAAACAAGGTTTCATGAATGGTCAAAATTTTCACCAGAATCACATACCGCGGGTCTACGTTTTTTCTGATTTGGGTCAAAAATTGAAAAGTGCTTTTTGTCACGTTTCTGAGCAAAATTTGACCCAATTTACCATGCCCATGCATTTTCCCACTCATTTGAGTAATTTTTCATGTAAAAAACAAGGTTTCATGAATGGTCAAAATTTTCACCAGAATCACAAACCGCGGGTCTACGTTTTTTTCTAATTTGGGTAAAAAACTTGAAAAGTGCTTTTTGTCACATTTCTGAGCAAAATTTGGCCCAATTTACCGTGCCAATGCATTGTCCCACTTGTTTGAGTAATTTTTCATGGAAAAACATGGTTTCATGAATGGTCAAAATGTTCACCAGAATCACATACCGCGGGTCTATGTTTTTTTCTGATTTGGGTCAAAAATTGAAAAGTGCTTTTTGTCACGTTTCTGAACAAAATTTGGCCCAATTTACCATGCCCATGCATTGTCCCTCTTGTTTGAGTAATTTTTCATGGAAAAAACATGGTTTCATGAATGATCAAAATTTTCACCAGAATCACATACCGCGGGTCTACGTTTTTTTCTGATTTGGGTCAAAAATTGAAAAGTGCTTTTTGTCACATTTCTGAGCAAAATTTGGCCCAATTTACCATGCCCATGCATTGTCCCACTTGTTTGAGTAATTTTTCATGGAAAAAACATGGTTTCATGAATGGTCAAAATTTTCACCAGAATCACATACCGCGGGTCTACGTTTTTTTCTGATTTGGGTCAAAAATTGAAAAGTGCTTTTTGTCACATTTCTGAGCAAAATTTTGCCCAATTTACCATGCCCATGCATTGTCCCACTTGTTTGAGTAATTTTTCATGGAAAAAACAAGGTTTCATGAATGGTCAAAATTTTCACCAGAATCACATACCGCGGGTCTACGTTTTTTCTGATTTGGGTCAAAAATTGAAAAGTGCTTTTTGTCACGTTTCTGAGCAAAATTTGGCCCAATTTACCATGCCCATGCATTTTCAAACTCATTTGAGTAACTTTTCATGTAAAAAACAAGGTTTCATGAATGGTCAAAATTTTCACCAGAATCACAAACCGCGGGTCTACGTTTTTTTCTAATTTGGGTAAAAAACTTGAAAAGTGCTTTTTGTCACATTTCTGAGCAAAATTTGGCCCAATTTACCATGCCCATGCATTTTCCCACTCGTTTGAGTAATTTTTCATGGAAAAAACAAGGTTTCATGAATGGTCAAAATTTTCACCAGAATCACATACCGCGGGGTCTACGTTTTTTTCTGATTTGGGTCAAAAATTGAAAAGTGCTTTTTGTCACGTTTCTGAGCAAAATTTGGCCCAATTTACCATGCCCATGCATTTTCCCACTCGTTTGAGTAATTTTTCATGGAAAACAAGGTTTCATGAATGCTCAAAATTTTCACCAGAATCACATACTGCGGGTCTCCGTTTTTTCTGATTTGTGTCAAAAATTAAAAAGTGCTTTTTGTCACATTTCTGAGCAAAATGTGGCCCAATTTACCATGCCCATGCATTTTCCCACTCGTTTGAGTAATTTTTCATAGAAAAAACAAGGTTTCATGAATGGTCAAAATTTTCACCAGAATCACATACCGCGGGTCTACGTTTCTTTCTGATTTGGGTCAAAAATTTAAAAGTGCTTTTTGTCACATTTCTGAGCAAAATTTGGCCCAATTTACCATGCCCATGCATTTTCCCACTCGTTTGAGTAATTTGTCATGAAAAAAACAAGGTTTCATGAATGGTCAAAATTTTCACCAGAATCACATACCGCGGGTCTACGTTTTTTCTGATTTGGGACAAAAATTCAAAAGTGCTTTTTGTCACATTTCTGAGAAAAATTTGGCCCAATTTACCATGCCCATGCATTTTCCCACTCGTTTAAATAATTTTTCATAGAAAAAACAAGGTTTCATGAATGGTCAAAATTTTCACCAGAATCACATACCGCGGGTCTACGTTTTTTTCTGATTTGGGTCAAAAATTGAAAAGTGCTTTTTGTCACATTTCTGAGCAAAATTTGGCCCAATTTACCATGCCAATGCATTGTCCCACTTGTTTGAGTAATTTTTCATGGAAAAAACATGGTTTCATGAATGGTCAAAATGTTCACCAGAATCACATACCGCGGGTCTGCGTTTTTTTCTGATTTGGGTCAAAAATTGAAAAGTGCTTTTTGTCACATTTCTGAGCAAAATTTGGCCCAATTTACCATGCCCATGCATTTTCCCACTCGTTTGAGTAATTTTTCATGGAAAAAACAAGGTTTCATGAATGGTCAAAATTTTCACCAGAATCACATACCGCGGGTCTACGTTTTTTTCTGATTTGGGTCAAAAATTGAAAAGTGCTTTTTGTCACATTTCTGAGCAAAATTTGGCCCAATTTACCATGCCCATGCATTGTCCCTCTTGTTTGAGTAATTTTTCATGGAAAAAACATGGTTTCATGAATGGTCAAAATTTTCACCAGAATCACATACCGCGGGTCTACGTTTTTTTCTGATTTGGGTCAAAAATTGAAAAGTGCTTTTTGTCACATTTCTGAGCAAAATTTGGCCCAATTTACCATGCCCATGCATTGTCCCACTTGTTTGAGAAATTTTCATGGAAAAAACATGGTTTCATGAATGGTCAAAATTTTCACCAGAATCACATACCGCAGGTCTACGTTTTTTTCTGATTTGGGTCAAAAATTGAAAAGTGCTTTTTGTCACATTTCTGAGCAAAATTTGGCCCAATTTACCATGCCCATGCATTGTCCCACTTGTTTGAGTAATTTTTCATGGAAAAAACAAGGTTTCATGAATGGTCAAAATTTTCACCAGAATCACATACTGCGGGTCTACGTTTTTTTCTGATTTGGGACAAAAATTGAATAGTTCTTTCTGTCACATTTCTGAGCAAAATTTTGCCCAATTTACCATGCCCATGCATTTTCCCACTCATTTGAGTAATTTTTCATGGAAAAAACAAGGTTTCATGAATGGTCAAAATTTTCACCAGAATCACATACCGCGGGTCTACGTTTTTTTCTGATTTGGGACAAAAATTGAAAAGTGCTTTTTGTCACATTTCTGAGCAAAATTTGGCCCAATTTACCATGCCCATGCATTTTCCCACTTGTTTGAGTAATTTGTCATGGAAAAAACAAGGTTTCATGAATGGTCAAAATTTTCACCAGAATCACATACCGCGGGTCTACGTTTTTTTCTGATTTGGGTCAAAAATTGAAAAGTGCTTTTTGTCACATTTCTGAGCAAAATTTGGCCCAATTTACCATGCCCATGCATTGTCCGACATGTTTGAGTAATTTTTCATGGAAAAAACAAGGTTTCATGAATGGTAAAAATTTTCACCAGAATCACATACCGCGGGTCTACGTTTTTTTCTGATTTGGGTCAAAAATTGAAAAGTGATTTTTTTTGTCACATTTTCTGAGCAAACTTTGGCCCAATTTACCTTGCCTATGCATTTTCCCTCTTGTTTGAGTAATTTTTCATGGAAAAAACAAGGTTTCATGAATGGTCAAAATTTTCACCAGAATCACACACCGCGGGTCTACGTTTTTTCTGATTTGGGTCAAAAATTGAAAAGTGCTTTTTGTCACGTTTCTGAGCAAAATTTGGCCCAATTTACCATGCCCATGTATTTTCCCACTCATTTGAGTAATTTTTCATGGAAAAAACAAGGTTTCATGAATGGTCAAAATTTTCACCAGAATCACATACCGCGGGTCTACGTTTTTTTCTGATTTGGGTCAAAAATTCAAAAGTGCTTTTTGTCACGTTTCTGAGCAAAATTTGGCCCAATTTACCATGCCCATGCATTTTCCCACTCGTTTGAGTAATTTTTCATGGAAAAAACAAGGTTTCATGAATGCTCAAAATTTTCACCAGAATCACATACCGCGGGTCTACGTTTTTTTCTGATTTGGGTAAAAAATTGAAAAGTGCTTTTTGTCACATTTCTGAGCAAAATTTGGCCCAATTTACCTTGCACATGCATTTTCCCACTCATTTGAGTAATTTTTCATAGAAAAAACAAGGTTTCATGAATGGTCAAAATTTTCACCAGAATCACATACCGCGGGTCTACGTTTTTTTCTGATTTGGGTCAAAAATTGAAAAGTGATTTTTTTTGTCACATTTTCTGAGCAAAATTTGGCCCAATTTACCATGCCTATGCATTTTCCCACTTGTTTGAGTAATTTTTCATGGAAAAAACAAGGTTTCATGAATGGTCAAAATTTTCACCAGAATCACATACCGCGGGTCTACGTTTTTTTCTGATTTGGGTCAAAAATTGAAAAGTGCTTTTTGTCACGTTTCTGAGCAAAATTTGGCCCTATTTACCATGCCCATGCATTTTCCCACTTGTTTGAGTAATTTGTCATGGAAAAAACAAGGTTTCATGAATGGTCAAAATTTTCACTAGAATCACATACCGCGGGTCTACGTTTTTTTCTGATTTGGGTCAAAAATTGAAAAGTGATTTTTTTTGTCACATTTTCTGAGCAAAATTTGGCCCAATTTACCATGCCCATGCATTGTCCGACTTGTTTGAGTAATTTTTCATGGAAAAAACATGGTTTCATGAATGGTCAAAATTTTCACCAGAATCACATACCGCGGGTCTACATTTTTTTCTGATTTGGGACAAAAATTGAAAAGTGCTTTTTGTCACATTTCTGAGCAAAATTTGGCCCAATTTACCATGCCCATGCATTTTCCCACTTGTTTGAGTAATTTGTCATGGAAAAAACAAGGTTTCATGAATGGTCAAAATTTTCACCAGAATCACATACCGCGGGTCTACGTTTTTTTCTGATTTGGGTCAAAAATTCAAAAGTGCTTTTTGTCATGTTTCTGAGCAAAATTTGGCCCAATTTACCATGCCCATGCATTTTCCCACTCGTTTGAGTAATTTTTCATGGAAAAAACAAGGTTTCATGAATGCTCAAAATTTTCACCAGAATCACATACCGCGGGTCTACGTTTTTTTTCTGATTTGGGTAAAAAATTGAAAAGTGCTTTTTGTCACATTTCTGAGCAAAATTTGGCCCAATTTACCTTGCCCATGCATTTTCCCACTCGTTTGAGTAATTTTTCATAGAAAAAACAAGGTTTCCTGAATGGTCAAAATTTTCACCAGAATCACATACCGCGGGTCTACGTTTTTTTCTGATTTGGGTCAAAAATTGAAAAGTGCTTTTTGTCACATTTCTGAGCAAAATTTGGCCCAATTTACCATGCCCATGCATTGTCCCACTTGTTTGAGTAATTTATCATGGAAAAAACAAGGTTTCATGAATGGTAAAAATTTTCACTAGAATCACATACCGCGGGTCTACGTTTTTTTCTGATTTGGGTAAAAAATTGAAAAGTGCTTTTTGTCACATTTCTGAGCAAAATTTGGCCCAATTTACCATGCCCATGCATTGTCCGACTTGTTTGAGTAATTTTTCATGGAAAAAACAAGGTTTCATGAATGGTAAAAATTTTCACCAGAATCACATACCGCGGGTCTACGTTTTTTTCTGATTTGGGTCAAAAATTGAAAAGTGATTTTTTTTGTCACATTTTCTGAGCAAACTTTGGCCCAATTTACCTTGCCTATGCATTTTCCCACTTGTTTGAGTAATTTTTCATGGAAAAAACAAGGTTTCATGAATGGTCAAAATTTTCACCAGAATCACACACTGCGGGTCTACGTTTTTTCTGATTTGGGTCAAAAATTGAAAAGTGCTTTTTGTCACGTTTCTGAGCAAAATTTGGCCCAATTTACCATGCCCATGTATTTTCCCACTCATTTGAGTAATTTTTCATGGAAAAAACAAGGTTTCATGAATGGTCAAAATTTTCACCAGAATCACATACCGCGGGTCTACGTTTTTTTCTGATTTGGGTCAAAAATTCAAAAGTGCTTTTTGTCACGTTTCTGAGCAAAATTTGGCCCAATTTACCATGCCCATGCATTTTCCCACTCGTTTGAGTAATTTTTCATGGAAAAAACAAGGTTTCATGAATGCTCAAAATTTTCACCAGAATCACATACCGCGGGTCTACGGTTTTTTCTGATTTGGGTAAAAAATTGAAAAGTGCTTTTTGTCACATTTCTGAGCAAAATTTGGCCCAATTTACCTTGCACATTCATTTTCCCACTCATTTGAGTAATTTTTCATAGAAAAAACAAGGTTTCATGAATGGTCAAAATTTTCACCAGAATCACATACCGCGGGTCTACGTTTTTTTCTGATTTGGGACAAAAATTGAAAAGTGCTTTTTGTCACATTTCTGAGCAAAATTTGGCCCAATTTACCATGCCCATGCATTTTCCCACTTGTTTGACTAATTTTTCATGGAAAAAACAAGGTTTCATGAATGGTCAAAATTTTCACCAGAATCACATACCGCGGGTCTACGTTTTTTTCTGATTTGGGTCAAAAATTGAAAAGTGCTTTTTGTCACATTTCTGAGCAAAATTTGGCCCAATTTACCGTGCCCATGCATTGTCTCACTTGTTTGAGTAATTTTTCATGGAAAAAACATGGTTTCATGAATGGTCAAAATTTTCACCAGAATCACATACCGCAGGTCTACGTTTTTTTCTGATTTGGGTGAAAAATTGAAAAGTGCTTTTTGTCACATTTCTGAGCAAAATTTGGCCCAATTTACCATGCCCATGCATTGTCCGACTAATTTGAGTAATTTTTCATGGAAAAAACATGGTTTCATGAATGGTCAAAATTTTCACCAGAATCACATACCGCGGGTCTACGTTTTTTTCTGATTTGGGTCAAAAATTGAAAAGTGCTTTTTGTCACATTTCTGAGCAAAATTTGGCCCAATTTACCATGCCCAAGCATTTTCCCACTTGTTTGAGTAATTTTTCATGGAAAAAACAAGGTTTCATGAATGGTCAAAATTTTCACCAGAATCACATACCGCGGGTCTACGTTTTTTTCTGATTTGGGACAAAAACTTAAAAGTGATTTTTTTTGTCATATTTCTGAGCAAAATTTGGCCCAATTTACCATGCCCATGCATTTTCCCACTTGTTTGAGTAATTTTTCATGGAAAAAACAAGGTTTCATGAATGGTCAAAATTTTCACCAGAATCACATACCGCGGGTCTACGTTTTTTTCTGATTTGGGACAAAAATTGAAAAGTGCTTTTTGTCACATTTCTGAGCAAAATTTGGCCCTATTTACCATGCCCATGCATTTTCCCACTTGTTTGAGTAATTTTTCATGGAAAAAACAAGGTTTCATGAATGGTCAAAATTTTCACCAGAATCACATACCGCGGGTCTACGTTTTTTTCTGATTTGGGACAAAAATTGAAAAGTGCTTTTTGTCACATTTCTGAGCAAAATTTGGCCCAATTTACCATTCCCATGCATTTTCCCACTTGTTTGAGTAATTTTTCATGGAAAAAACAAGGTTTCATGAATGGTCAAAATTTTCACCAGAATCACATACCGCGGGTCTACGTTTTTTTCTGATTTGGGACAAAAATTGAAAAGTGCTTTTTGTCACATTTCTGAGCAAAATTTGGCCCAATTTACCATGCCCATGCATTGTCTCACTTGTTTGAGTAATTTTTCATGGAAAAAACATGGTTTCATGAATGGTCAAAATTTTCACCAGAATCACATACCGCGGGTCTACGTTTTTTTCTGATTTGGGTCAAAAATTGAAAAGTGCTTTTTGTCACATTTCTGAGCAAAATTTGGCCCAATTTACCTTGCCCATGCATTTTCCCACTCATTTGAGTAATTTTTCTTAGAAAAAACAAGGTTTCATGAATGGTCAAAATTTTCACCAGAATAACATACCGCGGGTCTACGTTTTTTTCTGATTTGGGTCAAAAATTGAAAAGTGCTTTTTGTCACATTTCTGAGCAAAATTTTGCCCAATTTACCATGCCCATGCATTGTCCGACTAATTTGAGTAATTTTTCATGGAAAAAACATGGTTTCATGAATGGTCAAAATTTTCACCAGAATCACATACCGTGGGTCTACGTTTTTTTCCTGATTTGGGTCAAAAATTGAAAAGTGCTTTTTGTCACATTTCTGAGCAAAATTTGGCCCAATTTACCATGCCCATGCATTTTCCCACTTGTTTGAGTAATTTTTCATGGAAAAAACAAGGTTTCATGAATGGTCAAAATTTTCACCAGAATCACATACCGTGGGTCTAAGTTTTTTTCTGATTTGGGACAAAAATTGAAAAGTGATTTTTTTTGTCATATTTCTGAGCAAAATTTGGCCCAATTTACCATGCCCATGCATTTTCCCACTTGTTTGAGTAATTTTTCATGGAAAAAACAAGGTTTCATGAATGGTCAAAATTTTCACCAGAATCACATACCGCGGGTCTACGTTTTTTTCTGATTTGGGACAAAAATTGAAAAGTGCTTTTTGTCACATTTCTGAGCAAAATTTGGCCCAATTTACCATGCCCATGCATTTTCCCACTTGTTTGAGTAATTTTTCATGGAAAAAACAAGGTTTCATGAATGGTCAAAATTTTCACCAGAATCACATACTGCGGGTCTACGTTTTTTTCTGATTTGGGTCAAAAATTGAAAAGTGCTTTTTGTCACATTTCTGAGCAAAATTTGGCCCAATTTACCTTGCCCATGCATTTTCCCACTCATTTGAGTAATTTTTCATAGAAAAAACAAGGTTTCATGAATGGTCAAAATTTTCACCAGAATCACATACCACGGGTCTACGTTTTTTTCTGATTTGGGTGAAAAATTTAAAAGTGCTTTTTGTCACATTTCTGAGCAAAATTTGGCCCAATTTACCATGCCCATGCATTGTCCGACTAATTTGAGTAATTTTTCATGGAAAAAACATGGTTTCATGAATGGTCAAAATTTTCACCAGAAACACATACCGCGGGTCTACGTTTTTTTCTGATTTGGGACAAAAACTGAAAAGTGATTTTTTTTGTCATATTTCTGAGCAAAATTTGGCCCAATTTACCATGCCCATGCATTTTCCCACTTGTTTGAGTAATTTTTCATGGAAAAAACAAGGTTTCATGAATGGTCAAAATTTTCACCAGAATCACATACCGCAGGTCTACGTTTTTTTCTGATTTGGGACAAAAATTGAAAAGTGCTTTTTGTCACATTTCTGAGCACAATTTGGCCCAATTTACCATGCCCATGCATTTTCACACTTGTTTGAGTAATTTTTCATGGAAAAAACAAGGTTTCATGAATGGTCAAAATTTTCACCAGAATCACATACCGCAGGTCTACGTTTTTTTCTGATTTGGGACAAAAATTGAAAAGTGCTTTTTGTCACATTTCTGAGCAAAATTTGGCCCTATTTACCATGCCCATGCATTTTCCCACTTGTTTGAGTAATTTGTCATGGAAAAAACAAGGTTTCATGAATGGTCAAAATTTTCACTAGAATCACATACCGCGGGTCTACGTTTTTTTCTGATTTGGGTCAAAAATTGAAAAGTGATTTTTTTTGTCACATTTTCTGAGCAAAATTTGGCCCAATTTACCATGCCCATGCATTATCCGACTTGTTTGAGTAATTTTTCATGGAAAAAACATGGTTTCATGAATGGTCAAAATTTTCACCAGAATCACATACCGCGGGTCTACGTTTTTTTCTGATTTGGGTCAAAAATTGAAAAGTGCTTTTTGTCACATTTCTGAGCAAAATTTTGCCCAATTTACCATGCCCATGCATTGTCCCACTTGTTTGAGTAATTTTTCATAGAAAAAACAAGGTTTCATGAATGGTCAAAATTTTCACCAGAATCACATACCGCGGATCTACGTTTTTTTCTGATTTGGGTCAAAAATTGAAAAGTGCTTTTTGTCACATTTCTGAGCAAAATTTGGCCCAATTTACCTTGCCCATGCATTTTCCCACTCATTTGAGTAATTTTTCATAGAAAAAACAAGGTTTCATGAATGGTCAAAATTTTCACCAGAATCACATACCACGGGTCTACGTTTTTTTCTGATTTGGGTGAAAAATTGAAAAGTGCTTTTTGTCACATTTCTGAGCAAAATTTGGCCCAATTTACCATGCCCATGCATTGTCCGACTAATTTGAGTAATTTTTCATGGAAAAAACATGGTTTCATGAATGGTCAAAATTTTCACCAGAAACACATACCGCGGGTCTACGTTTTTTTCTGATTTGGGACAAAAACTGAAAAGTGATTTTTTTTGTCATATTTCTGAGCAAAATTTGGCCCAATTTACCATGCCCATGCATTTTCCCACTTGTTTGAGTAATTTTTCATGGAAAAAACAAGGTTTCATGAATGGTCAAAATTTTCACCAGAATCACATACCGCAGGTCTACGTTTTTTTCTGATTTGGGACAAAAATTGAAAAGTGCTTTTTGTCACATTTCTGAGCACAATTTGGCCCAATTTACCATGCCCATGCATTTTCACACTTGTTTGAGTAATTTTTCATGGAAAAAACAAGGTTTCATGAATGGTCAAAATTTTCACCAGAATCACATACCGCAGGTCTACGTTTTTTTCTGATTTGGGACAAAAATTGAAAAGTGCTTTTTGTCACATTTCTGAGCAAAATTTGGCCCTATTTACCATGCCCATGCATTTTCCCACTTGTTTGAGTAATTTGTCATGGAAAAAACAAGGTTTCATGAATGGTCAAAATTTTCACTAGAATCACATACCGCGGGTCTACGTTTTTTTCTGATTTGGGTCAAAAATTGAAAAGTGATTTTTTTTGTCACATTTTCTGAGCAAAATTTGGCCCAATTTACCATGCCCATGCATTATCCGACTTGTTTGAGTAATTTTTCATGGAAAAAACATGGTTTCATGAATGGTCAAAATTTTCACCAGAATCACATACCGCGGGTCTACGTTTTTTTCTGATTTGGGTCAAAAATTGAAAAGTGCTTTTTGTCACATTTCTGAGCAAAATTTTGCCCAATTTACCATGCCCATGCATTGTCCCACTTGTTTGAGTAATTTTTCATAGAAAAAACAAGGTTTCATGAATGGTCAAAATTTTCACCAGAATCACATACCGCGGATCTACGTTTTTTTCTGATTTGGGTCAAAAATTGAAAAGTGCTTTTTGTCACATTTCTGAGCAAAATTTGGCCCAATTTACCTTGCCCATGCATTTTCCCACTCATTTGAGTAATTTTTCATAGAAAAAACAAGGTTTCATGAATGGTCAAAATTTTCACCAGAATCACATACCACGGGTCTACGTTTTTTTCTGATTTGGGTGAAAAATTGAAAAGTGCTTTTTGTCACATTTCTGAGCAAAATTTGGCCCAATTTACCATGCCCATGCATTGTCCGACTAATTTGAGTAATTTTTCATGGAAAAAACATGGTTTCATGAATGGTCAAAATTTTCACCAGAATCACATACCGCGGGTCTACGTTTTTTTCTGATTTGGGTCAAAAATTGAAAAGTGCTTTTTGTCACATTTCTGAGCAAAATTTGGCCCAATTTACCATGCCCAAGCATTTTCCCACTTGTTTGAGTAATTTTTCATGGAAAAAACAAGGTTTCATGAATGGTCAAAATTTTCACCAGAATCACATACCGCGGGTCTACGTTTTTTTCTGATTTGGGACAAAAACTGAAAAGTGATTTTTTTTGTCATATTTCTGAGCAAAATTTGGCCCAATTTACCATGCCCATGCATTTTCCCACTTGTTTGAGTAATTTTTCATGGAAAAAACAAGGTTTCATGAATGGTCAAAATTTTCACCAGAATCACATACCGCGGGTCTACGTTTTTTTCTGATTTGGGTCAAAAATTGAAAAGTGCTTTTTGTCACATTTCTGAGCAAAATTTTGCCCAATTTACCATGCCCATGCATTGTCCCACTTGTTTGAGTAATTTTTCATAGAAAAAACAAGGTTTCATGAATGGTCAAAATTTTCACCAGAATCACATACCGCGGATCTACGTTTTTTTCTGATTTGGGTCAAAAATTGAAAAGTGCTTTTTGTCACATTTCTGAGCAAAATTTGGCCCAATTTACCATGCCCATGCATTGTCCGACTAATTTGAGTAATTTTTCATGGAAAAAACATGGTTTCATGAATGGTCAAAATTTTCACCAGAATCACATACCGTGGGTCTACGTTTTTTTCCTGATTTGGGTCAAAAATTGAAAAGTGCTTTTTGTCACATTTCTGAGCAAAATTTGGCCCAATTTACCATGCCCATGCATTTTCCCACTTGTTTGAGTAATTTTTCATGGAAAAAACAAGGTTTCATGAATGGTCAAAATTTTCACCAGAATCACATACCGTGGGTCTACGTTTTTTTCTGATTTGGGACAAAAATTGAAAAGTGATTTTTTTTGTCATATTTCTGAGCAAAATTTGGCCCAATTTACCATGCCCATGCATTTTCCCACTTGTTTGAGTAATTTTTCATGGAAAAAACAAGGTTTCATGAATGGTCAAAATTTTCACCAGAATCACATACCGCGGGTCTACGTTTTTTTCTGATTTGGGACAAAAATTGAAAAGTGCTTTTTGTCACATTTCTGAGCAAAATTTGGCCCAATTTACCATGCCCATGCATTTTCCCACTTGTTTGAGTAATTTTTCATGGAAAAAACAAGGTTTCATGAATGGTCAAAATTTTCACCAGAATCACATACTGCGGGTCTACGTTTTTTTCTGATTTGGGTCAAAAATTGAAAAGTGCTTTTTGTCACATTTCTGAGCAAAATTTGGCCCAATTTACCTTGCCCATGCATTTTCCCACTCATTTGAGTAATTTTTCATAGAAAAAACAAGGTTTCATGAATGGTCAAAATTTTCACCAGAATCACATACCACGGGTCTACGTTTTTTTCTGATTTGGGTGAAAAATTTAAAAGTGCTTTTTGTCACATTTCTGAGCAAAATTTGGCCCAATTTACCATGCCCATGCATTGTCCGACTAATTTGAGTAATTTTTCATGGAAAAAACAAGGTTTCATGAATGGTCAAAATTTTCACCAGAATCACATACCGCAGGTCTACGTTTTTTTCTGATTTGGGACAAAAATTGAAAAGTGCTTTTTGTCACATTTCTGAGCACAATTTGGCCCAATTTACCATGCCCATGCATTTTCACACTTGTTTGAGTAATTTTTCATGGAAAAAACAAGGTTTCATGAATGGTCAAAATTTTCACCAGAATCACATACCGCAGGTCTACGTTTTTTTCTGATTTGGGACAAAAATTGAAAAGTGCTTTTTGTCACATTTCTGAGCAAAATTTGGCCCTATTTACCATGCCCATGCATTTTCCCACTTGTTTGAGTAATTTGTCATGGAAAAAACAAGGTTTCATGAATGGTCAAAATTTTCACTAGAATCACATACCGCGGGTCTACGTTTTTTTCTGATTTGGGTCAAAAATTGAAAAGTGATTTTTTTTGTCACATTTTCTGAGCAAAATTTGGCCCAATTTACCATGCCCATGCATTATCCGACTTGTTTGAGTAATTTTTCATGGAAAAAACATGGTTTCATGAATGGTCAAAATTTTCACCAGAATCACATACCGCGGGTCTACGTTTTTTTCTGATTTGGGTCAAAAATTGAAAAGTGCTTTTTGTCACATTTCTGAGCAAAATTTTGCCCAATTTACCATGCCCATGCATTGTCCCACTTGTTTGAGTAATTTTTCATAGAAAAAACAAGGTTTCATGAATGGTCAAAATTTTCACCAGAATCACATACCGCGGATCTACGTTTTTTTCTGATTTGGGTCAAAAATTGAAAAGTGCTTTTTGTCACATTTCTGAGCAAAATTTGGCCCAATTTACCTTGCCCATGCATTTTCCCACTCATTTGAGTAATTTTTCATAGAAAAAACAAGGTTTCATGAATGGTCAAAATTTTCACCAGAATCACATACCACGGGTCTACGTTTTTTTCTGATTTGGGTGAAAAATTGAAAAGTGCTTTTTGTCACATTTCTGAGCAAAATTTGGCCCAATTTACCATGCCCATGCATTGTCCGACTTGTTTGAGTAATTTTTCATGGAAAAAACAAGGTTTCATGAATGGTAAAAATTTTCACCAGAATCACATACCGCGGGTCTACGTTTTTTTCTGATTTGGGTCAAAAATTGAAAAGTGATTTTTTTTGTCACATTTTCTGAGCAAACTTTGGCCCAATTTACCTTGCCTATGCATTTTCCCACTTGTTTGAGTAATTTTTCATGGAAAAAACAAGGTTTCATGAATGGTCAAAATTTTCACCAGAATCACACACTGCGGGTCTACGTTTTTTCTGATTTGGGTCAAAAATTGAAAAGTGCTTTTTGTCACGTTTCTGAGCAAAATTTGGCCCAATTTACCATGCCCATGTATTTTCCCACTCATTTGAGTAATTTTTCATGGAAAAAACAAGGTTTCATGAATGGTCAAAATTTTCACCAGAATCACATACCGCGGGTCTACGTTTTTTTCTGATTTGGGTCAAAAATTCAAAAGTGCTTTTTGTCACGTTTCTGAGCAAAATTTGGCCCAATTTACCATGCCCATGCATTTTCCCACTCGTTTGAGTAATTTTTCATGGAAAAAACAAGGTTTCATGAATGCTCAAAATTTTCACCAGAATCACATACCGCGGGTCTACGGTTTTTTCTGATTTGGGTAAAAAATTGAAAAGTGCTTTTTGTCACATTTCTGAGCAAAATTTGGCCCAATTTACCTTGCACATTCATTTTCCCACTCATTTGAGTAATTTTTCATAGAAAAAACAAGGTTTCATGAATGGTCAAAATTTTCACCAGAATCACATACCGCGGGTCTACGTTTTTTTCTGATTTGGGACAAAAATTGAAAAGTGCTTTTTGTCACATTTCTGAGCAAAATTTGGCCCAATTTACCATGCCCATGCATTTTCCCACTTGTTTGACTAATTTTTCATGGAAAAAACAAGGTTTCATGAATGGTCAAAATTTTCACCAGAATCACATACCGCGGGTCTACGTTTTTTTCTGATTTGGGTCAAAAATTGAAAAGTGCTTTTTGTCACATTTCTGAGCAAAATTTGGCCCAATTTACCGTGCCCATGCATTGTCTCACTTGTTTGAGTAATTTTTCATGGAAAAAACATGGTTTCATGAATGGTCAAAATTTTCACCAGAATCACATACCGCAGGTCTACGTTTTTTTCTGATTTGGGTGAAAAATTGAAAAGTGCTTTTTGTCACATTTCTGAGCAAAATTTGGCCCAATTTACCATGCCCATGCATTGTCCGACTAATTTGAGTAATTTTTCATGGAAAAAACATGGTTTCATGAATGGTCAAAATTTTCACCAGAATCACATACCGCGGGTCTACGTTTTTTTCTGATTTGGGTCAAAAATTGAAAAGTGCTTTTTGTCACATTTCTGAGCAAAATTTGGCCCAATTTACCATGCCCAAGCATTTTCCCACTTGTTTGAGTAATTTTTCATGGAAAAAACAAGGTTTCATGAATGGTCAAAATTTTCACCAGAATCACATACCGCGGGTCTACGTTTTTTTCTGATTTGGGACAAAAACTTAAAAGTGATTTTTTTTGTCATATTTCTGAGCAAAATTTGGCCCAATTTACCATGCCCATGCATTTTCCCACTTGTTTGAGTAATTTTTCATGGAAAAAACAAGGTTTCATGAATGGTCAAAATTTTCACCAGAATCACATACCGCGGGTCTACGTTTTTTTCTGATTTGGGACAAAAATTGAAAAGTGCTTTTTGTCACATTTCTGAGCACAATTTGGCCCAATTTACCATGCCCATGCATTTTCCCACTTGTTTGAGTAATTTTTCATGGAAAAAACAAGGTTTCATGAATGGTCAAAATTTTCACCAGAATCACATACCGCGGGTCTACGTTTTTTTCTGATTTGGGACAAAAATTGAAAAGTGCTTTTTGTCACATTTCTGAGCAAAATTTGGCCCTATTTACCATGCCCATGCATTTTCCCACTTGTTTGAGTAATTTTTCATGGAAAAAACAAGGTTTCATGAATGGTCAAAATTTTCACCAGAATCACATACCGCGGGTCTACGTTTTTTTCTGATTTGGGACAAAAATTGAAAAGTGCTTTTTGTCACATTTCTGAGCAAAATTTGGCCCAATTTACCATTCCCATGCATTTTCCCACTTGTTTGAGTAATTTTTCATGGAAAAAACAAGGTTTCATGAATGGTCAAAATTTTCACCAGAATCACATACCGCGGGTCTACGTTTTTTTCTGATTTGGGACAAAAATTGAAAAGTGCTTTTTGTCACATTTCTGAGCAAAATTTGGCCCAATTTACCATGCCCATGCATTGTCTCACTTGTTTGAGTAATTTTTCATGGAAAAAACATGGTTTCATGAATGGTCAAAATTTTCACCAGAATCACATACCGCGGGTCTACGTTTTTTTCTGATTTGGGTCAAAAATTGAAAAGTGCTTTTTGTCACATTTCTCAGCAAAATTTGGCCCAATTTACCATGCCCATGCATTGTCCCACTTGTTTGAGTAATTTTTCATAGAAAAAACAAGGTTTCATGAATGGTCAAAATTTTCACCAGAATCACATACCGCGGGTCTACGTTTTTTTCTGATTTGGGTCAAAAATTGAAAAGTGCTTTTTGTCACATTTCTGAGCAAAATTTGGCCCAATTTACCTTGCCCATGCATTTTCCCACTCATTTGAGTAATTTTTCTTAGAAAAAACAAGGTTTCATGAATGGTCAAAATTTTCACCAGAATAACATACCGCGGGTCTACGTTTTTTTCTGATTTGGGTCAAAAATTGAAAAGTGCTTTTTGTCACATTTCTGAGCAAAATTTTGCCCAATTTACCATGCCCATGCATTGTCCGACTAATTTGAGTAATTTTTCATGGAAAAAACATGGTTTCATGAATGGTCAAAATTTTCACCAGAATCACATACCGTGGGTCTACGTTTTTTTCCTGATTTGGGTCAAAAATTGAAAAGTGCTTTTTGTCACATTTCTGAGCAAAATTTGGCCCAATTTACCATGCCCATGCATTTTCCCACTTGTTTGAGTAATTTTTCATGGAAAAAACAAGGTTTCATGAATGGTCAAAATTTTCACCAGAATCACATACCGTGGGTCTACGTTTTTTTCTGATTTGGGACAAAAATTGAAAAGTGATTTTTTTTGTCATATTTCTGAGCAAAATTTGGCCCAATTTACCATGCCCATGCATTTTCCCACTTGTTTGAGTAATTTTTCATGGAAAAAACAAGGTTTCATGAATGGTCAAAATTTTCACCAGAATCACATACCGCGGGTCTACGTTTTTTTCTGATTTGGGACAAAAATTGAAAAGTGCTTTTTGTCACATTTCTGAGCAAAATTTGGCCCAATTTACCATGCCCATGCATTTTCCCACTTGTTTGAGTAATTTTTCATGGAAAAAACAAGGTTTCATGAATGGTCAAAATTTTCACCAGAATCACATACTGCGGGTCTACGTTTTTTTCTGATTTGGGTCAAAAATTGAAAAGTGCTTTTTGTCACATTTCTGAGCAAAATTTGGCCCAATTTACCTTGCCCATGCATTTTCCCACTCATTTGAGTAATTTTTCATAGAAAAAACAAGGTTTCATGAATGGTCAAAATTTTCACCAGAATCACATACCACGGGTCTACGTTTTTTTCTGATTTGGGTGAAAAATTTAAAAGTGCTTTTTGTCACATTTCTGAGCAAAATTTGGCCCAATTTACCATGCCCATGCATTGTCCGACTAATTTGAGTAATTTTTCATGGAAAAAACATGGTTTCATGAATGGTCAAAATTTTCACCAGAAACACATACCGCGGGTCTACGTTTTTTTCTGATTTGGGACAAAAACTGAAAAGTGATTTTTTTTGTCATATTTCTGAGCAAAATTTGGCCCAATTTACCATGCCCATGCATTTTCCCACTTGTTTGAGTAATTTTTCATGGAAAAAACAAGGTTTCATGAATGGTCAAAATTTTCACCAGAATCACATACCGCAGGTCTACGTTTTTTTCTGATTTGGGACAAAAATTGAAAAGTGCTTTTTGTCACATTTCTGAGCACAATTTGGCCCAATTTACCATGCCCATGCATTTTCACACTTGTTTGAGTAATTTTTCATGGAAAAAACAAGGTTTCATGAATGGTCAAAATTTTCACCAGAATCACATACCGCAGGTCTACGTTTTTTTCTGATTTGGGACAAAAATTGAAAAGTGCTTTTTGTCACATTTCTGAGCAAAATTTGGCCCTATTTACCATGCCCATGCATTTTCCCACTTGTTTGAGTAATTTGTCATGGAAAAAACAAGGTTTCATGAATGGTCAAAATTTTCACTAGAATCACATACCGCGGGTCTACGTTTTTTTCTGATTTGGGTCAAAAATTGAAAAGTGATTTTTTTTGTCACATTTTCTGAGCAAAATTTGGCCCAATTTACCATGCCCATGCATTATCCGACTTGTTTGAGTAATTTTTCATGGAAAAAACATGGTTTCATGAATGGTCAAAATTTTCACCAGAATCACATACCGCGGGTCTACGTTTTTTTCTGATTTGGGTCAAAAATTGAAAAGTGCTTTTTGTCACATTTCTGAGCAAAATTTTGCCCAATTTACCATGCCCATGCATTGTCCCACTTGTTTGAGTAATTTTTCATAGAAAAAACAAGGTTTCATGAATGGTCAAAATTTTCACCAGAATCACATACCGCGGATCTACGTTTTTTTCTGATTTGGGTCAAAAATTGAAAAGTGCTTTTTGTCACATTTCTGAGCAAAATTTGGCCCAATTTACCTTGCCCATGCATTTTCCCACTCATTTGAGTAATTTTTCATAGAAAAAACAAGGTTTCATGAATGGTCAAAATTTTCACCAGAATCACATACCACGGGTCTACGTTTTTTTCTGATTTGGGTGAAAAATTGAAAAGTGCTTTTTGTCACATTTCTGAGCAAAATTTGGCCCAATTTACCATGCCCATGCATTGTCCGACTAATTTGAGTAATTTTTCATGGAAAAAACATGGTTTCATGAATGGTCAAAATTTTCACCAGAATCACATACCGCGGGTCTACGTTTTTTTCTGATTTGGGTCAAAAATTGAAAAGTGCTTTTTGTCACATTTCTGAGCAAAATTTGGCCCAATTTACCATGCCCAAGCATTTTCCCACTTGTTTGAGTAATTTTTCATGGAAAAAACAAGGTTTCATGAATGGTCAAAATTTTCACCAGAATCACATACCGCGGGTCTACGTTTTTTTCTGATTTGGGACAAAAACTGAAAAGTGATTTTTTTTTGTCATATTTCTGAGCAAAATTTGGCCCAATTTACCATGCCCATGCATTTTCCCACTTGTTTGAGTAATTTTTCATGGAAAAAACAAGGTTTCATGAATGGTCAAAATTTTCACCAGAATCACATACCGCGGGTCTACGTTTTTTTCTGATTTGGGTCAAAAATTGAAAAGTGCTTTTTGTCACATTTCTGAGCAAAATTTTGCCCAATTTACCATGCCCATGCATTGTCCCACTTGTTTGAGTAATTTTTCATAGAAAAAACAAGGTTTCATGAATGGTCAAAATTTTCACCAGAATCACATACCGCGGATCTACGTTTTTTTCTGATTTGGGTCAAAAATTGAAAAGTGCTTTTTGTCACATTTCTGAGCAAAATTTGGCCCAATTTACCATGCCCATGCATTGTCCGACTAATTTGAGTAATTTTTCATGGAAAAAACATGGTTTCATGAATGGTCAAAATTTTCACCAGAATCACATACCGTGGGTCTACGTTTTTTTCCTGATTTGGGTCAAAAATTGAAAAGTGCTTTTTGTCACATTTCTGAGCAAAATTTGGCCCAATTTACCATGCCCATGCATTTTCCCACTTGTTTGAGTAATTTTTCATGGAAAAAACAAGGTTTCATGAATGGTCAAAATTTTCACCAGAATCACATACCGTGGGTCTACGTTTTTTTCTGATTTGGGACAAAAATTGAAAAGTGATTTTTTTTGTCATATTTCTGAGCAAAATTTGGCCCAATTTACCATGCCCATGCATTTTCCCACTTGTTTGAGTAATTTTTCATGGAAAAAACAAGGTTTCATGAATGGTCAAAATTTTCACCAGAATCACATACCGCGGGTCTACGTTTTTTTCTGATTTGGGACAAAAATTGAAAAGTGCTTTTTGTCACATTTCTGAGCAAAATTTGGCCCAATTTACCATGCCCATGCATTTTCCCACTTGTTTGAGTAATTTTTCATGGAAAAAACAAGGTTTCATGAATGGTCAAAATTTTCACCAGAATCACATACCGCGGGTCTACGTTTTTTTCTGATTTGGGTCAAAAATTGAAAAGTGCTTTTTGTCACATTTCTGAGCAAAATTTGGCCCAATTTACCTTGCCCATGCATTTTCCCACTCATTTGAGTAATTTTTCATAGAAAAAACAAGGTTTCATGAATGGTCAAAATTTTCACCAGAATCACATACCACGGGTCTACGTTTTTTTCTGATTTGGGTGAAAAATTTAAAAGTGCTTTTTGTCACATTTCTGAGCAAAATTTGGCCCAATTTACCATGCCCATGCATTGTCCGACTAATTTGAGTAATTTTTCATGGAAAAAACATGGTTTCATGAATGGTCAAAATTTTCACCAGAAACACATACCGCGGGTCTACGTTTTTTTCTGATTTGGGACAAAAACTGAAAAGTGATTTTTTTTGTCATATTTCTGAGCAAAATTTGGCCCAATTTACCATGCCCATGCATTTTCCCACTTGTTTGAGTAATTTTTCATGGAAAAAACAAGGTTTCATGAATGGTCAAAATTTTCACCAGAATCACATACCGCAGGTCTACGTTTTTTTCTGATTTGGGACAAAAATTGAAAAGTGCTTTTTGTCACATTTCTGAGCACAATTTGGCCCAATTTACCATGCCCATGCATTTTCACACTTGTTTGAGTAATTTTTCATGGAAAAAACAAGGTTTCATGAATGGTCAAAATTTTCACCAGAATCACATACCGCAGGTCTACGTTTTTTTCTGATTTGGGACAAAAATTGAAAAGTGCTTTTTGTCACATTTCTGAGCAAAATTTGGCCCTATTTACCATGCCCATGCATTTTCCCACTTGTTTGAGTAATTTGTCATGGAAAAAACAAGGTTTCATGAATGGTCAAAATTTTCACTAGAATCACATACCGCGGGTCTACGTTTTTTTCTGATTTGGGTCAAAAATTGAAAAGTGATTTTTTTTGTCACATTTTCTGAGCAAAATTTGGCCCAATTTACCATGCCCATGCATTATCCGACTTGTTTGAGTAATTTTTCATGGAAAAAACATGGTTTCATGAATGGTCAAAATTTTCACCAGAATCACATACCGCGGGTCTACGTTTTTTTCTGATTTGGGTCAAAAATTGAAAAGTGCTTTTTGTCACATTTCTGAGCAAAATTTTGCCCAATTTACCATGCCCATGCATTGTCCCACTTGTTTGAGTAATTTTTCATAGAAAAAACAAGGTTTCATGAATGGTCAAAATTTTCACCAGAATCACATACCGCGGATCTACGTTTTTTTCTGATTTGGGTCAAAAATTGAAAAGTGCTTTTTGTCACATTTCTGAGCAAAATTTGGCCCAATTTACCTTGCCCATGCATTTTCCCACTCATTTGAGTAATTTTTCATAGAAAAAACAAGGTTTCATGAATGGTCAAAATTTTCACCAGAATCACATACCACGGGTCTACGTTTTTTTCTGATCTGGGTGAAAAATTGAAAAGTGCTTTTTGTCACATTTCTGAGCAAAATTTGGCCCAATTTACCATGCCCATGCATTGTCCGACTAATTTGAGTAATTTTTCATGGAAAAAACATGGTTTCATGAATGGTCAAAATTTTCACCAGAATCACATACCGCGGGTCTACGTTTTTTTCTGATTTGGGTCAAAAATTGAAAAGTGCTTTTTGTCACATTTCTGAGCAAAATTTGGCCCAATTTACCATGCCCAAGCATTTTCCCACTTGTTTGAGTAATTTTTCATGGAAAAAACAAGGTTTCATGAATGGTCAAAATTTTCACCAGAATCACATACCGCGGGTCTACGTTTTTTTCTGATTTGGGTCAAAAATTGAAAAGTGCTTTTTGTCACATTTCTGAGCAAAATTTTGCCCAATTTACCATGCCCATGCATTGTCCCACTTGTTTGAGTAATTTTTCATAGAAAAAACAAGGTTTCATGAATGGTCAAAATTTTCACCAGAATCACATACCGCGGATCTACGTTTTTTTCTGATTTGGGTCAAAAATTGAAAAGTGCTTTTTGTCACATTTCTGAGCAAAATTTGGCCCAATTTACCTTGCCCATGCATTTTCCCACTCATTTGAGTAATTTTTCATAGAAAAAACAAGGTTTCATGAATGGTCAAAATTTTCACCAGAATCACATACCACGGGTCTACGTTTTTTTCTGATTTGGGTGAAAAATTGAAAAGTGCTTTTTGTCACATTTCTGAGCAAAATTTGGCCCAATTTACCATGCCCATGCATTGTCCGACTAATTTGAGTAATTTTTCATGGAAAAAACATGGTTTCATGAATGGTCAAAATTTTCACCAGAATCACATACCGCGGGTCTACGTTTTTTTCTGATTTGGGTCAAAAATTGAAAAGTGCTTTTTGTCACATTTCTGAGCAAAATTTGGCCCAATTTACCATGCCCAAGCATTTTCCCACTTGTTTGAGTAATTTTTCATGGAAAAAACAAGGTTTCATGAATGGTCAAAATTTTCACCAGAATCACATACCGCGGGTCTACGTTTTTTTCTGATTTGGGACAAAAACTGAAAAGTGATTTTTTTTGTCATATTTCTGAGCAAAATTTGGCCCAATTTACCATGCCCATGCATTTTCCCACTTGTTTGAGTAATTTTTCATGGAAAAAACAAGGTTTCATGAATGGTCAAAATTTTCACCAGAATCACATACCGCGGGTCTACGTTTTTTTCTGATTTGGGACAAAAATTGAAAAGTGCTTTTTGTCACATTTCTGAGCACAATTTGGCCCAATTTACCATGCCCATGCATTTTCCCACTTGTTTGAGTAATTTTTCATGGAAAAAACAAGGTTTCATGAATGGTCAAAATTTTCACCAGAATCACATACCGCGGGTCTACGTTTTTTTCTGATTTGGGACAAAAATTGAAAAGTGCTTTTTGTCACATTTCTGAGCAAAATTTGGCCCTATTTACCATGCCCATGCATTTTCCCACTTGTTTGAGTAATTTTTCATGGAAAAAACAAGGTTTCATGAATGGTCAAAATTTTCACCAGAATCACATACCGCGGGTCTACGTTTTTTTCTGATTTGGGACAAAAATTGAAAAGTGCTTTTTGTCACATTTCTGAGCAAAATTTGGCCCAATTTACCATTCCCATGCATTTTCCCACTTGTTTGAGTAATTTTTCATGGAAAAAACAAGGTTTCATGAATGGTCAAAATTTTCACCAGAATCACATACCGCGGGTCTACGTTTTTTTCTGATTTGGGACAAAAATTGAAAAGTGCTTTTTGTCACATTTCTGAGCAAAATTTGGCCCAATTTACCATGCCCATGCATTGTCTCACTTGTTTGAGTAATTTTTCATGGAAAAAACATGGTTTCATGAATGGTCAAAATTTTCACCAGAATCACATACCGCGGGTCTACGTTTTTTTCTGATTTGGGTCAAAAATTGAAAAGTGCTTTTTGTCACATTTCTGAGCAAAATTTGGCCCAATTTACCATGCCCATGCATTGTCCCACTTGTTTGAGTAATTTTTCATAGAAAAAACAAGGTTTCATGAATGGTCAAAATTTTCACCAGAATCACATACCGCGGGTCTACGTTTTTTTCTGATTTGGGTCAAAAATTGAAAAGTGCTTTTTGTCACATTTCTGAGCAAAATTTGGCCCAATTTACCTTGCCCATGCATTTTCCCACTCATTTGAGTAATTTTTCTTAGAAAAAACAAGGTTTCATGAATGGTCAAAATTTTCACCAGAATCACATACCGCGGGTCTACGTTTTTTTCTGATTTGGGTCAAAAATTGAAAATTGCTTTTTGTCACATTTCTGAGCAAAATTTTGCCCAATTTACCATGCCCATGCATTGTCCGACTAATTTGAGTAATTTTTCATGGAAAAAACATGGTTTCATGAATGGTCAAAATTTTCACCAGAATCACATACCGTGGGTCTACGTTTTTTTCTGATTTGGGTCAAAAATTGAAAAGTGCTTTTTGTCACATTTCTGAGCAAAATTTGGCCCAATTTACCATGCCCATGCATTTTCCCACTTGTTTGAGTAATTTTTCATGGAAAAAACAAGGTTTCATGAATGGTCAAAATTTTCACCAGAATCACATACCGTGGGTCTACGTTTTTTTCTGATTTGGGACAAAAATTGAAAAGTGATTTTTTTTGTCATATTTCTGAGCAAAATTTGGCCCAATTTACCATGCCCATGCATTTTCCCACTTGTTTGAGTAATTTTTCATGGAAAAAACAAGGTTTCATGAATGGTCAAAATTTTCACCAGAATCACATACTGCGGGTCTACGTTTTTTTCTGATTTGGGTCAAAAATTGAAAAGTGCTTTTTGTCACATTTCTGAGCAAAATTTGGCCCAATTTACCTTGCCCATGCATTTTCCCACTCATTTGAGTAATTTTTCATAGAAAAAACAAGGTTTCATGAATGGTCAAAATTTTCACCAGAATCACATACCACGGGTCTACGTTTTTTTCTGATTTGGGTGAAAAATTTAAAAGTGCTTTTTGTCACATTTCTGAGCAAAATTTGGCCCAATTTACCATGCCCATGCATTGTCCGACTAATTTGAGTAATTTTTCATGGAAAAAACATGGTTTCATGAATGGTCAAAATTTTCACCAGAATCACATACCGCGGGTCTACGTTTTTTTCTGATTTGGGAAAAAAACTGAAAAGTGATTTTTTTTGTCATATTTCTGAGCAAAATTTGGCCCAATTTACCATGCCCATGCATTTTCCCACTTGTTTGAGTAATTTTTCATGGAAAAAACAAGGTTTCATGAATGGTCAAAATTTTCACCAGAATCACATACGTTTCACAGAATCACATCTACGTTTTTTTCTGATTTGGGACAAAAATTGAAAAGTGCTTTTTGTCACATTTCTGAGCACAATTTGGCCCAATTTACCATGCCCATGCATTTTCCCACTTGTTTGAGTAATTTTTCATGGAAAAAACAAGGTTTCATGAATGGTCAAAATTTTCACCAGAATCACATACCGCAGGTCTACGTTTTTTTCTGATTTGGGACAAAAATTGAAAAGTGCTTTTTGTCACATTTCTGAGCAAAATTTGGCCCTATTTACCATGCCCATGCATTTTCCCACTTGTTTGAGTAATTTGTCATGGAAAAAACAAGGTTTCATGAATGGTCAAAATTTTCACTAGAATCACATACCGCGGGTCTACGTTTTTTTCTGATTTGGGTCAAAAATTGAAAAGTGATTTTTTTTGTCACATTTTCTGAGCAAAATTTGGCCCAATTTACCATGCCCATGCATTATCCGACTTGTTTGAGTAATTTTTCATGGAAAAAACATGGTTTCATGAATGGTCAAAATTTTCACCAGAATCACATACCGCGGGTCTACGTTTTTTTCTGATTTGGGTCAAAAATTGAAAAGTGCTTTTTGTCACATTTCTGAGCAAAATTTTGCCCAATTTACCATGCCCATGCATTGTCCCACTTGTTTGAGTAATTTTTCATAGAAAAAACAAGGTTTCATGAATGGTCAAAATTTTCACCAGAATCACATACCGCGGATCTACGTTTTTTTCTGATTTGGGTCAAAAATTGAAAAGTGCTTTTTGTCACATTTCTGAGCAAAATTTGGCCCAATTTACCTTGCCCATGCATTTTCCCACTCATTTGAGTAATTTTTCATGGAAAAAACAAGGTTTCATGAATGGTCAAAATTTTCACCAGAATCACATACCACGGGTCTACGTTTTTTTCTGATTTGGGTGAAAAATTGAAAAGTGCTTTTTGTCACATTTCTGAGCAAAATTTGGCCCAATTTACCATGCCCATGCATTGTCCGACTAATTTGAGTAATTTTTCATGGAAAAAACATGGTTTCATGAATGGTCAAAATTTTCACCAGAATCACATACCGCGGGTCTACGTTTTTTTCTGATTTGGGTCAAAAATTGAAAAGTGCTTTTTGTCACATTTCTGAGCAAAATTTGGCCCAATTTACCATGCCCATGCATTTTCCCACTTGTTTGAGTAATTTTTCATGGAAAAAACAAGGTTTCATGAATGGTCAAAATTTTCACCAGAATCACATACCGCGGGTCTACGTTTTTTTCTGATTTGGGACAAAAATTGAAAAGTGATTTTTTTTGTCATATTTCTGAGCAAAATTTGGCCCAATTTACCACGCCCATGCATTTTCCCACTTGTTTGAGTAATTTTTCATGGAAAAAACAAGGTTTCATGAATGGTCAAAATTTTCACCAGAATCACATACCGCGGGTCTACATTTTTTTCTGATTTGGGACAAAAATTGAAAAGTGCTTTTTGTCACATTTCTGAGCAAAATTTGGCCCAATTTACCATGCCCATGCATTGTCCGACTAATTTGAGTAATTTTTCATGGAAAAAACATGGTTTCATGAATGGTCAAAATTTTCACCAGAATCACATACCGCGGGTCTACGTTTTTTTCTGATTTGGGTCAAAAATTGAAAAGTGCTTTTTGTCACATTTCTGAGCAAAATTTGGCCCAATTTACCATGCCCATGCATTTTCCCACTTGTTTGAGTAATTTTTCATGGAAAAAACAAGGTTTCATGAATGGTCAAAATTTTCACCAGAATCACATACCGCGGGTCTACGTTTTTTTCTGATTTGGGACAAAAATTGAAAAGTGCTTTTTGTCACATTTCTGAGCAAAATTTGGCCCAATTTACCATGCCCATGCATTTTCCCACTTGTTTGAGTAATTTTTGATGGAAAAAACAAGGTTTCATGAATGGTCAAAATTTTCACCAGAATCACATACCGCGGGTCTACGTTTTTTTCTGATTTGGGACAAAAATTGAAAAGTGCTTTTTGTCACATTTCTGAGCAAAATTTGGCCCAATTTACCATGCCCATGCATTTTCCCACTAATTTGAGTAATTTTTCATGGAAAAATCATGGTTTCATGAATGGTCAAAATTTTCACCAGAATCACATACCGCGGGTCTACGTTTTTTTCTGATTTGGGACAAAAACTGAAAAGTGATTTTTTTTGTCATATTTCTGAGCAAAATTTGGCCCAATTTACCATGCCCATGCATTTTCCCACTTGTTTGAGTAATTTTTCATGGAAAAAACAAGGTTTCATGAATGGTCAAAATTTTCACCAGAATCACATACCGCAGGTCTACGTTTTTTTCTGATTTGGGACAAAAATTGAAAAGTGCTTTTTGTCACATTTCTGAGCACAATTTGGCCCAATTTACCATGCCCATGCATTTTCCCACTTGTTTGAGTAATTTTTCATGGAAAAAACAAGGTTTCATGAATGGTCAAAATTTTCACCAGAATCACATACCGCAGGTCTACGTTTTTTTCTGATTTGGGACAAAAATTGAAAAGTGCTTTTTGTCACATTTCTGAGCAAAATTTGGCCCTATTTACCATGCCCATGCATTTTCCCACTTGTTTGAGTAATTTTTCATGGAAAAAACATGGTTTCATGAATGGTCAAAATTTTCACCAGAATCACATACCGCGGGTCTACGTTTTTTTCTGATTTGGGTCAAAAATTGAAAAGTGCTTTTTGTCACATTTCTGAGCAAAATTTTGCCCAATTTACCATGCCCATGCATTGTCCCACTTGTTTGAGTAATTTTTCATAGAAAAAACAAGGTTTCATGAATGGTCAAAATTTTCACCAGAATCACATACCGCGGATCTACGTTTTTTTCTGATTTGGGTCAAAAATTGAAAAGTGCTTTTTGTCACATTTCTGAGCAAAATTTGGCCCAATTTACCATGCCCATGCATTATCCGACTTGTTTGAGTAATTTTTCATGGAAAAAACATGGTTTCATGAATGGTCAAAATTTTCACCAGAATCACATACCGCGGGTCTACGTTTTTTTCTGATTTGGGTCAAAAATTGAAAAGTGCTTTTTGTCACATTTCTGAGCAAAATTTGGCCCAATTTACCTTGCCCATGCATTTTCCCACTCATTTGAGTAATTTTTCATAGAAAAAACAAGGTTTCATGAATGGTCAAAATTTTCACCAGAATCACATACCACGGGTCTACGTTTTTTTCTGATTTGGGTGAAAAATTTAAAAGTGCTTTTTGTCACATTTCTGAGCAAAATTTGGCCCAATTTACCATGCCCATGCATTGTCCGACTAATTTGAGTAATTTTTCATGGAAAAAACATGGTTTCATGAATGGTCAAAATTTTCACCAGAATCACATACCGTGGGTCTACGTTTTTTTCTGATTTGGGACAAAAACTGAAAAGTGATTTTTTTTGTCATATTTCTGAGCAAAATTTGGCCCAATTTACCATGCCCATGCATTTTCCCACTTGTTTGAGTAATTTTTCATGGAAAAAACAAGGTTTCATGAATGGTCAAAATTTTCACCAGAATCACATACGTTTCACAGAATCACATCTACGTTTTTTTCTGATTTGGGACAAAAATTGAAAAGTGCTTTTTGTCACATTTCTGAGCACAATTTGGCCCAATTTACCATGCCCATGCATTTTCCCACTTGTTTGAGTAATTTTTCATGGAAAAAACAAGGTTTCATGAATGGTCAAAATTTTCACCAGAATCACATACCGCAGGTCTACGTTTTTTTCTGATTTGGGACAAAAATTGAAAAGTGCTTTTTGTCACATTTCTGAGCAAAATTTGGCCCTATTTACCATGCCCATGCATTTTCCCACTTGTTTGAGTAATTTGTCATGGAAAAAACAAGGTTTCATGAATGGTCAAAATTTTCACTAGAATCACATACCGCGGGTCTACGTTTTTTTCTGATTTGGGTCAAAAATTGAAAAGTGATTTTTTTTGTCACATTTTCTGAGCAAAATTTGGCCCAATTTACCATGCCCATGCATTATCCGACTTGTTTGAGTAATTTTTCATGGAAAAAACATGGTTTCATGAATGGTCAAAATTTTCACCAGAATCACATACCGCGGGTCTACGTTTTTTTCTGATTTGGGTCAAAAATTGAAAAGTGCTTTTTGTCACATTTCTGAGCAAAATTTTGCCCAATTTACCATGCCCATGCATTGTCCCACTTGTTTGAGTAATTTTTCATGGAAAAAACAAGGTTTCATGAATGGTCAAAATTTTCACCAGAATCACATACCACGGGTCTACGTTTTTTTCTGATTTGGGTGAAAAATTGAAAAGTGCTTTTTGTCACATTTCTGAGCAAAATTTGGCCCAATTTACCATGCCCATGCATTGTCCGACTAATTTGAGTAATTTTTCATGGAAAAAACATGGTTTCATGAATGGTCAAAATTTTCACCAGAATCACATACCGCGGGTCTACGTTTTTTTCTGATTTGGGTCAAAAATTGAAAAGTGCTTTTTGTCACATTTCTGAGCAAAATTTGGCCCAATTTACCATGCCCATGCATTTTCCCACTTGTTTGAGTAATTTTTCATGGAAAAAACAAGGTTTCATGAATGGTCAAAATTTTCACCAGAATCACATACCGCGGGTCTACGTTTTTTTCTGATTTGGGACAAAAATTGAAAAGTGATTTTTTTTGTCATATTTCTGAGCAAAATTTGGCCCAATTTACCACGCCCATGCATTTTCCCACTTGTTTGAGTAATTTTTCATGGAAAAAACAAGGTTTCATGAATGGTCAAAATTTTCACCAGAATCACATACCGCGGGTCTACGTTTTTTTCTGATTTGGGTCAAAAATTGAAAAGTGCTTTTTGTCACATTTCTGAGCAAAATTTGGCCCAATTTACCATGCCCATGCATTGTCCCACTTGTTTGAGTAATTTTTCATAGAAAAAACAAGGTTTCATGAATGGTCAAAATTTTCACCAGAATCACATACCGCGGGTCTACGTTTTTTTCTGATTTGGGTCAAAAATTGAAAAGTGCTTTTTGTCACATTTCTGAGCAAAATTTGGCCCAATTTACCTTGCCCATGCATTTTCCCACTCATTTGAGTAATTTTTCTTAGAAAAAACAAGGTTTCATGAATGGTCAAAATTTTCACCAGAATCACATACCGCGGGTCTACGTTTTTTTCTGATTTGGGTCAAAAATTGAAAATTGCTTTTTGTCACATTTCTGAGCAAAATTTTGCCCAATTTACCATGCCCATGCATTGTCCGACTAATTTGAGTAATTTTTCATGGAAAAAACATGGTTTCATGAATGGTCAAAATTTTCACCAGAATCACATACCGTGGGTCTACGTTTTTTTCTGATTTGGGTCAAAAATTGAAAAGTGCTTTTTGTCACATTTCTGAGCAAAATTTGGCCCAATTTACCATGCCCATGCATTTTCCCACTTGTTTGAGTAATTTTTCATGGAAAAAACAAGGTTTCATGAATGGTCAAAATTTTCACCAGAATCACATACCGTGGGTCTACGTTTTTTTCTGATTTGGGACAAAAATTGAAAAGTGATTTTTTTTGTCATATTTCTGAGCAAAATTTGGCCCAATTTACCATGCCCATGCATTTTCCCACTTGTTTGAGTAATTTTTCATGTAAAAAACAAGGTTTCATGAATGGTCAAAATTTTCACCAGAATCACATACGTTTCACAGAATCACATCTACGTTTTTTTCTGATTTGGGACAAAAATTGAAAAGTGCTTTTTGTCACATTTCTGAGCACAATTTGGCCCAATTTACCATGCCCATGCATTTTCCCACTTGTTTGAGTAATTTTTCATGGAAAAAACAAGGTTTCATGAATGGTCAAAATTTTTACCAGAATCACATACCGCAGGTCTACGTTTTTTTCTGATTTGGGACAAAAATTGAAAAGTGCTTTTTGTCACATTTCTGAGCAAAATTTGGCCCTATTTACCATGCCCATGCATTTTCCCACTTGTTTGAGTAATTTGTCATGGAAAAAACAAGGTTTCATGAATGGTCAAAATTTTCACTAGAATCACATACCGCGGGTCTACGTTTTTTTCTGATTTGGGTCAAAAATTGAAAAGTGATTTTTTTTGTCACATTTTCTGAGCAAAATTTGGCCCAATTTACCATGCCCATGCATTATCCGACTTGTTTGAGTAATTTTTCATGGAAAAAACATGGTTTCATGAATGGTCAAAATTTTCACCAGAATCACATACCGCGGGTCTACGTTTTTTTCTGATTTGGGTCAAAAATTGAAAAGTGCTTTTTGTCACATTTCTGAGCAAAATTTTGCCCAATTTACCATGCCCATGCATTGTCCCACTTGTTTGAGTAATTTTTCATAGAAAAAACAAGGTTTCATGAATGGTCAAAATTTTCACCAGAATCACATACCGCGGATCTACGTTTTTTTCTGATTTGGGTCAAAAATTGAAAAGTGCTTTTTGTCACATTTCTGAGCAAAATTTGGCCCAATTTACCTTGCCCATGCATTTTCCCACTCATTTGAGTAATTTTTCATGGAAAAAACAAGGTTTCATGAATGGTCAAAATTTTCACCAGAATCACATACCACGGGTCTACGTTTTTTTCTGATTTGGGTGAAAAATTGAAAAGTGCTTTTTGTCACATTTCTGAGCAAAATTTGGCCCAATTTACCATGCCCATGCATTGTCCGACTAATTTGAGTAATTTTTCATGGAAAAAACATGGTTTCATGAATGGTCAAAATTTTCACCAGAATCACATACCGCGGGTCTACGTTTTTTTCTGATTTGGGTCAAAAATTGAAAAGTGCTTTTTGTCACATTTCTGAGCAAAATTTGGCCCAATTTACCATGCCCATGCATTTTCCCACTTGTTTGAGTAATTTTTCATGGAAAAAACAAGGTTTCATGAATGGTCAAAATTTTCACCAGAATCACATACCGCGGGTCTACGTTTTTTTCTGATTTGGGACAAAAATTGAAAAGTGATTTTTTTTGTCATATTTCTGAGCAAAATTTGGCCCAATTTACCACGCCCATGCATTTTCCCACTTGTTTGAGTAATTTTTCATGGAAAAAACAAGGTTTCATGAATGGTCAAAATTTTCACCAGAATCACATACCGCGGGTCTACATTTTTTTCTGATTTGGGACAAAAATTGAAAAGTGCTTTTTGTCACATTTCTGAGCAAAATTTGGCCCAATTTACCATGCCCATGCATTGTCCGACTAATTTGAGTAATTTTTCATGGAAAAAACATGGTTTCATGAATGGTCAAAATTTTCACCAGAATCACATACCGCGGGTCTACGTTTTTTTCTGATTTGGGTCAAAAATTGAAAAGTGCTTTTTGTCACATTTCTGAGCAAAATTTGGCCCAATTTACCATGCCCATGCATTTTCCCACTTGTTTGAGTAATTTTTCATGGAAAAAACAAGGTTTCATGAATGGTCAAAATTTTCACCAGAATCACATACCGCGGGTCTACGTTTTTTTCTGATTTGGGACAAAAATTGAAAAGTGCTTTTTGTCACATTTCTGAGCAAAATTTGGCCCAATTTACCATGCCCATGCATTTTCCCACTTGTTTGAGTAATTTTTGATGGAAAAAACAAGGTTTCATGAATGGTCAAAATTTTCACCAGAATCACATACCGCGGGTCTACGTTTTTTTCTGATTTGGGACAAAAACTGAAAAGTGATTTTTTTTGTCATATTTCTGAGCAAAATTTGGCCCAATTTACCATGCCCATGCATTTTCCCACTTGTTTGAGTAATTTTTCATGGAAAAAACAAGGTTTCATGAATGGTCAAAATTTTCACCAGAATCACATACCGCAGGTCTACGTTTTTTTCTGATTTGGGACAAAAATTGAAAAGTGCTTTTTGTCACATTTCTGAGCACAATTTGGCCCAATTTACCATGCCCATGCATTTTCCCACTTGTTTGAGTAATTTTTCATGGAAAAAACAAGGTTTCATGAATGGTCAAAATTTTCACCAGAATCACATACCGCAGGTCTACGTTTTTTTCTGATTTGGGACAAAAATTGAAAAGTGCTTTTTGTCACATTTCTGAGCAAAATTTGGCCCTATTTACCATGCCCATGCATTTTCCCACTTGTTTGAGTAATTTTTCATGGAAAAAACATGGTTTCATGAATGGTCAAAATTTTCACCAGAATCACATACCGCGGGTCTACGTTTTTTTCTGATTTGGGTCAAAAATTGAAAAGTGCTTTTTGTCACATTTCTGAGCAAAATTTTGCCCAATTTACCATGCCCATGCATTGTCCCACTTGTTTGAGTAATTTTTCATAGAAAAAACAAGGTTTCATGAATGGTCAAAATTTTAACCAGAATCACATACCGCGGATCTACGTTTTTTTCTGATTTGGGTCAAAAATTGAAAAGTGCTTTTTGTCACATTTCTGAGCAAAATTTGGCCCAATTTACCATGCCCATGCATTATCCGACTTGTTTGAGTAATTTTTCATGGAAAAAACATGGTTTCATGAATGGTCAAAATTTTCACCAGAATCACATACCGCGGGTCTACGTTTTTTTCTGATTTGGGTCAAAAATTGAAAAGTGCTTTTTGTCACATTTCTGAGCAAAATTTGGCCCAATTTACCTTGCCCATGCATTTTCCCACTCATTTGAGTAATTTTTCATAGAAAAAACAAGGTTTCATGAATGGTCAAAATTTTCACCAGAATCACATACCACGGGTCTACGTTTTTTTCTGATTTGGGTGAAAAATTTAAAAGTGCTTTTTGTCACATTTCTGAGCAAAATTTGGCCCAATTTACCATGCCCATGCATTGTCCGACTAATTTGAGTAATTTTTCATGGAAAAAACATGGTTTCATGAATGGTCAAAATTTTCACCAGAATCACATACCGTGGGTCTACGTTTTTTTCTGATTTGGGACAAAAACTGAAAAGTGATTTTTTTTGTCATATTTCTGAGCAAAATTTGGCCCAATTTACCATGCCCATGCATTTTCCCACTTGTTTGAGTAATTTTTCATGGAAAAAACAAGGTTTCATGAATGGTCAAAATTTTCACCAGAATCACATACGTTTCACAGAATCACATCTACGTTTTTTTCTGATTTGGGACAAAAATTGAAAAGTGCTTTTTGTCACATTTCTGAGCACAATTTGGCCCAATTTACCATGCCCATGCATTTTCCCACTTGTTTGAGTAATTTTTCATGGAAAAAACAAGGTTTCATGAATGGTCAAAATTTTCACCAGAATCACATACCGCAGGTCTACGTTTTTTTCTGATTTGGGACAAAAATTGAAAAGTGCTTTTTGTCACATTTCTGAGCAAAATTTGGCCCTATTTACCATGCCCATGCATTTTCCCACTTGTTTGAGTAATTTGTCATGGAAAAAACAAGGTTTCATGAATGGTCAAAATTTTCACTAGAATCACATACCGCGGGTCTACGTTTTTTTCTGATTTGGGTCAAAAATTGAAAAGTGATTTTTTTTGTCACATTTTCTGAGCAAAATTTGGCCCAATTTACCATGCCCATGCATTATCCGACTTGTTTGAGTAATTTTTCATGGAAAAAACATGGTTTCATGAATGGTCAAAATTTTCACCAGAATCACATACCGCGGGTCTACGTTTTTTTCTGATTTGGGTCAAAAATTGAAAAGTGCTTTTTGTCACATTTCTGAGCAAAATTTTGCCCAATTTACCATGCCCATGCATTGTCCCACTTGTTTGAGTAATTTTTCATAGAAAAAACAAGGTTTCATGAATGGTCAAAATTTTCACCAGAATCACATACCGCGGATCTACGTTTTTTTCTGATTTGGGTCAAAAATTGAAAAGTGCTTTTTGTCACATTTCTGAGCAAAATTTGGCCCAATTTACCTTGCCCATGCATTTTCCCACTCATTTGAGTAATTTTTCATGGAAAAAACAAGGTTTCATGAATGGTCAAAATTTTCACCAGAATCACATACCACGGGTCTACGTTTTTTTCTGATTTGGGTGAAAAATTGAAAAGTGCTTTTTGTCACATTTCTGAGCAAAATTTGGCCCAATTTACCATGCCCATGCATTGTCCGACTAATTTGAGTAATTTTTCATGGAAAAAACATGGTTTCATGAATGGTCAAAATTTTCACCAGAATCACATACCGCGGGTCTACGTTTTTTTCTGATTTGGGTCAAAAATTGAAAAGTGCTTTTTGTCACATTTCTGAGCAAAATTTGGCCCAATTTACCATGCCCATGCATTTTCCCACTTGTTTGAGTAATTTTTCATGGAAAAAACAAGGTTTCATGAATGGTCAAAATTTTCACCAGAATCACATACCGCGGGTCTACGTTTTTTTCTGATTTGGGACAAAAATTGAAAAGTGATTTTTTTTGTCATATTTCTGAGCAAAATTTGGCCCAATTTACCACGCCCATGCATTTTCCCACTTGTTTGAGTAATTTTTCATGGAAAAAACAAGGTTTCATGAATGGTCAAAATTTTCACCAGAATCACATACCGCGGGTCTACGTTTTTTTCTGATTTGGGACAAAAATTGAAAAGTGCTTTTTGTCACATTTCTGAGCAAAATTTGGCCCAATTTACCATGCCCATGCATTGTCCGACTAATTTGAGTAATTTTTCATGGAAAAAACATGGTTTCATGAATGGTCAAAATTTTCACCAGAATCACATACCGCGGGTCTACGTTTTTTTCTGATTTGGGTCAAAAATTGAAAAGTGCTTTTTGTCACATTTCTGAGCAAAATTTGGCCCAATTTACCATGCCCATGCATTTTCCCACTTGTTTGAGTAATTTTTCATGGAAAAAACAAGGTTTCATGAATGGTCAAAATTTTCACCAGAATCACATACCGCGGGTCTACGTTTTTTTCTGATTTGGGACAAAAATTGAAAAGTGATTTTTTTTGTCATATTTCTGAGCAAAATTTGGCCCAATTTACCACGCCCATGCATTTTCCCACTTGTTTGAGTAATTTTTCATGGAAAAAACAAGGTTTCATGAATGGTCAAAATTTTCACCAGAATCACATACCGCGGGTCTACGTTTTTTTCTGATTTGGGACAAAAATTGAAAAGTGCTTTTTGTCACATTTCTGAGCAAAATTTGGCCCAATTTACCATGCCCATGCATTTTCCCACTTGTTTGAGTAATTTTTGATGGAAAAAACAAGGTTTCATGAATGGTCAAAATTTTCACCAGAATCACATACCGCGGGTCTACGTTTTTTTCTGATTTGGGACAAAAATTGAAAAGTGCTTTTTGTCACATTTCTGAGCAAAATTTGGCCCAATTTACCATGCCCATGCATTTTCCCACTTGTTTGAGTAATTTGTCATGGAAAAAACAAGGTTTCATGAATGGTCAAAATTTTCACCAGAATCACATACCGCGGGTCTACGTTTTTTTCTGATTTGGGTCAAAAATTGAAAAGTGCTTTTTGTCACATTTCTGAGCAAAATTTGGCCCAATTTACCATGCCCATGCATTGTCCCACTAATTTGAGTAATTTTTCATGGAAAAATCATGGTTTCATGAATGGTCAAAATTTTCACCAGAATCACATACCGCGGGTCTACGTTTTTTTCTGATTTGGGACAAAAACTGAAAAGTGATTTTTTTTGTCATATTTCTGAGCAAAATTTGGCCCAATTTACCATGCCCATGCATTTTCCCACTTGTTTGAGTAATTTTTCATGGAAAAAACAAGGTTTCATGAATGGTCAAAATTTTCACCAGAATCACATACCGCAGGTCTACGTTTTTTTCTGATTTGGGACAAAAATTGAAAAGTGCTTTTTGTCACATTTCTGAGCACAATTTGGCCCAATTTACCATGCCCATGCATTTTCCCACTTGTTTGAGTAATTTTTCATGGAAAAAACAAGGTTTCATGAATGGTCAAAATTTTCACCAGAATCACATACCGCAGGTCTACGTTTTTTTCTGATTTGGGACAAAAATTGAAAAGTGCTTTTTGTCACATTTCTGAGCAAAATTTGGCCCTATTTACCATGCCCATGCATTTTCCCACTTGTTTGAGTAATTTTTCATGGAAAAAACATGGTTTCATGAATGGTCAAAATTTTCACCAGAATCACATACCGCGGGTCTACGTTTTTTTCTGATTTGGGTCAAAAATTGAAAAGTGCTTTTTGTCACATTTCTGAGCAAAATTTTGCCCAATTTACCATGCCCATGCATTGTCCCACTTGTTTGAGTAATTTTTCATAGAAAAAACAAGGTTTCATGAATGGTCAAAATTTTCACCAGAATCACATACCGCGGATCTACGTTTTTTTCTGATTTGGGTCAAAAATTGAAAAGTGCTTTTTGTCACATTTCTGAGCAAAATTTGGCCCAATTTACCATGCCCATGCATTATCCGACTTGTTTGAGTAATTTTTCATGGAAAAAACATGGTTTCATGAATGGTCAAAATTTTCACCAGAATCACATACCGCGGGTCTACGTTTTTTTCTGATTTGGGTCAAAAATTGAAAAGTGCTTTTTGTCACATTTCTGAGCAAAATTTTGCCCAATTTACCATGCCCATGCATTGTCCCACTTGTTTGAGTAATTTTTCATAGAAAAAACAAGGTTTCATGAATGGTCAAAATTTTCACCAGAATCACATACCGCGGATCTACGTTTTTTTCTGATTTGGGTCAAAAATTGAAAAGTGCTTTTTGTCACATTTATGAGCAAAATTTGGCCCAATTTACCATGCCCATGCATTATCCGACTTGTTTGAGTAATTTTTCATGGAAAAAACATGGTTTCATGAATGGTCAAAATTTTCACCAGAATCACATACCGCGGGTCTACGTTTTTTTTCTGATTTGGGTCAAAAATTGAAAAGTGCTTTTTGTCACATTTCTGAGCAAAATTTTGCCCAATTTACCATGCCCATGCATTGTCCCACTTGTTTGAGTAATTTTTCATAGAAAAAACAAGGTTTCATGAATGGTCAAAATTTTCACCAGAATCACATACCGCGGATCTACGTTTTTTTCTGATTTGGGTCAAAAATTGAAAAGTGCTTTTTGTCACATTTCTGAGCAAAATTTGGCCCAATTTACCTTGCCCATGCATTTTCCCACTCATTTGAGTAATTTTTCATAGAAAAAACAAGGTTTCATGAATGGTCAAAATTTTCACCAGAATCACATACCACGGGTCTACGTTTTTTTCTGATTTGGGTGAAAAATTGAAAAGTGCTTTTTGTCACATTTCTGAGCAAAATTTGGCCCAATTTACCATGCCCATGCATTGTCCGACTAATTTGAGTAATTTTTCATGGAAAAAACATGGTTTCATGAATGGTCAAAATTTTCACCAGAATCACATACCGCGGGTCTACGTTTTTTTCTGATTTGGGTCAAAAATTGAAAAGTGCTTTTTGTCACATTTCTGAGCAAAATTTGGCCCAATTTACCATGCCCATGCATTTTCCCACTTGTTTGAGTAATTTTTCATGGAAAAAACAAGGTTTCATGAATGGTCAAAATTTTCACCAGAATCACATACCGCGGGTCTACGTTTTTTTCTGATTTGGGACAAAAATTGAAAAGTGCTTTTTGTCACATTTCTGAGCAAAATTTGGCCCAATTTACCATGCCCATGCATTTTCCCACTTGTTTGAGTAATTTTTCATGGAAAAAACAAGGTTTCATGAATGGTCAAAATTTTCACCAGAATCACATACCGCGGGTCTACGTTTTTTTCTGATTTGGGACAAAAATTGAAAAGTGCTTTTTGTCACATTTCTGAGCAAAATTTGGCCCAATTTACCATGCCCATGCATTTTCCCACTTGTTTGAGTAATTTGTCATGGAAAAAACAAGGTTTCATGAATGGTCAAAATTTTCACCAGAATCACATACCGCGGGTCTACGTTTTTTTCTGATTTGGGTCAAAAATTGAAAAGTGCTTTTTGTCACATTTCTGAGCAAAATTTGGCCCAATTTACCATGCCCATGCATTGTCCCACTCATTTGAGTAATTTTTCATGGAAAAAACAAGGTTTCATGAATGGTCAAAATTTTCACCAGAATCACATACCGCGGGTCTACGTTTTTTTCTGATTTGGGACAAAAATTGAAAAGTGCTTTTTGTCACATTTCTGAGCAAAATTTGGCCCAATTTACCATGCCCATGCATTTTCCCACTTGTTTGAGTAATTTTTCATGGAAAAAACAAGGTTTCATGAATGGTCAAAATTTTCACCAGAATCACATACCGCGGGTCTACATTTTTTTCTGATTTGGGACAAAAATTGAAAAGTGCTTTTTGTCACATTTCTGAGCAAAATTTGGCCCAATTTACCATGCCCATGCATTTTCCCACTTGTTTGAGTAATTTTTCATAGAAAAAACAAGGTTTCATGAATGGTCAAAATTTTCACCAGAATCACATACCACGGGTCTACGTTTTTTTCTGATTTGGGTCAAAAATTGAAAAGTGCTTTTTGTCACATTTCTGAGCAAAATTTGGCCCAATTTACCATGCCCATGCATTGTCCCACTTGTTTAAGTAATTTTTCATGGAAAAAACATGGTTTCATGAATGGTCAAAATTTTCACCAGAATCACATACCGCGGGTCTACATTTTTTTCTGATTTGGGTCAAAAATTGAAAAGTGCTTTTTGTCACGTTTCTGAGCAAAATTTGGCCCAATTTACCATACCCATGCATTTTCCCACTCGTTTGAGTAATTTTTCATAGAAAAAACAAGGTTTCATGAATGGTCAAAATTTTCACCAGAATCACATACCGCGGGTCTATGTTTTTTTCTGATTTGGGTCAAAAATTGAAAAGTGCTTTTTGTCACATTTCTGAGCAAAATTTGGCCCAATTTACCATTGCCCATGCATTGTCCCACTTGTTTGAGTAATTTTTCATGGAAAAAACAAGGTATCTTGAATGGTCAAAATTTTCAACAGAATCACATACCGCGGGTCTACGTTTTTTTCTGATTTGGGTCAAAAACTGAAAAGTGCTTTTTGTCACGTTTCTGAGCAAAATTTGGCCCAATTTACCATGCCCATGCATTTTCCCACTCGTTTGAGTAATTTGTCATGGAAAAAACAAGGTTTCATGAATGGTCAAAATTTTCACCAGAATCATATACCGCGGGTCTACGTTTTTTTCTGATTTGGGTCAAAAATTGAAAAGTGCTTTTTGTCACATTTCTGAGCAAAATTTGGCCCAATTTACCATGCCCATGCATTGTCCCACTTGTTTGAGTAATTTTTCATGGAAAAAACATGGTTTCATGAATAGTCAAAATTTTCACCAGAATCACATACCGCGGGTCTACGTTTTTTTCTGATTTGGGTCAAAAATTGAAAAGTGCTTTTTGTCACATTTCTGAGCAAAATTTGGCCCAATTTACCATGCCCATGCATTTTCCTACTTGTTTGAGTAATTTTTAATGGAAAAAACAAGGTTTCATGAATGGTCAAAATTTTCACCAGAATCACATACCGCGGGTCTACGTTTTTCTCTGATTTGGGACAAAAATTGAAAAGTGCTTTTTGTCACATTTCTGAGCAAAATTTGGCCCAATTTACCATGCCCATGCATTGTCCCACTTGTTTGAGTAATTTTTCATGGAAAAAACATGGTTTCATGAATGGTCAAAATTTTCACCAGAATCACATACCGCGGGTCTACGTTCTTTTCTGATTTGGGTCAAAAATTGAAAAGTGCTTTTTGTCACATTTCTGAGCAAAATTTGGCCCAATTTACCATGCCCATGCATTGTCCCACTTGTTTGAGTAATTTTTCATGGAAAAAACATGGTTTCATGAATGGTCAAAATTTTCACCAGAATCACATACCGCGGGTCTATGTTTTTTTCTGATTTGGGTCAAAAATTGAAAAGTGCTTTTTGTCACATTTCTGAGCAAAATTTGGCCCAATTTACCATGCCCATGCATTTTCCCACTTGTTTGAGTAATTTTTCATGGAAAAAACAAGGTATCTTGAATGGTCAAAATTTTCACCAGAATCACATACCGCGGGTCTACGTTTTTTTCTGATTTGGGTCAAAAACTGAAAAGTGCTTTTTGTCACGTTTCTGAGCAAAATTTGGCCCAATTTACCATGCCCATGCATTTTCCCACTCGTTTGAGTAATTTGTCATGGAAAAAACAAGGTTTCATGAATGGTCAAAATTTTCACCAGAATCATATACCGCGGGTCTACGTTTTTTTCTGATTTGGGTCAAAAATTGAAAAGTGCTTTTTGTCACATTTCTGAGCAAAATTTGGCCCAATTTACCATGCCCATGCATTGTCCCACTTGTTTGAGTAATTTTTCATGGAAAAAACATGGTTTCATGAATGGTCAAAATTTTCACCAGAATCACATACCGCGGGTCTACGTTTTTTTCTGATTTGGGTCAAAAATTCAAAAGTGCTTTTTGTCACATTTCTGAGCAAAATTTGGCCCAATTTACCATGCCCATGCATTGTCCCACTTGTTTAAGTAATTTTTCATGGAAAAAACATGGTTTCATGAATGGTCAAAATTTTCACCAGAATCACATACCGCGGGTCTACGTTTTTTTCTGATTTGGGACAAAAATTGAAAAGTGCTTTTGGTCACATTTCTGAGCAAAATTTGGCCCAATTTACCATGCCCATGCATTGTCCCACTTGTTTAAGTAATTTTTCATTAAAAAAACATGGTTTCATGAATGGTCAAAATTTTCACCAGAATCACATACCGCGGGTCTACATTTTTTTCTGATTTGGGTCAAAAATTGAAAAGTGCTTTTTGTCACGTTTCTGAGCAAAATTTGGCCCAATTTACAATACCCATGCATTTTTCCACTCGTTTGAGTAATTTTTCATAGAAAAAACAAGGTTTCATGAATGGTCAAAATTTTCACCAGAATCACATACCGCGGGTCTATGTTTTTTTCTGATTTGGGTCAAAAATTGAAAAGTGCTTTTTGTCACGTTTCTGAGCAAAATTTGGCCCAATTTACCATGCCCATGCATTTTCCCACTCGTTTGAGTAATTTTTCATAGAAAAAACAAGGTTTCATGAATGGTCAAAATTTTCACCAGAATCATATACCGCGGGTCTACGTTTTTTTCTGATTTGGGTCAAAAATTGAAAAGTGCTTTTTGTCACATTTCTGAGCAAAATTTGGCCCAATTTACCATGCCCATGCATTGTCCCACTTGTTTGAGTAATTTTTCATGGAAAAAACATGGTTTCATGAATAGTCAAAATTTTCACCAGAATCACATACCGCGGGTCTACGTTTTTTTCTGATTTGTGTCAAAAATTGAAAAGTGCTTTTTGTCACATTTCTGAGCAAAATTTGGCCCAATTTACCATGCCCATGCATTTTCACACTCGTTTGAGTAATTTTTCATGGAAAAAAAAAGGTTTCATGAATGGTCAAAATTTTCACCAGATTCACATACCGCGGGTCTATGTTTTTTTCTGATTTGGGACAAAAATTGAAAAGTGCTTTTTGTCATGTTTCTGAGCAAAATTTGGCCCAATTTACCATGCCCATGCATTTTCCCACTTGTTTGAGTAATTTTTCATGGAAAAAACAAGGTTTCATGAATGGTCAAAATTTTCACCAGAATCATATACCGCGGGTCTACGTTTTTTCTGATTTGGGTCAAAAATTGAAAAGTGCTTTTTGTCACATTTCTGAGCAAAATTTGGCCCAATTTACCATGCCCATGCATTGTCCCACTTGTTTGAGTAATTTTTCATGGAAAAAACAAGGTTTCATGAATGGTCAAAATTTTCACCAGAATCACATACCGCGGGTATACGTTTTTTTCTGATTTGGGACAAAATTGAAAAGTGCTTTTGGTCACATTTCTGACCAAAATTTGGCCCAATTTACCATGCCCATGCATTGTCCCACTTGTTTAAGTAATTTTTCATGGAAAAAACAAGGTTTCATGAATGGTCAAAATTTTCACCAGAATCATATACCGCGGGTCTACGTTTTTTTCTGATTTGGGTCAAAAATTGAAAAGTGCTTTTTGTCACATTTCTGAGCAAAATTTGGCCCAATTTACCATGCCCATGCATTGTCCCACTTGTTTGAGTAATTTTTCATGGAAAAAACAAGGTTTCATGAATGGTCAAAATTTTCACCAGAATCACATACCGCGGGTCTACGTTTTTTTCTGATTTGGGACAAAATTGAAAAGTGCTTTTGGTCACATTTCTGACCAAAATTTGGCCCAATTTACCATGCCCATGCATTGTCCCACTTGTTTAAGTAATTTTTCATGGAAAAAACAAGGTTTCATGAATGGTCAAAATTTTCACCAGAATCACATACCGCGGGTCTACGTTTTTTTCTGATTTGGGTCAAAAATTGAAAAGTGCTTTTTGTCACGTTTCTGAGGAAAATTCGGCCCAATTTACCATGCCCATGCATTTTCCCACTCGTTTGAGTAATTTTTCATGGAAAAAACATGGTTTCATGAATGGTCAAAATTTTCACCAGATTCACATACCGCGGGTCTACGTTTTTTTCTGATTTGGGACAAAAATTGAAAAGTGCTTTTTGTCACGTTTCTGAGCAAAATTTGGCCCAATTTACCATGCCCATGCATTTTCCCACTTGTTTGAGTAATTTTTGATGGAAAAAACAAGGTTTCATGAATGGTCAAAATTTTCACCAGAATCACATACCGCGGGTCTACGTTTTTTTCTGATTTGGGTCAAAAATTGAAAAGTGCTTTTTGTCACGTTTCTGAGCAAAATTTGGCCCAATTTACCATGCCCATGCATTGTCCCACTCGTTTGAGTAATTTTTCATGGAAAAAACAAGGTTTCATGAATGGTCAAAATTTTCACCTGAATCACATACCGCGGGTCTACATTTTTTCTGATTTGGGTCAAAAATTGAAAAGTGCTTTTTGTCACATTTCTGAGGAAAATTTGGCCCAATTTACCATGCCCATGCATTTTCCCACTCGTTTGAGTAATTTTTCATGGAAAAAACAAGGTTTCATGAATGGTCAAAATTTTCACCAGATTCACATACCGCGGGTCTACGTTTTTTTCTGATTTGGGACAAAAATTGAAAAGTGCTTTTTGTCACATTTCTGAGCAAAAGTTGGCCCAATTTACCATGCCCATGCATTTTCCCACTTGTTTGAGTAATTTGTCATGGAAAAAACAAGGTTTCATGAATGGTCAAAATTTTCACCAGAATCACATACCGCGGGTCTACGTTTTTTTCTGATTTGGGTCAAAAATTGAAAAGTGCTTTTTGCCACATTTCTGAGCAAAATTTGGCCCAATTTACCATGCCCATGCATTGTCTCACTTGCTTGAGTAATTTTTCATGGAAAAAACATGGTTTCATGAATGGTCAAAATTTTCACCAGATTCACATACCGCGGGTCTACGTTTTTTTCTGATTTGGGACAAAAATTGAAAAGTGCTTTTTGTCACATTTCTGAGCAAAATTTGGCCCAATTTACCATGCCCATGCATTTTCCCACTTGTTTGAGTAATTTTTCATGGAAAAAACAAGGTTTCATGAATGGTCAAAATTTTCACCAGAATCACATACCGTGGGTCTACGTTTTTTTCTGATTTGGGTCAAAAATTGAAAAGTGCTTTTTGTCACATTTCTGAGCAAAATTTGGCCCAATTTACCATGCCCATGCATTTTCCCACTTGTTTGAGTAATTTTTCATGGAAAAAACAAGGTTTCATGAATGGTCAAAATTTTCACCAGAATCACATACCGCGGGTCTACGTTTTTTTCTGATTTGGGTCAAAAATTCAAAAGTGCTTTTTGTCACATTTCTGAGCAAAATTTGGCCCAATTTACCATGCCAATGCATTGTCCCACTTGTTTAAGTAATTTTTCATGGAAAAAACATGGTTTCATGAATGGTCAAAATTTTCACCAGAATCACATACCGCGGGTCTACGTTTTTTTCTGATTTGGGACAAAAATTGAAAAGTGCTTTTGGTCACATTTCTGAGCAAAATTTGGCCCAATTTACCATGCCCATGCATTGTCCCACTTGTTTAAGTAATTTTTCATTAAAAAAACATGGTTTCATGAATGGTCAAAATTTTCACCAGAATCACATACCGCGGGTCTACATTTTTTTCTGATTTGGGTCAAAAATTGAAAAGTGCTTTTTGTCACGTTTCTGAGCAAAATTTGGCCCAATTTACCATACCCATGCATTTTTCCACTCGTTTGAGTAATTTTTCATAGAAAAAACAAGGTTTCATGAATGGTCAAAATTTTCACCAGAATCACATACCGCGGGTCTATGTTTTTTTCTGATTTGGGTCAAAAATTGAAAAGTGCTTTTTGTCACGTTTCTGAGCAAAATTTGGCCCAATTTACCATGCCCATGCATTTTCCCACTCGTTTGAGTAATTTGTCATGGAAAAAACAAGGTTTCATGAATGGTCAAAATTTTCACCAGAATCATATACCGCGGGTCTACGTTTTTTTCTGATTTGGGTCAAAAATTGAAAAGTGCTTTTTGTCACATTTCTGAGCAAAATTTGGCCCAATTTACCATGCCCATGCATTGTCCCACTTGTTTGAGTAATTTTTCATGGAAAAAACATGGTTTCATGAATAGTCAAAATTTTCACCAGAATCACATACCGCGGGTCTACGTTTTTTTCTGATTTGGGTCAAAAATTGAAAAGTGCTTTTTGTCACATTTCTGAGCAAAATTTGGCCCAATTTACCATGCCCATGCATTTTCCCACTCGTTTGAGTAATTTTTCATGGAAAAAACAAGGTTTCATGAATGGTCAAAATTTTCACCAGAATCACATACCGCGGGTCTACGTTTTTTCTGATTTGGGACAGAAATTGAAAAGTGCTTTTTGTCACATTTCTGAGCAAAATTTGGCCCAATTTACCATGCCCATGCATTTTCCCACTTGTTTGAGTAATTTTTAATGGAAAAAACAAGGTTTCGTGAATGGTTAAAATTTTCACCAGAATCACATACCGCGGGTCTACGTTTTTTTCTGATTTGGGTCAAAAATTCAAAAGTGCTTTTTGTCACATTTCTGAGCAAAATTTGGCCCAATTTACCATGCCAATGCATTGTCCCACTTGTTTAAGTAATTTTTCATGGAAAAAACATGGTTTCATGAATGGTCAAAATTTTCACCAGAATCACATACCGCGGGTCTACGTTTTTTTCTGATTTGGGACAAAAATTGAAAAGTGCTTTTGGTCACATTTCTGAGCAAAATTTGGCCCAATTTACCATGCCCATGCATTGTCCCACTTGTTTAAGTAATTTTTCATTAAAAAAACATGGTTTCATGAATGGTCAAAATTTTCACCAGAATCACATACCGCGGGTCTACATTTTTTTCTGATTTGGGTCAAAAATTGAAAAGTGCTTTTTGTCACGTTTCTGAGCAAAATTTGGCCCAATTTACCATACCCATGCATTTTTCCACTCGTTTGAGTAATTTTTCATAGAAAAAACAAGGTTTCATGAATGGTCAAAATTTTCACCAGAATCACATACCGCGGGTCTATGTTTTTTTCTGATTTGGGTCAAAAATTGAAAAGTGCTTTTTGTCACGTTTCTGAGCAAAATTTGGCCCAATTTACCATGCCCATGCATTTTCCCACTCGTTTGAGTAATTTGTCATGGAAAAAACAAGGTTTCATGAATGGTCAAAATTTTCACCAGAATCATATACCGCGGGTCTACGTTTTTTTCTGATTTGGGTCAAAAATTGAAAAGTGCTTTTTGTCACATTTCTGAGCAAAATTTGGCCCAATTTACCATGCCCATGCATTGTCCCACTTGTTTGAGTAATTTTTCATGGAAAAAACATGGTTTCATGAATAGTCAAAATTTTCACCAGAATCACATACCGCGGGTCTACGTTTTTTTCTGATTTGGGTCAAAAATTGAAAAGTGCTTTTTGTCACATTTCTGAGCAAAATTTGGCCCAATTTACCATGCCCATGCATTTTCCCACTCGTTTGAGTAATTTTTCATGGAAAAAACAAGGTTTCATGAATGGTCAAAATTTTCACCAGAATCACATACCGCGGGTCTACGTTTTTTCTGATTTGGGACAGAAATTGAAAAGTGCTTTTTGTCACATTTCTGAGCAAAATTTGGCCCAATTTACCATGCCCATGCATTTTCCCACTTGTTTGAGTAATTTTTAATGGAAAAAACAAGGTTTCGTGAATGGTTAAAATTTTCACCAGAATCACATTCCGCGGGTCTACGTTTTTTCTGATTTGGGACAGAAATTGAAAAGTGCTTTTTGTCACATTTCTGAGCAAAATTTGGCCCAATTTACCATGCCCATGCATTTTCCCACTTGTTTGAGTAATTTTTAATGGAAAAAACAAGGTTTCGTGAATGGTCAAAATTTTCACCAGAATCACATACCGCGGGTCTACGTTTTTCTCTGATTTGGGACAAAAATTGAAAAGTGCTTTTTGTCACATTTCTGAGCAAAATTTGGCCCAATTTACCATGCCCATGCATTGTCCCACTTGTTTAAGTAATTTTTCATGGAAAAAACATGGTTTCATGAATTGTCAAAATTTTCACCAGAATCACATACCGCGGGTCTACGTTTTTTTCTGTTTTGGGACAAAAATTGAAAAGTGCTTTTGGTCACATTTCTGAGCAAAATTTGGCCCAATTTACCATGTCCATGCATTGTCCCACTTGTTTAAGTAATTTTTCATGGAAAAAACATGGTTTCATGAATGGTCAAAATTTTCACCAGAATTACATACCGCGGGTCTACGTTTTTTTTTTATATGGGTCAAAAATTGAAAAGTGCTTTTTGTCACGTTTCTGAGCAAAATTTGGCCCAATTTACCATGCCCATGCATTGTCCCACTTGTTTAAGTAATTTTTCATGGAAAAAACATGGTTTCATGAATGGTCAAAATTTTCACCAGAATCACATACCGCGGGTCTACATTTTTTTCTGATTTGGGTCAAAAATTGAAAAGTGCTTTTTGTCACGTTTCTGAGCAAAATTTGGCCCAATTTACCATACCCATGCATTTTCCCACTCGTTTGAGTAATTTTTCATAGAAAAAACAAGGTTTCATGAATGGTCAAAATTTTCACCAGAATCACATACCGCGGGTCTATGTTTTTTTCTGATTTGGGTCAAAAATTGAAAAGTGCTTTTTGTCACATTTCTGAGCAAAATTTGGCCCAATTTACCATTGCCCATGCATTGTCCCACTTGTTTGAGTAATTTTTCATGGAAAAAACAAGGTATCTTGAATGGTCAAAATTTTCAACAGAATCACATACCGCGGGTCTACGTTTTTTTCTGATTTGGGTCAAAAACTGAAAAGTGCTTTTTGTCACGTTTCTGAGCAAAATTTGGCCCAATTTACCATGCCCATGCATTTTCCCACTCGTTTGAGTAATTTGTCATGGAAAAAACAAGGTTTCATGAATGGTCAAAATTTTCACCAGAATCATATACCGCGGGTCTACGTTTTTTTCTGATTTGGGTCAAAAATTGAAAAGTGCTTTTTGTCACATTTCTGAGCAAAATTTGGCCCAATTTACCATGCCCATGCATTGTCCCACTTGTTTGAGTAATTTTTCATGGAAAAAACATGGTTTCATGAATAGTCAAAATTTTCACCAGAATCACATACCGCGGGTCTACGTTTTTTTCTGATTTGGGTCAAAAATTGAAAAGTGCTTTTTGTCACATTTCTGAGCAAAATTTGGCCCAATTTACCATGCCCATGCATTTTCCTACTTGTTTGAGTAATTTTTAATGGAAAAAACAAGGTTTCATGAATGGTCAAAATTTTCACCAGAATCACATACCGCGGGTCTACGTTTTTCTCTGATTTGGGACAAAAATTGAAAAGTGCTTTTTGTCACATTTCTGAGCAAAATTTGGCCCAATTTACCATGCCCATGCATTGTCCCACTTGTTTGAGTAATTTTTCATGGAAAAAACATGGTTTCATGAATGGTCAAAATTTTCACCAGAATCACATACCGCGGGTCTACGTTCTTTTCTGATTTGGGTCAAAAATTGAAAAGTGCTTTTTGTCACATTTCTGAGCAAAATTTGGCCCAATTTACCATGCCCATGCATTGTCCCACTTGTTTGAGTAATTTTTCATGGAAAAAACATGGTTTCATGAATGGTCAAAATTTTCACCAGAATCACATACCGCGGGTCTATGTTTTTTTCTGATTTGGGTCAAAAATTGAAAAGTGCTTTTTGTCACATTTCTGAGCAAAATTTGGCCCAATTTACCATGCCCATGCATTTTCCCACTTGTTTGAGTAATTTTTCATGGAAAAAACAAGGTATCTTGAATGGTCAAAATTTTCACCAGAATCACATACCGCGGGTCTACGTTTTTTTCTGATTTGGGTCAAAAACTGAAAAGTGCTTTTTGTCACGTTTCTGAGCAAAATTTGGCCCAATTTACCATGCCCATGCATTTTCCCACTCGTTTGAGTAATTTGTCATGGAAAAAACATGGTTTCATGAATGGTCAAAATTTTCACCAGAATCACATACCGCGGGTCTACGTTTTTTTCTGATTTGGGTCAAAAATTGAAAAGTGCTTTTTGTCACATTTCTGAGCAAAATTTGACCCAATTTACCATGCCCATGCATTGTCCCACTTGTTTGAGTAATTTTTCATGGAAAAAACAAGGTTTCATGAATGGTCAAAATTTTCACCAGAATCACATACCGCGGGTCTACGTTTTTTTCTGATTTGGGTCAAAAATTCAAAAGTGCTTTTTGTCACATTTCTGAGCAAAATTTGGCCCAATTTACCATGCCCATGCATTGTCCCACTTGTTTAAGTAATTTTTCATGGAAAAAACATGGTTTCATGAATGGTCAAAATTTTCACCAGAATCACATACCGCGGGTCTACGTTTTTTTCTGATTTGGGACAAAAATTGAAAAGTGCTTTTGGTCACATTTCTGAGCAAAATTTGGCCCAATTTACCATGCCCATGCATTGTCCCACTTGTTTAAGTAATTTTTCATTAAAAAAACATGGTTTCATGAATGGTCAAAATTTTCACCAGAATCACATACCGCGGGTCTACATTTTTTTCTGATTTGGGTCAAAAATTGAAAAGTGCTTTTTGTCACGTTTCTGAGCAAAATTTGGCCCAATTTACAATACCCATGCATTTTTCCACTCGTTTGAGTAATTTTTCATAGAAAAAACAAGGTTTCATGAATGGTCAAAATTTTCACCAGAATCACATACCGCGGGTCTATGTTTTTTTCTGATTTGGGTCAAAAATTGAAAAGTGCTTTTTGTCACGTTTCTGAGCAAAATTTGGCCCAATTTACCATGCCCATGCATTTTCCCACTCGTTTGAGTAATTTTTCATAGAAAAAACAAGGTTTCATGAATGGTCAAAATTTTCACCAGAATCATATACCGCGGGTCTACGTTTTTTTCTGATTTGGGTCAAAAATTGAAAAGTGCTTTTTGTCACATTTCTGAGCAAAATTTGGCCCAATTTACCATGCCCATGCATTGTCCCACTTGTTTGAGTAATTTTTCATGGAAAAAACATGGTTTCATGAATAGTCAAAATTTTCACCAGAATCACATACCGCGGGTCTACGTTTTTTTCTGATTTGTGTCAAAAATTGAAAAGTGCTTTTTGTCACATTTCTGAGCAAAATTTGGCCCAATTTACCATGCCCATGCATTTTCACACTCGTTTGAGTAATTTTTCATGGAAAAAAAAAGGTTTCATGAATGGTCAAAATTTTCACCAGATTCACATACCGCGGGTCTATGTTTTTTTCTGATTTGGGACAAAAATTGAAAAGTGCTTTTTGTCATGTTTCTGAGCAAAATTTGGCCCAATTTACCATGCCCATGCATTTTCCCACTTGTTTGAGTAATTTTTCATGGAAAAAACAAGGTTTCATGAATGGTCAAAATTTTCACCAGAATCATATACCGCGGGTCTACGTTTTTTCTGATTTGGGTCAAAAATTGAAAAGTGCTTTTTGTCACATTTCTGAGCAAAATTTGGCCCAATTTACCATGCCCATGCATTGTCCCACTTGTTTGAGTAATTTTTCATGGAAAAAACAAGGTTTCATGAATGGTCAAAATTTTCACCAGAATCACATACCGCGGGTATACGTTTTTTTCTGATTTGGGACAAAATTGAAAAGTGCTTTTGGTCACATTTCTGACCAAAATTTGGCCCAATTTACCATGCCCATGCATTGTCCCACTTGTTTAAGTAATTTTTCATGGAAAAAACAAGGTTTCATGAATGGTCAAAATTTTCACCAGAATCATATACCGCGGGTCTACGTTTTTTTCTGATTTGGGTCAAAAATTGAAAAGTGCTTTTTGTCACATTTCTGAGCAAAATTTGGCCCAATTTACCATGCCCATGCATTGTCCCACTTGTTTGAGTAATTTTTCATGGAAAAAACAAGGTTTCATGAATGGTCAAAATTTTCACCAGAATCACATACCGCGGGTCTACGTTTTTTTCTGATTTGGGACAAAATTGAAAAGTGCTTTTGGTCACATTTCTGACCAAAATTTGGCCCAATTTACCATGCCCATGCATTGTCCCACTTGTTTAAGTAATTTTTCATGGAAAAAACAAGGTTTCATGAATGGTCAAAATTTTCACCAGAATCACATACCGCGGGTCTACGTTTTTTTCTGATTTGGGTCAAAAATTGAAAAGTGCTTTTTGTCACGTTTCTGAGGAAAATTCGGCCCAATTTACCATGCCCATGCATTTTCCCACTCGTTTGAGTAATTTTTCATGGAAAAAACATGGTTTCATGAATGGTCAAAATTTTCACCAGATTCACATACCGCGGGTCTACGTTTTTTTCTGATTTGGGACAAAAATTGAAAAGTGCTTTTTGTCACGTTTCTGAGCAAAATTTGGCCCAATTTACCATGCCCATGCATTTTCCCACTTGTTTGAGTAATTTTTGATGGAAAAAACAAGGTTTCATGAATGGTCAAAATTTTCACCAGAATCACATACCGCGGGTCTACGTTTTTTTCTGATTTGGGTCAAAAATTGAAAAGTGCTTTTTGTCACGTTTCTGAGCAAAATTTGGCCCAATTTACCATGCCCATGCATTGTCCCACTCGTTTGAGTAATTTTTCATGGAAAAAACAAGGTTTCATGAATGGTCAAAATTTTCACCTGAATCACATACCGCGGGTCTACATTTTTTCTGATTTGGGTCAAAAATTGAAAAGTGCTTTTTGTCACATTTCTGAGGAAAATTTGGCCCAATTTACCATGCCCATGCATTTTCCCACTCGTTTGAGTAATTTTTCATGGAAAAAACAAGGTTTCATGAATGGTCAAAATTTTCACCAGATTCACATACCGCGGGTCTACGTTTTTTTCTGATTTGGGACAAAAATTGAAAAGTGCTTTTTGTCACATTTCTGAGCAAAAGTTGGCCCAATTTACCATGCCCATGCATTTTCCCACTTGTTTGAGTAATTTGTCATGGAAAAAACAAGGTTTCATGAATGGTCAAAATTTTCACCAGAATCACATACCGCGGGTCTACGTTTTTTTCTGATTTGGGTCAAAAATTGAAAAGTGCTTTTTGCCACATTTCTGAGCAAAATTTGGCCCAATTTACCATGCCCATGCATTGTCTCACTTGCTTGAGTAATTTTTCATGGAAAAAACATGGTTTCATGAATGGTCAAAATTTTCACCAGATTCACATACCGCGGGTCTACGTTTTTTTCTGATTTGGGACAAAAATTGAAAAGTGCTTTTTGTCACATTTCTGAGCAAAATTTGGCCCAATTTACCATGCCCATGCATTTTCCCACTTGTTTGAGTAATTTTTCATGGAAAAAACAAGGTTTCATGAATGGTCAAAATTTTCACCAGAATCACATACCGTGGGTCTACGTTTTTTTCTGATTTGGGTCAAAAATTGAAAAGTGCTTTTTGTCACATTTCTGAGCAAAATTTGGCCCAATTTACCATGCCCATGCATTTTCCCACTTGTTTGAGTAATTTTTCATGGAAAAAACAAGGTTTCATGAATGGTCAAAATTTTCACCAGAATCACATACCGCGGGTCTACGTTTTTTTCTGATTTGGGTCAAAAATTCAAAAGTGCTTTTTGTCACATTTCTGAGCAAAATTTGGCCCAATTTACCATGCCAATGCATTGTCCCACTTGTTTAAGTAATTTTTCATGGAAAAAACATGGTTTCATGAATGGTCAAAATTTTCACCAGAATCACATACCGCGGGTCTACGTTTTTTTCTGATTTGGGACAAAAATTGAAAAGTGCTTTTGGTCACATTTCTGAGCAAAATTTGGCCCAATTTACCATGCCCATGCATTGTCCCACTTGTTTAAGTAATTTTTCATTAAAAAAACATGGTTTCATGAATGGTCAAAATTTTCACCAGAATCACATACCGCGGGTCTACATTTTTTTCTGATTTGGGTCAAAAATTGAAAAGTGCTTTTTGTCACGTTTCTGAGCAAAATTTGGCCCAATTTACCATACCCATGCATTTTTCCACTCGTTTGAGTAATTTTTCATAGAAAAAACAAGGTTTCATGAATGGTCAAAATTTTCACCAGAATCACATACCGCGGGTCTATGTTTTTTTCTGATTTGGGTCAAAAATTGAAAAGTGCTTTTTGTCACGTTTCTGAGCAAAATTTGGCCCAATTTACCATGCCCATGCATTTTCCCACTCGTTTGAGTAATTTGTCATGGAAAAAACAAGGTTTCATGAATGGTCAAAATTTTCACCAGAATCATATACCGCGGGTCTACGTTTTTTTCTGATTTGGGTCAAAAATTGAAAAGTGCTTTTTGTCACATTTCTGAGCAAAATTTGGCCCAATTTACCATGCCCATGCATTGTCCCACTTGTTTGAGTAATTTTTCATGGAAAAAACATGGTTTCATGAATAGTCAAAATTTTCACCAGAATCACATACCGCGGGTCTACGTTTTTTTCTGATTTGGGTCAAAAATTGAAAAGTGCTTTTTGTCACATTTCTGAGCAAAATTTGGCCCAATTTACCATGCCCATGCATTTTCCCACTCGTTTGAGTAATTTTTCATGGAAAAAACAAGGTTTCATGAATGGTCAAAATTTTCACCAGAATCACATACCGCGGGTCTACGTTTTTTCTGATTTGGGACAGAAATTGAAAAGTGCTTTTTGTCACATTTCTGAGCAAAATTTGGCCCAATTTACCATGCCCATGCATTTTCCCACTTGTTTGAGTAATTTTTCATGGAAAAAACAAGGTATCTTGAATGGTCAAAATTTTCACCAGAATCACATACCGCGGGTCTACGTTTTTTTCTGATTTGGGTCAAAAACTGAAAAGTGCTTTTTGTCACGTTTCTGAGCAAAATTTGGCCCAATTTACCATGCCCATGCATTTTCCCACTCGTTTGAGTAATTTGTCATGGAAAAAACAAGGTTTCATGAATGGTCAAAATTTTCACCAGAATCATATACCGCGGGTCTACGTTTTTTTCTGATTTGGGTCAAAAATTGAAAAGTGCTTTTTGTCACATTTCTGAGCAAAATTTGGCCCAATTTACCATGCCCATGCATTGTCCCACTTGTTTGAGTAATTTTTCATGGAAAAAACATGGTTTCATGAATAGTCAAAATTTTCACCAGAATCACATACCGCGGGTCTACGTTTTTTTCTGATTTGGGTCAAAAATTGAAAAGTGCTTTTTGTCACATTTCTGAGCAAAATTTGGCCCAATTTACCATGCCCATGCATTTTCCTACTTGTTTGAGTAATTTTTAATGGAAAAAACAAGGTTTCATGAATGGTCAAAATTTTCACCAGAATCACATACCGCGGGTCTACGTTTTTCTCTGATTTGGGACAAAAATTGAAAAGTGCTTTTTGTCACATTTCTGAGCAAAATTTGGCCCAATTTACCATGCCCATGCATTGTCCCACTTGTTTGAGTAATTTTTCATGGAAAAAACATGGTTTCATGAATGGTCAAAATTTTCACCAGAATCACATACCGCGGGTCTACGTTCTTTTCTGATTTGGGTCAAAAATTGAAAAGTGCTTTTTGTCACATTTCTGAGCAAAATTTGGCCCAATTTACCATGCCCATGCATTGTCCCACTTGTTTGAGTAATTTTTCATGGAAAAAACATGGTTTCATGAATGGTCAAAATTTTCACCAGAATCACATACCGCGGGTCTATGTTTTTTTCTGATTTGGGTCAAAAATTGAAAAGTGCTTTTTGTCACATTTCTGAGCAAAATTTGGCCCAATTTACCATGCCCATGCATTTTCCCACTTGTTTGAGTAATTTTTCATGGAAAAAACAAGGTATCTTGAATGGTCAAAATTTTCACCAGAATCACATACCGCGGGTCTACGTTTTTTTCTGATTTGGGTCAAAAACTGAAAAGTGCTTTTTGTCACGTTTCTGAGCAAAATTTGGCCCAATTTACCATGCCCATGCATTTTCCCACTCGTTTGAGTAATTTGTCATGGAAAAAACAAGGTTTCATGAATGGTCAAAATTTTCACCAGAATCATATACCGCGGGTCTACGTTTTTTTCTGATTTGGGTCAAAAATTGAAAAGTGCTTTTTGTCACATTTCTGAGCAAAATTTGGCCCAATTTACCATGCCCATGCATTGTCCCACTTGTTTGAGTAATTTTTCATGGAAAAAACATGGTTTCATGAATGGTCAAAATTTTCACCAGAATCACATACCGCGGGTCTACGTTTTTTTCTGATTTGGGTCAAAAATTCAAAAGTGCTTTTTGTCACATTTCTGAGCAAAATTTGGCCCAATTTACCATGCCCATGCATTGTCCCACTTGTTTAAGTAATTTTTCATGGAAAAAACATGGTTTCATGAATGGTCAAAATTTTCACCAGAATCACATACCGCGGGTCTACGTTTTTTTCTGATTTGGGACAAAAATTGAAAAGTGCTTTTGGTCACATTTCTGAGCAAAATTTGGCCCAATTTACCATGCCCATGCATTGTCCCACTTGTTTAAGTAATTTTTCATGGAAAAAACATGGTTTCATGAATGGTCAAAATTTTCACCAGAATCATATACCGCGGGTCTACGTTTTTTTCTGATTTGGGTCAAAAATTGAAAAGTGCTTTTTGTCACATTTCTGAGCAAAATTTGGCCCAATTTACCATGCCCATGCATTGTCCCACTTGTTTGAGTAATTTTTCATGGAAAAAACATGGTTTCATGAATGGTCAAAATTTTCACCAGAATCACATACCGCGGGTCTACGTTTTTTTCTGATTTGGGTCAAAAACTGAAAAGTGCTTTTTGTCACGTTTCTGAGCAAAATTTGGCCCAATTTACCATGCCCATGCATTTTCCCACTCGTTTGAGTAATTTGTCATGGAAAAAACAAGGTTTCATGAATGGTCAAAATTTTCACCAGAATCATATACCGCGGGTCTACGTTTTTTTCTGATTTGGGTCAAAAATTGAAAAGTGCTTTTTGTCACATTTCTGAGCAAAATTTGGCCCAATTTACCATGCCCATGCATTGTCCCACTTGTTTGAGTAATTTTTCATGGAAAAAACATGGTTTCATGAATAGTCAAAATTTTCACCAGAATCACATACCGCGGGTCTACGTTTTTTTCTGATTTGGGTCAAAAATTGAAAAGTGCTTTTTGTCACATTTCTGAGCAAAATTTGGCCCAATTTACCATGCCCATGCATTTTCCTACTTGTTTGAGTAATTTTTAATGGAAAAAACAAGGTTTCATGAATGGTCAAAATTTTCACCAGAATCACATACCGCGGGTCTACGTTTTTCTCTGATTTGGGACAAAAATTGAAAAGTGCTTTTTGTCACATTTCTGAGCAAAATTTGGCCCAATTTACCATGCCCATGCATTGTCCCACTTGTTTGAGTAATTTTTCATGGAAAAAACATGGTTTCATGAATGGTCAAAATTTTCACCAGAATCACATACCGCGGGTCTACGTTCTTTTCTGATTTGGGTCAAAAATTGAAAAGTGCTTTTTGTCACATTTCTGAGCAAAATTTGGCCCAATTTACCATGCCCATGCATTGTCCCACTTGTTTGAGTAATTTTTCATGGAAAAAACATGGTTTCATGAATGGTCAAAATTTTCACCAGAATCACATACCGCGGGTCTATGTTTTTTTCTGATTTGGGTCAAAAATTGAAAAGTGCTTTTTGTCACATTTCTGAGCAAAATTTGGCCCAATTTACCATGCCCATGCATTGTCCCACTTGTTTGAGTAATTTTTCATGGAAAAAACATGGTTTCATGAATGGTCAAAATTTTCACCAGAATCAAATACCGCGGGTCTACGTTTTTTTCTGACTTGGGTAAAAAATTGAAAAGTGCTTTTTGTCACGTTTCTGAGCAAAATTTGGCCCAATTTACCATGCCCATGCATTTTACCACTCGTTTGAGTAATTTTTCATGGAAAAAACAAGGTTTCATGAATGGTCAAAATTTTCACCAGAATCATATTCCGCGGGTCTACGTTTTTTTCTGATTTGGGTCAAAAATTGAAAAGTGCTTTTTGTCACATTTCTGAGCAAAATTTGGCCCAATTTACCATGCCCATGCATTGTCCCACTTGTTTAAGTAATTTTTCATGGAAAAAACATGGTTTCATGAATGGTCAAAATTTTCACCAGAATCACATACCGCGGGTCTACGTTTTTTTCTGATTTGGGACAAAAATTGAAAAGTGCTTTTTGTCACGTTTCTGAGCAAAATTTGGCCCAATTTACCATGCCCATGCATTGTCCCACTTGTTTGAGTAATTTTTCATGGAAAAAACATGGTTTCATGAATGGTCAAAATTTTCACCAGAATCACATACCGAGGGTCTACGTTTTTTTCTGAATTGGGTCAAAAATTGAAAAGTGCTTTTTGTCACTTTTCTGAGCAAAATTTGGCCCAATTTACCATTGCCCATGCATTGTCCCACTTGTTTGAGTAATTTTTCATGGAAAAAACAAGGTTTCATGAATGGTCAAAATTTTCACCAGAATCACATACCGCGGGTCTACGTTTTTTCTGATTTGGGTCAAAAATTGAAAAGTGCTTTTTGTCACGTTTCTGAGCAAAATTTGGCCCAATTTACCATGCCCATGCATTTTCCCACTCGTTTGAGTAATTTTTCATGGAAAAAACAAGGTTTCGTGAATGGTTAAAATTTTCATCAGAATCACATTCCGCGGGTCTACGTTTTTCTCTGATTTGGGACAAAAATTGAAAAGTGCTTTTTGTCACATTTCTGAGCAAAATTTGGCCCAATTTACCATGCCCATGCATTGTCCCACTTGTTTAAGTAATTTTTCATGGAAAAAACATGGTTTCATGAATTGTCAAAATTTTCACCAGAATCACATACCGCGGGTCTACGTTTTTTTCTGTTTTGGGACAAAAATTGAAAAGTGCTTTTGGTCACATTTCTGAGCAAAATTTGGCCCAATTTACCATGTCCATGCATTGTCCCACTTGTTTAAGTAATTTTTCATGGAAAAAACATGGTTTCATGAATGGTCAAAATTTTCACCAGAATTACATACCGCGGGTCTACGTTTTTTTTTTATATGGGTCAAAAATTGAAAAGTGCTTTTTGTCACGTTTCTGAGCAAAATTTGGCCCAAATTACCATGCCCATGCATTGTCCCACTTGTTTAAGTAATTTTTCATGGAAAAAACATGGTTTCATGAATGGTCAAAATTTTCACCAGAATCACATACCGCGGGTCTACATTTTTTTCTGATTTGGGTCAAAAATTGAAAAGTGCTTTTTGTCACGTTTCTGAGCAAAATTTGGCCCAATTTACCATACCCATGCATTTTCCCACTCGTTTGAGTAATTTTTCATAGAAAAAACAAGGTTTCATGAATGGTCAAAATTTTCACCAGAATCACATACCGCGGGTCTATGTTTTTTTCTGATTTGGGTCAAAAATTGAAAAGTGCTTTTTGTCACATTTCTGAGCAAAATTTGGCCCAATTTACCATTGCCCATGCATTGTCCCACTTGTTTGAGTAATTTTTCATGGAAAAAACAAGGTTTCATGAATGGTCAAAATTTTCACTAGAATCACATACCGCGGGTCTACGTTTTTTCTGATTTGGGTCAAAAATTGAAAAGTGCTTTTTGTCACGTTTCTGAGCAAAATTTGGCCCAATTTACCATGCCCATGCATTTTCCCACTCGTTTGAGTAATTTTTCATGGAAAAAACAAGGTTTCATGAATGGTCAAAATTTTCACCAGAATCACATACCGCGGGTCTACGTTTTTTTCTGATTTGGGACAAAAATTGAAAAGTGCTTTTTGTCACATTTCTGAGCAAAATTTGGCCCAATTTACCATGCCCATGCATTTTCCCACTTGTTTGAGTAATTTTTCATGGAAAAAACAAGGTATCTTGAATGGTCAAAATTTTCACCAGAATCACATACCGCGGGTCTACGTTTTTTTCTGATTTGGGTCAAAAACTGAAAAGTGCTTTTTGTCACGTTTCTGAGCAAAATTTGGCCCAATTTACCATGCCCATGCATTTTCCCACTCGTTTGAGTAATTTGTCATGGAAAAAACAAGGTTTCATGAATGGTCAAAATTTTCACCAGAATCATATACCGCGGGTCTACGTTTTTTTCTGATTTGGGTCAAAAATTGAAAAGTGCTTTTTGTCACATTTCTGAGCAAAATTTGGCCCAATTTACCATGCCCATGCATTGTCCCACTTGTTTGAGTAATTTTTCATGGAAAAAACATGGTTTCATGAATAGTCAAAATTTTCACCAGAATCACATACCGCGGGTCTACGTTTTTTTCTGATTTGGGTCAAAAATTGAAAAGTGCTTTTTGTCACATTTCTGAGCAAAATTTGGCCCAATTTACCATGCCCATGCATTTTCCTACTTGTTTGAGTAATTTTTAATGGAAAAAACAAGGTTTCATGAATGGTCAAAATTTTCACCAGAATCACATACCGCGGGTCTACGTTTTTCTCTGATTTGGGACAAAAATTGAAAAGTGCTTTTTGTCACATTTCTGAGCAAAATTTGGCCCAATTTACCATGCCCATGCATTGTCCCACTTGTTTGAGTAATTTTTCATGGAAAAAACATGGTTTCATGAATGGTCAAAATTTTCACCAGAATCACATACCGCGGGTCTACGTTCTTTTCTGATTTGGGTCAAAAATTGAAAAGTGCTTTTTGTCACATTTCTGAGCAAAATTTGGCCCAATTTACCATGCCCATGCATTGTCCCACTTGTTTGAGTAATTTTTCATGGAAAAAACATGGTTTCATGAATGGTCAAAATTTTCACCAGAATCACATACCGCGGGTCTATGTTTTTTTCTGATTTGGGTCAAAAATTGAAAAGTGCTTTTTGTCACATTTCTGAGCAAAATTTGGCCCAATTTACCATGCCCATGCATTTTCCCACTTGTTTGAGTAATTTTTCATGGAAAAAACAAGGTATCTTGAATTGTCAAAATTTTCACCAGAATCACATACCGCGGGTCTACGTTTTTTTCTGATTTGGGTCAAAAACTGAAAAGTGCTTTTTGTCACGTTTCTGAGCAAAATTTGGCCCAATTTACCATGCCCATGCATTTTCCCACTCGTTTGAGTAATTTGTCATGGAAAAAACAAGGTTTCATGAATGGTCAAAATTTTCACCAGAATCATATACCGCGGGTCTACGTTTTTTTCTGATTTGGGTCAAAAATTGAAAAGTGCTTTTTGTCACATTTCTGAGCAAAATTTGGCCCAATTTACCATGCCCATGCATTGTCCCACTTGTTTGAGTAATTTTTCATGGAAAAAACATGGTTTCATGAATAGTCAAAATTTTCACCAGAATCACATACCGCGGGTCTACGTTTTTTTCTGATTTGGGTCAAAAATTGAAAAGTGCTTTTTGTCACATTTCTGAGCAAAATTTGGCCCAATTTACCATGCCCATGCATTTTCCTACTTGTTTGAGTAATTTTTAATGGAAAAAACAAGGTTTCATGAATGGTCAAAATTTTCACCAGAATCGCATACCGCGGGTCTACGTTTTTCTCTGATTTGGGACAAAAATTGAAAAGTGCTTTTTGTCACATTTCTGAGCAAAATTTGGCCCAATTTACCATGCCCATGCATTGTCCCACTTGTTTGAGTAATTTTTCATGGAAAAAACATGGTTTCATGAATGGTCAAAATTTTCACCAGAATCACATACCGCGGGTCTACGTTCTTTTCTGATTTGGGTCAAAAATTGAAAAGTGCTTTTTGTCACATTTCTGAGCAAAATTTGGCCCAATTTATCATGCCCATGCATTGTCCCACTTGTTTGAGTAATTTTTCATGGAAAAAACATGGTTTCATGAATGGTCAAAATTTTCACCAGAATCACATACCGCGGGTCTATGTTTTTTTCTGATTTGGGTCAAAAATTGAAAAGTGCTTTTTGTCACATTTCTGAGCAAAATTTGGCCCAATTTACCATGCCCATGCATTGTCCCACTTGTTTGAGTAATTTTTCATGGAAAAAACATGGTTTCATGAATGGTCAAAATTTTCACCAGAATCAAATACCGCGGGTCTACGTTTTTTTCTGACTTGGGTAAAAAATTGAAAAGTGCTTTTTGTCACGTTTCTGAGCAAAATTTGGCCCAATTTACCATGCCCATGCATTTTACCACTCGTTTGAGTAATTTTTCATGGAAAAAACAAGGTTTCATGAATGGTCAAAATTTTCACCAGAATCATATTCCGCGGGTCTACGTTTTTTTCTGATTTGGGTCAAAAATTGAAAAGTGCTTTTTGTCACATTTCTGAGCAAAATTTGGCCCAATTTACCATGCCCATGCATTGTCCCACTTGTTTAAGTAATTTTTCATGGAAAAAACATGGTTTCATGAATGGTCAAAATTTTCACCAGAATCACATACCGCGGGTCTACGTTTTTTTCTGATTTGGGACAAAAATTGAAAAGTGCTTTTTGTCACGTTTCTGAGCAAAATTTGGCCCAATTTACCATGCCCATGCATTGTCCCACTTGTTTGAGTAATTTTTCATGGAAAAAACATGGTTTCATGAATGGTCAAAATTTTCACCAGAATCACATACCGAGGGTCTACGTTTTTTTCTGAACTGGGTCAAAAATTGAAAAGTGCTTTTTGTCACTTTTCTGAGCAAAATTTGGCCCAATTTACCATTGCCCATGCATTGTCCCACTTGTTTGAGTAATTTTTCATGGAAAAAACAAGGTTTCATGAATGGTCAAAATTTTCACCAGAATCACATACCGCGGGTCTACGTTTTTTCTGATTTGGGTCAAAAATTGAAAAGTGCTTTTTGTCACGTTTCTGAGCAAAATTTGGCCCAATTTACCATGCCCATGCATTTTCCCACTCGTTTGAGTAATTTTTCATGGAAAAAACAAGGTTTCATGAATGGTCAAAATTTTCACCAGAATCACATACCGCGGGTCTACGTTTTTTTCTGATTTGGGACAAAAATTGAAAAGTGCTTTTTGTCACATTTCTGAGCAAAATTTGGCCCAATTTACCATGCCCATGCATTTTCCCACTTGTTTGAGTAATTTTTCATGGAAAAAACAAGGTATCTTGAATGGTCAAAATTTTCACCAGAATCACATACCGCGGGTCTACGTTTTTTTCTGATTTGGGTCAAAAACTGAAAAGTGCTTTTTGTCACGTTTCTGAGCAAAATTTGGCCCAATTTACCATGCCCATGCATTTTCCCACTCGTTTGAGTAATTTGTCATGGAAAAAACAAGGTTTCATGAATGGTCAAAATTTTCACCAGAATCACATACCGCTGGTCTACGTTCTTTTCTGATTTGGGTCAAAAATTGAAAAGTGCTTTTTGTCACATTTCTGAGCAAAATTTGGCCCAATTTACCATGCCCATGCATTGTCCCACTTGTTTGAGTAATTTTTCATGGAAAAAACATGGTTTCATGAATGGTCAAAATTTTCACCAGAATCACATACCGCGGGTCTATGTTTTTTTCTGATTTGGGTCAAAAATTGAAAAGTGCTTTTTGTCACATTTCTGAGCAAAATTTGGCCCAATTTACCATGCCCATGCATTGTCCCACTTGTTTGAGTAATTTTTCATGGAAAAAACATGGTTTCATGAATGGTCAAAATTTTCACCAGAATCAAATACCGCGGGTCTACGTTTTTTTCTGACTTGGGTAAAAAATTGAAAAGTGCTTTTTGTCACGTTTCTGAGCAAAATTTGGCCCAATTTACCATGCCCATGCATTTTACCACTCGTTTGAGTAATTTTTCATGGAAAAAACAAGGTTTCATGAATGGTCAAAATTTTCACCAGAATCATATTCCGCGGGTCTACGTTTTTTTCTGATTTGGGTCAAAAATTGAAAAGTGCTTTTTGTCACATTTCTGAGCAAAATTTGGCCCAATTTACCATGCCCATGCATTGTCCCACTTGTTTGAGTAATTTTTCATGGAAAAAACATGGTTTCATGAATGGTCAAAATTTTCACCAGAATCACATACCGAGGGTCTACGTTTTTTTCTGAATTGGGTCAAAAATTGAAAAGTGCTTTTTGTCACTTTTCTGAGCAAAATTTGGCCCAATTTACCATACCCATGCATTTTCCCACTCGTTTGAGTAATTTTTCATGGAAAAAACAAGGTTTCATGAATGGTCAAAATTTTCACCTGAATCACATACCGCGGGTCTACGTTTTTTTCTGATTTGGGTCAAAAATTGAAAAGTGCTTTTTGTCACGTTTCTGAGGAAAATTTGGCCCAATTTACCATGCCCATGCATTTTCCCACTTGTTTGAGTAATTATTCATGGAAAAAACAAGGTTTCATGAATGGTCAAAATTTTCACCAGAATCACATACCGCGGGTCTACGTTTTTTTCTGATTTGGGTCAAAAATTGAAAAGTGCTTTTTGTCACGTTTCTGAGCAAAATTTGGCCCAATTTACCTTGCCCATGCATTTTCCCACTTGTTTGAGTAATTTTTCATGGAAAAAACAAGGTTTCATGAATGGTCAAAATTTTCACCAGAATCACATACCGCGGGTCTAAGTTTTTTTCTGATTTGGGTCAAAAATTGAAAAGTGCTTTTTGTCACGTTTCTGAGCAAAATTTGGCCCAATTTACCATACCCATGCATTTTTCCACTCGTTTGAGTAATTTTTCATGGAAAAAACAAGGTTTCATGAATGGTCAAAATTTTCACCTGAATCACATACTGCATGTCTACGTTTTTTTTTTTTATTTGGGTCAAAAATTGAAAAGTGCTTTTTGTCACGTTTCTGAGCAAAATTTGGCCCAATTTACCATGCCCATGCATTGTCCCACTTGTTTGAGTAATTTTTCATGGAAAAAACATGGTTTCATGAATGGTCAAAATTTTCACCAGAATCACATACCGAGGGTCTACGTTTTTTTCTGATTTGGGTCAAAAATTGAAAAGTGCTTTTGGTCACATTTCTGAGCAAAATTTGGCCCAATTTACCATGCCCATGCATTGTCCCACTTGTTTAAGTAATTTTTCATGGAAAAAACATGGTTTCATGAATGGTCAAAATTTTCACCAGAATCACACCAGAATCACACCAGAATCACACAGAATCACCAGAATCTACGTTTTTTTCTGATTTGGGTCAAAAATTGAAAAGTGCTTTTTGTCACGTTTCTGAGCAAAATTTGGCCCAATTTACCATACCCATGCATTGTCCCACTTGTTTGAGTAATTTTTCATGGAAAAAACATGGTTTCATGAATGGTCAAAATTTTCACCAGAATCACATACCACGGGTCTACGTTTTTTTCTGATTTGGGTCAAAAATTGAAAAGTGCTTTTTGTCACATTTCTGAGCAAAATTTGGCCCAATTTACCATGCCCATGCATTGTCCCACTTGTTTAAGTAATTTTTCATGGAAAAAACATGGTTTCATGAATGGTCAAAATTTTCACCAGAATCATATACCGCGGGTCTACGTTTTTTTCTGATTTGGGTCAAAAATTGAAAAGTGCTTTTTGTCACATTTCTGAGCAAAATTTGGCCCAATTTACCATGCCCAAGCATTGTCACACTTGTTTGAGTAATTTTTCATGGAAAAAACAAGGTTTCATGAATGGTCAAAATTTTCACCAGAATCACATACCGCAGGTCTACGTTTTTTTCTGATTTGGGACAAAAATTGAAAAGTGCTTTTTGTCACATTTCTGAGCAAAATTTGGCCCAATTTGCCATGCCCATGCATTTTCCCACTTGTTTGAGTAATTTTTCATGGAAAAAACAAGGTTTCATGAATGGTCAATATTTTCACCAGAATCACATACCGCGGGTCTACGTTTTTTTCTGATTTGGGTCTAAAAATTGAAAAGTGCTTTTTGTCACATTTCTGAGCAAAATTTGGCCCAATTTACCTTGCCCATGCATTTTCCCACTCGTTTGAGTAATTTTTCATAGAAAAAACAAGGTTTCATGAATGGTCAAAATTTTCACCAGAATCACATACCGCGGGTCTACGTTTTTTTTTCTGATTTGGGTCAAAAATTGAAAAGTGCTTTTTGTCACATTTCTGAGCAAAATTTGGCCCAATTTACCATGCCCATGCATTTTCCCACTTGTTTGAGTAAATTTTCATGGAAAAAACAAGGTTTCATGAATGGTCAAAATTTTCACCAGAATCACATACCGCGGGTCTACGTTTTTTTCTGATTTGGGTCAAAAATTGAAAAGTGCTTTTTGTCACATTTCTGAACAAAATTTGGCCCAATTTACCATGCCCATGCATTGTCCCACTCGTTTGAGTAATTTTTCATGGAAAAAACAAGGTTTCATGAATGGTCAAAATTTTCACCAGAATCACATACCGCGGGTCTACGTTTTTTTCTGATTTGGGACAAGAATTGAAAAGTGCTTTTTGTCACATTTCTGAGCAAAATTTGGCCCAATTTACCATACCCATGCATTTTCCCACTCGTTTGAGTAATTTTTCATGGAAAAAACAAGGTTTCATGAATGGTCAAAATTTTCACCTGAATCACATACCGCGGGTCTACGTTTTTTTCTGATTTGGGTCAAAAATTGAAAAGTGCTTTTTGTCACGTTTCTGAGGAAAATTTGGCCCAATTTACCATGCCCATGCATTTTCCCACTTGTTTGAGTAATTATTCATGGAAAAAACAAGGTTTCATGAATGGTCAAAATTTTCACCAGAATCACATACCGCGGGTCTACGTTTTTTTCTGATTTGGGTCAAAAATTGAAAAGTGCTTTTTGTCACGTTTCTGAGCAAAATTTGGCCCAATTTACCATACCCATGCATTTTTCCACTCGTTTGAGTAATTTTTCATGGAAAAAACAAGGTTTCATGAATGGTCAAAATTTTCACCTGAATCACATACCGCGGGTCTACGTTTTTTTCTGATTTGGGTCAAAAATTGAAAAGTGCTTTTTGTCACGTTTCTGAGGAAAATTTGGCCCAATTTACCATGCCCATGCATTTTCCCACTTGTTTGAGTAATTTTTCATGGAAAAAACAAGGTTTCATGAATGGTCAAAATTTTCACCAGAATCACATACCGCGGGTCTACGTTTTTTTCTGATTTGGGTCAAAAATTGAAAAGTGCTTTTTGTCACGTTTCTGAGCAAAATTTGGCCCAATTTACCATGCCCATGCATTTTCCCACTCGTTTGAGTAATTTTTCATGGAAAAAACAAGGTTTCATGAATGCTCAAAATTTTCAACAGAATCACATACTGCATGTCTACGTTTTTTTTTTTTATTTGGGTCAAAAATTGAAAAGTGCTTTTTGTCACGTTTCTGAGCAAAATTTGGCCCAATTTACCATGCCCATGCATTGTCCCACTTGTTTGAGTAATTTTTCATGGAAAAAACATGGTTTCATGAATGGTCAAAATTTTCACCAGAATCACATACCGAGGGTCTACGTTTTTTTCTGATTTGGGTCAAAAATTGAAAAGTGCTTTTGGTCACATTTCTGAGCAAAATTTGGCCCAATTTACCATGCCCATGCATTGTCCCACTTGTTTAAGTAATTTTTCATGGAAAAAACATGGTTTCATGAATGGTCAAAATTTTCACCAGAATCACATACCGCGGGTCTACGTTTTTTTCTGATTTGGGTCAAAAATTGAAAAGTGCTTTTTGTCACGTTTCTGAGCAAAATTTGGCCCAATTTACCATACCCATGCATTGTCCCACTTGTTTGAGTAATTTTTCATGGAAAAAACATGGTTTCATGAATGGTCAAAATTTTCACCAGAATCACATACCACGGGTCTACGTTTTTTTCTGATTTGGGTCAAAAATTGAAAAGTGCTTTTTGTCACATTTCTGAGCAAAATTTGACCCAATTTACCATGCCCATGCATTGTCCAACTTGTTTAAGTAATTTTTCATGGAAAAAACATGGTTTCATGAATGGTCAAAATTTTCACCAGAATCATATACCGCGGGTCTACGTTTTTTTCTGATTTGGGTCAAAAATTGAAAAGTGCTTTTTGTCACATTTCTGAGCAAAATTTGGCCCAATTTACCATGCCCAAGCATTGTCACACTTGTTTGAGTAATTTTTCATGGAAAAAACAAGGTTTCATGAATGGTCAAAATTTTCACCAGAATCACATACCGCGGGTCTACGTTTTTTTCTGATTTGGGACAAAAATTGAAAAGTGCTTTTTGTCACATTTCTGAGCAAAATTTGGCCCAATTTGCCATGCCCATGCATTTTCCCACTTGTTTGAGTAATTTTTCATAGAAAAAACAAGGTTTCATGAATGGTCAAAATTTTCACCAGAATCACATACCGCGGGTCTACGTTTTTTTCTGATTTGGGTCAAAAATTGAAAAGTGCTTTTTGTCACATTTCTGAGCAAAATTTGGCCCAATTTACCATGCCCATGCATTTTCCCACTTGTTTGAGTAAATTTTCATGGAAAAAACAAGGTTTCATGAATGGTCAAAATTTTCACCAGAATCACATACCGCGGGTCTACGTTTTTTTCTGATTTGGGTCAAAAATTGAAAAGTGCTTTTTGTCACATTTCTGAACAAAATTTGGCCCAATTTACCATGCCCATGCATTGTCCCACTCGTTTGAGTAATTTTTCATGGAAAAAACAAGGTTTCATGAATGGTCAAAATTTTCACCAGAATCACATACCGCGGGTCTACGTTTTTTTCTGATTTGGGACAAGAATTGAAAAGTGCTTTTTGTCACATTTCTGAGCAAAATTTGGCCCAATTTGCCATGCCCATGCATTTTCCCACTTGTTTGAGTAATTTTTCATGGAAAAAACAAGGTTTCATGAATGGTCAAAATTTTCACCAGAATCACATACCGCGGGTCTACGTTTTTTTCTGATTTGGGACAAGAATTGAAAAGTGCTTTTTGTCACATTTCTGAGCAAAATTTGGCCCAATTTGCCATGCCCATGCATTTTCCCACTTGTTTGAGTAATTTTTCATGGAAAAAACAAGGTTTCATGAATGGTCAAAATTTTCACCAGAATCACATACCGCGGGTCTACGTTTTTTTCTGACTTGGGACAAGAATTGAAAAGTGCTTTTTGTCACGTTTCTGAGCAAAATTTGGCCCAATTTACCATGCCCATGCATTTTCCCACTCGTTTGAGTAATTTGTCATGGAAAAAACAAGGTTTCATGAATGGTCAAAATTTTCACCAGAATCATATACCGCGGGTCTACGTTTTTTTCTGATTTGGGTCAAAAATTGAAAAGTGCTTTTTGTCACATTTCTGAGCAAAATTTGGCCCAATTTACCATGCCCATGCATTGTCCGACTTGTTTGAGTAATTTTTCATGGAAAAAACATGGTTTCATGAATAGTCAAAATTTTCACCAGAATCACATACCGCGGGTCTACGTTTTTTTCTGGTTTGGGACAAAAATTGAAAAGTGCTTTTTGTCACATTTCTGAGCAAAATTTGTCCCAATTTACCATGCCCATGCATTTTCCCACTCGTTTGAGTAATTTTTCATGGAAAAAACAAGGTTTCATGAATGGTCAAAATTTTCACCAGAATCACATACCGCGGGTCTACGTTTTTTTCTGATTTGGGACAAAAATTGAAAAGTGCTTTTTGTCACATTTCTGAGCAAAATTTGGCCCAATTTACCATGCCCATGCATTTTCCCACTTGTTTGAGTAATTTTTCATGGAAAAAACAAGGTTTCATGAATGGTCAAAATTTTCACCAGAATCACATACCGCGGGTCTACGTTTTTTTCTGATTTGGGACAAAAATTGAAAAGTGCTTTTTGTCACATTTCTGAGCAAAATTTGGCCCAATTTACCATGCCCATGCATTTTCCCACTTGTTTGAGTAATTTTTCATGAAAAAAACAAGGTTTCATGAATGGTCAAAATTTTCACCAGAATCACATACCGCGGGTCTACGTTTTTTTCTGACTTGGGACAAGAATTGAAAAGTGCTTTTTGTCACGTTTCTGAGCAAAATTTGGCCCAATTTACCATGCCCATGCATTTTCCCACTCGTTTGAGTAATTTGTCATGGAAAAAACAAGGTTTCATGAATGGTCAAAATTTTCACCAGAATCATATACCGCGGGTCTACGTTTTTTTCTGATTTGGGTCAAAAATTGAAAAGTGCTTTTTGTCACATTTCTGAGCAAAATTTGGCCCAATTTACCATGCCCATGCATTGTCCGACTTGTTTGAGTAATTTTTCATGGAAAAAACATGGTTTCATGAATAGTCAAAATTTTCACCAGAATCACATACCGCGGGTCTACGTTTTTTTCTGGTTTGGGACAAAAATTGAAAAGTGCTTTTTGTCACATTTCTGGTCCCAAAATTTTTCAAAGTTTTTTTGGGTCAAATTTTTTTTGAAGTTTTTTTTTTTTTGGTCAAAATTTTTCGAAGTTTTTTTCGGGTCAAATATTTTTTGGTCCCAAAATTTTTCCTAGTTTTTTTTGGATCAAAATTTTTTTGGTCACAAAATTTTTCCAAGTTTTTTTTGGGTCAAAATTTTTTTGAATTTTTTTTTGGGTCAAAATTTTTTTGGTTCCAAAATTTTTCGATTTTTTTTGGTTCAAAATTTTTTTGGTCCCAAAATGTTTCAAACTTTTTTTTGGCTCAAATTTTTTTTGGTCCCAAAATTTTTCGAACTTTTTTTTGGCTCAAAATTTTTTTGGTCCCAAAATTTTTCGAAGTTTTTTTGGGTCAAAATTTTTTCGAACTTTTTTTGGGTCAAATTTTTTTTGGAACCAAAATTCTTCTAACTTTTTTTTGGCTCAAAATTTTTTTGTGTCAAAATTTTTTCGAACTTTTTTTGGTCCCAAAATTTTTCGAACTTTTTTTGGCTCAAAATGTTTTCGAAGTTTTTTGGGGTTCAATATTTTTCGAACTTTTTTTGGGTCAAATTTTTTTCGAAGTTTTTTGGGGTTCAATATTTTTCGAACTTTTTTTTGGCTCAAAATTTTTTCGAAGTTTTTTTTGGGTTCAACATTTTTCGAACTTTTTTTTGGGTCAAAATTTTTTCGAAGTTTTTTTGGGTCAAAATTTTTTTGGTCCCAAAATTTTTCGAACTTTTTTTTGGCTCAAAATTTTTTTGGTCCCAAAATTTTTCGAAGTTTTTTTGGATCAAAATTTTTTCGAAGTTTTTTTTGGGTCAAAATTTTTTTGGTCCCAAAATTTTTCGAACTTTTTTTTGGCTCAAAATTTTTTTGGTCCCAAAATTTTTCGAAGTTTTTTTGGTCCCAAAATTTTTCGAACTTTTTTTTGGCTCAAAATTTTTTTGGTCCCAAAATTTTTCGAAGTTTTTTTGGATCAAAATTTTTTCGAAGTTTTTTTTGGGTCAAAATTTTTTTGGTCCCAAAATTTTTCGAACTTTTTTTTGGCTCAAAATTTTTTTGGTCCCGAAATTTTTCGAAATTTTTTTGGTCCCAAAATTTTTCGAACTTTTTTTTGGGTCAAAATTTTTTGGAACCAAAATTTTTCGAACTTTTTTTTGGGTCAAAATTTTTTTGGTCCCAAAATTTTTCGAACTTTTTTTTGGGTCAAAATTTTTTCGAAGTTTTTTTTGGGTCAAAATTTTTTTGGTCCCAAAATTTTTCAAACTTTTTTTTGGCTCAAAATTTTTTTGGTCCAAAAATTTTTCGAACTTTTTTTTGGCTCAAAATTTTTTTGGTCCCTAAATTTTTCGAACTTTTTTTTGACTCAAAATTTTTTTGGTCCCAAAATTTTTCGAACTTTTTTTTGGGTCAAAATTTTTTTGGTACCAAAATTTTTCTAACTTTTGTGTGGCTCAAAATTTTTTTCGGTAAAAATTTTTTCGAACTTTTTTTTGGGTCAAAATTTTTTTGGTTCCAAAATTTATCGAACTTTTTTTTGGGTCAAAATTTTTTTGGTCCCAAAATTTTTCGAACTTTTTTTTGGCTCAAAATTTTTTCGAAGTTTTTTTTGGGTTCAACATTTTTCGAACTTTTTTTTTGGGTCAAAATTTTTGGGCCCCAAAATTTTTCGAAGTTTTTTTTGGCTCAAAATGTTTTTGGGTCAAAATTTTTTCGAACTTTTTTTTTGGTCAAAATTTTTTTGGTCCCAAAATTTTTTCGAACTTTTTTTGGTCCCAAAATTTTTCGAACTTTTTTTGGTCCCAAAATTTTTCGAACTTTTTTTGGCTCAAAATGTTTTCGAAGTTTTTTGGGGTTCAATATTTTTCGAACTTTTTTTTGGGTCAAAATTTTTTGGTCCCAAAATTTTTCGAACTTTTTTTTGGCTCAAAATTTTTTTTGGTCAAAATTTTTTCGAACTTTTTTTGGTCCCAAAATTTTTCGAAGTTTTTTTGGGTCAAACTTTTTTGGTCTCAAAATGTTTCGAACTTTTTTTTGGCTCAAAATTTTTTTGCGCCAAAAAATTTTCGAACTTTTCTTGGGTCAAAATTTTTTCGTCCCAAAATTTTTCGATGTTTTTTTTGGGTAAAATTTTTTTTGGTCCCAAAATTTTTTGAAGTTTTTTTTTTGTGTAAAAATTTTTTTGGTCCCAAAATTTTTCAAAGTTTTTTTTGGTCAAAAGTATTTTGTTCCGAAACGTTTTCAAACTTTTTTTTGGGAAAAATTATTTTGGTCCCAAAATTTTTCGAAGTTTTTTTAGGTCAAAATATTTTTGGTCCCAAAATTTTTCAAAATTTTTTTGGGTCAATATTTGTTTGGGTCAAGATTTTTTCGAACTTTTTTTTGGCGCCAAAATTTTTTTGCGCCAAAAATTTTTCGACTTTTCTTGTGTCAAAATTTTTTCGTCCTAAAATTTTTCGATGTTTTTTTTGGGTAAAATTTTTTTTGGTCCCAAAATTTTTCGAAGTTTTTTTTTGTGTCAAAATTTTTTTGGTCCCAAAATTTTTCAAAGTTTTTTTTGGTCAAAAGTTTTTTGTTCCGAAACGTTTTCAAACTTTTTTTTGGGAAAAATTATTTTGGTCCCAAAATTTTCTAAGTTTTTTTGTGTCAAATTTTTTTCGACGTTTTTTTTTTGGGTCAAAATTTTTTTTGAAGTTTTTTTTGGGTCAAAATTTTTTTGAAAATTTTTTAGGGTCAAAATTTTTTTGGTCTCAAAATTTTTCAAAGTTTTTTTTGGGTCAAAATTTTTTTTGTTCCAAAATTTTTCGATTTTTTTTTGGTTCAAAATTTTTTTGGTCCCAAAATTTTTCGAAATTTTTTTAGGTCAAAATATTTTTGGTCCCAAAATTTTTCCAAATTTTTTTGGGTCAATATTTTTTTGGGTCAAGATTTTTTCGAAGTTTTTTTTGGATCAAAATTTTTTTGGTCCCAAAATTTTACGAACTTTTTTTTGGGTCAAAAATTTTTTGGTCCCAAAATTTTTCCAAGTTTTTTTTGGGTCAAATTTTTTTTGGGTCAAAATATTTTTGGTCCCAAAATTTTTCGAAGTTTTTTTTGTGTCAAAATTTTTTTGGTCCAAAATTTTTCGAAGTTTTTTTTGTGTCAAATTTTTTTTATTCCAAAATTTTTCGAACTTTTTTTGTGGCAAAATTTTTTTGGTCCCAAAATTTTTCGAACTTTTTTTGTGGCAAAATTTTTCGAAGTTTTTTTTGGGTGAAAATTTTTTTGAAGTTTCTTTTGGGTGAACATTTTTTTGGTCCCAAAATTTTTCAAATTTTTTTTTGGGTCAAAAGTTTTTTTGAAGGTTTTTTTGTGGTCAAAATTTTTCGAACTTTTTTTTTGGTCAAATTTTTTTCGAAGTTTTTTTTTTGTCCAACATGTTTTGAACTTTTTTTTGGGTCAAAATTTTTGGGTTCAATATTTTTCGAACTTTTTTTTGGGTCAAAATTTTTGGGCCCCAAAATTTTTCGAACTTTTTTTTGGGTCAAAATTTTTTTGGTCCCAAAATTTTTCGAACTTTTTTTTGGCTCAAAATTTTTTCGAAGTTTTTTTTGGGTTCAACATTTTTCGAACTTTTTTTTGGGTCAAAATTTTTGGGCCCCAAAATTTTTCGAACTTTTTTTGGCTCAAATTTTTTTGGGGTCAAAATTTTTTCGAACTTTTTTTTGGGTCAAAATTTTTTTGGTCCCAAAATTATTCGAACTTTTTTTTGGCTCAAAATATTTTTGGTCCCAAAATTTTTCGAACTTTTTTATGGTCAAAATTTTTTTGGTCCCAAAATTTTTCGAACTTTTTTTTGGGTCAAAATTTTTATGAAGTTTTTTTTGGGTCAAAATTTTTTTGGTCCCAAAATTTTTCAAACTTTTTTTTGGCTCAAAATTTGTTTGGTCCAAAAATTTTTCGAACTTTTTTTTGGCTTAAAATTTTTTTGGTCCCAAAATTTTTCGAACTTTTTTTTGGGTCAAAATTTTTTCGAAGTTTTTTTTCGGTCAAAATTTTTTTGGTCCCAAAATTTTTCAAACTTTTTTTTGGCCCAAAATTTTTTTTTGTCTAAAAATTTTTTCGAAGTTTTTTTTGGGTTCAACATTTTTCGAACTTTTTTTTGGGTCAAAATTTTTGGGCCCCAAAATTTTTCGAACTTTTTTTGGCTCAAATTTTTTTTGGGTCAAAATTTTTTCGAACTTTTTTTTGGCTCAAAATATTTTTGGTCCCAAAATTTTTCGAACTTTTTTATGGTCAAAATTTTTTTGGTCCCAAAATTTTTCGAACTTTTTTTTGGGTCAAAATTTTTATGAAGTTTTTTTTGGGTCAAAATTTTTTTGGTCCCAAAATTTTTCAAACTTTTTTTTGGCTCAAAATTTGTTTGGTCCAAAAATTTTTCGAACTTTTTTTTGGCTTAAAATTTTTTTGGTCCCAAAATTTTTCGAACTTTTTTTTGGGTCAAAATTTTTTCGAAGTTTTTTTTCGGTCAAAATTTTTTTGGTCCCAAAATTTTTCAAACTTTTTTTTGGCTCAAAATTTTTTTTGGTCTAAAAATTTTTCGAACTTTTTTTTGGCTCAAAATCTTTTTGGTCCCAAAATTTTTCGAACTTTTTTTTGGCTCAAAATTTTTTCGAACTTTTTTTTGGGTCAAAATTTTTTTGGTACCGAAATTTTTCTAACTTTTGTTTGGCTCAAAATTTTTTTCTGTAAAATTTTGGGACCAAAAAAATTTTGACCGAAAAAAAAACTTCGAAAAAATTTTGACCCAAAAAAAAGTTTGAAAAATTTTGGGACCAACAAAATTTTTTCGAAGTTTTTTTTCGGTCAAAATTTTTTTGGTCCCAAAATTTTTCGAACTTTTTTTTGGGTCAAAATTTTTTTGGTCCCAAAATTTTTCAAACTTTTTTTTGGGTCAAAATTGTTTTGTTCCCAAAATTTTTCAAACTTTTTTTTGAGTCAAAATTTTTTCAAACTTTTTTTTGGGTCAAAATTTTTTTGGTCCCAAAATTTTTCAAACTTTTTTTTGGGTCAAAATTTTTTTGGTCCCAAAATTTTTCGAACTTTTTTTTGGGTCAAAATTGTTTTGGTCCCAAAATTTTTCGAACTTTTTTTTGGCTCAAAATTTTTTCGAAGTTTTTTTTGGGTTCAACATTTTTCGAACTTTTTTTTGGGTCAAAATTTTTGGGCCCCAAAATTTTTCGAACTTTTTTTTGGCTCAAAATTTTTTTGGGTCAAAATTTTTTCGAACTTTTTTTTGGGTCAAAATTTTTTTGGTCCCAAAATTTTTCGAACTTTTTTTTGGCTCAAAATTTTTTTGGGTCAAAATTTTTTCGAACTTTTTTTGGTCCCAAAATTTTTCGAACTTTTTTTGGCTCAAAATGTTTTCGAAGTTTTTTGGGGTTCAATATTTTTCGAACTTTTTATGGGTCAAAATTTTTTTGGTCCCAAAATTTTTCGAACTTTTTTTTGGCTCAAAATTTTTTTGGTACCAAAATTTTTCTAACTTTTGTTTGGCTCAAAAATTTTTTCGGTAAAAATCTTTTTCGAACTTTTTTTGGGTCAAAATTTTTGGGCCCAAAAAATTTTTCGAACTTTTTTTGGCTCAAAATTTTTTTGGGTCAAAATTTTTTCGAACTTTTTTTTGGGTCAAAATTTTTTTGGTCCCAAAATTTTTCGAACTTTTTTTTGGCTCAAAATGTTTTTTGGTCCCAAAATTTTTCGAACTTTTTTTTGGGTCAAAATTTTTTTAGTCAAATTGGCTCAAAATTGGCTCAAAATTTTTTCGAAGTTTTTTTTGGGTTCAACATTTTTCGAACTTTTTTTTTGGGTCAAAATTTTTGGGCCCCAAAATTTTTCGAAGTTTTTTTTGGCTCAAAATTTTTTTGGGTCAAAATTTTTTCGAACTTTTTTTTTGGTCAAAATGTTTTTGGTCCCAAAATTTTTCGAACTTTTTTTTGGCTCAAAATTTTTTTGGGTCAAAATTTTTTCGAACTTTTTTTGGTCCCAAAATTTTTCGAAGTTTTTTTGGCTCAAAATGTTTTCGAAGTTTTTTGGGGTTCAATATTTTTCGAACTTTTTTTTGGGTCAAAATTTTTTTGGTCCCAAAATTTTTCGAACTTTTTTTTGGCTCAAAATTTTTTTGGGTCAAAATTTTTTCGAACTTTTTTTTGGGTCAAAATTTTTTTGGTCCCAAAATTTTTCAAACTTTTTTATGGTCAAAATTTTTTTGGTCCCAAAATTTTTCAAACTTTTTTTTGGCTCAAAATTTTTTTGGTCCAAAAATTTTTCGAACTTTTTTTTGGGTCAAAATTTTTTTGGTCCCAAAATTTTTCGAACTTTTTTTTGGGTCAAAAGTTTTTTCGAACATTTTTTTTGGGTCAAAATTTTTTTGGTCCCAAAATTTTTCGAACTTTTTTTTGGCTCAAAATTTTTTTGGGTCAAAATTTTTTCGAACTTTTTTTTGGGTCAAAATTTTTTTGGTCCCAAAATTTTTCAAACTTTTTTATGGTCAAAATTTTTTTGGTCCCAAAATTTTTCAAACTTTTTTTTGGCTCAAAATTTTTTTGGTCCAAAAATTTTTCGAACTTTTTTTTGGGTCAAAATTTTTTTGGTCCCAAAATTTTTCGAACTTTTTTTTGGGTCAAAAGTTTTTTCGAACATTTTTTTTGGGTCAAAATTTTTTTGGTCCCAAAATTTTTCAAACTTTTTTTTGGCTCAAAATTTTTTTGGTCCAAAAATTTTTCGAACTTTTTTTTGGGTCAAAATTTTTTTGGTCCCAAAATTTTTCGAACTTTTTTTTGGGTCAAAAGTTTTTTCGAACATTTTTTTTGGGTCAAAATTTTTTTGGTCCCAAAATTTTTCGAACTTTTTTTTGGCTCAAAATTTTTTCGAAGTTTTTTTTGGGTCAAAATTTTTTTGGTACCAAAATTTTTCTAACTTTTGTTTGGCTCAAAAAATTTTTCGGTAAAAATCTTTTTCGAACTTTTTTTTGGGTCAAAATTTTTGGGCCCAAAAAATTTTTCGAACTTTTTTTGGCTCAAAATTTTTTTGGGTCAAAATTTTTTCGAACTTTTTTTTGGGTCAAAATTTTTTTGGTCCCAAAATTTTTCGAACTTTTTTTTGGCTCAAAATGTTTTTTGGTCCCAAAATTTTTCGAACTTTTTTTTGGGTCAAAATTTTTTTAGTCAAAATGGCTCAAAATTGGCTCAAAATTTTTTCGAAGTTTTTTTTGGGTTCAACATTTTTCGAACTTTTTATTTGGGTCAAAATTTTTGGGCCCCAAAATTTTTCGAAGTTTTTTTTGGCTCAAAATTTTTTTGGGTCAAAATTTTTTCGAACTTTTTTTTTGGTCAAAATGTTTTTGGTCCCAAAATTTTTCGAACTTTTTTTTGGCTCAAAATTTTTTTGGGTCAAAATTTTTTCGAACTTTTTTTGGTCCCAAAATTTTTCGAAGTTTTTTTGGCTCAAAATGTTTTCGAAGTTTTTTGGGGTTCAATATTTTTCGAACTTTTTTTTGGGTCAAAATTTTTTTGGTCCCAAAATTTTTCGAACTTTTTTTTGGCTCAAAATTTTTTTGGGTCAAAATTTTTTCGAACTTTTTTTTGGGTCAAAATTTTTTTGGTCCCAAAATTTTTCAAACTTTTTTATGGTCAAAATTTTTTTGGTCCCAAAATTTTTCAAACTTTTTTTTGGCTCAAAATTTTTTTGGTCCAAAAATTTTTCGAACTTTTTTTTGGGTCAAAATTTTTTTGGTCCCAAAATTTTTCGAACTTTTTTTTGGGTCAAAATTTTTTTGGTCCCAAAATTTTTCTAACTTTTGTTTGGCTCAAAATTTTTTTCGGTAAAAATTTTTTCGAACTTTTTTTTGGGTCAAAATTTTTTTGGTCCCAAAATTTTTCGAACTTTTTTTTGGGTCAAAATTGTTTTGGTCCCAAAATTTTTCGAACTTTTTTTTTGGCTCAAAATTTTTTTGTTCCCAAAGTTTTTCAAACTTTTTTTTGGCTCAAAATTTTTTTGGGTCAAAAGTTTTTTCGAACATTTTTTTTGGGTCAAAATTTTTTTGGTCCCAAAATTTTTCGAACTTTTTTTTTGGTCAAAATTTTTTTGGTCCCAAAATTTTTCGAACTTTTTTTGGCTCAAAATTTTTTTGGTCACAAAATTTTTCGACCTTTTTTTTGGCTCAAATTTTTTTCGAAGTTTTTTTGGGTTCAATATTTTTCGAACTTTTTTTGGGTCAAAATTTTTTTGGTCCCAAAATTTTTCGACATTTTTTTGGGTCAAAATTTTTTGGATCCCAAAATTTTTTCGAACTTTTTTTTGGGTCAAAATTTTTTTGGTCGCAAAATTTTTCAAACTTTTTTTTGGGTCAAAATTGTTTTGGTCCCAAAATTTTTCAAACTTTTTTTTGTGTCAAAATGTTTTCAAACTTTTTTTTGGGTCAAAATTTTTTTGGTCCCAAAATATTTCTAACTTTTTTTTGGGTCAAAATTTTTTTGGTCCCAAAATTTTTCTAACTTTTTTTTGGGTCAAAATTTTTTCGAAGTTTTTTTTTTCGGTCAAAATTTTTTTGGTCCCAAAATTTTTCAAACTTTTTTTTGGGACAAAATTTTTTCGAAGTTTTTTTTCGGTCAAAATTTTTTTGGTCCCAAAATTTTTTGAACTTTTTTTTGGGTCAAAATTTTTTTGGTCCCAAAATTTTTCAAACTTTTTTTTGGGTCAAAATTGTTTTGGTCCCAAAATTTTTCAAACTTTTTTTTTAGTCAAAATTTTTTCAAACTTTTTTTTGGGTCAAAATTTTTTTGGTCCCAAAATTTTTCAAACTTTTTTTTGGGTCAAAATTTTTTTGGTCCCAAAATTTTTCAAACTTTTTTTTGGGTCAAAATTTTTTCGAAGTTTTTTTTTCGGTCAAAATTTTTTTGGTCCCAAAATTTTTCAAACTTTTTTTTGGGTCAAAATTTTTTCGAAGTTTTTTTTTGGTCAAATTTTTTTTGGTCCCAAAATTTTTCGAACTTTTCTTTGGGTCAAAATTTTTTTGGTCCCAAAATTTTTCAAACTTTTTTTTGGGTCAAAATTTTTTCGAAGTTTTTTTTTCGGTCAAAATTTTTTTGGTCCCAAAATTTTTCAAACTTTTTTTTTGGTCAAAATTTTTTCGAAGTTTTTTTTCGGTCAAAATTTTTTTGGTCCCAAAATTTTTCGAACTTTTTTTTGGGTCAAATTTTTTTTGGTCCCAAAATTTTTCAAACTTTTTTTTGGGTCAAAATTTTTTCGAAGTTTTTTTTTCGGTCAAAATTTTTTTGGTCCCAAAATTTTTCAAACTTTTTTTTGGGTCAAAATTATTTTGGTCCCAAAATTTTTCAAACTTTTTTTTGGCTCAAAATTTTTTTGGTCCAAAAATTTTTCGAACTTTTTTTTGGGTCAAAATTTTTTTGGTCCCAAAATTTTTCGAACTTTTTTTTGGGTCAAAATTTTTTCGAAGTTTTTTTTTTCGGTCAAAATTTTTTTGGTCCCAAAATTTTTCAAACTTTTTTTTGGGACAAAATTTTTTCGAAGTTTTTTTTCGGTCAAAATTTTTTTGGTCCCAAAATTTTTTGAACTTTTTTTTGGGTCAAAATTTTTTTGGTCCCAAAATTTTTCAAACTTTTTTTTGGGTCAAAATTGTTTTGGTCCCAAAATTTTTCAAACTTTTTTTTTAGTCAAAATTTTTTCAAACTTTTTTTTGGGTCAAAATTTTTTTGGTCCCAAAATTTTTCAAACTTTTTTTTGGGTCAAAATTTTTTTGGTCCCAAAATTTTTCAAACTTTTTTTTGGGTCAAAATTTTTTCGAAGTTTTTTTTTCGGTCAAAATTTTTTTGGTCCCAAAATTTTTCAAACTTTTTTTTGGGTCAAAATTTTTTCGAAGTTTTTTTTTGGTCAAATTTTTTTTGGTCCCAAAATTTTTCGAACTTTTCTTTGGGTCAAAATTTTTTTGGTCCCAAAATTTTTCAAACTTTTTTTTGGGTCAAAATTTTTTCGAAGTTTTTTTTTCGGTCAAAATTTTTTTGGTCCCAAAATTTTTCAAACTTTTTTTTTGGTCAAAATTTTTTCGAAGTTTTTTTTCGGTCAAAATTTTTTTGGTCCCAAAATTTTTCGAACTTTTTTTTGGGTCAAATTTTTTTTGGTCCCAAAATTTTTCAAACTTTTTTTTGGGTCAAAATTTTTTCGAAGTTTTTTTTTCGGTCAAAATTTTTTTGGTCCCAAAATTTTTCAAACTTTTTTTTGGGTCAAAATTATTTTGGTCCCAAAATTTTTCAAACTTTTTTTTGGCTCAAAATTTTTTTGGTCCAAAAATTTTTCGAACTTTTTTTTGGGTCAAAATTTTTTTGGTCCCAAAATTTTTCGAACTTTTTTTTGGGTCAAAATTTTTTTGGTACCAAAATTTTTCTAACTTTTGTTTGGCTCAAAATTTTTTTCGGTAAAAATTTTTTCGAACTTTTTTTTGGGTCAAAATTTTTTTGGTCCCAAAATTTTTCGAACTTTTTTTTGGGTCAAAATTGTTTTGGTCCCAAAATTTTTCGAACTTTTTTTTTGGCTCAAAATTTTTTTGTTCCCAAAGTTTTTCAAACTTTTTTTTGGCTCAAAATTTTTTTGGGTCAAAAGTTTTTTCGAACATTTTTTTTGGGTCAAAATTTTTTTGGTCCCAAAATTTTTCGAACTTTTTTTTTGGTCAAAATTTTTTTGGTCCCAAAATTTTTCGAACTTTTTTTGGCTCAAAATTTTTTTGGTCCCAAAATTTTTCGATCTTTTTTTTGGCTCAAATTTTTTTCGAAGTTTCTTTGGGTTCAATATTTTTCGAACTTTTTTTGGGTCAAAATTTTTTTGGTCCCAAAATTTTTCGACATTTTTTTGGGTCAAAATTTTTTGGATCCCAAAATTTTTTCGAACTTTTTTTTGGGTCAAAATTTTTTTGGTCGCAAAATTTTTCAAACTTTTTTTTGGGTCAAAATTGTTTTGGTCCCAAAATTTTTCAAACTTTTTTTTGTGTCAAAATGTTTTCAAACTTTTTTTTGGGTCAAAATTTTTTTGGTCCCAAAATATTTCTAACTTTTTTTTGGGTCAAAATTTTTTTGGTCCCAAAATTTTTCTAACTTTTTTTTGGGTCAAAATTTTTTCGAAGTTTTTTTTTCGGTCAAAATTTTTTTGGTCCCAAAATTTTTCAAACTTTTTTTTGGGACAAAATTTTTTCGAAGTTTTTTTTCGGTCAAAATTTTTTTGGTCCCAAAATTTTTTGAACTTTTTTTTGGGTCAAAATTTTTTTGGTCCCAAAATTTTTCAAACTTTTTTTTGGGTCAAAATTGTTTTGGTCCCAAAATTTTTCAAACTTTTTTTTTAGTCAAAATTTTTTCAAACTTTTTTTTGGGTCAAAATTTTTTTGGTCCCAAAATTTTTCAAACTTTTTTTTGGGTCAAAATTTTTTTGGTCCCAAAATTTTTCAAACTTTTTTTTGGGTCAAAATTTTTTCGAAGTTTTTTTTTCGGTCAAAATTTTTTTGGTCCCAAAATTTTTCAAACTTTTTTTTGGGTCAAAATTTTTTCGAAGTTTTTTTTTGGTCAAATTTTTTTTGGTCCCAAAATTTTTCGAACTTTTCTTTGGGTCAAAATTTTTTTGGTCCCAAAATTTTTCAAACTTTTTTTTGGGTCAAAATTTTTTCGAAGTTTTTTTTTCGGTCAAAATTTTTTTGGTCCCAAAATTTTTCAAACTTTTTTTTTGGTCAAAATTTTTTCGAAGTTTTTTTTCGGTCAAAATTTTTTTGGTCCCAAAATTTTTCGAACTTTTTTTTGGGTCAAATTTTTTTTGGTCCCAAAATTTTTCAAACTTTTTTTTGGGTCAAAATTTTTTCGAAGTTTTTTTTTCGGTCAAAATTTTTTTGGTCCCAAAATTTTTCAAACTTTTTTTTGGGTCAAAATTTTTTCGAAGTTTTTTTTCGGTCAAAATTTTTTTGGTCCCAAAATTTTTCGAACTTTTTTTTGGGTCAAAATTTTTTTGGTACCAAAATTTTTCAAACTTTTTTTTGGGTCAAAATTTTTTCGAAGTTTTTTTTTCGGTCAAAATTTTTTTGGTCCCAAAATTTTTCAAACTTTTTTTTCGGTCAAAATTTTTTTGGTCCCAAAATTTTTCAAACTTTTTTTTTGGTCAAAATTTTTTCGAAGTTTTTTTTCGGTCGAAATTTTTTTGGTCCCAAAATTTTTCGAACTTTTCTTTGGGTCAAAATTTTTTTGGTCCCAAAATTTTTCAAACTTTTTTTTGGGTCAAAATTGTTTCGAAGTTTTTTTTTCGGTCAAAATTTTTTTGGTCCCAAAATTTTTCAAACTTTTTTTTTGGTCAAAATTTTTTCGAAGTTTTTTTTCGGTCAAAATTTTTTTGGTCCCAAAATTTTTTGAACTTTTTTTTGGGTCAAAATTTTTTTGGTCCCAAAATTTTTCAAACTTTTTTTTGGGTCAAAATTTTTTCGAAGTTTTTTTTTCGGTCAAAATTTTTTTGGTCCCAAAATTTTTCAAACTTTTTTTTGGGTCAAAAGTTTTTCGAAGTTTTTTTTCGGTCAAAATTTTTTTGGTCCCAAAATTTTTCGAACTTTTTTTTGGGTCAAAATTTTTTTGGTACCATAATTTTTCAAACTTTTTTTTGGGTCAAAATTTTTTCGAAGTTTTTTTTTCGGTCAAAATTTTTTTGGTCCCAAAATTTTTCAAACTTTTTTTTTGGTCAAAATTTTTTCGAAGTTTTTTTTCGGTCAAAATTTTTTTGGTCCTAAAATTTTTCTAACTTTTTTTTGGGTCAAAATTTTTTCGAAGTTTTTTTTTCGGTCAAAATTTTTTTGGTCCCAAAATTTTTCAAACTTTTTTTTTGGTCAAAATTTTTTCGAAGTTTTTTTTCGGTCAAAATTTTTTTGGTCCCAAAATTTTTCGAACTTTTTTTTGGGTCAAAATTTTTTTGGTCCCAAAATTTTTCAAACTTTTTTTTGGGTCAAAATTTTTTCGAAGTTTTTTTTCGGTCAAAATTTTTTTGGTCCCAAAATTTTTCGAACTTTTTTTTGGGTCAAAATTTTTTTGGTCCCAAAATATTTCTAACTTTTTTTTGGGTCAAAATTTTTTTGGTCCCAAAATTTTTCTAACTTTTTTTTGGGTCAAAATTTTTTCGAAGTTTTTTTTTCGGTCAAAATTTTTTTGGTCCCTAAATTTTTCAAACTTTTTTTTGGGACAAAATTTTTTCGAAGTTTTTTTTCGGTCAAAATTTTTTTGGTCCCAAAATTTTTTGAACTTTTTTTTGGGTCAAAATTTTTTTGGTCCCAAAATTTTTCAAACTTTTTTTTGGGTCAAAATTGTTTTGGTCCCAAAATTTTTCAAACTTTTTTTTTAGTCAAAATTTTTTCAAACTTTTTTTTGGGTCAAAATTTTTTTGGTCCCAAAATTTTTCAAACTTTTTTTTGGGTCAAAATTTTTTTGGTCCCAAAATTTTTCAAACTTTTTTTTGGGTCAAAATTTTTTCGAAGTTTTTTTTTCGGTCAAAATTTTTTTGGTCCCAAAATTTTTCAAACTTTTTTTTGGGTCAAAATTTTTTCGAAGTTTTTTTTTGGTCAAATTTTTTTTGGTCCCAAAATTTTTCGAACTTTTCTTTGGGTCAAAATTTTTTTGGTCCCAAAATTTTTCAAACTTTTTTTTGGGTCAAAATTTTTTCGAAGTTTTTTTTTCGGTCAAAATTTTTTTGGTCCCAAAATTTTTCAAACTTTTTTTTTGGTCAAAATTTTTTCGAAGTTTTTTTTCGGTCAAAATTTTTTTGGTCCCAAAATTTTTCGAACTTTTTTTTGGGTCAAATTTTTTTTGGTCCCAAAATTTTTCAAACTTTTTTTTGGGTCAAAATTTTTTCGAAGTTTTTTTTTCGGTCAAAATTTTTTTGGTCCCAAAATTTTTCAAACTTTTTTTTGGGTCAAAATTATTTTGGTCCCAAAATTTTTCAAACTTTTTTTTGGCTCAAAATTTTTTTGGTCCAAAAATTTTTCGAACTTTTTTTTGGGTCAAAATTTTTTTGGTCCCAAAATTTTTCGAACTTTTTTTTGGGTCAAAATTTTTTTGGTACCAAAATTTTTCTAACTTTTGTTTGGCTCAAAATTTTTTTCGGTAAAAATTTTTTCGAACTTTTTTTTGGGTCAAAATTTTTTTGGTCCCAAAATTTTTCGAACTTTTTTTTGGGTCAAAATTGTTTTGGTCCCAAAATTTTTCGAACTTTTTTTTTGGCTCAAAATTTTTTTGTTCCCAAAGTTTTTCAAACTTTTTTTTGGCTCAAAATTTTTTTGGGTCAAAAGTTTTTTCGAACATTTTTTTTGGGTCAAAATTTTTTTGGTCCCAAAATTTTTCGAACTTTTTTTTTGGTCAAAATTTTTTTGGTCCCAAAATTTTTCGAACTTTTTTTGGCTCAAAATTTTTTTGGTCCCAAAATTTTTCGATCTTTTTTTTGGCTCAAATTTTTTTCGAAGTTTTTTTGGGTTCAATATTTTTCGAACTTTTTTTGGGTCAAAATTTTTTTGGTCCCAAAATTTTTCGACATTTTTTTGGGTCAAAATTTTTTGGATCCCAAAATTTTTTCGAACTTTTTTTTGGGTCAAAATTTTTTTGGTCGCAAAATTTTTCAAACTTTTTTTTGGGTCAAAATTGTTTTGGTCCCAAAATTTTTCAAACTTTTTTTTGTGTCAAAATGTTTTCAAACTTTTTTTTGGGTCAAAATTTTTTTGGTCCCAAAATATTTCTAACTTTTTTTTGGGTCAAAATTTTTTTGGTCCCAAAATTTTTCTAACTTTTTTTTGGGTCAAAATTTTTTCGAAGTTTTTTTTTCGGTCAAAATTTTTTTGGTCCCAAAATTTTTCAAACTTTTTTTTGGGACAAAATTTTTTCGAAGTTTTTTTTCGGTCAAAATTTTTTTGGTCCCAAAATTTTTTGAACTTTTTTTTGGGTCAAAATTTTTTTGGTCCCAAAATTTTTCAAACTTTTTTTTGGGTCAAAATTGTTTTGGTCCCAAAATTTTTCAAACTTTTTTTTTAGTCAAAATTTTTTCAAACTTTTTTTTGGGTCAAAATTTTTTTGGTCCCAAAATTTTTCAAACTTTTTTTTGGGTCAAAATTTTTTTGGTCCCAAAATTTTTCAAACTTTTTTTTGGGTCAAAATTTTTTCGAAGTTTTTTTTTGGTCAAATTTTTTTTGGTCCCAAAATTTTTCGAACTTTTCTTTGGGTCAAAATTTTTTTGGTCCCAAAATTTTTCAAACTTTTTTTTGGGTCAAAATTTTTTCGAAGTTTTTTTTTCGGTCAAAATTTTTTTGGTCCCAAAATTTTTCAAACTTTTTTTTTGGTCAAAATTTTTTCGAAGTTTTTTTTCGGTCAAAATTTTTTTGGTCCCAAAATTTTTCGAACTTTTTTTTGGGTCAAATTTTTTTTGGTCCCAAAATTTTTCAAACTTTTTTTTGGGTCAAAATTTTTTCGAAGTTTTTTTTTCGGTCAAAATTTTTTTGGTCCCAAAATTTTTCAAACTTTTTTTTGGGTCAAAATTTTTTCGAAGTTTTTTTTCGGTCAAAATTTTTTTGGTCCCAAAATTTTTCGAACTTTTTTTTGGGTCAAAATTTTTTTGGTACCAAAATTTTTCAAACTTTTTTTTGGGTCAAAATTTTTTCGAAGTTTTTTTTTCGGTCAAAATTTTTTTGGTCCCAAAATTTTTCAAACTTTTTTTTCGGTCAAAATTTTTTTGGTCCCAAAATTTTTCAAACTTTTTTTTTGGTCAAAATTTTTTCGAAGTTTTTTTTCGGTCGAAATTTTTTTGGTCCCAAAATTTTTCGAACTTTTCTTTGGGTCAAAATTTTTTTGGTCCCAAAATTTTTCAAACTTTTTTTTGGGTCAAAATTGTTTCGAAGTTTTTTTTTCGGTCAAAATTTTTTTGGTCCCAAAATTTTTCAAACTTTTTTTTTGGTCAAAATTTTTTCGAAGTTTTTTTTCGGTCAAAATTTTTTTGATCCCAAAATTTTTTGAACTTTTTTTTGGGTCAAAATTTTTTTGGTCCCAAAATTTTTCAAACTTTTTTTTGGGTCAAAATTTTTTCGAAGTTTTTTTTTCGGTCAAAATTTTTTTGGTCCCAAAATTTTTCAAACTTTTTTTTGGGTCAAAAGTTTTTCGAAGTTTTTTTTCGGTCAAAATTTTTTTGGTCCCAAAATTTTTCGAACTTTTTTTTGGGTCAAAATTTTTTTGGTACCATAATTTTTCAAACTTTTTTTTGGGTCAAAATTTTTTCGAAGTTTTTTTTTCGGTCAAAATTTTTTTGGTCCCAAAATTTTTCAAACTTTTTTTTTGGTCAAAATTTTTTCGAAGTTTTTTTTCGGTCAAAATTTTTTTGGTCCCAAAATTTTTCTAACTTTTTTTGGGTCAAAATTTTTTCGAAGTTTTTTTTTCGGTCAAAATTTTTTTGGTCCCAAAATTTTTCAAACTTTTTTTTTGGTCAAAATTTTTTCGAAGTTTTTTTTCGGTCAAAATTTTTTTGGTCCCAAAATTTTTCGAACTTTTTTTTGGGTCAAAATTTTTTTGGTCCCAAAATTTTTCAAACTTTTTTTTGGGTCAAAATTTTTTCGAAGTTTTTTTTTGGGTCAAAATTTTTTTGGTCCCAAAATTTTCTAACTTTTTTTTGGGTCAAAATTTTTTCGAAGTTTTTTTTCGGTCAAAATTTTTTTGGTCCCAAAATTTTTCGAACTTTTTTTTGGGTGAACATTTTTTTGGTCCCAAAATTTTTCAAAGTTTTTTTTGGGTCAAAAGTTTTTTTGAAGGTTTTTTTGTGGTCAAAATTTTTCGAACTTTTTTTTTGGTCAAATTTTTTTCGAAGTGTTTTTTTTGTCCAACATGCTTTGAACTTTTTTTTGGGTCAAAATTTTTGGGTTCAATATTTTTCGAACTTTTTTTTGGGTCAAAATTTTTGGGCCCCAAAATTTTTCGAACTTTTTTTTGGGTCAAAATTTTTTTGGTCCCAAAATTTTTCGAACTTTTTTTTGGCTCAAAATTTTTTCGAAGTTTTTTTTGGGTTCAACATTTTTCGAACTTTTTTTTGGGTCAAAATTTTTGGGCCCCAAAATTTTTCGAACTTTTTTTGGCTCAAATTTTTTTTGGGTCAAAATTTTTTCGAACTTTTTTTTGGGTCAAAATTTTTTTGGTCCCAAAATTTTTCGAACTTTTTTTTGGCTCAAAATATTTTTGGTCCCAAAATTTTTCGAACTTTTTTATGGTCAAAATTTTTTTGGTCCCAAAATTTTTCGAACTTTTTTTTGGGTCAAAATTTTTATGAAGTTATTTTTGGGTCAAAATTTTTTTGGTCCCAAAATTTTTCGAACTTTTTTTTGGCTCAAAATTTGTTTGGTCCAAAAATTTTTCGAACTTTTTTTTGGCTTAAAATTTTTTTGGTCCCAAAATTTTTCGAACTTTTTTTTGGGTCAAAATTTTTTCGCAGTTTTTTTTCGGTCAAAATTTTTTTGGTCCCAAAATTTTTCAAACTTTTTTTTGGCTCAAAATTTTTTTTGGTCTAAAAATTTTTTCGAAGTTTTTTTTGGGTTCAACATTTTTCGAACTTTTTTTTGGGTCAAAATTTTTGGGCCCCAAAATTTTTCGAACTTTTTTTGGCTCAATTTTTTTTTGGGTCAAAATTTTTTCGAACTTTTTTTTGGGTCAAAATTTTTTCGAACTTTTTTTTGGGTCAAAATTTTTTTGGTCCCAAAATTTTTCGAACTTTTTTTTGGCTCAAAATTTTTTTGGGTCAAAATTTTTTCGAACTTTTTTTGGTCCCAAACTTTTTCGAACTTTTTTTGGCTCAAAATGTTTTCGAAGTTTTTTGGGATTCAATATTTTTCGAACTTTTTTTGGGTCAAAATTTTTTTGGTCCCAAAATTTTTCAAACTTTTTTTTTGGTCAAAATTTTTTCGAAGTTTTTTTTCGGTCAAAATTTTTTTGGTCCCAAAATTTTTCGAACTTTTTTTTGGGTCAAAATTTTTTTGGTCCCAAAATTTTTCAAACTTTTTTTTGGGTCAAAATTTTTTCGAAGTTTTTTTTTCGGTCAAAATTTTTTTGGTCCCAAAATTTTTCAAACTTTTTTTTGGGTCAAAATTTTTTCGAAGTTTTTTTTCGGTCAAAATTTTTTTGGTCCCAAAATTTTTCGAACTTTTTTTTGGGTCAAAATTTTTTTGGTACCAAAATTTTTCAAACTTTTTTTTGGGTCAAAATTTTTTCGAAGTTTTTTTTTCGGTCAAAATTTTTTTGGTCCCAAAATTTTTCAAACTTTTTTTTTGGTCAAAATGTTTTCGAAGTTTTTTTTAGGTCAAAATTTTTTTGGTCCCAAAATTTTTCTAACTTTTTTTTGGGTCAAAATTTTTTCGAAGTTTTTTTTTCGGTCAAAATTTTTTTGGTCCCAAAATTTTTCAAACTTTTTTTTTGGTCAAAATTTTTTCGAAGTTTTTTTTCGGTCAAAATTTTTTTGGTCCCAAAATTTTTCGAACTTTTTTTTGGGTCAAAATTTTTTTGGTCCCAAAATTTTTCAAACTTTTTTTTTGGGTCAAAATTTTTTCGAAGTTTTTTTTTGGGTCAAAATTTTTTTGGTCCCAAAATTTTTCTAACTTTTTTTTGGGTCAAAATTTTTTCGAAGTTTTTTTTCGGTCAAAATTTTTTTGGTCCCAAAATTTTTCGAACTTTTTTTTGGGTGAACATTTTTTTGGTCCCAAAATTTTTCAAAGTTTTTTTTGGGTCAAAAGTTTTTTTGAAGGTTTTTTTGTGGTCAAAATTTTTCGAACTTTTTTTTTGGTCAAATTTTTTTCGAAGTTTTTTTTTTGTCCAACATGCTTTGAACTTTTTTTTGGGTCAAAATTTTTGGGTTCAATATTTTTCGAACTTTTTTTTGGGTCAAAATTTTTGGGCCCCAAAATTTTTCGAACTTTTTTTTGGGTCAAAATTTTTTTGGTCCCAAAATTTTTCGAACTTTTTTTTGGCTCAAAATTTTTTCGAAGTTTTTTTTGGGTTCAACATTTTTCGAACTTTTGTTTGGGTCAAAATTTTTGGGCCCCAAAATTTTTCGAACTTTTTTTGGCTCAAATTTTTTTTGGGTCAAAATTTTTTCGAACTTTTTTTTGGGTCAAAATTTTTTTGGTCCCAAAATTTTTCGAACTTTTTTTGGCTCAAAATATTTTTGGTCCCAAAATTTTTCGAACTTTTTTATGGTCAAAATTTTTTTGGTCCCAAAATTTTTCGAACTTTTTTTTGGGTCAAAATTTTTATGAAGTTTTTTTTGGGTCAAAATTTTTTTGGTGCCAAAATTTTTCAAACTTTTTTTTGGCTCAAAATTTGTTTGGTCCAAAAATTTTTCGAACTTTTTTTTGGCTTAAAATTTTTTTGGTCCCAAAATTTTTCGAACTTTTTTTTGGGTCAAAATTTTTTCGAAGTTTTTTTTCGGTCAAAATTTTTTTGGTCCCAAAATTTTTCAAACTTTTTTTTGGCTCAAAATTTTTTTTGGTCTAAAAATTTTTTCGAAGTTTTTTTTGGGTTCAACATTTTTCGAACTTTTTTTTGGGTCAAAATTTTTGGGCCCCAAAATTTTTCGAACTTTTTTTGGCTCAAATTTTTTTTGGGTCAAAATTTTTTCGAACTTTTTTTTGGGTCAAAATTTTTTCGAACTTTTTTTTGGGTCAAAATTTTTTTGGTCCCAAAATTTTTCGAACTTTTTTTTGGCTCAAAATTTTTTTGGGTCAAAATTTTTTCGAACTTTTTTTGGTCCCAAAATTTTTCGAACTTTTTTTGGCTCAAAATGTTTTCGAAGTTTTTTGGGATTCAATATTTTTCGAACTTTTTTTGGGTCAAAATTTTTTTGGTCCCAAAATTTTTCGAACTTTTTTTTGGCTCAAAATTTTTTCGAAGTTTTTTTTGGGTCAAAATTTTTTTGGTACCAAAATTTTTCTAACTTTTGTTTGGCTCAAAAATTTTTTCGGTAAAAATCTTTTTCGAAATTTTTTTTTGGGTCAAAATTTTTGGGCCCAAAAAATTTTTCGAACTTTTTTTGGCTCAAAATTTTTTTGGGTCAAAATTTTTTCGAACTTTTTTTTGGGTCAAAATTTTTTTGGTCCCAAAATTTTTTGAACTTTTTTTTGGCTCAAAATGTTTTTTGGTCCCAAAATTTTTCGAACTTTTTTTTGGGTCAAAATTTTTTTTTGTCCTAAATTTTTTTGAAATTTTTTTTGGGTCAAAATTTTTTTTGTCCCAAAATTTTTCGAACTTTTTTTTGGCTCAAAATTTTTTTGGTCCCAAAATTTTTCAAACTTTTTTTTGGGTCAAAATTTTTTTGGTCCCAAAATTTTTCAAAGTTTTCTTTGGGTCAAAATTTTTTTGGTCCCAAAATTTTTCAAACTTTTTTTTGGCTCAAAATTTTTTCGAAGTTTTTTTTGGGTTCAACATTTTTCGAACTTTTTTTTTGGGTCAAAATTTTTGGGCCCCAAAATTTTTCGAAGTTTTTTTTGGCTCAAAATTTTTTTGGGTCAAAATTTTTTCGAACTTTTTTTTTGGTCAAAATGTTTTTGGTCCCAAAATTTTTCGAACTTTTTTTTGGCTCAAAATTTTTTTGGGTCAAAATTTATTCGAACTTTTTTTGGTCCCAAAATTTTTCGAAGTTTTTTTGGCTCAAAATGTTTTCGAAGTTTTTTGGGGTTCAATATTTTTCGAACTTTTTTTTGGGTCAAAATTTTTTTGGTCCCAAAATTTTTCAAACTTTTTTATGGTCAAAATTTTTTTGGTCCCAAAATTTTTCAAACTTTTTTTTGGGTCAAAATTTTTTTGGTCCAAAAATTTTTCGAACTTTTTTTTGGCTCAAAATTTTTTTGGTCCCAAAATTTTTCGAACTTTTTTTTGGGTCAAAATTTTTTTGGTACCAAAATTTTTCTAACTTTTGTTTGGCTCAAAATTTTTTTCGGTAAAAATTTTTTCGAACTTTTTTTTGGGTCAAAATTTTTTTGGTCCCAAAATTTTTCGAACTTTTTTTTGGGTCAAAATTGTTTTGGTCCCAAAATTTTTCGAACTTTTTTTTTGGCTCAAAATTTTTTTGGTCCCAAAGTTTTTCAAACTTTTTTTTGGCTCAAAATTTTTTTGGGTCAAAAGTTTTTTCGAACATTTTTTTTGGGTCAAAATTTTTTTGGTCCCAAAATTTTTCGAACTTTTTTTTGGCTCAAAATTTTTTTGGGTCAAAATTTTTTCGAACTTTTTTTGGTCCCAAAATTTTTCGAACTTTTTTTGGCTCAAAATGTTTTCGAAGTTTTTTGGGATTCAATATTTTTCGAACTTTTTTTGGGTCAAAATTTTTTTGGTCCCAAAATTTTTCGAACTTTTTTTTGGCTCAAAATTTTTTCGAAGTTTTTTTTGGGTCAAAATTTTTTTGGTACCAAAATTTTTCTAACTTTTGTTTGGCTCAAAAATTTTTTCGGTAAAAATCTTTTTCGAAATTTTTTTTTGGGTCAAAATTTTTGGGCCCAAAAAATTTTTCGAACTTTTTTTGGCTCAAAATTTTTTTGGGTCAAAATTTTTTCGAACTTTTTTTTGGGTCAAAATTTTTTTGGTCCCAAAATTTTTCGAACTTTTTTTTGGCTCAAAATGTTTTTTGGTCCCAAAATTTTTCGAACTTTTTTTTGGGTCAAAATTTTTTTTTGTCCTAAATTTTTTTGAAATTTTTTTTGGGTCAAAATTTTTTTTGTCCCAAAATTTTTCGAACTTTTTTTTGGCTCAAAATTTTTTTGGTCCCAAAATTTTTCAAACTTTTTTTTGGGTCAAAATTTTTTTGGTCCCAAAATTTTTCAAAGTTTTCTTTGGGTCAAAATTTTTTTGGTCCCAAAATTTTTCAAACTTTTTTTTGGCTCAAAATTTTTTCGAAGTTTTTTTTGGGTTCAACATTTTTCGAACTTTTTTTTTGGGTCAAAATTTTTGGGCCCCAAAATTTTTCGAAGTTTTTTTTGGCTCAAAATTTTTTTGGGTCAAAATTTTTTCGAACTTTTTTTTTGGTCAAAATGTTTTTGGTCCCAAAATTTTTCGAACTTTTTTTTGGCTCAAAATTTTTTTGGGTCAAAATTTATTCGAACTTTTTTTGGTCCCAAAATTTTTCGAAGTTTTTTTGGCTCAAAATGTTTTCGAAGTTTTTTGGGGTTCAATATTTTTCGAACTTTTTTTTGGGTCAAAATTTTTTTGGTCCCAAAATTTTTCAAACTTTTTTATGGTCAAAATTTTTTTGGTCCCAAAATTTTTCAAACTTTTTTTTGGGTCAAAATTTTTTTGGTCCAAAAATTTTTCGAACTTTTTTTTGGCTCAAAATTTTTTTGGTCCCAAAATTTTTCGAACTTTTTTTTGGGTCAAAATTTTTTTGGTACCAAAATTTTTCTAACTTTTGTTTGGCTCAAAATTTTTTTCGGTAAAAATTTTTTCGAACTTTTTTTTGGGTCAAAATTTTTTTGGTCCCAAAATTTTTCGAACTTTTTTTTGGGTCAAAATTGTTTTGGTCCCAAAATTTTTCGAACTTTTTTTTTGGCTCAAAATTTTTTTGGTCCCAAAGTTTTTCAAACTTTTTTTTGGCTCAAAATTTTTTTGGGTCAAAAGTTTTTTCGAACATTTTTTTTGGGTCAAAATTTTTTTGGTCCCAAAATTTTTCGAACTTTTTTTTTGGTCAAAATTTTTTTGGTCCCAAAATTTTTCGAACTTTTTTTGGCTCAAAATTTTTTTGGTCCCAAAATTTTTCGATCTTTTTTTGGGCTCAAATTTTTTTCGAAGTTTTTTTGGGTTCAATATTTTTCGAACTTTTTTTGGGTCAAAATTTTTTTGGTCCCAAAATTTTTCGACATTTTTTTGGGTAAAAATTTTTTGGATCCCAAAATTTTTTCGAACTTTTTTTTGGGTCAAAATTTTTTTGGTCGCAAAATTTTTCAAACTTTTTTTTGGGTCAAAATTGTTTTGGTCCCAAAATTTTTCAAACTTTTTTTTGTGTCAAAATGTTTTCAAACTTTTTTTTGTGTCAAAATTTTTTTGGTCCCAAAATTTTTCTAACTTTTTTTTGGGTCAAAATTTTTTCGAAGTTTTTTTTTCGGTCAAAATTTTTTTGGTCCCAAAATTTTTCAAACTTTTTTTTGGGACAAAATTTTTTCGAAGTTTTTTTTCGGTCAAAATTCTTTTGGTCACAAAATTTTCCGAACTTTTTTTTGGGTCAAAATTTTTTTGGCCCCAAAATTTTTCAAACTTTTTTTTGTGTCAAAATGTTTTCAAACTTTTTTTTGGGTCAAAATTTTTTTGGTCCCAAAATTTTTCTAACTTTTTTTTGGGTCAAAATTTTTTCGAACTTTTTTTGGGTCAAAATTTTTTTGGTCCCAAAATTTTTCGAACTTTTTTTTGGCTCAAAATTTTTTCGAAGTTTTTTTTGGGTCAAAATTTTTTTGGTACCAAAATTTTTCTAACTTTTGTTTGGCTCAAAAATTTTTTCGGTAAAAATCTTTTTCGAAATTTTTTTTTGGGTCAAAATTTTTGGGCCCAAAAAATTTTTCGAACTTTTTTTGGCTCAAAATTTTTTTGGGTCAAAATTTTTTCGAACTTTTTTTTGGGTCAAAATTTTTTTGGTCCCAAAATTTTTCGAACTTTTTTTTGGCTCAAAATGTTTTTTGGTCCCAAAATTTTTCGAACTTTTTTTTGGGTCAAAATTTTTTTTTGTCCTAAATTTTTTTGAAATTTTTTTTGGGTCAAAATTTTTTTTGTCCCAAAATTTTTCGAACTTTTTTTTGGCTCAAAATTTTTTTGGTCCCAAAATTTTTCAAACTTTTTTTTGGGTCAAAATTTTTTTGGTCCCAAAATTTTTCAAAGTTTTCTTTGGGTCAAAATTTTTTTGGTCCCAAAATTTTTCAAACTTTTTTTTGGCTCAAAATTTTTTCGAAGTTTTTTTTGGGTTCAACATTTTTCGAACTTTTTTTTTGGGTCAAAATTTTTGGGCCCCAAAATTTTTCGAAGTTTTTTTTGGCTCAAAATTTTTTTGGGTCAAAATTTTTTCCAACTTTTTTTTTGGTCAAAATGTTTTTGGTCCCAAAATTTTTCGAACTTTTTTTTGGCTCAAAATTTTTTTGGGTCAAAATTTATTCGAACTTTTTTTGGTCCCAAAATTTTTCGAAGTTTTTTTGGCTCAAAATGTTTTCGAAGTTTTTTGGGGTTCAATATTTTTCGAACTTTTTTTTGGGTCAAAATTTTTTTGGTCCCAAAATTTTTCAAACTTTTTTATAGTCAAAATTTTTTTGGTCCCAAAATTTTTCAAAGTTTTCTTTGGGTCAAAATTTTTTTGGTCCCAAAATTTTTCAAACTTTTTTTTGGCTCAAAATTTTTTCGAAGTTTTTTTTGGGTTCAACATTTTTTGAACTTTTTTTTTGGGTCAAAATTTTTGGGCCCCAAAATTTTTCGAAGTTTTTTTTGGCTCAAAATTTTTTTGGGTCAAAATTTTTTCGAACTTTTTTTTTGGTCAAAATGTTTTTGGTCCCAAAATTTTTCGAACTTTTTTTTGGCTCAAAATTTTTTTGGGTCAAAATTTATTCGAACTTTTTTTGGTCCCAAAATTTTTCGAAGTTTTTTTGGCTCAAAATGTTTTCGAAGTTTTTTGGGGTTCAATATTTTTCGAACTTTTTTTTGGGTCAAAATTTTTTTGGTCCCAAAATTTTTCAAACTTTTTTATGGTCAAAATTTTTTTGGTCCCAAAATTTTTCAAACTTTTTTTTGGCTCAAAATTTTTTTGGTCCAAAAATTTTTCGAACTTTTTTTTTGGTCAAAATGTTTTTGGTCCCAAAATTTTTCGAACTTTTTTTTGGCTCAAAATTTTTTTGGGTCAAAATTTATTCGAACTTTTTTTGGTCCCAAAATTTTTCGAAGTTTTTTTGGCTCAAAATGTTTTCGAAGTTTTTTGGGGTTCAATATTTTTCGAACTTTTTTTTGGGTCAAAATTTTTTTGGTCCCAAAATTTTTCAAACTTTTTTATGGTCAAAATTTTTTTGGTCCCAAAATTTTTCAAACTTTTTTTTGGGTCAAAATTTTTTTGGTCCAAAAATTTTTCGAACTTTTTTTTGGCTCAAAATTTTTTTGGTCCCAAAATTTTTCGAACTTTTTTTTGGGTCAAAATTTTTTTGGTACCAAAATTTTTCTAACTTTTGTTTGGCTCAAAATTTTTTTCGGTAAAAATTTTTTCGAACTTTTTTTTGGGTCAAAATTTTTTTGGTCCCAAAATTTTTCGAACTTTTTTTTGGGTCAAAATTGTTTTGGTCCCAAAATTTTTCGAACTTTTTTTTTGGCTCAAAATTTTTTTGGTCCCAAAGTTTTTCAAACTTTTTTTTGGCTCAAAATTTTTTTGGGTCAAAAGTTTTTTCGAACATTTTTTTTGGGTCAAAATTTTTTTGGTCCCAAAATTTTTCGAACTTTTTTTTTGGTCAAAATTTTTTTGGTCCCAAAATTTTTCGAACTTTTTTTGGCTCAAAATTTTTTTGGTCCCAAAATTTTTCGATCTTTTTTTGGGCTCAAATTTTTTTCGAAGTTTTTTTGGGTTCAATATTTTTCGAACTTTTTTTGGGTCAAAATTTTTTTGGTCCCAAAATTTTTCGACATTTTTTTGGCTAAAAATTTTTTGGATCCCAAAATTTTTTCGAACTTTTTTTTGGGTCAAAATTTTTTTGGTCGCAAAATTTTTCAAACTTTTTTTGGGGTCAAAATTGTTTTGGTCCCAAAATTTTTCAAACTTTTTTTTGTGTCAAAATGTTTTCAAACTTTTTTTTGGGTCAAAATTTTTTTGGTCCCAAAATTTTTCTAACTTTTTTTTGGGTCAAAATTTTTTCGAAGTTTTTTTTTCGGTCAAAATTTTTTTGGTCACAAAATTTTCCGAACTTTTTTTTGGGTCAAAATTTTTTTGGCCCCAAAATTTTTCAAACTTTTTTTTGTGTCAAAATGTTTTCAAACTTTTTTTTGGGTCAAAATTTTTTTGGTCCCAAAATTTTTCTAACTTTTTTTTGGGTCAAAATTTTTTCGAACTTTTTTTGGGTCAAAATTTTTTTGGTCCCAAAATTTTTCGAACTTTTTTTTGGCTCAAAATTTTTTCGAAGTTTTTTTTGGGTCAAAATTTTTTTGGTACCAAAATTTTTCTAACTTTTGTTTGGCTCAAAAATTTTTTCGGTAAAAATCTTTTTCGAAATTTTTTTTTGGGTCAAAATTTTTGGGCCCAAAAAATTTTTCGAACTTTTTTTGGCTCAAATTTTTTTTGGGTCAAAATTTTTTCGAACTTTTTTTTGGGTCAAAATTTTTTTGGTCCCAAAATTTTTCGAACTTTTTTTTGGCTCAAAATGTTTTTTGGTCCCAAAATTTTTCGAACTTTTTTTTGGGTCAAAATTTTTTTTTGTCCTAAATTTTTTTGAAATTTTTTTTGGGTCAAAATTTTTTTTGTCCCAAAATTTTTCGAACTTTTTTTTGGCTCAAAATTTTTTTGGTCCCAAAATTTTTCAAACTTTTTTTTGGGTCAAAATTTTTTTGGTCCCAAAATTTTTCAAAGTTTTCTTTGGGTCAAAATTTTTTTGGTCCCAAAATTTTTCAAACTTTTTTTTGGCTCAAAATTTTTTCGAAGTTTTTTTTGGGTTCAACATTTTTCGAACTTTTTTTTTGGGTCAAAATTTTTGGGCCCCAAAATTTTTCGAAGTTTTTTTTGGCTCAAAATTTTTTTCGGTCAAAATTTTTTCCAACTTTTTTTTTGGTCAAAATGTTTTTGGTCCCAAAATTTTTCGAACTTTTTTTTGGCTCAAAATTTTTTTGGGTCAAAATTTATTCGAACTTTTTTTGGTCCCAAAATTTTTCGAAGTTTTTTTGGCTCAAAATGTTTTCGAAGTTTTTTGGGGTTCAATATTTTTCGAACTTTTTTTTGGGTCAAAATTTTTTTGGTCCCAAAATTTTTCAAACTTTTTTATGGTCAAAATTTTTTTGGTCCCAAAATTTTTCAAACTTTTTTTTGGGTCAAAATTTTTTTGGTCCAAAAATTTTTCGAACTTTTTTTTGGCTCAAAATTTTTTTGGTCCCAAAATTTTTCGAACTTTTTTTTGGGTCAAAATTTTTTTGGTACCAAAATTTTTCTAACTTTTGTTTGGCACAAAATTTTTTTCGGTAAAAATTTTTTCGAACTTTTTTTTGGGTCAAAATTTTTTTGGTCCCAAAATTTTTCGAACTTTTTTTTGGGTCAAAATTGTTTTGGTCCCAAAATTTTTCGAACTTTTTTTTTGGCTCAAAATTTTTTTGGTCCCAAAGTTTTTCAAACTTTTTTTTGGCTCAAAATTTTTTTGGGTCAAAAGTTTTTTCGAACATTTTTTTTGGGTCAAAATTTTTTTGGTCCCAAAATTTTTCGAACTTTTTTTTTGGTCAAAATTTTTTTGGTCCCAAAATTTTTCGAACTTTTTTTGGCTCAAAATTTTTTTGGTCCCAAAATTTTTCGATCTTTTTTTGGGCTCAAATTTTTTTCGAAGTTTTTTTGGGTTCAATATTTTTCGAACTTTTTTTGGGTCAAAATTTTTTTGGTCCCAAAATTTTTCAAACTTTTTTTTGGGTCAAAATTGTTTTGGTCCCAAAATTTTTCAAACTTTTTTTTGTGTCAAAATGTTTTCAAACTTTTTTTTGGGTCAAAATTTTTTTGGTCCCAAAATTTTTCTAACTTTTTTTTGGGTCAAAATTTTTTCGAAGTTTTTTTTTCGGTCAAAATTTTTTTGGTCCCAAAATTTTTCTAACTTTTTTTTGGGTCAAAATTTTTTCGAAGTTTTTTTTTCGGTCAAAATTTTTTTGGTCCCAAAATTTTCCGAACTTTTTTTTGGGTCAAAATTTTTTTGGCCCCAAAATTTTTCAAACTTTTTTTTATGTCAAAATGTTTTCAAACTTTTTTTTGGGTCAAAATTTTTTTGGTCCCAAAATTTTTCTAACTTTTTTTTGGGTCAAAATTTTTTCGAAGTTTTTTTTTCGGTCAAAATTTTTTTGGTCCCAAAATTTTTCAAACTTTTTTTTGGGACAAAATTTTTTCGAAGTTTTTTTTCGGTCAAAATTTTTTTGGTCCCAAAATTTTTCGAACTTTTTTTTGGGTCAAAATTTTTTTGGTCCCAAAATTTTTCAAACTTTTTTTTGGGTCAAAATTGTTTTGGTCCCAAAATTTTTCAAACTTTTTTTTTAGTCAAAATTTTTTCAAACTTTTTTTTTGGTAAAAATTTTTTTGGTCCCAAAATTTTTCAAACTTTTTTTTGGGTCAAAATTTTTTCGAAGTTTTTTTTCGGTCAAAATTTTTTTGGTCCCAAAATTTTTCGAACTTTTTTTTGGGTCAAAATTTTTTTGGTACCAAAATTTTTCAAACTTTTTTTTGGGTCAAAATTTTTTCGAAGTTTTTTTTTCGGTCAAAATTTTTTTGGTCCCAAAATTTTTCAAACTTTTTTTTCGGTCAAAATTTTTTTGGTCCCAAAATTTTTCAAACTTTTTTTTGGGTCAAAATTTTTTCGAAGTTTTTTTTTCGGTCAAAATTTTTTTGGTCCCAAAATTTTTCAAACTTTTTTTTGGGTCAAAATTTTTTCGAAGTTTTTTTTCGGTCAAAATTTTTTTGGTCCCAAAATTTTTCAAACTTTTTTTTTGGTCAAAATTTTTTCGAAGTTTTTTTTCGGTCAAAATTTTTTTGGTCCCAAAATTTTTCGAACTTTTCTTTGGGTCAAAATTTTTTTGGTCCCAAAATTTTTCAAACTTTTTTTTGGGTCAAAATTTTTTCGAAGTTTTTTTTTCGGTCAAAATTTTTTTGGTCCCAAAATTTTTCAAACTTTTTTTTTGGTCAAAATTTTTTCGAAGTTTTTTTTCGGTCAAAATTTTTTTGGTCCCAAAATTTTTCGAACTTTTTTTTGGGTCAAAATTTTTTTGGTACCAAAATTTTTCAAACTTTTTTTTGGGTCAAAATTTTTTCGAAGTTTTTTTTTCGGTCAAAATTTTTTTGGTCCCAAAATTTTTCAAACTTTTTTTTCGGTCAAAATTTTTTTGGTCCCAAAATTTTTCAAACTTTTTTTTTGGTCAAAATTTTTTCGAAGTTTTTTTTCGGTCAAAATTTTTTTGGTCCCAAAATTTTTCGAACTTTTCTTTGGGTCAAAATTTTTTTGGTCCCAAAATTTTTCAAACTTTTTTTTGGGTCAAAATTTTTTCGAAGTTTTTTTTTCGGTCAAAATTTTTTTGGTCCCAAAATTTTTCAAACTTTTTTTTTGGTCAAAATTTTTTCGAAGTTTTTTTTCGGTCAAAATTTTTTTGGTCCCAAAATTTTTCGAACTTTTTTTTGGGTCAAAATTTTTTTGGTCCCAAAATTTTTCAAACTTTTTTTTGGGTCAAAATTTTTTCGAAGTTTTTTTTTCGGTCAAAATTTTTTTGGTCCCAAAATTTTTCAAACTTTTTTTTGGGTCAAAATTTTTTCGAAGTTTTTTTTCGGTCAAAATTTTTTTGGTCCCAAAATTTTTCAAACTTTTTTTTGGGTCAAAATTTTTTTGGTACCAAAATTTTTCAAACTTTTTTTTGGGTCAAAATTTTTTCGAAGTTTTTTTTTCGGTCAAAATTTTTTTAGTCCCAAAATTTTTCAAACTTTTTTTTCGGTCAAAATTTTTTTGGTCCCAAAATTTTTCTAACTTTTTTTTGGGTCAAAATTTTTTCGAAGTTTTTTTTTCGGTCAAAATTTTTTTGGTCCCAAAATTTTTCAAACTTTTTTTTGGGTCAAAATTTTTTCGAAGTTTTTTTTCGGTCAAAATTTTTTTGGTCCCAAAATTTTTCGAACTTTTTTTTGGGTCAAAATTTTTTTGGTACCAAAATTTTTCAAACTTTTTTTTGGGTCAATATTTTTTTGGTCCCAAAATTTTTCAAACTTTTTTTTGGGTCAAAATTTTTTTGGTCCCAAAATTTTTCAAACTTTTTTTTGGGTCAAAATTTTTTCGAAGTTTTTTTTTCGGTCAAAATTTTTTTGGTCCCAAAATTTTTCAAACTTTTTTTTTGGTCAAAATTTTTTCGAAGTTTTTTTTCGGTCAAAATTTTTTTGGTCCCAAAATTTTTCAAACTTTTTTTTGGGTCAAAATTTTTTTGGTCCCAAAATTTTTCAAACTTTTTTTTGGGTCAAAATTTTTTCGAAGTTTTTTTTTCGGTCAAAATTTTTTTGGTCCCAAAATTTTTCAAACTTTTTTTTGGGTCAAAATTTTTTCGAAGTTTTTTTTCGGTCAAAATTTTTTTGGTCCCAAAATTTTTCGAACTTTTTTTTGGGTCAAAATTTTTTTGGTACCAAAATTTTTCAAACTTTTTTTTGGGTCAAAATTTTTTCGAAGTTTTTTTTTCGGTCAAAATTTTTTTAGTCCCAAAATTTTTCAAACTTTTTTTTCGGTCAAAATTTTTTTGGTCCCAAAATTTTTCTAACTTTTTTTTGGGTCAAAATTTTTTTGGTACCAAAATTTTTCAAACTTTTTTTTCGGTCAAAATTTTTTCGAAGTTTTTTTTTCGGTCAAAATTTTTTTGGTCCCAAAATTTTTCAAACTTTTTTTTCGGTCAAAATTTTTTTGGTCCCAAAATTTTTCAAACTTTTTTTTTGGTCAAAATTTTTTCGAAGTTTTTTTTCGGTCAAAATTTTTTTGGTCCCAAAATTTTTCGAACTTTTCTTTGGGTCAAAATTTTTTTGGTCCCAAAATTTTTCAAACTTTTTTTTGGGTCAAAATTTTTTCGAAGTTTTTTTTTCGGTCAAAATTTTTTTGGTCCCAAAATTTTTCAAACTTTTTTTTTGGTCAAAATTTTTTCGAAGTTTTTTTTCGGTCAAAATTTTTTTGGTCCCAAAATTTTTCGAACTTTTTTTTGGGTCAAAATTTTTTTGGTCCCAAAATTTTTCAAACTTTTTTTTGGGTCAAAATTTTTTCGAAGTTTTTTTTTCGGTCAAAATTTTTTTGGTCCCAAAATTTTTCAAACTTTTTTTTAGGTCAAAATTTTTTCGAAGTTTTTTTTCGGTCAAAATTTTTTTGGTCCCAAAATTTTTCAAACTTTTTTTTGGGTCAAAATTTTTTTGGTACCAAAATTTTTCAAACTTTTTTTTGGGTCAAAATTTTTTCGAAGTTTTTTTTTCGGTCAAAATTTTTTTAGTCCCAAAATTTTTCAAACTTTTTTTTCGGTCAAAATTTTTTTGGTCCCAAAATTTTTCTAACTTTTTTTTGGGTCAAAATTTTTTCGAAGTTTTTTTTTCGGTCAAAATTTTTTTGGTCCCAAAATTTTTCAAACTTTTTTTTGGGTCAAAATTTTTTCGAAGTTTTTTTTCGGTCAAAATTTTTTTGGTCCCAAAATTTTTCGAACTTTTTTTTGGGTCAAAATTTTTTTGGTACCAAAATTTTTCAAACTTTTTTTTGGGTCAAAATTTTTTCGAAGTTTTTTTTTCGGTCAAAATTTTTTTGGTCCCAAAATTTTTCAAACTTTTTTTTCGGTCAAAATTTTTTTGGTCCCAAAATTTTTCAAACTTTTTTTTTGGTCAAAATTTTTTCGAAGTTTTTTTTCGGTCAAAATTTTTTTGGTCCCAAAATTTTTCGAACTTTTCTTTGGGTCAAAATTTTTTTGGTCCCAAAATTTTTCAAACTTTTTTTTGGGTCAAAATTTTTTCGAAGTTTTTTTTTCGGTCAAAATTTTTTTGGTCCCAAAATTTTTCAAACTTTTTTTTTGGTCAAAATTTTTTCGAAGTTTTTTTTCGGTCAAAATTTTTTTGGTCCCAAAATTTTTCGAACTTTTTTTTGGGTCAAAATTTTTTTGGTCCCAAAATTTTTCAAACTTTTTTTTGGGTCAAAATTTTTTCGAAGTTTTTTTTTGGGTCAAAATTTTTTTGGTCCCAAAATTTTTCAAACTTTTTTTTGGGTCAAAATTTTTTCGAAGTTTTTTTTCGGTCAAAATTTTTTTGGTCCCAAAATTTTTCGAACTTTTTTTTGGGTCAAAATTTTTTTGGTACCAAAATTTTTCAAACTTTTTTTTGGGTCAAAATTTTTTCGAAGTTTTTTTTTCGGTCAAAATTTTTTTGGTCCCAAAATTTTTCAAACTTTTTTTTCGGTCAAAATTTTTTTGGTCCGAAAATTTTTCTAACTTTTTTTTGGGTCAAAATTTTTTCGAAGTTTTTTTTCGGTCAAAATTTTTTTGGTCCCAAAATTTTTCAAACTTTTTTTTTGGTCAAAATTTTTTCGAAGTTTTTTTTCGGTCAAAATTTTTTTGGTCCTTGGTCCCAAAATTTTTCAAACTTTTTTTTGGGTCAAAATTTTTTCGAAGTTTTTTTTTCGGTCAAAATTTTTTTGGTCCCAAAATTTTTCAAACTTTTTTTTGGGTCAAAATTTTTTCGAATTTTTTTTTCGGTCAAAATTTTTTTGGTCCCAAAATTTTTCGAACTTTTTTTTGGGTCAAAATTTTTTTGGTACCAAAATTTTTCAAACTTTTTTTTGGGTCAAAATTTTTTCGAAGTTTTTTTTTCGGTCAAAATTTTTTTGGTCCCAAAATTTTTCAAACTTTTTTTTTGGTCAAAATTTTTTCGAAGTTTTTTTTCGGTCAAAATTTTTTTGGTCCCAAAATTTTTCCAACTTTTTTTTGGGTCAAAATTTTTTCGAAGTTTTTTTTTCGGTCAAAATTTTTTTGGTCCCAAAATTTTTCAAACTTTTTTTTCGGTCAAAATTTTTTTGGTCCCAAAATTTTTCAAACTTTTTTTTTGGTCAAAATTTTTTCGAAGTTTTTTTTCGGTCAAAATTTTTTTGGTCCCAAAATTTTTCGAACTTTTCTTTGGGTCAAAATTTTTTTGGTCCCAAAATTTTTCAAACTTTTTTTTTGGTCAAAATTTTTTCGAAGTTTTTTTTCGGTCAAAATTTTTTTGGTCCCAAAATTTTTCGAACTTTTTTTTGGGTCAAAATTTTTTTGGTCCCAAAATTTTTCAAACTTTTTTTTGGGTCAAAATTTTTTCGAAGTTTTTTTTTCGGTCAAAATTTTTTTGGTCCCAAAATTTTTCAAACTTTTTTTTGGGTCAAAATTTTTTCGAAGTTTTTTTTCGGTCAAAATTTTTTTGGTCCCAAAATTTTTCGAACTTTTTTTTGGGTCAAAATTTTTTTGGTACCAAAATTTTTCAAACTTTTTTTTGGGTCAAAATTTTTTCGAAGTTTTTTTTTCGGTCAAAATTTTTTTAGTCCCAAAATTTTTCAAAACTTTTTTTTCGGTCAAAATTTTTTTGGTCCCAAAATTTTTCTAACTTTTTTTTGGGTCAAAATTTTTTCGAAGTTTTTTTTTCGGTCAAAATTTTTTTGGTCCCAAAATTTTTCAAACTTTTTTTTTGGTCAAAATTTTTTCGAAGTTTTTTTTCGGTCAAAATTTTTTTGGTCCCAAAATTTTTCGAACTTTTTTTTGGGTCAAAATTTTTTTGGTACCAAAATTTTTCAAACTTTTTTTTGGGTCAAAATTTTTTCGAAGTTTTTTTTTCGGTCAAAATTTTTTTGGTCCCAAAATTTTTCAAACTTTTTTTTCGGTCAAAATTTTTTTGGTCCCAAAATTTTTCAAACTTTTTTTTTGGTCAAAATTTTTTTGGTCCCAAAATTTTTCGAACTTTTCTTTGGGTCAAAATTTTTTTGGTCCCAAAATTTTTCAAACTTTTTTTTGGGTCAAAATTTTTTCGAAGTTTTTTTTTCGGTCAAAATTTTTTTGGTCCCAAAATTTTTCAAACTTTTTTTTTTGTCAAAATTTTTTCGAAGTTTTTTTTCGGTCAAAATTTTTTTGGTCCCAAAATTTTTCGAACTTTTTTTTGGGTCAAATTTTTTTTGGTCCCAAAATTTTTCAAACTTTTTTTTGGGTCAAAATTTTTTCGAAGTTTTTTTTTCGGTCAAAATTTTTTTGGTCCCAAAATTTTTCAAACTTTTTTTTGGGTCAAAATTTTTTCGAAGTTTTTTTTCGGTCAAAATTTTTTTGGTCCCAAAATTTTTCAAACTTTTTTTTGGGTCAAAATTTTTTTGGTACCAAAATTTTTCAAACTTTTTTTTGGGTCAAAATTTTTTCGAAGTTTTTTTTTCGGTCAAAATTTTTTTAGTCCCAAAATTTTTCAAACTTTTTTTTCGGTCAAAATTTTTTTGGTCCCAAAATTTTTCTAACTTTTTTTTGGGTCAAAATTTTTTCGAAGTTTTTTTTTCGGTCAAAATTTTTTTGGTCCCAAAATTTTTCAAACTTTTTTTTGGGTCAAAATTTTTTCGAAGTTTTTTTTCGGTCAAAATTTTTTTGGTCCCAAAATTTTTCGAACTTTTTTTTGGGTCAAAATTTTTTTGGTACCAAAATTTTTCAAACTTTTTTTTGGGTCAAAATTTTTTCGAAGTTTTTTTTTCGGTCAAAATTTTTTTGGTCCCAAAATTTTTCAAACTTTTTTTTCGGTCAAAATTTTTTTGGTCCCAAAATTTTTCAAACTTTTTTTTTGGTCAAAATTTTTTCGAAGTTTTTTTTCGGTCAAAATTTTTTTGGTCCCAAAATTTTTCGAACTTTTCTTTGGGTCAAAATTTTTTTGGTCCCAAAATTTTTCAAACTTTTTTTTGGGTCAAAATTTTTTCGAAGTTTTTTTTTCGGTCAACATTTTTTTGGTCCCAAAATTTTTCAAACTTTTTTTTTGGTCAAAATTTTTTCGAAGTTTTTTTTCGGTCAAAATTTTTTTGGTCCCAAAATTTTTCGAACTTTTTTTTGGGTCAAAATTTTTTTGGTCCCAAAATTTTTCAAACTTTTTTTTGGGTCAAAATTTTTTCGAAGTTTTTTTTTGGGTCAAAATTTTTTTGGTCCCAAAATTTTTCAAACTTTTTTTTGGGTCAAAATTTTTTCGAAGTTTTTTTTCGGTCAAAATTTTTTTGGTCCCAAAATTTTTCGAACTTTTTTTTGGGTCAAAATTTTTTTGGTACCAAAATTTTTCAAACTTTTTTTTGGGTCAAAATTTTTTCGAAGTTTTTTTTTCGGTCAAAATTTTTTTGGTCCCAAAATTTTTCAAACTTTTTTTTCGGTCAAAATTTTTTTGGTCCCAAAATTTTTCAAACTTTTTTTTGGGTCAAAATTTTTTCGAAGTTTTTTTTTCGGTCAAAATTTTTTTGGTACCAAAATTTTTCAAACTTTTTTTTGGGTCAAAATTTTTTCGAAGTTTTTTTTCGGTCAAAATTTTTTTGGTCCCAAAATTTTTCAAACTTTTTTTTTGGTCAAAATTTTTTCGAAGTTTTTTTTCGATCAAAATTTTTTTGGTCCCAAAATTTTTCGAACTTTTCTTTGGGTCAAAATTTTTTTGGTCCCAAAATTTTTCAAACTTTTTTTTGGGTCAAAATTTTTTCGAAGTTTTTTTTTCGGTCAAAATTTTTTTGGTCCCAAAATTTTTCAAACTTTTTTTTTGGTCAAAATTTTTTCGAAGTTTTTTTTCGGTCAAAATTTTTTTGGTCCCAAAATTTTTCGAACTTTTTTTTGGGTCAAAATTTTTTTGGTCCCAAAATTTTTCAAACTTTTTTTTGGGTCAAAATTTTTTCGAAGTTTTTTTTTGGGTCAAAATTTTTTTGGTCCCAAAATTTTTCAAACTTTTTTTTCGGTCAAAATTTTTTTGGTCCCAAAATTTTTCTAACTTTTTTTTGGGTCAAAATTTTTTCGAAGTTTTTTTTTCGGTCAAAATTTTTTTGGTCCCAAAATTTTTCAAACTTTTTTTTTGGTCAAAATTTTTTCGAAGTTTTTTTTCGGTCAAAATTTTTTTGGTCCCAAAATTTTTCGAACTTTTTTTTGGGTCAAAATTTTTTTGGTCCCAAATTTTTTCAAACTTTTTTTTGGGTCAAAATTTTTTCGAAGTTTTTTTTTCGGTCAAAATTTTTTTGGTCCCAAAATTTTTCAAACTTTTTTTTGGGTCAAAATTTTTTCGAAGTTTTTTTTCGGTCAAAATTTTTTTGGTCCCAAAATTTTTCGAACTTTTTTTTGGGTCAAAATTTTTTTGGTACCAAAATTTTTCAAACTTTTTTTTGGGTCAAAATTTTTTCGAAGTTTTTTTTTCGGTCAAAATTTTTTTGGTCCCAAAATTTTTCAAACTTTTTTTTTCGGTCAAAATTTTTTTGGTCCCAAAATTTTTCAAACTTTTTTTTTGGTCAAAATTTTTTCGAAGTTTTTTTTCGGTCAAAATTTTTTTGGTCCCAAAATTTTTCGAACTTTTTTTTGGGTCAAAATTTTTTTGGTCCAAAAAATTTTTCAAACTTTTTTTTGGGTCAAAATTTTTTCGAAGTTTTTTTTTCGGTCAAAATTTTTTTGGTCCCAAAATTTTTCAAACTTTTTTTTTGGTCAAAATTTTTTCGAAGTTTTTTTTCGGTCAAAATTTTTTTGGTCCCAAAATTTTTCAAACTTTTTTTTTGGTCAAAATTTTTTTGGTCCCAAAATTTTTCAAACTTTTTTTTGGGTCAAAATTTTTTCGAAGTTTTTTTTCGGTCAAAATTTTTTTGGTCCCAAAATTTTTCGAACTTTTTTTTGGGTCAAAATTTTTTTGGTACCAAAATTTTTCAAACTTTTTTTTGGGTCAAAATTTTTTCGAAGTTTTTTTTTCGGTCAAAATTTTTTTGGTCCCAAAATTTTTCAAACTTTTTTTTTGGTCAAAATTTTTTCGAAGTTTTTTTTCGGTCAAAATTTTTTTGGTCCCAAAATTTTTCGAACTTTTTTTTGGGTCAAAATTTTTTTGGTCCCAAAATTTTTCAAACTTTTTTTTGGGTCAAAATTTTTTCGAAGTTTTTTTTTCGGTCAAAATTTTTTTGGTCCCAAAATTTTTCAAACTTTTTTTTTGGTCAAAATTTTTTCGAAGTTTTTTTTCGGTCAAAATTTTTTTGGTCCCAAAATTTTTCGAACTTTTTTTTGGGTCAAAATTTTTTCGAAGTTTTTTTTCGGTCAAAATTTTTTTGGTCCCAAAATTTTTCGAACTTTTTTTTGGGTCAAAATTTTTTTGGTACCAAAATTTTTCAAACTTTTTTTTGGGTCAAAATTTTTTCGAAGTTTTTTTTTCGGTCAAAATTTTTTTGGCCCCAAAATTTTTCAAACTTTTTTTTTGGTCAAAATTTTTTCGAAGTTTTTTTTTCGGTCAAAATTTTTTTGGTCCCAAAATTTTTCAAACTTTTTTTTTGGTCAAAATTTTTTCGAAGTTTTTTTTCGGTCAAAATTTTTTTGGTCCCAAAATTTTTCAAACTTTTTTTTGGGTCAAAATTTTTTTGGTACCAAAATTTTTCAAACTTTTTTTTAGGTCAAAATTTTTTCGAAGTTTTTTTTTCGGTCAAAATTTTTTTGGTCCCGAAATTTTTCGAACTTTTTTTTGGGTCAAAATTTTTTTGGTCCAAAAAATTTTTCAAACTTTTTTTTGGGTCAAAATTTTTTCGAAGTTTTTTTTTCGGTCAAAATTTTTTTGGTCCCAAAATTTTTCAAACTTTTTTTTTGGTCAAAATTTTTTCGAAGTTTTTTTTCGGTCAAAATTTTTTTGGTCCCAAAATTTTTCAAACTTTTTTTTTGGTCAAAATTTTTTTGGTCCCAAAATTTTTCAAACTTTTTTTTGGGTCAAAATTTTTTCGAAGTTTTTTTTCGGTCAAAATTTTTTTGGTCCCAAAATTTTTCGAACTTTTTTTTGGGTCAAAATTTTTTTGGTACCAAAATTTTTCAAACTTTTTTTTGGGTCAAAATTTTTTCGAAGTTTTTTTTTCGGTCAAAATTTTTTTGGTCCCAAAATTTTTCAAACTTTTTTTTGGTCAAAATTTTTTCGAAGTTTTTTTTCGGTCAAAATTTTTTTGGTCCCAAAATTTTTCGAACTTTTTTTTGGGTCAAAATTTTTTTGGTCCCAAAATTTTTCAAACTTTTTTTTGGGTCAAAATTTTTTCGAAGTTTTTTTTTCGGTCAAAATTTTTTTGGTCCCAAAATTTTTCAAACTTTTTTTTTGGTCAAAATTTTTTCGAAGTTTTTTTTCGGTCAAAATTTTTTTGGTCCCAAAATTTTTCGAACTTTTTTTTGGGTCAAAATTTTTTCGAAGTTTTTTTTCGGTCAAAATTTTTTTGGTCCCAAAATTTTTCGAACTTTTTTTTGGGTCAAAATTTTTTTGGTACCAAAATTTTTCAAACTTTTTTTTGGGTCAAAATTTTTTCGAAGTTTTTTTTTCGGTCAAAATTTTTTTGGCCCCAAAATTTTTCAAACTTTTTTTTTGGTCAAAATTTTTTCGAAGTTTTTTTTTCGGTCAAAATTTTTTTGGTCCCAAATTTTTTCAAACTTTTTTTTTGGTCAAAATTTTTTCGAAGTTTTTTTTCGGTCAAAATTTTTTTGGTCCCAAAATTTTTCAAACTTTTTTTTGGGTCAAAATTTTTTTGGTACCAAAATTTTTCAAACTTTTTTTTAGGTCAAAATTTTTTCGAAGTTTTTTTTTCGGTCAAAATTTTTTTGGTCCCGAAATTTTTCAAACTTTTTTTTTGGTCAAAATTTTTTTGGTCCCAAAATTTTTCAAACTTTTTTTTGGGTCAAAATTTTTTCGAAGTTTTTTTTCGGTCAAAATTTTTTTGGTCCCAAAATTTTTCGAACTTTTTTTTGGGTCAAAATTTTTTTGGTACCAAAATTTTTCAAACTTTTTTTTGGGTCAAAATTTTTTCGAAGTTTTTTTTTCGGTCAAAATTTTTTTGGTCCCAAAATTTTTCAAACTTTTTTTTTGGTCAAAATTTTTTCGAAGTTTTTTTTCGGTCAAAATTTTTTTGGTCCCAAAATTTTTCGAACTTTTTTTTGGGTCAAAATTTTTTTGGTCCCAAAATTTTTCAAACTTTTTTTTTGGTCAAAATTTTTTTGGTCCCAAAATTTTTCAAACTTTTTTTTGGGTCAAATTTTTTTCGAAGTTTTTTTTCGGTCAAAATTTTTTTGGTCCCAAAATTTTTCGAACTTTTTTTTTGGTCAAAATTTTTTTGGTCCCAAAATTTTTCAAACTTTTTTTTGGGTCAAATTTTTTTCGAAGTTTTTTTTCGGTCAAAATTTTTTTGGTCCCAAAATTTTTCGAACTTTTTTTTGGGTCAAAATTTTTTTGGTACCAAAATTTTTCAAACTTTTTTTTGGGTCAAAATTTTTTCGTAGTTTTTTTTTCGGTCAAAATTTTTTTGGTCCCAAAATTTTTCAAACTTTTTTTTTGGTCAAAATTTTTTCGAAGTTTTTTTTCGGTCAAAATTTTTTTGGTCCCAAAATTTTTCTAACTTTTTTTTGGGTCAAAATTTTTTTGGTCCCAAAATTTTTCTAACTTTTTTTTGGCTCAAAATTTTTTTGGGTCAAAAGTTATTTCGAACATTTTTTTTGGGTCAAAATTTTTTTGGTCCCAAAATTTTTCGAACTTTTTTTTGGTCAAAATTTTTTTGGTCCCAAAATTTTTCGAACTTTTTTGGCTCAAAATTTTTTTGGTCCCAAAATTTTTCGATCTTTTTTTTGGCTCAAAATTTTTTCGAAGTTTTTTTTGGGTTCAATATTTTTCGAACTTTTTTTTGGGTCAAAATTTTTTTGGTCCCAAAATTGTTCGACATTTTTTTGGGTCAAAATTTTTTTGGTCGCAAAATTTTTCAAACTTTTTTTTGGGTCAAAATTGTTTTGGTCCCAAAATTTTTCAAACTTTTTTTTGTGTCAAAATGGTTTCAAACTTTTTTTTGGGTCAAAATTTTTTTGGTCCCAAAATATTTCTAACTTTTTTTTGGGTCAAAATTTTTTTGGTCCCAAAATTTTTCTAACTTTTTTTTGGGTCAAATTTTTTTCGAAGTTTTTTTTTCGGTCAAAATTTTTTTGGTCCCAAAATTTTTCAAACTTTTTTTTGGGACAAAATTTTTTCGAAGTTTTTTTTGGTCCCAAAATTTTTCGAACTTTTTTTTGGGTCAAAATTTTTTTGGTCCCAAAATTTTTCAAACTTTTTTTTGGGTCAAAATTGTTTTGGTCCCAAAATTTTTCAAACTTTTTTTTGAGTCAAAATTTTTTCAAACTTTTTTTTGGGTCAAAATTTTTTTGGTCCCAAAATTTTTCAAACTTTTTTTTGGGTCAAAATTTTTTTGGTCCCAAAATTTTTCAAACTTTTTTTTGGGTCAAAATTTTTTCGAAGTTTTTTTTTCGGTCAAAATTTTTTTGGTCCCAAAATTTTTCAAACTTTTTTTGGGTCAAAATTTTTTTGGTCCCAAAATTTTTCAAACTTTTTTTTGGGTCAAAATTTTTTCGAAGTTTTTTTTTCGGTCAAAATTTTTTTGGTCCCAAAATTTTTCAAACTTTTTTTTTGGTCAAAATTTTTTCGAAGTTTTTTTTCGGTCAAAATTTTTTTGGTCCCAAAATTTTTCGAACTTTTTTTTGGGTCAAAATTTTTTTGGTCCCAAAATTTTTCAAACTTTTTTTTGGGTCAAAATTTTTTCGAAGTTTTTTTTTCGGTCAAAATTTTTTCGAAGTTTTTTTTTCGGTCAAAATTTCTTTGGTCCCAAAATTTTTCTAACTTTTTTTTGGGTCAAAATTTTTTCGAAGTTTTTTTTTCGGTCAAAATTTTTTTGGTCCCAAAATTTTTCAAACTTTTTTTTTGGTCAAAATTTTTTCGAAGTTTTTTTTCGGTCAAAATTTTTTTGGTCCCAAAATTTTTCAAACTTTTTTTTGGGTCAAAATTTTTTTGGTACCAAAATTTTTCAAACTTTTTTTTAGGTCAAAATTTTTTCGAAGTTTTTTTTTCGGTCAAAATTTTTTTGGTCCCGAAATTTTTCGAACTTTTTTTTGGGTCAAAATTTTTTTGGTCCAAAAAATTTTTCAAACTTTTTTTTGGGTCAAAATTTTTTCGAAGTTTTTTTTTCGGTCAAAATTTTTTTGGTCCCAAAATTTTTCAAACTTTTTTTTTGGTCAAAATTTTTTCGAAGTTTTTTTTCGGTCAAAATTTTTTTGGTCCCAAAATTTTTCAAACTTTTTTTTTGGTCAAAATTTTTTTGGTCCCAAAATTTTTCAAACTTTTTTTTGGGTCAAAATTTTTTCGAAGTTTTTTTTCGGTCAAAATTTTTTTGGTCCCAAAATTTTTCGAACTTTTTTTTGGGTCAAAATTTTTTTGGTACCAAAATTTTTCAAACTTTTTTTTGGGTCAAAATTTTTTCGAAGTTTTTTTTTCGGTCAAAATTTTTTTGGTCCCAAAATTTTTCAAACTTTTTTTTTGGTCAAAATTTTTTCGAAGTTTTTTTTCGGTCAAAATTTTTTTGGTCCCAAAATTTTTCGAACTTTTTTTTGGGTCAAAATTTTTTTGGTCCCAAAATTTTTCAAACTTTTTTTTGGGTCAAAATTTTTTCGAAGTTTTTTTTTCGGTCAAAATTTTTTTGGTCCCAAAATTTTTCAAACTTTTTTTTTGGTCAAAATTTTTTCGAAGTTTTTTTTCGGTCAAAATTTTTTTGGTCCCAAAATTTTTCGAACTTTTTTTTGGGTCAAAATTTTTTCGAAGTTTTTTTTCGGTCAAAATTTTTTTGGTCCCAAAATTTTTCGAACTTTTTTTTGGGTCAAAATTTTTTTGGTACCAAAATTTTTCAAACTTTTTTTTGGGTCAAAATTTTTTCGAAGTTTTTTTTTCGGTCAAAATTTTTTTGGCCCCAAAATTTTTCAAACTTTTTTTTTGGTCAAAATTTTTTCGAAGTTTTTTTTTCGGTCAAAATTTTTTTGGTCCCAAATTTTTTCAAACTTTTTTTTTGGTCAAAATTTTTTCGAAGTTTTTTTTCGGTCAAAATTTTTTTGGTCCCAAAATTTTTCAAACTTTTTTTTGGGTCAAAATTTTTTTGGTACCAAAATTTTTCAAACTTTTTTTTAGGTCAAAATTTTTTCGAAGTTTTTTTTTCGGTCAAAATTTTTTTGGTCCCGAAATTTTTCAAACTTTTTTTTTGGTCAAAATTTTTTTGGTCCCAAAATTTTTCAAACTTTTTTTTGGGTCAAAATTTTTTCGAAGTTTTTTTTCGGTCAAAATTTTTTTGGTCCCAAAATTTTTCGAACTTTTTTTTGGGTCAAAATTTTTTTGGTACCAAAATTTTTCAAACTTTTTTTTGGGTCAAAATTTTTTCGAAGTTTTTTTTTCGGTCAAAATTTTTTTGGTCCCAAAATTTTTCAAACTTTTTTTTTGGTCAAAATTTTTTCGAAGTTTTTTTTCGGTCAAAATTTTTTTGGTCCCAAAATTTTTCGAACTTTTTTTTGGGTCAAAATTTTTTTGGTCCCAAAATTTTTCAAACTTTTTTTTTGGTCAAAATTTTTTTGGTCCCAAAATTTTTCAAACTTTTTTTTGGGTCAAATTTTTTTCGAAGTTTTTTTTCGGTCAAAATTTTTTTGGTCCCAAAATTTTTCGAACTTTTTTTTTGGTCAAAATTTTTTTGGTCCCAAAATTTTTCAAACTTTTTTTTGGGTCAAATTTTTTTCGAAGTTTTTTTTCGGTCAAAATTTTTTTGGTCCCAAAATTTTTCGAACTTTTTTTTGGGTCAAAATTTTTTTGGTACCAAAATTTTTCAAACTTTTTTTTGGGTCAAAATTTTTTCGTAGTTTTTTTTTCGGTCAAAATTTTTTTGGTCCCAAAATTTTTCAAACTTTTTTTTTGGTCAAAATTTTTTCGAAGTTTTTTTTCGGTCAAAATTTTTTTGGTCCCAAAATTTTTCTAACTTTTTTTTGGGTCAAAATTTTTTTGGTCCCAAAATTTTTCTAACTTTTTTTTGGCTCAAAATTTTTTTGGGTCAAAAGTTATTTCGAACATTTTTTTTGGGTCAAAATTTTTTTGGTCCCAAAATTTTTCGAACTTTTTTTTGGTCAAAATTTTTTTGGTCCCAAAATTTTTCGAACTTTTTTGGCTCAAAATTTTTTTGGTCCCAAAATTTTTCGATCTTTTTTTTGGCTCAAAATTTTTTCGAAGTTTTTTTTGGGTTCAATATTTTTCGAACTTTTTTTTGGGTCAAAATTTTTTTGGTCCCAAAATTGTTCGACATTTTTTTGGGTCAAAATTTTTTTGGTCGCAAAATTTTTCAAACTTTTTTTTGGGTCAAAATTGTTTTGGTCCCAAAATTTTTCAAACTTTTTTTTGTGTCAAAATGGTTTCAAACTTTTTTTTGGGTCAAAATTTTTTTGGTCCCAAAATATTTCTAACTTTTTTTTGGGTCAAAATTTTTTTGGTCCCAAAATTTTTCTAACTTTTTTTTGGGTCAAATTTTTTTCGAAGTTTTTTTTTCGGTCAAAATTTTTTTGGTCCCAAAATTTTTCAAACTTTTTTTTGGGACAAAATTTTTTCGAAGTTTTTTTTGGTCCCAAAATTTTTCGAACTTTTTTTTGGGTCAAAATTTTTTTGGTCCCAAAATTTTTCAAACTTTTTTTTGGGTCAAAATTGTTTTGGTCCCAAAATTTTTCAAACTTTTTTTTGAGTCAAAATTTTTTCAAACTTTTTTTTGGGTCAAAATTTTTTTGGTCCCAAAATTTTTCAAACTTTTTTTTGGGTCAAAATTTTTTTGGTCCCAAAATTTTTCAAACTTTTTTTTGGGTCAAAATTTTTTCGAAGTTTTTTTTTCGGTCAAAATTTTTTTGGTCCCAAAATTTTTCAAACTTTTTTTGGGTCAAAATTTTTTTGGTCCCAAAATTTTTCAAACTTTTTTTTGGGTCAAAATTTTTTCGAAGTTTTTTTTTCGGTCAAAATTTTTTTGGTCCCAAAATTTTTCAAACTTTTTTTTTGGTCAAAATTTTTTCGAAGTTTTTTTTCGGTCAAAATTTTTTTGGTCCCAAAATTTTTCGAACTTTTTTTTGGGTCAAAATTTTTTTGGTCCCAAAATTTTTCAAACTTTTTTTTGGGTCAAAATTTTTTCGAAGTTTTTTTTTCGGTCAAAATTTTTTCGAAGTTTTTTTTTCGGTCAAAATTTCTTTGGTCCCAAAATTTTTCTAACTTTTTTTTGGGTCAAAATTTTTTCGAAGTTTTTTTTTCGGTCAAAATTTTTTTGGTCCCAAAATTTTTCAAACTTTTTTTTTGGTCAAAATTTTTTCGAAGTTTTTTTTCGGTCAAAATTTTTTTGGTCCCAAAATTTTTCGAACTTTTTTTTGGGTCAAAATTTTTTTGGTCCCAAAATTTTTAAAACTTTGTTTTGGGTCAAAATTTTTTCGAAGTTTTTTTTTGGGTCAAAATTTTTTTGGTCCCAAAATTTTTCAAACTTTTTTTTGGGTCAAAATTTTTTCGATGTTTTTTTTCGATCAAAATTTTTTGGTCCCAAAATTTTTCGAACTTTTTTTTGGGTCAAAATTTTTTTGGTACCAAAATTTTTCAAACTTTTTTTTGGGTCAAAATTTTTTCGAAGTTTTTTTTTCGGTCAAAATTTTTTTGGTCCCAAAATTTTTCAAACTTTTTTTTTGGTCAAAATTTTTTTGGGTCAAAAGTTATTTCGAACATTTTTTTTGGGTCAAAATTTTTTTGGTCCCAAAATTTTTCGAACTTTTTTTTTGGTCAAAATTTTTTTGGTCCCAAAATTTTTCGAACTTTTTTTGGCTCAAAATTTTTTTGGTCCCAAAATTTTTCGATCTTTTTTTTGGCTCAAAATTTTTTCGAAGTTTTTTTTGGGTTCAATATTTTTCGAACTTTTTTTTGGGTCAAAATTTTTTTGGTCCCAAAATTGTTCGACATTTTTTTGGGTCAAAATTTTTTTGGTCGCAAAATTTTTCAAACTTTTTTTTGGGTCAAAATTGTTTTGGTCCCAAAATTTTTCAAACTTTTTTTTGTGTCAAAATGTTTTCAAACTTTTTTTTGGGTCAAAATTTTTTTGGTCCCAAAATATTTCTAACTTTTTTTTGGGTCAAAATTTTTTTGGTCCCAAAATTTTTCTAACTTTTTTTTGGGTCAAATTTTTTTCGAAGTTTTTTTTTCGGTCAAAATTTTTTTGGTCCCAAAATTTTTCAAACTTTTTTTTGGGACAAAATTTTTTCGAAGTTTTTTTTGGTCCCAAAATTTTTCGAACTTTTTTTTTGGGTCAAAATTTTTTTGGTCCCAAAATTTTTCAAACTTTTTTTTGGGTCAAAATTGTTTTGGTCCCAAAATTTTTCAAACTTTTTTTTGAGTCAAAATTTTTTCAAACTTTTTTTTGGGTCAAAATTTTTTTGGTCCCAAAATTTTTCAAACTTTTTTTTGGGTCAAAATTTTTTTGGTCCCAAAATTTTTCAAACTTTTTTTTGGGTCAAAATTTTTTTGAAGTTTTTTTTTCGGTCAAAATTTTTTTGGTCCCAAAATTTTTCAAACTTTTTTTTGGGTCAAAATTTTTTCGAAGTTTTTTTTTCGGTCAAAATTTTTTTGGTCCCAAAATTTTTCAAACTTTTTTTTTGGTCAAAATTTTTTCGAAGTTTTTTTTCGGTCAAAATTTTTTTGGTCCCAAAATTTTTCGAACTTTTTTTTGGGTCAAAATTTTTTTGGTCCCAAAATTTTTCAAACTTTTTTTTGGGTCAAAATTTTTTCGAAGTTTTTTTTTCGGTCAAAATTTTTTCGAAGTTTTTTTTTCGGTCAAAATTTATTTGGTCCCAAAATTTTTCTAACTTTTTTTTGGGTCAAAATTTTTTCGAAGTTTTTTTTTCGGTCAAAATTTTTTTGGTCCCAAAATTTTTCAAACTTTTTTTTTGGTCAAAATTTTTTCGAAGTTTTTTTTCGGTCAAAATTTTTTTGGTCCCAATATTTTTCGAACTTTTTTTTGGGTCAAAATTTTTTTGGTCCCAAAATTTTTAAAACTTTGTTTTGGGTCAAAATTTTTTCGAAGTTTTTTTTTGGGTCAAAATTTTTTTGGTCCCAAAATTTTTCAAACTTTTTTTTGGGTCAAAATTTTTTCGAAGTTTTTTTTCGATCAAAATTTTTTGGTCCCAAAATTTTTCGAACTTTTTTTTGGGTAAAAATTTTTTTGGTACCAAAATTTTTCAAACTTTTTTTTGGGTCAAAATTTTTTCGAAGTTTTTTTTTCGGTCAAAATTTTTTTGGTCCCAAAATTTTTCAAACTTTTTTTTTGGTCAAAATTTTTTCGAAGTTTTTTTTCGGTCAAAATTTTTTTGGTCCCAAAATTTTTCTAACTTTTTTTTGGCTCAAAATTTTTTTGGGTCAAAAGTTATTTCGAACATTTTTTTTCGGTCAAAATTTTTTCGGTCCCAAAATTTTTCGAACTTTTTTTTTGGTCAAAATTTTTTTGGTCCCAAAATTTTTCGAACTTTTTTTGGCTCAAAATTTTTTTGGTCCCAAAATTTTTCGATCTTTTTTTTGGCTCAAAATTTTTTCGAAGTTTTTTTTGGGTTCAATATTTTTCGAACTTTTTTTTGGGTCAAAATTTTTTTGGTCCCAAAATTGTTCGACATTTTTTTGGGTCAAAATTTTTTTGGTCGCAAAATTTTTCAAACTTTTTTTTGGGTCAAAATTGTTTTGGTCCCAAAATTTTTCAAACTTTTTTTTGTGTCAAAATGTTTTCAAACTTTTTTTTGGGTCAAAATTTTTTTGGTCCCAAAATATTTCTAACTTTTTTTTGGGTCAAAATTTTTTTGGTCCCAAAATTTTTCTAACTTTTTTTTGGTCCCAAAATTTTTCGAACTTTTTTTTTGGGTCAAAATTTTTTTGGTCCCAAAATTTTTCAAACTTTTTTTTGGGTCAAAATTGTTTTGGTCCCAAAATTTTTCAAACTTTTTTTTGAGTCAAAATTTTTTCAAACTTTTTTTTGGGTCAAAATTTTTTTGGTCCCAAAATTTTTCAAACTTTTTTTTGGGTCAAAATTTTTTTGGTCCCAAAATTTTTCAAACTTTTTTTTGGGTCAAAATTTTTTCGAAGTTTTTTTTTCGGTCAAAATTTTTTTGGTCCCAAAATTTTTCAAACTTTTTTTTGGGTCAAAATTTTTTTGGTCCCAAAATTTTTCAAACTTTTTTTTGGGTCAAAATTTTTTCGAAGTTTTTTTTTCGGTCAAAATTTTTTTGGTCCCAAAATTTTTCAAACTTTTTTTTTGGTCAAAATTTTTTCGAAGTTTTTTTTCGGTCAAAATTTTTTTGGTCCCAAAATTTTTCGAACTTTTTTTTGGGTCAAAATTTTTTTGGTCCCAAAATTTTTCAAACTTTTTTTTGGGTCAAAATTTTTTCGAAGTTTTTTTTTCGGTCAAAATTTTTTCGAAGTTTTTTTTTCGGTCAAAATTTCTTTGGTCCCAAAATTTTTCTAACTTTTTTTTGGGTCAAAATTTTTTCGAAGTTTTTTTTTCGGTCAAAATTTTTTTGGTCCCAAAATTTTTCAAACTTTTTTTTTGGTCAAAATTTTTTCGAAGTTTTTTTTCGGTCAAAATTTTTTTGGTCCCAAAATTTTTCGAACTTTTTTTTGGGTCAAAATTTTTTTGGTCCCAAAATTTTTAAAACTTTTTTTTGGGTCAAAATTTTTTCGAAGTTTTTTTTTGGGTCAAAATTTTTTTGGTCCCAAAATTTTTCAAACTTTTTTTTTGGGTCAAAATTTTTTCGAAGTTTTTTTTTCGGTCAAAATTTTTTCGAAGTTTTTTTTTCGGTCAAAATTTCTTTGGTCCCAACATTTTTCTAACTTTTTTTTGGGTCAAAATTTTTTCGAAGTTTTTTTTTCGGTCAAAATTTTTTTGGTCCCAAAATTTTTCAAACTTTTTTTTTGGTCAAAATTTTTTCGAAGTTTTTTTTCGGTCAAAATTTTTTTGGTCCCAAAATTTTTCGAACTTTTTTTTGGGTCAAAATTTTTTTGGTCCCAAAATTTTTAAAACTTTTTTTTGGGTCAAAATTTTTTCGAAGTTTTTTTTTGGGTCAAAATTTTTTTGGTCCCAAAATTTTTCAAACTTTTTTTTGGGTCAAAATTTTTTCGAAGTTTTTTTTCGATCAAAATTTTTTTGGTCCCAAAATTTTTCGAACTTTTTTTTGGGTAAAAATTTTTTTGGTACCAAAATTTTTCAAACTTTTTTTTGGGTCAAAATTTTTTCGAAGTTTTTTTTTTGGTCAAAATTTTTTCGAAGTTTTTTTTCGGTCAAAATTTTTTTGGTCCCAAAATTTTTCTAACTTTTTTTTGGCTCAAAATTTTTTTGGGTCAAAAGTTTTTTCGAACATTTTTTTTGGGTCAAAATTTTTTTGGTCCCAAAATTTTTCAAACTTTTTTTTGGGTCAAAATTTTTTCGAAATTTTTTTTTCGGTCAAAATTTTTTCGAAGTTTTTTTTTCGGTCAAAATTTCTTTGGTCCCAAAATTTTTCTAACTTTTTTTTGGGTCAAAATTTTTTCGAAGTTTTTTTTTCGGTCAAAATTTTTTTGGTCCCAAAATTTTTCAAACTTTTTTTTTGGTCAAAATTTTTTCGAAGTTTTTTTTCGGTCAAAATTTTTTTGGTCCCAAAATTTTTCGAACTTTTTTTTGGGTCAAAATTTTTTTGGTCCCAAAATTTTTAAAACTTTTTTTTGGGTCAAAATTTTTTCGAAGTTTTTTTTTGGGTCAAAATTTTTTTGGTCCCAAAATTTTTCAAACTTTTTTTTGGGTCAAAATTTTTTCGAAGTTTTTTTTCGATCAAAATTTTTTTGGTCCCAAAATTTTTCGAACTTTTTTTTGGGTAAAAATTTTTTTGGTACCAAAATTTTTCAAACTTTTTTTTGGGTCAAAATTTTTTCGAAGTTTTTTTTTCGGTCAAAATTTTTTTGGTCCCAAAATTTTTCGAACTTTTTTTTGGGTAAAAATTTTTTTGGTACCAAAATTTTTCAAACTTTTTTTTGGGTCAAAATTTTTTCGAAGTTTTTTTTTCGGTCAAAATATTTTTGATCCCAAAATTTTTCAAACTTTTTTTTTGGTCAAAATTTTTTCGAAGTTTTTTTTCGGTCAAAATTTTTTTGGTCCCAAAATTTTTCTAACTTTTTTTTGGCTCAAAATTTTTTTGGGTCAAAAGTTATTTCGAACATTTTTTTTGGGTCAAAATTTTTTTGGTACCAAAATTTTTCGAACTTTTTTTTGGGTCAAAATTTTTTCGAAGTTTTTTTTTCGGTCAAAATTTTTTTGGTCCCAAAATTTTTCAAACTTTTTTTTGGGTCAAAATTTTTTTGGTCCCAAAATTTTTCAAACTTTTTTTTGGGTCAAAATTTTTTCGAAGTTTTTTTTTCGGTCAAAATTTTTTTGGTCCCAAAATTTTTCAAACTTTTTTTTTGGTCAAAATTTTTTCGAAGTTTTTTTTCGGTCAAAATTTTTTTGGTCCCAAAATTTTTCGAACTTTTTTTTGGGTCAAAATTTTTTTGGTCCCAAAATTTTTCAAACTTTTTTTTGGGTCAAAATTTTTTCGAAGTTTTTTTTTCGGTCAAAATTTTTTCGAAGTTTTTTTTTCGGTCAAAATTTCTTTGGTCCCAAAATTTTTCTAACTTTTTTTTGGGTCAAAATTTTTTCAAAGTTTTTTTTTCGGTCAAAATTTTTTTGGTCCCAAAATTTTTCAAACTTTTTTTTTGGTCAAAATTTTTTCGAAAATTTTTTCGGTCAAAATTTTTTTGGTCCCAAAATTTTTCGAACTTTTTTTTGGGTCAAAATTTTTTTGGTCCCAAAATTTTTAAAACTTTTTTTTGGGTCAAAATTTTTTCGAAGTTTTTTTTTGGGTCAAAATTTTTTTGGTCCCAAAATTTTTCAAACTTTTTTTTTGGGTCAAAATTTTTTCGAAGTTTTTTTTTCGGTCAAAATTTTTTCGAAGTTTTTTTTTCGGTCAAAATTTCTTTGGTCCCAAAATTTTTCTAACTTTTTTTTGGGTCAAAATTTTTTCGAAGTTTTTTTTTCGGTCAAAATTTTTTTGGTCCCAAAATTTTTCAAACTTTTTTTTGGGTCAAAATTTTTTTGGTCCCAAAATTTTTAAAACTTTTTTTTGGGTCAAAATTTTTTTGGTCCCAAAATTTTTAAAACTTTTTTTTGGGTCAAAATTTTTTTGGTCCCAAAATTTTTCAAACTTTTTTTTGGGTCAAAATTTTTTCGAAGTTTTTTTTTCGGTCAAAATTTTTTCGAAGTTTTTTTTTCGGTCAAAATTTCTTTGGTCCCAAAATTTTTCTAACTTTTTTTTGGGTCAAAATTTTTTCAAAGTTTTTTTTTCGGTCAAAATTTTTTTGGTCCCAAAATTTTTCAAACTTTTTTTTTGGTCAAAATTTTTTCGAAGTTTTTTTTCGGTCAAAATTTTTTTGGTCCCAAAATTTTTCGAACTTTTTTTTGGGTCAAAATTTTTTTGGTCCCAAAATTTTTAAAACTTTTTTTTGGGTCAAAATTTTTTCGAAGTTTTTTTTTGGGTCAAAATTTTTTTGGTCCCAAAATTTTTCAAACTTTTTTTTTGGGTCAAAATTTTTTCGAAGTTTTTTTTTCGGTCAAAATTTTTTCGAAGTTTTTTTTTCGGTCAAAATTTCTTTGGTCCCAAAATTTTTCTAACTTTTTTTTGGGTCAAAATTTTTTCGAAGTTTTTTTTTCGGTCAAAATTTTTTTGGTCCCAAAATTTTTCAAACTTTTTTTTGGGTCAAAATTTTTTTGGTCCCAAAATTTTTAAAACTTTTTTTTGGGTCAAAATTTTTTTGGTCCCAAAATTTTTAAAACTTTTTTTTGGGTCAAAATTTTTTCGAAGTTTTTTTTTGGGTCAAAATTTTTTTGGTCCCAAAATTTTTCAAACTTTTTTTTGGGTCAAAATTTTTTCGAAGTTTTTTTTCGATCAAAATTTTTTTGGTCCCAAAATTTTTCGAACTTTTTTTTGGGTAAAAATTTTTTTGGTACCAAAATTTTTCAAACTTTTTTTTGGGTCAAAATTTTTTCGAAGTTTTTTTTTTGGTCAAAATTTTTTCGAAGTTTTTTTTCGGTCAAAATTTTTTTGGTCCCAAAATTTTTCTAACTTTTTTTTGGCTCAAAATTTTTTTGGGTCAAAAGTTATTTCGAACATTTTTTTTGGGTCAAAATTTTTTTGGTCCCAAAATTTTTCAAACTTTTTTTTTGGTCAAAATTTTTTCGAAGTTTTTTTTCGGTCAAAATTTTTTTGGTCCCAAAATTTTTCGAACTTTTTTTTGGGTCAAAATTTTTTTGGTCCCAAAATTTTTCAAACTTTTTTTTGGGTCAAAATTTTTTCGAAGTTTTTTTTTCGGTCAAAATTTTTTCGAAGTTTTTTTTTCGGTCAAAATTTCTTTGGTCCCAAAATTTTTCTAACTTTTTTTTGGGTCAAAATTTTTTCGAAGTTTTTTTTTCGGTCAAAATTTTTTTGGTCCCAAAATTTTTCGAACTTTTTTTTGGGTCAAAATTTTTTTGGTCCCAAAATTTTTAAAACTTTTTTTTGGGTCAAAATTTTTTCGAAGTTTTTTTTTGGGTCAAAATTTTTTTGGTCCCAAAATTTTTCAAACTTTTTTTTGGGTCAAAATTTTTTCGAAGTTTTTTTTCGATCAAAATTTTTTTGGTCCCAAAATTTTTCGAACTTTTTTTTGGGTAAAAATTTTTTTGGTACCAAAATTTTTCAAACTTTTTTTTGGGTCAAAATTTTTTCGAAGTTTTTTTTTCGGTCAAAATTTTTTTGGTCCCAAAATTTTTCGAACTTTTTTTTTGGGTAAAAATTTTTTTGGTACCAAAATTTTTCAAACTTTTTTTTGGGTCAAAATTTTTTCGAAGTTTTTTTTACGGTCAAAATATTTTTGATCCCAAAATTTTTCAAACTTTTTTTTTGGTCAAAATTTTTTCGAAGTTTTTTTTCGGTCAAAATTTTTTTGGTCCCAAAATTTTTCTAACTTTTTTTTGGCTCAAAATTTTTTTGGGTCAAAAGTTATTTCGAACATTTTTTTTGGGTCAAAATTTTTTTGGTCCCAAAATTTTTCGAACTTTTTTTTTGGTCAAAATTTTTTTGGTCCCAAAATTTTTCGAACTTTTTTTGGCTCAAAATTTTTTTGGGTTCAATATTTTTCGAACTTTTTTTTGGGTCAAAATTTTTTTGGTCCCAAAATTGTTCGACATTTTTTTGGGTCAAAATTTTTTTGGTCGCAAAATTTTTCAAACTTTTTTTTGGGTCAAAATTGTTTTGGTCCCAAAATTTTTCAAACTTTTTTTTGTGTCAAAATGTTTTCAAACTTTTTTTTGGGTCAAAATTTTTTTGGTCCCAAAATATTTCTAACTTTTTTTTGGGTCAAAATTTTTTTGGTCCCAAAATTTTTCTAACTTTTTTTTGGGTCAAATTTTTTTCGAAGTTTTTTTTTTCGGTCAAAATTTTTTTGGTCCCAAAATTTTTCAAACTTTTTTTTGGGACAAAATTTTTTCGAAGTTTTTTTTGGTCCCAAAATTTTTCGAACTTTTTTTTGGGTCAAAATTTTTTTGGTCCCAAAATTTTTCAAACTTTTTTTTGGGTCAAAATTGTTTTGGTCCCAAAATTTTTCAAACTTTTTTTTGAGTCAAAATTTTTTCAAACTTTTTTTTGGGTCAAAATTTTTTTGGTCCCAAAATTTTTCAAACTTTTTTTTGGGTCAAAATTTTTTCGAAGTTTTTTTTCGGTCAAAATTTTTTTGGTCCCAAAATTTTTCGAACTTTTTTTTGGGTCAAAATTTTTTTGGTACCAAAATTTTTCAAACTTTTTTTTAGGTCAAAATTTTTTCGAAGTTTTTTTTCGGTCAAAATTTTTTTGGTCCCAAAATTTTTCTAACTTTTTTTTGGCTCAAAATTTTTTTGGGTCAAAAGCTTTTTCGAACATTTTTTTTGGGTCAAATTTTTTTTGGTCCCAAAATTTTTCGAACTTTTTTTTTGGTCAAAATTTTTTTGGTCCCAAAATTTTTCGATCTTTTTTTTGGCTCAAAATTTTTTCGAAGTTTTTTTTGGGTTCAATATTTTTCGAACTTTTTTTTGGGTCAAAATTTTTTTGGTCCCAAAATTTTTCGACATTTCTTTGGGTCAAAATTTTTTTGGTCGCAAAATTTTTCAAACTTTTTTTTGGGTCAAAATTGTTTTGGTCCCAAAATTTTTCAAACTTTTTTTTGTGTCAAAATGTTTTCAAACTTTTTTTTGGGTCAAAGTTTTTTTGGTCCCAAAATTTTTCGAACTTTTTTTTGGGTCAAAATTGTTTTGGTCCCAAAATTTTTCAAACTTTTTTTTCGGTCAAAATTTTTTCAAACTTTTTTTTGGGTCAAAATTTTTTTGGTCCCAAAATTTTTCAAACTTTTTTTTGGGTCAAAATTTTTTTGGTCCCAAAATTTTTCAAACTTTTTTTTCGGTCAAAATTTTTTTGGTCCCAAAATTTTCCGAACTTTTTTTTGGGTCAAAATTTTTTTGGTCCCAAAATTTTTCAAACTTTTTTTTGGGTCAAAATTTTTTCGATGTTTTTTTTTCGGTCAAAATTTTTTTGGTCTCAAAATTTTTCGAACTTTTTTTTGGGTCAAAATTTTTTTGGTACCAAAATTTTTCAAACTTTTTTTTGGGTCAAAATTTTTTTAGTCCCAAAATTTTTCGAAATTTTTTTTGGGTCAAAATTTTTTTGGTCCCAAATTTTTCGAACTTTTTTTTTGGTCAAAATTTTTTCAAACTTTTTTTTCGGTCAAAATTTTTTTGATCCCAAAATATTTCTAACTTTTTTTTGGGTCAAAATTTTTTTGGTCCCAAAATTTTTCAAACTGTTTTTTGGGTCAAAATTTTTTCGAAGTTTTTTTTTCGGTCAAAATTTTTTTGGTCCCAAAATTTTTCAAACCTTTTTTTGGGTCAAAATTGTTTTGGTCCCAAAATTTTTCAAACTTTTTTTTGAGTCAAAATTTTTTCAAACTTTTTTTTGGGTCAAAATTTTTTTGGTCCCAGAATTTTTCAAACTTTTTTTTGGGTCAAAATTTTTTCGAAGTTTTTTTTTCGGTCAAAATTTTTTTGGTCCCAAAATTTTTCAAACTTTTTTTTTGGTCAAAATTTTCTCGAAGTTTTGTTTCGGTCAAAATTTTTTTGGTCCCAAAATTTTTCGAACTTTTTTTTGGGTCAAAATTTTTTTGGTCCCAAAATTTTTCAAACTTTTTTTTGGCTCAAAATTTTTTCGAAGTTTTTTTTTGGGTCAAAATTTTTTTGGTCCCAAAATTTTTCGAACTTTTTTTTGGGTCAAAATTTTTTTGGTACCAAAATTTTTCAAACTTTTTTTTGGGTCAAAATTTTTTTAGTCCCAAAATTTTTCGAAATTTTTTTTGGGTCAAAATTTTTTTGGTCCCAAAATTTTTCGAACTTTTTTTTTGGTCAAAATTTTTTCGAAGTTTTTTTTCGGTCCAAATTTTTTTGGTCCCAAAATATTTCTAACTTTTTTTTGGGTCAAAATTTTTTTGGTCCCAAAATTTTTCTAACTTTTTTTTGGGTCAAAATTTTTTCGAAGTTTTTTTTTCGGTCAAAATTTTTTTGGTACCAAAATTTTTCAAACTTTTTTTTGGGACAAAATTTTTTCGAAGTTTTTTTTCGGTCAAAATTTTTTTGGTCCCAAAATTTTTCAAACTTTTTTTTGGGTCAAAATTGTTTTGGTCCCAAAATTTTTCAAACTTTTTTTTGAGTCAAAATTTTTTCAAACTTTTTTTTGGGTCAAAATTTTTTTGGTCCCAAAATTTTTCAAACTTTTTTTTGGGTCAAAATTTTTTCGAAGTTTTTTTTCGGTCAAAATTTTTTTGGTCCCAAAATTTTTCAAACTTTTTTTTTGGTCAAAATTTTTTCGAAGTTTTTTTCGGTCAAAATTTTTTTGGTCCCAAAATTTTTCTAACTTTTTTTTGGCTCAAAATTTTTTTGGGTCAAAAGTTTTTTCGAACATTTTTTTTGGGTCAAATTTTTTTTGGTCCCAAAATTTTTCGAACTTTTTTTTTGGTCAAAATTTTTTTGGTCCCAAAATTTTTCGATCTTTTTTTTGGCTCAAAATTTTTTCGAAGTTTTTTTTGGGTTCAATATTTTTCGAACTTTTTTTTGGGTCAAAATTTTTTTGGTCCCAAAATTTTTCGACATTTCTTTGGGTCAAAATTTTTTTGGTCGCAAAATTTTTCAAACTTTTTTTTCGGTCAAAATTTTTTCAAACTTTTTTTTGGGTCAAAATTTTTTTGGTCCCAAAATTTTTCAAACTTTTTTTTGGGTCAAAATTTTTTTGGTCCCAAAATTTTTCAAACATTTTTTTCGGTCAAAATTTTTTTGGTCCCAAAATTTTCCGAACTTTTTTTTGGGTCAAAATTTTTTTGGTCCCAAAATTTTTCAAACTTTTTTTTGGGTCAAAATTTTTTCGAAGTTTTTTTTTCGGTCAAAATTTTTTTGGTACCAAAATTTTTCAAACTTTTTTTTGGGACAAAATTTTTTCGAAGTTTTTTTTCGGTTAAAATTTTTTTGGTCCCAAAATTTTTCAAACTTTTTTTTGGGTCAAAATTGTTTTGGTCCCAAAATTTTTCAAACTTTTTTTTGAGTCAAAATTTTTTCAAACTTTTTTTTGGGTCAAAATTTTTTTGGTCCCAAAATTTTTCAAACTTTTTTTTGGGTCAAAATTTTTTCGAAGTTTTTTTTCGGTCAAAATTTTTTTGGTCCCAAAATTTTTCGAACTTTTTTTTGGGTCAAAATTTTTTTGGTACCAAAATTTTTCAAACTTTTTTTTAGGTCAAAATTTTTTCGAAGTTTTTTTTTCGGTCAAAATTTTTTTGGTCCCAAAATTTTTCAAACTTTTTTTTTGGTCAAAATTTTTTCGAAGTTTTTTTTCGGTCAAAATTTTTTTGGTCCCAAAATTTTTCTAACTTTTTTTTGGCTCAAAATTTTTTTGGGTCAAAAGTTTTTTCGAACATTTTTTTTGGGTCAAATTTTTTTTGGTCCCAAAATTTTTCGAACTTTTTTTTTGGTCAAAATTTTTTTGGTCCCAAAATTTTTCGATCTTTTTTTTGGCTCAAAATTTTTTCGAAGTTTTTTTTGGGTTCAATATTTTTCGAACTTTTTTTTGGGTCAAAATTTTTTTGGTCCCAAAATTTTTCGACATTTCTTTGGGTCAAAATTTTTTTGGTCGCAAAATTTTTCAAACTTTTTTTTGGGTCAAAATTGTTTTGGTCCCAAAATTTTTCAAACTTTTTTTTGTGTCAAAATGTTTTCAAACTTTTTTTTGGGTCAAAATTTTTTTGATCCCAAAATATTTCTAACTTTTTTTTGGGTCAAAATTTTTTTGGTCCCAAAATTTTTCAAACTTTTTTTTGGGTCAAAATTTTTTCGAAGTTTTTTTTTCGGTCAAAATTTTTTTGGTCCCAAAATTTTTCAAACTTTTTTTTGGGTCAAAATTTTTTCGAAGTTTTTTTTCGGTCAAAGTTTTTTTGGTCCCAAAATTTTTCGAACTTTTTTTTGGGTCAAAATTTTTTTGGTCCCAAAATTTTTCAAACTTTTTTTTGGGTCAAAATTGTTTTGGTCCCAAAATTTTTCAAACTTTTTTTTCGGTCAAAATTTTTTCAAACTTTTTTTTGGGTCAAAATTTTTTTGGTCCCAAAATTTTTCAAACTTTTTTTTGGGTCAAAATTTTTTTGGTCCCAAAATTTTTCAAACATTTTTTTCGGTCAAAATTTTTTTGGTCCCAAAATTTTCCGAACTTTTTTTTGGGTCAAAATTTTTTTGGTCCCAAAATTTTTCAAACTTTTTTTTGGGTCAAAATTTTTTCGAAGTTTTTTTTTCGGTCAAAATTTTTTTGGTCCCAAAATTTTTCGAACTTTTTTTTGGGTCAAAATTTTTTTGGTACCAAAATTTTTCAAACTTTTTTTTGGGTCAAAATTTTTTTAGTCCCAAAATTTTTCGAAATTTTTTTTGGGTCAAAATTTTTTTGGTCCCAAAATTTTTCTAACTTTTTTTTTGGGTCAAAATTGTTTTGGTCCCAAAATTTTTCAAACTTTTTTTTCGGTCAAAATTTTTTCAAACTTTTTTTTGGGTCAAAATTTTTTTGGTCCCAAAATTTTTCAAACTTTTTTTTGGGTCAAATATTTTTTGGTCCCAAAATTTTTCAAACTTTTTTTTCGGTCAAAATTTTTTTGGTCCCAAAATTTTCCGAACTTTTTTTTGGCTCAAAATTTTTTTGGTCCCAAAATTTTTCAAACTTTTTTTTGGGTCAAAATTTTTTCGAAGTTTTTTTTTCGGTCAAAATTTTTTTGGTCCCAAAATTTTTCGAAATTTTTTTTGGGTCAAAATTTTTTTAGTCCCAAAATTTTTCGAAATTTTTTTTGGGTCAAAATTTTTTTGGTCCCAAATTTTTCGAACTTTTTTTTTGGTCAAAATTTTTTCGAAGTTTTTTTTCGGTCAAAATTTTTTTGGTCCCAAAATATTTCTAACTTTTTTTTGGGTCAAAATTTTTTTGGTCCCAAAATTTTTCTAACTTTTTTTTGGGTCAAAATTTTTTCGAAGTTTTTTTTTCGGTCAAAATTTTTTTGGTCCCAAAATTTTTCAAACTTTTTTTTGGGTCAAAATTGTTTTGGTCCCAAAATTTTTCAAACTTTTTTTTGAGTCAAAATTTTTTCAAACTTTTTTTTGGGTCAAAATTTTTTTGGTCCCAGAATTTTTCAAACTTTTTTTTGGGTCAAAATTTTTTCGAAGTTTTTTTTTCGGTCAAAATTTTTTTGGTCCCAAATTTTTCGAACTTTTTTTTTGGTCAAAATTTTTTCGAAGTTTTTTTTCGGTCAAAATTTTTTTGGTCCCAAAATATTTCTAACTTTTTTTGGGTCAAAATTTTTTTGGTCCCAAAATTTTTCTAACTTTTTTTTGGGTCAAAATTTTTTCGAAGTTTTTTTTTCGGTCAAAATTTTTTTGGTCCCAAAATTTTTCAAACTTTTTTTTGGGTCAAAATTGTTTTGGTCCCAAAATTTTTCAAACTTTTTTTTGAGTCAAAATTTTTTCAAACTTTTTTTTGGGTCAAAATTTTTTTGGTCCCAGAATTTTTCAAACTTTTTTTTGGTCAAAATTTTTTCGAAGTTTTTTTTTCGGTCAAAATTTTTTTGGTCCCAAAATTTTTCAAACTTTTTTTTTGGTCAAAAGTTTCTCGAAGTTTTTTTTCGGTCAAAATTTTTTTGGTCCCAAAATTTTTCGAACTTTTTTTTGGGTCAAAATTTTTTTGGTCCCAAAATTTTTCAAACTTTTTTTTGGCTCAAAATTTTTTCGAAGTTTTTTTTTGGGTCAAAATTTTTTTGGTCCCAAAGTTTTTCGAACTTTTTTTTGGGTCAAAATTTTTTTGGTACCAAAATTTTTCAAACTTTTTTTTGGGTCAAAATTTTTTTAGTCCCAAAATTTTTCGAAATTTTTTTTTGGTCAAAATTTTTTTGATCCCAAAATTTTTCGAACTTTTTTTTTGGTCAAAATTTTTTCGAAGTTTTTTTTTCGGTCAAAATTTTTTTGGTCCCAAAATTTTTCAAACTTTTTTTTGGGTCAAAATTGTTTTGGTCCCAAAATTTTTCAAACTTTTTTTTGAGTCAAAATTTTTTCAAACTTTTTTTTGGGTCAAAATTTTTTTGGTCCCAGAATTTTTCAAACTTTTTTTTGGGTCAAAATTTTTTCGAAGTTTTTTTTTCGGTCAAAATTTTTTTGGTCCCAAATATTTCGAACTTTTTTTTTGGTCAAAATTTTTTCGAAGTTTTTTTTCGGTCAAAATTTTTTTGGTCCCAAAATATTTCTAACTTTTTTTTGGGTCAAAATTTTTTTGGTCCCAAAATTTTTCTAACTTTTTTTTGGGTCAAAATTTTTTCGAAGTTTTTTTTTCGGTCAAAATTTTTTTGGTCCCAAAATTTTTCAAACTTTTTTTTGGGTCAAAATTGTTTTGGTCCCAAAATTTTTCAAACTTTTTTTTGAGTCAAAATTTTTTCAAACTTTTTTTTGGGTCAAAATTTTTTTGGTCCCAGAATTTTTCAAACTTTTTTTTGGGTCAAAATTTTTTCGAAGTTTTTTTTTCGGTCAAAATTTTTTTGGTCCCAAATTTTTCGAACTTTTTTTTTGGTCAAAATTTTTTCGAAGTTTTTTTTCGGTCAAAATTTTTTTGGTCCCAAAATATTTCTAACTTTTTTTTGGGTCAAAATTTTTTTGGTCCCAAAATTTTTCTAACTTTTTTTTGGGTCAAAATTTTTTCGAAGTTTTTTTTTCGGTCAAAATTTTTTTGGTCCCAAAATTTTTCAAACTTTTTTTTGTGTCAAAATTGTTTTGGTCCCAAAATTTTTCAAACTTTTTTTTGAGTCAAAATTTTTTCAAACTTTTTTTTGGGTCAAAATTTTTTTGGTCCCAGAATTTTTCAAACTTTTTTTTGGGTCAAAATTTTTTCGAAGTTTTTTTTTCGGTCAAAATTTTTTTGGTCCCGAAATTTTTCAAACTTTTTTTTTCGTCAAAAGTTTCTCGAAGTTTTTTTTCGGTCAAAATTTTTTTGGTCCCAAAATTTTTCGAACTTTTTTTTGGGTCAAAATTTTTTTGGTCCCAAAATTTTTCAAACTTTTTTTTGGCTCAAAATTTTTTCGAAGTTTTTTTTTGGGTCAAAATTTTTTTGGTCCCAAAGTTTTTCGAACTTTTTTTTGGGTCAAAATTTTTTTGGTACCAAAATTTTTCAAACTTTTTTTTGGGTCAAAATTTTTTTAGTCCCAAAATTTTTCGAAATTTTTTTTTGGTCAAAATTTTTTTGATCCCAAAATTTTTCGAACTTTTTTTTTGGTCAAAATTTTTTCGAAGTTTTTTTTTCGGTCAAAATTTTTTTGGTCCCAAAATTTTTCAAACTTTTTTTTGGGTCAAAATTGTTTTGGTCCCAAAATTTTTCAAACTTTTTTTTGAGTCAAAATTTTTTCAAACTTTTTTTTGGGTCAAAATTTTTTTGGTCCCAGAATTTTTCAAACTTTTTTTTGGGTCAAAATTTTTTCGAAGTTTTTTTTTCGGTCAAAATTTTTTTGGTCCCAAATATTTCGAACTTTTTTTTTGGTCAAAATTTTTTCGAAGTTTTTTTTCGGTCAAAATTTTTTTGGTCCCAAAATATTTCTAACTTTTTTTTGGGTCAAAATTTTTTTGGTCCCAAAATTTTTCTAACTTTTTTTTGGGTCAAAATTTTTTCGAAGTTTTTTTTTCGGTCAAAATTTTTTTGGTCCCAAAATTTTTCAAACTTTTTTTTGGGTCAAAATTGTTTTGGTCCCAAAATTTTTCAAACTTTTTTTTGAGTCAAAATTTTTTCAAACTTTTTTTTGGGTCAAAATTTTTTTGGTCCCAGAATTTTCCAACTTTTTTTTGGGTCAAAATTTTTTCGAAGTTTTTTTTTCGGTCAAAATTTTTTTGGTCCCAAAATTTTTCAAACTTTTTTTTGGGTCAAAATTTTTTTGGTCCCAAAATTTTTCAAACTTTTTTTTGGGTCAAAATTTTTTCGAAGTTTTTTTTTGGGTCAAAATTTTTTTGGTCCCAGAATTTTTCAAACTTTTTTTTGGGTCAAAATTTTTTCGAAGTTTTTTTTTCGGTCAAAATTTTTTTGGTCCCAAAATTTTTCAAACTTTTTTTTTGGTCAAAAGTTTCTCGAAGTTTTTTTTCGGTCAAAATTTTTTTGGTCCCAAAATTTTTCGAACTTTTTTTTGGGTCAAAATTTTTTTGGTCCCAAAATTTTTCAAACTTTTTTTTGGCTCAAAATTTTTTCGAAGTTTTTTTTTGGGTCAAAATTTTTTTGGTACCAAAATTTTTCAAACTTTTTTTGGGTCAAAATTTTTTTAGTCCCAAAATTTTTCGAAATTTTTTTTGGGTCAAAATTTTTTTAGTCCCAAAATTTTTCGAAATTTTTTTTGGGTCAAAATTTTTTTGGTCCCAAAATTTTTCTAACTTTTTTTTGGGTCAAAATTTTTTCGAAGTTTTTTTTTCGGTCAAAATTTTTTTGGTCCCAAAATTTGTCAAACTTTTTTTTGGGACAAAATTTTTTCGAAGTTTTTTTACGGTCAAAATTTTTTTGGTCAAAAAATTTTTCAAACTTTTTTTTGGGTCAAAATTGTTTTGGTCCCAAAATTTTTCAAACTTTTTTTTTGAGTCAAAATTTTTTCAAACTTTTTTTTGGGTCAAAATTTTTTTGGTCCCAAAATTTTTCAAACTTTTTTTTGGGTCAAAATTTTTTTGGTCCCAGAATTTTTCAAACTTTTTTTTGGGTCAAAATTTTTTTGGTCCCAAAATTTTTCGAACTTTTTTTTTGGTCAAAATTTTTTCGAAGTTTTTTTTCGGTCAAAATTTTTTTGGTCCCAAAAGTTTTCTAACTTTTTTTTTGGGTCAAAATTTTTTTGGTCCCAAAATTTTTCAAACTTTTTTTTGGGACAAAATTTTTTCGAAGTTTTTTTTCGGTCAAAATTTTTTTGGTCCCAAAATGTTTCAAACTTTTTTTTGGGTCAAAATTGTTTTGGTCCCAAAATTTTTCAAACTTTTTTTTGAGTCAAAATTTTTTCAAACTTTTTTTTGGGTCAAAATTTTTTTGGTCCCAAAATTTTTCAAACTTTTTTTTGGGTCAAAATTTTTTTGGTCCCAGAATTTTTCAAACTTTTTTTGGGTCAAAATTTTTTCGAAGTTTTTTTTTCGGTCAAAATTTTTTTGGTCCCAAAATTTTTCAAACTTTTTTTTTGGTCAAAAGTTTCTCGAAGTTTTTTTTCGGTCAAAATTTTTTTGGTCCCAAAATTTTTCGAACTTTTTTTTGGGTCAAAATTTTTTTGGTCCCAAAATTTTTCAAACTTTTTTTTGGCTCAAAATTTTTTCGAAGTTTTTTTTTGGGTCAAAATTTTTTTGGTACCAAAATTTTTCAAACTTTTTTTGGGTCAAAATTTTTTTAGTCCCAAAATTTTTCGAAATTTTTTTTGGGTCAAAATTTTTTTGATCCCAAAATTTTTCGAACTTTTTTTTTGGTCAAAATTTTTTCGAAGTTTTTTTTCGGTCAAAATTTTTTTGGTCCCAAAATATTTCTAACTTTTTTTTGGGTCAAAATTTTTTTGGTCCCAAAATTTTTCTAACTTTTTTTTGGGTCAAAATTTTTTTGGTCCCAGAATTTTTCAAACTTTTTTTTGGGTCAAAATTTTTTTGGTCCCAAAATTTTTCGAACTTTTTTTTTGGTCAAAATTTTTTCGAAGTTTTTTTTCGGTCAAAATTTTTTTGGTCCCAAAATATTTCTAACTTTTTTTTTGGGTCAAAATTTTTTTGGTCCCAAAATTTTTCGAACTTTTTTTTTGGTCAAAATTTTTTCGAAGTTTTTTTTTGGTCAAAATTTTTTTGGTCCCAAAATTTTTCAAACTTTTTTTTGGGACAAAATTTTTTCGAAGTTTTTTTTCGGTCAAAATTTTTTTGGTCCCAAAATGTTTCAAACTTTTTTTTGGGTCAAAATTGTTTTGGTCCCAAAATTTTTCAAACTTTTTTTTGAGTCAAAATTTTTTCAAACTTTTTTTTGGGTCAAAATTTTTTTGGTCCCAAAATTTTTCAAACTTTTTTTTGGGTCAAAATTTTTTTGGTCCCAGAATTTTTCAAACTTTTTTTGGGTCAAAATTTTTTCGAAGTTTTTTTTCGGTCAAAATTTTTTTGGTCCCAAAATTTTCCGAACTTTTTTTTGGGTCAAAATTTTTTTGGTCCCAAAATTTTTCAAACTTTTTTTTGGCTCAAAATTTTTTCGAAGTTTTTTTTTCGGTCAAAATTTTTTTGGTCCCAAAATTTTTCGAACTTTTTTTTGGGTCAAAATTTTTTTGGTACCAAAATTTTTCAAACTTTTTTTTGGGTCAAAATTTTTTTAGTCCCAAAATTTTTCGAAATTTTTTTTGGCTCAAAATTTTTTTGGTCCCAAAATTTTTCGAACTTTTTTTTCAGTCAAATTTTTTTTGGTCCCAAAATATTTCTAACTTTTTTTTGGGTCAAAATTTTTTTGGTCCCAAAATTTTTCAAACTTTTTTTTGGGTCAAAATTTTTTCGAAGTTTTTTTTTCGGTCAAAATTTTTTTGGTCCCAAAATTTTTCAAACTTTTTTTTGGGTCAAAATTTTTTCGAAGTTTTTTTTTGGTCAAAATTTTTTTGGTCCCAAAATTTTTCTAACTTTTTTTTGGCTCAAAATTTTTTTGGGTCAAAAGTTTTTTCGAACATTTTTTTTGGGTCAAAATTTTTTTGGTCCCAAAATTTTTCGAACTTTTTTTTTGGTCAAAATTTTTTTGGTCCCAAAATTTTTCAAACTTTTTTTTGGGTCAAAATTGTTTTGGTCCCAAAATTTTTCAAACTTTTTTTTGTGTCAAAATTTTTTCAAACTTTTTTTTGGGTCAAAATTTTTTTGGTCCCAAAATTTTTCAAACTTTTTTTTGGGTCAAAATTTTTTTGGTCCCAAAATTTTTCAAACTTTTTTTTGGGTCAAAATTTTTTCGAAGTTTTTTTTCGGTCAAAATTTTTTTGGTCCCAAAATTTTCCGAACTTTTTTTTGGGTCAAAATTTTTTTGGTCCCAAAATTTTTCAAACTTTTTTTTGGGTCAAAATTTTTTCGAAGTTTTTTTTTCGGTCAAAATTTTTTTGGTCCCAAAATTTTTCAAAGTTTTTTTTGGGTCAAAATTTTTTCGAAGTTTTTTTTCGGTCAAAATTTTTTTGGTCCCAAAATTTTTCGAACTTTTTTTTGGTCAAAATTTTTTTGGTCCCAAAATTTTTCAAACTTTTTTTTGGGGCAAAATTGTTTTGGTTCCAAAATTTTTCAAACTTTTTTTTGAGTCAAAATTTTTTCAAACTTTTTTTTGGGTCAAAATTTTTTTGGTCCCAAAATTTTTCAAACTTTTTTTTGGGTCAAATTTTTTTCGAAGTTTTTTTTTTCGGTCAAAATTTTTTTGGTCCCAAAATTTTTCAAACTTTTTTTCGGGTCAAAATTTTTTTGGTCCCAAAATTTTTCAAACTTTTTTTTGGGTCAAAATTTTTTCGAAGTTTTTTTTTCGGTCAAAATTTTTTTGGTCCCAAAATTTTTCAAACTTTTTTTTGGGTCAAAATTTTTTCGAAGTTTTTTTTCGGTCAAAATTTTTTTGGTCCCAAAATTTTTCGAACTTTTTTTTGGGTCAAAATTTTTTTGGTGCCAAAATTTTTCAAACTTTTTTTTGGGTCAAAATTGTTTTGGTCCCAAAATTTTTCAAACTTTTTTTTGAGTCAAAATTTTTTCAAACTTTTTTTTGGGTCAAAATTTTTTTGGTCCCAAAATTTTTCAAACTTTTTTTTGGGTCAAAATTTTTTTGGTCCCAAAATTTTTCAAACTTTTTTTTGGGTCAAAATTTTTTCGAAGTTTTTTTTTCGGTCAAAATTTTTTTGGTCCCAAAATTTTTCAAACTTTTTTTTTGGTCAAATTTTTTTCGAAGTTTTTTTTCGGTCAAAATTTTTTTGGTCCCAAAATTTTTCGAACTTTTTTTTGGGTCAAAATTTTTTTGGTCCCAAAATTTTTCAAACTTTTTTTTGGGTCAAAATTTTTTCGAACTTTTTTTGGGTCAAAATTTTTTTGGTCCCAAAATTTTTCAAACTTTTTTTTGGGTCAAAATTGTTTTGGTCCCAAAATTTTTCAAACTTTTTTTTGTGTCAAAATTTTTTCAAACTTTTTTTTGGGTCAAAATTTTTTTGGTCCCAAAATTTTTCAAACTTTTTTTTGGGTCAAAATGTTTTCAAACTTTTTTTTGGGTCAAAATTTTTTCAAACTTTTTTTTGGGTCAAAATTTTTTTGGTCCCAAAATTTTTCAAACTTTTTTTTGGGTCAAAATTGTTTTGGTCCCAAAATTTTTCAAACTTTTTTTTGTGTCAAAATGTTTTCAAATTTTTTTTTGGGTCAAAATTTTTTTGGTCCCAAAATATTTCTAACTTTTTTTTGGGTCAAAATTTTTTTGGTCCCAAAATTTTTCTAACTTTTTTTTGGGTCAAAATTTTTTCGAAGTTTTTTTTTCGGTCAAAATTTTTTTGGTCCCAAAATTTTTCTAACTTTTTTTTGGGTCAAAATTTTTTCGAAGTTTTTTTTTCGGTCAAAATTTTTTTGGTCCCAAAATTTTTCAAACTTTTTTTTGGGTCAAAATTTTTTCGAAGTTTTTTTTCGGTCAAAATTTTTTTGGTCCCAAAATTTTTCGAACTTTTTTTTGGGTCAAAATTTTTTTGGTCCCAAAATTTTTCAAACTTTTTTTTGGGTCAAAATTTTTTCAAACTTTTTTTTGGGTCAAAATTTTTTTGGTCCCAAAATTTTTCAAACTTTTTTTTGGGTCAAAATTTTTTTGGTCCCAAAATTTTTCAAACTTTTTTTTGGGTAAAATTTTTTTCGAAGTTTTTTTTCGGTCAAAATTTTTTTGGTCCCAAAATTTTCCGAACTTTTTTTTGGGTCAAAATTTTTTTGGTCCCAAAATTTTTCAAACTTTTTTTTGGGTCAAAATTTTTTCGAAGTTTTTTTTTCGGTCAAAATTTTTTTGGTCCCAAAATTTTTCAAACTTTTTTTTGGGTCAAAATTTTTTCGAAGTTTTTTTTCGGTCAAAATTTTTTTGGTCCCAAAATTTTTCGAACTTTTTTTTGGTCAAAATTTTTTTGGTCCCAAAATTTTTCAAACTTTTTTTTGGGTCAAAATTGTTTTGGTTCCAAAATTTTTCAAACTTTTTTTTGAGTCAAAATTTTTTCAAACTTTTTTTTGGGTCAAAATTTTTTTGGTCCCAAAATTTTTCAAACTTTTTTTTGGGTCAAATTTTTTTCGAAGTTTTTTTTTTCGGTCAAAATTTTTTTGGTCCCAAAATTTTTCAAACTTTTTTTTGGGTCAAAATTTTTTTGGTCCCAAAATTTTTCAAACTTTTTTTTGGGTCAAAATTTTTTCGAAGTTTTTTTTTCGGTCAAAATTTTTTTGGTCCCAAAATTTTTCAAACTTTTTTTTGGGTCAAAATTTTTTCGAAGTTTTTTTTCGGTCAAAATTTTTTTGGTCCCAAAATTTTTCGAACTTTTTTTTGGGTCAAAATTTTTTTGGTGCCAAAATTTTTCAAACTTTTTTTTGGGTCAAAATTGTTTTGGTCCCAAAATTTTTCAAACTTTTTTTTGAGTCAAAATTTTTTCAAACTTTTTTTTGGGTCAAAATTTTTTTGGTCCCAAAATTTTTCAAACTTTTTTTTGGGTCAAAATTTTTTGGTCCCAAAATTTTTCAAACTTTTTTTTGGGTCAAAATTTTTTCGAAGTTTTTTTTTCGGTCAAAATTTTTTGGTCCCAAAATTTTTCAAACTTTTTTTTTGGTCAAATTTTTTTCGAAGTTTTTTTTCGGTCAAAATTTTTTTGGTCCCAAAATTTTTCGAACTTTTTTTTGGGTCAAAATTTTTTTGGTCCCAAAATTTTTCAAACTTTTTTTTGGGTCAAAATTTTTTCGAACTTTTTTTTGGGTCAAAATTGTTTTGGTCCCAAAATTTTTCAAACTTTTTTTTGTGTCAAAATTTTTTCAAACTTTTTTTTGGGTCAAAATTTTTTTGGTCCCAAAATTTTTCAAACTTTTTTTTGGGTCAAAATTTTTTTGGTCCCAAAATTTTCCGAACTTTTTTTTGGGTCAAAATTTTTTTGGTCCCAAAATTTTTCAAACTTTTTGTTGGGTCAAAATTTTTTCGAAGTTTTTTTTTCGGTCAAAATTTTTTTGGTCCCAAAATTTTTCAAACTTTTTTTTTGGTCAAATTTTTTTCGAAGTTTTTTTTTCGGTCAAATTTTTTTTGGTCCCAAAATTTTTCGAACTTTTTTTTGGGTCAAAATTTTTTTGGTCCCAAAATTTTTCAAACTTTTTTTTGGGTCAAAATTTTTTCGAACTTTTTTTTGGGTCAAAATTGTTTTGGTCCCAAAATTTTTCAAACTTTTTTTTTGTGTCAAAATTTTTTCAAACTTTTTTTTGGGTCAAAATTTTTTTGGTCCCAAAATTTTTCAAACTTTTTTTTGGGTCAAAATTTTTTTGGTCCCAAAATTTTTCAAACTTTTTTTTTGGGTCAAAATTTTTTCGAAGTTTTTTTTCGGTCAAAATTTTTTTGGTCCCAAAATTTTCCGAACTTTTTTTTGGGTCAAAATTTTTTCGAAGTTTTTTTTTCGGTCAAAATTTTTTTGGTCCCAAAATTTTTCAAAGTTTTTTTTGGGTCAAAATTTTTTCGAAGTTTTTTTTCGGTCAAAATTTTTTTGGTCCCAAAATTTTTCAAACTTTTTTTTGGGTCAAAATTGTTTTGGTTCCAAAATTTTTCAAACTTTTTTTTGAGTCAAAATTTTTTTAAACTTTTTTTTGGGTCAAAATTTTTTTGGTCCCAAAATTTTTCAAACTTTTTTTTGCGTCAAATTTTTTTCGAAGTTTTTTTTTTCGGTCAAAATTTTTTTGGTCCCAAAATTTTTCAAACTTTTTTTTGGGTCAAAATTTTTTTGGTCCCAAAATTTTTCAAACTTTTTTTTGGGTCAAAATTTTTTCGAAGTTTTTTTTTCGGTCAAAATTTTTTTGGTCCCAAAATTTTTCAAACTTTTTTTTGGGTCAAAATTTTTTCGAAGTTTTTTTTCGGTCAAAATTTTTTTGGTCCCAAAATTTTTCGAACTTTTTTTTGGGTCAAAATTTTTTTGGTGCCAAAATTTTTCAAACTTTTTTTTGGGTCAAAATTGTTTTGGACCCAAAATTTTTCAAACTTTTTTATGAGTCAAAATTTTTTCAAACTTTTTTTTGGGTCAAAATTTTTTTGGTCCCAAAATTTTTCAAACTTTTTTTTGGGTCAAAATTTTTTTGGTCCCAAAATTTTTCAAACTTTTTTTTGGGTCAAAATTTTTTCGAAGTTTTTTTTTCGGTCAAAATTTTTTTGGTCCCAAAATTTTTCAAACTTTTTTTTTGGTCAAATTTTTTTCGAAGTTTTTTTTCGGTCAAAATTTTTTTGGTCCCAAAATTTTTCGAACTTTTTTTTGGGTCAAAATTTTTTTGGTCCCAAAATTTTTCAAACTTTTTTTTGGGTCAAAATTTTTTCGAACTTTTTTTGGGTCAAAATTTTTTTGGTCCCAAAATTTTTCAAACTTTTTTTTGGGTCAAAATTGTTTTGGTCCCAAAATTTTTCAAACTTTTTTTTGTGTCAAAATTTTTTCAAACTTTTTTTTGGGTCAAAATTTTTTTGGTCCCAAAATTTTTCAAACTTTTTTTTGGGTCAAAATGTTTTCAAACTTTTTTTTGGGTCAAAATTTTTTCAAACTTTTTTTTGGGTCAAAATTTTTTTGGTCCCAAAATTTTTCAAACTTTTTTTTGGGTCAAAATTGTTTTGGTCCCAAAATTTTTCAAACTTTTTTTTGTGTCAAAATGTTTTCAAATTTTTTTTTGGGTCAAAATTTTTTGGTCCCAAAATATTTCTAACTTTTTTTTGGGTCAAAATTTTTTTGGTCCCAAAATTTTTCTAACTTTTTTTTGGGTCAAAATTTTTTCGAAGTTTTTTTTTTCGGTCAAAATTTTTTTGGTCCCAAAATTTTTCTAACTTTTTTTTGGGTCAAAATTTTTTCGAAGTTTTTTTTTCGGTCAAAATTTTTTTGGTCCTAAAATTTTTCAAACTTTTTTTTGGGTCAAAATTTTTCGAAGTTTTTTTTCGGTCAAAATTTTTTTGGTCCCAAAATTTTTCGAACTTTTTTTTGGGTCAAAATTTTTTTGGTGCCAAAATTTTTCAAACTTTTTTTTGGGTCAAAATTGTTTTGGTCCCAAAATTTTTCAAACTTTTTTTTGAGTCAAAATTTTTTCAAACTTTTTTTTGGGTCAAAATTTTTTTGGTCCCAAAATTTTTCAAACTTTTTTTTGGGTCAAAATTTTTTTGGTCCCAAAATTTTTCAAACTTTTTTTTGGGTCAAAATTTTTTCGAAGTTTTTTTTTCGGTCAAAATTTTTTTGGTCCCAAAATTTTTCAAACTTTTTTTTTGGTCAAATTTTTTTCGAAGTTTTTTTTCGGTCAAAATTTTTTTGGTCCCAAAATTTTTCGAACTTTTTTTTGGGTCAAAATTTTTTTGGTCCCAAAATTTTTCAAACTTTTTTTTGGGTCAAAATTTTTTCGAACTTTTTTTGGGTCAAAATTTTTTTGGTCCCAAAATTTTTCAAACTTTTTTTTGGGTCAAAATTGTTTTGGTCCCAAAATTTTTCAAACTTTTTTTTGTGTCAAAATTTTTTCAAACTTTTTTTTGGGTCAAAATTTTTTTGGTCCCAAAATTTTTCAAACTTTTTTTTGGGTCAAAATGTTTTCAAACTTTTTTTTGTGTCAAAATGTTTTCAAACTTTTTTTTGGGTCAAAATTTTTTTGGTCCCAAAATTTTTCAAACTTTTTTTTGGGTCAAAATTGTTTTGGTCCCAAAATTTTTCAAACTTTTTTTTGTGTCAAAATGTTTTCAAATTTTTTTTTGGGTCAAAATTTTTTTGGTCCCAAAATATTTCTAACTTTTTTTTGGGTCAAAATTTTTTTGGTCCCAAAATTTTTCTAACTTTTTTTTGGGTCAAAATTTTTTCGAAGTTTTTTTTTCGGTCAAAATTTTTTTGGTCCCAAAATTTTTCTAACTTTTTTTTGGGTCAAAATTTTTTCGAAGTTTTTTTTTCGGTCAAAATTTTTTTGGTCCCAAAATTTTTCAAACTTTTTTTTGGGTCAAAATTTTTTCGAAGTTTTTTTTCGGTCAAAATTTTTTTGGTCCCAAAATTTTTCGAACTTTTTTTTGGGTCAAAATTTTTTTGGTCCCAAAATTTTTCAAACTTTTTTTTGGGTCAAAATTGTTTTGGTCCCAAAATTTTTCAAACTTTTTTTTGTGTCAAAATTTTTTCAAACTTTTTTTTGGGTCAAAATTTTTTTTGGTCCCAAAATTTTTCAAACTTTTTTTTGGGTCAAAATTTTTTTGGTCCCAAAATTTTTCAAACTTTTTTTTGGGTAAAAATTTTTTCGAAGTTTTTTTTCGGTCAAAATTTTTTTGGTCCCAAAATTTTCCGAACTTTTTTTTGGGTCAAAATTTTTTTGGTCCCAAAATTTTTCAAACTTTTTTTTGGGTCAAAATTTTTTCGAAGTTTTTTTTTCGGTCAAAATTTTTTTGGTCCCAAAATTTTTCAAACTTTTTTTTGGGTCAAAATTTTTTCGAAGTTTTTTTTCGGTCAAAATTTTTTTGGTCCCAAAATTTTTCGAACTTTTTTTTGGGTCAAAATTTTTTCGAACTTTTTTTGGGTCAAAATTTTTTTGGTCCCAAAATTTTTCAAACTTTTTTTTGGGTCAAAATTGTTTTGGTCCCAAAATTTTTCAAACTTTTTTTTGTGTCAAAATTTTTTCAAACTTTTTTTTGGGTCAAAATTTTTTTGGTCCCAAAATTTTTCAAACTTTTTTTTGGGTCAAAATGTTTTCAAACTTTTTTTTGGGTCAAAATTTTTTCAAACTTTTTTTTGGGTCAAAATTTTTTTGGTCCCAAAATTTTTCAAACTTTTTTTTGGGTCAAAATTGTTTTGGTCCCAAAATTTTTCAAACTTTTTTTTGTGTCAAAATGTTTTCAAATTTTTTTTTGGGTCAAAATTTTTTTGGTCCCAAAATATTTCTAACTTTTTTTTGGGTCAAAATTTTTTTGGTCCCAAAATTTTTCTAACTTTTTTTTGGGTCAAAATTTTTTCGAAGTTTTTTTTTCGGTCAAAATTTTTTTGGTCCCAAAATTTTTCTAACTTTTTTTTGGGTCAAAATTTTTTCGAAGTTTTTTTTTCGGTCAAAATTTTTTTGGTCCCAAAATTTTTCAAACTTTTTTTTGGGTCAAAATTTTTTCGAAGTTTTTTTTCGGTCAAAATTTTTTTGGTCCCAAAATTTTTCGAACTTTTTTTTGGGTCAAAATTTTTTTGGTCCCAAAATTTTTCAAACTTTTTTTTGGGTCAAAATTGTTTTGGTCCCAAAATTTTTCAAACTTTTTTTTGTGTCAAAATTTTTTCAAACTTTTTTTTGGGTCAAAATTTTTTTGGTCCCAAAATTTTTCAAACTTTTTTTTGGGTCAAAATTTTTTTGGTCCCAAAATTTTCAAACTTTTTTTTGGGTAAAAATTTTTTCGAAGTTTTTTTTCGGTCAAAATTTTTTTGGTCCCAAAATTTTCCGAACTTTTTTTTGGGTCAAAATTTTTTTGGTCCCAAAATTTTTCAAACTTTTTTTTGGGTCAAAATTTTTTCGAAGTTTTTTTTTCGGTCAAAATTTTTTTGGTCCCAAAATTTTTCAAACTTTTTTTTGGGTCAAAATTTTTTCGAAGTTTTTTTTCGGTCAAAATTTTTTTGGTCCCAAAATTTTTCGAACTTTTTTTTGGTCAAAATTTTTTTGGTCCCAAAATTTTTCAAACTTTTTTTTGGGTCAAAATTGTTTTGGTTCCAAAATTTTTCAAACTTTTTTTTGAGTCAAAATTTTTTCAAACTTTTTTTTGGGTCAAAATTTTTTTGGTCCCAAAATTTTTCAAACTTTTTTTTGGGTCAAATTTTTTTCGAAGTTTTTTTTTTCGGTCAAAATTTTTTTGGTCCCAAAATTTTTCAAACTTTTTTTTGGGTCAAAATTTTTTTGGTCCCAAAATTTTTCAAACTTTTTTTTGGGTCAAAATTTTTTCGAAGTTTTTTTTTCGGTCAAAATTTTTTTGGTCCCAAAATTTTTCAAACTTTTTTTTGGGTCAAAATTTTTTCGAAGTTTTTTTTCGGTCAAAATTTTTTTGGTCCCAAAATTTTTCGAACTTTTTTTTGGGTCAAAATTTTTTTGGTGCCAAAATTTTTCAAACTTTTTTTTGGGTCAAAATTGTTTTGGTCCCAAAATTTTTCAAACTTTTTTTTGAGTCAAAATTTTTTCAAACTTTTTTTTGGGTCAAAATTTTTTTGGTCCCAAAATTTTTCAAACTTTTTTTTGGTCAAAATTTTTTTGGTCCCAAAATTTTTCAAACTTTTTTTTGGGTCAAAATTTTTTCGAAGTTTTTTTTTCGGTCAAAATTTTTTTGGTCCCAAAATTTTTCAAACTTTTTTTTTGGTCAAATTTTTTTCGAAGTTTTTTTTCGGTCAAAATTTTTTTGGTCCCAAAATTTTTCGAACTTTTTTTTGGGTCAAAATTTTTTTGGTCCCAAAATTTTTCAAACTTTTTTTTGGGTCAAAATTTTTTCGAACTTTTTTTTGGGTCAAAATTGTTTTGGTCCCAAAATTTTTCAAACTTTTTTTTGTGTCAAAATTTTTTCAAACTTTTTTTTGGGTCAAAATTTTTTTGGTCCCAAAATTTTTCAAACTTTTTTTTGGGTCAAAATTTTTTCGAACTTTTTTTTGGGTCAAAATTGTTTTGGTCCCAAAATTTTTCAAACTTTTTTTTGTGTCAAAATTTTTTCAAACTTTTTTTTGGGTCAAAATTTTTTTGGTCCCAAAATTTTTCAAACTTTTTTTTGGGTCAAAATGTTTTCAAACTTTTTTTTGGGTCAAAATTTTTTCGAACTTTTTTTTGGGTCAAAATTGTTTTGGTCCCAAAATTTTTCAAACTTTTTTTTGTGTCAAAATTTTTTCAAACTTTTTTTTGGGTCAAAATTTTTTTGGTCCCAAAATTTTTCAAACTTTTTTTGGGTCAAAATGTTTTCAAACTTTTTTTTGGGTCAAAATTTTTTCAAACTTTTTTTTGGGTCAAAATTTTTTTGGTCCCAAAATTTTTCAAACTTTTTTTTGGGTCAAAATTGTTTTGGTCCCAAAATTTTTCAAACTTTTTTTTGTGTCAAAATGTTTTCAAATTTTTTTTTGGGTCAAAATTTTTTTGGTCCCAAAATATTTCTAACTTTTTTTTGGGTCAAAATTTTTTTGGTCCCAAAATTTTTCTAACTTTTTTTTGGGTCAAAATTTTTTCGAAGTTTTTTTTTCGGTCAAAATTTTTTGGTCCCAAAATTTTTCTAACTTTTTTTTGGGTCAAAATTTTTTCGAAGTTTTTTTTTCGGTCAAAATTTTTTTGGTCCCAAAATTTTTCAAACTTTTTTTTGGGTCAAAATTTTTTCGAAGTTTTTTTTCGGTCAAAATTTTTTTGGTCCCAAAATTTTTCGAACTTTTTTTTGGGTCAAAATTTTTTTGGTCCCAAAATTTTTCAAACTTTTTTTTGGGTCAAAATTGTTTTGGTCCCAAAATTTTTCAAACTTTTTTTTGTGTCAAAATTTTTTCAAACTTTTTTTTTGGGTCAAAATTTTTTTGGTCCCAAAATTTTTCAAACTTTTTTTTGGGTCAAAATTTTTTTGGTCCCAAAATTTTTCAAACTTTTTTTTGGGTAAAAATTTTTTCGAAGTTTTTTTTCGGTCAAAATTTTTTGGTCCCAAAATTTTCCGAACTTTTTTTTGGGTCAAAATTTTTTTGGTCCCAAAATTTTTCAAACTTTTTTTTGGGTCAAAATTTTTTCGAAGTTTTTTTTTCGGTCAAAATTTTTTTGGTCCCAAAATTTTTCAAACTTTTTTTTGGGTCAAAATTTTTTCGAAGTTTTTTTTCGGTCAAAATTTTTTTGGTCCAAAATTTTTCGAACTTTTTTTTGGTCAAAATTTTTTTGGTCCCAAAATTTTTCAAACTTTTTTTTGGGTCAAAATTGTTTTGGTTCCAAAATTTTTCAAACTTTTTTTTGAGTCAAAATTTTTTCAAACTTTTTTTGGGTCAAAATTTTTTTGGTCCCAAAATTTTTCAAACTTTTTTTTGGGTCAAATTTTTTTCGAAGTTTTTTTTTTCGGTCAAAATTTTTTTGGTCCCAAAATTTTTCAAACTTTTTTTTGGGTCAAAATTTTTTTGGTCCCAAAATTTTTCAAACTTTTTTTTGGGTCAAAATTTTTTCGAAGTTTTTTTTTCGGTCAAAATTTTTTTGGTCCCAAAATTTTTCAAACTTTTTTTTGGGTCAAAATTTTTTCGAAGTTTTTTTTCGGTCAAAATTTTTTGGTCCAAAATTTTTCGAACTTTTTTTTGGGTCAAAATTTTTTGGTGCCAAAATTTTTCAAACTTTTTTTTGGGTCAAAATTGTTTTGGTCCCAAAATTTTTCAAACTTTTTTTTGAGTCAAAATTTTTTCAAACTTTTTTTTTGGGTCAAAATTTTTTTGGTCCCAAAATTTTTCAAACTTTTTTTTGGGTCAAAATTTTTTTGGTCCCAAAATTTTTCAAACTTTTTTTTGGGTCAAAATTTTTTCGAAGTTTTTTTTTCGGTCAAAATTTTTTTGGTCCCAAAATTTTTCAAACTTTTTTTTTGGTCAAATTTTTTTCGAAGTTTTTTTTCGGTCAAAATTTTTTTGGTCCAAAATATTTCTAACTTTTTTTTGGGTCAAAATTTTTTTGGTCCCAAAATTTTCTAACTTTTTTTTGGGTCAAAATTTTTTCGAAGTTTTTTTTCGGTCAAAATTTTTTGGTCCCAAAATTTTTCTAACTTTTTTTTGGGTCAAAATTTTTTCGAAGTTTTTTTTTCGGTCAAAATTTTTTGGTCCCAAAATTTTCAAACTTTTTTTTGGGTCAAATTTTTTCGAAGTTTTTTTTCGGTCAAAATTTTTTTGGTCCCAAAATTTTTCGAACTTTTTTTTGGGTCAAAATTTTTTTGGTCCCAAAATTTTTCAAACTTTTTTTTGGGTCAAAATTGTTTTGGTCCCAAAATTTTTCAAACTTTTTTTTTGTGTCAAAATTTTTTCAAACTTTTTTTTGGGTCAAAATTTTTTTGGTCCCAAAATTTTTCAACTTTTTTTTGGGTCAAAATTTTTTTGGTCCCAAAATTTTTCAAACTTTTTTTGGGTAAAATTTTTTCGAAGTTTTTTTTCGGTCAAAATTTTTTTGGTCCAAAATTTTCCGAACTTTTTTTTGGGTCAAAATTTTTTTGGTCCCAAAATTTTTCAAACTTTTTTTTGGGTCAAAATTTTTCGAAGTTTTTTTTTCGGTCAAAATTTTTTGGTCCCAAAATTTTTCAAACTTTTTTTTGGGTCAAAATTTTTTCGAAGTTTTTTTTCGGTCAAAATTTTTTTGGTCCCAAAATTTTTCGAACTTTTTTTTGGTCAAAATTTTTTTGGTCCCAAAATTTTTCAAACTTTTTTTTGGGTCAAAATTGTTTTGGTTCCAAAATTTTTCAAACTTTTTTTTGAGTCAAATTTTTTCAAACTTTTTTTGGGTCAAAATTTTTTTGGTCCCAAAATTTTTCAAACTTTTTTTGGGTCAAATTTTTTTCGAAGTTTTTTTTTTCGGTCAAAATTTTTTTGGTCCCAAAATTTTTCAAACTTTTTTTTGGGTCAAAATTTTTTTGGTCCCAAAATTTTTCAAACTTTTTTTTGGGTCAAAATTTTTTCGAAGTTTTTTTTTCGGTCAAAATTTTTTTGGTCCCAAAATTTTTCAAACTTTTTTTTGGGTCAAAATTTTTTCGAAGTTTTTTTTCGGTCAAAATTTTTTTGGTCCCAAAATTTTTTCGAACTTTTTTTTGGGTCAAAATTTTTTTGGTGCCAAAATTTTTCAAACTTTTTTTGGGTCAAAATTGTTTTGGTCCCAAATTTTTCAAACTTTTTTTTGAGTCAAAATTTTTTCAAACTTTTTTTTGGGTCAAAATTTTTTTGGTCCCAAAATTTTTCAAACTTTTTTTTGGGTCAAAATTTTTTGGTCCCAAAATTTTTCAAACTTTTTTTTGGGTCAAAATTTTTTCGAAGTTTTTTTTTCGGTCAAAATTTTTTTTGGTCCCAAAATTTTTCAAACTTTTTTTTTGGTCAAATTTTTTTCGAAGTTTTTTTTCGGTCAAAATTTTTTTGGTCCCAAAATTTTTCGAACTTTTTTTTGGGTCAAAATTTTTTTGGTCCCAAAATTTTTCAAACTTTTTTTTGGGTCAAATTTTTTTCGAAGTTTTTTTTTTCGGTCAAAATTTTTTTGGTCCCAAAATTTTTCAAACTTTTTTTTGGGTCAAAATTTTTTTGGTCCCAAATTTTTCAAACTTTTTTTTGGGTCAAAATTTTTTCGAAGTTTTTTTTTCGGTCAAAATTTTTTTGGTCCCAAAATTTTTCAAACTTTTTTTTGGGTCAAAATTTTTTCGAAGTTTTTTTTCGGTCAAAATTTTTTTGGTCCCAAAATTTTTCGAACTTTTTTTTGGGTCAAATTTTTTTGGTGCCAAAATTTTCAACTTTTTTTTGGGTCAAAATTGTTTTGGTCCCAAAATTTTTCAAACTTTTTTTGAGTCAAAATTTTTTCAACTTTTTTTTGGGTCAAAATTTTTTTGGTCCCAAAATTTTTCAAACTTTTTTTTGGGTCAAAATTTTTTTGGTCCCAAAATTTTTCAACTTTTTTTTGGGTCAAAATTTTTTCGAAGTTTTTTTTTCGGTCAAAATTTTTTTGGTCCCAAAATTTTTCAAACTTTTTTTTTGGTCAAATTTTTTTCGAAGTTTTTTTTCGGTCAAAATTTTTTTGGTCCCAAAATTTTTCGAACTTTTTTTTGGGTCAAAATTTTTTGGTCCCAAAATTTTTCAAACTTTTTTTTGGGTCAAAATTTTTTCGAACTTTTTTTGGGTCAAAATTTTTTTGGTCCCAAAATTTTTCAAACTTTTTTTTGGGTCAAAATTGTTTTGGTCCAAAATTTTTCAAACTTTTTTTTGTGTCAAAATTTTTTCAAACTTTTTTTGGGTCAAAATTTTTTTGGTCCCAAAATTTTTCAAACTTTTTTTTGGGTCAAAATGTTTTCAAACTTTTTTTGGGTCAAAATTTTTTCAAACTTTTTTTTGGGTCAAAATTTTTTTGGTCCCAAAATTTTTCAAACTTTTTTTTGGGTCAAATTGTTTTGGTCCCAAAATTTTTCAAACTTTTTTTTGTGTCAAAATGTTTTCAAATTTTTTTTGGGTCAAAATTTTTTTGGTCCCAAAATATTTCTAACTTTTTTTTGGGTCAAAATTTTTTTGGTCCCAAAATTTTTCTAACTTTTTTTTGGGTCAAAATTTTTTCGAAGTTTTTTTTTCGGTCAAAATTTTTTTGGTCCCAAAATTTTTCTAACTTTTTTTTGGGTCAAAATTTTTTCGAAGTTTTTTTTTCGGTCAAAATTTTTTTGGTCCTAAAATTTTTCAAACTTTTTTTTGGGTCAAAATTTTTTCGAAGTTTTTTTTCGGTCAAAATTTTTTTGGTCCCAAAATTTTTCGAACTTTTTTTTGGGTCAAAATTTTTTTGGTGCCAAAATTTTTCAAACTTTTTTTGGGTCAAAATTGTTTTGGTCCCAAAATTTTTCAAACTTTTTTTTGAGTCAAAATTTTTTCAAACTTTTTTTTGGGTCAAAATTTTTTTGGTCCCAAAATTTTTCAAACTTTTTTTTGGGTCAAAATTTTTTTGGTCCCAAAATTTTTCAAACTTTTTTTTGGTCAAAATTTTTCGAAGTTTTTTTTTCGGTCAAAATTTTTTTGGTCCCAAAATTTTTCAAACTTTTTTTTTGGTCAAATTTTTTTCGAAGTTTTTTTTCGGTCAAATTTTTTTGGTCCCAAAATTTTTCGAACTTTTTTTTTGGGTCAAAATTTTTTTGGTCCCAAAATTTTTCAAACTTTTTTTTGGGTCAAAATTTTTTCGAACTTTTTTGGGTCAAAATTTTTTGGTCCAAAATTTAAACTTTTTTTTGGTCAAATTGTTTTGGTCCCAAATTTTTCAAACTTTTTTTTGTGTCAAAATTTTCAAACTTTTTTTTGGTCAAAATTTTGGTCAAACTTTTTTTGGGTCAAAATGTTTTCAAACTTTTTTTTGTGTCAAAATTTTTTTCAAACTTTTTTTTGGGTCAAAATTTTTTTGGTCCCAAAAATTTTTCAAACTTTTTTTTGGGTCAAAATTGTTTTTGGTCCCAAAATTTTCAAACTTTTTTTGTGTCAAAATGTTTTCAAATTTTTTTTTGGGTCAAAATTTTTTTGGTCCCAAAATATTTCTAACTTTTTTTTGGGTCAAAATTTTTTTGGTCCCAAAATTTTTCTAACTTTTTTTTGGGTCAAAATTTTTTCGAAGTTTTTTTTTTGGTCCCAAAATTTTTCTAACTTTTTTTTGGGTCAAAATTTTTTCGAAGTTTTTTTTTCGGTCAAAATTTTTTTGGTCCCAAAATTTTTCTAACTTTTTTTTGGGTCAAAATTTTTTCGAAGTTTTTTTTTCGGTCAAAATTTTTTTGGTCCCAAAATTTTTCAAACTTTTTTTTGGGTCAAAATTTTTTCGAAGTTTTTTTTCGGTCAAAATTTTTTTGGTCCCAAAATTTTTCGAACTTTTTTTTGGGTCAAAATTTTTTTGGTCCCAAAATTTTTCAAACTTTTTTTTGGGTCAAAATTGTTTTGGTCCCAAAATTTTTCAAACTTTTTTTTGTGTCAAAATTTTTTCAAACTTTTTTTTGGGTCAAAATTTTTTTGGTCCCAAAATATTTCTAACTTTTTTTTGGGTCAAAATTTTTTTGGTCCCAAAATTTTTCTAACTTTTTTTTGGGTCAAAATTTTTTCGAAGTTTTTTTTTCGGTCAAAATTTTTTTGGTCCCAAAATTTTTCTAACTTTTTTTTGGGTCAAAATTTTTTCGAAGTTTTTTTTTCGGTCAAAATTTTTTTGGTCCCAAAATTTTTCAAACTTTTTTTTGGGTCAAAATTTTTTTGGTCCCAAAATTTTTCAAACTTTTTTTTGGGTCAAAATTGTTTTGGTCCCAAAATTTTTCAAACTTTTTTTTGTGTCAAAATTTTTTCAAACTTTTTTTTGGGTCAAAATTTTTTTGGTCCCAAAATTTTTCAAACTTTTTTTTGGGTCAAAATTTTTTTGGTCCCAAAATTTTTCAAACTTTTTTTTGGGTAAAAATTTTTTCGAAGTTTTTTTTCGGTCAAAATTTTTTTGGTCCCAAAATTTTCCGAACTTTTTTTTGGGTCAAAATTTTTTTGGTCCCAAAATTTTTCAAACTTTTTTTTGGGTCAAAATTTTTTCGAAGTTTTTTTTTCGGTCAAAATTTTTTTGGTCCCAAAATTTTTCAAACTTTTTTTTGGGTCAAAATTTTTTCGAAGTTTTTTTTCGGTCAAAATTTTTTTGGTCCCAAAATTTTTCGAACTTTTTTTTGGTCAAAATTTTTTTGGTACCAAAATTTTTCAAACTTTTTTTTGGGTCAAAATTGTTTTGGTTCCAAAATTTTTCAAACTTTTTTTTGAGTCAAAATTTTTTCAAACTTTTTTTTGGGTCAAAATTTTTTTGGTCCCAAAATTTTTCAAACTTTTTTTTGGGTCAAATTTTTTTCGAAGTTTTTTTTTTCGGTCAAAATTTTTTTGGTCCCAAAATTTTTCAAACTTTTTTTTGGGTCAAAATTTTTTTGGTCCCAAAATTTTTCAAACTTTTTTTTGGGTCAAAATTTTTTCGAAGTTTTTTTTTCGGTCAAAATTTTTTTGGTCCCAAAATTTTTCAAACTTTTTTTTGGGTCAAAATTTTTTCGAAGTTTTTTTTCGGTCAAAATTTTTTTGGTCCCAAAATTTTTCGAACTTTTTTTTGGGTCAAAATTTTTTTGGTGCCAAAATTTTTCAAACTTTTTTTTGGGTCAAAATTGTTTTGGTCCCAAAATTTTTCAAACTTTTTTTTGAGTCAAAATTTTTTCAAACTTTTTTTTGGGTCAAAATTTTTTTGGTCACAAAATTTTTCAAACTTTTTTTTGGGTCAAAATTTTTTTGGTCCCAAAATTTTTCAAACTTTTTTTTGGGTCAAAATTTTTTCGAAGTTTTTTTTTCGGTCAAAATTTTTTTGGTCCCAAAATTTTTCAAACTTTTTTTTTGGTCAAATTTTTTTCGAAGTTTTTTTTCGGTCAAAATTTTTTTGGTCCCAAAATTTTTCGAACTTTTTTTTGGGTCAAAATTTTTTTGGTCCCAAAATTTTTCAAACTTTTTTTTGGGTCAAAATTTTTTCGAACTTTTTTTTGGGTCAAAATTGTTTTGGTCCCAAAATTTTTCAAACTTTTTTTTGTGTCAAAATTTTTTCAAACTTTTTTTTGGGTCAAAATTTTTTTGGTCCCAAAATTTTTCAAACTTTTTTTTGGGTCAAAATTTTTTCGAACTTTTTTTTGGGTCAAAATTGTTTTGGTCCCAAAATTTTTCAAACTTTTTTTTGTGTCAAAATTTTTTCAAACTTTTTTTTGGGTCAAAATTTTTTTGGTCCCAAAATTTTTCAAACTTTTTTTTGGGTCAAAATTTTTTTGGTCCCAAAATTTTTCTAACTTTTTTTGGGTCAAAATTTTTTCGAAGTTTTTTTTTCGGTCAAAATTTTTTTGGTCCCAAAATTTTTCAAACTTTTTTTTGGGTCAAAATTTTTTCGAAGTTTTTTTTCGGTCAAAATTTTTTTGGTCCCAAAATTTTTCGAACTTTTTTTTGGGTCAAAATTTTTTTGGTCCCAAAATTTTTCAAACTTTTTTTTGGGTCAAAATTTTTTCGAACTTTTTTTGGGTCAAAATTTTTTCGAAGTTTTTTTTCGGTCAAAATTTTTTTGGTCCCAAAATTTTTCGAACTTTTTTTTGGGTCAAAATTTTTTTGGTGCCAAAATTTTTCAAACTTTTTTTTGGGTCAAAATTGTTTTGGTCCCAAAATTTTTCAAACTTTTTTTTGAGTCAAAATTTTTTCAAACTTTTTTTGGGGTCAAAATTTTTTTGGTCCCAAAATTTTTCAAACTTTTTTTTGGGTCAAAATTTTTTTGGTCCCAAAATTTTTCAAACTTTTTTTTGGGTCAAAATTTTTTCGAAGTTTTTTTTTCGGTCAAAATTTTTTTGGTCCCAAAATTTTTCAAACTTTTTTTTTGGTCAAATTTTTTTCGAAGTTTTTTTTCGGTCAAAATTTTTTTGGTCCCAAAATTTTTCGAACTTTTTTTTGGGTCAAAATTTTTTTGGTCCCAAAATTTTTCAAACTTTTTTTTGGGTCAAAATTTTTTTGGTCCCAAAATTTTTCAAACTTTTTTTTGGGTCAAAATTGTTTTGGTCCCAAAATTTTTCAAACTTTTTTTTGTGTCAAAATTTTTTCAAACTTTTTTTTGGGTCAAAATTTTTTTGGTCCCAAAATTTTTCAAACTTTTTTTTGGGTCAAAATGTTTTCAAACTTTTTTTTGGGTCAAAATTTTTTCAAACTTTTTTTTGGGTCAAAATTTTTTTGGTCCCAAAATTTTTCAAACTTTTTTTTGGGTCAAAATTGTTTTGGTCCCAAAATTTTTCAAACTTTTTTTTGTGTCAAAATGTTTTCAAATTTTTTTTTGGGTCAAAATTTTTTTGGTCCCAAAATATTTCTAACTTTTTTTTGGGTCAAAATTTTTTTGGTCCCAAAATTTTTCTAACTTTTTTTTGGGTCAAAATTTTTTCGAAGTTTTTTTTTCGGTCAAAATTTTTTTGGTCCCAAAATTTTTCTAACTTTTTTTTGGGTCAAAATTTTTTCGAAGTTTTTTTTTCGGTCAAAATTTTTTTGGTCCTAAAATTTTTCAAACTTTTTTTTGGGTCAAAATTTTTTCGAAGTTTTTTTTCGGTCAAAATTTTTTTGGTCCCAAAATTTTTCGAACTTTTTTTTGGGTCAAAATTTTTTTGGTGCCAAAATTTTTCAAACTTTTTTTTGGGTCAAAATTGTTTTGGTCCCAAAATTTTTCAAACTTTTTTTTGAGTCAAAATTTTTTCAAACTTTTTTTTGGGTCAAAATTTTTTTGGTCCCAAAATTTTTCAAACTTTTTTTTGGGTCAAAATTTTTTTGGTCCCAAAATTTTTCAAACTTTTTTTTGGGTCAAAATTTTTTCGAAGTTTTTTTTTCGGTCAAAATTTTTTTGGTCCCAAAATTTTTCAAACTTTTTTTTTGGTCAAATTTTTTTCGAAGTTTTTTTTCGGTCAAAATTTTTTTGGTCCCAAAATTTTTCGAACTTTTTTTTGGGTCAAAATTTTTTTGGTCCCAAAATTTTTCAAACTTTTTTTTGGGTCAAAATTTTTTCGAACTTTTTTTGGGTCAAAATTTTTTTGGTCCCAAAATTTTTCAAACTTTTTTTTGGGTCAAAATTGTTTTGGTCCCAAAATTTTTCAAACTTTTTTTTGTGTCAAAATTTTTTCAAACTTTTTTTTGGGTCAAAATTTTTTTGGTCCCAAAATTTTTCAAACTTTTTTTTGGGTCAAAATGTTTTCAAACTTTTTTTTGTGTCAAAATTTTTTCAAACTTTTTTTTGGGTCAAAATTTTTTTGGTCCCAAAATTTTTCAAACTTTTTTTTGGGTCAAAATTGTTTTGGTCCCAAAATTTTTCAAACTTTTTTTTGTGTCAAAATGTTTTCAAATTTTTTTTTGGGTCAAAATTTTTTTGGTCCCAAAATATTTCTAACTTTTTTTTGGGTCAAAATTTTTTTGGTCCCAAAATTTTTCTAACTTTTTTTTGGGTCAAAATTTTTTCGAAGTTTTTTTTTCGGTCAAAATTTTTTTGGTCCCAAAATTTTTCTAACTTTTTTTTGGGTCAAAATTTTTTCGAAGTTTTTTTTTCGGTCAAAATTTTTTTGGTCCCAAAATTTTTCAAACTTTTTTTTGGGTCAAAATTTTTTCGAAGTTTTTTTTCGGTCAAAATTTTTTTGGTCCCAAAATTTTTCGAACTTTTTTTTGGGTCAAAATTTTTTTGGTCCCAAAATTTTTCAAACTTTTTTTTGGGTCAAAATTGTTTTGGTCCCAAAATTTTTCAAACTTTTTTTTGTGTCAAAATTTTTTCAAACTTTTTTTTGGGTCAAAATTTTTTTGGTCCCAAAATATTTCTAACTTTTTTTTGGGTCAAAATTTTTTTGGTCCCAAAATTTTTCTAACTTTTTTTTGGGTCAAAATTTTTTCGAAGTTTTTTTTTCGGTCAAAATTTTTTTGGTCCCAAAATTTTTCTAACTTTTTTTTGGGTCAAAATTTTTTCGAAGTTTTTTTTTCGGTCAAAATTTTTTTGGTCCCAAAATTTTTCAAACTTTTTTTTGGGTCAAAATTTTTTCGAAGTTTTTTTTCGGTCAAAATTTTTTTGGTCCCAAAATTTTTCGAACTTTTTTTTGGGTCAAAATTTTTTTGGTCCCAAAATTTTTCAAACTTTTTTTTGGGTCAAAATTGTTTTGGTCCCAAAATTTTTCAAACTTTTTTTTGTGTCAAAATTTTTTCAAACTTTTTTTTGGGTCAAAATTTTTTTGGTCCCAAAATTTTTCAAACTTTTTTTTGGGTCAAAATTTTTTTGGTCCCAAAATTTTTCAAACTTTTTTTTGGGTAAAAATTTTTTCGAAGTTTTTTTTCGGTCAAAATTTTTTTGGTCCCAAAATTTTCCGAACTTTTTTTTGGGTCAAAATTTTTTTGGTCCCAAAATTTTTCAAACTTTTTTTTGGGTCAAAATTTTTTCGAAGTTTTTTTTTCGGTCAAAATTTTTTTGGTCCCAAAATTTTTCAAACTTTTTTTTGGGTCAAAATTTTTTCGAAGTTTTTTTTCGGTCAAAATTTTTTTGGTCCCAAAATTTTTCGAACTTTTTTTTGGTCAAAATTTTTTTGGTACCAAAATTTTTCAAACTTTTTTTTGGGTCAAAATTGTTTTGGTTCCAAAATTTTTCAAACTTTTTTTTGAGTCAAAATTTTTTCAAACTTTTTTTTGGGTCAAAATTTTTTTGGTCCCAAAATTTTTCAAACTTTTTTTTGGGTCAAATTTTTTTCGAAGTTTTTTTTTTCGGTCAAAATTTTTTTGGTCCCAAAATTTTTCAAACTTTTTTTTGGGTCAAAATTTTTTTGGTCCCAAAATTTTTCAAACTTTTTTTTGGGTCAAAATTTTTTCGAAGTTTTTTTTTCGGTCAAAATTTTTTTGGTCCCAAAATTTTTCAAACTTTTTTTTGGGTCAAAATTTTTTCGAAGTTTTTTTTCGGTCAAAATTTTTTTGGTCCCAAAATTTTTCGAACTTTTTTTTGGGTCAAAATTTTTTTGGTGCCAAAATTTTTCAAACTTTTTTTTGGGTCAAAATTGTTTTGGTCCCAAAATTTTTCAAACTTTTTTTTGAGTCAAAATTTTTTCAAACTTTTTTTTGGGTCAAAATGTTTTTGGTCCCAAAATTTTTTAAACTTTTTTTTGGGTCAAAATTTTTTTGGTCCCAAAATTTTTCAAACTTTTTTTTGGGTCAAAATTTTTTCGAAGTTTTTTTTTCGGTCAAAATTTTTTTGGTCCCAAAATTTTTCAAACTTTTTTTTTGGTCAAATTTTTTTCGAAGTTTTTTTTCGGTCAAAATTTTTTTGGTCCCAAAATTTTTCGAACTTTTTTTTGGGTCAAAATTTTTTCGAACTTTTTTTTGGGTCAAAATTGTTTTGGTCCCAAAATTTTTCAAACTTTTTTTTGTGTCAAAATTTTTTCAAACTTTTTTTTGGGTCAAAATTTTTTTGGTCCCAAAATTTTTCAAACTTTTTTTTGGGTCAAAATTTTTTCGAACTTTTTTTTGGGTCAAAATTGTTTTGGTCCCAAAATTTTTCAAACTTTTTTTTGTGTCAAAATTTTTTCAAACTTTTTTTTGGGTCAAAATTTTTTTGGTCCCAAAATTTTTCAAACTTTTTTTTGGGTCAAAATTTTTTTGGTCCCAAAATTTTTCTAACTTTTTTTTGGGTCAAAATTTTTTCGAAGTTTTTTTTTCGGTCAAAATTTTTTTGGTCCCAAAATTTTTCAAACTTTTTTTTGGGTCAAAATTTTTTCGAAGTTTTTTTTCGGTCAAAATTTTTTTGGTCCCAAAATTTTTCGAACTTTTTTTTGGGTCAAAATTTTTTTGGTCCCAAAATTTTTCAAACTTTTTTTTGGGTCAAAATTTTTTCGAACTTTTTTTGGGTCAAAATTTTTTTGGTCCCAAAATTTTTCAAACTTTTTTTTGGGTCAAAATTGTTTTGGTCCCAAAATTTTTCAAACTTTTTTTTGTGTCAAAATTTTTTCAAACTTTTTTTTGGGTCAAAATTTTTTTGGTCCCAAAATTTTTCAAACTTTTTTTTGGGTCAAAATGTTTTCAAACTTTTTTTTGGGTCAAAATTTTTTCAAACTTTTTTTTGGGTCAAAATTTTTTTGGTCCCAAAATTTTTCAAACTTTTTTTTGGGTCAAAATTGTTTTGGTCCCAAAATTTTTCAAACTTTTTTTTGTGTCAAAATGTTTTCAAATTTTTTTTTGGGTCAAAATTTTTTTGGTCCCAAAATATTTCTAATTTTTTTTTGGGTCAAAATTTTTTTGGTCCCAAAATTTTTCTAACTTTTTTTTGGGTCAAAATTTTTTCGAAGTTTTTTTTTCGGTCAAAATTTTTTTGGTCCCAAAATTTTTCTAACTTTTTTTTGGGTCAAAATTTTTTCGAAGTTTTTTTTTCGGTCAAAATTTTTTTGGTCCCAAAATTTTTCAAACTTTTTTTTGGGTCAAAATTTTTTCGAAGTTTTTTTTCGGTCAAAATTTTTTTGGTCCCAAAATTTTTCGAACTTTTTTTTGGGTCAAAATTTTTTTGGTCCCAAAATTTTTCAAACTTTTTTTTGGGTCAAAATTGTTTTGGTCCCAAAATTTTTCAAACTTTTTTTTGTGTCAAAATTTTTTCAAACTTTTTTTTGGGTCAAAATTTTTTTGGTCCCAAAATTTTTCAAACTTTTTTTTGGGTCAAAATTTTTTTGGTCCCAAAATTTTTCAAACTTTTTTTTGGGAAAAAATTTTTTCGAAGTTTTTTTTCGGTCAAAATTTTTTTGGTCCCAAAATTTTCCGAACTTTTTTTTGCGTCAAAATTTTTTTGGTGCCAAAATTTTTCAAACTTTTTTTTGGGTCAAAATTTTTTCGAAGTTTTTTTTTCGGTCAAAATTTTTTTGGTCCCAAAATTTTTCAAACTTTTTTTTGGGTCAAAATTTTTTCGAAGTTTTTTTTCGGTCAAAATTTTTTTGGTCCCAAAATTTTTCGAACTTTTTTTTGGGTCAAAATTTTTTTGGTCCCAAAATTTTTCAAACTTTTTTTTGGGTCAAAATTTTTTCGAACTTTTTTTGGGTCAAAATTTTTTCGAAGTTTTTTTTCGGTCAAAATTTTTTTGGTCCCAAAATTTTTCGAACTTTTTTTTGGGTCAAAATTTTTTTGGTGCCAAAATTTTTCAAACTTTTTTTTGGGTCAAAATTGTTTTGGTCCCAAAATTTTTCAAACTTTTTTTTGAGTCAAAATTTTTTCAAACTTTTTTTGGGGTCAAAATTTTTTTGGTCCCAAAATTTTTCAAACTTTTTTTTGGGTCAAAATTTTTTTGGTCCCAAAATTTTTCAAACTTTTTTTTGGGTCAAAATTTTTTCGAAGTTTTTTTTTCGGTCAAAATTTTTTTGGTCCCAAAATTTTTCAAACTTTTTTTTTGGTCAAATTTTTTTCGAAGTTTTTTTTCGGTCAAAATTTTTTTGGTCCCAAAATTTTTCGAACTTTTTTTTGGGTCAAAATTTTTTTGGTCCCAAAATTTTTCAAACTTTTTTTTGGGTCAAAATTTTTTCGAACTTTTTTTGGGTCAAAATTTTTTTGGTCCCAAAATTTTTCAAACTTTTTTTTGGGTCAAAATTGTTTTGGTCCCAAAATTTTTCAAACTTTTTTTTGTGTCAAAATTTTTTCAAACTTTTTTTTGGGTCAAAATTTTTTTGGTCCCAAAATTTTTCAAACTTTTTTTTGGGTCAAAATGTTTTCAAACTTTTTTTTGGGTCAAAATTTTTTCAAACTTTTTTTTGGGTCAAAATTTTTTTGGTCCCAAAATTTTTCAAACTTTTTTTTGGGTCAAAATTGTTTTGGTCCCAAAATTTTTCAAACTTTTTTTTGTGTCAAAATGTTTTCAAATTTTTTTTTGGGTCAAAATTTTTTTGGTCCCAAAATATTTCTAACTTTTTTTTGGGTCAAAATTTTTTTGGTCCCAAAATTTTTCTAACTTTTTTTTGGGTCAAAATTTTTTCGAAGTTTTTTTTTCGGTCAAAATTTTTTTGGTCCCAAAATTTTTCTAACTTTTTTTTGGGTCAAAATTTTTTCGAAGTTTTTTTTTCGGTCAAAATTTTTTTGGTCCTAAAATTTTTCAAACTTTTTTTTGGGTCAAAATTTTTTCGAAGTTTTTTTTCGGTCAAAATTTTTTTGGTCCCAAAATTTTTCGAACTTTTTTTTGGGTCAAAATTTTTTTGGTGCCAAAATTTTTCAAACTTTTTTTTGGGTCAAAATTGTTTTGGTCCCAAAATTTTTCAAACTTTTTTTTGAGTCAAAATTTTTTCAAACTTTTTTTTGGGTCAAAATTTTTTTGGTCCCAAAATTTTTCAAACTTTTTTTTGGGTCAAAATTTTTTTGGTCCCAAAATTTTTCAAACTTTTTTTTGGGTCAAAATTTTTTCGAAGTTTTTTTTTCGGTCAAAATTTTTTTGGTCCCAAAATTTTTCAAACTTTTTTTTTGGTCAAATTTTTTTCGAAGTTTTTTTTCGGTCAAAATTTTTTTGGTCCCAAAATTTTTCGAACTTTTTTTTGGGTCAAAATTTTTTTGGTCCCAAAATTTTTCAAACTTTTTTTTGGGTCAAAATTTTTTCGAACTTTTTTTGGGTCAAAATTTTTTTGGTCCCAAAATTTTTCAAACTTTTTTTTGGGTCAAAATTGTTTTGGTCCCAAAATTTTTCAAACTTTTTTTTGTGTCAAAATTTTTTCAAACTTTTTTTTGGGTCAAAATTTTTTTGGTCCCAAAATTTTTCAAACTTTTTTTTGGGTCAAAATGTTTTCAAACTTTTTTTTGTGTCAAAATTTTTTCAAACTTTTTTTTGGGTCAAAATTTTTTTGGTCCCAAAATTTTTCAAACTTTTTTTTGGGTCAAAATTGTTTTGGTCCCAAAATTTTTCAAACTTTTTTTTGTGTCAAAATGTTTTCAAATTTTTTTTTGGGTCAAAATTTTTTTGGTCCCAAAATATTTCTAACTTTTTTTTGGGTCAAAATTTTTTTGGTCCCAAAATTTTTCTAACTTTTTTTTGGGTCAAAATTTTTTCGAAGTTTTTTTTTCGGTCAAAATTTTTTTGGTCCCAAAATTTTTCTAACTTTTTTTTGGGTCAAAATTTTTTCGAAGTTTTTTTTTCGGTCAAAATTTTTTTGGTCCCAAAATTTTTCAAACTTTTTTTTGGGTCAAAATTTTTTCGAAGTTTTTTTTCGGTCAAAATTTTTTTGGTCCCAAAATTTTTCGAACTTTTTTTTGGGTCAAAATTTTTTTGGTCCCAAAATTTTTCAAACTTTTTTTTGGGTCAAAATTGTTTTGGTCCCAAAATTTTTCAAACTTTTTTTTGTGTCAAAATTTTTTCAAACTTTTTTTTGGGTCAAAATTTTTTTGGTCCCAAAATATTTCTAACTTTTTTTTGGGTCAAAATTTTTTTGGTCCCAAAATTTTTCTAACTTTTTTTTGGGTCAAAATTTTTTCGAAGTTTTTTTTTCGGTCAAAATTTTTTTGGTCCCAAAATTTTTCTAACTTTTTTTTGGGTCAAAATTTTTTCGAAGTTTTTTTTTCGGTCAAAATTTTTTTGGTCCCAAAATTTTTCAAACTTTTTTTTGGGTCAAAATTTTTTCGAAGTTTTTTTTCGGTCAAAATTTTTTTGGTCCCAAAATTTTTCGAACTTTTTTTTGGGTCAAAATTTTTTTGGTCCCAAAATTTTTCAAACTTTTTTTTGGGTCAAAATTGTTTTGGTCCCAAAATTTTTCAAACTTTTTTTTGTGTCAAAATTTTTTCAAACTTTTTTTTGGGTCAAAATTTTTTTGGTCCCAAAATTTTTCAAACTTTTTTTTGGGTCAAAATTTTTTTGGTCCCAAAATTTTTCAAACTTTTTTTTGGGTAAAAATTTTTTCGAAGTTTTTTTTCGGTCAAAATTTTTTTGGTCCCAAAATTTTCCGAACTTTTTTTTGGGTCAAAATTTTTTTGGTCCCAAAATTTTTCAAACTTTTTTTTGGGTCAAAATTTTTTCGAAGTTTTTTTTTCGGTCAAAATTTTTTTGGTCCCAAAATTTTTCAAACTTTTTTTTGGGTCAAAATTTTTTCGAAGTTTTTTTTCGGTCAAAATTTTTTTGGTCCCAAAATTTTTCGAACTTTTTTTTGGTCAAAATTTTTTTGGTACCAAAATTTTTCAAACTTTTTTTTGGGTCAAAATTGTTTTGGTTCCAAAATTTTTCAAACTTTTTTTTGAGTCAAAATTTTTTCAAACTTTTTTTTGGGTCAAAATTTTTTTGGTCCCAAAATTTTTCAAACTTTTTTTTGGGTCAAATTTTTTTCGAAGTTTTTTTTTTCGGTCAAAATTTTTTTGGTCCCAAAATTTTTCAAACTTTTTTTTGGGTCAAAATTTTTTTGGTCCCAAAATTTTTCAAACTTTTTTTTGGGTCAAAATTTTTTCGAAGTTTTTTTTCGGTCAAAATTTTTTTGGTCCCAAAATTTTTCGAACTTTTTTTTGGGTCAAAATTTTTTTGGTGCCAAAATTTTTCAAACTTTTTTTTGGGTCAAAATTGTTTTGGTCCCAAAATTTTTCAAACTTTTTTTTGAGTCAAAATTTTTTCAAACTTTTTTTTGGGTCAAAATGTTTTTGGTCCCAAAATTTTTTAAACTTTTTTTTGGGTCAAAATTTTTTTGGTCCCAAAATTTTTCAAACTTTTTTTTGGGTCAAAATTTTTTCGAAGTTTTTTTTTCGGTCAAAATTTTTTTGGTCCCAAAATTTTTCAAACTTTTTTTTTGGTCAAATTTTTTTCGAAGTTTTTTTTCGGTCAAAATTTTTTTGGTCCCAAAATTTTTCGAACTTTTTTTTGGGTCAAAATTTTTTCGAACTTTTTTTTGGGTCAAAATTGTTTTGGTCCCAAAATTTTTCAAACTTTTTTTTGTGTCAAAATTTTTTCAAACTTTTTTTTGGGTCAAAATTTTTTTGGTCCCAAAATTTTTCAAACTTTTTTTTGGGTCAAAATTTTTTCGAACTTTTTTTTGGGTCAAAATTGTTTTGGTCCCAAAATTTTTCAAACTTTTTTTTGTGTCAAAATTTTTTCAAACTTTTTTTTGGGTCAAAATTTTTTTGGTCCCAAAATTTTTCAAACTTTTTTTTGGGTCAAAATTTTTTTGGTCCCAAAATTTTTCTAACTTTTTTTTGGGTCAAAATTTTTTCGAAGTTTTTTTTTCGGTCAAAATTTTTTTGGTCCCAAAATTTTTCAAACTTTTTTTTGGGTCAAAATTTTTTCGAAGTTTTTTTTCGGTCAAAATTTTTTTGGTCCCAAAATTTTTCGAACTTTTTTTTGGGTCAAAATTTTTTTGGTCCCAAAATTTTTCAAACTTTTTTTTGGGTCAAAATTTTTTCGAACTTTTTTTGGGTCAAAATTTTTTTGGTCCCAAAATTTTTCAAACTTTTTTTTGGGTCAAAATTGTTTTGGTCCCAAAATTTTTCAAACTTTTTTTTGTGTCAAAATTTTTTCAAACTTTTTTTTGGGTCAAAATTTTTTTGGTCCCAAAATTTTTCAAACTTTTTTTTGGGTCAAAATGTTTTCAAACTTTTTTTTGGGTCAAAATTTTTTCAAACTTTTTTTTGGGTCAAAATTTTTTTGGTCCCAAAATTTTTCAAACTTTTTTTTGGGTCAAAATTGTTTTGGTCCCAAAATTTTTCAAACTTTTTTTTGTGTCAAAATGTTTTCAAATTTTTTTTTGGGTCAAAATTTTTTTGGTCCCAAAATATTTCTAACTTTTTTTTGGGTCAAAATTTTTTTGGTCCCAAAATTTTTCTAACTTTTTTTTGGGTCAAAATTTTTTCGAAGTTTTTTTTTCGGTCAAAATTTTTTTGGTCCCAAAATTTTTCTAACTTTTTTTTGGGTCAAAATTTTTTCGAAGTTTTTTTTTCGGTCAAAATTTTTTTGGTCCCAAAATTTTTCAAACTTTTTTTTGGGTCAAAATTTTTTCGAAGTTTTTTTTCGGTCAAAATTTTTTTGGTCCCAAAATTTTTCGAACTTTTTTTTGGGTCAAAATTTTTTTGGTCCCAAAATTTTTCAAACTTTTTTTTGGGTCAAAATTGTTTTGGTCCCAAAATTTTTCAAACTTTTTTTTGTGTCAAAATTTTTTCAAACTTTTTTTTGGGTCAAAATTTTTTTGGTCCCAAAATTTTTCAAACTTTTTTTTGGGTCAAAATTTTTTTGGTCCCAAAATTTTTCAAACTTTTTTTTGGGAAAAAATTTTTTCGAAGTTTTTTTTCGGTCAAAATTTTTTTGGTCCCAAAATTTTCCGAACTTTTTTTTGGGTCAAAATTTTTTTGGTGCCAAAATTTTTCAAACTTTTTTTTGGGTCAAAATTTTTTCGAAGTTTTTTTTTCGGTCAAAATTTTTTTGGTCCCAAAATTTTTCAAACTTTTTTTTGGGTCAAAATTTTTTCGAAGTTTTTTTTCGGTCAAAATTTTTTTGGTCCCAAAATTTTTCGAACTTTTTTTTGGTCAAAATTTTTTTGGTCCCAAAATTTTTCAAACTTTTTTTTGGGTCAAAATTGTTTTGGTTCCAAAATTTTTCAAACTTTTTTTTGAGTCAAAATTTTTTCAAACTTTTTTTTGGGTCAAAATTTTTTTGGTCCCAAAATTTTTCAAACTTTTTTTTGGGTCAAATTTTTTTCGAAGTTTTTTTTTTCGGTCAAAATTTTTTTGGTCCCAAAATTTTTCAAACTTTTTTTTGGGTCAAAATTTTTTTGGTCCCAAAATTTTTCAAACTTTTTTTTGGGTCAAAATTTTTTCGAAGTTTTTTTTTCGGTCAAAATTTTTTTGGTCCCAAAATTTTTCAAACTTTTTTTTGGGTCAAAATTTTTTCGAAGTTTTTTTTCGGTCAAAATTTTTTTGGTCCCAAAATTTTTCGAACTTTTTTTTGGGTCAAAATTTTTTTGGTGCCAAAATTTTTCAAACTTTTTTTTGGGTCAAAATTGTTTTGGTCCCAAAATTTTTCAAACTTTTTTTTGAGTCAAAATTTTTTCAAACTTTTTTTTGGGTCAAAATTTTTTTGGTCCCAAAATTTTTCAAACTTTTTTTTGGGTCAAAATTTTTTTGGTCCCAAAATTTTTCAAACTTTTTTTTGGGTCAAAATTTTTTCGAAGTTTTTTTTTCGGTCAAAATTTTTTTGGTCCCAAAATTTTTCAAACTTTTTTTTTGGTCAAATTTTTTTCGAAGTTTTTTTTCGGTCAAAATTTTTTTGGTCCCAAAATTTTTCGAACTTTTTTTTGGGTCAAAATTTTTTTGGTCCCAAAATTTTTCAAACTTTTTTTTGGGTCAAAATTTTTTCGAATTTTTTTTTGGGTCAAAATTGTTTTGGTCCCAAAATTTTTCAAACTTTTTTTTGTGTCAAAATTTTTTCATACTTTTTTTTGGGTCAAAATTTTTTTGGTCCCAAAATTTTTCAAACTTTTTTTTGGGTCAAAATGTTTTTGGTCCCAAAATTTTTCAAACTTTTTTTTGGGTCAAAATTTTTTCGAAGTTTTTTTTCGGTCAAAATTTTTTTGGTCCCAAAATTTTCCGAACTTTTTTTTGGGTCAAAATTTTTTTGGTCCCAAAATTTTTCAAACTTTTTTTTGGGTCAAAATTTTTTCGAAGTTTTTTTTTCGGTCAAAATTTTTTTGGTCCCAAAATTTTTCAAACTTTTTTTTTGGTCAAATTTTTTTCGAAGTTTTTTTTCGGTCAAATTTTTTTTGGTCCCAAAATTTTTCGAACTTTTTTTTGGGTCAAAATTTTTTTGGTCCCAAAATTTTTCAAACTTTTTTTTGGGTCAAAATTTTTTCGAACTTTTTTTTGGGTCAAAATTGTTTTGGTCCCAAAATTTTTCAAACTTTTTTTTGTGTCAAAATTTTTTCAAACTTTTTTTTGGGTCAAAATTTTTTTGGTCCCAAAATTTTTCAAACTTTTTTTTGGGTCAAAATTTTTTTGGTCCCAAAATTTTTCAAACTTTTTTTTGGGTCAAAATTTTTTCGAAGTTTTTTTTCGGTCAAAATTTTTTTGGTCCCAAAATTTTCCGAACTTTTTTTTGGGTCAAAATTTTTTTGGTCCCAAAATTTTTCAAACTTTTTTTTGGGTCAAAATTTTTTCGAAGTTTTTTTTTCGGTCAAAATTTTTTTGGTCCCAAAATTTTTCAAACTTTTTTTTGGGTCAAAATTTTTTCGAAGTTTTTTTTCGGTCAAAATTTTTTTGGTCCCAAAATTTTTCGAACTTTTTTTGGTCAAAATTTTTTTGGTCCCAAAATTTTTCAAACTTTTTTTTGGGTCAAAATTATTTTGGTCCCAAAATTTTTCAAACTTTTTTTTGAGTCAAAATTTTTTCAAACTTTTTTTTGGGTCAAAATTTTTTTGGTCCCAAAATTTTTCAAACTTTTTTTTGGGTCAAAATTTTTTCGAAGTTTTTTTTTCGGTCAAAATTTTTTTGGTCCCAAAATTTTTCAAACTTTTTTTTTGGTCAAAATTTTTTCGAAGTTTTTTTTCGGTCAAAATTTTTTTGGTCCCAAAATTTTTCGAACTTTTTTTTGGGTCAAAATTTTTTTGGTCCCAAAATTTTTCAAACTTTTTTTTGGGTCAAAATTTTTTCGAAGTTTTTTTTTCGGTCAAAATTTTTTTGGTCCCAAAATTTTTCAAACTTTTTTTTGGGTCAAAATTTTTTCGAAGTTTTTTTTCAGTCAAAGTTTTTTTGGTCCCAAAATTTTTCGAACTTTTTTTTGGGTCAAAATTTTTTTGGTCCCAAAATTTTTCAAACTTTTTTTTGGGTCAAAATTGTTTTGGTCCCAAAATTTTTCAAACTTTTTTTTCGGTCAAAATTTTTTCAAAATTTTTTTTGGGTCAAAATTTTTTTGGTCCCAAAATTTTTCAAACTTTTTTTTGGGTCAAAATTTTTTTGGTCCCAAAATTTTTCAAACTTTTTTTTCGGTCAAAATTTTTTTGGTCCCAAAATTTTCCGAACTTTTTTTTGGGTCAAAATTTTTTTGGTCCCAAAATTTTTCAAACTTTTTTTTGGGTCAAAATTTTTTTAGTCCCAAAATTTTTCGAAATTTTTTTTGGGTCAAAATTTTTTTGGTCCCAAATTTTTCGAACTTTTTTTTTGTCAAAATTTTTTCGAAGTTTTTTTTCGGTCAAAATTTTTTTGGTCCCAAAATATTTCTAACTTTTTTTTGGGTCAAAATTTTTTTGGTCCCAAAATTTTTCAAAATTTTTTCGAAGTTTTTTTTTCGGTCAAAATTTTTTTGGTCCCAAAATTTTTCAAACTTTTTTTTGGGTCAAAATTTTTTTAGTCCCAAAATTTTTCGAAATTTTTTTTGGGTCAAAATTTTTTTGGTCCCAAAATTTTTCGAACTTTTTTTTTGGTCAAAATTTTTTCGAAGTTTTTTTTCGGTCAAAATTTTTTTGGTCCCAAAATATTTCTAACTAAAATTTTTACCCAAAAAAAAGTTTGAAAAATTCTGGGACCAAAAAAATTTTGACCCAAAAAAAAGTTTGAAAAAATTTTGACTCAAAAAAAAGTTTGAAAAATTTTGGGACCAAAACAATTTTGGTCCCAAAATTTTTCTAACTTTTTTTTGGGTCAAAATTTTTTCGAAGTTTTTTTTTCGGTCAAAATTTTTTTGGTCCCAAAATTTTTCAAACTTTTTTTTGGGACAAAATTTTTTCGAAGTTTTTTTTCAGTCAAAATTTTTTTGGTCCCAAAATTTTTCAAACTTTTTTTTGGGTCAAAATTGTTTTGGTCCCAAAATTTTTCAAACTTTTTTTTGAGTCAAAATTTTTTCAAACTTTTTTTTGGGTCAAAATTTTTTTGGTCCCAAAATTTTTCAAACTTTTTTTTGGGTCAAAATTTTTTTGGTCCCAGAATTTTTCAAACTTTTTTTTGGGTCAAAATTTTTTTGGTCCCAAAATTTTTCGAACTTTTTTTTTGGTCAAAATTTTTTCGAAGTTTTTTTTCGGTCAAAATTTTTTTGGTCCCAAAATATTTCAAACTTTTTTTTGGGTCAAAATTTTTTTGATCCCAAAATTTTTCTAACTTTTTTTTGGGTCAAAATTTTTTTGGTCCCAAAATTTTTCAAACTTTTTTTTGGGACAAAATTTTTTCGAAGTTTTTTTTCGGTCAAAATTTTTTTGGTCCCAAAATTTTTCAAACTTTTTTTTGGGTCAAAATTGTTTTGGTCCCAAAATTTTTCAAACTTTTTTTTGAGTCAAAATTTTTTCAAACTTTTTTTTGGGTCAAAATTTTTTTGGTCCCAAAATTTTTCAAACTTTTTTTTGGGTCAAAATTTTTTTGGTCCCAAAATTTTTCAAACTTTTTTTTGGGTCAAAATTTTTTCGAAGTTTTTTTTCGGTCAAAATTTTTTTGGTCCCAAAATTTTCCGAACTTTTTTTTGGGTCAAAATTTTTTTGGTCCCAAAATTTTTCAAACTTTTTTTTGGGTCAAAATTTTTTCGAAGTTTTTTTTTCGGTCAAAATTTTTTTGGTCCCAAAATTTTTCAAACTTTTTTTTGGGTCAAAATTTTTTCGAAGTTTTTTTTCGGTCAAAATTTTTTTGGTCCCAAAATTTTTTTGGTCCCAAAATTTTTCGAACTTTTTTTTGGGTCAAAATTTTTTTGGTCCCAAAATTTTTCAAACTTTTTTTTGGCTCAAAATTTTTTCGAAGTTTTTTTTTCGGTCAAAATTTTTTTGGTCCCAAAATTTTTCAAACTTTTTTTCGAGTCAAAATTTTTTCAAACTTTTTTTTGGGTCAAAATTTTTTTGGTCCCAAAATTTTTCAAACTTTTTTTTGGGTCAAAATTTTTTTGGTCCCAGAATTTTTCGAACTTTTTTTTGGGTCAAAATTTTTTTGGTCCCAAAATTTTTCGAACTTTTTTTTGGATCAAAATTTTTTTGGTACCAAAATTTTTCAAACTTTTTTTTGGGTCAAAATTTTTTTAGTCCCAAAATTTTTCGAAATTTTTTTTGGGTCAAAATTTTTTTGGTCCCAAAATTTTTCGAACTTTTTTTTCGGTCAAAATTTTTTTGGTCCCAAAATATTTCTAACTTTTTTTTTGGGTCAAAATTTTTTTGGTCCCAAAATTTTTCTAACTTTTTTTTGGGTCAAAATTTTTTCGAAGTTTTTTTTTCGGTCAAAATTTTTTTGGTCCCAAAATTTTTCTAACGTTTTTTTGGGTCAAAATTTTTTCGAAGTTTTTTTTTCGGTCAAAATTTTTTTGGTCCCAAAATTTTTCAAACTTTTTTTTGGGTCAAAATTTTTTCGAAGTTTTTTTTCGGTCAAAATTTTTTTGGTCCAAAAATTTTTCAAACTTTTTTTTGGGTCAAAATTTTTTTGGTCCCAAAAATTTTCAAAATTTTTTTTGGGTCAAAATTTTTTTGGTCCCAAAATTTTTCAAACTTTTTTTTGGGTCAAAATTTTTTCGAAGTTTTTTTTTCGGTCAAAATTTTTTTGGTCCCAAAATTTTTCAAACTTTTTTTTTGGTCAAATTTTTTTCGAAGTTTTTTTTCGGTCAAATTTTTTTTGGTCCCAAAATTTTTCGAACTTTTTTTTGGGTCAAAATTTTTTTGGTCCCAAAATTTTTCAAACTTTTTTTTGGGTCAAACTTTTTTCGAACTTTTTTTTTGGGTCAAAATTGTTTTGGTCCCAAAATTTTTCAAACTTTTTTTTGTGTCAAAATTTTTTCAAACTTTTTTTTGGGTCAAAATTTTTTTGGTCCCAAAATTTTTCAAACTTTTTTTTGGGTCAAAATTTTTTTGGTCCCAAAATTTTTCAAACTTTTTTTTGGGTCAAAATTTTTTCGAAGTTTTTTTTCGGTCAAAATTTTTTTGGTCCCAAAATTTTCCGAACTTTTTTTTGGGTCAAAATTTTTTTGGTCCCAAAATTTTTCAAACTTTTTTTTGGGTCAAAATTTTTTCGAAGTTTTTTTTTCGGTCAAAATTTTTTTGGTCCCAAAATTTTTCAAACTTTTTTTTGGGTCAAAATTTTTTCGAAGTTTTTTTTCAGTCAAAATTTTTTTGGTCCCAAAATTTTTCGAACTTTTTTTGGTCAAAATTTTTTTGGTCCCAAAATTTTTCAAACTTTTTTTTGGGTCAAAATTATTTTGGTCCCAAAATTTTTCAAACTTTTTTTTGAGTCAAAATTTTTTCAAACTTTTTTTTGGGTCAAAATTTTTTTGGTCCCAAAATTTTTCAAACTTTTTTTTGGGTCAAAATTTTTTCGAAGTTTTTTTTTCGGTCAAAATTTTTTTGGTCCCAAAATTTTTCAAACTTTTTTTTTGGTCAAAATTTTTTCGAAGTTTTTTTTCGGTCAAAATTTTTTTGGTCCCAAAATTTTTCGAACTTTTTTTTGGGTCAAAATTTTTTTGGTCCCAAAATTTTTCAAACTTTTTTTTGGGTCAAAATTTTTTCGAAGTTTTTTTTTCGGTCAAAATTTTTTTGGTCCCAAAATTTTTCACACTTTTTTTTGGGTCAAAATTTTTTCGAAGTTTTTTTTCGGTCAAAGTTTTTTTGGTCCCAAAATTTTTCGAACTTTTTTTTGGGTCAAAATTTTTTTGGTCCCAAAATTTTTCAAACTTTTTTTTGGGTCAAAATTGTTTTGGTCCCAAAATTTTTCAAACTTTTTTTTCGGTCAAAATTTTTTCAAAATTTTTTTTGGGTCAAAATTTTTTTGGTCCCAAAATTTTTCAAACTTTTTTTTGGGTCAAAATTTTTTTGGTCCCAAAATTTTTCAAACTTTTTTTTCGGTCAAAATTTTTTTGGTCCCAAAATTTTCCGAACTTTTTTTTGGGTCAAAATTTTTTTGGTCCCAAAATTTTTCAAACTTTTTTTTGGGTCAAAATTTTTTTAGTCCCAAAATTTTTCGAAATTTTTTTTGGGTCAAAATTTTTTTGGTCCCAAATTTTTCGAACTTTTTTTTTGTCAAAATTTTTTCGAAGTTTTTTTTCGGTCAAAATTTTTTTGGTCCCAAAATATTTCTAACTTTTTTTTGGGTCAAAATTTTTTTGGTCCCAAAATTTTTCAAAATTTTTTCGAAGTTTTTTTTTCGGTCAAAATTTTTTTGGTCCCAAAATTTTTCAAACTTTTTTTTGGGTCAAAATTTTTTTAGTCCCAAAATTTTTCGAAATTTTTTTTGGGTCAAAATTTTTTTGGTCCCAAAATTTTTCGAACTTTTTTTTTGGTCAAAATTTTTTCGAAGTTTTTTTTCGGTCAAAATTTTTTTGGTCCCAAAATATTTCTAACTAAAATTTTTACCCAAAAAAAAGTTTGAAAAATTCTGGGACCAAAAAAATTTTGACCCAAAAAAAAGTTTGAAAAAATTTTGACTCAAAAAAAAGTTTGAAAAATTTTGGGACCAAAACAATTTTGGTCCCAAAATTTTTCTAACTTTTTTTTGGGTCAAAATTTTTTCGAAGTTTTTTTTTCGGTCAAAATTTTTTTGGTCCCAAAATTTTTCAAACTTTTTTTTGGGACAAAATTTTTTCGAAGTTTTTTTTCAGTCAAAATTTTTTTGGTCCCAAAATTTTTCAAACTTTTTTTTGGGTCAAAATTGTTTTGGTCCCAAAATTTTTCAAACTTTTTTTTGAGTCAAAATTTTTTCAAACTTTTTTTTGGGTCAAAATTTTTTTGGTCCCAAAATTTTTCAAACTTTTTTTTGGGTCAAAATTTTTTTGGTCCCAGAATTTTTCAAACTTTTTTTTGGGTCAAAATTTTTTTGGTCCCAAAATTTTTCGAACTTTTTTTTTGGTCAAAATTTTTTCGAAGTTTTTTTTCGGTCAAAATTTTTTTGGTCCCAAAATATTTCAAACTTTTTTTTGGGTCAAAATTTTTTTGATCCCAAAATTTTTCTAACTTTTTTTTGGGTCAAAATTTTTTTGGTCCCAAAATTTTTCAAACTTTTTTTTGGGACAAAATTTTTTCGAAGTTTTTTTTCGGTCAAAATTTTTTTGGTCCCAAAATTTTTCAAACTTTTTTTTGGGTCAAAATTGTTTTGGTCCCAAAATTTTTCAAACTTTTTTTTGAGTCAAAATTTTTTCAAACTTTTTTTTGGGTCAAAATTTTTTTGGTCCCAAAATTTTTCAAACTTTTTTTTGGGTCAAAATTTTTTTGGTCCCAAAATTTTTCAAACTTTTTTTTGGGTCAAAATTTTTTCGAAGTTTTTTTTCGGTCAAAATTTTTTTGGTCCCAAAATTTTCCGAACTTTTTTTTGGGTCAAAATTTTTTTGGTCCCAAAATTTTTCAAACTTTTTTTTGGGTCAAAATTTTTTCGAAGTTTTTTTTTCGGTCAAAATTTTTTTGGTCCCAAAATTTTTCAAACTTTTTTTTGGGTCAAAATTTTTTCGAAGTTTTTTTTCGGTCAAAATTTTTTTGGTCCCAAAATTTTTCGAACTTTTTTTTGGGTCAAAATTTTTTTGGTCCCAAAATTTTTCAAACTTTTTTTTGGCTCAAAATTTTTTCGAAGTTTTTTTTTCGGTCAAAATTTTTTTGGTCCCAAAATTTTTCAAACTTTTTTTCGAGTCAAAATTTTTTCAAACTTTTTTTTGGGTCAAAATTTTTTTGGTCCCAAAATTTTTCAAACTTTTTTTTGGGTCAAAATTTTTTTGGTCCCAGAATTTTTCGAACTTTTTTTTGGGTCAAAATTTTTTTGGTCCCAAAATTTTTCGAACTTTTTTTTGGATCAAAATTTTTTTGGTACCAAAATTTTTCAAACTTTTTTTTGGGTCAAAATTTTTTTAGTCCCAAAATTTTTCGAAATTTTTTTTGGGTCAAAATTTTTTTGGTCCCAAAATTTTTCGAACTTTTTTTTCGGTCAAAATTTTTTTGGTCCGAAAATATTTCTAACTTTTTTTTTGGGTCAAAATTTTTTTGGTCCCAAAATTTTTCTAACTTTTTTTTGGGTCAAAATTTTTTCGAAGTTTTTTTTTCGGTCAAAATTTTTTTGGTCCCAAAATTTTTCTAACTTTTTTTTGGGTCAAAATTTTTTCGAAGTTTTTTTTTCGGTCAAAATTTTTTTGGTCCCAAAATTTTTCAAACTTTTTTTTGGGTCAAAATTTTTTCGAAGTTTTTTTTCGGTCAAAATTTTTTTGGTCCCAAAATTTTTCAAACTTTTTTTTGGGTCAAAATTTTTTTGGTCCCAAAATTTTTCAAACTTTTTTTTGGGTCAAAATTTTTTCGAACTTTTTTTGGGTCAAAATTTTTTTGGTCCCAAAATTTTTCAAACTTTTTTTTGGGTCAAAATTGTTTTGGTCCCAAAATTTTTCAAACTTTTTTTTGTGTCAAAATTTTTTCAAACTTTTTTTTGGGTCAAAATTTTTTTGGTCCCAAAATTTTTCAAACTTTTTTTTGGGTCAAAATGTTTTCAAACTTTTTTTTGGGTCAAAATTTTTTCAAACTTTTTTTTGGGTCAAAATTTTTTTGGTCCCAAAATTTTTCAAACTTTTTTTTGGGTCAAAATTGTTTTGGTCCCAAAATTTTTCAAACTTTTTTTTGTGTCAAAATGTTTTCAAATTTTTTTTTGGGTCAAAATTTTTTTGGTCCCAAAATATTTCTAACTTTTTTTTGGGTCAAAATTTTTTTGGTCCCAAAATTTTTCTAACTTTTTTTTGGGTCAAAATTTTTTCGAAGTTTTTTTTTCGGTCAAAATTTTTTTGGTCCCAAAATTTTTCTAACTTTTTTTTGGGTCAAAATTTTTTCGAAGTTTTTTTTTCGGTCAAAATTTTTTTGGTCCCAAAATTTTTCAAACTTTTTTTTGGGTCAAAATTTTTTCGAAGTTTTTTTTCGGTCAAAATTTTTTTGGTCCCAAAATTTTTCGAACTTTTTTTTGGGTCAAAATTTTTTTGGTCCCAAAATTTTTCAAACTTTTTTTTGGGTCAAAATTGTTTTGGTCCCAAAATTTTTCAAACTTTTTTTTGGGTCAAAATTTTTTCAAACTTTTTTTTGGGTCAAAATTTTTTTGGTCCCAAAATTTTTCAAACTTTTCTTTGGGTCAAAATTTTTTTGGTCCCAAAATTTTTCAAACTTTTTTTTGGGTAAAAATTTTTTCGAAGTTTTTTTTCGGTCAAAATTTTTTTGGTCCCAAAATTTTCCGAACTTTTTTTTGGGTCAAAATTTTTTTGGTCCCAAAATTTTTCAAACTTTTTTTTGGGTCAAAATTTTTTCGAAGTTTTTTTTTCGGTCAAAATTTTTTTGGTCCCAAAATTTTTCAAACTTTTTTTTGGGTCAAAATTTTTTCGAAGTTTTTTTTCGGTCAAAATTTTTTTGGTCCCAAAATTTTTCGAACTTTTTTTTGGTCAAAATTTTTTTGGTCCCAAAATTTTTCAAACTTTTTTTTGGGTCAAAATTGTTTTGGTTCCAAAATTTTTCAAACTTTTTTTTGAGTCAAAATTTTTTCAAACTTTTTTTTGGGTCAAAATTTTTTTGGTCCCAAAATTTTTCAAACTTTTTTTTGGGTCAAATTTTTTTCGAAGTTTTTTTTTTCGGTCAAAATTTTTTTGGTCCCAAAATTTTTCAAACTTTTTTTTGGGTCAAAATTTTTTTGGTCCCAAAATTTTTCAAACTTTTTTTTGGGTCAAAATTTTTTCGAAGTTTTTTTTTCGGTCAAAATTTTTTTGGTCCCAAAATTTTTCAAACTTTTTTTTGGGTCAAAATTTTTTCGAAGTTTTTTTTCGGTCAAAATTTTTTTGGTCCCAAAATTTTTCGAACTTTTTTTTGGGTCAAAATTTTTTTGGTGCCAAAATTTTTCAAACTTTTTTTTGGGTCAAAATTGTTTTGGTCCCAAAATTTTTCAAACTTTTTTTTGAGTCAAAATTTTTTCAAACTTTTTTTTGGGTCAAAATTTTTTTGGTCCCAAAATTTTTCAAACTTTTTTTTGGGTCAAAATTTTTTTGGTCCCAAAATTTTTCAAACTTTTTTTTGGGTCAAAATTTTTTCGAAGTTTTTTTTTCGGTCAAAATTTTTTTGGTCCCAAAATTTTTCAAACTTTTTTTTTGGTCAAATTTTTTTCGAAGTTTTTTTTCGGTCAAAATTTTTTTGGTCCCAAAATTTTTCGAACTTTTTTTTGGGTCAAAATTTTTTTGGTCCCAAAATTTTTCAAACTTTTTTTTGTGTCAAAATTTTTTCGAATTTTTTTTTGGGTCAAAATTGTTTTGGTCCCAAAATTTTTCAAACTTTTTTTTGTGTCAAAATTTTTTCAAACTTTTTTTTGGGTCAAAATTTTTTTGGTCCCAAAATTTTTCAAACTTTTTTTTGGGTCAAAATGTTTTTGGTCCCAAAATTTTTCAAACTTTTTTTTGGGTCAAAATTTTTTCGAAGTTTTTTTTCGGTCAAAATTTTTTTGGTCCCAAAATTTTCCGAACTTTTTTTTGGGTCAAAATTTTTTTGGTCCCAAAATTTTTCAAACTTTTTTTTGGGTCAAAATTTTTTCGAAGTTTTTTTTTCGGTCAAAATTTTTTTGGTCCCAAAATTTTTCAAACTTTTTTTTTGGTCAAATTTTTTTCGAAGTTTTTTTCGGTCAAATTTTTTTTGGTCCCAAAATTTTTCGAACTTTTTTTTGGGTCAAAATTTTTTTGGTCCCAAAATTTTTCAAACTTTTTTTTGGGTCAAAATTTTTTCGAACTTTTTTTTGGGTCAAAATTGTTTTGGTCCCAAAATTTTTCAAACTTTTTTTTGTGTCAAAATTTTTTCAAACTTTTTTTTGGGTCAAAATTTTTTTGGTCCCAAAATTTTTCAAACTTTTTTTTGGGTCAAAATTTTTTTGGTCCCAAAATTTTTCAAACTTTTTTTTGGGTCAAAATTTTTTCGAAGTTTTTTTTCGGTCAAAATTTTTTTGGTCCCAAAATTTTCCGAACTTTTTTTTGGGTCAAAATTTTTTTGGTCCCAAAATTTTTCAAACTTTTTTTTGGGTCAAAATTTTTTCGAAGTTTTTTTTTCGGTCAAAATTTTTTTGGTCCCAAAATTTTTCAAACTTTTTTTTGGGTCAAAATTTTTTCGAAGTTTTTTTTCGGTCAAAATTTTTTTGGTCCCAAAATTTTTCGAACTTTTTTTGGTCAAAATTTTTTTGGTCCCAAAATTTTTCAAACTTTTTTTTGGGTCAAAATTATTTTGGTCCCAAAATTTTTCAAACTTTTTTTTGAGTCAAAATTTTTTCAAACTTTTTTTTGGGTCAAAATTTTTTTGGTCCCAAAATTTTTCAAACTTTTTTTTGGGTCAAAATTTTTTCGAAGTTTTTTTTTCGGTCAAAATTTTTTTGGTCCCAAAATTTTTCAAACTTTTTTTTTGGTCAAAATTTTTTCGAAGTTTTTTTTCGGTCAAAATTTTTTTGGTCCCAAAATTTTTCGAACTTTTTTTTGGGTCAAAATTTTTTTGGTCCCAAAATTTTTCAAACTTTTTTTTGGGTCAAAATTTTTTCGAAGTTTTTTTTTCGGTCAAAATTTTTTTGGTCCCAAAATTTTTCAAACTTTTTTTTGGGTCAAAATTTTTTCGAAGTTTTTTTTCGGTCAAAGTTTTTTTGGTCCCAAAATTTTTCGAACTTTTTTTTGGGTCAAAATTTTTTTGGTCCCAAAATTTTTCAAACTTTTTTTTGGGTCAAAATTGTTTTGGTCCCAAAATTTTTCAAACTTTTTTTTCGGTCAAAATTTTTTCAAAATTTTTTTTGGGTCAAAATTTTTTTGGTCCCAAAATTTTTCAAACTTTTTTTTGGGTCAAAATTTTTTTGGTCCCAAAATTTTTCAAACTTTTTTTTCGGTCAAAATTTTTTTGGTCCCAAAATTTTCCGAACTTTTTTTTGGGTCAAAATTTTTTTGGTCCCAAAATTTTTCAAACTTTTTTTTGGGTCAAAATTTTTTTAGTCCCAAAATTTTTCGAAATTTTTTTTGGGTCAAAATTTTTTTGGTCCCAAATTTTTCGAACTTTTTTTTTGTCAAAATTTTTTCGAAGTTTTTTTTCGGTCAAAATTTTTTTGGTCCCAAAATATTTCTAACTTTTTTTTGGGTCAAAATTTTTTTGGTCCCAAAATTTTTCAAAATTTTTTCGAAGTTTTTTTTTCGGTCAAAATTTTTTTGGTCCCAAAATTTTTCAAACTTTTTTTTGGGTCAAAATTTTTTTAGTCCCAAAATTTTTCGAAATTTTTTTTGGGTCAAAATTTTTTTGGTCCCAAAATTTTTCGAACTTTTTTTTTGGTCAAAATTTTTTCGAAGTTTTTTTTCGGTCAAAATTTTTTTGGTCCCAAAATATTTCTAACTAAAATTTTTACCCAAAAAAAGTTTGAAAAATTCTGGGACCAAAAAAATTTTGACCCAAAAAAAAGTTTGAAAAAATTTTGACTCAAAAAAAAGTTTGAAAAATTTTGGGACCAAAACAATTTTGGTCCCAAAATTTTTCTAACTTTTTTTTGGGTCAAAATTTTTTCGAAGTTTTTTTTTCGGTCAAAATTTTTTTGGTCCCAAAATTTTTCAAACTTTTTTTTGGGACAAAATTTTTTCGAAGTTTTTTTTCAGTCAAAATTTTTTTGGTCCCAAAATTTTTCAAACTTTTTTTTGGGTCAAAATTGTTTTGGTCCCAAAATTTTTCAAACTTTTTTTTGAGTCAAAATTTTTTCAAACTTTTTTTTGGGTCAAAATTTTTTTGGTCCCAAAATTTTTCAAACTTTTTTTGGGGTCAAAATTTTTTTGGTCCCAGAATTTTTCAAACTTTTTTTTGGGTCAAAATTTTTTTGGTCCCAAAATTTTTCGAACTTTTTTTTTGGTCAAAATTTTTTCGAAGTTTTTTTTCGGTCAAAATTTTTTTGGTCCCAAAATATTTCAAACTTTTTTTTGGGTCAAAATTTTTTTGGTCCCAAAATTTTTCTAACTTTTTTTTGGGTCAAAATTTTTTTGGTCCCAAAATTTTTCAAACTTTTTTTTGGGACAAAATTTTTTCGAAGTTTTTTTTCGGTCAAAATTTTTTTGGTCCCAAAATTTTTCAAACTTTTTTTTGGGTCAAAATTGTTTTGGTCCCAAAATTTTTCAAACTTTTTTTTGAGTCAAAATTTTTTCAAACTTTTTTTTGGGTCAAAATTTTTTTGGTCCCAAAATTTTTCAAACTTTTTTTTGGGTCAAAATTTTTTTGGTCCCAAAATTTTTCAAACTTTTTTTTGGGTCAAAATTTTTTCGAAGTTTTTTTTCGGTCAAAATTTTTTTGGTCCCAAAATTTTCCGAACTTTTTTTTGGGTCAAAATTTTTTTGGTCCCAAAATTTTTCAAACTTTTTTTTGGGTCAAAATTTTTTCGAAGTTTTTTTTTCGGTCAAAATTTTTTTGGTCCCAAAATTTTTCAAACTTTTTTTTGAGTCAAAATTTTTTCGAAGTTTTTTTTCGGTCAAAATTTTTTTGGTCCCAAAATTTTTCGAACTTTTTTTTGGGTCAAAATTTTTTTGGTCCCAAAATTTTTCAAACTTTTTTTTGGCTCAAAATTTTTTCGAAGTTTTTTTTTCGGTCAAAATTTTTTTGGTCCCAAAATTTTTCAAACTTTTTTTCGAGTCAAAATTTTTTCAAACTTTTTTTTGGGTCAAAATTTTTTTGGTCCCAAAATTTTTCAAACTTTTTTTTGGGTCAAAATTTTTTTGGTCCCAGAATTTTTCGAACTTTTTTTTGGGTCAAAATTTTTTTGGTCCCAAAATTTTTCAAACTTTTTTTTGGATCAAAATTTTTTTGGTACCAAAATTTTTCAAACTTTTTTTTGGGTCAAAATTTTTTTAGTCCCAAAATTTTTCGAAATTTTTTTTGGGTCAAAATTTTTTTGGTCCCAAAATTTTTCGAACTTTTTTTTCGGTCAAAATTTTTTTGGTCCCAAAATATTTCTAACTTTTTTTTGGGTCAAAATTTTTTTGGTCCCAAAATTTTTCAAACTTTTTTTTGGGTCAAAATTTTTTCGAAGTTTTTTTTTCGGTCAAAATTTTTTTGGTCCCAAAATTTTTCAAACTTTTTTTTGGGTCAAAATTTTTTCGAAGTTTTTTTTCGGTCAAAATTTTTTTGGTCCCAAAATTTTTCTAACTTTTTTTTGGCTCAAAATTTTTTTGGGTCAAAAGTTTTTTCGAACATTTTTTTTGGGTCAAAATTTTTTTGGTCCCAAAATTTTTCGAACTTTTTTTTTGGTCAAAATTTTTTTGGTCCCAAAATTTTTCGATCTTTTTTTTCGGTCAAAATTTTTTCGAAGTTTTTTTTGGGTTCAATATTTTTCGAACTTTTTTTTGGGTCAAAATTTTTTTGGTCCCAAAATTTTTCGACATTTTTTTGGGTCAAAATTTTTTTGGTCGCAATAGTTTTCAAACTTTTTTTTGGGTCAAAATTGTTTTGGTCCCAAAATTTTTCAAACTTTTTTTTGTGTCAAAATGTTTTCAAACTTTTTTTTGGGTCAAAATTTTTTTGGTCCCAAAATATTTCTAACTTTTTTTTGGGTCAAAATTTTTTTGGTCCCAAAATTTTTCTAACTTTTTTTTGGGTCAAAATTTTTTCGAAGTTTTTTTTTCGGTCAAAATTTTTTTGGTCCCAAAATTTTTCTAACTTTTTTTTGGGTCAAAATTTTTTCGAAGTTTTTTTTTCGGTCAAAATTTTTTTGGTCCCAAAATTTTTCAAACTTTTTTTTGGGTCAAAATTTTTTCGAAGTTTTTTTTCGGTCAAAATTTTTTTGGTCCCAAAATTTTTCGAACTTTTTTTTGGGTCAAAATTTTTTTGGTCCCAAAATTTTTCAAACTTTTTTTTGGGTCAAAATTGTTTTGGTCCCAAAATTTTTCAAACTTTTTTTTGTGTCAAAATTTTTTCAAACTTTTTTTTGGGTCAAAATTTTTTTGGTCCCAAAATTTTTCAAACTTTTTTTTGGGTCAAAATTTTTTTGGTCCCAAAATTTTTCAAACTTTTTTTTGGGTCAAAATTTTTTCGAAGTTTTTTTTCGGTAAAAATTTTTTTGGTCCCAAAATTTTCCGAACTTTTTTTTGGGTCAAAATTTTTTTGGTCCCAAAATTTTTCAAACTTTTTTTTGGGTCAAAATTTTTTCGAAGTTTTTTTTTCGGTCAAAATTTTTTTGGTCCCAAAATTTTTCAAAGTTTTTTTTGGGTCAAAATTTTTTCGAAGTTTTTTTTCGGTCAAAATTTTTTTGGTCCCAAAATTTTTCGAACTTTTTTTTGGTCAAAATTTTTTTGGTCCCAAAATTTTTCAAACTTTTTTTTGGGTCAAAATTGTTTTGGTTCCAAAATTTTTCAAACTTTTTTTTGAGTCAAAATTTTTTCAAACTTTTTTTTGGGTCAAAATTTTTTTGGTCCCAAAATTTTTCAAACTTTTTTTTGGGTCAAATTTTTTTCTAAGTTTTTTTTTTCGGTCAAAATTTTTTTGGTCCCAAAATTTTCCAAACTTTTTTTTGGGTCAAAATTTTTTTGGTCCCAAAATTTTTCAAACTTTTTTTTGGGTCAAAATTTTTTCGAAGTTTTTTTTCGGTCAAAATTTTTTTGGTCCCAAAATTTTTCGAACTTTTTTTTGGGTCAAAATTTTTTTGGTCCCAAAATTTTTCAAACTTTTTTTTTGGTCAAAATTTTTTCGAAGTTTTTTTTTCGGTCAAAATTTTTTTGGTCCCAAAATTTTTCAAACTTTTTTTTGGGTCAAAATTTTTTCGAAGTTTTTTTTCGTTCAAAATTTTTTTGGTCCCAAAATTTTCCGAACTTTTTTTTGGGTCAAAATTTTTTTGGTCCCAAAATTTTTCAAACTATTTTTTGGGTCAAAATTTTTTCGAAGTTTTTTTTCGGTCAAAATTTTTTTGGTCCCAAAATTTTTCAAACTTTTTTTTGGGTCAAAATTTTTTTGGTCCCAAAATTTTTCAAACTTTTTTTTGGGTCAAAATTTTTTCGAATTTTTTTTTTCGGTCAAAATTTTTTTGGTCCCAAAATTTTTCAAACTTTTTTTTGGGTCAAAATTGTTTTGGTCCCAAAATTTTTCAAACTTTTTTTTGTGTCAAAATTTTTTCAAACTTTTTTTTGGGTCAAAATTTTTTTGGTCCCAAAATTTTTCAAACTTTTTTTTGGGTCAAAATTTTTTTGGTCCCAAAATTTTTCAAACTTTTTTTTGGGTCAAAATTTTTTCGACGTTTTTTTTTCGGTCAAAATTTTTTTGGTCCCAAAATTTTTCGAAGTTTTTTTTCGGTCAAAATTTTTTCGAAGTTTTTTTTCGGTCAAAATTTTTTTGGTCCCAAAATTTTCCGAACTTTTTTTTGGGTCAAAATTTTTTTGGCCCCAAAATTTTTCAAACTTTTTTTTGGGTCAAAATTTTTTCGAAGTTTTTTTTCGGTCAAAATTTTTTTGGTCCCAAAATTTTTCGAACTTTTTTTTGGGTCAAAATTTTTTTGGTCCCAAAATTTTTCAAACTTTTTTTTTGGTCAAAATTTTTTCGAAGTTTTTTTTTCGGTCAAAATTTTTTTGGTCCCAAAATTTTTCAAACTTTTTTTTGGGTCAAAATTTTTTCGAAGTTTTTTTTCGGTCAAAATTTTTTTGGTCCCAAAATTTTTCAAACTTTTTTTTGGGTCAAAATTTTTTCGAAGTTTTTTTTCGGTCAAAATTTTTTTGGTCCCAAAATTTTTCGAACTTTTTTTTGGGTCAAAATTTTTTTGGTACCAAAATTTTTCAAACTTTTTTTTGGGTCAAAATTTTTTCGAAGTTTTTTTTTCGGTCAAAATTTTTTTGGTCCCAAAATTTTTCAAACTTTTTTTTTGGTCAAAATTTTTTCGAAGTTTTTTTTCGGTCAAAATTTTTTTGGTCCCAAAATTTTTCTAACTTTTTTTTGGGTCAAAATTTTTTCGAAGTTTTTTTTCGGTCAAAATTTTTTTGGTCCCAAAATTTTCCGAACTTTTTTTTGGGTCAAAATTGTTTTGGTCCCAAAATTTTTCAAACTTTTTTTTGGGTCAAAATTTTTTCGAAGTTTTTTTTCGGTCAAAATTTTTTTGGTCCCAAAATTTTTCAAACTTTTTTTTGGGTCAAAATTTTTTTGGTCCCAAAATTTTTCAAACTTTTTTTTGGGTCAAAATTTTTTCGACGTTTTTTTTTCGGTCAAAATTTTTTTGGTCCCAAAATTTTTCAAACTTTTTTTTTGGTCAAAATTTTTTCGAAGTTTTTTTTCGGTCAAAATTTTTTTGGTCCCAAAATTTTTCTAACTTTTTTTTGGGTCAAAATTTTTTCGAAGTTTTTTTTCGGTCAAAATTTTTTTGGTCCCAAAATTTTCCGAACTTTTTTTTGGGTCAAAATTTTTTTGGTCCCAAAATTTTTCAAACTTTTTTTTGGGTCAAAATTTTTTCGAAGTTTTTTTTCGGTCAAAATTTTTTTGGTCCCAAAATTTTTCAAACTTTTTTTTGGGTCAAAATTTTTTTGGTCCCAAAATTTTTCAAACTTTTTTTTGGGTCAAAATTTTTTCGACGTTTTTTTTTCGGTCAAAATTTTTTTGGTCCCAAAATTTTTCAAACTTTTTTTTTGGTCAAAATTTTTTCGAAGTTTTTTTTCGGTCAAAATTTTTTTGGTCCCAAAATTTTCCGAACTTTTTTTTGGGTCAAAATTTTTTTGGTCCCAAAATTTTTCAAACTTTTTTTTGGGTCAAAATTGTTTTGGTCCCAAAATTTTTCAAACTTTTTTTTGAGTCAAAATTTTTTCAAACTTTTTTTTGGGTCAAAATTTTTTTGGTCCCAAAATTTTTCAAACTTTTTTTTGGGTCAAAATTTTTTTGGTCCCAGAATTTTTCAAACTTTTTTTTGGGTCAAAATTTTTTTGGTCCCAAAATTTTTCGAACTTTTTTTTTGGTCAAAATTTTTTCGAAGTTTTTTTTCGGTCAAAATTTTTTTGGTCCCAAAATATTTCAAACTTTTTTTTGGGTCAAAATTTTTTTGGTCCCAAAATTTTTCTAACTTTTTTTTGGGTCAAAATTTTTTTGGTCCCAAAATTTTTCAAACTTTTTTTTGGGACAAAATTTTTTCGAAGTTTTTTTTCGGTCAAAATTTTTTTGGTCCCAAAATTTTTCAAACTTTTTTTTGGGTCAAAATTGTTTTGGTCCCAAAATTTTTCAAACTTTTTTTTGAGTCAAAATTTTTTCAAACTTTTTTTTGGGTCAAAATTTTTTTGGTCCCAAAATTTTTCAAACTTTTTTTTGGGTCAAAATTTTTTTGGTCCCAAAATTTTTCAAACTTTTTTTTGGGTCAAAATTTTTTCGAAGTTTTTTTTCGGTCAAAATTTTTTTGGTCCCAAAATTTTCCGAACTTTTTTTTGGGTCAAAATTTTTTTGGTCCCAAAATTTTTCAAACTTTTTTTTGGGTCAAAATTTTTTCGAAGTTTTTTTTTCGGTCAAAATTTTTTTGGTCCCAAAATTTTTCAAACTTTTTTTTTGGTCAAAATTTTTTCGAAGTTTTTTTTCGGTCAAAATTTTTTTGGTCCCAAAATTTTTCGAACTTTTTTTTGGGTCAAAATTTTTTTGGTCCCAAAATTTTTCAAACTTTTTTTTGGCTCAAAATTTTTTCGAAGTTTTTTTTTCGGTCAAAATTTTTTTGGTCCCAAAATTTTTCAAACTTTTTTTCGAGTCAAAATTTTTTCAAACTTTTTTTTGGGTCAAAATTTTTTTGGTCCCAAAATTTTTCAAACTTTTTTTTGGGTCAAAATTTTTTTGGTCCCAGAATTTTTCGAACTTTTTTTTGGGTCAAAATTTTTTTGGTCCCAAAATTTTTCGAACTTTTTTTTGGATCAAAATTTTTTTGGTACCAAAATTTTTCAAACTTTTTTTTGGGTCAAAATTTTTTTAGTCCCAAAATTTTTCGAAATTTTTTTTGGGTCAAAATTTTTTTGGTCCCAAAATTTTTCGAACTTTTTTTTCGGTCAAAATTTTTTTGGTCCCAAAATATTTCTAACTTTTTTTTGGGTCAAAATTTTTTTGGTCCCAAAATTTTTCAAACTTTTTTTTGGGTCAAAATTTTTTCGAAGTTTTTTTTTCGGTCAAAATTTTTTTGGTCCCAAAATTTTTCAAACTTTTTTTTGGGTCAAAATTTTTTCGAAGTTTTTTTTCGGTCAAAATTTTTTTGGTCCCAAAATTTTTCTAACTTTTTTTTGGCTCAAAATTTTTTTGGGTCAAAAGTTTTTTCGAACATTTTTTTTGGGTCAAAATTTTTTTGGTCCCAAAATTTTTCGAACTTTTTTTTTGGTCAAAATTTTTTTGGTCCCAAAATTTTTCGATCTTTTTTTTCGGTCAAAATTTTTTTGGTCCCAAAATTTTTCGACATTTTTTTGGGTCAAAATTTTTTTGGTCGCAAAAGTTTTCAAACTTTTTTTTGGGTCAAAATGTTTTCAAACTTTTTTTTGGGTCAAAATTTTTTTGGTCCCAAAATATTTCTAACTTTTTTTTGGGTCAAAATTTTTTTGGTCCCAAAATTTTTCTAACTTTTTTTTGGGTCAAAATTTTTTCGAAGTTTTTTTTTCGGTCAAAATTTTTTTGGTCCCAAAATTTTTCTAACTTTTTTTTGGGTCAAAATTTTTTCGAAGTTTTTTTTTCGGTCAAAATTTTTTTGGTCCCAAAATTTTTCAAACTTTTTTTCGAGTCAAAATTTTTTCAAACTTTTTTTTGGGTCAAAATTTTTTTGGTCCCAAAATTTTTCAAACTTTTTTTTGGGTCAAAATTTTTTTGGTCCCAGAATTTTTCGAACTTTTTTTTGGGTCAAAATTTTTTTGGTCCCAAAATTTTTCGAACTTTTTTTTGGATCAAAATTTTTTTGGTACCAAAATTTTTCAAACTTTTTTTTGGGTCAAAATTTTTTTAGTCCCAAAATTTTTCGAAATTTTTTTTGGGTCAAAATTTTTTTGGTCCCAAAATTTTTCGAACTTTTTTTTCGGTCAAAATTTTTTTGGTCCCAAAATATTTCTAACTTTTTTTTGGGTCAAAATTTTTTTGGTCCCAAAATTTTTCAAACTTTTTTTTGGGTCAAAATTTTTTCGAAGTTTTTTTTTCGGTCAAAATTTTTTTGGTCCCAAAATTTTTCAAACTTTTTTTTGGGTCAAAATTTTTTCGAAGTTTTTTTTCGGTCAAAATTTTTTTGGTCCCAAAATTTTTCTAACTTTTTTTTGGCTCAAAATTTTTTTGGGTCAAAAGTTTTTTCGAACATTTTTTTTGGGTCAAAATTTTTTTGGTCCCAAAATTTTTCGAACTTTTTTTTTGGTCAAAATTTTTTTGGTCCCAAAATTTTTCGATCTTTTTTTTCGGTCAAAATTTTTTTGGTCCCAAAATTTTTCGACATTTTTTTGGGTCAAAATTTTTTTGGTCGCAAAAGTTTTCAAACTTTTTTTTGGGTCAAAATGTTTTCAAACTTTTTTTTGGGTCAAAATTTTTTTGGTCCCAAAATATTTCTAACTTTTTTTTGGGTCAAAATTTTTTTGGTCCCAAAATTTTTCTAACTTTTTTTTGGGTCAAAATTTTTTCGAAGTTTTTTTTTCGGTCAAAATTTTTTTGGTCCCAAAATTTTTCTAACTTTTTTTTGGGTCAAAATTTTTTCGAAGTTTTTTTTTCGGTCAAAATTTTTTTGGTCCCAAAATTTTTCAAACTTTTTTTTGGGTCAAAATTTTTTCGAAGTTTTTTTTCGGTCAAAATTTTTTTGGTCCCAAAATTTTTCGAACTTTTTTTTGGGTCAAAATTTTTTTGGTCCCAAAATTTTTCAAACTTTTTTTTGGGTCAAAATTGTTTTGGTCCCAAAATTTTTCAAACTTTTTTTTGTGTCAAAATTTTTTCAAACTTTTTTTTGGGTCAAAATTTTTTTGGTCCCAAAATTTTTCAAACTTTTTTTTGGGTCAAAATTTTTTTGGTCCCAAAATTTTTCGAACTTTTTTTTGGTCAAAATTTTTTTGGTCCCAAAATTTTTCAAACTTTTTTTTGGGTCAAAATTGTTTTGGTTCCAAAATTTTTCAAACTTTTTTTTGAGTCAAAATTTTTTCAAACTTTTTTTTGGGTCAAAATTTTTTTGGTCCCAAAATTTTTCAAACTTTTTTTTGGGTCAAATTTTTTTCGAAGTTTTTTTTTTTCGGTCAAAATTTTTTTGGTCCCAAAATTTTCCAAACTTTTTTTTGGGTCAAAATTTTTTTGGTCCCAAAATTTTTCAAACTTTTTTTTTGGTCAAAATTTTTTCGAATTTTTTTTTCGGTCAAAATTTTTTTGGTCCCAAAATTTTTCAAACTTTTTTTTGGGTCAAAATTTTTTCGAAGTTTTTTTTCGGTCAAAATTTTTTTGGTCCCAAAATTTTCCGAACTTTTTTTTGGGTCAAAATTTTTTTGGTCCCAAAATTTTTCTAACTATTTTTTGGGTCAAAATTTTTTCGAAGTTTTTTTTCGGTCAAAATTTTTTTGGTCCCAAAATTTTTCAAACTTTTTTTTGGGTCAAAATTTTTTTGGTCCCAAAATTTTTCAAACTTTTTTTTGGGTCAAAATTTTTTCGAATTTTTTTTTTCGGTCAAAATTTTTTTGGTCCCAAAATTTTTCAAACTTTTTTTTGGGTCAAAATTGTTTTGGTCCCAAAATTTTTCAAACTTTTTTTTGTGTCAAAATTTTTTCAAACTTTTTTTTGGGTCAAAATTTTTTTGGTCCCAAAATTTTTCAAACTTTTTTTTGGGTCAAAATTTTTTTGGTCCCAAAATTTTTCAAACTTTTTTTTGGGTCAAAATTTTTTCGACGTTTTTTTTTCGGTCAAAATTTTTTTGGTCCCAAAATTTTTCGAAGTTTTTTTTCGGTCAAAATTTTTTCGAAGTTTTTTTTCGGTCAAAATTTTTTTGGTCCCAAAATTTTCCGAACTTTTTTTTGGGTCAAAATTTTTTTGGCCCCAAAATTTTTCAAACTTTTTTTTGGGTCAAAATTTTTTCGAAGTTTTTTTTCGGTCAAAATTTTTTTGGTCCCAAAATTTTTCGAACTTTTTTTTGGGTCAAAATTTTTTTGGTCCCAAAATTTTTCAAACTTTTTTTTTGGTCAAAATTTTTTCGAAGTTTTTTTTTCGGTCAAAATTTTTTTGGTCCCAAAATTTTTCAAACTTTTTTTTGGGTCAAAATTTTTCGAAGTTTTTTTTCGGTCAAAATTTTTTTGGTCCCAAAATTTTTCAAACTTTTTTTTGGGTCAAAATTTTTTCAAAGTTTTTTTTCGGTCAAAATTTTTTTGGTCCCAAAATTTTTCGAACTTTTTTTTGGGTCAAAATTTTTTTGGTACCAAAATTTTTCAAACTTTTTTTTGGGTCAAAATTTTTTCGAAGTTTTTTTTTCGGTCAAAATTTTTTTGGTCCCAAAATTTTTCAAACTTTTTTTTTGGTCAAAATTTTTTCGAAGTTTTTTTTCGGTCAAAATTTTTTTGGTCCCAAAATTTTTCTAACTTTTTTTTGGGTCAAAATTTTTTCGAAGTTTTTTTTCGGTCAAAATTTTTTTGGTCCCAAAATTTTCCGATCTTTTTTTTGGGTCAAAATTGTTTTGGTCCCAAAATTTTTCAAACTTTTTTTTGGGTCAAAATTTTTTCGAAGTTTTTTTTCGGTCAAAATTTTTTTGGTCCCAAAATTTTTCAAACTTTTTTTTTGGTCAAAATTTTTTCGAAGTTTTTTTTCGGTCAAAATTTTTTTGGTCCCAAAATTTTTCGAACTTTTTTTTGGGTCAAAATTTTTTTGGTCCCAAAATTTTTCAAACTTTTTTTTTGGTCAAAATTTTTTCGAAGTTTTTTTTTCGGTCAAAATTTTTTTGGTCCCAAAATTTTTCAAACTTTTTTTTGGGTCAAAATTTTTTCGAAGTTTTTTTTCGGTCAAAATTTTTTTGGTCCCAAAATTTTCCGAACTTTTTTTTGGGTCAAAATTTTTTTGGTCCCAAAATTTTTCAAACTTTTTTTTGGGTCAAAATTTTTTCGAAGTTTTTTTTCGGTCAAAATTTTTTTGGTCCCAAAATTTTTCAAACTTTTTTTTGGGTCAAAATTTTTTTGGTCCCAAAATTTTTCAAACTTTTTTTTGGGTCAAAATTTTTTCGAATTTTTTTTTTAGGTCAAAATTTTTTTGGTCCCAAAATTTTTCAAACTTTTTTTTGGGTCAAAATTGTTTTGGTCCCAAAATTTTTCAAACTTTTTTTTGTGTTAAAATTTTTTCAAACTTTTTTTTGGGTCAAAATTTTTTTGGTCTCAAAATTTTTCAAACTTTTTTTTGGATCAAAATTTTTTTGGTCCCAAAATTTTTCAAACTATTTTTTGGGTCAAAATTTTTTCGAAGTTTTTTTTCGGTCAAAATTTTTTTGGTCCCAAAATTTTTCAAACTTTTTTTTGGGTCAAAATTTTTTTGGTCCCAAAATTTTTCAAACTTTTTTTTGGGTCAAAATTTTTTCGAATTTTTTTTTTCGGTCAAAATTTTTTTGGTCCCAAAATTTTTCAAACTTTTTTTTGGGTCAAAATTGTTTTGGTCCCAAAATTTTTCAAACTTTTTTTTGTGTCAAAATTTTTTCAAACTTTTTTTTGGGTCAAAATTTTTTTGGTCCCAAAATTTTTCAAACTTTTTTTTGGGTCAAAATTTTTTTGGTCCCAAAATTTTTCAAACTTTTTTTTGGGTCAAAATTTTTTCGACGTTTTTTTTTCGGTCAAAATTTTTTTGGTCCCAAAATTTTTCGAAGTTTTTTTTCGGTCAAAATTTTTTCGAAGTTTTTTTTCGGTCAAAATTTTTTTGGTCCCAAAATTTTCCGAACTTTTTTTTGGGTCAAAATTTTTTTGGCCCCAAAATTTTTCAAACTTTTTTTTGGGTCAAAATTTTTTCGAAGTTTTTTTTCGGTCAAAATTTTTTTGGTCCCAAAATTTTTCGAACTTTTTTTTGGGTCAAAATTTTTTTGGTCCCAAAATTTTTCAAACTTTTTTTTTGGTCAAAATTTTTTCGAAGTTTTTTTTTCGGTCAAAATTTTTTTGGTCCCAAAATTTTTCAAACTTTTTTTTGGGTCAAAATTTTTTCGAAGTTTTTTTTCGGTCAAAATTTTTTTGGTCCCAAAATTTTTCAAACTTTTTTTTGGGTCAAAATTTTTTCGAAGTTTTTTTTCGGTCAAAATTTTTTTGGTCCCAAAATTTTTCGAACTTTTTTTTGGGTCAAAATTTTTTTGGTACCAAAATTTTTCAAACTTTTTTTTGGGTCAAAATTTTTTCGAAGTTTTTTTTTCGGTCAAAATTTTTTTGGTCCCAAAATTTTTCAAACTTTTTTTTTGGTCAAAATTTTTTCGAAGTTTTTTTTCGGTCAAAATTTTTTTGGTCCCAAAATTTTTCTAACTTTTTTTTGGGTCAAAATTTTTTCGAAGTTTTTTTTCGGTCAAAATTTTTTTGGTCCCAAAATTTTCCGAACTTTTTTTTTGGGTCAAAATTGTTTTGGTCCCAAAATTTTTCAAACTTTTTTTTGGGTCAAAATTTTTTCGAAGTTTTTTTTCGGTCAAAATTTTTTTGGTCCCAAAATTTTTCAAACTTTTTTTTGGGTCAAAATTTTTTTGGTCCCAAAATTTTTCAAACTTTTTTTTGGGTCAAAATTTTTTCGACGTTTTTTTTTCGGTCAAAATTTTTTTGGTCCCAAAATTTTCCGAACTTTTTTTTGGGTCAAAATTTTTTTGGTCCCAAAATTTTTCAAACTTTTTTTTGGGTCAAAATTTTTTCGAAGTTTTTTTTCGGTCAAAATTTTTTTTGTCCCAAAATTTTTCAAACTTTTTTTTGGGTCAAAATTTTTTCGACGTTTTTTTTTCGGTCAAAATTTTTTTGGTCCCAAAATTTTTCAAACTTTTTTTTTGGTCAAAATTTTTTCGAAGTTTTTTTTCGGTCAAAATTTTTTTGGTCAAAATTTTTTCGAAGTTTTTTTTTCGGTCAAAATTTTTTTGGTCCCAAAATTTTTCAAACTTTTTTTTGGGTCAAAATTTTTTCGAAGTTTTTTTTCGGTCAAAATTTTTTTGGTCCCAAAATTTTCCGAACTTTTTTTTGGGTCAAAATTTTTTTGGTCCCAAAATTTTTCAAACTTTTTTTTGGGTCAAAATTTTTTCGAAGTTTTTTTTCGGTCAAAATTTTTTTGGTCCCAAAATTTTCCGAACTTTTTTTTTGGGTCAAAATTGTTTTGGTCCCAAAATTTTTCAAACTTTTTTTTGGGTCAAAATTTTTTCGAAGTTTTTTTTCGGTCAAAATTTTTTTGGTCCCAAAATTTTTCAAACTTTTTTTTGGGTCAAAATTTTTTTGGTCCCAAAATTTTTCATACTTTTTTTTGGGTCAAAATTTTTTCGACGTTTTTTTTTCGGTCAAAATTTTTTTGGTCCCAAAATTTTTCAAACTTTTTTTTTGGTCAAAATTTTTTCGAAGTTTTTTTTCGGTCAAAATTTTTTTGGTCCCAAAATTTTTCTAACTTTTTTTTGGGTCAAAATTTTTTCGAAGTTTTTTTTCGGTCAAAATTTTTTTGGTCCCAAAATTTTCCGAACTTTTTTTTGGGTCAAAATTTTTTTGGTCCCAAAATTTTTCAAACTTTTTTTTGGGTCAAAATTTTTTCGAAGTTTTTTTTCGGTCAAAATTTTTTTGGTCCCAAAATTTTTCAAACTTTTTTTTGGGTCAAAATTTTTTCGACGTTTTTTTTTCGGTCAAAATTTTTTTGGTCCCAAAATTTTTCAAACTTTTTTTTTGGTCAAAATTTTTTCGAAGTTTTTTTTCGGTCAAAATTTTTTTGGTCAAAATTTTTTCGAAGTTTTTTTTTCGGTCAAAATTTTTTTGGTCCCAAAATTTTTCAAACTTTTTTTTGGGTCAAAATTTTTTCGAAGTTTTTTTTCGGTCAAAATTTTTTTGGTCCCAAAATTTTCCGAACTTTTTTTTGGGTCAAAATTTTTTTGGTCCCAAAATTTTTCAAACTTTTTTTTGGGTCAAAATTTTTTCGAAGTTTTTTTTCGGTCAAAATTTTTTTGGTCCCAAAATTTTTCAAACTTTTTTTTGGGTCAAAATTTTTTTGGTCCCAAAATTTTTCAAACTTTTTTTTGGGTCAAAATTTTTTCGAATTTTTTTTTTCGGTCAAAATTTTTTTGGTCCAAAAATTTTTCAAACTTTTTTTTGGGTCAAAATTGTTTTGGTCCCAAAATTTTTCAAACTTTTTTTTGTGTTAAAATTTTTTCAAACTTTTTTTTGGGTCAAAATTTTTTTGGTCCCAAAATTTTTCAAACTTTTTTTTGGGTCAAAATTTTTTTGGTCCCAAAATTTTTCAAACTTTTTTTTGGGTCAAAATTTTTTCGACGTTTTTTTTTCGGTCAAAATTTTTTTGGTCCCAAAATTTTTCAAACTTTTTTTTTGGTCAAAATTTTTTCGAAGTTTTTTTTCGGTCAAAATTTTTTTGGTCCCAAAATTTTCCGAACTTTTTTTTGGGTCAAAATTTTTTTGGCCCCAAAATTTTTCAAACTTTTTTTTGGGTCAAAATTTTTTCGAAGTTTTTTTTCGGTCAAAATTTTTTTGGTCCCAAAATTTTTCGAACTTTTTTTTGGGTCAAAATTTTTTTGGTCCCAAAATTTTTCAAACTTTTTTTTTGGTCAAAATTTTTTCGAAGTTTTTTTTTCGGTCAAAATTTTTTTGGTCCCAAAATTTTTCAAACTTTTTTTTGGGTCAAAATTTTTTCGAAGTTTTTTTTCGGTCAAAATTTTTTTGGTCCCAAAATTTTTCGAACTTTTTTTTTGGGTCAAAATTTTTTTGGTACCAAAATTTTTCAAACTTTTTTTTGGGTCAAAATTTTTTCGAATTTTTTTTTTCGGTCAAAATTTTTTTGGTCCCAAAATTTTTCAAACTTTTTTTTGGGTCAAAATTTTTTCGAAGTTTTTTTTCGGTCAAAATTTTTTTGGTCCCAAAATTTTCCGAACTTTTTTTTGGGTCAAAATTTTTTTGGTCCCAAAATTTTTCAAACTTTTTTTTGGGTCAAAATTTTTTCGAAGTTTTTTTTTCGGTCAAAATTTTTTTGGTCCCAAAATTTTTCAAAGTTTTTTTTGGGTCAAAATTTTTTCGAAGTTTTTTTTCGGTCAAAATTTTTTTGGTCCCAAAATTTTTCGAACTTTTTTTTGGTCAAAATTTTTTTGGTCCCAAAATTTTTCAAACTTTTTTTTGGGTCAAAATTGTTTTGGTTCCAAAATTTTTCAAACTTTTTTTTGAGTCAAAATTTTTTCAAACTTTTTTTTGGGTCAAAATTTTTTTGGTCCCAAAATTTTTCAAACTTTTTTTTGGGTCAAATTTTTTTCGAAGTTTTTTTTTTTCGGTCAAAATTTTTTTGGTCCCAAAATTTTCCAAACTTTTTTTTGGGTCAAAATTTTTTTGGTCCCAAAATTTTTCAAACTTTTTTTTGGGTCAAAATTTTTTCGAAGTTTTTTTTCGGTCAAAATTTTTTTGGTCCCAAAATTTTTCGAACTTTTTTTTGGGTCAAAATTTTTTTGGTCCCAAAATTTTTCAAACTTTTTTTTTGGTCAAAATTTTTTCGAAGTTTTTTTTTCGGTCAAAATTTTTTTGGTCCCAAAATTTTTCAAACTTTTTTTTGGGTCAAAATTTTTTTGGTCCCAAAATTTTCCGAACTTTTTTTTGGGTCAAAATTTTTTTGGTCCCAAAATTTTTCAAACTATTTTTTGGGTCAAAATTTTTTCGAAGTTTTTTTTCGGTCAAAATTTTTTTGGTCCCAAAATTTTTCAAACTTTTTTTTGGGTCAAAATTTTTTTGGTCCCAAAATTTTTCAAACTTTTTTTTGGGTCAAAATTTTTTCGAATTTTTTTTTTCGGTCAAAATTTTTTTGGTCCCAAAATTTTTCAAACTTTTTTTTGGGTCAAAATTGTTTTGGTCCCAAAATTTTTCAAACTTTTTTTTGTGTCAAAATTTTTTCAAACTTTTTTTTGGGTCAAAATTTTTTTGGTCCCAAAATTTTTCAAACTTTTTTTTGGGTCAAAATTTTTTTGGTCCCAAAATTTTTCAAACTTTTTTTTGGGTCAAAATTTTTTCGACGTTTTTTTTTCGGTCAAAATTTTTTTGGTCCCAAAATTTTTCGAAGTTTTTTTTCGGTCAAAATTTTTTCGAAGTTTTTTTTCGGTCAAAATTTTTTTGGTCCCAAAATTTTCCGAACTTTTTTTTGGGTCAAAATTTTTTTGGCCCCAAAATTTTTCAAACTTTTTTTTGGGTCAAAATTTTTTCGAAGTTTTTTTTCGGTCAAAATTTTTTTGGTCCCAAAATTTTTCGAACTTTTTTTTGGGTCAAAATTTTTTTGGTCCCAAAATTTTTTAAACTTTTTTTTTGGTCAAAATTTTTTCGAAGTTTTTTTTTCGGTCAAAATTTTTTTGGTCCCAAAATTTTTCAAACTTTTTTTTGGGTCAAAATTTTTTCGAAGTTTTTTTTCGGTCAAAATTTTTTTGGTCCCAAAATTTTTCAAACTTTTTTTTGGGTCAAAATTTTTTCGAAGTTTTTTTTCGGTCAAAATTTTTTTGGTCCCAAAATTTTTCGAACTTTTTTTTGGGTCAAAATTTTTTTTGGTACCAAAATTTTTCAAACTTTTTTTTGGGTCAAAATTTTTTCGAAGTTTTTTTTTCGGTCAAAATTTTTTTGGTCCCAAAATTTTTCAAACTTTTTTTTTGGTCAAAATTTTTTCGAAGTTTTTTTTCGGTCAAAATTTTTTTGGTCCCAAAATTTTTCTAACTTTTTTTTGGGTCAAAATTTTTTCGAAGTTTTTTTTCGGTCAAAATTTTTTTGGTCCCAAAATTTTCCGAACTTTTTTTTGGGTCAAAATTGTTTTGGTCCCAAAATTTTTCAAACTTTTTTTTGGGTCAAAATTTTTTCGAAGTTTTTTTTCGGTCAAAATTTTTTTGGTCCCAAAATTTTTCAAACTTTTTTTTGGGTCAAAATTTTTTTGGTCCCAAAATTTTTCAAACTTTTTTTTGGGTCAAAATTTTTTCGACGTTTTTTTTTCGGTCAAAATTTTTTTGGTCCCAAAATTTTTCAAACTTTTTTTTTGGTCAAAATTTTTTCAAAGTTTTTTTTCGGTCAAAATTTTTTTGGTCCCAAAATTTTTCTAACTTTTTTTTGGGTCAAAATTTTTTCGAAGTTTTTTTTCGGTCAAAATTTTTTTGGTCCCAAAATTTTCCGAACTTTATTTTGGGTCAAAATTTTTTTGGTCCCAAAATTTTTCAAACTTTTTTTTGGGTCAAAATTTTTTCGAATTTTTTTTTTCGGTCAAAATTTTTTTGGTCCCAAAATTTTTCAAACTTTTTTTTGGGTCAAAATTGTTTTGGTCCCAAAATTTTTCAAACTTTTTTTTGTGTCAAAATTTTTTCAAACTTTTTTTTGGGTCAAAATTTTTTTGGTCCCAAAATTTTTCAAACTTTTTTTTGGGTCAAAATTTTTTTGGTCCCAAAATTTTTCAAACTTTTTTTTGGGTCAAAATTTTTTCGACGTTTTTTTTTCGGTCAAAATTTTTTTGGTCCCAAAATTTTTCGAAGTTTTTTTTCGGTCAAAATTTTTTCGAAGTTTTTTTTCGGTCAAAATTTTTTTGGTCCCAAAATTTTCCGAACTTTTTTTTGGGTCAAAATTTTTTTGGCCCCAAAATTTTTCAAACTTTTTTTTGGGTCAAAATTTTTTCGAAGTTTTTTTTCGGTCAAAATTTTTTTGGTCCCAAAATTTTTCGAACTTTTTTTTGGGTCAAAATTTTTTTGGTCCCAAAATTTTTCAAACTTTTTTTTTGGTCAAAATTTTTTCGAAGTTTTTTTTTCGGTCAAAATTTTTTTGGTCCCAAAATTTTTCAAACTTTTTTTTGGGTCAAAATTTTTTTGGTCCCAAAATTTTTCAAACTTTTTTTTGGGTCAAAATTTTTTCGAATTTTTTTTTTCGGTCAAAATTTTTTTGGTCCAAAAATTTTTCAAACTTTTTTTTGGGTCAAAATTGTTTTGGTCCCAAAATTTTTCAAACTTTTTTTTGTGTTAAAATTTTTTCAAACTTTTTTTTGGGTCAAAATTTTTTTGGTCCCAAAATTTTTCAAACTTTTTTTTGGGTCAAAATTTTTTTGGTCCCAAAATTTTTCAAACTTTTTTTTGGGTCAAAATTTTTTCGACGTTTTTTTTTCGGTCAAAATTTTTTTGGTCCCAAAATTTTTCAAACTTTTTTTTTGGTCAAAATTTTTTCGAAGTTTTTTTTCGGTCAAAATTTTTTTGGTCCCAAAATTTTCCGAACTTTTTTTTGGGTCAAAATTTTTTTGGCCCCAAAATTTTTCAAACTTTTTTTTGGGTCAAAATTTTTTCGAAGTTTTTTTTCGGTCAAAATTTTTTTGGTCCCAAAATTTTTCGAACTTTTTTTTGGGTCAAAATTTTTTTGGTCCCAAAATTTTTCAAACTTTTTTTTTGGTCAAAATTTTTTCGAAGTTTTTTTTTCGGTCAAAATTTTTTTGGTCCCAAAATTTTTCAAACTTTTTTTTGGGTCAAAATTTTTTCGAAGTTTTTTTTCGGTCAAAATTTTTTTGGTCCCAAAATTTTTCGAACTTTTTTTTTGGGTCAAAATTTTTTTGGTACCAAAATTTTTCAAACTTTTTTTTGGGTCAAAATTTTTTCGAATTTTTTTTTTCGGTCAAAATTTTTTTGGTCCCAAAATTTTTCAAACTTTTTTTTGGGTCAAAATTTTTTCGAAGTTTTTTTTCGGTCAAAATTTTTTTGGTCCCAAAATTTTCCGAACTTTTTTTTGGGTCAAAATTTTTTTGGTCCCAAAATTTTTCAAACTTTTTTTTGGGTCAAAATTTTTTCGAAGTTTTTTTTTCGGTCAAAATTTTTTTGGTCCCAAAATTTTTCAAAGTTTTTTTTGGGTCAAAATTTTTTCGAAGTTTTTTTTCGGTCAAAATTTTTTTGGTCCCAAAATTTTTCGAACTTTTTTTTGGTCAAAATTTTTTTGGTCCCAAAATTTTTCAAACTTTTTTTTGGGTCAAAATTGTTTTGGTTCCAAAATTTTTCAAACTTTTTTTTGAGTCAAAATTTTTTCAAACTTTTTTTTGGGTCAAAATTTTTTTGGTCCCAAAATTTTTCAAACTTTTTTTTGGGTCAAATTTTTTTCGAAGTTTTTTTTTTTCGGTCAAAATTTTTTTGGTCCCAAAATTTTCCAAACTTTTTTTTGGGTCAAAATTTTTTTGGTCCCAAAATTTTTCAAACTTTTTTTTGGGTCAAAATTTTTTCGAAGTTTTTTTTCGGTCAAAATTTTTTTGGTCCCAAAATTTTTCGAACTTTTTTTTGGGTCAAAATTTTTTTGGTCCCAAAATTTTTCAAACTTTTTTTTTGGTCAAAATTTTTTCGAAGTTTTTTTTTCGGTCAAAATTTTTTTGGTCCCAAAATTTTTCAAACTTTTTTTTGGGTCAAAATTTTTTTGGTCCCAAAATTTTCCGAACTTTTTTTTGGGTCAAAATTTTTTTGGTCCCAAAATTTTTCAAACTATTTTTTGGGTCAAAATTTTTTCGAAGTTTTTTTTCGGTCAAAATTTTTTTGGTCCCAAAATTTTTCAAACTTTTTTTTGGGTCAAAATTTTTTTGGTCCCAAAATTTTTCAAACTTTTTTTTGGGTCAAAATTTTTTCGAATTTTTTTTTTCGGTCAAAATTTTATTGGTCCCAAAATTTTTCAAACTTTTTTTTGGGTCAAAATTGTTTTGGTCCCAAAATTTTTCAAACTTTTTTTTGTGTCAAAATTTTTTCAAACTTTTTTTTGGGTCAAAATTTTTTTGGTCCCAAAATTTTTCAAACTTTTTTTTGGGTCAAAATTTTTTTGGTCCCAAAATTTTTCAAACTTTTTTTTGGGTCAAAATTTTTTCGACGTTTTTTTTTCGGTCAAAATTTTTTTGGTCCCAAAATTTTTCGAAGTTTTTTTTCGGTCAAAATTTTTTCGAAGTTTTTTTTCGGTCAAAATTTTTTTGGTCCCAAAATTTTCCGAACTTTTTTTTGGGTCAAAATTTTTTTGGCCCCAAAATTTTTCAAACTTTTTTTTGGGTCAAAATTTTTTCGAAGTTTTTTTTCGGTCAAAATTTTTTTGGTCCCAAAATTTTTCGAACTTTTTTTTGGGTCAAAATTTTTTTGGTCCCAAAATTTTTTAAACTTTTTTTTTGGTCAAAATTTTTTCGAAGTTTTTTTTTCGGTCAAAATTTTTTTGGTCCCAAAATTTTTCAAACTTTTTTTTGGGTCAAAATTTTTTCGAAGTTTTTTTTCGGTCAAAATTTTTTTGGTCCCAAAATTTTTCAAACTTTTTTTTGGGTCAAAATTTTTTCGACGTTTTTTTTTCGGTCAAAATTTTTTTGGTCCCAAAATTTTTCGAAGTTTTTTTTCGGTCAAAATTTTTTCGAAGTTTTTTTTCGGTCAAAATTTTTTTGGTCCCAAAATTTTCCGAACTTTTTTTTGGGTCAAAATTTTTTTGGCCCCAAAATTTTTCAAACTTTTTTTTGGGTCAAAATTTTTTCGAAGTTTTTTTTCGGTCAAAATTTTTTTGGTCCCAAAATTTTTCGAACTTTTTTTTGGGTCAAAATTTTTTTGGTCCCAAAATTTTTTAAACTTTTTTTTTGGTCAAAATTTTTTCGAAGTTTTTTTTTCGGTCAAAATTTTTTTGGTCCCAAAATTTTTCAAACTTTTTTTTGGGTCAAAATTTTTTCGAAGTTTTTTTTCGGTCAAAATTTTTTTGGTCCCAAAATTTTTCAAACTTTTTTTTGGGTCAAAATTTTTTCGAAGTTTTTTTTCGGTCAAAATTTTTTTGGTCCCAAAATTTTTCGAACTTTTTTTTGGGTCAAAATTTTTTTTGGTACCAAAATTTTTCAAACTTTTTTTTGGGTCAAAATTTTTTCGAAGTTTTTTTTTCGGTCAAAATTTTTTTGGTCCCAAAATTTTTCAAACTTTTTTTTTGGTCAAAATTTTTTCGAAGTTTTTTTTCGGTCAAAATTTTTTTGGTCCCAAAATTTTTCTAACTTTTTTTTGGGTCAAAATTTTTTCGAAGTTTTTTTTCGGTCAAAATTTTTTTGGTCCCAAAATTTTCCGAACTTTTTTTTGGGTCAAAATTGTTTTGGTCCCAAAATTTTTCAAACTTTTTTTTGGGTCAAAATTTTTTCGAAGTTTTTTTTCGGTCAAAATTTTTTTGGTCCCAAAATTTTTCAAACTTTTTTTTGGGTCAAAATTTTTTTGGTCCCAAAATTTTTCAAACTTTTTTTTGGGTCAAAATTTTTTCGACGTTTTTTTTTCGGTCAAAATTTTTTTGGTCCCAAAATTTTTCAAACTTTTTTTTTGGTCAAAATTTTTTCAAAGTTTTTTTTCGGTCAAAATTTTTTTGGTCCCAAAATTTTTCTAACTTTTTTTTGGGTCAAAATTTTTTCGAAGTTTTTTTTCGGTCAAAATTTTTTTGGTCCCAAAATTTTCCGAACTTTATTTTGGGTCAAAATTTTTTTGGTCCCAAAATTTTTCAAACTTTTTTTTGGGTCAAAATTTTTTCGAATTTTTTTTTTCGGTCAAAATTTTTTTGGTCCCAAAATTTTTCAAACTTTTTTTTGGGTCAAAATTGTTTTGGTCCCAAAATTTTTCAAACTTTTTTTTGTGTCAAAATTTTTTCAAACTTTTTTTTGGGTCAAAATTTTTTTGGTCCCAAAATTTTTCAAACTTTTTTTTGGGTCAAAATTTTTTTGGTCCCAAAATTTTTCAAACTTTTTTTTGGGTCAAAATTTTTTCGACGTTTTTTTTTCGGTCAAAATTTTTTTGGTCCCAAAATTTTTCGAAGTTTTTTTTCGGTCAAAATTTTTTCGAAGTTTTTTTTCGGTCAAAATTTTTTTGGTCCCAAAATTTTCCGAACTTTTTTTTGGGTCAAAATTTTTTTGGCCCCAAAATTTTTCAAACTTTTTTTTGGGTCAAAATTTTTTCGAAGTTTTTTTTCGGTCAAAATTTTTTTGGTCCCAAAATTTTTCGAACTTTTTTTTGGGTCAAAATTTTTTTGGTCCCAAAATTTTTCAAACTTTTTTTTTGGTCAAAATTTTTTCGAAGTTTTTTTTTCGGTCAAAATTTTTTTGGTCCCAAAATTTTTCAAACTTTTTTTTGGGTCAAAATTTTTTCGAAGTTTTTTTTCGGTCAAAATTTTTTTGGTCCCAAAATTTTTCAAACTTTTTTTTGGGTCAAAATTTTTTCGAAGTTTTTTTTCGGTCAAAATTTTTTTGGTCCCAAAATTTTTCGAACTTTTTTTTGGGTCAAAATTTTTTTGGTACCAAAATTTTTCAAACTTTTTTTTGGGTCAAAATTTTTTCGAAGTTTTTTTTTCGGTCAAAATTTTTTTGGTCCCAAAATTTTTCAAACTTTTTTTTTGGTCAAAATTTTTTCGAAGTTTTTTTTCGGTCAAAATTTTTTTGGTCCCAAAATTTTTCTAACTTTTTTTTGGGTCAAAATTTTTTCGAAGTTTTTTTTCGGTCAAAATTTTTTTGGTCCCAAAATTTTCCGAACTTTTTTTTGGGTCAAAATTGTTTTGGTCCCAAAATTTTTCAAACTTTTTTTTGGGTCAAAATTTTTTCGAAGTTTTTTTTCGGTCAAAATTTTTTTGGTCCCAAAATTTTTCAAACTTTTTTTTGGGTCAAAATTTTTTTGGTCCCAAAATTTTTCAAACTTTTTTTTGGGTCAAAATTTTTTCGACGTTTTTTTTTCGGTCAAAATTTTTTTGGTCCCAAAATTTTTCAAACTTTTTTTTTGGTCAAAATTTTTGAAAAGTTTTTTTTCGGTCAAAATTTTTTTGGTCCCAAAATTTTTCTAACTTTTTTTTGGGTCAAAATTTTTTCGAAGTTTTTTTTCGGTCAAAATTTTTTTGGTCCCAAAATTTTCCGAACTTTATTTTGGGTCAAAATTTTTTTGGTCCCAAAATTTTTCAAACTTTTTTTTGGGTCAAAATTTTTTCGAAGTTTTTTTTCGGTCAAAATTTTTTTGGTCCCAAAATTTTTCAAACTTTTTTTTGGGTCAAAATTTTTTTGGTCCCAAAATTTTTCAAACTTTTTTTTGGGTCAAAATTTTTTCGACGTTTTTTTTTCGGTCAAAATTTTTTTGGTCCCAAAATTTTTCAAACTTTTTTTTTGGTCAAAATTTTTTCGAAGTTTTTTTTCGGTCAAAATTTTTTTGGTCCCAAAATTTTCCGAACTTTTTTTTGGGTCAAAATTTTTTTGGCCCCAAAATTTTTCAAACTTTTTTTTGGGTCAAAATTTTTTCGAAGTTTTTTTTCGGTCAAAATTTTTTTGGTCCCAAAATTTTTCGAACTTTTTTTTGGGTCAAAATTTTTTTGGTCCCAAAATTTTTCAAACTTTTTTTTGGGTCAAAATTTTTTCGAAGTTTTTTTTCGGTCAAAATTTTTTTGGTCCCAAAATTTTTCAAACTTTTTTTTGGGTCAAAATTTTTTCGAAGTTTTTTTTCGGTCAAAATTTTTTTGGTCCCAAAATTTTTCGAACTTTTTTTTGGGTCAAAATTTTTTTGGTACCAAAATTTTTCAAACTTTTTTTTGGGTCAAAATTTTTTCGAAGTTTTTTTTTCGGTCAAAATTTTTTTGGTCCCAAAATTTTTCAAACTTTTTTTTTGGTCAAAATTTTTTCGAAGTTTTTTTTCGGTCAAAATTTTTTTGGTCCCAAAATTTTTCTAACTTTTTTTTGGGTCAAAATTTTTTCGAAGTTTTTTTTCGGTCAAAATTTTTTTGGTCCCAAAATTTTCCGAACTTTTTTTTGGGTCAAAATTGTTTTGGTCCCAAAATTTTTCAAACTTTTTTTTGGGTCAAAATTTTTTCGAAGTTTTTTTTCGGTCAAAATTTTTTTGGTCCCAAAATTTTTCAAACTTTTTTTTGGGTCAAAATTTTTTTGGTCCCAAAATTTTTCAAACTTTTTTTTGGGTCAAAATTTTTTCGACGTTTTTTTTTCGGTCAAAATTTTTTTGGTCCCAAAATTTTTCAAACTTTTTTTTTGGTCAAAATTTTTTCAAAGTTTTTTTTCGGTCAAAATTTTTTTGGTCCCAAAATTTTTCTAACTTTTTTTTGGGTCAAAATTTTTTCGAAGTTTTTTTTCGGTCAAAATTTTTTTGGTCCCAAAATTTTCCGAACTTTATTTTGGGTCAAAATTTTTTTGGTCCCAAAATTTTTCAAACTTTTTTTTTGGTCAAAATTTTTTCGAAGTTTTTTTTTCGGTCAAAATTTTTTTGGTCCCAAAATTTTTCAAACTTTTTTTTGGGTCAAAATTTTTTCGAAGTTTTTTTTCGGTCAAAATTTTTTTGGTCCCAAAATTTTCCGAACTTTTTTTTGGGTCAAAATTTTTTTGGTCCCAAAATTTTTCAAACTATTTTTTGGGTCAAGATTTTTTCGAAGTTTTTTTTCGGTCAAAATTTTTTTGGTCCCAAAATTTTTCAAACTTTTTTTTGGGTCAAAATTTTTTTGGTCCCAAAATTTTTCAAACTTTTTTTTGGGTCAAAATTTTTTCGAATTTTTTTTTTCGGTCAAAATTTTTTTGGTCCCAAAATTTTTCAAACTTTTTTTTGGGTCAAAATTGTTTTGGTCCCAAAATTTTTCAAACTTTTTTTTGTGTCAAAATTTTTTCAAACTTTTTTTTGGGTCAAAATTTTTTTGGTCCCAAAATTTTTCAAACTTTTTTTTGGGTCAAAATTTTTTTGGTCCCAAAATTTTTCAAACTTTTTTTTGGGTCAAAATTTTTTCGACGTTTTTTTTTCGGTCAAAATTTTTTTGGTCCCAAAATTTTTCGAAGTTTTTTTTCGGTCAAAATTTTTTCGAAGTTTTTTTTCGGTCAAAATTTTTTTGGTCCCAAAATTTTCCGAACTTTTTTTTGGGTCAAAATTTTTTTGGCCCCAAAATTTTTCAAACTTTTTTTTGGGTCAAAATTTTTTCGAAGTTTTTTTTCGGTCAAAATTTTTTTGGTCCCAAAATTTTTCGAACTTTTTTTTGGGTCAAAATTTTTTTGGTCCCAAAATTTTTCAAACTTTTTTTTTGGTCAAAATTTTTTCGAAGTTTTTTTTTCGGTCAAAATTTTTTTGGTCCCAAAATTTTTCAAACTTTTTTTTGGGTCAAAATTTTTTCGAAGTTTTTTTTCGGTCAAAATTTTTTTGGTCCCAAAATTTTTCAAACTTTTTTTTGGGTCAAAATTTTTTCGAAGTTTTTTTTCGGTCAAAATTTTTTTGGTCCCAAAATTTTTCGAACTTTTTTTTGGGTCAAAATTTTTTTGGTACCAAAATTTTTCAAACTTTTTTTTGGGTCAAAATTTTTTCGAAGTTTTTTTTTCGGTCAAAATTTTTTTGGTCCCAAAATTTTTCAAACTTTTTTTTTGGTCAAAATTTTTTCGAAGTTTTTTTTCGGTCAAAATTTTTTTGGTCCCAAAATTTTTCTAACTTTTTTTTGGGTCAAAATTTTTTCGAAGTTTTTTTTCGGTCAAAATTTTTTTGGTCCCAAAATTTTCCGAACTTTTTTTTGGGTCAAAATTGTTTTGGTCCCAAAATTTTTCAAACTTTTTTTTGGGTCAAAATTTTTTCGAAGTTTTTTTTCGGTCAAAATTTTTTTGGTCCCAAAATTTTTCAAACTTTTTTTTGGGTCAAAATTTTTTTGGTCCCAAAATTTTTCAAACTTTTTTTTGGGTCAAAATTTTTTCGACGTTTTTTTTTCGGTCAAAATTTTTTTGGTCCCAAAATTTTTCAAACTTTTTTTTTGGTCAAAATTTTTTCAAAGTTTTTTTTCGGTCAAAATTTTTTTGGTCCCAAAATTTTTCTAACTTTTTTTTGGGTCAAAATTTTTTCGAAGTTTTTTTTCGGTCAAAATTTTTTTGGTCCCAAAATTTTCCGAACTTTATTTTGGGTCAAAATTTTTTTGGTCCCAAAATTTTTCAAACTTTTTTTTGGGTCAAAATTTTTTCGAAGTTTTTTTTCGGTCAAAATTTTTTTGGTCCCAAAATTTTTCAAACTTTTTTTTGGGTCAAAATTTTTTTGGTCCCAAAATTTTTCAAACTTTTTTTTGGGTCAAAATTTTTTCGACGTTTTTTTTTCGGTCAAAATTTTTTTGGTCCCAAAATTTTTCAAACTTTTTTTTTGGTCAAAATTTTTTCGAAGTTTTTTTTCGGTCAAAATTTTTTTGGTCCCAAAATTTTCCGAACTTTTTTTTGGGTCAAAATTTTTTTGGCCCCAAAATTTTTCAAACTTTTTTTTGGGTCAAAATTTTTTCGAAGTTTTTTTTCGGTCAAAATTTTTTTGGTCCCAAAATTTTTCGAACTTTTTTTTGGGTCAAAATTTTTTTGGTCCCAAAATTTTTCAAACTTTTTTTTTGGTCAAAATTTTTTCGAAGTTTTTTTTTCGGTCAAAATTTTTTTGGTCCCAAAATTTTTCAAACTTTTTTTTGGGTCAAAATTTTTTCGAAGTTTTTTTTCGGTCAAAATTTTTTTGGTCCCAAAATTTTCCGAACTTTTTTTTGGGTCAAAATTTTTTTGGTCCCAAAATTTTTCAAACTTTTTTTTGGGTCAAAATTTTTTCGAAGTTTTTTTTCGGTCAAAATTTTTTTGGTCCCAAAATTTTTCAAACTTTTTTTTGGGTCAAAATTTTTTTGGTCCCAAAATTTTTCAAACTTTTTTTTGGGTCAAAATTTTTTCGAATTTTTTTTTTCGGTCAAAATTTTTTTGGTCCCAAAATTTTTCAAACTTTTTTTTGGGTCAAAATTGTTTTGGTCCCAAAATTTTTCAAACTTTTTTTTGTGTTAAAATTTTTTCAAACTTTTTTTTGGGTCAAAATTTTTTTGGTCCCAAAATTTTTCAAACTTTTTTTTGGGTCAAAATTTTTTTGGTCCCAAAATTTTTCAAACTTTTTTTTGGGTCAAAATTTTTTCGACGTTTTTTTTTCGGTCAAAATTTTTTTGGTCCCAAAATTTTTCAAACTTTTTTTTTGGTCAAAATTTTTTCGAAGTTTTTTTTCGGTCAAAATTTTTTTGGTCCCAAAATTTTCCGAACTTTTTTTTGGGTCAAAATTTTTTTGGCCCCAAAATTTTTCAAACTTTTTTTTGGGTCAAAATTTTTTCGAAGTTTTTTTTCGGTCAAAATTTTTTTGGTCCCAAAATTTTTCGAACTTTTTTTTGGGTCAAAATTTTTTTGGTCCCAAAATTTTTCAAACTTTTTTTTTGGTCAAAATTTTTTCGAAGTTTTTTTTTCGGTCAAAATTTTTTTGGTCCCAAAATTTTTCAAACTTTTTTTTGGGTCAAAATTTTTTCGAAGTTTTTTTTCGGTCAAAATTTTTTTGGTCCCAAAATTTTTCGAACTTTTTTTTTGGGTCAAAATTTTTTTGGTACCAAAATTTTTCAAACTTTTTTTTGGGTCAAAATTTTTTCGAATTTTTTTTTTCAGTCAAAATTTTTTTGGTCCCAAAATTTTTCAAACTTTTTTTTTGGTCAAAATTTTTTCGACGTTTTTTTTCGGTCAAACTTTTTTTGGTCCCAAAATTTTTCTAACTTTTTTTTGGGTCAAAATTTTTTCGAAGTTTTTTTTCGGTCAAAATTTTTTTGGTCCCAAAATTTTTCAAACTTTTTTTTGGGTCAAAATTTTTTCGAAGTTTTTTTTCGGTCAAAATTTTTTTGGTCCCAAAATTTTTCAAACTTTTTTTTGGGTCAAAATTTTTTTGGTCCCAAAATTTTTCAAACTTTTTTTTGGGTCAAAATTTTTTCGAAGTTTTTTTCGGTCAAATTTTTTTTGGTCCCAAAATTTTTCAAATTTTTTTTGGGTCAAAATTTTTTCGAAGTTTTTTTTCGGTCAAAATTTTTTTGGTCCCAAAATTTTTCGAACTTTTTTTTGGGTCAAAATTTTTTTGGTCCCAAAATTTTTCAAACTTTTTTTTGGGTCAAAATTGTTTTGGTCCCAAAATTTTTCAAACTTTCTTTTGTGTCAAAATTTTTTCAAACTTCTTTTTGGGTCAAAATTTTTTTGGTCCCAAAATTTTTCAAACTTTTTTTGGGTCAAAATTTTTTTGGTCCCAAAATTTTTCAAACTTTTTTTTGGGTCAAAATTTTTTCGAAGTTTTTTTTCGGTCAAAATTTTTTTGGTCCCAAAATTTTTCAAACTTTTTTTTGGGTCAAAATTTTTTTGGTCCCAAAATTTTTCAAACTTTTTTTTGGGTCAAAATTTTTTCGAAGTTTTTTTTTCGGTCAAAATTTTTTTGGTCCCAAAATTTTTCAAACTTTTTTTTTGGTCAAAATTTTTTCGAAGTTTTTTTTCGGTCAAAATTTTTTTGGTCCCAAAATTTTCCGAATTTTTTTTTGGGTCAAAATTTTTTTGGTCCCAAAATTTTTCAAACTTTTTTTTGGGTCAAAATTTTTTCAAACTTTTTTTTGGGTCAAAATTTTTTTGGTCCCAAAATTTTTCAAACTTTTTTTTGGGTCAAAATTTTTTTGGTCCCAAAATTTTTCAAACTTTTTTTTGGGTCAAAATTTTTTCGAAGTTTTTTTTTCGGTCAAAATTTTTTTGGTCCCAAAATTTTTCAAACTTTTTTTTTGGTCAAAATTTTTTCGAAGTTTTTTTTCGGTCAAAATTTTTTTGGTCCCAAAATTTTCCGAACTTTTTTTTGGGTCAAAATTTTTTTGGTCCCAAAATTTTTCAAACTTTTTTTTTGGTCAAAATTTTTTCGAAGTTTTTTTTTCGGTCAAAATTTTTTTGGTCCCAAAATTTTTCAAACTTTTTTTTGGGTCAAAATTTTTTCGAAGTTTTTTTTCGGTCAAAATTTTTTTGGTCCCAAAATTTTTCGAACTTTTTTTTGTGTCAATTTTTTCAAACTTTTTTTTGGGTCAAAATTTTTTTGGTCCCAAAATTTTTCAAACTTTTTTTTGGGTCAAAATTTTTTTGGTCCCAAAATTTTTCAAACTTTTTTTTGGGTCAAAATTTTTTCGAAGTTTTTTTTTCGGTCAAAATTTTTTTGGTCCCAAAATTTTTCAAACTTTTTTTTGGGTCAAAATTGTTTTGGTCCCAAAATTTTTCAAACTTTTTTTTTGTGTCAAAATTTTTTCAAACTTTTTTTTGGGTCAAAATTTTTTTGGTCCCAAAATTTTTCAAACTTTTTTTTGGGTCAAAATTTTTTTGGTCCCAAAATTTTTCAAACTTTTTTTTGGGTCAAAATTTTTTCGAAGTTTTTTTTTCGGTCAAAATTTTTTTGGTCCCAAAATTTTTCAAACTTTTTTTTGGTCAAAATTTTTTCGAAGTTTTTTTTCGGTCAAAATTTTTTTGGTCCCAAAATTTTCCGAACTTTTTTTTGGGTCAAAATTTTTTTGGTCCCAAAATTTTTCAAACTTTTTTTTGGGTGAAAATTTTTTCGAAGTTTTTTTTCGGTCAAAATTTTTTTGGTCCCAAAATTTTTCAAACTTTTTTTTGGGTCAAAATTTTTTTGGTCCCAAAATTTTTCAAACTTTTTTTTGGGTCAAAATTTTTTCGAAGTTTTTTTTTCGGTCAAAATTTTTTTGGTCCCAAAATTTTTCAAACTTTTTTTTCGGTCAAAATTTTTTTGGCCCCAAAATTTTTCAAACTTTTTTTTGTTTCAAAATTTTTTCAAACTTTTTTTTGGGTCAAAATTTTTTGGTCCCAAAATTTTTCAAACTTTTTTTTGGGTCAAAATTTTTTTGGTCCCAAAATTTTTCAAACTTTTTTTTGGGTCAAAATTTTTTCGACGTTTTTTTTTCGGTCAAAATTTTTTTGGTCCCAAAATTTTTCAAACTTTTTTTTTGGTCAAAATTTTTTCGAAGTTTTTTTTCGGTCAAAATTTTTTTGGTCCCAAAATTTTCCGAACTTTTTTTTGGGTCAAAATTTTTTTGGCCCCAAAATTTTTCAAACTTTTTTTTGGGTCAAAATTTTTTCGAAGTTTTTTTTCTGTCAAAATTTTTTTGGTCCCAAAATTTTTCGAACTTTTTTTTGGGTCAAAATTTTTTCGAAGTTTTTTTTCGGTCAAAATTTTTTTGGTCCCAAAATTTTCCGAACTTTTTTTTGGGTCAAAATTTTTTTGGCCCCAAAATTTTTCAAACTTTTTTTTGGGTCAAAATTTTTTCGAAGTTTTTTTTCGGTCAAAATTTTTTTGGTCCCAAAATTTTTCGAACTTATTTTTGGGTCAAAATTTTTTTGGTCCCAAAATTTTTCAATTTTTTTTTTTGGTCAAAATTTTTTCGAAGTTTTTTTTTCGGTCAAAATTTTTTTGGTCCCAAAATTTTTCGAACTTTTTTTTGGGTCAAAATTTTTTTGGTCCCAAAATTTTTCAAACTTTTTTTTTGGTCAAAATTTTTTCGAAGTTTTTTTTTCGGTCAAAATTTTTTTGGTCCCAAAATTTTTCAAACTTTTTTTTGGGTCAAAATTTTTTCGAAGTTTTTTTTCGGTCAAAATTTTTTTGGTCCCAAAATTTTTCGAACTTTTTTTTTGGGTCAAAATTTTTTTGGTACCAAAATTTTTCAAACTTTTTTTTGGGTCAAAATTTTTTCGAATTTTTTTTTTCGGTCAAAATTTTTTTGGTCCCAAAATTTTTCAAACTTTTTTTTTGGTCAAAATTTTTTCGACGTTTTTTTTCGGTCAAACTTTTTTTGGTCCCAAAATTTTTCTAACTTTTTTTTGGGTCAAAATTTTTTCGAAGTTTTTTTTCGGTCAAAATTTTTTTGGTCCCAAAATTTTTCAAACTTTTTTTGGGTCAAAATTTTTTCGAAGTTTTTTTTCGGTCAAAATTTTTTTGGTCCCAAAATTTTTCAAACTTTTTTTTGGGTCAAAATTTTTTTGGTCCCAAAATTTTTCAAACTTTTTTTTGGGTCAAAATTTTTTCGAAGTTTTTTTCGGTCAAATTTTTTTTGGTCCCAAAATTTTTCAAATTTTTTTTGGGTCAAAATTTTTTCGAAGTTTTTTTTCGGTCAAAATTTTTTTGGTCCCAAAATTTTTCGAACTTTTTTTTGGGTCAAAATTTTTTTGGTCCCAAAATTTTTCAAACTTTTTTTTGGGTCAAAATTGTTTTGGTCCCAAAATTTTTCAAACTTTCTTTTGTGTCAAAATTTTTTCAAACTTCTTTTTGGGTCAAAATTTTTTTGGTCCCAAAATTTTTCAAACTTTTTTTTGGGTCAAAATTTTTTCGAAGTTTTTTTTCGGTCAAAATTTTTTTGGTCCCAAAATTTTTCAAACTTTTTTTTGGGTCAAAATTTTTTTGGTCCCAAAATTTTTCAAACTTTTTTTTGGGTCAAAATTTTTTCGAAGTTTTTTTTTCGGTCAAAATTTTTTTGGTCCCAAAATTTTTCAAACTTTTTTTTGGGTCAAAATTTTTTTGGCCCCAAAATTTTTCAAACTTTTTTTTGTTTCAAAATTTTTTCAAACTTTTTTTTGGGTCAAAATTTTTTGGTCCCAAAATTTTTCAAACTTTTTTTTGGGTCAAAATTTTTTTGGTCCCAAAATTTTTCAAACTTTTTTTTGGGTCAAAATTTTTTCGACGTTTTTTTTTCGGTCAAAATTTTTTTGGTCCCAAAATTTTTCAAACTTTTTTTTTGGTCAAAATTTTTTCGAAGTTTTTTTTCGGTCAAAATTTTTTTGGTCCCAAAATTTTCCGAACTTTTTTTTGGGTCAAAATTTTTTTGCCCCAAAATTTTTCAAACTTTTTTTTGGGTCAAAATTTTTTCGAAGTTTTTTTTCTGTCAAAATTTTTTTGGTCCCAAAATTTTTCGAACTTTTTTTTGGGTCAAAATTTTTTCGAAGTTTTTTTTCGGTCAAAATTTTTTTGGTCCCAAAATTTTCCGAACTTTTTTTTGGGTCAAAATTTTTTTGGCCCCAAAATTTTTCAAACTTTTTTTTGGGTCAAAATTTTTTCGAAGTTTTTTTTCGGTCAAAATTTTTTTGGTCCCAAAATTTTTCGAACTTATTTTTGGGTCAAAATTTTTTTGGTCCCAAAATTTTTCAATTTTTTTTTTTGGTCAAAATTTTTTCGAAGTTTTTTTTTCGGTCAAAATTTTTTTGGTCCCAAAATTTTTCGAACTTTTTTTTGGGTCAAAATTTTTTTGGTCCCAAAATTTTTCAAACTTTTTTTTTGGTCAAAATTTTTTCGAAGTTTTTTTTTCGGTCAAAATTTTTTTGGTCCCAAAATTTTTCAAACTTTTTTTTGGGTCAAAATTTTTTCGAAGTTTTTTTTCGGTCAAAATTTTTTTGGTCCCAAAATTTTTCGAACTTTTTTTTTGGGTCAAAATTTTTTTGGTACCAAAATTTTTCAAACTTTTTTTTGGGTCAAAATTTTTTCGAATTTTTTTTTTCGGTCAAAATTTTTTTGGTCCCAAAATTTTTCAAACTTTTTTTTTGGTCAAAATTTTTTCGACGTTTTTTTTCGGTCAAACTTTTTTTGGTCCCAAAATTTTTCTAACTTTTTTTTGGGTCAAAATTTTTTCGAAGTTTTTTTTCGGTCAAAATTTTTTTGGTCCCAAAATTTTTCAAACTTTTTTTTGGGTCAAAATTTTTTCGAAGTTTTTTTTCGGTCAAAATTTTTTTGGTCCCAAAATTTTTCAAACTTTTTTTTGGGTCAAAATTTTTTTGGTCCCAAAATTTTTCAAACTTTTTTTTGGGTCAAAATTTTTTCGAAGTTTTTTTCGGTCAAATTTTTTTTGGTCCCAAAATTTTTCAAATTTTTTTTGGGTCAAAATTTTTTCGAAGTTTTTTTTCGGTCAAAATTTTTTTGGTCCCAAAATTTTTCGAACTTTTTTTTGGGTCAAAATTTTTTTGGTCCCAAAATTTTTCAAACTTTTTTTTGGGTCAAAATTGTTTTGGTCCCAAAATTTTTCAAACTTTCTTTTGTGTCAAAATTTTTTCAAACTTCTTTTTGGGTCAAAATTTTTTTGGTCCCAAAATTTTTCAAACTTTTTTTTGGGTCAAAATTTTTTTGGTCCCAAAATTTTTCAAACTTTTTTTTGGGTCAAAATTTTTTCGAAGTTTTTTTTCGGTCAAACTTTTTTTGGTCCCAAAATTTTTCTAACTTTTTTTTGGGTCAAAATTTTTTCGAAGTTTTTTTTCGGTCAAAATTTTTTTGGTCCCAAAATTTTTCAAACTTTTTTTTGGGTCAAAATTTTTTCGAAGTTTTTTTTCGGTCAAAATTTTTTTGGTCCCAAAATTTTTCAAACTTTTTTTTGGGTCAAAATTTTTTTGGTCCCAAAATTTTTCAAACTTTTTTTTGGGTCAAAATTTTTTCGAAGTTTTTTTCGGTCAAATTTTTTTTGGTCCCAAAATTTTTCAAATTTTTTTTGGGTCAAAATTTTTTCGAAGTTTTTTTTCGGTCAAAATTTTTTTGGTCCCAAAATTTTTCGAACTTTTTTTTGGGTCAAAATTTTTTTGGTCCCAAAATTTTTCAAACTTTTTTTTGGGTCAAAATTGTTTTGGTCCCAAAATTTTTCAAACTTTCTTTTGTGTCAAAATTTTTTCAAACTTCTTTTTGGGTCAAAATTTTTTTGGTCCCAAAATTTTTCAAACTTTTTTTTGGGTCAAAATTTTTTTGGTCCCAAAATTTTTCAAACTTTTTTTTGGGTCAAAATTTTTTCGAAGTTTTTTTTCGGTCAAAATTTTTTTGGTCCCAAAATTTTTCAAACTTTTTTTTGGGTCAAAATTTTTTTGGTCCCAAAATTTTTCAAACTTTTTTTTGGGTCAAAATTTTTTCGAAGTTTTTTTTGGGTCAAAATTTTTTTGGTCCCAAAATTTTTCAAACTTTTTTTTGGGTCAAAATTTTTTCGAAGTTTTTTTTTCGGTCAAAATTTTTTTGGTCCCAAAATTTTTCAAACTTTTTTTTGGGTCAAAATTGTTTTGGTCCCAAAATTTTTCAAACTTTTTTTTGTGTCAAAATTTTTTCAAACTTTTTTTTGGGTCAAAATTTTTTTGGTCCCAAAATTTTTCAAACTTTTTTTTGGGTCAAAATTTTTTTGGTCCCAAAATTTTTCAAACTTTTTTTTGGGTCAAAATTTTTTCGAATTTTTTTTCGGTCAAAATTTTTTTGGTCCCAAAATTTTTCAAACTTTTTTTTGGGTCAAAATTTTTTCGAAGTTTTTTTTCGGTCAAAATTTTTTTGGTCCCAAAATTTTCCGAACTTTTTTTTGGGTCAAAATTTTTTTGGTCCCAAAATTTTTCAAACTTTTTTTTGGGTCAAAATTTTTTTGGTCCCAAAATTTTTCAAACTTTTTTTTGGGTCAAAATTTTTTCAAACTTTTATTTGGGTCAAAATTTTTTTGGTCCCAAAATTTTTCAAACTTTTTTTTGGGTCAAAATTTTTTTGGTCCCAAAATTTTTCAAACTTTTTTTTGGGTCAAAATTTTTTCGAAGTTTTTTTTTCGGTCAAAATTTTTTTGGTCCCAAAATTTTTCAAACTTTTTTTTTGGTCAAAATTTTTTCGAAGTTTTTTTTCGGTCAAAATTTTTTTGGTCCCAAAATTTTCCGAACTTTTTTTTGGGTCAAAATTTTTTTGGTCCCAAAATTTTTCAAACTTTTTTTTGGGTCAAAATTTTTTCGAAGTTTTTTTTTCGGTCAAAATTTTTTTGGTCCCAAAATTTTTCAAACTTTTTTTTGGGTCAAAATTTTTTCGAAGTTTTTTTTCGGTCAAAATTTTTTTGGTCCCAAAATTTTTCGAACTTTTTTTTGTGTCAATTTTTTCAAACTTTTTTTTGGGTCAAAATTTTTTTGGTCCCAAAATTTTTCAAACTTTTTTTTGGGTCAAAATTTTTTTGGTCCCAAAATTTTTCAAACTTTTTTTTGGGTCAAAATTTTTTCGAAGTTTTTTTTTCGGTCAAAATTTTTTTGGTCCCAAAATTTTTCAAACTTTTTTTTGGGTCAAAATTGTTTTGGTCCCAAAATTTTTCAAACTTTTTTTTGTGTCAAAATTTTTTCAAACTTTTTTTTGGGTCAAAATTTTTTTGGTCCCAAAATTTTTCAAACTTTTTTTTGGGTCAAAATTTTTTTGGTCCCAAAATTTTCCGAACTTTTTTTTGGGTCAAAATTTTTTTGGTCCCAAAATTTTTCAAACTTTTTTTTGGGTCAAAATTTTTTCGAAATTTTTTTTCGGTCAAAATTTTTTTGGTCCCAAAATTTTTCAAACTTTTTTTTGGGTCAAAATTTTTTTGGTCCCAAAATTTTTCAAACTTTTTTTTGGGTCAAAATTTTTTCGAAGTTTTTTTTTCGGTCAAAATTTTTTTGGTCCCAAAATTTTTCAAACTTTTTTTTGGGTCAAAATTTTTTCGAAGTTTTTTTTCGGTCAAAATTTTTTTGGTCCCAAAATTTTTCAAACTTTTTTTTGGGTCAAAATTTTTTTGGTCCCAAAATTTTTCAAACTTTTTTTTGGCTCAAAATTTTTTCGAAGTTTTTTTTTCGGTCAAAATTTTTTTGGTCCCAAAATTTTTCAAACTTTTTTTCGAGTCAAAATTTTTTCAAACTTTTTTTTGGGTCAAAATTTTTTTGGTCCCAAAATTTTTCAAACTTTTTTTTGGGTCAAAATTTTTTTGGTCCCAGAATTTTTTGAACTTTTTTTTTGGGTCAAAATTTTTTTGGTCCCAAAATTTTTCGAACTTTTTTTTGGGTCAAAATTTTTTTGGTACCAAAATTTTTCAAACTTTTTTTTGGGTCGAAATTTTTTTAGTCCCAAAATTTTTCGAAATTTTTTTTGGGTCAAAATTTTTTTGGTCCCAAAATTTTTCGAACTTTTTTTTCGGTCAAAATTTTTTTGGTCCCAAAATATTTCTAACTTTTTTTTGGGTCAAAATTTTTTTGGTCCCAAAATTTTTCAAACTTTTTTTTGGGTCAAAATTTTTTCGAAGTTTTTTTTTCGGTCAAAATTTTTTTGGTCCCAAAATTTTTCAAACTTTTTTTTGGGTCAAAATTTTTTCGAAGTTTTTTTTCGGTCAAAATTTTTTTGGTCCCAAAATTTTTCTAACTTTTTTTTGGCTCAAAATTTTTTTGGGTCAAAAGTTTTTTCGAACATTTTTTTTGGGTCAAAATTTTTTTGGTCCCAAAATTTTTCGAACTTTTTTTTTGGTCAAAATTTTTTTGATCCCAAAATTTTTCGATCTTTTTTTTGGCTCAAAATTTTTTCGAAGTTTTTTTTGGGTTCAATATTTTTCGAACTTTTTTTTGGGGCAAAATTTTTTTGGTCCCAAAATTTTTCGACATTTTTTTGGGTCAAAATTTTTTTGGTCGCAAAAGTTTTCAAACTTTTTTTTGGGTCAAAATTGTTTTGGTCCCAAAATTTTTCAAACTTTTTTTTGTGTCAAAATGTTTTCAAACTTTTTTTTGGGTCAAAATTTTTTTGGTCCCAAAATATTTCTAACTTTTTTTTGGGTCAAAATTTTTTTGGTCCCAAAATTTTTCTAACTTTTTTTTGGGTCAAAATTTTTTCGAAGTTTTTTTTTCGGTCAAAATTTTTTTGGTCCCAAAATTTTTCAAACTTTTTTTTGTGTCAAAATTTTTTCAAACTTTTTTTTGGGTCAAAATTTTTTTGGTCCCAAAATTTTTCAAACTTTTTTTTGGGTCAAAATTTTTTCGAAGTTTTTTTTCGGTCAAAATTTTTTTGGTCCCAAAATTTTCCGAACTTTTTTTTGGGTCAAAATTTTTTTGGTCCCAAAATTTTTCAAATTTTTTTTTGGGTCAAAATTTTTTCGAAGTTTTTTTTTCGGTCAAAATTTTTTTGGTCCCAAAATTTTTCGAACTTTTTTTTGGTCAAAATTTTTTTGGTCCCAAAATTTTTCAAACTTTTTTTTGGGTCAAAATTGTTTTGGTTCCAAAATTTTTCAAACTTTTTTTTGAGTCAAAATTTTTTCAAACTTTTTTTTGGGTCAAAATTTTTTTGGTCCCAAAATTTTTCAAACTTTTTTTTGGGTCAAATTTTTTTCGAAGTTTTTTTTTCGGTCAAAATTTTTTTGGTCCCAAAATTTTCCAAACTTTTTTTTGGGTCAAAATTTTTTCGAAGTTTTTTTTCGGTCAAAATTTTTTTGGTCCCAAAATTTTTCAAACTTTTTTTTGGGTCAAAAATTTTTCGAAGTTTTTTTTCGGTCAAAATTTTTTTGGTCCCAAAATTTTTCTAACTTTTTTTTGGGTCAAAATTTTTTCGAAGTTTTTTTTCGGTCAAAATTTTTTTGGTCCCAAAATTTTCCGAACTTTTTTTTGGGTCAAAATTTTTTTGGTCCCAAAATTTTTCAAACTTTTTTTTGGGTCAAAATTTTTTCGAAGTTTTTTTTCGGTCAAAATTTTTTTGGTCCCAAAATTTTTCAAACTTTTTTTTGGGTCAAATTTTTTTTGGTCCCAAAATTTTTCAAACTTTTTTTTGGGTCAAAATTTTTTCGACGTTTTTTTATCGGTCAAAATTTTTTTGGTCCCAAAATTTTTCAAACTTTTTTTTTGGTCAAAATTTTTTCGAAGTTTTTTTTCGGTCAAAATTTTTTTGGTCCCAAAATTTTTCTAACTTTTTTTTGGGTCAAAATTTTTTCGAAGTTTTTTTTCGGTCAAAATTTTTTTGGTCCCAAAATTTTCCGAACTTTTTTTTGGGTCAAAATTTTTTTGGTCCCAAAATTTTTCAAACTTTTTTTTGGGTCAAAATTTTTTCGAAGTTTTTTTTCGGTCAAAATTTTTTTGGTCCCAAAATTTTTCAAATTTTTTTTGGGTCAAAATTTTTTTGGTCCCAAAATTTTTCAAACTTTTTTTTGGGTCAAAATTTTTTCGACGTTTTTTTTTCGGTCAAAATTTTTTTGGTCCCAAAATTTTTCAAACTTTTTTTTGGGTCAAAATTTTTTCGAAGTTTTTTTTCGGTCAAAATTTTTTTGGTCCCAAAATTTTCCGAACTTTTTTTTGGGTCAAAATTTTTTTGGCCCCAAAATTTTTCAAACTTTTTTTTGGGTCAAAATTTTTTCGAAGTTTTTTTTTCGGTCAAAATTTTTTTGGTCCCAAAATTTTTCAAACTTTTTTTTGGTCAAAATTTTTTCGAAGTTTTTTTTCGGTCCAAATTTTTTTGGTCCCAAAATTTTTCAAACTTTTTTTTGGGTCAAAATTTTTTCGAAGTTTTTTTTCGGTCAAAATTTTTTTGGTCCCAAAATTTTTCGAACTTTTTTTTGGGTCAAAATTTTTTTGGTCCCAAAATTTTTCAAACTTTTTTTTGGGTCAAAATTTTTTCGAAGTTTTTTTCGGTCAAATTTTTTTTGGTCCCAAAATTTTTCAAACTTTTTTTTGGGTCAAAATTTTTTCGAATTTTTTTTTCGGTCAAAATTTTTTTTGGTCCCAAAATTTTTCGAACTTTTTTTTGGGTCAAAATTTTTTTGGTCCCAAAATTTTTCAAACTTTTTTTTGGGTCAAAATTGTTTTGGTCCCAAAATTTTTCAAACTTTTTTTTGTGTCAAAATTTTTTCAAACTTCTTTTTGGGTCAAAATTTTTTTGGTCCCAAAATTTTTCAAACTTTTTTTTGGGTCAAAATTTTTTCGAAGTTTTTTTTTCGGTCAAAATTTTTTTGGTCCCAAAATTTTTCAAACTTTTTTTTCGGTCAAAATTTTTTTGGTCCCAAAATTTTTCGAACTTTTTTTTGGGTCAAAATTTTTTTGGTCCTAAAATTTTTCAAACTTTTTTTTGGGTCAAAATTGTTTTGGTCCCAAAATTTTTCAAACTTTTTTTTGTGTCAAAATTTTTTCAAACTTTTTTTTGGGTCAAAATTTTTTTGGTCCCAAAATTTTTCAAACTTTTTTTTGGGTCAAAATTTTTTTGGTCCCAAAATTTTTCAAACTTTTTTTTGGGTCAAAATTTTTTCGAAGTTTTTTTTTCGGTCAAAATTTTTTTGGTCCCAAAATTTTTCAAACTTTTTTTTGGGTCAAAATTTTTTCGAAGTTTTTTTTTCGGTCAAAATTTTTTTGGTCCCAAAATTTTTCAAACTTTTTTTTGGGTCAAAATTTTTTCGAAGTTTTTTTTTCGGTCAAAATTGTTTTGGTCCCAAAATTTTTCAAACTTTTTTTTGTGTCAAAATTTTTTCAAACTTTTTTTTGGGTCAAAATTTTTTTGGTCGCAAAATTTTTCAAACTTTTTTTTGGGTCAAAATTTTTTCGAAGTTTTTTTTTCGGTCAAAATTTTTTTGGTCCCAAAATTTTTCAAACTTTTTTTTTGGTCAAAATTTTTTCGAAGTTTTTTTTCGGTCAAAATTTTTTTGGTCCCAAAATTTTCCGAACTTTTTTTTTGGTCAAAATTTTTTCGAAGTTTTTTTTCGGTCAAAATTTTTTTGGTCCCAAAATTTTCCGAACTTTTTTTTGGGTCAAAATTTTTTCGAAGTTTTTTTTCGGTCAAAATTTTTTTGGTCCCAAAATTTTCCGAACTTTTTTTTTGGTCAAAATTTTTTTGGTCCCAAAATTTTTCAAACTTTTTTTTGGGTCAAAATTGTTTTGGTCCCAAAATTTTTCAAACTTTTTTTTGTGTCAAAATTTTTTCAAACTTTTTTTTGGGTCAAAATTTTTTTGGTCCCAAAATTTTTCAAACTTTTTTTTGGGTCAAAATTTTTTTGGTCCCAAAATTTTTCAAACTTTTTTTTGGGTCAAAATTTTTTCGAAGTTTTTTTTTCGGTCAAAATTTTTTTGGTCCCAAAATTTTTCAAACTTTTTTTTTGGTCAAAATTTTTTCGAAGTTTTTTTTCGGTCAAAATTTTTTTGGTCCCAAAATTTTTCGAACTTTTTTTTGGGTCAACATTTTTTTGGTCCCAAAATTTTTCAAACTTTTTTTTTTGGTCAAAATTTTTTCGAAGTTTTTTTTTCGGTCAAAATTTTTTTGGTCCCAAAATTTTTCAAACTTTTTTTTGGGTCAAAATTTTTTCGAAGTTTTTTTTCGGTCAAAATTTTTTTGGTCCCAAAATTTTCCGAACTTTTTTTTGGGTCAAAATTTTTTTGGTCCCAAAATTTTTCAAACTTTTTTTTGGGTCAAAATTTTTTCGAAGTTTTTTTTCGGTCAAAATTTTTTTGGTCCCAAAATTTTTCAAACTTTTTTTTGGGTCAAAATTTTTTTGGTCCCAAAATTTTTCAAACTTTTTTTTGGGTCAAAATTTTTTCGAAGTTTTTTTTTCGGTCAAAATTTTTTTGGTCCCAAAATTTTTCAAACTTTTTTTTGGGTCAAAATTGTTTTGGTCCCAAAATTTTTCAAACTTTTTTTTGTGTCAAAATTTTTTCAAACTTTTTTTTGGGTCAAAATTTTTTTGGTCCCAAAATTTTTCAAACTTTTTTTTGGGTCAAAATTTTTTTGGTCCCAAAATTTTTCAAACTTTTTTTTGGGTCAAAATTTTTTCGACGTTTTTTTTTCGGTCAAAATTTTTTTGGTCCCAAAATTTTTCAAACTTTTTTTTTTGTCAAAATTTTTTCGAAGTTTTTTTTCGGTCAAAATTTTTTTGGTCCCAAAATTTTCCGAACTTTTTTTTGGGTCAAAATTTTTTTGGCCCCAAAATTTTTCAAACTTTTTTTTGGGTCAAAATTTTTTCGAAGTTTTTTTTCGGTCAAAATTTTTTTGGTCCCAAAATTTTTCGAACTTTTTTTTGGGTCAAAATTTTTTTGGTCCCAAAATTTTTCAAACTTTTTTTTTGGTCAAAATTTTTTCGAAGTTTTTTTTCGGTCAAAATTTTTTTGGTCCAAAAATTTTTCGAACTTTTTTTTGGGTCAAAATTTTTTTGGCCCCAAAATTTTTCAAACTTTTTTTTTGGTCAAAATTTTTTCGAAGTTTTTTTTCGGTCAAAATTTTTTTGGTCCCAAAATTTTTCGAACTTTTTTTTGGGTCAAAATTTTTTTGGTCCCAAAATTTTTCAAACTTTTTTTTTGGTCAAAATTTTTTCGAAGTTTTTTTTCGGTCAAAATTTTTTTGGTCCCAAAATTTTTCGAACTTTTTTTTGGGTCAACATTTTTTTGGTCCCAAAAATTTTCAAACTTTTTTTTTGGTCAAAATTTTTTCGAAGTTTTTTTTTCGGTCAAAATTTTTTTGGTCCCAAAAGTTTTCAAACTTTTTTTTGGGTCAAAATTTTTTCGAAGTTTTTTTTCGGTCAAAATTTTTTTGGTCCCAAAATTTTCCGAACTTTTTTTTGGGTCAAAATTTTTTTGGTCCCAAAATTTTTCAAACTTTTTTTTGGGTCAAAATTTTTTCGAAGTTTTTTTTCGGTCAAAATTTTTTTGGTCCCAAAATTTTTCAAACTTTTTTTTGGGTCAAAATTTTTTTGGTCCCAAAATTTTTCAAACTTTTTTTTGCGTCAAAATTTTTTTGGTCCCAAAATTTTTCAAACTTTTTTTTGGGTCAAAATTTTTTCAAACTTCTTTTTGGGTCAAAATTTTCTTGGTCCCAAAATTTTTCAAACTTTTTTTTGGGTCAAAATTTTTTTGGTCCCAAAATTTTTCAAACTTTTTTTTGGGTCAAAATTTTTTCGAAGTTTTTTTTTCGGTCAAAATTTTTTTGGTCCCAAAATTTTTCAAACTTTTTTTTGGGTCAAAATTTTTTTGGTCCCAAAATTTTTCAAACTTTTTTTTGGGTCAAAATTTTTTCGAAGTTTTTTTTCGGTCAAAATTTTTTTGGTCCCAAAATTTTTCAAACTTTTTTTTGGGTCAAAATTTTTTTGGTCCCAAAATTTTTCAAACTTTTTTTTGGGTCAAAATTTTTTCGAAGTTTTTTTTTCGGTCAAAATTTTTTTGGTCCCAAAATTTTTCAAACTTTTTTTTGGGTCAAAATTTTTTTGGTCCCAAAATTTTTCAAACTTTTTTTTGGGTCAAAATTTTTTCGAAGTTTTTTTTCGGTCAAAATTTTTTTGGTCCCAAAATTTTTCAAACTTTTTTTTTGGTCAAAATTTTTTCGAAGTTTTTTTTCGGTCAAAATTTTTTTGGTCCCAAAATTTTCCGAACTTTTTTTTGGGTCAAAATTTTTTTGGTCCCAAAATTTTTCAAACTTTTTTTTGGGTCAAAATTTTTTCGAAGTTTTTTTTTCGGTCAAAATTTTTTTGGTCCCAAAATTTTTCAAACTTTTTTTTGGGTCAAAATTTTTTCGAAGTTTTTTTTCGGTCAAAATTTTTTTGGTCCCAAAATTTTTCGAACTTTTTTTTGTGTCAAATTTTTTTCAAACTTTTTTTTGGGTCAAAATTTTTTTGGTCCCAAAATTTTTCAAACTTTTTTTTGGGTCAAAATTTTTTTGGTCCCAAAATTTTTCAAACTTTTTTTTGCGTCAAAATTTTTTTGGTCCCAAAATTTTTCAAACTTTTTTTTGGGTCAAAATTTTTTCAAACTTCTTTTTGGGTCAAAATTTTTTTGGTCCCAAAATTTTTCAAACTTTTTTTTGGGTCAAAATTTTTTTGGTCCCAAAATTTTTCAAACTTTTTTTTGGGTCAAAATTTTTTCAAACTTCTTTTTGGGTCAAAATTTTTTTGGTCCCAAAATTTTTCAAACTTTTTTTTGGGTCAAATTTTTTTGGTCCCAAAATTTTTCAAACTTTTTTTTGGGTCAAAATTTTTTCGAAGTTTTTTTTCGGTCAAAATTTTTTTGGTCCCAAAATTTTCCGAACTTTTTTTTGGGTCAAAATTTTTTTGGTCCCAAAATTTTTCAAACTTTTTTTTGGGTCAAAATTTTTTCGAAGTTTTTTTTCGGTCAAAATTTTTTTGGTCCCAAAATTTTTCAAACTTTTTTTTGGGTCAAAATTTTTTTGGTCCCAAAATTTTTCAAACTTTTTTTTGGGTCAAAATTTTTTCGAAGTTTTTTTTTCGGTCAAAATTTTTTTGGTCCCAAAATTTTTCAAACTTTTTTTTGGGTCAAAATTGTTTTGGTCCCAAAATTTTTCAAACTTTTTTTTGTGTCAAAATTTTTTCAAACTTTTTTTTGGGTCAAAATTTTTTTGGTCCCAAAATTTTTCAAACTTTTTTTTGGGTCAAAATTTTTTTGGTCCCAAAATTTTTCAAACTTTTTTTTGGGTCAAAATTTTTTCGACGTTTTTTTTTCGGTCAAAATTTTTTTGGTCCCAAAATTTTTCAAACTTTTTTTTTTGTCAAAATTTTTTCGAAGTTTTTTTTCGGTCAAAATTTTTTTGGTCCCAAAATTTTCCGAACTTTTTTTTGGGTCAAAATTTTTTTGGCCCCAAAATTTTTCAAACTTTTTTTTGGGTCAAAATTTTTTCGAAGTTTTTTTTCGGTCAAAATTTTTTTGGTCCCAAAATTTTTCGAACTTTTTTTTGGGTCAAAATTTTTTTGGTCCCAAAATTTTTCAAACTTTTTTTTTGGTCAAAATTTTTTCGAAGTTTTTTTTCGGTCAAAATTTTTTTGGTCCAAAAATTTTTCGAACTTTTTTTTGGGTCAAAATTTTTTTGGCCCCAAAATTTTTCAAACTTTTTTTTTGGTCAAAATTTTTTCGAAGTTTTTTTTCGGTCAAAATTTTTTTGGTCCCAAAATTTTTCGAACTTTTTTTTGGGTCAAAATTTTTTTGGTCCCAAAATTTTTCAAACTTTTTTTTTGGTCAAAATTTTTTCGAAGTTTTTTTTCGGTCAAAATTTTTTTGGTCCCAAAATTTTTCGAACTTTTTTTTGGGTCAACATTTTTTTGGTCCCAAAAATTTTCAAACTTTTTTTTTGGTCAAAATTTTTTCGAAGTTTTTTTTTCGGTCAAAATTTTTTTGGTCCCAAAAGTTTTCAAACTTTTTTTTGGGTCAAAATTTTTTCGAAGTTTTTTTTCGGTCAAAATTTTTTTGGTCCCAAAATTTTCCGAACTTTTTTTTGGGTCAAAATTTTTTTGGTCCCAAAATTTTTCAAACTTTTTTTTGGGTCAAAATTTTTTCGAAGTTTTTTTTCGGTCAAAATTTTTTTGGTCCCAAAATTTTTCAAACTTTTTTTTGGGTCAAAATTTTTTTGGTCCCAAAATTTTTCAAACTTTTTTTTGCGTCAAAATTTTTTTGGTCCCAAAATTTTTCAAACTTTTTTTTGGGTCAAAATTTTTTCAAACTTCTTTTTGGGTCAAAATTTTTTTGGTCCCAAAATTTTTCAAACTTTTTTTTGGGTCAAAATTTTTTTGGTCCCAAAATTTTTCAAACTTTTTTTTGGGTCAAAATTTTTTCGAAGTTTTTTTTTCGGTCAAAATTTTTTTGGTCCCAAAATTTTTCAAACTTTTTTTTGGGTCAAAATTTTTTTGGTCCCAAAATTTTTCAAACTTTTTTTTGGGTCAAAATTTTTTCGAAGTTTTTTTTCGGTCAAAATTTTTTTGGTCCCAAAATTTTTCAAACTTTTTTTTGGGTCAAAATTTTTTTGGTCCCAAAATTTTTCAAACTTTTTTTTGGGTCAAAATTTTTTCGAAGTTTTTTTTTCGGTCAAAATTTTTTTGGTCCCAAAATTTTTCAAACTTTTTTTTGGGTCAAAATTTTTTTGGTCCCAAAATTTTTCAAACTTTTTTTTGGGTCAAAATTTTTTCGAAGTTTTTTTTCGGTCAAAATTTTTTTGGTCCCAAAATTTTTCAAACTTTTTTTTTGGTCAAAATTTTTTCGAAGTTTTTTTTCGGTCAAAATTTTTTTGGTCCCAAAATTTTCCGAACTTTTTTTTGGGTCAAAATTTTTTTGGTCCCAAAATTTTTCAAACTTTTTTTTGGGTCAAATTTTTTTCAAACTTTTTTTTGGGTCAAAATTTTTTTGGTCCCAAAATTTTTCAAACTTTTTTTTGGGTCAAATTTTTTTCGAAGTTTTATTTCGGTCAAAATTTTTTTGGTCCCAAAATTTTTCAAACTTTTTTTTGGGTCAAAATTTTTTTGGTCCCAAAATTTTTCAAACTTTTTTTTGGGTCAAAATTTTTTCGAAGTTTTTTTTTCGGTCAAAATTTTTTTGGTCCCAAAATTTTTCAAACTTTTTTTTGGGTCAAAATTGTTTTGGTCCCAAAATTTTTCAAACTTTTTTTTGTGTCAAAATTTTTTCAAACTTTTTTTTGGGTCAAAATTTTTTTGGTCCCAAAATTTTTCAAACTTTTTTTTGGGTCAAAATTTTTTTGGTCCCAAAATTTTTCAAACTTTTTTTTGGGTCAAAATTTTTTCGAAGTTTTTTTTTCGGTCAAAATTTTTTTGGTCCCAAAATTTTTCAAACTTTTTTTTGGTCAAAATTTTTTCGAAGTTTTTTTTCGGTCCAAATTTTTTTGGTCCCAAAATTTTTCAAACTTTTTTTTGGGTCAAAATTTTTTCGAAGTTTTTTTTCGGTCAAAATTTTTTTGGTCCCAAAATTTTTCGAACTTTTTTTTGGGTCAAAATTTTTTTGGTCCCAAAATTTTTCAAACTTTTTTTTGGGTCAAAATTTTTTCGAAGTTTTTTTCGGTCAAAATTTTTTTGGTCCCAAAATTTTTCAAACTTTTTTTTGGGTCAAAATTTTTTCGAAGTTTTTTTTCGGTCAAAATTTTTTTGGTCCCAAATTTTTTCGAACTTTTTTTTGGGTCAAAATTTTTTTGGTCCCAAAATTTTTCAAACTTTTTTTTTGGGTCAAAATTGTTTTGGTCCCAAAATTTTTCAAACTTTTTTTTGGGTCAAAATTTTTTCAAACTTCTTTTTGGGTCAAAATTTTTTTGGTCCCAAAATTTTTCAAACTTTTTTTTGGGTCAAAATTTTTTTGGTCCCAAAATTTTTCAAACTTTTTTTTGGGTCAAAATTTTTTCGAAGTTTTTTTTTCGGTCAAAATTTTTTTGGTCCCAAAATTTTTCAAACTTTTTTTTGGGTCAAAATTTTTTTGGTCCCAAAATTTTTCAAACTTTTTTTTGGGTCAAAATTTTTTCGAAGTTTTTTTTTCGGTCAAAATTTTTTTGGTCCCAAAATTTTTCAAACTTTTTTTTTGGTCAAAATTTTTTCGAAGTTTTTTTTCGGTCAAAATTTTTTTGGTCCCAAAATTTTCCGAACTTTTTTTTGGGTCAAAATTTTTTTGGTCCCAAAATTTTTCAAACTTTTTTTTGGGTCAAAATTTTTTCGAAGTTTTTTTTTCGGTCAAAATTTTTTTGGTCCCAAAATTTTTCAAACTTTTTTTTGGGTCAAAATTTTTTCGAAGTTTTTTTTCGGTCAAAATTTTTTTGGTCCCAAAATTTTTCGAACTTTTTTTTGTGTCAAAATTTTTTCAAACTTTTTTTTGGGTCAAAATTTTTTTGGTCCCAAAATTTTTCAAACTTTTTTTTGGGTCAAAATTTTTTTGGTCCCAAAATTTTTCAAACTTTTTTTTGGGTCAAATTTTTTTCGAAGTTTTATTTCGGTCAAAATTTTTTTGGTCCCAAAATTTTTCAAACTTTTTTTTGGGTCAAAATTTTTTTGGTCCCAAAATTTTTCAAACTTTTTTTTGGGTCAAAATTTTTTCGAAGTTTTTTTTTCGGTCAAAATTTTTTTGGTCCCAAAATTTTTCAAACTTTTTTTTGGGTAAAAATTGTTTTGGTCCCAAAATTTTTCAAACTTTTTTTTGTGTCAAAATTTTTTCAAACTTTTTTTTGGGTCAAAATTTTTTTGGTCCCAAAATTTTTCAAACTTTTTTTTGGGTCAAAATTTTTTTTGTCCCAAAATTTTTCAAACTTTTTTTTGGGTCAAAATTTTTTCGAAGTTTTTTTTTCGGTCAAAATTTTTTTGGTCCCAAAATTTTTCAAACTTTTTTTTTGGTCAAAATTTTTTCGAAGTTTTTTTTCGGTCAAAATTTTTTTGGTCCCAAAATTTTCCGAACTTTTTTTTGGGTCAAAATTTTTTTGGCCCCAAAATTTTTCAAACTTTTTTTTGGGTCAAAAATTTTTCGAAGTTTTTTTTTCGGTCAAAATTTTTTTGGTCCCAAAATTTTTCAAACTTTTTTTTGGGTCAAAATTTTTTCGAAGTTTTTTTTTCGGTCAAAATTTTTTTGGTCCCAAAATTTTTCAAACTTTTTTTTCGGTCAAAATTTTTTCGAAGTTTTTTTTCGGTCAAAATTTTTTTGGTCCCAAAATTTTTCGAACTTTTTTTTGGGTCAAAATTTTTTTGGTACCAAAATTTTTCAAACTTTTTTTTGGGTCAAAATTTTTTCGAAGTTTTTTTTTCGGTCAAAATTTTTTTGGTACCAAAATTTTTCAAACTTTTTTTTTGGTCAAAATTTTTTCGAAGTTTTTTTCCGGTCAAAATTTTTTTGGTACCAAAATTTTTCTAACTTTTTTTTGGGTCAAAATTTTTTCGAAGTTTTTTTTGGGTCAAAATTTTTTTGGTCCCAAAATTTTTCTAACTATTTTTCGGGTCAAAATTTTTTCGAAGTTTTTTTTCGGTCAAAATTTTTTTGGTCCCAAAATTTTTCGAACTTTTTTTTGGGTCAAAATTTTTTTGGTCCCAAAATTTTTCAAACTTTTTTTTGGGTCAAAATTTTTTTGGTCCCAAAATTTTTCTAACTATTTTTCGGGTCAAAATTTTTTCGAAGTTTTTTTTCGGTCAAAATTTTTTTGGTCCCAAAATTTTTCGAACTTTTTTTTGGGTCAAAATTTTTTTGGTCCCAAAATTTTTCAAACTTTTTTTTGGGTCAAAATTTTTTTGGTCCCAAAATTTTTCAAACTTTTTTTTGGGTCAAAATTTTTTCGAAGTTTTTTTTTCGGTCAAAATTTTTTTGGTCCCAAAATTTTTCGAACTTTTTTTTGGGTCAAAATTGTTTTGGTCCCAAAATTTTTCAAACTTTTTTTTGTGTCAAAATTTTTTCAAACTTTTTTTGGGGTCAAAATTTTTTTGGTCCCAAAATTTTTCAAACTTTTTTTTAGGTCAAAATTTTTTTGGTCCCAAAATTTTTCAAACTTTTTTTTGGGTCAAAATTTTTTCGACGTTTTTTTTCGGTCAAAATTTTTTTGGTCCCAAAATTTTCCGAACTTTTTTTTGGGTCAAAATTTTTTTGGTCCCAAAATTTTTCAAACTTTTTTTTGGGTCAAAATTTTTTCGAAGTTTTTTTTTCGGTCAAAATTTTTTTGGTCCCAAAATTTTTCAAACTTTTTTTTGGGTCAAAATTTTTTCGAAGTTTTTTTTCGGTCAAAATTTTTTTGGTCCCAAAATTTTTCGAACTTTTTTTTGTGTCAAATTTTTTTCAAACTTTTTTTTGGGTCAAAATTTTTTTGGTCCCAAAATTTTTCAAACTTTTTTTTGGGTCAAATTTTTTTCGAAGTTTTATTTCGGTCAAAATTTTTTTGGTCCCAAAATTTTTCAAACTTTTTTTTGGGTCAAAATTTTTTTGGTCCCAAAATTTTTCAAACTTTTTTTTGGGTCAAAATTTTTTCGAAGTTTTTTTTTCGGTCAAAATTTTTTTGGTCCCAAAATTTTTCAAACTTTTTTTTGGGTCAAAATTGTTTTGGTCCCAAAATTTTTCAAACTTTTTTTTGTGTCAAAATTTTTTCAAACTTTTTTTTGGGTCAAAATTTTTTTGGTCCCAAAATTTTTCAAACTTTTTTTTGGGTCAAAATTTTTTTGGTCCCAAAATTTTTCAAACTTTTTTTTGGGTCAAAATTTTTTCGAAGTTTTTTTTTCGGTCAAAATTTTTTTGGTCCCAAAATTTTTCAAACTTTTTTTTGGTCAAAATTTTTTCGAAGTTTTTTTTCGGTCCAAATTTTTTTGGTCCCAAAATTTTTCAAACTTTTTTTTGGGTCAAAATTTTTTCGAAGTTTTTTTTCGGTCAAAATTTTTTTGGTCCCAAAATTTTTCGAACTTTTTTTTGGGTCAAAATTTTTTTGGTCCCAAAATTTTTCAAACTTTTTTTTGGGTCAAAATTTTTTCGAAGTTTTTTTCGGTCAAAATTTTTTTGGTCCCAAAATTTTTCAAACTTTTTTTTGGGTCAAAATTTTTTCGAAGTTTTTTTTCGGTCAAAATTTTTTTGGTCCCAAAATTTTTCGAACTTTTTTTTGGGTCAAAATTTTTTTGGTCCCAAAATTTTTCAAACTGTTTTTTTGGGTCAAAATTGTTTTGGTCCCAAAATTTTTCAAACTTTTTTTTGGGTCAAAATTTTTTCAAACTTCTTTTTGGGTCAAAATTTTTTTGGTCCCAAAATTTTTCAAACTTTTTTTTGGGTCAAAATTTTTTTGGTCCCAAAATTTTTCAAACTTTTTTTTGGGTCAAAATTTTTTCGAAGTTTTTTTTTCGGTCAAAATTTTTTTGGTCCCAAAATTTTTCAAACTTTTTTTTGGGTCAAAATTTTTTTGGTCCCAAAATTTTTCAAACTTTTTTTTGGGTCAAAATTTTTTCGAAGTTTTTTTTTCGGTCAAAATTTTTTTGGTCCCAAAATTTTTCAAACTTTTTTTTTGGTCAAAATTTTTTCGAAGTTTTTTTTCGGTCAAAATTTTTTTGGTCCCAAAATTTTCCGAACTTTTTTTTGGGTCAAAATTTTTTTGGTCCCAAAATTTTTCAAACTTTTTTTTGGGTCAAAATTTTTTTGAAGTTTTTTTTTCGGTCAAAATTTTTTTGGTCCCAAAATTTTTCAAACTTTTTTTTGGGTCAAAATTTTTTCGAAGTTTTTTTTCGGTCAAAATTTTTTTGGTCCCAAAATTTTTCGAACTTTTTTTTGTGTCAAAATTTTTTCAAACTTTTTTTTGGGTCAAAATTTTTTTGGTCCCAAAATTTTTCAAACTTTTTTTTGGGTCAAAATTTTTTTGGTCCCAAAATTTTTCAAACTTTTTTTTGGGTCAAATTTTTTTCGAAGTTTTATTTCGGTCAAAATTTTTTTGGTCCCAAAATTTTTCAAACTTTTTTTTGGGTCAAAATTTTTTTGGTCCCAAAATTTTTCAAACTTTTTTTTGGGTCAAAATTTTTTCGAAGTTTTTTTTTCGGTCAAAATTTTTTTTGTCCCAAAATTTTTCAAACTTTTTTTTGGGTAAAAATTGTTTTGGTCCCAAAATTTTTCAAACTTTTTTTTGTGTCAAAATTTTTTCAAACTTTTTTTTGGGTCAAAATTTTTTTGGTCCCAAAATTTTTCAAACTTTTTTTTGGGTCAAAATTTTTTTTGTCCCAAAATTTTTCAAACTTTTTTTTGGGTCAAAATTTTTTCGAAGTTTTTTTTTCGGTCAAAATTTTTTTGGTCCCAAAATTTTTCAAACTTTTTTTTTGGTCAAAATTTTTTCGAAGTTTTTTTTCGGTCAAAATTTTTTTGGTCCCAAAATTTTCCGAACTTTTTTTTGGGTCAAAATTTTTTTGGCCCCAAAATTTTTCAAACTTTTTTTTGGGTCAAAAATTTTTCGAAGTTTTTTTTTCGGTCAAAATTTTTTTGGTCCCAAAATTTTTCAAACTTTTTTTTGGGTCAAAATTTTTTCGAAGTTTTTTTTTCGGTCAAAATTTTTTTGGTCCCAAAATTTTTCAAACTTTTTTTTGGGTCAAAATTTTTTCGAAGTTTTTTTTCGGTCAAAATTTTTTTGGTCCCAAAATTTTTCGAACTTTTTTTTGGGTCAAAATTTTTTTGGTACCAAAATTTTTCAAACTTTTTTTTGGGTCAAAATTTTTTCGAAGTTTTTTTTTCGGTCAAAATTTTTTTGGTACCAAAATTTTTCAAACTTTTTTTTTGGTCAAAATTTTTTCGAAGTTTTTTTCCGGTCAAAATTTTTTTGGTACCAAAATTTTTCTAACTTTTTTTTGGGTCAAAATTTTTTCGAAGTTTTTTTTGGGTCAAAATTTTTTTGGTCCCAAAATTTTTCTAACTATTTTTCGGGTCAAATTTTTTTCGAAGTTTTATTTCGGTCAAAATTTTTTTGGTCCCAAAATTTTTTAAACTTTTTTTTGGGTCAAAATTTTTTTGGTCCCAAAATTTTTCAAACTTTTTTTTGGGTCAAAATTTTTTCGAAGTTTTTTTTTCGGTCAAAATTTTTTTGGTCCCAAAATTTTTCAAACTTTTTTTTGGGTAAAAATTGTTTTGGTCCCAAAATTTTTCAAACTTTTTTTTGTGTCAAAATTTTTTCAAACTTTTTTTTGGGTCAAAATTTTTTTGGTCCCAAAATTTTTCAAACTTTTTTTTGGGTCAAAATTTTTTTTGTCCCAAAATTTTTCAAACTTTTTTTTGGGTCAAAATTTTTTCGAAGTTTTTTTTTCGGTCAAAATTTTTTTGGTCCCAAAATTTTTCAAACTTTTTTTTTGGTCAAAATTTTTTCGAAGTTTTTTTTCGGTCAAAATTTTTTTGGTCCCAAAATTTTCCGAACTTTTTTTTGGGTCAAAATTTTTTTGGCCCCAAAATTTTTCAAACTTTTTTTTGGGTCAAAAATTTTTCGAAGTTTTTTTTTCGGTCAAAATTTTTTTGGTCCCAAAATTTTTCAAACTTTTTTTTGGGTCAAAATTTTTTCGAAGTTTTTTTTTCGGTCAAAATTTTTTTGGTCCCAAAATTTTTCAAACTTTTTTTTGGGTCAAAATTTTTTCGAAGTTTTTTTTCGGTCAAAATTTTTTTGGTCCCAAAATTTTTCGAACTTTTTTTTGGGTCAAAATTTTTTTGGTACCAAAATTTTTCAAACTTTTTTTTGGGTCAAAATTTTTTCGAAGTTTTTTTTTCGGTCAAAATTTTTTTGGTACCAAAATTTTTCAAACTTTTTTTTTGGTCAAAATTTTTTCGAAGTTTTTTTCCGGTCAAAATTTTTTTGGTACCAAAATTTTTCTAACTTTTTTTTGGGTCAAAATTTTTTCGAAGTTTTTTTTGGGTCAAAATTTTTTTGGTCCCAAAATTTTTCTAACTATTTTTCGGGTCAAAATTTTTTCGAAGTTTTTTTTCGGTCAAAATTTTTTTGGTCCCAAAATTTTTCGAACTTTTTTTTGGGTCAAAATTTTTTTGGTCCCAAAATTTTTCAAACTTTTTTTTGGGTCAAAATTTTTTTGGTCCCAAAATTTTTCAAACTTTTTTTTGGGTCAAAATTTTTTCGAAGTTTTTTTTTCGGTCAAAATTTTTTTGGTCCCAAAATTTTTCGAACTTTTTTTTGGGTCAAAATTGTTTTGGTCCCAAAATTTTTCAAACTTTTTTTTGTGTCAAAATTTTTTCAAACTTTTTTTGGGGTCAAAATTTTTTT